>NC_030680.2:138445544-140870544 GCF_000004195.4 Xenopus tropicalis
TGGGGGGATAATAGCCTCTGGAAGGGCTGGGGCTGTGGGATAAGCAGGTATAGTAGGGAGAGATGGTGCCTATAGTAGCAGTGGGGGGATAATAGCCTCTGGGAAGGGACTGGGCTGTGGGATAGCAGGTATAGTAGGGAGAGAATGGTGCCTATGTAACAGTGGGGGGATAATAGCCTCTGAGAAGGGACTGGGCTGTGGGATAGCAGGTATAGTAGGGAGAGATGGTGCCTATGTAGCAGTGGGGGTAATAGCCTCTGGGAAGGGACTGTGGCTGTGGATAGCAGGTATAGTAGGGAGAGATGGTGCCTCTAGTAGCAGTGGGGGGGATAATAGCCTCTGGGAAGGGAGCTGGGGCTGTGGGATAGCGGTATCAGTAGGGAGCAGATGGTGCTCTAGTAGCAGTGGGGGGATAATAGTCTCTGGGAAGGGACTGGGGCTGTGGGATAGCAGGTATAGTAGGGAGAGATGGTGCCTATAGTAGCAGTGGGGGGATAATAGCCTCTGGGAAGGGACTGGGGCTGTGGGATAGCAGGTATAGTAGGGAGAGATGGTGCCTATAGTAGCAGTGGGGGGATAATAGCCTCTGGGAAGGGACTGGGGCTGTGGGGATAGCAGGTATAGTAGGGAGAGATGGTGCCTAAGTAACAGTGGGATAAATAGCCTCTGGGAAGGGACTGGGGCTGTGGGATAGCAGGTATAGTAGGGAGAGATGGTGCCTATAGTAGCAGTGGGATAATAGCCTCTGGGAAGGGACTGGGCTGTGGGATAGCAGGTATAGTAGGGAGAGATGGTGGCCTATAGTAGCAGTGGGGGGATAATAGCCTCTGGGAAGGGACTGGGGCTGTGGGATAGCAGGTATAGTAGGGAGAGATGGTGCCTATAGTAACAGTGGGGGGATAATAGCCTCTGAGAAGGGACTGGGGCTGTGGGATAGCAGGTATAGTAGGGAGAGATGGTGCCTATAGTAGCAGTGGGGGGATAATAGCCTCTGGGAAGGGACTGGGGCTGTGGGATAGCAGGTATAGTAGGGAGAGATGGTGCCTATAGTAGCAGTGGGGGATAATAGCCTCTGGGAAGGGACTGGGGCTGTGGGATAGCAGGTATAGTAGGAGATATGGTGCCTATAGTAGCAGTGGGGGGATAATAGCCTCTGGGAAGGGACTGGGGCTGTGGGATAGCAGGTATAGTAGGGAGAGATGGTGCCTATAGTAGCAGTGGGGGGATAATAGCCTCTGGAAGGGACTGGGGGCTGGTGGGGATAGCAGGTATAGTAGGGAGAGATGGTGCCTCTAGTAGCAGTGGGGGGATAATAGCCTCTGGTAAGGGACTGGGGCTGTGGGATAGCAGGTATAGTAGGGGGAGATGGGTGCCTATAGTAGAGTGGGGGATAATAGCCTCTGGTAAGGGACTGGGGCTGTGGGATAGCAGGTATAGTAGGGGAGATGGTGCCTATAGTAGCAGTGGGGGGATAATAGCCTCTGGGAAGGGACTGTGGCTGTGGGATAGCAGGTATAGTAGGGAGAGATGGTGCCTCTAGTAGCAGTGGGGGGATAATAGCCTCTGGGAAGGGACTGGGGCTGTGGGATAGCAGGTATAGTAGGGAGAGATGGTGCCTCTAGTAGCAGTGGGGGGATAATAGCCTCTGGGAAGGGACTGGGGCTGGGGATAGCAGGTTTAGTAGGGAGAGATGGTGCCTATAGTAGCAGTGGGGGGATAATAGCTCTGGTAAGGGACTGGGGCTGTGGGATAGCAGGTATAGTAGGGAGAGATGGTGCCTCTAGTAGCAGTGGGGGATAATAGCCTCTGGTAAGGGACTGGGGCTGTGGGTAGCAGGTATAGTAGGGGGAGATGGTGCCTATAGTAGCAGTGGGGGATAATAGCCTCTGGTAAGGACTGGGGCTGTGGGATAGCAGGTATAGTAGGGGGAGATGGTGCCTATAGTAGCAGTGGGGGGGATAATAGCCTCTGGAAGGGACTGTGGCTGTGGGATAGCAGTATAGTAGGGAGAGATGGGTGCCTCTAGTAGCAGTGGGGGGATAATAGCCTCTGGGAAGGGACTGGGGCTGTGGGGATAGCAGGTATAGTAGGGAGAGATGGTGCCTCTAGTAGCAGTGGGGGATAATAGTCTCTGGTAAGGGACTGGGGCTGTGGGATAGCAGGTTATAGTAGGGGAGAGATGGTGCCTAATAGTAGCATGGGGGGATAATAGCTCTGGGAAGGGACTGGGGCTGTGGAGATAGCAGGTATAGTAGGGAGAGATGGTGCCTCTAGTAGCAGTGGGGGGATAATAGCCTCTGGGAAGGGACTGGGGCTGTGGGATAGCAGGTATAGTAGGAGAGATGGTGCCTATAGTAGCAGTGGGGGGATAATAGCCTCTGGAAGGGACTGGGGCTGTGGATAGCAGGTAATAGTAGGGAGAGATGGTGCCTATAGTAACAGTGGGATAATAGCCTCTGGAAGGGACTGGGGCTGTGGGATAGCAGGTATAGTAGGGAGAGATGGTGCCTATAGTAGCAGTGGGGGGATAATAGCCTCTGGAAGGGACTGGGGGCTGTGGGATAGCAGGTATAGTAGGGAGAGATGGGTGCCTATAGTAGCAGTGGGATAATAACTCTGGGAAGGGACTGGGGCTGTGGGATAGCAGGTATAGTAGGGAGAGATGGTGCCTATAGTAGCAGTGGGGGGATAATAGCCTCTGGGAAGGGACTGGGGCTGTGGGATAGCAGGTATAGTAGGGAGAGATGGTGCCTATAGTAACAGTGGGGGGATAATAGCCTCTGAGAAGGGACTGGGGCTGGTGGGATAGGCAGGTATAGTAGGGAGAGATGGTGCCTATAGTAGCAGTGGGGGGATAATAGCCTCTGGGAAGGGACTGGGGCTGTGGGATAGCAGGTATAGTAGGGAGAGATGGTGGCCTATAGTAGCAGTGGGGGGATAATAGCCTCTGGGAAGGGACTGGGGCTGTGGGATAGCAGGTATAGTAGGGAGAGATGGTGCCTATAGTAGCAGTGGGGGGATAATAGCCTCTGGGAAGGGACTGGGCTGTGGGATAGCAGGTATAGTTAGGAGAAGATGGTGCCTATAGTAGCAGTGGGGGGGATAATAGCCTCTGGGAAGGGACTGGGGCTGTGGGATAGCAGGTATAGTAGGGAGAGATGGTGCCTATAGTAGCAGTGGGGGGATAATAGCCTCTGGGAAGGGACTGGGGCTGTGGGATAGCAGGTATAGTAGGGAGAGATGGTGCCTATAGTAGCAGTGGGGGGATAATAGCCTCTGGGAAGGGACTGGGGCTGTGGGATAGAAGTGTGGGAATAATATGGCAAGATGTTGACAGCAGTTACAGTTTATATTAGCATTACCCAACTTGGAAGCAGTGAAGTACAAGCCCCTTGTTAATGTGCATCCCTTAATGTCTGCACTGTGCTACAGGGTGCAGTTGAACATGAGTATTATACACCATACCCAGATGCTGATGTTGGCACACGCGGGTGAGGATACCAGTAACTTCAGTTTTTACATGATGGAAAGAAGTAAAGTAAAACCCCTGAAATGATTATTTCTCCCGTCCCTTCCCATTTGTGTTTATGGAAGGAAGTTACTGCCTCGCCAGGGTGGTCTGCCCTTTACCAATACATAAATAATCAATGGGATCATGTATTTAAAAACAAACAGTGGAAAACAGCATTTAATGGCCCTGGTGGGTATTACACTGGCGCTTCTGGGAAACGGGCTCTGACATTAACTAAAAGAAAAAAAACAAAAAAAAAATACAAAGCACCTTCTCGGGCAGCTATTTGCCCTGCGGTACAGTATGATACATAAGGTTGTACATATGGTTGTGTGCCTTGCAACAAAAAGTGTTGAAGCTTGTCCAACTGAACACATGTAACATCCATATGGTGACAGTGGGGATCATTTACTTTACCCCGGTGAGCAAGTGCTAGAGCCCTAAGTGGCGAAGATGTACTCAACTTAGCCACCCTAAAGAGACCAACTGCTTTACAGTATATTTATATTATAGATTCTTCAGTGAAAAGCCCTCTGTTGGTAGCCTGCCTAAACAAAAATGTCAAACTCCTCCCCCATGTCTGCCACTGACCCCGCCCACAGGTGACAGCATCAGAAAGTGTCACTATCAGGGGAGCAATGAGCCAAGGAACTGTCCTACAGCTTGGGGGTGCTGAGACCAGAGACTGTTGGGAAAACAGGAGGAGCTTTGATATAGGAAGGCACCACCAGAGTCTCCAGCACTAGCCATCTTGAAAAGACAATCCAGAGATACAGGAAAGAACAGGTCCCTGCTGTGCTTGGCCACGAAGAGAAAGGACTGACCAGCCAAGTTGCCAGATGCCCAGAAGGTAAATCGTGCCACTGTTGACAGTGTAGCAACACTTGAGACAAGCCCTGAGAGCACCCCAGGATGTTATCCACCACTGGGAAGATTGTTGCACTGAGGGGAACCCCATAGATTCTTGCCTTTAGAAGGACCAGCAATGTAGACTACTTTGGCTAAAATAAAACTACTCTGGGGAAGGTTGTGTTCTCTGTGAGTTAAAAGTGTTTCAGTTAGCCATGTATGAGCCATTAAAGTCTGCCAATTCATCTGCAAGCTCACTGACTTGTTTATGGAGCCAAACTAAAGCCTTTCCCGCCAATATCTGGTAGGAACTCCAAAGGTAGGTACATAAAAATGTACTGATGTGCTCAAGGTGTTAGACTGGGGCAGATACACAGCATGCCTAGGGGCGCTTCTATGCCAGTCCATCTCTGGGGTGATTGCTACTTATGGCACCATAGGAATTCCATGTACTGGATGACAGATTAACAAGCAGGTCAGATACAAGCTGTGTAGCTGCCTACGGTTGACTGATGTTGTACTGACGGCAAAGTTAAGGAAAGGCTACTCAGCCAGGAAAGGGGCCCACAAAATTTAGAACAGACGTACTCAGTACCAGTCTAAAGTTATTAATCATCCATGGCTTTTACACAAACAAGTTCAGGCTCACATTGTTAATTCTGCACCAAATGATTATGAAGACCCCTGTCTCTATTTATATATAAGAAAGGTGCTCCCTTGGGTCTCATGAGAGAAACAACCCCCCCTCTTACATTCCACTCAAACCACAGGAACCAACCTCCTGAAAGTCCATGGTGAAGCTACATCCATCAAGGCACTGGCGATAGGATGTCCAACTTAAAACATTTATTGATCTACAACGCTCAAGCATCTAAAGGTTCTTGGGTGGTGCTGGGATCATTCCAGAACAGAATGCATCCTGGTCAGAGTGTGAAATAGAAAATACTGTATGGATCTAGTACAGGGGCATCAGTAATATCCAGCCTGATTCTCACCCAATGCTGTTGCCACAGGCAGGAGAAGGAGCGTCTAGAGGTATATATGCTAAAAGAGTTTTTTGTTTTTTTTTAAACTTCTGTAAGGGGCATATACCTACCTAAACAACTTCACGTAGTGAATGCAGTTTTTCATTTTTTTTTTTTTAGTTGTCATTATGTTAGCAGTTTTACACTGCTTGTATCATGAATTTGTAAGTGGCCAGATAAAACACTGATGCATGAGGTTTCAGAGTTTCTGGATAATGCACTTCTAGATATTTTGCCTAATACCCGTGATTATACTACAAACTTCTAGCATTTCTGGCATAAAAAGCCAAGGAGCCCATGTGTAGTCAGCGTTCTAAATATTCGATTTGGCAAAGTCTTGTCAGCCGCAGGTTAGACAGGGGCTCCAATGGGAGAGGGTGACACAGTGGCAGTGGAAGGGTTAAGGTGCACAGGGTATCTAGCATCTAGTCATGTCTATGGGTTCCAGATGTCTCTATTCCAGGTAGAGCTACATAAGCCCCCGAGGGCCAGCCTTAGGAGAATTGTACTGCTTTGGATTTATAAGGGTTAATCTGGCTGTTTAGCCTCCAAATTGATCCACCGTGGTTTCCTGTTCAGAGAAACACCCAGTACTTATTATTGTGCATGAGTCGGCTGTCCAACCATTGGATTTACTGCGGGCTACATATAATCAAACCAATTTAATGTCTCATCTCTATGTTATGTTAATTTTCCATTTATTTTCTACCAGATATTAGGTCAAAACTCACTGTCTGCACAGAACATTCCTGTATAATTCCTAACTATATGTGGGAGCCGCCATGTTGTTTCAAGTGACTCCAACAGATTTCTCCGGTGCCTAGAGCAACTGGGAATGCTCAGCAAACAATTAGACTTCCTCGGATGCACAAACTGCAATACCCATAGGTACATGAGTCCAGGGTACCTGGTCCCCTCTGGAGAAGACCTGGTTGGCCCCATAAGAGGAAAAATCAAAAAGGAAAATGTGTGTTGGCAAGAGGTTGGCAGTTATAGGACATTACGTTCTGATCTGACAATTGGCAATGCCCCTCTGTGCCAGTTTCTGGCTAATAATGCATATATGGTAGATCTGGCCTTTGGAGAACAGAATAAAAAGAATAAAAGACACCAGACGGCAGATCCAGAAAAACATCATTTATACATATATATATATACATTTAGAAACATATTTGTCGGCAAGAAACATATTCCTTTACCCCCACCGCTGCCAGACGGGTTTACAACCGCTCTAGCAGTAACAGTATGTATACAAGAACAAGCAATAAAATAGAGGGGTTATTCTGTTTTTTTTTTTTTTTTTTTATTTTAACATTTTTTTTACTAAAAATCCTCATTAAACATGCTTGAATGAAAACACCAGGTTTCAAAACCAGGCAGGACCAGAAAGGACAGCTCTTTATATTGTACCCCCCTGTACTGCCCCCAAATCCCGGCCACACAGCCTCCTGCCCCAAGCGATAGAGAAATTGTTTTGGCACTGTGGCTATTGGATAGACTACAATTCCCATCATCTCCATGTAAGCTTGGCTGGTAGAGGAATGATGGGAGTTGTGTTACTGCAGCAACAAGACAAAGAATGGGCTGTGATCCAAATTAAGCCCTAGGACTTCAGGATGCCTCCTGGATGCAAATAATCTTTTTCCACCACAAAAGAACAGTTAAACCGGATCAGAATTGATTCCACTGCTTAAGGCGGCAAAGCACAGCCACCACTCCTCATTTGCCCCAAATCCACTGCCTTTTGCCCACTTACTATATATCTACTCTGGCTCTGAAGCTGGGTGCCAGTGTGGAACAGGGGCATTGGGTAGTTCCTACAGTGACTTACGGATAAAAATCTAGACTACTTCCCCTCCATGGGACTGAAAGATACCTTCTTTGCAATCCACCACCCTAAGGGCAGGGTTAGACTGGCCTGCTGGGGCACCAGGAGGAAATCTGTTGGGCCCCACATGCCCGAGATTATGGGCAGGCTGTGTGGTGCTGCAGCGCTAGGGGGCTGGAATGAGTTGGGAAATAATCTACTGAGGCAATTATCAGGAGCAGTGCGGTGTAAAGGAATGGCAGGCCCTTAGCTGGGGGGGGGCAGGGTATGGCTGGAGTGGTGGGCCCTTTGCTTTAGTCTTCCAGTGGGGCCCCACCTTTTCCAGTCCAACACTGACTAGAGGTGAGAAATGACCCTAAATCCCACCTGCAGACACTGAGAAAATGGCTGGATAGAAAGTGATTGCCACCGGAGGGGTAGGTGTCAGAGGGCAGTAAGTAGAAGCCTTTGCTTTGGATTCATGGCCCCCCTGCTACGCCCCTGTCATAGTTATATTACACCTTTGCCACAACATTAACACCTACTGCCCAGTTGCACTGGTACCATGGCAACTTAATGCTCATTAAAATGATCTGCTGATACAGGTAAAGGACCCGTTATCCAGAATGCTCGGGACTAAGGGTATTCCGGATAAGGGGTCTTTCCATACCTTGGATCTCCAAACCTTAAGTCTACTAAAGAATCAATAAAACATTAATCAAACCCAATAGGGTTGCTTTGCATCCAATAAGGATTATTTATATCTTAGTTGGGATCAAATACAAAGCACTGTTTTTACAGAGAAATAGGAAATCAATTTAAAAAATCGGAATTATTTGATTAAAATGGAGTCTATGGGAGACAGGCTTTCCGTAATACGGAGCTTTCTGGATTTCAGGTTTCCGGATAAGGGATCCCATACCTGTACTTGGTTTATGGATTACAAAATGAAAACCAGTACTTCCCAGCTGTTCAGCTAAAATGCTACTGCGTGCAATTGATCTTTCTGATTTGCTATTTGCCAGCACTGCTTTAGGCTTTGTACCCATCAGTGCTTTAATGGAGAACTATATGTTTTGAACAAAATACATGTGAATGCATGATTTTTTATCCTATAAAGAGACCTGTATATATCAGTCAGTATTGTGACATCATTTGAGTACAGCCACCATTTTGTAAGTCATTCACTGATCACCTGATCAGTGCAAGTTCTGACTGAAACAAGAAGTGTGAGAGAAACAGCACAGCGCAACCTAGCTTGTATGTGTGCCCTTGGGCTGTGTGTGAGCCCAGTGCCTCATATGAGCCAGAAAGATATTAGTGCATCAAAATTAAATTAAGCAATGGCACATACTACAGGTATAGGACCCATAATCCAGAATGCTCAGGACCAAGGGTATTCCAGATAAGGGGTCTTTCCATAATTTGGATACCTTAAGTCTACTAAAAAATCAATAAAACATGAATTAAACCCAATAGGATTGTTTATATTTTAGTTGGGATCAAGTACAGGTACTGTTTTATTATTACAGAGAAAAGGGAATCATTTAACCATGAAATAAACCCAATAGGGCTGTTCTGCCCCCAATAAGGGGTAATTATATCTTAGTTGGGATCAAGTACAGATACTGTTTTATTATTACAGAGAAAAGGGAATCATTTAACCATGAAATAAACCCAATAGGGCTGTTCTGCCCCCAATAAGGGGTAATTATATCTTAGTTGGGATCAAGTACAGGCACTGTTTTATTATTACAGAGAAAAGGGAATCATTTAACCATTAAATAAACCCAATAGGGCTGTTCTGCCCCCAATAAGGGGTAATTATATCTTAGTTGGGATCAAGTACAGGCACTGTTTTATTATTACAGAGAAAAGGGAATCATTTAACCATTAAATAAACCCAATAGGGCTGTTCTGCCCCCAATAAGGGGTAATTATATCTTAGTTGGGATCAAGTACAGGTACTGTTTTATTATTACAGAGAAAAGGGAATCATTTAACCATTTAATAAACCCAATAGGGCTGTTCTGCCCCAATAAGGGGTATTATATCTTAGTTGGGATAAAGTACAGGTACTGTTTTATTATTACAGAAAAAGGGAATCATTTAACCATTTAATAAACCCAATAGGGCTGTTCTGCCCCAATAAGGGGTATTATATCTTAGTTGGGATAAAGTACAGGTACTGTTTTATTATTACAGAAAAATCAATTTTCAAATTCTGAATTATTTGATTAAAATGCAGTCTATGGGAGACGGGCTTTCCATAATCCAGAGCTATCTGCATAACGGGTTTCCAGATAAGGGATCCCATACCTGTATTAGAAAGATTTTTTAAAGAAAAGGCTCAATTTAAAAGACACAGTAGGCTATTGTATGTGATTATTGAAATACCTCAGTAACGTCACCTGATTGAAAGTCTGAGTGATAACAGGAAATGATGTATCGGTGCTACTGCAGAACCACTAGGCGTCCTTTCATTCCCCCTGCCATTTATACTACTGCTACTGGCCACAGCTGTGCGACAACCATTTTCTATCACGTTCAAACCTCTTCCACATGTAAATCTTATAAAGACAAACCCGCAGCAGAACTGGCTCAGTTCATGAGAGGTAAAGACCTCATTCAGACTCAGAACCAGGTGATTATACTGAGATTTCATTTTTTTCTATCTCTGTCTCTCTCTCTCTCTCCCAGACCTGAGGGCAAAATTTACGCCCAAAACAGGTTGAAACATAATCTGCAGAATTCCGCTGGCATGCCACCAGGCCATTAACCCATTTCACAACTTCATCACTACTACACATGGCTTAAAGTCAGAACAACATTCTAGAGAAAGTCTTTTCTGCTGCATTTTCAGCAAAGAATAAACAATTTTGTCAAAGGCATTGCCAGATGCTATTAGAGTGGTTTTTGAAGGCTTTGTTAATGTTTCCTAAGGCCTTTGGCACACGTTGCTACTTGTTGTTGCTGTTCTTAATATTTGTGAGGTGCTTGTACAGCACCCACTATGTGGGAAATTACTGCCCCTGCTCCCAATTCATTCCAGGTAGGTGATCCGCAGTAGGTGGAGCTATTCTGACTGCACTCTGTGCTGTAGCCCTTTGTCTTTGTGCAAGGGAGAAGAGGTATTTTGTGTTCAAAAGTTATACTGTTATTAAATAGGAGCCCTAATGTACAGCTTATTTGACCATCTGAGCTACACTGTTAATATTGAGGAACATTTGACATGCCTAAAGGTGCCCATACACCTTCAGATCGGCTCACTTGCGAGCGGATATTCTCCCGATATCCCCCACCTACTGGTGGGCGATATCATGAGAATCCAGGCTAATTTGGTTGTTTGGCCCTGGAGCCAAACGATCGAATTATAACGACAGGTATAGGCAAAGATGCTTCGGGGACCGCATCAACAAGCCGATGCGGTCCCCGATCAATAACCTGCTCGATCAATATCTGGCTGATTTCAGATTTCGTCGGTAGTGCCCCTACAAGGGCCAATTAGCTGCCGAATCGGTTTAAGGGACCAATATCGGCAGCAGAATCATCCCGTGTATGGGAACCTTTAGTAAGGGAGCGTTGGGACAGGGACTTTAACCTAAGGCTTTTCTACTGGTTTTCTACTTGGGTTGATTGTATGACATTTTTTACTCACTGGGACCCCAGCACCCAAGCCACACCTTGTCATGGAGGAAATAAACATTATATTACAAAGGATCTGTTATATATGGTAACTGATATTCTTAGTAAGTACATTGAAGGCCTTCAACCTCCGACCCTCCTGTTATTATTGAACTGCAATTCTCAGCATCCCCCAGACAGCCTAAAGCTGTTGGGCAAATCTGGGAAGCTGTGGTTCAACAATGGCCAGAAGAGTGCAAGCTGGACATATGCAATTCTCACCCCCACCCAGCAGTGCCTTTCTACATTCAAAAGGGTCCTCTCCACTTTAAAGGGCACACATTGCCTACTTTTGTTCTCCAATCAGAAGTATGTGTTAACAGAGCCCATTATATCATTTTGTTCAGAAATAGGCTCCTGCTGAAAGCTGTGCTCTCTGCACCAAGGGCTCATTCTGGGCTCGGTTAGCCCACTCCTCCAGTGGGGAAAACACATTTTCTGTGATAGGCACCATTTTAATTTCAGCCCTGGTTTCAAATAATTTCATAAGGAAAAAAATATAAAAATAAAATATCTGTGTTGGATAAATATGATTACTCATGGAAGGGAAAACATTTTACAGCAAACAGAGCAATCCAACAAGAAGTAGAAGTATTTATGACTGTACCATAATGATTCTGTAATTAGCCCCTGTTTGTTTGAGACTGTAGGAGTTGGCAGTAAATCTTGGGCATAAAATATATTGCAAGAAAAAAAGAAAAGATTAATATTGTGTGGAAAAGATATGACTAAAGATATGAAAAGCCCTTCCAGCTAACCTAAATAAATCATGGGTTCCGGAGTACCATATAACAGGTTTTTGAATCCTGTCATGCCCCATAGACAGAGTTTATGGAAAAGAGATAAAAGGGACCTAGCGACCAAGGTTGTTACTGCAATAATTATTTAACAAACCCACACATTCTAAATAAATGAGTCAACGAGATAGCTGCAACCTTGTTTACTTTATTAGATAAGTGGTCCCCCCTAAAAATGGAGCAGTGGCTTATAGGCCAAGACCAGTTATGGTAAGGTTTGGAATGCCTATTTGCTACCCTAAATGGTCCTGAAAGCCTATCCTGAAGCTCAATTAGGTAGTAATTTTAAGTGAATACTTAATTAGTGCCCTAGATTCTCCAAGAATCCTGGGGTGGCCAAATATTTTAACTTGGGGGGGGGGGGGGCTTAAACAGATAAAGTCAGAAAATCGATGAATTATGCGGTCAAAGCAATAACTTTGCTTTCCCAAAGAACAACCAAAGTTCCCTGTAGCCTCAAGTTTCCTAACTTCAGTAGTAGCCATTTGGTGAGAACCCTTGGGCTGTCCAATGTATCTCCTGGTATAGCTCACCCTCAATCAGTAAAGACTTTATTACCTTTTGGTTTAGGGCCAGGAAACAGGACTACCAAAACTTGAAGAGAATATGTCTGTACTAAAACTAAAGGTCTGAATGTTTATAGGTACAACGAAGCAGAATGAGATTAGGGAGCACCCATAACCGCATCCCAAACACACAAATAAATGCCCAGCAGAGGAGGCTCTAAATTGTTGTCACATTTACGGCATCACACTCGCACATTTCTATTTGGAAATGCAAATTGGAAACACTCCTGAACACAAATTGGCTAACGAACTTCAGGCCGCAAGATGCTGGCATGTTTGGAATTCATTTCAACTGTCTAGAGCGAACTTAGTAAATGCACAACTAAATTATAGCTCTTGGGGCCACTAAAAATGGGTTTCTAAAAAACCACCCTTTCACCAAGATTCATATACTGTATATGTCAGTATTAATCATCAGAAAATGCTTATGTATGAATATAATATACATCATCTATCTACCAATGATCAGGGAATGTACAGAAGATAAATTCCAAGAGCTCAAATATCCAAAATAAAATGCCACCCTGCAACAGTTTATTTTTACAGTAGGTACAGAGGCTGTCTGCTTTGCTTATATCTTTATATTAAGTGGTGCTCCAGAAATTTCCTAGAATGAGATGAAAAATGGTGGACTGGGGATGAAAATGGGCTTTGGCTGAGTAGCAATCATTTTGTCCTTCTTCCCATGGTAGCCATTTCTTTGGGGTTGAGCTTGTTTTGTCCCCAAAGAAAATATACCAGTTTGTGGCAGTGACATATCTACTAGGGGAGCAGGCTCCCATGTGTGGCCTTTTAAGAGGCCACATCTCTAGCATGATGGGGTGCATAATCTAAAGAGGTCACTTTTTGCTTTGCAATTGTGACAAAAGGTTGTGACTTCAAGCCACTGAGCTATTAAATTATACTTTATTGAAGATATACAGTAAAACCCTGAATTTATGTTTGCGCATTTAACATTTTCTTGCATTACACTGCATCTCACATGATGTTTCCATGAAGGATCCACCACATTTTACTGCAATTTACATCAAATATGTTATGTTATACTGGTTGCCTCTTTGGGATCTGTGAATGTTATTTTCAGGGACACCAAGCAGCTGTACATCTTGTCCTCCAGTACAGCCTGTTGCCCATTCTCCCCCCCCCCCCCCAAAAAAATGGGGGGTTCTTCTGTACATGATATGACTGTATTTATTACTGTGGCCATAGAACATTGATTCTCTGTTTATTTGGACTGACTAAAGTGTCTGGGAAGAAGGAAAAGACAACCTTGGAGTATACAACCAATGCAGAAGCTCTGTTTTGTGTACAAAATAGGCTATGCCTTCATACTGTGCTGTCTTTTAGGCTAAATACACCCGAATCATAACTAGGGTATAGATCCCTTTGATAATCAAGCACAAAATAGGGCACGGAACAAATGAAAAGAACGAGAACCTTGTAGACATTTCACTCATGCTGTACATATATAGACTGACCTGGAATTCTGCCAGAGAGCAAATGCAGAAAAATAGTAACAAAACTGGGCCTGGACCATTTCTTAGCAATCTGCCCTTAATGTGTCTCAGTATTAGCACAGGGGCCCACGTATTATCCTCAATCATCCTGAGGGAATATATATTCCCTAACTACATCGCCTTATTTATCTCCGCAGTACATTATGTGCAGGTGCAATGAGCCATATTGGAGTAAGACTGGAAGTACCACTAGAGGTTGGCATGGGCACAGAGGTAAGGTAGCCCTTTGTTGTGATTGAGTAACTGTTGTGGCTGCTTTAAGAACCCCTGGAAGGGGCAGTGTCCCCCAGATCTAAGTTACAAACCCATACAGCAGATTCATAGTTCTTCTCCCCACTATGTTCTGCAGCAGCTGAGGTATTTCAGTTCAATAATCTGTAATGGCGGAGGAAGCCATCTTGGCTTCTACCTGAAGGTGCAGCCACAAATACATCTTTGAATTCGATACCATCGTACTTTGTTATCATGTTTTGCCAAAGGCATGATTTTCCACATTCATTCCAAAACTAAGTCTTCAAAAACCAAAAGTTCTTCTCACTTCTATTCAACTGAAATGTCTAAAATGATAGACCCAACAAAGGCTAAGGTACCTAGCCATGAGAAGAATGGGTCCCTTCTAAAACTAATTAGCTAAGAAGTGGTGTGGAGATTATTGTAATAGTAAAATGTTTTTGTGTATATTACTATATACGTATCGTAAAATGTAATTAGGACTTTTTGTGTTATCTTTATTCCCTGTTATGTATGTTGCCATCCAGTCAATCCCAATGTAAAGTCCATTTCTGGCTCTTCCCAATTCTATTCTTCTAATAAACATATTTAGACAGTATGAAACTTGGCCTCCCAGGGTCCACCAGAGAACCTGACATCTACCAGCTCTGTGGTAGAATAAAAGGGGTGCAATTTGTCACATGGTCCCACCAGGGCCTGGGCCTACAGGGAGATTCCTCTGTATCATGGCAGGCCAATCAGACCCTGTATTTACAATCTAAACCATAAAGCATAAATGGATTTGTGTTTTTTATTTTGACAGCAAGAAAGTAGATAAGGGTCTTCTCAAAAACATAAGAAACTAGGAAAATCACACATTTTACAACATTATCCTAATGACTTAACACTACCTTAAGGTAAATAAAAAAATGAATTAAAAATGAGAATTTAAGCAGAAATTCACCTTTCTGAGCCACATATTATAAACTGTATGGTTTCTAAGTAGGGGGAGCCTGCTGGGAGGCCTGGAGGCATCACGTTATACCCCTGAGTGTTCCCTCTCAGCGCCAAGAAGTGCCCACTAGTATAGGCCTCCAGTGAGCCAATCGGCTTATTAATAGCTGCCTCGCACACACTGCAACGTCTACAATATGGTGCTTGGGTATTTGGCACCTAAACTGGGAATAATCACCTCTTTAATTAAGGATATCGCCTCATACCTGATTTTGCATTATAAAGTCTTTAATATATCGGCACCTGGTATTCAGTTAGGATCAGCACATCAACTATTTCCAAGATGGACATTGTGGGGTCATTTAATACTTGTAGGCATCACTCGATCACTATTCATATTATGATTGTAATGAGGAAATTCCTTTAGCAGTCACCACCAGTACCACACAACCAATTTTGTTTGAAGTGTGTAAATACCCACAATGCCATACAGAGCTCTGGGAGAAAGAGCTGTCCGGAATGATATTTAGTCCCGTTTGCCTTTCTCTGGCTTCCACAATGCAATGCGAAACGCACTGTGTCTAAAACCATTTTTTTTTTTTAGGACTGGAAGAACAAGTACAAATTTCAACAATTCCTGCTGTCACTTACACAGTAAAAAGAAGTCCTTCACCCCAGCCTGCCTTAGCCCCCTATAAAAACAATAGCATAAATTGCTCAGTGTTTGAGGTTTCCCTAAAAAGCTTTTCTGTTAAAAAAACGTCTGTCTAGCCCAACAGGGAATCCTTTCCAAAATGTCAGGCGTTCACTCCCTATACCAGAATCCAGAACCATAACCGTTAGAGTTCATGGCAACCAGCCAATTAAAACAGCAGCAAGAGCCTTAAAACTCAAATCTTCACCTTAATACAGAAAAATATTAGACAACCCTCCCCCCACACGTCATACAATGAGCAGGCAACATGTTACATATGAACAATAACAACAAGCCTTTGTCTGTCTCTAAACATCTCCTCCCACCAGGCCTGGTTTATCCAATTAGATGTACTGTTATTAAGAATAACAAAAGATAATAGAGGCCTGCTTCTCTCTCTGTTTCCTCTCTTTTCCCCTCGCCCTCCCCCCATGTTTTTACATTTTTAAAATAAGGTTGGCCTGTCCTTGCTTGAAGGTCTGCCGCTCACAGGCATCTAGTCCGGTTGGACATCCAGCACTGGGGCCTGCTCTTTCCAACGACACTGGGTTCCAGAAGCCACTTCAGCAGGCCCTAAACTCTGTTGGATTGTGCGCAGTGTTGGGTGCTATAGGCCAACGAGTTGTTTTCAGAGGATTTTGGAGAACAGCAGTCTTGACAACTCTCCGAATGAGAGCCTGGAAAAAACAAATACAACTAAATGAGAACAGGCTTCAGTGCCAAGAAGAAAGGATTCCCCAATAGAAAAAGGAAATTTCTACCCTGTTTTTATGCAATGCCATATTTATGTGAAACCCTGCCCATGATTCAACAAAACCATCCACTCCCGCCACAAGCCCTGTCCCCTTTGTGGCCTGTGAATCACACCTTTGTGTCTTTTGGGGCCCCCTCTGCCACAGGACCCCTTACTACAGTACCCCCCTGATGGCAGCCTTGCATTCTGAGACCCTAAAAATCTTCTGTATCAACAGACCAATGACATACTTAACCAACAGGATTTTCTGCTAGGTCCAGTCTATATCAGAATTATTCCCAACCAAATAACAGAAGGAGAGACCATCTATGGGCCAACTGATCTGCCAACTCACTTTGGCGGCGAATGTCTCCTCTGGGGTGTGGGCAACTTCAGGCCAGGATTGAAATGCCTTGTTTTTAGATTATATGAGACAATGCCAAGGAACCTATAAATACCTGTTTATAAAGAGCCATAAAATGCAGTATATTCCTAATGGAGGCCAGGGTTAGATATGGCATGGAAAGGGATTTTAGGTCCTGTCGGGTGTATAATTTCTATATAAACAGAGTTAAACAGATCACATCACCCTCACAAAATTCCGTAGGGCCCAGAAACATCTAGTTAGGCCACTGAAGAACATATTAACTCTCATAGAAAATGGAAGACACCGTTTTACAAATGCCTCCATCTGATATTAAAATTAAATATTAAATGTCTTCCAAGCAATGGAGCGGAAAAATACATGCCTGGGAGAACATCAGCACATTCTAGGCACGGTGAATCTGGACTCATATGAAAGGGCAGCTCCATTCTAGAACCAGCAAATACTTGGCTGCATTAAAATGCTGATTTAAAAAAGGAAAATGGATAGACACCAAAATACTGTATATCCCAAACAAATTAATTTAGCCCAGATGTTTTAAGTGCAAAACTGTCTGGGAGGCTTTTGATCGGTTGCTTTGCAATTTGGCATTCTGTTCCGTTCACTGTATAATGATAACAGGCTGTTGTGTATCACTGGAATGGTAAAAGCACAATTGGCTCTCTCATACTAATCCAGGGCAATGCCATGTTTGGCTCTCCGACTGTGGCTCAACTCCATCCCAGGGTGAGCCAGAACTGTAAAATAACCTTTTTACTGCAGATATTTAAATGCTGTACTTTAGATCCGGGGTTTGTTTTCATTCATCCATCCACAAAGGCTGCAACCACCACTAAGAAGTCACTCGAGGGCAAAATGCTTTTAAAACAGATAAACAGTGAGCAGCTAGTGATAATGCTTTCTATATAGATAGGGCTATCTGGGTCTCTACAGAGCAGGGCAGCAGTTGTAGGTAGAACAGTTAAAGATCCGTAGGTTGGGTTCCACAAAGCCTGTTTTGCCCCAGGTCCTGTTACAGATAAATATGGCACTATATTGTTCTTTTCCAACCTACTACAATGTAAATACACCAGCGATTCCCAAACTGTGGGGCTGGGCACTTGAGCAGTTGCAGGGGGCTCAACGTAATATTTGGGGCAAATGCCTCTTTGGTCAGAGTGATAATTTGCTGTACAAGATATTCTTGGAACTGTGACTGTATGACTGATACACTGATATTTTCTTATGTATCTGTAACTTTGTTAGGTTGGAGCACCAAGGGAGTTTGACCTAAAAATGCCCAACAACCACTGCCATTTCTTTCTTTGGCTTATAAGTGATGATTATCCAGTTTTCATCAAGGTTTATGCTGATAGAGATGGCTTTTCTGGCTCAGAAACACCTTTTTTGACCATTTATGTGAATAGTCCTCTAGTGCCAAAATGGTGCACCATTATGCTTAGCGTCCAGTTTTATCCATGCAAAAGATAGCATTGTCCTACTCTAGCAATAACCTTCTTGTAGAGCTTTGAAGGTTCTAATGCTCTTCTAGATCAGTACTTTTTTAGACCTTCCATGCAGTGGGCCAAATATCTGCTATTTCACATGTTTGAGGACATGGATTATTTTAGAACAGAGAGGTCTATGGAGATTTTGGGAGGCAAAAGCAACTCTTAAAGGGCCACATATGGCCTGCGGCCTTCCAGTTGGACAAGCCTTGTCCTATATCAAATACAATGTTTTTCTGTCTTGCAGAACCTTTCTCTAGAGGATCTGAAAATAGACAAAAGCAGTGAACAATTTCATGTTTTGGCATTCACTGCACACAGTGTAAAGCCAAAAGGTTAGCCAAGGACGGCAGCTGAGTAAGCAGAACAGCATTATAGGCGATATATGGAGTTACTGTATAGACAGACCTTCCCAGGGTAGGGAGACTTCCCTTCTCTCAGGGTTTTGGAATTTACAGGGATCATGTCAAGCCGATACTCCCTTTGGGGACCCCTTAGCACTCAAGTTCATTGTACATACTGATGTGAAACAAGAGCATGACACATCTGAACTGGATCAAGATGTCAAAATGTTTCCCCTTATTTTATTTGATTCATATGTCAAGGAAAGCTGGACGGCTAATTGCTGGCCTTGAAAAAAGCTAAATTATACCCTATTTATAAATATGGTTTAGCTGCAATTTATTTTCTCCAAATTATACAGTATGAGGCTAAACTGTGTGCACAGAACATTCCTTCTCTCACACACACACACACACACACACACACACACACACACACACACACACACACACACACACACACACACAGATATGTATTTATATATATATATATATATATATATATATATACACACACAGTATATATACTGTATACTATATATGGTGTCCCTTTGCCTTTAACATATTCTGTAGCTTATAGTATGCACAGAACTCTCTCTATTGCTGTATCTGTATACATATAAGCAGTGGCCTCAGAGTAGGTGCCCATTTTTACATTTCTGGCTTTGGAAGCACAGAGATGCAATTTTACTTCAAGCAAAGCCTCCTACAGGGCAGCAGTCCACATGGGGCTACCGAATAGCCAATCACAGTACTTATTTGGCATCCCCAAGGGACTTTTTTATTTGTTTTGTCACTCAGAAGGTAAAAAGGTTGGGGATCCCTGCTCTAGACTCATCCAAGGGGTTTAAACTACAAATGATGAATGGGGCTGTTATCAAACCAGCTCTCTGTATCAAGGCTGAACAGCTTATGGCTAGTTTAAAACTTTCTAAAGAACCCACATCGGCAGCAGGTTCTATTATACACTAATCCTGCTCGTATCCTATCACCTTCTGAACAATCAGGTCCCGTTGAGCAAAACTGTCTAAGAACATGACATGTGCTCCAGCTGTAGCCCAATTGCACAGGCCTGCTACATTCCCCCCTTCCATTCCCTAGAAAGAGCAGACTGTAGCATTCCGGAACACATGGAGATTAATGTTGCGCAGGTGGGAAACAGGAAAGATATGCTGCCATACTGCAATTATTCTTCTATAAGGATGCAGCAGCTTCTGGAATGGTCTGCTGGACAAATCTACAGACATTAGTCTTTCCGTCCTCTCCCTTCTGACAGATATTTTTCTTGCATGAGACTAATGCTCACAGACAGGATGGAGAGAGACCTCTCAGAACAATAATATTAGTTAATATTATGTAACTGCTGAGGTGCCGAAGCCCCAGATGTTTTCCCTCCACCACATGTGATGAAGCAGACCACAGAATTTTCACTGATGTCAGCATAATGCTGTGAGCTGGAGTTGTAGTTCATAACAAATAATGGGGGGGGGCACTGAATATTTGCCTTTCCAGGGTAACACATATTACTCTGCAATCCTGCCTGGTATTAGGAGATCTGAGCGACTGGCTGTGGGTTGCCAAGCCTAGGGCAAACGTTGGACCTGATTTGCTCATGTTGGCATCTATAAATGTCACCGGAATTACACTATTACCTCATATTTCTATCAGAGACACACAGAATCCAGAATTCGACAGACGTCCGAGATTTATTGCATGGTCCACAGAACCAGTCCAGTCTAATACAAACCTATTTTATTATTTGATCACCCAAAGTCTTTAAAGAAACTGGGCTTTCAAGGGCTAGAAGTTTGCTTCAGCTGGACTGAGTTCCTGGCATTTTAGGCTCACAAATTGCTGAACACAGGCCCAAATTAAGTATCGGTATGTGATGGCTTTGTGCAGCCCATGGGTTTTTCCAGGATATCCAGCCCTGGTGCCATTTTTAGTGAAGGATTTAAATCAAATGAAATTGTGGATATGTTGCTCCCCTAGGTCCCGCACAACCAAGCAGCAGTCACCAGATTAGATCTAAAAGCATTCAGCAATATGTAAAGCTGGCAGCTAGTATAGTAGATAGAGGTATTTTGCTGACACAAAGGGCATCACCCAGTGGTGCAAAGTAAAAAAACATTAAATATAAGTCCCTAAAAGGCAACAGACTATTGCATCTGTGGTCATAATTGCTATCAAAGTATAGTGGCATTCCCCCTCTCCATGAGATCTTGGGGTGGTCATACACTGGCTAATACAATCAAGAGGCCTTTGGGTCAATGCATACTGTGGCCATACACGGGCAGGGCCAAATATAATCATTAAGGGCAATGACCCAAATGATTTGATCTCGCAGGAAGGGAGTTATTGCTCCACTTTCTACTCTACCTTTTTATGCACCGTGCCTCCACCAAGTGGGAGGATGACTATCCAATAGGATCTCTGGATGATCTATCCATGCAAATACATCTATGTAGCCATTTTCACTCTTGGAGTAATAAGGGAACTGACTACCATTTTGGCTAATGGTGGCTGTGTCTGTATAAATATATTTAAAATATCTAACGGAAGGTCCGGGAATGCACAGCTATTTACATACCCAACCATGGGTGATACCCTCTGTTTGAAGCGTGACATTTAGCTCTGCCCATTCTGTGGCTAGCCTAGAATTCCCAGCTAAATTCCAGTAATAGCCGCCAAGCCACAGGTTGTGTCTGATCTAAGTGAAGCTTGCTCACTGTCAACTAACTGTTACCTCTTCGTCCGACACTCAAGATTCGTGCCAACAGTCCCTGCTGTGGACCTTTGTCGTTGGATTCCATAAATTCCAACAATACGACCTCAGTTCCTACTCCAACTGCAGCTGAAAACAGCACAAGGGTAAACAATCCCCAATTTGCCAATTTGGTTTCTTGCCCATGAAAGTGGAACCCGAGAAACCATAAGTTTCCATAAATCTGACAGGTACTAGAGCATTGGGTGAATCCATCCCATCTACAAATCTCTGAGGGTAGGAGATTGATAGGTGGTTGGGTAGAGTTCCCCTTTAAAAGAAAACAGTGGCAAAATCACTAACAATCACACAACTGAACAAGCTGCCATGTTTTTTATCCATTAGTAAATGTAAGCCAAATATGCCATATTATAAGCATTATTCAGTTCTAAATAAGCAGCATATTGAGAAAGGCCAGCGTATATATATTTTTTGGGGGTTATTATATACAGTGTGTCAGGGTTAAGTTGTTGGTGATGAATCTTTGTAAGAAACTTACTGCCTGTTAAAAGATTGTTTGTCACATGTGGGAACCCTGATCCTTTCCCTCAGATTGCATTCATTATAAGTGAAGATGCTGCCATTTTTTGTGGGTAGGTGGCTAATCACTTGGTTTGCCGTTGCCCTTAACAAGAATGGTAAATGTGCAGAGTTTGTCTGGCTGAGGATTCTGGGAGTTTAAGTTAACAACAGCTATAGGGCCCCAAGGGTACAGTGATATCCTGGTGTGTACCCCCAAAATCCCCAGTTTCATTCTTTCATTACAGAGTTCATTTGAAACAATGCGCAGTTTCCCTTTGATGGTGGTTATTTATTTATAGAACTGCAATATCCTGTTCTGTGTTAGAGTGCGACCGTGTGATTGGATCCATCTGGAGTCTCCGAAGCGAAAAAGCAGCATTTGTGTTATCCCAAGGGAGTAATAAACTCGTTTTTAAACTGCTTTATTATAGAAGTCTGTTGCATATCCAGAGAGGTGATTTGTGGGCCCTGCGCTCGACTAATGACTGCTGAGCATCAGAAACAATCAAAGACCCCTTGTGGAATATATTGAGACTTCAACATCATTAAAGGGGAACTCCGGCTTCCAAACCAAAATGTGTTAAAGAGCCCCACACAACACAGAAACCCCTAATATCCCTATCCCTGTAATCTACTCCTTCAAAATCTATGAATAAATACCATTTTTATATGCTTAAATCCAGCAGCAAAATAGTACTTCTCTTTCTGCATCACTTGAAATCCTGGCAGGGGAGGAGGGACTAAAACACTGATGTTACAAACTGTAACAACTTCTCCACAGCTTACAGGCAGCATGCAGGGACAGACGCAATAGGTCATGGCTACTGATGTCTGGACATTAGATTTATGTGTTTATACAATTCCCTTAGTTTCACATAGAACAGAAGGTTTTACTCACCATGGTTATCCCCTGGCATAAGAAGATTGCCATGGCATGGGCTAGTGGGTGTGGTCTGACCGGGTCCTTCTTGGCTTGTGCCCAGCTGTAACTTTCTCATGTGGCGTACCACAGCAGTGGCATTGAATGCTTGCTGCAGAAAAAAAACAGAGAGCCCGTTACATACAGACGTTATTTCATGTATTTACCGAACAGGCCCTGGCATTTCAGGTACACAGTGGCCCACACAGGCTCGATATGAAGCACCAATCACATAGCAGCTTACAGTTTCTGTGGCCACAGCAACAAATAATGGTAGGATGTTGGCATAGAAGGAAATAGGACGGGTTATTATCCCAGGCAAAGGGTTAACCTCAAATGCCTAGTAAATCATCATTGAGTTGCATAGGTCCATGGGGTTCAGACATTATTGGGGTTATAAAGGGGTTGTTCACCTTAACTGAATGTTTAGTAGGGTGTAGAAAACGCTATTTCTAAAAAATTTGCACTTGGTCTTCATTTTTCATTATTTGTGGTTTTTTAATTATATAGCTTTTTGTTCAGCAGCTCTCCAGTTTGGAAATTCAGCAGCTATCTGGATGCTAGGACCAATTTAACCTAGCAACCAGGCAGTGGTTTGAAAAAGTGACTTGCAGAGTGCTGTGCCGCCATGTTTTCCCTACTCCCCCGTCTCCCATGTGACGCCCATGGGAGCAAGCGCACTGTAGTACATCTTGGGCACTTACTGTGCTGCACAAACACTGGTACAAGGGAGACCTGGGAGTAGGGAAATCGTTGCGGAATGGATTTCTGCTGGGAAGTAAAAGAGATAAAAGGCGAGTTTTCATTTAACCTCTGAAATACAAGCATGCGTAAAATGCAGGGAGTTTCTGTAACGGGGCAAACGATTTCCCCCGATGATACTATTTACAAGCCCAGTGAGTAATAAATAAAGAAAACATATCTAATTAGGAGTGATGAGTTGCTGGACTAGGGCAAGCAGTGCCAGTTTTACTATATACCCCACCCCAAGGCATAAACAGCAAGGATCAGGCATCTAATTCGCAGGGTCACAGCCCGCTGGCAACTGGTATAAAAAACCCACCTTCCATCTGCTTTTGGCAAAATTTTTCCTGATTTGCTCGCTGACTGATTCATGGATATTCTTATCCAGTGCAGTGTCCCCAGCAATCCTGGAAGGAAAACAAAAATATGGCAGCTTCCGTATCCAGCACATACCAGTTCTATTCATTTCGTGCTATTGATTCTCAGGGCCTGTTTTTTTGGTAAATAACTCTGCCCTAGTGGGCACTGTCGACCTGGACATTATCTCCCCCCAGGAAGCATGAACACTTTCCTGCTGACCTCCCCCATCGTGCCTAGGTAAGTATGAACTATACACACTGGGGTGGGGTGGTTGGGCGGCACACCCCAGTCTGACCCCAGTTACACAAGCACTGTCACAGAAACAACTGGCATCCTGTACCCTTCCCAATTTACTAGGACCCTGCATGAAAACCCTACAATAGTGCTACAATAACAATATTTTCTGTTTTTTTCTGCCCTAGCCTTTAGGTAAGACGGCACAATGGTCCCCAGCAGGAACTACCATGTCTTTCATTCTAGAGCAGTGTTCCAGTGTTGGACTGGGATGCCAGGTGCCCACAAGAAAACCCTTTGACCATAGACACACTCCACTCCATACTATTTTCCTCCTCTCCTCATTCTCTTTATACTCTTAGTCTTTTCTTTCCGTACTATAATCTATCCTTCCATCTACTTAGTCTCTTTGTTCCCATACAGAAATAGGGAATGACCAAAAAGGCCAAATAGTTATAAGCAAGAGGGCTCACTGACACCTAAGCCCACCGGGAGTATTATCTTGGTATCCTGACATTGTCTCACAGTAATGGAATAATATAGTAATAAAGGAAAATAAAATTAGGGTATCGGCTATAGATCTCATGCAAAAGAGGACACAAACATGATTTAAGAAAGATTCCATAGGGGACAGATGTTGTGTTCAAGAGTTACACACAAAATCTGTTTATTTTGGTTTTTACAAGACGTCTCCTATAATGTATGTGTCTGTATATATAGTTAATTGGCAGGGGACCTTACCATGGATGTTGCAGGGCTTGGTCACATGTGTTGCGCTTATTTGGATCCTTTTCCATTAGATGCTGGATGAAATCTTTGGCTGAATTAAATAGTAAATAGAAATAACCATGTTTATTCTTGCACTGAACAGTTAGCTTTAACAACAATAATACTGGGTATAAGTATCAGTCTGTATCATTTTATGGGTACTGCACTGGCCCAAGCTTTGCCCCATTCTCCCCCCAAAAAGATTAGATATTTTCCAATCATGTTGCCTTTTTTGCACACTATACCCAAGGAGACAAAGGGGTGCAAATAAGTCTCTCAAGCTGCATTCGTAAGGACTGGGCTATCTAAGAGCGAAGACACATGGAGCTACTTAGTAGCAGCTACTTGCCATGGCTACTAAATGCCAGAAAATACCCTAGAAAACCCACGTAGAGAAAATTATCAGTAAATGATCAGCATTGTCTGTTTCTGTAGCCACTACAAGTAGCTGCTACTAGTAGCTCTGTGTGTCTTCACCCTAACTGCCCTGTTTAGTGCTGTCAATCATGATATAGGTTTCTGACAATCTACAAGCTACGTATTTGTACTGCTATGCTATAGGTTGGCGTGTTAACTAAAATAAGATAGAAATGATCATTAAACCAATGGATCCTGTGATACCTGAATCGGAGATGTCGTCCCAGTACGGCGAGTCAAACTCATACTCGGCTTTCAGAATCTGCTCAAAGAGTTTGGCGTCATTTTCATCGTAGAATGGTGGGTACCCGCACAATCTGAATAAAGGTGATAAGATTTGATTTAGTCTCTTCAGATGTGCGACGTACAGCAGTGGCACAGGCTTGCTTTCCCTTACATACCCCCCTGCCCCAGTGGGTGTAAATGCCCTTACTCATATTGTAGTGGTGCAGTACTTACAGTATGTATGCAATGACACCAATCGACCAGCAATCCACTGCTTTACTGTAAGGCTTCTGAGCCAACACCTCCGGAGCTGGGAGAAATAATTGCAAACAGATAAGATTTAAAAAAACTATAAATTGTATATTCAAGAGGTAATTCTTCTAGTAAAGGATGGCTCTTTGGCTGTTCATAACACAGGGGAATTTAGGGTACAGGGTCCCAAGGTTGAAGTTTGTGTTCAAGTCAAAACAAGAGAAGCCAAATCCCCAAAACCTTGATCAGTCACCCATCATTTCCTTGCCTATTTATCTTTCCGATTCCCTACATAATTCTCTTTGGCTTTTTATTACGTAAATGGACTGTATATGGGACACATATAATGATTTACATGGTCAAAGTCATCACTATAGCAATCAGGCCAGCTAATGATCCACATCATGATGAATTCAGTGGCCACCCAGAAGAGCAAAGTGCACCAATTTATTTAAGTCTGTGTGTAAATGTAAACATTGGAAACCTGAGCCTTATACAATATCCTATCCCCCAAGTGAAAACATTATTCCATTGGTCCGTGCAAATAAACTATTTGGGGGATTATGTAACAAGTGGGCCATAGATTGTGCCAATCCTAGTAAGCCACAGCAACCGACATGGGCATAATGAAAGAGGATGCAGTTCCTGAGACTGCTGGGGGGGCCCAGAAGTTATAGGGGTGCCCATAGGGGCACTAACCAATAAGTTGTTTCAATACATGTTAATTAATAATATATTCCTAAAGTTTAGGGGGGGGGGCCTAGTAACCAGTCATTGACTTATTACCTCTGAGAAAACAATTTGATAGCAACATTTAGTTGCCAAGCAAGCTTTTCATTGGTTGCTATGGGTTACTAGGCCTGGAGAATACTTTGCATGTATTATTTTGGCTTTTTGGGCTTTCACTGCAGGTAACAAACAGCATTAGAAGGTAGAGGGCTGGTGGGAACACAACGGTGAAGCAAACGCCTTGGGCACCATGGGCTTTAACTACAGACAGCCTTTTTATTAGGCAGAGTAAGCGAAAGCCCTAGGTATTTCTACATGCATATTGTCTCGTTATAAGGAACTTACCAACATAACCTGGGGTGCCGCAGGCAGTTGACATTACACTTCCAGACCCTTCGATTTTTGAGAGGCCAAAGTCACTGATCATAATTTTGGAATCTTCGTCTATACTGTAATAGAGCAGATTCTCCGGCTAAGGTAGAAACAGATACAAAAAAATTGTGAGATGTCAGTCATGGAGAGATCTGAGGAGAATGATTACCTGCTCTCCTAGATACCTGTGAAATTCAGCTTGAAGGTCACTTAGGGTGGGATATGACGTAAACACTTATTTGCTCGCCCTAGATATTCTTGGAACTATGACTGGATGGCTGATACATCAATGTTTTTCCTACATATGTAACCTTGGACCTGCAAGGTGAGCTAAAAATGTAAAACAACCACTGCCTAATGGTGAACTGTCTAAGGCACTGATCCCCAACCAGTGGCTCGGGGGCAACATGTGCTCACCAACCCCTTGGATGTTGCTCCCTGCGGCCTCAGAGTAGGTGCCAATTTTTTCTGGCTTGGGGGCAACTTTTGGAAGCACAGAGAAACAGTTTTACTGCAAGAAGAGCCTCCTGCAGGCTAGCAGTCCATATGGGGCCAATCACAGCCCTTATTTGGCATCCCCAAAGAACTTTTTTCATGCTTGTAAGGCTCACCAACACTTTTTACATCTGAGTGTGGCTTACAAGTAAAAAAAAGTTTGTGGAACCCCGGTGTAAAGGTGGCCATACACGGGCTGATTGTAGCTGCCGATATTGGTCCCTTAGACCAGGGCTGTCCAACTTCTGCGGTGCCGAGGGCCGGAATTTCTCTAGCATACATGGTGGAGGGCCGCAAATGAAAGCCAGTTTTGGTCACTCCCCTTTTTTGAACCACACCCACTTCAAACCACACCCATTTTATCACAATGGTGGTAGTGCAGCAAAAACAAAAATGCTTGGTCCTTACTGCGGGGATATCAACCGTCATATATGAAAGAATTATATTATGTCATATTTAGACACACCCTTAAATCCATATGCCTCCTCCTCCCCTGTGGATAGCACAGCAACCCCCAGCAACATAATACACACCATAGGGGCCATTTAGTGGCTGTTTCCAACTACTAACAAACTCCCAGAACAAACCCCTGCCAGGTTCGCCTCTCACAGGCAGCATAGGGCAGGCAAAGTATGGCACACAGGCAGCATAGGGCAGGCAGAGTATGGCACACAGGCAGCATAGGGCAGGCAGAGTATGGCACACACAGGCAGCACTCTGCCTCCCTTATGCTGTCTGTGTGTGCCATACTCTGCCTGCCCTATACTGCCTATGTGCCATACTATGCCTACCCTATGCTGCCTGTGTGTTCCATACCCTCCCTGCCCTATACTGCCTATGTGCCATACTTTGCCTACCCTATACTGTCTGTGTGTGCCATATACACAGGGAGCATAGTCCAGGCACTACATACAATGTCTGACGTGTGAACAGGGGAACAATGTGGGTGATTACAGCCTGAGCCTGAGGTGTGAACACTGCAGGGGGTGAACAATGCGGAAACTAAAAGGTGTGAAAAACACAGGGGATTACATGTGTAAACAATACAGGGGGATTACAGCCTGAATCTGAGGTGAGAACCATGCAGGGGGCCAGTTAATCCCAGTACTGATACTATTTAAAATTTACACAAAGGTAAGCCATCAAAGCAGCCAGACAGGTGGGGGGCCACACAGAGGGGGCCCGCGGGCCGCCAGTTGGTCAGCACTGCCTTAGACCGATTCGGCATCTTATCGGCCCGTGTAGAGGCACAAACGACGGGCCTGCCCGACCGACATCTGGCATGAAATCAGGCAGATATTGATTGGGCAGGTTAAAAAATTGTCAGTTCGGCTAGTTGATGCGGTCCCCGAACCAACTGCGCCTATTACCGGTGTTCTAATTCGACTAAATTCCCCCGATATTGCCCACCCGTAGGTGGGGATATCGGGAGAAGATCGCCAAGCGAGCGGATCTTAATGTGTATGGCCACCTTTTTAGGGGTGGCATGGATGGGGGCACAGGCACACTGAAATCTGGTCCTGCATGTTTGGGAGGATTATATTGGGATATACTGTATATATCACATCATTTATCTGTAACTTTGGTATTAAGTAAGGAGGCCAAACAGTGCACACAAAAAGCAGCAGTTTCCACCCTAAGGATGAACATTAGGCAAGACAGCAGTCGCCCCTAAGGGTGACGGTCCTAAGTAGCCCCAAAAGTTAGCATTTTTATCCTACTCTATATTTTCTGATTTTGATCTATGGCTAACAAGGTAACACTCTGCTGGGGAAACTAACTGAGCATTAAATACTGGTATGTCATCATTATAAGTGAAGGCTTTGTTGTTTCAAGGTAAATATAAACCCCTGTTATATTTTTGATCTCTTTGTTACAATGGCAGCTAAAGAATATCAGGTTAGCATAGAGTTTCCCTGGAATATCACAATTAC
The DNA here is from genome assembly GCF_000004195.4 of Xenopus tropicalis. Taxonomy (NCBI): domain Eukaryota; kingdom Metazoa; phylum Chordata; class Amphibia; order Anura; family Pipidae; genus Xenopus; species Xenopus tropicalis. Next base: position 138,474,840 of record NC_030680.2, read on the forward strand.
TTGCAGGGGGGGGGACTCTCTGCACTTCCTGTACCACATGTACAGATACAGAGCACCGGGGGGACATAACCAGGCGCTGCAATGAGACTCCCTGTACGTTCAGCTCAAGCTCAGAACAAATCCCACAGGCTGCTGATGGCATCAAAGCAGAGACCTAATTATGGAACAAATGAATATTAATGCCGGTGTCTCTGGGACTATACTGAGGATGCAATCAATACAGAGCTTACACCGGCCAGGCTGACGCCATAATGCCTTAATGATTTCACCGATCACAGGAAGGGGTGCAGGCAGGGGCCGTCGTTTCATTAGATACATGGAGTCAAGAATCCCAATATCCTGCAGATCAGCATGATGCACAAGAGGTTCTGCAACAGCTTACAGCTTTTTGCTGCAAAAAAAACCCCCAAAAAACTGCCTGGGGATGGTAGAGGCCACAGAGTGCCAGGCCTTGCAGGAAGGCTGGGGCCCAAGTCTAAGAGAAAAAATGAATATCTCCCAGCTTTACGGGGGGGGGATTTACAGTAAATATCTAATTATTGGTACATAACATAATCTGTCCTTTATCCACTGTTCCCAGGGCCAGCTGTGATGTTGGGGGTTATCTTTCCTCTCCCTTAAATGCAAAATTGTGCTTAGTACAGGGGAATCCATATGCTAGCATAGTATTATAGTATCCCTCTGTACTGCTATGGGCAAACTTAGGGGGCTGTTCCTGCTGAATTGTGCTTAGTACAGGGGAATCCCTATGCTGCCATAGTTTTATGGTATCTCTCTGTACAGGCTATGAGCAAACTTAGGGGGCTGTTCCTGCTGAATTGTGCTTAGTGCAGGGGAATCCCTATGCTGCCATAGTTTTATGGTATCTCTCTGTACAGGCTATGAGCAAACTTAGGGGGCTGTTCCTGCTGAATTGTGCTTAGTACAGGGGAATCCCTATGCTGCCATAGTTTTATGGTATCTCTCTGTACAGGCTATGAGCAAACTTAGGGGGCTGTTCCTGCTGAATTGTGCTTAGTACAGGGGAATCCCTATGCTGCCATAGTTTTATGGTATCTCTCTGTACAGGCTATGAGCAAACTTAGGGGGCTGTTCCTGCTGAATTGTGCTTAGTACAGGGGAATCCCTATGTTGCCATAATTTTATGGTATCTCTCTGTACAGGCTATGAGCAAACTTAGGGGGCTGTTCCTGCTGAATTGTCCTTGCTGGCATAGATCTATGGCATCTCTGTTTACAGGGAATGAGCACACCTAGGGGATTGTCTCTGCTATAAGAGACTACTTTGTACCATGGGGGTGGGGGCATGAAAGTAGTTGAAGAAAGTTGTGGACATTCACAGCTTATATAAGACTAAGGGCACATGGATGATCCAGAATGATGGGCAATATTACTCCTAATTGCTGCACCATTCGACTGAATTGTAATCACCCGGACTCACTTACTGTTGCATTTCCATTTAATATTTGCCTGACCAGTAACTGCATCAGGATCATGGCAACTACCATTCAAGTGAAAGGCATTTAAAAATTTACCCTGGGTAGCGGTGTGCTTCAGGCAGTGCATTTTCAATACATTACAGGCTGAGCCAGTTACAGAGCATAGTTATACATGCATGTGTTACTATTTCCACTACTTCTAACGAAAGATATCAGCATTCATGAGAGATTTTGCTATAGCGGCACCTTTAGATCCCTGTGCACAATGCCCATATCGTGCAGGTACTTGACAGCATCCAAAATCTGCTTGATGAGCTGGCTGGCATCCTTCTCTGTATAGAAACCTTTCTCCACGATCCTGTCAAACAGCTCACCCCCCGACACCCTAGGGAAAGACAGGAGATTATACAGGAAGGCGTATAGGTCCATATGCCCACTCTCCCACAGTCCTGTCCAAATATATCACATGGAAATAATAGAACAACATGGGCAAAACACCTAAATACCCCATATTACTCAACTGTTATATATCCACCCCACTTAGCCATTGTCCTTTTTGAATGGTATAAATCAGTGATCCCCAGCCAGTAGCTCAGGGGCAACATGTTGCTCCCCAACCCTTGGATGTTGCTCCCCGTGGTCTTAAAGCAGATGCTCATTTTTGAATTTCTGGCATAAAAACCAAGTATAAAGTCAAACAGAGCCTTCTGTAGGCTGCCAGTCCACATAGGGGTCATTTAGTAGCCAATCATAGCTCTTATTGGCACCCCCAGGAAACACTTTCAGGCTTGTGTTGCTCCCCAACACTTTTTCCATTTAAATGTGGCTCATGGGTATAAAAGGTTGGGGATCCCTGGTATAAATTATTAAGGGCAATACACCATATAAATTCTAGGCTAGGGCAATGGTACAAGGGGATACTTGTGAGATTGGATCTATTCAAAATGGGCCTGCAGTATAGGTTGTTACCAGTAGGGGGCAGGCAAGGCATATAAGAAAACAGTGAATACTTACAGCTGCATGATAAGGTATAGGTGACTCCGGCTCTCATAGATGTCCTCCAGTGACACAATATTAGCGTGCTTGATCCTATGGAGGAGAAAAAAAGGGTTAAAGGGGACAGCACATCAGCGAGCTTGTTAATTTACTGATTCAATATTTGCTCTTTTTGCCTAATTGTTATCGAGCCTTTGGTATGTTTTTGTCCTTCAAGATATCTGGGACAATACAGAACCGTCCTTTTTATCCGGGACATGAATCATTAGAAGCCGCGTAAAAGGCCAGGCCGGAAATGGCCCATTAAGAAATAAACTACAAACAAGTTGGGAGAATGGGGCACAGCTGGGGGAAGGGGGGGGGGAATATTTATAATCCTATAATCCCTAGGGAACACTGCAGGCTCTGTTACCCATTTCATTATTTATAAACAGCAGTTTATATATGGGTTATTGTGATTTAACAACACGAAGAGCCTCATTACAGCTGACCATACACCAGCCGACTTGGCCCCTTCAGACTAAGTTGATATTAGTAAAGTCTTACCCCACTAGGCCCAACCGCATTGCCATCTCCCCCACCCAAAAGCAAAACTCATATGGCAAATAATAAAAAAAATCATATCCATCTCCATAATATTCAAAGCAGAACAAATTTGGTGAAGGAACCCCAGTTTTACTCCTATGATTTCATGGAATACCCTATAGCCCAAAGATCATCTACTGGGTTTTATAGAACAGACGGGGTGGTAGCCAATTAGATCCAAAATACAGATCAGTTTCATGTGGATCTACATCCCTGGCTCTTATCTGGAAACCCTTTATCCAGAAAGCTCCAAATTACGGAAAGTCTGTCTCCCATAGACTCCATTTTAATCAAATAATCAGAATTTTAAAACTGATTTCCTTTTTCTCTATAGAAATAAAACAGTACCTTGTTATTGATCCCAACTAAGATATAAATAATCCTTATTGGATGCAAAACAATCCTATTGGGGTTAATTAATGTTTTATTGATTTTTTAGTAGATTTGAGGTATGGAGAATTACGGAAAGACCCCTTATCCGGAATACCCTTAGTCCCAAGAATTCTGGATAATGGGTCCTATACCTGTACTATATATGCTGCTCAGAACCCCTGCACTACACAGATGAGCCCCAATAAGGGCAAAGCCGGTCTGTAGTTGGCATCTGATTAGCAATTGCCCTGGCTCAGCTTTAACACCACTATGTGCGTTTATGTTTGGGCGCCAGTGCTGCGGAGAATGCCCAAGCTGATCCATAATTCCATGGAAGGTGACTAACGAAGGGAAAGTACTTCATCCATATTTCCATTTTTTTTGAAGGACAAAAGTCAGTAAAGTGATTAAAACAAAGGGAAAACGTGTGAGTCATGGCTCCTGGATGTGTGAGGGATTGCTGTTGTTGCACATTGCAGCCCACATACTGTATGGGGAGGGAGAAGTGGGGGGGTGCGAGGTACAGGTGTAGGATGGTCATAGAGAAAGGAAAGTGATGATTCTGGGTCAGGATTACACTGCTCACACACCAGGATAATGAGGAATCTGAATTGAAGGTGACCAACTGCAGGGGCGTACAGCTGCTAGCTATTGTATAAGAAGGTGATGCACCCTGGGGAAGGAGCTCCCACCTACATATGAATTCTATAGAGGGGGCACAGCTGGGCATAGGGATGTAAAGACTGCAGCTCCTCACTTTCTCCCACTGACAGAATCTCCCACCTTCTCACCGACAGGCACCTCACTCGCACCCCCCTAGGAGAAACACTTATCCCTCGCCTCCTCCTATGGGAATATGCACCTCGCTCTCTATTTCTCATTATCTCCTGCAGCAGGAGCTCAAGCCTCGGCTCCTCTTGCCCCCAACTCATCCCTTCTTGCAGGGTCCCCAGCAGCTTCTATAACCCCTTCACATTGGGGCAGATTCCCCAAATAAAAGCGCACTGCTTGGCGCCACTCCTTTCCCCCAAAGCCGTGTGGCAGGGCAAATGTTTAGGTGGTTCCTCCACCTGTGTCGCCTCCCCTATGATATAATAGTGCTGGCACGGGCAGTTTTTGGCCAGAAATTGCTATTTTCAGCTAAAAGATAACACTTATCAGTGACGCCAGGCAGTCTATAGGAAGGGCACAGACAGATAGTTTATGGGGCATTTTTCCACAAGTGTATTAAGCACTGACCAGGGTACTTCTCTCAGCCCAATTACAGTGAAAGAAGGGTACCCTGGTCGGGGCAGGAAGGCTGGGGTATCAATCTGGCCAAAAATAAAATCCAGAACACTCACCTTTTGTAATTTTGTAACATCTTATAAAGGCCCCTCTGCCCCCTCATTTCGTCATTCTAAAACAAGGCCAAATTAACAGCACAATTTTAACTACTACAGGCTCCTGCTCACAGTACTACTGCGATGTGTGCATGTCATTATTCCTGCTCTAGTATAAGTATTTCTATGGAAAGAAGTTCTATGGAGAAGGTCCAACTACCCTGCTGTAAAAGGCTGGCACGTGGGTATAATGATGAACATACCCATACATACCCATACTGGGGTTTAGGGCACTTTATGAAAATGTGCGCAAGAGATCATCTTCCCCAAGGTTTTGGGTGGTGGTGCAGCTGTGCAAACGGCACTATTGGCTTAGTATCGTCTATAAAACCTGTGTTTTTATTATACATTGATCTCATTTTATTGGACTTTAGCAAGTACAAAGTGGTGCGAAATAATGGCATTTCCTCCCTTGGGATTCCACACTGCCACTTGTATATACGGAATATAAGTGCCAAGGAAGCTCTGTGTTATTTTGCACCTTTGGCTCCACTGCGGCTTCATAAATAGATGAACTATTTCATGCCCAATTGTACCCCATTTCTTATGCATTAAATATGCCACATACGTGTTTAAATAGGCCACCTAGATTTAAATAGATCCAATGAGAAGCCTCTTTTCTAGTAACTGTATAGGAAATAAAGAAGGGACAGCTGTGTATGGAAGGATATTGTGCCCTTATGGGGTAGCGCTATACAACAGTACGTTAGCTGATGCTAAAGGCAATACCCCTAGGCTTTGAGGAGGTCAGTGGTGTAGAGAATAAGCCCTTGGGGGTGTCTAGCACAGTGGGGAATGCAATACATAACAAGAGGAGGCAGCCCACATGCTAAGTGGGAGGGAAAAAACAATCCCTATAAATCCCGGGAGCTGGCACAGATCAGTGCATGACATGGAATTGTTTGTGCTATTACAGCTTTTTAGGTAAATGAGGGATTTCTTCCTCATCCTCAGATTTAGACAAGTGTAACAGACATCACTGCCAGATGATAGCATAGGAAGGGCGAGGGTGGTAGAGGAGACCACACGTTCACATGATTTCCACTAAACTGGCCAACTCTTTGCTGGCCCATTGATTGCCCATCTGCTTCCTTTCCACTGTTGTCTCCTATGACCCCAAAAGCTGCTCAGCTGGGGACACTGAAAAACATTACTTGACCATATAACCGCCATGTTTTTTTCCACACAATTCCAAGCTGTAGCTTCCAGAAGGCAGCAAATTTTCACTTATCAATAACCTACGGCCAAAGGAGCCTTGTCCCTTGCCCACCCTATAGACCTGCTGGAATCTCTGCCATTTAACATTACACGACGAAGTAGGAGGTGGTTTGTTTTTCTCTATGCCACAGCATTTTCATCTGATGTGTCTAATACCATTTATATGCTGAGCTTCTTCAGGACAGCAGAAGAGGCACACAAATGTTTTTGGGCAAGTATTAATGCCCAGTCTGGGTGTCCAGCAAGTGTAGTGTATTACCCCACCCCCAATGGAACCCCGACGGATATAAATTTCCTATGCCACATCAGTGATAGATTTTAGTACCTCCCCTCACCCAACCTAGCAGCATTGGCACGAACTTGGGAACCGGTTTCCCCTTTGTACCGTTCGCTGACTGGGCGCATTTGTTTGAAGCAGACTGTGCCTGGCATGATGAAACTGTATTTTTTCTATATTATACATAAACAAACGCTATGAGGATGAACAGTAAATGTGCTGCCAAGAAGAACAGATGCAGCGATGGAGTAGCTGAAAGAGAGTAACCATAAGCAGAGAAACATACAAAGTCACATGTTGTCATAAGGGCAGAATCAGCCCAAACCCACTTTCTTGGATGCTTACAAATATCACTTTTTTAAACATTTTTATGGCCAATAAAGACAAGCAAACAGCTGGCAGACCAACTGCCTCCAACACTAGTCTGACACTAGCAAGCCCATTGCCACTAATACTAGCCCCCCCCCCAGGCCTATATACCTCCCACCCCAACACTGGAAGGCAACTTGCCCTTGACACTTGTAGACACTTGTAGACCCCTGGATTGTTTCTAAAGCTTGCAGCCCTCTTTCACCAGACACAGGCTGGGTTGGCAAATATGGTGCTTTGAAAAAGAATAAACGGAAAGGTTGGTTAGATCAATCTATCATGTACTAAAATTTAACATAAACTGTGAACTTTGCCTTTACATTCATTGGACTGTATAACTGGTTCCATGCTACAGGGATGTGGGTAGATTGAAGGCTTTCACTTTAAATCAGTGGTTTAGACTTTGGCTTAAAGCCCTCCTTCGCCGTTAAATGTCTTGTCAAGCCCCCTTACTGCACAATAAGATCAATAGAAATAATCATCCATCCAACTGTATTTCCAAGAATATCTAGTTTTCACCCAAATCCCCCCAAATCAAAATATTGAAGGTCCCCTGAAGACTGTGGAGTAGGCACCCTCAGCAATGGCAATGAATTCAATACAAAGACAAAAGGCCAATCAGGATAAGATTTAAAGGACAGAATTTACTGGTTTACCTACCCCTAGGACTACAGTGGGGTGAAAGTTCCCATTTCCACATTTCTGTAGCTAAGGGAGACCTGGCCATATACTGGCCAACTGAAAATCTGCTCTTTTGGATGTAAAACAAAGCCCCATTCCATAAACTGTTTTCCAGTGACTCGGGTGACAAGAGAAGCACAATTAATAAATATGCCCTGGATATAAACTACGTATCATATCTACACGGTGCCAGGAATCATAGGCCGGCATCGCACGCGTATCTCTTTATGTATATTGACAAAAGGGCCGGTCCTTATTACTGGCTATAAATGTAAGCTGTTATCTTGTAGTGAGAAATGCTCGACACCTGTTGCAGCCGCGTCAGGGAGCAGTTGGGAAGTTCTAAAGAAGACAGGTTACACATTAATATCCCTTATCTATAAAATGGAAATAACCAACACCAACAAACATTGGTATCAAACAACATTTATTAAATGAAAACGAAAGAAAACATTCTAGCCACTAACCTGCTACTAGGGTTGCCACCTTTTTTTGTAAAATAATACAGGCTTTGGGGTCAGGCAGTAGGTAGGAGGCGGACAATGTGGGGAAATTTGGTTTGTGGGTCCTCTCCCAAAGGTTCTCCATAGGCTGGCCTATGGAGATTCAGTTATTTTGTTTAGGCCTATATAAAAGTACCCTAAGATGGCACATAGCCTGAATTGGAACACAAGCCAAAAGACGACTAAATGAAGACAAGCAGTAGTATCTTATTTGGGGTGAGGGTGACAAGTATTTCTCCTCTCCGCCAAGCACCTGTGCTGCTAACAAATAGGGCGGGAGGTAATACAGGCACAGATGTGAGCAACACGCCCGTCTGTACAGTGCAAGGAGATTACAGATCAAACTGCAGGTAACAAAGCCACAAATGAACCAACTGTGCTGAAATAAGAAACACCTGAATGGACACAACTCCATTCAATAACAACATTACTGTCTCATTGGTGCAAGTTACAACAGTCCTACCAGGGCTCCAGCACTTAAGGGATAAGGGATCAAGGAGGCTTACCCACAGTGGCCAATAAGTGATAAAAACAGTCAAAAGGGGAATTTCACCTTTGAACTGATTTTATAGAATGTTACAGATGGATATATTCTAAGCAACCTTTCAGCAGGCCTTCATCTTTATCTTCTGGGTCACTGTCTTCCTTAGTACAGAAAAAGTCTATGCCAAGGGGTTACTAACTTCTGCATTACAGCTAAAGTCAACTTAGCCAAGGGGCCACTTAATCCCACGTCGCAGATAAATCCAATTGTGCAAAGGGGTTACTTTCATTCCCACTACAGCTGAAGCCAACTGTGCCAAGGTGTCACTTATTTACCTAGTACAGTTAAAGCCAACTGTGCCATGGTGTCACTTATTTCCTCAGCACAGCTAAAGTTAACTGTGCCAAGGGATCGCTTATATCCTCTGTATGGGTAAAGCCAAATGTACCAAGGGGGCCACATATTTTCTCTGTATGGGTAATGCCCATTGTGTCAAAGGGCCACTTACTTTCTCAGCACAGCAATCTCGTTCTCTATGCTGGTCTCTTTCCCCTCCAGGGCTTTCTTTGGAATACACTTAATGGCTACCAACTTCTGCGTCTTCTTCTCCTCTGCCAGGACCACTTCAGAGAAAGCACCCCTGTAGAAAAAAAAACACATGGATTAAATGGATATCATTAATGTGATAAAACCCACCTTAGGATAAGAGAGCTCAAAATGAAACCCTAAGCTTGGGAGATACACCACCTATTCAGGTTGAGCTTCGCTTCCAGGTTTCTCTGGGGCAGCTTTCCTTCTATTTGTCCAGAAACTGTACAGGGTATGAACGTTCATTTGCAGAATTAACCATGGGACTCTGGGGTGCCATACTGTACATGCCAGGAGGGCCGGAATGGTGGGCTTACATTTAACAGGCACAGGGTTGCTGGCCTGTGGAAGCTGGAGTATGGAGTATGCAGAAGTATCCTGTGTGATTTTACCAAGACAGGCATATTATCCTCTGTGCCATCTTACATTACGACCTGGTGCATGTACCAAAGCAGCAGTATAATATTAATAACAGGAAGAAGCTGACCATGTGATACATACCAAGCAATGCATACCAAGCAATGCAAACTGCAGCACTGCTATAAAAACCCCCATGACCCTTCTGCTTCCCCATTCTGCTCATGAGAACTTCCCTGTGTAAGTTAAAGAGAGTAAATGCATTTCCTTCCCTTTCTATATGGTCCAACAGTCTGAAGCCATACTGTAAGCAATGCCTTTGCCAACCCCACACTGTGCTGCTCAGTGTCTTTTGGAGGGATGAAATATTGATAAATTCTTTGTATGATGGGATTTTTTCCCTTTCTTTTTTTAGTAAATGTACTAATATCGTCTTTCCAACTTCCTCAAACCTTCAGCCAAAACATAATCATTGTGGGCAAATTAGCACACATTCCTGCTGAAATAAGTGAGAGTTCAGCTCTGAAAATATTCTCTAGCTCAGAGATGTAAACTGTGCACCCTAAGGGATGTGTAGTACCCATGGTGTTGTCACCGCTGAAGGGAGTACAGAGGTGGGCAATAAGGCCCCTCATTACTGCTAATTGAAAAGAATGGGAGAAGAGGGGTCCCTCGGTGCCTCGGTTTCACTGCTTATTAGTGAGGAGCACACCGGGCCCTCTGTATGGGTATTGCTGCTAGTATTGTACGGTGCGCGGATGATGCTATAAAGAATATATATTATGCCATTTGTTTCTAGAAGGACACAATTTCATCTTGGCCGACTATTGTCTACATATGACTGGTGGCATTGTGGGTAGCACTGTTGCCTTTCATTTCTGGAGTTTGATTACAACCACTATAAAATAATGCAGTTGGTTGTATCAGGTCAGGGCTGGGATATAAAATAGGTCTTGGCATTTCAAGTACACAGTGACTGTCAATGGCATCTTACAGCAGCCCCTCTGGCATTTGCCAGAATCCACAGATTACCAGTCCGGGCCTGGGTTGTATGTAGATTTTCATGGATTTGCCCCAGATGGTCCAGTTTCCTCCCACAGCCCCCCCCCCCACCCCCAAAAAAAACTGGCAGCAGTTTTTATAGACTTTGGTTTGTAACCCCTTTGTGTTCGTAGATTTGACCAAGGACCCCCTCTTAACAAGGTTGTAAAAATACAATATAAATTCAATCGTAGTTCTCAGAAACAAGTGTTCTCCCCATATCTCCCCCTATTTAACCTTCAGTATTACCTCACGAGAGGGGGGTATGCGAAGAAGAATTCCTTCCATCCACCCACCTGGCCTATGGGCTGCGTCCATATCTTATTCTCTTATTCTTAAAGTGGCAATAATTTATATAGCAAATAATATCACACATTCTCTTATCCAATGCTTCAGCCCCTTCCCTAAGACCCCTGTGGGGAACTGCCCCAATGTACCACTTCAAGTGCCCCCGTTGGGGAAGCCCTACACTAAAGTGTGAGAACATTTGTCATAGTATGTCTAGTACAGAAATTAGATTGTATGCTCCACTGATTAACCATTACCCCTGCAAGAGCAATCAAACACAGGGCATTTTCCACACTTCAACTGAAATTGCCCCATATGTCATAACCCAAAAGTGCTGTGTAATACAAACCAACCTATGTACATGTAATAAGATTATAAGCTCTAATATGCCGGGCCCTTCGTACCCCACTGTATTATCAGCAGTCGTATATTATTTGCATGTTTGATGTACACACCTTCTGTTGTACAGCACTGCAGAGATTTGTAAATACATGATAATAACAATAACAATAACAGCAACTATAGTTATTTTAGGATAATACAGGACCAAATGCAAGGAAACTTAGAAACAGTTAACCATAGAAGTATGCACAGTAACAGCACGTCAGAATGGAACATTCCGCCCTCTCTCTCTTAGAGAAATCTGTATCAGTTGCCCAAGATGCTCTCCAAGGGAGTATCTTCCCTGTCAAATGGCCAGCAGGCCCATCTGTTTGCTATCATACCAAGTACGTATAGCCTCGCAGGACGCAAATGCTCCAGCTCTCTCCGGTGACTCCCTGTCACTCCAGCTCAGCGCTTGCCTCCAGACAAAGGCTTCGGAATACTGGGACAAGCGGGATGTAGCCCATCATTCTCTTCTTGTTTCTAAAGTTAGTAACTGTCTATTCAGTCCCATATTAGACTGTTCTACCCATCGTTCCATGTTGCCAACTGTACCTTCTCCTGTCCTTGCTCTGTTGTCTATTTCTCCTGCTGACCCCTACCTTGCTATCCTTGTCTATCCCCCACTGCCCTTGCTGATAGATTGTACACCTTATATTAAACCATTAACAGTAATCCTTTTATATTACCTGATTGGCTGAACCTCTGATGACCACTAGCATTCTCTGCATTTCCTTTTTTTATTTGTGCATAGGTGTATTATGCCAAAGACACAAACTACCAATAGTGACAACACATTGCATAGATCTGACCGTATATATTCTTGACATATGGCTACAGCCAATTACCCACCATTCCATCTCAATGGTTTGCAAACATTTTCAGTTTAAGCCCTCCTTGGCAAGGTTCTCTTTAAGGGTCCAACCTTTGCTCAAGCTCATGAAATGATATACCTTGCAGGAAAATATTGGTGTTTCAGCCATAGTTCAAAGAATATCTAGCAAATATATATGTACCCCAAATCCCTAGCTAACCTATAGGTTGGTATCTAGGAGAGCAAATGGCCTTTCTCCCCAATTAAACCTGAAACAGAGAAGGCAATTACATGGCCTTGCTAGCCACCAATGGTATAATGGAATCACTAAAGGCAAATCACACCTCACAAAGCATCACTCTATTACATGCAAAATGGAATAAGCCAGTACACATACGCCAACCTAGATATGAGGGGAACCTCATCTAAACTATTTTTGGCTATCATTAGGTCATATTCTCTTGAGTCTAGAGCTGGTGGAAACCCCCTGGGGGAGACAGGAGTGGGGGGTACGACACAAAGTTATAGCTACAAATGGAAACAGGAAGGCACCACCTACATAAAGACTGTTAGTATATAAATAACATTCTGCTTCTTGGAATTCTCCATTCCCAGCCGACCGGAGACAAAAATATACAGCGTTCTCCAGAGTTGCACCTCAGTACATACAGAGCTAAACTGATCACCAGGATACTGGCATCCCCAGGAGAAGAGTCCAGCTGTTATACAGTTAGATTTCTGTCCAACTCAGAGAGAGGTGTGGCCCCTGGGGCTCCTGTCAGCCATTAACACCTCTAAGCACTGAGGTGAAGAGCAAGTCATGTCAGAGCTGTGTACGGAAGATTAAAATTCCATGTTGCATGTGGCATCAGTTACTGCTGAGAAAACGGGATTTGGATCAATAAGATCACTGCAATTAGCTGGCAATTACATATTAACTAGCGACACCTCCAGGACACCCTAGGGGAGACGTGGCTACCAGACTGAAGCATTAAACTGCCACTTTAATTAAATGATATGGGCATGTAGTTCCTGCGTAATAGGTCTGTCTCAATCAGCAGGTCCTGGGATGTCTATATGTTCTTATGGCCAATAACAGAATATCATCACCAACCAGAGAGAAGCCATTACTAAACATGTCCTTATGAGGCACAGGAACTCAAACACAACAACATGACAGCTACATAACTGTACCCATACAATAAACCAATGCCCAATACGGCACCCATTAATTCCTAGGGGTCCCTCTCCAGGAAAAGCTGGTCAGGCTTCATGCTTTAGGAATAAGGAACATCCAGTACCATTCATTACCACGATCACCCTCCTCATTTCCTGAATATATTACAAAATAATGTGAGCTACCATACTTCTTAATTTACCCATTCCTTCAGTCTGCTATAGAATACAGGCACGGGATCTGTTATCCAGAATACTCTGGACCTGGGGGATCACCATACCATAAGTCTACTTAAAAAAAAATGTAAACATTAATTAAAAACAAAAGGCTTATTTTGCCACCAATAAAGATGAATCATATTTTGGAATCTGGGATCAAGTACAAGGTACTGTTTTATTATTACAGATAAAAAGGTATCATTTAAACATGAAATAAACCCAATAGGGCTGTTCTGCCCCAATAAGGGGTAATTATATCTTAGTTGGGATCAAGTACAGGTACTGTTTTATTATTACAGAGAAAAGGGAATCATTTAAACATGAAATAAACCCAATAGGGCTGTTCTGCCCCCAATAAGGGGTAATTATATCTTAGTTGGGATCAAGTACAGATACTGTTTTATTATTACAGAGAAAAGGGAATCATTTAACCATTAAATAAACCCAATAGGGCTGTTCTGCCCCCAATAAGGGGTAATTATATCTTAGTTGGGATCAAGTACAGGTACTGTTTTATTATTACAGAGAAAAAGGTATCATTTAAACATGAAATAAACCCAATAGGGCTGTTCTGCCCCCAATAAGGGGTAATTATATCTTAGTTGGGATCAAGTACAGATACTGTTTTATTATTACAGAGAAAAGGGAATCATTTAACCATTAAATAAACCCAATAGGGCTGTTCTGCCCCCAATAAGGGCTAATTATATCTTAGTTGGGATCAAGTACAGGTACTGTTTTATTATTACAGAGAAAAGGGAATCATTTAACCATTAAATAAACCCAATAGGGCTGTTCTGCCCCCAATAAGGGGTAATTATATCTTAGTTGGGATCAAGTACAAGGCACTGTTTTATTATTACAGATTAAAAAGAATAATTTAAAACATTTATTTGATTAAAACAGAGTCTACGGGACTTCCAGTAATTTGAAACTTTCTGGATAACAGGGAAGCTAGGTCTTTTTATATCCCCTTAGGGTTGGGCTACCTGCAGCTCTAGTTAAACTCCAACCATTCATCCAGATGCCACTGACTACAACTCCCAGCACCACTGTGGGGCATTGAAGGGTTAAAGCTCTCATCTGTCTATCGCTCCTTGTTGTCCCCTTTTTCCCGTAGGCTGCCATTTACTCCTCCTCATTCAGCCTCTCCCCTCCGAGTGGTGCTGGAAGTCTGACAAAGCCATCTGCCTCCATGGCAACGGAATATAATTCTCATTTATTTTTAGGAAACATCAGAGTGATTCCAATGCATATGAAGGCACGGCGTAGCCAAGATGCCCGAGAAGGCCCTGGTTACACATGCGTCATACGGTTTAACACAGGCTGCACTAATGAGCAGCGTAACCCTCTCAGTGCCGGAACCCTGCAGGGTACATTCCACAAGGGATGTCACATGGGGATATTAACTATGGAAAAAACAAAATCAAGCCAAAAATATACAAAAACGAAGTTTCCAATGCCTGCCTAGTTGCCATCCTGCTGCTGGCCCCTGGCCCTTCCCTGCTGGCCCTTCCCTTTTCATCTGCGCCTCCAGGTTCTGTATAATTAATGCACATGCCTATATCTGTACATTCTAGAAAGGTCCAGCTAAAGAATCTCCAGCAGAGTCCATCTTGAAGCCTGCTGTTCAGTTCATTACCAAAATGGCTAAAGCTAGCGGCACATGTAGGTTGTTGTGGCGTTTCGATCAGCAATGTTTTTATTCCATTCAAAATCCAGCGGCAAAACATTTTAGCCCTCCTGGCAGTAGCGGAGTGAAAATACTGGCGGGAGAGAGGACACAACGCCAGTGGTGATACTGGGAGTAGTGTAGTTTATTATTTGTTTTAATAATAATAATCCCCCAGGCCCAGTGTTACCTAAAGATCCCATTTCTAAATTACTGACCTGGGCATTTAAGGGTCTGCACTATTCCTATCATCAGTGTGCTCCCCTTAGGGCCACTGGCCCCTCAACCCACTCTACCCCCTTTCTGCACTTTCTATTTTCCCTTCATCACTCTTACCCCAAATAGAGCTGCTCTGGCGGCTGTAGGCCAAGTCCTCCTACTATTTTGCAACCCTAGCCCAGTCGTTTGTGGCCTTGCCACAGATCTGGGCCTGCCTATCATCGAGATGAACAAGTCACTATCACTTTAAAATACAACAATAGTAAAAAACCAGTGTGGGGTGTCATTGTTAAGCACCTCACAGTGGCTCTAAGCTGGTACCCCAGACTGGCACTACTTTTTTGAAGCCAAAAATCCCTGCTATAAAGTTTCCCAGCTGTGTTGGCTCCTGTTGATCAGAGCAGAGGCGGCCTCGGCTAGATAGCGGCGCAATGCAGACCTCTCCGCTGCTGATGTGGTTAAGCCATAGATGAATGAGTAGGTGGATTGGGAAGGGGGGGGGGGAAGTAAAGGAAACTAATTATTACATTGTGCAGTGGAATTTTTTTTTCCTCCCCACACCTTGTGCAATGATAAGTCGCACAGATAGAATTGCTAAGCAACCGGCCTGTTATGCCGACACAGAGACCTCATTGGGTGGAAGAGTGACCTGCAGAGGAGCCGGGGGAACAAACATACAGAAATTCTGGAGTTTAAAATAAAAGAGAGATAAAATAGAGGGATAAAGACAATTGGCTGGAGAATATGGTGCTTCAAAGTAAACCCAAAATCTGAACTGTGCACAATGAAATGTCATTCTAATCAGCATTCCAATATACATTCACAATGGTTGTGTCCCTACAGAAGAACCCAGCAGCTGGCTCTGCTTGCACCCCCTAATAAAAGATAGCTCTACCCCCCCAGATCACTCTTCTGGCACAACCACAGCCCAGCAGCACCCTTAGTTGTTACACGGGGGTTGACAGCTGGGTTCCATGATAATTTAGCACATGTGCAGCACAGTAACAGACATATAAAGGGAGAGAGAATCTGTAGGGGTGTGGGTTCTGCTTCATTCTTATAGCTTGCACAGGCATGAATGTGTTTATGGAGAAACTTGGCAGAGGTATCATGGCACTCCCGCAAGGCCGCGGGGATATTGGTGCAAACATACAGCTTTAAGGGAAAATACACCCAATATTTAAATAATGTATCTTCTATTACATACAGGCCATACACTATGCCAGGAAAAGACAAAGTCAGATCGCTGACCAGGACACTGGTCGTTCCTGATTGGAAACCTCTCACCTTCAGTTCTGCCACTGAATTTAGAGGTAAGTGCCAGGTGGCGGGCTGTGGGGAATTTTATTTCTTTTATTTCTTTATTTTGCCGCCCAAGGCATGGGCCCTTGGGTGTCTATATACGACCTTATAGTTGTTAAGGACTGGAAACTGTGATTACTTAGATATCGAGAATGTTTCATGACAGATTTTGGTATTATATTAAAGGAAACTATACCCCCAAACAATGTAGGTCTCTTTAAAAATAAATTGTATGAACCAGCTCATATGTAAAGCCCTGCTTCATCTAACTAAACCATTTTCATCAAAATATCGTTTTTTAGTTGTATGTGCTATTGGGTAATCCTAAATAGAAAACTGCCATTTTAAGGATCACCCCCTGGGATCATAGGATTCACAGTGCACACAAACAAGCCAAGGCACACATACATGCTAGGCCCCATCAGCCAATGAATGGGCAGAGTTCTGCCTTTTGCTCCCACACTACTTCCTGTTACAGTTAGAGCTGCATCACTTCCTGTCAGCTGATCTCTGAGGGAGCACACAGCCCATCACTAAATGGCGGCTCAAGGGCCAGCATGGTTTTATGCGTAACAGATCTTGCCAGACTAATTTAGTCGCCTTTTATGAGGAGGTGAGTAGGAACCTTGATGCTGGAATGGCAGTTGATGTCATCTACTTGGACTTTGCTAAAGCGTTTGATACAGTACCTCACAGAAGGTTAATGATCAAATTAAGGAATTTTGGCCTAGAACATAATATTTGTAATTGGATAGAGAACTGGCTGAAGGATAGAGTACAAAGAGTGGTTGTAAATGGAACATTTTCTAATTGGACCAGTGTGGTTAGTGGAGTACCGCAGGGGTCAGTCCTTGGGCCTTTGCTTTTTAACTTGTTTATTAATGACCTGGAGGTGGGCATAGACAGTACTGTTTCTATTTTTGCTGATGACACTAAATTGTGCAAAACTATAAGTTCCATGCAGGATGTGCCGCTTTGCAGAGCGATTTGACAAAATTAGATAACTGGGCAGCAAACTGGAAAATGAGGTTCAATGTTGATAAGTGCAAAGTTATGCACTTTGGTAGAAATAATATAAACGCAAACTATCTACTGAATGGTAGTGTGTTGGGGGATCCTTAATGGAGAAGGATCTAGGGGTTTTTGTTGATAACAAGTTGTCTAATTCCAGGCAGTGTCATTCTGTGGCTACTAAAGCAAATAAAGTGCTGTCTTGTATAAAAAAGGGCATTGACTCAAGGGATGAGAACATAATTTTGCCCCTTTATAGGTCCCTGGTAAGGCCTCACCTTGAGTATGGGGGGCAGTTTTGGGCTCCAGTCCTTAAGAAGGATATTAATGAGCTGGAGAGAGTGCAGAGACTGCAACTAAACTGGTTAAGGGGATGGAAGGGTTAAACTATGAGGTGAGACTGTCAGGGTTGAGGTTGTTTTCTTTGGAAAAGAGGCGCTTGCGAGGGGACATGATTACTCTGTACAAGTACATTAGAGGGGATTATAGGCAGTTGGGGGATGTTCTTTTTTCCCATAAAAACAATCAACGCACCAGAGGTCACCCCTTTAGATTAGAGGAACGGAGCTTCCATTTAAAGCAGCGTAGGGGGTTCCTCACGGTGAGGGCAGTGAGGTTGGGAATGCCCTTCCTAGTGATGTGGTAATGGCAGATTCTGTTAATGCCTTTAAGAGGGGCCTGGATGAGTTCTTGATCAATCAGAATATCCAAGGCTATTGTGATAATAATATCTACAGTTAGTACTAGTGGTTGTATTTATAGTTTATGTATGTGAGTGTATAGATTGGTAGGTGTGGGTTAGGTGTGCTGGGTTTACTTGGATGGGTTGAACTTGATGGACACTGGTCTTTTTTCAACCCTATGTAACTATGTAACTAACTACTATGTAAGGGAAAGGATGTAAAAGGGCAATATTTACTGATATATATATATTCCAGTTTGGCAAGATTCTTTAATAGGTCACTTAATAATGACCTAATATAATAATGACCATAATATAAACTATCTGTTGGTTATGTATTCATATTTTTTTCATAGTTATTAATAGTTTCTCTTTAATATGAAGCTTGTTTTTCCCCCAATTATGTATAAAAAAAGTAAAACATAAAGGGATAATGCAATAAATGGTCTTAAGTTTGCTATTTATCTAGTACCCATAGCAAGGTAGCAGTTGCTGACCGGCTGTTTGAAAACAAACATCTGATTTGTTGCTATGAGTTACTAGAGGTGGGAAAACTTAAAATGTTTTATTACATTACCCCAAAAAGTATGGAGTATTGGGCTTGGTGTAAGTTGAGTCACATAGGATTCAATGCATTACCCATGTAGAAGGCTATGCATTATTATTAATTACCACTAGAAGGTGCTGTTTTTTTTTCTTTTTAAAAGGTGCATTTTTATTTATTTTTATTTTTTTTAAACATACAACACAAAACCAATAGAATAGTATCTAAGGATTTCAGTTCCAGTACAAGTTATACAACTGCAAATGACAGTATTGCTGATTACACAGTGCCGATAGCTGCCTGTACATTTGTGAGTTTATCATGCACATGGCCCTAAAGCAAGGCAGGGTGACTGGGTTTGTGTTGCCAGAAAGGGAACAGAAAATGGTGCCACAAGGTTTAGGAAAAGCCACTTCCTCATGAAAGTAATAGTGCAAAGTATTTTTATGAGAAATAAATCAAACTTCCCCACAACAATAAACTGTATGTATCGCTGTAGTTCGGTATCATTTGGATATACAGTAGTCAGTCTGTAAATGTTGGTTCTAAAATGTGGCTTAAATTTTTTATATATATCTATACAGCAGCCACTGTTTCCCTATAGAGACTCCTGATAAGCCCATCTGCCCCACTGCCTATAATTCAGGGCACTTAGCAGAAGGGCTATATAACTATATATACATATAAAGTGCTGCTCTGCCGTGAATCCTTGCCCTGTACCGATTTGTTGTTCCCTCACACCTAGGTCCTGTCATGGGAGCGCCCGATAAGAAGCCGTCACATGATAGCACACGTGTGCAGAGACGGGAGAAACAGAGGAAAACTTGGGATATTCTGGAAGTCTGATTCAGTACAGGGATGGGATCCGTTATACGAAAACCCGATATCCAGAAAGCTCTGAATTACGGAAAGTCTGTCTCCCATAGACTCCATTTTAATTAAATAATTCAGATTTTTAAAATTAATTTCCTTTTTCTCTGTAATAATAAAACAGTACCTATACTGTACTAACTAAGATATAATTAATCCTTACTGGATGATAAACAATCCTATTGGGTTTAATTAATGTTTTATTGATTTTTTAGTAGACTTAAGGTATGAAGATCCAAATTACGAAAAGACCCCTTATCCGGAATACCCTTGGTCCCAAGCATTCTGGATAACAGGTCCTATACCTGTATTCCCACTCGGAACTGCAAGGCACCATGCCTTCAGGTTTAAATGGTCTAATTTAAACCTGAAGGCATGAATATAAACCAGGGTGCATCTTAGCCATGCCACCTCTTCTTCCCCATGCCATGCCAGGTTATGCACCCAACCACACCCCCACTTGCCAGTTTTAGGGAGATTTTAGAGAGGTTCAGTGCTTTTCAATGGCATGGGGTATGTACAATATGGAGGCAAATTTTAATTGGGCAAGAGAAGGGTAAACAGTGGTTATTCCCAAAAAATAAACTGACGTGTCTACCACTCTTCATAATTTGCACCCAAATTACCATTAATCCCCCAGCTGGGGTAATGGGTAACCCACCCAAACAAAGAGCCAGCTGTCTTAATGTCTCTGCAGCAAACCCTCACAAATGTTGGGAACCTTGTCCTTGAACCTTGTCTCTATGAACACTCTCACTGAGTGGAATAAAATGGCGGCAATACAGCCTTATATACTACTGGGGAGGTCAGTTGACCTTGCTTGTACCACATGGGGCACATAGAAGGGGAAGAGGCATTCAGTAAGAACTTTTTGTAGCCTGCTTCACCTGGGTAGGTGCGGCGGTATTTGGGTTTTGGTAACAATTCCAAAGGGCCTGCTGCACTGGGCACATATTTAGATGTATGGGACCCTGGTGTAACCCATATGCAGGATGTGACATCATACCTGGTGCACCATCAAACCCATCTAAGAAAACTTAAGCTGCACAAGTAGGTTCCTAGCATTCTACACAGTAGGGGCTAATTGCTGCTGCTGGGAACCCCCTCCGTAACAAGTTCATGGGAGCTTGTGTTTGAGGCAAAATGGAAGCCTAAGGAATATGTAACAATAACACTATCTGTTGTTACTGAGTGGGTCAGTTATATGATGAGTAGGATTACAGCGTCCCAGCCTGGAAGTTGTGGGAACCCCTTAGTGCTCCAGCACATATTTTGTGATCTAACAGAGATCAGAGAGAAGCCAGATGAAACCGCTTCCTGAGCAAACCGCAGCACAGGCTGTAGTTAGCACTCTTCTCTTAAAGGAACAGTAACACCAAAAAATGAAAGTGTATCAAATTAATTAAAATATAATGTATTGTTGCCCTGCACTGGTAAGGGCTCTGGCACATGGGGAGATTAGTCGCCCGTGACAAATCTCCCTGTTCGCGGGCGAGTAATATCCCCGAAATGCCATCCCACCGGCAAAAATGTAAATCGCCGGTGGGATGGCATACGCGGGCAATGCAATTTTCCTGAAATCGCGGAAGTTTTCTCTAAAGGCAACTTCCGTGATTTCAGGGAAATCTCGGCGCCGCGTTTGCCATCCCACCAGCGTTTTATATTTTCGCCGGTGGGATGGCATTCCAGGGAGATTAGTTGCCCGCGAACAGGGAGATTTGTCATGGGCGACTAATCTCCCCGTGTGCTAGAGCCCTAAAAGTTGTGTGTTTGCTACAGAAAGACTACTATAGTTTATATAAACAAAGCTGCTGTGTAGCTATTGGGCAGCCATTCAAGCTGGAAATAAAGGATAAAAGCCACAGGCTACATAGCAGATAACAGATAAACTCTGTAAAACACAATTGTATTCTATAGGGCTTATCTGTTATCCACTATGTAACCTGTGCCTTTTCTCCTGGCTGCACAACAGGTTATTTATAAAAACTATAGCAGTTTGTAGCAAACACATAACACTTACACATTTAAATACTTAAATTTTTTGAGTGTTACTGTTTGGTTAAAGTGATACATCTTGTGACAGTCCCTGCATGGCCATGCAACACAGGATGGTAGGGGGAAGATGGGCATCTCATTTCACTGTGAATATAAAAGGTGAGAACACATGAGCTACTCAATCAGACTGCAGATTGATCAGTGACATTTCAGGAAACCTGCCCACACAGGCAACTAGACTACTCTGATCTCATTAAGTGGTCCACTGGATACATACAGAGGTGTGGCTCATCCAACTCCAGGTCTTCCCAAGAATGTTTGGATATTGGTCTTATGTTTAAATGCAACAATCTGAAACTAACATTCAGACAGAAATTGTAGGATAAAGCCTTTAAAATACAAATCAAAGGATGTTCTGAACATGAAATAGTTGGCAGCACCAATTGTATGAAAGTGACTTCCACTGTAGGTCCCCCAAGGATATCATCCGATACACAATACATGCGCAGATTTTATTGTTAGCTGCACAAAATTTTCTAACCTGGCCAACTGACTAAATGACCGATCACCATGGTAGGACAGATATCTGTTTGGGGCTTACTCCAATATATCTTTAGGATGGGTGGAAAATCACATTGGCTGGCACAGACATGCAAAAAATATTAAAAATATATAATTTCACTGGCCACTGGCAAAATTAAATTATGGTCCTACAATTCAAATGGATCAGTCTCTAATAAACTGAAGGTGATCCAACATGTCACTTAAACATACTTGAGAAAACAGACTGTAATAATGCACTGCTATAATGGACAGCAACCAGCCCAGTACAAGCTTACCCCGGATTACAAGACCAGGACTGGGCTTCAAAAAAGGTCCTAGCATTTCAAATACACAGAGCCCCACATGGGCCCCCACCAATAAATAGTGACTATCTATAGCATCTTACAGCAGCCCCTCTGGCATTTGCCAGAACCCACAGATTGCCAGTCAGCTTGCAGGGAGCCCATGACAGTAGTAGCCTCCTCACCCCTTTAATATATGCCCCATATGAAATCATTAGCCTACAAGTCTGATTAGTCATTTGATAGCTGGCTTCTTTGAAATCGGAACAGTCTGCAGCATCCATTTATGCAGCATGCCGATTCCATGTGTAGATATATCTAAAGCAGTGATCCCCAACCAGTGTTTTGTGAGCAACATGTTGCTCTCCAACCTCTTGAATGTTGCTCCCAGGGGCCTCAAAGTAGGTGCTTATTTTTGAATTTCTGGCTTGGAGGCAAGTTTTGGTTGCATAAAACCCAGTGTAAAGACAAACAGAGCTTTCTATAGGCTGCCAATCCACATAGGGGGCAACCAAATAGTCAATTATAGCTCTTATTTGCACCCCAGGAACATTTTCCATACTTGTGTTGCTCCCCAACACTTGTTCCATTTGAATGTGGCTCATAGGTATAAAAAGGTTTGGGATCCCTGATCTAAAGGGATGAAGTGGCAACCCAGACTGGCAGAAATATTCCTTGGCAAAAGCACACATTGTGGGGTGTTTAGCAGGACTCCAGCTCTTGGTCAAATTCAGCTCCCAGCATCCCCTGCTTGGAAGTTGTATATCAACAGTGTCAGCAGTTTAAAAACTTTATATCCCCTGCAATCACTCACAAAATCATTACTTCACTGCCTTTACACGTCCCATTAACATGATAGCTTCCTTTTTTTCCCCCCAACCAAGATTCCTGTGACCCCCACAGTGGCTCTTTCGCACTCCCTTTTGCTGTAACTTCCTGTGTCTATGGCAGAAAGCAGAAGAGGAAGCCGCAATGATCAGACCCTGCAGATCTATGTGATACTGAAGATAAGCGGCTGAGACACACTAACAACCCTGACCCCCACCCCCACAGCTTCCAACCCTCTCAATCTGTTTCCATACGGCAACACACACAGAAAGGCAGATTCTTTGGGGCAAAATGGTTTCATGCCTCACCCTATGGCATAAATGTAATCTATCAATCTGGGACTGGCCCCATTTTCCCTTCATCACCACAAAGCCTTTCTTATATTTCCTGGTCACTCGGGTCTGTCTGGCTAGCAACAAGATAGCAGTGTGTATCTCAATATTTCATAGAACATAGGTGCAACTTACTGAATATATTAAAAATGATGTGGAAAGGGAACCTTTACCAATTTCTAATCCTCATATCACTCAGCTGGAAGATTGTGTTGCCACCACATGGCCCACATGTACAGTGAGAATATACTTCCTTTTGGTTTTATCTATGCGGAACTCCTCTCTGGCAAGCTATACAGACACCTTATACAGCTGCTGCTTTGGTTTAGGTTGAATCACTGACACTTACCATTTATTCATTATCTGAAAGTAAAGCTATATGAGACAATGGTGCTTATTTATGAAGCCACAGATCTGAAAAAATTACATTATTTCACTGTACTGGTATTTGTCCAAGCTTTCACATTCCCTATCTGATCCCCCATGTTCTTCTATGAGGGGGCTGCCATATTTGTGCAGCAGGAGGCCGTTAGCATTAGAAGCTATAACTGACAGGCTGAGAAGCGACAGTCAGGCTGGCAAAACAGTCAGGTTTTGGGATTTCAAGTAACAATTACTTACAAAAGCAGCCCTATCAGTAAAAAATGATCAACACGACCTATAGGCAACTTTTTATGTAGATTTATATTTTAAAAAGTTGTTTTTTCGTGTCAGTATCACTGCTAAGTTCTGCTCCAGCTTCTGTCAGCACCAGCAGTGCAGAGAATATAAAAGATAGATACTCATTTCAAAAGCAATTACACATATACTGATTACACCAATTAATGTAAAGATGCTTAGAATTACGTATTCTTTCATTTTGCCAAAAAAAAAAAACAGTTTATGGGTGGTGTAACCCATAATTTACATGAAGTTCATCATTAAATCTAACTTACAAATCTCCAATTAAAAAATGACAGAATATAGTGAGAATAAAGCATCAGGCTGGGATGGGATGGTACACCCAGGGTTACTAGGGCATGGTATGGTACACCCTAGGGTTGCTATGGATGGTATTGTATACCCCAGGGTTTCAATGGATGGTATGGTATACCCCAGGGTTGCTATGGATGGTATTGTATACCCCAGGGTTGCTATGGATGGTATTGTATACCCCAGGGTTGCTATGGACTGTATGGAATACCCCAGGGTTGCTATGGATGGTATGGTATACCCCACGGTTGCTATGGATGGTATGGTATACCCCAGGGTTGCTAGGGCATGGTATGGTACACCCTAGGGTTGCTATGGATGGTATACCCCACAGTTGCTATAGATGGTATTGTATACCCCAGGGTTGCTATGGGCTGTATGGTAACCCCCAGCATTGCTATATGTGGTATGGTATACCCCAGGGTTGTTATAGGTGGTATGGTATACCCCAGGGTAGCTATATGTGGTATGGTATAACCCACGGTTGCTATGGATGGTATGGTATACCCCACGGTTGCTATGGATGGTATGGTATACCCCAGGGTTGCTAGGGCATGGTATGGTACACCCTAGGGTTGCTATGGATGGTATACCCCACGATTGCTATAGATGGTATTGTATACCCCAGGGTTGTTATGGGCTGTATGGTAACCCCCAGCATTGCTATATGTGGTATGGTATACCCCAGGGTTGCTATAGGTCAGGGGCCCCCAACCTTTCTTACTCGTGAGCCACAGTCAAATGTAAAAAGACTTGGAGAGCAACACAAGCACCATAAAAGTTCATGGAGGAGCCAAATAAGGGCTAAGATTGGCTATTAGGCAGCCTCTATGCACCCTATCAGCTTACAGGGGCTTTAATTGGCAGGAATTTTTTGTTTTTATTCAACCAAAACTTGCCCCCAAGTCAGGAATTCAAAAATAACTACCTGGTTTGGGGGCACTGAGAGCAACATCCAAGGGGTTGGGGAGCAACATGTTGCCCCCGAGCCACTGGTTGGGGATCACTGCTATAGGTGGTATGGTATACGCCAGGGTTGCTATGGACTGTATGATACCCCCAGGGTTGCTATGAAAGAGGCCTGAAGGGCCAGTACCGGAGGTTTTACATAAAGGAAGACTTACCCTTATCTATGTTCCACTCTGATGCCTGATTTCCAATACTGCACATGGCATAACATCAATTAACCCTCATTTTGTAAGCAGAAAGTAACACAAGCAAGCAATCTATTAACTAGGACAAGGCCATTAAATCTCATTAAAGTCTATGAAGTGCATCTCACAGGTCATAAAAGATACCTACAGATGACTGACACCTTAGGGTGCTGTGCCAGTCCCTGGGTTTTCTCCCACACTCCAAAAATTTAAAATACAGGCAGGTTAAATGGCTAAATATTGCCCAAGGGTATGTAGAATCCACAAAAACTAGTAGTAACCCATAGCAACCGGTCAGCAACTGACTGATCCTTCAACTGCTAGTGATTCACGGAAACACATTTACAGATTTAGGGGGTTTCTGTGCATAAAGAACTCTCCGTTATAGTGAATGTAGCTTTATGGAAAGGAAATTAATCTTGGCTCTACCCTGGCACAACTGAAAGCAGAGAATCGAAGCCAATGGGAAACCGGCTCACATACCACAGGCACCAATAAACCAATAACCAATCAATGAAACATTGCCACATCTCTGAACCTCTAAACAGGGCACTTGTAGCTGCAGGACAAGAGAACTGTGGCCCAGTCATCTATACTACGTAGCTGGGAATATCTGACGTTGCTGGGGTGGCATGCCATTATTTGGTAGCAGGGAAGGGCAGAATGACCCCCTCCCACTATTACGGGGGCCTTTGATGTCAGTAAGGGGCAAGCTGGCAGCTCCAGTAGAGACCACAATACACTGATATCTATGTATCAAATTCAGCTCATTGGTAAGAACAGAAAAGTGAGTCTTGCCAAAGCAGACTGGTAGATACAATTGGTAGATACAATTAGGGCCATTTCAGTCTCTTCTTCTAGTACCCCCCCCGGCATGGAAAGGGTTATAGCGTGGGTAAAAGTAACAGCTGTGTGGTGTCCAGCCTGAGACCAAGGGCAGAAGAAGAATAAACACACTTTCCCTGGGCTAGGAAGCGTGCATATGGAAGCACTCAGCAGCAGTTGCTATGGAAGCAGGAACCTTATGTCATAATCTCCACAATTTGCCTGAGGGGGGGGTGCCAGTTCATTCCCTCCTCTCATATATCAGCTTCTGGGTTTGCAATGGCCGCACTCAAAGGTCACAGGCAGGAACCGCAGAAGAGAAGGGGCTGAAACAGAATGAATTTTACATTTTTTTTTCTCTTACCCCCATCCTCATCCATCCAAGCTTTGCTACAGGAGTCTGCTGAACTCACGGGCAAGATTTGCCCCAGTCAGGTGACCTATAATAACAGGCTCAAACATTTGCTTACATCCTCCTATACCAACCAATCCAATCTTTGCCTTCATTCTTTTCCTTATCACCACCAATTAGACCTCTGCAGTCATCCTTTTCCAAAGATCACCAGCCAGTCGTTTGCTTTGATCCTTAAGGTGGCCATAATACATGCAGGAAAGATTGTTTATTTCCCCTTTTGGTGTACTATTATGAATTTCAGTAACACACAGAGCTTGTAACAATGGATTGCTATCAGGATTAGAAAAATTTAATAATGCATTGAAAACTGCTGCGGGGCCTTGTGTTGTAGAAGCATATTCAATAGTTAAAATTTTGCGTGTCAAGTAAGACAACTTCATGTCCACTAAGGCATTGGGAAATCTTATGTTGGGTGGTAATGTTTTATAGCAAATGTGTGACTTGGTGTGAAGTATGCAAGATAGTATTGTGACCATTCGTGACTGACTATGACATTTCTACAGCCATAGCACTAGCTGCTAAAGCTTTGAGACACGCCGGCATCCCCTGTACCGGAACAAGCATTACTTTGGAAAAATGGGCTACCGGACGCAAATTGCCTCCACACTCCTGAGCACAGACTGCAGTCATGGTTTTACAGGTGTCCTTAACATACAAAAGAAAAGGTTTACAATAATTTGGTAGTCCTAAAGCAGGGGCTTGAACCAGAGATTTATTAAGCTGATAAAACACATTTTGCATAGCTGGTGACCATATAATTAACGCATATTGATCTTTCTTTGTGCACTGCCCAAGATTGTTTATAAATGTAGATTTGCTTGGGTGCCGCTGAACCTGCACGATTGACGAGATGAACGATATTGGTCATCTTGTTAATCCGCCATACATGCCCCGAATGTTGTACGAAACCGTATGAGTGCGTGTATGGGAAGCTTTATTCTAGGGTTGTGATGAGAAATGATGGGGTAATACATACTCCCACCTGGTCATGCCCCTGATCCACCCAATCAAGCCCCTGATCTGCAAAAACTCCACCCCCTAAACTGCCCATACCTTGTGGAAGTGCCCTCTGTGACCAGTTCATATAAGGTTTCCTACTTAGTGTCAAAAGCCAAAAAGCAAATGAATATAGAAGGCAGTATAATTGCTGCCGTCATGTTTGTATTTATATTGATTAGTTAAACAGTGATCAGCCAAAAATTTTTTGTATGATAGTTGGACCTATTTTAAGCAGGTTATATTTGCCTTGCTATTCTGCCTCTTTCTGGCCTGCATCTAAAATCTGGTCATTAGGGTCAGTGACCCCAGCAACCAAAACCAAATTAACTTAGTGGCTATACATGGGCAGATTTAGGCTGCCAATTTGAGTCCTTCAGACCAATTCGGCAGTTTATCTGCCTGTGTATGGGGACCCCTAATGGGCCTCCCCGACCAATATGTGGCCAAAAATTGTCACGAGGTTTTGATTTTCCCATCAGATCGGGGCCTGTTTCAGCTCATTAATGTGGTCCTTGCTCCGACGGCTCCTAAACCTGTAGTCATAATTCAATCTTAGGGCCAAACAACTGAATTAGCCCGATATTGCCAACCTTAGTTGGGCATACTGGGAGAAAGATCCTCTCATTTGGCGACCTAACCAAACAAACGGCTCTTAAGACTTTAATTTTATTATTGCTCATTATAGGTCATTGCTTTTATTTTAGTTTACGTCCTCTATTACATAATCTTTCTAACTGCTCCCTGATTTTTAGGGTAACAGAGTCCTAGCAACCAGATAGATGTTAAAATACCAAGCCCAATAGCTACAGAGCAAACAACATAAATTAAAAAAAACAGAAAAAATACAAAATGAAGACCAACCGCAACCTACCACAGCTGGGTACCCAAGGTAATATTACTGGGCCCGGCACCTTAAATGCTCACCCAACCAATGTCCCCTCTAAGCTGTGCGCTTGTGCACACAAATGTTAAGACCAGAACACACAAGAAATCATGGTGCGAGCAGGGAATTTTGCACTACTAGCGTTTCCCCACTGTAAACAGTGAAAGCAATCTTTCAGATACAAGTTTATATAAGAATAACAGAGAACAAACTAAGAAATAACAGAAGCTTCTCGTTAGTCCAGACCTAAGCGCTGTTGCTCTAAGCACTGCTGCCTGTTGTTTCTAAATTACACGAGAACAAACAGGAAGCTGCAGTTCTACAGATATCACTTCTAAATATACTCCCCTGCTTAACTTCCAAATGTAAACAGATTTAATGCTCAGTAAAAGTTCACAACAGGAGTGCTTACTAGCATATGCACAATTATAACTAGGCGAGGGAGCTGCCATAATGCTTGCACCATGCAAGACACTTCACACAAGCAGCAACAGCATACTATGTATTTAGTCACGTGCCATCAAGTGAACAAGGAAGTAAAGGCAAACCAGCCTCTCTGTACCGCCCTCTGCAATGGCAATGACTCGTCTGCTCAAACTAAAATTTGTATTTGCTCATGCACCTCTTGGAGAGTGTGGATTGGGCACTGACAGGAACTCCGGTTTCTGAACCAAAATGTGTTAAAGAGCCCCACACAACACAGAAACCCCTAATATCCCTATCCCTGTAATCTGTTCCTTTAAAAAGTATTAATAAATACAATTTTTATATGCTGAAATCTGCAAAAAAGCTGCAAAACAGTTCTCCCCTGCCAGGATTTCAAATGATGCAGAAAGAGAAGAAGGGGCTTAAACACTGATGTTACAAATTGTAACAAATTCCCCACAGCTTACAGACAGCATGCAGGAACTACATAACCCACAATGCATTGCACTGTGATGTTCCTTTCCTTATTGACATCACGTGTGCAGCAGGGAATTGTGGGATTGGGAGGAGGCAGGCTGAAGGCTGGGGACAGGCGACTACTGTTACATTTTATTTGAGTCACAAAGTAGCCAGCCAGACCAGCAGGGGAACAGGGGGCGGGGCTTAGGGAACTGTACCAAACCATATTATTACATTAAATATTATGAAAAGGCTGTGTATTTTTTTAATTGATGTTAAGTGTAAAGTTGTTTGAAATTATGTTTCCTTTTCAAAACACTGAATTCCCTTTTAAAGTAAGGAGCTGTAGCTCCTCCTCAGTTCCTTTCCAGGTTTTAAAAAAAAAAAAGTGATAAAAAAGTAGTCAGGTGGGTAAAAAGTATATATAAAATACTCAAGAGCCATGAATATCCTCTATATTCATATGTATAAATGTAAATAAGCATAGATGCAAGGAATGTTCTGCACACACTAGTGACAGTCTGCCCCCATATCTGTCCCCTCCTAACACAGGGTAGCTAAGAACCAACCCTAAGGAACATTTATTTAACATAATGCACTCAATTACAATCCTGCAGGCTGCTGCTCAGCACTGGGCCCGATACAAAGAGTCCTGAGCCACAATATCATGTACTGAGAACTCCCACTGGCCACACTGAGCACAAATAGCATTGGATCCGTTTCCCTTGAGTTCAGGCTTAATCCTCCCAGTCTGATCCATGATCTTTAATTAACGCAATAATCCAGAGTAAGAGACTTAGGCAGTCTGTGGCACGGCTATGAAATAACTTGTAGCGAGAAAGCGCCCCGGGCGCTGAGGCGATGGGAAGACTGTTAAATGATTATCCTACAGACGGCTTCCCTTGCCTTCATCCCAATCAACCCCACTCACTTCTATGGGTATCAAAAATGTGCAGCCTCTAATCATTCCATCAATGAAATTGCTACTGAAAGCAGCATAAGTCTCTTATTCTCGGAACTGCGGGTTCTGACTCCTGAGACAATGTAGTCGAAGCCAGCTGTTTAACAGACCTGGAATGATTACATTGTTCCAGATGTACAGAAAGATATAAGCCAGCAAATCAGCTGGTACTACTTCAAATCCCTATATGCACAAATGCACAAGATATAGGGGGCCACGGGGCCCTATCACCCTACAGCCTGTTCCTTTTACCCCCCTGCACCTAATAGGGCACAACCAGCATACTGGCTCACTGTGCTAGTATAGATGCCCACATTTAGACAAAGGCAGTATGCATTTGACTTTAATTGGGTACGATTCTGCACCCATTCTTGGACCTGGGGTTATACTTAACGAAGCCAATGTGAACAGGGGTAATTATATTTTTTAGAAAATGAAAATTTAGTACATGCCTATTAAGTTTCTAACAGAGTTGAGAGGGCCGGCTCCTTTGTGTGGATTCGCCAATTGCCAAATCTATAAGATAAAGATAAGAAGTGCCCCCAGTGTTATTAGGAGTCAAGCGAATGTGGTTTTCTTGGGGGGACATGGAGTCATGGCATAAGAAATCCTGTATTGAAGTCAAAACGTTAAACTTAAAAAAGTCCTTTTTAGGGGGAGTAAGGGGGTTTATAAAAAATGCTTGATTCACACGGGTCACCAGAAATACAATAACAAGCAAAGAACTCTCACTTCCCTCTCAGTAAATATACAGATACTTCTGCTGGATCAGCGTAAACCCTTTCTGCCTTTTACCCTCTTACAGCCACTGCCAAATTCTTTTCAAAAACATATGTTAGCCAATGCCGCCCCACCCAATATATTCCTTCTCAGGCACCTTACGGTTTTGCCCACCTGTCCCTTGGAGAGTGAAAATGTTAAATGTTCAACCCTCATAAACATTATATGGCCACTTTCACTTCCCATTGTACAGGTCCTGTACAGGGGTGGTTCATATTTAAGTGAACATATAGGGGCATGTTTACTAAGATTGGAGATAAATATCTCCGGTGACCAACCAACCAATCAGCAATAAGATTTGAACAGTTACCTACAAGTTAGAAATCAAAGCAAAGACCTAATTGGTTGCTACAGGCAAAATCACCGGTGATATTTATCTCCATTCTTAGTAAACATACCCCTTAGTACAGGGGTAGGGAACCTATGGCTCGGGAGCCAGATGTGGCTCTTTTGATGGCTGCATCTGGCTCGCTGCCAAATCTTTAATAAAAAAATAACGGGGGCCTGGCCTGCGCTCGCCGGATAGAAGACCTGTTCTAAGCCTTAACACGTCTTATATCCGCCAAGCGCAGACCACGCCCTCCTCAGCATCGCATCCGGCATCCTTGGCACCCACTCTACCCTGCCCCTGCGCTCGGCGGATAGAAGACGTGTTCTAAGCCTTTGAACACGTCTTCTATCCACCAAGCGCAGGCTACGCCCTCTTCTGCATCGCATCCGCATCCTCTGGACCTACCCTACCTTGCCCCGCAGCATCCGCGGCCAAACATATTGTATGGCTCTCACGGAATTAAATTTAAAAATATGTGCTGTTTATGGCTCTCTCAGCCAAAAAGGTTCCTGACCCCTGCCTTAGTATGTAATAGAATGGCCCATTCCCAGCAATTTTGAAATGATTCATTTTTTTATTTAGTTCTTGAATTATTTGCCTTTCTCTTCTACCTTTTTCCAGCTTTCAAATGGGGGTCACTGACACCAACACCCCGGAGGGGAAGGTTCATACCAGGCCCGTTCTTGCTATTGGACCCCTGGTGACCAGTTACCCACTGTTCTTCATCTCATTAAAAAAAGTGTTCCTTTCTATCACACACATATTACCCAGTACAATAACCTGGTACTGCAATAACACGGGAAGACCTGCGGGCAAACCACCCAGCCGGTGTGTAAACGCCCAAGCAAATGATTTACACAGCTGCTTTCATGACAGTATACATTCAGTTCTTGGCTTGGATCTGGTTCCTTGGAAGAAGAAAAAAAAAAAAAAAGATATGAAACGAAGCAGCGACATTCATAGAAACATGGCCTGCTGCGAGCCAGGGATTTCACAGAATGCACCTCTCTCTACAGATGCCAGAGCCAAGTTGGCAGGGAGGAGCACCGGGTGGGCACAGACTATAGAGACAGAATCCTTTTGCTGATTTTTTCTCACTTCCTCCCTGAGTTGGAATCACAGCTGTTAACAGATTGTGGAAACTTGGAACCCAAAAGGCTCGCTCTGTGGCGGCTGCAGATGTGGAGTTTCCACCAACAGGGACCTGGGGAATCGGGGAAATCAGCAAAAACAACATTTTTTTCAGGAAAAATAAAACTAAACCGCAAAAATGTAAAATGTTAGAGAAGATAAACACCTATTGTCCACTGTCCCCCAGCAAGATTACAGGTTACGTTTAAAGTCACGGTATCTTTCCCACTGAAATTTTGTTCATTATTTGTTGTTTACATATTATTTACTCTTCTGCAATCCCCATGTGTCATTTAAACTGATGTCAGGCCCAAGCTTATCAAATCACCATTACAGTGTATGACTTTCAACAACTATCAACATACTATACTATAGGCACCATCTCTCCCTACTATACCTGCTATCCCACAGCCCCAGTCCTTTCCCAGAGGCTATTATCCCCCCACTGCTACTATAGGCACCATCTCTCCCTACTATACCTGCTATCCCACAGCCCCAGTCCCTTCCCAGAGGCTATTATCCCCCCACTGCTACTATAGGCACCATCTCTCCCTACTATACCTGCTATCCCACAGCCCCAGTCCCTTCCCAGAGGCTATTATCCCCCCCACTGCTACTATAGGCACCATCTCTCCCTACTATACCTGCTATCCCACAGCCCCAGTCCCTTCCCAGAGGCTATTATCCCCCCCACTGCTACTATAGGCATCATCTCTCCCTACTATACCTGCTATCCCACAGCCCCAGTCCCTTCCCAGAGGCTATTATCCCCCCACTGCTACTATAGGCACCATCTCTCCCTACTATACCTGCTATCCCACAGCCCCAGTCCCTTCCCAGAGGCTATTATCCCCCCACTGCTACTATAGGCACCATCTCTCCCTACTATAAATGCTATCCCACAGCCCCAGTCGCTTCCCAGAGGCTATTATCCCCCCACTGCTACTATAGGCACCTTCTCTCCCTACTATACCTGCTATCCCACAGCCCCAGTCCCTTCCCAGAGGCTATTATCCCCCACTGCTACTATAGGCATCATCTCTCCCTACTATACCTGCTATCCCACAGCCACAGCCCCTTCACAGAGGCTATTATCCCCCACTGCTACTATAGGCATCATCTCTCCCTACTATACCTGCTATCCCACAGCCACAGTCCCTTCCCAGAGGCTATTATCCCCCACTGCTACTATAGGCACCATCTCTCCCTACTATACCTGCTATCCCACAGCCCCAGTCCCTTCCCA
Organism: Xenopus tropicalis; assembly: GCF_000004195.4. Classification (NCBI taxonomy): domain Eukaryota; kingdom Metazoa; phylum Chordata; class Amphibia; order Anura; family Pipidae; genus Xenopus; species Xenopus tropicalis. The sequence continues at coordinate 138,508,894 of NC_030680.2, forward strand.
GAGGCTATTATCCCACTGCTACTATAGGCACCATCTCTCCCTACTATACCTGCTATCCCACAGCCCCAGTCCCTTCCCAGAGGCTATTATCCCCCCACTGCTACTATAGGCACCATCTCTCCCTACTATACCTGCTATCCCACAGCCCCAGTCCCTTCCCAGAGGCTATTATCCCCCCCACTGCTACTAGAGGCACAATCTCTCCCTACTATACCTGCTATCCCACAGCCCCAGTCCCTTCCCAGAGGCTATTATCCCCCCACTGCTACTATAGGCACCATCTCTCCCTACTATACCTGCTATCCCACAGCCCCAGTCCCTTCCCAGAGGCTATTATCCCCCCACTGCTACTATAGGCACCATCTCTCCCTACTATACCTGCTATCCCACAGCCCCAGTCCCTTCCCAGAGGCTATTATCCCCCCCACTGCTACTATAGGCACAATCTCTCCCTACTATACCTGCTATCCCACAGCCCCAGTCCCTTCCCAGAGGCTATTATCCCCCCACTGCTACTATAGGCACCATCTCTCCCTACTATCCCACAGCCCCAGTCCCTTCCCAGAGGCTGTTATCCCACTGCAACTATAGTAAAACCGCACATGTGCTAAAAATATAGCATTTGAAAAGGGCACCTTGCCACTTCCCTTGCCAACAATTGTACCGGGTGTAAAAAAGTGCAAATCTCCCGTGTGCTTCAGCCCTTACTCATCAGAAATACCAATTTCAGTACCACAAAAATGACTGAATCTAAAGCATTTACCAGTCCTGCCCCATCTGTTGGGGAGCGATTCTGTTTGTTTATGGAGACCATACAAGTTCATGTGAGATTCTCAAGCCTCGACTTCAAAAGCTCGACCTCCTGTTCAGCCACTTCCTAATCCTTCCCTGAAGCCGGCTCCCTTCTGTGGCAGCGCAAATAAATGGGCCGATACAGTGATGTGTATAAACACTATATGAACAGACATGTACTGGTTACAGCTTGCTGTGTATATAAGGAGGGTGCGGTTAATGTTATTATATATTTAACCTTCCACCCCAAAGTAGAATATGCTGCTTGGCTAAAAATACCAACTAAACTTAATGACTTCTGCTTGGAAAACCGTGGAATTCCCAGGGGTTGCCCTTTGAAGTCAATGAAAGGAAATACATCCAAGTGACATTATGGAGGGGGGGACTGTTTAACTGGACTCTGCCATAGGAGACCATGGAAACAGAAGATTTAGTTGTTTATCTTTACCCATAAAAATGACTCCCATCTCGGAAATGTCCCAAATCCAGCTGCGTGACTCAGCGCTGTTTGTTCGCAAATAAACACTGGAAATACCCACGAACCCGTTGAAAATCTTACACCTATGCTATGTCTATGTACTGCCTAAAGGAATCAGCCACTGCTATCATTAAAGGGGCAGTTCACCACCACTGTCTGCATCACGCTAAAATCTAATTTGGGGGTTTACTAACCCTTTAAACGAAAATAGAACCGTATAAAAGGGGTACTTCCCCTTTGAATATTATTTAGTATGATGCAGACTAAGTTTATTTGCAATTGGTCTTTATTTTTGCCATTTTTTTTAAATTTTTTGTTCAGCAGCTCTCCAGATGAGAGTATCAGCTGCTATCTGGTTGCTAGTGTAATAGAAAGACAAGTCCAGGTATTGAACCTGTTATCCAGAATGCTCGGGACCTGGGTTTTTTTTCGGATAAGGGATCTTTCCATAATTTAGATATCTTTAGATATAGTCTAATAAAAAAAAATCATCTAAACATTAATTGAAACCCAATAGGACTGTTTTGCCTCCAGTAAGGGGTAATTATATCTTAGTTGGGATCAAGTACAGGTACTGTTTTATTATTACAGAGAAAAGGGAATCATTTAACCATGAAATAAACCCAATAGGGCTGTTCTGCCCCAATAAGGGGTAATTATATCTTAGTTGGGATCAAGTACAGGTACTGTTTTATTATTACAGAGAAAAGGGAATCATTTAACCATGAAATAAACCCAATAGGGCTGTTCTGCCCCCAATAAGGGGTAATTATATCTTAGTTGGGATCAAGTACAGGTACTGTTTTATTATTACAGAGAAAAGGGAATCATTTAACCATTAAATAAACCCAATAGGGCTGTTCTGCCCCCAATAAGGGGTAATTATATCTTAGTTGGGATCAAATTCAAGGTACGGTTTTATTAGTACAGAGAAAAAGGAAATAATTTTTAAAAATTAGAATTATTTGCTTATTATGGAGTCTATGGGAGATGGCCTTCCCGTAATTCGGAACTTTCTGGATAATGGGTTTCCGGATAACGGATCCCATACCTGTAATATGTATCTGGCTGTTTGGGGCAGAGCATGGTCTCGGTGTCTGAAACCCAGACAGACCCATAACCCACAGCATATTCACCCGCATGGATCTGCTACTTGATGTTACCCACAACTGCCTTATGCACAACCGAACCTGCTGGCAACACTGAAGGTGACATAATTACAAATCTGAAGTGACGTCATCAGAAAAGGGAGAAAAAAAACAAAAAACAGTAAAAAAGTGTAAATTTTACTTATATTAAGATCTGCCCATGACCTGCACCCACAAGCCCTACTAGCTACCCGACTTGATACAAGACTCTAGCCAGGGTGAGTGGCCTCCAGCAACTAGATTTAAATTGCAAGCTGAAGAGAGGCAGTGAAAGAAGGCAAATAATTCAACTGGACAAGGATAATAAATGCAGACCAACTGAAAAGATGTTAAGACTAGCATATTTGTTAATATGTGTGATATGATATAGTGAGATTCAACTTAAAGGTAAACAACAAGGAAAGCATGATTTTTGCTCAAGCATGTATATGGGCACCGGGGGGGGGGGGGGGGGAGTCCATGTGTTGGTGCACCTTGTGCCAAAATGCCAGTTGCTTCCTCTCTTCTCAATAAGGTGCAAAGTAAAGGGGGTCCATATAGAAGCCTTAGAATTAACACTTGCCCTGAGGCTCCATTAACATGTTGTACCTACCCACGCACAAGACCTGCACCTTGGAAACGGCTGTAGAGTGCAATTCATTAGATGCATGTGTCAGTCAGTTGCATGTGTAGGTGCCATACATGTAAGGTGTCTGCAAGTAGTGTTCTCTGCTCACTGGTACAGACATAAGCGAGTTTGTGGAGGGCTCACTTACTCCTCACTTTACCTTCCCCAATGCTGAGCCACAAACCGACACATAATGACAGGAATGGCCCCCTCTATCAGCTGACTGAAGTGCAAGCTGACCCCAGGGGGCCCTTGTGAGGATCAGTTATCAGCACTGCATGTTTCAGCTCTGACAATATTCCCCTATCAGAAGCAATGGCATGGGAGAGGGGGCCACACAACACCAAGTCCAATACAAATAGGTGCCTATAGCAATTCTTTAGCCATGCTTTCTGTATATGTGTGTGTTCTCAGTCCTTAGCCACTGCTTGGGCTGTGTTGAAATGTGGGAGTTAATTGGCTCCCTATCAGCCATTATGGCACTGTGTTCTCACACTTGTCTTTATTGCAAAATATATACTAAGGCTAAATTAGGGAATGCATGTTTTATTTAAATACTGTTGGCCATTGCAGATACCTCCCCTAAACTAAACAACATCTGAGGCTCTGAGCAAACACAGATTTGTTTAGGCCTTTGGGGCATTGACAGGATCAATAACTATTTGAAAGTAAAGCACTTGGGGCAAAGAAGTCTGCATAAAAAGGGCACCCAAGGACAAATTACTATGCACAAAAATGATATTTATTTGAACAATTCTAAAGAGAGAGAGAGAGGGAGAGAAATAATGCATAGCACAAAGATGGTAAATAATTCACATAAAATGAAGGCTTGGCAATGCTAATATTATAGTTCAGCCGGTGCTAGGTACAGGTATCGCTATTACCTAGTGGAACTTACAATTTAATGAGGTTCCCTGGAAAACTACATAATAAAGAATGAAAAGGGATTAAGGTGGCATCTAGCCACCAACTGCCAACTAGAATCTGCAAGTATGACCAGATTCTGACAGCCAGGGCCACCCTGGACACTCCATTCCAAGGGCATCTGTGGTCTGGTTTAGGATTTAGGAGAGGTATAATGGGTACATGTTGAGAGCTGTTATATAGTGGTCCTTCAGAATGGGCAACACTGAGATAAAGTGTTTCTGTCACCATCGTGCCCTATGATCTCTAAACTGGCCCTATATCTTCATCTTACCCTACTCTATCTGCTATCTCCCACTCTTCCAACCGACTGCTTTTCAGTGTCCCTACCTGTCGTCTGCCCCCCAATAGAAGAGGGGGTATAATAGAACTACAAGACTAATGAATGAGGTGCAGGAAATGCTGAAGCATTCTAAAATTTCCAACTGTGTTCTACGTACTTACCCCCCAGCTCTGACCTTGTTAAGAAAACCCACATGATATTACGCACCTTAGCCGCATAAAGTATATATAGCGTAATCTTTAGCCTCTGCTCTTCTCCCACTCCCCTCCATGTGTATAATTCTGAGCCCCCGGCCAGCTGTGATTATGTTTGCATGTTTTACTGTACAAAACTATTTTATTTACACCAGGACTGACAAACACAAGCCCATTAAAAGCCACAGATACAGGATGAGCACTGGTCAATCAGTTTATATATCATACTCGGCTTTATAAACACAAGATGCCCTTTTTGCCATATAAACTTCCTCATGGCATTTAATGAAATATATTTAGCAATAATTATATCCAGAATTCACTGAGGCCACCATCAGAAATCTTGGGGCTCTATAGAACTAAACAAAAATGGCTCCCTGACCAGCATAGCCTTTTGTAAGTACCACTGGGACCCAGATTTAGCCTTGTCTGCCAAAGGCCCAGGGGGCCAGAATACTGCTGCAGTCTTAAATAGAAAGGAAAAAATGACCAAAATACCTTTTTTATTTGAATTAAGGCACTATATACTAATGTTAGTAATGGCCCCCTCAGTCAGCCTTTCAATAGAAACTGACAGAAGTCCAAGTAAACGCAGCTCACTGTTAATCTGTATATATTTGCTCAAAAAAATTGGACAAGAAAAAGGCAATGGTTCAGGCCTTACTGGGCTCTTTATCAAGCAAAATAGTGTGGAATTTCAATAGAAACTAGACAATTGCCAACCCCAGCAGAATGGTCAAGAGCGCCTGGTACTGTACCTCCAAACTGTGGGCCCTGCAAAGCAGCAGTTGAAAGCAGGAAGAGTGAGGGCAAAGTAGGTAAAATAGGGCAAAGTTAAGAGATGGTAAGGCAAGGAGCTGACAGCAGGGCAACGTAGAGCCGGTAGGGCAAGGTGAAGATGATAAGACAAGGTGGAGGCAGTAGGGCAAGATGGAGACGGAAGCGCAAGGTGAAAACTGGAGGGGAAGATGGTAAGACAAGGAAAATAAGATAGGACAAGGTGAATATGGTAGGGCACAGAGAAGATGGTAGGACACAGAGAAGATGGTAGGACACAGAGAAGATGGAAGGGCAAGGTGAAAATGGTAGGGCAAGGTGGGGATGGCCAACAAGCCAACAGTAGGGCAAAGTGCCAATGAAAATGCTTTATATCTGTTTTGCAAGCTGAAAAGAACCTATTTTAAAGGATCCATAAAAAAAAAAAAAATACAAAAAAACCCTAACCTTCCCGAAGAGCCTGCCCTGTCAATTAGAGCCAAGAACCATAAAGTGGACAAACATACTTTATATAAATAAATGAACCCCAAAGAGTTTATTTTGGCCCCGCTCCTGCCACTACTGAACACAGCCTCGCACACACATCTGCAAATACTCATATAATGAATTTAATTGCTCAGGAACTCCCCCCCTCCCAAAAAACTACAGTTTGCAGTGAGCCTTCACCAGAGCAAATATGTGTGTAGGCTGATGTATGAGGAGCTCTTATTTATTCAGAGCGGATGGATTTACACAGCACATTGCTCTGGGTGTATGCTCATAGTGCCTTTGTATTTTGTTAGTGCGGGTGACTTCACTTTTTAGTAAATGTCAGGTGCGTCGTTCCTGTTCAGCGTGACCAAATAACCAGCTAAGATTCGCCTTGAACCCTTCCTCCCATAAAAATGCATGGAAACAACAGTAAATATAAATGTCTACTGTTATTATTACATTGGGCAGCGTCAAACAAATTATTTTCCCGTCATACAGCAATCACTACTGCGGTCAATGACAAAGCTACAGTCATAATGATAAAACGATTAGGAACCCTGCTCCCAGCATGAGTAAGTTGTTTGCAGCAGGACAAACAGGCTGAAGGAGTTTGTTCATAAAACCCTAGGAAACGATTAGAAGTAAAAGAAAGTACAGGTATGGGACCGGTTATCCAGAATGCTCAGGACCTGGGGGTTTCCGGATAAGGGATCTTTCTGAAATTTGGATCTCCATACCTTCCAAGTCTACTGAAAAATCATTTAAACATTAAATAACCCCAATAGGATTGTTTTGCACCCAATATGGATTAATTATATCTTAGCTGGGATCAAGTACAGGTACTGTTTTATTATTACAGAGAAAAGGGAATCATTTAACCATTAAATAAACCCAATAGGGCTGTTCTGCCCCCAATAAGGGGTAATTATATCTTAGTTGGGATCAAGTACAGGTACTGTTTTATTATTACAGAGAAAAGGGAATCATTTAACCATTAAATAAACCCAATAGGGCTGTTCTGCCTCCAATAAGGGGTAATTATATCTTAGTTGGGATCAAATACAGGTACTGTTTTATTATTACAGAGAAAAGGGAATCATTTAACCATTAAATAAACCCAATAGGGCTGTTCTGCCCCAATAAGGGGTAATTATATCTTAGTTGGGATCAAGTACAGGTACTGTTTTATTATTACAGAGAAAAGGGAATCATTTAACCATTAAATAAACCCAATAGAGCTGTTCTGTCCCCAATAAGGGGTAATTATATCTTAGTTGGGATCAAGTACAGGTACTGTTTTATTATTACAGAGAAAAGGGAATCATTTAACCATTAAATAAACCCAATAGAGCTGTTCTGTCCCCAATAAGGGGTAATTATATCTTAGTTGGGATCAAGTACAAAATAGTGTTTTATTATTACAGAAAAAAAGGAAATCATTTTTAAAAATGTGAATTATTTGCTTATAATGGAGTCTATGGGAGATGGCCTTCCTGTAATTTAGAACTTTCCGGATAAGGGATCTCATATCTGTATATAGTGATTTTAAGCCCTGCTTCAATGTTTTAGGCTTTCTCCTATGCATTACATAAAAGCTGAGGGTAAACTTTTCAGCCAAATATATCCTACATACTGTAGCTATTTACCTGAAAAACGACAAAAGAAGTAAAACAAAGGGTATTTGTGAAAAAGAGTTTTAAGTTGTTTGGTCCCATTTTACCTCCTGTTTGTAATCTGTTTGTGTGATGGATACACCCTTGTATTTTATACGGCTGCAGTATATGCTGATAATAATAAAGATAGAGACTTTCGATATTTGTCCTTGGATAAAATCCAGAACATGATTCAGAGACAGCTTGAAGAGATACCGATACTTGTTGAAAACCATGCCACTGTCCTACCAAGGGCCCAGTATGAGGAGGGCCCAGTATCAAGTCTTTACCTGAACTCCAAGGGGCCCCTAATACCCATGGAACCATAGGCAGAGGACCTTGTGCATAATACCTGATTGTCAGTTCACAATAGATAGAATAACAGTGTTTGAGAAATTAAATAAATCACCAAAAGGAAATAAATACCCCAGCCCCCATGTCTGAGATACTCACGTTCCTAAGACTTCCCGAAATTCATAGATATCTCTAATGTCTTCTGCTCTTTTCTTCCAACTCGGCCCATCTTCATCCAGGGGCATCCTGAGGTCCCTTTCCTAACAGCGCCCTGAGAGTCCAAGTAGCGGTTCAGATCTGGGGAGAGAGCGCAAGGTTAGACTTCTTCAGAGCTCACCGAATATACTGTTTGGTCTGCGTGCATGTGTGTATATAAACGGCGGAATGCCTTTGGGGCTGGAATGCAAGGACCAGCAATTGGTTTAAGGAGGAGTATGCAAAATCCAGCACCACGTAGTCTCTGAGGAACACAAGGATGCTAATTGGCAGGCCAAGCCCAACTCTATTTGTGAGGGTCAGGGGTTAAAAAAATGTTTCTACACATGAAAGGAATGTCAGGGATTACTTGGCAGGATCCCTTCCATATGCTGCAGTTGTGTTTTTCAGGAGCTGTTGGGGAACCATTGTGTAGAGAAGGTCCTTAACAGGACTTCTTTCTCATACAGGTATTGGACCCATTATCCAGAATGCTCAGGACCTGAGGTTTTCCGGAGAGTCTAGGGAAAAGTGAATCATTTAACCATTAAATAAACCCAATAGGGCTGTTCTGCCCCCAATAAGGGGTAATTATATCTTAGTTGGAATCAAGTACAGGTACTGTTTTATTATTACAGAGAAAAGGGAATCATTTAACCATTAAATAAACCCAATAGGGCTGTTCTGCCCCCAATAAGGGGTAATTATATCTTAGTTGGGATCAAGTACAGGTACTGTTTTATTATTACAGAGAAAAGGGAATCATTTAACCATTAAATAAACCCAGTAGGGCTGTTCTGCCCCCAATAAGGGGTAATTATATCTTAGTTGGGATCAAGTACAGGTACTGTTTTATTATTACAGAGAAAAGGGAATCATTTAACCATTAAATAAACCCAATAGGACTGTTCTGCCCCCAATAAGGGGTAATTATATCTTAGTTGGGATCAAGTACAGGTACTGTTTTATTATTACAGAGAAAAGGGAATCATTTAACCATTAAATAAACCCAATAGGGCTGTTCTGCCCCAATAAGGGGTAATTATATCTTAGTTGGGATCAAGTACAGGTACTGTTTTATTATTACAGAGAAAAAGAAAATCATTTATAAAAATTAGAATTATTTGATTATAATGGAGTCAATGGGAGATGTCCTTCCTGTTATTTGGAACTTACTGCTTAACAGGTTTTTCGGATCACATCCCTGTATTTAGGGCATTAAAATGTGGAATGTTGTGCTGGTTTTACATTGGGTGGAAATTTTTAAAAACGTATCAAATCCCAAATCTGATAAAAACACCACACCTAGTATAAAGTGTCCTAGTACCTTAGGAACAACAAGACAAGGAATATCAAACAAGGAGAAAAGAGGGAAAAATAAAAAAACATGATTTCATTTATCATGGAATATTTATGTTACCAGTGACAAGGTAGAAAAATTAAGTGCAATAGTACTCAGATCATCCAAGTATTCATGAAAATATCCAAAATTCAGACTAATGTGTAGTTATGTAACCAATAAGAAGCCATATTCTTCTCTATGAAATTCAAGTTTTATATTGAACTCAGTTTATGAATCATTAGATCTCTAGTTAATGTGCTTTTGTACTATACAGCAGTGAATAATCTTGTCCAGGTTACTGCATGAGCCCAAAACTAACCAAGCCCCGCCTTCTCTATTATATTATATTATACCAGCAGTGTCCAAAAGGGAAACCGGGATCTAACAGCAGATCTTGAGCCGGTGATTATAGTAAATAGCAGCCTGGTTCCAATTGATCATATTCATCCTTCTGAGCAAGGTTTTCTATTGTTGTCTGTCAGCAAAGATGTCCATTGTTATGCCCATTGTTATGCCCACTTGGAGTTTGCACTAGTCTTTTTCACACCCGTTTTATAATATGGGGTCAATCAGGGAAAAATGGCACCCCTGCTGATGTGAAGCCGTCACTTACTATAAGGAAACACATTTCTCCTGAATTAAGAAATAGATGTACTAATTATTTTATGGTGGTGAGCTCACCCTTGAATTAAAGCCAAACATTGTGTAAAATGAATAGTGCAATATAACAATAAAAGTAAATAATAAACCACTGAGCAAATGTTTTATCCAGCTTGGCAGCTGCTGTCGCTGCACACGGAACCCAAAAATCATTATTAACACTCCAGTCTTTTCTCTGGTTTCTATCATTTTTAGGTGCTCAGACCCAGACAGATATTGTCTATCGACCTGAATACGTGACAAAGTTAGAATCAGTAAACGTGACTGGAATCTGCTTTGGACTAAGGGTTGCCATTAGAAAGCAAATAATGTAAGAGAACTAGTCAAGTCAAGGGGACAGGGGCAGGATTTGGGCTGATCAGGGGTGTGTCCAGGGACTCCATGATGTCTAATGGCAACCCTGTTTGGAATTGGTCATATAATGAATATAAATCGAAGTGGTCTCCAACCTTTTTTGCACCACGGACCGATTTCAAACAAGACATTTTTTCCGAGGACCAGGGGTGGTGGGTATAATACAGCTCATAATAATACAATATCAAAAACTAGATGAGCCCAGCCCCTCTGCTCTTTTTACTCCCACCTAAGTGGTGACATCCCCTGACGCTTAGGGGCTGATTTACTAACCCACGAATCCGACCCGAATTGGAAAAGTTCCGACTTGAAAACGAACATTTTGCGACTTTTTCGTATGTTTTGCGATTTTTTCGGATTCTTTACGAATTTTTCGTTACCAATACGATTTTTGCGTAAAAACGCGAGTTTTTCGTATCCATTACGAAAGTTGCGTAAAAAGTTGCGCATTTTTCGTAGCGTTAAAACTTACGCGAAAAGTTGCGCATTTTTCGTAGCGTTAAAACTTAAAACTTAACGCTACGAAAAATCGTAAAGAATCCGAAAAAATCGCAAAACATACGAAAAAATCGCAAAATACCGATCATTACAAAAAAAACGCAATCGGACTCCATTCGACCCGTTCGTGGGTAAGTAAATCAGCCCCTTAGTATGGAGCTTTAAGTACTTTGGTCCTTTTTGCGATCAGTAGATCCTGGGCTTCCCATAGCTGTTGTCATGGAGTTGGGATCACAGGTAATTGGGACCAGAGGTGGCTCAGTTCAACACAGCCCACGGCCCAGCGCCGGTCCCAGCCCGGTTGTTGGGGACCCCTGATGTATTGGACAAATCTTGCAGGATAAGGCCCTTATAAGACTGGGAATCAGTTGCTATAGAATCTTTGATATGGTCCACAACTAGACACCACTGCTTTATAGAATAAAAATATTTGTGCAAAATCTCAACACAGTTGAGGCCTTCAAGTAGAGCTCACCATCCACTGCTTTGGCCCCCACTGTTTTAGAACCATTGGCAGTGATCCCCAACCAGTGGCTCGGGGGCAACATGTTGCTCCCCAATGCCTTGGATGTTGCTCTCAGTGCCCCCAAACCAGGGAGTTATTTTTGAATTCCTGACTTGGGGGCAAGTTTTGGTTGAATAAAAACAAGATTTCCTACCAAATAAAGCCCCCTGTAAGCTGATAGTGTGCATAGAGGCTGCCTAATAGCCAATCTTAGCCCTTATTTGGCTCCTCCATGAACTTTTATGGTGCTTGTGTTGCTCTCCAAGTCTTTTTACATTTGATTGTGGCTCACGAATAAGAAAGGTTGGGGAACCCTGGCCTAAGGGAAACCATGGCCTGGCAGGCAAAAAAGGACGCACCCCCTTATATGTATAATGGCAGTCACACAGAGCAGAAATGGGGTGCAGCCTTTATAAATCTGTTTGCTAAATGTTTCCCCTTTGCCTTGTGTACCCCATTCTAAAGTCTGGGAGCCCAATTTGTGCATGTACTCTGTCAACCATCTAATTATACAAATACCCACAGCCAATATTTATATTAAACATTTTTACGGATTTCTGAGGCCCCCACCTCTCTCTAACACAAACATATAAGACTCCAATCTTAGAATTCTAATTACAGATCCCTAGAAATAGTCACCTCGTACCCAAGCCCCTGACAGTTTCTCATTAACCCTGTAGCCCAGAGATCACCGCTTAACAAAATGATAGAAGCCCCACAAATTCTCCATCTGGAAAGGACATTTATTTCCAGACCTTGGTGGCCCATCCATTATAAACAGGGTTTATTTTTGGATCTATGACACACTAAAAATAAGCGAGTTTGATAAGGAATCCTACACAAAAAAACAGAACATTAACAATTTCTCAGTAGCCTGGAAATGTAAATCTAAATACAAATGTTAATAGAGAATTCCTGAGAGAGGAAATGCCCCAGATTCACAGTTACTGGAATGGTGGACTTTCTGGTCCAGTCTCCGGTGATGCTTCCCCAACAGAACTATTCAGTCTCCGGCATGAATGCAATGGGCTTTATAATTGGCCCAATCTCAGTTGTGATATAAATTTACTCTTGAGATGAAAATTACTCAACAGGGTATTTTTTTTTATTAAAGAACAAGAAAACATGAGATAAAAATAAGATATATATAAACATAACTTCAGAGAGAGGTGTGTTTCACACAAAACACATGCACACCCTCATGATTTCACACAAAGATATTGCTTCTTGTTCTAAAGCAGTTTGCTGTTAACATATATATAAAACATAAAAATAATGACTTTGTTTACTGTCTGGACTGGCTGCAGGTTGGTTTGGCCCAGCAGATCTTCTAATGTTTGGATGGATCGACTGAGAATGTTCTGATTTCAAAGGCTTATGGGAGGGCCTCATCTGTAATTGCAGGTTTGTCTCCTGGACACCATATAGAGAGTGTTTATAGCATTTATTCTGTGGGGCTTCAGGATTCTTCATTGCTTGTTCACGGTTCCTGTGATTGAATCTACTCATATTGCTGTTGGTCATTCTCTTCCCCTGTCCTGTCAACGTTTATGAGCATGACCATTTTTCGAATGAACTAGGTCTTTATAGAATATATCTTGGATTAGCCCAACTGGCTAAAGGTTGGTCAAATCTTCTAATGCTTTGATGGGTCAGTTAAGAATGTTCTGATTTTCAACATTTAGGGCTCCGGCACACGGGGAGATTAGTCGCCCGCGACAAATCTCCCGTGTCTTGGGCGCCTAATCTCCCTGAAATGTCATCCCACCGGCGAAAATGTAAATTGCCGGTGGGATGGTATACGCGGCGGCACGATTTCACTGAAATCGTGCAAGTTTCCTCTCGAGGCAACTTGCGCAAATCGCGCTGTTGCATATGCCATCCCACCGGCGATTTACATTTTTGCCGGTGGGATGGCAATCCGGGAAGATTAGTCGCCCGCGAACAGGGAACAGGCTTTTCAGCCTTTCTATGGCCCTTAAACACAACCGGAGGAATTCTCACAAAATCTGGTAGTTAAAAACCAATGAAACAGAATTAAAAGTTTTTGTTACAGGACAGACTTTAGGCCGTCAGAATAATGTATTTTAGTTTCTATCCCAGATCATTTCCAGCTACTGAAGGTCATAAGTTAGTGACTTGCGCAAATTGCGCTGTCGCATATGCCATCCCACCGGCGATTTACATTTTCGCCGGTGGGATGGCAATCCGGGGAGATTAGTCGCCCGCGAACAGGGAGTTTTGTAGCGGGCGACTAATCTCCCCATGTGCCAGAGCTCTTAGGGTGAAGACACACTGAGCTACTAGTAGCAGCTACTTTTTCACAGCTACTAAACACCAGAAAATCCCCTGCCATAGACAATACTGAGAATTGCCTCGACTAAAACACACAGAGACAATTATCACTAAGTGATCAGCATTGTCTATTTTAGTAGCCACAACAAGTAGCTGCTACTAGTAGCTCTGTGTGTCTTCACCCTTAGAACAGGCATGTTCAGGAAAAGTCCATTTAGACTCCTGCTAACCATATGGCAAGTGTTTCTCCAAGATGTCTTCTCAGTCAGTCTTCTGGTTTCTGCACAGTATGTTGTGATCAAATCTCTCCTCATGAGCTGGTCATCCTCTTTTCCTTTAACATTTCTGAGCATGGCTGTTTTTGTAATGAACTTTCGCAATACGTCTTAGATTAGCCTGACAGGCTGGCCCATACACGTCAGATACACGTCTTCCTCCGACGAACGTTCAAATATCAGTTGTACATTTAAATGCAACGATGTAAAACTGACATTCAGCCTGAAATTGTAGGATAAAGCCCTAAAAATACAAATGGGGGGATGTTCTGAACAGGAAATAGTCGGCAGACATCAATCATACGAAAATAACTTCCATTGTAGGTCCCCCAAGAAAATCCTCAAATACACAATATGCGCACAGATTGTATCTTTATCTGACCGGAATTTTCTAACCTGTCCGATCAACTAAACGACTGATCCCCATGGTATGAAAATAATTCGGAGCCCACACACAGTCCAAAAAAATGTCCAAAACCGATTTTATTGGTACCCATATTGGACAGCTTAAAGGTCACTTTAGCCAATTAAACCATTTAATGTTTGGTCAGTTGGGTGGCCAATACGTCAATCGCGGTCCACCAGTCGATCCCCCGTGGATTTCTGGTGGACCGTGATCAAGCCGGATGTGCTGCGCGAATGCGTATATACCCTGAGGAGCTTACATACGCATTCACGCCGCACTTCCGAGTCTGGCCACCCCTGTTCTAATGTTGTGATATCTACTGTTTACAAGGGGCAACGGCTGTAATTGTAGTCAGTTTTGACCACATTTGGATAAAATTTTAGGCTTCTTCCTAGCAAGTTCATTGTTGTGATTGGATTTACCCATCTTGCGGTTGGTCGTTCTCTTCCTTTTTCCCTTTAACATTTCTGAGACTAAGGGGCACATTTACTAATCCACAAAGCCGAATCCCGAAAGGGAAAAAATCGTATTGGAAATGAAAATTTTGCGACTTTTTCGTCGCCGTCGCGATTTTTTGTATTTTGCGCAACTTTTTCGTCGCCATCGCGACTTTATTGTATTGTACGCGACTTTTTCGTCGCAGTCACAATTTTTTCGGATTGAGCGATAGTAAACGGCGGAAAAACTCATCCGATTTTTTCGCAACGGCGGCGGAAAATATCCGAAAAAGTCGCGCCGGTGACGAAAGAATCGCGGGACATAGAAAAAGTCGCGACGGTGACGAAAAAGTCGCAAAAATACAGATCATTACGAAAAACCACGTTCGGGCGCTTTCGGTCCGTTCGTGGATTAGTAAATCTGCCCCTAAGACAGTTTTTCCATTTCACTATTTTCAGAAATTATCGAAATACATATAATTTGTACTTCAACTAGGTCATGCTTGGTTTTGTTTAGCGATGCATTTGTGTGTTTTACTTGGTGTTCACCATATTCCAACTTTAAAGATATCAACATTTTTACTGGCCTCTTTCCTTGGCTTCATCCAACTTTCGCGTCCATAAAGAGTTACAGCTAATACAATATCTTGGAGGGTTTTGATCTTTGGTGTTATAGGCACATCAATACTCTGAAGATCTGTTGCCGGTCACCCTCATTCTACCCCAACACAGTCAGGAAGTGTCACCAAGATGTAGGTCTTAAGACCACCCATATAAAAGCAGCGTGGATTATCTGCCTGTCCCTTTCCCAAGATGAACCTTTAAGTTTAAGGAATGCAGGGTCGGACTGGGCCGCCGGGAAAAATCCCGGTGGGCCCCGGCAGCCCAGACCCGACCCTTGACAGTGCTCCCCCTCCCAACCGCTCCTCCCCTGACGCATCAAATTTACGCGCTCGGTGGAGGAAGTCGGGTGGGGGGCCCTGCGAGGGGGGTTATGGGGGGCCCTGCTGGGGAGGGGGGTTAGGGGACGCGCCTGGATGGGGGCACCTGCAGGGCCCCTGGGACAGGAGCCCCGGTGGGCCCTTCACCCCCCAGTCCGACCCTGTAGGAATGTCACATCAAGATGATTTTAAATATCATATCTCACACACACTGGCAGATGGAGCTCTAGGCCCCTTTGGAAAGCCAAGCTTTTCATCTTTTTTTATGGCCCCTAATCCGGCATAAAATGACATAAAAACACAACCAGAGGAATTCTCAAAAAAACCAATGAAACAGAATTAAGAGTTTTTGTTACAGGACAGACTTCAGGCCGTCAGAATAATGTATTTTAGTTTCTCTCCCAGATCATTTCCAGCTACTGAAGGTCATAAGTGACACTTATAATCAGGATATCCTGGTTGCACCCCAGATAGATTTACAGCTCTGTTCTGCTGAAAGCTGCTGCGGGGCGCGGGGACAGGTGGGGCCACCGGTTTGTATTTGAATAGCGAGTGGGAATGATATGCATACCCCCTGTAGCAATCATGGTTATGGAGATATGCACAGTAAAGAGTATACTGTCTAAATATGTACTAAGAGCTTTTCATGACCTTTCCAAAAATAGTCAAAGTTATCTTGCCCGGGGATTGACCAGACTAGAGACGTGGTCAAATGTCTTAATCCTTAGGGGCTACTACACTTTCATTGTTGATTTTACCTGCAGTGTGTATTTGCCTAATGGAAATAGTGAGAGCTGAATGTATATTTATTTACTAACCCCTTTATTTCCCTAAGCTACTGTGAAATTATGACTGGAATAACGTGAAGTTTCACAGTCTTACTGGCAGGCTGCCCCATAAGGGTCATTTACAAGAAGCTAAAAGGCCTTTGGCATCACTGGGGCCATGACTAATGCTATGAATTGAACTCATAGTAACGGTAATAAGCGGGTCAGGAATGTCCCACCTTTTCCTTCTCAACCTGGGCCAAACTTGAGAAAGGGCTTTTCCTGATCAATCTACAATGCAGAGCTGTCAACCACTGAGAAGCAGTTGATTGGGAAATGGCACGGCACCAACATTTTTGTGATACCCAAAAGTGATGTCACATACGTCACACACTCTTCCGGAAGTTACTGGTGGGCGATATCGGGCGAATTCAGGTGAATTCGGTCATTTGGCCCTGGGGCCAAACGATCGAATTAGAACAACGGGTATAGGAGAAGTTGGTTTGGTTACATTTTCTAACCTGCCCAATCAATATCTGTCCGATTTCAGGCCAGATATCGGTCGGGCAGGTCCGTCGTTGGTGCCCCTACACGGGGGCCTATTATCTGCCGAATCGGTCTAAGGGACCGATATCGGCAGATAGAATCGGCCCGTGTATGGCCACCTTAACTCCCGAAAAAATAGGGGGGCGTTGACAGCTCTGACAGTGCTGACTACACATGATGGGGCGTTTGGCACAACAATAGCCAACAACCATTAGTACAGACATGGACACCAACAGCAGTGCACAGTGTGAGGCAGCTGGTCTATAACAAAACACACCCAACCCAAGTCCTTTCTAGATGCATGGGCTTCAGCCTGAAGCTGTCTGGCCCACATGTAAACCCACAGGTCCCATGGGTATTGGGCCAACCTGTGCATTATTAAATTCTACATAGCAAGTCTGCTTATAGCCTCTACAGAGAGTTATATAAATATATATATATATGTATCTTGAGAAAGGCTCTAGGCCAGAGCCGAAACGTTGATATGATGGCAACTTTGAAATAAAGATCGAATTTTTTAAGCTAAAGACCCTGGACCTTTCTCAGGGCATCCATGCCTTATAACACACATCTTTAAATCACCAAAAACCAGTAAATCAATAGGAAGTGATATAAATATATATATATATATATATATATATATATATATATATATATATATATATATATATATATATATATATATATATATATATATATATATATAAATGTAAGCAAGAATAAGAATGAACCTGTATTGGGCACAGTTCTCTCTTTAGTTCTGCACAGATATAGTGGCCTTTTGAATTTTCCAGCTGTCACCCATATTTATAAACGCAATGGGTAGAAGTAATAGGCCTGGGTACAATATAACTGGTCACAGTCAGGGTGTGCCCCTGGCATAGACTAAAATCAGCCAGATATGGTTCACAGGAAGTTGAAGTTTCTATAAGTTTCAACCATTAAGACCAAATTGGAACATTCAACTATCCTGAGCCACCAATGTTGTCCATTCAGAACAGAGGAGGAGCTTTATGGGCCCTTGCACCAATTAGAATTACCCAGTAAAAATCTGCACCCCCTTATGTTGCATGAAAAATAAATCCCAGAAAACAGAACAAAAGTGAAAAGTGAAACCTATGAATTCCCCTATCCATTTAGTCAGTGCTTCTCAATGCCAATAAACCAGTGATTCTGACTGTCTCCAATACGCCGAGCACATCCTTCTTGTTTCAATTCCAGTTCCTCTCACACAAGCAGCCAGCATGTAGTACAATGGCCTAATAAATCACGGAGCCCTTGGAAATGCCATTAGAAATCCAAGAAGACGAAATGACTGTGCTCTTATTAAAGAGCAACCAACAGCTTGTCCCACTGCCTAGAGCTGATGTACAGAAGTCAGTATACAGAAGCCCAGTGAAGAAGAAGTTCACTTCATATCTTTCATATCTCTTCTGGGCAAAGTAGTATCGGCACTAAAGCCACAAAAGTTGTTTTTAAATCCCCAGCAAGTTTCCAAAATACATTCATTATTAAATCCCAATGGCTTTAAAGCTATTAGGGAATGCAACTGCTATCGGAAACAGGGCTGGTATGCCCACTTCTGCAATGTTTGTTCTGACTCTTGAAACTACGTTTCTGTTTACTCTTTTCAAGAGTCAGATCCTGCCGTGCCGAGAGCAGAAAGTGACAGACAGACGTTGCCTTCCATAGAAAATGCATTCATAAAAAATGTTCATTAAAGAAATAAAGAATGTTTATTGGTAAACTACTTTGGGTGAAGACACAGAGCTACTAGTAGGAGCTACTTGTCATGGCTACTAAAATCCCCTGCTATAGACAATACTGAGAATTGCCTCTGCTAAAACACACGTAGAGACAATTATCAATAAATGATCAGCATTGTCTTCTTTTGTAGTAGTGACAAGAAGTTGCTACTAGTAGCTCTTCACCCTTAAGGTGCCCATACACATTAAGATCCGCTCGCTTGGCGAGGTCACCAAGCGAGTGGATCTTCTCCCGATATCTCCACCTACGGGTGGGCAATATTGGGTTAATTTAGGCTAATTCGGTCGTTTGGCCCTGGGGCCACACAATCGAATTAGAACACCGGAATAGGGGCAGTCGGTTCGGGGACGGCATCAACGAGCCAATGTGGTCCCCGATCCGACTAAATTTTTTAACCTGCCCGATCGATATCTGGCCGATTTCAGGCCAGATGTCGGTCGGGCAGGCCTGTCGTTTGTGCCCATACAAGGGCCGATAAGCTGCCGAATCGGTCTAAGGGACCGTGTATGGCCACCATTAGACTGACAGTTTTGTTCATTCTGACACACAACACATTTGGGTGGAGGTGGGTATATTGGGAAAAAGATATGCTCGTTTGACGACCTTGCACCCTAGCTGCATAGTTGTAATTGGTCAAAAATAGGTGCTTTTGTATTCACTTTCCTCGTAAAAAGGAATATGACAAAGCTAATTTCTGCCCAAAGTGTGACAAATTGCCATATTATGGGGAATGATGGATACTGAGTAGAAAATCAGGATATAACAAGCGATTGGCTATTGATTTAGCTCACTACTAGCCAATCATAATTAGCTGGTTGATCATTACATACACCAGATCTTTCCAGCCATGCCCCTCCCTTCCGCTTACCTGTGAGCCATGCCCAGCGCCAGGTAAGTGTAAAAAGATCAATGGTGGATCTACTGGGGCACAACTGCACTGGGGCCCTCCAGCCGGCCTGCTGCTCTGGGTTGTGAAAGTGTGCCAAGACCATGTGAGTCTGCAGCCATAAGCACACAACATTGGGGGGGATCAAAGATCAAAGGTGGGGTCCAGGCCCATACTGGGATTCAAAATAGCCCCTGGCATTCCAAGTACACAGAGGCCCAAACAGCCCCCCCAGCCCAATAAATAGTGAGTGTCTATGGCACCTTACAGCAGCCCCTCTGGCATTTGCCAGAACCCACAGATTGCCTGTCCGGGCACGATAGCAAATTTTGCCCCAGGGCCAAAAACCCTCAAGTCACACTGCTGATAAATACCGATACAACTCTCAATAATAACAAAGCCCCAGGGATTAAACAAGTGAATGATTATTGCAAAATACTATGTCGGAGCAGTGCCATGCCCACATAATGAACATACTTTAACCACTTTAATTTAATGAGTTCAAACATGTATTTGCACTTGGCAAATACAGAGTTCAAATTTCTATTTAAACAAGAGATTTCATTGCAAAAGAAAAATTCCCATGCATTATGCAGTATTTGCTATATGGGATGTATTTAAATGGAAATAGGACAGCAATTACAGAAAAGGGCCCCTGAAATGCAGCAAGGTGGGAGCCCCCATCGGAGAGGAGGGTGTGTTACATTATTTAGGGGTTCCATTCAAGCTGGAGACCCTGTGGGCTCAAGGGGCATCTGTAGCCCAGTACTAAGTGCAGGGGTGGGCAAACTTTTTGGCTCAGGGGCCACATTGACTTACAAACGGGCCAGGCCAGCGTTACAGCGTTTCTGCTCGTCAGTCCCAAGACGCCAAGTCCGGTGGGCCTTATTAAACGGACCAACGGGCCGGATGTGGCCCATGGGCCGTAGTTTGCCCACCCCTGGCTTAGTGCCTGCATAGTGATACTGACCCAACAGCATTCAATTCCTAATGAATCCAGGAATTGATATCCAGTTGACTGTAGGCTAGGAAGGACAGCAAGCTCTTAGGGCCACACTTTGACGCACCTACTAATTGCCGCGTGTGTCTTGGCCCCAATAGAGGTGCAGCCGTCACTGAAGGGCACAGATAAAAGTGCATGAGTGCTTCATTTATGGGGGCTAATGGCAGACATTTTGCACCCATTTGCTAGCAAGCTGGAACCCTGTGGGATTAGCCATGCAAAAACAAATCTTGGTACAGCTGTAGCTACATTTAACTGAGTTACATCAGGAGCAATAGGCTTCTACAGGTATGGGATCCCTTATCCTGAAACCCGTTATCCAGAAAGTTATGAATTACGGAAAGGCCATCTCCCACAGACTTCATTATAAGCAAATAATTCTATTTTTAAAAAAATGATTGGGGCAGAACAGCCCTATTGGGTTTATTTAATGGTTAAATGATTCCCTTTTCTCTGTAATAATAAAACAGTACCTGTACTTGATCCCAACTAAGATATAATTACCCCTTATTGGGGGCAGAACAGCCCTATTGGGTTTATTTAATGGTTAAATGATTCCCTTTTCTCTGTAATAATAAAACAGTACCTGTACTTGATCCCAACTAAGATATAATTACCCCTTATTGGGGGCAGAACAGCCCTATTGGGTTTATTTAATGGTTAAATGATTCCCTTTTCTCTGTAATAATAAAACAGTACCTGTACTTGATCCCAACTAAGATATAATTACCCCTTATTGGGGGCAGAACAATCCTATTGGGTTTATTTAATGGTTAAATGATTCCCTTTTCTCTGTAATAATAAAACAGTACCTGTACTTGATCCCAACTAAGATATAATTACCCCTTATTGGGGGCAGAACAATCCTATTGGGTTTATTTAATGGTTAAATGATTCCCTTTTCTCTGTAATAATAAAACAGTACCTGTACTTGATCCCAACTAAGATATAATTAATCTTTATTAATCTTTATTACAAACATTCCTATTGGGTTTATGTAATGTTTAAATTATTTTTTATAGTAGGTATGGAGATTCAAATTACTGAAAAAACCCTTATCCAGAAAACCCCAGATCCCAAGCATTCTGGATAACGGGTCCAATACCTGCAATAAGACAGTAACTGTGCCTGACAATGACAATACTGCATACATCCTTGCTTTATGGCAAAACAGTTCTATGCAGCATGAAGCCACAGTTCCCCACATAACAAAAAGACCCAATATACAGAAAACCCAAATGCCATTAAAAGGGTGGTTTACCTTTACCTTAAATTTCAGTATGTTACAGAATGCCTGATTTATAGCAACTTTGCAGCTGGTCTACATTATTTTGTTTTTATAGTTTTTGAATTCTTTGCCTTCCGTTTCTGCATTTTTCCAGCTTTCAAATGGGGGGTCACTGTTCCCCAAAGGGAAAAACAATTGCTCTGTGATCTTACAATGTTATTATCAATTTTATTACTTATCTTTTCATTCAGTCCTACTCATATTCCAGTCTCTCAACCTGGCACTGCCTGGTTGCTAAGGTAAACAACACCCTAGCAAACAGATAGCTCTTGAAATGTCAAACTGGAGAGCAAACTAAAAAGTAAATACACTTTAAGATCTGCTCGCTTGGCGAGGTCTCCAAGCAAGCAGATCTCCTACCAATATCCCCACCTACGGGTGGGCGATATTGGGTCGATTCGACTGTATCATAAACAACTGGATAGTGCTGCTCGCTACTGTATCATAAACAACTGGATAGTGCTGCTCGCTACTGTATCATAAACAACTGGATAGTGCCGCTCGCTACTGTATCATAAACAACTGGATAGTGCCGCTCGCTACTGTATCATAAACAACTGGATAGTGCCGCTCGCTACTGTATCATAAACAACTGGATAGTGCCGCTCGCTACTGTATCATAAACAACTGGATAGTGCTGCTCGCTACTGTATCATAAACAACTGGATAGTGCCGCTCACTACTGTCTCATAAACAACTGGATAGTGCCGCTCGCTACTGTATCATAAACAACTGGATAGTGCTGCTCGCTACTGTATCATAAACAACTGGATAGTGCCGCTCGCTGCTGTATCATAAACAACTGTATAGTGCCGCTCGCTACTGTATCATAAACAACTGGATAGTGCCGCTCGCTACTGTATCATAAACAACTGGATAGTGCCGCTCGCTACTGTATCATAAACAACTGGATAGTGCCGCTCGCTACTGTATCATAAACAACTGGATAGTGCCGCTCACTACTGTATCATAAACAACTGGATAGTGCCGCTCGCTACTGTATCATAAACAACTGGATAGTGCCGCTCGCTACTGTATCATAAACAACTGGATAGTGCCGCTCGCTACTGTATCATAAACAACTGGATAGTGCCGCTCGCTACTGTATCATAAACAACTGGATAGTGCCGCTCGCTACTGTATCATAAACAACTGGATAGTGCCGCTCGCTACTGTATCATAAACAACTGGATAGTGCCGCTCGCTACTGTATCATAAACAACTGGATAGTGCCGCTCGCTACTGTATCATATGTAGTAATTTCCATATAATTTACCGTACCCTGAAACTATATAGTGCTGCTTGTATGGTACCGAAATCCACTTTCCCCCTGTATCTGCACCATGTAACGTCACATAATTCATGGGGGCCTAGAATGATTTTGCTCTGGGGCCAGTAACTGGGCAGTGGTGCACGTGAGCTACAAGGCAGTGAGTGTGCTCTCTCTGTTTTGGAGTAACCCAATAAAGCAGGTCAAGCTCCGTTCCCTGGGCAGTAACCAGATTAGTTAGTAATATAGTCATTCATCTTGGCAGCATTACAGTATGTCAGGCAGAGAGAGCAGCTTGCAGCAAAGCAAGGATATTTATCCCCCATCATCACAAATGGAACTGGAATATCTGAATCATCTCAAAAACTGTGGCCCCTTTTATTTTCTCTTGGAGAAAGCAAAACTTGGTGCCAGAACCAAAACAATGTGTCGGCAAAGATGGGTCAGCGCAGTAAAATACAGGGATAAGAGCATTTGTTAGGAAACTGCCAGATTATATTAATATTTGTGTTAAGATTGTAACTTAATACAGTTGCCCATCTAGTTGCTAAAAAGCTGCAGAACAACTAAAAAACAACTGATACCCAGTGCTGGACTGGGGTTTCTTAGCCCACCAGTAACCTCACTGCAAGGGCCCCCGTTCCTACCACCTAGGCCCCCCCAGCCCTGTTGACACCCCACTTCCGAGACCCCCAAGCTCCGCTGCAAAGCCCCCACCGAGGCCCCAGTACATGAGTAAAACTTAAGGGATAATGTACCCCCTACTGTAAATGATAAGGATATTAGCAGTCACTGAGGGGTTCTGTGCCCATATAAAGGCACAAGGCTGCAGGCTGAGTTATACAGGGAACTCTGAGTATCACTCATGTATTATAAGGGATAATGTACCCCCTACTGTAAATGATAAGGATATTAGCAGTCACTGAGGGGTTCTGTGACCATATAAAGGCACAAGGCTGCAGGCTGAGTTATACAGGGAACTCTGAGTATCACTCATGTATTATAAGGGATAATGTACCCCCTACTGTAAATGATAAGGATATTAGCAGTCACTGAGGGGTTCTGTGCCCATATAAAGGCACAAGGCTGCAGGCTGAGTTATACAGGGAACTCTGAGTATCACTCATGTATTATAAGGGATAATGTACCCCCTACTGTAAATGATAAGGATATTAGCAGTCACTGAGGGGTTCTGTGCCCATATAAAGGCACAAGGCTGCAGGCTGAGTTATACAGGGAACTCTGAGTATTACTCATGTATTATAAGGGATAATGTACCCCCTACTGTAAATGATAAGGATATTAGCAGTCACTGAGGGGTTCTGTGCCCATATAAAGGCACAAGTTTACCGTTGCCCTTTAATGTCTGTAATGAAGACTGTGGGCTTTTCTAATTAACAATAGAACATCACTGGGGATGAATACAATTAAGAGAATTCAGGAACCCTGGGTCATTGTGTGTAAAAATGTTTCATCATTTAAACCCTTAAAACTAAACTGAAGAATAGATCAGTTTCCCTTTAAATCAGTGCTTTACAGTGTAACCTTAATTTTTACATTCATTTTCCTTCTGTGCAGCTATTCCCGGATACCGCTTTCCCTTTTCATCCTGGGTATATTTAATCAACCTTTTTTTTTTTTGTTTTAAATAACTACATCTCACCCGTTACCATGACAACAAGAGTGCTAATGCATGTCTGGAAAGAGTTGCGCTCCCTCGCCCCTCCCTACCCACGGAACCACCTCCAACACTGGCAGGAAACCTCTGGCAGCTACAATGCAGCACCCTACTCTCCACTGGCTTTGCACCCATCATAGTAGGGTGCCCATAAAGCTGTAGGTGATGTGAGAGTTGTAGCTCAACAACAGCTCAACCCCCCATTTAAGTTTCAAAGCCTTCCTTCGTTGCCCCACACCCCTTATATTTCACCTGTTCATGCTGCCCCAACCCCACTAGTTATGGGGCAATGATTGTTTATATACTTAAAACTCACTCCGCCCCTTCCGATGACATCAGAGGTTGGGTGGGGGCAGATATGTCCATAGGGTCAGGGTTGAGGATGAGACGGGTCAAAAAATGTTCTAAAATCTAATAAGCACACATGGGTCACCCCCCTACAACTGCTGCCCAGGCATCAGCTCCCAGGTGCATTTTAGGGTTACCACCCACTAGCAGGGACCGATTTTAAATATGTGCTCCCCTAGGCCCCTCGCCCCCTCCGTATGTTCGTATCCCCGCACTCATGCTCCTCCCTTCCCCTCTAGGCGTTTGCACCCCCCAATCCCCGGCGCTCGCCACATGCTCTTACTGATTGGCTGCACTGGGGATGGGCGGGAGATTTAAATAGCTGTCAAAATCTTCCATCCAGTCCCCAGTGAAGATGGTACCAACGGGTGGCATTCCACCCACTCCCCCCTCTTTGCCACTCTATGCACAGGTCTTTGGGCCTACCAGCTAGGGCCAGAATTATACATCTACCAGCAATGTAATTGCCTCCCTTCCCGGACCCTCTCTGCTGACGGGTTACCACTTATAAGGCCAGACCTGCTTATCCTCCATCCATTTCCCCACCCGCTCCCCCGACCCAAAGCCCAGTATAATAGTGAAAAAAATAAGTGCCTAAATATAAATAAGGTCCTGGACATCACCATCAACTTGTAGTAACTCCAGGAGGCAGAAAGATTCTGAAGGGACCCACAACCCATGCCGTCAATCTCCTAACTCAGTTGGGAAACCAGGAGATTTTCCGCCCTGACCTTTTTTGAGGGTGTTTATAACCAGCCATGACCCTGCTGGGCCACCATATCACGGCACCCGTGCCAGCACCCCCATCACACAGGTGACTTCACACGCAGGTCGTACGTCGGTTGTACGCGGCTCTAATGAGTGAAACCCCAGCTCTGGGCTGGAGAGGTTATACCAGTCCATCTCACTGTATCTTTTCATATCCCAAACGGCTGGGAAAGTAATAGAGCTAAATGCAAAAATGACACCCTAAAGGGCAATCTCGCTATTCAATTTAGCACAGCACACAATAAAGGAGAGCAGTCAATTTGCACCATTGAAGAGGAGGTAAGAGCCTTCCAGTATCCCATAAGGCGGCCTAGTGAACATGAATTATTTAGTGGGAATGTATCATCACTTTCCAGTTAAGCTCTGAGTTAAAGCTTAAAGGAGAAGTTAAGCTTATTTGCTGTACATGAGAGGTGCCGGCAGTAACGCAGCGCCCCAGTACGGGACCAGAACACACCGAGCACCCATCCTGCCTCCTATATATGTGTTCCAGGCCCTGCGCTACCATATATTAAACCATAGAGTGGTTACTCTAAAGCCTGCCCCCTGCTGGAACTTCCTTTGTATACATATCAAATCAAATGAGCTTTATTGGCAGGACCAAATACATTTAGCATTGCCAAAGCAGGTAGAGGGTATAATGGGTAGGGTAAGGGGGTCAGTATATGGGAATTGGGGGGTTTAAGGGGTGGGGTTATGGGGTCAGTATACTATATGCAGCAGAAAATGGAAGAAGGCATAGACCACCGGGACAACCAACACCTATTAAACCACACCGACTCCCGTGTTAAAGGGGTGGCTCACATTTACATTCATTTTTGGTATGTTATAAAATGATTTTTTAGTAGATTTAAGGTGTGGAGATCTGAATTATGAAAAGATTCCAGGTCCAGAGCATTTTGGATAGGGGGTCCAATACCTGTAGCTGGCAAGTTTGCTTGTTCCAAACAATCAGATGTTTGCTTTCTAAAATCAGGTTAGTAAATGCTGCTTGTTATGGAATAGCAGAACTGGAGCAAACATTGCACCTAATTAACCCTATATAAAGCATTTAATCTTAGGGCCCAAAGACTGAATTCCGACGATGGAGATAAGAGCAGTTGGAGCGAGGGCCGCATCAATGAGCCAATGCCATTCCCAATCCAACTAAAAAAGTCGACACCATATTACCCCAGTTAACCATATTACTCCAACTAACACCATATTACCCCAGTTAACCATATTACTTTATTATCAGTCAGGACCTTTAATTGCTGTGAGATTATTGCTGGCCATATACAGGTAGATACGGCCACAAATCTTCTAGCCACATCCGAAATCAACACAACAAATCCTACTTTTTTTTTTGCTTAACAAAGCTATTTCAGACTGTCCCATCGAACAGTGGCACAACTATATATAACTTTATTAGCAGACCCCAAAGCAACATTTTATGTGGGTCCTAAATGTATGGAGTACCCTTCTCCCCTAAGAATGTCCTAACAACGAGTCAACCTTGTTCCACACTCATTCTCATGACAAGTATGCCTGAGAACTGTTGGGCCCTAACCTTCCTGCATGGGGCCCCGGTTCCGGCCCTGTTAAAGGGAGACACAACTGGCTCTGTTGGCCATTTTAGCTTCCCATAGCTTCACTGCAGAGATACAGACAATTGTGGTTGCGTTTAGGACCAGCAGGAAATGACACCTCTGAGCTACAGTTTGTGTATTCAACACCCTCAGGCTGAAGCGTCCAACACTGCCTGAAACCTGACTCAGCCCCTTGGCCATTGCAGGGTTTTTAAACTGGTTTTACAGATCAATCATAAGGTCCCTTACTTTCTGTCATGTCCAGGAGGCCAATAGTTGCTGGACTGGAAATCTGGGTGGGCCAAGTTCCTCTCGCTTTTACTTACTGTAAATAGATCTATTCAATAGAATGCCAGGGAATTGGAGCAACAAGCCTTAAGGCGGGAGTCCCCAACCTTTTTTTTTTTTTTACTGGTGAGCAACATTCAACTATAAAAAGAGTTGAGGAGCACAACAAGCATGAAAAAAGTTCACGAGGGTGCAAAAAAAGGCTCTGTTTGGCAATACACTGGGTTTTATGCAACCAAAACTTGCCTCCAAGTCAGGAATTCAAAAATAAGCATCTGCTTTGAGCAACATCCAAGGGGTTGGAGATACAACATGGTGCTTGCAAGCCACTGGTTTGGGTAAGAGGTCTATACATTAGATATACCACTCAAGCCATGTGTGGCCCTCCATTGAAGCTCAGCATGACTAATCCACCATCCCACCTATGGGGTCCAGTACCAAGCACCCTGAAACATCTGGGAACATTGCATTCATTTCTAAACCCCATCAATGGCAACCTAATTGTCTAACATACTCCATCATCAATTAGGCAAGTAATTAGGGAAGGGACCAACCCTTTTAGCCATGGGCTAAAATCACACTTACCTACTGCTGTATTCCTTAGCCTTAAAGATGTTTTTGCTTGCAGATTCTGCCTTACTTTAAATAGCCGTTGTTCTATAAAGATAGACAGAGACAGACAGAGAGAGATGGCTTTAGACAGACAGAGATGGACTGAGATAGAGACAGATAAATTTTACACACTAATTTCATCCCTGGCTTCTCCAACATTCTGGTTGAACCTGCCCCCCGGAGCAGTCCAACTGGTTTCTGGCTTCATTAAACGAGTGATCAAAGCCGGTAATCACGCGGCGTTTCTTCATTGCTTAAGTATTTACCCACTTTGCTGTGGCAAATCTTAATTAGTTCGGGTGCATACAATTACCTTGACAAACCAGCCAATTAGCCAGCTGCAACAATAACAGGTCACATGATGTGAAAAAGGTAGAGGTAGAGAATACGCCAACAGGTTCCAGTAGGAACCCTATTACTTGGGTGTCAGCGCAGAGCTGTTGTTATGATTTATTTTTCGACGTCAAAATGTGGTATGAAGGTATCACAAACTATCAGCTGCCGCACGTGAGAATGGCGTGAAAATGTTGCCATGGGAGATTTTCTCAAATTCGCACCTGAAACGCTGAAATTCACATTCAGGCGAGATATACAGAATATTTCTTTGGCACCAGTGCAGCCAACATTACAGACATCTGTCATTCAAATCAATGGGAAGTGCCAACAATTAATTATGGCCTCTGCACCCCCTCTCCCACAGCCCCCCTTGACTGCAGTCCAACCCGATTGTGGTGACCCCCCCCCTAGATATAATGCTCTTTCGTGCCTACACCATTAAACAACAGTGACCCTGCATAAAATGGCACAGTGACTCCCAGCATTTACAGTGCTTCCCAGTATGAACGGAAGGGACTCCCAATCATTTATGGTTACAGTGATCATTTCCCATTGGCCAATATTCCTCAGTATTCCTGCAGTGCATCCGAACACAATTCCCTGTAATCCTACAAACTCATTTGCATTCACACATACTGTAATCCCCAGGCTTCTAGGTACCTTGGCACATAATCCCTAGTATTTCTTCAGGCACGCAAACTTTTCCTCAGATTGCCCCCTCTGTTTTATCTTTCCCCTGCTGTGCCCCCCATTTCTCACCATTCTGTTGCCATTCCCCCCATTTCTCACTATTCGTCTGCTGTCATCTAATTTCTCACTATTCCCCTGCCATACCCCCATTTCTCACTATTCCCCTGCCATACCCCCATTTCTCACTATTCCCCTGCCATACACCCATTTCTCACTATTCCCCTGCCATACCCCCATTTCTCACTATTCCCTGCCATACCCCCATTTCTCACTATTCCTCTGCCATACACCCATTTCTCACTATTCCCCTGCCATACCCCCATTTCTCACTATTCCCTGCCATACCCCCATTTCTCACTATTCCCCTGCCATACCCCCATTTCTCACTATTCCCTGCCATACCCCAATTTCTCACTATTCCCTGCCATACCCCCATTTCTCACTATTCCCTGCCATACCCCCATTTCTCACTATTTCCCTGCCATACCCCCATTTCTCACTATTTCCCTGCCATACCCCCATTTCTCACTATTCCCCTGCCATACCCCCATTTCTCACTATTCCCTGCCATACCCCCATTTCTCACTATTCCCTGCCATACCCCCATTTCTCACTATTCCCCTGCCATACCCCCATTTCTCACTATTCCCTGCCATACCCCCATTTCTCACTATTCCCTGCCATACCCCCATTTCTCACTATTCCCTGCCATACCCCCATTTCTCACTATTCCCTGCCATACCCCCATTTCTCACTATTCCCTGCCATACCCCCATTTCTCACTATTCCCCTGCCGTGCCCCCTATTTCTCACTATTCCTCTGCCGTGCCCCCTATTTCTCACTATTCCTCTGCCGTTTCCCCCATTTCTCACTATTCCCTGCCATACCCCCATTTCTCACTATTCCCTGCCATACCCCCATTTCTCACTATTCCCCTGCCGTGCCCCCTATTTCTCACTATTCCTCTGCCGTTTCCCCCATTTCTCACCATTCCCCTGCTGTTCCCCCAATTTCTTACTATTCCCCCCATTTATTACTATTCCTCCACTCTGCCCCCCCATTTCTTTCTAATTCACTGCTGTGCCCCCCATTTCTGACTATTCCTCTTCTGTGAGCCCTATATTTTGCTCTCCCACTGATGTGCTACCTTTTTTCATTTTTCCATTGCCCCTGCTGTTAGTTTTTCTCTGTTTCAATTTTTGTCTAATTTTCAAGTTTTGCTGCCCCCATTATTGCCCACGCCAGCCCCCTCACCACTTAGTATTAACCATTCCTCTCAAGCACAGGGTCCCTGCCCTGATTAAACCCCTCAAGGAGGGTCTTTGCAAGCTTAGGGCAGCAGATCTTTAGCGTTGATGTAAAAAATGCATAATATTATACATAATAACAATAATAATATTTATTCATTTAATAATATTTTTCTTACGATTTGATTAAACCTATAATTAGCGGAGTCCTAGAATTCTCAGAAGGTAGAAGATATACTCTTTTTGGTCCATGGCACATTGGTAGTTGTGACCATCATGGTGGCCAATGGCACACAAGCAGTGACGGACATTATGTCTGTAGGAAACATGGAGTTAATGGCCCCGGATTCCAACCAACTGTGAGCCAAGTGTCTGCCACTGGGGACTCATTTCCCTTGAATTTTAATACATTCACTTTGAGAAAAGGCAAATGATTTTTTGTATGAGCCACAAGGGGGATAAATGGGAATAAATGGAAATGTCCCTGTTACCTGGAACACTGTCGTTCTGCCCAATCCCCCAGATTACTCCATAAACCACGCGCCCAGTTAAACCTGCTCAGTGCAAAAAAGCTCTTTCCCATTGCAGCGAAGCTCCAGCCGAGGGGATTTCGCTGAAATAAAGGATTTCTCTTCAGCCCGAGGCTCGTGGCAGGCAATGGTAATGCACTATTACTGTGAATCCCTCTTATGGATTTAGGTCAGCAGCCAGAGAAAAGGCGTCTGCTCTGGAGGTTCAATAACCATGAGCGCACAGAGAAAATCCCATCATCCCTTGCCCCGCTCTGGGGTCACAACAGGGCTGTAAGGAGAGGGATGGGGCCCCTGCAATGCAGAAAGGTTCTATGTCCAACATGTGGCCCCTCAGCTGTTGTTGGATTACAACTCCCAGCAACCACAGCCTTTTGTTGTGCTATAATGTTTAAACTCTGATTGGTTACAGGCTGGTAATGATTTTGATCTTCTCATTGGCTATGCCCTTGAGCAGCCATGTTAAAGAAGTTCACTTTTGGTATGTTAAAGAATAAATGTAGCATTAATTATTTATTTATTAATGCTAGGGACCCCTACATTCAAATACTACTGCTCTGTGAGGCTACAATTTTATTGTTATGACTTATCCTCTGTGCAGGTCCTCTTGTATTTATAATTTTGCCGCTTGTTCAACCCACTGCCTGCTTGCTAAGGAAAATAAGTCCCTAGCAACCAGACAGCTACTGAAATACCAAACTAGAGAGCTGCTGAACAAATAAACTCTACGGGGCAGGGACCTCCTTCCCACTGTGTCTCATACCACATGGCACTTATATATATATATTTAGTGTATTTATTATATCACTTGTCCTCCCTGTGTGTAATTGTGTATTCTGTAAGACTGTACAGCGCTGCGTACCCTTGTGGTGCTTTATAAATAAAGTTATACATATATACATACATACATACAAAAAGCTAAATATTTGAAAACCATAAAGAATAAAAAATGAAGACCAATACTAAATTGCCTCAGAATATCAATACAAAAAGTTAATCTAAAGGTGATCTACCATTAACGTTCTCAGGTTATGATTGGTTGCAGGCTGGGTTTAACCCTGTAAAATGTTCCACAGCTTTGTTATATTTACATTTTAGCCATGATATTGTTCTAAGGTTCTCATTGGAGGCAGCCATGTCTGGCCCTGTCCACATTCTAAGGTTCTAATTAGCAACAAAGGGGAACTGCAGCCAAAAATGAGTAAATGGAAGCTTTCCAATACAACCTAATCAAACAAGTTACTTGTAAATGTAATTTCTGTTGAAAGCAGTGTCTATCTGGCTGTTTCTATTATTTGCACTACAGGTCCAAAATTAACCAATCAGAATCCAGGGATTAAGGCAGGCCATACGTGCCCAGCTCTGGCCAATTAAAACCAAACTGGCTGGCCAGTCAGGGGTTCGTTCATCATGATAATCCGCAAACCCAGGCATCATGTGCTTATCCTTTGAATAAGCTTTTTCTTAAGAAACAGATAAAATCAGTTTATCATAGAGGAATTTCCTATCTACCCACAATGTCAGAACTTCTACTGATAGAGGCATAACTTCTCTATGGGCAAACAGTGCCTTGTCTTATAAGCAAAGTAAGTAGCAAATATTCTGGATGGCGAGTTACTATTAATTATCCAGCCTACTGCTCCCCACTAGTAGCTGCCAACAGCCTACACTTTGGGGCACATTTACTAATCCACGAACGTCCGAAAAGCGTCCGAATGCGTTTTTTTCGTAATGATTGGTACTTTGCGACTTTTTCGCGAATTGTTGCGACTTTTTCGAGCTCTCAATACGAAAGTTGCAACAATTCGCGAAAGTCGTAATGGCTATGAAAAAGTCGCGACAATTCACGAAAGTCGTAATGGCTATGAAAAAGTCGCGACAATTCACGGGAGGAGGGGGTTATTCACGGGAGGAGGGGGTTATTCTTCCCCTTTACAGAGCGCTGGTAAGGCCCCATCTAGAATATGCTGTTCAGTTTTGGTCTCCAGTGCTCAAACGGGACATTATTGAGTTAGAGAGGGTCCAGAGAAGGGCAACTAAGCTGGTAAAGGGTATGGAAAGTTTCAGTTATGGGGAAAGACTGGCCAAGTTGGGTCTGTTTATACTGGAGAAGAGGCGCTTAAGAGGTGACATGATAACTATGTATAAATATATAAGGGGATCATATAATAACCTTTCTAATGTTTTATTTACCAGTAGGTCCTTCCAACGGACACAAGGGCATCCACTCCGTTTAGAAGAAGGGAGGTTCCATTTAAACATTCGGAAAGGATTTTTTACAGTGAGAGCCGTGAAGTTGTGGAATTCCCTCCCCGAATCAGTCGTGCTGGCTGATACATTATATAGCTTTAAGAAGGGGCTGGATGGATTCTTAGCAAGTGAGGGAATACAGGGTTATGGGAGATAGCTCTCAGTACAAGTGAGGGAATACAGGGGTATGGGAGATAGCTCTCAGTACAAGTGAGGGAATACAGGGGTAGAGGAGATAGCTCTCAGTACAAGTGAGGGAATACAGGGGTAGGGGGGATAGCTCTCAGTACAAGTGAGGGAATACAGGGGTATGGGAGATAGCTCTCAGTACAAGTGAGGGAATACAGGGGTATGGGAGATAGCTCTCAGTACAAGTGAGGGAATACAGGGGTAGAGGAGATAGCTCTCAGTACAAGTGAGGGAATACAGGGGTAGGGGAGATAGCTCTCAGTACAAGTGAGGGAATACAGGGGTAGGGGGGATAGCTCTCAGTACAAGTGAGGGAATACAGGGGTAGGGGAGATAGCTCTCAGTACAAGTGAGGGAATACAGGGGTAGGGGGGATAGCTCTCAGTACAAGTGAGGGAATACAGAGGTATGGGAGATAGCTCTCAGTACAAGTGAGGGAATACAGGGGTATGGGAGATAGCTCTCAGTACAAGTGAGGGAATACAGGGGTATGGGAGATAGCTCTCAGTACAAGTGAGGGAATACAGGGGTAGGGGAGATAGCTCTCAGTACAAGTGAAGGAATACAGGGGTAGGGGGGATAGCTCTCAGTACAAGTGAGGGAATACAGGGGTATGGGAGATAGCTCTCAGTACAAGTGAGGGAATACAGGGGTAGGGGGGATAGCTCTCAGTACAAGTGAGGGAATACAGGGGTAGGGGAGATAGCTCTCAGTACAAGTGAGGGAATACAGGGGTAGGGGGGATAGCTCTCAGTACAAGTGAGGGAATACAGGGGTATGGGAGATAGCTCTCAGTACAAGTGAGGGAATACAGGGGTAGGGGAGATAGCTCTCAGTACAAGTGAGGGAATGCAGGGGTAGGGGAGATAGCTCTCAGTACAAGTGAGGGAATACAGGGGTATGGGAGATAGCTCTCAGTACAAGTTGATCCAGGGACTGGTCCGATTGCCATCTTGGAGTCAGGAAGGAATTTTTTCCCCTCTGTGGCAAATTAGAGAGGCTTCAGATGGGGTTTTTTTGCCTTCCTCTGGATCAACTAGTAGTTAGGCAGGTTATATATAGGCATTATGGTTGAACTTGATGGACGTATGTCTTTTTTCAACCCAACTTACTATGTTACTATGTTACTATGTTCACGAAAGTCATAATGGCAATGAAAAAGTCGCGACAATTCACAAAATTTGTAATGGCTATGAAAAAGTCGCGACAAATCGCGCAAGTCGTAACGGTTACGAAAAAGTCGCGACAATTTACGGAAAAGTCGTAACGGCGACGAAAAAATTGCGAAAAAGTCGCAAAATGTTCGTTTTCCAATCCGAATTTTTCTCATTCGGATTCGTGGATTAGTAAATCAGCCCCTTTGTGTTTAACCTACTCTTTAGTACAGTATCCATATTGACCTGGGCTTAAAGGGGAAGGAAAGGCAAAGTCACTTGGGGGTGCCAAAATGTTAAGCACCCCCAAGTGACTTTAACCGCTTACCTTGTACCCTGGGCTGGTGCCCCTGTTAGGAGAAAATAGCACCAGCCCGGGGCACCTGGAGCGCAGCGCTTCCTTCTTCCACTTCCTAAACTGCCGGTGGCCGGGCATGCACAGTAAAGCGAAAAAGCCGACTTAAATGTTTAAGTTCGGCTTTTCACTCTACTGCGCATGCGCGCGCAGCGAAGCCGGAAGGAGGAAGCGCCGGCAGCTACCCCGGGCTGGTGCTGTTTTCTCCTGACAGCGGCACCAGCCCGGGGTACAAGGTAAGCGGTTAAAGTCACTTGGGGGTGCCTAACATTTTGGCACCCCCAAGTGACTTTACCTTTCTTTTTCCTTTAAAGGAACAGTAACACCAAAAAATGAAAGTGTATCAAAGTAATTAAAACATAATGAACTGTTGCCCTGCACTGGTAAAACTGGTGTGTTTGCTTTAGAAAGACTACTATAGTTTATATAAATATCCTGCTGTGTAGTCATGGGGGCAGCATTTAAAATGAAAAAATGCACAGGTTACATAGCAGATAACAGATAAAACAATGATGTTTTATCTGCTATCTGCTATGTAACCTGTGCCTTTTCTCCTTTTTCCAGCTTGAATGGCTGCCCCCGTGGCTACACAGCAGCTTTGTTTATATAAACTATTATAGGGTTGGAGTTTGGCTCAACTGGGGGAGTGGTTAAGCTGGAGCAAGTTTGGTATTTGCAATAACTGGGGAGCCATATTGGATCATGTGGCCATACATGCGAGTGGCAATTTTTTCATTATGGCCACATTTTACTTGCTGGCAGGGCCCGGCACCCAGGGGGCTCAGGTAACCAGTGGGCTAATAATTTATGTCTCTTGATGGTAGGGTCCCACTAATTACGTAGTACTGGGTCCCATGATTATTGATGGCAGCCCTGCAAACCCATAGCAAATCAGAGCATTGACATTTCACAAGGCAACGCCAACCCATAATCTGAGCATTAGAACCAGCAGAGTACCCTCAATATGCCCATTCCCCCCACACACAGCCTTTCTAGGGGCCCAGTATACCTTGACAGGCCCCCAGTCCTCTTACCACCACCAATACGCCAATAAGCAAGTTGGCAAGGTGGGAAAGTTTAAAGTGGCCGGCTGGGGAGGAGGACCTACCATACAGCAAACTCCACGATCCTGGCCCCCTTGTACCTCATTCCTACTGCAAACATCCTCAAGCCTAGACCAACCTATAGACAATAACACTATAAGGATGTTCACAAACCTTGGCCAAGTTGTAGCCAATCAGAGCAGAATAAGCTGCCATAGACACTCACTATTTATTGGGCTGGGGGGGCTGCCAGGGCCTATTTTGAATCGCAGACTGGTCATTTACATCTTAATGAATGGAGGCAAATCAAAGGGTAAGAAATGCACTTTACATTGAGACTCAAAGCCTTGAGCAGAATATCACCCTATTTGCTGCCCTATAGCGAGGGTTGCAGCGCTGCCATCACTAATCGCGGCGCCTGTAGCGTTCCCTGGTATTTAATTAAATAAAGCAAACGCGGCGTGCAGGTGCCATAGTAACAGTGATGGGGTCTGGCTGCAGCAATGTTGGTATTTTAACTGCTACTCTGTTTTGATACATACTTCTGGGAATGGAGCCAAAATATAAAAAAAAAGGGAGAAAAAAAAATGTTGTCTTTTTCCAGCGATTCTATATAAAAACACTGCTTTATGTGTTTCTTTGTCATTTCTCTATGGATTTTATTAGAGAAAGCCCTAATGCAGTTATAGGCACCATGAAGCCCTCTGGCTGCTGTTCTACTACAACTCCCAGCATCCATCATAAGCGACAAACAAGCCTAACACCAGCTTGCCTTCTACTTGCAGGATACTGCCTTACTATACACACTGGGGCTCATTTACCAACGCATCGCAGCGCTATAATAGTCGCAGAGGCAAAACTTTTGCCCTGCGCATAAGCATATTTAACAGTATAGTAGTGCTGGGCGGTATGACCAATAATTTATATCACGGTATTTTTCTAAATTAGATCGGTGTCACGGTATTTGACGGTATTTTTTTTCCCAATTAACATTGGTGGCCAGGGCCCCTAAATATTGCTATTGAGACAATTAGTATTTAATCCACAGGGAACAAAGTTGAAAATATGGAAAGGCTCATGTTGGTACAATTCCTCAGGGGTTCTAAATCGGTATATGAAGCACTGCTTCATGCAGTTCTGTACAATGTGCAATTTTGGGTGGTTTGTCCCAGTGAGGCGCCAGTAGAGGGAGCATACAGCCCCTCCACTAGTCCAAATGTTCAAAGCGACAGAAAGGATTGCGGCCCGAGCCGCTTCTGTTGCCGCTTCGAGTTGCGCCCCGTGCATACGTGACGTCAGTACGCACGGGGCGCAACCCAATTTTCACCGGTATGCCGGTATTTCAAAAATGAATATCAGTTTTTTTTAAAAAAACGGTATTCGGTATATGGCGGTATACCGCCCAGCACTACAGTATAGCGCAAACACGGTCGCTTAAAGTTTCATGCGCTAGTGTTGACACAAAACTGCTGCGCCATACAAACATGCACATATGACGACGCAAAACTGCACATATGACGACGCAAGCTAGTGCTCTAATAAGCCCGGACCAACTACATGCTTCCTAACTTACCAACCCAGTCAGTTGGTGTTTAAATGGAAAAAAGATATGAAAGGCTCCATCACATTAACAAGGGAAACTGCATTTATAGATTAGAACAAAGTAAAAAAAAGGGTAAATGTTATTAAAACATTGTAAACAAATTAACAATTATATTTTTCTAATAATGCTAATCAGCATATCATAAATTAACATTAACACGGTTTTATTAGTTTATTGTAGCGCAAATCTGCGAATACACTAGCGCAAATGGTGAAGAACGCGCAGTCAGAACTACGCCACAAATGAACAGGCGTAAAAATTTCAATGCAGTCGTGCCTGCGCAAATCTGCCCCTATATACGCGCAAATAGCATATATATAGGCACAAAGGGCGCACTCTCGCAAAAAGTGGGCACTTAAAACACGCCCCTAGCCACACCCCCAAAAAACATGTAGTTGTTTGCGACATTATTGCCCAGTATTTGCGACATGCGCATAAAAAGAACTGGCGGAAAAATAAATGAACTGACGCAAAGTAACGCATATGCAATTGCGTGTGCCCACAAAATGGCGCATAATCATAATTGCGTCGGTTTGTGTGCTGCGACGCATTGATAATCTTCCCTCACTACACACATACACTATCACACATTTAGCTTACAAATAAAATGACAAATAATGATTTACCTATTTTTGTTTTTTCTAACAATATACCAACTGTGCCTTTCCTGCTTACCCCTAATTCTGCGAGTTAGGCAGGCACTCCGGAACTCCATGTAAGTGAATATAAGGCTCAAATGATTGTAGATTGTAAGCTCTTTTGGGCAGGGCTCTCTTCCCCTCTTGTATCGGTTATTGATTCCTTTATATGTTACTCTGTATGTCCAATGTATGAAACCCACTTATTGTACAGCGCTGCGGAATATGTTGGCGCTTTATAAATAAATGTTAATAATAATAATAAGTAAAATAATGAGTAATTTATTGACATAATATACATAAACTAGAAAGGGAAGTTTGAGAACAAACTTCATGTTGGCTTGAAAAACATGAAGTCACTGAATGGGCTCCGCCCACATTCTCTAACCTTGGACCCACAGTTATATAGTAAAAACCGTGCAAAGTTTGGGGACCCTGGTTTTAATAGTGTGCAAAGCTTGGGGAGTGTAGCCTCAAAGCTGTAAGACAGGCAGCAGTTTCAATTTCCCCATTAAAGTCAATGGGTGAAATTTGATTGGCTGTTGTTGGCCCCTCCCACTTTGGGGTCATCCAACAAATGTCGCTGTTTCATTCGGGGTGACCCCATTATTATGTTATTCAAGTTTGGGGGGTGTAGCTTCAAAGCTGTAAGATTGGCAGCAGTTTGAAAATCTTCCCTGTCAAAGTCAATGGGAAAATTGGGGGGTTCGGAGTGGCGCCACAAAACAACGGGGGGGGGGGCGCAATCGCTTAGAAAAGCACAAGCAACCTGCTCCGCTATAGGGCGAAGAAGTGTGGGGAGTTGGGTGTTATACCCCTAAAACTGTAGGAGGAGTAGCGTTTAGAAAATGGGGGGCGCTAAAAAGAAGAAGAAGCGGAAGAATAAGCTAAAGTCGAAGAACAGTATGTGGGGTTTTCAACCCAACACAATGAATACTTCTAAGCCTTACGCGTTTCGTACCATTCTGGGTACTTAATCATAGGCTAGACATTTTCCTATAAGCACAGGATATTTAAAGCCAGACTCACCAACCAGGTGGTGATAGTACTGACCAATCATTACAGACTTACAATTAAGATCATTAGTTTGAACCAATCGTAATAAAACAGGGTAAATACATGGTAACTACAGGAATACAGGTGAAAAAGAAAAAGAAGATCTTTATGTGGCCATACACTGTAAGATCCACTCACTTGGCGAGTGGATCTTCTCCCGATATGCCCACCTACGACCAATATCGGCTAAATTTGAACATTTGGCCTTTGGGTGTCGTCGGTTGAGAGACAACATCAGCGAGCCGATACAATCCCAAATCCAATGGAATAATCTAACCTGCCCAAATGAGATCTGGCTGATTTCAGGCCAAATGTCGGTCAGATAAGCCGCAAAATCGGTCTAAAGGCCTGATATGGGCAGCTGAAAATGGCCCAAGTATGGCCACCTTTAGGCACTGGTCTGCACCGATCCATTTTCTGAAACCTGGACCCGACCCCTCCCAGTGTGACCTGTACCCAAGCTGCTTACTTGCTTCCCGGGCCTCACCCACTACCTCATGGTATTTTCATAGAGAAAATGGCGGAGACGCATGCAACACCATATGTGTTATTATAACGCAGTCACACACAGGGTACAGCACAGAGCAGTAAGGATGAGTCCCACGCCGGAGGTCTTCTTTCCCACAATATCACAACAGTCACTAGCCCAAATAAATAGAAATGGTCCCACGAAAAACCAGCCTGCGATATGGTAAAGGAAACTATTTCTGGCCTCAACCTTCTGTGGGTCCCCCCCATGCAGGACCCTAGTGCGGATATTGGAATTAATGATTAAGGTCATGCCAGGATGGGCAATTCCCAACCCCAGGAAATTCTAAAGCTCAGTAATACACATCCCTGACCATCTACACCAGTGATCCCCAACCAGTGGCTCAGGGACAACATGTTGCTCCCCAACCCCTTGGGTGTTGCTCTCAGTGCCCCCAAACCAGGGAGTTATTTTTGAATTCCTGACTTGGGGGCAAGTTTTGGTTGAATAAAAACAAGATTTCCTACCAAATAAAGCCCCTGTAAGCTGATAGTGTGCATAGAGGCCCCTAATAGCCAATCACAGCCCTTATTTGGCTCCTCCATGAACTTTTATGATGCTTGTGTTGCTCTCCAAGTCTTTTTACATTTGACTGTGGCTCACGAGTAAGAAAGGTTGGGGATCCCCGATCTACACTATAACATCTAATACATTTGTTGGTACATTTCTGGGCAGCAGCTGTAGCTTCAGCCTCTACTGAAGTTGTACAACTGATACATTCCTTACTGGGAGCCAGGCCCAGACTGGCAATCTGTGGGTTCAGGCAAATGCCAGAGGGGCTGCTGTAAGGTGCCATAGTCACTCACTATTTATTGGGCTGGGGGGGCTGTTTGGGCCCCTGTGTACATGAAATGCCAGGGACTATTATGAATTCCAGTCTGGACCTACTGGGAGCTCTCTGATCCTGTGGGGAAATGTATTAAATGGTAATGGTCTAGAAGGTCGGTCCCCTGGCTTACAGCACTTACATGGCAGGGAGGAACATGACACAAATTCATTCTTAAGCCCTACATATCAGAAATATGTTCCAAAACAGAAGCAGAAAGCAAGCAAAAACATTGATTATTTCTGCTGTACGATTAGAAAATGATCCGTTTTTGTAAAGATGAAGTGCCCCTTTAATCTGGAAATAGGCCACAGCCATAATAAAGCTCAATTATCCACTTCCACAAAAGCCAGTTTCTCATGCTTTGCTCTTATCAGATGCCGGTCTCGCCTCCTTCCCGCTGCCTTTATGAGCAGTGTCAGTGCAGTTTGTTCACGTTGGGGGGAATCAGAAGAGACATAATCCCCCCCCCAGCAGAGCCAATGTGCAGGGTTTCTATGTTCTTTACCATAGAGAATGTATAGCCTCGGGGACAGAAGGTTAGTTATGGTGACTGGGGGTCACTGGGCAACATTTTAAAGAAGGTGGGATTAGTTGAACAAGACCCCGTAACCAAGCAGTATATGGATATTCACCCAGGGCTGGAAGTCAATGTGCTTAT
Organism: Xenopus tropicalis; assembly: GCF_000004195.4. Lineage (NCBI taxonomy): Eukaryota > Metazoa > Chordata > Amphibia > Anura > Pipidae > Xenopus > Xenopus tropicalis. Next base: position 138,550,319 of record NC_030680.2, read on the forward strand.
ATTCTTTATTATATACTAATCAGCGACCAAACGAATATGATTTAATACCTGAGGGGTCTCAATGTCTACATCAGTTTCAAGACCAGATCTTAACGTCCTCGACTTTGTCCTTGTCTTAGTCCTGTCTGCCCTCACTATCTGTCTTGTCAGAGTCTGGCTTCTGACCTGGCAACACCAACTCATACATTAGTTATTGTCAACCCTATTTTGTCTGCCTTTTTTTTCAACACAACATTGACGTAATGTCTTAAAAGGTACAACGTTTGCTGCAGATCTAGTAACCCACAGCAGGAAGAATCTGTTTCAAAAGAAGCATCTGCTTGGTTGCTATGGGTTACTAGACCAGGGCTGTTTTTATTGCATAACCCCATATCAGTCATAATTGGTCACAATTTGACTCAAGCCATTAAGCCTCTGCCTTCTTTAACTTCTCGAGGTCACAGCCCAGACATGCATGAATGTCATCCATAGGGAACGGTGAAACTGGTGGATCCAGGGTTATCATTCCTGGCAGACAATTTCCATTGGTCAGCTAAAAGGCAGTGAAGAGGAGTCACAGCCTCCACTTCATGTTCTGCTGTTGTGGTCGTTCAAGCAGGTGGCCCAAACAAAGATGACAATAGAAAGGTGACAATACATGTCTGGACCCCTCTATATTATCCATCTATTCAGCCCATCAACTGATCAGTCTGGTTGGCCTGTGTATAGCTAACTTAACAGATTTGGAAGAGAACAGATAATAGGACATTCAACAAGGGTGGAGGAAAGGAGGTTTTGCCATCAGCATAAGAACCTTAAACTTGACAAAAGTCAGCCAAATAATGCAATTCCTACCTAGACAGTTGTAATGGAGATCCATAGGTTTGGTCTAACCATTTATTTAAACCAAAACTTACTGATCCAAGTATTGATCCTATTCCTGTAGGGATAAATAGACAGCTGCCCTGTGAAGGAGGGAAATGTTTGCTTGGCTTAGGTTATAGAGAGGGATAATAATAACCTATTATATCTTTAGTTTAAGAAAGTAATAGAAGTTATAGGAAAGACTCTGCAGATAAATGGGCACTACAATAAGCAGAACCAGACCAGCCATGTTTAATCTGAGAACAACAAGGTCCCCACGTCTGACCGGACCAGCCCATGACTCATCTGATTGAGGAGAACGTTCTGATCTTAGAAAAGGACACAGAGATGGGATAGGTGCCCTTATCAGGCAATGGCTTTGATGTGCCAGCGTCACCGCTGCAGAAATCTCTTTATTCCTTTTCTCATCAGTGGAATAAAATTATGTCCAGAAGATATAATTATATGGCCTTCAGCCAGGTACAGCCAACCCTAAATAGTCAGCATTGGGAGCTCTGGAGTCATAGGGTTGATTCTAGCCAGGACACTATCGACATGATTTTTTTAAATGAATTTGCTTTTTTTCCACCCAAAATTAGTGCCTCCTTTATGTAAGAAATTAAAACTAAATTGGTATGGGAGCCCACATAACTCTGTTATCATTATACCCTCTATGGCTCCCTGCCAAGCCTTTATCTTCACTTCTACTATCTTCTTCATTCCCTACATTCTCTGTCTCTCGCTCCTGAGTATTCCCCTAGACACTGACACAACCTTGCATTCCAGCAACACGCTTGGTTCCTCCGTATTATTACAATGCGATTACAGCAACCTCTACCAACTGGCTGCCCATTCCCCTTGTTGGTTTTTCCCAACCCCCTCTCAAGACCTGCTAATCTTCTGCTGTCCCACCCTACCTAGCCCCCATCTCCCAGGCCCTTCTCCTTCCAGAAGTTACATATAACCTATACTATTAGGTTGGTAGGCATCTCCAAAGTGCTTTTCAGAGACAGCTTTATTAGCCCTATTCCATGGTCCACTAAAATAATTTATTTATCAAGTGCCCCCTCGAGACCTTTAGGTCCAAGTGACATCTAATACAAACTGAGGTATCTCCACCAACACTTTTTGTTTGGCTACAGTACTGCTACTTCCCTTGCACAGTATTACATGCCCCCGAGTCTACATTCTGGTCCCAGACAATCCTATTCCCAAGTATAGCAGTGCCATTAACCTGAAAAACATGATCTGGAAGCCAGACAGAAGGGAAGGTCCAACACAAGAATGGAAAGTCAAAAACAGGAAGGACAAGCAGCAAACAGACTTACTTGGTTAACCATGTTTTATTGCAGACTTCCCCTGCAACCTTCCTGCTCCGACATGTCAAAATGCTCTTTATTTACACAATGCTACAAGGTTTTAATCACCTTAATACAATTGTTTCCAGACTATTTAGGTTTAAGCCCCCTTTTGAGGCTCAATTTTCCTCCAGGCCGCCCCAGATCACAGCAGGGTCAAAAATATCAGCCATAGTGTTATCTAGGACAACAAATAAGTCACCTTAAATCTTGTTCTTATTGGGGGGGTCTATTATGCCCCGCTACAGAGGTGTACCCCATCCCTTCAAAACATTTACAGAGGAGATTTTACACTGTTTCTCATTGGCAGCCCTATGATATAGGTGGGCATGTCAAGCTACAGAAATGACCAGTGAGAGAGAAGACAGGGGGCAGAAGGGGGCTGTGCCAGTACCCTCTCTATAGCAATGCTTTTTACACTTAGAAAGAGATAGAACAGTCCGGTAATTGCTATTTAGTGACTACATTCCCATGGTGATCCATTTACCATAGCGATGGCCACGGCAGAGCGATGCTTTTTTACATCTGCATTCCGCATTCTTCTGCCATTGCCCCAAAGCTGAAAACTGAATATGACGGGGTCATATTTGTCATTCCTCTCCCAAAGTGGTTGCACTTGTTGCACAACTGCCTTTATGGGCACGCCGCCCCCTCTCTAGTGACTGACAAGCAGTCGGCCTATGCGGATGTTTTCTACCGACCACGCCGACTCCTTAGAAATTGGGATTATGGCCTAAGGTTGCCTATCCCCGACGAGATGTGACCGAAGGTGGCTAAACTGTTGCTATCCAGTACGGTAAAGGCAGAGGCAGTGGATGACAGAGCATTCTTACATAAGCCTGAAATTACAGTTGTGTCATTTACTAAGAATTCCAGAAATGAAATATTTCAAGTGACATCGTTACCCGCAAATGACAGGAAGTATGAGCTTCCCTACGAGATGCTGAGTGTATGCAGTGAGACAACAGAAGTCCAGCTGACCTATTAGGATTAGCGCTACTCAGCAGTGCCTCATTCTGGAACCGGCCTATCGGTTACACACAGGTTCCTATTATACATATTTTTTAAATGATCCAATTGAATTGGAACGTAAAATTCAGTACTGCTGTGTATCCTTGTATTTGGTTTGCTCTGAGTGAGCTGAGTTTTCCCATAATCTTACCAGGGAATGGGAGACTATTAGGGTGAAGACACATGGAGCTACTAGTAGCAGCTACTTGTCGTGGCTACTAAAACAGACAATGCTGATCATTTACTGATTACTGCCTCTACGTGTGTTTTAGCAGAGGCAATTGTCAGTACTGTCTATGGCAGGGGATTTTCTGGCATTTAGTAGCTGTGGAAAAAGTAGCTGCTACTAGTAGCTCTGTGTGTCTTCGCCCTTAAGGTGGCCATACACGGGCCGATTGTAGCTGCCGATATCTGTCCCTTAGACCGATTCGGCAGCTTATCGGCCTGTGTAGGGGCACTAACGACGGGCCTGCCTGACCGATATCTGGCCTGAAGTCAGCCAGATATTGATCGGCCAGGTTAAAAAATTCAGTCGGCTCGTTGATGCGGTCCCCGAACTGACTGCCCCATTGCCGCTGCTATAATTCGCTCCAGGGCCAAACAATCGAATTAGCCTTCATTTTCCCCGATATCGCCCACCCGTAGGTGGGGATATCAATAGAAGATTTGCTCGCTTGGCGACTTGCCAACCTTGTATGGCCACCTTTAGACTAATGGGCACCAGATTTTCTCCCAGTCAAACCTCCAATACTTCCTCCCCTAAAGGTATCCATACACAGGCCCATAAATATGGTAACTTGGTCCCTCCAGAGTAGGCAGCTTGTTGGCCCATTTATGGCTTGCCCAACTAGCTGAAAATTGGCCAATGGGCTATCGAGTAGTTTTGAAAACCCCTTTGGCCATGACGGGTCTGATTGCCCAAGCCAATGATGGAATTAGCGTGATCTGGTCCCTTGATCGCTAGTTTAATTTGCTGCACGCCTGACTCTCATCCACAAAGTGTGTTTCTAGCTACAAGTATAGGATCCATTATCTGGAAACCTGTTATCCAGAAAGTTCCAAATTACAGGAAGCCCATCTCCCATAGACTCCTTTAAAAGCAAATAATTCTAGTTTTTAAAAATGATTTCCTTTTTCTCTTTACTAACAAAAGCTTACCTTGTACTTTTACTTGATATAAGATATAATTAACCCTTAATAGAGGCAAAACACTCCTATTGGGTTTATTTAATGTTTAAATGATTTCTTAAGGTATGGCGATCCAAATTAAGGAAATATCCCTCATCTGGAAAAACCCAAGTCCAGAGAATTCTGGATAAGGGGTTCAATACCTGCATTAAGAGACGTCAGTGCCCTTTATTGGCTCTCTAATATCAACGATTATTGCACTTTTTGCCCACTATTAGTAAGACCTTGTAGGGCTGATTTATAAACATAAGTGCTGTTGTTGCCGGTGGCGACAGATCAGGTTTCTGCTTTCATTTTCTAAAGACGACCATACACCATAAGATCCGCTTGTTTGTGGAGGTTGGCAAACTCTAGGATCTTTCCACCGATACGCCTACGTAAGGTGAGCGATATTGAAGTAGTTTGAACTGCAATGCCGGGAACCGGACCCATCGGAGCAAGATGAGCTGATGCGGCCCCCAATCCAACGGGAAAATCAAACCTGCCCTATAGACAATTTTAGACCAGATCTGGGTGGGGTAGGCCTGTCGGGGGTCCTTATACACAGATAAGCTACTAAATCAGTTCAAAGCAGGGGTGCCTAGACTACGTACCATACCCAATAAACGAGCTGCGCTTCCACATTTCCGGCTTAGACCCGGTATGTATGTATGTATAACTTTATTTATAAAGCGCCACAAGGGTACGCAGCGCTGTACAATCTTACAATATACACAATTACACACAGGGAGGACAAGTGATATAATAAATAAATACAATAAATATATATATATATATATATATAAGTGCCATGTGGTATGAGACACAGTAGGAGCTCCGTAGAGCTTACAATCTAAGGCGGCCCACCAGAAATCCATGGGGGTCGATTGGAGGACCGTGATCGACGTTTTGGCCACCCTTGGTCTAAAGGATCTGAATCAGGCAGCTAAAATCATCCCGTGTACGGTCACCCTAACTTGCAGTAGGCTGTTCAAAAGTAACTCCTGGTTGTTATCGGCAACTGCTCTTGTACAATTTAGCACCCATTTTAGTAAATCAGCCCCCCCCCCCCGCTGTCACTACAGCTGGCTGCAAATCCATGTGATAACTGTATGGTGAGCCGGGTGCGTCTCTGTAGCGCAGGGGAGTGTGGCCCTACACAGAGTTTAGCAGGGGCCCATATCTTGATGCCGCTCACCGCAATCCACAACAACAAAGCCATTCCTGAGCGATCCAGTTACATTAGAGCGCTGCATCCGATACCCAGAGCTCTGCTGCACTCAGCGTTAGACTGGGCCAACAACAGGACGGAGAACATAAGGGGCTGGGGCTGCCGTACAGCACAGACACGGTACATGGGACATATGGAACCATCTAGGAATGCGCTTCCCAACACAAGGAAATATTGGGATGCTTCCCACTCGGGCTCCGAGCGTGCACATATGGCTCACTAGCAGCGCTACATACACACGTTTCATCAAACATTCACCAGCGCTGATAAATAATACATCTGGTCTTCCAGCCGGGGATACGGGGGTCACTTTCACCCTGAGGAGGGGGGGTAACAGGCTGCTGTTAGGAAAAGGGGGGGGGGGGAATCCTGTTGTTTAACTACAACTTACAGGATCAGTGTATACACAATAAAAGCAGGAGGCTCTCAGGCTGGGGACCTGGGGCAAATACCCTTTGTACCACCAGCCGGGGGAGATCATTAGTAACTGAATACTGTACATGACCCCATAATAAAAATGCACATGTACCCCCAGTACAATTCAGCTGTTGCACTGCCTCTGGGCAGCTGTTTAATAAGGATATCAGAAGCAGACTGGTGATCATTAGCTCTTCTGCCTAAGGGTGAAGACACACAGAGCTACTAGTAGTAGCTACTTGTTACGGCTACTAAAATAGACAATGCTGATCATTTACTGATAATTGTCTCTACGTGTGTTTTAGCAGGGGCAATTCTCAGTATTGTCTATGGCAGGGGATTTTCTGGGGTTTAGTAGCCATGAAAAAGTAGCAGCTACTAGTAGCTCTGTGTGTCTTCACCCTTAGGGCTCTGGCACACGGGGAGATTAGTCGCCCGCGACAAATCTCCCTGTTCGCAGGCGACTAATCTCCCCGAACTACCATCCCGGCAGCGGGATTTTGGCAAATCGCCGAAGTTGCCTCTCGAGGCATGTGCCATCCCACCGGCGACTTACATTTTCGCTGGTGGGATGGCAATCTGGGGAGATTAGTAGCCCGCGAACAGGGAGATTTGTCGCGGGCGACTAATCTCCCCGTGTGCCAGAGCCCTAAGGGTGAAGACACATGGAGCTACTTAGTAGCAGCTACTTGTCACGGCTACTAAAACCCAGAAAATACCCTGCCATAGACAATACTGAGAATTGCCTCTGCTAAAACACACTTAGAGACAATTATCAGTAAATGATCAGCATTGTCTGTTTTAGTAGCCGCGACAAGTAGTTGCTACTAGTATCTCTGTGTGAATGTAAATTACCAGTGGGATGGCAAACGCGTCGCTTCGGTTTTCAAAGTCGCCCAAAGTTACCTTTGCGAGGCAGGGTAACTAATCTCCCCATGTCGCTCTGCCCTAAGGGATATAGATGGAGTGAAGTCTGAGAGACCAGACACAAGCAACATGTGGCCCTCCAGCTGTTATGCAACTGCAACTGTAGCTGAACCGCAACAGCAGGGTCACGCAGTTTATGCCAAAAGCCACCCCAGCCCAATCACGGCAGTGAAACAGGGCCGGGAGCTGCTGACTGTAAGCCCTCCAGCTGTCGTGACACTCTGGCCAATCCCTGAAGTTGTAGTTCAGCAAGAGCAGCAAGCTGGGCATCCCAGGGATGGAGGGCCACCGAGGCGCACAGTGACATGTGGATATTAGCGGCATCAGACAGGGATTACAGCAGGTGCAGTACAAGTACATACAGAGGTATCTAAATCCCCAGATTAAGGGGACGATATACAGGGCAATAACAGCATTAAACAGTAGTGAGCAGCTCTTCCTGGCATGTCAAGCAAAGTCACCCCATATGTGTGTCGCCCCCCTGAGTTATCCCTTGGTACAGCCCAGCAAGCCCCCTATAGTTAGTGATGATGGTATGGCCCCTGGGGGCACTGTTGCACTGATATCTATAGATAAGGGTTAATGATACCTCTGCAGAGCAGCATGGCAGCTCCCACCCACAGAGCTAAATGCCAGTTTTGCTATTAATAATAATAATAATTAGGCTCAGTGAGTGGTGTAGATGAACCCATTGGGCTGTTACTCATACACAGGGCGGTATGGCTATGCCCTCAGTCTGTGGCACCTGTCTGGCTGCAGCCCCTGGGCTCCTACTGGTGAATCAGCCGCATGTGTCGGACCCCCGGCAGAGGTGGTAGCTATGCATCTGTCTTACCTGAGCCCTTTGTCTGCTGCTGCCTCTCCGTGTCGCACAGTATCGCCCTGCAGTGGGTGCGATTCAGCAGCAGCGCTGCCTCTCCATGCTACTACCCTGCCCAGGTCTGATGTCAGCGCTGCCTGGGAGTGGGGAACGGGGGCCCGGGGAGCCAATCAGCTTCCAGGAGGGACTGGCCCTGCCATTAGGGGGAGGGGGCCAGATACGCTCTTACTGCTGGGGAAAGTGCCCATTCACTATTACAGCCGCTGCTTGTTGGATCGGAGGAAGCGCAAAGTATTTCACTCACAGCTGCTACTGAACTACAACTCCCAGCATCCCCCAGGCCGCTGGCTGCCAGATACAGAGGCGGCTGCAAAGTTCAGGGCTACTGAGTCTTACCCCCAGTTATAACTGCCCCTTACCCACAACTCCCATGAATTTTATCCCTGTAGCCCTGACATTGTTGAACTACAACTTCCATAATCAGCAGCAGAATCATTCACAGCCATTCTCTTCCTGCAAATAGGGGGATTACAGGGGCTCCTGCCCCCCTTATGGGTAAAGGGATAGTAATGACTGATAGGTAGGGGCCCTTTAAGGTGCCCATACACCTTCAGATCCGCTCCCTTGGTGATGTCGCCAAGCGAGCGGATCTTCTCCCGATATCCCCCACCAAGGGGTAGGCGATATCGGGAGAATCCAGGCTAATTCGGTTGTTTGGCCCTGGGGCCAAACGATCAAATTATCACAACGGGTATAGGCAAAGTCAGTTCTGGGACCGATATCAGCAGCTAGAATCAGCCCATGTATGGGGGCCTTTAGTCCCAGGAAGGTTCTGATCAGCTAGATTTGGGCCTATATAACTGTCGGGGGGAGGGGGAGCAGGACCCTTTGTAGTTCAGTATTTGGCCAGGGTGTGTCAGGATTCCCCTACTTTATATGAAGGGAAGTCCATATGTGCTCTTAGTCTTTTGGTTCCCCCACTTGCTGGAGGGAGCGATGCTGGAGGGCCTGGAAGGGACGCAGGTTCTAGTAGAAGTGCCAGGAAAGATATGTAATAGGGCCCTCTAGGAGTGAGAGGCAGGATGAGGGTAGTTAGCAGAGCAGCCAGAGGCTCCAACGAGGAGGCCAGTGAGGGTTAGTATCCTGGGACCACTGGGAGCTTCTCCTAGCATTGGGGATTCTTTCACCAAGGCAGTGAGTGCCCCCTCTGGGTGCTGGGAACACTACAGCTGGGATCGTGTGAGTAACAACTAATGGGAGAAAGTACCCAAAGCATTTACTGATTTATGATCTTCCTCTAAATCAGCACCCACCAACCTTAATTGTGTACCAACTGCCCAATAAACAGATTCCTTTGTTTTAAAGAACCACTGGCACCCAAATTAATTGAGAGATCTTCTTTGTGGTGGGATACGGTGTGGTCAACCATCCAATGAAACAGCGAGGGCCCACCTGGCAGAAGAGTCACATGTAGCCCTGTCGGGAGCTGCTGGAAGTTGACACCATTTTGACCAGGTCTGAGTTAATTTATTTGGGATAATTGAGATCTTAGGTGCCCCCATGCCCAAAAACCAGTTCCATATATAACACTAGGGTCACTGGTGCAACTACTGGGGGCAGGGCAGTTGGTGGGACTAAACCCCCCCAAGGGACCTAATAGAGGGTGGTGCTGATTGGATGCGAATCAGTTTTATCAGGAGCCAATTAACCCACCTGTATGTACAGGTAAGGGACCTGTTATCCAGAATGCTCAAGAGCAGGGGTTTTCCGGATAAGGGATCTTTCCGTAATTTGGATCTCCATAACTTAAGTCTGCTAAAAATCATTTAAATATTGAATAAACCCAATAGGATTGTTCTGCCCCCAATAAGGGGTAAATATATCTTAGTTGGGATCAAGTACAGGTACTGTTTTATTATTACAGAGAAAAGGGAATCATTTAACCATTAAATAAACCCAATAGGGCTGTTCTGCCCCAATAAGGGGTAATTATATCTTAGTTGGGATCAAGTACAGGTACTGTTTTATTATTACAGAGATAAGGGAATCATTTAACCATTAAATAAACCCAATAGGACTGTTCTGCCCCCAATAAGGGGTAATTATATCTTAGTTGGGATCAAGTACAGGTACTGTTTTATTATTACAGAGAAAAGGGAATCATTTAACCATTAAATAAACCCAATAGGGCTGTTCTGCCCCCAATAAGGGGTAATTATATCTTAGTTGGGATCAAGTACAGGTACTGTTTTATTATTACAGAGAAAAGGGAATCATTTAACCATTAAATAAACCCAATAGGGCTGTTCTGCCCCCAATAAGGGGTAATTATATCTTAGTTGGGATCAAGTACAGGTACTGTTTTATTATTACAGAGAAAAGGGAATCATTTAACCATTAAATAAACCCAATAGGGCTGTTCTGCCCCCAATAAGGGGTAATTATATCTTAGTTGGGATCAAGTACAGGCACTGTTTTATTATTACTGAGAAAAAGGAAATAATTTTTTAAAAATTAGAATTATTTGCTTATTATGGAGTCTATGGGAGATGGCCTTTCCTTAATTTGGAACTTTCTGGACAACGGGTTTCGGGATAAGGGATCCCATACCTGTATTTAGGAGCACACCCAAACACAAAGTCCCTGCCCAGGCTGAGATCAAACCTAGGAACCCAGTGCTGCAAGACAGCAATGCCAACCACTGTGCCACCATGCTTGCCAATTATGCGCCCATCATTCAAAAAAACAAAAAATGAACCCTGCACTGTGTCCCTTCTGCTGTTGTGCAACTACAACCCTTATCCTGGGCTCCTAGGAGACTATGTAGCAGCGCAGGTTGGGCACCCCTGGTGTCCCCTGTGTGAAAGCTGCCACTCTCCCTCTAATTGTCCCTTTCAAGCTGCTGATAATGACGCCAGTGATGCCAGTCTGGCAGCGGCTCTTCTGTGGGTGGCACCCTGAGTGTGCGGGTCCTGCTATTTCTGGGTGCCACAGAAGTGCTAGTGCAATGCACAAAGGGACCAGCCTGGAACAGGCCCCAAGGGGCATATTTATAATTAGACCTGCCCTGCCTCTCTCCTTCCTGCCGCAAGTTCTCTACAGAAATAGAGCCCTCAGGGACCCCGGGGCCACACATATAGAATTCTGCTTCTCTGCTACTGTGCTAAATACCTGTAGGGGCAACATCTGAGCGAGGCAGCAGCGGGGGGCACAGCGTAGAGCAGAAATTATTTATTATCATAAGCAGGGAAATGGCTTTAGCTCCCAGCTAGGAGGGTTGCAACATTGGCGCATGTAGTCAGAACCAGCAGTGCAGGGAAGGACCAACATCAGAGGTTGGATTTCAGTGTTAGAGGAATAGAGGAGTCCGTGTTACAGTTGTGCAAACAGCACAGGGATCATACAGGGTTGTACAACACCAGCGCTCTTTGCACACAGCACACAAAGGGTTAATGTCACAATGTCACATTTCCCCTACAGTGACCAAACTGTACAGGCCAAGTGCAATTAGGATCTTGAAAGCATATGGCTTTAGGTAAACAGGGTCATAACCGAAATGTGACCTCCCAAAAAGTCAGTGACTTCCAGTAAATTGCAATCTGGTGGCTGGGGATTAACTTCCCCTTTAATGTACCTCTTTCCAAGTATTAGAGCGCTAGGGGGGCAGTCTTTAGCCCTTTAGCCTCCTACAATGTCCAGTAGGCAGGACTAGTGTGGGCAATAGGGAGTTATAGCTCTGCTGATGGTTGTAAAGCACTGGGTTCAATTCCAGCCAGAGCACTATCTGCAAGGAGTGTTATTATTATTATTATTAACATTTATTTATAAAGCGCCAAAATATTCCGCAGCGCTGTACAATAAGTAGGTTTCATTCATTGGACATACAGAGTAACATATAAAGCAATCGATAACGGATAGAGGTGACGAGGGCCCTGCCCAAAAGAGCTTACAATCTACAAGGAGAAAGGGTTGAGACATAAGGTATGGTTATATTTTCCTTGACTGTGTGGGTGATTGTAAGCTTCACTGGGGCAGGGAATGATGTATTACTGTATATCTGGCATGTGTATAATAATATATATTCTCCAAGGGAATGTAATTTAAACAGCCCTGCAAGGTACTGTGCCCCCAGTCTTAGTGCAAGGCTCATGATGGAGACAGGGGATTGGTTAGAATCAGCAGATGGCTGCCATTTTGTGTAGTAGTGGGAGTAGTAGACGCAGTGCTCCGTGTTTAGAGCAGTATGTATAACTTTATATAGCTCTACTTGTATATACAGCCCTATATAAACAGGGGGGACAAGCATTGCAATAAACATATATAGAGTTATAAAAGTTGATTGCCGAGTGCTAAGAAACACAGTAGGAAGGAGGTCTCTGTCCCTTAGAGCTTACAATCTAAAGTACTATTGTTACCATTGCAACTGGCGACCTATTCCATGGCGCTTTACAATAGAAGGATACAAAGTATCTTCTAAACAAAAGCCCCTGAACACAATGGGAAGGAAAAGGAGGGATACAACTGCTAAAATGCATAATGCAATGCAATGTCTGAAGCTGCTGCACCAATAGGAGGTGACTATGTGGATCACATGATCAGGTCTGTCCCAGTTCCATAATAGTGTCATTTTACCTGTAGCTATACTATAGCTCAGGCTGTTAATCCTTACAATAGAACATTGTGTGGAACCAGGGCTAAACAGAGGCGCCATATAAATAAAGGATAATGAGAATATGGGTGAGTCCTGTATAAACGAGCGCACTCTGAGCCATGGGCCAGCACTGTGTGTATAGCGAGGGCCCAGGCAGGTGGCGCGGGTGTTGCTGGGAGCTCACAGCTGCTGTTTTACAGGTTTTATTGGCCTGTTAAATGCCCAACGTTTTTTCCACTGGAAATAAAGGATATTTATGGGCACGTTAATGCCCCCAGAAGCCATTTAATGAGAGTAACAGGCACAGAGATCTCATTATCCCCAACCTGTAGGGCATGCATCGCTTTCTCCCCTACACTATGCTGCCCTACTAGAGCTGTATTTATGGGGTGCAAATACTGGGCAACTGCCCTGGGCATGCTTGGACTGGCATTCAAAACCCTCTGACATTTCAAGTACACGGAGGCCAAATAGCCTCCCAAATGGCTAAGGATACAGTATATTAGTCTATAGCAGCTAACAGCATCCCCTGTGGCCCTACTGACATGCAGATATAGGTAGCAAGATGTACGTGGCACAGCTACAGTGTCAGACTGGTGTCTAAGGCCCCCCATAGAGGCCCCTCCTCCGCAGTCATGACCCTCACCCCCAAACGTGTACCCCTAATCTGTACCAATTGATATCGATAGATATTATGTCCAATATAAATGACAATGGCTGTTGCTGATCTGAGTTATTTGATCTGAGTAACTGCACTGGCACCTAAAGGGTGTCGACACACTGACCATTTAAAGGGGACCTGTCACCCTAAAGAAAAATTCCAAATCCTTTTGTATCATGTTAGTAGAGCCAAAGAAACTTTACTTACACTATATTTTTTTCTTCAGTCTTGAAATTACACAATCACAGCAAGCAGGCAGCCGCCATTTTGTGTACACTTTTATAAAGGAAGCTTTGTTTTACGCCAATATCTTGTACATTTGTTATCTAGGTGATATCTAGGAAGTGCTGAATGGAAAATGAAAGTTATTGTAATTGAAAAGAGGCGGGGCAGGCAATATATGATTGACAGCTCAGATTTTTAAATACATTTATAACATCTTTATACACTTTTATAAAGGAAGCTTTGTTTTACCCCAATATCTTGTACATTTGTTATCTAGGTGATATCTAGGAAGTGCTGAATGGAAAATGAAAGTTATTGTAATTGAAAAATCTGAGCTGTCAATCATATATTGCCAGCCCCGCCTCTATGCCGAAGGCATAGAGGCGGGGCAGGCAATATATGATTGACAGCTCAGATTTTTAAATACATTTATAACATGTATGGATGATTCGATTAAAAAATAATTTGGGTTTCATGTTTACTTTCCAAAGGACTAGTGATGGGCGAAATGTTTCGCAAGGCATGGATTCACGGCGAATTTCCGTGTTCCGCCATTGGCAGATTGTTTCGTGAAACGGATGAAAAAATTCGCTGAGGAAAAATTCACTGTGCGTCCAAAAATTGTCGCAGGCGACGAAATAATAGCCGCGCGACAATATAATAGCTGCGGGCGACTAAATAATAGCCGTGGGCGACTAAATAATAGCAGCGCGACGAAATAATAGCCGCGTGACAAGATAATAGCCGCGCGACTAAATAATAGCTGCGGACGACGAAATAATAGCCGTGCGACTAAATAATAGCCGCGGGCGACAAAATAATTGCTGCGGGCGACGAAATAATAGCCGTGCGACTAAATAATTGCCGCGGGCGACAATTTTTTTTGACGCACGTCATTTTCGCCGTTTCGCGAATTTTTCGCCATTTCGCGAATCTTTTGAAAGATTTGCTAATTTTCCGGCAAAGCGAAACGGGACAGATTCGCTCATCACTACAAAGGACTTTTATTTTACAGCTTTTTATAGGCGGCATTTTGGTGGGAAATCAGAGGACATGTACGGGAGTTAGTTGAGCAGGTTCTTACAAGGTCCCCTTTATCACTCTTGACCCCCTACAGCCTCTGTTCCCTCTGTAGTTGGTGGCCATGCTCGGACTGATAGAAGTTCCTGACTTGGCCTCCCCAAACCAAGCTGCCAGCTCATTGGTCCTTCTGTGGGGCCTTTTTTAATGGCCTGCCCACAGCCAGTTATCTATGAGCAGTTGAAAATACTGTCAGACTGGGACTTCATGGACACATTGAGGGTTTCCATAGGCCATAGGGTATGACTTTTTTATTGACCAAAAGCAACCAGACTCTCCAAACATGATCATCTTGCCGTGTAGGCCCTGCTTCTATGACTATTGCTCTGACCCTGAGTGTATATGTTGGTACCTTGCCATAAAGCAAGACAGAACTGCTGCTGAAAATCATATAGTCACAAGTACCAGGAAAGTGTATATTTTATCCTGTAAAAAACGGTCTCTATTCTTTTATCCAATAATCTTGGAAGTAAATGCCCAATGCTGGGTCGATCTGGGCCGCCGGGACACTAGGAAAATACCCGGTGGGCCCTGGCCCTAGTGGGCCCCAGCGGCCCAGACCCAACCCTGTTGCCGCTTCTCCTGGCCAGCGATGTCCTCCCTTAATGTATTTCATATACGTGCTTTCAGGGGAGGATGTTGGGCGGGGGGGGGGGGTTAGGGGTGTGCGGCGGGGGCCCCTGCAAGGGATGTGTCAGCGGAACTACCTTGGGCGGTGCGGTAGCCCTGGTGGGTCCTTCACCCCTTAGTCTGACCCTGGCCCCATGAAGTAGACTCTAATGGAATAAAAATCAAATAGTAGCCAATAAATTCTGCGTTACTTTCTACAAAGCTCTGGTAAATGGTCCTGAAAACATTTTTGGGTGCATTTGTGGGACAAAGAACTAGATCTTGGGTCCTTAAAGCTTCAGCACCCAGTACCTGCTTTGTGCAACTGGGTGCTCCCTGGGGGTCCACTTGGGTCCACTGAGGAATTTGAGAAAGGGAAATAAAAAGGCAGAATTATGTGAACTGACAAGCCGGCCAGCATATCTACATTCCCATGCCCATAGCAAGCCTTCACCCTTGTATTAGTCAGCAATCATGAGTATTGTGTCAATGCCCATTGCCCATTTCTGTGGCCCTATTTGATGGTTCAGCGCCCTTTATAAATAAAATAGAATAGCAGAATCTAAGCACCCCTGCATAGACTGGCACCGGCTCTCCTCAGTGCTTTGAATCTTCCAGAACTACAACTCCCATCACCCTATGATCTAGAGATGAGATGCTGGTATATGGCCAAAGCTGCCTCTTCATATTCAGTTCTGTACACACAGGGACGGCTCCATATCAAACACTTATCTCTTAGAAATAGCTGCCATCTTTATTCCAATGAAACATTAAACACACATCTCCCTGCTAAACGTATCATGACTTCAGTGACCCCACTCCCGACTGACCCCCGTCATATCTCTTACTCGCATCATTTCATCCCATTAGGAGTAGTGCAGACTAGATCCTCCAACCAGATCATGCACAAAGGCTAGGAGCTCCTGGTTTGTACTAAATGCACCCTCTAGTGTTCTTTCTGGGAACTGCAGTAAATGTAAAAAAAATTACCTTTTTTCTGTGGTAGGAAGAAATTTTATGAGATTAAAGGGCACCTTTGTGTCCACCTAGAGACACTACTAGGGCAGCTATAGGCCAGTTTCACTTTTGCCTCAGATCTCCATTGTAGAACTGGAATGGAATGTTATAATAAGCACACAATGCATTTCGGCTGCACGATGGAGAATGCCCCAGATTGCAGAAGAGGTGCTTTTCGGCAGCATCAGTCAGAGTTTCTAAGCAACAATCGCCTGTACCTGTGACTAAGGGGGCTGTCATAATAATGAACAGGGGGCGATTACTTTGGGGTTAAGGGGTTAATAATCGCTGCAGGACAAAGCAGCTGTAGCCCCGATATGTGTTACTGGCACCGTTTAGCCTTACTATACACACTGTCCCACAGTTGTCATTATTGTGCCTTATTGTACACACTATCCAACTGACTGATGCCACCTTGCCTCGCTATACAAGCTGATGCCAGCCCACCTCATATATATATATATATACAGTATATAGGCTATATAGCTATTATTTTCCCCCTCCTACAATGCTACTCTGGAACGCCCCACGGAGATGGTTTGGACTTCACCTCTGCTGATAAAAGATAATGATGGAATCTAACAAAGGTGTAGTAGAAAGCTGGGAATCAGTAAGGGACAAGGTGACTGTAGGAGTATGGGGGCACAGCCTAATTCGGGGGAGGAATACAACCCAGCATATAGGAAAGTACAGCAATGTGGGGGCTTAGAGTTTGAAAAATTCTGTTTTCTAAAGTAAAATTATTTTAAAAGCTTTTGTTTTAATTTTTTATACCTTCTCACTATGAATCATTCACATTTATCTGATAATGGAGAGATCCCACGCACAAGAACCTGGATTTCTCAGAGCTGTCTAAAGATGGTTCACATCGGGGCAAATTCCCAGTGTCCCACGCATAGTGGGGATCCACAGAGGGACTAGGGAAAGGGAACATGGAGATGGTACCTATGGTAACAGTGGGATAATAGCCTCTGGGAAGGGACTGGGGCTGTGGGATAGCAGGTATAGTAGGGAGAGATGGTGCCTATAGTAGCAGTGGGGGGATAATAGCCTCTGGGAAGGGACTGGTGCTGTGGGATAGCAGGTATAGTAGGGAGAGATGGTGCCTATAGTAGCAGTGGGATAATAGCCTCTGGGAAGGGACTGGGGCTGTGGGATAGCAGGTATAGTAGGGAGAGATGGTGCCTATAGTAGCAGTGGGGGGATAATAGCCTCTGGGAAGGGACTGGGGCTGTGGGATAGCAGGTATAGTAGGGAGAGATGGTGCCTATAGTAGCAGTGGGGGGATAATAGCCTCTGGGAAGGGACTGGGGCTGTGGGATAGCAGGTATAGTAGGGAGAGATGGTGCCTATAGTAGCAGTGGGGGGATAATAGCCTCTGGGAAGGGACTGGTGCTGTGGGATAGCAGGTATAGTAGGGAGAGATGGTGCCTATAGTAGCAGTGGGGGGATAATAGCCTCTGGGAAGGGACTGGGGCTGTGGGATAGCAGGTATAGTAGGGAGAGATGGTACCTATAGTAGCAGTGGGGGATAATAGCCTCTGGGAAGGGACTGGGGCTGTGGGATAGCAGGTATAGTAGGGAGAGATGGTGCCTATAGTAGCAGTGGGGGATAATAGCCTCTGGGAAGGGACTGGGGCTGTGGGATAGCAGGTATAGTAGGGAGAGATGGTGCCTATAGTAGCAGTGGGGGGATAATAGCCTCTGGGAAGGGACTGTGGCTGTGGGATAGCAGGTATAGTAGGGAGAGATGGTGCCTGTAGTAGCAGTGGGGGGATAATAGCCTCTGGGAAGGGACTGCGGCTGTGGGATAGCAGGTATAGTAGGGAGAGATGGTGCCTATAGTAGCAGTGGGGAGATAATAGCCTCTGGGAAGGGACTGGGGCTGTGGGATAGCAGGTATAGTAGGGAGAGATGGTGCCTATAGTAGCAGTGGGGGGATAATAGCCTCTGGGAAGGGACTGGGGCTGTGTGATAGCAGGTATAGTAGGGAGAGATGGTGCCTATAGTAGCAGTGGGGGGATAATAGCCTCTGGGAAGGGACTGGGGCTGTGGGATAGCAGGTATAGTAGGGAGAGATGGTGCCTATAGTAGCAGTGGGGGGATAATAGCCTCTGGGAAGGGACTGGGGCTGTGGGATAGCAGGTATAGTAGGGAGAGATGGTGCCTATAGTAGCAGTGGGGAGATAATAGCCTCTGGGAAGGGACTGGGGCTGTGGGATAGCAGGTATAGTAGGGAGAGATGGTGCCTATAGTAGCAGTGGGGGGATAATAGCCTCTGGGAAGGGACTGGGGCTGTGGGATAGCAGGTATAGTAGGGAGAGATGGTGCCTATAGTAGCAGTGGGGGGATAATAGCCTCTGGGAAGGGACTGGGGCTGTGGGATAGCAGGTATAGTAGGGAGAGATGGTGCCTATAGTAGCAGTGGGGGGATAATAGCCTCTGGGAAGGGACTGTGGCTGTGGGATAGCAGGTATAGTAGGGAGAGATGGTGCCTGTAGTAGCAGTGGGGGGATAATAGCCTCTGGGAAGGGACTGCGGCTGTGGGATAGCAGGTATAGTAGGGAGAGATGGTGCCTATAGTAGCAGTGGGGAGATAATAGCCTCTGGGAAGGGACTGGGGCTGTGGGATAGCAGGTATAGTAGGGAGAGATGGTGCCTATAGTAGCAGTGGGGGGATAATAGCCTCTGGGAAGGGACTGGGGCTGTGTGATAGCAGGTATAGTAGGGAGAGATGGTGCCTATAGTAGCAGTGGGGGGATAATAGCCTCTGGGAAGGGACTGGGGCTGTGGGATAGCAGGTATAGTAGGGAGAGATGGTGCCTATAGTAGCAGTGGGGGGATAATAGCCTCTGGAAGGGACTGGGGCTGTGGGATAGCAGGTATAGTAGGGAGAGATGGTGCCTATAGTAGCAGTGGGGAGATAATAGCCTCTGGGAAGGGACTGGGGCTGTGGGATAGCAGGTATAGTAGGGAGAGATGGTGCCTATAGTAGCAGTGGGGGGATAATAGCCTCTGGGAAGGGACTGGGGCTGTGGGATAGCAGGTATAGTAGGGAGAGATGGTGCCTATAGTAGCAGTGGGGGGATAATAGCCTCTGGGAAGGGACTGGGGCTGTGGGATAGCAGGTATAGTAGGGAGAGATGGTGCCTATAGTAGCAGTGGGGGGATAATAGCCTCTGGGAAGGGACTGGGGCTGTGGGATAGCAGGTATAGTAGGGAGAGATGGGGCCTATAATAGTGATGGTGCCTATAGTAGCAGTGAGCCTCGCAAACCCAGTCTGACCCTGTATGGACCCAGTCTGATGGCTCCAGTTGGAGGACCATATTAATCCCTTAGGAGTCTCTCCTGATTGGTCTGCCTAGACCTTTATTTGATCATTGGCCCAGGGGCTAAATGACCAGATCAGCCCTATATTTCCCAGCACATGGGCAAATGAAATCAATATCCTCTCACTTGGCAAGCCGGGCAAACAAGCAGATCTTTATGTGTTTGGCAAGATTTATTCTGGGGCTCCCAGCACAAGCAAGGTATTCAGATTCCATAAAACACAGATAAAACGTAAAGATTTATTCAAGTTCAACAACTTTTCCCCCCCCACCTCTGCTTAGTGAAAGTTATTTTAAAAGCAACTAAAGCCCCAGGTACACAGACATAAATATCAGAAGACTCAGTGCTGCTGCTCATCAAGTTTTTCAGATCAAGTACCAATTGTATATCCATTATTTAGCCAGAGCTACTCTTGTAGGTCCAACCTTCAACCTCCCACTCTAGGGGAGCAAATACGTATTTACCGCAAACGTCACCCCAACTCATTTTTAAGATGGGTTTATAGGTGAATATTGGAGAGCAGAGGATTCTTTCCCTAAATGGCCTTGAGGCTGAGGGCTCCCGGCCTCTGTTTCAAGCTGTTGCAGGGGGGCCAGCCCCACATTTGGGTAACCCTTCCTCTATGTGGATGAATTTATACCTCCCCAAGTTACCCCCTCACCAGTAAACCTTGGCCCAAGTGTTGTTGGTGTGTCTGTGAGCCCATACTCATCTATCAACACCACACAGGGTAGGAATAAGCCCCTTCAGCTGAGATCCAAGGAGCAGTGGTTCAGTGGAGAGTCCCAAGCAGATCACCAATCCATGTGGCAGTGGTTTTTACTTGGTTCAAGTTCCCCTTGGAGGCCCAACACTTGGGGGCTTCCTTAGCTCCAGGGTTATAGAGCTTGGTGCTATGTAAATACCAGGAAATATATAATAACTTTGGTGCATTAGCAATTCAGACAGTTCCAAAAACATCTAGGGTGGGTTCTACCCAAACATGTCCCAAAGTGGTCTTCAGGCTTACCCCACGTGCCAAGGCTTTGAGCCCCCCCAGGGCAGTACTACCATATTGTTACCTCCCTATAGCTTAGTGCTTCCCAGACTGTGAGACCCATTGGACTCCTTACTCCTCATACAGGGCCCTTCCTGCTGCTTTCACTTATGGTGCCAGTATGTTGCTTTGCATGGGTTCTCCTACAATAGATAACAATTAACAACAGCTTGAACACAACGGTAAATGTAATGTTAATTTCAGATATAATTTCTTTTATACTAGCGAGGCCCAGGGGTGCAACATGCACAATAAGCGCTGGTGTAAGTATGTCGGTGCCAGTTGTACTCCCTTACAATCCTGCTCCGAGCAGCTGTCTATTCCCTGCTCCCACATGTTCTGTTTGTCTTTGGTTCCATTATGTTTCTGACATGTTCATTCCCTTTATGATCATCTAAGCCCCCTAATCCCTGCTCATAGGTTTAAGTGAATTTATTTATTGTGTAAAGCAGTGTAGGGAGCAGAGACCCAGGGATTAGCCGGCCCAAACGTCTCTGTAATACACTGGAATGAAGTCTCCGGACCTTCTGTCGTTGCTGGAGCCCCCTCACTGCCTGACACCCTCTCTAATAGGAGATTGTGAGTCACAGCCTGGAAAGGCAATGTATTATAAAAAAAGGGAGATATGCAGGCTGGAAAATAATATAATAGTCCGAGGATTTGCCAAAATATCCATAAATAGGACATTCCCGAGCCTTTGGGTGATTCAGTTTTGCTTACTGAGCAGTGCCATAAAGTAAAGGTGGCCATACATGGGCAGATTGAAACTGCCAATTCGAGTCCTTTAGACCAATTCAGAAGCTTAGCTGCCCGTGTACGTGGCGCCTACTGATATCCGGCTGAAAATGGGCCAGGTGTCGATAGGTCAGGTTTTATTTTCCCTTCGGATCAGGGAAATTGATGCAGTCTTTGGTCCGATAGCTCCTAAGCCCGTCATTGGTTGCTATGGGGAACATCACTGGTCATGTTTGGCTCCAGTGTTAATAAATATGCCCCTTGTACAGCTCTCAGCTTTTGTAATTTTACCCCATCTGGTTGCTAGGACTTAATTAACCCTAGCAACCAGGCATATGTTTTGAAGATGAATAAGAATGGGGCTTTAATGAAAGGCAAGGAATAAAAAAAATATAATAGTACAATAATACTGAAGTCTCACACAGCCAAACTGTTGTTTTGGTTGTTGCTGGGGTCAGTGACCCTCCCTGACAACTAGATAGAGTTTTCAGAAAGAAATGAAAGTGAAGCTCATTATGTTCTAATCAGTAATTATCTGCATGTATAGGGGGCAGATGCAGTGGAGACAGATCTTGCCCAACTTAGCCATGTGTATGGCCACCTTAAGATCTATCTGCCCTACATCTGCTATTTCCCTATAGATGCAGATAATTACTGATTGTAAGCTCTTTTGAACAGGTCCCACTACACTTTTTGTATTGGTTTTTGGTTGCTTTGTGTGTGATTCTGTATGTTCAACGTATAAACCCATTTATTGTACAGCGCTGCAGAATATGTTGGTGCTTTATAAATACACAGTAATAATAACTACAGTCTGTGTTTGGTTTTATTACCAGTTGACTTAATCTTTCATTCCCGGAGGTCGGCAAGTGTATTTATTATGAGGTTTAATTAATCATTTCTGATTATTTTATACATATGGGAGGCAGATTTTTGAGCCATGGATTAACACATCAGGAAAGAGGATTACAGAGCAGATTGGCCCTGGATGGCATAGATGGTAAATCCCACCCTGGTTCCCATAATCCCCTAATACTACATTTACTAAAACATCCAGTTTAGCCCCGACTGGGCGTGCGTTGCCTGGCAGAAACGGGAGACGTCTGTGTGAAGCTCCCATACATGGTAGATCCATTACAATGCTGGGGGTTACCAAATGAGTAGATGCAACTGGCCCCTGGGAGCCCCCTTTACAGACCTGTAGGGATAGGCCTGCGTCCATGACCCTCACCCCCAACAGGATTTTTCTGTTTTGCTTGGGACCCAGTATCACTTGGCCTTATGTTGGTTTCATACACCAGTCCATAAAATAACATGTAGCAGCCAGTTTAGGCCTCTATTTACTCTTTACTATTTAGGGAGAAGATGCAAAGAGCTACTTAGTAGCAGCTACTCGTCATGGCTACTATACCCTTCCATAGACAACAGTGAGAACTGCCCCTGCTAAAACACACGTAGAGACAATTATCAGTAAATGATCAGCATTGTCTGTTTTAGTGGCCGCTACTAGTAGCTCTGTGTGTCTTTACCCTTAGGCACTTAGCCCAACACTGCCCATACAATGTAATGTAAGGCCGTCAGGACGAGGACTGCTTCAAGTAGCCAATGCTGTCCTTGCCCCAATGGGGTTTTTATACCTGCCTGATCGACATCCAGCTGATTTTCAGTAGGGCAGGCCTGTCAGTGGGCCCCTGCATGGGCCAGTTAGCTGCCAACTCAATCTGGAAAGACAAAGTTGCCAGCTTTTATCAGGCCCTGCTTGGTTTATGGTTTAAGTTAGACGGTATGTGGTGCATGTTAATTATTTGCCCACTAGAGGGCACTGATTTTTTTTTTAGAAGAATGGGATAAGACACTTTTTATAAACCTATATTGAGTCACTCAGTGTCACATCAAGCCCCCAATACCTTCTTGCCACCCATACCCTTGACTCCAATAATGGGGCAGACTGATCCCACTTAGCCAGGGAGAAGGTGCTTGTGTGAATGGAAGCCATGATTTATCCCAAGGGGATGAAAGCTAATGTCAAACTTGGCATATATGCTCTCAGGAAGAGAATGGCATGCCTTGCTCCTCTTCCCATATTAATGTATGGGAAACCCTGTGTCTGAAGCCCCCACTCAGATATGTCCAAGTGAATGTTTCTGAGCAGAGGCCCACTTGCCCCTGCTACATGTGTGTCCCATAGACTAATATGGCAAGCAGTGGTGCCAGTGTAGTCTGCCTGATGCCAGCAGGGGTCCATACGCCCAGCATTACCCTTACGGCATTGATGCATTAGGGCCTTCTGCAATTGGTCCTTATTTTTGTGTAGTTTTTCCACCAATTTGGAATTTCAAAAGTTATATGGTTGCTAGGGTCCAATATACCCTACTAGCAACCAGTAAGTACTTTGAATGGGAGACTGGAAGATGAAGAAAATGAAGACAAAATGAAAAGGTGATAATAAGACATGCTATAGCATAGTGAAAGTTAACATAAAAAGGTGAAATAGCCCAATGAGAGACACAAAGGTTATGGAAAATTCTTTCATTGGAAGCATCAAATGAATTTCTGATAAGTGTTGGCAGCGTATGGCCATTAGTCCCACAAAAATGAATAAAAAAAATAGTAAAGAAATATTGGCAAATATTGCTACAAAAAATAAAATAAATAAATTCACTGAGTTTTATTTAAAAAAAAAAAGTCACGGGAGCAACGTGATCACACGGAGAATACAAATAACAAAATCTGTCTATATACACCTTAGGGCAGCAAAATCTCCTCTTGCAGCCGTAATGCGGTTGGTCCTTCCAATGATAACAGGGTGGCACGGAGCCGCCGAATAAACAGTCCTGTGCTGCCCCCACAGCCTCAAATTAACCTGTACATAACCCTGTACCCACAGTCCCTATAGAATCTGTACATACCCTGCCTTGCTGAGCTGTACCCAAACAGCCCCTGATTTATGTATGCGCACCCAGCCGTCACTCTGTCCCATATCCGTCTGTACATACTGACCAATGTACATACTGACCAATGTACATACTGACCAATGTACATACTGACCAATGTACATACTGACCAATACAATAGTCCTTGCACAGCCCCAAGCAACCTGCACATACAGAGCTCTCAGCTGGGTGCTACACAGTACATTCCTGAACCATCTGTACATAACGGGCCCTCACTGGGTGCCGCACCCACAGTCTCCTTGGCCAAGAAACCATTTTAGTCCTTAATGGGTCTCTCCATCAACCATCGAGCAGCTTTAAGATGCTCTCCCTTTCCTTAAGGGCTTTCCAGGCCTGGTCCTTTTCCTTCTTTGTGGGAGTCCTTTTCTTCTGCCGAGCAGCCATGATCTTTCGGAAAGCGTCCATAACCTCATTGTCGGCCATGCGGACTCTTTGTCGCAGCTCCTGCCTGTTCATTTCTTCCTTTGCCAGCCTAGAACAGCGAACATTATGGAATCAGCATCACCCAACAATAAAGAGTGGGGGGGAAAAAAAAAAAAGTATTGCTGGTCTGATATCACTATGCTTTAATTCAGTAACCCATCTCAACTACAGGGTTATGTAATAAAAGGCACAAAGTTTGCCCAGGAGCAGTAAAAGCTTATTGGTTGTTATGGGTTACTGCTCCTGGGCAAACTTAGCTCCTTTTATTACATATGCGCGTAGTATGGTTTACCAGTAGCTAGCACGGCTGCCTTATATGCATATGTTTCTGCAGAGGCAGTCCCTTATTTTAAAGAACAAGGAAAGCCCGATTCACTGGTGGGGTGCTAGTATGTTAGGCACCCCCAATGAATTCGATCCACTAGGATCTATTAAGGTTTTGGCTTGTTCAGCTCTAGCTTCTTGCAATGAAAACATGCAGGATGCTAGTAACTGAAGAGCTGACATTCATTCCAAGTTATCCCCAAGTCACAGAAAGCCACAATGCAAGGTCCCTCACCTGAGCAGCTCCTGTTTCTTGGCTCGGTTGTGGGCACTGAGGGCTTTCAGCTCCGCTTGCCTTTTGCGCAGCTCAGCCAGGACTTCATCCTCCGAATCTTCAGCTGGGCGATCGTCAGACTCCAGTAGCCCCTGGGCTATCAGCTCTTCTTTAATGCGGACTTCTAGTGACTTGGTATGGGGGGCACTGCAAGACAACATTTAATGGGCAACTGCTTAGGCAACTACACAACACACACCATTTTAGTTACTTTGAATTAGGAGGCCCAAACAATGTACATTTTACACAGGCTGTCCCTGCTGAACTGTGCTTAATACAAGAGAACATCTATATCAACATTGTTTAATGGTATTAGTTGGTGGCTACTGGTACCTTCTGCTAGCCATGTCCCCAATTACATCAATCAACACTCACGTGGCTGCTTGGACACAACTCCATGTTACCTTTCTTGTACAGGTGGGCTATGGGTAGCAGTAAGGAAGCAAAGGGAAAGCAAAGCAGCAGAGAAACATTTTACATTCACCTCCGAATTCGCTATAAAAGATACATTAACGTACCTGAATGGTTTGTTCTGGCTGCGAGGAGAGGTACTTGCTCCATCTGTTCCAGATTCCTTTCCGGATATCTCTGGAATTGGAGAATCTTCTACAGGGGAAATAATATTCTCCTGTGGCAAAAAAAAGAAGCAGGCGCAATACAGCATTAGGTATTGTTTTAAGGTTTAAACACAAAATGTATATATTTAAAGAGACAAACACGATGGCATGTGAATGTAAAACTGCTAATTGGGCTGTTACCTCCACCAAAGCCTGCAGGAGGCGCTGTGTCAGGTGACCAAATGGACATCCGTCCTCTGGCTGGTCGTGTTGAGACTCAGATTTCTTTAACAAGGAGTCCACATCTGGAAAGAGACAGAACACAGTGTCACATATTTATCAGTGTGTAGTAGGCGCAGTCCGACGGTGTTTACTCCAACCACTTAGGGCATGGGCACACATGGATTGTTAGATTTACTCTGCCTGCATTTGGAACACAGGCCTGGAAAGAGGATTCACTTTCATGCACTTATGCCCTATTGACAGGCCTGGTTTTGGTCTGCTTGGCGAAAAACGCCAAATCGGGCATTTTCAGTGCATTCTGCGCTCCGTCCATGTAGCTCCACTCAGACCCTGGGCCTGTCAATGGAGCTACGGGGTGAGCACATAAAAGCATATCTGTATTCCTGCTCCAGTGTACAAAATGCAGGCAGAGGAACGCAGATAATCCGCTGTGTGCCCTTGGCCTAAGGGGTTGTCCCTGCAGCTAATACTATACATTAAAGGTTTGCCTAATAACAATCCTGCAGCTCTTCCCACAGTGAGAGATTCCCATGCCCCGTGGGTCTAAATACAACTACCTTTGGAATCCAGTTCGGCCAGAGGTCCCAGAATGCCTTTCTTCTTGTCTCCCGATAAAGCCGTCCTGGCTCCATCTTTCTGCTCTTCCAAAAGGTCCTCCTGTGCCCACCGCTGTGAATAGTGTTTTCCCAGTGGAGGAATCTATAAATGAGGTGAAATTGTGGGGTTGAGAAACTGTGCGCTCAGCTAAATAGATGGGCTTGAAGCGGTGAAAACCCTGGATACCACCTAGGGATTATTATTAACATTTATTTATAAAGCGCCAACATATCCCGCAGCGCTGTACAATAAGTGGGTTACATACATTGGACATACAGAGTAACATATAAAGCAACCAATAACCGATACAGGAGGTGAGGAGGGCCCTACCCAAAAGAGCTTACAATCTACATTATTATTATTATTAACATTTATTTATAAAGCGCCAACATATCCCGCAGTGCTGTACAATAAGTGGGTTACATACATTGGACATACAGAGTAACATATAAAACAATCAATAACCGATACAGGAGGTGAAGAGGCCCAAAAGAGCTTACAATCTACAAGGGATGCACCAAAACCGCTATTTTAGAAAGATTCAGCCGAATACGGAACCAAATCCAAACCGGCATATGCAAATTAGGATAAAAAAGGGTTAAAGAGAACCGCGTGCAAAAAGTTTTCAACTTCCATGTTTATGTGACAAAAAGTCACATGATTTTAAGGACTGAATTTCATAGGCCGAATCCTGGATTTGGTGCATCCCTAATAGAAACTTGCACTAGTGCAACATAGCTTCTCTGCCTTTTGGCTCAGATCAAGTCTATTACCTGTTCTCAGGAAGTGGTTCTGGCCTCTCCTCCATATGAGACAGACATGAAAGCCGGAGGTGTGCTGTAACCTGGGAGTAGTCACCCTAGGGTGAGGTGGGGCTCACATTGCACTAGTACGGCACTTTATGTTCGTATGCTGCACTTGCTTCTCTTTCCCCGGCCTTCTGGCTGATGTAAAGTACCAGCCACCAGTCTGGCCCACTTTTATATATTTAGTTTTGTTTATTTATTTAACTTTTAGGGAAGGGTAAACAAAGGAGAGAAGAAGCAGGAGTACAGTGGTGTACTATGAACAATAATAAGCAAGTGTGGTATCAGACAGATAACTGTTAGACATACAGTGCTGCAGGCAGTGCAACATTTAATTATAGATTATTGGAGTCCACTCTGGGTTCTTATCAGAGAGATTAACATAACCAATTGCCCAAGTGTCCTCATATATTTCGGGGTTGACCTCAAGGCGGGTGGACCACATTTTTTTCAAATTTAGCAGGACAACCACACACCTCAGATAGTCAGACAGAGAGCCGAGTTGCGTTTATGAAATTTATCCATTACTCCAGGGATGGGGTAGCAGTACCCATCCACTTCAGGATCACTAGCTTTTTGACATAGTATAAACACTACCTTGGCCAAAGATCTTATTTTATTTAGTAGGATGAACATTTCAATCTAGCCCAGCAGACAGGATTGGGGGTGCATGAATAAGGGAGGTCTAGGTTATCTGCCATATATTTACAATCATTTGATTTCTGGACAGTTCCATGCTAAATGCAGAAAGGAAGCGCTTGGAGCCGGACACTGGGCACCAGGGTTTCTACCCATTTTCTGAAGTTTAGGCGTTAAGGTGTAATGTACAAATGATGCATACATTTGCATTGAGGCAATTTAACATGAAGATAGGTTAGGTCACTGCACAGAACTTCTCTAGTGTCATCCCACTGTTCCTCATTCAATGCCGGTAAGATGTGCTATCATCTACGGCAGTGATCCCCAACCAGTGGCTTGTCAGAAACATGTTGCTCACCAAGCCCTTGGATGTTGCTCCCAGTGGCCTCAAAGTAGGTGCTTATTTTTGAATTCATGGCTTGGTGGCAAGTTTTGGAGGCATAAAGACCTTGGGTACTGTCAAACAGGGCCTCCTGTAGGCTGCCAATCCACATAGGAGCTACCAATAGCCATTAACAACCCATATTGGACACCCCCAGAGCATGCTTGTGTTGCTCTCAAACCTTTTTTACATTTGAATGTGGCTCATAGATAAAAAAAGGCATCCCTGATTTACGCTAAGTTCGCTGAAAAGGTGATGGAATGGT
The DNA here is from genome assembly GCF_000004195.4 of Xenopus tropicalis. NCBI lineage: Eukaryota > Metazoa > Chordata > Amphibia > Anura > Pipidae > Xenopus > Xenopus tropicalis. The sequence continues at coordinate 138,578,902 of NC_030680.2, forward strand.
AAGTTAGCATGACTTTGTACAGCCCTGAGACCAGTTTAGTGCTCTGTGGGTCCCTGAGCGGCTTTGGGTTTTGAGGGTGCAGTTGACCCATTACAGCTATGCCCCGCAGACCTAGGGGAGGATGGTGCTGGCACTTAAGCTGCTGTCTTCCCCTGGAAACAAGAGGTGCTCTGGATAACCCTGGGGGAAGCTTTAGACAAATACAGGGGAGGTACCCCCCCCCCCATAGCCATGAGGCAAGGTAGCACTCAAAGACCCTCGCCCCTGCTGTGCCTTTTGGCCAAGATGATCGGTGATAAAGGGGTTCACCTTAGCTTTGGTGGTGAGCCTGAAGACTTGAGCTTTTGCCGAGCCTTCTGGCCCAGGGAACTTGGGACTGGTGTCCTTTCCATTTAAGGGGAGGGGGTAATTTCTGATTGCAACTTTGTGCACTTTGGTGAACTGAAAGTACTGCCTCAGCATTTAAAAAAAAAATTCTGAAATGGCAATGCAATTACTGTGGTTATGTGTCCAGGGGACAGTAAAGCTGGAGTTGTAACTGCATTTATATTGCTGTGTGTAGCATTCAATCTATAGTTGGCACTGTTTGTCCAAGACCATTAAAGATTGGGTGTTATACGAATATGGATTTATTTGGCATTGTATTCATACTGATTGCATTCTGAGTGCTTTATGTTTACAGCAGACTCTGCAGTTATGCTTTTATGTGTCCTTGTTTATTACAATGAAGTGGGCACTGGTTTGAGAAGATGGGCTGCAAAGAGATTCCACAGAACATAATGTATATTTGTGAAGGAAACAAACCTTGCACATACAGCATATCCGGAATAATATTTATATAATGCAATGAGCAAGTTGCATTTTCCAGATAAGAAAAAAAAAAAAAAAAACTATGTTTGAGACCTTGAGTGGGCATGGCCAAAGTGGCAGGGAACAAAAGAGGTGTGGCCAAATAATTTTTGCACAATGTACAGTGCCAGGCCCGGACTGGCAATCTGTGGGTTCTGGCAAATGCCAGAGGGGCTGCTGTAAGATCCCATAAGCAGTCACTATTTAATGGGCTGGGGGGGCTGTTTGGGCTTCTGTGTACTTGGCCTATTCCGAATCCCAGTCCAAGGATGGTCCCTGATTTAACTTTTGAAAATCTGGTAACCACACGTTAAAGGGACATCACAACACTGTACCTTATAGTAATCGGCTTCGTCCTCAGGCGTTTTCAGAAGATCCTCTAACACCTTTATCTCATCGTTTGTAATGTCTGCACAGTACGGTTCCACCGAGGCCCAGAACCTTCAATGCAGAATATGGTAAATATAGCAGACAGGAAATAGCCTCTCCCTTCCATCCTCAACCATTTTCATTTGAGCACAACTGGCCAGTGAAACTGCACACAATCTGACCGCCCATAAGGAAGGCCAAGTTTTAAAACCCCAAATGACTAATTGCATTAAGTCTGCACTGTACCTGTTTGGAGCGTCATTTTTAGGAATTCTTGGCACATCCACAGGATCGTCTGTGAATTCATATTCCTGCATCTTTTGCTGCATGTTTCTAGATTTTGGCCTTCCGGGACCAGGCCCAGACGCGTGGCTCCCTTTCCCATCCAGCTTCTGTTTCTTGGGCTTGCTGTGTTTGATGGGTGTGCCAAGCTCATGCTCCTTGCCCAGTTTTAGGAACCGCCGATCTCCCTTTTTATCCTGCCAGTCGGTCAGAATCTGCAATAACCAACAGTGGAGTCATATGGTGGCCAAAATAAGAATACCAAAGCCAAAAAATAGTATGGCTAAAGCCTAGCAATCTCTTAAAGTGATAGTGACACATTCCACATTCATCAGGAACGTATTACTATAACATTAATAAGAAACTTGCCACTACCTTTTGCCCCCCTGCATCCTGGCAGACCCCATTACTAATCCTCTTCCTTGGGGAGGCTGGCGATAGGCCGACGTTCCGATAGGCTAAGCTAAACAATACACCAGCCTATTGGGAGTTTGGCCTGCTCTTAAAATGTAGAACTGACTGGAAAAAGTGGAAAAGTGTCCCTATCCCTTTAATAAAGGAAAATAACAAGCAACAATAAATATAACGGGCAGCATATGCAGCATTTTGCCATCTGAAGATTTATACCAACTCAAACCTATAGACATTCCTACTGGGCATGAAACCCTCCTACACAAGGGCATATTCCTTCATGCCAAGTACACTGGGCAGCCACTGCTGAGGGACGGGTGCTCTACATTTAACCCCCTGATTTTTACCTGGGTCTCCGCTTCCAGAACACGGAGCCTCCTGCTTGCAGAGGACAGTAGGGTTTCCAGCTCCAGCTGAAGGGTATCCAGCTCCTCAATCCCGATTCCGTCATCCTCGGAGCGGGACAGAACTGCGGTGTATCTGGGGCACAACTTGACATGGTCCACAGATTTGAAGTCATGGAACTGGAGAGGGCAATCCTTTAACTCGCTCATTCTGCCAAGGCTGGCGGCCTGCAACAAAGAATAATACAAAAGGTTAAGATAATTTTTTTTTTAGAATACAACCTCTGCATTATTTGAGTGCAAGCCCTTTTTCTCTATTTAGTGCGCTGAAGAATCTACTGTTGGACCTAGGCCAACTCCCATCAGCCCCTTATTTCCACCTAGCCATATACAACACCTATAACATTGTTTTGTTTTAAAAGGGGGCCCTATGGAGGGCCAAGTCTGACCCTGGTCTAATATGATACACCAGCAAAAATGCAAGAGCTCAAAAATCCCCCCTCTGAAATAAACAGCGAATCCCTTCTTAAACCTAGAATACATGCATATGTTGCACCAACACAAATGTATGCAACCATACTCTGCAGCACCAATAGGCAACAAGCCATACCACATGTGCATACTGTTCACCAATGCTGTAATGCAGGTGAATGCGGTACCCCCAATACACTAAGATGAATATATCATCTATACTCTGCAGCACTAATGCACGTGTATATTGTTCTGTACCCCAAAATACCAGGACTGTCTGTGCACCTATAGCCTGCAGCACTAATGCATTTGTATATTGCAGCCTTCATACCCTGCAGCACTAATACATGTGTATATTACAGCCTTCATGTACCCATACCCTGCAGCACAAATGCATTTGTATATTTTAGCCTCCATACCCTGCAGCACTAATGCATGTGTATATTGCAGCCTCCATACCCTGCAGCACTAATGCATGTGTATATTGCAGCCTCCATACCCTGCAGCACTAATGCATGTGTATATTGCATCCTCCATACCCTGCAGCACTAATGCATGTGTATATTGCATCCTCCATACCCTGCAGCACTAATGCATGTGTATATTGCAGCCTCCATACCCTGCAGCACTAATGCATGTGTACATTGCAGCCTCCATACCCTGCAGCACTATGCAGCACTAATGCATGTCTACATTGCAGCCTCCATACCCTGCAGCACTAATGCATGTGTATATTGCAGCCTCCATACCCTGCAGCACTAATGCATGTGTATATTGCAGCCTCCATACCCTGCAGCACTAATGCATGTGTATATTGCAGCCTCCATACCCTGCAGCACTAATGCATGTGTATACTGCAGCCTCCATACCCTGCAGCACTAATGCATGTGTATACTGCAGCCTCCAAACCCTGCAGCACTAATGCATGTGTATATTGCATCCTCCAAACCCTGCAGCACTAATGCATGTGTATATTGCATCCTCCATACCCTGCAGCACTAATGCATGTGTATATTGCAGCCTCCAAACCCTGCAGCACTAATGCATGTGTATATTGCATCCTCCAAACCCTGCAGCACTAATGCATGTGTATATTGCATCCTCCAAACCCTGCAGCACTAATGCATGTGTATATTGCAGCCTCCAAACCCTGCAGCACTAATGCATGTGTATAGTGCAGCCTCCATACCCTGCAGCACTAATGCATGTGTATATTGCAGCCTCCATACCCTGCAGCACTAATGCATGTGTATATTTTAGCCTCCATACCCTGCAGCACTACTGCATGTGTATATTGCAGCCTCCATACCCTGCAGCACTAATGCACAGCCAGCTGTAATGGCCGGCCATACTGTACCCCAATGCCCCAGTACTATTGATAAGTGCACCCATACCCCCAATGCACAACAGGCTATAGGGCAGGTGTATACTGTATGCCTATGCAGGAGCAGTAACACTATGCACCTGTGCCCTGGGGTAGGGGTTATTACTAATAACCCCTTATGTACAGGTAACTGCTCTCCAGTTGCTGCAGAACTGGCGCTTTGCGAAAGGGGCGGCTGGGAGTTGTAGTCCTATTCTATTACAGCAGGGGAGTAAACGTATTTAGTAGCCTATGGCTACCAAATGACGCATTGTTACAGGTACTCTCCGCATATAACGCAAGCACTGAGCCCCCACGCACGGTATATACCGACACCACACAATATGCCCGTACCCACACTCCGGCCTGGCCCCCTCAATGGATCCTGCTCCTGCGCTCGTTTCCTTTGTCTCCCAACGGCCAGTAGGGGGCAGAGCCAAGCTCCTCACGCAAGGCCGCCACTGTCACCGCCTGTCAGTCACCCGGGAGCGTACCACTGCGGAAAAACAAATAGGGGTGTCAGTAAATGGGGAACAACTAATAAGGCTGGAATAGGCCGTTGAGCACAATAACCCGTTCTTAGGGAACGTTCTTACCACAAGCGCCTAATGGGTTCACGTCCACAAGGCACAATCTCTTTTAAGCACCCATTTTGTGCCCCGATGGAATCAACCATAGAGAAGAATCGTACTTGGCGCGCAATGGCGGCATTGGGAAGGCTTAGCCTGTGGGCTCCCGTAGTATTACTATTGATGTGCAGCTGTGATAGATCCGCAGGTATCTGGTATCATAAGCCTCTAGCAGTCGTGATAACAATCTCTCTCATGAATACCTTGTAAGAAATTTCTCCCGGTCGCTCATGTTCTGTTTGTACACCCCCTAAACCCCACTTTGGTCTGACCCGCCTGCATTCCACATTCCCTAATATGGCGTGAAGCGGGGCGAGCCGGACCATTTTCAAGAGGAGGGTGCACACCGGGTAAATTCATATAGTATTGCTTTTTATACGTATATGAGAATAATAATGTAACAAGAACGGAACTGAGATATGCTTATGTGTATATCCACAGCCCAAGCGGCTAAATTAATCTACATGGTTTAAGTATAAATGTTCGCCCAACCCCAGTTTATGATGGTTTAGTCCGACCGCTGGCTGTGCCAGTGAGGGGGAAGAGAGGTAGTGCGCATGTGCGAGTCTGTCACTTCCGCTATCGGGGGATACCGGAGCGATGGTGAGTGTGAGGGGCGGGGGGTTTTACGGAGAAATTGACACGAAAGAGCGACAACAGTCCGGGATAGAGAACCGGGCTATAGGCCGCCTGTGTTTGCCATGCTAAGCCCGTGGGTCGAGCAGGGAGCGGTGCAGGGGCGGCTTAGGGAACCGGTCTTGGGCGGGGGCCCGGCGTAGGAATGTTCATAAGACGCGGTGTATTCCTTACATTCATACAGTGATCCCTCTGTAATACTAAGGAAGACTGTGCGGAACTACAACTAAACGTCCTTCCCATAGGGGATTAAGCGAATCCCTCCATAGGCATTGCCTGCCTGACATCTGTATAGTGAGAGCTGCAGTTCCGCAACACTCGCCCAACCTGTAACTGCCTGTTGGCACTGCCACCGGCGGGACTTTCATTTTATTCAGCTTTAAGGCAATGTATGTGCTAGTGAGAGCGGGGTTTGCTCCATTCTCTCTGATTCCTGCACTGCCGGCTCTCACTATTGACACTTTGTATCTGAAGCCAGCTGAGGCATTGCCCATACACGCAGCAGGAGAGCTTGGCTTCTGCTACATTGTTGTAAGAGTGAGAATAACCTTGATTGCTTTTTAATTGCAATGACTGCTAATAGACAGTTGGCTAGGCAACATTTCAATTCTGGGATTACTTCCCCTTTAAAATATGTGGGTGTCTTTACTGGAGCAAGAACTGTCCTTTGGGCAGGTTGTGAGTTTCTACTTATGATTGACTGGTTTTGTTTATTTTCTTATCACTGGCTTGCCCATAGCACTTGTGTATCTTGAGCAGGGATCCCCAACCTTTTTGTTTTTACCTGTGAGCCACAGTCAGATGTAAAAAGAGTTGGGGAGCAACACAAGCCTAAAAAATGTCAATCCAAATATAGAGGAGAGCACCATAAAGCAGAATTCTGCTCAAATGCTATTTATTTCAGACCAAAATACACAACATGTTTCGGGCAATGTGACGCCGTTTTTTACTTGATAAAGGGCATCACATTGCCCGAAACATGTTGTGTATTTTGGTCGGAAATAAATAGCATTTGAGCAGAATTCTGCTTTATGGTGCTCTCCTCTATATTTGGATTGTGTTGAAGGGCTCAGCGGTGTGCCTTGCGAGGATTGATGCATCAAGCCTGATCTAAGGGCTGTGCGGTTGAATACCTGTTTGTTGACTTTTAAGCCTGGGTTGCCAAATAAGGGCTGTGATTGGCTATTTCATAGCCCCTAAATGGACTGGCCGCCTATAGGAGGTTCTGTTTGGCAGTACAACTGGTTTTTATGGAACCAAAACTTGCCCCAATCCAGGAATTCCAAAATAAGCACCTGCTTTGAGGCTACTGGGTGCAACACCCAAGGGGTTGGGGAGCAACATGTTACTCACGAGCCACTGGTTGGGGATCACTGATCTTGAGGGACAGTGACCCATTCCTTAGGAACCTTGATGTAGTAAATGTATGTATGTATAGAAAAATTAGCACTGGCACTCTAGAGCTGTATACGGGACAAGCCCTTCAAATATCTTTATTACGGAAATGCAACGTTTCGAGGCACAAAGTAGCCCCTATGCTCATGCCAATGTCAAGGTATTTTATCATACTGTTTGTTTAATTTAATGCCGATGTCGTGCATATACAGTTCTGTATTTTACATTTTGTTTTTATTACTTCCTGTTTAATGGGGAAATGAATGGAGAATAATCAAGTTGGAACAATAGCTACATTTATTGCCTTCAGTTTTCAACAGCACTCTGTTTGTACCTGTGTTAACATGGGTGTTCTTTCTCAGCCCAAAAGTAAATTGGTTCCTGTGTGTGATAGGGAAAATTAGATTGTAAGTTCTACTGGGACAGGGGCTGACGTGAATAGTTAAATGTGTTTTTGCAGTAAAGCCCCATGCAGTATTCTGGTTCTGTATAAACTAAGCATGATACAATAGCAAAAAGTAGGAAATGTGTAACTATGTGTTTATAATAGTGATTTCTAGTTGATGGAAGTGAACATGGGGGTGCTCAGCCTTAATGCCAGTTGGGAAAGATTTAGGGAAAAGAAAGCCCAGCTCTAAGGGATGGGTGAGATTAGAGGTGAATGCTTGTTGTCCTGGATATATGGCAAAATGACTGATATAGTGTTCTCTATGTGTAATCTCCTTATGTCTGAGGGGGACCCGATTAAGGGTCAAACCCCCAAGTGGTGCTTAAGCCGAAATATTCTGACAATCGCTGGTCTATATTGTTAGTGAGTAAGAAAAGTAAATCTGATGCTGAAAAAAAACATCGGCAGAGATTTGACTGCTGGTATGATGATTGGGTCAGGTTTTAACATGTTCAGCCGCAGTTGTTCAGCCTGAATAGAAGGGTTGGGGCGGAGGGGAGTGAGCTGGGGTGGGAGACAAGTCTTGGGGTTTTATTTAGAACAACCTGCAAAGCTCCCCAAGGGGCAGTCAGAAAAAGGGAATAGCCCCAAGCTGGGAGACTTACCCCCATATGTAATAAAAGGCACTAAGTTTGCCCAGGAGCAGTAAGCCATAGCAACTAATTAGCAAATACTTTTAAACAGGTGACCAGTAAATGCAGCTTGCTGATTGGTTGTTATGGGTTACTGCTCCTGGGCAATCTTAATGAATTTTATTGCATAACCCTGTTAAAGTATATCAACAGATGTGATGGGGAGGTTAATCCTGAGAATGGAGGGAGGGCTGTATAGACTTGGGAAGTGCTGTATTTAAACATATACTTGTATCTATAACACACACACAGATGGATCTAATACAGGGATCCCCAACCTTTTATACCTGTGAGCCTCATTCAAATGGAAAAAATGTTGGGGAGCAACACAAGCATGGAAATAGTTCCTGGGGGTGAAAATAAGAGCTATAAATGGCTATATGACAGCCCCTGTTTACTGGAAGCTTACAGAAGGCTCTGTTTGGCAATTTCACTGGATTTTTATGCACTCAAAGCTGCCTCCTAACCCGGAATTCAAAAAAAGCACCTGCTTTGAGGCCACTGGGAGCAACATCCAAAAGGTTGGAGAGCAACATTTTGCTTCTGAACCACTGGCTGGGGATCACTGATCTAATATATATAGATATAAAAGCTGTAGCAGTATTAAAGTGAGGAAGGGGGTTAGCTGGTGTGCCAATCACTTCCTTCTCTTCCTAGGTCTGTGTTGGCTCAGTTCCTAAGAGGAAAGTTGGCTCCCTAAAGTTAATCATTAAAGTCACGTTATCTTATATTTGCTGCAGTGTTTATATTAATGTGTAATTGGAATCCTTGGTGTCAGGAAGTTTCCATTAAAGCCAGTGGCAGGCTGAATGGTTGGGCCCAGCTGCTTCTCTGCTAATAAACACAAATGGAGAATATACCCCCATGTGCTATGAGCCTTTTAAATAGGATGTACCCTCAAAGTTGCCCCTGTAGGATCTGTTTGAGGGAGCCGGTATTTTCTCATGGCACATAGAGAGCAGCAGGCTGGCGTTGGCTATAGCAAGCACGGTCTCCGTATACGCAGAATAGCAGAAGCATAGGATGCAACGTGTCCTTACCTCAACCCGACATAAACATTGCTCCTTATCAAATACGCTGTTATTAGATGTCTCTATTCTATGAGATTCTTTTAAATGGTTCCATTAACGCCCTCAATGCAGAACACGTAGGTGCTTGTACTCTAGTGTTACAGATGAGCATTCTACATTGCAATCAGAAGCAATAAAAATGCAGAAAGCCACTGAATAATCTCTCAGCTCAATGATTGGAATCCCCAGACTGGCATAGTAATCTACTGGGTGTTTGTAATGCAAAAAATAAGGAACTGGAGATGCTGAAATTGCATTTTGATATAAAGGGAACCTTTCAGTGACTGCTCCATCCAGTAGCAGAGAAGTACGTGGGTCTTTACAGATTGGATCGGTAATGTGATAGATAGATCTATTAAGCCATTGGCTTGGTTTGTTGATATCTGGGTATCAAAATGGGATTTTTTGGTATTCTCTCTTTTTTTTTTTTTTTTTTTTTTATATAGCTCCAACATATTCTGCAGCTCTTTACAGAGATTTTACATCATTCACTTTAGTCCCTGGCCCAATGGAGCTTACAATCTAAGGTCCCTATAACAACTCAGAGCATCAAAGCAAAACTGGTGTCAGCTTTGCAAAAGTGAACATTAAGTTACAGTAACGCCAAAAAATGAAAGTGCATAAAAGTAATTAAATTATAATGTGCTATTGCCTTGCCCTGGTAAAACTGGTGGGTTTGCCTCAATTTGCAATCAAGTTGCTGTAGCCATGGGGGCAGCCATAAAGCAGAAAATGCACAGGTTACTTAGCAGATAACAGATAAAACCCTATTGTATTCTACAGAGCTTATCTGTTAGCTGCTATGTAACCTGTGCTTTTTCTCCATTTTTCCAGCTTGATTGTCTGCCCCTGTGGCTATACAGCATGGTATTTATATAACTGTAGTATTCATTCTGCCTGCCAGTGCAGGGTAACAGTACATTATAATTTAATTACACCAAAAAATGAAAGTGTTTTAAAGTTACTGTTCCTTTCAGTGTGTAACCAAGGCCCTGTGATGGTGTGTCAGGGCACGCTCACATACCTCCCAGCACAATAGCCCCACAGCATGCAGGAATGTCCTAAATTACTCTTACCAGTGGTATGTATGGAATACGGGTCGGACCGGCTGGAGATTATCCCTCTCTTGATAACTGGACAGTCTGCTGCTAAGGGCAGTCTGACATGTTTGTATTAAACACATTTGTTTCTGCTAAGGGATTATATTACAGGCAAGAACGTTTGAAATGTTTTAATAAGAGCCTTTGTTTTACCCCTAAATAGTTCAGTGTTTAGACTTATGTTTCAGTTTATTCTTCTCTGTTCCGGCTACATTTAACTGTACAGTTTATCACTGATAAAGGGTTCTATGAGTTGGACACATGCGCAATATCTTAGAATTCCTGCCCAGGCCTGAAGCTGGGGATTTGTCCCCCTGCCATTTGTAGCTTTCTAAGTTGGGGAAAAATGCTAGAAATTTAGTGTATTTCTAAGCACGGCAGTCAGTATTAGTGAGCGTTAATAGCCAGCATTTATTAATACACTGATACAGGGCCACATGTACTATGTCATCAAAGTCTGGCAAACTAACATGTAGTTCAGTGCTATCCAGCTTATTACATATAGTGGGCCGGTTATACAGCATGTTGGAGGTTTGGACTAAATTAAAAAGCTGATGTCATGGAGTAAAGTTTATTAAGCTTTAGTGCATACTGGGGGTCATAAAAATCCTTTGGAGGGCCGTGATGTAGTGTATTACAGGAGGAGAAAAGGCCTAAACGTTAGGCACCTTCTAGTGATTCTAATTGTTTGTTTATCTGAGACCCTGGGGCAGCACTCCTCTTACTGCCCCGGTAGAAGCACCATGCCGCCATCTTCTTGCTGGATGCTCTCTATGGTTTGGTTCTGGGGTGCTGGCGCAGTAGAGCGAAAAACCAAATTAAGAAGCATAAATATGGAATTTTACTTAAGTCTGTTATAACTGCCCGTCATGGCATCCACACGCGGAACTTTGGCTGATGTTTAAGGGATTCCATAGCCGGGAATGAGTATTGCTTTACCCAGCTGAGTGGTTGGATCTGACTGAATTAAGTAATTCTGTACCTTGGTACAGGTATGTGATCCTTCATCCGGAAACCTGTTATCCAGAAAGTTCCACATTACGGAAAGGCCATCTCCCACAGACTCCATTATAAGCAAATAATTCTGATTTTTAACATTTATTTTCTTTTTCTCTGTAGTAATAAAACAGTACCTTGTACTTGATCCCAACTAAAGGTGGCCATACACGTGGCGATCCGACGATGTTTCGTACGACCATCGGTCGCACGAAACATCGTAAGATCCGCCACACACCATTCAGGACTGAATCGGCAGGTAAGGAGGTAGAAACAATAGGATTTCTACCTCCTTCTGCCGATTCAGCTCTGAAGGGAGAATTTTGGTCAGGCGCCTTCTATGGCGCCCGATCAAAATTTTCAAACTTGTCCGATCGGCGAGTCGTCCGATATCGGCAGCTTCCTGCGATATCGGTCGACTCGCCGACATGCCATACACGCACCGATTATCGTACGAAACGAGGTTTCGTACGATAATATCGGTGCGTGTATGGCCACCTTAAGATACAATTACCCCTTATTGGGGCAGAACAGCCCTATTGGGTTTATTTCATGGTTAAATGATTCCCTTTTCTCTGTAATAATAAAACAGTACCTGTACTTGATCCCAACTAAGATATAATTACCCCTTATTGGGGGCAGAACAGCCCTATTGGGTTTATTTCATGGTTAAATGATTCCCTTTTCTCTGTAATCATAAAACAGTACCTGTACTTGATCCCAACTAAGATATAATTACCCCTTATTGGGGGCAGAACAGCCCTATTGGGTTTATTTAATGGTTAAATGATTCCCTTTTCTCTGTAATAATAAAACAGTACCTGTACTTGATCCCAACTAAGATATAATTACCCCTTATTGGGGGCAGAACAGCCCTATTGGGTTTATTCAATATTTAAATGATTTTTAGCAGACTTAAGCTATAGAGATCCAAATTACGGAAAGAACCCTTATCCAGGAAACACCAGGCCCTGAACATTCTGGATAACAGGTCCCATACCTGTACCTAAGATAAAGGGGTATCGGTACCAAATGGTTATAATAAAGAGTACCAGAAAGAAAATATCTAGCCTTCTGTTTGTTTTTATATGATTTTAGTGGAGGAAGTTCCTTTTTGGTCATAAATATGCCCCAAATGTTGTGGAATTTACTAGAAACTGAATTTGGTTGTTGCTTTTGACTGGTTGTTGATGTCCATCTCTGGACTTCAGGAAAAGCATTAACAGGATTGGCTTGTATTGGGGAATAATTACCACTAATGTGCCACACTGTTTTGGATATTCCCTACCTACTGTATTGTAAATGGGACTTAGTAGAAACACAAAGAATGATATGCTGGTATTTGCTTGCATCTGCCCCAAAGGCCGTGGTCCTGTTGTAAAAATGACTGCTCTACTGAATCAACATTAGTGTTGTGCGTGGCCCTTATCTGCTGTGAATGGCCCTAGGGTACAAGATACTAAATGCATTTATGGCACCTACAGCCTCAAAGGTATTTTGTGCATGACACAACAAGCTGAGACTGCTGCCTCTCTATTCTCTGCCCTAATAGTTCTGACTGTTAAAATGGTAAAGCGAATGTCTGCCAATAAAGCTGTGCAAAAGCGTGTAAGGATTACCTGCTACTGGGTTTCAAGAGACAGAACCAGCAGTGCAGACAGAAAACACTCTAACCATTGAAAATTTGTATTGAACATGTTAAAAAAAATCTTAATTTTTCATCGGGAGCACATTTTATTTTTTAAAGGGTAGATGGCATATAAATTAACATTTAGTTTTTAGACAGTGATATTCTGAGATAATTGGCAACTGGTTATCTGTCCAGTATGGAAATTTAGCTGCTATCTGGTTGCTATTGCTAGGGTCCAATTTACCCTAGCAACCAGGCAGAGGTTGGATTGAGAGTCTGGGAAATGTATAGGAGAGGACTGGATAGAAAGATATGGAATAAAAACTAAAAATAACAATACAATTGTAGCTTCACAGAGCAATAGTGTTGTGACTGAGGACAGTTATCAGAAGAAGAAGGCAAATCATTTAAAAACTATAATAAAACCATGATATATTATTATATAATAAAATATGAAGTTCTTAAACTATCTAATACTAAAATTAAAGGTGAACTATCCCTTTAAAGTTATTTTTGTATGGCAGTGTTTTTCCGAGGGTAAATATGGTTCCCATGGGTGAATGTAAATCATTTACAGCCCAAACCTCCCGACATTACAAGCCTTTAGCACAAATACAAAGCGTATTTCAGAGACTATTTCTGCATACAGAGTTATTGGTTAGAGTCGGCGTGTTGTAAGAACCCAGTGGCTTTTCTTTGGTGTTAAATTCACAGTTTTTCAGTTAGTCAGCCGGCTCCCAAAATAGAGCTTTGTGGTTAGTGGTGCTCGCGGAGGCAAGAAGCTGCGCTTTTATTTTCAGTGCAAAGTACAAGTCGTATTGATGTGAGACGCATTCCTGCCGGGCCCTTTGTGCCAGTGATTGGAGGGAGTGGGCACACATACTGGGCACTGCCAGAGCTTGTCATTTACCAGCGATTGCACTATTATGGGGTTATGTAATAAAAGGAACTAAATTTGCCCAGGAGCAGTAACCCATAGCAACCAGTCAGTAGGAAGCATTTGCTGGTCACCTGTTTAAAAGCAAACACCTTATTGGTTGCTATGGGTAACTGCTCCTGAGCAAACAGTGCATTTTATTACATATGGGGAAATGAATATTAATAAATCCTATATATAGCACTGATTTAGTACACAGCTTTACTTCCCGTGTGAAATGTTGCCAACCTTTTATTTTTGGGGTTTACATCCCTTTATAAGAACCCCATGTGTATAGTATACAGATATGGGATCCCTTATCTTGAAAACCTGTTATACAGAAAGCCTTAAATTATGGAAAGGGCAAATCCCATCAATATCCCTCAATTCTAATCAATTCTGATTTTTATAAATGATTCCCTTTTCTCTGTAATTATAAAATAGTGACTTGTACTTGATCCCAACTAAGATATAATTACCCCTTATTGGGGGCAGAACAGCCCTATTGGGTTTATTTCATGGTTAAATGATTCCCTTTTCTCTGTAATAATAAAACAGTACCTGTACTTGATCCCAACTAAGATATAATTACCCCTTATTGGGGGCAGAACAGCCCTATAGGGTTTATTTAATGGTTAAATGATTCCCTTTTCTCTGTAATAATAAAACAGTACCTGTACTTGATCCCAACTAAGATATAATTACCCCTTATTGGGGGCAGAACAGCCCTATTGGGTTTATTTAATGGTTAAATGATCCCCTTTTCTCTGTAATAATAAAACAGTACCTGTACTTGATCCCAACTAAGATATAATTACCCCTTATTGGGGGCAGAACAGCCCTATTGGGTTTATTTAATGGTTAAATGATTCCCTTTTCTCTGTAATAATAAAACAGTACCTGTACTTGATCCCAACTAAGATATAATTACCCCTTATTGGGGGCAGAACAATCCTGGTGACATGATTTTTTAGCACATTGAAGGTATGTTGATGCAAATTAATATTTCCAGACCCCTTATCCGGAAAACCCCCAGTTCCAAGCACTCTGGATAGCTGTAGTGCATAGCTATTTATGCTGAGTACGCTGCATCTCCCAAGAATGAGACATTTCCTCTCCTGTGGCTTGAAGCCTGGCATCTGAAAGCCAGTATTGCTTGTGCTTCCCAGCAGGAAATTACTTTTCTACCCCTCCTGCCCACGTTGTTGGCACAGCTACTCTCTAGGCTAGCAGCGTTTCTGTGATATCATTTCTCATTTTTTAATATGGTGCCTTGTGAGCATAAAGTACAGACTAGGTTTGCGTATAGGTATTTCTCGTATTTCTCTGTACTAACCCCAGTTCAGCAGGAACAGCCCCCTCAGTTTTATCATTGCCTGATCAGGAAAAATGCCATAAAATTATGGCAGCAGGTATTCCCCTGTACGAAGCACAATTCCCAGTGTATTACTCTATTACTGCTTTCTAAGATGGGGCACTGTTTACACTGGCCAGTGCCACTGCACATAAGGGATCCTACAGCAACCCTAAGCATGCTGGGAGTTTGAATGAAGCTATATCTGAAGCGATGCATATTGTCTATACACTTTATATAGAAGCAGACTGTTTCTGAATTCCCATTTTTTTTTTCTCTTCTCTACTCAGACTGCTACACTTCGCCCGTACCTCAACGCAGTTCGCGCCACTTTACAGGCAGCGTTATGCTTGGAAAACTTCTCATCCCAAGTGGTGGAGCGACATAATAAGCCCGAAGTGGAAGTCAGGTAAGGTTTAAGGCAGGCAGATGGTTTGAGTTAGCACGCTAAGCTAAATACATGACACACTTCCTAGATATGTTCTTTCTTAAGTGGTTTTAGTGATTGTGCAATTTTTTAAGCAGGGCACATCATGTGACTGTTTATTGAGGAAATGTGTTGCAGAAGTTTTGTTTCTCTCCTTACATACAGTCCTAAATATACATAATGTCCTAAATATATGCAGCCTGTTTCAGAGGATATAGTTTCTCCAGTCTGAGGGGAACCACAAATGTACTGTAATTAATGTTTAAATAATTCCCTTTTCTCTGTAATAATAAAACAGTACCTGTACTTGATCCCAACTAAGATATAATTACCCCTTATTGGGGCAGAACAGCCCTATTGGGTTTATTTAATGGTTAAATGATTCCCTTTTCTCTGTAATAATAAAACAGTACCTGTACTTGATCCCAACTAAGATATAATTACCCCTTATTGGGGGCAGAACAGCCCTTTTGGGTTTATTTAATGGTTAAATGATTCCCTTTTCTCTGTAATAATAAAACAGTACCTGTACTTGATCCCAACTAAGATATAATTACCCCTTATTGGGGGCAGAACAGCCCTATTGGGTTTATTTCATGGTTAAATGATTCCCTTTTCTCTGTAATAATAAAACAGTACCTGTACTTGATCCCAACTAAGATATAATTACCCCTTATTGGGGCAGAACAGCCCTATTGGGTTTATTTAATGGTTAAATGATTCCCTTTTCTCTGTAATAATAAAACAATACCTGTAATTGATCCCAACTAAGATATAATTACCCCTTATTGGGGCAGAACAGCCCTTTTGGGTTTATTTAATGGTTAAATGATTCCCTTTTCTCTGTAATAATAAAACAGTACCTGTACTTGATCCCAACTAAGATATAATTACCCCTTATTGGGGGCAGAACAGCCCTATTGGGTTTATTTCATGGTTAAATGATTCCCTTTTCTCTGTAATAATAAAACAGTACCTGTACTTGATCCCAACTAAGATATAATTACCCCTTATTGGGGCAGAACAATCCTATTGGGTTTAATTTATGTTTTATTGATTTTTTATTAGATTTAAGGTATGGAGATCCAAATTACAGAAAGGCCCCTTTTCTGGAATACCCTTGGTCCTGAGCGTTCTGGATAACGGGTCCTATACCTGTACTATATTTTATAAAGCGATGGGGGAAGTAATTGCTCTAAAGGCCCATAAGAAATAAAGCTGGCTATACATGGGCTACCAACTTTGCCCCCTCCAGACCAAATTGGCAGCTTCTTGGTCTGTCTATGGGGCTTGCTCTGGCTGAAAGCCGGATTTGCCTGAAACCATATCAGAACCCTAAAAGTCATGTGATGGCCAGCAGCACAGGCAGGAATGGCTGTTAAGAACAGGGGGCAGATTTTACACGTAAATGTAAATGAGGATTTTTGGACAGAAATATGCCCCTTGTGTGCAACCAATCACTGTTACCAAGTTCTAATTCCTGTATTTATTGTTGTCTTTTATATAGGAGTAGCAAAGAGCTGCTCTTACAGCCAGTGGTTATTAGTCGAAATGAGAAGGAAAAAGTACTCATTGAGGGATCTATTAACTCTGTGCGTGTCAGCATTGCAGTAAAACAGGTAAGAGTCTTTCTTGGGGTTTTTATTTTAACATGGTTTGTGTGCTCTGTTAGCAGGGTTTGGTTTCGGCCTAATACACGGTCGTGGCCGAACTGAATTCAAATCCTAACTAGCATATTTTTACCCCTTCCGGATCCTAATTCGCATGGGATGGATTAGGGGGTTTGGCCGAACCCAAAAAACTGTTATCCCTATCTGTTACACATCATTTCAGGACAATAGACATCCAGTATGTTTCAAAACTATAGGGCTGATTTAGTAATTATTATGAAAGAATTAAATCCCATGATCAGTAGTGTTTATTGCTACAGCGACTGCATAAAAAATAAGACTTATTTACTATGTCACATGAACACACTTTCCAGGATCTGATCAATATTGATTAAATCTGCTAGAAAAAAAAATTCCGTTTTAGCTTCCTATCGGATTCACATCTTAAACCAGCTATTGGTCTGACTAGTTTGGGATAACACATTTTGAAGTCTAGGACAATGATGAATATATTGAATAGTATTTATCAAATTCATCAGTAAATATAAATCAGTTTTTAAAAGTTTCTTCACAAACTTGGGTTTGAATCCCTGGAAGTCCTGCAGTAAGTCAGCAGGTTTGAGAGTTTACATTTAAGTAAAATTGACATGATTAAAACAGAGCGGATTCCATGCACTTAAAACTCAGCCTGCATTGCCTTTATATGGTCACAGAACCCCTCATTGACTTCTAATATCCTTATCATTTACAGTAGGGGGTACATTATCCCATATAATACATGAGTGATACTCAGAGTTCCCTGTATAACTCAGCCTGCAGCCTTGTGCCTTTATATGGGCACAGAACCCCTCAGTGACTGCTAATATCCTTATCATTTACAGTAGGGGGTACATTATCCCTTATAATACATGAGTGATACTCAGAGTTCCCTGTATAACTCAGCCTGCAGCCTTGTGCCTTTATATGGGCACAGAACCCCTCAGTGACTGCTAATATCCTTATCATTTACAGTAGGGGGTACATTATCCCTTATAATACATGAGTGATACTCAGAGTTCCCTGTATAACTCAGCCTGCAGCCTTGTGCCTTTATATGGGGACAGAACCCCTCAGTGACTGCTAATATCCTTATCATTTACAGTAAGGGGTACATTATCCCTTATAATACACGAGTGATACTGCACAATGTGTCAGTCAAGTCTATTTTTGGGAAGGGGTGAATTTACATTACACCATTACTGCAAAGGGATGGATTGTCCCCCAGAAATGTTGATTGTGTTATTTTCTATTGGCACAATAGTAAGCTCTTTTTTGTTGTTGGTTGTTTTCACACTGCTAATGGGATGTTGCTGTATGTCCAGGGATATTGCACCACCCCTCTGTGTGTGTTAAATAAAGGGAAGTGTGACTACAGATCTCCCTGGACCTACTCAGATTTTCCTGACTTGCAAAACATCAGGTCTGTACTTGTGCCTTTATATGGTCCAAGAACTCTCAATTCTAAGCTCCATATATATATTTCAATAGGTTCCGTACATGAAGCGGTTTTATTTGTATGCAATGCATTGTGGGGATTGCAGTTGTGCAGAGGTTGCACATAATGGGCCCCCAGTGTGAAACCTTAATTCTGTATATCCCCCTGTTATTTATTGTGATTGTATTTAATGGATACATGTGGCCTTTGTGACATTAACAGAGATTTTTCTCCCACCCTTTAGGCAGATGAAATTGAAAAGATCTTATGTCATAAATTCATGCGCTTCATGATGATGAGAGCTGAAAATTTCTTTATTCTGCGCAGAAAGCCTGTAGAGGTAACTACGGAAGAGAACAGTGGTATATAATGCAGGGTATACCCTAGGCTTTAAAGGAACAGTAACACCAAAATAATGGAAATATCAAAGTAATTAAAATATAATATAGTGGTGTCCTGCAATGGTAAATGTTATGGGTTTAGCTCCAAAACCCTACTATACTTTATATATAAACAAAGCTGCCATAGGGGTAGCTATTGAATTTGAAATAGGGCTAGATAGCACAGGTTACATAGCAGACGACATATACACTCGTTAAAACACCATTGTATGCTACAGAGCTTATCTGTTTTCTGCTATTGAACTTGTGTCTTGTCGCTTTTTATCACACTTGAATGGCTGCACCCATGGCTACACAGCAGCTTATTCTATATTATAGAATATTATATCTACTATTGTAGTCATTATGAAGCAAGCACACAACTTTTACCAGTGCAGGGTTTTGCTAAAATACATTAGAATTAGAATCAGAATATTTAATATATAAAGATACAGCCTGGTTACCACTATTTGCCAATGTAATGACATTTTCCAAGGTTTCAACAGTGTTTTTTTTCCAGTGAAATCCCATTTGGGACAAAAAGCATTGTGTGCAATTATCCTTAAAGGGAAACTATACCCCCAAACAATGTAGGTCTCTATAAAAATATATTGCATAAACAAGCTCATATGTAAAACCCTGCTTCATCTAAATAAACCGTTTTCATAAAAATATAGTTTTTTATGGGACCTGTTATCCAGAATGCTCGGGACCTGGAGTTTTCCAGATAAGGGGTCTTTCCATAATTCGGATCTCCTACCTTAAATCTGCTAATAAAATTATTTAAACAGTAATTAAACCCAATAGGATTATTTTAGCTCCAGTAAGCGTTAATGATACCTTAGTACAAAGTACTGTTTTATTACAGAGAAAAGGGAATCATTTAACCATGAAATAAACCCAATAGGGCTGTTCTGCCCCAATAAGGGGTAATTATATCTTAGTTGGGATCAAGTACAGGTACTGTTTTATTATTACAGAGAAAAAGGAATCATTTAACCATGAAATAAACCCAATAGGGCTGTTCTGCCCCAATAAGGGGTAATTATATCTTAGTTGGGATCAAGTACAGGTACTGTTTTATTATTACAGAGAAAAGGGAATCATTTAACCATGAAATAAACCCAATAGGGCTGTTCTGCCCCCAATAAGGATTAATTATATCTTAGTTGGGATCAAGTACAGGTACTGTTTTATTATTACAGAGAAAAGGGAATCATTTAACCATTAAATAAACCCAATAGGGCTGTTCTGCCCCCAATAAGGGGTAATTATATCTTAGTTGGGATCAAGTACAGGTACTGTTTTATTATTACAGAGAAAAGGGAATCATTTTTAAAAATGTGAATTATTTGATTAAAATGGAGTCTGTGGGAGACTCTGAACTTTCTGGATAATGGGTTTCCGGATAAGAGGTCTGATACCTGTATGTGCTATTGGGTAATCCTACATAGAAAACTGCCATTTTAAGTACTAAGGGCCGCCCCCTGGGATCATAGGATTCACAGTGCACACAAACAAGCCAAGGCACACATACATGCTAGGCCCCATCAGCCAATGAATGGGCAGAGTTCTGCCTTTTGCTCCCACACTACTTCCTGTTACAGTTAGAGCTGCATCACTTCCTGTCAGCTGATCTCTGAGGGAGCACACAGCCCATCACTAAATGGCGGCTCAAGGGAAAGGATGTAAAAGGGCAATATTTACTGATATATATATTCCAGTTAGATACTTTAGTCGGTCATTTAACATAATATAAACTATCTGTTGGTTAGGTATTCATTCTGGGGGTATAGTTTTCCATTAAAGGATATGTTAGCCTTTTTATTGTAAACTTCCTAAACAGCCCCCAGAATAACAAACCTTCCTTCCTGCATTCAGTCTATAATGTTTCTAAATCACAAGCTGAAAGCTGCAACTCATTGAAGCTCCACCCTCTTTTCAAAAATGATGTGAGACTGAATGCAGGGGGGAAGATGTGTTATTCTGGGCACTATGTAGAGTAATGTATTTAAGTCCTAGCTTACTTCAACTGAGTTGGTATCACTTTTATGCCATTTAGCCTGACATTCCTTGCAATGTTCTCTGCAGCTTGTGGGTTGGCTGCTATAATGAATTAATCCGGTGTGTGTGGGAGAGACTGGGCTTATGCCAGCGGGGCTATGGCTATAGATCCAATGTGTTCTGATGAACATGTTCCCGTTACCAGGGATACGATATCAGCTTCCTGATCACAAACTTCCACACGGAGCAGATGTACAAGCACAAACTGGTCGACTTTGTGATTCATTTCATGGAGGAGATTGACAAGGAGATCAGCGAGATGAAGCTGTCAGTCAATGCTAGAGCACGTATCGTAGCCGAGGAGTTCCTGAAGAATGTAAGCGAGAATTTCATTTACCTACGAGAAAGCTTTCTTTAAGTTGTGCCAATACATGTGGGCAGTACTATGGTTCTGGCCCTTACAACAGCCAGTAGACTCTAAATTATCTCTTTATAATAATATACATGTCAGCTATATGATTAAAGAATGCATGTCCGGGTTTAAACAACATGGCCGACAGAAGCAACAGACTTAGCACCTTAGACAACTCAGGTAGCCTATTGGCTTGTGTAGGTTGCCTTTCCTATGTACTGTCTGACAGATACATGGCTAAAAATGGCCCAAAATTATCAGGCAGGTTAGAAAATCCTCTTGGACGAGGACCACATCTTCCTGTTGATGCAGTCCTTTCCTAACTGGGGCCTGCATTATGATTCTGGGGGGCAAATAATTCAGCCTAATTTGGTAAGATCTTGTTTAGCTACCCTGCCAATCGAGAGAATCTTTACATGTATCTCTTGGATGATGCCCTATTCAGGTTTTTGCTTTGGGGGGGATATGAACTCAGTAGGAGCCCTATGATAGGTGATAAGAACCTTGTGGCCTTTTAAATAATATTAAGCACTGTATAGTACATGTACTTAAAAAGATAAGTAAAACATTTAAAAATGTAAAATTGATGAGAGTGCTATTCTAAGCACTTTTGCAATTTATAGTCATTTGTTTTTGAATTTCAACATATTAAGGGGCTTATGTACTGTCAATATGAATACATTTTGTCACAACAGCGCCACCTGCTGGTCAGTTACCCACCATGATGTTGTCGAGGAAGTTTCAAGAGAAAGAAAGATGGCTGGTCTGGAAAGATATGAGAAATGTTATCTGAGGTGTCTAATATTTTTCCTAACCAGAAGAACATTAGACCAGCCTTCTTTTTTTTTTCTCCTGACAACTTCCTTGACAAAATCATGGTCGGAAACTGACCAGCAGGCGGAGCTGTTAGAACAGCGCTCCTATCAATTTTACATTCACTTATTTTGAAGGTTTTCTTATAATTTAACTAGTCCATTCACACAGCAAGCAGTGCATGGTTATATTAGCCCTTCCCCATCCCCTTTTGTTGGGCAGGGAAATAGGCGGACTGGCATTTTGTGTCTCTGTGCAGACTATGAGAAAATTACAAGTGTCCCACGGGAGCACTTACCGCTATGATCTACGTGTGCTACACGCGAGCCAACTCCCAGATGGCCCCAAACATCAAGTAGAAAAAATATATATAGCAGAGCACCACAGAATAAAAATCAAAAACAAAATAACAAAAATTATTAGGTCATCTAAAAAGGCACATGTACAACAAGGACCTACGCTTTACGTGTTTTGTGGCATCCTGAGATGACCTAATTAAGACTGTTTTTGATTTTTATTCCGTGGTGTTCCGCTATATATATTTTTTCAGACTATGAGAAAACCTAGGGAGGTTTCCAGTAAAGAGGCAATATATGTCAGGAGTAGAAAAGGTAAAATTATGGGTGCCAGGTTGTTAGGCACCCCCAGTGGTGCTAGTCATTTAAGCTTCTGGGGTGGCGGTTTTTTTTTTTTTAATTTATTTTTTTAATAAGAAGGCAACTAATTAATATTTTTGTTTTTCAGTTTTAATGATTGTGGATTGGCTGCAGGATGTGACTTCCTCATTTGCTCCAGGATCTCTGCGTTGCTGCCGTCATTGGCTGGGCAGGGGATATTAGGGCCAAGGGAGGGGGCTTGCATTTAAATGCAGATTAAAGAGGCAGTGAATGTCTGTCGAAAGATACCTCCAGGGGGAAAATGTACATGGCATTTACCTTCATTCCAAAATCCCCCACAGGATGGGACAGAAATATTTTTTATTGTTATTTTGAGAGAAAAATGATGTGCTTGTCTGAATCTGTATTCCTTTTTTTTTATCATTGCTTCTATTTCCTTCTGCAGCCTCTTCAAAAGGGCCTCCCAATTCTATCCGTAAAAGCCCCCAACTGGAATCTCAGTGGCACTGAAGGGGTTAGCTTGGGTTTTCATCCTAGATACTCCCTAAAAAAAAAAAAAACTTTATTAAGGAACAAAAAAAAATAAAAATCTGCCAAGGATTGAATGATAATGTTGTACATCAGCGGGGTCTGTACTACGTTCCTACTAAGCTGCTGCCCTGCCACTTGTGTCCGCACAGGTTTGTTAAGTAGAGTTTGGGCCCAAGCGGGGATAACACATACTCCATAATACTGCCATAGTATCTAGAGGTACTGTAATCCTTGTTTTCCCTGTTACTGTGGCTATAATGTGCTCTTGTACAGCGAGGAGCTCAGCCTTGGGCTCTGAATCAGGTAGTAGCTTCCCCCCCGGTGGGCCTGACACACAGACTGTTGCCAAATGATACAGTTGAACCTTGTCACGTACTCGGAAAGGTTTACAAGGAGCTTAGTACCCGCAACACAATGGAAATTGGAAAGTTGTATCTCCTGTTTCTTCTGCTTTTTTTGCACTTACAGTAGATTTTTTCTTATTCAAAAATAAAGCCTTTTGTCCTGTCTCCTCTGGCTGCTCTATGGGGTTTTTAGTAGGATATTAGAGAGAACCTTTGTAGCTTTTGAACTACTTGCTTTTCTTTTTTTGCCTCTTTCCAGCTTTCAGATGGGGGGAACCTGACCCCGGCAGCCAAACTATTGCTCTGGAAGGCTATAATTTAATTATTATTGTTACTTTTTATTGATTACCTTCCTGTTCAGGCCTTCTGCTATTCCAGTCTGTCATTAAACCAGACTGGTTACTAGGGAAACTTGGGCCCTAGTGACCAGATAGTGACCGATACTCCACTCGGCTGCTGAAATTTAAAAACAAAAAGCATAAATATGGACTAATTCTAAATTGTCTTACAAAATCACTGTCTATATCATCTGAATGTGAATGACATCTTTAAAGGGGAACTATTGCGAAAATAAAAACTTAATATAACCTTTATCATAAGAAACTTTATGACATAACCAAGTTAGTCTTCACTATCCCCCTCTCTGCATGGTTTTTTTTTTGTTCCTCTCTTTTTCAAGTCAAATTTTGATTGACAGGTCTAATAAATCCTTTGGGGGAGTGGGGGTCTTGCACCCTTTACATATAAGATGAATTAGAGCTACTCGTTGAAACTAACTGACTCTGAAGGAGATCCTGTCTCTCTACATCTCTTTTTTTTGTATTCGACTTACCTGTCAATCAAAATCAGACCCTGACCTGCAAGAAGAGAGAATGAAGAGAGACGGGGGAGTGAAAAGTTTATAATTGATTATTGTTAGACAATTTCTAATTTCTATAAAAAAAAGATAAAGCTTATATTACATTTTCATTTGGACAGTAGTTCCCCCTTTAATCATTTGACTGCTTTGAATTTTGTTGTGTGTTGCCATTAAACAAGCGGGGCAGTGTAGCTTAAAAGGCAAGCCAAAAACATAGGATCTGTGGATCCATCACAATGGTACCTTCAGGCTGAGATCATTCATTCTGCTACACGGTTACAAGAAATGTGGCTTCCAGATATTTCCGTGCAGCACTCTGAGCGTCACAGATGCTTCCATTCTCCCCTGACACCTTGCAAATAAACAATAGCTCTGTGGGAAATACATCCAAGCGTATTCCAGATTCTCAGATTTGGAAAGTGTTTACAGTGTTTCTGCGTATCGAAGGCACCTGCTTTTGCTCTTCAGACCTGTTTAAATTAAAGGGGAAAATCACCTTTGAATACATTTTAGAATTTACCATAGAAAGCACTGATGCAACCCTGAAATCCTACGGAACTGGCCCTGCTATGAAAGCTGCCTTTTGGTTAAGCTGATGGCACCCAGAATAAGACTGCACCCATTTAAGTATAAGGTCTGGTTTCTTTGAAGGCAATATAACACAATAGGAGGGCAAAGGTACACATATGATACATTAAGCCCGTAACAAATATGAAAGCAAAGTGAAATACAAGTGGATTTTTCCAGTTATTGTAATGCAACTTTCAAGCCTTTTTATATGAGACTACACATAAACTAAGCCCGGTGCTACCAGCGACAGGAGAGAGACACAAAACAGTTTATGGCTGATTTATTCATACGTAGATTGGCCTCACTTCTGGAAGTGAAAGTTGCAATATGATCCTGTGTTCAGTATGAACAAAATAAATAAATAAATAAAATGTGCATTTGTTATAATTATAAAATGTAGTACTTTCATAAAGACTGTTTTCTCTGTAATTTGCTGTGAGTAATATTCCCACTTTGTCTCTCCACTGTTGCTGGGGGGGGGGGGGGGGCTGTGGGATAGCAGGTATAGTAGGGAGAGATGGTGCCTATAGTAGCAGTGGGGGGATAATAGCCTCTGGGAAGGGACTGGGGCTGTGGGATAGCAGGTATAGTAGGGAGAGATGGTGCCTATAGTAGCAGTGGGATAATAGCCTCTGGGAAGGGACTGTGGCTGTGGGATAGCAGGTATAGTAGGGGGAGATGGTGCCTATAGTAGCAGTGGGGGGATAATAGCCTCTGGGAAGGGACTGGGGCTGTGGGATAGCAGGTATAGTAGGGAGAGATGGTACCTATAGTAGCAGTGGGGGATAATAGCCTCTGGGAAGGGACTGGGGCTGTGGGATAGCAGGTATAGTAGGGGGAGATGGTGCCTATAGTAGCAGTGGGGGGATAATAGCCTCTGGGAAGGGACTGGGGCTGTGGGATAGCAGGTATAGTAGGGAGAGATGGTACCTATAGTAGCAGTGGGGGATAATAGCCTCTGGGAAGGGACTGGGGCTGTGGGATAGCAGGTATAGTAGGGAGAGATGGTGCCTATAGTAGCAGTGGTGGGATAATAGCCTCTGGGAAGGGACTGTGGCTGTGGGATAGCAGGTATAGTAGGGGGAGATGGTGCCTATAGTAGCAGTGGGGGGATAATAGCCTCTGGGAAGGGACTGGGGCTGTGGGATAGCAGGTATAGTAGGGAGAGATGGTACCTATAGTAGCAGTGGGGGATAATAGCCTCTGGGAAGGGACTGGGGCTGTGGGATAGCAGGTATAGTAGGGAGAGATGGTGCCTATAGTAGCAGTATGGGGATAATAGACTCTGGGAAGGGACTGGGGCTGTGGGATAGCAGGTATAGTAGGGAGAGATGGTGCCTATATTAGCAGTGGGGGGATAATAGCCTCTGGGAAGGGACTGGGGCTGTGGGATAGCAGGTATAGTAGGGAGAGATGGTGCCTATAGTAGCAGTGGGGGGATAATAGCCTCTGGGAAGGGACTGGGGCTGTGGGATAGCAGGTATAGTAGGGAGAGATGGTGCCTATAGTAGCAGTGGGGGGGATAATAGCCTCTGGGAAGGGACTGGGGCTGTGGGATAGCAGGTATAGTAGGGAGAGATGGTGCCTATAGTAGCACTGGGATAATAGCCTCTGGGAAGGGACTGGGGCTGTGGGATAGCAGGTATAGTAGGGAGAGATGGTGCCTATAGTAGCAGTGGGGGGGATAATAGCCTCTGGGAAGGGACTGGGGCTGTGGGATAGCAGGTATAGTAGGGAGAGATGGTGCCTATAGTAACAGTGGGGGGATAATAGCCTCTGGGGAGGGACTGGGGCTGTGGGATAGCAGGTATAGTAGGGAGAGATGGTGCCTATAGTAGCAGTGGGGGGATAATAGCCTCTGGGAAGGGACTGTGGCTGTGGGATAGCAGGTATAGTAGGGAGAGATGGTGCCTATAGTAGCAGTGGGATAATAGCCTCTGGGAAGGGACTGGGGCTGTGGGATAGCAGGTATAGTAGGGAGAGATGGTGCCTATAGTAGCAGTGGGATAATAGCCTCTGGGAAGGGACTGGGGCTGTGGGATAGCAGGTATAGTAGGGAGAGATGGTGCCTATAGTAACAGTGGGGGGATAATAGCCTCTGGGGAGGGACTGGGGCTGTGGGATAGCAGGTATAGTAGGGAGAGATGATGCCTATAGTAGCAGTGGGGGGATAATAGCCTCTGGGGAGGGACTGGGGCTGTGGGATAGCAGGTATAGTAGGGAGAGATGGTGCCTATAGTAGCAGTGGGGGGATAATAGCCTCTGGGAAGGGACTGGGGCTGTGGGATAGCAGGTATAGTAGGGGGAGATGGTGCCTATAGTAGCAGTGGGGGGATAATAGTCCCTGGGAAGGGACTGGGGCTGTGGGATAGCAGGTATAGTAGGGAGAGATGGTGCCTATAGTAGCAGTGGGGGGATAATAGCCTCTGGGAAGGGACTGGGGCTGTGGGATAGTAGGGAGAGATGGTGCCTATAGTAGCAGTGGGGGGATAATAGCCTCTGGGAAGGGACTGGGGCTGTGGGATAGCAGGTATAGTAGGGAGAGATGGTGCCTATAGTAGCAGTGGGGGGATAATAGCCTCTGGGAAGGGACTGGGGCTGTGGGATAGCAGGTATAGTAGGGAGAGATGGTGCCTATAGTAGCAGTGGGGGGATAATAGCCTCTGGGAAGGGACTGTGGCTGTGGAATAGCAGGTATAGTAGGGAGAGATGGTGCCTAGTACAGTACAGTGCCAGTACATGCAGACATGTCTTCAATAAGGTCCAGTCTGCGATTCAAAATAGGCCCTGGCATTTCAAGCACACAGAGGCCCAAACAGTCCCACCTGCCCAATAAATACTGACTGTCTATGGCATTGTAGGGACCCATAACTTAACATGACTCTATGGCTTTAAACCCTACCACTTCCTAGTTTATGCTGTTACTGGGCGAAGACCCATGGATCCAGTATATAGTTTTGCACATGTGCCTTATTGGTTTACAGGTTGACTCCACCCTTTGCACTCTAATATAGTGTTTAGCAAAGGGGTGGGGTTCCTCTTTGGCCGCCTCTGGGGTCTCAGGTGGATGGTCCACTGAGCCTGGGATCAACAGGGACCCAGTAAAGCCATCTCTACCCTAGAGTACCCATCTACACTCTAGAGAAGTCGGGGACAGGGACCCCGTGAATGAGGAACAGATAGACAGTTACTCTCCGTAGAGCACTTTCTAAGAAAGTGAGAAAGAGAGGGAAGGAAGCAAGGGCAGGTTCTGGCTCCAACCAGGAAAGAAGGTGGAAGTAGCCTTCCATACAGGCACTGTTGCCTCAGCATAGGGCCACGGTTAAGCCGCAGGATACAGACAAGTAACTCAACCCTGATCCATAGTCAGCTGTAGGACTCCTTAAAGCTAAAGGTATTCAACCTGAGGACTGAGGTATCTATCCAAACTGTCGAGCTGACCAGGTGCCTTTACCTTGCCCAGTCTCCCAAAAGAGGTTGGATAAACCGGTGGCTTCCTCTTTTGTTATCCTCAGAGTGATACTGTATTCTGCATTTGTGAGTATGATCTAACCCTGTGAGCTAATTGCCTAACACAATAAACCAAGTCCATTATTTACTATTTTACTCTGCACACAGTATCAGTGAGTTGTAGTTGCACTACACCCCGGGATATTTCCACTTCTGAGGGTCTGAGTCCTATGTACCTCATGCTCTAAACCTATTCTAGATGGCGCTTCCTGCTTTTAAAGCCAAATAGGGGTTACAGCATCTTACAGCCCCTCTAGTCCGGGCCTCCACTCACTGAAGCTGATCCAGTGCTGGTTCTGCAGGGCACAGAGTTGGGTGGTACATAGTGCCCAGTGAAGCTGATCCAGTGCTGGTTCTGCAGGGCACAGAGTTGGGTGGTACATAGTGCCCAGTGAAGCTGATCCAGTGCTGGTTCTGCAGGGCACAGAGTTGGGTGGGTACATAGTGCCCAGTGAAGCTGATCCAGTGCTGGTTCTGCAGGGCACAGAGTTGGGTGGGTACATAGTGGCCAGTGAAGCTGATCCAGTGCTGGTTCTGCAGGGCACAGAGTCCTAGTGCCCAGTGAAGCTGATCCGGTGCTGGTTCTGCAGGGCACAGAGTCGGGTGGGTACATAGTGCCCAGTGAAGCTGATCCAGTGTTGGCTCTGCAGGGCACAGAGTCCTAGTGCCCAGTGAAGCTGAACCAGTGCTGGTTCTGCAGGGCACAGAGTTGGGTGGGTACATAGTGCCCAGTGAAGCTGATTCGGTGCTGGTTCTGCAGGGCACAGAGTCCTAGTGCCCAGTGAAGCTGATCTGGTGCTGGTTCTGCAGGGCACAGAGTTGGGTGGGTACATAGTGCCCAGTGAAGCCGATCCGGTGCTGGTTCTGCAGGGAACAGAGTCCTAGTGCCCAGTGAAGCTGATCCAGTGCTGGTTCTGCAGGGCACAGAGTTGGGTGGGTACATAGTGCCCAGTGAAGCTGATCCGATGCTGGTTCGCAGGGCACAGAGTTGGGTGGGTACATAGTGCCCAGTGAAGCTGATCCGGTGCTGGTTCTGCAGGGCACAGAGTTGGGTGAGTGCATAGTGCCCAGTGAAGCTGCAGTATTGCTGGGTGGCACAGAGCTGGGTGGGTACACAGTGCCCACTATAGATGTTTTATTGCTGGGTGGCACAGAGCTGGGTGGGTACATAGTGCCCAGTGAAGCTGCTTTATGGCTGGGTGGCACAGAGCTGGGTAGGTACATAGTGCCCAGTGAAGCTGCTTTATTACTGGGGTGGCACAGAGTTGGGTGGGTGCATAGTGCCCAGTAAAGCTGCTTTATTGCTGGGGGGGGCACAGAGTTGGGTGGGTGCATAGTGCCCAGTAAAGCTGCTTTATTGCTGGGGGGGGCACAGAGTTGGGTGGGTGCATAGTGCCCAGTAAAGCTGCTTTATGGCTGGGTGGCACAGAGCTGGGTAGGAACATAGTGCCCACTATAGATGTTTTATTGCTGGGTGGCACAGAGCTGGGTGGGTACATAGTGCCCAGTGAAGCTGCTTTATGGCTGGGTGGCACAGAGCTGGGTGGGTACATAGTACCCACTATAGATGTTTTATTGCTGGGTGGCACAGAGCTGGGTGGGTACATAGTGCCCAATGAAGCTGCTTTATGCCTGGGTGGCACAGAGCTGGGTGGGTACATAGTGCCCACTATAGATGTTTTATTGCTGGGTGGCACAGAGTTGGGTGGGTGCATAGTGCCCAGTAAAGCTGCTTTATGGCTGGGTGGCACAGAGCTGGGTGGGTACATAGTGCCCACTATAGATGTTTTATTGCTGGGTGGCACAGAGCTGGGTGGGTACATAGTGCCCAGTGAAGCTGCTTTATTGCTGGGGTGGCACAGAGTTGGGTGGGTGCATAGTGCCCAGTGAAGCTGCTTTATGGCTGGGTGGCACAGAGCTGGGTAGGTACATAGTGCCCACTATAGATGTTTTATTGCTGGGTGGCACAGAGCTGGGTGGGTACATAGTGCCCAGTAAAGCTGCTTTATGGCTGGGTGGCACAGAGCTGGGTGGGTACATAGTGCCCAGTGAAGCTGCTTTATGGCTGGGTGGCACAGAGCTGGGTGGGTACATAGTGCCCACTATAGATGTTTTATTGCTGGGTGGCACAGAGCTGGGTGGGTACATAGTGCCCAGTGAAGCTGCTTTATTGCTGGGTGGCACAGAGCTGGGTGGGTAAATAGTGCCCAGTGAAGCTGCTTTATGGCTGGGTGGCACAGAGCTGGGTGGGTACATAGTGCCCACTATAGATGTTTTATTGCTGGGTGGCACAGAGCTGGGTGGGTACATAGTGCCCAATGAAGCTGCTTTATGGCTGGGTGGCACAGAGCTGGGTAGGTACATAGTGCCCACTATAGATGTTTTATTGCTGGGTGGCACAGAGTTGGGTAGGTACATAGTGCCCAGTGAAGCTGCTTTATGGCTGGGTGGCACAGAGCTGGGTAGGTACATAGTGCCCACTATAGATGCTGTATTGCTGGGTGGCACAGAGCTGGGTAGGTACATAGTGCCCACTATAGATGCTGTATTGCTGGGTGGCACAGAGCTGGGTAGGTACATAGTGCCCACTATAGATGTTTTATTGCTGGGTGGCACAGAGCTGGGTAGGTACATAGTGCCCACTATAGATGCTGTATTGCTGGGGGGCACAGAGCAGGCATGTATATGGACTCATACTCTGTGCCAGGATGAGGAAACACGCAGACCAGACCCACTGACACAGCCCACAGATAAACAGAACACACTGTACTTTCCCAGTCTCTGCCTGCCTGCCGGCCAATTGCTTATAAGTTCCCTCTCTTTACCCGGCTCCGCCCCCACTGCCTTCTGAGCGGCACCCCGGCCTGCCCCTACATGACTGACAGACTGTATCACCAATGGCTGGTTTGCTATTGTCTGCGTGACACGCCCACTCACCCTGCCCCGTTACTCTGTGTGACAGGAATACAGATAAACTTATTTGACCTGTCCGCTCTGCCGCTCAGTCATATTTTGGTTCCGTGCGCTCAGCCTAAGCATTGTGTACCGGCGCTTACATTAAGGGAACACAGCTGTGGCGCCCCTATTAGTACCCAATCAGCACCAAGCTCCCTCCTCCCTGCCCTCAGCTCAAAGTCCTGAAAGGGTTCTGGACTGAAGCTCCCTGAGTGACAGCAATGAAGCCAATCACGTGAAAGGCACACTCGCTATGTCCAATCAGAAAGCGTCTTAGCTAACTCCCCGCCCTCAAGTTACTATTGACCGCCCCAGTGACTGTGGCCCTGAGGTTTCGGGCAGGGGTCAGTCAGTGAGGAGTTGGTCTGTCACACACAATGGTCTGGTGGAGAGCTAGCTCGGCCGATATTGATGTGAATCCGGACCTGGCCAGTGAGAGGGCCGCCCCGTCCTTCTGTGTGGAGTCCCTCACTAACCTGCTGGATGGCTCTGTGGAGAAAACACGCGTGAGGAGATATGTGGGTAAGAGGTTCTGCAGCAGCTTATACAGGGAACTCTGAGTATCACTCATGTATTATAAGGGATAATGTACCCCCTACTGTAAATGATAAGGATATTAGCAGTCACTGAGGGGTTCTGTGCCCATATAAAGGCACAAGGCTGCAGGCTGAGTTATACAGGGAACTCTGAGTATCACTCATGTATTATAAGGGATAATGTACCCCCTACTGTAAATGATAAGGATATTAGCAGTCACTGAGGGGTTCTGTGCCCATATAAAGGCACAAGGCTGCAGGCTGAGTTATACAGGGAACTCTGAGTATCACTCATGTATTATAAGGGATAATGTACCCCCTACTGTAAATGATAAGGATATTAGCAGTCACTGAGGGGTTCTGTGCCCATATAAAGGCACAAGGCTGCAGGCTGAGTTATACAGGGAACTCTGAGTATCACTCATGTATTATAAGGGATAATGTACCCCCTACTGTGAGTTTTAAGGATATTAGAAGTCACTGAGGTTCATTGGCTAGAGTGGTTTTATACAGCTCACAGGTGACCTATAATATCCTTATGTTTTCCATCAGGTGTAAATGTACTATGAGAAAATTCTTGCTTTGTTGAGACCAAAGGGTGAAGCCGCCTGAAATTCTTTGTAATCATCTTGAAAAAGGAACAGAAATGTTTTTAAAGCTTTGTGTGATTATCATCTTAATTAGACAATAAATGTATCACCTTTACTCCACATTTATTATGTGTAACACAAGTATTACCTTTGAAAACATTGCAGTATGTCTCCATGCTTTAGTTCCAAGACAATCTACGACAGGCTCAACCTCTGGGGATATCTAGTCTAGATAATAATTATTTACTTCAAGCTTCACT
The DNA here is from genome assembly GCF_000004195.4 of Xenopus tropicalis. Lineage (NCBI taxonomy): Eukaryota > Metazoa > Chordata > Amphibia > Anura > Pipidae > Xenopus > Xenopus tropicalis. The sequence goes on from NC_030680.2 coordinate 138,611,689, forward strand.
TTGCTTGGCCCTCAGACTGGGTCTCCTGATTTGCTGCTTTAGGGTGCAGGCTCCAAAGTATGGGGACGTCTAATTTAAAGGACATGTCAACCCCCAAAAAATGATATTTCGGCAAATAATTATATTTTGGGCTGACTTTTTAAGGGAAAGAGTATGGAAGTACACAGAAAAGTTGAAGTACACAGAAAAGGGTCCTTGTCTAAATCCGTTTCCAGTAACTGGTTATCCAGTGCAATGGAGTTTGTAATATAAACTAATCACAGAGTGAGAATACTGAGGGGTGCTGGGAGTGGTAGCTTCTCAGCATTGGGGGTGCTAGAGGTTAGACCCAACCCACAGATAGTTTCACAATCAGAAATTCTGAGCTAGTTATTATCATTAGTGAGCGCCTCCAAGCTATAAATACTATTTTGGTCTCCTGTAGAATTGATCTGATCATCACATTTAAGGGATGCTAAAATGAAGACAAGTGTTCCACCCAAACACATGGAAATATCCCAGCCTTTAGCAGCACAATGGATATCTCAATCTCAGTTATTTTTTTTCCTTCCTCGTCTGCTTCTTTCTGCATATTTCTAATGGGGGTCACCAACAGTGTCGGACTGAGATGCCAGGGGCCCCCCAGAAAACCCTAGACTATGGGCCCACTCTCAAAACTTTAATTCCTCCTCTTCTCCCTCAACCTCTTTATTATCCTCGTCTCTTTTCTCTACATACTATACTGTATTCTTCCATCTATCAAGCTTCCTTGTTCCCACACAGAAATAGGGAATGACCATGAAATAGGCTAAATAGTTGGAAGCAAGAGGCCCCACTGACCCCTGGGCCCACCGGGAATTTTCCTGGTATCCTGGTGGGCCAGTCCGAAACTGGTCACCAAACTATTGTGCTCAGTGTTATCGTTATTATTGGTTTATATTATTTATCTTTCTCTTTGTACCCTCTCTTATGTATCTTCCAGTCCTTTATTCAAACCATTACCTGATTGCTAGGGTAAATTGGACCCTAGCAACCAGATAGCTTCTAAAAATTCCAAACTGGAGAGCTGCTGAACAAAAAGCGAATTCATTTAAAAAAATACAAAAACAAAAAATAATGACCAACCGAAAATTGTCTCAGAATTTTTCTGTCTCAATGTTAATTTAATGTTACCCCTTTTCCAGAACATGGTTTGTTTTTTTAAAACTGCACAAATATTCCAAATGAAATAGGTCCCTTAATAGGAATTGTTTATAAATCTGCACTTAATTATATTTGATTGTTGCAGGCTTCAGTACATAGGGAGTTTGTCTCAATGATATAATATTGTAAGTTGGTGGCTTTTTTTCATTTTTTTCTTTTAAGTTAGCACCATCCTCAAAGATCCAGTTTTCAGCAAAGAAAATCACTATTTTAAAACGCGCCAGGAGCGATACGAAGGGGCCATACGCAATAGTTTTCATCTGAAGCAGAAAATTAAGGAACTGGGTTGGAGGGAAGATGGACCAGAAGGTGAAGTTATTTACAGGTAATTTACTTAGGTTTAGAAAGACTCATATTATATGTCACATGTCCCCCCTTCCCATTGGAGCTCCATAATGCCAGACATGTCTTCCACCAGATTCACAAAGAATCTGCTGTGTATCGGTGGCCAAATCATGCCCCATTTATGCAGTAACAGGGATATACTTGCACCCTGTGGAAATACAGCCTTAGATCTGAGATACTTGTAGATACTTTATATTGAGTGTCTGTGTGATTATAATATGTAAAGGATTAAATAATGTCTTGCCTAACTGCCCCTTGGAGGCATTATAAGGTGAGAAGCTATATAAGCTATAATGAAGCTTCTTAGGATAAGATATTAAAGGTGTGGTTATCCCCTTTTAATGAAATTAACTGACAAAATGTGAGTTTAAAATCTAATTGTATCTGTAATACAGCTGGTAACACACCCAGATTAATTATTTCAGCTATTAAAAATTGCAACTAAGCCATGATTAATCTTATACTGATTACTGTTAGGGCTTCTGTGTCTCTTCCCATGACCACCAACCTGTTCCCTGTCTCTCCTCTTTAGTCTAAGTATAGCTATTGAGCCAGGTTTGGCCTGGGTTGCTGTAGATTAGAGACCAGCATCTGCCTGATCGTGTGGACCCCACAGCTTATTACATCCACCGCTCAACCCGACTCTCACCAGCTTTATACACAAGTAACCCACTGCCCATCTAAGGAAGTGGTATCATTAGAAAACATCAGAAAGTGATATCATACAGGTAGAGCTTGTAGGAAAGGAGACAAATAATCTGTTTTGTAAAAAGTAGTACAAAATGTTATACTGGACTTAATGCCACAATCTGCACTCCTACCCACATCTGCATTTACCTTCCCACTGCCTGCACAATACCAACATTCTCTGTGTGTACCTGACTAGCTGCAGGGCACTGCTATAGGGTAATATAGTTAAGGGGCAGTATTAAATAGTACACTGCAAATAATGTTTTTTATTCAGTTGATTTCTATACATTTATTTGCCATGGGAGAAACAGAAACATTAGATGGTCTCTCAGGGCAAAATGAACAGATAGTATTTTTTTTTTAAAGGTAAATTTTTATTGGTTTTATAACATCACAAAACAATACAATACAAAACAGTGTTTAATATAGTGACATTGGAATGGTGTTGAGTCGGGTTTAGGTCAATACAAGCAAGGATACTATTGCTAGGCATTGCAGTTGTCACTGTGTAGGTGGCTGTGTTTAGTTCTGTCGGGTCAGTCATGCTTAATATAATGGGTTAACCTATGTGTCCAGATTAACAGATAGTATTTTTAAGCAACAGTCATTTATGTATGCGATATGAAAATTACCATTTTCTTTCTTCCGTGTCTATCTGAGTGCAGGGCCATGGGAGGAGAACTTGCCCTGAACATCCACGGCGTCTTCATAAAATCTATTTTGGCACTGGGGACAGATGAACAGGTTGCCAAATGGATTCCTCTAGCAAATAATTGCAATATATTGGGAACATATGCGCAAACCGAACTTGGACATGGTAAGTTTTCTGGCCATGAATCTTAAATGGGTAAGGAGATGCCTTTGATATGCTCACACATTAGGCTGAAGTGAAAGACAGTACAAACTAGAGTAGATAGTGATTGTCCCCAATGCTTACCTGCAACTGGCACAGATGCTGTTAATCAGGGCCAGACTGGGATTCAAAATAGGCCCTGGAATTTGAAGTACATGGAGGCCCAAACAGGCCCCCACCAGTCCAGGCCTAGTGTAAATTAAAAACCTACCCCTTGTCTCATAGCAACATGACCATTTATGGTCACTAATAATATTCACTACTTTCCCCTAGGAGCTGGACAGATTAAACACAGATTAAAGGTCAACATCACCCAAAAAAGATTTTTATTTTGCACAAACAAAATGAATTCTAAGCAAATTTACAATATACATTAATTGAACATTTCAATGTTAATCAGCTGCCATCTGTTTCAGTGCTTACTGAATCAGAACCAGAATTGCAGAGACTTTAACAGTCGGATACTGCTCCATGGAAATCACATAAAAACCCCAGCACTGTTGATTTTCTTGTTATTTTTCCCTAAAAATAATTCACAAGCTTGTGTTTATGATTTTGTGTTTGTGAATATAATATGTGTGTCTGTGTGTAATATAAGATATTATATATATATGTACTTATGTATTACAATTTTGATGCTTTGCAGGAACATATCTACGGGGACTGGAAACTACAGCAACTTTTGACATTTCTACCCAGGAATTCATCATCAACACACCCCAAATATCAGCCACAAAATGGTGGCCTGGAGACTGTAAGTTGAGCGCACTCATAAATTCACATACCTGGTGGCTTTGCAATATAAAAAGAAACAATACTTGCTTCTCTGTTTTTTCAGTTGCTCATTACAGTATTGAATGTCCTTCTTACAAATAAATTTTGTTGGGAATGTACCACAACTGTCCCTTTCTGCAACTTACAGAGCTCAGATGGTCCCATACTATTAAACTGGACTTACAGTGGGGCCCAGAGCTCTAGCTGGAAGGCCAATTAGGGTGAGATTTGCAGAGACATTGGCCCCCAGTTTGTTGTAAAGTAATGTAAAGTGCTGTGTTACTTGCTGGAGCTGTATAAGTAAAAGACAATGCTGAATGACTCTCTGCTCTCCTAGATGTAAGCCCTCGAAGGTCTGTTAAGATGAAATTTTGGGGAAAACATGTGCTCTCCTAGATACTCTTGGAACTATAACTGCATGGCTACGATAATAGCTTAATGTGAGCCAGAAGTGGCATCTAGAAAATGGAATGCAGTACATTATGTTCTGAATCTGCAAAGAGATTTCCCAACATAGCAGACAACAGTACAATGTGGATGTAGCTATAAAGGCTCAGGTTTTATATTTTCCAAGCAAAGCAGTATTGGAGTGTAGCTACATTATACACCCAATTCAGGCAGGCAAAACAGTACCAACAAGCGGCTGTTGCACGTGAGAATCAACTGAACATTTTGAAAGTGGTAATCCATCACAGTCTGTACTGTACTGCAATGTAGAATGCATTTTTTATGTGTTCAGCATGGATGTATGTGGATCCATAGACACAGAACCACAGGGCAGCCTAAGCCTTGCATTTCTGTGGAATGCATGGGAATCTACTGCTCTTAAAAACACAAGCAAAAATGCCCATGGGTACATACGCCTATGGAGGAACACAGCCCACCTATACAGCCTCCCAAATGGGCTTCCAAACCTATAGCTGGCCATAAATCAGCCAGATATCTTTCCAAACCAGCAGATAGTATAGTGTATAGCCAGCTTTATCCAAATGACTAATATGATCCTTCTTCCCTAGTGGCTAGTCCACTTTACATGGCATTTGTAGGTTACTGCTAGTACGGGTTAAACAAACTTTACAAAACAAAGGGATAAGGAGCAAAGTGCAAAATACAGGGTACATTTGTTATCTCTAATCTGTCCCATTCAGTTCATCCTGAGATGTTGACAATCAGATAAAACTTCACTCCCAGTCTATGCATAGGTACACTGGCAAATTACCACGGCTGTCTCAATTTTTGTGTTAAAGGGATTCTGTCATGATTTTTATGGTATTTTTCTTTATACTATATAACAAATAATATATATATATATAGATAATATAGAGCAAATAATTGACTCTACCATTTAAAATTTTATTCTTAAACCAACAAATGTATTTTTTTAGTTGAAATAATGGTGTGTAGGTGCCATCTCAGTGCATAGTGCCTAAGTCTGAGCTTTCAGAAGGAGCCAGCGCTACACCATCTAATTGTTTTCAGATAAGCTATTGTCTCTCATACTCAATGTAACTGGAGGAGTCCCAAGCCGGACTTGGATTTTTACTATTAAGTGTTATTCTGATCTCTACCATCATGCCAACTGCTGGATTCTGCTGGAGGAGCTCTATTAACTGATGTGTTTTGAACAAACACGTTTTCCCATGGTTGTGGCTGAAAAAAAACTGTCCTATGTCTTATTTGCAGTGGGCAAGACTTGCACACATGCCGTGGTTCTGGCCCATTTGATCATCAAAGAGAAGAATTATGGGATGCACCCCTTTATAGTACAGGTCCGAAGTCTGAAGGATCATTCACCGATGCCAGGTAATGGTTTCAGTCCGACGTGTTTGTTGTTATAAGGCTTAAAACAGAAATTCTGCAGCGTCGGACTGGGAAGAGAAACTGACTAAAGAGCATCAGGCACTTTATTTAGCATATCCCGTGGTTTATTTTGGGATACCCAGTTCTCATGACACGCACTTTCCTCCCTAAAAAAGTTTCTTGTGGCCTCTAATGATGCTGGAATTGGGGGTATCACTCGCTGAACCCTGAAGTGTTATAGAGAGCAACCCAAGCCCTCATCTCTGTTACAGTGTTTCTCATAATATTGTGACCCAATGAAAAGACAAGATTGAATTGTTCCAGATTCATTAATTGTGTTAATATAATTTGATTTTTCTTTCTTTCTGCATCTTTTTTCAGGAATAACAGTTGGGGACATTGGGCCAAAAATGTGTTTTGAACAAATAGATAATGGCTTTCTCATGATGAGGAATATCTGTGTTCCAAAGGAGAACATGCTGAGCAGATACTCTGAGGTACTGAGAGATACATAAAATATCATTTGACAACACAGTATTTGCAAACTGCCAGCTGACCCAGTAGAATGGTAGGGAAGAAAATGGTGCATTGTGGGAAAAACATGCTTGTAATTGCCTATGGTATATACTAACCCCTCTGCTTCCCCAGCTGCAGCCTGTTAGGTATTTAGTTTAGCAGCAGCTCGTTATACAAAGGGCTTCTAAGTGGACTGCTGATCTGTATTGATTGTACTCGTACAAACAAGAAGTAGCATGTGACTACTTTTAATTTCAGATTTTGCCTTGTTTAGTAAAAATAATAATAATAACCATACATACATATATATTAATTAACAATATGAAAAAGTCTGTTTAGCAGATGTCCCATTCAACTGATTCAGAGATTCTGGGAATTTGGGAATTCTGATTGCACCTACCTATTAATATATCTGCTCTGTTTGATTAAATTGATGCTGATATTTAAATTCTGAAATGTGATTGATCCAATGGCAGGTTCTGCCTGATGGAACGTATGTGAAACGAGGCTCTGATAAGATTAATTATTTCACCATGGTCGCTGTGAGGGTGTCGATGTTACGTGCTGAGGTGCTGGAGGCACTGATGAAAGCCTGTACCATTTCCATAAGATACTCTGCAGTTCGCCGGCAGTCAGAGCTGAAGCCTGGGTAAGGACCTCGGCTAACTTTATAAAGGCTGGCAGGCAGCAGGCACCATTGTTTGTGCAACGGAGATTGTGGTAGCCCACAGGTGTGCTGAAGAGTGAGCTGCACTGAGCTCTCCCTATTCAAAGCATTTTTGCCAAAGGGAAAACAAGTTTGCTTTTATTTAGCATAATCTTGCAATAGCCATAAAGGAGAAGGAAAGGTTCATTCAATGTGGGGTGCCAATATGCCTTTACTATTTCTGCAGGGATAGGGAGCCAAAAATACTTGAGTACCAAACCCAGCAACAGAAGCTGCTTCCCCTTCTAGCAACTTGCTACGCCATTCATTTTACCACCTGTCATGTCAACAAAGTATACGATGAGGTGTACGGAGCAATTCAAGCTGGGAATTTTGACTCCCTTCCTGAGGTAATGCATTGCGCTGGATTTCACATGGTAACCTAATAATATAAATTATTTGTTCTGTGTGGGCCTTACATGGGCATATTTATTCATAAGAAAGATGTGCCAAAATTCTACCAATTTGTCCTTTGTCTTGTCAGCCACTAATAAGTACACACCTTTGTGCTCCACAGATAATAATTTCCCCTTCTGTCCCCTTTCCCATATTAAATATCACTTCATGTAAATATCTGGCATCCTGTTTTGTAGCTCCATGCACTGGTTTCAGGAATTAAAGCATATGCCACAGAGATATGCTCTAATGGAATCGAAGTGTGCAGAAAGGCTTGTGGGGGTCATGGCTACTCCCTATTTAGTGGCCTTCCCTCCCTCTACACTAAGGTGACTGCGTCCTGTACCTACGAGGGAGAAAATACTGTTCTGCATCTTCAGGCTGCAAGGTATGTACCATACTAAGAACATACAGCTGAATGTAATGGGGAAAAAGGAGGGGTAGCAATGGAGAGGTAGGTTTCTGGGAATCAATGGCAGCGAAATGTAATGCCATTCCCAAAGGTAAAGCAGAGTAGTAGAAGCTGTACCCAAGTTCAGAAGAAGTGCTTTAAAGCCTAGCATAGCTGGGCTATTGGCACTCAAGATATTTTATAATAAAGAGAAAACATTTAATATTTTAATTTATTTTCAGTGGCTTGCTCAGTCTTGCTTTGTATGTGTTCCATAAATGTTTGTCTCTTAATGTATAATTCACTTGTAGGTTTTTGATCAAATGTTATGCTGCAGCCAGGTCTGGCCAGTCCCTTCCTCACAGTGTGGCTTATCTGTCTTCTCCGATCTCAGGAGCGTGCCAAGCTTCAAGCCACACACATTTCCTAAATCCTGATGTGTATATAAAGGCCTATCAGCACAGGGCCTACAGGTCTGTATAGTGAATTTGTTTCCCTTATCTAACAAAAAAAAGCATTTCTAACCAGCAAAGAATATTGGGTGTTGGAATTCTGAGTTAAATATCTTATGACTGATGTCTTTCCAAAACCCACCCACCCTTTAATGGGGGTTGTTTGCCTTCAATGTTGAAATCTTATAAAACCACCAGCAATGCCCTCAGCTTATTAGAAAATCCATTTACCATAATAAAAAATAAGAAGGTCACTGTAAAAGCTACTGAAGGCATGGGAGTGGCCTATTATTTAATCATTTTGAGTACCATGCACACACCAGCATTTTAACCTTTATATCTTTAAGCCACTGTTTCCCTGACTGACATAGCACGTTGGCAGATGAAATTTTCAACCTACCACCAGATGAACCAAAAAATAGAGTCCTGTATCAAGTCGGGTCCCCGCTTAATACCCACAAAGAGGGCATTCTACCCGAATCCAGTCTCCTTCTGACAAGGCAGACAGACTACAGCCACCTTGTGGGGGGAGTCCATGCAGCATTCACCTACTGAAAATTGTATGAACCTTGTGAATATCCAGTTTAATGGCTGAAAAGCTAGAGATATTTATCCCGTGACCTATGTCTTTGGTTGAGAGTTAGGCAAGTTGGGCCGGTAAACATTCATGTTTTAAGGTATGGGATCTCTTTTGCAGAAAGCTCCGAATTAGAGGAAGACCATCTCCCACAGAGTGTGTTTTAAGTTAGCAATTCTAATTTTTTTTTTTTTTTTTTTGTAACTTATGATTTTTATTGAGTTTTGTAGGAAGAGAAAGAAAAAAAAAAAAAAAAAAAAAAAAGGAGGGGGGGTGGAAAATAAAAGGGAGACAGTATAAAGTACAGTCAAAATATATAAAACATATATAAGATATAAGACATTTTCATTGCGTTTCTGTTTTGGTAGTGTTTGTTTTGTTAGTTGGTTTGTCTGTTGTTATTTGTAAATATTTTTGGACGGAGCTTGCTCTCATTTTTTGAGGGGATGCCATTTTGCGGAGGTTCAAGTTGGTGTTTTAGGGATAGGTGACGTATCCCTTTAGTTCCCGCAATTCTAATTTTTTAAACTGATTTCCTGTAATTATAAAACAATACCTTGTACTCAATCCCAAATAAACTGCATGAATCCAGATTGGTGGCAAAACAATCCTACTGGATTAATTTATATTCAGATGATTTTAGCAGACATTAGGTATGGTAATCAAAATTACAGAAAGATCCCCTGTCCAGAAAATCCTGGGTTCCAAGCATTCTGGATAAGAGATCCTGTACATGTACGTTACTTACGTGCACTTACTCAAATTGACTAGAATGTTTGCGTCACAAAGAGAGGGTTGGCTACTCTATGTACACATTGTGTTTCAGGCTCATTGATTCTGCTGCCTTTAAGATGCGCAACCTGGTTCAGTCTGGAATGGAACAATACGCTGCCTGGAACAGCACATCCGTGGAGCTTGTAAAGGCCTCAATAGTAAGCATTCACCTGCTTCCGTCCATCTACAGATGCATGAGTGAGGTTGGGCACTGATGTCTGGTTCCCAGTGTACCAAGAATACATATGCAACAGGACGTTTACAAATGTTTTACACTTTTTTTTTTCTACAGGCTCATACGCATTACATTATTGTGAAGCTGTTTGCTGATGTATTGGACTCCTTATCAAGTTTTCCTGAAATCCAGAAAGTACTAAAGAGCCTCTGTGACCTTCATGCACTACATGGAATATTCACCAACTCTGGTGATTTCCTCCAGGATGGGCATCTGTCTGGCAAGCAGCTGGAGATGCTCACTGAGGCATACCTGGGCCTCCTGTCACTTATACGGTGGGTAGCTTAGGGCAGGCAAATGGTTGGCTGAATTAGGCAGTGCTGCTGAAATGTTTAGAGTGATAATATATACCAGCACTTGTTTTGGGGCTTATTGTTCCGCACTGCTGTAAAATATCTAGTGCTGTTTTCTAGGAGAGATGCTGTTTTGCTGGTTGATGCTTTCGATTATGCGGATCAGCAGCTTCTGTCAGCTCTTGGCAGTTATGATGGGAACGTGTATTACAATCTCCTTGAGTGCGCTCAGAAAAACCCAGATAATAAGAAGGTATGTCTGGATATTCCTTATCCTCTTTTGGTGCTCTTAAGCAGGGCCGGGCAACTTATGGGCCTCTGGATAAATACAGTAATTTCCTAAATAATCTTAATAATTTCTTTCTTTAAGAACAAAAATTAGAATTTGCTTTCCTTTGATTGAATCCAGATGTGAAAGATGGGCATATTTAGATGGGGAAATGGTGATTAGCAACTCAATAGAGGAGTAAGAGGAAGAGATTGAAGCCAGTTGACAGGAGACTGGCAATTGGGGATGTGGAAAAGGATTAAAGGTGGCCATACATGAGATCCAAACGAGTTGATCTAGGTCTAATTTATAAACAAGCTAATTAATCAACATCATATAATTGACACACGGTGGAGCAAATTACATGGTTTGCTTTGGGTGCCAAAGTCCTGGCACTGAGAAGGGGAGTATGAGCCACAGGGAGACAGGTCTGTGTGACTGTGTTCACCCCTGAGTGTCATTACGTTTGTTTATTCAAACTTATTACGCACATACCATGATGGAACATGATAGATACATTTATGCCAAATTTTATAAGAAGAACGAAGATCTTACAATATATCATTTGTTTCCAGGTGAATGCTGTCTTTGAGAATTACCTGAAACCACATTTACAAAGTAATATATCAAAACTATAAAGAGAACCTCGCCCTGCTGTTCTTATTGCCTAACATTTAAAGCACTGGGCCCCGGGAGTGTTGCCATAATTATGATGTCAAACAGCTAATAGTAATAATAATAATAAGCCTTATCCTGCATCTTTTATTTGCACTTACACTGCTCAGGTATAATAGCCTAGCTGGGTTAGATGCCTGGCCACAAAATGCATAGAAAACATTGGAGGTGGTAGATCCCAATGGGCTCTGGCAAGGAAATACAGCCCTCAGCATCCATCCCACTTCAGCCTTTGTTATGTGATTTTACAAGAATAATGTTTTTTATTTTTTAAATTTTTATGGTTATAGAATGATTGTAAAAAAAAAACAAAACGGCTGCAGTTATATAAAATGTCAATAAATCTGCTGTTTTCATTGGCTTCTGTTGTATCTGTTCTTTTCCCCAGGTCTTAGTAACTGACCCCTTCTGCTCTTAATATAGTGACACATTTCTTCTCCTACTCCTGTTCTTAAAGGGGACCTGTCACCTTAGAAAATAATTACAAATCCTTTTCTGATAGTTTCCTTTTCTGATACTTTTCTGAGCAAAATGAACTTAACATACACTTTATAAATTATTTAAATTTTGTCTCCTTCAGTCTTGGAATTCACAATCACAGCAAGCAGGCAGGCGCCATTTTGTTGACACCGTTATTAAGGCAGTTTTTTTCTAACCCCAAAATCTTGTGTATTTGCCATGTAGGTGACATCAAGGAAGTGCTGAATGGAAAGTGAAAGTAATGGTATTTAAAAATCTGAGATGCTTTCCCTCTATGCTAAGTGCTGAAACTGAGTTGTATTTAGTCTTTTTCATTCATGGACTATTTGAGAAAAAATCTTCATGGTTGGAAGAGCAGCCCCTAGTTTTTCTTTCTTTCAGTCTTAGTATTGAAGTCTGGGGGCTAATGGTTAGTGTCAGATCTCTGCCCACCCTTCATTCATTGTCACTAGTGCAAGCCCACAATCTGACCATTGCAAACTGTACCTACTCCATGCGTCTTTATGTTCTCATCACCATAATAAAGATTACAGCTTAGGGGTCCTTAAAGGAGTAGTTCACTCCTCGCTGTCAGTACAATTTTTGACCATTCGCTTGATTGTGACTTTGCCTCCTCCTCCTAATTCCGCAGTAACGCTTAGGTTCCCTAGCTTGCCCAGAACATTCGCCCTGGTTCTCTCACATTAAGTCCTGGCGGCACCCGAGTAGCGGAGGGCTCCTCCTGAAGCCAAAGGTGGCTGTTATAGGCAGAAGAGTGAGCTCAGACCAGGGACCTTGGCTTTTGTTCTGGGTTTTGGGATACCGTGCGTGACAGCTCCCTTCCCATTGTTCTGCTGATCGGCTGCTGGGAAGGGGGGGAGGGATATCACTCCAACTTGCAGCGCAGCAGTAAAGTGTGACTGAAGTTTATCAAAGCACAAGTCACATGGCTGTGGCACCCTGAGAAATAAACTTTGTAAGCTTTATAAATGAGTTTGCTGTTTATGGATTGATGGCTGCGGAAGTAGATTCCAATGACTGCTATGGAGTCATTGGATCATAAGTCTGTTATGCTCAAGAACTAACTTCAGGTACCTCCCCCATTTCCCAGTTCTGCTGTTCATGTTCTATATTCTGGATCAACATGCAGTATTTCTTATGTGTTATGGGAAAAGTTGGTATCATAGACTATTTAACTTAATTCTCTCAGTTGGTACATAAACAAATGTCATAACTTACAGTATATATATTTTACAGGTGATGTAGATTGGATAACATTACATAGTTGATTTTGGTTGAAAAAAGACAAAAGTTCATTAAGTTCATCCCTTCCATTTTATTCTGAGCGCATATCTATCTGTCTGTCTATCTATCCATTCATTCATCCATTTATCTATGTACAGACCTATCAATGCACTCACATGTAAGTGAGTAAATACATATAAGGGCTCTGGCACACGGGGGAGATTAGTCGCCCGCGATAAAACTCCCTGTTCGCGGGCGACTAATCTCCCCGAGTTGCCTACCCCTGCCATCCCACCGGCGAACATGTAAGTCGCCGGCGGGATGGCAGACGCGGCGGGGCGATTTCCGGAAATCGCCGAAAAAGACTCGCGATTTGGACGGCAATTGGGTATCTTTTCCGTTATTACACCCTTCAAAAGGCTTAAAAGGGGCTTTGGATGGAAGAGCTTACATGAAGTTGAAGAAGAGCCCCCCCTTCTTAATTTAATAGAAACATCAGCTTCAGCATACAAGGTTCCTTTACTATTCAAGTTCACGTTTTCTGCACACTCTGCATTTGCTGTATATACATTTAAACCTTGTGTGGTTCTCTGCCTGCAAATCTTTAAGAAGTCTAGAAGGAGCAGGGATCCCCAACCTTTCTTCCTTGTGAGCCACAGTCAAATGTAAAAAGACTTGGGGAGCAACACAAGCACCATAAAAGTTTATGGAGGAGCCAAATAAGGGCTGTGATTGGCTATTAGGGGCCTCTATGCACACTATCAGCTTACAGGGACTTTATTTGGTAGGAAATCTTGTTTTTATTCAACCAAAACTTGCCCCCAAGTCAGGAATTCAAAAATAACTACCTGGTTTGGGGGCACTGAGAGCAACATCCAAGGGGTTGGGGAACAGCATGTTGCCCCTGAGCCACTGGTTGGGGATCACTATGGTAATACACTATGATAATATTCAGTTCCTAAGCTTGAATAACGTTATATAGAATGAGAGGGATTCCATTCACAGGGTCCTACAGGTTTTCTTTGTGTATTCAGAGGGCGAACGGGAAACATTGTGTCCTTTGTAGGAGCCTTCAAGCTGCGGCGAGAAGTCTGCCATGTGGAATGGAGTATAATGAGATGGCGAGAAACTGCATTTGGGAAGAGCAGCGGATTGGGCGCCAATGCAGGGCGCAGATAAGAAAGCATTTAGTGGCAGAGTTGCACGCGACTATTCGAAGCTACAGAGGAAAGTGAGCCCTCAGTTCTGCCACTGAATCTGTTTAAAAGGAATATCCTGCTGGCAGGGAATAGATATCAACGTTCAAAATAACATGTGAAATGGAAATAGTTTAGCGAGACCTGAGCTGGCAGGCCCCCAGCACATTATTTACATGAAAGAGACAGTCAGTGGATTCAGTCTGACACCCAACAAATTCTTCTTGAGAACTGAATAATGTTCCAGTCTTCAAAGAACCTAAAAAACACACAGATGCCCAGCCTGGCCCTGGCTCTGTCTGCACAGATTTAGAGAATATTAAAGACGTTGAATTGCCCTTATAGATATTGATGGGGTTTTGTCCTGTGATAAACAGCAAATTCCAATGAGTTAGCGCCCCCTGTGGCCAGCCACTAATCCCACACTGGGTTCCTTGTGCATCTGATTTATAGACATTCTGATTTTAGTGGTTTTACAGTTTTTGGGTTTTTTTAAAACTACGGCTTAACTCATTGCCACTAAAAGCAGGAATGTCTAGTTATTTATTAAAAGATCGGAACTGAAAAAGCATGAAAAATGATGCAGAGAGAATGTGAAAAACGCAACTTTTTCGTGTTGTTGCACAATCGAAACCATGACAAGACCTGTAAAAACCATGAAGTGAAGGAAGGTCTATGGTTTTTTTTCTTTGGATTTTTTACAGTTTTGTCACACATGAACGGCCAAAAAATTGCATTTTTTTTCATGACAAAATTGTAGTTTTGTGCAAAAAAAATACCAATTGTGAAAAACAAATCAAACATTAGTTAATTCCCCCGACAGTGTACATATTACTGCTGCACTGCCGGAACCTTGCCAATAACCCAGTAAAATACTGCATTTCACATGTTCCCTGTGGCGAGAGTTGTCTAATGAGGGCCATCAAGGGCAAGGGGTGTTCCTTGGGTGCCACTGACGCTGGGCCTGGTACTGCAAAAGTAGCCCAACAGGACCAAAGAAGTTTTACTGATCAAAATGTGGACTTGGAATGCCAGTATCTTCCTCGTGGTCCCATAATGAATCTACAGTGAACACTACACACATATCCTGGCATAGATGGATGTAAGTCTTTAGCCTTTAGCCTTATATTTTTTACCTTGAGAACTCACTTTCATTTCATCCATCCCTACATTATACACAATGGATAATGAATTATTTTCAGGCATATATTGTAATATTCCATCTAAAGTACAGTACCTTATTTCCAGTTAGCTATTTCATCACTTTTATCCACATATCATAAACCCATGAACCATCAAATCCACATTGTTCAGAGCCTGCGCTTATGTTCCTAAATTTGCCATTTAGATAAAGATGCACCACCATGATTTTGGTTTCACGGGAGGGGGGGGGGGGGGGGGTATCAAGGTTTTCCAGATAAGGGGTCTTTCAGTTATTCGGATCTCCATACCTTATAACAAATAATTTGAATAGTAAATTAAACCCAAAGTAAAAATTACACCCAATAGGACTGTTCTGCCCCAATAATGGGTAATTATATCTTAGTTGGGATCAAGTACATGTACTGTTTTATTATTACAGAGAAAAGGGAATCATTTAACCATTAAATAAACCCAATAGGGCTGTTCTGCCCCAATAAGGGGTAATTATATCTTAGTTGGGATCAAGTACAGGTACTGTTTTATTATTACAGAGAAAAGGGAATCATTTAACCATTAAATAAACCCAATAGGGCTGTTCTGCCCCCAATAAGGGGTAATTATATCTTAGTTGGGATCAAGTACAGGTACTGTTTTATTATTACAGAGAAAAGGGAATCATTTAACCATTAAATAAACCCAAAAGGGCTGTTCTGCCCCAATAAGGGGTAATTATATCTTAGTTGGGATCAATTACAGGTACTGTTTTATTATTACAGAGAAAAGGGAATCATTTAACCATTAAATAAACCCAATAGGGCTGTTCTGCCCCAATAAGGGGTAATTATATCTTAGTTGGGATCAAGTACAGGTACTGTTTTATTATTACAGAGAAAAGGGAATCATTTAACCATTAAATAAACCCAATAGGGCTGTTCTGCCCCCAATAAGGGGTAATTATATCTTAGTTGGGATCAAGTACAGGTACTGTTTTATTATTACAGAGAAAAGGGAATCATTTAACCATTAAATAAACCCAATAGGGCTGTTCTGCCCCAATAAGGGGTAATTATATCTTAGTTGGGATCAAGTACAGGTACTGTTTTATTATTACAGAGAAAAGGGAATCATTTAACCATTAAATAAACCCAATAGGACTGTTCTGCCCCCAATAAGGGGTAATTATATCTTAGTTGGGATCAAGTACAGGTACTGTTTTATTATTACAGAGAAAAGGGAATCATTTAACCATGAAATAAACCCAATAGGGCTGTTCTGCCCCCAATAAGGGGTAATTATATCTTAGTTTGAATTATTTGAATAAAATGGAGTCTATGGGAGATGGCCTTTCCGTAATTCAGAACTTTCTGGATAACAGGTTTCCGGATAACAGGTCCCATATCTGTAAATTGCTAGACTTCACCAGGGGTATGAGTTACAGATTTAAAGAATAAAAAATAAAGTAGATCTGCAAAGACTTTAGGGACCAGATATCATAAAATAAAATGAAACAAAGGCCAAAGGGTTTGAATTACAAGGATAAGCTTAAAGGGAGCAGAGTGAATTAGAATATAATTCTAAGCAACTTTCCAATATGCATTAAAAACAGCAATAGATTTAATTAGTGATGAGTGAAGCTGCTTGTCTCGCTTTGCTGAACATTTAGCGAAACCAAGAAAAAATTAGCTAAATGGCTTAAATTTGGTTGAATTTTCAATGTCAATGGGTGTTTTTTCCATATTCTTTCTTGTGCCAAATGCATTAGAGGCAATGGGCATTTTTTTTTCCTGGTGCAAAAAAAAAAAAAGAAAGATTTTTTGCTGCAGAAAGAAAACGCACAGACAAATTCTAATAATTCTGTTGTAATGGCGCAATGCAATTTTTATTGTCATAATGGTCTTTTAAGCTGCCCATAGTCTTCTTCTGAGGAACCTTCGGATATCTATTGTACGTTTAAACGCAATGATCTAAAACTAACATTCAGCCTGAAATTGTAGGATAAAGCCCTAAAAATACAAATGGGGGGATGTTCTGAACATGAAATAGTCGCAGCACCAATCGTATGAAAGTGCCTCCCACTGTAGGGCCCCAAGGGTATCGCCAGATACACGCACAGATTGTATCCTTATCCATCCAACATCTTCCAACCTGTCCCATCGACTAAACCACTGATCCTCATGGTGCAAACATTATTGCAATGATAATTCTGAGCCCTAAAATCCTATGATGATGGTGATGTCGTAATGGTTGCTAGGTAACAAAGAAACATAATGGGGGTCATTTAGTTGCGGCGTAACTCAGACATGTGTAAATATTGGGAATATGTTATATTTAAAAAGCTTTAGGGACATCCGCACTGCGAATAAACATTTTGCAATTATGTTTGCACATTAAATGCACCAGTCTTGTCCAGCTTTATAAATATAAACACGGGCAGGGCAAATGTGAATAATTCTGTGCTGCGTGAATTTTATAAATGACCCCAGTGAGTGTAGTAATTTGTTTTTTTCCAGGCACTGAAAATTCAGCACTTTTATACACTAGTGATCTAAATACTCAACTCTAAGGGGCTGATTTACTAACCCACGAATCCGACCCGAATTGGAAAAGTTCCGACTTGAAAACGAATTTTTCGTTACCAATACGATTTTTGCGTAAAAACGCGAGTTTTTCGTAGCCTTTACGAAAGTTGCGTAAAATCTTGCGATTTTTCCGTAGCGTTAAAACTTACGCGAAAAGTTGCGCCTTTTTCGTAGCGTTAAAACTTAAAAGGCGCGAAGTTTCGCGTAAGTTTTAACGCTACGAAAAAAGCGCAACTTTTTGCGCAAGTTTTAACGCTACGGAAAAATCGCAAGATTTTACGCAACTTTCGTAAAGGCTACGAAAAACTCGCGTTTTTACGCAAAAATCGTATTGGTAACGAAAAATTCGTTTTCAAGTCGGAACTTTTCCAATTCGGGTCGGATTCGTGGGTTAGTAAATCAGCCCCTTAGAGTTGAGTATTTAGATCACTAGTGTATAAAAGTGCTGAATTTTCAGTGCCTGGAAAAAAACAAATTACTACACTCACTGGGGTCAATACGATTTTTGCGTAAAAACGCGAGTTTTTCGTAGCCTTTACGAAAGTTGCGTAAAATCTTGCGATTTTTCCGTAGCGTTAAAACTTACGCGAAAAGTTGCGCCTTTTTCGTAGCGTTAAAACTTAAAAGGTGCGAAGTTTCGCGTAAGTTTTAACGCTACGAAAAAAGCGCAACTTTTTGCGCAAGTTTTAACGCTACGGAAAAATCGCAAGATTTTACGCAACTTTCGTAAAGGCTACGAAAAACTCGCGTTTTTACGCAAAAATCGTATTGGTAACGAAAAATTCGTAAAGACGCCGAAAAAATCGAAAAAAATACGAAAAAATCGCAAAATACCGATCTTTGCGAAAAAAACGCAAACGGACTCATTTCGACCCGTTCGTGGGTTAGTAAATCAGCCCCTAAGGGGCTGATTTACTAACCCACGAATCCGACCCGAATTGGAAAAGTTCCGACTTGAAAACGAACATTTTCTGACTTTTTCGTATGTTTTGCGATTTTTTCGGCGTCTTTACGAATTTTTCGTTACCAATACGATGTTTGCGTAAAAACGCGAGTTTTTCGTAGCCTTTACGAAAGTTGCGTAAAATCTTGCGATTTTTCCGTAGCGTTAAAACTTACGCGAAAAGTTGCGCCTTTTTCGTAGCGTTAAAACTTAAAAGGTGCGAAGTTTCGCGTAAGTTTTAACGCTATGAAAAAAGCGCAACTTTTTGCTCAAGTTTTAACGCTACGAAAAATCGCAAGATTTTACGCAACTTTCGTAATGGCTACGAAAAACTCGCGTTTTTACGCAAAAATCGTATTGGTAACGAAAAATTCGTAAAGACGCCGAAAAAATCGCAAAAAATACGAAAAAATCGCAAAATACCGATCTTTACGAAAAAAACGCAATCGGGCTCATTTCGACCCGTTCGTGGGTTAGTAAATCAGCCCCTAAAAGTCACAAAAAAGTCGCCATATTAAAACAATTTAACAGAATAAAGCATTCTCATTCTCAGCACATCTATATACCCATGTGTGTATTTATATTATATTATAAATAAAACTGGAACCACAAATTCCATCATTGTCACATTCAGTGATGATGTCATAATGGTCTCTTAGAATGAGCTTATGTGTAAACCCAGTGATGATGTCACAATGGTTGCTAGGTTACACTATGGGCATATAGCACAGACACATAGTCAGAGTAGTCATTTGGTTTTTTTCAGGCGACTGAGGTGAGTGTTGGGGACAAATGGGTGGGTACATTTTGGGTTAGACTGTAATATCTGGGCACAAACTCTCCCAAACATCAGCACTTTTATTCACTAGTGATCTAAATACTTAACTCTGAAAATAACAAAAAAACAAAACAAAACATCAAACAGCTAAAATCGCCATACAGTATGAAAACAAGTCAACAGGATAACACATTCTCATTCTCAGCACATCTATATACCCATGTGTGTATTTATATTATATTATATATATAACTGGGACCACAAATTCTATGATTGTCACATTTAGTGATGATGTCATAATGGTCTCTTACAGTGAGCTTATGTTTAAACCCAGTGATGATGTCACAATGGTTGCTAGGTAACACTCTGGGCATATAGCACAGACACATAGTCAGAGTAGTCATTTGGTTTTTTCAGGCGACTGAGGTGAGTGTTGGGGACAAATGGGTGGGTACATTTTGGGTTAGACTGTATTATCTGGGCACAAACTTTCCCAAACATCAGCATGTGTACCCACTATTTATCTCGATTACATTTAATTCAATAAAAAAATTGTATATCATTTTAACCACCAGTCATAATAATCAGATACAGTGTTGATGGCACAATGTACACATAGTATTCAATTGGCTTCCCAGTCTACTGAGCTCAGGTACATGGGCAGAAAGATGCGGTACGGGGTTCACAATAAATTGATTTATATGGGGGTGAAGGTATCCGCTCTGGCCCAAGCCAATACCTGTATTACTGCAGCAAACGCGGTTATTCCAAGGTGCTACGTTCACCCCATTTGCTGCAATAATACCGGTATTGGCTTTCTAATTTGTCTTTGAATGGGGCAATTCTGCTTGACAGAACCCCACACAAATATCTAAACCTTTACCGACTAGGGATCAACAAAAACTCCAATACAAATCAGCAAAAACAACAATAACACGTCAGAACCCCCACTGAAGTTTATTAAGACCTATATATGTATTACAAAATATATATTGGGAGGGCTGGAAGCTACAGTTCATTAGATTAAGACATGGAGCCGTATCATTTCCTTCACATGTTTAAATACAAACATTCAGTAATATTTTATGGAAGCCTAATAGCTTCAAAAATGATTTCTCACATCTTTTCTTTCCCTCCAGAAAATCAAGTGAATACAACAATGGGATCTAAATCCAAAATTTTTAAATTTTTATTCAGCTGGTTGCCATGTGTGAAACAGGTAAGGCAAAGTATTATTCTCTGTAATGTAGGGATGCAACAAATCCCGGATTCGGTTTGGGGCTATATGCTATTTCGGATTCGGTAGAATCCGTCGGGGGGGGGGGGGTTCGGGCGAACCCAAAAAAGTGGGTTTGGTGCATCCCTACTGTAATGTGTCTGTAAAGTAGCAACCAATTTTCTGCTATGAACTGCTAATATTTGTTTTGTCTCTTATTTAGAGGTTATCAGAGAAATCTGGTTCACCTGAAATCAAGGTAAGCAGAAAATATTCAGTATTAACAAATAAAGCTTAAAGTTATACCCAGGCTGACATTAACTGCAAACTTAGTAGCTTTAGGGATCTTTATTGGGGGGAGGCTGCCAATAAGACTTGTATATAGAAATTGAGAGCGATTGATTGGCCTATGATCAGCCTGTTGTTAAAATCCTATTGGGGTAAGGATCACATCAGCCCAAGGATGTGGGCTTCTCCGTTGGCTATATATTCATGGTACCCTATTATGATCTTATGGTGCCCGGGGACTAAATTGCTGATTTAACCCAATCTGGCCCACCACCTTGGTGGCCAAGTCACATGACCAGCTTAACTAGTTTATTTTATTGCTACAACATGCTAACATCAGTTCTCTTTTTTTTTTTTTTTTTTTTTTAAATCAGATTCTTCTGGAGGCCCCTGTTGAACAACAGCAACCAGAAACTTGCCAGGAAAAGGAGATAGTAGTTCCTTGCCCTACCCTTCAAGAAGATATAAAGAGGATAGAAGAGGTAGAGAAATTAAATTTAGGTAAGTCATGGTTTAAAAACTTCCTTCCATCGTCTGCCCTGCCCACGTGCCCACCTTTGTGGCTGTGATCAGTGAAGAGGGAGGCAGGCAGAGGAGTGGGCCACTCACACCGTGTGCCTCAGAATAATACACAAGTCAGGGTGGGGAGAGGATGCCTATGTGCCTCCATTGCCCACCCCTTTAGAATGGCGGATGGCCTAACACAGGCTGCACAGGCAGTATGCAGGCCTCCAAACTTAGAAAGAGTGCAGAGGTCTGCGGGTATTTGCGAACGCTGAAATGCAGCAGGCAAGGCCACTATTGCCTTTTTTGCGCTTTGCCTGCTGTGTTTCCATTCACAAATGAGCCCTATAGTAAGACATGATAAACTCTCATATAAACACCCTCAGATACAATCTCATGGCCCACATTAAAAATCAGTCTCTATGCAAAGTCAGGTTTCCATACTTTACATATAAGATGTCCAGCCTGCATGTTATTGTACTACAACTCCCAACACTTGTCACAGCATTCAGCAAAATGTTAAAATAGCCCTGACCCCCGAGTGTATATTAAATTGCCAGTATAATTTTCCTTAGGATACAAAGTCAGAAGCCCGTTGTTATGTAATGTAATGGAATTCGGTGTTAATGTTGATGCAATTTTTCTCCCCATAACAGATGCTGATGCTGAGGAAAGAAAATTAAATACCGGTAGAGAAGAAATATTGATGGGCCTCAAGGTAAATCCAAATATAGGCACACTATAATTGGGTTTTCTTAAATTGTTAACCAATGGGCCAATCAGGTGAAAAACCAAAGTAAAATGTATTTTGTATATCCACAGGTGCAACTGCAGAGATTTGGCCTTCAAACAGAGCATCAAGTTTATTTTAAAGCCAAGGTTGACAGAGCAATTAAGGTGAGTGATCTACATGCACTAGGGTAGTGGTGTAACTAGGGGACCACGGCCATGTAGTATGCTGCGGTCACTCCAATAGGTTCTATTGGGAAGGCCCAGATGCAATTTCCCCCCTGCTCCCCAGAAGTCGCGCCACTGCACCAGGGATTTGTATAATTATTCATTTTCACATGCTGTGACACATAAGGCTATTTGAAGCTTTTTAACTTAACATAATTATTTGTTGGAGCCCGGCTAGTTATATATAACATCACCCACAAATGTTCCCCACCTTATTGGCCAGTCACAAATTCTTAGCAGGGTAACAAGATGACCCCTGTCTTGGCTTTAGATCCAGCTTTGTATAAGGTTGAATACTGGGTAGGTTACTCCAACGGGAGGGCTGTATTTAGGCCACCCTAGGCACCGTACTCTGCACCCTCACTCCCCAGCTCCGCCACTGGATTTACCCAGGTGTCATCTTGGGGGTTGTTTTATTTTATTTTTATTTAATAAAATATATAAACACATGAGGGCTGCCCCTCTAAAGCTGCCGACACAGGCCCTCGGGCTCCTATATATCAATACTGCCCCTCTGAAGCTGCCACCCCTAGGCACAGGCCCTTTGGGCGCCTATATAAAAATACAGCCCTACCCGATACAAAACCAGTGAAAAGTTATGGATTTATATTAGAGTTAAGAGTTTGAATCTCCCTTGTACAAATGAATACATTAATGTCTCTCCTTTGAAACCCACTAGGCAAACAAAATCTTCTGGCTGTATTTTGAATTACCTGCCCTCTGTGAAAGCCTAGAGAGTAGAGGATGGGTACGGAAATGTTCCAATACATTTGGTAAGTCTGTGTACAATTCATTTCACTTATAAATGATGGAGATTCTTTTGAAACTTGGTGCATTGTAGGATTTCTGCCCTGCGCCTGCATTGCACTTAGTACATAGTGCGGGGGTGTTTGTATGATCAAGTGATCATTCCTTGTTGATTGAAGAGCCTGTATAATATTCCCTTCCCAACTGTCACAATCTGCCGCCATAAGAACCTTACTGCGCCACTGAATGAAATTCTGCATTAATGCGATTTGTCCTCTTTTTTCCATAACAGATGCCGATGCTGAGGAAACCGGATTCTACAACCCAAACAGCTTTTGTCAAAATGTGGTAAATACAAATTTCTCTCTTGTTACAAAAAGCAAAGACCTTCAGAAACTATAAGTGGGTTATGTTAAGTTGGCAACATGTGGACAGATATGGGGATATGGGGCCCCATTCAGTAATTTGTGTGCTCTTAGATTTGTGTTTGGGGACAACAACTCAATTATTAGCAACAATCACAATTGACTCCCTCTCCCAAAGCATTAAAGGGGTGGTTCACCTTTCAGTATGTTATAGAATGGCCTAGTCATAGCAACTTTGCAGTTGGTCTTCAATGTTTATTTTTAAGCGTTTTTGAGATATTTGCCTTCTTGCTCTACCTCTTTCCAGCTTAGAAATTGGGGGTCACTGATTATTGCTAAACTATTGCTCTGTGAGGCTACAGTGATCTCATTGGCCAACCCAGTAGAGAATGATTGCCCAGTTACCTAGAAATTGAAAGATCTGCCCTGCTTAGAGTCAGGGTAAATTCCCCCCAGTAAAGTTTAATCCAATCAGCGATGGTTTATTCATATTTGAGCATAAGCGATATGGAGCACAAGCTATGCCCTAGTAATCTATCAGCTCACGTTGCAAGGGATTCTGGTCTGCCATTCCCTGTCCCATCAATTGCCCCTATAGAAAACTGCCCCTACCTGCAGCTTACAGACCTGCATAGAAAGGCCAATCAATGTGCATAACTAGTAACTGGGCCAACGCTCATTCCCTGGGGAGGGGATCACTGATTTATAGTGCAATTACCTTCTTTCCATAATTCCTTCTCTATTTATGTTTGTATTATGTAGGTGAGCGTTCCCTTTAAAGTGAAGCCCACTCTCATCTGGACACTGGAACCAATGGACTTCAAGCTTCTGGAACAGGATCAGATTGCAAACTTCTTTGTAAACGAGGAGTTCACCAGTAAGGTGAGTCAGCTACTCGCAATCCCCGGAACACTGTTGTCATAGCATATTCCTTTTTAGATTGCTGTGCTCATTCTGGGTGCTGTGGTTGGTGGTTATCACTTGTATTTATTGTATTGGGCAATAGATAATATAATCTGTGCTGAGAGAGAGGGAATAATGTTCTTCCTGGCCATCAGGGCTTATTTACAAAGTTCATGGTGGAAAAACACAGTTGGTGCAAACCATTGTGTTTTTTTCAGTTTGTACCCGGGCCCACACTTTGTACCATACTCACAGGTCTTTGAGCACAAAGTCCTTCATTTCTAAAACTGCATACAGTGCTGCCTGCATTTAGCATCACTGTATTCATGACTTCATGGTGGTACGAGGGCAAGGCCCTTCCGGCTCGCTAATTTGACTGGCAGTAAGATGAAAAATCTGGCACAAGGGCCAGAAGGCAGCAATGCCCCAGATGCAAATGCTCTGTAGCTTAACCACTAAGGCAGACAGTGTTGCATTTCTTACTGCTCTTGCACAATGGAGTCTTTGCTGGGCCCCCACAGATTAATCTTAGGAGGGGCCCAGTGCACAGGGACTCCTACCTGGGCCCCCCAACTGCCCACTCCCATCCTCACCCCGCCTGCCTCCATCCCTCACATCCCCTGCTCCCTATCCAAAGGTAGGTGAGCTACTGGGGGGAATTTATTTGAAACTATAGTGGAAGCTATATTTCCTCTGTCTCCTGGGCCCCACTGTGACCCAAGGTCTGCTTCCACAGTTATGCCAGTGCTCTTGCACTTCCATCAGGGCCATAGCAAATGAACCCTCTTGACTTTTGCTACACTGAATATGTTTATTTTATGGATTGTAATAAAGTTATATTTTTTAACATTTGCATTGGTGCAGATAAATATTTGTTAATTGATCCCTCTTTGGCCACTAGAGGGTTTAATTTGCACCTATATAGCTTTGATCTATACTAATGATAATGACTATCCCATATTATGGCTCCTGAAGTAAGTACACTGAATATATGCCACTTATTAAATTGTCTGTATTCTATTTCTATGTGCTAGGTGGGACTGTACAACACATTAAGTGAACTAAAATGGTTTGCTGATGTGGATGCGGACACATTCTTCCCGCGCTGCTACAATATGATAGAGGAAGAAGACAAGCTGGGATTCATTGGTAAGGATGGAGCCACACTCCATTATTACTTTAGTCTATTATAAGCCCAATGATATTAGAGAGCAGCAGTAAATGATTGAATTTTTTAAAAGAGACTGAAAGATTAAAAGCAGTGGGACCCTGATACAGGGCTATTTTATGGAACACAAAGCTATTCCAATTGCTTAGAGATGCAATGCAACAAAATAAAGAATATTGCCCATCTTGGGCACCTGTCTGATCTCACTGCACATAAAAATATTCTAATATTTGCCTTGTCTTTATATAGAGGACTTCAGGATGACCGCAGCCCGTGGTATCCTACAATGGGTTATAAGAATGAATGAGAAGCCCATTAAAGAAGAAGATATTTGTTCCAGTCAGGAAGAGAAGGGTGCGAGCAGTGCTGTCTCCCTGTCAGGTAAGTGCAAAGCAGAAACCCAATAGCTGTGTTGGCCGGCTGGTAAAGGCTATACATGGGCTATTAATGGCTACACATGGGCTGATAATGGCTATACATGGGCTGGTAATGGCTACACATGGGTTGGTAATGGCTACACATGGGCTGATTATGGTTACACACGGGTTCATAATGACTACACATGGGATCATAATGGCCACATGTGGCCTTATAATGGCTACACATGGGCTGATGATGGCTATACATGGGCGTATAATGGCTATGCATGAGCTGATAATGGCTACACATGGGCTGATAAAGGCTATACATGAGCTGATAATGGCTACACATGGGCTGATAAAGGCTATAAATGAGCTGATAATGGCTATACATGAGCTGACAATGACTACACATGGGCTGATAATGGCTTTTAAAAACGAAAATAACATTTGCTTTTGCTTGTTCTTTAACCAACTATTGTTATATTATATTTTCCAGACATGACAAGGAGAAACTGCACTAATGCTGAATCTGTTCCAGAGGAAATTATTGCCTCTGCCCTTTATGCCTGTGCTATGTACCTGAACAGCAAAGAGCATAAGGACATAGAAGTGGAATTCAATGAGATTGATTGGACAGAATTTCTGCATTGCTACTATCAGATCATGCAGTAAGTTCAAAGTGTACAAAGTATATGGAATGTAGATTATTAGGTTTGCTACAGCTCATATAGAAGATCAGGCAGACTGAGTTACAGAGCTGGAGTTGTATTTTTCACTCCCCTTGTCCAGCTTGTCTCTGACTGCTCTCCCCTTGTCCCTCCCCATAATCACCCTTATATTTATTCCTCTGTATGCCTGTAGGAATTAGGGAGGAGATACAGCTGGGCAGCTTGCCACCCCTAAAATTGTGCCTTCTTAAGCCTTTATAGCTAATGTGTATCCATGTTTTGTTACAGTGACGGTGCCAGCATTGAGCACTCCGAGCAGTATGTTGGCCTATGCCGTCGTGTTCTACAGAAGATGGAGGCAGTGCACCCACAGTTGGGTATAGATGGAGAAAATAATGTCTGGATCTTAAAACCAGCAGCTCTATCCAGAGGAAGAGGTAAGGGAACATTCAAACTGCATGACCCTAAATTACACTGGAGAATGAATTCTCAGGGGCGTATTTATTATAGTGTGTAAGCCAACATCAACAGCGATTTTGCCCATAGCAACCAGTCAGATCTTTGCTTTTCTTTTCTAACTGGTAAGGGTTACCATTCAAATCAAACTGACAATTGGTTGGTAAGGGCAATATCACTGGCGATGTTTGCTTACACACTATAATAAATATGTCCCTGTATATGTACAGGAGTATAAAGTAAAGTAGCATTTCCAATCCATGTTAAAACTGTGAAACCGACATAGAAAAACTGCTTCAGATTATGCCATTTCTTTTTTGCAGGAATAACTTGCTCAAATCGACTGGAGGACATACTCCAGTTAGTGGGAAACCACTGGATAGTACAGAAATACATTGAGAGGCCTCTGCTTATTTATGGCACCAAGATTGATATGCGCCAGTTCTTCCTAGTTACAGACTGGAACCCATTAACAATCTGGTTCTATAAGCAGAGCTACCTCCGTTTCTCATCACAACCTTTTACCTTGGAGAAACTAGACAGGTAGGTAGATGTTTGCTGCTTTACTTGTGCATTATTCTTAATGTTCTTGTTGACATTATACATAACCCTGATACAGTTCCTCAAAAGTCTTTACTGTCCATTATTTTAATAATGAAGGGCAAAGATTTATACTTTTGAAGGTATAGATGCAGTTGCCTAGCTGCATTTCTATAGGGATCATTATGGAAATATTTGGAAAAGTCACTGGACAACAAAGTTGAATGATCTTACAAAAGTCTGACCATTGTTCTGTCTTTATCATTCCAGCTCTATACACCTGTGTAACAGGTCTATACAGAAACACCTCGAGAACTGCCCAACCCGTCACCCTGACCTACCAGATATCAACGTATGGTCCAGTGTACAACTGCAAGAGTACCTATGTATGATAGGGGCAGAACATGCCTGGGAAGAGGTGATGGTGCCAGAGATGAAGGCAATCATCATTCATACCATGCAGGCTTCCCAGACTACAGTGATGAAAAGGAAAAACAGCTTCGACTTTTATGGAGTTGATTTTATGTTTGGAGAAGACTTTCATCCGTGGCTGATTGAGATCAATCTCAAGCCGGATATAACGTCTCCCACAGTAGTGACTGAAGGCATCTTTAACAGCCTGGTTGAAGACACATTAAGAGTTGTTCTGGACCGTAAGGATGACCCTAACTGCGATGTGGGAGACTACGAGCTTATATATCAACAGGTAAATGTAGATACTGATAAAAGAAATTGTTAATGTATCATAGGTATATAGAAAGGGATAATGTGAGTCGTTGGGCTACGGGGGGGGAAGCCTCCTGTTTAATAAATAAGACTACAATATCTGCCCCATACATTGCTTTGAGCCTCACAGTTAGGAACGTTTTCATCACTCATCTGTTTATATTTATTAACATTATATAATTATAACAAAAAATAATGTGGGAAATACAGTGTAAAGCTTTGGTTCATGTCACGTAACATACAGGGGATGACATTTTTTACGCACAATGGGAATGTTTAATTGAATGCTATTGAACTGAGCTCGTTTCTAAATTATCTTGTACTTTGTTTGTAGCCGGAAATTGAAGAACCTAAAGATTCAGAAGAAAATCTAATAGTGAGAGGAGTTTCAATTACAAAGCCTAAGTGATAGACAAGCCAAGCAGGGTCACCCTTGGAGTCTATCAACGAAGAAAGTAAAGAGAGATCCAGCTACATGACGTAATATGTTCATTAGGCCCCCTATATTGAAAACTAGGAGGCCCTGAGCAGTGACTGATGAAGATGTAGCTGAAAGAACAAGAGGGAGGGTGGGAGGAGGGCCCCCTACATAGAAGACTAGGAGGCCCTAAGCAGTCACTGATGAAGATCTAGCTGAAAGAACAGCAGGGAGGGTGGGAGGAGGGCCCCCTATATAAAAGACTAGGGGGCCCTGATCAGTGACTTATGATTTATGGATTTATTTTAATATTTTAATAAATAAATTCAAGGTGTTATTTATTTGCTATAATTATTTCTCAGCATTTAAATTCAGACATGCAAGGTTTGGAGCAACAGGAGCCCGCGTGGGGCCCTGTCCTTACAGCCTGCCCAAAGGCAGCATGGGGGGCCACAAGTGCTTCAGCGCCCCTTAGTGCTCTTACACTTGCTCCCTCCAGTCTTAAACCTCTTATGTCTCCTGTGGCTTTTGTCACACATGCCGCTATCTCAAAATGAAAGTTACAGTCCATTTTGTGACTTGTACAGAGTGGAGGCATCAGATTGGTGATATTTTCATTTATTTTTTTATATAGGCAACTGAAGGAACGGGCCTTTGGGTGCCTATATACAGGGCCGCCAAGAGAAAATGAGGTTCCCCGTACAAGTTATTTATATGCCCCCCCATTAACACAAGCATAAAGTACTAACATTTTGGCCTCAGCCCTTGTGTGTGCATTATAAACAGTTGATATGAATCTATAATAAGCAGTTCATATAAAGAGTTCTATTCGTTAATGTGCTAATTAACAGCCAGTTCATACGGGTCAGTGGAGTTTTCCCTGAGTTTGAACCCTACGCTCCTACCTGCCACTGCTCTGCGCTGTCATTGCTTGATATGGAGGTTACGTGAGTTGTTGCATAAGTTACAAAAATTGCGTAAGCGTAGGGGCCCAATGGTGTTGCTGTGGGGCCCAACAACCAGTCATTCCCCTGCTGGAAAGTACATATCATTCAGTAAATAGCTCCCAATATAAACACTTAGGGATATATTTATCATGCTGTGTAAAAAGTGGAGTAAAACATCACCAGAGATGTTGTTTATAGCAACCAATCAGATGCTATGATTTGATTTTCTAACTGTTGAAATCTAATAGCTCTGGGTAACCTCACCAGTAATACTTTACTCCACTTTTTACACAGCATGATAAATATACCCCCTAATGTTACTCTCTAATAAGCAGTTCATTTAAATAGTTTCTAAAATAGTTATTAATGTACTAATAATGTAATAATTTACCTTAACTATAGGCACCAATTCGCCCTAGTGGAGAAATAGCCTCTGGGAAGGGACTGGGGCTGTGGGATAGCAGGTATAGTAGGGAGAGATGGTGCCTATAGTAGCAGTGGGGGGATAATAGCCTCTGGGAAGGGACTGGGGCTGTGGGATAGCAGGTATAGTAGGGAGAGATGGTGCCTATAGTAGCAGTGGGATAATAGCCTCTGGGAAGGGACTGGGGCTGTGGGATAGCAGGTATAGTAGGGAGAGATGGTGCCTATAGTAGCAGTGGAATAATAGCCTCTGGGAAGGGACTGGGGCTGTGGGATAGCAGGTATAGTAGGGAGAGATGGTGCCTATAGTAGCAGTGGCATAATGCCCCCCCCAGTTATTGTAATCGCTTATCTTATACCCAGGGTTGGTATTTCTGTAAGGAAAAGACTTTAAGCAAAGCAGAAATATTCTCTTTGGCCACAAGATGGCCCTGGTTCCTAAAGATATTCACAAATACAACTCCACAGCCCAAGGGACAGAGATGGAAAGAAGCAGTAGGGCATAGAAACTGGGGTGGCAGGGATGTACAGTTGCGCATCTCACAGATAAAGTCAGCTGGATTTCCAGCAATCTGGCATTGGCCCGTGTGTTTGGGGCCCAAACAACCCACATTCCTACATGGATCTGATTAGTGCAATCACTGATCAGAAATGTTGGGAATTCCCTATATATTGTCATATCAAAACGGTATCATAGCAACTCTAGGTATTTGCCAATATGGCTACCTGTGTGTGTGTCCATATTTACCCACAAAGGATACTCTTTAAAGCAGTTACACAGGATTTTCGTGGTTGTTTTTTTTATATGACGACTAAACTCATTTCCACAAAATCTACGAATGTCCAGTCACTTATTAAAAGATCTGAACTGAAAAAGCACAAACAAAAAAAGATGCAGAAAAACACAAAACCGTGACTTTTCTCGTATTGTCGCACAAATGACAGCATCAAAAATGAAAAAAATCAGATTTTTGCATTAATAAAAAAGAGCTGTGAAAAAAACAAAAAATAAGCTTTACCAAATGCCCCCCTTACTGTCTGTATATGGGGCAATGCTCTCCCTATGGTTAAATATTAGAAAAGCAAAAGTCACGTTGGACATCTGTCCCCACCTCCCCAACAAAGGCTGTAAGCCAAGTGGCACGGGCAACTATAGGTTTGGGTTGGGGGGGAAACATATGGAATAGGTACAAGATTCTGGGGAAGGGATTAATGGCAAGGGCACATGGATCACTAGCAAGATACACAGTGCTGATCCAGCCAATCAGTGGGGTTATGTGCACATCATGTACATCAGGCATTGGCTAGACAGTAGAAGGAAGCAACCAATTCATAGGAAAGGGGATGAGCCCAAATGGAATCAGATCCCAGGTTCTTTGAGATGAGTCTGTGTTTGAGAAAATTGGTTGCCAGTTGGGTACTGGATTCTATACCCCGCACCATCAGTGAAATAGAATCTCGGACTCCTCCCTAGACAACCCACTTGACTAGCTCACCCCTGCCCCCGCTGTGCAATGACAAGAGGCAGGGGCACTGACAAGGGAGTGCGGACTAGGGGTAGGTTGGAGAGGCACCTGCCTGCCCCCCCGATAGTTGCCCCCTAGGCAGGTGCTTTTTCTGCCTACCCCTAGTTATGGCTCTGCCCTCTTTACTCTGCCTGGTATTGGATATATGCTCAACCTATAGTGGCACTCCAACCAGACTGCATCTATACAGGGGCCATACACAGGCTGATAAATGCTGCCTGTTGGCCTGTGTAACTAATATCTCATATACAAAGGGGCCTGGATACAAGAATTATACATACGGCATAAAGTTGACTCATTACTGTCTAGCATCATATGAGCCTGGGCTTGGTGTGTGCTATCTACATGGCAAGCTCTATGGGCACATAGTCGGTCAGCTTGAATATATTGCAATATATAGATAAACAATCCCTGGGAGGTCATTGCTTGTAGCTTAATGCACAGAATATCTTGATATTTGTAATGGGGGAGTGCAGAGGATCTCTTGTTGTTGTCTATTGGCACCTTCCAGTGCCCCAGTCTCTATCAGGTGCAAATCCTTCTAGATTTCAGGATCTGCAAAATGAGAAACAGACCAGAAATGACAAGAAATGTACACCAAGTGAACAGAGCAGCACAGTTGGTTTGCCACTTAGCAAATGCCACCTAGAGCCACTTCAGGCCCTCTTCTCTGATGTCTCTTGGCCGGAGCACGTGCAGCTGAGGGCTATCCAGTCCCAGGGTGCCCCAGGCCGGCTGTCACTGGGATGAGGCCCCCAAGGCCACAAGATGGAGCTTGCCAACCCCTGGTGGTGCAGTTCAGGAGGGACAGGGAGGTCTCTCTAGGAGACCAAGGTGTCAAGCAGTCTTTCATTCTTCTTTAATCCTGGAACCTTTTTTCTAATGACAGTGAATACAGAATAAAGAAACCTATAAAATAAGTTAAAATTGATGAGAGTGCTATTCCAAGTACTTTTGCAATTTACATTAATTATTCCAAAAGTGCTTAGGATAGCACTCTTATCAATTTTACATTCACTTATATTAAAGGTTTATTTATCCTTTATGGGCAAAATTCTGCTTTCAGTTCCCAAATCATTGCATTTAGTCTTAGTAATAATAGTATAATACTACTAATATAAACTTGTAATCTGACATGCTGCTAACCAGCCTTTGGTTCGTGTAATAATTTAATCATGTTGCTACTCGGTAGCATTATTCTATCCCTGAGCTAGAATGACATTATATAGAATGAGAGGGATTCCATTCACAGGGTCCTGCTGGTATCCTTTGTGTATAGAATTTGTGAGCGGGAAACATTGTGTCCTTTGTAGGAGCCTTCAAGCTGCGGCGGGAAGTCTGCAATGGGGTATAATGAGATGGCGACAAACTACGGATTGGGCGCCAAGCGGATTGGGCGCCAAACTGATTGGGCGCCAGTGCAGATAAGAAAGCATTTAGTGGCAGAGCTGCACACGACTATTCGAAGCTACAGAGGAAAGTGAGCCCTCAGTTCTGCCACTGAATCTGTTTAAAAGGAATATCCTGCTGGCAGGGAAACGATTCAAAATGTTCAAAATAACATGTGAAATGGAAATAGTTTAGCGAGACCAGAGCTGGCAGGCCCCCGGAACATTGTCCTCCCTCTTTAGTATACGGGGAGGGGGGGGTAATTATTTTCATTAAAGAAACATTTCTCTCTGGATTCAGTCTGAAACACAAGCGATTTCTGATCCTGAGATCTGAAGAATATTCTGTTTTTCAAAGCGCCTGAAAGACAAACAGATTCCCAGCATGTTCCTTGCTGCCTCTGCAGGGATCTAGAGAATGGCATTGACAATAAAGCGGACACAAACCCAAAGAATAACAATAATAACTCAGTGTGCACTTCTGCAATTTACATTACATTTGTTTCTAGATTTCATGATATTAGCAGTTTTACACTTTTAGTATAATGAATGTCTTACCAGGTCCCCCTCTGCTGTTGAGTCTGGGCAAGATCTTCTCCTGATATCCCCACGGACAGTGGGCGATATCAGGCTAATTCAGGCTAATTCGATCATTTGGCCCTGGGGTGCAGTCGGTTTAGGCCCCCCAGGTCCCAGGGCCAAACGATCGAATTAGAACGACGGGTATAGGCGCAGTCAGTTCAGGGACCACATCAACGAGCCGATGAGGTCCCTGATCCGACTAAATTTTTAAACCTACCCGATCAATATCTGGGCGATTTAAGGCCAGATATCAGTTGGGCAGGCCCGTTGCTAGTGCCCATACACGGGCCGATATACTGCTGCGTTTGGCCACCTTAAGGCTTAAATTATCTTCTGAGAGTAAAGGATTAAAAGTAAAAAAGTTTATTTTACTAATGAAACTAGTTAAAGCAATATGTAGTTTAGCCAGTAGGTGGCGCTAAGCCCACCTTTAAGCCCATATGAGGCAGTGCATCAGCTGTGCATTTTCCCTTTTTGGCCTGAGAACATTAGAGGCAGCAGCAAGTTCTTGTGGCCCGATCTACTGGGCAGGCTAGTACCTGGGCTAGCTAGTGATAGTAGGGACAAGTGAGTTCACTCTAGGAGTGAGAAGGTTAGTTAGCAAGGACAGCCTGGTGCCCCGACAAGGACTTGGGGGGGGGGTAGAGCCCCTGAGGCAAAGTGTGCATCAGAAAGGGAATTGAGCGTTTAGGTTGTAGGAGGGACTGTACACACAGTGACCACAGAGGAAGGGGTAATAGTCAGCATTCTTAAATTAGCCTAGATGACCAAGGCCGTGTCGGTATTATAAATATACCCTGGCCCACCCCCGATCTGCCCCAATTTTACCTTTTCGTTCTCTATCAGCTGTGCATCACTGCCCCGCCCCTATTACATTACAGCCCGCCCCCTTTTGTTTTACCCCCACCAGGTGGTAAAAATATTTTAGAAAGGAGGCAGCCCTACCTGAGCCCCACTCATTACAAATTTAGAATATAGAAAACTCAAAGAATTGAATAATACCGTGAAAAAAACTTGTGAATGCAAATAATTTGTATTATGTTCATCATTTTCAGTGGGTCTGGAAACTCACAAAAATGAACATTGAAAAACTCAATAAAAATTGAATTGAAAAAAAAAAAAAGCATATACTTTGCTTAGGGCAACTCCCTACTCGCATCTTGGAAAAAATTCAAACATTGATATATTACCCCGCCCCCCCCAAGCTAAGTGGGGGGAAAAGAGATTCTCCCCGTAGCAGTAGATAACTGCTCAGGCCTCACTTGGACAGAACAGCAGGGGGTGCTCTAGCTACACATTCATGATAGTAGCAGTATAAAAGTGCTAATGTAGCAACATCTAAAAAAAACCCCTATATATGTGAATTGCAAAAGGGAAACAAATTGCAAGAGGGAGGCATATAATGCAAAAATTACAAAAGAATATAAATTATGACCAGTTAAAGAGTTGCTAAGAATAGAAAATCCTATATCTTAACATTGAACTAATCTTTTCAGAAATTAAAGTGATAAAATATAGCTATTTTGCCATCGGCCTGTGAGTGTGGGGACAGAGCTTTCTTATCCCCCCCAGATCTGTACGTTCCTCCAGTATTCTGCCGGGCAGTCCAACCCTGCTCAGCATCTGCCCCTGCAGGAAGTGTCACCTCTGGAGAAATGATTTGATTGGGCGGGAGGTGAGCAGCTTGGGGAATGCTGGGAGGCAGGGGAAAGAAGTAAAGTTTCTGTAGGTATTTGCACAGATCCCTTACCTGGAAGTCCAACTTGTATTCTATAAATAATACATTTCTTTATAAAGTTTGAGGTTTAATTATATTGCTGTTAGTGGGACTCCCCAAGTAGGGTTGCAACTCAGCCGGTATTTCTCCAGCCTAGTCAGGCAAATTGCTAGCCAGGGCCGGGGCTGGTATTTCAAATTTATTGGCAATATATGTGCCGGTAAATCTGTAAGGGTGGCAGCCCTACCTGTAACCCCTCCCTTCCCTGACTCTTTCAGTGGCAGATCTCCCCCTTTTATATAGAGGCCAGCCTCTGCCCCGCCCTTTATCCCCACCATGCCCATTCCACTGCTCCATTTGCCTATTTCCCTGCCTAACCCGCCCATTTCCCTACCCCCAAGTGACATCCTTGCCCACCCCCATCCTAAAGGCCAGTATTAATAGCAAAAAAAGGAGGCAACCCTATCCCCAAGGTGTAGGGTCCCTCAAAACCCAGTGTGTAGATACCCGGCTCATATAAATACCTATCTTACCAGCCTCTTCCACCAGTGCCACAGAGGTTTGTCTGGTTGCCACCGGCTACGTGCCCTGAGAGTAATTGCAGAGGAATCCTGCCAGGTAAGAACTGCACATTTAATTAACTTATCATTACTAACATGGTGTCCGGTTCTGGACAATATAACTTAGTGACTAAGCACGATTCTTGCCAATGTCCATAAGTTAAAATCCCCCGACACAAGTCTTCATAGGAGCAACACAGGACTGGGTCTCTTAATATGGGCCCAAATATTAGCCTTAGAAATGTAAGAAGGGGGTCGGTCACCCCATTAACTGGCGGTGTATGTGGTGTAAAGGCATATTTCAGGGAACAAGCATCTGGTTGAGACAAGGTGTAACCACCGCCATCTCCAATAGGGCAACCAGGAGTTCATCAACTGTGCACCATGGTAACCATGAAGGGTAACACCATTTAAATACCAATGATGGGAACCTGAATTGATAATTACACAATAAACACAGTAAGAATGTGATATTGATAAATCTAGTGAAACACTCGGCAATCAATGCTAAAAAAACTAAATTTTCCGCCACAATTGCAGCTCTGAGCTTCTACCATTAAGTGGCAGTAAATGCACAGGCACAGCCTGCAGGCTCTGTATAGGGAAAGGCAAACACTGGGGGAAATGTCCAACATGTACATTGCTGCTCGTTCCTTTAGGGCTTTGGGTTCCACATCCAATAATCCTGCCACTGGGATCATTTTTAAGTAAAAAATGTTTTAGCTGAACCACATTCTCCCCCCAATCTGCTGCCTGGGTTGCACCATGGTAATATAAAAGCAATATCTCCCCGGGGTCCTACTCACCCAGAGATGTAGTTAGGAGCACCTATGTGTTTGTAACCCTACTTTGGCCAGTATTTGAGCAGGTATGAGCACGGGCACATGTGACTCAAACACGCAGATGAGGCCTTCGCAAAATGGAAGGTATGCACTTGTGAGATGTTGCAGGACTATAACTCTCTACTACCTGTATATAATGTAATTATGGACGCCAGAGGTTCTTTTGTATTGAACTAGAACTTGGTTTATTGATGGTACACAGCATATGCAGGGTTTATACTCACAGCATTGAGGTAGAATAGCACAAATGCCAAATGCAGTTGCAAGGTAGCAGAACAGTGTAGCACTATGGTGGAGACAGATGAGGGATAATAGCCAGGAGTCCCAAGGGTGTCTGCCTTTACTGGCCCGGATCCCTACAGCCAACGGTGGTTCAGGGGTTAATACTAGCCTGAAACCTGTGTCTGACTGGTCCGTTCAATAAAGCAGCAGAGCCTTGGGGGTACTAAACCCACTAAATTCTCCTTTGTTGGAGCCACAGCTGCTCTTGCTAAATAGCCCTGAGCTAAGTCCCACTCCTAGAGCTGCTATTACAGAATCTCACCTGCAAATAACTTCACCTCACTCACGGGGTCCCTGACCCGCGACTAGATGGATTGGCTTCCTCTAGGGCGCAGGCCTCTGGGCCTAGTTGGGTCCCAGGCTCAATGGGCACAACCTTCTGTTGGTGATGGGAATGCCAAACAGGAAGTGCCCAGCCCTGCATAACACTGTATTGAAGCTTACAGGAAGTGGTCACCCTAGCTAAGGCCAATAATAGCTAATGTTGAAACATAACATTCTGCTTAGTAACAACAGATAGGGAAGTGTAGGGCTCTATGGCTCCCTACATGTTTAATTGCAATTATTTCATTAATGCCACCACCCGTGCCTCTGCCTTAGGGATTCTTTCCTTAGTTACACAGCCATTGTTCTTCTATGGTCAGATATTATTATTTCTGCCTAGATGGATCTAGGTTAGAGGCCTGCAGTGGGTTGTGGGCTGTGGGCAGCGGGTCTGGGTCAGGTCACGGTCTGGGTACATATAATGTTACATGTAGGGACCCATAAGGTTATTAAGCCCCTACAGGTTCAGTTCCCTTGGGCAGTTGCTGGGCGGAAGGAAATGTTTCTAAGTAAGTTCATTCACAAACGCGTGCTATTGGCTAGCAGGTATGGTGACCACTTCCTGCCTCACTCTGATATAGTGCTGGGAAAGGAGTGGCACTTCCACCTGAGGAACAGGGTGGGTGTCTGCTGGGGGCCGGGATGCTGGGCCTAGTAAAGGAGGTGGGCCCTTAGTGGGCTCGGGGAACAGCGGGTGTAAGGCAGTTAGGGAGATATTTATCCCAGGCCATATTGCCTGTAGTGTAGGGATCCAAGTGAATAGGGAATCAGGGTAGAGAATTCCCTGAGGGATCCACTACGGGGTGGGGCAGAGGGGAAGTGAGATTCCTGCCCGCAGGGGAGTGTCAGTCTGTATTATACTCTGCATTTAAAGAATTAGTAAACCTTTTTTTTCTATCAGTAATTACTCTTAACAGCCTCCAGAATTACCTACCTTTGTCCCAGCATTCTCTCTGACCTGGTTCCTCAGTCAGAAGGTGTTTGTTTTTCTTTGCTTCCTTGTGCAGTATGAAGCCCCGCCCCCACTTCCTGTTCAGGTCTCTCACCAGAAAAACCCCTGCTAATGCCCAGGCTCCTGCTGCCCCCAGGCATGCCCAGAAGGCTCTCCAAGTCGACAACAGTAGTCGAATTGAAGAGAGAACTGAACAGGAAGTGGGGGCGGGGCTTCACTCTGCACAAGGAAGCAAAGAAAAACGATCATTTCCACCATTTCACCCCCATTTGCACCAATGACGCAACCAATAAATGGGAAAATCCAGAATGTGCCACAGCAGAACTCCCCTCTGCCTGTAATTTTGTTTCTATTAATTCACATAAGAACTCACTCTCCCAGCCCAAGCTCTGGAGACCTGATGTTATACAACATTAATATCTTTCCTTAACAACTGCATCTCTGCGCTGGTTTCTATGGGCTTATAACTCCTCTCTCTCGTACCTTATCATAGTGCATGGAGCCAAGTTATTACAAATTTACCACCAAGTAGATT
Source organism: Xenopus tropicalis (assembly GCF_000004195.4). Lineage (NCBI taxonomy): Eukaryota > Metazoa > Chordata > Amphibia > Anura > Pipidae > Xenopus > Xenopus tropicalis. The sequence continues at coordinate 138,650,355 of NC_030680.2, forward strand.
TCCGGTAAATTTACAATAACTTGTCGATCATTCCCTGACCCATCTCCAACCCGCCCCTTTTTGCTCCAGCGCTTCCCAAATCCCATGTTGTTTAAGTCCTTGCCAGCCTAGCCCCTCCCCCTTTGATGTCACAACTCTGCCCCGTCACTTCACTGCCCCTCCCATTTACGTCACTACCTGCCCACTCGCAGCCCACCCTGTATTGGGGTCTCTGTACAACCTATGACCAGATTTTACTGCCCAGGTCCCTTTGCTATTGCCCCGTGAGTTTGGATCTAACAGGTTTATAACCCCAGTGTTCGTGACATCCTTGCCCAGCAGAACAGACCTCACACCAATGTTTTGATATTACAGGCTGGTCAGGTCCTGAGAGCGCCCTTGACCATTGTACCTTGGCCACCTCACTATGGGCTTAGGGCACTTTGGGCACCAGAGGCATCAGGTGAATTGGGTTTGATGAGGAGCATCTTCTGAAGGACAGTCTGGACTTGATTTCAGGCCACACAACTGGAGAAGTGTTGGAGCAGCTCTGCCTGGCGATTGGCCCCGGTCATTAAATTCCCTGGGTGCGTAATTACCCCAGTGTTCGTCACATACACAACATAGAGCAGGGATCCCCAAACTTTTATACCCCGGCCTGAGCCACATTCAAATGGAAAAAGAGTTGGGGAGCAACACAAGCATGGAAATGTGCCTGGGGTGCAAATAAGAGCTATAATTGGCTACTTAGTAACCCATATGTTGACTGGCAGCCTATAGAAAGCTCTGTTTGGCTTTACATTGGGTTTTATGCAACGAAAACTTGCCAGAAATTAAAAAATGAGCATCTCTTTTGAGGCCGCTGGGTGCAACACCCAAGGGGTTGGGGAGCAACATGTTACCCCCGAGTCACTGGTTGGGGATCACTGACATAGAGTATTGTGAGACTCACCACTTCCGGTACCCGGTGACTGTGCAGTTAAATGTACATTTGCTGTAAGAAGGAGGGTTAACGCAATGGATGTGTGTCTTGTTCCACCCTAAGCTACTATGTTACTATGTAAAACCCATCTAAGGTTCAGTTCTCAGCTAGAAACTAACAGTCTGCTCTGTGTTAGGCGCCTGGGACTCCTTGGGCAGCTCCCCTGCAGTTACATTCTTCCTGCTTTGTAGAAATCACAGATAGGGTTTTCCCTTTACCACTTTAATACCGGCCACATATTGAATCCACCTCCTGCATGGCTAATTAGCAAGTCATTTAGATGCATGCCGCAGACTGAACAGATTTATGGGAAGCCATGCCTCATGCATCTTAATAAATTGCTAACTAGCCATGCAGGATTAGGATTCAATATGAGGCTGGTATTAAAGGGGTGAGCCGGCCCTAATCACGTAGGAAATGTATTTGGTTGCGAACATGGTGTTTCTTTCCATGTATCACCCACTCTAACGGCAAAAAGGATTCTATAACTTTCTTTTCTTTGATGAGAGATGCAAGTGATTGAGAGAGAGAGCCAGGCAGCGTGGGGGGACACTTTGCTATTGGTATTCTGCTTGTGCAAGTGCATGTAATGCTTGAACCCTAGCCACTGATCTTACTGGCATGCGTGGAGTTAATGGAGTGCTCTTTGCCCATTTGTCAGTGATCTTACTGGCTTGCCTAAGATTTAATGGAGTGCCCAATGGCCATTTCTACAGTGAGTACTGTTACTGGCACAGCTGGAGTTAATATGCTTATTATCCATTTTCTGTAGTAATTATACTGGCATGTCTGGGGTTAATATGCTTATTATCCATTCTCTGTAGTAATTATACTGGCATGTCTGGGGTTAATATGCTCATTATCCATTCTCTGTAGTAATCATACTTCTGGGTTATGTTTTGGTAAAATGCAAGTGGTATTTAGAGGTGTGGCCTAAAAGTGGGTGTGGTGAAAAACCTTTTGCTGAATATAAAGGGGGCCCAGCAATAGGATCTTTGCCCAGGGCCACCAAGGCCTTTAAAACCCCCTTGCCCATAGAGTCTTCAGCTTGAACTGAGCAAGTACCACCCTCGGTATTGTGAGCTGATCCAATAGAACCAACCTTTCTAGGCCTTTCTTCTTTCCAGTGTCAGCGAGTTCCCCTTGCGGGGGGTTTCTAAAGGCAAAGTTAAATAACACACACGGGCAAGTTTCTTACATATTTATTTCATTCACTTTAATAAAACTTATTTCAGTCGAAGTTTCCTGCTTAGACATCAAAATGATTCTTCATACTTTGTTCATTTACTGATTTAATAATGGAAGAGCCGCCTCTCCCCCCCCCCCTCGTATTAGCAGCAATGGAAAGAAGAACCTGCGGGAAAAAGTCCAATGGGAGACTTGCTTTATTGCTTAGAATAATTCCAGGGCTGCCGATCCTTCCAGAGCTGTTCTTGGTTAGAGATTATTTCCCTCTCTCCAAAGCAGAGGCCATAGGTGCCCCCCTGTTGGACATGATGGGTCTCTTGTTGGGCAGATTTACTATTCAAAAGGAAAGACATTTACATGGCTGTGAACTATTTATTTCGGTATCACCCCCCCCCCCCAAGTTACTCAAAAACCTAATGTTATTTATTATTTATTACATGTGGAGCATTTACTTAGCTGAGTGCTCCTTGGTACTATAGGGTACAAATAACCATTTCTTCCCAGCATGCTGGGTAATTACTCATTTTGATGGAATTCTGTGCCACAGAGCTGCCCTGCATTCCAGTGTATGAGCACAACCAGGGGTGGGCAAACTACGGCCCACGGGCTACATCCGGCCCCTTGGTCTGTTTAATCCGGCCCGCCGACTCTGCAAGTCTCATCATGCAAGACTTGGCGTCTGGGGACTGACGAGTGGAAACGGCGTAACGCTAAGTCAATGTGGCCCCTGAGCCAAAAAGTTTGCCCACCCCTGGGGTACAACATATCACTTATGGGCTGTTATTTCCTGTACCCGGGGACAAACAGAGATCTATGTGGGTGGGGTTCCTGTGGGTGGGTTATCAGTACATTATGTATAAGGCACAAGGCCTGGGTGCGAGGGGCAGCAAAGCAAACAGACCCTGGAGCAGGTAGGTATCATACAGCTATGAACTATAAGTATCCCCTATAATACCCACTGCCCAATGAGATACCATCAGTCTGTGCCAGCATAATGGTTCCTCTGCTCCCCCAATAAACATGGGTTTCCCCACTGGCATTGCCCACATTTGTCTGCTTTTCAAGTGCATTGAGTACCCTGCACCCCAAGGTAACACAGTGGGGGTAATTTATCAACACTGGGCAAATTTGCCCATGGACAGTAACCCATGGCAACCAATCAAAATATTGCATTCATTGTTTTACCTGCAGTTGGCTGAAAAAAGCCAATCGCTGATTGGTTGCTATGGGTTACTGCCCACGGGCAAATTTGCCCAGTTTTGATAAATGACCCCCAGTGTGTATGCGCTGCACTTGGGTGTTAGAGAAGGAGGGCCCATGGGATAAGTGTGGGGATGCTCGGGCTGAACTGGCACGAGACTTCTAATCATGGGAAGTGCATTATGTGCCCTTTAATCATTAGAGGATTGAGGAGTCGGCATAGGCAGGGCTACAGGGCCCTAATTTGCTCAATGAGTTTGGCTGATATTTATCATCCTGCCTGGCTTTCTGGGCATATATGGCCCCTAAGGGTGGGGCCAGTGACAGACTGCCCTATGATTTTACTGGAGGCCAGACTGGCTCATCTGGGTCGGTCTAATACTACGATCACTGTTAATATACATTTATAGAAAATAAACTCTGTATACGACCGACTTGCATTGTAGCTATTGGCATCTCACACTGTATTGCAGCCCTATCCACAGAGGGGGTTCCTAGCATCCGTAGGGGCACAGTATTCATCAGAACAGGCTGGGAGGGTGAGGGGTGCGCTTGGGTGCAGGGGTGCCAATATGTGCACAGATTTGCCTCCATTCCTGTCACACTTGCCATTGTGGTTGTAAATGAGGCTTTATATGTAACTGCCCATGCCTTTGTACATACATCAGCATTTCTTGGCAGAATATTTTGCATAAGAAAGGCTTTCACCCTGTATATTTGCAGAATAGCACGTGGCCACGTTAGATTGCGAGCTCTGCGGGGCAGGGCCCCCTGACCTCTTGTCTTTATGTTTGTTCCCTCATTTGCAATTGTTTGGTTTCTGGCTGTTCTCTCCCCATTTATACTGACCATGATGGCAATAAAAATAATAATAATAATAATTAGTATTTACACTTAAACACCACTGTGTTCTAAATACCTATCAGCTCTGCAAGGGGCTCTCTGCAGCCTGGCAATGGGGTCCGAGGAACACAAACAAAGTGCAGGGAATTGAATATGAAGACCTTAGCTTTTTTGGCATCACTGCCTTTACTAGCCCAGGCCATTTACCCAAAGACACGTTCCTGCCTAAAGCACTGCATTCTGGGTCTGTACCGATCAATATTATCAGTGAACATAAAAAAGTCTTCATCCTCTGAAGTGGCCTCGGTGGCTACTCCCAAGTCTCTAGACCCACAGGGCCACGTTTCTGCATGGAAACATACAAGTTAATACGTTAATAAGAGTTAAATTATCAGTGCCAGTGGCTACATTGCCTTAGTGACCCTGTAGGTGTTTGAAAGGACTTGTGCACCGAATGGGTAATGCCAATGCCTTATGCCAGTACTTATCAAGGAATATACATCAAGGGAGAGGCTTTGGTGCCAATGTTTGGAATTCAAAATAACATAGAAACATACCTAATAAATCCACACTGTTAATGCCATGCAAGCACATAGAGTATGCAATGGCCGGTGGCATTATACTAGACGCCATGTTAGATCTGAAGGAATCTCTCTGCACTCCTCCTGGGCACGTGGGCACCCCACACAAGTTTCAATACTACGCCCATGGGCACAACTGGCATTCAGAGATCCTATCAGTCGGTCATGACGTTGCTTATCAGAGGAGCACGGTGTAGAGTAAAGGGTTTATTGGAGATATTTGGAGACAGAAGAGGACTACATTATACAATGCCTCAGTAAGCACAAAATGTACAATATTTGTATTTGTATATTCATGAAAAAAGTCCTTAAATACTGTACAAGATTTCCAGGTAAGCACTGAGTACTTTCCAAGTGCAATAGTTACCCATCCTGCACATGGGCATCCATCAGCTGCAAGTTCTTCACTTATGTGCTTCATTGGACCTGTGAAGGTGGCGCCCACCGTTTATAGTCCCACGTTGGATGGATCAATGGGTGGAGGTTGCCGGATCGCTCGGCATTGCCCTTGGAAGATAGGGATTAAGCAGTTTTTTTCTTCTACTAAGTAGATGCCAGGGCTAGGAAAGGGGTTGTGGGCAGCTCAAAGCTTTTACCCTGTCTTTAAAAGTACTGTGGGGGGGGGGTATCCCCATCCTGTGCAAAATGACCCTGCGTAGCTCGTGCTCAGATGTGCATAGGGAGGGCCTGCACCGGGCCAGACTGAGACAGAGGGCGAGGTTTGATATCACGGGATTTCATGTAGGAGAGAAATTGCTCTGGGATTTCGGCTAAGACGTCCTTGGCCAGTCGAGCCATGCTGAGGACTTGGTTGCCGGAACGATCCACATAATCGCGGAATGGCACAAACTGCAACAAAAGAACAAGTCGTATGGTGAAAAGGGAAAAACCAGGATCAGCCTGGCATAACAACAGAGTCTACCATTTGCCGTTGTACCTGCACAATGTCTCGCTCTGCAAAACGCCCTCGGGAAGAGACGCGAACCTCATCGCCATCTAACTCTTCCATTGCTGCAAAGATGAACGGGGCAATGAAGTTAGTTATAGAGGTCATAGAGGTTTGGGCCTCCAGTGTTTGATTTAAAGCCCCGTCTGGGCCCCAGATAAGTTCTAAACTGGCCAGAAGGAACTGGTTGTTGAATATAGGAGCACAATATTGTGAGGGCAATGGCAATGGGTCCTTTTGTCTATGGGTGACCTACACTGATCTATAGCTCATCATCACTGGCTACAGTGGGTGACCATAACCTTTTAGATCACTGGTGAGATAGGCTGGGATAGTGGGATAGGCTGGGATAGGCTGGGATAGTGGGATAGGCTGGGCGCAGGGAATCTGGAGGTGAGGCCACTGACAGGACTGATCACTGGGGTGCTCAATCTTTTATCGACTACCTCTGCTGGGTACCCACCGACCACCCACACAGACAGGACATCAGGGCTTTTTTGTGGGTACCTGACATGGTGCAATGGTGGGTACCCCCAATTCCCCCTTGGCAATTCTAACCCCTATAATAGTTTGGGCAAAGAAACCAAGACAACCGTATTGTTCCACAAGGACCCCCCCCCCACTAGGTGAGATTATTTCTTCAGTAGCTCCACGTTATTGGTTATGTTCCTGTAAGGGCCGTATAGGGGTTACAGATGGAGCACCCTCTCAGCCAGGGGCCGTTGTTTCATTGTAGGTAAGGGGGCATCACGATTTGAATGAACAGCCGTAATACTGAATTTCAAGTGGAATAAGCTGCAAACAAAGCTCTGCAGGGCCAGCCATAGAGTTCTGCTACACGTAAAGCAAGTAGGTTTCTCTAATCCAGGGATTCTGCTATAAATATATCTACAAGGAAACAGGTCTGTGCTAGTCCCGTTATCCCCCTGCTCCTATCCCCATGGCTGCACAACATATTGCTGTAGCAATGGGTCATTATGGTTTCAGAGGCAATCGCTTCCCTCCAAACTAATCCCGCTAAAAGGATTTCCCCTTGAAAACAATTAAGTGCATCTCAACGCATGAATGATCCCGAGGACGTGAGCCCCCAGGTTTCAAAAGCCCTTGGTGCTGTATAAATAGCACCATCACCTACACGTCATAATCACATATAGAAATACAATTACCTCCCAAAGGCAAAGCTGCGTAACTGAGAGCAACGTTTAGAACTAACCCCCCCCCCGTCCTACACCCATAACATCCCAGTAGTGCCTGCTACACTGATTGGCTCCTCTATTACCCCCTGTCCCCAGGCCCAGTGCCTTGGGGTTACCTTACATTCTGCCATTTCCTTCATCCAGTGGCATAACAAACGGCACCGGGCCTCCCCCACAACAATATCTTCGCACCTCCCCGCTCTCCAGAGCCTGGTGCCAGGTAGTTAAGCAAGCGGCTGGGGAGGGGGGGCTTCCTTAGAGCTATAGAGAAAGTAGACCCCAACCTCTGGGCCCCCCTATCCCCCCTCACAAATGCAGGTTCTGCATCCTCTATAGTTACACTGCTACCTTCATTCCTCCTACCCTATAACTAAATCATGTCCCTTTCACCCAGGGTCAGACTGGTGTTTTCTCCGGCCGAGTCCCCCGCCGCGCACCCTTAAACTCCACCAGCTCCTGTCCGATGTCCTCCCCTGAGTGTGTATGTGAAACGCGTTAGGGGGGGACATCGGAGGCCAGAGGAAGCAGCAATAGGGTTGTGTCTGGGCCCAGTCCGACCCTGCTTTCACCTATGGAAAATTTCTATAATGAAACTATTAACCACACAAGCAACTGGGAAAAGACAGGAGGCATCGTCCAAATCCCACAATTCCCTGCACACGTGATGTCAATAAGGAAAGGAACATCCCAGTGCAATGCATTGTGGGTTATGTAGTTCCCGCATGCTGTCTGTAAGCTGTGGGGAAGTTGTTACAATTTGTAACATCAATGTTTTAGTCCCTCCTCCCCTGTCAGGATTTCAAATGATGCAGAAAGAGTAGAACTGTTTTGCTGCTGGATTTCAGCATATAAAAATGGCATTTATTCATACTGTTTGAAGGAACAGATTATAGGGATAGGTATATTAGGGGTTTCTTTGTTACGTGGGGCTCTTTAACACATTTTGATTTTGAGCTAAACTGTATTTATTAGGCTTTTTATATGGAACAGCTGCCTGTTCTGCCCCTTTAAACTACACCAGGTACAAAGCAGGGAGGGAGCAGCTGTTCTCATGTAGGAAATAATGGATATTGTGATCACAATGCGCCAGAGCCAGCGAGGAAGGAGCGCCGCCGTATGTACATGAGTAATAAGCATGGTGGCACCCGTAGCTCCTGTAACGTCCCGTGACAGCTCAGAGGGATGTAGTAACTATACAAATGAACAACATGGAAACCATCCCTCTCGTATTGCCCTATATAGTATACATGAAGGTGCAGCTGGCGGGTTACTATTAATGGATAGAGGCAAGCCATAAGCAGCTATATATATATATATATATATATATATATATATATATAAAGGACCCCGCATAAGACTTATGCTAAAGACCTGTGTTGCCTAGGGATACAAGGAATCCAGAATTCACCTCTCAAGATTGTCATTTTAGAGATGGGAAAACCCCAGCCTGGAAAGCAGCGACCAAATCCCGCCTCCTGCCTGGACAGTGGGGAAGAGAGCAGCCCAGGAGCAATTAGGGTTTCCTCCCAGTATAGCGGCCAGTGCTGAGGGTAGGGTTGCCTCCTCTGCTGGCTTTTTTTGCCGGGCAGGGGGTGGATGGGGATGTCATGGGGGCGGGAAAGAGGTGGGGCTGGATTTGTCTTATGGGCGCCCCTAGGCCGCCCGCCCAAAGCCCCCCCCCCACCCCCTCTGTTGCGCGGGGGCAGGGAATAGGTGGGGTAGTGACAGCACTGGGTGGGGCTATGATGCGGCAATTGGCCAATCTCAATGAGTCCTGCCCAGTTTTCCTAATTTGGAAAACCAAGCAGGAGGTTTTGACCCGGACAGCCCTTCTGAAAACCAGGCTGTCCGGGTCAAAAACGGATAGGTGGCAACCCTAGTTGAGGGAGGGGTGGTGCTGACGCCATGGGGACAGGGGGTGGGTATTTTAGGGGGGCAAATTTGCGTGTTGGAGTAGTTAAAAATATCTGCACAGGGGGAGAAACTTAGGAAATAGGGGGAGTTACAAATTTACAGGCAGTTATATTGCTGGCTAACTAGTAATAGCGGCTCTGCCCATCGCAGGGGATTTACTGGCCGGGGGGGGGCAACCCTAGGGGCAGGAAGCTCTGCTTATGGGTAAGTACCCGGGGGAACTGACTCAGGGATGGATCTGGTGGGGCGTAAGGGAAACCTGGATTTAATGTAACAATATAAAGTCTGTATAAAGTCTAGTATAGATCCCTGGGCACTGGGTCCCTTCAAAGATTTTTTTGCAGAGGGGCCCCATGTACATTAGTGCTCTCTGAAGGGGCAAAATGTAGCACCCCCTAGTGATCTAGCACTTGCTTCCAGGGCATTAATAATTAAGCCACTAGAAATATATAAATATATGTTATACTTTATTTATATGGTGTCATCATATTCCGCAGCACTTTACAGAGATTAACACCATTCCCATCAGTCCCTGCCCCAGTGAGCTTACAATCTAAGGTCCTTATCACATTCCCATCAGCCCCTGCCCCAGTGAGCTTACAATCTAAGGTGCCTATCACATTCCCATCAGTCCCTGCCCCAGTGGAGCTTACAATCCAAGGTCCCTATTACATTCCCATCAGTCCCTGCCCCAGTGAGCTTACAATCTAAGGTCCCTATCCCATTCCCATCAGTCCCTGCCCCAGTGGAGCTTACAATCCAAGGTCCCTATTACATTCCCATCAGTCCCTGCCCCAGTGGAGCTTACAATCTAAGGTCCCTATCACATTCCCATCAGTCCCTGCCCCAGTGGAGCTTACAATCTAAGGTCCCTATCACATTCCCATCAGTCCCTGCCCCAGTGGAGCTTACAATCCAAGGTCCCTATTACATTCCCATCAGTCCCTGCCCCAGTGAGCTTACAATCTAAGGTCCCTATCACATTCCCATCAGTCCCTGCCCCAGTGGAGCTTACAATCTAAGGCCCCTATCACATTCCCATCAGTCCCTGCCCCAGTGGAGCTTACAATCTAAGGTCCCTATCACATTCCCATCAGTCCCTGCCCCAGTGGAGCTTACAATCTAAGGTCCCTATCCCATTCCCATCAGTCCCTGCCCCAGTGGAGTTTACAATCTAAGGTCCCTATCACATTCCCATCAGTCCCTGCCCCAGTGGAGTTTACAATCTAAGGTCTCTATCCCATTCCCATCAGTCCCTGCCCCAGTGAGCTTACAATCTAAGGTCCCTATCACATTCCCATCAGTCCCTGCCCCAGTGAGCTTACAATCTAAGGTCCCTATCACATTCCCATCAGTCCCTGCCCCAGTGGAGCTTACAATCCAAGGTCCCTATCCCATTCCCATCAGTCCCTGCCCCAGTGAGCTTACAATCTAAGGTCCCTATCACATTCCCATCAGTCCCTGCCCCAGTGAGCTTACAATCTAAGGTCCCTATCCCATTCCCATCAGTCCCTGTCCCAGTGAGCTAACAATCTAAGGTCCCTATCACATTCCCATCAGTCCCTGTCCCAGTGAGCTTACAATCTAAGGTCCCTATCACATTCCCATCAGTCCCTGCCCCAGTGAGCTTACAATCTAAGGTCCCTATCCCATTCCCATCAGTCCCTGTCCCAGTGAGCTTACAATCTAAGGTCCCTATCACATTCCCATCAGTCCCTGCCCCAGTGAGCTTACAATCTAAGGTCCCTATCCCATTCCCATCAGTCCCTGCCCCAGTGAGCTTACAATCTAAGGTCCCTATCACATTCCCATCAGTCCCTGCCCCAGTGGAGCTTACAATCCAAGGTCCCTATTACATTCACACACACTCGGGTCAGTTATACATAAAAGGATAATTATTCCTGCTCCTGGGCTATCCCTTAATCCTGATCTGCTACTCAACCAGAACCCATCAGTAGCAATATCCGTTCCTTTGCTAAATAGGAATAATCTGGGTCACTTGGTGGAAACAAATATATATGGAATAAATTGAATTTAGCCATAAATTATTGAACTCATTCTACAGTTTTCAATTTTTTCAGATGACTGGTCCTGCGGAAATGGTTCCATTATGGAGACAGAAGTAAAGAAGCAGTCGAGCAGAAAAGGAGCCTCTATAACAAGTCAGGCCTTATAGAGATACAGTAAATCTAAATCCAATTCACGAGAGCAAGGTTGTCTGTATTATATTAAGTACACGGTCCAAGTGACCTATTTCAATGAAAGTTAATCTAAAACCATTTCAATTATTGAAAAAAAGGCCCTTAATGTAGCTGGAGTGTTAAAATTGGGAAATATTTAAATTTTTAATCTCAATGCACATTGTTTTACTGCTGATACACATTAAAACATTTTTGAGATGAATCTTTGCAAGTGAAGCAATCAGTGCCTCATTTTTCATTTCTGCCTTCTGCTTTGCAACACTTGCTGGTATTCATATGCTTTAAAACTAGTGTCTGTCCCCTCTGATTGACGGCCATTACTGATCTATGTATTTAGCAACAGCCTAATGTCCTAGTCACTGCACTAAAGTAGTGCCAAAGTGCCTAAGGTGCCAAAATTCACTTTTCTGAAATTTTTGATGGCCCAGGGTATGTCTGTTTTCTGCAACCCATTCCCCAGTGCTGTAAAGGTAAGCGTGGGGGACAGCATTGGATGATCCACCTTGGGCGGCCCAGGGGCCAAAAACACCCCTGCTGGCAGCAGGCATCTTTGCTCTGACCAGTCAACTTCCAAGAACTAAAATGAAACAGTAATCCCTGCTGGCCTATTTATCATGACTAACTGTTTGCCTGAAAGAGATAGATATCTATCTTCTAGCACAAGGCACAGTGGCAACAACTAAAGTCTGAGTTGCCCCAGGGTCTCACCCCCCCCCAAGGTGGCCCTGCTGGCCACGTCCGGGGTGTCCACTAGGGGGCCCTGGCAGTCCAGACCCGACCCTTGTGGCGATCCCCCGCCCGACCGCTCCTGCCCTGATGCGTTAAATTACGCACGCTCGGGGGAGGACTTCGGGTGGGGTTAGGGGGGCCCCTCCAGGGGGGGGGCTATGGGCACAGAGACCTGCAGGGCCCCTGCGGCGGGAGCCCCAGTGGGCCCTTCACCCCCCAGTCTGACCCTGGCCACCTCACCCGCAGTGGCCCCCACAGCACCCCGTAACCACCCCCAACAGGGGCCCCAGCCACTGCCCAATGTCCTCCCCTGAATATGTGTAAGTGAAACGCGTGAAGGGGAGGGACACCTGCAGTGGTGAGTCCGACCCTGGGGGTACAGGAGAATGAATGGACTGGCCTAGGTTCCCTGCATTCTAGGGAAGACCTGAGAGTGATCCCCCAGCCCAAGAGCGGCTGCCTGTGCTCCATGCTGTCACACTGAATATACATTGTATGACTATGTGGCCCCCAGCCTGGAGCGGTTTCATAAATCCCCATCTAGCAGCGGTGACAGAAAAGGTTAAAGTTGCCTTCCTCCGGTGTCACGTGGTAAAGTTGTGACCCATTATCATTCTGATTCCCAATGGCTTGTATTGTAGGGAACATGACAAAGCGCCTGATGTCCTTGAAGGATTAATAGCCTCGGAACATTCCCAGCGCCGCTCCGAACCGACGCCGGCGAATCTTTATATCCACTAAAATATGATACATTTTGTCTATCCCTTTTCATTATACTTTATCTGCTCTGGCAGCCTTCAATCTTTTAATCCTTTACATGTTCCGCTCCCAGAGGTGGAGAATATAATGAAATGGCAAATATCTACTCTCTCTGTTCTCTGGGGGGGGAAATGCTTCTCTCTCACTGGCGCTGGTCACCCACACACAGATACCCTGGGGTAATGGCGCCGCATGATGGAACGATAGTCGCCTTGATACTATCCATGTTTACTTGTACCAAGCAGCACTTGTCCTCTGGCTTCCAATCAAAATTAGTTAAAGAGCCCCATACAATGCAGAAACCCCTAATATACCTATCCCTGTAATCTGTTCCTTCAAAAAGTAGGAATAAATACCATTTTATATGCTGAAATCCAACAGATCTTCTCTTTCTGCATCATTTGAAATCCTGGCAGGGGAGGAGGGACTAAAACAATGATGTTACAAATTGTAACAACTTCTCCACAGCTTACAGACAGCATGCAGGAACTACATAACCCACAATGCATTGCACTGGGATGTTCCTTTTCTTATTGACATCACGTGTGCAGCAGGGAATTGTGGGATTGGGAGGATACAGGTTGAAGGCTGGGGACAGGCGACTACTATTACATTTATTTGAGTCACAAAGTAGTCAGCCAGACCAGCAGGGGAACAGGGGGCGGGGCTTAGGGAACTGTCTCAAACCAGATTATTACATTAAACATCATAAAAAGGCTGCACATTTTTTTAATTAATGTATATTGTAAAGTTGCTTGAATCAGTTTACTTCTTTAACCAGAATTAACCAGTAGGTTCACTAACCTCAACCTTTCATTGTCCAATGTAAAGGTGGTCATTACCCTGGGACTTTGGCTCTATCTACATCTGTGGGCCCTGGGTGTCAGTTAGTAGCTGCCAGCTCCAGGGTCAGACTGACCTACCAGGGTACAGGGAATATCCCGGAGTGCCCCCCCCCCCGGCGAAACAAAGCTCACACTGTAATAACGATTGGGAATCATTGATCATTTCTCAGATTCATTGATGCACCATAATTATCTCCAAGGCAGAGGGACCCGTTTCTAGAAAGAAGAGACTAATTACCATCAAATTCTGCCGGGCCGACTCCGACTATAATAATCGACATCGGTAGTGACGAAGCCTGGAAAAAGCAGAGAGAGAGGCTTTCAGAAGTCGGTCACTTTTTGATAGAACAACGCGGCTGATACCATTACCCTTCCCAAGACCAATACAAATGGCTACTTAGTAGCGCTGAGTGCAGTATTTCGGCAGGCACGGATTGGCTGCGACTCTGCATTTCGCCTATGGTTAATTTTTTGGGGCAAAATTTTTAGGTAACTATAACAGCCATATTGCAGAATTCCCTTGGCAGGAACATGGTATGAGGTGAGGGTCTTCAGATCAGAAATGTCCCAACCAAATCTGGGTAATTGGAAGGTATTTTGGGGTCCCAAGTAGCTCCAGCCTGTGACCCTGTGGGGGTCGTGGGGCAGATACCCTGATGAATGTATGTGTAAACCAAACCAATTCTAGTGTGCAACTGACTCCCCCCCCCCCGTCAGTTATGGGGTGGAGCTTATGAACCATTCTGAATACAGGGGTGCTGGGTAAGGGGTCCCATATTCTATAGGGCAGTGATCCCCAACCAGTGGCTCAGGGGCAACATGTTGCTCCCCAACCCCTTGGGTGTTGCTCTCAGTGCCCCCAAACCAGGGAGTTATTTTTGGATTCCTGACTTGGGGGCAAGTTTTGGTTGAATAAAAACAAGATTTCCTACCAAATAAAGCCCCTGTAAGCTGATAGGGTGCATAGAGGCCCCTAATAGCCAATCACAGCCCTTATTTGGCACCTCCATGAACTTTTATGGTGCTTGCGTTGCTCCCCAAGTCTTTTTATATTTGACTGTGGCTCACAAGTAAGAAAGGTTGGGCATTCCTGCTATAGGGTAACACCATACTGCATTTGCTATTAAATTCACAGTTTAGATCTCTGGTCGCCTCATAAATCTTTCTTTAAGAAGTTCCCTGACGGTTTATTTGGTATTTAATGTATTGGGAGCTTTGCAGGGTTCAGAGGAGATTTCAGACTAATAGAGAAGGGCTTTAATATCCACATTATCTGTACACAGAGCAGGGGCCAAACCATCCAGCAGCTCTGTGATTCTTCCTAAAACCTTCTGTGTTCTAAAGCCCGACCCTCCCCCTCTCCCCCTCTCATTTTAATTGGAATTAATATCACTTCTCCATGAAACCTGATTTTCTTCAGCAATATCTCCTTATTCCCTTCCCCTGTGGAAGGGACGTATTGTAGAGGCTCATTATACTAAGTACTAATTACAATTCCCTCTCTTTAGGATATTGGCTTATCTGGCCCCCCTCCCTCCCACATTGCCCAGAGGAAATACTTTATATGTTCCAGTGCTTTCTTAGATGTTCTTTTATGTGTGAAATAAAATACGGGATGTCAGTCATCTGGTTTTTGAGCACGGAATATAATTCTCAGACCACAAAATATTTACCCTAAATTCCCCACAGTCCTTGCATGGTATTTATGTAGGTCTGAGATCTGTTTGGGATTTAATCTGCCCATTGCCGATCAACCTTCGGGTGGGATTAGAGTTGCCCACTGGCCGGTAAATTCGTAATACCTTGTCCTCTGCCCCCGGCCCACCTCCCATCCTATCCCCCTCTCCCAGCTTCCTTTCTAGCCTGCCCCCTCACTATTTATATGGTCATGCCCGGCCCCCATTTACATCACAGCTCCGCCCCTAATGTCCCGACCCACCCCCTCATGGACCTTTCCCTGCTCTTACTAGTAAAAATATTGAGGAAAGGTGACAACCCTAGGTCGGCTCCTCATCACTCATAACAACGTTCCGACCCAGAATCATGCAGAGGCACCTACCTACGGCATAAAGGGGGGAGGGGCCCAATTCCCGAGAGAGTTAGAGAATGGCTGGCATGGGTTGGGTAAGTTATTTCTGCAAAATCCCAACTAGTTCCGCCCATCTGTTCCACTTCCTGCCAGGGGCGTATTTAGATCCAGTGCTGCCCTAGGCACCCAGCACACTGCGCTGTAGGATAGGAACCATTAGCAGCTTGGCTGACCTGATAGGGAACTGAAGCCTGTGTTTGCTTGTGTGACTACAGGGCTGTGATTGGCTCTCCCCCTCCTACTGAGCTTTCGGCAGGGACTATTTGGACACGCCCACCCCTCATTTGAAACTCAGAGAGGGACCTGAGAGGATCTATAGGGATCTCCAATAAAGGGGCCAGCACCATATAGTTTTCATACTTGCCTTCAAGATCAGAGGTTTCTCATTTATCCTATACGTCTCTTTAACCTTAATCCCATTTGTGAGCAAGTCTCAGTTATTTTAATTGATAGATTTGTCCCACTGTCGTCCCCCTCGGCAGATGAACGGTTAAATAAGCATATTTAGGCTGACAGGTGAAGATTTTATTGGAGAAGCCCTGCTCGTTATTGTCACTGAGACTCATGGATTCCCAGTGTGTGCGTTAGAGAAGCCTGACCTTGCCCCGGTTACGTTGGGGGGGTCAGAATAATCATTAGCAACTCCAGAGACAATTAGACGCAAATAACCAAACAGAGATCGACTTACATTAACGATTGCCTCTTTGGTCTGGACCATGTCAGAAATGACTCCGTCAGTGATGATCAGCAGAACGTAATACTGGGATCCATCGGTAACATCGCCGGCGGCCCTGGGGCACAAAGAACGGAATGGAAAAAGCACGTTGAAAAGGCTCGCCTTGTTTCTCATTGTCACCCTTTAGGGCTCTGGCACACGTGGGAGATTAGTCGCCCGCGACAAAACTCCCTGTTCGCGGGCAACTAATCTCCCCGAGTTGCCATGACCCGCCATCCCACCGGCGAACATGTAAGTCGCCGGCGGGATGGCACACGCGGCGGGGCGATTTGCGCGAACAGGGAGTTTTGTCACGGGCGACTAATCTCCCCCGTGTGCCAGAGCCCTTAGGGCGAAGACACACAGAGCTACTAGTAGCAGCTACTTGTTGTGACTACTAAAATAGACAATGCTGATCATTTACTGATAATTGTCTCTACGTGTGTTTTAGCAGAGGCAATTCTCAGTATTGTCTATGGCAGGGGATTTTCTGGCGTTTAGTAGCCATGAAAAAGTAGCTGCTACTAGTAGCCCTGTGTGTCTTCACCCTTAAAGAGTTCTTTATCTGATACAGGCTGGCATGTCCCTCTCTCTCTATATATATATGTGTGTGTGTGTGCTATTGTTCCTTTCATGCTCATTGGGGGTTATGTAATAAAAGGTGCTAAGTTTGCCCTGGAGCAGTAACCCAAAGTAACCAATCAACAAGTAGATTTTTCTGATCACCTGTTTTAAAGCAAACATCTTATTGGTTGCTATGGGTTACTGTTCCTGGGCAAATGTAGCACCTTTTATTACATATGGGGGTTTGTGTGGGTTTAAACTGATGGACACGTGTCTTTTTTTCAGCTGCTCTATGTATCTTTGTATTATCCAGCCGATTGGGCAGCAGTTGTGTATTATTCTGTAGCACATTCTGCCCGGCCGAGTCAGGTTTTGAGACATTTATTCTGATATTGTGGGAACATCAGCTGCATCTCTGAGTATTTCAGTGTAATTACCTGCTCTCTCCCCTACACCCCATGTAAGTAGGGGGCCCCCGTGAACAGTCAGATAATGACTCTGACATTTACAGCCCTTTCCCCTTCTACATGCAGGAATAGGTAAAGAGCAATAGGGTACGGTTTGTCAGAGTAAGTGCTGGATCATTATCCATATGCAGCACAGGCAGGGCCATAGCGACGTACAGGTATGGGACCCGTTATCCAGAATGCTCAGGACCTGAGGTTTTCCGCATAAGGGGTCTTTCTGTCATTCTGATCTCCTACTCTAAGGCTACTAAAAAAAAATATTGAAACAGTATTTAAACACAGTAATATCATTTTGGCTCTAATAAGGTTTATTTATATCTTAGTTGGGATCAAAGTACAGGTACTGTTTTATTATTACAGAGAAAAGGGAATCATTTAACCATTAAATAAACCCAATAGGGCTGTTCTGCCCCCAATAAGGGGTAATTATATCTTAGTTGGGATCAAGTACAGGTACTGTTTTATTATTACAGAGAAAAGGGAATCATTTAACCATTAAATAAACCCAATAGGGCTGTTCTGCCCCAATAAGGGGTAATTATATCTTAGTTGGGATCAAGTACAGGTACTGTTTTATTATTATAGAGAAAAGGGAATCATTTAACCATTAAATAAACCCAATAGGGCTGTTCTGCCCCCAATAAGGGGTAATTATATCTTAGTTGGGATCAAGTACAGGTACTGTTTTATTATTATAGAGAAAAGGGAATCATTTAACCATGAAATAAACCCAATAGGGCTGTTCTGCCCCCAATAAGGGGTAATTATATCTTAGTTGGGATCAAGTACAGGTACTGTTTTATTATTACAGAGAAAAGGGAATCATTTAACCATGAAATAAACCCAATAGGGCTGTTCTTCCCCCAATAAGGGGTAATTATATCTTAGTTGGGATCAAGTACAGGTACTGTTTTATTATTACAGAGAAAAGGGAATCATTTCACCATTAAATAAACCCAATAGGGCTGTTCTGCCCCCAATAAGGGGTAATTATATCTTAGTTGGGATCAAGTACAGGTACTGTTTTATTATTACAGAGAAAAAGGGAATCATTTGTAAAAATGTGAATTATTTGATTAAAATGGAGTCTATGGGAGATGGCCTTTCCGTAATTTGGAACTTTCTGGATAATGGGTTTCCAGATAAGGGGTCCAAAACCTGTACGGAACATTGGGTGCCTCCATGGATATGTCTCTGAGCCATGGATCTATAAGTATTTTGATTGTTGGACCAGAAACTGAATGACTGGATTGTCATAATTAGGTTAAACGAGCAGCTCAAGCAATTCATTAACAGCATATAGGTTCGGTTTCCAATAGTTACCCAGAAGGGCTAGATATTAGCTCAATGTGGCCACCCACGTGGCATGGTCAGGGCATGAGCACCCAGACCCAATGGGACCAACGCTGAGCACTGCTGCCATATACACATACATGTGTTACCCCATTGGAAGGCCAGACTGCACCTACCTGATGTACCAGCCCTTATCCAGGCTTATCACGTGGCTACCCAGGAGTGTGGCTACCCAGGAGTGTGGCTACCCAGGAGTGTGGCCCACAGAGATCCAGACTCACTAGAGACCAGATACATGGCCTGTGTCAAGCTGAATTTTCAGTCAGATCAGAGGTTGAGCTGCCAGATCTGCCCAGTTGATCATTATGGAGACCACCCAAGCCAGGATTAATACAGAGCTTGAATAGAAACTGATCAACTGTATGAAAAGTCTGTCTGATTGCAGCGTATTCTATATGCGTGCTGCAGGCTGCACTTGTTTCTGTACATGGCACCAATAAAGAGGGCCAGACACGTACTGAACCAATGGACCCTATGCTGGGGGAAGGAGATCTGTCTCTCTGTCACCTGTGCTAATGCCACCCTGCTTTTTAACATATGGACATGTATTAAATCTACTGTATTATCTTACAGAGCTAATTAGCAGTTCACTTAGACGCATGCTGCAGACTGCACTGATTTCTTAGCAGGCAGGCATGAGTCCGCCCCAGTCACATTACTATAATGTTCGAGGTGCAGCTCATTGGAGCCATAATAAATTCATAGAAATGGAAGCAGTTACCTGGCCACCTGGTTGATGACAGAAGCAAAGTTGGTCGGCCCATACAGCTGAACTGTTCGAAGACTTTTAAAATACGCTTCCAGCACTCCCTGGATTCCCACGCAATTGGGGTTTTCTATATCACCGTTCTACAGAAAGAAAAGGCGCAGGTAAGAGCAAGAATAGGGATTTCATGTTAGCAATCAACTTGCATATACAGGTATAGGACCTGTTATCCAGAATGCTCGGGACCAAGGGTATTCCGGATAAGGGGTCTTTCCGTAATTTGGATCTTCATACCTTAAGTCTACTAAAAAATCAATAAAACATTAATTAAACCCAATAGGATTGTTCTGCCCCCAATAAGGGGTAATTATATCTTAGTTGGGATCAAGTACAGGTACTGTTTTATTATTACAGAGAAAAGGGAATCATTTAACCATTAAATAAACCCAATAGGACTGTTCTGCCTAGAATAAGGGGTAATTATATCTTTGTTGGGATCAAGTACAGGTACTGTTTTATTATTACAGAGAAAAGGGAATCATTTAACCATTAAATAAACCCAATAGGGCTGTTCTGCCCCCAATAAGGGGTAATTATATCTTAGTTGGGATCAAGTACAGGTACTGTTTTATTATTACAGAGAAAAGGGAATCATTTAACCATTAAATAAACCCAATAGGGCTGTTCTGCCCCCAATAAGGGGTAATTATATCTTAGTTGGGATCAAGTACAGGTACTGTTTTATTATTACAGAGAAAAGGGAATCATTTAACCATTAAATAAACCCAATAGGACTGTTCTGCCTAGAATAAGGGGTAATTATATCTTTGTTGGGATCAAGTACAGGTACTGTTTTATTATTTCAGAGAAAAGGGAATCATTTAACCATTAAATAAACCCAATAGGGCTGTTCTGCCCCCAATAAGGGGTAATTATATCTTAGTTGGGATCAAGTACAGGTACTGTTTTATTATTACAGAGAAAAGGGAATCATTTAACCATTAAATAAACCCAATAGGACTGTTCTGCCTAGAATAAGGGGTAATTATATCTTAGTTGGGATCAAGTACAGGTACTGTTTTATTATTACAGAGAAAAGGGAATCATTTAACCATTAAATAAACCCAATAGGGCTGTTCTGCCCCCAATAAGGGGTAATTATATCTTAGTTGGGATCAAGTACAGGTACTGTTTTATTATTACAGAGAAAAGGGAATCATTTAACCATTAAATAAACCCAATAGGGCTGTTCTGCCCCCAATAAGGGGTAATTATATCTTAGTTGGGATCAAGTACAGGTACTGTTTTATTATTACAGAGAAAAGGG
Source organism: Xenopus tropicalis (assembly GCF_000004195.4). NCBI lineage: Eukaryota > Metazoa > Chordata > Amphibia > Anura > Pipidae > Xenopus > Xenopus tropicalis. The sequence continues at coordinate 138,670,939 of NC_030680.2, forward strand.
AATCATTTAACCATTAAATAAACCCAATAGGGCTGTTCTGCCCCAATAAGGGGTAATTATATCTTAGTTGGGATCAAGTACAGGTACTGTTTTATTATTACAGAGAAAAGGGAATCATTTAACCATTAAATAAACCCAATAGGGCTGTTCTGCCCCCAATAAGGGGTAATTATATCTTAGTTGGGATCAAGTACAGGTACTGTTTTATTATTACAGAGAAAAAGGAAATCAGTTTTAAAAATCTAAATTATTTGGTTAAAATGGAGTCTATGGGAGACAGGCTGTCCGTAATTCGGAGCTTTCTGGATATCGGGTTTATCTGGATAACAGATCCCATACCTGTATTGGAACATCAACAGCTCAAAAGTGGGGACCTGACCTGCCATGGCCATGCCCAGCTATGCGCAGATACAGCCTTTCCATCCCAAACCCAACCCGCAACTAGGGATGTAGCGAACCTAAAAAAAAAAGTTTGCGAACATGTTCGCGAACATACCCCAAAACCCGCGAATATTCGCGAACTTTGCGAACCCCATAGACTTCAATGAGAAGGCGAACATTAAAAAATAGAAAAGCCATTTCTGGCCAGAAAACTGATTTTAAAGTTGTTTAAAGGGTGCCACGACCTGGACAGTGACATGCAGGAGGGGGATCAAGGGCAAAAACTTCCCTGAAAAATACTTTGTTGGCACAGCGTTGCGCAAAAAACGCAAGCTATTCTAGCGAAAATACGCTGCTTTTTTGCTATGTCGCGCTTAAACACCATGAAAACGGGATTTGCGGAAAAACGCCATGTGTGACTTGTGCGGCGTATTGTACAATGCTTTTGCGACGATAAAAAACGCGGCGGAAAACGCGGCGCGAACCCAAACTGCGAACATACGCTGAAAGTTTGCGAACATACGCGTTCGCGAACACCCAATGTTTGCGCGAATTTGTTCGCCGGCGAACAGTTCGCTACATCTCTACCCGCAACCCTCCATCTGTTGCTGAACCCATAACTCCCAGATCCCTGTAAGAATCTAATAACAGCTGGGGCTGCAGTACGAATACTGTGTATATAACTAATGTTACAGAACATACGCTTTGCTTTGTGTCTTTCTCCCAAAAGGTCTCTGTGGTGCTGGGGACACACAAACAGCTGTGTGTTAAAGGGGAAGCTCAATCGTGAATAACTGTACATATAGGGCAGACTTGCAGGCTGCAGATCCTGATGCTCAATAACTTGCACATCCGAATGACTCGATTGTTAGGGGTGGGCCACATAGCACTCGATTGAAGGGGCATTCTGCATCTCTCTGCACTGCAAAAACACATTCTTCAAATGCATCACGCAGTGTGCAAAGTTCAATAACTTTTTTTTTTGCACACTGCATGGTGCATTGTAAAGATCTCTTAATATGTAATTGGGCATTTTTCCTCTTTTTGTGCATAAAGCCTCCGTGCTGATCAACAGGACAACAGGAACTATATCCAATAGATATTTGGCCAATTTTATGGCAGATATCAGCTGGGCGGGCCATAGGGTGCCATACGTAAGCCAATAAGCTGCTGACTTCACTTGGAGGGGCCACGTTGGCAGCTTTTATCACCTCTGTATATATCCCCTCTATCTAGGAGCCACACTGGAGAGTTATTCAGCTTAGTCCCATCTTTAGAACTGTTTGGTTGTAGCTAGGGATGAACATTTTCTGCTTGGGCTTCTCCTGTGGGCTGGCAGGAAAGGAGACCCTTATAAATGGCAAAGGTGGCGTTACATTAGCCGGCTGTAATCCGCAGTATGGGGTTTGGTCAGGAATTATGAAAAAAAATTCTGCACCCCTATAGCCAGGTTTTACTCTCTTTTATTGAAAGCTCAGTGGTGGGGGTAAGTGCCCAGCCTCGGCCTTCAGGCTTCTCCTTATTACCCCTACCTGGAGAAATCAACCATGCTTTCACATATCTCCTCCATACTCCCCAACATTTAGAAAAAGGCAGATGAACGTAGGAAGTCTCCGGCGGTTACAGCTTTTCCGACTGCAGAACATGAGAGGGCGCAGAGCTGTCAGTCACCTGTCCACTTTACTTATAGAATGGGATTTTGTATCAGCGGGGCCCAGACTGACAGTTGCACTTCCCATGTGGTTCTTCAGCAGTTGCAATATATTTGGAGTATATCTCTTAGGGGGTCCTAGCCTTCAGCATCAACCTTTAACCCTTCATGATGTTTATTACAGTCAGTAAGTTTTGGTGAAAAGGGAGACAATGAGGAGCCAGTGTAGGTCTGTTTGTGGCCCTTGTTTACTTCGCCCAATCGAATTTTAGCATTCAGCCTGCTCAGATGCACTGAGAAACGCACTGTGCCAACATGCACCATTTAGCTAACTCTCCCCAGATGCATTATATTGTTCCCTGTGCCCCGAATGCATTATATAGCTGACTGCACCCCAATGCATTAGATAGTTGACTGTACCCCAAATGCATTACATAGCCGACTGAGCCCTAAATGCATTACATAGTTGACTGTACCCCAAATGCATTACACAGTTGACTGTACCCCAAATGCATTACACAGTTGACTGTACCCCAAATGCATTACACAGTTGACTGTACCCCAAATGCATTACACAGTTGACTGTACCACCAAATGCATTACACAGTTGACTGTACCCCAAATGCATTACACAGTTGACTGTACTCCAAATGTATTACACAGTTGACTGTACCCCAAATGCATTACACAGTTGACTGTACCACCAAATGCATTACACAGTTGACTGTACCCCAAATGTATTACACAGTTGACTGTACCCCAAATGTATTACACAGTTGACTGTACCCCAAATGCATTACACAGTTGACTGTACCACCAAATGCATTACACAGTTGACTGTACCCCAAATGCATTACACAGCCGACTGAGCCCTAAATGCATTACATAGTTAACTGCTCCCTAAATGCATTACAGAATTGACTGTACCCCAAATGCAATATGTTATTTACATGCCCAAAAGCATTGCACAACTCACTGCCCCCAAACACATTACGTAACCAACAGGGCCTCAAATATGCCATACAGCCTACTGAAACCCAAATGGGTCCCATGGCTATGAGTGCCTATGATGCCTACTTAGATGTTACTAATCAGATCTACCATCATCGCCAGAAAGTGACTGTAGGACATAGACCAAAGGGACAGTTCAACAATAGTTAGGTCTGAAGATGGGAATCCCCAACAAAGCCTTTCTTTTAACAGATCATTTACACACGGAATACGAGTGACAGCGAGATGAATAAATAGTACAAGAACGCATTTACAGACCAGAGCGAACTCATGGGAAATCTTGCCATCTGGCGGGATCTTGGCGCCGAAGCCATACGCTGGGAACAGTTTGTCACTGTCATAGTCCTGGATAATTTCTCCGACGGCTTTCAGTGCCATGCCATATGCGTTTAGCTGGTACGGGTTCATGTAATGCAGAGAGGTGGGCTGGGAAGGGTTTCCTGGGGAGACACAAGAAACAGGAAGAAAAATAGATTTAGGCAGGTCTATCCCGTAATATACTCTTGCACAGTTTGTTTACTTTGTCCAATACTCTTGCACAATTTGTTTACTTTGTCCAATACTCTTGCACAATTTGTTTACTTTGTCCAATACTCTTGCACAATTTGTTTACTTTGTCCAATACTCTTGCACAATTTGTTTACTTTGTTCAATACTCTTGCACAATTTGTTTACTTTGTCCAATACTCTTGCACAATTTGTTTACTTTGTCCAATACTCTTGCACAATTTGTTTACTTTCTCCAATACTCTTGCACAATTTGTTTACTTTGTCCAACCGTCTTTGCCTGAAATCCAATGGTACTTTCCTTTCTCTCAGACCAGTAGGAATCCCCACATATAGTTCAGAACTAGCTTGGTTCAAACCAAATCAGGGTGCTTTATGCCTCTCCCTGATATGCCTTGACAGTGCCATTATGGTAACACCTGCCCCAGTACACCCTAAACCCATATCAGCAACCCTTACCTCTTTTGGGGTCTTCCAACTGGGTCTGTTCTGCCTAAATTGGCAGATTCAGCAAGGCAAGACCCCAAAGCAAATAATACTCTTGAGCAATGGGTGCTGAATGTCGCCTATCCCAGCCTTGGTGGGGGCAGCTGAACGTTGTAGTTCAACAAGAACTGCAGGGCTGAAGGTTGCAGAGTTATTATTTATGGAGTTTTTCCCTGTTAGGGTGCTGGCATTGCAATATGCCCTGGTTATAAAATGAATCAAAGCAGAGATGGATTGGAAGTGTATTAGACAAATTCCCTTTTTGCCTTCGGTAATGAATTTCTGCTTCAGACGACTGAAATAGCTCAGAGTTTGATAGCCCGGGGATGATAAACATTTAAATGCATCTTCTACACCAGGCCTTTCCCATACGCAGCTTCCAGAAATAGCCTGGGCTCAAGAGCTGCTGCCACACGTCTGGGAGTCAATTGAGCAGGTTTATTAAAGCCAGAGCAGGAATGAAAGCCATCTGCAACTCCACATTCAGAGCGGGCCCTCGACGACAACCTGTGCCTGAGAGTTATCATAGCAACCAAGCCTGCCGTACCCCCACCAACACATAACCTATGTTATATTCAGGTTTCTGAGAGCCCACAATTAATTGGAACGGAGGGGAAAAGTTGCAGGGAGGAAAAAATAGCTCTCCAGACTCACCGTTCGATGCTGTAAAATCAATGGCTACTGTGAAGTTTAATTGCGTCCTAGAAAAAAAAAAGGAGAGAAAAGTAATTGCAGAATCTCCGTCTAGCTCCTCGGCTGGCTGTGACGAGATGGCTGGATAATTCCCCAGCTTGTACACTCTTACAAATTGAAGGCAATCAAATGATCCTCTGAAAAGCAACGTTCCCTCAGATCCGACAAGTGACTGCTTCCATTGTGGCTCATTAGGGCTCTCCTGCCGGAGCGAGAGGGGCCGGGGTTGCACAGTGGGACACGGTTTGTACGTACAAGTTCTGCTCCTGTCACACAGACAAGGTCAGACGAGAAGCACCGGGCAGTGACTTATCTACTCAGAGCTGTGGTTAGGTGGGGCTAACAAGGTGCCACATTCCCCAACCAGTTTCCCAAACTGTGTAGCCATAGATCCCACCATCACCAAGCTCTGATAAATGCAAGTTCACCTGGACCAGGTTCAGGGTACTAGATGTGCCCTACACTCCAAGTGGCATACTGTGTATATGCCGAGACTTGGGGGAACTGGAAGAGGGCTGCAATGATGGAACTAGAAAGACGTACTTGGCTTGCCTTGGGTGGCATTATCAAGTGCAACCCACTGTCAGGGCTGGAACAAAGGGCCTAGGGCAAGTTGCAATTGTTTTTGGGTGGGGTGTAGTTCCTACTGGCTCAACCGAACTCTCTCTGCAAGGTTCACTGGGCATGGGGGCACAGGAGTGAGATGTAGTTGTTGTGGTACAGTTTGTTGGGTCTGGTGACTAGCTAAAGATGTGGGGGGTAAGGGTACAAATTGCATCACATGGCCAAGGACTCAATATCCTATTGAGGTTCTGCTCACTATCACCATCACAAAAAGTTGATCCAAACCACCCACTCCCAACCTGACCCATCCGTCCACCTCTGTTTATAGACTCACACCTGCCCCGCCCTATCTCGGGCGTCACAAAGGGGGTGGGGAAGGCGTGAGCCTATAAACAAAGGCTGCCAGAGGCAGAAGCCTGGCACAGTAAAGGTGGCCATACGAGTAGCGATTTTCGATCTTTCGCACGAAAGATTTTTCCCACCTTCCACAGACGTTCAGGGCTGAACCATCAGATATGGAGGTAGAAACAATAGGATTTTGACTCCTTCTGCTGATTCAGCCCTGAAGGTAGATTTTGGTCAGACGCCTTCAATGGCGCCCAATCAAAATCTTTTAACCTGGCCTATCGACGAGTTGCTTTTTGCGATATCAGTCGCCTCATCGAGCAGCCATACACGCACTGAATATCGTACGAAACGAGGTTTCATAAGATAATATGGGTGTGTGTATGGCCAGCTGAAGGTCTTGGGTGGGGAGGGCAGAAGGAAAAGCTCAACCCAATCCTGCCTGTGGCCAGCAAACAGGGCGAATGTCGGGCCGAACCTGACCCGAGGTTTTTCAGACTGACCTGCACTTCTTTCCTTCCCCTGACAATCTAGACCACTGCAACACTGTATCGGTGAGCAGCTCTCCTCTAGCCAAGACTACAATCCCCACAATGCCCTGCAGGTTCTATGACTGCTGACCAATGAAGGCAAAGAATACCAGAGGTCAGCCAGGTACTGTGGGGACTTGGCAGCAGGAGAGTTGATTCCTCATTGTCATTTACTTGCAAGTGCGGTGTAGAAAGTGCAATTTTAGACACAATTTGCAGTATTTTTATTTTTTTTACCAAGAATGCAGCAGTTTTTCAATAATTGCGGCGCGAGGCAAAGTTGGATTTGATGCAGTTGCAGTTGATGCATCAAAATGTGTAAACTGTGTCATTTGGTAACATAGTAACATAGTAACATAGTAAGTTGGGTTGAAAAAAGACATACGTCCATCACGTTCAACCATAATGCCTATATATAACCTGCCTAACTACTAGTTAGATACTAGGTATATTAATTTAATTGTGTAATTATCTGTAACCATTAAATGGTTTGTGTGTTTCACTGCTAAGCTGCTTTGTTGTTTGAGTATAATGAGCCTCATTGCCCTGTTTGCAGAATCCCTCGCACAGCGATACGGGCGCAGGGTAGAAACGCACCCATGAGACATATTCCTTCCAAGGCGCAGTGACACGCATAGGGTCGTTAAACAGGGAGGAAATGACTTACCCTCCTTTGATATAATCTACAAATGTGTATTCGGATTCAGCCTTGAAGGACAGGAGTGTCACCTGGAAGAGGAGATAGAGAGGAACATGAGAAACATAATAATCATGATCAGACATTGGCTGCTAAATATAAACTGCACGTGTGCCTCCCACTGTTATTTTCCATTACGGTGATAGTAATCGCTCGGATAATGGGATGGGTTCAGCCCACAGGCTACTGGAACAGCTCTTTCCAACCTTATTGGCTACCTACCTACAAGTGACTGGCAGTCAGTGGAATTGATGGCTCCTATGCAAAACCTTTGGCAATCCCTCTATCCTGTTCAGACTAATTACTATTGCCCCTCCATGGACCTCGATAGGGGCCCAGGCGATGACCATTTAGGCCAACGGAAAGGCAACTGGGACCATTTTACCAAAAAAGTAAAAGAAAAATTACTCACCGTCCCCGAATTGATGTATTTCTTCTTTTTGCACTTCTTTTTTGGATTTAGCACCTACGGACAGAGAAATGACAGATCAAGGATGCCCCTGCGTTAAGCAGCAGCAGCGCCAGCGAATTCATCTTCATTAGTGAGCGGCGTAACACATTCATCAGCATTGGACGAGGGCCCCTACCTGCGAGGCCCCACAATTACTGTGACACTCAGCACACACGCAGCGGGGGGAATAATGAGATGGAACTGACAGTCGATATTGGGCATGTCCAACCTGCAGCCCGTTAGCTAGGATGGCCCCATCACACATACAAACTTCAGATGATTAATAGCTAGCTGGAAATTCATTTACGTACATTCTGCATGGCTGCATAGAAATCAGTGCAGAAGGCAGCATATATATATATTCTATATATGAAATGAGTAACAGAGAAAATCTGGCCAACCTAACTCTACCTAACTCCATTCACACACCAGTTATGCCTAAAGGTGCCCATACACGTTAAGATTCGCTCGCTTGGCAAGATCGGCAAGCAAGCGGATCTTCACCCGATATCCCCACCTACGGGTGGCTGATATCGGGGAGCGTGCAGGCTAATTCGATCATTTGGCCCTGGGGCCAAACGATCAAATTATATTGGCGCCAACGATCCGATGCGGTCCCCGATCCGACTAGATTTTCTAACCTTCCCGAATGAGATCTGGTCGATTTCTGGCCAGATATCGATCGGCCAGGCCCGTCGGTAGTCCCCATACACGGGCCGATTAGCTGCCGAATCGGTCAAAGGGACCCATATCGGCAGCTAGAATCGGCCCGTGTATGGGGGCCTTAACCCCGAAATGACTGGGTGTATTTGATAGATCTCTCCATAAAAGGCTCACATATCTGCTTTCTGTAGGGGCACAGTGTATCTGTAGCCTTTAATGAACAGCATACGGCAGAGCTTGAGCGTTCCTAGAGGTGTCAGCCATCAGCCTTGGAGAGGGCCCCTGGGGCCTGAAAAGTTACGGTTACGGGCTAAATTGCCACGTTGGCTCCCAAAGGATCCGGCTCAGTTGGAAATAATCATGGCCCTTAAAGGCGGAATATGTCCTATTTATAAACAGGCATTCATGGCATTTATTTTCCTTCAAAGGAACGAGCACTTGGATATTTCTTCCCTACATATTATCAGTATCACTAGGAAAAAAAAAAATGAGCCCCTCAACCCGGCCCGGTGGTACTCATAGGTGGAAGGTGCACCCGATGTGAGCGCACACCCCCAGAAGTGGCGTTGTTTGTTTAAGATGGCGTCACTGTGCATATGCGCCCAGGGTGGTAGGTAGAGACTGAGTAACTATATACAGTATGCTATATACATTGTATGATTCAAGGCTGATTAGTATTTAATTTAGATTCATTACATGGCAGCATAGAAACCGGAACTCTCTGCATCAGAACTGATAAACACTCAGCCCTGTAATGTCAGTTTCTATGACAGATGTGACCCTTTCCGTTGATATTTAATGGTTGTTACCGACCCCTAGGATTAGCTTCTGTAACGGCAACCCAGAGCCCACTGAGCACGTGCAGTGCCACTGACACACAAAAGATGGCCTAACAAGATCCAAGATGGGGAGTTTCTGTTGACAGCTTTCAATCCCTGGATCATTACTGCTATAGGGTTGCTGAATGTCTGAGCTGATACAGTTCAGTATATAAAATACAATATTTATTTGATATTCTTTCTCCAATCCTTTGCCCTTTTTTTGCCTAATTTTATATAAGGGTAATAATTCACTCCTTCACTTCCATTCAGAACACACAAGCAAAGCAAAGTCCTTACCTCGTATACGCTGAACTGACTCTGCCCTCGGGATAACTCTCTGTAGCTTGTGGTGAACTCCCCTATGAAGTCATGGCTGGAAAACAATACACCCGCCATTAACTTACCCCCATACTGACATGTACATGTGATTTTGTAGTGCCCCATAGTGACCTTACGCCATTGCTAGCCAATTGATATGAACTACTTTGCCACCATTTTGCTCTTGATTTTGTTATGTTGGCATTGAAAGAGTTTATTAAGAGTGTCAGTTACTGGGTAAAAAGCAGCAAGGAATGGAATAGGAATAGGTTTTCTTTAGAGCTACTGTACCTCCCTACTGTGTCTATTACTGTGCCTTCTGTATCTACTGTACCTCCTGACTATGCCTATTGTATCTACTATTGTACCCACTGTATCTACTGTACTTACCCACTGTACCTAATGAAGCTGCTGTACCTCCCTACTGTGCCTTCTGTTTCTACTGTACCTCCCTACTGTATCTATTATTGTACCCACTGTATCTACTGTACTTACCCACTGTACCTAATGAAGCTGCTGTACCTCCCTACTGTGCCTACTGTATCTACTGTACCTCCCTACTGTATTTATTATTGTGCCTACTGTATCTACTGTACCTCCCTACTGTATCTATTATTGTGCCTACTGTATCTACTGTACCTCCCTACTGTATCTATTATTGTGTCTACTGTATCTACTATATGTGCCTACTGTATCTACTGTACCTCCCTACTGTATCTATTATTGTGCCTACTGTATCTACTGTACCTCCCTACTGTATCTATTATTGTGCCTACTGTATCTACTGTACCTCCCTACTGTATCTATTATTGTGCCTACTGTATCTACTGTACCTCCCTACTGTATCTATTATTGTGCCTACTGTATCTACTGTATCTGCCTACTGTGCCTTTTGTATCTACTGTACCTCCCTACTGTATCTATTATTGTGCCTACTGTATCTACTGTACCTCCCTACTGTATCTATTATTGTGCCTACTGTACCTCCCTACTGTATCTATTATTGTGCCTACTGTATCTACTGTACCTCCCTACTGTATCTATTATTGTGCCTACTGTACCTCCCTACTGTATCTATTATTGTGCCTACTGTACCTCCCTACTGTATCTATTATTGTGCCTACTGTATCTACTGTACCTCCCTACTGTATCTATTATTGTGCCTACTGTATCTACTGTACCTCCCTACTGTATCTATTATTGTGTCTACTGTATCTACTATATGTGCCTACTGTATCTACTGTACCTACCTACTGTATCTATTAATGTGCCTACTGTATCTACTGTACCTCCCTACTGTATCTATTATTGTGCCTACTGTATCTACTATATCTGCCTACTGTATCTACTGTACCTCCCTACTGTATCTATTATTGTGCCTACTGTATCTACTGTACCTCCCTACTGTATCTATTATTGTGCCTACTGTATCTACTATATCTGCCTACTGTATCTACTGTACCTCCCTACTGTATCTATTATTGTGCCTACTGTATCTACTATATCTGCTTACTGTATCTACTGTACCTCCCTACTGTATCTATTATTGTGCCTACTGTATCTACTGTACCTCCCTACTGTATCTATTATTGTGCCTACTGTATCTACTGTACCTCCCTACTGTATCTATTATTGTGCCTACTGTATCTACTACATCTGCCTACTAGGCCTTCTGTATCTACTATACCTCCCTACTATGCATATAGTATCTATTATTATGCCTACTGCATCTACTATCTATTGTGCCTCCTCTATCTACCCAAAATTCAGGACTGTTTCAGGAAAATGGTACAGTAGCTACGTAGGTAGGTACAATAGGAGTAGTAGGGAGGTCCCTTCTATGCCTATTGTACCTACGTAACTACTGTACCATTTTCCTGAAACAGTCCTGAATTTTGGGACAAAAAAAAAGATCAACAAAGGTGCAAGTCTTGCAGGGGGGGGTGCAGGAGGGAGCTTTTGGCGTGGCTGAAGCAGGTTGGGGTGTTATCAGCCATATTCTATTTAGATTTACTTTTTTTTATATTGGGGGGGGGGGGGTCACATTTTTTTTTTAACTTACACTTTACTAGCTGTTAACAGATATCTAGTCACTGTACAGAGCAGGGATCCCCAACCATTTATACCCCTGAAGGTGCCAATGAGAGCTATAATTGGATATTTAATTGCCACTATGAGGACAGAAAGCCTACAGGAGGCTCTAACTAGAAATTTAAAAATAAGCACCTGCTTTGAGGCCCCTGGGAGCAACACCCAAGGTGTTGGGGAGCAACATGTTGCTTACGAGCCACTGGTTGGGGATCACTGATTTTGAGTATGTTTCTAGATGTGCGTTAGTTAGTGTACTTGGGGGCCCTGCTGGGGTTGCAAAAAACCTGCAATTTTTTGAAAGCCCAGTGGGTGATAGAACTATTTTATTAAGAGAAGTCCTAGAGAAACGATAGAGAGGCGCCACTCACCTTCCTCCCCTGTCCCAGTCGTAAACGTCCACTTTCACTGTCCTGTAACATAGAACAGACGTAATGGTTACATTCTGTATAAGTGACAGCGCCCCCTATCTGTTTGCTTCTTGTTCATCCTGATACATATCTACACCTTCCCACCAAGTCATGTCAGTGGAGTCTGTCATATATGTATTCATTCACATATATCTGTATTTATATAGCTCTCTGTACAATAACAGAACAAACAGGAAAACATTGCAAAAAAATACATAAAAGATGCATAACAGTGGTCCCTGTCCCACAGAGCTTGCACTCTAAGTTATATGAGATGCTCAGTGATTTTACTGTGGGTCTTTACAGACAGAATCTTGTAATGTTCCTAAATCCTATAGTCATACGTATGATTGGTTAAGTATTGCCTGCAAACTATGTAATTCTGTGTAAATGTCTATTTCTGCACAGCATATTGTCAAAGTTGACACCAATCCAAAATAAATTTTTTGTGAGAAATAAGTTTTGAGCAGAAAAAAAAGTACAATAATAAATGTCTGGAAAATAAAACTTTTACATCATTTACAGTAGGGGGTACATTATCCCTTATAATACATGAGTGATACTCAGAGTTCCCTGTATAACTCAGCCTGCAGCCTTGTGCCTTTATATGGGCACAGAACCCCTCAGTGACTTCTAATATCCTTATCATTTACAGTAGGGGGTACATTATCCCTTATAATACATGAGTGATACTCAGAGTTCCCTGTATAACTCAGCCTGCAGCCTTGTGTCTTTATATGGGCACAGAACCCCTCAGTGACTTCTAATATCCTTATCATTTACAGTAGGGGGTACATTATCCCTTATAATACATGAGTGATACTCAGAGTTCCCTGTATAACTCAGCCTGCAGCCTTGTGCCTTTATATGGGCACAGAACCCCTCAGTGACTTCTAATATCCTTATCATTTACAGTAGGGGGTACATTTTCTCTAACCAGTTTATGTTACCAAAGTACTTTCCACATAATTCTTACAGATTAGAGTTATGTGGGTAATGCCAAATTCATGCCACTATGGCTTGATACAGTCTAACACATATACAAACTCTCTATACTCAGAGAATGAGAGGGTAACCCCCAAGGCAATGCTGACTGATTATATCGGACAGATTTTCCCTGATGAACAGAGTAGCGGCTCACGCTGAGCAGGTAGAAGCCCCGCAGGCTCTGTAATTCCTGATTAGTTGGCAGATTTCCCCAGTGCTTGATTACGTACCTTTAGATGGCACCCTGCAGCACCCACTGGCTGACAAAGGACTCCCTGCTACATGTTCTTTTATTGCTACCCACCTCCCCATCCCAGGGTGCCTTCACCCTCTCTATAGTCATTTCCCTTCTGCCAGTCATTGGCACGCGGCTAGCCCAGCCGGGCACACACAAGCCTTTCTGGCAGCAACAACACAGCCTCATAGAGGCCCCTTTGTGGGGAAATAAAATCACAATACTGTGTAGCACTTTCTTGATATTTTCAAATTATACATTAGAGATGTCCATCCTGTGGCCCAACAGCTATAACTGAACTGCAACTCACAGGATTTCACAGCTCAGTAGGCTCAATAGAGTTGTAGTTTGGGGATTGGCATATTAAATATCTCTAATATATCTATTTCTCTCCCTTGGATGGTATTCACAGCCTCCCTACATTTCCAGGTGCCCCTTTATCTCTAACTCTGACCCAATAAGCTATAAATGAAGAAGCGCACAGACAGTAAGGCGTAGTAACAATACTGCAAACAAACAAATGGCCATAAGTATTGGGACACCTGCCTGTCCAACATCTCATTCCCAAACCAAGGGGATCAATAAGAAGATACCCCTCCCTTCGCTGCCTAACAGCCTCTTGGCTTCTTACAAGTTTTCTAGACCCGCAGATGTGGCCCTATGAGTGTGGCTCCCAGCATCATGTCAAGATCTCCCATGACCTCTTTTTGTGACATTGGTTTTTAATATCAAACTTGTCAAATGGTGGGTAATTATCCCACATGAAGCCCATTTTCAGACAGTGTCAGACATTAGTTGCAATGATATTGGAGAGGTTGTGCACGTGGTGTCTAATTGGTGCGCCAGTTCATCCCAGGGATGTTGCATTGGGTTGAGGTTTGGTTTCTGTGCAGTTCAGTCAAGTTCTTCCCCTCCCATCCCAGCAGCCCATTCTGTATGGAGCTCAGTTTGTAGATGGGGGGGTTGAAACAGTAAAGCGCCTTCCCCAAACTGTTGCCCCAAATAGGAAATAAGAAGACCAATGAATAGTGCTCAGTTTGGCACTGACAGTTGAGGTTGCACTTCTCACTTTGGGCCTGATTCACTAAAGGGCGATAAAAATTATCGCACGCTTTTTCGCGTTAAAAAACGCAAAATAACTTGCGCGCGATTCACCATAGTATTATCGCGTGCGAAAAATCGGCATTTTCGCATGGGGTATTTCTCGCACTAGTTTTACCGTTTTGCGTTAATTTCCGCGCTGAAAAGAATACGATCGCATGATTCACTATAACTTTTGCGCGCTAAATATCGCATTCGGCTATACGAAAATTAACACCTACTACAGGCAGGCGAAAAATTATACAAAAGTACAGTAAATGAGTTTTTGCAATAAAATATGGACTTACAGTGTTATTTATTCAAGTCTGTGTTTCCCCCAGAGTGACGCAGCCGCCAGTTTGCAGCGAAATGTTCATTTTTAATACAGTAATTTTCCGCAAGTATTGGCGTGTATGGCTAACATGGCGTGCGTTCATTTGCGCGACTATTTCTATTTGGCTACAAGTGATGAAATGTTTCGCCAGGCATGGATTCGCAGCGAATTTTTGGACGTGCGTTGAATTTTTTCGCGGCGGATTTTTTCATGCATTTCGCAAAACAATCCGCCAATGGCAAAACGCATGAAAAAATTCGCCACGCAAAAGTTCACCGCACATCCAAAAATTGATACAAGTGTCAAAAAATAATAGTCACGGGCAACAATTTTTTTGCCCGCACAACATTTTTGCCGTTTCGGGGATCTTTCGAAAGATTTGCTAATTTTTCACTAAAGAAACCAGAACACATTTGCTCATCACTAGGGGCTACTATTTATAAGCATCTACTATTTATATGCTACCATTTATATGCTACCATTTATATGTGGCTAATATTTATATACCACCATTTATATGCGGCGACAATTTTTATACACTATTTCTATGCTACCATTCATATTCGGCGATTATTCGCGTAATTTAGCGCATGTACAGGCAAATACCGCATTGAAATAGTCTTTCGCGAGTTAAATAACGCATGCAATATCGCGCGTAAAAAAGCGCGAGTATGCTTATAGTGAATCGTGCGAAAAATCGCCAAAATTAAGCGGCGGTAAAAATTTTAGCGCACAATAAGAATAGTGCACGTTTTATCGCCCTTTAGTGAATCAGGCCCTTTGGCTCTTGGCGGTTCCTTTCTGTATCTTCATTTTGCCTTCATGGCTGAAGTGTTTCTGCTCCCAGATATTCAGGCAGCCGTATTTAGCCTCCCTTGTCCCCTGCAGACATGGCATTCCTTGTAAGTGATCAGCGCTCATTTGTATGCAGGTATTCCCTCTTAGATCTTCCCCGGCTTTATTCCATCACCGCAAATGTTCCTATTTAAGCACGCGAGCATTCATCAATCCTGTCAACATCCTAGCAAGCCGTCTCACCTACCCTTGTTCAGCCCGTCACTCAATATGACATTCAATTGTCACGGATATTTCTTCCGTATGCGTTCCAGATACACCCACTCTATATCCGCGCCGGTCCCTGTGTGCCTTAAGGTCTCATCTTGGGGAAGCGATGCTCGGGGCCCAGAATTACTTACAGAGGGGCTACTCGAGTTGCCTGGAAACAGATTAGAGTTCTGCTGGGACTGACCAGCTCTGCGGAAAATAGCTCAGTAATGAAATGACAAAAATTTGGAGTGGAAACTTATTTGCTGTGCCGGATATTCTTGGAACTGTGGCTGAATGGTTGATGCACCGATACACTGGTTTCCAGGACCTGAAGGAGGCGCCGTCTAATACAATAAAGTACACAGGAACCCCTGCTAAATCCCACTGCCCCAGGTTCTTAGCACTTTTGAACAGAACCAGAGGCCCTTGTCTTCCATTCCAGGCTGGCTGGCTTCCTTTCCCATAACACACTGCTTCATAACTGAAATATGTTTGGCCAATATTATTCCTCTCCACTTGTATGCATCTGAAGCAGAAGGTCTGTCTAGCTGTTTGTCCACCCAATGTATATCTGCCATTTAGCACCCATCCCCATTAAAGGCTTATTCATGAAACAAGTGCTGAGTGCAAACAAAGGACACCGTATGTACATGTCCACAAATCGCTATATGAAATAAATGAGAATTATTCTTAAACATTTTGTAATACATGTAATAAGACCTTATCAGTCACTAAAGGGAAACTCCACCTAAACAACTTAAGCTTTTTAAAAAACATAATTTCAAGTAATTTTGCAATATACATCAATCAATAAATATGCAGCCTTTTCATGATATTTAATGTAATAATATGGGTTGGGACAGTTCCCTAAGCCCCGCCCCCTGTTCCCCTGCTGGTCTGGCTGACTACTTTGTGACTCAAATAAAATGTAACAGTGGTCGCCTGTCCCCAGCCTTCAGCCTGCCTCCTCCCAATCCCACAATTCCCTGCTGCACACGTGATGTTAATAAGGAAAGGAACATCCCAGTACAATGCATTGTGGGTTATGTAGTTCCTGCATGCTGTCTGTAAGCTGTGGAGAAGTTGTTACAATTTGTAACATCAGTGTTTTAGTCCCTCCTCCCCTGCCAGGATTTCAAATGATGCAGAAAGAGAAGAACTGTGTTGCAGCTGGATTTCAGCATATAAAATGGTATTTATTCCTATTTTTTGAAGGAACAGATTATAGGGATAGGGATATTAGGGGTTTCTGTGTTGCGTGGGGCTCTTTAACACATTTTAGTTAATAATCCAAAGTTCCCCTTTAACAGCTTTGGACATATATTCATATTTAATAAAGCCGGTTTCATAATCTAAGTCTAAGAATGTAAAAAATGGGTTACGGCAAAAATGGGTCACCAGTCGGAAGGCTGAATATGGGTCAAATCTAATAAGTGTAATTTGTGCTCTTCTATGTGGAACGATTCCTGTTCTAGTCAGGGCAATTTACATGCAGTCCTGCAATGAGCTCACATAAACAAGCCTTAGACTATCCCATCCAATCTAACAGCCAATAGAGTGGGCCGACCCCTCTGGTGGGATTGGGTTTTTATTTAGATTTTGCTCCTATCTCTGGATTCTGTAGGAGAGATGGGTGGCAGGAATTTTATATCTAATGGGAGAAGAATACAATCCAGGCAGAAGAGAATATTACAGTATTATTATGATGGGAACCAGTACATAGAGACTGCACTTATTGCTGCTGGTGCTATAAATGGCAAAGTGTGGCTAGAAGTGGCTAGAAGTAGGGTAAAGCCGGGGGGGGGAGGCATACAGAAGCCCCTACCCTTCCATTGTGCCACAGGGGATAGGCACAGGCAAGGGTTGTTTAGTTTTAGGTGAATACTTCTTTAATATCCTAGATCAGGGCTGTCCAACTGTTGGCCCGTGGGCCAAATGTGGCCCTCCTAAAGATTTTTATGGCCCCAGACTGCTCAGAGGCTCCATAGACTTTACCATATGATAGGGTTGTCACCTCTCCTGCCCAAAGACTCTGGGCAGGGAGGGAGGGGCATGATGTCACAGGGCGCTCACACTGCTACAGGGCAGGCAATAGCGTGGCAATTGCTGATTGGCCAATCACTGCATCAATCTTAGAGAATCCTGCCTGATTTTCCAAATTGGAAAAAATGGGCAGGTAGTTTTAACCCGGACCGGCCTACCGAAAACCGGGTTGTCTGGGTCAAAACAGGACAGGAGGCAACCTTATTATATGACATGAACATTTTAATTGAATCTGGTCCTGCAACATTCTGTTACAACTGGGGCACCAAATGTAATAAGTTGGCCACTATGGAACCATATGGAACTATGGCTGAGCTGCAACCTCATGGGGCCCTGACTTGAAAAATTCAGACAAGTACTGTTCTAAGTTTTAATTTCACGGCAAGGCAATAACCTTCAGAATGAATACTGGGGCTCCCAGACCTGTCATAATCACCGTTGCACAGTGCTCGTACAGGGATGGTGAACGGCTGCCATACTGGATTCAGTGTGTTCTTTATTACTTCTGTCTTGTGGCAAATGGTGAATCTGCAAAAAAAAAAAAAAAAATGCAGTAAGAAATATTACTTCTTGGCCGAATCCTGAACCGAATCCTAGATTTGCTGCACCCCTAGTTTTAATGCAAGTTTTCTAGGCTGGTAATGCATTTAATACAGGCCATGCATATAGCAACAGAATATTTGAATGGTTTTTTTACCCATCTTTATACATATACCCATAAGCGCTACATTTATAGTGAGCTAGATAGTCTCAAATGAATCTGGGACATCTCCGCTCATGTTCTGAAGGGGATATGAAGTAGAAGCTAAAATGTGACATGTTTATATATTGTGTGATTGCAAAAAATGTGCAGCAGAGGCCGCGGGGATTTGGTTGAGTAATGTAAATAGTGGGCAGGTTTGGTTTTGTGCCGGGGAGACCACTAGGGATCTGGAGGCTCTTAGAACTAGTGAATTTCCCTTTCCCTGGGGCCAAACAATCGAATTATAATGGCGGCCATGGGTGCAGTCGGTTTGGGGACCGCTTTAACGAGCCAATGCGGTCCCCATTCCGACTAAATCTTTTAACCCGCCCGATCGTTATCTGGGCAATTTCAGGCCAGATATCAGTCGCGCATGCCCCTCGTCCCTGCCCCTACACGGGCCGATAAGCTGCCGAATCAGTCCAAGGGACCCATATTGGCAGCTACAATCAGTCAGTGTGTGGCCCCCTTTACACTGGATGGTTCAGTTGTTCCAATCGGATCATTATTAGATCATTTGATAAGCAGGGTCCCAAATACATTCTTTATTTTATATTTAGGGATAGCTTTTTCCCCAAAGATCAGAGCCCCTATTCCCAGGCCTTCCCACAAATATAGGTACTCCAGCCAATTGATACCTCTCATGAGTACGGTTGTGCAAAGTGTAGTTTAGAGGCGCAATGCCATGTTTTTTCTCCACAATACAGCATTTGTTCCCAGAATTCCTGCGTTACTGCACCTCACAATTTAGGTTTCGATGAATAGATGGAAGTTGCAGCTGGCATTTTCAGACTCAGGATTGTGTCCAGGGGCGCTGCTACCATGAAGCAAGTTGAGAAACTCGCCTCAGGCGGCAGCACCCCCCGAGGTTACCAGGGGCAACAAAAAGGCGCTCCTGGTAACTTTAAGAGCTGAATTTCCGGTTTCTAAAACGGAAATTCAGCTTTCCTAGCGCAAAGAGCGCAATCTCTACATTAGTGATGCCGAGGGGGGGGGGAGCGGTGTTGGAGGAGCCGCCTCAGGCAGCCAAAAACGGCCCTGATTGTGTCACTACCAGCAAGTGTGTAAAACATGCCATTAGTCTCTAGCGCCTACTGATTTACCCCATTAATGGGCGGCAGTAGCTCCAGGGTACCCCAGGGTCAATAGACGCAGTAGCACACCATTTATCAGCAGGGTTGGTGTTGCCACCTGGTCGGTATTTCACTGGCTTAACTGGTAAAATACCAGGCAGGCCTGGTTATTCCAAATTGGCAATGTAGCTGCTGGTAAATTTGTAATAACTTGTCCTTTGCCCCCGGCCCGCCTCTGATCCACCCCCGACCCGCCTCCTATCCCCTCTCCCATCCCCCCTCTTCCAGCCCCTTTTCCAGCTTGCTCCCGTCGCTATTTCCCTTATATGCGGCTCACCAAAATAATGCCCGCCCCCAATTATGTCAAAGCTCCACCCCTGACATAATGGACCTGCAGACTTGTGGACCTGTCCCTGCTCTGGCCGGTATTAACATTGAGAAGAGGTTGCAACCCTAGAAGAGGCAGGATAGATACAAAAGCACTCCAACTGCGCCCCCCAAGTAGTGCCCAAACGACCCCTAATTCCAGCCCTGCATTTAAAACTATCCGCGTGTGAATCACTAGCATCAATATTTCCTAAGTAACGCATAGGGGGAGACTCATTGGTACAAATACTTTGGTTTCTGAGAAAGACACCCGTGGAATAATCTATTTAAGTATTTTTTTCAGAAATCAATAAACAGGAGTTTACAATACTAAACCTCAGTAAATCCTGGCTTATAATTAGAATTGTAATCTTACATTCAACGTATTAAAAAGCTATGAACTGATGAGGGACGGGTTTTTCATTGCAAGGTGATTATATTCTCACACACGTTGGCTCCAAGTGAAACAGTATGGAGAAAAGGAACACGCTTTCCCCTGATGATATTACGGGGAATAATAGCAAATAGGTAGAAAGTAGAAGTTAATGTATAGGCTCCTATCACTGGATTTTATTGATAATTCAAATGTAAGTACTTTTATTCATGTACATATTTGAGCCATACTGACAGACTCCACATGTTACCACTATGCTTCATATATAAAAAGAAACCGTGCCCTCTATACAAGGGGATTAGGGATAATCGTACTCCAGATACCCCCCAGGCACTCACGTTAGGGACTAAATGCTGCTGCCTTTTGCCTCCTCTGACCTGGAACTGACACAATCATCTTGGCACGCAAATTCTTTTAGGGGTGTCTGGCAGTTTTAGCACCCCATAGATTGTACATTCAATAAATAATGCAGTGGAGTGGATATTTATTATGCACAACAACAATTACCCCAGGCAGATTGCATTCAGGGACTTTTTAAAGAGATTCTGTCATGATTTTTATGTTGTAGATTTTATTTCTAAATGACACTGTTTAAATAGCTAATAATTCCCTCTGCCATTTAACATTTTATTCTTGAACCAACAAATGTATTTGTAGCTGTAATATTGGTGTGTAGGCGCCATCTCAGTGCATTGTGCCTGAGTCTGAGCTTTCAGCCAGCGCTACACATTAGAACTGCTTTCAGCTAACCTATTGTTTCTCCTACTCCCATGTAACTGGAGGAGTCCCAAGCCGGACTTGGATTTCTTACTATTGAGTGCTATTCTGATACCTACTGGGAGCTGCTATCTTGCTCCCTTCCCATTGTTCTGCTGATCGGCTGCTGGGGGTGAGGGGGGGCGGATATCACTCCAACTTGCAGCGCAGCAGTAAAGTGTGCCTGAGTCTGAGCTTTCAGCCAGCGCTACACATTAGAACTGCTTTCAGCTAACCTATTGTTTCTCCTACTCCCATGTAACTGGAGGCGTCCCAAGCCGGACTTGGATTTCTTACTATTGAGGGCTATTCTGATACCTACTGGGAGCTGCTATCTTGCTCCCTTCCCATTGTTCTGCTGATCAGCTGCTGGGGGGGGGGTGGTATCACTCCAACTTGCAGCTCAGCAGTAAAGTGTGCCTGAGTCTGAGCTTTCAGAAGGAGCCAGCACTACACATTAGAACTGCTTTCAGGTAACCTATTGTTTCTCTTAGTGCAACTGTGACTTGGCTGAGCCAGACTTGGATTTTTACTATTGAGTGCTGTTCTCATATTTATCATTTACTAAAATTCAGAAAGGTACCAGCAGTGATATTAGTCCAGAGCAGAGCAAGGGCAGCAGCATAGAAACATGGAGGTGTTATCAGTTCATGCAGTAATCCTTGAGCAGAGGACACCTGGTTACCTGCCCATTGTTATGCTGATCTGGTGCTGCAACACAGCAGTAAAGGAAGACTGAAGTTTAACAGATCTCAAGTCACATGACTGAGGTCATTTGGGAAAGTAAGGCAATGGCTAGTCTCATGCCAGATTTCAAAATTAAATATTTTTTTCAAATATTTTTAACTTTTTTTTTTAAATGCATTTCTGTATAGAATTCTGCTGAAGAAGCACTATTAACTAATGTTTTTTTTTTATTTGTAAAAAAAAAAAAAGAACAGAATGCCTTTACACTCAGTATTGTGTTTGCTACACCTCTACTTACGTGCCATCCTCGTTGCTGCGGTAAAAGACCAGAAAGGGATCAGATTTGCCAAAGAAATCTTTCTTGTCCAGTTTGTTAGCGCACAGCTGCATAGTGACAATGTCCTGCGGAAGGAACCAAACAGAGGTTAGTCCTAGGGCTGCAGGCTGGAGCACATACAGAAAATATCTACCAGCGATAGATTGTTCCTACAGGGGGTCCATGATGCCAGTGTAAAAGCCATTCTTGTGCAAGTCTAAAGCCGGCCCTGGATTTTACCCAATGGCTGCAGGGCAGAACAATGAGTGATACAGTGTAAGCGTGCGTATAAGTGCGCATCTTGTGAACTGCACTGGTGTTGGGACGTATCTACAACCCCAATCTCCTGTTTCACAAGTTAAGAAGAGAGTCTATGCCACTGTAATTACAGGTCCAAAGTCGGCTCCAGTTCTAGTAGCCCAATCACTAAACGAATCAGCAGGTGCCTTCTGAAAGTATACATCTGATTGGCTGCTGTGGGCAACTAGAGTAGAAGCACTTTTGTGCCAGTTATTACATTATTCCCAAGGGTCAGTATCCTGCACTTCAATTATTTTTATACAGTTATCCCCTGCCGGCACTTGTGAGGGAAGCAGTAAGTCAGCGGCAGTCAGAGCTTTGCCAATTCTGCATTACAGATAAACACACTCCGCCTTCACAGGGTACCAGAAAAAGTGATGTTAACGGAAAATGGGGTAAAAATATCACTTTATGGAGTTCCTAGTACATTAAGGCTTTATCTTTCTGATAAAGAAGGAAAGAATTAAAACTGAGTCATCTGACCGTTCTTCTCCTGCCTTTCAAGATGTGGCTTGTTGCTAACCATCTGTTGCCATCGCTGGCTTAGGCCATACCTGCTGTGAACGTAACATGGGATACAGTGATGACAAATGGCACCTGACAATAGTTCTCAGTAGAGGGTGAGGCAACTTTCAGCTGAAAAGTATGATTCTTTGCGTATCTGAGCTACTTAAACAAATTTTATTGGCCAAAATATAGAAACCATGTTGACTGATGACCCAAGCTGATGTGGTGTGTGGTTCCCTTGGGCTGCTGCACCCAACATTACAGTCTCAAGCAAATTGTTTATCTCTAAGATGGAAACCATGCATATCTCGCATTGTATGGGGCCTCCCAGTTATATCAGTGCCAGTCTCTACTTTAAAATAAAACCTCATTTCTTTTCATATAGACAGTGTATTTGGGATGGACTTACTGGTGAACAATAGAGTTTACTGTATGGTCTTTTCCTATTCTTATACCTAGTGATCATATCCCCCCGTAACCCCCTGACTTGGCATGTTTCCAATGATTAGAATAAAAATGTGGAAATGTAGAATCTTGGTTGCTGGGACTCATTAACCTTTTGCCTATAATGTCATTTCTACATCAATGGCAGTCAAGAGGCTGAACTCCTCTTCTACAGTATAACCAATCCCAACTTGGCCAGACTTTTCTCATAATTTCCATTCCCTTATCAGCCTAGATGCTTTTCTTTGGACCTTCTTATTTCATGAATATGCTTTTTAAGCACTGGAGTCCCAAACTGCACTGCATAGTCTAGATGGGGCCTTACCAGTGCTTTGTGAATGGGGGGGATGACCATCGTCTCCCAGTCTATACCCATTTTAATGCAAGACAATACGTTGCTGGTCCTTCTGGCTGGCACTGCTTGCTACAACCAAGTTCAATATCCACAAGCTTCCCCAAGTTCTTCCCCATCAAAGATTTGCCTAACTTAATCCCAATAAATGCATTTGGAGCCAAAGTAATTTTAAATCCCAAGTTCATAGCTTAACAGTTATCATCATTGACGCTCATCTGCTCCAAGATTGCCAATACTTCTTTGCAGCTGGTCAGTTTCAAACAGAGACATGGACAAGCGAAATAGACAGAAGCACAAAACCAACCCACAGACCCGGGAAATGAGGGACAGTTGGCAACAATTGTCTAGTATAAATAAATCCAAAGCAACTGGACTTGTTTGGTAATCATTGAAGACGTTTCACTGCTCATCCGAGCAGCTTCTTCAGTTCAACTGACTGGTATGGAAAGCCCTCAGCAAATGAACTCTTCATATGAACTGAAGAAGCTGCTCGGATGAGTAGTGAAACGTCTTCAATGATTACCAAACAAGTCCAGTTGCTTTAGATTTATTTATACTGGATATACCATGACCCGGATGAATGAAAATCTTCATAGTCATATTGGCAACAATTGCTTTGTTATGTAGATAGTAGAGCTGTAGATGTAGAGAGTGGAAATCCCATTATAGTCTATGACATCTTCATTGGAAACTTGATGTTCAATGGGGCGGTCAAGTTGTGTCCTGCTGACTAACCTATAGGATGGATGTCACAGACACAGGCAGGGCCCCCCCCCGCCCAACATCCTTGCTTTACTTGTATGTTGCAATACGATCTGGTAAATGTATTTAATACAAACCCGACAATTGCTGAGCTCTTCGGCTGATAAGATAATGGTGCCACATTTCTTTCCCGGAATCCCCCTGAGAGAGAGACAAAATAAGGAGAAGAGGCAAATTGAAAACATGGCCATTCATCACCGAGGACAGCTGATTTCTCTCCCATATAAATGCACGGGGAGGGTGACAGATTGAGGGCTAGGCACGTTTGGGTGCAGAAGACATGCAATTACTGGAGCCCCTACAAGGTTCACCGTTGCCCCTTTAACACTTGTTACAGGTAAATGACAACACGGGTTGAATAAATATATAGCAATTCCAGAGATCCTACAGGGACCGGACCTCACTGAACAGGGGGATAAAACACAGCCGTCTCCGGCTCGCTATTAGATTGCATTCGTGATGGTCTGTTTCATCTACACTTCATTTAGCCTATTTCTCTGAAAGGGATAAATACATCTCACTCATACTCCTAGAATAAATCGTTGTGACCTTTTGATTTTGATCACTGGGGAAAGGATTACATTAGCCAACAGACCCATCTGCCTTTCCTCCCCCCCCCCAGCCCAATACATGGAATAATCTCTCCCTTATGTCTGCAAAGCCTTACCTTATAAAACTAGGGGTGCAGCTATCACAAGATAATGTGAGAACCCAGCCGGTGGCACCATAAACAACCCTAATATGAGTTGTAGTTCAGCAGTTGTTGGAGAGCTTGAAGGTTGAAGATCGAAGATAATTTTCCCAGTGAAAAGTAATTTACTCTACGCTATATCCAGGCAATCGCCTACTGGTTAGTGACTTTTGGAGCCACACAAGCTCCGGGGCAACAATAACATGATATAAATACATATTTCGCAGACATGCCATAGCCAGGCCTTAATGAGAGCCAATGGCAGAGTCAGACCACTTTGGGCCTTGAGCTGTTCTGAAGACGTGACCTTCAAATGTCCGACTCACCCTTCTACTCATTCCAACTGTAGATCAGGGCTTTTCCCATCATGATTCCCCTGTGGCTGAGTATGTTACAGACTTTTAGGCTATTGGCTGAACAGCACAGATCATTAGCACCTGACAAGAACACGTACAAGTCAATAGCAAGGGTGACTTTGTCCTCATATGGATTAAACCATTAGTGCTTGCCTGTATGGTAGGAAACACATGCTCTGCTGTCTCTGAAGGCTAGACACCTTCTCTAAATGATAATTGCATTTGACCTTATTAAGAATGTGTTAACTAAGGGGCTTTTAATTAAAAAACGAATGGTGATGACCATGGCTTCTTCTGGAGAGTAGATTAATTAAAGGGGTATGGGTAAGGCTGCTAAGCTCTGTGGCTCCTCAGGTACAGCACGGAGGCTGGGGCCCCCAAATTAAAGGGAAAGATGTCCAGCCAATGGCTCTCCAGCTGTTGTTGATTTAAAACTCAGCCTCTGAACTTCCAGCTGCTTATCAATATATATATATAAACAACTGCCCCCTCTGCCCCACCCACAGCGAGTCCCTAACGTACGGCGAGTCCCTTACACACAACTAATCCCACCAGAAGAACTTGATTATTATCTGCCTTGATCCCAACAAAACCACGTTTTCTTTCATCACAGAGGAAATGAAGAAAGTGGAGCAAAGGGAAAGAGAATAAAGACATCACCATGGTTTCAGTCATGCAGGTAAAAATATCCCAGATCATTAGGAGCTTTGCATTGTAGTGTGATTATTAGACTTTATGTAAGGGGCATCAACATTTCCTGCCAGTTGGAATGAAAAATAACACACATGCCCTAAGATACAGACACAGACTGTCTCAGAGCTGTCTATAGGAGGTGCTAATATGGGCGGCTGACATTGACTTCACAGAGTAGCAGGTAGAGGGATAGTCACGTACAGGTGTGTAGAGAGAGTACTTCATCAGGTACAGGTGTATAGAGAGAGTACTTCATCAGGTACAGGTGTGTAGAGAGAGTACTTCATAAGGTACAGGTGTGTAGAGAGAGTACTTGGTCCCGTACAGGTGTATAGAGAGAGTACTTGGTCACATACAGGTGTATAGAGAAAGTACTTGACCGTGTACAGGTGTGTAGAGAGAGTTCCTAGCTGTGTGTAGGTGTGTAGAGAGAGTACCTGGCTGTGTGTAGGTGTGTAGAGAGAGTACCTGGCTGTGTGTAGGTGTGTAGAGAGAGTACCTGGCTGTGTGTAGGTGTGTAGAGAGAGTACCTGGCTGTGTGTAGGTGTGTAGAGAGAGTACCTGGCTGTGTGTAGGTGTGTAGAGAGAGTACCTGGCTGTGTGTAGGTGTGTAGAGAGAGTACCTGGCTGTGTGTAGGTGTGTAGAGAGAGTACCTGGCTGTGTGTAGGTGTGTAGAGAGAGTACCTGGCTGTGTGTAGGTGTGTAGAGAGAGTACCTGGCTGTGTGTAGGTGTGTAGAGAGAGTACCTGGCTGTGTGTAGGTGTGTAGAGAGAGTACCTGGCTGTGTGTAGGTGTGTAGAGAGAGTACCTGGCTGTGTGTAGGTGTGTAGAGAGAGTACCTGGCTGTGTGTAGGTGTGTAGAGAGAGTACCTGGCTGTGTGTAGGTGTGTAGAGAGAGTACCTGGCTGTGTGTAGGTGTGTAGAGAGAGTACCTGGCTGTGTGTAGGTGTGTAGAGAGAGTACCTGGCTGTGTGTAGGTGCAGGTTGCACCATAAGGAGACAACATATGTGGATTAATCATATAGGAATCAATGCATTGTAAGTGCACTCATTGGCCACTGTGGGGAGGCCCCTACCGGCCCTAAGGCAGTGCAAGTCAATATTTTTTCCCCTGATAGTAGCTGTTAGTGAATTGCAAACAAACCCAATAATGAGATTGGTGCCCAGGGAGTGGGGAAATAGAAGGACTTGTCTCTTGGCACAAATCAGAAGGATTAGCTTACGTTGTCTAAATTAGCAGCTCGTTAGCATTGCTGTTCCGTGCCCGTATCGCCGGGCTATACATTCTATACACAAATACATTGTTTTGACAGATCATTATGGGAGAGAGGGAGGGAAGGTAGAGCAATGCGCTGAGACTGGCATTTCCTGGCGCACTGGCCTAATGAAGGAATCCGAGCGAGAGACGAGCAGGAATATGTGCCCCATCACCCCGTACATGAGAAGCACTGGCAGCTATTACGGGAGAAATGAGTTTCGCTGAGGAAAATAAAGCAACAGAAATCTCGTAACCCCCTTTAGTCTGTAGGGCTGGGGCACAACATACAGGGGGCTCATTAGTAGCGCGCGGAGAAATCAGCGCAACAGCT
The DNA here is from genome assembly GCF_000004195.4 of Xenopus tropicalis. Taxonomy (NCBI): domain Eukaryota; kingdom Metazoa; phylum Chordata; class Amphibia; order Anura; family Pipidae; genus Xenopus; species Xenopus tropicalis. The sequence continues at coordinate 138,698,313 of NC_030680.2, forward strand.
AAAAGCGCTTTCACTCCAGTGCTTGCACCTACTAGCGCTACCTGCCAAATTCCCCAAATGCCAGCTTTGCCCACACAGGAGAATCAATGCATGGAGCAAGCAGCTGTGTGCCCTGGCACAAGGGTGCCCTCCTATGTAGCCAGACCCAGACTGGCAATCTGTGGGTTCTGGCAAATGCCAGAGGGGCTGCTGTAAGGTGCCACAGACAGGGGGGGCTGTTTGGGCCTCTGTGTACTTCAAATGCCATGGCCTGTTTTGAACCTCAGTTTTTTGGGCCCACATGTAGCCAACTCAATTGTGCATTGATGGATAACGCACAAGACCTCCAAACTGGATCATCTAGCAGTGAGGCAGGTTTTTATGAAGACATAAAAGGTTGAGCTTGATGGACATGTGTCTTTTTTCATCCTTACTTATTATGTTACTCTGTTACTCTTAGGATAAGGGCACACAGGGCAGGGTAAGTGGATAAGTGCAGACTGACAATACCCCGTACTCTTAAAAACTCTTCTACTTGTGCCTGCATTGAATCCTCCCGGGTACAGGCATACACAGCCGATATACGCCAACAAACACGGCTACCCTTGCCCTTAATAATATTAGCTTCTGCTCTGCGAGGCCCCTATATTTATAGAGTTCTGGGCAGTGGCAACATTTCTGTCCAAGTTCTTTTTGATATATTATAAAAAGGCAATTCCCTGCTCAACACAAGTAGTAGGGTGACCCTACTACTTCAATGGTTTTTAAATGGGGCCCTTTATAGTCATGTTGCGGAGAGGTTATGTTAGGGTACATTTGCAAAAACGTCAGTTTCTCCCCATATATACTGGGTCCCCGCAAAGCAGTAGTTGCCAGTTGGGAAAAGCAGGACAAGACAGCATCAGTAGCACCAGGAGGGAGACAAGATACTGACAGTAGGACATATTGGGGCAGTTACATTCTCTATCAGTTCTCCCTGACATGCAGCCCCTCATTTATTTCCGCAGTACATCTCACATTACTGTGCTAAACCGCACATTTCTCTCTCCCCAGAGAGCAGCACATGTTGTAGGAAGGGTTATAGACTGGAATTATTGTAGGACAAGATGGTGACAGCTGACAATCGACAGGACAGATAGTGACATTATGGGCGGATAACACCAAAGGGAAAAGACAGCTGAAAGACAACTCCCAGCACCCAAAGGGTGTTGGGGGGGTGGCTGGTCTGGCTCAATAACTGTTGAATTGCCATAGGTTGGACTTAGGGTCGCCACCTCACCCCTTTAATACCGACCACATCTTTTTACAAAGGTGGAGAACCCCTTTAAGTGCTAACTAGCCATGCAGGATTTGGATTTAATATGTGGCCAGTATTAAAGGAGAAAGGCTAATAAAGAGTTAATCTCAAGCTGCAGGCATACCTTCAGTTCTCTCAATAGTGCCCTTAAGTCTCCCCATATTTCTCCCATTCAGATGATCAGAAACCTCACAGGAAAAAAAAACGCTGCACTCTGAAGAAAATTCCCATAATGCCTCACTCCTGCACCAAGACCAAGATCCGGTGTACATGCTCAGTGTGTAAGACCATGAGGAAGCTTCCTGCTGATTGGCTCAGATCCACATTCCTAAGGGGGGAGGGAGTTCTTAGCATTCTTTAGGCGGGGGTAGCAGGAGAGGGGAGAGGGGAGAGAGCTGCGTGGCACAGGAAAACAAACAGACAAGAAATCCTGTTTCTTTTGACAGAGGACTCTCTTATGTGCTTATGGCTGTATTTACATAGACCTTTCTAATAAAGCTTACTGAGTTTGTACCTTTCCTTCTCCTTTAAAGGGGTGAGATGGCAATCCTCGTTGGATTCTGCTAGTGCTATTGCCTCCAGCAATAGAACGTTAGACTGGACAAAGCACAAAGCAGAAAATGTCAGTAATAACAGCGCTCTGCTCTGATAAACCTCCCTACGCACAATAAAGGGGGTTTTTCCCTGAAAGAATATTTATACATTTCTCTTTCCCCAAAAGACTTTCTGCACTAAAGTAGGCTTTCTGGCCATTCAGCCGAGGCCGGGAGGGTAAAGGTTCACTCGCTACGTTAATGGAGGTGGTGAACACAAATGCTCAGTCACATGTAAGTGCAGTTCTGGGCAAGGGATTCTGGGAGAGGAATGAGCTCCTCCGTCAGATACCTAAATATACACAACTCTGAGCTGAGTTAAAAAATGATTTAAGCTTCCAAAGATCTGATTCTGCTGATCTGAGAATAGACCTGCTCTACAGTTTGTCGGGGGGGGGGGGTCTCTTTGTTTCAAGCAGGTATAACTTTTTTTTTTTATATAATATTTTTATTGATCTTGAGGTTCCAACAGTATAATAATATCATAAAATCAGGGAAAAGAGAAGTAAAAAAAGCATATACATTGTAGGGATTGTCACTCCTTGCTTATATACCGTAATACTCGAGTATAAGCCGATCCGAATAAAAGCCGAGGTACCTAAGAAAACTGGAAAAACTTATTGACTCGAGTATAAGCCTAGCGTGGGAAATGCAGCAGCTACTGCTAAGTTTTAATCAAAATAAATACCAATAAAATTACATTAATTGAGGCATCAGTGGGGTATATGTTTTTTAATATTTATTTCAAAGAAAAACCATAAACTAGCTCCGTAAGCAGAGAAGAGGGTCAACAAAAACAATATGAGTACTACCCCACGCTCATTGGGCATTGGCAAACTGGCAGCAGACCCAGTCCCGGAGGGATGTAAGGGCAAATAAGTATTGCTAGTGGGAGCCTAGGCCAGGGCACTGGAGGGTCTGGTTGCGGGGGGGCCTAATTTGCACACAAAGGAGAGAGGGTGCTAGTCTAGAGGGACCCATGGCACCCGACTCGAGTATAAGCCGAGGGTGACTTTTTCAGCACATTTTGGGTGCTGAAAAACTAGGCTTATACTCGAGTATATACAGTAATAGTAAAAAAGTATAAGACCGAAAATAGTGTTGAGAGAAAAGAAAAAAAACACCTCTGAGTTTTTCGCAATTATCCACTAACCAAAGCAGTAATTGCAATAAAGTAGTAGAAAGTAGGAAACTAAGAAATAGAATAGGGAGACAAATAAAGTAGAGTTAAGAAATAGAAAGAAGATTAGTTCAGTGCTGGTCCCTTTATTTTTTAAAAAGAAATGATAAAGAGAAAGAGAACGGGATATCACTGGGCAGGTAGGTATACAGGCATATAAAGAGCAGAAACCAATTAGTTGGTTGGGCTTGAGTTGTACACACTCTAAACTTATAAAGCTTATAGGGACGGCAGGTATAACTAATCTGCATCAAAGGATAAGTAACCAGCTTAAAGGATAAGTAAACCTTTAAAATAAGTGAAAGTAAAACGGATGAGAATGCTATTATAAGCACTTTTGCGATTCCAAGATATTAAGGGAAATATGAACTGTTCATATGAATGAATATGGTTAAATCAGCGCCACCTGCTGGTCAGTTTCTGACTGTAATCTTGTTGAGGAAGTTGTCAGAAGAAAAAAACAGGGCTGGTTCTTCTCTTTAGGAAAAACATTAGCAAACTCAGGTAACTTTTCTTTTTAACCAGTAGAACATTAGACCAGCCCTCTTTCTTTCTCCTGACAACTTCCTCCACAACATGACATCATGGGGGCATGATGGGTTACATCAGGGGTGTGGGAGATGATGTCAGGAGTGGAGTTATGCAATGGCGATCATGATTGGCCGACATGTCATGGTCATTCTAAGGGGCACATTTACTAATCCACGAACGTCCGAAAAGCGTCCGAATGCGTTTTTTTCGTAATGATCGGTATTTTGCGACTTTTTCAAGTGCTCAATACGAAAAAGTCGCGACAATTCGCGAAAGTCACAATGGCTATGAAAAAGTCGCGACAATTCATGGAATTTGTTAAGGACAGTCGTTACAGTCGTAACGGCTACGAAAAAGTCGCAAAAAATACGAAAAAGTCGCAAAATGTTCGTTTTCCAATCCAAATTTTTCCCATTTGGATTCGTGGATTAGTAAATCAGCCCCTAAGTTTTGCTCGGTTTTCCTAATTTGAAAAACTGGGCGTGTATGTTATACTTTGGGCTGTGGCAACAAGGGGAGCAACAGGTAGGGATTGGGTCTGGGTTGGGGGGGGCCCACCAGGTTTTTTCCCAGTGACCCGCTGGCCCTGTATCTGATTATGTAGGTAGCACGAGACACTAGGCACTTCCAGTTCTGACACCACAATGGGCCCACCCTAACCCATTCTTCTATCTAACAAAACCACTGGTAGGTATAGCTAATTACCCCCCTGCCATATATCTATGTATGTGTATGTGTAATTATGTGATGAGAGTGTCTCTTTAACATTGGGAAGTTTTACATTTGTTGCCGGTTAAAATGACAGAGCTGGAACCCTTCCCTTTAGAGCTTGCAATCTGATCAATAATACATTTAAAGGAAAACAAACTGATGTATATTCTCTTTATTGTGCCGTGCCAAGCAGCCTGGAGACTTGCTAATGAGCCAGCTGGGGGGAACCCTGGGAAGTCGTATGTTAGTAGTCATTAGCGTCAATTTCAGCAGCAGCAGCCAATTCCCTGGTACGAGGGATATTCCACCAGAACAGGCCCAGATGTTCCGTCCAATCTAAAACCCACATGAGACCCTTCAGAAAAACAATAGAAATATTGTCCTGCCTATGCAATGTCCTGCCCTGGGCCCAGAGGGTTGCTTTTGGTAAACACAGTATCTGAGATGGACTTTTCCACATGCTTTTCACCCCATCTGTGCAAAATTTTCTGGGCCCCCCCATCTCCCTGCCCCCCAATGGCACTTCCCCCAATGACCCCTCCCATCAGTACAATGGACACACAGACATTGTTAGCCAGGGCCCCCTAAAACATTGGTGGCCAGGGCCCCCTGAAACATTGTTAGCCAGCCCAGTGCCCTCTAAAACATTGGTGGTCCTCCCCCAGTGCCCTCATATGATGGCCCACTCCCTGCTGCTTACTCCCCGCTCCCCCTGCGTCCTCCAGCTTCCCCCAAAGCATCCTCCTGCACCCCCAGCATCCTCCAGCTCCCCCCAAGCATCCTCCTGCACCCTGAGCATCCTCCAGCTCACCCCAAGCATCCTCCCCAGCATCCTCCTGCTCTCCCCAACATCGTCCAGCTCCCCCCCAGCCTCCACTAGCTCCCCGCCAGTGTCCTTCTACTTCCTCTGGCTTCCCCTGCGTTCTCTCCGGATGCATCCTCTGGCTTCCCCTGCGTCCTCTAGCTATGTCCCCCGGCTCCCCGCTGCATCCTCATTTTTATATGGTTGCGCCCCATACGAACGTAGGATTACCTGCTGACCACCAATGACAGGGCCCGGAATTGATTAAAGGGGGCCCGAGCTTCTAAGAAAATGCTAAAGTTAAAACCGCCCGGGCCCGGGACGACTGTCCTCCCTGTGCCCCCCACGATGGTGGCCCTGTCTATGGCATCTTACAGCAGCCCCTCTGGCATTTCAAGTACACAGAGGCCCAAACAGCCCCCCCAGCCCAATAAATAGTGACTGTCTATGGCATCTTACAGCAGCCCCTCTGGCATTGCAAGTACACAGAGGCCCAAACAGCCCCCCCAGCCCAATAAATAGTGACTGTCTATGGCATCTTACAGCATCCCCTCTGGCATTTGCCTGAACCCACAGATTGCCAGTCCGGGCCTGGAGGGCACAACAAATGCCCTCTCAGCCCTACCCTTTAATCAGCTCCGATACATAGTTTGCAAGAAGAGAAGCAATGCATTTATTTGAGAAGCCAAAATGTGCCGACTCTGTGTAAAGTGCCTGCTCAGATTCAGCTAATGAGCGTATTAGTAGCGCAGCCGGTTGGGAAGAAGATTCAGCAGCGTCTATTCTACTGGAAGCGCGGAACGTGCCAATGTGCCTTACGCTGCTCGGGGAGGCTTTGATTCCTTGTGCCAGAGACAGGCCGCTCCACTTGCATCACTTGTGCCTCGTACGCAGGGTGTAGGGGACGCACGAGAAGAATAATGAGAACAGCGTGCAGTAAAAAGCCCAGTAACACTCCATATACCCCAGGGAAATCTGTTCTATTGGGATTTATGTCTCATGTATTACCTTTTAAAGGGATATTGGGATACATTACTGTAATATCTTTCTCAGATGTGACGGCGCTTTGGTTCATGTGAATAACTAAACTTATTTAACTTACTTAAACCTAGTTAGCTTGCTAATGTGTAAAGCCCTGCTTTATATAAACACATCATTTTCATAAAAATATACTTGTTTTTGTAGAATGTGCCATTTGGTAATTTTAAACTAGAAAATTCCCTTTTTAAGTACTAAGTGCCGCCCCTGGGATCATAGGATTCACAGTGCACACAAACAAGCCAAGGCACACATACATGCTAGGCCCCATCAGCCAATGAATGGGCAGAGTTCTGCCTTTTGCTCCCACACTACTTCCTGTTACAGTTAGAGCTGCATCACTTCCTGTCAGCTGATCTCTGAGGGAGCACACAGCCCATCACTAAATGGCGGCTCAAGGGAAAGGATGTAAAAGGGCAATATTTACTGATATATATATTCCAGTTTGGGGAGATTCTTTAATAGGCCACTTAACATAATATAAACTGTCTGTTGGTTACGTATTCATTCTGGGGGTATAGTTCTTTTTTAAATGAGTTAAATGAATTTACATGACTTTAGAAACACAGTTTCTTCAGTTTATCAGTTATGAAGCATTTAACACACATCTGTATTTATCCTAGTTGTAATCTCCAAACCCCACAACGGCTGAAACTGACAGCTTCATTTGGGGTATTAAAAGGTCAGTAGGAAATCTTAGTTTATGTACAGAACCCCTCAGTGACTGCTAATATCCTTATCATTTACAGTAGGGGGTACATTATCCCTTATAATACATGAGTGATACTCAGAGTTCCCTGTATAACTCAGCCTGCAGCCTTGTGCCTTTATATGGGCACAGAACCCCTCAGTGACTGCTAATATCCTTATCATTTACAGTAGGGGGTACAATATCCCTTATAATACATGAGTGATACTCAGAGTTCCCTGTATAACTCAGCCTGCAGCCTTGTGCCTTTATATGGGCACAGAACCCCTCAGTGACTGCTAATATCCTTATCATTTACAGTAGGGGGTACATTATTTCATGTGTCTGATCAGTGATGCAACTGATTTGTATATAGAATTTTGCATGAGTCCCATGAGTTTGTTTCACTGGGCCACAGGCTACAGATAAACGACTTGTCCAAGAGACGCAAAAGCGCTGCTAATGAGCGAATCCCGCTGCTCCCAGCATGGAACCAACTCAAAATGTGTAGTAAAAAGAAGATATAAAAAGCAAATCCTGCAAAAAGTGCGAAGCGCCTCCGAGCCAGAAAGTACAAACTCCCTGCCGCAAGGGGAGCATTTTCCATATCAGCAGAATCAGAATACTTCAAAGAATGAGAAAAAAAAGATAAATATATATTAGAGAAAGTTCTTATTCCCAGGCCCCAAGCTTTTTGCTTTGACAAAACATGGAGTATTTAAGATTATTTCAAACTGTACTGGGTGGGTATAGAAAGCAATGGCAGCTTTCTGTACAGAGAGGTACTTTAAGGGAGAAGGAAAGGCTAATAAAGAGTTAATCCCAAGCTGCAGGCATACCTTCAGTTCTCTCAATAGTGCCCTTAAGTCTCCCCATATTTCTCCTGTTCAGATGATCAGAAGCCTCATAGGAAAGAAAACGCTGAGCTCTGTAAAGAAAGTTCCCATAATGCCTCACTCCTGCACCGAGACCCAGACCCCTGTACATGCTCACTTATTAAGACTATAAGGAAGCTTCCTGCTGATTGGCTCAGATCCACATTCCTAAGGGGAGGGAGTGAGTTCTTAGCATTCTTAAGGGAGGGGGGAGCAGGAGAGAGGAGAGAGCTGCGTGTCTTTGGCACAGGAAAACAAAGAGACAACAAATCCTGTTTCTTTTGACAGAGGACTCAGTCCAGCGTTTCTGTGAGTTTCTGATAAAGCTTACTTAGTTTTTACCTTTCTTTCTGCTTTATGGTCATCTGACCCACTCCTTGGAACCGACACAGGCCCAGCCAGTCAGACTAGGGCTGCTAGCACGGCACTGTCCTGTCCCTGAAAGGCTCTTTCTGGCTAGAGGTTTCATGGCAGCCACTAGGACGTGGCATATTTTCAGGTCCTTTACCACCAGTCCCCAAGGGAATGAGTTTCTCTTGTTAAAACATCACCACTGGCCTTTTCCTTCTCTGCTCGCTCCAATGACTCTGACAGATTTTTAGCAGGAAACTGATGTCGTATTTCTGAATGTCCCCTGAGAGGGGGCTGCGCGGTTCACTGCCCGTGTGCGGCTTCTTTATCTCCATCTGTCTGCTCTTAAAGGGATACAGAGAGTTTTTTCCTTGTTAAATCATTGGTTTGTCAGCACCAGGACCGAATATCCTGGGGATTACACTTTTGGGGGTTATGTAATAAAAAGTTGCTATGAGTTACTGCACCGGGGCAAAATTAGTGCCTTTTATTACATATGGGGGTTTGTTTCTCAATTGGGTTTAGCAACATGAACTTCTACAGCCAACTCAACAAGGAGCACTGGGAGTTGTAGTGACCAGTGTCAGACTGGCCCACCAGGCTACCAGGAAACCTCCCAGTGGGCCCACGTGTCTGTGGCTCTTTTGCTTCCAGCAATTCAGCCTATTTTATGGTCATGCCCTATTTCTCGATTAAAAACAAATAGGCAAAATAGAAGAAGGGATGCAGTCTAGCATATAAGGAAGGAGACTCACTGTATAAGGTGGCTGAGTCAGGTGATGAGCGTAGGAGGATTTCCAACAAGGCTATGGGAGGCTAAGCCTCCCCAAACCAGCTTGGCACATTAGAAAAACAAAATACTCAGACGAGGAAAAATAGTTGTTTGGGTAGTGGGCCTTTGGTCTAAGGCAGAAGCCCCAGCCTTTAATACACGTGAGCCACATTCCAATTGTAACAGTGTTTGTGAGCAACACGAGCATAAAAAAAGTTCTGCGGGTACCAAATAAGGGCTGTGATTGGTTATTTGGTAGCCCAATGATGACTGGCAGCCTACAGGAGGCTCTGTTTGGCATTACACTGGGTTTTTATGCAACCAACACTTGCCCCCAAGACAAGAATTCAAAAATGAGCACCTGCTTTGAGGCCACTGGGACCAACACCCAAGGGGTTGGCGATACAACATGTTGCCCCCGAGCCACTGGTTGGGGATCACCAGTCTAAGGTTTTCTGGTGGTCTCCCTGGCATCACAGTCCAGCACTGGTAGTGACACTTGCTTTCCCCTGTCTCCGCTAGAGACATCAGGCACCACCTCACATCCAGGACCCATTATTACAAGCAGAAGCTCAATAGTGTAGGATTTACATGGCTAAACACTGAAAAATATTAAGCAGTGACGAAAATAGCCTTGCAGTAGGGATATGCCAACCAGGAGATTTCCTGGCATCCTAGCCGGCCAGTCTGACCCTTGATTGACTGAACGTTTTGAAAAATTAAACAGTGCCATCCTGGGAATGATATGCCAATTTAGTATATGTCAGTATACCATGACTGTGTTCCTGTGTCTCACATGAGCTGCCTAAGATTGGTACAATTGTCCTACTCCAAGATGGGCAGGCAGAGCCTTGGATCCCAAGGTAAATACTACTTAGTTGGTTGCCCTGCCGGCCACTTGCACATAACACCCACCGCCTATCGGTCCACATACCTAACCCACCGCTGCTGGCTCTAGGCTGGGACTGACAATTTGTGGGTTCTGGCAAATGACAAAGGGGCTGCTGTAAGATGCCATTGATAGTCACTATTTATTGGATCTGTGTGGAACTGTTTGGACCTCTCTGTGCCTGATATGCCAACACCTATTTTGAATTCCAGTCCAGACATGGCTGTTAGAAATTAGTCTGGCACTCCTGCAACGCTCCACTTGCTCCTCACTGCCCTTCTTCTCTCCATTCCCTCGCTCATGCCTCCTACCAACTGTGCCCAGGGCACATGCCTTACCCGCTGACACCTAGTTTGGGGACCGTGAGCAACTGAATCTCGTGTGTCTGACCCCTGCGGGTATTAAACATGACCTTTTGGCAAGTGGTTAAAGTTGAAATTCATTTGGTTTAATATCATTTTCATTTTGCCTCCTGGAAACCCAATGCCATTGGCCTAAAACTGGCCCAACATAATACAAGCATATTTCGATATTGTTTAATATAAAATTACTGTCTTCTGTTCTATGCAAGCTAAAGTCTCCTTCACCCTTTACTCCTCTGGCCGCTCTGCGAGTACCCTGCTAAGGGCAGAGTATCAGTATTTACTGGTGTGTCTCTACCTTGGGGAAATCCCTATATATAATCTCAGTACAGAAGTGAACACGTCAGCCTGACAGCGACTGGATGGAAATGATGAGACATGGACCATCTCTGAAATACATGGAATAAATAACATGAATACACTGAGTGTGCTTGGGGGCAGAAGGATCAGGGTTTTCTGCTTGTATTATAACAGGCAGTGTATGTATTTTACACACTGAGTAATTGTAATGGTAAAGATTGCCTTCATTCTAGAAATGTGACAGACCCTTTAGTGCTTGTATAGGGAAATATAATCAAATAGTTAATGTCTCCTTCCTTTCTGTCTTGTAAATCAGAACCTCTGTCCTGCTTTATGGCTAAGCTGAGCATACATGGCAAGGTCCAAATGTCTGTCCTGCTTTATGGCTAAGCTGAGCATACATGGCAAGGTCCAAATGTCTGTCCTGCTTTATGGCTAAGCTGAGCATACATGGCAAGGTCCAAATGTCTGTCCTGCTTTATGGCTAAGCTGAGCATACATGGCAAGGTCCAAATGTCTGTCCTGCTTTATGGCTAAGCTGAGCATACATGGCAAGATCCAATTGTCTGTCCTGCTTTATGGCTAAGCTGAGCATACATGGCAAGATCCAATTGCCTGTCCTGCTTTATGGCTAAGTTGAGCATACATGGCAAGGTCCAATTGTCTGTCCTGCTTTATGGCTAAGTTGAGCATACATGGCAAGGTCCACGGTCCAATTGTCTGTCCTGCTTTATGGCTAAGTTGAGCATACATGGCAAGGTCCACGGTCCAATTGCCTGTCCTGCTTTATGGCTAAGTTGAGCATACATGGCAAGGTCCAATTGTCTGTCCTGCTTTATGGCTAAGTTGAGCATACATGGCAAGGTCCAATTGTCTGTCCTGCTTTATGGCTAAGTTGAGCATACATGGCAAGGTCCACGGTCCAATTGTCTGTCCTGCTTTATGGCTAAGTTGAGCATACATGGCAAGGTCCAAATGTCTGTCCTGCTTTATGGCTAAGCTGAGCATACATGGCAAGGTCCAATTGTCTGTCCTGCTTTATGGCTAAGCTGAGCATACATGGCAAGGTCCAATTGTCTGTCCTGCTTTATGGCTAAGCTGAGCATACATGGCAAGGTCCAAATGTCTGTCCTGCTTTATGGCTAAGCTGAGCATACATGGCAAGATCCAATTGTCTGTCCTGCTTTATGGCTAAGCTGAGCATACATGGCAAGATCCAATTGTCTGTCCTGCTTTATGGCTAAGCTGAGCATACATGGCAAGGTCCAATTGTCTGTTGAGTGTTTCCCCTGGAGGGTCTTACCTCCCCCACTGGGGGGATTGTAGGTAGAGTTGCCACCTGGCAGGTATTTAACCAGCATATCTGGTAAATCACCAGCTAGGGTATTACAAATTTACCATCAATGTAGTTGCCAGTAAATTTGTAATACTCTATTATTACATTATAATCACAGATCCACCTCTGCCCCGCCTATTCCCACACCCAGTCCATCCATTTGCCTGCCCATATATGAGCCCCATTTGCCTTTTCTCTGCCCAGTCCAAACATTTCCCAGCCCCTTACATCATAGCTCCTCCCCTAAATTATGTCACGGCCTACCCCCCGACCTGAAGGCCAGTATTATGATTAGAAATAGGTGCCAACCCTAATTATAGAATGCCAGTTAGGGTGATATTTAGGCAGAATGGCTATTAGCTTGCCTTTATATACGTGAAATACGGACTCTACAACATTGGCACACTGTTACTTGCACACCATAAGATTGTACAGCGCTGCGTACCCTTGTGGCGCTTTATAAATAAAGTTAAACATACATACATACACCAACGCCATAGATTCTACGCTTAGTACTATTCAAAGAGTTAAAGTCCAGAATCAGTGGGAGCATTCCGGGCAGCCTATGATTATATCAAATCAAAGAGCCTATTACCGGTGCACTTTCAGAACCCTCTACACCTGACTAGACCTTGTAATTTCCATTAGAAAACTCCGGCTAAGAATGACATTAATTAGTAGAGCAGAAGGATGGGGGGGGGGAAGCAGATGCTGGAGATGGGGAGGGTTAGCCAAGCGGCAAGTGGAGAAATTCTGCACGCAATTGTCCCCAAGTACGTAGGGTGGCACCGAGATACGGGACTCAGGTGCAAGAATATTACTGTGCCCCAAGTCCAAAGCAATAAACTGCCATTTCTTAGAGGAAATCTTGTGTTATGATTTTATATTGGACACTGTGGGCTCATTCTTCCGCTTCTCATGTTTCCCTTTTGTGCAATGAGAACATAATCAGCCCCTGTGTTGTGTGTTTGTAGCACTTTTGGGCACTTCAGCAGCTCTTTCATTAAATTGCACTTTCATTAACCCCTGAGTGCTCCGACTGCCCCCCTGATACTCACCATAGACATTGCACCAACTGCAAAAACAACGGATAGCAATACTGTCCTTTATCTATGTATGTATATCTTTATTTATAGAGAGCTATTTATATACGCAGCGCTGTACAGCAGAACAACAAATGAATACAACAGGGGGTTAATACAATAAATACAAAGTATGATAATAAATACAAGGTACGGTTGCAATAAGTTAAGAATCAAAGAGACAAGAGGATGGAGGTCCCTTATGGATTCTATGGCATCTTCTTACAAAGATTGGGGATTTTGTTAGGATAAACAATATTCCAATACAGTATTATTTTTAACAGACTGTCTTTAATATACTGCTTAGTAGTACTGAGAAGTCTAGTCACAGCAACCAGCGGAAGAGAAAAAATGCAGTCACGTCAAAAAAGTTGCAGTTGCGTCAAAAAAGTTGTGGTCGCGTAAAAAAGTCGCACATAAAAAAAGTCACACAGTAGCGCATTTGGCAAATTTTTGCTGTTCGTACATTTTTCAGCAGTTTTGCAAACATTTTTTTGCGAAATGGGACATATTCGTTGAGTGCTATCCAGAATGCTCAGGACTTGGGGTGTTCTGAATAAGGGATCATTCCATAATTTGGATCTCTAAAGTCTACTAAAAAAATAATTCAAACATTAAATAAACCCAATAGGGCTGTTCTGCCCCCAATAAGGGGTAATTATATCTTAGTTGGGATCAAGTACAGGTACTGTTTTATTATTACAGAGAAAAGGGAATCATTTAACCATTAAATAAACCCAATAGGGCTGTTCTGCCCCCAATAAGGGGTAATTATATCTTAGTTGGGATCAAGTACAGGTACTGTTTTATTATTACAGAGAAAAGGGAATCATTTAACCATGAAATAAACCCAATAGGGCTGTTCTGCCCCCAATAAGGGTAATTATATCTTAGTTGGGATCAAGTACAGGTACTGTTTTATTATTACAGAGAAAAGGGAATCATTTAACCATTAAATAAACCCAATAGGGCTGTTCTGCCCCCAATAAGGGGTAATTATATCTTAGTTGGGATCAAGTACAGGTACTGTTTTATTATTACAGAGAAAAGGGAATCATTTAACCATTAAATAAACCCAATAGGACTGTTCTGCCCCCAATAAGGGGTAATTATATCTTAGTTGGGATCAAGTACAGGTACTGTTTTATTATTATAGAGAAAAGGGAATCATTTAACCATTAAATAAACCCAATAGGGCTGTTCTGCCCCCAATAAGGGGTAATTATATCTTAGTTGGGATCAAGTACAGGTACTGTTTTATTATTATAGAGAAAAGGGAATCATTTAACCATTAAATAAACCCAATAGGACTGTTCTGCCCCCAATAAGGGGTAATTATATCTTAGTTGGGATCAAGTACAGGTACTGTTTTATTATTACAGAGAAAAGGGAATCATTTAACCATTAAATAAACCCAATAGGGCTGTTCTGCCCCAATAAGGGGTAATTATATCTTAGTTGGGATCAAGTACAGGTACTGTTTTATTATTACAGAGAAAAGGGAATCATTTAACCATTAAATAAACCCAATAGGGCTGTTCTGCCCCAATAAGGGGTAATTATATCTTAGTTGGGATCAAGTACAGGTACTGTTTTATTATTACAGAGAAAAGGGAATCATTTAACCATTAAATAAACCCAATAGGGCTGTTCTGCCCCCAATAAGGGGTAATTATATCTTAGTTGGGATCAAGTACAGGTACTGTTTTATTATTACAGAGAAAAGGGAATCATTTAACCATTAAATAAACCCAATAGGGCTGTTCTGCCCCAATAAGGGGTAATTATATCTTAGTTGGGATCAAGTACAGGTACTGTTTTATTATTACAGAGAAAAAGGGAATTATTTTTAAAAATTAGAATTATTTGATTATAATGGAGTTTATGGGAGATGGCCTTCCCGTACTTCAGAACTTTCTGGATAACAGATTTCCGGATAACAGAGCCCCCCGCCCCTACGTGTTCCCTGCTCCACTGCTTTGGACGGTATCGGAGGATTTTGGGTGAGGATTATATGCAGTTCAAAGGAGCGGGTCAGTTTTGGGTGCAAATTACCTGCTACTGGAGGAGATCAGGGGGAAGGGACTTAAATAAGGGAGACTCACAACTAACACAGGGTTGTGCAAAGACTTCCTTGTTAATAGAAACAGATCAATATGGCTTTTAGCCTGAAAGATATTTACGAGAAAAGATTTAAACACAAAAAGCTTAACATCAAAAGCAAAATGTTATATGTGCCCAGGGGGTCCATTTGGGCCCCAGTCCCTGGATCTGTTTGTGCATTTGTGACCCTTGAAGATACAACACTTTTAGCTCTGGAAGTGCAATGTAATAGGTTAAACAATCTATTTATCGACGTTTATTTAGTTTATTTACTTGTAGCACTGTAGTCTTAGGTTCAATTCCAGCCAGGGTGCTATATACAAGAAGTCTCTATATTTCCATCCACCCTCCATAAACATACAGGCAGCTTAGCTGGCTCCTAATAAAACTGACACTAATATATGCAAAATGGGGATTAGACTGTAAGCTCCACTGGGACAGGGGATAAAAGTGCTGCAGAATAGGTAGGTACTATATGAATAATAACAAATATCTTTCCTAGGTTCTAACATTTCAGAGTACCGACTAGAACAGGGATCTACAACCAGTGGCTCTCCAGCAGCCACAAAACTACAAGTCCCAGAATCCCTAGCTACTGCTGAAAGCATGATCCAGTAATCATTAATGTGGCACAGGTTGGGCACCATCCCCTATATTTTCTGCAGCTTCTCTCAAACTCCCAGCATCTTCAGCCGTCAATCCATAAAATCATCAGTGGCTACACTGTGCTTTAAATAACCAAGGAGTCCACCAAACCCATCTCAGCAGTGATATAATGCACCTCTTAATGTATTAATGATATTTGAATTTACAGAGGGTTTCCCTGATCATTTATAAAGGGGAGAAGCTCATGGGCTGACAGATCAGAGGCCATTCTGGCTTCAGAAATGGTGAGCCAAATGGGCTAGTAAAAGCCAAGATCTGGTTGTTAGCAATTGCCCAGTCTTGCTGGGTCCTTCCTTCATCTTTCTGCCCCTTCCCACTCCAGCATTTCCAGAAAGGCTTATGTGAAGCAGATTAACTTGGTGTAGTTTCTCATTGATCACAAAGGCATATTCCCATCAATGAAACTTTACACAGTGACCCGATACTACTATGGGATAAGCCATTCCTCTTCGCCAGCGATTCTGCCTCTGATATAAAGTGCTCTGAAGCAGTTGAAAGAACTGAGCTATTTAATGGCGTGTGGACCAAACAGAGCCTTGCGGTCACGGAAACGCTGCAGGAAATTATAGTTGTTAGGCACTCTTCTCTATTGCTCATTGTACAATTTGAAAACCTGCGTGAGTCCCATCTTACATTTCTTACTCGACATGGCGCCAAACAGCCAGAGTCCACTCTCCAATTGCTTTCATTCCGCTGCCTCATTATTATGTTTCCTACTCACCCATCTTCCAACTCTAATAGCACAGGGGACCCTCTCTGCCTATAGTATATGATCCATAGTACTTGCTGGTGTCTCTATACTGTACCCAGGGTACAGCGGGGAATACTGTGAGGAAGAGTATGCTGGCTTTCTGACTGCTATAGAATACCCTTTGATCAGAACCAACCAGGTTGGGCAAAACTCATGCAAAGTGTCGCATCTTGTCCTACTGTTGACATCTTGGCTTATCTTTCCTCCAGTTACCATCTTGCCTTATTGTCACTCTTTTGCTAGGCTTTCACTATCTTGCTTTACTCGGTAGAGTCTACCATCACTATATCACCTTCCTACCACCATCTTGCCCTACTGGTTTGCTTTACTTTTGCATCTTACTCAGTAGAATTTACTGTCAACATTTTCCCTACTGTTGATATTGTACCTTATTGTTCTTGTTTTGCCCTCCTTGGCTTGCTTGGTAAGTTCTACTTGTCCTCCTACAATCGTCTTGTTATTTTGTTTCCATCTTGTTCTCTCACCATCTTGCCTTACTGTTGCCATCTTTCCCTACCTGGTAGGATCTACTGTCACTGTATTGCCCTCCAGTATTGCCATACTGTCATCATCTTGCTCTGCTTGGTAGAACCTATTGTGACCATCTGCCTATGATTAAGTAGCATACGGGCACGAAACGCATAAGGCTAAGAAGCGTGGGGTTTGTACATTTTAGATGATGGATTAATAAATGTCATTTTTTATTTTACCCTCGGAGAGTTTTATATACTTTTTGAGAGTTTGTTGTGGTTGCCCTTTGATGGGGCCTTGTTTGCACTCCTTGGTTTTTATTTTGATGGGTTAATATCCCTCAGGAAACCTTTTCTGGATTATTGCATCTTACTTTACTTTGTTCTTGCTTTACTGTCACAATTTTGCCCTCCTATAACTGACTTGCTCTATGTTTGCCATCTTACCCTATATTTTATCTTTCCATAGAGCTTTTGTTGTTAGCATTTGCCCAAATTGTGCCATATAGGAGCTTCAGAATAATTTTGCTACCGACCTGATGGGGGAAGACAACAAGTGGTATCAAGTCAATTGAAAATGAGAGATTACAACTGGAACCAACTATTTTGCCAACCAAAACAGAAGAGAACAGTTTATGAACAATAAAGGGTTTAGAAAAAAGGGTTCAAACCGGAACAAACGAGAAAACACACGGAGATGAAAAACATAGGTAAAGAGAAAGAAGTCGAGGAAAAGAAATTGATGGGGGGGTGGAGAGACGAGAGTTTTAAAAAAGCGAGATAGGGCCTCCATTTGTCCTGGTTTTCTGGGGATCAGTCTTTGACTTTGTATTAGGGTGACCTGATTACCTGAAAATTCAGGGACACTTCTAGAAAATCCATCTAGAAGGGACTTCACTGATTGCAATTTCAGTTAATTGCAATCAGTGCAGCCCTGCACCATGTATTTATTACATTTTCAAGTGGTCGGGTCACCCTATTGTTATCTGCAATGTATTCGTAACAGATAGAAGCAAATCTTTAGTACTGTCCCACCATTACCATTACACTAATAATTTTCCCTCCCCATCCCCAGTACGTTAGCCTCAGCCTATGCCATTCCATCATTCCGATACCCTCTCGATTCCCCTTTCCGACTGAATCAATGAACTGCCCCCTTCTCTTCTCTCCCAGACAACAAGGGAAATATTCTGCAATGACCAAGTCCTTAGCTTTGTCCCTCCGAGTCTCTGATTTATAACTGCAGCCCTCATACAGCGACAGGTAGGGCTGCTGACAAAATGTCTCACTTAAATAAAAGACCTTGGGTTTGAAAGTCGCCTATCAAAAAATAGATTTGTTTTTTTTCATCAAGCCTTAATGACTCGGAGGAGCATTCGGCGAGAAGAACATAAAGCTTATTTTCTGATTGGATCTGCACTTCCAGATAGAGATCTGTCAATAGGGAAAAGTAGAGCCCTGACAAGGTGGGCCAATCAAGGTACCGGCTTGGACACAGGCGAGTGAAACGCTTTGGGCGCTGACACACTCCATTAGTATAGCTGCAATGTGGAGTGCAGTATCACTGACAGGCCTGCACAAGTATAAATTCAGTGGTAAAAGTAAGAATTATATTGGACACATTGACTGGCGAGAGTCGGAGAAAGTGTTTCTGCAAGAAAAACAGAAGCCAAAAGGAAGGTTCAGCTAGAAATGCTAAAGCTAATGTCCCACAGGGAGATTTAGTAGAGAGATCCAGCGACAAGACGCTCGTCTTTTCCTAACAAGCCATTACTAGAGATTTCCACAACGGAGTGATTCTATTTCCCACAAATCCAGGTGGCATATTCCCCACCCACAATTAGACATTACATTCAGTCCAATGGGGAAATGGCAGCTACCTCCCGCTCAGTGGGTTTTACTTTCAGCGATTCCAATAGGTTTGTAAAATCACTCGAAAAAGGGTCTCATAGCGTTTCGGAGCAAGGGCAGTTTTCACGCCCCACCAAGGAAAGTAGCTGGAAGTATCCTTCCATACAGGCACTGTTGCCTCAGCATAGGGCCACGGGTAAGACATAGGAGACAGGCAGTATCTCAACCCTGTTCCACAGTCGGCTGTAGGACTCTCAAGCTAGGGGTTATCAACCCGAGGTATCTATCCTGACTGCTTCCAAAGGGGCGCCAAGCTGACCAGGTGGATTTACCCCGCCCAGACTCCTAACAGAGGAGGGATAAACCAGTAGCATCCTCTCTTGTTGTCCTCAGAGTACTACTATCATTTAACATCTGTACCATTTGTTTGAGTATAACCCTGCATAATTCATTTGTCTTTGATAACAAACTGTACAATAGTTCAACTGCAAGAACCTTCTGGCGTCCATCTTTGCTAAATCTGCACTACACAGCTACAGTAAGTTGTAGTTTAACTACACCCTTGCTCCGCATGGTCTCTTCCACCTAGCGAAGGCCCAGTCACATGTACCCCATGCTCTAAACCACTCTAGCCTGGGTTTTGACTATTATACAGGCAAATAGGGGTTACACAGGTCAATACAGAGGCGCCATCACAGCCACTATGTAGTATGTCCATCCTCTCAAAAGTCTGTAGTTGGTGGAAATCCAAGCCAGCCTTATGGTGTAGAGACCAGCATAGCAGATATGAAACAATTCAGACCAAACATATGCCTTAGGGGTAGTTCACCTGTGAACTACCCCCGCTCAGTCAATGCCAGACAGAGGATACCAGCAACAATATCAGTTAGGGAACACTTATTTGCCCCCCTAGATATATTTGGAAGTCTGGCTGATACAGTGATGGTTTTAGTAACCTTGTTATGGGCAAAGTGGGGCCCCAGCCAAGCGTTGGGATTTCAGACAGGGGCCTGAGCTGAATGTTTGTAAATCAATGGCCTTTGCTGGGCAAAGTGCAATCCCTGGCTGGCAGACAAAGAGTTAAGAACTTTTAGCCGGAAATTCTTATTGCACGGATGCCCTCTAATTACAGCCTGTACTATGAATAACCTTTTCCATTCGTTACACCTGAGATCTTGCCTACAAAATCTTTTCCTGTCCACACAAAAAAATGACTTTCACATTTTGCTGGGGGGTGGGGGGGGGATCAAAGTCGGCGGTGGTACAGCCCATCAGTTGGCGGCAAATGACTGAGCTTCCAATCAATATCTTCCAATTTCACTGGGTTCAGACAGTGATCCCGGATGATTTGCGCAGAGACAAGCGAGGCTGATTGCTACAGAATGCATAATTGCCAATGTATTACATTAGAAATGCTGGGGGGGGGGGGGGGGGGGGGGCTGCCTTGTTCTTGAAGGGTCTCTAGAGAGGGACTTTCTAGTTTACATGCCGATTCCAGTTACCGGATCTGTAACCTTGGGAAAGGCATCAGGCGTCTTGGTGTTTAATGATATTTATACTGATCTTTGTGCCTGAACTTCTTACAGGATTTGTCGCTATTTACTTGTCACCACTTCAGTTTTTTTTAAATTGACAATGAGTTTCTGCCCAGCGGGGGCTCTTTATATACAGAGGTCACTGTTCTGGATATTAACCCAATTGGTGTAACTAGAAGATATTTTAGGCCCCACAGCATGTCCAGAAGTCACAGGTTCTGTTCCCTCTATAGCAGCGGTTCTCAACCTGTGGGTCGGAACCTTTGGGGGTCGAACAACCCTTTCACAGGGGCCGCCTAAGACCATTGGAAAACACATATTTTCTTATGGCTGGGGGTCACCACAACGTGAGGAACTGTATTAAAGGGTCGCGGCATTAGGAAGGTTGAGAACCACTGCTCTATAGTCCCTTGTACTGTCCCCAATTGATTCCGCCATCAGAAACTTTGGGGAACCCATACCAGTTATTTATATAGGGCCCCCCATGAACTCCAGTGCACAGTGACAAACGTTTGGCCATGCCCCTTGTCTAAGCAATACAAACAGCTAATATCCCCTATAATAAGCATTAATGAATTCACTAATTAACAGTCAGTTCATTAACAGTCAGTGGAGTCAGTTTGCCCTAATTTTAATCTCCTTCCTTTCCCTGCTCCATTGCTTGATATGAAAGTTACGTAAGTTTTTGCATAAGTAAACTGCGTAAGTGTAGGGGGGCTATAACTAGTCAGCAGTGGTTCATAAAAATAGTAAAAATGTAGTAAAAATAATGTGGTAATAAGACCGTCTTTTAATTGGGGGCCAGTGGAGTGTATCGGTAAGCTTATGTAGGTTTCTTTGAACGTAACGTAAGTCTTGCATAAGTTACGTAATTTGCGTAAGCGTAGGGGCCCAATGATGTTGCTATGGGGCCCAATAACCAGTAATTTTTCCCCTGCTGGAAACTTTATGTAGGAGACGCTGATAAAATTCAGTAATTAACTCCCAAAATAAACATCTGATCTTTCACAATAATAATCAGTTCATATAAATAGTTAAAATGAATAATAAATGTGCTAATACGTCAGGGAGGGAAGTAGAATGTTTCATTCATTGGTGGTGAGTGGAGTTTGCCCCTTCTGCCCCATCTGTACATTGCCTTTTGCTTGTACGCAAGTTACCTACGTTTCTAGGCAAGTTACGCCAGTTTCTCAAGTTTTCTGGGCAACTTTTGTGGAAGTTACGTAAATTGCTTTAGTTCTAACGTAACTTTATATTTAACTTACACAATTTGTGTAACTTTCTGATCTCTGTCAGAAACTGACCAGCAGGTGGTGCTGTAGCAATAAAATCCATTCATATTACAGTACATATTTCTCTTAATATCTTGGAATCTTGAAAAAATAAAGGTAAATTGCAAAATTGCTTAGAATAACACTCTCATCGACTTTACATTCACTTATTTTGAAGGTTTACTTATCCTGCAATGTGGAAGTCAGGCCATAATACAAGAAATTATAATTCCAAGCAACCTTTTCACTATATATTCATTAATTTCACATTTGCAGTGGATTTAGTTATTTGTAAATGTAAATGCTATTGAAAGCAGTGTCTGCCTGTGTCTTTCTATTCTCTGGCTCTGACTCCTGAAACAATGTAGCAGCAGCAGCTACAAGCCTGTAAAGAAGCATGCAAGGCATTGTAAAACTGGAGTCTTGGCTTGAGTAGAAATGGCTTTTGCTAAATTGTTTTAATAGTCAGAACCAGCAGTCCAGAAATAGACAAATACAGTGCCATGTTTCCCCGTTTGTGCTTCGCATTAGCTGCTGCTCCGGGCATTGCTTGAGGGTTATCACTGGGCAGGAAAAGCTTCCAGACCCACAGAATGACCAGGTCTTATCCTAATATTCCCAGTGGGGGGATAAGATGTCATTATATGTGAAAGGAGAATCCAGGGGCTGTCACTATTTGTTCCCTGTCTGAGAGGCATAAATATAGAAGCATTTAATTGAAACGTGCCGGTCTCATAGACACATGGCTACCTGAGTCATTTCTGCTGTATCTCACATACTCATAGGAAGTATTTGGGGGGCCGAAGGGCACTAACATACGTAATATGTACCCAAGGATTCCCTAATATACAACTTCACAAAGTCCAACAGCATTTAATAAAATAGGAATCAGTACAGTAGGGGTGGGGTAGCAGGGAATCAGTACAGTAGGGGTAGGGTAGCAGGGAATCAGTACAGTAGGGGTAGGGTAGCAGGGAATCAGTACAGTAGGGGTAGGGTAGCAGGGAATCAGTACAGTAGGGGTAGGGTAGCAGGGAATCAGTACAGTAGGGGTAGGGTAGCAGGGAATCAGTACAGTAGGGGTAGGGTAGCAGGGAATCAGTACAGTAGGGGTAGGGTAGCAGGGAATCAGTACAGTAGGGGTAGGGTAGCAGGGAATAAGTTACAGTAGGGGTAGGGTAGCAGGGAATCAGTACAGTAGGGGTAGGGTAGCAGGGAATAAGTACAGTATGGGTAGGGTAGCAGGGAATCAGAGTACAGTAGGGGTAGGGTAGCAGGGAATCAGTACAGTAGGGGTGGGGTAGCAGGGAATCAGTACAGTAGGGGTAGGGTAGCAGGGAATCAGTACAGTAGGGGTAGGGTAGCAGGGAATAAGTACAGTAGGGGTAGGGTAGCAGGGAATCAGTACAGTAGGGGTAGGGTAGCAGGGAATCAGTACAGTAGGGGTAGGGTAGCAGGGAATCAGTACAGTAGGGGTAGGGTAGCAGGGAATCAGTACAGTAGGGGTAGGGTAGCAGGGAATAAGTACAGTATGGGTAGGGTAGCAGGGAATCAGAGTACAGTAGGGGTAGGGTAGCAGGGAATAAGTACAGTAGGGGTGGGGTAGCAGGGAATCAGTACAGTAGGGGTAGGGTAGCAGGGAATCAGTACAGTAGGGGTAGGGTAGCAGGGAATCAGTACAGTAGGGGTAGGGTAGCAGGGAATCAGTACAGTAGGGGTAGGGTAGCAGGGAATAAGTACAGTAGGGGTAGGGTAGCAGGGAATCAGTACAGTAGGGGTAGGGTAGCAGGGAATAGTAGGGGTAGGGTAGCAGGGAATCAGAGTACAGTAGGGGTAGGGTAGCAGGGAATCAGTACAGTAGGGGTAGGGTAGCAGGGAATCAGAGTACAGTAGGGGTAGGGTAGCAGGAAATCAGTACAGTAGGGGTAGGGTAGCAGGGAATCAGTACAGTAGGTAGGTAGGGTAGGGTAGCAGGGAATCAGTACAGTAGGGGTAGGGTAGCAGGGAATCAGTACAGTAGGGTAGGGTAGCAGGGAATCAGAGTACAGTAGGGGTGGGGTAGCAGGGAATCAGTACAGTAGGGGTAGGGTAGCAGGGAATCAGAGTACAGTAGGGTAGGGTAGCAGGGAATCAGTACAGTAGGGTAGGTAGCAGGGATATCAGTACAGTAGGGGGTAGGGGTAGCAGGGATCAGTTACAGAGGGTAGGGTAGCAGGGAATCAGTACAGTAGGGTAGGGAGCAGGGAATCAGTACAGTAGGGGTAGGGTAGCAGGGAATCAGTACAGTAGGGGTAGGGTAGCAGGGAATCAGAGTTACAGTAGGGGTAGGGTTAGCAGGGAATCAGGAGTACAGTAAGGGGTAGGGTAGCAGGGAATCAGATACAGTAGGGGTAGGGTAGCAGGGAATCAGTACAGTAGGGGTAGGGTAGCAGGGAATCAGTACAGTAGGGGTAGGGTAGCAGGGAATCAGAGTACAGTAGGGGTAGGGTAGCAGGGAATCAGAGTACAGTAGGGGTAGGGTAGCAGGGGAATCAGAGTACAGTAGGGGTAGGGTAGCAGGGAATCAGTACAGTAGGGGTAGCGGGTAGCAGGGAATCAGTACAGTATGGGTAGGGTAGCAGGGAATCAGTACAGTAGGGGTAGGGTAGCAGGGAATCAGTACAGTAGGGGTAGGGTAGCAGGGAATCAGAGTACAGTAGGGGTAGGGTAGCAGGGAATCAGTACAGTAGGGTAGGGTAGCAGGGAATCAGTACAGTAGGGGTAGGGTAGCAGGGAAATCAGTACAGTAGGGGTAGGGTAGCAGGGAATCAGTACAGTAGGGGTAGGGTAGCAGGGAATCAGTACAGTAGGGGTAGGGTAGCAGGGAATCAGAGTACAGTAGGGGTAGGGTAGCAGGGAATCAGAGTACAGTAGGGGTGGGGTAGCAGGGAATCAGTACAGTAGGGGTAGGGTAGCAGGGAATCAGAGTACAGTAGGGGTAGGGTAGCAGGGAATCAGAGTACAGTAGGGGTAGGGTAGCAGGGAATCAGTACAGTAGGGGTAGGGTAGCAGGGAATCAGTACAGTAGGGGTAGGGTAGCAGGGAATCAGAGTACAGTAGGGGTAGGGTAGCAGGGAATCAGAGTACAGTAGGGGTGGGGTAGCAGGGAATCAGTACAGTAGGGGTAGGGTAGCAGGGAATCAGAGTACAGTAGGGGTAGGGTAGCAGGGAATCAGAGTACAGTAGGGGTAGGGTAGCAGGGAATCAGTACAGTAGGGGTAGGGTAGCAGGGAATCAGTACAGTAGGGGTAGGGTAGCAGGGAATCAGAGTACAGTAGGGGTGGGGTAGCAGGGAATCAGAGTACAGTAGGGGTGGGGTAGCAGGGAATCAGTACAGTAGGGGTAGGGTAGCAGGGAATCAGTACAGTAGGGGTAGGGTAGCAGGGAATCAGAGTACAGTAGGGGTGGGGTAGCAGGGAATCAGTACAGTAGGGGTAGGGTAGCAGGGAATCAGAGTACAGTAGGGGTGGGGTAGCAGGGAATCAGTACAGTAGGGGTAGGGTAGCAGGGAATCAGTACAGTAGGGGTAGGGTAGCAGGGAATCAGAGTACAGTAGGGGTGGGGTAGCAGGGAATCAGAGTACAGTAGGGGTAGGGTAGCAGGGAATCAGAGTACAGTAGGGGTAGGGTAGCAGGGAATCAGTACAGTAGGGGTAGGGTAGCAGGGAATCAGTACAGTAGGGGTAGGGTAGCAGGGAATCAGTACAGTAGGGGTAGGGTAGCAGGGAATCAGAGTACAGTAGGGGTAGGGTAGCAGGGAATCAGTACAGTAGGGGTAGGGTAGCAGGGAATCAGAGTACAGTAGGGGTAGTGTAGCAGGGAATCAGTACAGTAGGGGTAGGGTAGCAGGGAATCAGTACAGTAGGGGTAGGGTAGCAGGGAATCAGTACAGTAGGGGTAGGGTAGCAGGGAATCAGAGTACAGTAGGGGTAGGGTAGCAGGGAATCAGTACAGTAGGGGTAGGGTAGCAGGGAATCAGTACAGTAGGGGTAGGGGTAGCAGGGAATCAGAGTACAGTAGGGGTAGGGTAGCAGGGAATCAGTACAGTATGGGTAGGGTAGCAGGGAATCAGTACAGTAGGGGTAGGGTAGCAGGGAATCAGAGTACAGTAGGGGTAGTGTAGCAGGGAATCAGAGTAAGGTAGGGGTAGGGTAGCAGGGAATCAGTACAGTAGGGGTAGGGTAGCAGGGAATCAGTACAGTAGGGGTAGGGTAGCAGGGAATCAGAGTACAGTAGGGGTAGGGTAGCAGGGAATCAGAGTACAGTAGGGGTAGGGTAGCAGGGAATCAGTACAGTAGGGTAGGGTAGCAGGGAATCAGTACAGTAGGGGTAGGGTAGCAGGGAATCAGAGTACAGTAGGGGTAGGGTAGCAGGGAATCAGTACAGTATGGGTAGGGTAGCAGGGAATCAGTACAGTAGGGGTAGGGTAGCAGGGAATCAGTACAGTAGGGGTAGGGTAGCAGGGAATCAGAGTACAGTAGGGGTAGGGTAGCAGGGAATCAGTACAGTAGGGGTAGGGTAGCAGGGAATCAGAGTACAGTAGGGGTAGGGTAGCAGGGAATCAGTACAGTAGGGGTAGGGTAGCAGGGAATCAGTACAGTAGGGGTAGGGTAGCAGGGAATCAGTACAGTAGGGGTAGGGTAGCAGGAATCAGAGTACAGTAGGGGTTAGGGTAGCAGGGAATCAGAGTACAGTAGGGGTAGGGTAGCAGGGAATCAGTACAGTAGGGGTAGGGTAGCAGGGAATCAGAGTACAGTAGGGGTGGGGTAGCAGGGAATTCAGTACAGTAGGGGTAGGGTAGCAGGGAATCAGGTACAGTAGGGTAGGGTAGCAGGGAATCAGAGTACAGTAGGGGTAGGGTAGCAGGGAATCAGTACAGTAGGGGTAGGGTAGCAGGGAATCAGTACAGTAGGGGTAGGGTAGCAGGGAATCAGTACAGTAGGGGTAGGGTAGCAGGAATCAGAGTACAGTAGGGGTAGGGTAGCAGGGAATCAGAGTTACAGTAGGGGTAGGGTAGCGAGGGAATCAGTACAGTAGGGTAGGGTAGCAGGGAATCAGTACAGAGGGTAGGTAGCAGGGAATCAGTACAGTAGGGGTAGGGTAGGCAGGGAATCAGTACAGTAGGGGTAGGGTAGCAGGGAATCAGAGTACAGTAGGGGTAGGGTAGCAGGGAATCAGTACAGTAGGGGTAGGGTAGCAGGGAATCAGTACAGTAGGGGTAGGGTAGCAGGGAATCAGTACAGTAGGGGTAGGGTAGCAGGGAATCAGTACAGTAGGGGTAGGGTAGCAGGGAATCAGTACAGTAGGGGTAGGGTAGCAGGGAATCAGTACAGTAGGGGTAGGGTAGCAGGGAATCAGTACAGTAGGGTAGGGTAGCAGGGAATCAGAGTACAGTAGGGGTAGGGTAGCAGGGAATCAGAGTACAGTAGGGGTAGGGTAGCAGGGAATCAGTACAGTAGGGGTGGGTACAGGGAATCAGTACAGTATGGGTAGGGTAGCAGGGAATCAGTACAGTAGGGGTAGGGTAGCAGGGAATCAGTACAGTAGGGGTAGGGTAGCAGGGAATCAGAGTACAGTAGGGGTAGGGTAGCAGGGAATCAGTACAGTAGGGGTAGGGTAGCAGGGAATCAGTACAGTAGGGGTAGGGTAGCAGGGAATCAGTACAGTAGGGGTAGGGTAGCAGGGAATCAGTACAGTAGGGGTAGGGTAGCAGGGAATCAGTACAGTAGGGGTAGGGTTAGCAGGGAATCAGAGTACAGTAGGGGTAGGGTAGCAGGGAATCAGAGTACAGTAGGGGTGGGGTAGCAGGGAATCAGTACAGTAGGGGTAGGGTAGCAGGGAATCAGTACAGTAGGGGTAGGGTAGCAGGGAATCAGAGTACAGTAGGGGTGGGGTAGCAGGGAATCAGAGTACAGTAGGGGTGGGGTAGCAGGGAATCAGTACAGTAGGGGTAGGGTAGCAGGGAATCAGTACAGTAGGGGTAGGGTAGCAGGGAATCAGAGTACAGTAGGGGTGGGGTAGCAGGGAATCAGTACAGTAGGGGTAGGGTAGCAGGGAATCAGAGTACAGTAGGGGTGGGGTAGCAGGGAATCAGTACAGTAGGGGTAGGGTAGCAGGGAATCAGTACAGTAGGGGTAGGGTAGCAGGGAATCAGAGTACAGTAGGGGTAGGGTAGCAGGGAATCAGAGTACAGTAGGGGTAGGGTAGCAGGGAATCAGTACAGTAGGGGTAGGTAGCAGGGAATCAGTACAGTAGGGGTAGGGTAGCAGGGAATCAGAGTACAGTAGGGGTGGGGTAGCAGGGAATCAGAGTACAGTAGGGGTAGGGTAGCAGGGAATCAGAGTACAGTAGGGGTAGGGTAGCAGGGAATCAGTACAGTAGGGGTAGGGTAGCAGGGAATCAGTACAGTAGGGGTAGGGTAGTAGGGAATCAGAGTACAGTAGGGGTAGTGTAGCAGGGAATCAGTACAGTAGGGGTAGGGTAGCAGGGAATCAGTACAGTAGGGGTAGGGTAGCAGGGAATCAGTACAGTAGGGTAGGGTAGCAGGGAATCAGAGTACAGTAGGGGTAGGGTAGCAGGGAATCAGTACAGTAGGGGTAGGGTAGCAGGGAATCAGTACAGTAGGGGTAGGGTAGCAGGGAATCAGTACAGTAGGGGTAGGGTAGCAGGGAATCAGAGTACAGTAGGGGTAGGGTAGCAGGGAATCAGAGTACAGTAGGGGTAGGGTAGCAGGGAATCAGTACAGTATGGGTAGGGTAGCAGGGAATCAGTACAGTAGGGGTAGGGTAGCAGGGAATCACAGTACTGTAGGGGTAGGGTAGCAGGGAATCAGTACAGTAGGGGTAGGGTAGCAGGTAATCAGAGTACAGTAGGGGTAGGGGTAGCAGGGAATCAGTACAGTAGGGGTAGGGTAGCAGGTAATCAGAGTACAGTAGGGGTAGGGTAGCAGGGAATCAGAGTACAGTTAGGGGTAGGGTAGCAGGGAATCAGTACAGTAGGGGTAGGGTAGCAGGGAATCAGTACAGTAGGGGTAGGGTAGCAGGGAATCAGTACAGTAGGGGTAGGGTAGCAGGGAATCAGTACAGTAGGGGTAGGGTAGCAGGGAATCAGTACAGTAGGGGTAGGGTAGCAGGGAATCAGAGTACAGTAGGGGTAGGGTAGCAGGGAATCAGTACAGTAGGGGTAGGGTAGCAGGGAATCAGAGTACAGTAGGGGTAGGGTAGCAGGGAATCAGTACAGTAGGGGTAGGGTAGCAGGGAATCAGAGTACAGTAGGGGTAGGGTAGCGGCGAATCAGTACAGTAGGGGTAGGGTAGCGGCGAATCAGGGCCAGATCTAGGAGCAGAAGTGGCCTAGGGTACAACAGTGGGGGGGGCACTAGGCATGAACCTGTTGCCTACCTCTAGTCTGGGGCCTTGTCCCCCCACCGCCCATTTCTTTACCTGACAATCTGCCCATGGCACCCAGCAGACTTTGCCAGGCACTGCATCACAGTACAGCAGGGTCAGGTAGCAACGAATCTGAGTACAAAAGCAGAGAATCAGAATACAGAGCACAGTCAGGGGGTGTAGGAAAGTGATGAGAGCCGCAGGGAAGCAGAGAACAGGCAAAGAATTAGAAGTACCCAGCAGTAGAGAAGCAGAGAATTACAGTACAGAGGTATACGACAGCAATAAACAAACAAACAAATGGGGGGCGGTATGGAAGTAGAGACCCCAGTACTAAGAAGAAGAAGAGTTTGGTAGATAGAGTACAGGGGATAGGTAGCAGAAAATCAAAGTACTGGGGGAAAGGCAAGCAGGGAGTCAGATGGGGGATAGGGAAGCAGGGAGTCAGACTGGGGGGATAGGGAAGCAGGGAGTCAGATGGGGGATAGGGAAGCAGGGAGTCAGATGGGGGGATAGGGAAGCAGGGAGTCAGACTGGGGCAATAGGGAAGCAGGGAGTCAGACTGGGGGGATAGGGAAGCAGGGAGTCAGACTGGGGGGATAGGGAAGCAGGGAGTCAGACTGGGGGATAGGGAAGCAGGGAGCAACTGGGGGGGAAGGGGAGTCAGATGGGGGATAGGGAAGCAGGGAGTCAGATGGGGGATAGGGAAGCAGGGAGTCAATGGGGGGATAGGGAAGCAGGGAGTCAGATGGGGGGATAGGGAAGCAGGGAGTCAGACTGGGGGGATAGGGAGGCAGGGAGTCAGACTGGGGGGATAGGGAAGCAGGGAGTCAGACTGGGGGGATAGGGAAGCAGGGAGTCAGACTGGGGGATAGGGAAGCAGGGAGTCAGACTGGGGGGATAGGGAAGCAGGGAGTCAGATGGGGGGATAGGGAAGCAGGGAGTCAGATGGGGGATAGGGAAGCAGGGAGTCAGATGGGGGATAGGGAAGCAGGGAGTCAGATGGGGGGATAGGGAAGCAGGGAGTCAGATGGGGGGATAGGGAAGCAGGGAGTCAGACTGGGGGGGATAGGGAAGCAGGGAGTTAGACTGGGGGGATAGGGAAGCAGGGAGTCAGACTGGGGGGATAGGGAAGCAGGGAGTCAGATGGGGGGGATAGGGAAGCAGGGAGTCAGACTGGGGGGATAGGGAAGCAGGGAGTCAGACTGGGGGGATAGGGAAGCAGGGAGTCAGACTGGGGCGATAGGGAAGCAGGGAGTCAGACTGGGGGGATAGGGAAGCAGGGAGTCAGACTGGGGGATAGGGAAGCAGGGAGTCAGATGGGGGATAGGGAAGCAGGGAGTCAGATGGGGGATAGGGAAGCAGGGAGTCAGATGGGGGATAGGGAAGCAGGGAGTCAGATGGGGGATAGGGAAGCAGGGAGTCAGACTGGGGGGATAGGGAGGCAGGGAGTCAGACTGGGGCGATAGGGAAGCAGGGAGTCAGATGGGGGATAGGGAAGCAGGGGAGTCAGACTGGGGGGATAGGGAGGCAGGGAGTCAGACTGGGGGCGATAGGGAAGCAGGGAGTCAGATGGGGGATAGGGAAGCAGGGAGTCAGACTGGGGGGATAGGGAAGCAGGGAGTCAGACTGGGGCGATAGGGAAGCAGGGAGTCAGACTGGGGGGATAGGGAAGCAGGGAGTCAGGACTGGGGGGATAGGGAAGCAGGGAGTCAGATGGGGGATAGGGAAGCAGGGAGTCAGATGGGGGATAGGGAAGCAGGGAGTCAGATGGGGGGATAGGGAAGCAGGGAGTCAGATGGGGGGATAGGGAAGCAGGGAGTCCAGACTGGGGCGATAGGGAAGCAGGGAGTCAGATGGGGGATAGGGAAGCAGGGAGTCAGACTGGGGGGATAGGGAGGCAGGGAGTCAGACTGGGGCGATAGGGAAGCAGGGAGTCAGATGGGGGATAGGGAAGCAGGGAGTCAGACTGGGGGGATAGGGAAGCAGGGAGTCAGATGGGGGATAGGGAAGCAGGGAGTCAGACTGGGGGGATAGGGAGGCAAGGAGTAAGACTGGGGGGATAGGGAAGCAGGGAGTCAGATGGGGGAATAGGGAGGCAGGGAGTCAGACTGGGGCGATAGGGAAGCAGGGAGTCAGACGGGGGGATAGGGAAGCAGGGAGTCAGACTGGGGGGATAGGGAAGCAGGGAGTCAAATGGGGGGGACAAGGAAGCAGGGAGTCAGACGGGGGGATAGGGAAGCAGGGAGTCAAATGGGGGATAGGGAAGCAGGGAGTCAGATGGGGGTGACAGGGAAGCAGGGAGTCAGAGGGGGGGACAGGGAAGCAGGGAGTCAGACGGGGGATAGGGAAGCAGGGAGTCAGACGGGGGATAGGGAAGCAGGGAGTCAGACGGGGGATAGGGAAGCAGGGAGTCAGACGGGGGATAGGGAAGCAGGGAGTCAGAGGGGGGGACAGGGAAGCAGGGAGTCAGAGGGGGATAGGGAAGCAGGGAGTCAGAGGGGGGGACAGGGAAGCAGGGAGTCAGACGGGGGATAGGGAAGCAGGGAGTCAGAGGGGGGGACAGGGAAGCAGGGAGTCAGACGGGGGATAGGGAAGCAGGGAGTCAGAGGGGGGGGACAGGGAAGCAGGGAGTCAGACGGGGGATAGGGAAGCAGGGAGTCAGAGGGGGGGACAGGGAAGCAGGGAGTCAGACGGGGGATAGGGAAGCAGGGAGTCAGAGGGGGGGACAGGGAAGCAGGGAGTCAGACGGGGGATAGGGAAGCAGGGAGTCAGAGGGGGGGGACAGGGAAGCAGATGATTACAGTACAGGGAGATAAAACAGTGTTGCACATATAGTACAGGAGATATTCAAGGGCAATTTCAACTCTTTCATTCCTGTGGTTACTGAAAATGAAGCTTTTACTTCCATGCATTTTGTGCATTTATCATCCATTTCTTCCTCAATCCGGAACATTTGCAGCTCTTTGAAATGCACTTTTGCTTCTCCTTGTCCCAAGGAGGCTAATTTAGCCCTTTAGGGAACAGCTATTCAGCACAGAGAATTCTAACCAAAACAAAAAAATGCAAAAGAAAGAAACGAGTGTTACGAATATATCATCTATATCATTGTGAGATTCTGAGATGAGTCCAGTCCTCACTCCCCCAGCCGCGGAAGAACTCCAGCTCCCTGCCCCACTGACCATGGGGGGGAATGGAAAACCTGTTATAAACCTACCTGGACCGGCTACATGTCCCAGAAATTCCCTCTGGGTATTTGGGAAACACAGACTGGACATTAGTGATGAGCGAATTTTTTCGGCAGGCATGGATTCGCAGTGAATTTCCGCATTTCGCCATTGGCGAATTGTTTCACTGAACTTCCGTGAAAATTTGCAGCGGAAAAATTTGTAGCGCAGAATTTTTTTGTCGCGTGTCAAATTGGACATGGTCGAGGCAAAAAAAGGGCGTGGTCTGGTCAAATTGGTCGTGGTCACGGAAAAAAGGGTGCAGTAGAGGCAAAAAATGGCGCGGTCTGGTCAAATTGGGTGCGGTTGAGGCAAAAAAGGGAATGGTCTGGTCAAATTGGGCGCGGTCGCGGAAAAAAGGGTGCGGTCTCGTCACACCAAAAAAGGCGCGTTCGATAAAAAAATAGACGCAGGCGACAAAAATTAGACACGGGCGACAAAAAAAAAAAGACGTGAGCTACAAAAAAATCTTGCGACAAATGCGTTTCACAACTTTTCCGCCGTTTCCGCAAATTTAATGGTGAAGCGAAACGGGACAGATTCGCTAATCACTACTGGACATATAAAGGAGTTCTATACCTTTGAGTTAACTTTTAATATATATAAACAGTAATAGTCTCAAACAATTTGCAGTTGGTCTTCATTTTTTATTATTTGTTTTTTAAATGTTTTTACTTTTTGTTCAGTCTCCAGTTTAAAAGAGATGTTCACCTTCAGACCTGAGGGGATCGCCGACACCAACTTGCATTCTGCCCAAAGGCGAAGTTGCCACTAAACTGGTTACTTGCTTCATTTGTGTTTCATGGATCCGATTGGCTAAATCTTGTCAGCCAATGGTATCAAAGATATGCAAAAAAAAAAAAACCCGACCCTATTGCTGCTTTCTCTGGCTTCCGATGTCCTCCCCTGACGCATTTCACATACGCGTTCAGGGGAGGACGTATGACAGGGAGGAGTCCCAATCCGGACTTAGATTTCTTACCAATATCTGCACAGGGATCAGCCAGTTATCTATTCGGCTGGGATTGAAATCCCGTTGGGAAGGGGCCCCCTTGGGCTGTGGGTGCTATCCGTCTGAATAAGCCCCTGTTGTGATCTGTTGGGAGCCATGTTATCATATCAGCCCAATTTGTCCTGCCGCCATATTGGAGTTGTTCGGGGACCTCGCTAAATGAAAGGACCTTTACATGTATGAGTAAATTACAGGGATGCTTCACCTTTAAGTTAACTCTATAATGGCAGGGTCGGACTGGGGGTGCAGGGCCCACCGGGGCTGCTGCCCCAGGGGTCCCACCCCCCCCCAAGGTGCCTCCTCCGGCCACATGCCCCCCAGGGGCCCCTGTGGGGGATGCGGCCGGAGGAGGCACCTTGGGGGGTGTGGGACCCCTGGGGCGGCAGGACAACTTGGGCTGATATGATAACATGGCTCCCCAAAAGATCTCAACAGGGGCTTATTCAGATGGATTGCACCCACAGCCCAAGGGGGCCCCTTCCAAACGGGATTTCAATCCCAGCCGAATAGATAACTGGCTGATCCCTGTGCAGATACAGGGCAGGAAAGCAATTGTTTTTGGCCATTTAAACAGCCCAGTAAGGGTAAGGCAACTGGCAGACTGGGCTATGTACAACTATATATTTATGCCGAGTTTATTGGTTACTTTTTCTAGTTTTATTATGAGTTGCTATAAGTGAAGGTGTTTTTCCAAGATAATATTGCGAGTATGGGCAGAGATAACCAGCAGTTTGCTCTCCCCGTGCCCTTCTCTGCGCAGCCCGCCCTACGTCTATTACCAAGATTGTGCTCAGATAAACAGACTATTATTTTATTGATCTGTGCCCAATGAGTCACACTCGGCAGTTGTTATGGCAACCAGATAAAATTCCTTACACATCTCACAATACAGAAGTCAAGGTATTCAGAACCATTACGGATGTACAGTATGGGTGCAGGCAAGCCGCGGGGGCAGGTAGGTGGGCTTTCTGTAGCCATTGCACCGCTAAACTTACAACCCAAAAAAACCCATATGGCCCACTACCGTCCTTTATGTGCAAATTCTATCATGGAAAAACAGGTTGTTTTCAAAATGCCTCAGTTAAAAGCACTCGTCCAGCAGAATCCTGCATTGAAATTTGTTTTTCAAAAGAGCAAACAGATTTTTTTATACTTAATTTTGAAATCTGGTGTTGGGCTAGACATATTCTTAGTTTCCCAGGTAACCTCAGCCATGTGACTTGTGCTCTGATAAACTTCAGTCTCTCTTTACTGTTGCATTACAAGTTGGAGTCATATGAACCTCCCCACCCCCCAGCAGCTGATCAGCAGAACAATGGGAAGGGAGCAAGATAGCAGATCACTGATACCTCTATTGCAAAAATAAATGCTCCCATGCTCTCCTAGTGGTAGATATGAGAAAAGCACTCAATAGTAAGAAATCCAAGTCCGGCTTGGGACTCCTCCAGTTACATGGGAGTAGGAGAAACAATAGGTTAGCTGAAAGCAGTTCTAATGTGTAGCCCTGGCTCCTTCTGAAAGCTCAGACTCAGGCACACTT
The DNA here is from genome assembly GCF_000004195.4 of Xenopus tropicalis. NCBI lineage: Eukaryota > Metazoa > Chordata > Amphibia > Anura > Pipidae > Xenopus > Xenopus tropicalis. The sequence goes on from NC_030680.2 coordinate 138,732,950, forward strand.
TACTGCTGCGCTGCAAGTTGGAGTGATATCCGCCCCCAGCAGCTGATCAGCAGAACAATGGGAAGGGAGCAAGATAGCAGCTCCCAGTAGGTATCAGAATAGCACTCAATAGTAAGAAATCCAAGTCCGGCTTGGGACTCCTCCAGTTACATGGGAGTAGGAGAAACAATAGATTCGCTGAAAGCAGTTCTAATGTGTAGCGCTGGCTGAAAGCTCAGACTCAGGCACAATGCACTGAGATGGCGCCTACACACCAATATTACAGCTACAAATACATTTGTTGGTTCAAGAATAACATTTTAATGGTAGAGGGAATTATTTGCTATGTAAACAGTGTCATTTAGTGAAAACTACACCATAAAAATCATGACAGTATCCCTTTAAATACAGGACAGCTCTCCTAGCTGAGTGTTCTATTTGCCCCCATTGTTTTATTGCAGTCTGATGACCTGACACTTTATAGTAAAGTGTATATCTTTATTTATAAAGTGCTACAAGAATAAACATTACACACAGGACACATAGTATAATAAATACAAGAAATAAGTATAAATACACAGACTAAATGCCATTTAGTATGAGACACAGTTGGAAGAAGGTCCCTGCCGATAGAGCGTACAATCTAAGTATTCCTCAACCTACCATTTCTCCAGCTGCAAGCAACACACAACCATGCTGTGAGTCACTGGCAGATTTCCCCAGGTCTGATTGGCTGATTCGAGCACGAGTCTGCAGTTTGCCTACAATTAAAATCTGCATTTATATTTATGGTCGTGACAGTTCCCCATTGAATTCATTACGGCCATGCAAGAGCTAAGGAAGGGAGAGGCGTAGAAGTGAACTGGTTGCCCTCTGGGCTGCTGATCTGCACTGGTTTCCAGGCCTATTCGTCTAATCATTTCACATTCAGTAACAATTGAGCTAACACATGCACTATTCTATCCCAGGCAGTTAAGGCAATGTAATTACATTTTTGGTGACAGATTCCCATTAAATCCCATTACCCAGGAGACAGGGGATTACAAGTTCCCCCTCTGCACAGTCCATTGATCCCTGCATTGACTGTACCATCTATTCCGGCACATTAAGAGCGGGACGTGGATAATCAGCTCAATGGAACAGATACTTCTGAAAGCGTTCGGAGGGCTGGCCCTTGTGATTGTTCTTCCATTTACGTGATAGTGGCTAGAATGTTCACAATTAAAGGTCCCACCATAAATAGCAAGTTATGTCTCGTTTATGGTACTTTAGCATTAGGTTAACTTAGTATGCTCTACAATGCCCTATTATTTACCCTTCCCATTTACCATTCTTGTCAATGAAAGGGTATTTTCAGTCATTCTCTCACCTGCGGGGGGGGGGGGGGGGGGGCAGACTGTTTTCCTCTTACAAGAAAATAAACCCAAACTCACTGGGAAGGTACTTTCTATCCTCTTTGATTTCCCCCCATATAGGGCAATATAGTTATTTTTCTGACTTTTCTATACTTTGCATTTGCCACCCCAGGGCAGAACATAGGAAGAAGATGGTGGTGCATCAGCGCTCTAACAAACTGGCACCTCCCAGTGAATGTGGGTTTTGTTGTCCTTTAAAGCATAACTTCTCCTGTAGACTAGGGGTTCGAGTGGCCCCCCAGCAGGACTAACATTTTGGGTCCCCTTCCACCTCTTGCAATAGCCTGGTGCAGGGTCGGACTGGGGGGTGCAGGGCCCACCGGGGTTCCCGCCAGCTGCGTCACCTTACCAACCCCACCCCGCAGGGGCCCCCCTAACCCCCTGCAGGGTCCCCCACCCGACGTCCTCCCCTGAGTGCATGTAAATTTAACGTGTCTGGGGAGGAACGGTTGCACAGAGGGAGCGCTGGCAAGGGTCGGGTCTGGGCCGGGGCCCACCGGGATTTTAACTGGTGTCCCGGCAGCCCAGTCCGACCCTGACCTGGTGACATGAATATCACCAAACCTCACAAATAACCCATTCCCTACCAAACCCGCCACTCCCCTTGGGTCGCCCTGCAGTGTTAGGCTCTGTATTCCCGCTAGTTACGCCAGTGCTCATGGGTAGTGATTTCAGCCATACATAGATTCGTTGCATAATTCCGCATTTTTGTCATTGGCAAACTTCTTTGTGAAAGTGCCGCAAAAATTCCGTGCTCATTAGTGATGAGCACAATGTTTCACCAGGTATACATTTCCCGTGAATAGTGATGAGAGAATTTTTTTGGCAGGCATGGATTTGCAGCGAATTTCCGCATTTCTCCATTGGTGAATTGTTTTGCAAAACTTCAGAGAAAATTAAGCGAGAAAAATTTGTTGTGTGGAATTTTTGTTGCACATCAAATTGGGCGTGGTCACATTAAAAAAGGCGTGGTCACGGCAAAAAATGCGGGAGACAAAAAAGAAAATCTCACGACAAATGCGTTTCACGAATTTATTGCCGTTTCGCGAATTTTCACGCCGTTTCGTGAATTTTATGGCAAAGCCAAATGGGACAGATTCACTCATCACTACCCGCGAATTTCCAACGCTTCGCCAGGGGCGGATTTTTTCATGAAAGGGGTGCAAGAATTCACCGAAGAAATAATTTGGCAGGCTTAATTTTTTTCTACATTTTTTTGACGTGCGTGAACATTTTTGCAGATAAACAGGTTCGCTCATCACTAGTGCCCACATCAAAAAGGAGGTGGTCCCGGTTATTTCAAATAAGTCACAGTTGCGTAAAAAAAAGTCACACAGTAGCCGCATTTTGCGAATTTTTCATCATTTCCCAATTTTTTCAGTACATTCACAAATATTTGCTCATCACAACTCAGGGGTAAAACAACCTCGACTTCATACAGATTAAGCCTAGTGATGGCCGAAATGTTTCGGCAGGCATGGATTTGCGGTGAATTTCCGCGTTTCGCCATTGGCGGATTGTTTCACGAAACGGATGAACGTGCGACAAAACAATAGCCGTGCGACAAAATAATAGCCATGGGCGACAAAAGAATAAACAATTTTTTTTTGCCGCATGACATTTTCGCCACTTTGCGAATTTTTCACTGTTTTGCGGATCTTTTGAAAGGAACAGATTCGCTCATCACTAATTAAGCCTTATATTATGCCATAAAATGCCAGTTGGCACAAGGCCTTATACCCATAATAATGCTGGCCTATTGGCTGGGCAGTGAATGTTTAATGGCCAGTCCTCACTGTCACTAACTGTCACCTCTCCCTACCACCTAGGCTTTTATCACTCAGATGGGAGTGAGTTGTTCCCGGCTAAGATCTCATAATGAACCTTTACAGCAGCATTAAATAAAGATTTTTGCTCGGAAATTTTCCCGACCGCAGCGCGCCTCATTGTACAGGGATTTCAGAAATCCTGCTCTGTCAGTCCAACATTTCTCCTAAGGATTTAACAAGCCTTTCAGAGATGAAAGGTGCCGAGCTCTTCGGTGTCCAATGTGGATTGTGATGTATTCATTGATTTGTAAGAAAAGGTGAGGATTTAATAAGCCGTTGGGTGAATATCAAAAAGTATGTTAACGTGTGAAATTTGGTTTGAAATGTCGTTTTTTCCCCCCAAATTGAAGAGTAAAATAACATTGAAATGAATTATAACTCAAAGTTTAACCTCTTCCTTCTGACAACTGCTGTAGTGACCAATAGGTTAAAGCGGTAGTTCAGCTCATGTAGAGAGTGTTATTCTGAAACAGTTTGCAATTGGTCTTCATTTTTAACTATTTGAGGCTTTTGATTTATTTAGATTTTTGTTCAGCAGCTCTCCAGTTTGGTATTTTGGCTACAATCTGGTTGCTAGGGTCCAATTTAACCTGGCAACCAGGCAGTGGGTTGAAAGAGAGGCGGGGATATAAATAGAGGTGGGCTTTAATAAAAAGATAAGTAATACAAAGTGACAATAACAATAAAACTGTAGCCTCACAGAGCAATCGTTTTTGGCTGCCGGGGTCAGTGACCCCCATTTGAAAGCTGAAAAGAGTCAGAAAAGGAAGGTGAATCATTCAAAAACTAGAAAAAATAAAAAATGAAGACCAGTTGAAAAGTTGCTACGAATAGCCTCTTCCATAACATACTAAAAGTTAGCCTATTGGCCCATAATGTGTCTGGGTCAAATATTAAGAAGGACAATCAGCTTTGTATCATTTCCCAGGGGAAATCTCCATTATGCCATGGTGAAAGCTGGAGCTGCCTTAGGTCACCATTTTGTTGGCTTCATATAATGGGCATTAAAGGGTAAGTGGAACTGATATAAACATCCACACAACATGTAGGGGCCGCTTAATAAATCTTTTTCACAAATTTGATTTCATACAGTTCCCGAGATACAAATGGTTAATTAGTGTGCCTCCTCAACCCCCAATGAGCAACGTTAGAAAACCTCGCACTATGGACTACATTCGATTTTTATAGATTTTTTTTAACTACTATTCCAATTTGCCTTGAAAAGTGTGGGACCAGGCAGACAGCTAATTGTATTAAGCAGATTTAAGGCAATTTTGCTCTTTTCATACTTTGCCTGCTGGTTCCCCAGTAAGTTAACCTACACATTGCAGGATAATGAAGCAGCCTGCAGGGAAATTAGCCAGCCTCCCAAGGAGAATTAATAAGCTTCTGGCCGCAGAATACACACAGGGGCCGCCGAGCAGCCCAGAGCCAAAGCTGTCGTGCTGATTCAGAAGAATTTTCTTTGAAATGTCCAATTATTATCATATATATTAATATACCTTAACAACTGGTACAATTGGTACAATACTTATATGCAGTGCCTTGTCCCATCTGGGGTGTATCCAGTGGTGGATTTCCATGGGTTCTATCTGGCCATAGATAAAAGTAGGCAGAGCAGAAATAGCAGGGCATAGGGGGGGGGGGGGGGGGGCTTTGTTCCCAGGGCCAAACAGACGCTACTCAATACTTGGGGCCCTGTACTGATAATAATCAATGGATTACAGACACCTCTAACCCTTCTAAATGGACCCCCTAGTGGCTGCTCCCTCTGTATCTCTCCCTGTCTTGTGCTGCTACACCAACAGGGTTTCCATCCCACGAGAATAGGGGCCTATATCTCACCATCCTATGGCCATCTGCCCCCCTCACTGATGGGTCCAAGAGACTAAATTAGCTTCACTGTCTTTTATATGGGTGCTCGCCTGGCTGGCTGAGTAGGTGTCTGTATTAGTTGGTGCTCTACATAGGTGTCGGAAAGGGGTCCACCCCCCCAAAAACCTAACCCCTGCTTTCCCCCCACCTAATCATGTTTCATGGCTAGGGTTGTATTTGACTGGCGTAGCTGGCAAATTGGCAGCTAGGGCCGGCGCCAGTATTACAAATTTACCGGCATTATACAGGCTGGCAACCCTACCTATACATCCCCCCTCCCTGATTCTCTCTGTGACAGATCAGCCCCTTTTAAATAGAAACAGTGGGGGTCATTTATCAACACTAGCCAAAATTGCCCATGGAAACCCATGGAAACCAATCAAATTGTTGCATTCATTGTTCTACCTGCAGCTGACTTTGCCCACAGGCAAATGTGACCATTGTTGATAAATAAGCCCCAGTGTCTGTTCTGCCCATTTCTCTGCCCCACCTGCCTATTTCCCACACGCCCATTCTCCCACCCCTTAGTGTCATTGCCCACCCCCAAATGACATCCCTGCCCACCTCCCCAAACCCAAAGCCGGTATTCTAAGGAAAAAAAGATGGCAACCCTACTCATGGACCCTGGCACTATAACCCACTCACTATAGTGGGCATACCATATTCTCACCCAGTATCTTCTAAAACAGGGGTGGCCAATACGCCGATTGCGGTCCACCAATTGATCCCCCGTGGATTTCTGGTGGACCGTGATGAAGCCGGGGATGCGGAAGTGCTGCGTGAATGCGTCCGTATGCTGCGTCACGTACATACCCATTCACGCCGCACTTCCGCATTCCCCAGTCATTGGTCGATCGCCGATTAAAAAGATCTGCCCACCCCTGGTCTAAAACATCCTCCTACCATGTAGGAATTCCAACACCTTTACCTCTCTAGGGGCACACAATACTCCCTGGTAAGCTTCTTATTCCCATCCCTTCAAGATTATTCCCAGTATTTACTGCAAATGATGCCTTTTATTGACATTTATGACAACAAACGAGTTTCTTAGGTAGGAAAATGGTTAATGCTGCCCTATTTATAGAACAATACTCAGTATGGCTCTCTGGATATGTAGCGAAAATATATTCAAGATGCAAAGGAAAAAAAAGTAGGACCCAGGAATACAAATATGACAAAATGCCCTAGAGGTGCACGTCGAGGCTTGTAATGTACAGACTCAGGGGCTCTTCCCCGCAGGCAAGGGAAATGAGTGAGAGAAAGGGTTTATATGAATAAGGCAATTCTTACCTGACAACACCAAGGCTTTATGTACTGAATTAGAATCCAGCCCCCCTGCACCCGTCTAATTAAATCACTCAGCACGGGGAGATCACAATTCAGAGATGTTATTATTGATGCTGTATCTATATCCCAGGAATTCTGCACGTTGCAATTAAAGGGGAGGGGGGGAAACGTTAGCGCCGGCATACACTGGAGAAATACACGCGAGCAGCTACCCGGGATATCAAAAAGCTTCTTTGTGGGATGGAAGAGCAGTAATTAAATGCATCGTAAATGATCATTTTTATATCACCGAGGTAATTGGGAAACGAGGGCTTAGGATGCGTTTGGTCTGCACATTCGAGAGGGATGCTGTGAATAATTGTAGCACTTCAGACTATTGTGCTTCAGTTCTTTGTTAAGTTTGAGAACCATTTGGATTCTCTGGAAGTTATTGGCCTCTAGAGGTCTCCTGAGAAAAACACAGGCCAGTAATACCCATTTCCAAACTGTGGCCAACTATTTTTGCTTTCAATGCTGGCCTTCAGGTTGGGGGGGCAGTGACGTGACTTGGTGGTGGGTGCAGACATCAAAGGGCCGGGAAATGGGCGAAGAGGCCTGGGAAAAGGGCAGAGCAGAGGCTGGCCTCTATTTAAAAGGGGATGATTGGCCACAGAGACAGTCAGGGACGGAAGGGATTTATAAGTAGGGTTGCCAAATTTTTTTGCTTTCAATATCGGCCTTCAGCTTGGGGGGGCGGCAGTGGTGGCGGGTGAAGACATCAAAGGGCCGGGAAATGGGCGAAGAGGCCTGAGAAATGGAGCAGAGGCTGGCCTCTATTTAAAAGGGGATGATTGGCCACAGAGAGAGTCAGGGAAGGGAGGGATTTATAAGTAGGGTTGCCATCCTTACAAATTTACTGGTAGATTATATATATAGATTATATTGCTGGTGATTTGCTGGCTGGGCCGGTCAGAGCATTGGCAGAGGGGGCAGCCCTAGGACCATTTCAGGTAAGATTTGGGAAGAATCTGTTCCTACTAACACTCCTAGAAACCCAACGTATGTTTTTCCATACATAAGTAACATTGTTATGAGCTGGAAAAGGACCCTGACCAAACGTTGGACCACAAAGAGGGACTTGAACCAAAAACATCCAAAAACCACTGTAATATATAAAAATACTGCAATACTATAAAGATATACTGTATATATATTCTGAAAAAGTAAACTTAAAAAAAGTGCCAAGAAGAGAAATCATTTTTACATTTTATGAAATGACCCCTTTGCACCTAAGGCTGAAACTAGGGGTGCGTGCCTTGGGTCCAACTCTTGGGGGTGCCTAAACACTCTTGTTGGGCATTGCAACAGCGAGCGGGTGGGCAGTTTGGTGATGGTGTGGGCTTCCTTGCCTAGGGTGAAAGCACCTCTTGTACCGGCTAGGCACCTGTTATTACATATTTGTATGTGAAACTTTTAAACCATGACAGAAACAGACTGGCATAGGATAAAAAGGACATAAACTCAAATACTACTCCAACCAACTAAACATCACATTTGCCCAATAAAAACTGTATAGCCAGCTGTATTGCTTTTGTTACATACAGACCCAGAGCGGAATAGCTTACAATGGGTATGAATGGGGCACAGTAATTGTGCTTTTCCTCCTTCTTTAAATCTGCCCTGCCCCCAGGCCCGGATTTGTGGAAAGGCCACAAAGGCCCGGGCCTAGGGCGGCACAAGTTTAGGGGCGGCATGCTGCCCCGCCGCAACATTTTTTTAAAATTTGGCTCCCATACGGAGCAGTCGGGACCTCTCCCCACTGCTCCGTATGGGAGTTTAAATGTGCGCATGCGCACTCGTGGTGGGGCGGGAGTGGCCTCGGGGCGCCGACAAGTTAAATCCGGCCCTACCTGCCCCTCTTTGGCCACCTTTAGGGTGAAGACACACAGAGCTACTAGTAGCAGCTACTTGTCATGGCTACTAAGATAGGCTTTGCTGATCTGTTACTGATAACTGTCTCTACGTGTGTTTTAGCAGAGGCAATTCTCAGTATTGTCTATGACAGGGGATTTTCTGGAGTTTAGTAGTCCCTACCCAATGTGCTGAAAATTTCTTCAACTTTAAAGTGAATTTTAGCAAGTCTGAGATACTAAATATCAATGTACCAAAACCCTCGCAAACATTATTTGAAAAGAATTTCCAATTCAAATGGTCTAACTCTAATAGCCAATACTTAGGGGTAAAGATTCCTTCAGACCTAACGAAACTATACCAAGACAATTACCTCCCGTTACTGGGTGCAGAGCAATGTCTATTTTAGTAGATGCTACTAGTAGCTCCATGTGTCTTCACCCTTAATGTCCTATATATATATATAGTGATAATAGGTGAGTGCAGAGGACCTCTTATCTCTGTCCACACTGATATACAGGATTTCCTGCATTGCTGTCTCAATCCCACTCTCAGTGCCTTGAGGCCGCCCCATTCAGCAGGCCATGCCACAAATCCGGGCCTGCCCACTTTGCCCCAGTGTCTTCATGTTGTACGAATGAGGCCAACTTACCTACTGCACCATCTATGCTGCGCTTTATTGGCCCCAAACAGGAGTGACTGCCCAGACTCCCACATATAAGAAACATCTGCCGTAAGTAGGAAGAGCGGGGACTGATCCCACCTACAACAGATGCTCCATCGGGCCCCCAAGGGCACCATTTGTGTCTGTTTAGTTAGAATTTCCTTTAAACTTAAATGTTATTTTTATTTTTAACTGTTGTTTGACACCATCCTTGGTGCACAATTCATCTACTAACAACAAAGCACAGAGGAATTCCGTTTCACCCACGAGAAACAGATGTTTCAATTGAAGTTGAGAGAATAAAATCTATTTTATCAGGTGGGTTTTAAAAATCACTGACATAAAAGTCTAGAATTACTGACTTTCTTCATTGGCTTGAGTTAAACAAAGTCTGTCAGGCAGTTTTTACATTTCCCTGGCACTTTGCACCACTTAGCGCTTTTGCACTTCTGCCCGGTGTCTTCCTAAATGTGTTTTCCATATACCCAACATAAATAACAGTATTCCGAAATGTAAATGTTATTATACTCTCCTTTATCAGCATAACAAAACCAAAATGGATGAATACACAGCAAAGTGCAATAAATATCTGGGGGTAAAATAAATAAAAAAGGAAAAAAAAGCTTAGACTGGTTTCTGTGTTCCTTCCCCTTTAAAAGCACCAATGGACTGTGCAGTGATTTCCTTTAAATTAAACTTTATATTTTTGCCAACAGACTCCTTAATTCTATTAAGGCTTAATTATGTGGAACGAATTATATTAAGGCCTAATTATGTGGAACGAAATTCTAACATTTATTTTTATATCTGATGCAAATGCTTTACTGGGGAACTTTTCTCATGTCTCAAAACAACACTTTTTAAAAAATTAAATGAATGCCCTGCTAGATGCCATCTTAGTTTTCTAGGCCGTGCCCCCTGCTCTAAATAAGACACAACGTAAGTAAGTCTGCCTGTCTGTCCCCCCCATGAAACTGCTAAATGACAGAATAAGTATCCTTAGAAATGAGCTCTACTACAGGTGTCTAAGCAGGTATATCTGTGGTTACTCAGTCTGTATGTACCACTCACCTTACCCTGGGGTTGGGTAGGGTATATCTGTGGTTACTCAGTCTGTATGTACCACTCACCTTACCCTGGGGTTGGGTAGGGTATATCTGTGGTTACTCAGTCTGTATGTACCACTCACCTTACCCTGTGGCTGGGCAGGTATATCTGTGGTTACTCAGTCTGTATGTACCACTCACCTTACCCTGTGGCTGGGTAGGGTATATCTGTGGTTACTCAGTCTGTATGTACCACTCACCTTACCCTGGGGTTGGGTAGGGTATATCTGTGGTTACTCAGTCTGTATGTACCACTCACCTTACCCTGGGGTTGGGTAGGGTATATCTGTGGTTACTCAGTCTGTATGTACCACTCACCTTACCCTGTGGCTGGGTAGGGTATATCTGTGGTTACTCAGTCTGTATGTACCACTCACCTTACCCTGGGGTTGGGTAGGGTACATCTGTGGTTACTCAGTCTGTATGTACCACTCACCTTACCCTGGGGTTGGGTAGGGTATATCTGTGGTTACTCAGTCTGTATGTACCACTCACCTTACCCTGGGGTTGGGTAGGGTATATCTGTGGTTACTCAGTCTGTATGTACCACTCACCTTACCCTGTGGCTGGGTAGGGTACATCTGTGGTTACTCAGTCTGTATGTACCACTCACCTTACCCTGGGGTTGGGTAGGGTATATCTGTGGTTACTCAGTCTGTATGTACCACTCACCTTACCCTGGGGTTGGGTAGGGTACATCTGTGGTTACTCAGTCTGTATGTACCACTCACCTTACCCTGTGGCTGGGTAGGGTACATCTGTGGTTACTCAGTCTGTATGTACCACTCACCTTACCCTGGGGTTGGGTAGGGTATATCTGTGGTTACTCAGTCTGTATGTACCACTCACCTTACCCTGGGGTTGGGTAGGGTACATCTGTGGTTACTCAGTCTGTATGTGCTACTCACCTTACCCTGTGGCTGGGTAGGGTATATCTGTGGTTACTCAGTCTGTATGTACCACTCACCTTACCCTGGGGTTGGGTAGGGTATATCTGTGGTTACTCAGTCTGTATGTACTACTAACTTTACCCTGTGGCTGGGTAGGGTATATCTGTGGTTACTCAGTCTGTATGTACCACTCACCTTACCCTGTGGCTGGGTAGGGTATATCTGTGGTTACTCAGTCTGTATGTACCACTCACCTTACCCTGTGGCTGGGTAGGTATATCTGTGGTTACTCAGTCTGTATGTACTACTAACTTTACCCTGTGGCTGGGTAGGGTATATCTGTGGTTACTCAGTCTGTATGTACTACTCACCTTACCCTGTGGCTGGGCAGGTATATCTGTGGTTACTCAGTCTGTATGTACTACTCACCTTACCCTGTGGCTGGGTAGGGTATATCTGTGGTTACTCAGTCTTTTTGTGCTACTCACCTTACCCTGTGGCTGGGTAGGGTATATCTGTGGTTACTCAGTCTGTTTGTGCTACTCACCTTACCCTGTGGCTGGGTAGGGTATATCTGTGGTTACTCAGTCTGTATGTACCAGTCCTATGTCTGGGCATGGTGCATCAGGGTTTATTAATTCTGTATGTACTACTGATTTTGCACTGTGTCTGGGCAGGTACAGCTGTGGTTGGACATTCACCTTGTCTGAGCATGTTGCTTCTGTGATTATTAATTCTCTCGGTACCACTCTCACTTTACTCTCTGTCTGACCAGGGCACATCTATAGTTCTTATGCTGTAGGTATCACTCTCCATTCCCTCAGTTGGGCAGGGTGCATCTGTTGTTATTTATTCCGTATGCGCCCCTCACCTTCCCTCAGTCTGGGCAGGTTCCTTCTGTACGTACCATTCTCCTTGTCTTGCCAGAGTCCGTCTGTTATCATTTATTCTATATCAAATGCTCTCCTTGCCCTTTGTCTAGACAGGGTGCATCTACCATTATTTATTCTGTAAGTATCATTTATCATTCCCGCTATTTGGGCAGGGTGCATCTGCTGATACTTATTCAGTCTGTATCACTCAGCCTCCCTTATGTCCAGGCATTTCAGTCTATATCAGTGGGTCTCAACCTTCCTAATGCCGTGACCCTTTAATACAGTTCCTCATGTTGTGGTGACCCCCAACCATAAAATTATTCCTAAGACCATCGGAAATATGTGTTTTCTAATGGTCTCATGTGAAAGGGTCGTTCAACCCCCAAAGGGGTCCCGACCCACAGGTTGAGAACCGCTGGTCTATATGTTCTGCTCTCTTTGCTCTCACTCCCAGCAGGCTACATATACCCTGCTGCCATCTTTCTGGGTTGGTTACCTTTGTGGTAACTTCACCAACTGTCGCCCCCTACAGAGAGTCTTGCATATAAAGCACAGCTCTGAGCACTTATCTATAGATGCCTATGGAAGGACATTCATGTTGATTGATATCTGAGTAGAAAACTCCTTCATCAATGGCATTCATTAAAGGGGCCATTCACAACTTTTCGTATGACGCGATATTCTGAGACAATTTGCAACTCGTCCTCATTTTGTATTATTTGTGGGTTTTGTTATTATTTAGCTTTATGTTCAGCAGCTCTGCAGTTTGGAATTTCAGCAGCTATCTGGTTGCTAGGGTTCCCTTTACCTTAGCGGTTTAAATGAGAGACTGGAATATGAATAGGAATGAATAGAGTGAAAAATAATAAAAAGTAACAATAATGATAAAATTGTAACCTCACAAAGTAATCCTTTTTGGCTGTCGGGGTCCCCCTTTAGAAAGCTGGAAAGATGTAGAAGTGGAAGGCAAATAATTGGAAAACTATAAAAAATAGTTTGTATCAATAAAACTGAAGTTTAGTTCCCCTTTAAAACAACTCCCAGTCAGTAGCAGCAGTTTGGCACAGAATGCAAATCAGTTTCTATGGAAACCAATCAGGTACCAAGGCTGACAATCTCCCAATCACCGTTGTAGACACACATTAAAAAAATAAATGTATTGAAAAAAAAAAAAAACCCTACAAGAAGAGTTAATTTCCTAGCCACTCTCCAGGACAAGTGGAGAGGATGATCTTTGCTCAGGATAATGCAATGGGGTGGGCAAATGATGCCGCCGCCAGAGAGCCACTTCTGAAGGATGAGCTCTGGAGTCATCGATAAGTCGGCGTAATTTGGTTTGCAGTTTGTTACTGCCGGTAAGTGGCACACAATGGGCTCTTAACATTCTGCAAGTTTAATTGGCAAACAAGGGAATGATACGGCAGCCTTAATAAGAGCGTCGCGCCTCTACGGAACATCAGTGGGCCAACGGATCCGGGAATTTACGCGCAAGGATTATGGCAGAGAAATGAGTCATGTAACAATAATACATATGACTAAGGATTATTGTAGGTTGTGCATCAGAACACTCAGCTTGCAGCAATACCCATACATTTCTGTGCTTCTGGGTTGCACATCAGGCAACCAACCCAAACTGTCTACTCTATCTGCCGGCACAAACCCTTCCAAGAAACCCTTTAATGTAGTGCTTGTTGGATTCTTTTTATCTTAAGTCCCATTTGGATGTCCAATCTTTCCTCGGGGGGCGCCAATGGCCAAGGTTACAGAGATAGATTGTACCAGTCATTCAGTAGATTGTACCAGTCATTCAGTAGATTGTACCAGTCATTCAGCCATGGTTACAAGAACATCTCAGAGAACATCTCATCTCAAACTACATTTACTTACTAAATCCTAGGCTACTGCCACACGTGGGAGATTCTTGGCCTGGCGAGAATCCACCCCTGCGCTCCTACAAACTTCTTGAGGTTCCTGCACCATTGCGTCTCCCTTGGCGCAGGCACACAGATAGGGTTGCCACTTTTTTTTACTTTTATATTGGCCCTTGAGTTGGCTGAGCAGGCAGGGGTGTCACATGGGGTGGGGAAAAGGGTGGTGTGGGTGAAGGAATGGACCGAGTGGGTGGAAAAATGGGCAAAGTATAAGTGGGTCTGGCCTTATAAGGGGTAATCCATCAGCAGAGAGGGTCAAGGAAAGGGTATTGGGCCCTAGTAACTCTACACACAAGTAGATTTCAATGTGAAATTTCTCAAGTATGCAGTTCTGCCCTGACCCACTCCGTTTGCCTGATTGACGCAATGGTTCCGGGTGCAGGCCCATCCCAAAGCTATTAGTGAGTAGGGGCGAATCCTCAGCCTGCGTTTATCCACAGTCCCAGCATCGCCCAAATGTGGCAATAGCCTTACACTGACTGACTTTCAGCTGAGATTCAGGTTTATCCAGTACAGCAAACAGGGATTCTACCCAAATCTCACCCTTCCTGCCAGCGCACAAGCACCCCAGGGTTGGGCAGCCCCACAGCTTGGCATCCTCTGCTTTAAGAAATACCCTTGTGTCCTTTCTAAACACCACTCATCATATATGTTATTGCAAATAAAGTTTTATAGTTATAATTACTTTTCATGGACAACTTGAAGGTCATGATTTTTATGGTATAGTTTTACTACTAAATTAAACTGTTTACATAGCAAATAATTCACTCTACTCTACTCAGTTGGGATCAAGTACAGGTACTGTTTTATTATTACAGAGAAAAGGGAATCATTTAACCATGAAATAAACCCAATAGGGCTGTTCTGCCCCCAATAAGGGGTAATTATATCTTAGTTGGGATCAAGTACAGGTACTGTTTTATTATTACAGAGAAAAGGGAATCATTTAACCATTAAATAAACCCAATAGGATTGTTCTGCCCCCAATAAGGGGTAATTATATCTTAGTTGGGATCAAGTACAGGTACTGTTTTATTATTACAGAGAAAATGGAATCATTTAACCATTAAATAAACCCAATAGGACTGTTCTGCCCCAATAAGGGGTAATTATATCTTAGTTGGGATCAAGTACAGGTACTGTTTTATTATTACAGAGAAAAGGGAATCATTTAACCATTAAATAAACCCAATAGGACTGTTCTGCCCCAATAAGGGGTAATTATATCTTAGTTGGGATCAAGTACAGGTACTGTTTTATTATTATAGAGAAAAGGGAATCATTTAACCATTAAATAAACCCAATAGGGCTGTTCTGCCCCAATAAGGGGTAATTATATCTTAGTTGGGATCAAGTACAGGTACTGTTTTATTATTACAGAGAAAAGGGAATCATTTAACCATTAAATAAACCCAATAGGGCTGTTCTGCCCCCAATAAGGGGTAATTATATCTTAGTTGGGATCAAGTACAGGTACTGTTTTATTATTACAGAGAAAAGGGAATCATTTAACCATTAAATAAACCCAATAGGGCTGTTCTGCCCCAATAAGGGGTAATTATATCTTAGTTGGGATCAAGTACAGGTACTGTTTTATTATTACAGAGAAAAGGGAATCATTTAACCATGAAATAAACCCAATGTGGCTGTTCTGTGAGATGGCCTTTCTGTAATTCGGAACTTTCTGGATAACGGGTTTCCAGATAAGGGATCCTATACCTGTATATATATATATATATATATATATATATATATATATAGAGAGAGTAGCTGTAGAGAGAGTCCGCACTCACAGGTCTTAAGAAAATATAGAGGTTTTATTCAAATCAACATCTAACGTTTCCGCTGCATCCACAGCCTTTCTCAAAGGTCTTTGAGAAAGGCTGTGGATGCAGCCGAAACGTTAGATGTTGATTTGAATAAAACCTCTATATTTTCTTAAGACCTGTGAGTGCGGACTCTCTCTACAGCTACTCCATCTATTATTTTGGGACTGCACCCAGGCTCCCTTGGACCTACTTATACGTGAGTGCCTGTCTTCTTGCAACATACTATATATATATTCATTCAGATTAAGATCATGTTACAGTTTGATACAGCATTATGTGGCTATACAAAAATGCAATTAGAATGCCAGAAGCATACAAGCCGTTGCAGTAAAGTCTATAGGCAAGGTCTCAGGCAGGCAAATAAAATGGCAACTCATATGCAACAACACGGAAGCAATGTTTTATAATCTATACAGTAGTAATTTATGTGGAAAGCATTTGCACCATTTAATGTGGGACATATTCCCCTCGGGGTTAATGCAAAATAGCAAAGATATAAGAAAAATCCTGTTTTTTTCACCCAATAGAGTGCAGGGGTTGCGCTATGCGAGTGATTGGTAGAACAGGCTCTATGGTATAATGCGGCACCTAATTGCTTCATCTTCCCTTCCCTGCAGATGGGACCAACGTGGCCATCGCACAATTAGATTCATTTTAATTGAAATAGTCAAACTTGAAGCTCGGCAGATTCACCTCCAGCTTGAGAGAGTCGCTCGGCAGCTTAAATTAACACTGCCAGTGATACAGGCGCGAAACACTTAAACGTCCTACCTTTTAATTATTCATTAATTGGAAACAGCAAGTCACCGAGTGGGAGAATTAAACTTATCATCAGCCGGCAGAGAGGCCGAGCCCTGTGGGTTTGCTGCTGGGAGGGTGAAATCAGTGACCAGAGACCTACTGCAACAGCAACTGAAGGGGCACAGCGTGGGGTATAAGGATAATACTGCCTTCATACACCTTGATGATGATCCTTATGATATGTATAACTCAGCCTGCAGCCTTGTGCCTTTATATGGGCACAGAACCCCTCAGTGACTGCTAATATCCTTATCATTTACAGTAGGGGGTACATTATCCCTTATAATACATGAGTGATACTCAGAGTTCCCTGTATAACTCAGCCTGCAGCCTTGTGCCTTTATATGGGCACAGAACCCCTCAGTGACTGCTAATATCCTTATCATTTACAGTAGGGGGTACATTATCCCTTATAATACATGAGTGATACTCAGAGTTCCCTGTATAACTCAGCCTGCAGCCTTGTGCCTTTATATGGGCACAGAACCCCTCAGTGACTGCTAATATCCTTATCATTTACAGTAGGGGGTACATTATCCCTTATAATACATGAGTGATACTCAGAATTCCCTGTATAACTCAGCCTGCAGCCTTGTGCCTTTATATGGGCACAGAACCCCTCAGTGACTGCTAATATCCTTATCATTTACAGTAGGGGGTACATTATCCCTTATAATACATGAGTGATACTCAGAGTTCCCTGTATAACTCAGCCTGCAGCCTTGTGCCTTTATATGGGCACAGAACCCCTCAGTGACTGCTAATATCCTTATCATTTACAGTAGGGGGTACATTATCCCTTATAATACATGAGTGATACTCAGCTTTGACCCCTGCTTTCTCCTTATGGCTGTTGCCTGGGGACGATGGATGTTATAGGAGCCATCCAGTTAGACAATTATGTTGCAAGCTTTTCAAGGCATTTAGATTTTAAGCTCCTTAAGCTTTGCCATTGCAGTTATGTTCCTGAATGATACTTATTATGACTGAAGGATGTATGCAGCTCCTTACAGAACAAGGAGTCAGTGAGTTACCTGCAGGGATGGCAAGCAGCTCGGCACAAACTGCACTGTGCTATTTACTTTAAATGCGATAAAAAAGTTAATACAAAAATAAAAATGCAACATTAAAAAGGGTGAAGCTCCTTATTCAAGGTTTGGGAATACTGGGTGTCATCTATGAAAGTGTCAGTTTACTGTATGCCCAGTTTGTAAGTAGGTTTTATTCCCAAGGCAATACATGGTAAATAGATGAAGACAACACTGTTACTGGGGGCACACCAATGCTTCACTAGATATCTAGTTTATAAATATCGGCTAAAGCCTTCTAAATTGCACCTGTGCTATAGAGAATTTAATACATTTACTCCACGGTGGCCAGGAAGATATAGTGCTTTGTCTGTTGTTGGATTAGGCACTAATAATATAGCAGCCCCCACTCATATTTCTTATTCCCCTGATGGCAGGAACTACTGCTGCTGCCAGTGGTCTTACGTTCCCTATAAGATGCCAT
Organism: Xenopus tropicalis; assembly: GCF_000004195.4. Classification (NCBI taxonomy): domain Eukaryota; kingdom Metazoa; phylum Chordata; class Amphibia; order Anura; family Pipidae; genus Xenopus; species Xenopus tropicalis. The sequence continues at coordinate 138,750,833 of NC_030680.2, forward strand.
TATAGCTACCAACTCATATGCATTGAGATTGCTTTGGAGGCAGAAGGAGGCCCCAGAAATGATTGGAAGACCCAAAGAGCACTGGAAAGTGAGGCAGAACGGGGAGGAGGCTACTCTTGACACCCAACATGGTGCCCTGCTTCCCCTAGTTAAACTCCCTAGTCACTGTTATAAGAGAGCATGTGTGTTTGTGGATACACTACAGGACAGCTGGGAATTTCATTGGGTACAAGGAAGCAAATGAAGCAGCAAAATAGAGATAGAAAGGGATATTGCAGCTAGGAGTATAAGTAAGAAAGATAGTATGCGCTTTGGATCCTACGGGAGAAAAGCGCTTTACAAATGTTTGTTGTTGTGGGGTGGGAACCTACAGGGGGATCAATTTGTTGATGAGAACAGGGAAAAAGCAGAAATTTTGAACTCTTATTTTTCATCTGTCTATACATCTGAGGAGCCAGATAATGAAGGCTTCCCTTGTAATATACCCAGTGCTAGTAATTTAGCTACTGACGCGTGGGTCACTCGGGAGGAAATTCAAAAGAGACTTGAACATGTAAAGGTAAACAAAGGTCCAGGACCTTGTAAATTGCAGAAAAACACTCATCAATTTTACATTCACTTGTTTAAAAGGTTTAACTTATCCTTTAATGTGATGTGCATTAAGAATTCAGAGGAGAGTTAATGCCCAACACCAGTGCTAACTGCGCCGGGCACTAACTTGCAATTGGAATAAACTGCCCTGCTCAATGCAGTCAAGCACAATCGAGGATATTTGAGAAGTTCGTCAGCTTAATTAGATGTGTCATTTTGTTAATAGAGATTTTATGAGCCGACACCATTTCCCAGCATTATAAGCAATGGCTCTGAATAGCACCTTTAATTATAAATGGAGCCCGCCCGGCACCCTGTGTAATACAATTGTGCGCTCCCCCGGGACTCTGAAACTGCCGCAAAGGGTAAGGAAAATGACGAGGCAGTGGATAATCCAACACAATAAAGGGTAGATCAGCCGTGAAACATATGATAAAATGGCAATATTTCCCATGTATTTGCCAGTGGAATAGCGGCTGCGGGGCTACTAACACATGTCAGCCAATGAGTCTATAGAAAGGAACAAATGTCCTTGTAATCTGAAGCACAAAGCCATTCTGGGCTTCCAACGGCAATCACACACAGGCAGGAATGATTGGGCCCTGTGTCCATAGTAACAGCTGGGAGTTTTATTCACAGAAATGCTTTAACTCCCTGCGCTCACGCTGGATTTCCTTTACTTAAAGGGGCAGTAGATCCCATATTTTTTTTTAATGAATGTTATATAAGGAAGAAATCTTTCTGGATAGGGGGTTCCTGCATAATAACAGCCACAGCTAAATTATCAGTGAAATGAAATATAGCAATAACAATACTCTAGGGTATTAGGGATGTGCGGGTTGAAAATGTTTTGACTCACACCGACCCTAACCTGCTGCGTCTCAACCCACACTGGCCTGATGCACTGTGTGTAATTACATTCCATACAACTATGGCAGCATAGGGATTCCCCTGTACTAAGCACAATTCAGCAGGAACAGCCCCCTAAGTTTGCTCATAGCCTGTACAGAGAGATCCCATAAAACTATGGCAGCATAGGGATTCCCCTGTACTAAGCACAATTCAGCAGGAACAGCCCCCTAAGTTTGCTCATAGCCTGTACAGAGAGATCCCATAAAACTATGGCAGCATAGGGATTCCCCTGTACTAAGCACAATTCAGCAGGAACAGCCCCCTAAGTTTGCTCATAGCCTGTACAGAGAGATCCCATAAAATTATGGCAGCATAGGGATTCCCCTGTACTAAGCACAATTCAGCAGGAACAGCCCCCTAAGTTTGCTCATAGCCTGTACAGAGAGATACCATAAAACTATGGCACATAGGGATTCCCCTGTACTAAGCACAATTCAGCAGGAACAGCCCCCTAAGTTTGCTCATAGCCTGTACAGAGAGATACCATAAAACTATGGCAGCATAGGGATTCCCCTGTACTAAGCACAATTCAGCAGGAACAGCCCCCTAAGTTTGCTCATAGCCTGTACAGAGAGATCCCATAAAACTATGGCAGCATAGGGATTCCCCTGTACTAAGCACAATTCAGCAGGAACAGCCCCCTAAGTTTGCTCATAGCCTGTACAGAGAGATCCCATAAAACTATGGCAGCATAGGGATTCCCCTGTACTAAGCACAATTCAGCAGGAACAGCCCCCTAAGTTTGCTCATAGCCTGTACAGAGAGATCCCATAAAATTATGGCAGCATAGGGATTCCCCTGTACTAAGCACAATTCAGCAGGAACAGCCCCCTAAGTTTGCTCATAGCCTGTACAGAGAGATACCATAAAACTATGGCACATAGGGATTCCCCTGTACTAAGCACAATTCAGCAGGAACAGCCCCCTAAGTTTGCTCATAGCCTGTACAGAGAGATACCATAAAACTATGGCAGCATAGGGATTCCCCTGTACTAAGCACAATTCAGCAGGAACAGCCCCCTAAGTTTGCTCATAGCCTGTACAGAGAGATACCATAAAACTATGGCACATAGGGATTCCCCTGTACTAAGCACAATTCAGCAGGAACAGCCCCCTAAGTTTGCTCATAGCCTGTACAGAGAGATACCATAAAACTATGGCACATAGGGATTCCCCTGTACTAAGCACAATTCAGCAGGAACAGCCCCCTAAGTTTGCTCATAGCCTGTACAGAGAGATACAGTACCATAAAATCTGGGAGCAACTATGGCCTTCCCATAATTCAGAGCTTTCCAGATAACAGGTTTCCAGAACGGATCCCATACCTGTATATGTATAATTCAATGTCACACATAGGACTTGAGCTATTGCATAATCCAGTCAGTGCAGCTATTAGTATGGGGTCCGGCACTGAGGCCAGTAGCTCTTATCTGCCTGGGAGTCGAGGCTTCAAACACATCCACATCTTTGTGCATCATTAAATTATTCATTAATAACAGTGACAGCAACATAAACTGGGATAAAAATGGACAGATGGAATTAGTAGGCTCATTCCTTAAAGGGGAACTAAATATAAATATAAGGCTGTTCCGAATGCAATGTATTATAGGATGCTCATTAGAGAGCGCGAGATATCCAACGCTGTATGAAGAGGTGACAGTCTTAAATAATGTCACAAAAGGGCATATTTATACGTGACCTGAATCGTGTTCAAATTGGCATATTACACAAGAAATTTCCTTTGTGGGGGGCTGGGTGGTATTATAGACAGTGTATTTATTATGCAGTATGGACATTATCTTTGTACAGGTATGGGATCTGTTATCTGGAAACCCATTATTCAGTAGCTTCATTTTATTCAGATAATTTATTTTTTTAATTTTATTTTTCAAGTACCTGTACTTGATCCCAACTAAGATATAATTACCCCTTATTGGGGGCAGAACAGCCCTATTGGGTTTATTTAATGGTTAAATGATTCCCTTTTCTCTGTAATAATAAAACAGTACCTGTACTTGATCCCAACTAAGATATAATTAACCCTTATTGGGGCAGAACAGCCCTATTGGGTTTATTTAATGGTTAAATGATTCCCTTTTCTCTGTAATAATAAAACAGTACCTGTACTTGATCCCAACTAAGATATAATTACCCCTTATTGGGGGGCAGAACAGCCCTATTGGGTTTATTTAATGGTTAAATGATTCCCTTTTCTCTGTAATAATAAAACAGTACCTGTACTTGATCCCAACTAAGATATAATTACCCCTTATTGGGGGCAGAACAGCCCTATTGGGTTTATTTAATGGTTAAATGATTCCCTTTTCTCTGTAATAATAAAACAGTACCTGTACTTGATCCCAACTAAGATATAATTACCCCTTATTGGGGGCAGAACAGCCCTATTGGGTTTATTTAATGGTTAAATGATTCCCTTTTCTCTGTAATAATAAAACAGTACCTGTACTTGATCCCAACTAAGATATAATTACCCCTTATTGGGGGCAGAACAGCCCTATTGGGTTTATTTAATGGTTAAATGATTCCCTTTTCTCTGTAATAATAAAACAGTATCTGTACTTGATCCCAACTAAGATATAATTAATCCTTATTGGGGGCAGAACAATCCTATTGGGTTTATGATTTTTTTAGTAGAACTAAAATATGGAGATCCAAATTACGTAAAGATCTGTTATTAGGAATATAAGGTCCTGAGCATTCTGGATAACAGATCCTATATTAAAACTAGCTGGTGGAGCTGAGTGCTCTAGATAAAGAAGATCCCAAATCATTTCATCCATATACAGCAAACAACATGGCAATACCTTGCCCAGTAAGGCTTATGCCTCCATTGTGCGATTGCTGGCCAAACCCTGCCGGCACCATTGGTTTCCCAGACTGATTTACAATCAGTAACTGGCAGCACGGTGGGGCCAGAGACCGGCACATGTGCCTAAAACAAATAAGCAGCCGGTGAGCATCAAATTAACAGTTCTCGGATCTTTCTGGTCATGATTTACAAATAGAGTGGCACCTTCGTGCCCAGTAAATCAGAAAAACAGTGTGTATGAAAGTACAGCGTAATTACACAGTGCTCCTTCTTTATACTGCCCACCAGGGAAATTATCATGACAAAATGTGCATGGAAATATAGCAGTTTCAACTGTCAATCTCTGTCGAGCAATCGTTTCCGTATAATCCCAGCACTGACCTGGGTTTTCATGCCGGCAGATCAATGGAGTGCCATAAGGAGCTACGCTCAGCTTGTCTGGGGGTTCTAACCAACCCTCTTAGCAGTACAGATCTGTACCCACAGTGTTGGACAGGAAGAGGTGGGGCCCCAACAGAGGACCTGAGCAAAGGGCCCAAACTTCTGGCTCCCCCCAGCTAAGGGACCGCCATTCCTGCACACCCTGCTTCCAGCCAGCTAAGGGACCACCATTCCTGCACACCCTGCTTCCAGCCAGCTAAGGGACCACCATTCCTGCACACCCTGCTTCCAGCCAGCTAAGGGACCACCATTCCTGCACACCCTGCTTCCAGCCAGCTAAGGGACCACCATTCCTGCACACCCTGCTTCCAGCCAGCTAAGGGACCACCATTCCTGCACACCCTGCTTCCAGCCAGCTAAGGGGCCGCCATTCCTGCACACCCCGATTCCCCTGATGATTACCGCTGCTACCAGCACAGATAATTATCACAGTAGATTATTGCCCAACTCATTCTGGCTGCTCCACACAGCCTGCCCACGGCACAGGGACCCACTGGCCTTCTTTCACAGCTGTGCGATGCTGTCGGTAACACAATATACAGTACAATATTAAATGCGCAATACAAGGCCAGTTAGCAGTTAATACAGTTTCACATTACACGGCAGCATAGAAACCAGTGTATCATAAAATGTTATCTTACTTCTTCTAATGGTTTGATGATTAACACAATTACAAATCTCTGTGGCACACTGAGCATGTGCAGTGCCACTGACACTCCAAAGGTGGCCTAAAAGATCCAAAATGGGGAGCTGATGTGGACGAATTTGAAGGCCTGGATCAATACTGCGTTTAGGTCAGGGGTTGTCCAGTGAGGTCCAGTCATATTCATTTGTAGGTTTAAAGAATAAGTAAACCTTTCTTTTTTAAAATCTCTAAAATTACTCTGTACATCCTCCAGAATAACATACCTTTCTCCCTGCATCCAGATTTATTTTGTTTCTCTATTACAGCCAGTTCAATAACAGTTCTTTTACTGACTTCCTTGTCTAGCATGAAGCTTCTCCCCACTTGCTTTTCAGGCACTTATTCTTCTTCCGTCTATGATGACCTAAAAGAGGTGCCTACTACACATGCCTGGTTGATTTTCATTGGAGCAGAGGAAGTGAACATGCCCAGTAGGCACCTCTTTGAGGTCTTAACACTCAGAGAGAGAAGGAGGGCTCAGAAAGCAAAAGAGGGCAGAGCTTCATGAAAAGAAAGTCAGTAAAAGAGCTGCAGATCAGCAGACAAGGAAGTCAGTAAAAGAGCTGCAGTTCTGCTGACAAGGAAGTCAGTAAAAGAGTTGCTGTTCTGCTGACAAGGAAGTCAGTTAAAGAGCTGCAGTTCAACAGACAAGGAAGTCAGTAAAAGAGCTGCAGTTCAGCAGACAAGGAAGTCAGTTAAAGAGCTGCAGTTCAGCAGACAAGGAAGTCAGTAAAAGAGCTGCAGTTCTGCTGACAAGGAAGTCAGTTAAAGAGCTGCAGTTCAGCAGACAAGGAAGTCAGTAAAAGAGCTGCAGTTCAGCTGACAAGGAAGTCAGTAAAAGAGCTGCAGTTCAACTGCTTGTAACAGAGAAACAAAATAAATCTGCATGCAGGGAGAGAAGTATGCTATTCTGGGGGCTGTACAGAGTAATTTTAGGGGATTTTATAATAAAAAGGCTTACTTGTTTTTTAAATTCTCTGAATTATTATTATTTGAATTATTTTTAAGTAGGAAGGAACAAATCGGACCTGAGTTATAGATTTCCATAAGGTACTCACGTTAGCGGCTTCTCCAGTCGACTCCTTGGGGATCCAATCACCTCTCCGAGTGTGCAAAATGCCTGTCCCAGGAAATCCTAAAGAACAGCAGAGACATTTGGTTACTATTGTTTGTCATTATTTCTTATTAGGTCTTTGGCTTCCCTGTCTTGGAAGGCTAGGCTCGCCCTATGGAGTATATTTATTTACATTCACTTTCCCACATCCCCTGTTAATTTGAGTTCTCGTTTAACTAGAGTACAAAAAACAATTCCTGTTAAGAAGAAAAAATAATTATATGTTAATTCTATAGCCAGGGCCACAGTTGCTACACAGTCACCCAAAGGTCCATGCCTAGGGTGGCAGGTCTAAAGAAAGGGACCATTGGGTGCCCCAGGGCACTGCTGGACACTTCCAGTGGCAGAGCTGAGAGAGATTATATTGCACCAATCGGTGAGGGTTGTGGGTGTTTGGAGGGTTAACAACCCCCAAGTCTGTCCATAAATTTCTGAAAGGGATATCATAGTACCACTTATACTATCAGTATAGATAGAGTATAGATAGAGTTTATATTCCTGTACTTAGACTATATAGAGTATAGTGGCCCATAAAGCCTATATCCAAAGCAAAGCCCATATTAATTCACAATGCCCATATTAATTCACAATGCCCATCTTTATACACAATGCCCATATTTATACACAATGCCAATATTAATACACAATGCCCATCTTTATACACAATGCCCATATTTATACACAATGCCCATATTTATACACAATGCCCATATTTATACACAATGCCGATATTAATACACAATGCCCATATTAATACACAATGCCCATATTAATTCACAATGCCCATATTAATACACAATGCCCATATTAATACACAATGCCCATATTAATACACAATGCCCATATTAATACACAATGCCCATATTAATACACAATGCCCATATTTATACACAATGCCCATATTAATACACAATGCCCATATTAATACACAATGCCCATATTTATACATAATGCCCATATTAATACACAATGCCCATCTTTATACACAATGCCCATATTAATACACAATGCCCATATTTATACACAATGCCCATATTTATACATAATGCCCATATTAATACACAATGCCCATATTTATACACAATGCCCATGTTAATACGCAATGCCCATATTTATACACAATATTGTAAAGAACAGAAATATTACCAAGCCAGCACCGATTTGTACTTGTTCGTATTTGGTTATTTTTACTTTTAGTCATGAATAAATAACCCTAGAAATGCTCAAAATGCTCATTTAAAAACTCTTCTAAAAACCCTTTTATTAAGCCTCTTGTACCAAGGGAATAGCTGCCTTCTGCACATTTAACCACAGGTGACTCCATTTTTGCCCGTGAGTGTCAGCGGAAATGGGTATCACAGCGCTGGGTAATTGTAGACTTCAACAACTATTAGCTGCCCACAATTTGAAGGATGAAAGAGTAGAAATATTAGAGAAAAATAAAAATATATTTTATTTCCATTTAGTGAATATCTCACAGCTCCGGGCACAAACAAGTGCAGAGGCCATCGTGTGTGTGACGGAAGCAAATGGTTAACACGGGGTATTTGGAGGAGATGGGAAGGTCACTCTTGTTCTGAGTAATTGGGATATTTTGTCTGATTGCTATAAAATGGTTTCTTATATTGTACTCGAGGAAAAACCTATAATTTTACTGCAATTCTTGTTTCTGCCATTTGCCCTTTTTAGGAGCGCAGGTATGGGATCTATTATCTCTTATATACAAGCCGGAAGCCTAAATTACGCCAATGCCTATTCCCATTGTGTCCCATTTAGACAAATAAGTCTTCAGTTGCTGTTTTACTTTTTATCTATAATATGATACAACTAGACTGGCATAAACCTACTCTCAGTGGTATAACAATACGCCAGCATGCCCCCCGCAAAAAATCTTTGGAGGTGCCCACCGTGCACAATCTTTCCCTGGTCATAGAAGAAGCAGATCTAATACAGAGGCATCAACCTCTCCAGATGCTAAAGACAAGTAAAGGAAAGATCGCTGGGGGTGCAAGTACTAGGGCTCTCTCCAGTGCTTCTGGTTGCTTACTTCTTCCCCTCCAGCTGCCGCTCCTCATCTTCCAAAAACGCTCCAGCTGGGGTGCTTTTCTTTAAAAATGTAGATATTGTCCCACTCACAGATATTGTACTGCAAATAAGTGTAGTGCTGAGCACCCAGATCGGTGCCCTTTTGTAGGAAAAGCAGAGCTACTAGAATGACTGGGGGTACCTAACAAATTGGCACCCCACTGATTCTATCTTCCCTTGGCCTTTAGACTGCTTGATATATGTCCTAGGCAGTCGTTTTTAGATGTTTTTCGTTTTAAAATTCAAGATTTGGTACAGGCCCACCTGGCAGGTTCCAGTAATTTGGACACAGTGTTTTACCAGCCATAGTTTTCTCCCCAAATCTCATTCTGATTAACCTTTAAACTGGGCATGACCATTGACCCTGTTAATTCAGCACGCTGCCTTGGGGTCATCTTTAACCAGTCCCTCTCCTTCTCTAACCATATTAATAACGCTGCCAAAACCTGCCGCTTTTTCCTCCGCAACATTGCCAAGATACACCCCTTTCTTTCGCAAGTAACAACTAAGAAACTAATCCATGCCCTTATCCTTTCCCTCTTAGATTACTGCAATCTCCTCGTAGCTTACAAAATCCTTCTGCTAACATTCAAAGCCCTTCACTGCTCTGCTCCTCACTACATTTCTTCACTGGTCACTCTGCACGTTCCTGGTCGTCTCCTCCGCTCCTCTCAGAGCCTCCGTCTTCTTACACCATCCACACCCATTGGGCTTTCTCGTCTTAAACCTTTCTATCTCGCTGCTCCTTCCCTCTGGAACTCTATCCCTGAATCCCTTCGTAGGGAACACTCATCCACTCTCTTTAAGATAAAGCTCAGCTGTTACATTCTGGAGAACTAAAACATTATTTTGCCCAGTCCTGCGCTTAAGGGCAAATGCCCATACCTGGTGCCTCTTACCTTCCAATTCGTGCCTGTATGTTACCCAACCACTTAGATTGTAAGCTCTACGGGGCAGGGACCTCCTTCCTACTGTGTCTCATACCACATGGCACTTACTCCCTGTGTATTTATACTTTTATCTTTATTTATTGTATTTATTATAACACTTGTCCTCCCTGTGTGTAATTGTGTATATTGTACAGCGCTGCGTATCCTTGTGGCGCTTTATAAATAAAGTTATACATACATACATCTATAGGGAAAAACTGTCCTTCTCCCTACATTTCACCCTAAATGGCCTCACTCTGGCCTTCCCCGAAGCCATAGCTCTGCACCAGCTCCCGGAGGGCTGCCTGACAGTTGGGGAAGCACTGCCTTGAGGCACAGTGTTCCACATAACCTAGATTCCAAGCATTCTATATAAAATACCCAATATCTGTAATATATTTTGCTAATGGTACAAAATGCATATTGTGATCATACACAATATAAGGCGAAGGGCGAAGAGAGACGGGGAGATTAGTCGCCACAATTTTTATGAAAACTAGTAGTGGCAACTAATAACCCAATGGTGGCGCCTCTGTTCTCAAACCAGCAAGTTGCTGCATGCAAAGGTACCCGCTCTGGTACAAGTCGCAGTTACTCTATCGGTGCCGATCATGTGGTGTGACTAGATTTTAAAATCTCGGTGATTAATTATTTTTATTTTGCCCCTTTTGGATACATTATATATAAAACAGGACATAAGTAAGCTGGGTATCCTATTATAAGCCATCATTATAGCCATGATGATACCAGATTAGGGTTGCCACCTGGTTTTGACCCAGACAGCCCAGTTTTCAGAAGGGCTGTCCGGTCCAAAACTTCCTGCCCAGTTTTCCAAATTAGAAAAACCAGACAGGACTCACAGTGATTGTCCAATTGGTGATCACCATGTCATAACCCTGTGACGTTACCTTCCCAACCCATGATATCGGTGACCAGCCCTCTCCTCCCCTTGTGATATCACCACCCACTCCTTACCTGGAGACAGATTTTGGCACAAGTGGGAACCCTATACTGGATCAAATATGCAACTGGTTTTAAAGCAGTGAAGCAGCATCCCTATAGGCCAGGGATCCCAACCTTTCTTACTCGTGAGCCACAGTCAAATGTAAAAAGACTTGGAGAGCAACACAAGCACCATAAAAGTTCATGGAGGAGCCAAATAAGGGCTGTGATTGGCTATTAGGGGCCTCTATGCACCCTATCAGCTTACAGGGGCTTTATTTGGTAGGAAATCTTGTTTTTATTCAACCAAAACTTGCCACCAAGTCAGGAATTCAAAAATAACTCCCTGGTTTGGGGGCACTGGGAGCAACACCCAAGGGGTTGGGGAGCAGCATGTTGCCCCCGAGCCACTGGTTGGGGATCACTGGTATAGGCATATAGGACAGTGGTAGAGGGACAAAAGGGTTACCCTTCCCCACAGTCCAGACCAGGCCTCCGAGGGTGCACTATAGAGTCTGACTTAAGGGCTCACTCTTACAACAATTAGATGTAGAGAGTGCTAAATGCTGATGGGAATTATTCTTGGCTGGGACCTTCTAAAACTGAGTGATCCTCTGGTACTAGAAACCAACCTTAGATCTAGGTAAGATCCCTTGGTGGGAGGGCATACAGTGACCCCTACAGGAATTCCTTGTCCACCCTGAGGTCTTCAGATCAGAGAAACATGGCAATAAAGCAAGTTATATACAGGTAGGTACCAGTTTTCAGACTGTATATGCTGGCCAGATGATCCTGCCCGGTGTTTATGCACCATTGATATAGCTTGGTCCCGTGGGCCGATCAGTTGGATACCACTGACAAGATGGTGGTTGGAAATTATGCCCTAAACCCAATTCAACCTTCAATTATGGGTAACTGTCATGAATGTAAATGATAATATACTGTGGGTGACAGCAAAATAAATTAACATTTCTATGACCTCATTTTATTTTCGGATGCGAGAATCTTTTTAAATTAGGAAAACCAGCTGTCCCTTGTTTTGGAAGCTCTGTTATGAACTGGAGCCAGATGAAGAAAACTCCCTTATTTAAATAACAAGCAGTCGCTTGAGAACAATTAGCTTTACCATGAGCAAACTCTGTCAGGGTAGACGAGCCATAAATAGAAACCCGAAAATTACAGCGAATGCAAATAAATAAAAAAAAAACGCTCCGGCTGTGATGTTTCTAAAGATCTTGATTTACACGGAATCAGTCAGTCGATTTATATCTCTCGGCGATGAACAATTCATTTGTGGAATCAGAAAATAGCCCATCAGGCTGCCGCTGGGGCCCCTGAGGTTCGGCCTCCTGGGATTCGGGTCGTCCTGCGGTTTTAGATGAATAGTTGCGGCTTATGATTTCAAATTAGGAATCAACTCTCGGGGGAGGCAGCTCGCTAATTGTTTTGCAAATAAAAGGGAGGTGCGTTTATAGAATTTTAGAAAACGTTATGTTATTTAACTGTGAAATAACTGCAAAATGAGAAGCCTCAATTGCCTCTCTCAGTGGCCAATCTATCACCTCGCTGGCTCGCCAATTTATTAGCACTCATATAGGCTCAAATCATGTAAAGGGATAATAATACAAGATTTTTTACTGTAAATAAGCGACACCATCCAAATCAGCTAGCCATTTATTGCTTTTTTATAATCTACCATTAAAGGACATGTAAACCCTCCACAAATACATTGAATCAGTAAACAGCCTGAAATCTTTAAACACCTGCCACTCTGGCTGTTAAAAGGTTAATATTAAGGCTGCAGCATCCCCTTAATCACATAGGATTGCTTCTCCTTCTCTGACCCACTCAGTCCCTCCCTTAGGAAAAGACTTTGGCTCTTGGCTACTGAGCATGCTCAGTTCTTCTCAACTTATGTTACTAAACACACCCTCCAGTCTAGCAGCCAATGAAGAGTTAACATTGCTGGTTTCCATAGAAACTCTGCTCTAGCTGTCTGCTCCTATTTTTTCTTCTAACCCCCTCGCTTGAGCTCAGCTTAACCATTATAGTATTCAATCTAAGCAGGAGTTTATATCAAAGTACGTTCTGCCTGTGTAAGCCTGCATTCTTCATTGCTGTTTGTAGATGTAGATGTAAATGTAAATGTTACTGATGAAGAGGGAAAAATGTCCGCTGGGTGAAAGCTGCTATTTGTTTTAGGAATATATGATTGTGCTGGCTAATGAGGGGGTATATGCAGTTCAAATGATGCTGTCTGGGTGGGGGAGATGCCTAGCTCAGTGTTTTTCAACCTTTTTTGGGCAAAGGCACACTTGTTTCATGAAAAAAATCACGAGGCACACCACCATTAGAAAATGTTAAAAAATTTAACTCTGTGCCCAGCAGCAGTGCCCCCCTAGTACATTGGTGCCAAGAGCAGTGCCCCCCTAGTACACTGGTGCCAAGAGCAGTGCCCCCCTAGTACATTGGTGCCCAGCAGCAGTGCCCCCCTAGTACATTGGTGCCAAGAGCAGTGCCCCCCTAGTACATTGGTGCCCAGCAGCAGTGCCCCCCGGTACATTGGTGCCAAGAGCCAGCCCCCCTAGTACATTGGTGCCCAGCAGCAGTGCCCCCATAAGTCAGTGTGCCCCGTGGCCCCCCCTATTAATTGGTGCCCAGCAGCATTTTACTTCTGCTCTTCGGCGGCTTCAGCAGCATCTTCCCCTCACGCGCGCCGCCTCTGCACTTCTGCCTACACGCGACCGCACACAGGCCCTTTTATAACGTTGCGCCCCGTGCGTACTGACGTCACCCGTACACACGGGGCGCAACCAATGACAGGGCCCGGATTTTATTAAAGGCCCGAGCTACTAAGAAAAACTGTAGCATCGCCGGGCCCCCTTTGAAAGTAAAAATTGGGGCCCTGCCTACGGCACACCAGGCGGAACAGCGGTTGAAAAACGCTGGCCTAGCTAATACAAATGGTAGAATAATGTAGGGTTTACATGTCTTTTAAGCTAAAACTGGGGGCTTTCCAACTGTCTGAAAAGCATCCATGATCCCTTTCCATGGCTCCTATAGTAGAAAAAGAAACTGTGGACAGAACTGGTTTGTTACCAACAGGGAGTTTATTTGTCCAAATATGGAGTAGCCTCAGTCTCCCTGGTTGCCCTGTTTAGCTCAAGAAATAACAAATGCCATAGATTAAAACAATAGGCTAAAAGAATATTCAGCACAAGCCCTATTCATTGCATTGACATTGAACAGGGGTTATACTGCATTAAGGTCACAACATGACTGGAAGTCTATTATGGCAGGGGTATGCAGAATAGAGTGGCCTAGCTGCTGTGTTTACGGATAAGCAAGGCCACTATAGTATATAAGTATAATATAATATAGTATAGTATAGTATATAAGTATAGTATAGTATATAACTATAGTATAATATATAGGTATAGTATAGTAAATAAGTATAGTATAGTATATAAGTAAAGTATAATATATAGGTATAGTATAGTATATAAGTATAATATAGTATATAAGTATAGTATAAGTATAATATATATAAGTATAGTATAACATATAATATAGTATAGTATATAAGTATAGTATATAAGTATAGTATAAGTATAATATATATACAGTAAGTGTAGTATAATATATAATATAGTATAGTATAAAAGTATAGTATAGTATATACAGTAATATAGTATAATATAATATATAAGTATATACAACTTTCTTTCTGGATATACTAAATCAAAGCACTTAAAAAATGCTAGTTTGCCTTTAAGAGGAATGGTTCTGTGAAGGTATGTTGGCAATGGAACAAGTTAAACTCTTATCCAATCAATATTCTGACTATTTAGTAGCCAAGGAAGATGTTCTTGGCCTCCTCAAATGTCCCCCTGACCTCCCCTCTAATCCTCGTCTCAGCTTGAGAAATGCTGCTGCCACACACTGCTGGGTGATTAAGGCCTGAGGCTAACGGCACACGTGGCAAAAAATAGAAAATAATATATAATTCTAGGGGCTCTTAGTTGAGGCGGACATCTTCCCACGTGTACATGTCCATTTAGCTCATTTCCTTATGCTGTCTGCTTGGAATTGTTGGTAAATCCAGTCAGCTACTGATCAGTTCTGTAACCCCCACCGGGCAGAGCAGACTCCTTTTAGTCTCTACCCATTCTCTTGGCCACTTCTGTTGGCCAGAGATGACGAGATCTAGATCTTGGAGAATAAAGATCTTGGAGATCTTAGAGAATAAACTGGGGGTCTCACAATGCATATCAATGAGTCGAACTGGAAGGAGCAGGGCCCACCGGGACTGCCTCAGGGCCCCTGCACCCCCAGTGACCCTTGCTGCCTTCACACCCCACTGCAGGTGCCCCCAACACAGATGGGGCACAGATCTTCCCTGCTAAAGGGCTGTGGGTGCCTTGGGCTGGTACAGAAGCTTAAAACATAACATACAACTTGTCTGCCCTACTTCTTTAGTTAGGCTTTAGTTCTCTTCTAAGGTCAGAATCAGACCTGAAAGAGTCTATGGAAGAGGAAAGCAGAAAAGCAAGGCCTTGTTACTGAACAGCCTTTCAAACGCAAAAAACAGCTTCAGTTTCTGTTCATGTTAAACCCTACTACTGCACTTAAATAAAAACAAGTGGCAAAGTACAGGGATGTCCTATCGGAGGCCCTCCAGGTCCAGCTGATATTCAGCAGCTACTCCAGCAGCAGACAAAAGCCTAAGGATAACGTTACATGCCGGCAGGCAAACTGCCAACAACACCCATGCCACTTGTCTTAATAGCAAGCTTAATTGCAAGCACTTGTCAAAGTTGGTATAAGTGGGTTTTTATCCCAAAAATGCACTTTTTAACCATTTTAGGCCTAAAACTGCCTATTGCACATCTAGTGAGACCAGCAGGTGCCATTAAATTCAGTTACAGAAAACTGTCAGTTTTCAGGCCGGAAAGGTGATAGATCAACAACACTTGGGGGGCTGCAAAACCCAACAACATGCTCATTTTAGTAACAATAACCATGTAAATAGAGAAACCTAATTCTGCGTGCCTAAGTTGAATGACACCCTGGTTCATGTACAAGTGATGTAGCGCTAGCGGCTGGCAGCAATATTTATTTGATTTAGATTTTTTTTTTCTTTGCCCAAAAGCAGCATTAATAATCCCTGATTATAGCAGCAGCAAGATCCGGACTTCCTACGCTCCCTGGGGCTGAACTAAATATAGCCGAAAATCAATGAGGAAGGGCCCTTTTCTCTTGCACTCCTGCAATCTCCAGCTAACTATGCCAAAAACTCCCACCGCTATCCCCCTATAGAGCCAGAGAAACAGCCCTGGGTGCCCCAATGTGTCGGCAACAGTGGAACGTTTCCATGCAGTGCTAAGCATTTTCAATTTAGTAGAAAAGAAATGACTAGAGCTGATTAAAATGAAAACATGGGAAAATCTCTGGGTGAGAACTGGGGAGACTGGTCCTTTGTTCCCATAGAGAACCCTGAAAGTCCAGTCAGTTAGGGTGATAGCTGGGCTAATACGCATGTCCTACGTATTCTGTGACTGGACCTTCAAGGAAGCACTGGATGAAGGTTGAACCTTCAAGTGGGGTTTGAACTGATGTGGGGGCACCACAACATTATTCAACATCTGCTTTTAAATATTTTAGGGTAAAATTCTAGTACAGGCATGGGACCTGTTATCCAGAATGCTTGGGACCTGGGGTTTTCCGGATAAGGAAAATGAAATAAACCCAATAGGGCTGTTCTGCCCCCAATAAGGGGTAATTATATCTTAGTTGGGATCAAGTACAGGTACTGTTTTATTATTACAGAGAAAAGGGAATCATTTAACCATGAAATAAACCCAATAGGGCTGTTCTGCCCCCAATAAGGGGTAATTATATCTTAGTTGGGATCAAGTACAGGTACTGTTTTATTATTACAGAGAAAAGGGAATCATTTAACCATTAAATAAACCCAATAGGGCTGTTCTGCCCCAATAAGGGGTAATTATATCTTAGTTGGGATCAAGTACAGGTACTGTTTTATTATTACAGAGAAAAAGGAAATCACTTTTAAAAATTTGAATTATTTGCTTATAATAGAGTCTATGGGAGATGACCTTTCCGTAATTCGGAACTTTCTGGATAACAGGTTTCCGAATAAGGTATCCCATACCTGTATATAAAAAACTGTGGCTCGTCATTATAAAAAAACTGGGGCACGTCATTATACTGGCTGACCTTCTAAATATACCAGTCCAAAATGTGGCACATTATACAGCTACAATCCCAAGCACTGATTTACAAAGATACATTTGCGCACACTGCCAGCTATCAGTATGCATGCCAATATTAAAGGGGAACTCCACCCAAACACAACTTGAGATTTTTGAAAAGTAAACATAATTTCAAGCAACTTTGCCCCGCCCCCTGATCCCCTGCTGATCTGGCCGACTACTTTGTGACTCAAATAATGTAATAGTAGTGAAATCAGTGTTTTAGTCCCTCCTCCCCTGCTAGGATATCAAATGATGCAGACAGAGAAGAGAGACATGCAGCTGGATTTCAGCATATAAAAATTATATTTATTCATACTTTGTGAAGGAACAGATTACAGGGATAAATGTTTGGGGTTTGGGGGGGGTTGTGTTTTTTGAGTTCCCCTTTAATAACACATTAATGCAATCGAAACATTGGAAATTTAGGTCCTATTTGTAAACTGTGTATCATGTTCAGTCATGAAATATAAAGAGTTCATACACGGGCAGATTTAAGCTGCCGATTCGGGAGTTTATCTGGCTGTGTATGGGGCCCCCGACAGGCGCCCTGATCAAAATCTCACCAAAAAATCGACCAGGTGTCAATTGGGCAGGTTTGATTTTCCCATTGGATCATAGATGAAATGAACACATAGGCCCAATATAGCTCACCTAATGGAGGGAATATCAGGAAAAGAGACCTTGCCCAGATCTTACCCTAACTATGAAGCATCAGTTAAAGAATATAAGCTAGGAGGGTTTGTTCATTTTCAGTATTGGTATTTGTTAACGCCAAAATTATGAATTTTCCAGATCAAAAGTAATATTTACCTTCTGTGATTGCCATTTGCAGAGATGCATATAAGAAAAGAGAAGAAAAAGATATAAGAGATATTTACTGAGACAATATCAGTAGAGAGCTATTCATTGACATTATTAGTAAACAGCTATACAGCAATATAATTGGTAAAGAGCTATACTGTGACTGCAGTAAGCTATTCAGCAACATTGTTAGTAAAGAGCTATGCAGTACATTATCCATAGAGAGAGCTGTTTAGTGACATTATTAGTAGAGAGCAATACAGGGGCATTAATAGTAGGGAACAAAACATAAAAACACTAAGGATCAATTAAAAAAATACATCCCCCTATTTTAGGGACATGAATAACAGGTTCATACGTAACCTCCGCCAAATCTTGTACAATAAATCATTTTCCAAAAAGAGGTAAATTATAATCGGCATTTGATTCCTGACACCTTCTAAACTCTCCTTTTTTTTAAAAAGATATTACTAGTAGAGAGCCATATACTTATATAATTAGTAGAGAGCTATATAGTGTAGTTATATGATCAGAAGTGTTTACTATTAGAAAGCTATACAACTATATCATTAATATAGAGCTATACAATTCTTTTATTAGTAGAGAGCTATACAATGATATTATTAGTATAGCTATACAGTTATATTACTATGAGAGAGCTACAGTATACAACTTTATCATTAACAGAGAGCTATACAGTTATATTAATAGTATAGTTATACAGTTATATTACTATTAGAGAGCTATACAGCTATATTCTTTTTTGAGACCTATAAAGTGATAATATTATTAAAGAACTATACAATTATATCATTAATAGAGAGCTATACAATTATATCATTAGTAGAGAGCTATACAATTATATCATTAATAGAGAGCTATACAATTATATTAGTAGTAGAGAGCTATACAATTATATCATTAATAGAGAGCTATACAATTATATTAGTAGTAGAAAGCTCTCCTAGGACATTATCAGTAGACGGCTATACAGTTATATTACTAGAAGTGAGCTATACAGTCTTATTATTTGTAAAACCTACACAGTTATATTATTACTTGAGAGCTCGACAGTTATATTATTGTTCCCTATGGGGCACATCACAGGGAATCCTTGCTTAAACCATAGAGCCTAAGAGAAAAAATATTACCCGCAGGAGATTGTATTTCCTTCCTGAGACAAAGTGTCAGAAAATACCCAATAATGCAGAGGACTGGGGACACTTTACATCCGGCTTAATCATAGCAAAACTCCTTTCTTCACATTTTTACACAATTAAGCCAGAATGCTACATGTAAAGCGTTTTATGTCTCCCCATTCCGCTTCATTACAGGGTATTTTCAAGTGCTTTGTCTCCCTCAGGAGAAGAGGAGAACAGAACACCCCTTCTCTGAATATTTGTTTATACATAGAACAGGGAGGTGCCATATTGCTTGCCGTAGCTAAAACATAGCAACAGTTAATATTTAAAGTACAAAATGAGCAGCTTCCTAGGAGAATGTTACAATGGATACAATCATTATGGCAACTCCCCCTGATATACAGTATATGAACGCAGTATACAGATAGGGACTGCTGCCTGACACAACAGTCGGTATATCTTCATACTGTATTTCAGGTCTAATAAATACAGGTATTGGATCCCTTATCCGGAAACCCATTATCCAGAAAGCTCCGAATTACGGAAAGCCCGTCTCCCATAGACTCCATTTCAATCAAATAATTCAGAATTTTAAAACTGATTTCCTTTTTCTCTGTAGAAATAAAATGGTGCCTTGTAATTGATCTCAACTAAGATATAAATAATCCTTATTGGATGCAAAACAATCCTTTTGGGTTTAATTCATGTTTTATTGATTTTTTAGTAGACTTAAGGTATGGAGATCCAAATTACGGAAAGACCCCTTATCCGGAATACCATTGGTCCCGAGCATTCTGGATAACGGGTCCTATACCTGTATGTATAATACAAATACACAGACAAGGAAGGTTGCGCACACACAGTTCCCTACAACATGGCAGCTCCTATCCCACAATATGCAATGTTTCATGTAAAGAAAACAGTATGACATCTCCCACCTATGTATATAAATGCATAGCTTTTTATTATCTCTTATAAACAAATGATAAATCCTCTCTTTATCTCCGGGGGGAAAAGCCTACGTATTACACCATTCAGTAAGAGAAGCACTGAAGCCAGAAGGCACGGCGGCACAGGCAGGTTATTAGCCACGAGCCAATCACTTACATGCTTTGATATGTTGCAGCTCCGGGAATCCACGTTAAAGCTGATGAAGACAAAAGAAAACAGTGTCAGTTCAGAGAGAATAGAGAGCCAGTGGCACACATCTGCAAACCCAGCATCCCCTAACAGCCTCTGTGCTTAGCAAAAAAAAAAAAAAGGCTGAGGTGCCAAGGTTACCCACTGTCTCCTAAGCAGGGCAGAGATGGGCAACTTTAGTCTGCGACATAACACCCCGCCCATGATGCCACAATTCCGCCCCCTGCTCAGATCTAAGCCCACAGAAAGGTGGCAACCCTTCTATGGGTGCACCCCGCCCTGCCATTAGTAAATTAGCCCTATGATGTATAAGTGTCAGCAATAAAGTCTCATAAAGCAATAAAGTCTCATGTTAACTTCTAAGTTCACTTTTAGTGTGTTATATAATAAGCAGTTCTTCTTTGCTTTCTTATTTGCTTTCTTCGTCTTTCCAGCCTTCACATGGGGGTCAGTGTTACAGTTACATTTTATTCAGGTCTCTCCTATTTATATTCACAACGCTGGTTGGTAGGGTAATCTAGATCCTAGCAACCAGTGCCGGTTTGTAAACCGGGTGCCCCGAGGCCACCCCGGTTCTGTGTCCCCCCCATCTGCGCGATTGCGCATGCAGCACGGTTAAACTCCCATCCTGAGCAGTGGGGAGAAGTCCTGATTCCTCCGTACGGGAGCAAAACTTCAAAGTTTCACTGCGGAGGGGCACCATGCCGCCCTAAGATTGTGCCGCCCTAGGCCCGGGCCTTTGTGGCCTCGCCACAAATCCAGGCCTGCTAGCAACCAGATAGCTGCTGAAATTCCAAACTGTATAGCTGCTGAACAAATAGCTCAATAATTCCAAAACCACACATAATGAAAAATGAATACCAATTGCAAAGTGTTTTAGAATACGAGTAACTACATCATGCTAAGAGTTAATTTAAAGGTGAACAACCCCTTTAAAAGGCAGAGATGCTATACAATACATGTACAATAAGCACTGTATAGGCATATATATATATAGCAATTACACATGCCTTGAAACCCACCTAGTTCTGCAGGAACCCCAATATGTGTGGGGGTGGGGGGGGGGCATACACTCATTTCCTAAAGCTTTGCCTAAAGCTTAGCAAATAGCTGCAGGAATAAGAAGCAGATATAGAGATACAACATTGCAGTGGCATAACTCTGGCTATGTGTATACAAAATTGCCCCTTGCTGATTCTAAAGGTGACCATACACAGTAAGATTTGCTTGTTTGAGGAGGTCACCAAATGAGCGAATCTTTCCTCTAATATACCCACCTTGGGTGGGCGATATTGTACTTATGTGCTTACAATGTAGGGGATATGAAAAGTCGATGAGTGGATCTTTTCTCTGATATGCCCACCTCGGCCCTAGGGCCAAACGATCATATTACAATCTAGGGGATATGAAAAGTTGGAGTGAAGACCACATCAAACCTGCCCAATTGACACCTGGCCCACTTTTGGCCAGATATCGGTCGGGTAGGGCTGTTGGAGGGCCCCATACACGGCCACATAAGCTGCCGATTCTATCTAAAGGACTCAAATCGGCAGCTGAAATCTCCCCCTCTATGGCCACCTTTAGACTTGGAGAAGAGCAGACTTCTACTGCATTGTTTCCAGAGTCAGAACCAAGAAACAGAAAAAAATTATGAAAAAATAGTTTCAATAGCAATTCAATGAACAAATAAACTGTTTGGAAATGTGCAAACAATGTATATTGGAAATCTGCTTTGAATTACATTTTCTTTCACAGTTGTTGGGTTGAGATCCCCTTTAATTAGTGTTTACAAACAGCCGTAATGTACGCTAATCCCTCCGTGCAAGCACATAATCTGCCCATGGAAGTCAGGTAGTATCTGTATTCCCAAACCCCATCTCGGTGGCCTATAGCTCCACTCCTTACACTGTGCCTGTGCCTGCTACCCTAGGCCGTACTAATGGGACTTGCGGGTATTTTCAGACTCAGCTGCTCTGCCTGACCCGGAATCCTCTTTCCCTGGCTAATTAATTACAGTGAAAAAAGTGCTGGAGACATTTCTGGCAAATTTACTGTGAAATCGTCCTCACCTTGTAATTCATTAGCAGAGTGTGAAGTTTCGCCTCTCAGCCCCTAATCCTACCATTTATTGCAGCGTTATTCTAAATTGGAGCTGGCAGCACCATTCTCGCCCCCCTCCCCATCGCAGGGGTTAATGGTGCAAAATTGATTTGCATTGCAAAGCAGCGCAATATTGGTTTCCCGGGCAGCCAAAGCATAGAGACAGCAGTCATTAGAGTAGGTAAGTGGGCTCACTTTCTATGTAGCCCACAAGGCTTAAAGGGCCAGCAGTTTGAAAATGGACAGATATTATATATTCTTTCCCCTGACTTTCTGTTTATCTATAATTATCTACTATACAGGGGTAGGTTTGTCCTTTTCTTAGCAGCAATTTCTTTTTTATACTTTTTCCAGATTTCAAATAGCTCTGTGAAGCTACAATTTTTGTTTTTTTTACATATCTTTCTATTCAAGCCCTTTCCTATTCATGCCATACCAACCACTGTCTGGTTGCTAGGGTAAATCGGACCCTAGCAGCCAGATAGCTGCTGAAACTCCAAACTACAGATCTGCTGAAGAAAAAACGAAATACAGGTATGGAACCTGTTATCCAGAATGCTCGGGACCTGGGGTTTTCCGGATAAGGGATCTTTCTGTGATTTGGATCTCCATAACTTAAGTCTACTAAAAAATAATTTAAATATTGATTAAACCCAATAGGGCTGTTCTGCCCCCAATAAGGGGTAATTATATCTTAGTTGGGATCAAGTACAGGTACTGTTTTATTATTACAGAGAAAAGGGAATCATTTAACCATTAAATAAACCCAATAGGACAGTTCTGCCCCCAATAAGGGGTAATTATATCTTAGTTGGGATCAAGTACAGGTACTGTTTTATTATTACAGAGAAAAGGGAATCATTTAACCATTAAATAAACCCAATAGGGCTGTTCTGCCCCCAATAAGGGGTAATTATATCTTAGTTGGGATCAAGTACAGGTACTGTTTTATTATTACAGAGAAAAGGGAATCATTTAACCATTAAATAAACCCAATAGGGCTGTTTTGCCCCCAATAAGGGGTAATTATATCTTAGTTGGGATCAACTACAGGTACTGTTTTATTATTACAGAGAAAAGGGAATCATTTAACCATTAAATAAACCCAATAGGGCTGTTCTGCCCCCAATAAGGGGTAATTATATCTTAGTTGGGATCAAGTACAGGTACTGTTTTATTATTACAGAGAAAAGGGAATCATTTAACCATTAAATAAACCCAATAGGGCTGTTCTGCCCCAATAAGGGGTAATTATATCTTAGTTGGGATCAACTACAGGTACTGTTTTATTATTACAGAGAAAAGGGAATCATTTAACCATTAAATAAACCCAATAGGGCTGTTCTGCCCCAATAAGGGGTAATTATATCTTAGTTGGGATCAAGTACAGGTACTGTTTTATTATTACAGAGAAAAGGGAATCATTTAACCATTAAATAAACCCAATAGGGCTGTTCTGCCCCAATAAGGGGTAATTATATCTTAGTTGGGATCAAGTACAGGTACTGTTTTATTATTACAGAGAAAAGGGAATCATTTAACCATTAAATAAACCCAATAGGGCTGTTCTGCCCCAATAAGGGGTAATTATATCTTAGTTGGGATCAAGTACAGGTACTGTTTTATTATTACATTTTTATTTTAAAAATTAGAATTATTGGCTTATTATAATGGAGTCTATTGGAGATGGCCTTTCCATAATTTGGAAGTTTCTTGATAACAGATTTCCGGATAAGGGATTCCATACCTTTAATACAAAAACCAAAAAAATAAAAATAAAAACTAACTAAGACTAATTTAGAAATCTGTATAGGAATCTCCCCAGCGGCATTAGACTATAATTTAATTTAAAGGGGAAATACCTGTGTGATTACATGTTATACACCACTATAATAATGGTCGCTATTGTTGTTGATAAGCACAGACCCAGTGCCCACAGCACCAGCAGGAGAGCAGCCGCCTCCCAAATGAATATTTCAGTGTGACCACTGGACCTGAGATCTATTAAAAATTCTTTAAATAACAGCACTTCAAGGACTTGCCGTAAGCATAATAGGGCTTTGTAGCCTGCTATATATATGAGCAGCAGAATCCTCCATTGGCCGCAGGCATCCCAAGTGTTTGTATTTATTGTCCCCACCCCTGTGCTGTGATAGGCTGACAGAGAGTGAGCATGTCCGGCTTGTTAGATGGACTTTGCAGCATGGATACGGCTTTGAACTTCCAAGTGTTTTTCTAAAGAAAGTATTGACTTAAACCAAAGGCAATCACTTCATCCATCACTTAAAGGAATACTGTCACGGGAAAACATGTTTTTTTCAAATCTCATCAGTCAATAGAGTTGCACCAGCAGAATCCTGCGCTGAAATCCATTTTTTTAAAGAGCAAACCGATTTTTTAATATTTAATTTTGAAATTTGACAAAAGGCTAGCCATTGCCTTACTTTTCCAGGTGGCCACAGCCATGTGACTTGTGATCTGATAAACTTCAGTCACACTTTACTGCTGAGCTGCAATTATGAGTGATATCCCCACTTCCCAGCAGCAGAACAGTGGAAAGGTAACAAGATAGCAGCTCCCTGACACTTGTGCTAAAGGATTCAGCTGCCTGAACTGACAGTGCCACCATGGGCTAACAGCACTACTGATACTGTCCTGAATGTTAGCAAGTGGGTAATTAGGCAAAACTGCCTACACTGCCTTTAAGTAATTTAGGGTAGCTTCAGGTATTTTTCCGCCAGTTAAAATACACTGTGAATAAATGTCCCCATGTGCCATTACCTAGTTAGCTTGTACAGTAAATGATATATATACAGTATGCTTTTGTAAATAATGGTGCATTCAGATCCTAAATACATTATACAGTGAGGGGCAGAAGTAGCAGCACCAAAAATACAGCACGCACATTCCCCCTCCCTTCTACCAACCTAATTGTGTAGCCTGTGCATGGGCCTGGGCATCAGGTCCCCCATTATGGCACATACTCAAGATTTTGGGGTGATACAAAGCTTGCCTTAATAACAGTGCCCACAAAATGGCAGCTGCCTGCTGGCTGTGATTGTATATTTCCAAGACTGAAGGAAACAAGATTTATATCATTTATATAGTATGTGAAGTTAAGTTTTCTGAACAAACACAATAGAAAATAAATTGGTATTATTTCTTAGGGTGACAGGTCCCCTTTAACGTTGGTGAATTATAACTCGATACATCAGTAGGCATTGTGTTAACCCTATGTACAACACAGACAAGACACACGCATGCCCTCTATGGCATTTCAATGTTTACAAATGTGAGTGCAAAACCCTAGGGTTTTAACTGGGGCACTACTAGCCACAGAAATAAGCAGAATAACCACCAATTGTATGACTCCTATTAGGCACCTAGATGTTTCCCTCCGAGCAGTACACTAAAGGTCCCCAAACACGAGCAGATCCGCTCGCTTGGCGATGTCCCCAAGCGAGCGGATCTTCTCCCGATACCCCCACCTACGGGTGGGCGGTATCGGGGAGTGTTTAGGTAAAAAAAAAATAATTTGATTGTTTGGCCCTGGGGCCAAACGATCGGATTATGTGGGCGGCAATGGGGCAGTCGGTTCGCGGACCGCATTAACTAGCCGATGCGGTCCCCGATCCGACTGAATTTTCTAACCTGCCCGATCAATATCTGGGCAATTTTAGGCCAGATATTGGTCGGCCAGGCCCCTCGGTTCTGCCCCTACACGGGCCAATAAGCTGCCGAATCGGTCCAAGGGACTGATATCGGCAGCTACTATTGGCCCATGTATGGGGACCTTAAGGCTTAACAGCAAACAAACATTCAAATCTAAATGCTGAGATATTAATATATATGTTGTGAAGAAACATCCCATTATATAAATCCCATTAATGTTGGTACATAGAGACACAGGAATCAAACAGGAGTAATCTCCCCCGGTTCTAATGAGCTTTAAAGAGGCCGGAAGCATCTCGGGGCTGTTAAACAAACTCTGGGTTCCCCCACCCCAGTACTTGGCGCGAATGAGCCACGGACGCCGCTGTTAGTACATCATTATCCCCATTCCTACAGAGATACAAATTAAAGTCGGGGCTGAGGATTTATACAGTTTCACGGCTTTTCCCAGTCATTTGAATTCTATTGGGTTTTCAGGGCTGAATACATTTTTGGATTTTAAAGAGACGCTGGGGGATGTAAGAGCTTTAGGGCTGCAGAGGTCATGGCCATTGCGCGACCCTCGAGGGAAACGCTTTCATTGGAACAATGGGTTCAGCATAAGAAAAATACTTGACCCTGCAGCCAATAGCAATGCCCGTCACAAGGTTGCCTCAAAGGCCAGCCCAAACCTTTATAGTTCTGACTCAAAAGACAGCAAAACTAAAGTTATAAGTGAACACTTGAAAAAACCATTTCTGCTATTCAGGGTTGGACAGGGGGGTGCAGGGCCCACATTCCCGGGGCCCTGCACCCCCCAAAATGCCCCCACTGGCCGTGTCACATGCACCCCCTGCAGGGGCCTCCGCTGCCCCCCTCTAACCCCCTGCAGGGGCCCCCACCCAAAGTCCTCACCTGAGAGCGCATAAGTGAAATGCATCAGGGGAGGACATCAGCGGTTAGGGGAAGACATTGGCGGCTAGGGAAAGCGACAACAGTGATCGGGTCTGGGTTGCTGGGGCCCGGTGTCCCGGCAGCCCAGTCTGACCCGGCTGCCATTCCATATATGATCTCTGGCAAAACCAGGTGAAAAGTGGAAATAATGTTAGTTCCATATACATGTGATCCACCTGGCTAGTCCTACCAATTCCTCTTTTTTTTTTGTGAAAATTAAAGAGGACCTGTCACCCCAAGAAATAATTCCAAATTATTTTCTTTTGTGTTTATCAGGCAAAATAAACTTCACTTACACTATATAAATAATATCAATCGTTTCCTTCAGTCCTGGAGTTTACACAATCACAGCAAGCAGGAAGGCGCCATTTTGTGGACACTGTAATGAGGCAAGCTTTGTGTCAACCCAAAATCTTGTTTATATGTCAGAATGAGGGGCCTAAAGCACAGCCCATGCACTGGCTACACAATTGCATGGTGAGGAGGGAGGAAGAAAATTGAGTGCTGAATGGAAAGTGAAAGTAATTGTCTGCCCCGCCTCTATGCCTAAAGGTGCCCATACACCTACAGATCCGCTCGCTTGGCGATGTCACCAAGCGAGCGGATCTTCTCCCGATATCCCCACCTACGGGTGGCCGATATCGGGAGAATCCAGGCTAATTCGGTCATTTGGCCCTGGGGCCAAACATTTGAATTAGAACCACGGGTATAGGCAAAGTCGGATCGGGGAACCGCATCAACGAGCCAATGCGGTCCCCGATACGACTAAATTTTTTAACCTGCCTGATCGTTATCTGCCCAATTTCAGGCCAGATATCAATCAGGCAAGCCCGTTGTTAGTGCCCATACACAGGCCGATTAGCTGCCGAATCAGTCTAAGGGACCCATATCAGCAGTTAGAATCGGCCCGTGTATGGGGACCTTAAGGCATAAGGTGTAAAGTTATAAACCTGCCAGTATTTGAACAGCTAGAGCTTCCTACCTTCCCTGACCCCCTCTGCTGCCAGATTCCTCCTAATAAGGATTTCCTGCATATGCCCCACCCATTTCCCTGCCCACTCTGCTCTTTTGCTCATTAATTGCAAAATGGCAGCAACCCTATTCAGGTGTTGTCGCAAGAGAACAAAGGTATTTCAGACCACTGACTTTTTGGGGTGAGACCAAGCTAGAATCACATGACTGGAAAAGAGCAGGCACACCCCAGTCACCCAGTAAACCATGTCCACTGTTTCCAGGTAAAAATGAACACCTTTCCTATAGAAGCAAGCCCCCCTCCCCTTCCTATACCCGAGGCGGGTTGGAGTGAATACTCTCCCTGCAGTCTGAGTAATCCCTGCAGCCACCCCCCAGCAACAGGGCTTCTATTTATGAGACTTCTGCATATGTAGAAAACACAAATCCATTGGAGCATTCTCTCGGCTCAATGTTAAGGCTGCTAATGGATTATCTCACCGATGGAAATACTAAGCTGGGCTCCGTATGATACAGGAATATCTCTGCTGTTACTATGGTATTTTATGGAGATTATGTACTGAAGTGGACAAAAGTTCAGTCAATAGGAAAACAAGGTTCTGCAGCGAGACACTGTAGATCCCAAACAGGTATATATATCATTATTATATGTATAAATCATAGGCAACTATAGAGAAAGCAGGAAAAGGTATAAGGGGCTCGGTGGGGCACTGACTGATTATCAGTTTCAATATATGTTTATGATAAATCTCTTATGCCCAATGTTTAGGGGGGCCCTAAAATGTTTTTGTTGTGGGGCCCAGTAATTCTAGTTTCACTACTGATAATAGCAAGCAAACTAATCTATCAATGTCAAACTACACAATTCAGCTTCCAAATTCACAGCAGGAGCAATCTACTTGCTGGTTCTCTAATGAGTAATCTAGAAGGCCCTTAATTAGTTTTTGTGTTTATTTGTCATTTTGCCCTGGCCCACCAGGGGGCACAATACCACAGATATGGTGGATTGCATGAAGGTCAAAATAGATGAGACTTGGCTTGAATGATTATTTAATCAACTTTACCTATAGATAGGGATGATATCCCTCGGGCACAAAAGGGGGCGGGGCTATGATGTAAAATGGGCAGGGAGGGAGGGTAATGGAGTGCATCTGGGAAGAAATCGGGGGCGGGCCAGATGCTAATCCTAAGCGTATCCCAAATTTATCAACAACTACATTGCCAGTAAATTTGCTATACCGGCCCCACCCTTGGCATGTGTTTTATTGGCTGGGCTGGTACAAAACTGGGCAGGTAGCAACCCTACCTATAGTATTCAAGGTCATTCAGGTCATATCAGGGATGTGGTCTTTATACTAAGGGGAATGTCACCTGGGGATTACTAACCCCCCAACGAGACTCCATTCTAAAGCAAATCAGATTTTAAATAAATATTTCCTTTTTCTCTGTAATAATAAAACAGTACCTGTACTTGATCCCAACTAAGATATAATTACCCCTTATTGGGGGCAGAACAGCCCTATTGGGTTTATTTAATGGTTAAATGATTCCCTTTTCTCTGTAATAATAAAACAGTACCTGTACTTGATCCCAACTAAGATATAATTACCCCTTATTGGGGGCAGAACAGCCCTATTGGGTTTATTTAATGGTTAAATGATTCCCTTTTCTCTGTAATAATAAAACAGTACCTGTAGTTGATCCCAACTAAGATATAATTACCCCTTATTGGGGGCAGAACAGCCCTATTGGGTTTATTTAATGGTTAAATGATTCCCTTTTCTCTGTAATAATAAAACAGTACCTGTACTTGATCCCAACTAAGATATAATTACCCCTTATTGGGGCAGAACAGTCCTATTGGGTTTATTTAATGGTTAAATGATTCCCTTTTCTCTGTAATAATAAAACAGTACCTGTACTTGATCCCAACTAAGATATAATTACCCCTTATTGGGGGCAGAACAGCCCTATTGGGTTTATTTCATGGTTAAATGATTCCCTTTTCTCTGTAATAATAAAACAGTACCTGTACTTGATCCCAACTAAGATATAATTACCCCTTATTGGGGGCAGAACAGCCCTATTGGGTTTAAATTATATTTAAATTACTTTGAAATTCCTTATGTGGAAAAACCCCGCCCAAGCATTCTGGATAACGGGTCCCATTCCTGTATCTAATATAAAATAATTCTGTGAAAGTCATGGAGTGACAATTTGTCAGCTCTTCCCGTCCCACGCGGGCGGCCATTCAGTGGCGCAGACAGGGAGAATGTGACCTTTTAGCCTGATTCAAATGGTCGGATCATTGTCTTGCACTGTCACTCAGCGGCTGCTGAGACTCTTCCGCGGTTTGTTAGCCTCCCAGACGCTGCTAAATATTTATATTCTGCCTCCAACAGGAACTCGCACTCTTGCTGAGCCAAATACATTCTGAACTTATTCAGCCCCTTCCCCCATTGGCTCAGTGTATAAAGGTGCCATTAATAATCATTTAATGCATTCCTTATCAGCATGGGCAAATAGGCACGCAGTAAGGCAGGGATGCTTCCAACGAGCCATATTATGCCCATGTGAATAAATACAGTCACGCACTGCTTTAAATACTTTTAGTCAGAATATATTTTTTTACATAACTCTGAATTTCATTTTATATTCCTAATAATGCCTCCTATTTGCCATTATATGCTAGTTAGGGTCGGGCTGCCTCTGTTAGAATTTAGGGTTAGGGTAAAACCCAGGGAGATGTAGGTAGGTACCTAATATATAGGGGCAGAGACAGGGGAAAGTGTTGGAAGGGCTACTGCCTGCCCTGCTCTCATTTCCCGACAGAAATAGGGGTTGGTAGCACTAGGTAGGTACCTAATATATAGGGGCAGAGACAGGGGAAAGTGTTGGAAGGGTTACTGCCTGCCCTGCTCTCATTCCCCTACAGAAATAGGGGTTGGTAGCACTAGGTAGGTACCTAATATATAGGGGCAGAGACAGGGGAAAGTGTTGGAAGGGTTACTGCCTGCTCTGCTCTCATTTCCCTACAGAAATAGGGGTTGGTAGCACTAGTTAGGTACCTAATATATAGGGGCAGAGACAGGGGAAAGTGTTGGAAGGGTTACTGCCTGCCCTGCTCTCATTTCCCTACAGAAATAGGGGTTGGTAGCACTAGGTAGGTACCTAATATATAGGGGCAGAGACAGGGGAAAGTGTTGGAAGGGTTACTGCCTGCCCTGCTCTCATTTCCCTACAGAAATAGGGGTTGGTAGCACTAGGTAGGTACCTAATATATAGGGACAGGGGAAAGTGTTGGAAGGGTTACTGCCTGCTCTTTATTTGTTTTACCCCTATCATAACAGGGGCTGGTAGCACTATATTGGGGATGCAAGGGGCATTCATTCATTAGGGGCAATGTGCAAAGTACAGTTTTTAGCTTTAAATTGACATTTTTTTCCCATGATGCAGCATTATGGGTAGCAAACAGGGCGCACTGCTCTGGTGTTTTTTGCACTTAGTAAATGAATGCAGGTTTCTGGGGCTTTCTGTAATACTTTCCTGTAATACTTATAGTTTCCACCCAATGAGAACAGTTTACTGCATAAGTTA
The DNA here is from genome assembly GCF_000004195.4 of Xenopus tropicalis. NCBI lineage: Eukaryota > Metazoa > Chordata > Amphibia > Anura > Pipidae > Xenopus > Xenopus tropicalis. The sequence goes on from NC_030680.2 coordinate 138,781,997, forward strand.
TGGTTTCCTTCGTTAGAGAATAAATGTGTTATTATATTTATTTTTCTGCATTTCCCATAACCTCATTGGCACCCGTGGGTCTCTCTCCAGCACTGTAAGCAAGAAGTCCAGTTCCCAGCAGAACCGGTGCGGCTGTTGCCATAGTGACAAACATCTGCTAATGGTTCTCCTTGCGAATGTCCCACTTATGCCTGGCTATACAGAAAGATACAAAGCCATCTTATATAAAGTATGAAGCCAAGGCAAGGGAACAGGACCAAAATAAGCAGTGCCACCTTTTCTATAATAAAGAACAGATTAGCATTGGGCACATTTAACAATGTTCTTACTATTAATATTTAATATTTAATTTTATTAAAAAAAAAAAGTTTTCTTTCTTGAGGGAGGTGAGCTTGCCTAGGTATCAGTAGGTATATAATAGCAGCAGCTTGCTCTCTCTTATTCACATTCACCTCTCATAGATTCCCTCGGGTCACATTCTGACCTTAATAAGTCCATGGAATCCAACGTTGCCACCTACCAGCCTGGCCAGTAAATATTATGTTTGATGATAATGTATTTAATAGGACACAAAATAAAAACTATAGGAAGGCCGTGACACTATACTTCCCCTTGAAGATTAATCTCTAATATCTGTGAAACACATTTTTAAAATGGCCTGCTTATGCTCTGTTACCTGCAGATGCAGCCTGACTACTCACCATTCCCTGCAACCAGGGCTGGAACTAGGGGTGGGCAGAAGAGGCAACTGCCTAGGGTGCAATGGTGGGGGGGCGCCAGGCAGGTGCCTCTTCTTTCACTTACCCCTAGTTCTGTGCCCTTTCCCCCCAACACATCACCCCCCTCCAGTGGCCCAGTAACCCCCGTGTGCGTTCATTAGTGCGGGCCCATTGTGCACCCACGGAGGGGGGGGTGGGGGCAATCCAGCTGGGATGCCTAGGGCTCCTTAGGTTGGCCAAGAAGTCATGGGGGTAGTGGGGGGACAAGCGGACACTAGAGGGGTATAAGGGTTCGGCTAGGGTAGGCAATAGAGGAACATGTCTAGCGCCCCCCCACTGTTGCACCATTCTGGCCCTGGTTATTCTGGGGGCAGTACAGAGTATACTCCTTCTCTCTCCAACTATGATGACCTCAAAGAGGTGCCTACAGTGCATGCCTGATTGATTTTAATTGGAGCAGAGGCAGTGAGCATGCCCAGTAGGCACCTTTTTAAAAGGTTTACTTGTTCTTTAATATCACTGAAACCTTATTGCCATACAATGCACACTATACTGTAGTTACTTCTTTCCCTGCTGCGGTGTGGACCTATACCATTTAGAGCCATAGCACCCAAAAACAATGCAACTGAATAGAAACAGAATACAAGTTAAAGGCAATAAAAAACAAAGAGAGCAAATTAACAGCATACGGTGGGCAAACATCATTGGATTAGGCAGACTACAAGTTCTCTGTAGTGTTCTGTGAGCCATGGGTCATTTACTCAGGCAGCAAGGAAAAGGTTCATTCAAAAAGGTTCATTTGGGGGTGTGACAGCTCTAGACATTGCAAAAAGTGGGGTCCCACAGAGCAGCAGCTCTAGGTAGGAATAGTGGGGAGGGCGTAGAAGTAACAAAAAACAAGATGGCTGTTCAAATGTTGTTGCACTTCTACACCAAGCACCCAGTAAAAGAGCTGTGGGTGCTTAATTAAGTGCAATAACATCGGAAGGGCCACCTGGCTCTACTATTTCCACTATCCCTCCACTCTTCCTCAGTCTTTCTACTCACAGTACTGTTAGATGAAGACCAGTAACAAACAAAGGTTCATAGGCTGGTTACTCTTACTTTATATAGTTAATGTGGCCCTATGAATAGTATTTTGCCCTGGGTCCCTGGTATATAGGCAGGTTTGTTATACTCACACGTCAAAACGTAGGTTCTGTTTCTCTTCGAAGAAATAATCCAGAACAAACTTGCGTACAAAGTCAGGGTTCAGGGTATTGTCAATAACTTCCGTCCGGCCAAACTGCACAGAGAAATAAGTGTTATTAGCAACACAAAGGGATGTTCCTATAGATGTATTATGTATGTACAAAGCACTGTGTACATCAATGACACATACAGTAGCAGATAATACTTGGGCTAATGTAATACAAGGTACAAAGCTTTCTCCAGCACTAGAAGCCAATCAGGTGTTTGCAACCCAACCAACAAAAGTATTTTTTGGTCATCTCAGTGCATTGAGTCTGAGCTTTCACAAGGATCCAGCACTACACAATAGAACTGCTTTCAGGTAAGCTATTGTTTCACCTACTCAGTATACTGTCAGGGTCGGACTGGGTCGCCTGTACCCGGCGGGCCCCAGCAGCCTAGACCAGACCCTGTTGCAGCTTCCCCTGGCCCCCAATGTCCTCCCCTAATGCGGTTCACATACGTGCATTCAGGGGAGGTACCTTGGGAGGTGCACACCCTGCACAGCCAGGGTCAATGGGACCTGCCAGAGAACCAAAGAAACTACCAGTCAAAGCCAGGCCCTAATGGGCAGGGCTGCCATTACTAAATTAGCAGGGCCCTCCCTCAAAAGGGCACATTGGTCAACTTAGCCCCCTAAGTACTTGACACTGACAACAAGTGGAGACCCAGTGAAAAATAAAGCTGCTTGCATACGTAGTCATGTCCCTGATCTGTCTTTGACAGGGTCAGACTGGGCCTCCGGGACACCGGGACAAATCCCAGACCCGACTCTTGGCGGCGCTCCCCCTACTCGACCACTCCTCCTCTGATGCGTTATATTTAAGCGCGCTCAGGGGAGAACACAGCCGGCGGGTCACCTGCAGGGCCCCTGGGGCGAGAGCCCCGTTGGGCCCTGCACCCCCCAGTCTGACCCTGGCCAGGCCCCAATTATGCTAAACCCCACCCACAATCAAAAAAAAACTCCCACACTCCCCACAAGCCCGACCACTGTAACCCCCAGAGAGCAGTTCACCTAATGGGCTCCAGTCTGGGACAATTCCCATCCATCCTTTAACTAATAAGACTTTATAATCCCTATCCCATTTGGCATTGTCTCCATCTATTCCGAGAATATGGGCCCCAAGGCCAAACCTAGGGGGAGGCAGCAGAGGCACATGCCTTGGGGGTAATTGGGGGGGGGGGCAATTTGGGGGAAGGAGTGAGAAGCAGGGCACAAACACGCAGGTCAGAAGGCCAATAAATAACCATTGGGCACCACTTCCCAAAACATGGCAGCATTTCAGGTCAGATGGGAATTATTTTGAATAAAGCAAAAAAAAAAAATGCACTTTTTCCCCCAAAAGTCCAACATCTCCCAGATCCAGATCAGATACACAGTCGAAGCGGCAGCCATGTTGTTATTGCTTGCTGTTATTGCTCAGGCTGCAATTAATCATGAGTAAAGCCTCTAATTCAGAGCCTGCTTTTAATTGTACCCACTCGCCTCTAATCTGGATGTGCGGAAGATTAAGAAGAGGCAGTTGAAGCGGCAGCAGCGCAGGTCAGTGAAGTCAGAGATCATTACTGTGTAAGCGCTGGGGGGACATATGGGCCCGATCTGGTTTCATTGTCATAAAGACCCATTACATAAGAGGCGGCCACCTCTTTCCCTCATTCAGGGAAAGTAATTGCTGCTACTGCTTCTTTCCTTGTTTATTAACCATCTTGCCTTCAGTTCTGCCTGCTTAATACTCCCCTAAAACATTTAAAGGGGAAATTCACCTAGGAATGTGTACATTTTTTGTGTTATTTGAATAGTTTGATTTTTTGTTAGTCAGCTTCAAATTGTATCATAACATCTGGTTGCTAGGGATCAATAACCCCCCACTCCCACCCAATGCCTTCTGGAAAGTAGATTTGTTTTAGGGCTATAGCAAACAAGGAGATTAGTCCTCCATGACAAATCTCCTCTATTGCGGGCTAATAATCTTCTCTAAATGCCTTTCCACCGGCAATAATTTAAATCGCTGGCAGGAATACATTTGCGTTGCTTCGGGTTTCTAAACTCACCCTAAGTTGCCTCAAGAGGAAACTTCGGGCGACTTCAGAAAGTCTAAGTGATGCAAATGTTTTCCCATCGGCGATTTACATTATTGCCAGAGGGAAGGCATATGAAGGAGATTAGTGCTAGAGTGCTAAGGGGCACAAGGGCGCCCCCTAAATGCTCACTTATTGAGCACTTGCACCCTGGGGTAAGCCGTGCCCTGCTCAGCAAGAGGAACAGACCCCACCACCGCCACTCCGTAAATGCCCAATGCCAGGGGCGGGCCAAGCCGACCGGGCACCCTGGGCAACCCAGTCGGCCAACTCCGCCCACCTCCCCGCCTCCCCCCCCCAACAGTGCATGTGCGCCAAAGCACAGGAGGCGGTGCAGGGGGGGCGGGGCGATTAGATCGGTCATTGCCTCCGCCGCTAATGACAAGCGGCGGAGGCAATGACAAAGTAGCACTAGGGGTAGGCAGGAGAGGCTCCTGTCTGGCACCCCTCAATCGTTGCGCCCTAGGCAGCTGCCTCCTCTGCCTACCCCTAGTTCCGGCCCTGCCCAATGCACACTGTATTGTGTAAAGTAAATGACCCCTAATATGTCCTTTGAACTGCATTGGACCAAACTATAATACTAGCAATGATTGGCTGCTGGGGGATTCCGGAGGGACACAGGTCTCTAATTATTAAATCATCTTTAACCTGTTCTTCAGCACTTTCATCAGGAGCCAATTAATCCACCAGTTGGGTGGGTTAGAACTGAACCCAGCACCCACGTGCTACAGCCCATCAATGCTAACCACTGTACCATCACTCTGCTGTCTGATTTATAGTACGTAGCACTAAACGCCAGTTCCTATAAGCCCAAAGCAGCTTTAGAGTCCTTTATGGATGCAACCCCATCAATCACCATTGTTTGTCATGGAACTGCATTGTAAAACCTTAACTGGAGGAATCACAGCCCTCCTCGACAGCTCTGGGTCTTATTGGTTCTTATATGTCTTCCTGTGGTTCCTCCAACTGAGCTTTTTGCCCTTGCAGATATGCAAGTTATGCTTAACATATAGGCCAGGGTGCAAAAATCCCCATGCACCTCCATATTGTACGGAAAATTCCTCCTTAAATATAAAACAAGGCGTATAACTGATTCAGAACCGTTTTTTGGGTTGTAAATTAGAAAAGAAATATAAAAAGGAATGTAAAACTAAATAAAAAAATATCTAAACATAAATAAAAAGAAATATAAAAAGAAAAATAAAGCAAACAATAAAGAAAATCTAATAGTATTAGGTGAAGGGCTTGTTGCTTACTTAGCTGTCAATTATCCAAAAGTTTGGAAAGAAAGAGGAAATTGTTCAAACAATATATATATATAGGTATAGGATCCATTATCTAGAACAGTGCTGTCCAACTGGCGGCCCGCGGGCCGCATGCGGCCCGCGACCCCCCTCTGTGTGGCCCCCCACCTGTCTGGCTTCTTTGATGGATTACCTTTGAGTAAGCATTAAATGTGTGGCCCCCCTGCATGGTTCCACCTCAGATTCAGGCTGTAATCCCCCTGTATTGTTTAAATATGTAATCCCCTGTGTTTTTCACACCTTTTAATACCTGCATTGTTCCCCCCTGCAGTGTTCCCACCTCAGGCTCAGACTGTAATCACCCCCATTGTTCATTTCTTCACACCTCAGACATAGGTACTGTAGGCAGAGTATGGCACATACAGCCAGCATAGGGCAGGTAGAGTATTGCACACACAGGCAGCATAGGTCAGGGAGGGTATGGCACACACAGGAAGGGTAGGGCAGGCAGAGTATGGCACACAGAGGCAGCATAGGGAAGGCAGAGTATGGCACACACAGGCAGGGTAGGACAGGCAGAGTATGGCACACACAGGCAGGGTAGGACAGGCAGAGTATGGCACACACAGACAGCATAGGACAGGCAGAGTGCTGCCTGTGTGTGCCATACTCTGCTTGCCCTATGCTGCTTGTGGGAGGTGAACTTGGCAGGGGTTTGTTGTGGGAGTTTGTTAGCAGTTGGTCCCTAAGGTGTGTAATTATGTACTGGGGGTTGCTCTGCTATCCACAGGGGAGGAGGAGGCATATGGAATTTAAGGGTATATCTTAATATGACATAATTCTTTCACATATGAATGATGGTTGATATCCCCACAGTAAGGACCAAGCATTTCGGATTTTGCTGTGCTACCACCATTGTGATAAAATAGGTGTGGTTTGAAGTGGGTGTGGTTTCAAAAAGGGGAGTGGTCAAAATTGGCTTCCATTAGCGGCCCTCCACCATGTATGCTAGAGAAATTCCGGCCCTCGGCACCGTAGAAGTTGGACAGCACTGATCTAGAATGCTCGGGACCAGGGGTAGTCTGGATAAAGGGTTTATCCATAATTTGAATCACCAAAACATTAATTAAACCCAATAGGACTGTTCTGCCCCCCAATAAGGGGTAATTATATCTTAGTTGGGATCAAGTACAGGTACTGTTTTATTATTACAGAGAAAAGGGAATCATTTAACCATTAAATAAACCCAATAGGGCTGTTCTGCCCCAATAAGGGGTAATTATATCTTAGTTGGGATCAAGTACAGGTACTGTTTTATTATTACAGAGAAAAAAGAAAACATTTATAAAACAAAAATAGGATTATTTGGTTAAAATGGAGTCAGGGCTTCGCTAATATGGAGCTTTCTAGATAATGGGTTTCCAGATAATGGATCCCATACCTGTATATATCAGATAATAGGGCTCAAGTGGGTGACAGCACCCATACGTACAGCAGCACCCCACTATTGTCACAATGAACTGCACACAGACCATCTGGCAAAGGCATAAATAATAGAGACAGCTAGAATACCGTTTCGCCGATCGCACTGTATGTCACTGTCAGACATCAAAGTTGCATCCCCTGTTAAATATTAATTGCCCAAAGCCAATGTGACACGGGCAGAATAGGCTGAGCTCATGATTTATGATGGGATGCAAAAAGAAAAATGGAATATTCGATCTTTCTCCCCTTTACTGGTCAGTTAAAATGAAATATACTGCTGTACTGACTACACTCTGGGGAAACCGAGCCTTTTAATATTTAGGGCTCACCTCAATGTCTGCAATAAACGTTGCAATTTGAGGGGATTCTCGTTTATTGGAAATCACCTGACGCAGAAAACAAACCGTCTGTGCCTATTCCTATCTATACAGGTATGGGACCTGTTATCCAGAATGCTTCTGGATTACTATTAACCTTTGAACAACAGGAATGGCAGGTGTTTAAAGGTTTCAAAAAGGCTGTTCACTGATTACATGTTTTTGGGGAGAGTTTACTTGTCTTTTAATGCTTGTCAGTTTAGTCTTTATTACCTACCTGCTACCTGATACATTTTCGACTATGAAGACCTAAAACTTTATCTCTGACTATGAAGACCTCAAACTTCTCTCTCTGACTATGAAGATCTCAAACTTCTCTCCCTGACTATGAAGACCTCAAACTTCTCTCTCTGACTATGAAGATCTCTAACTTCTCTCCCTGACTATGAAGACCTCAAACTTCTCTCCCTGACTATGAAGATCTCAAACTTCTCTCCCTGACTATGAAGACCTCAAACTTCTCTCTCTGACTATGAAGATCTCAAACTTCTCTCCCTGACTATGAAGACCTCAAACTTCTCTCTCTGACTATGAAGATCTCAAACTTCTCTCCCTGACTATGAAGACCTCAAACTTCTCTCTCTGACTATGAAGATCTCAAACTTCTCTCCCTGACTATGAAGACCTCAAACTTCTCTCTCTGACTATGAAGATCTCAAACTTCTCTCCCTGACTATGAAGACCTCAAACTTCTCTCTCTGACAATGAAGACCTCAAACGTCTCTCCCTGACTATGAAGACTCAAACTTCTCTCTCTGACTATGAAGATCTCAAACTTCTCTCCCTGACTATGAAGACCTCAAACTTCTCTCTCTGACAATGAAGACCTCACACTTCTTTCCCTGACTATGAAGACTCAAACTTCTCTCTCTGACTATGAAGATCTCAAACTTCTCTCCCTGACTATGAAGACCTCAAACTTCTCTCCCTGACTATGAAGACCTAAAACTTCTCTCTCTCTGACTATAAAGACCTCAAACTTCTCTCTCTGACTATGAAGATCTCAAACTTCTCTCCCTGACTATGAAGATCTCAAACTTCTCTCTCTGACTATGAAGATCTCAAACTTCTCTCCCTGACTATGAAGACCTTAAACTTCTCTCCCTGACTATGAAGACTCAAACTTCTCTCTCTGACTATGAAGACTCAAACTTCTCTCTCTGACTATAAAGACCTCAAACTTCTCTCTCTGACTATGAAGACTCAAACTTCTCTCTCTGACTATGAAGACTCAAACTTCTCTCTCTGACTATAAAGACCTCAAACTTCTCTCTCTGACTATGAAGACCTCAAACTTCTCTCTCTGACTATGAAGACTCAAACTTCTCTCTCTGACTATGAAGACTCAAACTTCTCTCTGACTATGAAGACCTCAAACTTCTCTCTCCAGTCCAGTCCCTTCAGCCGTCCAAGTGGGCACTCCGCCTCAGAACTAAGAACCCTACTGCCTATCCCAGCCAGAGATTCTGCCCCTAAATCTTGCACATGGATCCCTGATAAGCGAGTAGGATGTGGAACCACAATACACGTAATGATTTCTATTTTCCATGTTGCTGTCTGTTTATTTATTTTAGTCGTGTTTCTTTATAATCCTCATCCACATTGTAAATCCGCTCCCTACCCATCTGCGTGTCTGTATCTAGCCTCTCGCCCCTGTCTGCCTCCAGTGCTCAGATCTGCCCCCCACATATAAATTACTCCCTGTCTTTGCCTCATCTCCTTAAATCTTTGCGCATACCAAAAACAATTCCGGTCACCGATTCTATTAAATAACGTTTAATTAGCAGATATTGAAACCATCAATCTCCTTAAATGAATTTGGTGCAAGAGAACATCGTTAAAAATCCTATTTACTTTTCCTTTCGTTTAAGTCTTAAATATGATGTTGTTTATAAATATTTAGCACGTGTTTTATCGATTTGGCTTTCAGACCTGCTGCATAATTCAACAGTGTGCCTTATCTTCCGGCTCTAATGTTCAAATAACTGGGACTAGGCTTTGTCTTTCTCTTGCACACAGGTCAGATGCTAACGGTGCAGGTCAGAGAGGTCTATAGGGGAAGCTTGAAACCTTAATCAGATTGCTGGGCGCGACTGGGTCAGAATGCTCATGAGTCACATGCTTCACGGAAAGGAAACGGCTCCATTCAAGCAGAAAAAGAGACGCTAAATTTGAAACTGAATAATGAGTAAATACGTCAACTCAAGATGTGACAAGCGAGTGGCCGGAACACATAAAACCTTTTACGAAATACTTGTATATTCTAAATAATAATAGAGAAACCCCAAACAACATTAATAGTAAAGGGAAATACTACATAATAAGTTGTCATGGGCACAAAAAACATTATCTATAATGTTTATATGTATCAAATAATATCTATGGACATTTATAGGTACAAGAATGGTTATAGATATCAGTATATGGGCAAGGGCACTGCTGCCATGAAGGCGCCCCCCCAAATTACCAGGGGTGGCCAAAAGCAGCTCCAAGTAGCTTTAAGAGCTGAATATTCAGTGTTTAAACTGGAAATACCCCTCTCTCCCCCTGAATCCCCTCTGGTGCAAGAAAAGGTAAGTGGGCGGGAAGCAGCATTGCAGGAACTCCCTTAAGGTGGCTTTGAGGTCAGAAACGCCCATGGCGGGTTGCAGCCGGGTTCGGGTTGAGCTCTTCTGCTCACCCTCCCCACCTGCAACCTTACATTGTCAGCTTCCTCTTCCGGCTCTCTAATTTATAGGTGTGCGCCAAGCATGCCCCGCCCCTTTTGTGACATCATTGCTGGGTGGACGCGGGTCTATAAATAGAGGAAGGGAGACAGGTCGGGTAGGGTTAGGGTTGAGAGCGGGCGGGTTAGGGTTGGGTGCGGGTCGAGGATTTCTTGACCAGCACATCAGTAATCAGGATGTAGTAGGGGGGCAGTTGGTGATATAAGGGGGTGCTAACATGACATAAGGAGGTAGCACAATGATGTTAGGGGCTGGTGCAGTGACATAAGGGGCGGGTCATTTGGTAAAAATGAAATGGATTGGGTGCAGGGCCAGCAGAGAGGCCCTAAGATGCCTAAAATAGCAGGGAGTGGTATGCTTTAGAGCTACATCTGGCAGGCCAGGTTCAGAACGATAGAGATTGCAATTAAATTGCGAGTACATTTGTAAAACGTGGCTTGTGTTTTATTGGCTTCAGCCGTGGCTGGGTAGCAAGTGGCAGCCCTGCTGACAGAATGGGCTCTTTGAGACATTTTGGAGGCCTCTGCTGCTGCTGGTAAGGGCTGAGTAAGACTAGATAAAAATGTAATAATCCCAGCCCGCTCTGCAATCCCTACTCACTTGTGATTGTGATCATTGCCAGAAACGTGTCAGGATGAGTTTAAGGAGAGAGAGAATCCCAATCAGCTCATTATTTGACTAATTCTGTGTATATAAGCAGCATTTATTTGTCTTTTATTAGACAGTATGAGGGCAGAGCTTATTGTTTGCAGAGAGCGACCCTTCTGTGCATATTAAACAATATCTCAGATGTCTCCAGCATGAGTAATAACATTAACATTGAATTTTGTGTGCATTTTAACACTATTAATACAGATACTGGTGTCTATACATGGTCCTTATATAATGTGTTGTTGTGCCCAGAGTGCATAGATACAAGAGTCCCTCTGGTATTGCCTCTGCCTTGAGGCATCAGTCAGTGTTCCTGGATAGGCCCATCTATCAACATTCTCATTTTTGTGGTTTTAGAGGTTCTCTTGAAACCATGACTAAATTTATTTCCATGCCTAGTCATTTAGGATACAAATTGAAAAAGCACAAACGAATAAAAATGAAACAAAACTCATATACATGAATATTTTAGGTAAAACGGCACCCATAGACAGTAAAAAGCTAAACAAACTAAACCAAATGGTCCCGGTGCTCCAAACCCCCAGCTCCAGGGAACGGACAAACCGCTAGACATCAAAACAAAAATGGACAGGGGAAGGGCACTCTGGTGATCCAAAAGCCGGCCATTCCAATAGTTAAAAAGAAAAAGACTTGATTATATACTCATGTCAAATAGCCTGACGCGTTTCGTGTCCATCCAACACTTAATCATAGGCTTAAAGGACCAATAGGAGAAAAAAGAGGGAGAGGACTATACATCTTTTTCTTTTTAACTATTGGAATGGCCTGCTTTTGGATCACCAGAGTGCCCTACCCCTGTCCATTTTTGCTTTCAAATGAATCCCCCCCTCCCCAGATAAACTCTAAAAGCCCAAAGTAAGATTGTTTCAATTTGCCTAGGACAGCTTTTAGATGGCAAAGTTTTGTATTAGTGGTTTTCGTGGTTTTTAGATCTCAAAAAAATGGAGTTTTAGCCCATGAAAATACGAAAGCCTACACAAGCAGCTGTCTAGTGAATAGATTGATGCTTTGTACAGATTTTAGGAAGAAACTTGCTTGCAATACAACAATACAGTCAGTCGCTAAGTGAAACTCGCTGTGCTGATAAAAAAAATGAAGCAATTTGCACTAATATTTTGCACTTTGCACTGACTCGGTAAATGAGCCCTTTTGTGGGGCTAAACACAAAAACAAATCATTTACTCTATTTATCTCTACGCTGATCCCGATTTAACTTCCCAGGTTCAAATCCTCCCTGACCTATAAAATAGCAATTAGATTTCTCTTCAGATCAGTGACTATTGAATTAATTCAGTGACTGCATATGCCTTCATTACGCAAAAAATTCAGATATGAGTGTAAAGGGGGGTTGGAATGGGGGAAAATCCCACTGCACTCCCCTGGGCCACTGATCTCCCTCCCCCAGTGAGTCCTAAGGTAACTATATTGTACATGTGCTTGGGGGAGAGGGTTGGACAGGCGGTGGGGCGCTGCTGAGGGGGTGTGGGGGCCCCTGGAGCATTAGCATCCCCCAGTCCGACTCTGGTCTAAAGTATGAACAAGCTTGAGAATAAGCCTCTCTCTCCTGTTGGCAGAAAGGTCAATAGCTTAATTACTCCTACGGTTACTTTTAATGACCAGACATTCCTAATTTATTTGCCGGAATCCACAATGGAACCCCAAACTGTCTAGGGTGGGTCTCCATGATCCCAATTCATTCAGTGTCATTTCTTCCTACAACAGAAAACTGTTACTGAACTTTTATCATGTAACCTGCGCCTTTTTTAGAGATTGACTAAAGTGTAATTGAAACCCACAGTTACGGTGTGTGGTTTAAAGGGTTAGTTTACCTTTAAGTTAATTTGAAGCATGTGATGGCCAATTCTTAGCAACATTTCAATTGGTCTTTGTTTTTTTTTTACAATTTGATTTTTTCTTCTGCCTCTATCAAATAGGTGTCACTAACAACAGCGACACGTTCCAGTTTTAATAGGAACATGTCACTTTACCTTCAGATACCCTGGCATTGCCCCCTGCCTCCCCTGAGACAAAACCATGACAAATAGAAATTCACAAATACGATATCTTAAACCTGATGAGACCATATAGGAATCAGTGGCAGACGTCCCTTTTACAACTGGAAGATCTTCCTTTGCTTTGTGGTTTTCAAGTTTATTTACACTGGCTTGTGTGCTACAATACAAAAAAATTGTGGTTTTTGTGCTTTTTCTATTTGGATCTTTTGATAAATGACTGACATGGACATGGACAGTGTCGGACTGGGGTGCCAAGGGCCCACCAGGAAGCATTAAACCGTAGGCCCACTCTCCCCTTCTCTGTTCACTTACTTTCTTTAGTCTCTTAATTACTTCTTTTATCATACTATTATCTATCCTTTCCTCCATTTCTTCTCATATAGAATTGAGTAATGGTTATAGTATAGGCATACAGTACAAGGCAAATGGTTGGGTGAGCAGGAGGGCCCACTGACCCCTGGGCCCACCGGGAGATCTCCTGGTATCCTAGTGAGCCAGTCCGACACTGTTCGTGGAAACGAGCTTAGTTGTGGGTTTCAATAAATATAAAACAACAAAAATCGGAATGTTAATAAATGCCCCCCTAAATGTTATGCGGATCCAGTGAGAGTTTCCAGAGAAACAAACCCTTAGGAGCTTATTCCCTTCTAATAAAACAAGTTGCCCCGTAAAGGTATTAAGTTACTATCAGTTGCTGTTCAAATCCAGAACATAACATTTTGTATCTCTGCTTCCCGGCACTGCCATGGCTTTATAGCTTTGTGAGCGAGATGTAATAAATCTCCGCAGCCGGCCAGGGTCTGCTTTGCTATATTAATATACAGGGAAATCCCAGAAGGGAGGAAATCCCGTCCAATAAATCCAGCTTACTGGTTGGCTATTCATAGTCACAAGCTTTAGGAAATGGAAGCGCCACCGAGAAAAACAGAGAGACATACTCCGGAGCAGATGGCGGGGAGGACTAGGCTCTGCGCAATACACCAGCTTTGGAGAACAGACAGTAACAGGGACGTGCTCCCCCGGGTTCTCTGGAGTGCAACTCATTCCAACCAAATATTTCAGCTCAAAGCAAAAAGGGTTTCTCTGATATGTTTCATTTTCTTTTAACTCCGTGGAAACCAAAGAATAAACACATTTCTACGCAAAGCTGTTAAATGTAAAGGGGAAGTCAACCATAAAATAGTCTTTTAGTCGGATGGAAGCAACAGAAAAGCTGGAGACACATAGGATGATTTTTGGCAAATCTGAACCATTGGTTGGATAGTGTTCAAAATGGCAACACTATTTGATGGAGTTGAATTTCATAGACAACTGTTTATGCATCATAGCCTGACCTGTTCCCCCACATGATAAATTCTAAGGTGGACACAGTTGCACAAATTCACGTTGGATGCCTTATTGGGCTTTGTCCAATGCCGCACACATTTTATGAATGCCCAGGCAGGAATAACAAGAGCTAATCTTGCTCCAGGTACAGTAACCCATAGCAATCAATGGGCAGTTTGCATTTACAGGTCTTCTGTTTGACACAGTCAGTTGCTATGGGTTACTAGACCCAAACAGATTGATGTAATAGTTTCTCTATGTGCTTGAAATTCTATAGATATCACCCCTCCACATCTGGCACATTATGAGGGATGGGGGGCACCAAGGAGCAAGTAAATATTTGATGTCACCTTAGAGCTGTATGGTATGTGGTAAATCTAGGGATTATTTACCAATACAAGCACTAGGCCACTTAAGGTCAGTTACCCTATACACTAATAATTTTAGTGCAATTTGGCCTAGATTTTTAAAACAGTCATAAGTTTGGGTCAAGCATTTATAATGCACCAGAGAAACCCAAACCCCCACCCTAATATTTCCACCTGACAAATACAAAGGACAAATAATAATTTAAAAACTATAGTAGCCCTATATAGTATAGTAGTATAGGGGTGGTTCACCTTTATGTTAACTTTTAGGATGTTGTAAAATGACCAATTCTTGGCAACTTTTAATTTGGTCTTTAGTATTTATTTTATATAGTTTTATAGTTTATTTGCCTTCTTCTTCTAACTCCTTGCAGCTTTCCAATGGCGATCACTGACCCCGGCAGCAAAAAAACCTATTCCTCTGAGATGCTATAGTTTTACTGTTATAGTCACTTTTTATACCTTTTATTTGTCACTTTTTATACCTTTTAATAGTCCTCTCCTATTCTTCTACCAGGTTCTTGTTCAAATCACTCCCTGGTTGCTAAGGTAACTTGGACCCTAGCAACCAGATAACTGCTGAAACTCTGAACTTAAGAGCTGCTGAACATAAACCTACATTAAAAACTTGCATATAATTAGTGATGGGCGAAATGTTTCGCCAGGCATGGATTCGCGGCGAATTTCCGCGTTTCGCCATTGGCGGATTGTTTCGCGAAACGGATGAAAAAATTCGCCGCACGTCCAAAAATTGTCGCTGGCGTAAAAAAAGAATAGTCGTGGGCAACAAAATAATAGCTGTGCGACGAAACAATAGCCGCACACGACAAAATAATAGCCGCGCGACAAAATAATAGCCATTGGCGATGAAATAATAGCCGCGCGACAAAATAATAGCCATTGGCGATGAAATAATAGCCGCACGACAAAATAATAGCCGCACGACAAAATAATAGCCATTGGCGATGAAATAATAGCCGCACGACAAAATAATAGCCGCGCGACAAAATAATAGCCATTGGCGATGAAATAATAGCCGCACGACAAAATAATAGCCATTGGCGATGAAATAATAGCCGCGCGACAAAATAATAGCCATTGGCGATGAAATAATAGCCGCACGACAAAATAATAGCCGCACGACAAAATAATAGCCATTGGCAACAATTTTTTTTGTCGCACAACTTTTTCGCCGTTTCGCGAATTTTTCGCCATTTTGCGGATCTTTTGAAAGATTCGCAAATTTTTTGGCGAAGCGAAACGGAACAGATTCGCTCATCACTACATATAATAAAACATGAAGGCCAACTGCAAATCGTCTCAGAATATTACTCTCTACATGATACTAAAGGTTGACTCAAAGGTGCACACCCCCTTTACTGAATGTACTAATGACGCACATAGGGCAGTGACTCGCAGTGACCCCCTTGTGACTCTCTAGCTGTTGCTAAACTACAATTCCCATCATCTTAATGACACTGACTGGCTGGATCTTATCAAGCGGCCTCAAGTTGAGCCTCATTGACGTGCACTTTAGCGCTTGTTAACCTTGGAGATCCAGAATGCAGTCCCAATTTCTAGTCCTACCTGTGCAACCAATTAACCATAAACGAGCCATGACTGTCCAATCAGAAGGTAGAAAAGGCGGCCGCCCTGCAGTATATTTATATAAGCCGCTGTGAATGAAGAGAGATGGGAAAAGACAGCTAATTAATTGAATCAGGCTGGAGAGGAGTGAGGCAGAAATGCATCAATTTGGTTTGTGCTGGCGTGACCGCAGTCAGATTTCCCAGTGGACGCACCACTCATCTTATCTCCTCCTTTCCACGTCTTCAGCTCAACTTTATTAGATCCTATTAGGGGCTCGGGGTGTCTTGACCCGTTTCCCAACCCGAAGCTGCTCGGAGGTGCTTGCCCAGCTGTTATCACTGACACTGACACTGAGCCGTAACCCATAGCACCTCCATACAACAACATTCACAGACATTAAACGGGTGGTTCACCTTCAGGTTAACTTTTAGTGTGTAATAGAATGAATATTTACCATCTTCTACTGACTCTTTCCAGGTTTTAAATGGGGGTCACTGACCCCAACAGCCAAAAATTAATTGCTCTGTGAGGCTACAAATGTATTGTAATTCTTACTTTTTATTGATTTTCTTTCTATTTAGGCCCTCCTCTATTCATATTCCTGTCTCTCTTTCAAACCATTGCCTAGTTACTAGGTTAAACTGGATAGCTGCCTAAATCCAAACCGGAGTGTTGCTGACCAAAAGGTTAAATATAGGTATGGGATCCCTTATCCGGAAACCCGTTATCCAGAAAGCTCCGAATTACGGAAAGCCTGTCTCACATAGACTCCATTTTAATCAAATAATTCAGAATTTTAAACATTATTTCCTTTTTCTTTGTAGTAATAAAACAGTACCTGTACTTGATCCCAACTAAGATATAATTACCCCTTATTGGGGCAGAACAGCCCTATTGGGTTTATTTAATGGTTAAATGATTCCCTTTTCTCTGTAATAATAAAACAGTACCCGTACTTGATCCCAACTAAGATATAATTACCCCTTATTGGGGCAGAACAGCCCTATTGGGTTTATTTAATGGTTAAATGAGTCCCTTTTCTCTGTAATAATAAAACAGTACCTGTACTTGATCCCAACTAAGATATAATTACCCCTTATTGGGGGCAGAACAGCCCTATTGGGTTTATTTAATGGTTAAATGAGTCCCTTTTCTCTGTAATAATAAAACAGTACCCGTACTTGATCCCAACTAAGATATAATTACCCCTTATTGGGGCAGAACAGCCCTATTGGGTTTATTTAATGGTTAAATGATTCCCTTTTCTCTGTAATAATAAAACAGTACCTGTACTTGATCCCAACTAAGATATAATTACCCCTTATTGGGGGCAGAACAATCCTATTGGGTTTATTTAATGGTTAAATGATTCCCTTTTCTCTGTAATAATAAAACAGTACCTGTACTTGATCCCAACTAAGATATAATTAATCCTTATTGGATGCAAAACAAGCCTATTGGGTTTATTTCATGTTTTATTGATTTTTTAATAGACTTAAGGTATGGAGATCCAAATTATGGAAAAACCCCTTTTCCGGAATACCTTTGGTCCTCAGCATTCTGGATAATGGGTCCTATACCTGTACTTTAAAAATGGCAAATAGTACAAAATAAGGACCAATTGCAAACTGTCTCAGAATAGCACCCCACATCATACTAAAAGTTACTTTAAAGGTTAACAACCCCTTTTTAGCTCCTACTAGGCATGTCTAGCAAAGAATCTCTGCAATGCTTTGAGCAGAAAGCCCTATTATGTTAAATGTGCCCATACTAATGGGGCCAAACTAGGGTTGCCACCTTACCCCTGTAATACTGGCCACTAAAAGTCAACCCGCACCCAACCCTTATAGATAGCAATTTGTACATTAGTGAAGGAAGAGGGAATTGTTGCGATTGGTCGCCGCGACTGTGTTTTTTAAAATTTGCGGCGACCAATCGCCCTGCGTGTCTTTGACCTAAGGGGTCTAACCTGCCCTCTCCCAGCCCCAGCCCTACTCAACCCCTCTATTAATAGATACATGCCTGACCCGCCCATCTCTGACATCATGAAAGGGGTGGGGCAGGCCCACGTCTATAAAATGAGGAGGCCGGAAGCTGGCAGTCTAAAGGTCCCCATACACGGGCCGATTGTAGCTGTCGATATCGGTCCCTTGGACCAATTCGGCTGCTTATCGGCCCGTGTATGGGCACTACCGACAGTCATACCTGACCGATATCTGGCCTGAAATTGGGCAGATATAATTCGGGCAGGTTAAAAAATCTAGGCAGATCGGGGACCGCATCGACTTGTTGATGCGGTCCCCGAACCGACTTTGCTTGGGGCCAAACGATTGAATTAGCCTACACGTTCCCGATATGGCCCACCCGTAGATGGTCACCAAGCGAGCGAATCTTCACGTGTATGGGGACCTTAAGGTTGCGGGACGGGGGGAATGGAAGGAGTTAGTTATGTAGGATATGGATTCAATATGCGGCTGGTATTAAAGGGGTGAGGTGGCAAAAACCCTTCTCAGCTGTTCATGGTTCAGATATGAGTTGGGCAGGGTGGAAAGACTGGAACTGGAGATATTATCAAGCCTGGGGCTACTAAATCCAGACACAGCACCTGATCCCCTTCCATGTAGTGGCCTATGAGGCTAAACATGACCTTTGGCAAACCACCATTTTGCTGATTTTGACAGTAAATGAGCACCCTACAGCTTTGGTGTGCCTGCATCCTTCCCATCGTTGTAATACACACTTTCAGCATGTATATATATTAATATACTGTACTGAATTACAAAGCAGCCTACTGAAGAATGCCCCCACAAATATGCTGATACACGGCACCAAACAAATACATATAATCCAGCAGGAAATAGATACAGGGTTTCCCCAAATGTGGGGCTGAGTAGTCATCTATCTTTATGGTAATTGTTTCACCAGCATTTGGAAACAGTTCACAGCACATGCTCTGGGCCCAAGGACCCAACGACTATGACACATAGTGGGGGCTCATTTATAAACACGGGGCAAATTTGCACCTGGGCAGTAACTCATGGCAACCAGTCAGTGATTAGCTTTTCATCACCAGCTTCAAGTAAAACAATGAAAGCAAAAATCTGATTGGTTGCCACGGGCAACTGCCCTTGTGCATATTTGCCCGGAGTTTGTAAATGACCCCCAGTAAGTGTGGACTTTCTGCCCACATGCTCAGTTACAGGCTGCTTCACCCATGTCATTGTGCCATGTCAATACCAGAAGAGAAAACATATAGCGCCATAAGCCTTGGGGGCTGACCCACAATACCCAAACTATATTCACTATAATATTCCTGACACAAGTCTAATTCATTTAGATTCACACATTACATGGCAGCTTAAAAACGAGTGCATTTTGCATTAGCAGCAGCCACACATTTGAGGATTGTTTTTTTGACTACCCCTAAGCTTAGCTTCTCAACAGCAGCCCAGAGCCCACTGAGCATGGGCAGTGCCACTGACACTCAGTAGATAGCATAACAAGATCAGAAGATGAGGAGCCCTCATTCATTACTGTTATAGGGCTGCTACACCACTGGGCTGGTACAGTAGACGCAGTGTATAAAATACAGCATTTCTATCCATATTCTTTTTTAGTTTTTTTTCCATTATGTACTGTATAACCCCTGCCTCTCCCACGCCAGGCGTGTTGATGAGCACCTACTGAGAAAATAATGGCCGTTGTTGCTGCGCCATGGCGAGCCCTAATGCACCGTTGCATCCTGCTCACAAATAATTCAAACAGGGCAATAAAACGCCAGACCGTTGCTTATTCTAATAAGGCCCTACCTTTGTACATTGTCATACATTGTGCATCTATTAGAGGCTCGTTCTCTTACCTCTGTCCATTCCTTGTTGCCAACTCCTTGCACATACAGAACAACCACTGGAAAAGACAGAAGATATTTCAATAGGCAGCTAAAGTAAATGCACAGTCAGAATAATCACCTGCTCTGGGGTCCCATAATCACTTTATTTTCTAACACCCCCATCCCCCCCCCCCGAGAGTTCACAGGAGATACAGACTTGCACATTGCTGCTGCTAATCTCTTGCTTCATTTCTCTGTGTTTGTCTTCCTTCTTATATTAAATACTTTGTCATCATAACACAGTACAGGCTGGATTGCTCACATCTAGGGTACTAGGAAAATAGAATAGATAGAAAAAATGGGTAGGTACCACTCTGTCAGTTAGTTGGCATCAGTATCAGACTGGGACTAGGGTGGCCACCTTTTTCTGCCAATAATACCGGTTGGGGATGGGGTGTGATGTCATTGGGGGGGCTATGATGTAAGGGGTGGGGCAAAGGTGTTTGGGGCCAGGAAATGGGTGGGGAAATGGGCAGCGTTATAGGCGGAGCAGAGGGTGGCCCATGGTTATAAAGAGTGAGAGGGTCAGGAAGGGAGGGATATATAGGGCATTACAAATTTACCGGTGGCAACCCTGACTGGGGGTGGCATAGGGTGGGGAATTCTTCTCCATTGCTGGGGGAGTATCCTTTTTATAAAAAGCAATCCTGTGCTATTAAACGGCTACAGTCTTGGCTTACAGTGGTTTCCTAAACCCAAGAAATGTCCCAGAATTCCTTTTTCCTCAGTTCCGTGACCCAAGAAGAATCCTGTGGCATCAAACTCACCTGGGTCAGATTTAGAGAAGGTGTCCATATCCAGTAGGCTCCTATGGAGAGAAAAAAAAGTCTGTGAATGAACGGCAAGTAAATGCAAATACATCTATTATAACTCTGTTGTACTCCATGTAGTATGTTGATCCAGCCCTGGCTGTGCGTAGGGGTTGTAAGTACAAAAAAATACAAAAAAAATCCATTAAAAAGTTGCACAGATTTGGACCATCTGGATATATACATATAACAGCTCATGTGTAAAACCCTGCTTCATCTAAATATTTTCACTACTTTTTTAGCAGTATGTGCCATTTGGTAATCCTAAATAAAAATCGCCATTTTAAGTACTAAGGGCCGCCACTTCCTGTCAGCTGATCTCTGAGGGAGCACACAGCCCATCACTAAATGGCGGCTCAAGGGAAAGGATGTAAATGGGCAATTTTTACTGATGTGTATGATGTGCATGAAAGGGACATAAAAATAAGCCTGAATACCTGGCATCGTAACCTAAATAGAACTATATACAGGTATGGGACCTGTTATACAGAATGCTCGGGACCTGGGGTTTTCCAGATAATGGTTCTTTTCATAATTTGGATCTCCATTTAAACTTTAAATAAACCCAATAGGGCTGTTCTGCCCCCAATAAGGGGTAATTATATCTTAGTTGGGATCAAGTACAGGTACTGTTTTATTATTACAGAGAAAAGGGAATCATTTAACCATTAAATAAACCCAATAGGGCTGTTCTGCCCCAATAAGGGGTAATTATATCTTAGTTGGGATCAAGTACAGGTACTGTTTTATTATTACAGAGAAAAGGGAATCATTTAACCATTAAATAAACCCAATAGGGCTGTTCTGCCCCAATAAGGGGTAATTATATCTTAGTTGGGATCAAGTACAAGGAACTGTTTTATTATTACAGAGAAAGGGGAATCATTTAACCATTAATTAAACCCAATAGGGCTGTTCTGCCCCCAATAAGGGGTAATTATATCTTAGTTGGGATCAAGTACAGGTACTGTTTTATTATTACAGAGAAAAGGGAATCATTTAACCATTAAATAAACCCAATAGGGCTGTTCTGCCCCAATAAGGGGTAATTATATCTTAGTTGGGATCAAGTACAGGTACTGTTTTATTATTACAGAGAGAAAGGAAATTTGATTAAAATGGAGTCTATGGGAGATGACCTTCCCGTAATTTGAAACTCTCTGGATAATGGGTTTCTGTATAAGGAATCCCATATACCTGTGCTATTTTAGGCAAAAGCTGCCCAGAGAGAGACAGAGAGAGAACATAGATGTACATCTGGCACATACATTACCCTTCACTGAGCACAATGAAGCAAAGTAGAGAATTAAAGTCAGTGTGCCTTTAAGGCATCTCCCGTCCCTTTCATACATGTATTTACCGCACCACAGAGCTAAAGCATATTCATGTTTATTTTATTGACTCCATTTCTTCACGTAAAACCAATTACTTATTAAAAATAGAGATATTTTTAGCCGTAGCCACATATTGCTTTAAAGGTTCTGCCTTTAACACTTCAGGTAAACTTAATATATGCATTTACGCTTTAACTGCCAGGGGGATTCAACTGTTGAAATAACGGGGGGAGATAATTTGATGTGATGTGGCACAAAGGGACTGGGGTGTTTATCTGAGCCACACAATGTACCACGTGGGCAGAAAGATGGCAGCAAATGTGATAAAGAGAAGAAGGTAATTGTTGCTTAAAGCACTCGTTTGGGGGGGGGGTTACTCTCTAATGGATACAGAGAGAGATTGGCTGTCGGCAGGGCTCTCCGCTGAGAGGAGTCAGATTGACAGGCCCCATCTCACTAATGGGATGTAAAACTCGCCAAGAGTAAAATATTGATCACTTGATAAAGAGGCAGAGTGGAATCTCCCCTCAGAGGCGCCACGTGCATCCTGTCAGTGGGGGGGGGTTACAGGGGGGTATCTGCGCCTACCTGCTTACTAATAAGCTACAAGCCAAGCAAGCTAATGAAACGTGGAGAAATTGAACTTCTAATTGAGTTACATACACCGGAAAGTGCTGGGTCCAACTAAGCTAGCGGCCAGCGTGCTCCCCACCCACCCAGCATCATAGTCCCAGAGCCGATGACTTTTGAGGCTGGAAAAGTTCTTCTTTTTTGCCTTCTATTTGATCCAAGAAAGTTTCTTTCTGACTCCACAATATCAATGGGGCCGTTTTGTGGATCAAGGGTTAATTTATTGTATAATCATGGATTCGCAGCTAATTTCCCCATGTTGCCACTGGTGAATTGTTTCGCAAAACTTCCGTGAAAATTTTCCGCGAAAAAATTCGATGCGCGTTTTTTTTTTTGCCGCACATTAGGGATTGGTTCAAAATACTTTCAAATCCCAGTTGCATTCCTACAGTGTTGGACTGGGGTGCGCAAGGCCACCGGGGCTGCCACTTAAGGGGCCCCCCACCCCATTCACAAACTTTTCCTCAGGGAAAGATCAGCGCTAATCCTGCCCCCTGCCCCACCCCCCCACACATATGCCTATTTTATTGACATGATCAAAGGTGGAGTGGGGAGCACCAGGGAGTGCCCACAGACAGTTCCCAGCGGGGACAAGGGGCAGGATTGGGTCAGTGGGGCCCACAAGGGCCAGGGTCCATCAAGTTTTCTCCCAAAGTCCAGGGTCAGACTGGGCTACTGGGACACCGGGAAAAATCCAGCTCTAGTGGGCCCTGGCGGCCCAGACCCGACCCTTGCCTGCGCTCCCCCTGCCCGGACCGCTCCTACACTGACGCGTTAAATTACTCGGGGGAAGATGTCGGGTGGGGGCCCTGCGAGTGGGGTCAGGGGGGCCCCTGGGGGGACAATTAGGGGATGCAACCGGCGGGGGCCCCTGGGTCAGGAGCCCCAGTGGGCCCTTCACCCCCCAGTCCGACCCTGCCAAAGTCCCACTGACCCAGTCCGACCCAGCATTCCTATTTAATAATAATTGCCCCAATTTTATAAAACCATCCTTGTCTGCTTCCCTAAGTGATGAGACAAGTGCAGCATTGTAGCCGTATCCGATCATCATGGAATACATCGCAGGCACCGGCGATCATTGATCTGCTGATCCCCATCCTCTCCGTACGGTTATTATTCCCCCTATTTCCCTTTAACATTCCCCCCGGCGACAATACAAGAAGTAACTGTTCTCCGCGTTCCTAATCCCAAACTCTTCTAATCAGGCTCCAGTATATTGTGCTTTGTGCTTCATCCCGGAGATTTCATGTTCTGGATCTCAATTGGATGAGCTGATCTGCGTTCCGGGGCTGAGCATGTGCTCGCAAACAGACTTCCCCGCAAAGAGGCCTGCTTTGTATTCAGCCGCACAGCTAATCTCCCTCAATCCTTTCTACACATTAAGCCTTTTTTGACTCTTCGGGAGATTTTATTTATTTTTTTTTTTTTGGTACTGGAGAGAATACAAAGTCACAGCTGGCAAAGTTACCTTGATCTGCTTTCAGATAAGACTATAGGCCGGCAGGTTCTGAAGCCACAGAAAGATTAACATTACAGTAGATGAGGCCCACGGAAAAGCATGGAAGTTTGGACTCTGTCTAAGGAGACAGGGAATCGAATTAAAGGATAAGTAAGCCTTTATTTTATAAATAACTCTAATCATCCCCGATAATAACATACCTTTCTCCCTGCATGCAGATATATTTCATTTCTCTATTACAGCCAGTTCAACTACAGCTCTTTTGCTGACTTCCTTGTCTAGCGCAAAGCCCCGACCCTTTTTGCTTTCTGAGCCCTCCTCTTTCCTACTATGAAGCCCTCAAAGAGGTGCCTACTGAGCATGCTCACTGCCTTTGCTCCAATCAAAATCAATCAGACGTGCACAGTAGGCACCTCTTACATGTCATCATAGTTTGAAAAAGAAGGAGGGCTCAGAAAGAAAAAGGGGTGGGGGCTTCATGCTAGACAAGGAAGTCAGTGAAAGAGCTGTAGTTTACCTGGCTGTAATAGAAAAACAAACTAAATCCAAATGCAGGGAGAAAGGTATGTTATTTTGGGGTATGTACAGAGTAATTTTATAGATTTAAAAAAGGTTTTCTTATGCTTTAATCAGGGATGGCCAACCTGCAACCCTCCAGCCATTGCTGAACTAACACTTCTAGTATCAGTCTGACAGCCATATGCTTTTGGTGCAATGTTGGGGAACTGCAGATCAATAATAGCTGGAGGGCCATGCGCTGGACATCCCTAATGTATATGGGAAAAGATTGTTAAATACATATCGTTACATAGTAGTTAAGCTTGAAAAATGGCCATGTCTATCAAGTCCAACCCTTTATCCATGTAAATCCTATTGATCCAGAGGAAGGACACATTTTGCCTGGGGGGGGGCATTCCTTCCTGACACCAAAAGGGCAATCAGACCATTTCCTGAATCAGCTTTATAGGTTGAGGAACCGTATATTGTCTCCCTTTCTAAAATGGCAGCCAACCCTATTTAGGAACTAATGTATCTTCTAGAACAACCATTTTAAGGAGAGAATTCCCCATTGTCTCTAAATGTAGAAAAAAAAGACTTTGTGCACCTTATGATGGAACCTCCTTTCTTCTAATCTCAAGGGGGCCCTAAGGTCCTCTAGAAAGATCTATATGTATATAAGACTTAAGAGATTTCCCCTTTAGTTTATGCATTTTTCCCCCAGAGAAGCCCCTTTGATGCCGGGCCCCGGGGCAAATGCTGTTTCTGCCCTACCCAAAATATAGATCTGGCAGAGCTGTATATTAAAGCCAATGTGCGTGCTGCGTTGGCCATAAAGTCAGTCTTTCCTCTCTCACTACTCAAGCAAGGTCATTGGGGAGCTGCAGTCGGACAGAAAAAAGAACATTAATACATTCTGACATTACATAAGCTCCTTCCACTCCTGTTTCATTCCAGATGATTAAAAATTACTGCTCTAAAGGCAGCGGACTTGCTCCCCAACACTTACTCTATTAGTGAATGTCTCATTTGCTAAATGGCACACAATTGTAGGGATGGGAAGCCATTACCTCTGTATATGTGTCACCTTTGTTAGTTCCTCTCAGAAACGTGGGTTATGGAGCCTGTCAGTGAGGGTTCCCTGGGGCAAAAGGATGGGAGAGGTTATCTTACGGGACAACCCATCTTCTGTGTTAGATGTTGACATTCCCCAGCCTAGGAACCCAAGATCAGTGGGACCCATTCAGGATAGACTGCAGTGTTAGCATGAACTTAACCTTGAATATCTGCCAGGGCTCGGTTTGAGCGTTCATTTGGGACAGTGGTGTAGATTGTATCCTGCTTAAATGAGCCCAATTGGGCATTTGGTGCCCCTAACAGCCTTTTTGGTTGGCATTATGGACGCTGCAGGTCTTTTGTGAAGGGGAAAGGTCCAAAGGGTTTATGGATAAAAAATTCACGAATCTTTCAAAAGATTTGCGAAACGGTGAAAATCTCGACTATTTATTTTGACACCACAACTATTCTTTGACGCCGCGACTATTTATTTTGACGCCGCGACTATTTATTTTGACGCCACGACTATTTATTTTGACACTGCAACTATTTATTTTGATGCGTGACTATTTATTTTGACGCAGCAACTATTTAATTTGATGCACAACTATTTAATTTGACGCCACGACTATTCTTTGATGCTGCGACTATTTATTCTGACGCCGCAACTATTTATTTTGATGCACAACTATTTATTTTGACGCCGCGACTATTTATTTTGATGCCATGACTATTCTTTGACGCCGCGACTATTAATTCTGACGCCACAATTATTTATTTTGACACCACAACTATTTATTTTGATGCCACGACAATTCTTTTGATGCTTGCAACAATTTTGGGACGCGCAGCAAATTTTTCTACGGCAAATTTTTTTCATCCGTTTCGTGTAACAATCCGCCAATGGCAAAACGTGTAAATTCGCCGCAAATCCATGCCTGGTGAAACATTTCGCCCATCGCTACTTATGGACATCTAGTTATGTTCAGGGGCGATTCTAGACATATCCGCCCGCTCCCCAGCGCTTACCTTCTGAGCGCAGGAGCGGGTCCGGGGGCGGTTAGATCGCTAGTGCAGTGTCACGGTCGGCACCCAATACCAGAGCTAGTGCCAAGCACCCTGGTCTCGGCTCGTGCTTCACCAGTAGCGTGACCGCCTTTGGCTTCGGGAGGAGCCCTCAGCTACTCGGATGCCACCTGGACTTATACGAGAGGTGCAAAGCAGGAGTTCTGGCAAGCAATGGGGCACGACTGTAGAAAGTCAGTTAGGCCAAAGATCACGGTACAAATAGGGTTAAACAAGGTCGTCTTCAGGCAGGCTAGGTCGGGGCGGGCAGCAATCAAGGATAGTCAGACAGGCAAGGGTCAAACCGGGTAATCAATACAGCAGGATGAGGCGAAATCGTAGTCAAAGTATAAGCCGAGGTCAGATATGGATAATCAGAATAGTCAGGAGCAAGCCGGGTCAAAACAGGAGAATTACAGAATACAGGAACAAGAATGCACAAGGCTCAGGAAGGCACCAGGAAATCGAGTCCTATCACGGGCAATGAATGTAAGCAAAAGTCCCTTTAAATAGTTTGAATTTCGCGCCATTGTGCGATGACGTCATGAGCGTGCGTGCGCCTTTAAATTGCGAAAATGCGCGCGCACACTTAGGAAGGAGCCGGCACAGGAGGAGAACGGCGCGGCGGGCGTCCCCGCCGATGGCAGCGCGGTGGGCGTCCCCGCCGCGCTGGTAAGTGTTTCGTTACATGCAGAGAGCGCAATTGCACTCTCTGCACTAGAAGAGCCGAATTTCCGGTTTAAAAACCGGAAATTCGGCTCTTAAAGTTACCAGGAGCGGCTTTTTGCCTAATGGCAGAAGCGCCCCTGGTTATGTTCCTGACTTTAGTCCCTTCTCCAGTGCAAAGTGTAACCAGCTCTCCTGTCTGTACTGCCTGTACTCCTGGACTCTACTGGCACCGTGTACAATGTTATACGATTATATACAGGGTCGGACTGGGACGCCGGCCACCTCTAGTGGGCCCCGGCGGCCCAGACCCGACCCATGCCGGCGCTCCCCCTGCCCGACCGCTCCTCCCCTGACGCATTAAATTTACACGCTTGGGGTAGGACGTTGGGTGGGGGGCCCTGCGAGGGGGGTTAGAGGGACCCCTGCGGGGGGGGTAAGGGTGCATGGCCGGCGGGGGCACCTGCAGGGCCCCTTCACCTCCCAGTCCGACCCTGATTATACAGGATACATATAATAAAATATATCCGTAGGGTTGTAATGTACACACATGTCTGGGGCAGCATCCGAGCATTTCTGTGCTCCGAGGGGCAAACGGTCCATGATGGATGATTATGCTCGGTGTCTCCCAGAAGTGAAGGGGTTAATATTCTGTCTCATCCCCCACCTGTAGAGTATTGAAATCTCTCAATGACTTTTTAGTGACTTTGCCCAAGAAAAGAGGGGGGTATTTCTTGCTCGGTGAAAGACTTCAATAGGCTTCAGTGTCTGTGGGAATCGCTCGGCTGCTCCGTCTGTCCTCCCTGGTTCTTTACAAGGGCACTGCCTGCTGCCGCTCTCGCCGTCTATTCCTCACAGAGCCGACTCGGAGCTTCACACTCCATTCTTCACACGCTGGCTTTATGCACCGGCTGCCTTTTATGTAGACAAAATTAAATCCTATAGAAGCTGGGCCCTCGTTCCTATGAAGTCCAAGATCAAGAGCTGTTTGTCTATTCACATATTAATATGCCTTATAAAGCCCTCAGAGGCCACTGAGAATCTGTGCGTATGTAGTTCTACTATCCACGTAAGAGTTACTAAACAGGGCTAAACCATTACACTAGCAGATTGGGGGCAATGTACTTGGAACCAAGTTGCAGTTTTTCAGCAGCAAGTAGGTGGGTGTGGGGAGAGGGTGCAACTATTTGCACTTCATGGACAGGGAGTTGGGGAGGGGGCAATAAAATACCTGCCAATTAAAAAAGACTATGAGGTTGATTTACAAATGTAGGTTCTAAATTGTCCCAGTGTAGTTACCCATAGCTTTTTCTGCTGACTGGTTGCTACTGGCAACTGCACGTGTAACAGTTTGCACTCATCATTGTAGTTTATGAGTAGCTAACTTGCCGTTAGTATAGAGCTCCCCCTGTCGGCACATTATCAGGAAAATGGCGGCAGGCTAACTTGGCTTGACCACATTATACCTTTAAATGGAAGTATAGTGGCCAACATGAAAATAATATCCAAGGCTATTGGATAATGTGCGTTTCTCAGAGAGTGTTGCCCAAAAAGAAAATTCCAAAAACAAATGGAACAATGTGGGCTGGACCTCCCTATTTTGTACAGGTATGGGACCTGTTTTCCTGAATGCTTAGGGCCTTGGGTTTTCCAGATAAGGGATCTCCGTGCCTTAAATCTACTAAAAAATAATTTAAACATTAAATAAACCATAGGATAAACAATAACACAATAGGATTGTTCTGCCCCCAATAAGGATTAATTATATCTTAGTTGGGATCAAGTACAGGTACTGTTTTATTATTACAGAGAAAAGGGAATCATTTAACCATGAAATAAACCCAATAGGGCTGTTCTGCCCCCAATAAGGGGTAATTATATCTTAGTTGGGATCAAGTACAGGTACTGTTTTATTATTACAGAGAAAAGGGAATCATTTAACCATTAAATAAACCCAATAGGGCTGTTCTGCCCCCAATAAGGGGTAATTATATCTTAGTTGGGATCAAGTACAGGTACTGTTTTATTATTACAGAGAAAAGGGAATCATTTAACCATGAAATAAACCCAATAGGGCTGTTCTGCCCCCAATAAGGGGTAATTATATCTTAGTTGGGATCAAGTACAGGTACTGTTTTATTATTACAGAGAAAAATGAAATAATATGGACAAATTTGAATCATTTGATTAAAATGGAGTCTATGGGAGATGGCCTTTTTGTAATTCAGAACTTTCTATATAATGGGTTTCTCAGTGTCGGACTGAGATGCCAGGGGACCACCAGAAAACCCTAGACTATGGGCCCACTCTCATAACTTTAATACCTTTTCTCCTCCCTCAACCTCTTTATTATCCTCGTCTCTTTTCTCTACATACTATACTCTATTCTTCCATCTATCAAGCTTTCTTTTTCCCATACAGAAATAGGGAATGACCAAGAAATAGGCTAAGTAATTAGAAGCAAGAGGGGCCACTGACACCTGGGCCCATTGGGAGTTTTCCTGATATCCTGGTGGGCCAGTCCGACACTGGGGTTTCTGGACAATGGATATAATACCTGTTTATGCAAAAACTATCTTTTCACTTCTATTTGAACCCCTCATGGGACCCATTATCTTGGAGGGTAGGCAAATGCCCTTTCTGCCTTACCCTGCAACCAACCCTACCTGTCGTCCACCCCCACCCTCGGTGCTATTTATTATCCATCATTTCTCCGGCAGAGAGAAGGCAGAACTAGGAGAACCCTGTGACCTACTCTGTGCACTAATGCTACTGTTAACTCATGTTAAACAGAGGGATTGTATT
Source organism: Xenopus tropicalis (assembly GCF_000004195.4). Taxonomy (NCBI): domain Eukaryota; kingdom Metazoa; phylum Chordata; class Amphibia; order Anura; family Pipidae; genus Xenopus; species Xenopus tropicalis. The sequence goes on from NC_030680.2 coordinate 138,812,039, forward strand.
GAATATCCGCCGCCGTGCAGAGATCAGTGAGCCTCGGAGCGTGGGGTTATACAATCAGCCCTCCCTAGCCCACATTCTTTGCTTTTGCGACATATTCTCCCATTCCGGGTAAAATCCATTCTAACTCAGGCAAAGCGCGCAGCTCCAAGATTATCTCTGGGTTATATAACCTTTTATGTCCAATGTCCTCTGCTTTGTGAATGGAGGAGATGCAGCAGCCCTTCAGCAATGTGCTGGGAAATAACTACAGATGGAGCCCTAGGGGCTTCACTATTATGTCACGGTATCTCCACGGGCATTTTCTTTAATGGTGATGTACCAGCTCTGTAAAGTGCCCCTAGCAACCCACTCAGATTATCCTAAGTAATCTGAATCTAAATACTGGGTGGGCTCAGGGGCATAAAAGGGGCAAGGCCAGAGAATAACAGAGCTTGGTTGGGCATCATGTGATGCCCACCAAAAAGAGAAAACTAATTCTCAAAAGAATTTTGCGAATTTTTCTTTTGAGGATTTTTTTCTAATTTTGGGGGTTATTATGAAAATATTATTACTATAATAATACATTTATTAATAATATTTAATAACTTCAAACTCTAATATTATTTAATCTTATAGAGGTACTAGAGATGTGCCAAACCCGCCGCTTGAAGGATTTATGGGACCAAAGCCTCTCTCACGTCTTGGGGGTGTGGGCTCTGGGAACACTATCCCACCAAGGGAAAACTAACAGGTTCTGTGAACTACAGTGGGCAATGCTGACTCAATCCCAAGGTAGTGGCCCCCCTAGTCCTGCAGGTTTATGGGCTGGTCTGCCCATCCAGTGTTGAACTGGGACCCCAGGGGCCCACCAGAAAACATTAGACCATGGGCCCACTCTCCAAACTATTTTTCCTCACCCAACATCTTTATTCTCCTAGTCTCTTTTATTTACATGCTAGCCTCTATTCTTCCATCTATTTCTACTCTTCCTTCCCATTCAGAAATAGGGAATGGCCATGAAACAGGCCAAATGGTCAGGAGCAGAAGGGCCCACTGACCCCTGGGCCCACCACTGTGCCCATCACTAATAAGTACACAGAGAGACATATCTGGACAGATGGAACAGTAGACAGAACATTATCCTTTATTTATATAGTACTGACATATTCAGCATATTCATCTTTACAGAGATTATTCCCATTAGTCCCTGCCCCAGTGGAATCTACAATCTAAGTGATGGGCAACATTTGAGATTTTGTGGCATAACTAATAGTGATAATGCAGTATAATATCTTTTCATTAACAAAACATACTCAATTTTTCCTTTGTGCAACAAGCCTGGGGGCTGCAGCTGATCACTGGAGGGCACCAACCTAATGTCCCTATAACATTCACTAGGGTCCGTTGCTTATCAGGAGCCAATTAACCTGCCTCAGACACTGGGAGAAGATCAATCTATACAGGCAGTGCCCGGGGCGGCCCCAGGCTCAGGATCCCAGCTATGCCAGGCAGCACTACTAACCACTGGGCCACCATGACAGACAGATGGGCCTTATTTACTGCCTTCTTTAGATCAGAGTTGGCACTGCCATACTGATTCCCGTGCCAAAGCAAAGGGGCACCAAATGAGGATTATATGAGTTTTAGCCTTTCAGGGAATTCTGGGAACTGTAGTGGCTGAAGTGGCTACTTTATATAGTTTGTAGAGTGTAAGCTCTTTTGGGCAGGGCCCTCTTCACCTCTTGTATCGGTTATTGGTTGCTTTATATGTTACTCTGTATGTCCAATGTATGTAACCCACTTATTGTACAGTGCTGCGGAATATGTTGGCGCTTTATAAATAAATAATAATAATAATAGTTACATTCACTGGATTAATAAAGTCCAACAATAAATTATGTTTAAAAAAATCCAAGATAAGTTGCATTTGTGCTTATCGGGCGCATATAAAGAGACCCGTTCATTCCTGCCCCATTGCTCTGCTCATAAAAATGCAAAACCGGTTTTAAAAATAGCGTTCGCCTGGCTATAAGTGATTAGCAGACAGGGATTCCTCCAATCCCCTCTTAATAAGCACACAAATTAAATTCCGAAGGCTTTTCAGAGCAAATTAAATAAGGGAAGCATGTGATATTGACACAAGAAAGTGAAATTCCGAGCGTAGAATCTTTTAACTAATTGGGAACCTGAGACTTTTTGGTTTCCGTGGCCCAATTCAGTTCTGCAGAATTACATAGGTCACTTTGCACTTTGCTAAAGCACATTTTCCGTGCAAGGGGATAACCTACACTGTTATGGGCCGTGCTCCATCTGTGTTATGGAATACACTCTTCCCTTCGGCTACTGGTGGGCTGTTGGGAGTTGCAGTCGGAGGCTGCAGAATGGCCTAGGGCTTAAAAACAATACAAGGTCCTTATCACATTCATACACGCTAGGGTCAGTCATATCAGGAGCCAATTAACTGCATGTATTTGGAGTGTGGGAGGGAAACTCTCACAAGCACTGGAAGAATATTACAACTCCTTGCAGGTAGTGCCCTGGCTGGAATCAAACCAAGGGACCCTGTGCTGCTACCCATGATGCTATTGTGCTGCCAAATTGTTTTGTGGTTTGTTTATTTGCCCACTTTTAACGCAGTATAATGCTGCTCATTTAATCCTATGCCATTTGGGTGATAATGGCAGTGGCGGAACAATAGTGCCCCCCCTCCAGCAAATATTTTTTTGGAGGGGTCGTGTGTGCACAGCAGCCTATTCCCAGCCCTCCCTCGACCCACCACCCACTTGCGCCCCCCACCACTTGGGCCAGGGTAGGTAAGAATGTGGCTGGGGAGGGGAGGTTTTAAAAACTATAGAGGAAACAGTTAAAGGCCCAATGGGCCCCATTGTGACCACAGGGGCTGCTTTCTCTATAGTAATGCCACTGGATATTGGTCACTCCAGGCATTTTTGAGACCTTCATTTACTAGTTGATAAGGGGCAGATAGAAGCTTCCAGTTTTGCCTATTCAAACCAAGTCAGCAGTTTTTTGTCGCTTGCAGAGGACGCTGATATCCTGTACAACCAATATCTGGCAGAAAATCAGGCAGATATCTATCAGGCGGGTTTTCAAACCCCATTGGGCGAGGAGAGCATTGGCGCTTGATGTGGTTCTCTTCCCACAAGCCTCCCATATGATCTGCTAATTGGCCTGCTGGCCATGCAATCATATTGTTCGATTTTGGCCCAGCATGTTGGTGGCCAAATCAGGTTAAGACCTCCCCATGCAGGCAGATCTTCTAGTATACGTCCATTGAGTGAATTGGAGTTAGGGTGTAGGGTTGGATCTTACCACCCCAGTAACATGGGTAAGTGGTACCACCCCAATGACAAATGATGCTAGTAGACGCCAATTTTTCAGTTGGGAGCAGGTAATACAAGTCGAAGTCCCATGATATAAGTTATTTGTGTTCCTGTGTTTTACAGTGAGTGCGACAGCGAGCCTGGTATATACGAGCGTATGTAACTCATTTAAGGGTGAGCGCTTAAAAATGGGCAATTTCAGCATTTGTACATGCTACATTAACACCTGCCACCTTCACTTTCCAGCCTCTCACTCACGATGCTATTAGACCAAAGAACAGGCACTGCCCCCCCTACCATTTCCTTTCATCGCTTATTTGCTTCAAGATCCAAAAGCACTTGCAGCTGGTTAGGAGATACCTGTTGGCCGTACTGTGCTTCTGATTGGTGCATTATCTGATCACTGCAGTTGGCCGTGCTGTGCTTCTGATTGGTGCATTATCTGATCACTGCAGTTGGCCGTGCTGTGCTTCTGATTGGTGCATTATCTGATCACTGCAGTTGGCCGTGCTGTGCTTCTGATTGGTGCATTATCTGATCACTGCAGTTGGCCGTGCTGTGCTTCTGATTGGTGCATTATCTGATCACTGCAGTTGGCCGTGCTGAGCTTCTGATTGGTGCATTATCTGATCACTGCAGTTGGCCGTGCTGTGCTTCTGATTGATGCATTATCTGATCACTGCAGTTGGCCGTGCTGTGCTTCTGATTGGTGCATTATCTGATCACTGCAGTTGGCCGTGCTGTGCTTCTGATTGGTGCATTATCTGACCACTGCAGTTGGCCGTACTGTGCTTCTGATTGGTGCATTATCTGATCACTGCAGTTGGCCGTGCTGTGCTTCTGATTGGTGCATTATCTGACCACTGCAGTTGGCCTTTCTTGGACCAGTTGCCAGATGATTTCATTTGTTGAATGTTGTTGTTTCCCAAACCAACAAGCAGATCACATAGGGGCCCTGTGTCAGGAGAGGACCTTATTCATAGTCCAACGTGGTCCTCACCCAATGGGGGTTTTGCAGCCGTCCTGATTGATATCTGGCTGTGCCTCAGTCAATATGATCCCTTCAGTTGACAGCTTCATTTTTTTTGACTCTCAGGCTGGTTGACTGTGCTTGTTAGCGTTGGATTCTGTGACTGGGTGCCAAGCTACAAGCAGACCCGCTGCCAATTAAAGTGGCTCATACCATCATGACAGGGTATAAAGTGTTATAACAGAGAAGCTTTCCCAGTTGTCAGTGAGCGCGTACGGCTGACAGCACAGAGCAATCTAGGAGAATCATTATACGTATAAAGACACCTTGTATCATTATAAAAGCTTTGCGCTTCAGCTTTGGTGCAAAGACAGACACAACATCTCATTTAATCCGACACTTGTGTGTTATCACCAGCGCTGATCATGTAGCGCCGCACACGCCTGCTGATGGACACGTACAGATTCAGAAGCTGCCATTCCCAAACACCCACAATGTCCTCATCTACAGATGGATCTTGAGTTACCCATTCATTTGGTCACAATGTCCTACCAGAAGATTCTTGTTAGCGTCCCCAAGAGAGAACACTAAAAATAGAGATAACATCATTATGACCATTATATTGGGATATAGAGATTCTTCTTCTGTAGAACGTTAGGACCTTCAGATCATACTTATCCATCATTAAACTTCTGGCTTATGTATTGGATCAAAATGATGGCCTTGCCAATCTGTATCTGATCAGAACTTGTTTAAATATTGATCGTTAAGGCAGGAAACTCCCTTCAGCTGAGGTAAACATTGAGCAGCGGATATAGTCCATGGCCTCACATGATCCGATTGTTAGCCTAAGGCAGGGATTCACACTCAGATGTAATAAGTGTTGAGGAGCCGCACAAGCATGAAAAAGTTCTCTGGAGATGCAAAATGAGAGGCTATTTGATAGCCCCGTGTGGGCTTTTAGCCTTAAGGAGGCTCTGTTGGGAGTAAATCTGGTTCTTTTCTCTGCTCTCTGGCCTAAGTTTCAGTGGACAAATTAGATAAACATCACAATATCCACCAAAGCCATAACCAGTTATTACTGAACTCCATCTCTCATGGAGATATTCCACCAAAGCCATAACCAGTTATTACTGAACTCCATCTCTCATGGAGATATTCCACCAAAGCCATAACCAGTTATTACTGAACTCCATCTCTCATGGAGATATTCCACCAAAGCCATAACCAGTTATTACTGAACTCCATCTCTCATGGAGAGATTCCACCAAAGCCATAACCAGTTATTACTGAACTCCGTCTCTCATGGAGAGATTCCACCAAAGCCATAACCAGTTATTACTGAACTCCGTCTCTCATGGAGGGATTCCACCAAAGCCATAACCAGTTATTACTGAACTCCGTCTCTCATGGAGAGATTCCACCAAAGCCATAACCAGTTATTACTGAACTCCGTCTCTCATGGAGAGATTCCACCAAAGCCATAACCAGTTATTACTGAACTCCGTCTCTCATGGAGAGATTCCACCAAAGCCATAACCAGTTATTACTGAACTCCGTCTCTCATGGAGAGATTCCACCAAAGCCATAACCAGTTATTACTGAACTCCGTCTCTCATGGAGAGATTCCACCAAAGCCATAACCAGTTATTACTGAACTCCGTCTCTCATGGAGAGATTCCACCAAAGCCATAACCAGTTATTACTGAACTCCGTCTCTCATGGAGAGATTCCACCAAAGCCATAACCAGTTATTACTGAACTCCGTCTCTCATGGAGAGATTCCACCAAAGCCATAACCAGTTATTACTGAACTCCGTCTCTCATGGAGAGATTCCACCAAAGCCATAACCAGCTATTACTGAACTCCGTCTCTCATGGAGAGATTCCACCAAAGCCATAACCAGCTATTACTGAACTCCGTCTCTCATGGAGAGATTCCACCAAAGCCATAACCAGCTATTACTAAACTCCGTCTCTCATGGAGAGATTCCACCAAAGCCATAACCAGTTATTACTGAACTCCATCTCTCATGGAGAGATTCCACCAAAGCCATAACCAGTTATTACTGAACTCCATCTCTCATGGAGAGATTCCACCAAAGCCATAACCAGTTATTACTGAACTCCATCTCTCATGGAGAGATTCCACCAAAGCCATAATCAGTTATTACTGAACTCCGTCTCTCATGGAGAGATTCCACAAAAGCCATAACCAGTTATTACTGAACTCCGTCTCTCATGGAGAGATTCCACAAAAGCCATAACCAGTTATTACTGAACTCCGTCTCTCATAGAGAGATTCCACCAAAGCCATAACCAGTTATTACTGAACTCCATCTCTCATGGAGAGATTCCACCAAAGCCATAACCAGTTATTACTGAACTCCGTCTCTCATGGAGAGATTCCACCAAAGCCATCATTCTAGCTCCATCTTGAAAAAGGAAATCTTGGGGTGCAGAACTGAGTTTCTTATTTTTCTACAGGCAACTGGGGCTCAGCAGATCATGACCAAAGCTGAGGTTAAGAGTAGGCAATAAACTCAACTTAAATACCCTCTTTCTTAGAATAAGGAAGGAGTGGTGGAGAGTCCTGAGCTGCTAGTGTTTAGAACACCCTGGCAAGATATACAAAAAGTGCAAAAAGTGTGTAAGAGCTCCCCAGATACAGGCTTTTCAGCAGAGTTGACTTTCCTTGAGAGGTTCCCTGTACATCCTATGGAGCCGGGAGTTCCCTGCAACTTGAATTCTTATTACTTTTAATTTGAAGCCACAGGGCCAATCTATTTTGTGGAACCAAGTAATATCCCAGCTCCCCCCAGTGAATCTCATTCTGTGCCTTTTTTTTAATTAGTGCAGAGATCTGATCCCTCCGCAGTAAAGGTTTACATAATCCTGCAGCAAATTTAATAGAAGGAAACAGATTGTATAGAAAATCTGGGCCGCACACAGATGCTGGTATATAAACTGGGATTAACTCCTTATTTTGTTGGTTTAAGCGCAGTGGCACGACAGGCTCGAGGGCGGCTTAATATTATCCTTTGTGCTTTGTTTTGATATTATTAAAGTCATAAATATCAGATGATGATGGTGGCATCACATTTAGGCACCTAATATGGCCGGCTACTGACTCACTGATTCTGCAGCCTGGAATTGTGTCAAAGTGGCTACTTCTTTAACTATGTCCTGCTGGGAAGTGGGGTTCCATCGTGACTAGGTCAATATTTGTACGTTTTCTGTGTAGTTTCTGTGTATTTGCAAAGGGGTGAGCCATACAAGGATGAAAAGTTATTTGGGGGTGCCAAATAAGGGCTGTGATTGGCTATTTGGTAGCCCCATGGGGACTGTAGGCCTGCAGGAAGCTCTGCTTGGAATACAACTGGGTCTCTGTGCTTCCAAAACTTCTCTCCAAGCCAGAAAAGTAAAAATGGGCACCTACATCAGAGGGGTTGGTGAGCAACATGTTGCCCCCGAGCCACTAGTCGGGGATCACTGCTCTAAAACCATCTTGAATTACTATACACACTTTCAGAGTTGTATATCTGCGATATGGGGGGGTTGAAAGCAATACTGGCTGAAGCTTATACTGATACATATACAAACATGCCATCCCAGGGCCCTTCAGATGCATCTTGGACCTGCCCATTCTTCCCTATTTATGCCCTTTTCCACCCAGTTCATGCCCCTCCCTCCCAGAGCTCTTTGATGATTTGGGTGACTTATCCATGCATTTCAATGGTGGAGATTTGGTGCAAATTACTGGTAGTGGGTTACTAGGCTATCACTGAGGGAGGCAGGGTGTGAGGTGGGGTAAAAAAGGTGGTTGACATTTCTGAATATAGAGGATCACAGTAACTCTCTGGAGCTATAAAAGTGTAAGCTGGTGGGCAAGGGTAAGGCATGGGAGGGAGCAGGGGTGGTAGATAGGCTAGAGATAGTAAGCTGGCCATACATTGGAAGATCTCGTGATGGGCAAGGTGGGAAAGATTTTTGATCAGATATTGGTTGGGTGGGCCCACTGGAATGCCCATACACGGGCAGATAAGCTGCCGACTTGGACTGAAGGGGCCGAACCAACAGCTAAAATCTGGCCATGTATGGCCTCCTTAAAGGTAGCCATACACGTCAAGATCCGCTCGTTTGGCAAGGTCGTCAAGATCCGCTCGTTTGGCGAGGTCTTCAAGCGAGCGGATCTTCTTGCAAAATCCCCACCTACGGGTGGGCGACATCGGGGGAATTTAGGCTAATTCGGTCGCTTGGCCCCAGGGCCAATCAAATTAAAACAACGGTAATGGGCGCAGTCGGTCTGGGGACTAAATCAACAAGCCGATGCGGTCCCTGATCTGACTAAATGTATTAACCTGCCCGATCGATATCTGGCCGATTTCAGGCCAGATATCGGTCAGGCAGGCCCATCGTTGGTGCCCCTACACGGGCCGATTAGCTGCCGAAACGGTCAAAGGGGCAGATCAGATCAGCTGCTAGAATCTGCCTGTGTCTGGCCACCTTTAGTCAGTACAATGGCCTGCATAGCTTCTCACTATCTAGGGGAACCCACAGAACTCAGCTGAGTTTACTTGCTCCCCTGCTGCCTACAGTGCTGCATTATGGGGAGGTCTGGGGCATCCCACACTGCTTATCCCCTAGTACAGGCACCAGTCTGCACATAGATAGCCGCTTATATTGTTTAATTCTTCACCATACAGAGAGAAAGAGGGTTATCATGTAGTGACTCAGCTCACAGAATTCAGACAGGGCCCTTAGAAACGAGAGAGCCTCCTCCCTAGTGGCCCAATCGGAGATGAGTCAGTGGTGTAAGTAAGGCAGATGTGCAAGTGCGGCCCGGGCAGCGGCGAGGAGGCAGGGGGTAAGAAGGCAGCGCTAGAGGGATTCACATAACACACGGCTCCCAGAGCTGCAGGTGGAGGTAAAGCCGAGACGCTCTCAAGCAAACGCTGATTGCATTTGACAGGCGACCAACCAGGAGATGAAATTCTGACCAGGAAGTTCACTAATTTATGAGCAGCTATTACACATTTATAGGAGGGAAAGAAGCATCACTAAGGGGGCAGCAGGGATTTCAATGAGGATTCAGAAATGAATCAGAGTGGGGGGGGGGGGGGTTGGAGGGAAAAAAGATATAGAAGAAAAAGGACATCAGAGTTAAAAAGATAAGGATCTGTAGGAGAGTGATGAAGGGGCCACTAGCGATGAGTATGAGGGCACTGACCCCTTGGGTGGATGCACCAAACGTATTAATCACAGGGAGACAGTTTCAGGGTAGATAAGGACTAAGTGACCCACTGAGACTGTCCACTCGGCTCTCAGACCAGATTATCCAATTCTCATTGGAGCTAAAGACATGTTATATTTGTCATTGTCACCCCCCCCCCCCCCCCACACACACACACACAGACACACACCTACTGCAGGTCATTAAAATCATTCAAATAAAATGCTCAAATATGGTCCCTAAAAACAATGGGACAATTACAGTGATTCTGGGACTTATGATCTAATGACGACATTGAATTTCTGACATAAAACTGTAACTAAGTTGTGCAGCTATCAAAAATATTATTCCGAAGTGCACCACAAATCTGACACTTTTAATGCAGGGTGTGGTTTCTGGTCTTTAGTGCTCCCTTCAGAATAAAGAGCAGTGTGTTAGTGTGCTCCCTACAGAATAAAAAGCAATGTGTTAGTGTGACTGAGAATAAAGAGGAAGGTGTTAGTGTGCTCCCTTCAGAATAAAGAGCAGTGTGTTAGTGTGCTCCCTTCAGAATAAAGAGCAGTGTGTTAGTGTGCTCCCTACAGAATAAAAAGCAATGTGTTAGTGTGACAGAGAATAAAGAGGAAGGTGTTAGTGTGCACCCCACAGCCAGCGGCGTAACTTGTTCCCTCATCCTCAGTCCCCTCCCGGCCCTGAGCACACCGCTATATTTAAGGTAGGGAGAGGGGACTAAGATACAGCAGACCCCACAGCCCAGAACCCCCTGCTGCCCTGGCCCCCTCACGACCGTGGGGTCTACTGTATATACAGTAACGCCACTGCCCACAGGCTAGAAACCTGCGGTTTATTCAGCACCTATTATGAAAGGGGGCGGGACATGCTATCTGCTTCTGAGATATTTGCAGTTTTATCTGCACATACCTGACCTTTCAGAGTCTAGAGAGTGTGAGTGACCGTAGGGTTAGCAGAGTAGTCCATTGTCAGTTAGGGTGGCTAACACTGACTCTCAGAGAGAGCTGCTGTACTACAGACCTGCAAATGGCAGTGTAAAACTGCACATATCTCAGAAACTGCTCAAAACAGAAAAAGAATGTAAATTGCAAAAATGCCCAGAGAAGTATTTTTCCATCAATTCTATTTTCAGTGTCGATCCCCTTGAAGTATACACAGGGAAACAAGAAGACCCAGTTCTGCGCTCATTATTACAATAGCAGCCAAACAGCATTAAGCAGTCTAATTGGTTGTCATTAGTTATAGGCTGTGTAGGTTGGTACATAAGCCATAAGGAGGGCCTTTTAGAGCAATAAGCTCTTAACTGAGAAGGAGGGCTTATTGGATACTAATGCAGGTTCTCTCTGGAACTAGTTCCATAATGGCCCCATACTGTTTTACCCCCTCTCCATGATGAAAGGAATACCCGCTGAGCCAAGCAAACCAATACCCTATCAGTTGATTAAAACATGACTTGTCTCGCCAGGCAGCTGACTATAAGTGTGTGGTGGAGGATGCTGGGACTTGTAGTACAGCAGCAGTGCGCTCTGCCATAGCCAAGAGACAAGAAGGGTCTGTATGTTGTGTTCCGGCATATGTACATTTGTATTGTCCTTCCCACCCTCTCTTTCCCTGTACAGCTGCGCTATAAAATACCCCGGGGCCCTATATATATAATAGTTATAACGTTCCCAGTGGTGAATCTGACACTCGCTAACAATTCAGGGAGCTGATAGAGACTGCCTGGCGCAGAGCTCCATGGAAATCACACAGTTAACACATTAGTATAAAGGCACTTATGATTAGAGGCCAAACGGGCAGATGGCGGCAGCAGAAATTATTTTACCATCAGATAAATACCCCCCGGGGATTATATACGTCCGTAGGGGGTAATTATCTCCTAGTAATGGGGCCCCTGCCGTGAATACCCAAGCACTTGATGAGATGTTATGCCAGCAATGCCTAATGATTCGCTGTTTGTCAGCACTTATTAGAGGGGCCAGTGGGTACAGAGAGAAACTCTGGGCAAGTGTGGGGCGCAGCCAATATACGGTCACAGTTATTATTATTCTTATAACATTTTTTTATAAAGTGCCAACATAGGTTTGTGGGTGCTGGGTTTACTTGGATGGGTTGAACTTGATGGACTCTGGTCTTTTTTCAACCCTATGTAACTATGTAGATAATAGATCAGCAGTTATACTCTGCACCCCACGGGTGGGCCTGCTTCTGGGGTAGGGCCAAGTTGGGATTTGGACTTGGACACCAAGGGACTCCAGGTGAAAATCTTAAATAGATTGTAAGCTCTACGGGGCAGGGACCTCCTTTCTACTGTGTCTCATACCACATGGCACTTACTCCCTGTGTATTTATACTTATTTATTGTATTTATTATAACACTTGTCCTCCCTGTGTGTAATTCTGTATATTGTAAGATTGTACAGCACTGCGTACCCCTGTGGCGCTTTATAAATAAAGTTATACATACATACATAAAGCAGAATGGACATATTATACTGATAGTCTATAATGCTGGGTAGGAATACCCATCCTGCAGCTTTCTGCTTGATGCTGAATTGCAGCTCCCAGCATCTGACACCCATAGGTTGTTGGGAAATGGAGGCCAACAACAGGTAAAAGGTTGCAGCTTGGGCATCTTTGAATGACATTAGTGGGTGGCAGATATATTTTGGAGCTGATAAATATCACAGCATCCCAATGGGGAAAGCATATGGGCCAGAATGCTGGGAGTTACAGGGAATCTGCCCTGAGCAGCCAGTGGGAGTAAAGGTCCCCATACATGTGAAGATTCGCTCACTTGGCGAGGTCGCCAACGGGGAATATCGGGGAACATGTAGGCTAATTCAATCATTTGGCCCTGGGGCCAAGCGATCGAATTATAATGGCGGCAATGGGGCAGTCGGTTCGGGCCAATGCGGTCCCCAAACCGACTGAATCTTTTAACCTGCCCAATCAATATCTGCCCAATTTCAGACCAGATATCGGTCGGGTATGACTGTTAGTAGTGCCCATACACGGGTTGATAAGCTGCCGAATCGGCATTGTGTATGGGCACCTTAAGGGGATACATCTGCAGGGGGCTGTGGGCAGACACATCTGTGTCAAATTCAATCCAATCCCTATATAATGAAAAAAATTAGAATTTGCCAAAACTATGATTTTTCCCTTCCAGGTTCAGATTTGGTACTTGCAGAATCCATACCCAAAGATCCAGGGATTCCGCCTAATATCCAAACAGAGGTTCAGGGCATCTCAATTTTTAAGGCCCATGGGGGGCCCCCAGGCAAGGTCCAAAGTGCGAAAAACAGGCTCAAAGCACCAGTGCAATTCTCAAACAGTTGTGCATCTCTCTGTAGGTGCTGGGGTGGGAAGTAGGTGGCACTTGGGTGCTAATGTCAGACATTAAATGGGTTGTTTAACCTATGAGTTAACTTTTAGTATGATAGAGAGTTATATTGTTAGACCATTTGTGATTGGTCTTTGTTTTTTTATTATTTGTAGTTTTAATTATTTCAGTTTTTATTCAGCAGCTCTCCAGTTTGGAGTTCCAGCAGCTATCTGATTGCTAGGGTCCAAATTACCTTAGCAACCGGGGAGCAATTTGAATGAGAGACTGATATATGAATAGGAGAGGGTCTGAATAGAAAAATATGTTTATCATTAACAGGGAAATTGTAGCCTTACAGAGCAATAGTTTTTGGCTGCTGCAGTTAGTGACCCCCATTTGGAAGCTGCAAAAGGTTAGAAGCAGAAGGCACATAATTCAAAAGCTATAAGAAGTAAATAATGAAGACCAATTGAAAAGAACTGGTCATTCTATAACATACTAAAACTTAACTTAGTAACACTGCATTTAAGGGAAAGTACAATCCTATTCTATTGTGCATGAAAATCAAATGATCTAGAAGCAAGTTGTCCCTTCAGCACCACGGAGAGCTCTCACACTCAGCATTACTGCCCGTAGGCTTTTGCTCCCCCTATGGGTAAATCGGGGAATAGGCCTTACAGCAGCAGTGGTGGGACTGACTAACTGGTTGGGTTTATAATGCCGGCCCAGACAGGTACCAAGTGATACTGAAAGCCTCCACAATAAACTCAGCCAATTTACTCACCCAACTGCTTATTACTGTGGAACTTTGTACTAAACTGATAACTAATAATAACTAATATTAACAGGGCATTTTAAAAGCTGTTTCTAATTTGTGACCAAAATCCTGGACAATACAGAGTAACATAGCAGTTAAAGGGTAACTAAAGCTCCTTACAGCCAGCAACCCTATACGGGTATGGGACCTGTTATCCAGAATGCCCGGTACCTGGGGTTTTCTGGATAGTCTGATAAAAATCATTTAAATATTAAATAAAAATAATAGGATTGTTTTGCCCCCAATAAGGGGTAATTATATCTTAGTTGGGATCAAGTACAGGTACTGTTTTATTATTACAGAGAAAAGGGAATCATTTAACCATGAAATAAACCCAATAGGGCAGTTCTGCCCCAATAAGGGGTACTTATATCTTAGTTGGGATCAAGTACAGGTACTGTTTTATTATTACAGAGAAAAGGGAATCATTTAACCATTAAATAAACCCAATAGGGCTATTCTGCCCCAATAAGGGGTAATTATATCTTAGTTGGGATCAAGTACAGGTACTGTTTTATTATTACAGAGAAAAGGGAATCATTTAACCATTAAATAAACCCAATAGGGCTGTTCTGCCCCCAATAAGGGGTAATTATATCTTAGTTGGGATCAAGTACAGGTACTGTTTTATTATTACAGAGAAAAGGGAATCATTTAACCATTAAATAAACCCAATAGGGCTGTTCTGCCCCCAATAAGGGGTAATTATATCTTAGTTGGGATCAAGTACAGGTACTGTTTTATTATTACAGAGAAAAGGGAATCATTTAACCATTAAATAAACCCAATAGGGCTGTTCTGCCCCCAATAAGGGGTAATTATATCTTAGTTGGGATCAAGTACAGGTACTGTTTTATTATTACAGAGAAAAAGGAAATCATTTTTAAAAATTAGAATTATTTACTTATAATGGAGACTATGGGAGATGGCTTTTCCGTAATTCGGAACTTTCTGGATAATGGGTTACCAGATAAGGGATCCCATACCTGTACAATGTTAAGGAGAACCCCTGCTATGGCTCACGTTCCCCCCTGAAATTCCTTCGGTGTAGCTATTCTCCTTCTCCTGGTTTGGTAGGACAATTGAATTGGGGTCTGACCCAAATGGAATAGGGCTGCAGGCCATGGAAATATTATCATTATACCCCCTTATATAATTAAAAGCATTAAGTTTGCCCTGCAACAGTAACCCATAGCAACCAATTAGATGTTTGCTTTTAAACAGGTGACCAGTAAATTCTACCTGCTGATTGGTTGCTATGGGTTACTGCTCCTGGGCAAACTTAATGCCTTTTATTACATAACCCCCTGAATGCTCAATGGACTTTAGCTAACAGTTTAATTACACAGAATCATATAATATTCCTTTGGAAGAAACGAGTATCTTGGGTGTAAAGTCCCTTTAAGATGAAGCACAGTTGGCGATATTAACCCCTTAAGTGGTAGCGATGCTTTCTATACTGGGAGGGGGGGAGGGGACGTGGATCTGCTGTCCCTGCATTAAAGCTACAGCCGGCCTGACTCACCTGAATAGAGCGCGAGCTCCCAGCAGGAAATTTATGATCTTATCATATATGAGGTTATAGCTGCCAATGTATTTATATCCTAATCACAGTAGGTTCCCCGGGGAGCAGCAGCGCAGTGTGGAACATAAGGTCATTTTATTGCTGCTGCTGCTGTGGCCCCATAGGCACACGTTCCTACTTATTAAAAGTATATGCTCCCCCCTGTAAATAAATGGGTTACTTGGGTGGGTCACCAGGGATCACCCCCACCCCCAAACTTGCAACACGTGACTTTATTCAGCCTCAGATGAGTTGTTACTATGATACATCAATATAAGCCATGCCACTAACTATTATTCTTAACCTGACCACTCTCAAGCCAGTTCTCTTACTACTGGATTGGCTGACGAGCATATACACAGTATGGCCAGATTGCACAGATGAGGGTCACAGGGCCACCAGGAGAGTGGTGTGTCCTCTTTGCCAATGGGCACCGCACAACAGACTGTGATAGAGATACAAACCCCCATATCCCATAGTCACAAACACATGTTCTAGTAATGTCAATAAGACATGGTTTAGGGCAGTGACCCCCAACCAGTGGCTCGGGGGCAACATGTTGCTCCCCAACCCCTTGGGTGTTGCTCTCAGTGCCCCCAAACCAGGGAGTTATTATTGAATTCCTGACTTGGGGGCAAGTTTTGGTTGAATAAAAACACGATTTCCTACCAAATAAAGCCCCTGTAAGCTGATAGGGTGCATAGAGGCCCCTAATAGCCAATCACAGCCCTTATTTGGCTCCTCCATGAACTTTTATGGTGCTTGTGTTGCTCCCAAGTCTTTTTATATTTGACTGTGGCTCACGAGTAAGAAAGCTTGGGGGACCCCTGGTTTAGAGGTTAAAGAGATACTAAGGGTTCCTTAGTGCCCCTACTCAGAGCACTTGTGCCTATTGACTCTACTCAGAGCACTTGTGCCCAAGTCAGCACTTTTGAAAATCCTGTCTCCTTTCTATAAAGCTTGACCATTTTATATGACAAAATACTACTTGTATGTATTATTATTTAAGTTATTATTATTTAAGGCCTCACTGAGCACCATAGGTGGTACAATATATAATAATATAATATATAAAAGATAGATAAAGACCTCTTACGCTTGCCCTTCCCCCCAGGCAGCCACTGGGTCTGATTTTACCCTCTGGGTAATGTTTATTGCTGTGTTAAATGTCAATCTTCTACATATTACCATGTTATTGGTTGATTTTTTGATGGGGCCAGCTCCTATTAAAGTGCTACTACAGAGCCTCGGGGAAGATTGTGGGGCATTGAAATGCCTTTGTATGTATGTTTATATGTATGTATGTGTGTGTATGTATGTATGTATATATATATATATATGCATGCATGTGTGTATGTATGTATGTATGTATGTATGTGTGAATGTATGTATGTATGTATGTATGCATGTATGTGTGTATGTATATATGTTTGTATGTGTGTATATGAATGTACAGTATGTGTGTGTGTATGTGTGTGTATATGTATGTATTTATATGTATATAGCACCACCAATACACCTATACAAGGCATAAACACACAAGGGGTACAGTTATAACAGGTTAGACGGTGATAATGAGGTCCCTTCCCCGCAGAGCTTTGGGGGGCTACACCAGGCCCCCTGCCCCGAGCCCTGTGCAAAGGGATGGATACAGAATTGGCCATTGGGAAACAGAGAACAGTTTGGATTAATGATGCAATGCTAACTGGTGCCTGGAGCCACAGCTTTATTCTCCAATAAAAGGATAATTGCTACTTTTGTAAACCAACTGTAACGATGATTTGAATCATTTACATGCAAATTGGCAAAGCATTAGCGCCCGCTCTGTAAAGGCCTCTGGCTTTGTAGATTTTGTAATGGACCTTGCAGTGCAGTGTATTATTTACAGAAGGTATATATATATATATGTATATGGGTGTATATAGGGGTGTAATGCAGCCGCACTCTGGGAGGTACAGACAGGAGGCAAAGAGTGTAGCGCGCTGCAGTTGCAAAGGGGGTTGGCGGGGAGTTGTAGTTCAACAGGCTGGACTTATCCGGTTTATGTTTCTTTCCCATTGAGATGGGACCTGCATTGCCAGGGAGCACTTCATCCCTAACCCCAGCCCTAGAGATATCCAGCCATCCCAGCATCCCTTATAATATTAATATGTAAGCCGTGCAGTGAATTTGTTTTCTGCGGTTGTTGGGTCAGTGACCCTGACGACCAAACAGCATGTTGAGTTGCAGGTTGGAAACACTAATAACACTAATACAAAATTAAAAATGAAGACAGACGGCTTAGGGTTGGTTCAATATCCCTCATAAAGGGCTACCTGCAAGGAAGGGCCCAGGAGCCAAGTAGTGGCCAGTGGTGCCTAAATGGCCTCTCTAGAGCCCCCCTTTATCTGCAGATTTGCAGTTTAATCCGAGCCCCCCTGTAACAAGTTTTTCCTTTCACACCAATTACGCACATTTGCTTGTGGGATGAGCACTTATCCCTCGTCTATTCAGTGAGAGAGAGAAAGCCGACATCACTTTATCATTTCCCCAACATGTTAGAGCTGTCATGTGTGTGATGTGCAGATACGTGTTACCCATAATATATACATTATATACGTGTTACCCACGGTGCTCATACATAAGTCATATGGCATTACTGTACTACACGTGTGTGTGCCCATTCCTTCCCACTCCCCCCGTCTCTTCCACACACACATACACTGTACATGCATGCATACATAATATATACATTATATACGTGTTACCCACGGTGCTCATACATAAGTCATACAGCATTGTTCCACTACAGATGTGAGCTCTCTCTTCTAAATCTGTCTGTCTCTCTTTCTTTATATCCATCATCTATATACTGTGTGTGTGTCTATCTATCTATCTATCTATCTATCTATATATCTATATATCATATATCTACTTTCTATCTATCCATCTATTTATTCTTTCATCTAGCTCTCCCTGTACATATGAATCTGTCTGTCTCTCTTTCTTTATATCTATCATCTATATACTGTGTGTGTCTATCTATCTATCTATCATATATCTACTATATATCTATCTATGTATCTACTATCTATCTATCTATCTATCTATCTATCTATCTATCTATCTATCTATCTATCTATCATCTATCATATATCTACTATATATCTATCTATGTATCTACTATCTATCTATCTATCTATCTATCTATCTATCATCTATCTATTCTTTCATCTAGCTTTCCCTATACATATGAATCGGTCTGTCTCTCTTTCTTTATACCTATCAACTATATACTGTATCTATCTATCTATCTATCTATCTATCTATCTATCTGTCTATCTATCTATCTATTCTTTCATCTAGCTCTCCCTGTACATATGAATCTGTCTCTCTATTTCTATCTTTCTATGTCTCTCTCTCTTTCCAATCTCCCTTCTCTCTCCCCCAATCTCTCTCTCTAATCTATGTACCTACCCATCAGCCCCGTGCTTATTCCGGCCCCAGCTACCTGCCTGCCATCTATCATCTATGTACCCTGCCCGGCGCTTTCATGGCATGGATACAGACAGATACACACAATTATGGACAAAAGAGGGAGATGGGAATTCCTTTATGTGCCATTCATTCCGGCAGTGAGTGGCCTGACAGTCTATTCCCACTAATACAATGTGACTGATCTCTGGGAGCCCCTCCATATGCTTCTCCCTGTGCCCCCACTAGCGACTCGCTGAGCTCTTTGTGAAGCAAAATGCGCTGCTCTCTGCTGCTTCCCGGGTACGAGCGAGTAAAAGTCATTGTTTAACCCTTCCGACACCTGAGCAGCCATTCCCTGAGTCTCCCCCAAAGGGTTAGCACAATGATGTTGTGCAAAACAGAAATGAAATTAATGGGAACTCCCGGCTCCCCCCCCACACACAACTGTCGGCTGCCTCAGATCTAATTGTCAGCTCCATTTAGTGACCTTTAACCCCCTTTATAAGCATCCCTATACAGGGGTTATTTTCTCCTCCAGCGCTTGCTGAGTGCTCCGAGCAGGGTTAATTGGATGAGGAGCCGCTGAGTGCAGATGCCAAGGGAAGTAATTAAAAGGAACCCAGCAATGATCCCTCTCTGAGTGGCTCCGCTGATTAACTCGAGAAAATAAAGGGCAAGTGCCGGCTGAATAGGCATTAGATTGCAAGCTCTTCAGACTCATCCCTTTCACGGTTCCTCAATTGACATTAATTCGATTAACATGGTGTTTTTTTGCTTTTCCCTTCATGTAATTAATCTTGTTACGGCCAACACACACATGGACGAGCTCCCTTAAAGAGACATCCACTCCTCACAACAACTTTGTTCATATAACCATGGAGCCATTGTGACCTGTGTGTTGTTGGACTACAACTCCCGTCTAGCCGTCTAGGCTTAGGTGTGGGTGGGTGCTGGAAGTTGTAGTTCACCTGCAGCTGGAGGGCCCCATTTTGACTTAAACACAGATCATGAAAATGGAATGAAATGGGAACCTATGGGTGTAAAATTGCCCCCTGTATGGACAAAAGGTGCTTCATGGATTATCCAATAAACTAGTTGATCCTTTAGACTGTTCTAGACTGTTCCCCACACTCTTAATCACCATCTCAATGAGAGACTCTGGAAGTTGGTTGCACCTGTAGATTAATCTCCGCACTTCTCCCCCCCCCCCTCCAGAACAACCCAAGCCGGAGCTCAGAGACCCCCAACCTACCTGCAAGAGACGGTGATCTCTATTTTAGTTGCTGGAACGCTGCTGTGCACAGGGTCAAAGTCTCCAATGGACGCCATTGTCCTGAGGTCCAGGCTGCCGAGCTGCTGCTCAAGTTCTCGATGCTCCTCGGTTCTCCCAGTTCCAGCAGGCAGTTCAGCACTTCAGCTCAGGGAAGAATACACCCAGCGGCCATCAACACATCCACAGAGGGTCCGGCACAGGGGTCCATAAAGGCTGCAAGACAGAAGGGGACAGAGCTGCCCCTTTATTGTGTGAGCTGCTGGTTTCCCTTTAACAAAGTGAGGGGCTATTTCCGTAGATATCTCCAGGCTTCTAATCTCCAGGGGGCAGCTTTTCTGGAGTAATGCTCTGCTTTATCAAAGTCCCTCCACCTCGTTGTCCCTAACGGCACATTAACCCTGTAGCTGCTGGACTACATTCACTTACTAAGGCAGATTTAGTCATAAGATGATTGTATTTCCATTCCATCCCTGCTGGGGCTTTTTTAGCATCATTGATACCCCTACAATATGCCCTTCCTCATCTCTTCCCTGGACTGTTCTTCAGGTATATCATAAAAAGCCCCCTATTCAGCCTTATGTTGTAAATCTGCCTGGTCTTTGTAATGGAAATCTCTGCTGCGAGACCAGTGCCATACTGGGATTAAACCAGCACAGATGTACCAGGGAATTAAATTCCATCTGAAAGAATTGAAGATACATCTGTCCTTGTTTTTAGCTATTTTATATCCATGATTGGTAACCCAAGCCCCCCTCAGTATCCCACCCTGTCCGTGCCAATGACTTCTATAGAAAGTGGGAGCTGATTAATGAAAGTTTTTCCTTAAGCTTTCCTACAATGGAGATACTTATGTGAATCCAACGAAAAGCCAATACAGGGAAGGGATTTCTTCCTAAGGTGTGGAGTCACCATCTATGGTACTTACCTTGGGAACTTGCAGAATGATGTTGCTGGACCTTGTGTTTGAGATGAGCCCTGGAAGACTTCTCTGCCCTTATAGAACTGCCATTCTCCCACCTTGCTGGTAAGTTGCAGAGAGGGGAGAGGAGAGGGAACCTGCCTTCATCCCTCAATATCTTATACAGAGAGAGAGAGGGCGAGTTGGAACAGAGAGCTTCTCTAAGCCTTGCCCAACAGGCCCCCTAGTGGCCAGAGGTTGGAAGTGTTTGCCTGAGCGTGTAGCCTGGATTTTATACTTGTTAGTTCTGAGCAAGGACAAGAAAGAAATTGCTAAATTGGGACAGGACAAATGAATTGGCCTAGATTGGCGGCACTTCTGCGCTGTCTATGTAAATGCAGGACGGGGTTAGTCGGTCATTGCTGTGTGTGGAGATAGGAGAGCGGACATTCATGCTGCTCATATTAAAGGGATGCTCCACTTGCCTTTTTGTAACAAATACAGCCTCTGCTCTTTCAACCTTTTGCCTTATTATACACACTATCCCACACTATTCCCCTTATGCCATTGTACCTTACAATACACATCATCCCACACTCACTGCCTATTATTGCAATATAGGTAAATCTGTGGGGCAGCATAGAGATTTTATTAGTTTATCCCCCTTCAGGGGTGAGTGGGGTGAGTGCGGTTGCCCCTATCTGTTCAGTCCGACAGGCAGCTCAGGAAAGGGTCACTGACAGAGGAGGAAGGCTGAGAATTGTAGTTCGCCAAAATCTACGCTTTCCCAGTTTGATGCCAAAGAGCCCTTCTGATGCTTGGGGCAAATGTCCTTTTAATTCTATCCTAAGCCAGACATAGTGGGGGTTTTGTAGGTACATATGATTTTTTAAAACCAAACATATAAAATCTTCTCCAACCCCTTAGAGTGCCCCCCCCCCCGATATCATCTACATGATACACAGTATTACATACATGGTACCTGCCCTCCTCATTGTGTTTGTGTTTCATTGCTGTGAGTCCCTATATTCACTAACCTAATCCAAATCCCAGCGGGGTGCAGTAAGTAATTACATTTATCAAACAAGGGGCACCTTCCCCAGAATGTACAGATGGGAACTCACACGCACAATTATTATTCACCAAACCTGGGCGCTCTGAAAACTTTGTAACCGCCGCACCAATTCCGCCTCATTCTGCATCAAATCTCTATGAATATTTTTCAAGCTGGTTCTCAAATATGACAGGAGAGAGAGAGACAGAGAGAGCGAGAGAGAGAGAGCAAGAGAGCGAGAGAGAGACAGAGCGCGAGAGAGAGACAGAGAGCGAGAGAGAGAGAGAGAGCAGTAGCTGCTCTAAAAGACAAGGCGTGCAGAACCTTCCATGCCATCAGGAAACATCTGTACCACCTTAAACCCCCAGTATGAGTCTGGCTTAAAATCTTCGACAGTGTCATTGCCCCAATCCTTCTCTATGGCAGCAAAGTGTGGGGTCCGATCACCTACCCAGACCCACCCAAATGGGACTCTAGCCCAACAGAAATATTCCACCTGGAATTCTGCAAGCACCTTCTCCAGGTCCACCGCAGCACCCCAAACAGTGCCTGTCGGGCTGAGCTGGGCAGATTCCCCCTACTGTTTGCCATCCAGCAGAGGGTGCTCTCATACTGGGCACACCTACACAACAGCAACCCCAGGACCTACCATCATAAAGCCATGTTGCACAATGAGACCCAGGGAAAGCCTTGTGCCCTGAAACAACTCATCAGTACCCTGCCCACCCAAGCCTCCCACCCACTGACTAAAGGCCAAGTAAAACAAACAACAAACCAGTCAAAAGAGCAATATATCTGTGATTGGAGGAAAGAAATAGCAAACTCCTAGAAGCTTACGATCTACCAATCACTAGGGAGGGAATACAAACTGGCCCCATACCTGGAAAGGCTAAATAACCCCAAAGACAGACAGATCCTGAGCCAGTACAGACTGAGTGCCCACAGCCTGGAGATTGAACTGGGTCGGCACCGACAGACCTACAGGCCCAGGGAGAGCCGGCTGTGCCAGCGTTGTGACCAGGGGGCAGTAGAGGATGAGACCCACTTCCTGCTACACTGCCCCAAATACTCAGCAATTAGAGACACCCACTGCCAGAGACTCTCCCATCACATCCCAGACTTCCCATCTATAGAAGAAAAGAGAAAACTCCGCATCCTACTGGGAGAAGAGGCACCGACAGCAACAATGGCAGCACAATACATAACTGACTGTCATAGACTGCGAGAGACAGGACTTTCCCCTGTCCCCATATACCGACCCCATATCCCCACCCCTTAAACCCCCCCCATCCCCATATACTGACCCCCATATCCCCACCCCTTAAACCCCCCCATTCCCATATAATGTCCCCCTCACCCCACCCATTACACCCTCTACCTGCTTTGGCAATGCTAAATGTATTTGGTCCTGCCAATAAAGCTCATTTGATTTGATTTGATTTGAGAGACAGAGAGAGAGACAGACAGAGAGAGTGAGAGAGAGACAGAGAGAGAGACAGAGAGAGAGATAGAGAGAGACTGCTAGTGGTGCTTAAAGTGCCAGTATACCTCTATATACAACATGGGCCCAATAATCACCTGTTTAGTGAATTAATTAAAATACATATGATTCTTAATTAAAATAATAGGAGCCTTCATAAATAGCAACACTCACGGAACTAATGCTGAACAAGCAGGTATACTGTGCGCTTTATAATAAGCTTTCAAATTGGTGAAAATTTATTTGGTATGAATTTAATATGCAAAAACCATGAAGCATCTGTAATATACAGTATATCAAGTGCTTAATAATGTCACTTGCCAGAAATTGTACTGCCTAGAAAATAATGTTCCCCTGTTGTAAAATATGAGGATAACTCAGCCTGCAGCCTTGTGCCTTTATATGGGCACAGAACCCCTCAGTGACTGCTAATATCCTTATCATTTACAGTAGGGGGTACATTATCCCTTATAATACATGAGTGATACTCAGAGTTCCCTGTATAACTCAGCCTGCAGCCTTGTGCCTTTATATGGGCACAGAATCCCTCAGTGACTGCTAATATCCTTATCATTTACAGTAGGGGGTACATTATCCCTTATAATACATGAGTGATACTCAGAGTTCCCTGTATAACTCAGCCTGCAGCCTTGTGCCTTTATATGGGCACAGAACCCCTCAGTGACTGCTAATATCCTTATCATTTACAGTAGGGGGTACATTATCCCTTATAATACATGAGTGATACTCAGAGTTCCCTGTATAACTCAGCCTGCAGCCTTGTGCCTTTATATGGGCACAGAACCCCTCAGTGACTTCTAATATCCTTATCATTTACAGTAGGGGGTACATTATCCCTTATAATACATGAGTGATATTCAGAGTTCCCTGTATAACTCAGCCTGCAGCCTTGTGCCTTTATATGGACACAGAACCCCTCAGTGACTGCTAATATCCTTATCATTTACAGTAGGGGGTACATTATCCCTTATAATACATGAGTGATACTCAGAGTTCCCTGTATAACTCAGCCTGCAGCCTTGTGCCTTTATATGGGCACAGAACCCCTCAGTGACTTCTAATATCCTTATCATTTACAGTAGGGGGTACATTATCCCTTATAATACATGAGTGATATTCAGAGTTCCCTGTATAACTCAGCCTGCAGCCTTGTGCCTTTATATGGACACAGAACCCCTCAGTGACTGCTAATATCCTTATCATTTACAGTAGGGGGTACATTATCCCTTATAATATATGAGTGATACTCAGAGTTCCCTGTATAACTCAGCCTGCAGCCTTGTGCCTTTATATGGGCACAGAACCCCTCAGTGACTTCTAATATCCTTATCATTTACAGTAGGGGGTACATTATCCCTTATAATACATGAGTGATATTCAGAGTTCCCTGTATAACTCAGCCTGCAGCCTTGTGCCTTTATATGGACACAGAACCCCTCAGTGACTGCTAATATCCTTATCATTTACAGTAGGGGGTACATTATACCTTAGGGCTCTAGTACACAGGGAGATTAGTCGCCCACGACAAATCTCCCTTGTTGCAGGCGACTAATCTCCCCGATATGACATCCCACTGGCAAAAATGTAAATCGCTGGGGGGATGGCATACGCGGCGGTGCAATTTGAGGAAATCTCCGAAGTTGCCTCTATCATGCCGCCGCCTATGCCATCCCACCAGCGATTTACATTTTTGCCTGTAGGATGTCATATCGGGGAGATTAGTCGCCCGCAACAAGGGAGATTTGTCGCGGGCAACTAATTTCCCCGTGTACCAGAGCCCTTATAAAACATGAGTGATACTCAGTGACTTCTAATATCCTTATCATTTACAGTAGGGGGTACATTATCCCTTATAATACATGAGTGATACTCAGAGTTCCCTGTATAACTCAGCCTGCAGCCTTGTGCCTTTATATGGGCACAGAACCCCTCAGTGACTGCTAATATCCTTATCATTTACAGTAGGGGGTACATTATCCCTTATAATACATGAGTGATACTCAGTGACTTCTAATATCCTTATCATTTACAGTAGAGGATGCATTAACCCATATAATAAATGATTTATATTGAGTGTCTGACTAGCTCTACCATAACAGGTCTGCAACACATTTTGCAACAGTAGGACCTATAAGTAATTTCAAGGGGAAGAAATAGAGTAAACCCCACATTCCAATAAAAGCCCAGACTGGCAATCCTTGGATTCTGGCAGGTGAGAAATTTCAAAATTTCATTGCCGCTCTAGGCCCGGGCCTTTTTGGCCTTGCCACAAAGCCGGGCCTGTGTAGACAGTCACTATTTATTGGGCTGGGGGGCTGTTTGGGCCTCTGTGTACTGGGAATGCCAGAGGGGCTGCTGTAAGGTGCCACAGACAGTCACTATTTATTGGGCTGGGGGGCTGTTTGGGCCTCTGTGTACTGGGAATGCCAGAGGGGCTGCTGTAAGATGCCACAGACAGTCACTATTTATTGGGCTGGGGGGGCTGTTTGGGCCTCTGTGTACTTGAAATGCCAGAGGGGCTGCTGTAAGGTGCCATAGACAGTCACTATTTATTGGGCTGGGGGGGCTGTTTGGGCCTCTGTGTACTTGGAATGCCAGAGGGGCTGCTGTAAGGTGCCATAGACAGTCACTATTTATTGGGCTGGGGGGGCTGTTTGGGCCTCTGTGTACTTGAAATGCCAGGGGGGCTGCTGTAAGGTGCCATAGACAGTCACTATTTATTGGGCTGGGGGGGCTGTTTGGGCCTCTGGGTACTGGGAATGCCAGGGTCTATTTGGAATCCCTGTTCCAGGCACCTGTTCCAATATGATTAGTATTACATAGGGGAGATTTCTCAGCTTGCCCAAAAGGGACAAATGTTGTTGTTATGGCACCATGATCATATATATTCCCTTCTTAGATCCTGACCAGTAGCCCAAAACTTTATGCGAAGTACTGTACCTGCTACCGGTACCTCTTGCTGCCTTTTGGGGAAGAAGCTGCTGGGAGGATACACAGTGTGACAAGGAATATCTCTCACACTTTGTGTTGTATTGAGGCCGCTTGGGGCATCAGTAGGGAAGTGCTGGGAACTCCCCCCTATACTTACCTCTCCTTAGTGCAGTCACCCATAGGTGTCTTTGGGGAGGTGAGCGAGCTGGACTGTTCCATGTTCCGCATTCTGGGGGGCCATGCCTGTTCTGTTTCATGTCTGGCCCAATTCCCTATCCCCCCTGTACCTTTAATGCTGTTCCCTTTATAAGAGACACACCCCAGCACAAATGAAACAGGGTTCCGGAGATATTACAAACATATTCAGATAAATGGCTATCAGGTCCCCCTTCCCCCCCCACCTGTTGCTGCCCTAATTAAGCAGTGACAGAACTGGGCCAGCGCAATCCAGCAGGAATATTTTAATGAGACCGACATTAAACATTTTTTCAATAAATGGAGCAGTACAAGTCCGGGCCACCCCTGTGTGTGTGTGTTGGTCCGACTTGGCACGCTGTAATACGGCTTGTTTGGCCACCAGTCAGCGCTTAATCATCTCTATTGCTCTGGGATTTGTGCGATGGCTTTAGCATCAGGCTTAATAGAAATGAAAATAACAGGAGACGCGCTGGTCCCCGGCTCATTTGGAAAAGCTGCTCTGAGAGTTTTAGGATAGAAATAAAGGGGGAATTCTGCACAAAGGGGCACAACTGTTCATTTTTTCATCCGGTCAGTTTGTAGCGCTGTGGGAGGGGCAGACAGACTCAGTTTGCACTCCATTCATGTCAAGGGGGTAAGATATAAAGCAGTTTGGCCCCTGCCCACTGAGCTACACCTGAGGGGGCAAATTGTAACAACTTCTCCACAACCAGGGCTGCTCCTGCCATGGGGCAAGGGGAGAATTCTGTGGCAAATTCTGTGGCAAGAGCGGCCAGTTAATAGCTGCCTCTGGTAACTTTAAATTTCAATTTTTAAAACAAAAATTAGGCTCTGCTATTGCAGAGATCCCAGTAACGCTCTCTGCGCTAATGATGGGCCCCCGACATGATCTGAAGTGGGGACTGCATCGGCACTGAGTCTGCACTGGCTACAGCTTACACACAGCGTGCAGGAACTACATAACCCACAATGCATTGCACTGTGATGTTCCTTTCCTTATTGACATCACGTGTGCAAGGAATTGTGGGATTGGGAGGATGCAGGCTGAAGGCAGGCTGAGGACAGGCGACTATTGTTATATTTTATTTGAGCCTAAGGGTGAAGACACACTGGGTTACTAGTAGCAGCTACTTTTTGAAGGCTACTAAACTCCAGAAAATCCCCTGCCATAGACAATACTGAGAATTGCCTCTGCTAAAACTCACATAGAGACAATTATCAGTAAATGATCAGCATTGTCTGTTTTAGTAGCCACGACAAGTAGCTGCTACTAATAGCTCTGTGTGTCTTCACCCTAAAAAGACTTAGGACATAGGAGCTTAGGAGCCCACTCTAATTGCTAAAGGATATGTGCCCTGAATCAGATTTTACCTAAATAAGTTTGTGTACAGTTTATATAGAACACTGGCCAGGGGTCCTGTAACACAGGGCCAAGGCAACCTGGTACCCTAGTCAACCTGGCCGCCATCTTGGCCCCTACCCTGCCTCCCCCAGTGTGCAATCTCATGTGTATGTGCAATGACATTGGAGGGGGGCAGTGGGGGGCCAGTACCTATGCGCCAGTATCTATGTGCCAGTACTAATGCGCCAGTACCTATGTGCCAGTACTAATGCGCCAGTACCTATGTGCCAGTACTAATGCGCCAGTACCTATGTGCCAGTACTAATGCGCCAGTACCTATGTGCCAGTACTAATGCGCCAGTACCTATGTGCCAGTACTAATGCACCAGTACCAATGCACCAGGACCAATGCGCCAGTACCTATGCGCCAGCACCATTGCGCCAGTACCAATGCGCCAGTACCAATGCGCCAGTACCAATGCGCCAGCACCATTGCGCCAGTACCTATGCGCCAGTACCAATGCGCCAGCACCATTGCGCCAGTACCAATGCGCCAGTACCAGTGCGCCAGCACCAATGCGCCCGTACCAATGCGCCCGTACCAATGCGCCAGTACCAATGCGCCAGTACCATTGCGCCAGTACCAATGCGCCAGTACCAATGCGCCAGCACCAATGCGCCCGTACCAATGCGCCCGTACCAATGCGCCAGTACCATTGCGCCAGTACCAATGCGCCAGTACCAATGCGCCCGTACCAATGCGCCAGTACCATTGCGCCAGTACCAATGCGCCAGTACCCATGCGCCAGTACCAATGCGCCAGTACCCATGCGCCAGTACCAATACGCCAGTACCCATGCGCCAGTACCCATGCGCCAGTACCAATGCGCCAGTACCAATACGCCAGTACCAATACGCCAGTACCAATGCGCCAGTACCAATGCGCCAGTACCAATGCGCCAGTACCAATGGGCCAGTACCAATGCGCCAGTACCAATACGCCAGTACCAATGCACCGCACAGATACAGGGGGGGCTCACACTATAAGTCACTGAATCAGAATCTCAATAACCTGTGATTTCTGCTTGAGGAACAAACCCGTGTTTCTCCCCCCCCCCCCCCATCCCTTTCTGGCTTTCTGTTTTTTATTTCTTTTGTCGGCGTGTGGAAGAAAGCGGCAAGGAGAGTGTAAGCAGCTGGACGCACACCGGCTCCCACCGTACAGCAATAGAAATGTCTGAGCGGCACAATGTGCTTTTTGTCAGCACAGAACCAAAGCCGTGAATGGAAGTCATGTTCGGTTGCCATGCCGATCAAAAGTGACTTTTAATAACGTTATGCTTTTGTTTTTAGGTTTCCAAACCTGGGGAGCCCCAATCCATATGCACACTGTGTCCCCTGGGTTCTCTGTTTGATCAAACTCACTAAATTAGCAAAGTGTTTGGGGTTTTTAACTCCTTCATATAGTAACTCACTCATGGCAGCCATTACAGGGGTCTCCATAGTTAGTGGTTTCTTTAGAAATCCCTTAAATGATATAACATATATATATATATATATAATATTCATTGGTCCAGGTCTGGGCTGGGATTCAAAATAGCCCCTGGCATTCCAAGTACACAGAGGCCCAAACAGCCCCCCAGCCCAATAAATAGTGAGTGTCTATGGCACCTTACAGCAGCCCCTCTGGCATTTGCCAGACCCACAGATTGCCAGTCCGGGCCAGCATTGGTCCCATTCCTTTCTGGAGTCCAAGGGGTTGGGCACTTGGGGGATCTGAAAGCATTTGACCCAGCTTCCCACCTCTGGTCATGTCAGAGAGTTTAAGGGGTAGTTCACCTTTAAATTAACAGGGAGCATGATATTAATATAAACAGTGATATTCTAAGACAATTTTTTATTGGTCTTTATTTTTTTTTTAAAAATGGTGGTTATTTAGTTATTTAGCCTTTTTGGCCAGCAGCTCTTAGATTTAGTATAAAGACACACAGAGCTACTTAGTAGCAGCTACTTTTTCACAGCTACTAAACACCAGAAAATCCCCTGCCACAGACAATACTGAGAATTGCCTCACATAGAGACAATTATCAGTAAATGATCAGCATTGTCTATTTTAGTAGCCACGGCAAGTAGCTGCTACTAGTAGCTCTGTGTGTCTTCTCCCTTAGAAGTTCAGCAGCTACCTGGTTGCTATGGCTTTATTTACCCTAGTAACCAGGCAGTGGTTTGAAAGAGAGACTGAAATATGAACTGGAGAGGGGCCTGTAAGGAAAATCATAACCTCACAGAGCAATAGGTTTCTGGCTGCCGGAGTCAGAGACCCCCATCTGACAGCTGGAAAGAGGCAGAATTCCTAAGTAAATAAAACAGTGAAGACCAGTTGCAAAGTTGCTAGGGATAGGACATTCTATAACTTACTAAACGTTAAGGTAAGTGAGCTTTGCCATCTTCTTAGGTTGTCACAGTAAGGCTTGAAAGTTCTGTAATACAAAGGGGCTTTTGTGAATTCTGCTGATTTAAAACAAAAACCCTTCTAAAAACCGGGCTGTCTGGGTTAGGACTGCCTCTGCCCCTTGCACCCCTCCCACCAATCCGCTAGTCCCGCCCCCTGCCGCTGTGTCAGCACAGTCACTTCCTGCCCAGTGGAGATGCCGCCAGTGGGCCGTATGCCCCCCCCCCCAATCTTTGCCACCCTAGGCCCGAGCCTTTGTGCTTTGTGTGTTGGCCCCAAACGTCAGCCCATTTCCCCGGTGACTGCTCCTCATTTCCGCTGCTGGGTTTCCCTAAAGTGTCCGGCGGCACGCTGGGGAAATTTTATTTTTTGCAAAGCATTTTGTTTCTATATAGGCACCCTGAGGGCCACTTCTCCCCCCCAAAGTTGCTGGACCCCTGTGCTCCTATATAGAAAATACAGCCCTGGCCATATAATGTATATATATATATATATATATATATATATATATATATATATATGTGCTGTACCTGACTGGGGCCAATATGCCTGATAATGGTGTAACCCAATTTTGGCTACTGTTTTACTTCTAACACGAAGTCCCTTGCGTGTGGCGCTAACAGGAGCCCCGTGTCCCCGCTTACTATGGGGGGCAGGTACAATATTGCTGGCGTGCCTCCCCCCAGGGTAGAGACAGGTTGATCTGTAACACCCCTCCCTGGGAAACTCTCTGCAACTCCCAGGACCTTGCCACCCTTGGGGTGGCTGCTTACCAGGCAGTTGAGGATCCAATCCTAGAGGAATTGACCAGGAGACTGGAAGTGCTGATTAACCAGATGAACTTGTTTATTGTATCCCCCGGTACTCCCACCAAGAGACCCTCTCTTAGGGCTCTCCCCGGTACTCCCAAGAGACACTCCCTTCGGACTCTCCCCGATACTCCCAAGAGACACTCCCTTCGGACTCTCCCCGGTGTTCCCAAGAGACACTCCCTTCAGACTCTCCCCGATACTCCCAAGAGACACTCCCTTCGGACTCTCCCCGGTGTTCCCAAGAGACACTCCCTTCAGACTCTCCCCGGTACTCACACCAAGAATACCCTTTGCTTAGGCAATCTCCTTTCTGTGGTCCCTAGCTACCACCTGAGCTGGCCACTTAGTGTACCTGAACCGCTATCTTAACCGCATTTATCTCCTGCTGTGGCTTTAGACTGCCCTTTCTAGATATCTTTGTCTAGTCTCTCACTCCTAGAGTGACTATAACAGATCTCTCTTTACTCTATAACTGGAGCCTGTAGCTAGCCTCTTACATAGGTTGGGTCCCAGGACAAAAGACCTTACACAAAATGGGTGTCATCCCTTTTTATACTGCAGCACACCCCCATCTAGTGGTTGCTGTTAGAACTACAGGGAAACTCCCTTTTTACACACAAACAGCTAGGACCACCCTTAGGTGTCCATATCCCATAAGGCCACCCTTTGGTGCCTGTCTAAAGGGGAACCCAAACTAAAGGGGCCCAAATCTTGGGATCCCTACAATGGCATGACCAAATGCAGGGGCGCTGTTCGTACAGGCTGTAACAAATGACCCAATCGCCTTATTTGTTTGGCAGCCAGAAAGGTCCCCCAGCCCCCCTGTCCTTCAGGATAATCTTATTCCCTACAGGGTTTTCTTTCGAGCAATGAGCCCCAAGTTCTTTAATAGAGCTGTGCCCACCCTGCACCCCCTGCCCATCCCTTTCGTGCCACTTAAACAAACCCTGTGCTATCTACCCACACATTTACCCCCGACGCTGAGACCTAAATTCACCATGAGATCTCCGGCTCGGATAAGTACCGGCTCCGAGGGACTCGCACAAACCTATTTACGGTGTAGCGAGACCCGCCGGCGCCATGAATTACAAATGTAAATGGGGGACAAAGAAAATGACAATGTCCTTAAAATTTCCTCCATTAACCGATAAGGGAAATCCATTTTTAACAGACTGATTACAAGTCAATCTGGGGAGGAATTAAAGAGCTGCTTTATAATGAATACGCCGCGCTGGGCTCTCTAAATGGCTCTACAGGGAAGATAATGGGGTCAGCAAATTATTTATGAATTTCAATGAGGATTTCTGCGATTTCGCTCCTTTTCTGCTCTCATCAAGGTGAACGGAGGCGCCGCTGTTTGTCATGAGCGCCGGGACAATGACTCTGTGTTACAGGGACGCGGGGCTGCCACTCACTCACATTCCGGCAGTTATAGATGAGTGAATGCATTTATAGAGTACATTTGCATGTATTCTCCGCTCAGAAATGAGACTTCCATTAATTATGTATCTGCGGCACTTCAGCGTATGAAAACAAATGTGTTACTGCTTTCATTTGGGCTCACTGGTGCCAAGCACTGAACTTCTGAAAGTTGGTATGGCAATAACTCAATGTCCCCTATACTATACCTGCTATACCACAGCCCCAGTCCCTTCCCAGAGACTATTATCCCACACTGCTACTATAGGCACCATCTCTCCCTACTATACCTGCTATCCCACAGCCCCAGTCCCTTCCCAAAGGCTATTATCCCCCCACTGCTACTATAGGCACCATCTCTCCCTACTATACCTGCTATCCCACAGCCCCAGTCCCTTCCCAGAGGCTATTATCCCCCCACTGCTACTATAGGCACCATCTCTCCCTACTATACCTGCTATCCCACAGCCCCAGTCCCTTCCCAGAGACTATTATCCCACACTGCTACTATAGGCACCATCTCTCCCTACTATACCTGCTATCCCACAGCCCCAGTCCCTTCCCAGAGGCTATTATCCCCCCACTGCTACTATAGGCACCATCTCTCCCTACTATACCTGCTATCCCACAGCCCCTGTCCCTTCCCAGAGGCTATTATCCCCCCACTGCTACTATAGGCACCATCTCTCCCTACTATACCTGCTATCCCACAGCCCCAGTCCCTTCCCAGAGGCTATTATCCCCCCACTGCTACTATAGGCACCATCTCTCCCTACTATACCTGCTATCCCACAGTCCCAGTCCCTTCCCAGAGGCTATTATCCCCCCACTACTACTATAGGCACCATCTCTCCCTACTATACCTGCTATCCCACAGTCCCAGTCCCTTCCCAGAGGCTATTATCCCCCCACTGCTACTATAGGCACCATCTCTCCCTACTATACCTGCTATCCCACAGCCCCAGTCCCTTCCCAGAGGCTATTATCCCACTGCTACTATAGGCACCATCTCTCCCTACTATACCTGCTATCCCACAGCCCCAGTCCCTTCCCAGAGGCTATTATCCCCCCACTACTACTATAGGCACCATCTCTCCCTACTATACCTGCTATCCCACAGTCCCAGTCCCTTCCCAGAGGCTATTATCCCCCCACTGCTACTATAGGCACCATCTCTCCCTACTATACCTGCTATCCCACAGCCCCAGTCCCTTCCCAGAGGCTATTATCCCACTGCTACTATAGGCACCATCTCTCCCTACTATACCTGCTATCCCACAGCCCCAGTCCCTTCCCAGAGGCTATTATCCCCCCACTGCTACTATAGGCACCATCTCTCCCTACTATACCTACTATCCCCCAGCCCCAGTCCCTTCCCAGAGGCTATTATCCCACCACTGCTACTATAGGCACCATCTCTCCCTACTATACCTGCTATCCCACAGCCACACCCCCTTCCCAGAGGCCATTTGCTCATTGCTGTTGCTACTGAGTGGAGGTGCTCTGTGGAGTTGTGACTTTCTCCCAGGCCTGGCTGGGTCTGGGGGTTAGTTTTGTGGGTACTTTTTCTGTGTTTTTTACTGTTTTTCCCTACTCAATGGGGAAGAAGGCGAAACCATTTAGCCGGGTAGTTGAGACCCGTTTGAGAAGCAGCAGGAAGGCCACTGAGTCCAACATCATGGTGACAGTGGAGCGCACTGCAGAGGGCAATGTTTCCTGCTCTGATAAAGGAAAGGAAAAGAAAGGCAAAAGCTGTTCCAAAAGTGGCATGGAGAGTGACTCTGAGGACCTGGACGCCGGTGTTGGAGTAACTGCAGGGAGCTGCGGAGCTACAACAGAGGCAGACCAGGAGGTGAGAGGAGAGTCTAATGGATGCAAAATGGCTGCTGGCATTGAGGGGCATGGAAGCCATATGGCAATGGTGGTTGCAGAAAGTGTTCTGACCAACCAGGAGATGGCTGCTGCCAATGGGGAACATGGAAGCTGTGTGGCCCTGGAGGTTGCAGAGAGCGCTCTGAGTGACCAGGAAATGGCTGCTGCCTGTGAGGTGCATGGAAGCCGTGTGGCCCAGGACAGTGAGCAGGTAATGGCTGCCGGCCCCCTGGGGAAGGCTGGGGAAGTGCACAAAGGGACTGAGACTGTTATACAGTATGATACAATTATTAATGCCTTGAAAGAACTGCGGTGTTTGGAGGAAAAACAAAGTAAGTTAAACAGAGACATTGACAGACTGATAAAGAGTGAGGATTCGCTGAAAGGAGAGAGGAGAACTCGGTTTATCAGAGAGGTGACTTTCCTCAATAAGGAGCTGGAAGAGACTGAGATCTATATTAAAGACATTCTGGCTGTTATAGAGCCATGGAGGGAGCTGTATGGCAACAAGCAGAGGTTTGAGCAGATGAAAGAAGGCAATGTGACTACTGAGAGACTGCTTAAAGTCACTGAACTGCTCAAAGAGACTGAGGTTTCAAAAACTGTTGCAGAATGTAGCGTTGCTACTGATACTGTGCATAGTAACGGTCTTTCCAATACTGATGGTGTGTGTGCAGCTGCCATGAGTGGGATGAGGGCTGAGGTGCAAGTGATTGCAGGTAATGCAATGTGTGTGAGTGAGGGGGGAGGGGCAGTGAGTGCTGGGGCAGCTGAGGTGCAAGCGGCTGGGAGTGGTGCAGCTGAGGTGCAGGTGATTGCAGGTAATGCAACGTGTGTGACTGAGGGGGGAGGGGAAGGAAAAAATGTCGTTTATTCTGCTGGGGAAAGCAATGTGCAAGGGGGGACTGAGAGTGTTGCTGGGGCTGCGGGGGGCAGTGTTTGGGAGGGAAGGAGATTCTTTGCACGTGAGCAGGATGAGGAGTTTGATGATGAGTTTGATAAGAGGAAGAATGTTGTGAAAATTAAGTGGGAGAAAGAGAGGGAGGATTTCCCGGGGCGCAGGTTTGTGGGCAGAAACATTATTAAACAGTTGCTGGGTTTTACCCCACAGGACGTTTATGCCTTGCTGAGTGTCACAGACACAGAGTTTGATTTAAGCTTTAAGTTATCCCAAGGGTTAGAGGAGTTCTGGAGGCGGTACCATCTGAGTAAAGAGGCCAAGGAGTGGGAGGGGTTTAGGGTAATACCGGTGTCCAAACCCGAAACCAAACTGGTCACCATTATCATGAAGAGAGAGACAGTGCATGAGCAGGACATCCTCATATGGCTCCGGCGCCAGTGCACTGTCCTATCCCCCCTGGAGCCGGTGTTTGATGAGGAGGGATTCTGGGTAGGGGGGTATAAAGTCCAAGTAAAATTGTATGTGGATCAGAATGTTCAGAAACATCTCCCAAATTCCTTTTTCATTGGGAAAGCAAGGGGTGTCTGTTTCTATGTGGGCCAGCCCAGGCTATGCTATAAATGTGGGTCCAACAGGCATTATGCTGTAAAGTGCAACATACAGAAATGTGCTTTGTGTGGGGAGACTGGGCACCCAAGCAAGGAGTGTGTAAAGGCCATAAAGTGTAACCTGTGTATGCAATCCGGCCATGCTTATAGGGCCTGCCCCGACGCCTGGCGCAACATTAGCAAGGCTTGTCCCAATCTGGAAAATGTAATGAGTACCCCAATGCCAGGGGAGAACTTGCCCCAGACTGAGGGAAGGGGGGAGGAGAGGGCAGGTGGGGCAAAAGAGACAGACAGGGGGCGCCCAACAGAGATGAGAGGGAAGGAGAGAGAGAACAAACAGGCAAAGGCACAGGCAGTGGTACGGGCAGCCCAAGAGGAGGGAGGTGGAGGGGATGGTTGGATAGTGGTAGGCAGCAAATCAAATAAAGCTAAGGAGGCTCAGTGCCCGGGTGTAATTACCCTCCCAACTGAAAATAGGTTTGTTTTGCCAGGAGGGAAGTCGTGGGGGGATTTAGCAGAGGAACAGGTAGAGTTGGAGAGAATGGAGGAGGGGGAGGAGGAGGAGAGGGAGAAAAGGAAAAGTCTCTCATCTGATATCATCTCCAGCAGGAAGAAGAGCAAAAGAGAAGGGGCTTTTCAGTCTCAGGGGGCAGAAAAGGAGTCACTGGAGGAAGGGGAGTTGGGGGAGCAAGATGTGATGGAGAGTCAGGGGGCAGGTGTGCGGGTACAGGTTAAACGGTCTGCTGGGAAATGTTTGGACAATTTTCAAAAAAAGAAACATAAAGATGCCTCTTGATATGT
The DNA here is from genome assembly GCF_000004195.4 of Xenopus tropicalis. Classification (NCBI taxonomy): domain Eukaryota; kingdom Metazoa; phylum Chordata; class Amphibia; order Anura; family Pipidae; genus Xenopus; species Xenopus tropicalis. The sequence goes on from NC_030680.2 coordinate 138,848,801, forward strand.
GTTTTATAATGATCTGTAAGAAATAAGATGCTTTGGAGGGAGGTACGTTTTGTTTTTTGATGTGATATTGATTTATATGTTTGTTTTTTGTTTTTTTTTTGCTTGATTGAAAAGTAATTATTGTTTAATTGTATTTGTTTAATATATTTTAATAAAATTCTCTCCCTACTATACCTGCTATCCCACAGCCCCAGTCCCTTCCCAGAGGCTATTATCCCCCCCACTGCTACTATAGGCACCATCTCTCCCTACTATACCTACTATCCCCCAGCCCCAGTCCCTTCCCAGAGGCTATTATCCCCCCACTGCTACTATAGGCACCATCTCTCCCTACTATACCTGCTATCCCACAGCCCCAGTCCCTTCCCAGAGGCTATTATCCCACTGCTACTATAGGCACCATCTCTCCCTACTATACCTGCTATCCCACAACCCCAGTCCCTTCCCAGAGGCTATTATCCCCCCACTGCTACTATAGGCACCATCTCTCCCTACTATACCTGCTATCCCACAGCCCCAGTCCCTTCCCAGAGGCTATTATCCCACTGCTACTATAGGCACCATCTCTCCCTACTATACCTGCTATCCCACAGCCACGGTCCCTTCCCAGAGGCTATTATCCCCCCACTGCTACTATAGGCACCATCTCTCCCTACTATACCTGCTATCCCACAGCCCCAGTCCCTTCCCAGAGGCTATTATCCCCCCACTGCTACTATAGGCACCATCTCTCCCTACTATACCTGCTATCCCACAGCCCCAGTCCCTTCCCAGAGGCTATTATCCCCCCACTGCTACTATAGGCACCATCTCTCCCTACTATACCTGCTATCCCACAGCCACACTCCCTTCCCAGAGGCTATTATCCCCGCACTGCTACTATAGGCACCATCTCTCTCTACTATACCTGCTATCCCACAGCCCCAGTCCCTTCCCAGAGGCTATTATCCCACTGCTACTATAGGCACCATCTCTCCCTACTATACCTGCTATCCCACAGCCACACTCCCTTCCCAGAGACTATTATCCCCCCACTGCTACTATAGGCACCATCTCTCTCTACTATACCTGCTATCCCACAGCCCCAGTCCCTTCCCAGAGGCTATTATCCCCCCACTGCTACTATAGGCACCATCTCTCCCTACTATACCTGCTATCCCACAGCCACACTCCCTTCCCAGAGACTATTATCCCCCACTGCTACTATAGGCACCATCTCTCCCTACTATACCTGCTATCCCACAGCCCCAGTCCCTTCCCAGAGGCTATTATCCCCCCACTGCTACTATAGGCACCATCTCTCCCTACTATACCTGCTATCCCACAGTCCCAGTCCCTTCCCAGAGGCTATTATCCCCCCACTACTACTATAGGCACCATCTCTCCTACTATACCTGCTATCCACAGTCCCAGTCCCTTCCCAGAGGCTATTATCCCCCACTACTACTATAGGCACCATCTCTCCCTACTATACCTGCTATCCCACAGTCCCAGTCCCTTCCCAGAGGCTATTATCCCACTGCTACTATAGGCACCATCTCTCCCTACTATACCTGCTATCCCACAGCCCCAGTCCCTTCCCAGAGGCTATTATCCCCCCACTGCTACTATAGGCACCATCTCTCCCTACTATACCTACTATCCCCCAGCCCCAGTCCCTTCCCAGAGGCTATTATCCCCCCACTGCTACTATAGGCACCATCTCTCCTACTATACCTGCTATCCCATCAGCCCAGTCCCTTCCCAGAGGCTATTATCCCCCCCACTGCTACTATAGGCACCATCTCTCCCTACCTATACCTGCTATCCCACAACCCCCAGTCCCTTCCCAGAGGCCTATTATCCCCCACTGCTACTATAGGCACCATCTCTCCCTACTATACCTACTATCCCCACCCCAGTCCCTTCCCAGAGGCTATTATCCCCCCACTGCTACTATAGGCACCATCTCTCCCTACTATACACCTGCTATCCCACAGCCCCAGTCCCTTCCCAGAGGCTATTATCCCACTGCTACTATAGGCACCATCTCTCCCTACTATACCTGCTATCCCACAACCCCAGTCCCTTCCCAGAGGCTATTATCCCCCCACTGCTACTATAGGCACCATCTCTCCCTACTATACCTGCTATCCCACAGCCCCAGTCCCTTCCCAGAGGCTATTATCCCACTGCTACTATAGGCACCATCTCTCCCTACTATACCTGCTATCCCACAGCCACGGTCCCTTCCCAGAGGCTATTATCCCCCCACTGCTACTATAGGCACCATCTCTCCCTACTATACCTGCTATCCCACAGCCCCAGTCCCTTCCCAGAGGCTATTATCCCCCACTGCTACTATAGGCACCATCTCTCCCTACTATACCTGCTATCCCACAGCCCCAGTCCCTTCCCAGAGGCTATTATCCCCCCACTGCTACTATAGGCACCATCTCTCCCTACTATACCTGCTATCCCCCAGCCCCAGTCCCTTCCCAGAGGCTATTATCCCCCCACTGCTACTATAGGCACCATCTCTCCCTACTATACCTGCTATCCCACAGCCCCAGTCCCTTCCCAAGGCTATTATCCCCCACTGCTACTATAGGCACCATCTCTCCCTACTATACCTGCTATCCCACAGCCCCAGTCCCTTCCCAGAGGCTATTATCCCCCCACTGCTACTATAGGCACCATCTCTCCCTACTATACCTGCTATCCCACAGCCCCAGTCCCTTCCCAGAGGCTATTATCCCACTGCTACTATAGGCACCATCTCTCCCTACTATACCTGCTATCCCACAACCCCAGTCCCTTCCCAGAGGCTATTATCCCCCCACTGCTACTATAGGCACCATCTCTCCCTACTATACCTGCTATCCCACAGCCCCAGTCCCTTCCCAGAGGCTATTATCCCCCCACTGCTACTATAGGCACCATCTCTCCCTACTATACCTGCTATCCCACAGCCCCAGTCCCTTCCCAGAGGCTATTATCCCCCCACTGCTACTATAGGCCACCATCTCTCTCTACTATACCTGCTATCCCACAGCCCCCAGTCCCTTCCCAGAGGCTATTATCCCACTGCTACTATAGGCACCATCTCTCCTACTATACCTGCTATCCCACAGCCACACTCCCTTCCCAGAGACTATTATCCCCCCACTGCTACTATAGGCACCATCTCTCTCTACTATACCTGCTATCCCACAGCCCCAGTCCCTTCCCAGAGACTATTATCCCCCCACTGCTACTATAGGCACCATCTCTCTCTACTATACCTGCTATCCCACAGCCCCAGTCCCCTTCCCAGAGGCTATTATCCCCCCACTGCTACTATAGGCACCCATCTCTCCCTACTATACCTGCTATCCCACAGTCCCAGTCCCTTCCCAGAGGCTATTATCCCCCCACTACTACTATAGGCACCATCTCTCCCTACTATAACCTGCTATCCCACAGTCCCAGTCCCTTCCCAGAGGCTATTATCCCCCCACTACTACTACTATAGGCACCATCTCTCCCTACTATACCTGCTATCCCACAGTCCCAGTCCCTTCCCAGAGGCTATTATCCCACTGCTACTATAGGCACCATCTCTCCCTACTATACCTGCTATCCCACAGCCCCAGTCCCTTCCCAGAGGCTATTATCCCCCCACTGCTACTATAGGCACCATCTCTCCCTACTATACCTACTATCCCCCAGCCCCAGTCCCTTCCCAGAGGCTATTATCCCCCCACTGCTACTATAGGCACCATCTCTCCCTACTATACCTGCTATCCCACAGCCCCAGTCCCTTCCCAGAGGCTATTATCCCCCCCACTGCTACTATAGGCACCATCTCTCCCTACTATACCTGCTATCCCACAGCCCCAGTCCCTTCCCAGAGGCTATTATCCCCCCCACTGCTACTATAGGCACCATCTCTCCCTACTATACCTGCTATCCCACAGCCCCAGTCCCTTCCCAGAGGCTATTATCCCACTGCTACTATAGGCACCATCTCTCCCTACTATACCTGCTATCCCACAACCCCAGTCCCTTCCCAGAGGCTATTATCCCCCCACTGCTACTATAGGCACCATCTCTCCCTACTATACCTGCTATCCCACAGCCCCAGTCCCTTCCCAGAGGCTATTATCCCCCCACTGCTACTATAGGCACCATCTCTCCCTACTATACCTACTATCCCCCAGCCCCAGTCCCTTCCCAGAGGCTATTATCCCCCCACTGCTACTATAGGCACCATCTCTCCCTACTATACCTGCTATCCCACAGCCCCAGTCCCTTCCCAGAGGCTATTATCCCACTGCTACTATAGGCACCATCTCTCCCTACTATACCTGCTATCCCACAACCCCAGTCCCTTCCCAGAGGCTATTATCCCCCCACTGCTACTATAGGCAACATCTCTCCCTACTATACCTGCTATCCCACAGCCCCAGTCCCTTCCCAGAGGCTATTATCCCACTGCTACTATAGGCACCATCTCTCCCTACTATACCTGCTATCCCACAACCCCAGTCCCTTCCCAGAGGCTATTATCCCCCCACTGCTACTATAGGCACCATCTCTCCCTACTATACCTGCTATCCCACAGCCCCAGTCCCTTCCCAGAGGCTATTATCCCACTGCTACTATAGGCACCATCTCTCCCTACTATACCTGCTATCCCACAGCCACGGTCCCTTCCCAGAGGCTATTATCCCCCCACTGCTACTATAGGCACCATCTCTCCCTACTATACCTGCTATCCCACAGCCCCAGTCCCTTCCCAGAGGCTATTATCCCCCCACTGCTACTATAGGCACCATCTCTCCCTACTATACCTGCTATCCCACAGCCCCAGTCCCTTCCCAGAGGCTATTATCCCCCCACTGCTACTATAGGCACCATCTCTCCCTACTATACCTACTATCCCCCAGCCCCAGTCCCTTCCCAGAGGCTATTATCCCCCCACTGCTACTATAGGCACCATCTCTCCCTACTATACCTGCTATCCCACAGCCCCAGTCCCTTCCCAGAGGCTATTATCCCACTGCTACTATAGGCACCATCTCTCCCTACTATACCTGCTATCCCACAACCCCAGTCCCTTCCCAGAGGCTATTATCCCCCCACTGCTACTATAGGCACCATCTCTCCCTACTATACCTGCTATCCCACAGCCCCAGTCCCTTCCCAGAGGCTATTATCCCACTGCTACTATAGGCACCATCTCTCCCTACTATACCTGCTATCCCACAACCCCAGTCCCTTCCCAGAGGCTATTATCCCCCCACTGCTACTATAGGCACCATCTCTCCCTACTATACCTGCTATCCCACAGCCCCAGTCCCTTCCCAGAGGCTATTATCCCACTGCTACTATAGGCACCATCTCTCCCTACTATACCTGCTATCCCACAGCCACGGTCCCTTCCCAGAGGCTATTATCCCCCCACTGCTACTATAGGCACCATCTCTCCCTACTATACCTGCTATCCCACAGCCCCAGTCCCTTCCCAGAGGCTATTATCCCCCCACTGCTACTATAGGCACCATCTCTCCCTACTATACCTGCTATCCCACAGCCCCAGTCCCTTCCCAGAGGCTATTATCCCCCACTGCTACTATAGGCACCATCTCTCCCTACTATACCTGCTATCCCACAGCCACACTCCCTTCCCAGAGGCTATTATCCCCCCACTGCTACTATAGGCACCATCTCTCTCTACTATACCTGCTATCCCACAGCCCCAGTCCCTTCCCAGAGGCTATTATCCCACTGCTACTATAGGCACCATCTCTCCCTACTATACCTGCTATCCCACAGCCACACTCCCTTCCCAGAGACTATTATCCCCCCACTGCTACTATAGGCACCATCTCTCTCTACTATACCTGCTATCCCACAGCCCCAGTCCCTTCCCAGAGGCTATTATCCCCCCACTGCTACTATAGGCACCATCTCTCCCTACTATACCTGCTATCCCACAGCCCCAGTCCCTTCCCAGAGGCTATTATCCCCCCACTGCTACTATAGGCACCATCTCTCCCTACTATACCTGCTATCCCACAGTCCCAGTCCCTTCCCAGAGGCTATTATCCCCCCACTACTACTATAGGCACCATCTCTCCCTACTATACCTGCTATCCCACAGTCCCAGTCCCTTCCCAGAGGCTATTATCCCCCCACTACTACTATAGGCACCATCTCTCCCTACTATACCTGCTATCCCACAGTCCCAGTCCCTTCCCAGAGGCTATTATCCCACTGCTACTATAGGCACCATCTCTCCCTACTATACCTGCTATCCCACAGCCCCAGTCCCTTCCCAGAGGCTATTATCCCCCCACTGCTACTATAGGCACCATCTCTCCCTACTATACCTACTATCCCCCAGCCCCAGTCCCTTCCCAGAGGCTATTATCCCCCCACTGCTACTATAGGCACCATCTCTCCCTACTATACCTGCTATCCCACAGCCCCAGTCCCTTCCCAGAGGCTATTATCCCCCCCACTGCTACTATAGGCACCATCTCTCCCTACTATACCTGCTATCCCACAGCCCCAGTCCCTTCCCAGAGGCTATTATCCCCCCACTGCTACTATAGGCACCATCTCTCCCTACTATACCTGCTATCCCACAGCCCCAGTCCCTTCCCAGAGGCTATTATCCCACTGCTACTATAGGCACCATCTCTCCCTACTATACCTACTATCCCCCAGCCCCAGTCCCTTCCCAGAGGCTATTATCCCCCCACTGCTACTATAGGCACCATCTCTCCCTACTATACCTGCTATCCCACAGCCCCAGTCCCTTCCCAGAGGCTATTATCCCACTGCTACTATAGGCACCATCTCTCCCTACTATACCTACTATCCCCCAGCCCCAGTCCCTTCCCAGAGGCTATTATCCCCCCACTGCTACTATAGGCACCATCTCTCCCTACTATACCTGCTATCCCACAGCCCCAGTCCCTTCCCAGAGGCTATTATCCCCCCCACTGCTACTATAGGCACCATCTCTCCCTACTATACCTGCTATCCCACAGCCCCAGTCCCTTCCCAGAGGCTATTATCCCCCCACTGCTACTATAGGCACCATCTCTCCCTACTATACCTGCTATCCCACAGCCCCAGTCCCTTCCCAGAGGCTATTATCCCACTGCTACTATAGGCACCATCTCTCCCTACTATACCTGCTATCCCACAACCCCAGTCCCTTCCCAGAGGCTATTATCCCCCCACTGCTACTATAGGCACCATCTCTCCCTACTATACCTGCTATCCCACAGCCCCAGTCCCTTCCCAGAGGCTATTATCCCACTGCTACTATAGGCACCATCTCTCCCTACTATACCTGCTATCCCACAGCCACGGTCCCTTCCCAGAGGCTATTATCCCCCCACTGCTACTATAGGCACCATCTCTCCCTACTATACCTGCTATCCCACAGCCCCAGTCCCTTCCCAGAGGCTATTATCCCCCCACTGCTACTATAGGCACCATCTCTCCCTACTATACCTGCTATCCCACAGCCACAGTCCCTTCCCAGAGGCTATTATCCCCCCACTGCTACTATAGGCACCATCTCTCCCTACTATACCTGCTATCCCACAGCCCCAGTCCCTTCCCAGAGGCTATTATCCCCCCACTGCTACTATAGGCACCATCTCTCCCTACTATACCTGCTATCCCACAGCCACGGTCCCTTCCCAGAGGCTATTATCCCCCCACTGCTACTATAGGCACCATCTCTCCCTACTATACCTGCTATCCCACAGCCCCAGTCCCTTCCCAGAGGCTATTATCCCCCCACTGCTACTATAGGCACCATCTCTCCCTACTATACCTGCTATCCCACAGCCACACTCCCTTCCCAGAGGCTATTATCCCCCCACTGCTACTATAGGCACCATCTCTCTCTACTATACCTGCTATCCCACAGCCCCAGTCCCTTCCCAGAGGCTATTATCCCACTGCTACTATAGGCACCATCTCTCCCTACTATACCTGCTATCCCACAGCCACACTCCCTTCCCAGAGACTATTATCCCCCCACTGCTACTATAGGCACCATCTCTCTCTACTATACCTGCTATCCCACAGCCCCAGTCCCTTCCCAGAGGCTATTATCCCCCCACTGCTACTATAGGCACCATCTTCTCCCTACTATACCTGCTATCCCACAGCCCCAGTCCCTTCCCAGAGGCTATTATCCCACTGCTACTATAGGCACCATCTCTCCCTACTATACCTGCTATCCCACAGCCCCAGTCCCTTCCCAGAGGCTATTATCCCACTGCTACTATAGGCACCATCTCTCCCTACTATACCTGCTATCCCACAGCCCCAGTCCCTTCCCAGAGGCTATTATCCCCCCACTGCTACTATAGGCACCATCTCTCCCTACTATACCTGCTATCCCACAGCCACAGTCCCTTCCCAGAGGCTATTATCCCCCCACTGCTACTATAGGCACCATCTCTCCCTACTATACCTGCTATCCCACAGCCCCAGTCCCTTCCCAGAGGCTATTATCCCCCCACTGCTACTATAGGCACCATCTCTCCCTACTATACCTGCTATCCCACAGCCCCAGTCCCTTCCCAGAGGCTATTATCCCCCCACTGCTACTATAGGCACCATCTCTCCCTACTATACCTGCTATCCCACAGCCACAGTCCCTTCCCAGAGGCTATTATCCCCCCACTGCTACTATAGGCACCATCTCTCCCTACTATACCTGCTATCCCACAGCCACAGTCCCTTCCCAGAGGCTATTATCCCCCCACTGCTACTATAGGCACCATCTCTCCCTACTATACCTGCTATCCCACAGCCCCAGTCCCTTCCCAGAGGCTATTATCCCCCCACTGCTACTATAGGCACCATCTCTCCCTACTATACCTGCTATCCCACAGCCACAGTCCCTTCCCAGAGGCTATTATCCCACTGCTACTATAGGCACCATCTCTCCCTACTATACCTGCTATCCCACAGCCACAGTCCCTTCCCAGAGGCTATTATCCCACTGCTACTATAGGCACCATCTCTCCCTACTATACCTGCTATCCCACAGCCCCAGTCCCTTCCCAGAGGCTATTATCCCCCCACTGCTACTATAGGCACCATCTCTCCCTACTATACCTGCTATCCCACAGCCCCAGTCCCTTCCCAGAGGCTATTATCCCCCCACTGCTACTATAGGCACCATCTCTCCCTACTATACCTGCTATCCCACAGCCCCAGTCCCTTCCCAGAGGCTATTATCCCCCCACTGCTACTACAGGCACCATCTCTCCCTACTATACCTGCTATCCCCCAGCCCCAGTCCCTTCCCAGAGGCTATTATCCCCCACTGCTACTATAGGCACCATCTCTCCCTACTATACCTGCTATCCCACAGCCCCAGTCCCTTCCCAGAGGCTATTATCCCACTGCTACTATAGGCACCATCTCTCCCTACTATACCTGCTATCCCACAGCCCCAGTCCCTTCCCAGAGGCTATTATCCCCCCCACTGCTACTATAGGCACCATCTCTCCCTACTATACCTACTATCCCACAGCCCCAGTCCCTTCCCAGAGGCTATTATCCCCCCACTGCTACTATAGGCACCATCTCTCCCTACTATACCTGCTATCCCACAGCCCCAGTCCCTTCCCAGAGGCTATTATCCCCCCACTGCTACTACAGGCACCATCTCTCCCTACTATACCTGCTATCCCCCAGCCCCAGTCCCTTCCCAGAGGCTATTATCCCCCCACTGCTACTATAGGCACCATCTCTCCCTACTATACCTGCTATCCCACAGCCCCAGTCCCTTCCCAGAGGCTATTATCCCACTGCTACTATAGGCACCATCTCTCCCTACTATACCTGCTATCCCACAGCCCCAGTCCCTTCCCAGAGGCTATTATCCCCCCCACTGCTACTATAGGCACCATCTCTCCCTACTATACCTGCTATCCCACAGCCCCAGTCCCTTCCCAGAGGGTATTATCCCCACAAATACACTATACATAAGTACTGTACAGAACTAGAACCAGTTCTTAGAAAGGAGTAAGAAAAAACTACGTTTGAAAACCATAAAAGGTGACCTTGTCCCAGTTCGTACCATGCTGCGTATGAGTTGGGGGGATTTAGGGGGTGAACTGCATATTAGAGGGCATATTAGAGGGTACATGACTTTTTCTGCATTATTATAGTTTTCCTTTCTGCGTTAGAATGCTATCTAGAAATGTGACTTACACAGCCCCAGATAAGGGTTATTCTCATTGTGCCTTATCATCTTTACTGACAGTTATTAGATGATCCCATTGTGTCCGGCCCGGTGCTACACAGACAGTGTAAAAGACAATACTGATCCGTAAAAGCCAGAAGGGGTTTGGCACTGATAATAGCCTGGCAGGCTCGCTGTACTGACCCACTGAGTGCATGTATGTCCAGACACTTTCTGTTCTGAGATAAAACTGCTTAAAGGTCTGTGATTTAATGAACAAACGAAGGAAGATGTGGGCAGAAGTTTGTACCAGAGAGAAGGCACCTTGCCCCCATTATACTGTGCCGAGAAGCCGGCTCCTCTCTTTGCCTTTGAGAAGCACTAAAGCCTGGAGCTCAAAGCTCTGCCTGGGCCCCCTGAGCTTGTACCATCAGACTGAATTCTAAATGGCATTGTATAGAGAATATAGGAGGGCACATTAGAGAACAAGATGTGAGAGGCTTGGATCAGAGTAGGCAGAGGTTTTATTATCCAGCTGCATTAGGTGCCCCCGGGTTAGTCTTCCCCGTGCCATCTGGAGAGAAACAAGGCAAATCCTATAGTTTTAGTGCGCGCAATCCAGTGTTTTCTCTCCCCGGGATAACTGACGCCTGCCCTGAAACAACAAAATGAGGCTTCAGACAAATAGTTCTTGTGCCGTTCTGTCTGGAGACATTGGGCCCAATGCTGTGCCCGGATACTGTGCCCGGTTACTGTGCCCGGTTACTGTGCCCTGATACTGTGCCCTGATACTGTGCCCTGACACTGTGCCCGGATACTGTGCCCTGATACTGTGCCCTGATACTGTGCCCTGATACTGTGCCCTGATACTGTGCCCTGATACTGTGCCCTGATACTGTGCCCTGATACTGTGCCCGGATACTGTGCCCGGATACTGTGCCCTGATACTGTGCCCTGATACTGTGCCCTGACACTGAGCCCTGACACTGTGCCCTGACACTGAGCCCTGACACTGTGCCCTGACACTGTGCCCTGACACTGTGCCCTGATACTGTGCCCTGATACTGTGCCCTGATACTGTGCCCGGATACTGTGCCCGGATACTGTGCCCTGATACTGTGCCCTGATACTGTGCCCTGACACTGTGCCCTGACACTGTGCCCTGACACTGTGCCCTGATACTGTGCCCTGATACTGTGCCCGGATACTGTGCCCGGATTCTGTGCCCGGATACTGTGCCCTGATACTGTGCCCGGATACTGTGCCCGGATACTGTGCCCGGATACTGTGCCCTAATACTGTGCCCTAATACTGTGCCCTGATACTGTGGGGTAAGGGAAAGGACTAAACTGGGTGTTTACATGGACTGTCAGTGCCGGACTGGCCCATGGAGATACCAGGAAAACTCCTGGTGGCCCAGGTGTCAGTGGGCCCTCCTGCTCCTGACCATTTGGTCTGATTCATGGCCATTCCCTATTTCTGAATGGGAAGGAAGAGTAGAAATAGATGGAAGAATAGATGCTAGCATGTAAATAAAAGAGACTAGGAGAATAAAGAGGTTGGGTGAGGAAAGGAAGAAAAATAATTTGGAAAGTGGGCCTATGGTCTAAGGTTTTCCCAGTGGCCCCCGGGGTCCCAGTCCGACACTGTGAGCCGTGCATTATTCATATTATTTCTTTAGAAAACTATTTGTGCTCATGGTGCTCTTGTGAGTGGATCTGCAAGTAGTTCTTCTATAGCATTATCAAGATAAGTCATAGTAACATATTGTTAGGTTAAAGGGGAACTATTGCTTCCGAATGAAAATTAGTTAAAGAGCCCCACACAACACAGAAACCCCTAATATCCCTATCCCTGTAATCCGTTCCTTCAAACAGTATGAATAAATACCATTTTATATGCTGAAATCCAGCTGCAAAACAGTTCTCCTCTTTCTGCTTCATTTGAAATCCTGGCAGGGGAGGAGGGACTAAAACACTGATGTTACAAATTGTAACAACTTCTCCACAGCTTACAGACAGCATGCAGGAACTACATAACCCACAATGCATTGCACTGGGATGTTCCTTATCTTATTGACATCACGTGTGCAGGGAATTGTGGGATTGGGAGGATGCAGGCTGAAGGCTGAAGGCAGGCAACTACTGTTACATTTTATTTGAGTCACAAAGTAGCCAGCCAGACCAGCAGGGGAACAGGGGGCGGGGCTTAGGGAAATGTTCCAAACCTTATTATTACATTAAAAATCACGATTAATTGTTGTATATTGCAAAGTTGCTTGTAATTATGTTTACTTTTCAAAAAGCTTAAGTAAGTTGTGTTTGGGTGGAGTTCCCCTTTAAAAGAAAACACACATCCATTGTGTCCAACCTTTTATGCCTATATATAACCTGCCTAACTGCCAGTTGATCCAGAGGAAGGCAAAACAATCCCCTTTTGAAGCTGCTCCAATTAGCCGCAGAAGGGAAATAATTCCCGGACATTAAATACCGGTATTTGATTTGGTTCTGTTGAAGCGGAACTACAACCTCCGGTTCACACAGGTGGCCGAGACACTATTGGGCTGCTGGGAGTTGTAGTTCTAGAGCATGTAGGGGCATATGCCTGGCTCAGTAGGCTATTTGTAGTTAAATAAATGCCCCAGTAAGGTAGGTTACTCTCTGTACCAGTCTATACTAAACTCTGAATAATTCCTTGAACGCCAGGAGAGAACGAACCGTCAGCCAATGAGATCCCATTCCTGCACCCCCACACACAGTATCCTTCCCATTCCTGCACCCCCACACACAGTATCCTTCCCATTCCTGCACCCCCACACACAGTATCCTTCCCATTCCTGCACCCCCACACACAGTATCCTTCCCATTCCTGCACCCCCACACACAGTATCCTTCCCATTCCTGCACCCCCACACACAGTATCCTTCCCATTCCTGCACCCCCACACACAGTATCCTTCCCATTCCTGCACCCCCACACACAGTATCCTTCCCATTCCTGCACCCCCACACACAGTATCCTTCCCATTCCTGCACCCCCACACACAGTATCCTTCCCATTCCTGCACCCCCACACACAGTATCCTTCCCATTCCTGCACCCCCACACACAGTATCCTTCCCATTCCTGCACCCCCACACACAGTATCCTTCCCATTCCTGCAACCCCACACACAGTATCCTTCCCATTCCTGCACCCCCACACACAGTATCTCCCTATCCGACGGTAACACAGACATTCGGGGGTCAGACGCGGCTGCTCGGTGCCACATTAGCACTAATACACGGATTAAACTGACAATCCCTGACAGATGCAAAGAGCTGGAATCCACTGGAGAATGAGGGATTTTAGCTGGTGCCCAAAATACATTTATATATCTTATATAGGGGGGAAGAGACTTTATGTTGCTCTGAAACGCTCTGCGATGGTGCAACAGGCATATTCATTTCCTATTCTGTTACACCAACCAATGCCTGGTTGCTAGTGATAAGTTGGACCCTAGCAACCAGATAACAGTTTGGCAAATTATGTAAGTGTTGTTAGTTCTAGATGATCAGCCAGAGGCGCTGTTGAGTAAGGGGAAGGCCCAGATAGAGGTTATATAAAGGAGAGAACAGGGCATTACTTCCTTTTTGGTTGATAAGATTAATGGGGTTATGTAATATCAGGAGCAAAGTTCTTATCACCTACTGCAACCAATCAGCAGGTAACATTTACTGGTCACCTGTTTAAATAGAAGCATCCCATAGGTTGCATTGGGCTACTGCTCCTGGGCAAACTTTGTGCCTTTTATTACATAATGGGGTACTAAGGAGGAGAAGTAAAGAGGTTATTTAGTAACAGGGTAGATTGGTCCAGCTCACTATAGTTGGTGAGAATTAGGCACAGGGAGGGAGAGAAGGATCAGTGACCTGGCAGTACTTTGCCCAGACAGGGACCCAGAAAAGAGGGGCTGGGGTAGTTAGGGCCTAGTACCCCAATGCAACATGGACCCTGGTGCGAGGGACTGGACACCACAGTTTCTCTACCATTAAGTGCAACTGACCCTAGTAACTCCCATGAGATGGCTGGTTGTATAATTAAAGATCTACCACCATGTTTATCAGTTAACAACAGATATTTGGGGGCTCTGAAGTGACATCATTGTGCCATACTCGCAAAGTGTCATCATCACATCCGTGTCACACTAAACACCGGGGCTCCTGGGGAGGACATTAGCGTTGAGTATAGTATACTCCAATAATAAAAGGCTTATAAAAAAAAAAGCACTGCCTTCTTCTTAAGTCACCGTACCCTTGGTAAGAACCCTACTAACAAACCCGTGTATCTATCCCTGTACTGACCCCTCTGGGCTGAATAATGGCAGCCCCAAAGCACTGCCTGGAATATGGAAACTTCTAAGAATCAATGATACCATTGGCATTGGCAATTGAAGTAGCACAAGTAGGAGCACCTACCAGCCCATAGGGAACCCTGGAATCCAGCCCTGGCAGCTGTATGGGGTATACTCCTGCAGTGGGTCTGATACCTGTGAGTTACCCACAAATTTTTTTTTAAAAAAAGTAACCTGCAGGTTGTGGGTAGAATTTTTGGAAGCGGGTATTGATAGTTGGTGGGTCTTTAAGAGTATATGTCGTTGTTTGAAAAACATTTTTAGCTCCCCACCCGCTTCTGATGATGTCACTTCCAATTTGCAGCAACATCACTTCCTGTGTAATGGTGGTCAGCGGGTCCCAGATCAAGTTGAGGATAAAAATGCGGGTTACGGGTTTCAAAAACTGATTCCACCCAGGACTCTAGTACAGGGCTCAGTTATACTGGAGTGTGCTGCAACTGCAGGAGTGGAACTAGGGGTAGGCAGAAGAGGGTGCAATGATTGGGGGGCACCAGGCAGGAACCTCTCCAGCCTACCCCTAGCCTGCGCTCCCTTCTCTTGCCCCCACCGGTTGTCATAACGCGATGGGGTCAATGACTCCCTAACCCCCCCCCCTCTCGACGGAATTCCACATACCATATTGTATACAGTAGGTGCCATGGGCATATTGGGGTACAGTACGAGTACAGGGGCACCTACACTGAACCCTTGTGGGTTGAGGGCATCCAATGGCTTCTCCATATGCAAACACGTATGAATGGAAGATAAAGGGTGAGCCCATTGCTTTTCTTTATTGCTCAGGGGTTCAGATGCTCCTCACCCCAATATTGCACTTTATACAGGTGGTTTCCAAACAGCAGCCGGTTATAAATTCCAGCACAAGGAATTGCATTGTGGGCAACTGACGTCCTTTATTCACGGGCTATTACCATTATTCTGTCTCTCTATATCCAACATATCCATCAGGGGGTTCCAGCCTGCAGCCCCCCCAGCTAATGCTGCTTCCTGTTCAAGCCACACCCACACCCCAGCTCTGCTATTAGAGGCAGGACCAATCAGAACCCACCAACACAGTTATTATTTCAAAAAATATTTTTAATAAAAGTCATAAAAAGCTCAATGCAAAAAAAAATGTGGCTGAAAGAATAAAAAGGGCAGATTCACAAAGATCTGTACAGTATCAAGTGCGGCGCCACTTCCCCAGAACCCAAACGTAAAATAAAAAAACATTAAAATTCAAGGGAAAGAAGAAAAGATACATTCGACTTTTGTTTAAGTAGCGAGGAGCTGCGTCACGGGGTGGGTTTCAGCCCCTCCCAGAACCCTACAGGAGAACTAAACTCAGCACAGAACTTGGCTACAGATACTTTACGTTATGTTCTGTGCTTCTGTACCAGCCCAAGGCACCCACAGCCCTTTAGCAGGGAAGATCTGTGCCCCCAAAGATGCCCCAGTAGCCCCCCCTCATCTTTCCTGCTGATTCCCTGCACATACTCTGTGCTGCTGGCACTTAATCAGCCCAGTAGCATCTGATTTCTGATGCCCCTGAGCTTCCCAACACCTACCCAGAGCCCACTGAGCGCGTGCAGTGCCACTGACACTCCTATCAAATCCAAGATGGGGAGCTGCTGTGCAGAATTGTAAAGGCCTGGGTCATTACTGTTACAGGGCCTATGAACGACTGGGCTGGTACAGTAAGTTCTTTATATACTGCATTTCTAGCCAGGTGCTTTTCAGGCATTAGTCCGTGGGAGGAGTCAGGAAGAAGCCATTGTACAATGTGATCCTGTGCTCTAGGGTCTGGGCTGTCTCACCAGGAGGCAAGTGGCCCTTTAAGTGATTCTATCTCAATTTAAGTTTACAGCCATCCTGTATACAGAAACTGTCAGACCCAAAAGGATTGTAAATACTTGTAACCATGTTGTGACTACTTTTGTTGTTGTTGCCCTGTGCCCATATGTAGCCAGCTCTGGGCTGGAACCAACCTGTAGGCAAAGGGTTACAGTAGTCATGGCTCTAGTGCAATCTGGAGCACATCAGAGCTTCCTCAGTTCCAAAGTAAACACAGCCAAACTGAACAGCAAATAGCAACAAAATACACGAGGGGAAACATTACTTTCAATTAACCAAAATTCTTATACTTCTTATAAAGGACAAGTAAGCCCTTTATTATAAAATCCACTACAATTACTCTGTACATCCCCCAGAATAAATGCAGATTTATTTTGTTTCTCTATTACAAGCAGCTGAACTGCAGCTCTTTCACCGACTTCCTTGTCTAGCATGGGGCTCCGCCCCCTCTTGCTTTCTGAGCCCTCCTCTCTCCTGCTATAAAGACCTCAAAGAGGTGCCTACTGGGCATGCTCACTGCCTCTGCTCCAATTACAATCAATCAGGCATGCACAGTAAGGCACCTCTTTGAGTTCATCATAGTCGGATAAAGGAGGGCTCAGAAAGCAAAAGAGGGCGGAGCTTCATGCTAGACAAGGAAGTCAGTGAAAGAGCTGCAGTTGAACTGGCTGTAATAAAGAAACAAAATAAATCTGCATGTAGGGAGAAAGGTATTTCTGTGGGGTGTACACGGTCATTTTAGTGATTTAAAAAAAAGGTTAGTTTTACTTATTCTTTAACCCTTGATGATTATCCCAGAATATCTATGACAGCACTGCGGACAAACAAACTTTATATAGGAGAGGGAATTGATTCTTATTTGCACCAACTGAACCAATAGGAAGTTGGGAGCCCCAGCAAATATGGCACAAAGGGAATGACTAAAGTGGCCTTACCTGGGGTGGACGGGCCCACTCTTATGTCACTTTTCTCCCTCTGGCAATTGGTGCAGTATTGAGGGGCTGCCATGGTGGAAGGAGAGGTGCCCCTGCCCGCTGCATTATGGGCCCAAAAACCCAGTTCTGCTGTCTGCCCTTTTCCTTGGTTTAGGAGTCCGGGGGTGATATGCGCAGTACTGACTGCCGATCGAGTAATGAGAGCTGCCAGCTAATTACTATCGATAGTAAGCATTGAGTTACAGGCAGACAGACACATAATCATTGCCTGGGATCATTCTATTAATCCCCCCACTAGGCCGGCACGCAGGGAAGAGCAATATTTATTTAGAAACCATCAGAGACAATGAAGTTATGGCACAGATAACGAGCGCAGAAGGGTGACCTTTCCCGCTACCTACAGATCTGCTACAATTTCCATTTCATTTCGCTCGCTCCGCAGAGAATATTTATGAGATTCTACAGAATGGCAAATAAAAATGGCGACGGCTGCGTTATCTTGTTTGTCGAATGTGGGCAGGAAAGGGAGCGTAAATCATATTCATGCGGCTCTGTATATATACATTCATTTCTCTGCCTTTCATCTATGGAAATGACTGATGGGGAAAAATAAATGAAAAATGAGATGTTTTGCCCAATATCCCACCCTCTAATATGCAATAAGGGCACCCACCAACTGTCTAGCAGCGATGAAGCCTGAGGCAAAACACACTCTGGGCCAAATTATTTATATAAACTGGGGCTGTGGAACCTACTTATGGTATAGACTGTTAGATGGTGTTCCTAGCTGTAGTTCAGCAACAAGTGATGGGCCACAGATTGAGTAACACTGACACTGGTTCAACTATACTTTCTATTCCACATTCATAATCCTTTCCCAGAGGCTATTATCCCCCCACTGCTACTATAGGCACCATCTCTCCCTACTATACCTGCTATCCCACAGCCCCAGTCCCTTCCCAGAGGCTATTATCCCCCCACTGCTACTATAGGCACCATCTCTCCCTACTATACCTGCTATCCCATAGCCCCAGTCCCTTCCCAGAGGTTATTATCCCCCCACTGCTACTATAGGCACCATCTCTCCCTACTATACCTGCTATCACACAGCCCCAGTCCCTTCCCAGAGGCTATTATCCCCCCGCTGCTACTATAGGCACCATCTCTCCCTACTATACCTGCTATCCCATAGCCCCAGTCCCTTCCCAGAGGCTATTATCCCACTGCTACTATAGGCACCATCTCTCCCTACTATACCTGCTATCCCACAGCCCCAGTCCCTTCCCAGAGGCTATTATCCCCCCGCTGCTACTATAGGCACCATCTCTCCCTACTATACCTGCTATCCCATAGCCCCAGTCCCTTCCCAGAGGCTATTATCCCACTGCTACTATAGGCACCATCTCTCCCTACTATACCTGCTATTCCACAGCCACACCCCCTTCCCAGAGGCCATTTGCTCATTGTTGTTGCTACTGAGTGGAGGTGCTCTGAGTGCTCTGTGGAGTTGTGACTTTCTCCCAGGCCCGGCTGGGTCTGGGGGTTAGTTTTTGTGGGTATTTTTTCTTTGTTTTTTGCTGTTTTTCCCTGCTCAATGGGGAAGAAAGCGATTAAACCGTTTAGCCGGGTAGTGAAAACCCGTTTGAGAAGCAGCAAGAAGGCCACTGGGTCCAACATTGTGGTGACAGTGGAGCGCACTGCAGAGGGCAATGTTTCCTGCTCTCTTAAAGGGAAGGAAAAGAAAAGCAAAAGCTGTTCCCAAAGCGGCATGGAGAGTGACTCTGAGGACCTGGGCGCCAGTGTTGGAGTAACTGCAGGGAGCTGCGGAGCTACAACAGAGGCAGACCAGGAGGTGAGAGGAGAGTCTGATGACTGCAAAATGGCTGCTGGCAGTGAGGAGCTTGGAAGCCATATGGCCCTGGAAGTTGCAGAAAGTGCTCTGACCAACCAGGAGATGGCTGCTGCCTGTGAGGAACATGGAAGCTGTGTGGCCCTAAAAGTTGCAGAAAGCGCTCGGAGTGACCAGGAAATGGCTGCTGCTTGTGAGGTGCATGGAAGCCGTGTGGCCCTGGAGAGTGAACAGGTAATGGCTGCCGGGCCCCTGGGGAAGGCTGGGGAAGTGCACAAAGGTACTGAGACTGTAATACAGTATGATACAATTATTAATGCTTTGAAGGAGCTGCGGTGTTTGGAGGAGAAGCAAAACAATTTAAACAGAGACATTGACAGACTGATAAAAAATCAGAAGTTGCTGAGAGGAGAGAGGAGAACTCAGTACATCAGGGAGTTGGCTTTCCACAATAAGGAGCTGGAAGAGACTGAAATTAACATTAAAGACATTCTGGCTGTTATAGAGCCATGGAAGGAACTGTATGACAACAAACAGAGATTTGAGCAGATGAAGGAGGGCAATGTGACTGCTGAGAGACTGCTAAAAGTTGCTGAACTGCTCAAAGAGACTGAAGTTTCAAAAACTTTTACTGAATGTAGCGTTGCTACTAACATTGTGCATAGTAACGGTCTTTCCAATACTGATAGTGTGTGTGCAGCTGCCGTGAGTGGGGTGAGTGCTGGGGGCAGTGTGGGGCAAGCAGCTGAGAGTGGTGCAGCTGAGGTGCAGGTGATTGCAGGTAATGCAATGTGTGTGAGTGAGGGGGGAGGGGAAGGAAAAAATGTTGTTTATTCTGCTGGGGAAAGCAATGTGCAAGGGGGGACTGAGAGTGTTGCTGGGGCTGCGGGGGGCAGTGTTTGGGAGGGAAGGAGATTCTTTGCACGTGAGCAGGATGAGGAGTTTGATGATGAGTTTGATAAGAGGAAAAATGTTGTGAAAATTAAGTGGGAGAAAGAGAGGGAGGATTTCCCGGGGCGCAGGTTTGTGGGCAGAAACATTATTAAACAGTTGCTGGGTTTTACCCCACAGGATGTTTATGCCTTACTGAGTGTCACAGACACAGAGTTTGATTTAAGCTATAAGTTATCCCAAGGGTTAGAGGAGTTCTGGAGGCGGTACCATCTGAGTAAAGGGGCCAAGGAGTGGGAGGGGTTTAGGGTAATACCGGTGTCCAAACCCGAAACCAAACTGGTCACCATTATCATGAAGAGAGAGACAGTGCATGAGCAGGACATCCTCATATGGCTCCGGCGCCAGTGCACTGTCCTATCCCCCCTGGAGCCGGTGTTTGATGAGGAGGGATTCTGGGTAGGGGGGTATAAAGTCCAAGTGAAACTGCATGTGGATCAGAATGTTCAGAAACATCTCCCAAATTCCTTTTTCATTGGGAAAGCAAGGGGTGTCTGTTTCTATGTGGGCCAGCCCAGGCTATGCTATAAATGTGGGTCCAACAGGCATTATGCTGTAAAGTGCAACATACAGAAATGTGCTTTGTGTGGGGAGACTGGGCACCCAAGCAAGGAGTGTGTAAAGGCCATAAAGTGTAACCTGTGTATGCAATCCGGCCATGCTTATAGGGCCTGCCCCGACGCCTGGCGCAACATTAGGAAGGCTTGTCCCAATCTGGAAAAAGTAATGAGTACCCCAATGCCAGGGGAGAACTTGCCCCAGACTGAGGGAAGGGGGGAGGAGAGGGCAGGTGGGGCAAGAGAGACAGACAGGGGGCGCCCAACAGAGGTGAGAGGGAAAGAGGGGGAGAACAAACAGGCAAAGGCACAGGCAGCGGTACAGGCAGCCCAAGAGGAGGGAGGCGGAGGGGATGATTGGATAGTGGTGGGCAGCAAATCAAATAAAGCTAAGGAGGCTCAGTGCCCGGGTGTAATTACCCTCCCAACTGAAAATAGGTTTGTTTTGCCAGGAGGGAAGTCGTGGGGGGATATAGCAGAGGAACAGGTAGAGTTGGAGAGAATGGAGGAGGAGGAGGAGGAGGAGAGGGAGAAAAGGGAAAGTCTCTCATCTGATATCATCTCCAGCAGGAAGAAGAGCAAAAGAGAAGGGGCTTTTCAGTCTCAGGGGGCAGAAAAGGAGTCACTGGAGGAAGGGGAGTTGGGGGAGCAAGATGTGATGGAGAGTCAGGGGGCAGGTGTGCGGGTACAGGTTAAACGGTCTGCTGGGAAATGTTTGGACAATTCTCAAAAAAAAGAAACATAAAGATGCCTCTTGATATGTGTTTTATAATGATCTGTAAGAAATAAGATGCTTTGCAGGAAGGTACGTTTTGTTTTTGATGTAATATTGATTTATATATTTTTTTTTTTGTTTTTGTTTTTTTTGTTTTTTGCTTGATTGAAATGTAATTATTGTTTTATTGTATTTGTTAAATATATTTTAATAAAATTCTCTCCCTACTATACCTGCTATCCCATAGCCCCAGTCCCTTCCCAGAGGCTATTATCCCACTGCTACTATAGGCACCATCTCTCCCTACTATACCTGCTATCCCACAGCCCCAGTCCCTTCCCAGAGGCTATTATCCCCCCACTGCTACTATAGGCACCATCTCTCCCTACTATACCTGCTATCCCACAGCCCCAGTCCCTTCCCAGAGGCTATTATCCCCCCACTGCTACTATAGGCACCATCTCTCCCTACTATACCTGCTATCCCACAGCCCCAGTCCCTTCCCAGAGGCTATTATCCCCCCACTGCTACTATAGGCACCATCTCTCCCTACTATACCTGCTATCCCATAGCCCCAGTCCCTTCCCAGAGGCTATTATCCCACTGCTACTATAGGCACCATCTCTCCCTACTATACCTGCTATCCCACAGCCCCAGTCCCTTCCCAGAGGCTATTATCCCCCCACTGCTACTATAGGCACCATCTCTCCCTACTATACCTGCTATCCCACAGCCCCAGTCCCTTCCCAGAGGCTATTATCCCACTGCTACTATAGGCACCATCTCTCCCTACTATACCTGCTATTCCACAGCCCCAGTCCTTTCCCAGAGGCTATTATCCCCCCACTGCTACTATAGGCACCATCTCTCCCTACTATACCTGCTATCCCACAGCCCCAGTCCTTTCCCAGAGGCTATTATCCCCCCACTGCTACTATAGGCACCATCTCTCCCTACTATACCTGCTATCCCACAGCCCCAGTCCTTTCCCAGAGGCTATTATCCCCCCACTGCTACTATAGGCACCATCTCTCCCTACTATACCTGCTATCCCACAGCCACAGTCCCTTCCCAGAGGCTATTATCCCACTGCTACTATAGGCACCATCTCTCCCTACTATACCTGCTATCCCACAGCCCCAGTCCCTTCCCAGAGGCTATTATGCCAATGCTACTATAGGCCACCCTACTAGGCATATACTATACAAAGGAACAGGCAGGCATAAACTAAAGCGTGAAGGTGAAGGTGTGAGCAGTGGCCAGTGGACACAACAAATTGTGGTGTGTACAAAGAAGTTTGTGCAAAACCACAAAATTTTGTAGTTTGACCTGAGCACATAGTTTTTAAAAATGCACACAAAAATTGAAAATGTGTGTGCAAAAGATTTTTTTGGGGCACATAGCCAAAAAGGAATGCAAGGGAACATTGTCAGGCAGTGGGCAGGCACACGAGGGAGAGAAAAGGAAAGGACGGAGCGGGGCAGGTATATATATGAGAGTGGGCCGCATGTGAATGAGCGGATGGGAGGAAGGAGAGTAGCTGAGTAGTGAAGCTGGCAGGCACCACAAAGAGGAAAGAAATGAGCTAGTGTGTAATTGAAGGGTGTGGGTGTAAGGAGCAGGCAGGCTTCTTACACTCATTGTTTGAGTAGGTTAATTTTGTTGAAGTGTTTGACACATCCATAGTGAAACTTAGGCCTCCTCTAATTGGTCTTTCAGGTCTGACCAATCAGAGTAGTGCTGCACAGTGAGCAGCTCCTAAATTGTTAAACTCCAGTCATTCACAGCACATTGCAAACTGACTGTACTTGGTACAACAGCTCCTAACTACTCCTCCATCCGTCCCATAGCCGCCCAACGCCTCCTGGCACGAGGTTCAGCAGCAGCTGCAAAAGCGATAATGGTTAGAATATTATTTAGTTATTATTACTGGCGCTCACTGGAGTTAATCTGTATGATCTCCAGCCTGCTTTACTGCTCCATTTCATGAAATACATTTAATAAAGTTCCATCAATATCAGCATCCTTTAGTTAATCTGCCCCTAAACAGGTCATCACCAAAATGCAATTGTAACGGACTGTGGCGAAGCAGCAATCAATACAAACGGGGAAATATAAAATGAATATATTTAGGTTGTTGTGACTGCAGTAGTATCGTAAGTGTGAACAGTTCCAATAGTAGTTTGATTGGCTGTCACCATAGAAAGGATTGACTTTTCCAAGTTATTACATAGAACAAGCAGGACAGAAGCTGGATCTCAGCAGTACGGATCGGACAGAGATTGTGCAACTGGTGGGAAGATCATCTGGACATAAAGGGAAGGAACATGGAGGATACAAAATGCAGCTGTATTGGTGCATCAATTGCATTCCGGAGAAGACAATTGGGTCTTTGGTATCACACAGGGTTGGTGGAAACAAGAGGCAACAAGCAAAACATTGTATTAGAAATGGTTGAGGTCTTCACCAACCTCCATAAAGAAGACAGGAAGGTTCCAGCACTCCATCTGTTGTAGAGCTGCAAGTATTGGCTCTCCCCTGCCAATCTCACTGAAGGGGCTGCAGTTCTACTACAGATGGAGAGCCAGTCCTTGGTGGAAGGTCATTATCCAGAGCTTGCTGGAGATGGAAAGAGCTTGAACATTAACATGGCGCTTTCATAATCCCATCAGCCTGGTACATATCATAGCTAAGGAAGTCCCCTAATGGCTGTGCCAATGTGTAAGCACAGTAACATTTCCCTTTCTATTTGTATCAGTTGCTGATGAAGGTCATGCCATGTCCTGGATGGCTTTACAGTGCAGAATGCTATTGCTACAGCCCTTAGGAACGTTCCTATGTCGATTGCCTTCCTTACTTGTGATGTGTGCACCCCTGTATTTGTTTCCCTGCCCATTTCCCAATGTCAGAGCACCTTTGAGAATATAAGAACCCAGATAAACATGGAAATTTCCAGGTAGACAGAACATCAAACTGAGTGTTATGGCTTCTGCGGCCCGGGCAACGTGAGCCTTACAGCATGGCTTGTAGATTCCCCAGTAATCCAGTGGGTTTTTCACACGATAGTGCTGGCGCCTCTCAGTCCTACGCCTCGTGCAAACTGCTCCAGAAGGCCTCCGATTGCTCCAGAAGGGCTTGGGGATATAGACTTCAAGCCAATAGTGGTATTGTAGGCAGCCAGGAAGGTGGATTGCACGGCTTCTAATCGAGACTCCCTCTCAGTGAGGGCTGGCAGTCTGTAAGAGGAGAAGCTTGTTAGTAACCATTAAATAAGTGCAATGTTCCTTATAATGAGCATGTACATAGCAAATGGACAGAACATAACATAGGGTAAATCATATTTTATATAACTCTGAATAAGAGTTAGTAAGATATAGCCTTAAGACTTTTTTTGTCCTAACCTGTAACCCTTACCCAAGGGCTATGTGCTGAAAATGTCCCTTTCCATAGCCCAAGGGCAAGTTCACAACTGTGTCACATAACATGGAGAGAATTGTCACAAATGGAATTGTGTCAGCAACCCATTTGATATTCCCTCTATATATATTTATATATATGCCATCATAGGTATTAGTCACAAGTTGCACACAACCCTTCCCAGCCTGCAGCTGGTTTGGTCTGGAGAGCTGGGGCATTTCTATGACCTGTATCAACACAGTTGGACTGGCGGGTGCAAGGGCAGTGTCGAAATGGGACCCCAGGGGCCACCAGAAAAGCTTAGACCATAGGCCCAAACTATTTTTTCTCCTTTCCTCACTCTACCACTTTATTCTCCAAGTCTCTTTTATTTACATGCTAGCATCTATCCTTCCGTCTATCTCCCCCCTTTGTTCCCATTCAGAAAGAGGGAATGATCATGAAGCAGGCCAAATGGTTAGGAGCAGGAGGGCCCACTGACCTCTGGGCCCACTGGGAGTTTTCCTGGTATTGTGGTGGGCCAGTCCGACACTGGTGCAAGGCCCACCAGGGCTGCCACCCCAGGGGCCCCTGTTGTGGCCCCCACACCCCCAAAGGACCCCTGCTGCTCACCAACCCCCTTCCCCAAGCGCTTGTATAATATAGTTACTTTTGGGTGCACCAGGGAAGGGAGAACAGCAGCCGTCGGGAGCTCCGGGGATCGGATCTGGGCCGGTGGGGCCAACCAGTCCTGGGGCCCACTGTGTTTTTTCCCATTGCTCCATTGGCCCAGTCCAACCCTGTGCAGGATGTCATCGAGGGCAAAGATTTATCACTCTGAAAGTGCCCCATCGACAGATAAACCAGCAGACCCCTCACATTCAGGCCACCCATTAGAGCTGGAACTAGGGGTAGGCAGCGCAGGCACAATAAGGGGGGAACAATGCCAGGGTGACACTCAGCTGGGAAGAAGCAAGAAAGCAGTCAACCAAGCAGTGAGAGGGACCGATGAGCCAATTGGTGGGGGGCTGAACAGGCAGTGCACTGGGCTAAGTAGTATTGCCTTGGCCACCAATACCCCATGGCCCAACTCTTCTATCCTTCTATCCCTCCATCACTATCAAGTACCCTGAAATGTGCCCAGTCCCACAGGAACGGCACCCTGAGTTTGCTCACAGCCTATACAGACACACCATAAAAATGACCAACTATAGGGATTCCCCTGTTCAAGGTCCAATAGCCTGTGGAGAGCGATATTATAAATCTCTTCCAGAATATGAATTATTACCCTGTAATGAACACAAATCTGCAGGAACAACCTTCAGGGCAATGTTCTGACAATCTGTCTGCAACAGTGAATTCGATCACAACAATACGGACATTGATGGGTTTTCTAATCTGACTTTACCTCTAGATACATAGAGGTGCCCTTTAATAAATGAATACATTTATGAATACAACTGGAGATTTGCCAGGGACAGGCAGTAGCTGTGAGTGCAGTGCCGTTAGGGTATCCAGCCGAGTATCAGTAATGGGGTTGGCACCTCCTACTCCAAGTAATAATATACACCTATAGGGTATTGGGCATTCCAAGTACACAGAGGCCCAAACAGCCCCCCATTTGCCCAATAAATAGTGAGTGTCTATGGCATCTTACAGCAGCCCCTCTGGCATTTGCCAGAACCCACAGATTGCCAGTCCGGGCCTATAATTATCATCATTTTGAGTTGTCTCGCCTGTTCTGTACTGAACATTCTGAAGCCATCAGTATTCCCTGGCACTGTCACTCTGTTCCTTTTAATCAGGTAAGCTTAAAAAAACCAAAAAAAAACCCAGAATTTGCCTTAGCAACAGCCAACGGTCACACCAATTACACACGATAAATATTATTACTTGAGGGGAACATCACAGCAGGAACTGCGAGAAACGCAGGAACATCAGATACTTGAATTAAATCAAATTACAACTTAAGATCGTTGTGTACTGGGCTGCAGAATATAAATGCATTTTTAAAGGGCAGTTTTCACTTTGGGTCAGGGATGAAAATGGGTTCTACCTATTGTTTGTGTCGTACGTGTTTAATAATGGTACAAATGGGGCGCAATTCACTCTTAAAGGTGCTCCTATTCACTAAACCTTCTCGGGGTGCTGTTCTACTGAGTACCATGCAGCCATGATGTGTTTGTGATGGTATGGGCCCTTGGCTCCACTGAAAACAAACCTTAACACTACAGTGCATAGTGGCATTTGTAGGAACAGTTTGGGAAAGGTCATTTATTGTTTCAGCACAATACTGCCCCTGTGCACAAAGTGATGTCCATACAGAATGGGTTCACTGAGATGGGAGTGAAAGAACTTGACTGGCTGAGGTCAGGGTTGGGTGCAACCAAACTGGGTGCAACCAAACTGAACCCCTGTCGAATAAACTTGGAATGTCAACTGCCAGGTCTGATCCCCCAACATTGGTGCCCAACACTACTAATGGCTGAATGGAAGCAAAGTGAGGTCCATACAGAATGGGTTCCCTGAGATGGGAGTGGAAGAACTTGACTGGTTGCACCCAACCCTGACCTCAACCCAACTGACAGGGGTGCCCAAACTTTTTCCCCTGGTGGTCGACTTTTGGCCTCTCCCCGCATACATACGCCATGCAGCGTACGTATGCATACCCAATAAATACACAGAACCACCGCAATTCCGCATTTCCCAGCTTCGACGCAGTCCACCAGAAATCCAGGGGGGGGTCGACTAATGGACCGCGATTAACGTTTTGGCCACCCCTGCCCTGTGGGATAAACTTGGAATGTCAACTGACAGGTCTGATCCCCCAACATCAGTGCCCAACACTACTAATGGCTGAATGGAAGCAAAGTGAGGTCCATACAAAACTGGTTCGCTGAGATGGGAGCGGAAGAATTTGACTGGTTGCACCCAACCCTGACCTCAACCCAATGGAACCCCTGTGGGATAAACTTGGAATGTCAACTGCCAGGTCTGATCCCCAACATCAGTGCCGAATACTACTAATGGCTGAGTAGAAGCAAATCCCACTAACAATAATCCTGCATCTAGTGGAAGGGGGGGACAACTTCATATTAATTCTCTCAGCTTGGGACAGGCAGGTGTCTGGGTAAGTTTGGCCGGTCTCCATAAAAGGCAGAAAAGAGTGCGGCACAATGTTATCAATGATTAATGCAAAAACACTGCAAAGTATAATGGAAAATCACTTTAAAAAATGCCCCCCATACAACATGTATTTTGGTAGGAGCTACAGGGAGACATCCCCTAACAATAACAAATAAAATGTAGGAGGACACCTACAAATGCCCCAATCAGTCTATATTTAGGATAATCCAGGGGGGAATGAATGGGGCCCCAGGAGAGGAAAGTACAAGTTTCTCATTGGTTATGGTAGTTTGATGTTTGATAGCTCAATTATAATTACTGGGGTGGGTCACAGAATGGGCGCAGCTCCACTCCAAGTTACCCAATTTATGATTGTAATGGCAAGTCTGTCTGTTTGATGTATGTACTATTGGTGCAAATTAAAACATTAAAACAAATGCCTTGAAAATTGATTTCAGTAGAAAACTGAATTTTCTTAAAAAAAAGGGGTACAGCACCACATGGCCCCCTTCTTCTCTGCCATGCTAAATTAACTCCGTAATCTCCGACCACAGGAGCTGAGCAGCTTGGCAGAAGGAATGATGAAATCTGGCACCAAACGCGATGTTTCTTGCTTTGCGAAACCGGTGGCTTTTTTCCCCATCTCGTCACACTAGCACTTACATACGGTAGCCTTTAATCAAAGGCAACACTGACAGATTTTTTGAAGAAACGTGTCTTTTTTTTCCCAACAGAAACCCAAATTAAGATCAAGTAATAATGCCACATTAATCTCGTTCTAATGGCTTCCGACTGTGCCGCTCTGCAGGATCAGCCATTTCTGATGCCAGGTAAAGTAGAGCACCAAGAATGAACCTGTGGGTCCGGGGGGACGCTGCTAGCCGAAAGCTCTTTTCTTATATTGCTCGAGTGCTGACAATCACTCAAATGCCAGGTGCTTATTTTTAGCTGCAGCTGTTCCATTTCCCCATCTGTCCAGCTTGCGAGAACATTTTGGGACTAAGTCAGTAGTAAAGCTTATAATTATCTTCTCTTGGTCTGGAAAAACACGCCGGTGATCTATCTCCTGCGGTGCGTTGGGGTAATATTCTGCGGGAGGTCCCATTGTCATTAGCACAAGGGCCTTGCCATTAAACACAATATTAGATTTTATGATTGAGAGGAAAGAAAGGCAATCAACATTCACGACGGTGCCTACGGTTTCTCTTCTCAGATGAATTAGGTTTGGGTTTCTATGAACTCGGAGCACGGGGGCTAAAAAAATGGGAATAGAGAAAGCTATGGAATATCTTTAATATGAACTTATTCCTACATGTAATCCAGTATTTAAGACAGGAGAAGAAGAATCAGTAGTTATGATTTGCAGGCAAAATCGTTGAATCTGGGTGATCGAATAATCGTAGGGTGATGGGACAAAGTAGAGAGAAGGACTCCCAACAGATATTGGGCGTTAGGGCAAACACTAAGTCGTAAAGATACTTAACTTTGTGGCCATTTTATCTTAAATGACAGTATATGATGCATTTCCTCACTGATTATATAGTAAAATTCCATCACAACCAGTAGAAGATTTAGAAACAGACCAAGAAGAAGTTCTCTAGCAAATATAGAAGAATGAGACCTCAGTATAGTGGAGAGGTTTCTAAATAAACATAAGAAATGTCCTTCTATAGATAAAAAATCATTTTGTTAACAAGCAATTAAAGAATTATGGAATTGGATTGTATGATTTAGTTCAGGAAGTCTGAAGAACTTGATACTGCTGATTAGCTGAAGGACATGGCTCATCTAGAGACCAATTATAAGGCAAAAGTATTCTTACTGTGGGTTTTGATTGGCTAGGGCTTGATATTCAAAAAAAAAAACAACAGTAAATAGTTGAGCTTCTCATTTCTGATCCCACTTACAAGTAAGTCTTAGGGTGCTCATCCGGAAAGCTGAAGGGGAGAGAGGTGCTGGCGCTCAGGATCCCATGGTCATGAATACTCTCACCCTCTGAAACCATCTGCCAGCTGCCATAATCAGTAGAGATGGAAGATCCGGGCAGGGAATGGTCCGCTGATCTGAGGCGAAGAAAGAGAGGGAAGACTGTAGAATAACTTAATCTTCTGTTAAAAGGACCTGTCCCTTTTTTTTATAGCTTAGGAGTTGCCATTTGCCATAGTTTTTTTTAGTTTTTCAGCAGCCTGGCACCTGAAATCAATGGAAGAGAGCCCAAGGCACATGCTATGCTGCCCACCGGGTGAGTAGGAGCTCTTCGCAAGTTGGTCAAAAACACTGAGGCATTGCAAAGCCAGGAGTCATGCAGAGACTAGCCCACCAAGGCATGGACCCTTCAGCAGCTCAGTAGGGTGCACTTGGAAGAGCACAAATCATGGCAATCCCATTTTAGTCTATCTTTTGGTCTTGTTTGGGAGCAGATGGAAGCAGTTAAATATTTTTTAAAAAGAAAAAAAATAGAATTTAAGCAATGACTAATTATGTGCTTGAGTTTGGTCCAGGTCCAAATTTCCCTAAATAGCACGTTCAGAGTAGGAAAAACTTGGCTTTGGCCTTGAAACAAATTCTCTAAAAGATTTCTAACTAATTGTGAATTACTGTGCTGTGAATTCTTAAAAAAAGGCTCTATAAGACATTCTTTGCAAATAACCCTTTGTGGGGGAGTGCGCTAAAAATGCACCAAAACGTTAGGTAGATGCAAGTGAAGCTGAAGATGCAAAGCTCTGTATTATCCATGCATTCCCAAGCAGTGGCATAGAAACCAAACCCACGGCAAGAACAGGAATGAGAAATCCTTAGCAACCTCTATGGTTTATGTGCCTAAGAAATACACAATAAGAATGGCTAGATACATGCATTAGAAGGTCCATGAAGGTTCTCATTTATCCAGGTCATGATATACAGATCTTCTCCTGATATGCCCATCTAAGGTGGGCGATATGGAATTAAACAGGTGGGCATAGGTGCTGTCGGGCAGAGGACTGCATCAAAGATCCAATGCGGCCCCTGATCTGATGGAATATCAAACCTGTCCGATCAAGATCTGGCCAATTTTAGGCCAGATCTCAGTCGGGTAGGCCCGTCGGGGGTGCCCATACACAGACAAGCTCCCAAATTGGTCTAAAGGACCCAAATCGGCACTCACCAACATCCATTCTTAGAACTCATTCAGGTAGTTGTTTGCGGAAACTAACAGGTGTAAAAGTGTGATTTGGTAACAATGGTACCACAATGGATATCGGTGACTTTGTTACCCTTAAAGAAGGAGGAAAGGTGGCATCACTGGGGGGTGCCAAGGTGTTAGTCACCCCCCAGTCATTGTATTCACTTACCAGATACCCCAGGTTGGTGCATGTACGGTAAAGTGAAAAGCGGCATTTTAACAAACAAGTTGGCTATTTTACTGTACTGCGCATGTGTGGGCCCCAGGATAGCATCATAATGAGGAGGAAGGAAGAGGAACGCTTGCCTGCATGTACCCCGGGCTGGAACGATTTTCTGCCAATAGGAACACCAGCCCAGGGTACAAGGTAAGTGATTACAATCACTGGGGGGGGGGGTACTTAACATTTGTGATTTTACCTTTTAAGAGTTTAAAATGCTGTGGTACTCCCTACCACTCAGCTGGACTGAAGAAGCCGCTTGGATGAGTGTTTCTTAGAAAGTCCAGTTGCTATAGACTTAGCGCTACTAGATACGGTATAAATGAGGAGGGCATTCAGCAACAGGTTCCCAGCTCCAAACATCAACCTCATACGAATTATTTTGATTGCTCTAAAATACAACATTTCCATAAGACTCTTGAGCATTGTTGGAAAACTACCAAATTGGCCAAAAATACACTATATGGGCAAAAGTATGCTGATGCAAAGTGTAATTATTGGATTTGGCCATTTAGGCTGCAGGCATCTATGTTGGCCCAGGTGGCGCTATATCATACAATGATATTCTTTCTGACTGTGTCCTTCCTACGTTCCATACAGATGAGTTTGTTGAGTTGGAGTGGAAGAACTTGGCTGGCCTGCATGGAACACTGGCCTCAACCCAACTGAACTTGGTCAGATTATTAATCTGTATATTACAATGCTTTTGTGGATCTTGTGGATCTAGTGGAACCTTTCCAGAACAGTAGAAGCTGTTATAGCAGCAAAGGGAGGAGCAACTTCATAGTAATCCTTTTGGTTTGGGAATGGTGCCTGGGTGCTTTTGGCCATGCAGTGTAGCACGGATACATTAAGTGGCAATAAATCAGACAATAAATCTGAACAAAGCACAAACAATACCAAACCACACCGCAAAGGTATAATACAAAAATGAACCCACACTATTGCTTGGAATAGAAGCAAAGGCACCACTCTATAGGTAGCATGGCTACTCACAAAACAAAACTTATATATCACCTACACAGGGTACTATTAGCCAAAGACTACAACGGTGCATAAAGACAAGAACATGTGCCAGAAGAGTTACACCATTTATTAAACATAAAAGAAAAAATAATATAGGTGGTTCGGTGGCATTTGCACTTCCATTGCATTATAGTGGTACATTAGGTGGTCGTCAACTACACATTCTGCTAGTGCTTTGCAACAAAGCATGTTCTAGTTAAAGGGGAACTCCGGCTTCCAAAGCAAAATGTGTTAAAGAGCCCCACACAACACAGAAACCCCTAATATCCCTATCACTGTAATCTGTTCCTTCAAAATGTATGAATAAATACCATTTTTATATGCTGAAATCCAGCTGCAAAACAGTTCTTCCCACCTCCCCTCTCACACAGGAGGAGGGACTAAAACACTGATGTTACAAATTGTATCAACTTCTCCACAGCTTACAGACAGCATGCAGGAACTACATAACCCACAATGCATTGCACTGGGATGTTCCTTTCCTTATTGACATCACGTGTGCAGCAGGGAATTGTGGGATTGGGAGGATGCAGGCTGAAGGCAGGCTGGGGACAGGCGACTACTGTTACATTTTATTTGAGTCACAAAGTAGTCAGCCAGACCAGCAGGGGAACAGGGGGCGGGGCTTAGGGAACTGTTCCAAACCATATTATTACATTAAATGAAAAGGCTGTGTATTTTTAAACTGATGTATATTGCAAAGTTGCTTGAAATTATGTTTACTTTTCAAAAAGCTCAAGTTGTTTTTGGGTGCAGTTCCCCTTTAAGCAGTCATCCACGGCACATTCTGCTAGTGCTTCCCAATGAAACACCTCATGGCTAAGTATAATATATTAGACTGTTCGAGCAATGGAATCAGCTAAATAAATCCCATCCCACATGAAAGTTCCCTAGAGCCCCCTGGGATTACAGTAATAGGCAGTGAGAAATGTCTCATAACGAACAGATAATAATGATACATTGAAATGAAGGCAGATAATGGGGGCCCAGTGCGTGGAACAAACGGCTGAAAACATTATTTCGGGGGAGATCCGTCCTATGGGACTGTCACGAGGCGCAGGAACAGCCGATTGCAGCTTTAATGGAATTACATTTGTACTTTTTTTGTAAAATAACTGAAATTGTATCTTTTTGTTGTTATGATAAAATGTAGGTAAAATAAATGATTTTATTTAAAACACTAAGAATATAATGAGTTAAATAATATATTGTACATCTGTAACCTGTGGTGTTTTCTCTGCCAGCACAAAACAACAGCGGAAAATAATGCCAATACTGCCCCCACCTAATGCCATTGACTACAATAGCACCCATTTGTCAGTGTGCACACTGGGTGCATTTTGGCTGGAAAACTCATTTTTTAGGGTGAAATCCCTCCCTCGTGAACCCTGAGAGGCAGATTCCATTATAGTCACGGCCATGGACAGTAGGGGGGTCTTCTCCATGAGCACTTTTTGCACCGGTGAAGCCACGTTTGACATTACTCTCCCCCCTTCTGGCTGCCAGAAATGATTTGGTGCAACCTATTTGGCCAAATGTATGTAGACACCCCGTCTGATGATTGGAATTGGCTATTTATGCCACAGCCCTCACTGCTGACACATTATATAATGACATTCTTAGATATTCCATGTAGCAACATAATGGGGAAGGCCCCATCCTGTTTCAGCACAACAATGTCCCTATGCCCAAAGCAGGGTCCATACAGAATGGGGAAAGAACCTGACTGGCCTTTCCCCATTCTGTATGGACCCTATATTATATATATATATATATATATATATATATATATATATATATAGGTACAAACAGTTCATAAGCTGCACACCAAAAGTCATAAACGATACCTGGGTGCCAGGGCAGTGTAGGAATGTCTAGGAAAGCGGAATAGACCGGCACTCACAGGCTATTTAAACATCAGAGGCTTTAAACGATTAATAGAGAAGTGGGGTTCTTTATTAGTCCGACGTTTCAGTTCCTACAGGAACTTTCATCAGGGACAGCAGTGTTGTACAACATAGAGAACGCCTTTTAAACCCAAAAAGGGCGCCAAAGCTTGTTGCTAAGCAACAATAAACATACAGGACTTACATATACAGCAGTTAACAAACATAAAAAAACATATAAACGTACCAGGGCAATCATATAAGCGTGCCCATGGATGTGAGCTAGAGGGGTAGGTGGAGGGAGTAAGGGGAAACTGTATTCCATTGCACATGTATCATTACACATCGCACCGATCCGGTGCTCAAATATATGCAGACAGTCAAGCGCTATGGAGCGCCTTACAGCAGTCCGCATTTCATAATCAAGGAGAAACTGCCAGCGCCACGAACCCAGCCCCTTTGTATGGGATACACACCTGTCACCCGACCCAGTCCCTGCCGAACCCGTCCGTGTCCATATGTGAGCCGCTCTGCATAGTTACCGCTAGTAAGCGGGTGGTTGCTAGACAACCCGTCCATAGTAAGCGGACATAGCAGTCCGTGTGCATAGGCTGTGCCATATCAGTTGGCGCTTCTAGTGGCCACATCTTTAGCTTGGCCCAGGGTGGTCTTCAGATCCACTGGTCCTTTTACTAAGGTTCAGAGGTCTGTGCCAACCCTATTTCCAGCTATGTGGTTCAAACAAGGAAATCCCCCAGGGGGGGTTTTATAGTTCAGCCGCACCATTTACTAGGATGTTGATTTATATTGCAGAAAGTTTAGCCCTATTGTAGGGCCCACTCATTATCAGCAGGGGCATTATTAACGGACCCGGGTATGGAGAGATGTCCCCACGCGGGGCGCCATCAAAAGTGGGTATCAGGATCAAGAAATACAGGGGGCACGCCTGCTGCCCCACGGTGTGTAGTATCTGGGAAACATTTGTGGCAGAAAGTTAGTTCCCTGGTACATTTATATATGTTTTTTTATGTTTGTTAACTGCTGTATATGTAAGTCCTGTATGTTTATTGTTGCTTAGCAACAAGCTTTGGCGCCCTTTTTGGGTTTAAAAGGCGTTCTCTATGTTGTACAACACTGCTGTCCCTGATGAAAGTTCCTGTAGGAACTGAAACGTCGGACTAATAAAGAACCCCACTTCTCTATTAATCGTTTAAAGCCTCTGATGTTTAAATAGCCTGTGAGTGCCGGTCTATTCCGCTTTCCTAGACATTCCTACACTGCCCTGGCACCCAGGTATCGTTTATGACTTTTGGTGTGCAGCTTATGAACTGTTTGTACCTATATTGGATTTTGAAGCAGCACCCAGCCTATGATTATTTGTACGTTGGCATTTCGCACATTAGTTTATCTGCTTGACCTACGGAGGTTCCCTACAACACGGCTTTTTACCCAGCAT
The DNA here is from genome assembly GCF_000004195.4 of Xenopus tropicalis. Classification (NCBI taxonomy): domain Eukaryota; kingdom Metazoa; phylum Chordata; class Amphibia; order Anura; family Pipidae; genus Xenopus; species Xenopus tropicalis. The sequence continues at coordinate 138,884,500 of NC_030680.2, forward strand.
AAGATTGGACCATTCTTGATTTTTTCGCCCGACTCACAGAGGAAATGGATGAAGGTGTCTCACAAGTATCCTTTTCGGTGGATACCAGTCAGGACTTCACCTTCAAGACTACAGATAGGATATTATTTAGGATATTATTTACAGAAACCCCTCTGGATGTTGCTGTGAGTAAATCAACCACAGATATGTATCATGAAATTTTACACCTAAGGAAAAGGGAACTGGATCTTCAATTGCATGGTGTATATCTATCTAACTACCATAGACAAAGACTGATCCCTAGGGGTTTCAGAATCAACAATATACCCACTATAGGCCGTAATAACCCTGAATTCTGTAGTAAATGGTGTGGTATCCTTAATCACTGCTCATTTGACTTACTGTTACTAGTTATTGAACAGGTTGGGGGTGAACTCTCCACAGTCAGGCATGAGCTTAATCTGTTGGAGACACAATACACTGACTTATTGAAAACTGACAATACCAATGACTGGTTAAACAAATTACAGCTCACTGTTGATAAGTATAAACATGACCTAACTAATTTTAAACAAAACAAACTTAAGAAAGTGTCAGATGACTACAAACAAAAACGGGTTTACGGGTGGCTGCTAGGTATCAAAACCGACACCCGTAACCATAGACCATTGAGACGGAAAAGATTACCTAAGTCCTTGCAGACAATCGATAGCTCAGAACAATCCACTGACTCCGACAATAGCACAGTGCCCAAACCTTTTTTAGGGGTAACAACCCGCTCCCAAAAAGACAAAGGAAACGTAGACACACCAGATGTGGGGGGCGGGCACACAAGCAGCAAACCTCCAAGGGGAAAGAGAACATAATCTTTAATCTTAGCAAACATGTTATGACGGAAGGTGAAATTTCCCTTCTGTCCAAAGGGCTCTCTTTTGTCCCCTCTACCCCACCAGACACTTTTGACACACTTGTTGACATACACAGGTTCCAAAGAAAACTCAAACTGAAAGAACACTTCAGAAACTCACCCACACAAGAACACTCCAGGTTTAGAGGCAAGAGCACTTTTGAACCCTCTAACACTCCCCCCACGATACGCACGTTTGGGAAGGTACTGTCATTAGAAGCAAAACAGGCAGGCGACACACACAGGGTCCGACATAACCTCTCCCCATCGGAGCGCCAAGCCATCCGCACACTCAGGGAAGACCCCGACTTGGTTATTAGACCTGCTGACAAGGGGGGCTCGATAGTTTTATTGGACTATTCCTATTACAGAGAGGAGGTGTTACGACAACTCTCAGACGCACACACTTACAGGTTACTACCTGGAGATCCTACGTTCAAGTTCAAAGCTGAGCTTGATAAATGTCTATCCATGGCCCTGGGGGCAGGCTGGATCCCTAAGGACATACATAACTTTCTGACAACGGAATACCCCCGTACACCAATTATTTATACTCTGCCCAAAGTTCACAAATCCCTCTCCTCTCCCCCGGGTAGACCAATTATCTCGGCCGTGGGTTCCCTATACCAATCTGTCTCTACTTACATTGACTCCTTCCTACAGCCCCTAGTACAGGACATGTATTCCTACACTCAGGACTCAACACATGTCATTAAGAGACTGAGGACACTGGGCACTATCCCAGATGACTGTATCCTAGTTACGATGGACGTCACCAGTCTATATACGGTGATACCACATGACCAGGGGATAGGAGCAGTGAGGGAGGCCCTGACCACTAACAATACTAGCAACACACCAACAGAATTTTTGCTCCAATTGCTGGAACTCACACTCACAAGAAATTTCTTTCGGTTCGAAGACCAGTTTTATCTACAGACCTCGGGTACGGCCATGGCTTCATACGCCAACCTCTATATGGCACAATTTGAATCAATCCACCTACTTCCTTTATTACATACAACAATTTTGGTGTATTTTCGCTACATAGACGATTTGTTCTTGATATGGACTAAGGATGAGGAATCACTGCTTGCCTTCCACGAGTACCTGAACAACCTTGATTGTCCTATTAAATTAACCATTAATTTTGACAGAGACAATATTGACTTTTTGGACCTTAACATTTTTAAGGACCAGCAGAAACTGGGCACAAGACTATACAGGAAACCTACAGACCGAAACTCCATCCTCCATGCATCTAGCCACCATCCCCCAACAACGATTAGGGGTATCCCATACTCACAATTTCTGCGGGTGATTAGAAACAACAGTTCGAGTGACACAGCCAAGATCCAACTACAAGAAATGTTTGAAAGATTCCTTGACCGAGGTTATACTGAAAAACTCTTAATAACACAACTGGAGAGAGCTCTCGAACATAGCCAGGACACACTTCTCTACAAGACACAGAGACACGACGGAACATCCTCTCCACTTATTTTCACCACTACGTTTTCTTCCACATCTCAAGTATTATCCAACAGTATCCATAAGAATTGGCCTATGGTCAATCAAGATGAATCACTGTCCCTATACCAGGCCCAAAAACCCCTGATGGGATATAAAAGGGGTGATAGCCTGAGAGACTTGTTGGTAAAAACAGACTTTAGAGGATCAGGTTCCAAACAAAAGAATTGGCTATCCTCCATTCAGAAACTTGGCTGCTATAGATGCCCTGATTGTGTAACCTGTAGGTGTATGTTGACTGGACCTGATTTCCCACATCCCCATACGGGTAAGAGACTGAAAATACGCTCAAGATTGGGCTGCCTATCAACGTTTGTGGTATATATTATCACGTGCCCATGTGGCCTATACTATGTGGGCAAAACTGTGACCACACTCAGGGAACGGATTGGCAATCACCGGTCCACCATCAGCAAGGCCCTTAAAGAGGGGGAATCAAATCAGCCTGTTGCATGACATTTTCTGCTTATGCGCCATACCCTTCCCACATTTAAATGTATGGCCATAGACCATCAGCCAACCCTCCCTAGGGGAGGCAACAGGGACTTGGCCCTTCTCCGTCGAGAATCACGTTGGATCTATAAATTGGACTGTGTGGCCCCACGGGGCTTGAATGAGACATTACCCCTTGGCTGTTTTATTTAATAATGTTACCCTGACTAGCATAATGTTCTCTTTCCCTATGATTATACTCTGCATTCCCTTGGTCATATGAATAATGTCCCTCTGCCCCTTTACACATGGTTGCATTGTCTTGTGCTACATTCTCCTTACTAAGTAATGAATTTTGCAACATTGCATGATACATTCTGTCCAAATTCTTAGCTAGGCATTCCCTGAACACCTCTGTCTTATGCACATACTTCAAGTCTGCTTACGGAACTAACTTTCTGCCACAAATGTTTCCCAGATACTACACACCGTGGGGCAGCAGGCGTGCCCCCTGTATTTCTTGATCCTGATACCCACTTTTGATGGCGCCCCGCGTGGGGACATCTCTCCATACCCGGGTCCGTTAATAATGCCCCTGCTGATAATGAGTGGGCCCTACAATAGGGCTAAACTTTCTGCAATATAAATCAACATCCTAGTAAATGGTGCGGCTGAACTATAAAACCCCCCCTGGGGGATTTCCTTGTTTGAACCACATAGCTGGAAATAGGGTTGGCACAGACCTCTGAACCTTAGTAAAAGGACCAGTGGATCTGAAGACCACCCTGGGCCAAGCTAAAGATGTGGCCACTAGAAGCGCCAACTGATATGGCACAGCCTATGCACACGGACTGCTATGTCCGCTTACTATGGACGGGTTGTCTAGCAACCACCCGCTTACTAGCGGTAACTATGCAGAGCGGCTCACATATGGACACGGACGGGTTCGGCAGGGACTGGGTCGGGTGACAGGTGTGTATCCCATACAAAGGGGCTGGGTTCGTGGCGCTGGCAGTTTCTCCTTGATTATGAAATGCGGACTGCTGTAAGGCGCTCCATAGCGCTTGACTGTCTGCATATATTTGAGCACCGGATCGGTGCGATGTGTAATGATACATGTGCAATGGAATACAGTTTCCCCTTACTCCCTCCACCTACCCCTCTAGCTCACATCCATGGGCACGCTTATATGATTGCCCTGGTACGTTTATATATGTTTTTTTATGTTTGTTAACTGCTGTATATGTAAGTCCTGTATGTTTATTGTTGCTTAGCAACAAGCTTTGGCGCCCTTTTTGGGTTTAAAAGGCGTTCTCTATGTTGTACAACACTGCTGTCCCTGATGAAAGTTCCTGTAGGAACTGAAACGTCGGACTAATAAAGAACCCCACTTCTCTATTAATCGTTTAAAGCCTCTGATGTTTAAATAGCCTGTGAGTGCCGGTCTATTCCGCTTTCCTAATATATATATATATATATATATATATATATATATATATATATATATATATACACACACACACACACAAAAATAAAGCCCTATGGGATGAATCCCTAACATCAAAGCCCAAACCTTTGACTCACTGTTCTTGTGGCTGAATGGAATTAACTTCCACCAACAATAGTGGGAACCCTCCCAGAAGAGATGGGGCTGTTATAGGAGCAAATAAAGAGCAACTTACTAATATATTACAGACATTATAGATGTCAGACAGGCAGGTGTCCTGATACGTTTGACCAAATAGTGTTTACATTTATCAAAAGATCTGATTGCCGAATACTCCCCATACTGCTGTATATCTTCATCAGGCAAAACTACACTGAGCACCCAGAAATGTAAAAGCTCTATGGGCATTGATATATAGTCTAGGACTAATCTGCCTTGTTTCAGTACTGTATAAGGAGGCAGATATTCCAATAAAATGAAATATAATCAGAATTTGTTCTTCAAAGTGAAGCGTTCTAAATTCATTCTTTATAGGTTCAGAATTTGTCATTACAGTGAACGGCAGACATTTTTTTTTAGGTATTCTTAGTACAGAAATGAGTTTCCTAAGATTTTGGGAGGTTTAATGATCAGAATAGTGATTAAGTGAAACCCAGACTTTCATGCTGCCACAGCTGGGAAACAGACCGAAGAGCGTGTGATCCAACGGCAGGCAGGAAAATAATGAACATTCTGCAGCCTACATGGGAGCGGAAGTACAGGAGGCAGCTGGACGGCACACAAATGATTATATTTAATTACTCTCAGGTCAAGGAGTGGCAGTGATTCCAGCAATGGCATCAGGTCAGAGCTGCACCAATCAGCTAAAATCGTTAGCAGCAGCACCGGTGTAGCTGCCTCTGTCAGTGGTGCTTCTTACAGCCCAGATAAGGTGTTGCAAGGACACCTTTAGGATACTGGCACCCCCCATACCCTTGCATTGAGGTCACTGGCATTTCAAGTACACAGAGGCCCAAACAGCCCCCCCCCACCAGCCCAATAAATAGTGAGTGTCTATGGCACCTTACAGCAGCCCCTCTGGCATTTGCCTGAACCCACAGATTACCAGTCCGGGCCTGGCTACCCATCATCGAACTTGAGCTTCTTTCAGGAATTTTTATCCAATTGGTACCTTTCATTGCTCTTGCATTTGGGGTGTTAGTAACCCCTAATATCTCTCCATTAACTACGTTTTTTAAAACTCTAAACTAAAATCTAAACAAAGCATGTACTACTATCTAAAGCCAGAATGAAGATCAATTTGCTGTTATATATACTATGTTCTCTGTTCACCCTGCATACCGGATTGGCACCACGTTATTGTCTATCCTAAAATCAGGGCCCCCCAATGCTCCCGACACAGAATTGCAGCTTCGTTAGCCAATTTTCCAAACATAATGAACCAAACAGCTCAGCTTTATTCCAGCACAATTTTAAACACAATGCAATAGATGCTGCTAATGAATATTTATTTTGGATAACAAAGAACTATCCCCAAGTGCTCTAGAAGTTCTCAAACAGGAAAAAAATAAACTTTCCAAACTTGTAAAAGCTTAACCCATGGATGTGCAGATCTGGCCGCTAAGCACAAGGACTCTGGTTTCTTATTTACCTCATAATTAACTTTTCCGCATGATGTAGACCAGGGGTCCCCAACCTTTCTTACTCGTGAGCCACAGTCAAATGTAAAAGGACTTGGAGAGCAACACAAGCACCATAAAAGTTCATGGAGGTGCCAAATAAGGGCTGTGATTGGCTATTAGGGGCCTCTATGCACACTATCAGCTTACAGGGGCTTTATTTGGTAGGAAATCTTGTTTTTATTCAACCAAAACTTGCCCCCAAGTCAGGAATTCAAAAATAACTACCTGGTTTGGGGGCACTGAGAGCAACATCCAAGGGGTTGGGGAGCAACATGTTGCCCCTGAGCCACTGGTTGGGGATCACTGATGTAGACAATGCCTGGAGCCCCAAGCAGCCCCAAACGCTTGCATTTTGTATTTAAGACCAAACACTTACTGATTTCAATGTATGGTAGCCCAACGATGATCAGCATACTGTAGATATTGTACGATTCATCATCTGGGCAGGTCTCAACATTTTATTTGCTTCTGCACTATGTTGGTCAGGGTATGGGGCACTGCCAGATGAGGAATTAAAGAGAAGCAGCAGCTCACTTTCTAATGTTCCAATCATTTGGCTTGAACTAATGGAACAATACAGAACAATATATCTATTTATCAATTTATAACGCTAATTGACTGCTAAAAATTCCGGTGAACAACAGAATTAAAAAGAAGACGAATTGCAAAAGGCATCAACTCGGGATACCACTTCATGTTAACATAAAATGCAAAGGGTTAGAACATAATAACAAAGACCAATGGCAACTGTGATTAAAAGCAAATCTTGCAAAATGGGACTTGCAAAGTCCCTGAGTTCTGATCTGAAGGAGGACTTACCCATAGGGGGCCTAAGTTGCATACAGTATGTGAATGTCGGCCCTGCCAAATGCAGGCAGTGCTTCATTAGGGAGCTCAGAGACCTGACAAACCCGGGCAATCCTATAGCACTTTTCAAACATTTATCTTTAGATTTGCCCACAATTACATACAAAGGCAAAGACGAAAATGGAGATGTCTAAAACATAGACAGAGTTCAGCAAAGCTTTGCACAATGCATACTGGCCTGCAAGCAATTTAATACCATTTCTTTTTCATTCTTTTTACCCCCCTGTACAGAATCTGGGCACATGAAGGAAATAGAGGGACACTGATGGCTGTTGAATAATATTCATTTTGTGCTAGTTTAGCTTTGCTGTACCCCTAGCAGACAAATTTAATGGATAAAATATTTGGGGGCAGGAAGACTTGAGATCTAACAAAATCAGAAAATCGATATCCAGTACAATATGTGATTCCCACGCCGGTATTAGCACTTTCCTGTTCGTCAGCTCTAAATAAAGTCTATGCCTTCTGTGTTGCTGAGCAGTCTCTGCTGCCACCATCAGTTTTACACAAAGGGTTTATATATTTACTTCAGAAATGGTACAAAGGGTAAGATGATTGAGGGTACAAGGATTTTATAACCAATCAACACATTCCAATTCAGCTTCTGGCGACAATTAAAAACCCAAGTGGTTATTGTTTCAATGAATCTACTTCATTAGGCAGAAGAGTGCACAAACGGGTTTTCCCAGTAAGTTTTCAAGCCATAATACTGTCTCTACTTGGAATAAGGTCCTCAGTGGGGTCCCTCAGGGTTCTGTACTGGGTCCACTTTTGTTTAATTTGTTCATAAATGACTTAGGGGAGGGTATTATGAGTAATGTATCAGTGTTTGCAGATGACACAAAACTCTGCAGACCAGTCAATTCTATCCAGGATGTGACATCCCTGCAGCAGGATCTTGACCAACTGGCAATCTGGGCAGCTAAGTGGCAGTTGAGATTTAATGTGGATAAATGTAAGGTCATGCACCTGGGATGTAAAAATATGCAAGCACCGTATACCCTTAATGGGACTGCACTAGGCAAATCCATAATGGAGAAGGACCTTGGAGTCCTTGTAGATAATAAACTTGGCTGTAGCAAGCAATGCCAGGCAGCAGCTGCAAGGGCAAACAAGGTTTTGAGCTGTATTAAAAGGGGTATAGATTCACGGGAGGAGGGGGTTATTCTTCCCCTTTACAGAGCGCTGGTAAGGCCCCATCTAGAATATGCTGTTCAGTTTTGGTCTCCAGTGCTCAAACAGGACATTACTGAGTTAGAGAGGGTCCAGAGAAGGGCAACTAAGCTGGTAAAGGGTATGGAAAGTTTCAGTTATGAAGAAAGACTGGCCAAGTTGGGTCTGTTTACACTGGAGAAGAGGCGCTTAAGAGGTGACATGATAACTATGTATAAATATATAAAGGGATCATATAATAACCTTTCTAATGTTTTATTTACCAGTAGGTCCTTCCAACGGACACGAGGGCACCCACTCCGTTTAGAAGAAGGGAGGTTCCATTTAAACATTCGGAAAGGATTTTTTACAGTGAGAGCTGTGAGGTTCTGGAATTCCCTCCCCGAATCAGTCGTACTGGCTGATACATTATATAGCTTTAAGAAGGGGCTGGATGGATTCTTAGCAAGTGAGGGAATACAGGGGTAGGGGGGATAGCTCTTAGTACAAGTGAGGGAATACAGGGGTAGGGGAGATAGCTCTCAGTACAAGTGAGGGAATACAGGGGTAGGGGAGATAGCTCTCAGTACAAGTGAGGGAATACAGGGGTAGGGGAGATAGCTCTCAGTACAAGTGAGGGAATACAGGGGTATGGGGGATAGCTCTCAGTACAAGTGAGGGAATACAGGGGTAGGGGGGATAGCTCTCAGTACAAGTGAGGGAATACAGGGGTAGGGGAGATAGCTCTCAGTACAAGTGAGGGAATACAGGGGTATGGGAGATAGCTCTCAGTACAAGTGAGGGAATACAGGGGTAGGGGAGATAGCTCTCAGTACAAGTGAGGGAATACAGGGGTATGGGAGATAGCTCTTAGTACAAGTGAGGGAATACAGAGGTAGGGGGGATAGCTCTCAGTACAAGTGAGGGAATACAGGGGTATGGGAGATAGCTCTCAGTACAAGTGAGGGAATACAGGGTTATGGGAGATAGCTCTCAGTACAAGTGAGGGAATACAGGGGTATGGGAGATAGCTCTCAGTACAAGTGAGGGAATACAGGGTTATGGGAGATAGCTCTTAGTACTAGTTGATCCAGGGACTGGTCCGATTGCCATCTTGGAGTCAGGAAGGAATTTTTTCCCCTCTGTGGCAAATTAGAGAGGCTTCAGATGGGGTTTTTTGCCTTCCTCTGGATCAACTAGTAGTTAGGCAGGTTATATATAGGCACTATGGTTGAACTTGATGGACGTATGTCTTTTTTCAACCCAACTTACTATGTTACTATGTTACTATGTTACTATGTATATTGCATGGTCTGAAATACGGGCTAAGCCAAGTGCTTCAGTTCTTACATCAATTAATATGTGTATTTCAGACTTTACTTCTCCTTGAAGTGAAGAAGACCATACAACAGCAGAGCAGTACCTGTAAACATTTAATGGTCTAGACCAGCGGTTCTCAACCTGTGGGCCGGGACCCCTTTGGGAGTCGAACTACCCTTTCACAGGGGTCGCCTAAGACCATCGGAAAACACATATTTCCGATGGTCTTAGGAATAATTTTATTGTTGGGGGTCACCACAACATGAGGAACTGTATTAAAGGGTCGCGGCATTAGGAAGGTTGAGAACCACTGGTCTAGACACCTCCAGGATCTGTTATAACAGTATTTTTGCATGGTATTTTAGTGTCAGTATCACTTTAAGTTCTTGTGCTTTAACCAGGAATTCATCCTTTTCCATGTAAGAGTATAATTCTTGCCCCATATCTCCATCCAAGCACAGGAGAGGTAATTAGGGGGCAGCAGTAGGCTGGGATTGCCTTGGGTGGCAAAAAGTCTACAAGTGCCCTTGGACACTTCAGCCCAGTTCGGAAAAAAATAATGCCTAAGAGGTCAGGCTAAATTGCCGAGACTGTCTGCCAGTGACAGAATATTACTTCTGATCAGAGGACCCAATGACTTACATATAAAGCCTACAGCTGTAAAGTCCTACATTACAACCCTCAGCATCAATGCCTATTTGACCCTTGTCTTGTTAATCCTCAACACCACAGGCATTCAGCCAGTATAAAAAGGGTCATGCGTATATGTTAAACACACATCCCACCTGCGCTGTGGCACCTCGAGGGGGCTGCTCCCAGGTCTCAGGAAATGGTCCGAGTGGTTGGAAGAAGAGGAGCTGGATGACTTCGCTTCAGTCACAGCTGGCTGGAATGGGCGATCCTCGGCAGAAGGCTGACCTCTGCTCCAAAACACCGTCTGCGGAGAGGAGGCACGGGTCTTCTTCCTGTTAATAAGGGACCAGCATTTATAAAGAGTTTTGTATGTAGGATAGGCTGTCCTCACAATGACATGAACACACGAGTATCACTGATAATATGACATCTCACTGTATATTGTAAGCAAAATAACAGCAATTCAGAGGGCTCAATGGACAATAAAACCCAAAAATCCCCAGGGGACTGGCAATTTGTATAGATGAAACACTGTATTCATAAACAGGCTCCATGGTTTCTTGTTACATCATGGCAATGGCACATTACGTATTACCAAGCCAGAGCTACTAAAAAATGGGGGGTGGGCACCCCAGTCCTTTACAGAATCCCCAATGAATACAGATATATCTCACCAAACAGCTTGGCCCTGGTTTCCAAAAGTCATCAGCTCTACAGGTTCACAGTTATAGTTTCCATAGGCGCCAGGGGAATCTTCAGTGATAACGGAGAAGTCACTGCTGAGACTGTTGGCACTGCCACGGTCCCTGCGTTCTGGGAAAGACCAAAAATACAAGATTCAGAGACACCCCAACTGGTTACCTACCCTATTAGCACCAGGGCTATGCATAGGATGGGTACAGCTTGCAGCCTGCACATTACAAAGGACATAGGGCCCGATTCACTAAAGTCCGAAATAAGGAGTGCTATTTATAGCATGCGTTAAAAATCTTATCACTTCTTATTTTTCGCTCGATTCACTGAAAGGACACTTGTCATAATTAAGAAGCGATGTTCTTGGCGTTATTTATCTTGCGACAACATATTTTCAAGCAATATATTATGCAGCACACAACATTTTACGCAGCACGTTGCTTGAAAATATGTCGTCGCAAGATAAATAACGCCAAGAACATCGCTTCTTAATTATGACAAGTGTCCTTTTAGTGAATCGAGCGAAAAATAAGAAGTGATAAGATTTTTAACGCATGCTATAAATAGCACTCCTTATTTCGGACTTTAGTGAATCGGGCCCATAGTGTCTGTGGTCAGTTTATATGGCAAAGAAATATCTCTAGAGAAAGTGTTGAGCTCTGTTTTCACCTTGAGATAAATATGCCCCAGAGAGTATATTTTGTGGGTGCAAATTTAATGTTTGGCATCTTACTTAGCATGGGGTGTGAATGACACACTTTGCACTAATAGCATTGGGCACACTTGGATATGTATATTCAAATATATCTGATCACATATATTCTACTATCTACTAATAATCATGGGATCGGATGGTAACGTTGTTTATTGAGTATAGGTACGGGATCTATTATTCAGAAACCAGTTATTCAGAAAGCTCTCAGTTACAGGAAGGCCATCTCCATTTTAATAATTAAGATTCAGATTTTAAAAGGGTATTTCCTTTTTCTCTGTAATAATAAAACAGAATCTTGTACTTGATCCCAACTAAGATATAATTACCCCTTATTGGGGGCAGAACAGCCCTATTGGGTTTATTTAATGGTTAAATGATTCCCTTTTCTCTGTAATAATAAAACAGTACCTGTACTTGATCCTAACTAAGATATAATTACCCCTTATTGGGGCAGAACAGCCATATTGGGTTTATTTAATGGTTAAATGATTCCCTTTTCTCTGTAATAATAAAACAGAATCTTGTACTTGATCCCAACTAAGATATAATTACCCCTTATTGGGGCAGAACAGCCATATTGGGTTTATTTAATGGTTAAATGATTCCCTTTTCTCTGTAATAATAAAACAGAATCTTGTACTTGATCCCAACTAAGATATAATTACCCCTTATTGGGGCAGAACAGCCATATTGGGTTTATTTAATGGTTAAATGATTCCCTATTCTCTGTAATAATAATACAGTACCTGTACTTGATTCCAACTAAGATATAATCACCCCTTATTGGGGGCAGAACAGCCCTATTGGGTTTATTTAATGGTTAAATGATTCCCTTTTCTCTGTAATAATAAAACAGTACCTGTACTTGATCCCAACTAAGATATAATTACCCCTTATTGGGGGCAGAACAGCCCTATTGGGTTTATTTCATGGTTAAATGATTCCCTTTTCTCTGTAATAATAAAACAGTACCTGTACTTGATCCCAACTAAGATATAATTACCCCTTATTGGGGGCAGAACAGCCCTATTGGGTTTATTTAATGGTTAAATGATTCCCTTTTCTCTGTAATAATAAAACAGTACCTGTACTTGATCCCAACTAAGATATAATTACCCCTTATTGGGGGCAGAACAGCCCTATTGGGTTTATTTAATGGTTAAATGATTCCCTTTTCTCTGTAATAATAAAACAGTACCTGTACTTGATCCCAACTAAGATATAAATAATCCTTATTGGGGCAGAACATTCCTATTGGGTTTAATTAATGTTTAAAATAGTTTTTAGTAGACTTTATGGAGATCCAAATTACAGAAAGACCCCTTACCAGGAAAAGTCATTCTGGATTACAGTTCCCATACCTGAATATAAAGGGATGTCCTGCCCTGTGGGCTAAATAGTGAAATACATGTTATTCTACCTTGATTCTATAGAGCCTACAAGCACGTGAGAGATCTATATGGGGTTTGCCTTTCATATTTATCAGTGTATAAATGCACTACTTTCAGCTGCCAGTGGAATAAATGTAATGCCACCTACTCAGCAAACAGAAATCTTCCAGAGATATCGCAGATTCACGAGGCTGGGAACTTTTCCTCCTACAAAAACAAAGTCAATATTTAAAGAACACTTTTTAATCATAACAGAAAGAGATGCCATTATATATTTTTTGGGCCAAAGTAATGATGAATGAAGCTCTGTGAGGTCACAAACACAAACAAGGGCCCCTAACTCATTGCTAAAGGGCCACAATACCGTATATGCAATTTCCATAATGATTTTCTATAATACAATAAAAATGTGACATATATACAGACCCCCCTGTATTACACCCAGTTTTCCCCATAGTTAAGCCAATAGCGAGACATTGCTTAGCATTTGAAACACTGTATAAAGAAACAACATATCTTGAAACTCAATATGCAAATAAAATGAAACTTTTTTATTTCTTTAATTGAATTGTATTCACTCAATAATCTTTTAAGTAAGAAAAAAAATCATTAAAGAATAATGTCCTATTTAAGGGAAGATTTTCCTTTCTTGTATAAAGTAGGAAATTCCACGGAGTGCTTATGAAATTGGAATCCGGAGCAACACGTGCTTTCCTATATACACCTCGGTGTGCAGCAGGTCCCAGCCTGGGAACCTTTCCAGCGGAGAATAAATTAAATAAAGTGGGTCAGGACACTAGAGGTTTGATGGCCTCCATCGATATCCCCAAGCTGGTTCTGTTAACGAGGTCAGATGCATTTTTTTTTCCCTTTACCAAGTCAGGCTCTTACCATGCTTTCCTGCCTGATGAGGAGAACTCATCTGAAGTGATGTGCTTCAGAAAATTGAAGCAGAAGAAGAATATCTGGATGGTGGGGAGAAAGGAATTGTGTCAGAGACTGTGCCGAGCGCAAGATAAAACTGCTGTTTGATAACCAATACATGCCCTAAAGAGACAGTAACAAAAATGTTTATATATATATGTCTAACAGGGTTACACAGGTATGCGAAAATAAGTAGGATCATTTGCCTGGGTGCAGTACTACAAAAAGTACCGCACTCACAGGTACTGAAGTTTCAGCTGTATCCACAGTATCTATATATGCTACTGTATAGTAGCATATATATATATATATATATGCAAAAGAAAGTATATATAGGCAAAATAAGAAAACTGTCACACTCAGGGTTTCTATAATATGCAAAAAGGAGATTTTATTGCATCCTGAGAAAGGAGGGGTGTCTTGAGAAAGATCCGTAGCAGCACTTAGTCATAAGCCCTGTGAGTGCTCCATTTTTTTACATGTGGATATTTATTTCTTTAGGACACACCAGGGCCATTTTCTCCTATATTGGGAGTTTATTACAATTGTTTGTTTATTGTCAATGTTGTGGTCCCACTAGAAGACCTTTCTCAAGACATACAAACAGAATAGCATCATTCCGGACTCCTGACTATATCTATCTATCTAACTATCTATCTATTTTAGACCTTACAGAAGCCCAGCAAGCAAGGCAGTTTGTTTTTAGCAAAAGATGCCACCTGGTCTATGGACCCTGATTTGGAAAGCCTCAGTGTTCTCCCTCCAAAGAAGTGTTCATTTCAGTGTTGGACTGGACCACCTAAACACCAGGAAAACTCCAAGTGGGGAGTCAGCCAGGTGCCAGTGGGCCCTTCTGCTGATCCAACCATTTGGCTTTGTATGGCTGTCCCATGGCTAGTCCCCATTTCTGTATGAGAACAAAGAGGAGGAATGGAGGGAAGGAAAAATGGCAATATGTAAAAAGAAAATGCTAAGTCTGGAAAGTGGGTGGTGGGTTACGGCTTTCTGGCAGGCCCCTGGGACCCCAGTCCAACACTACAAACCAAGATGCTAAAATGTGTACAAAATTGAGAATGTGTTAATGCTATTCACTTGTATCCATACATGCTAGCTCCCCCATTAGCCTGCTCTGCACACACTGATGTAGGGGAAACATGGAATTACCCCCAGCCTGGACTTGTCAGTGATTGCAGGGTTCCCTTAAGGGTAGAGTCAGTAGCAGTGCTGCCATACCTGGGAAATGATGTTATTTGCACTCAAATGCAGTAAGAAATATGTTTTCCACAACTTGCATGCAATTTCCTAAAACATTTGCCACATTGGTGAATTGTGCATGTAGAGGTGGGTGCTACTTAGTGGGTGCCGTAATTATGCTGGAGCAAAAATCTGCATTGTGGGCAAAAAAATCTGCACTGCTCTTATATACTGTAGTATCAATCACACTTGCAGCAGCCAGGGGCATAAGCATAAGCTGTGTAGCAAAATATATAATCACTTTGTACTGAATGTTGCAAGGTTAATAAATAACTTGCACACTTAATGGCTTTAGAGACCACCAGAGAGATTTTCATTTCCTGTGACTACAATATTCCAGGTTAATAACTCTGATAGGAATTCAGTAGCCCCCACCTTCTCCAAGATTTAATGGAGTTCATTACCCTTTTCATTGCCCAGTGCAGCACTTATTTCTATACATGCTCTACAGTGCTTAACCATACAGACTGAGCAGCTCCCAGCCAATCAGGACTTCAGGCGTGCAGGCCCAAGTGTAGACTGTAACACAAGCAAAGATGCTGGGAAATTGGGTTTCATTCAAAAATATACGTTGATGGAATATCCCCAAATGCTGTTTCATTGTGGATTATAAACAGGTTCTGCATCAGGGGGAGTACTGTAGTCGGGGGCCCCCAAGATGGAAAAGTGGGGCTTGTGAAGAGTGGGTGGGGTTTGGGTGAATTGTTTTGGTATAATTGGGAAGTTGCCAGGGAAGATCACAGGCGTGACTATGGATGCAAGGAGGCTTTTTTGCATAAATGGACCCTCATTTACTTGTTGGCAGGGCCCCCTACCTAGAGGACCCAAGTGACCAGTGGCATAAAATTGGGGCCGCCTAGTGAGAGGGCCCCCGTTATTACTGAGAGTGTCCCTGGCCATGAAAAGAACAGGCAAGCAATGGCAGGATGTGGGCATTTACAGTGCCTGTGGGTGCAGTATAGTTATTTTTCCAAAAGCACAGGGTTGCCATACATGTGCATATACAGTGTTGTTACAGGGACCCCCTAGTGAAAATGCACTTATATTTGCCTATTTGTAGCTGTAAGTTACCCTCCCATATAGATTGTAAGCTCTACGGGGCAGGGACCTCCATCCTCTTGTATCTTTGACTCTTAACTTATTGCAACTGTAACTGTATCTTGTATTTATTGTTGTACTTTGTATTTATCTATTATCTTATTAACCCCCTGTTTGTATTAATGTATTCTACTGTACATCGCTGGGTACATAAGTAGCGCTTTATAAATAAAAATATACATACATACATACATACATACAAATGCTTACTTTTCTGCATCCCTCAAAAGGCTGTGGGTTTGGCCACTTTATTAGCAGTTAATTAGCCAGCCTTGACTAATGTTAAGGTGGCTATACACGGGCCGATTCTAGTTACCGATATGGGTCCCTTAGACCGACTCGGCAGCTTATCGGCCTGTGTAGGGGCACTAATGACGGGCCTGCCCGACCGATATCTGGCTTGAAATCGGCCAGATATCGATCGGGCAGGTTTAAAAATTTAGTCGGATCGTGGACCGCATCATTAGCCTGATATCCCCACCCGTAGGTGGGGATATCAGGAGAAGTTCCGCTTGCTTGGCGATCTCGCCAAGCGAGCGGATCGTAGCGTGTATTGCCAACTTTACAGTCTGTGGACACACAGTAAAAAAAGCATTACCCTAATTACCCATACTGATTTGCACTCAAATCAGAGAGAAGCCAGCATACCCCCCTTGCTCCAGGGTCAGGCAGGCCCAACGGAACACCTGGTAAAAACAAAATGGGCCCTGCCCTAGTGTGCCGCTCCTCCTGCTAGGAACTACGTGTCCCGGCATTAACCCCTGTTGGAACTGTGTGCGCCAGCGCGGAAGGGGGTGAGGTATGCAGTGTGAGGGGGGGGAAACAGGAGCTTGCAACTGGGGTGGGAGGCCCCCAGGCGGTAGCCCCGGTGGGCCCCTGACACCCAAGTCTGAGAAAGAATAGGGCTTGTGCATACTTTTTTCCTATTGTTGTAATCAAGAAAACTCTATGGTTTTTGTTGCTTTTTTTTATAGCTAAACAGGCCACAAAGAGAAACTGAAGCTACTCCATCTTTATTCCTTGTAAGGTAGATAGGTAACAAGTATACACCACACTCCCTGCCCCCTTTGTTGTAACTGATTTGTTAGCAGCATTAGCAAAATCCCTGTTTAGTAGAAGAAATAAGAAATACCATCGGTTTCTCATGAATACAGCAATATGTTATTCATATGTTCAGCTATTTAATTTATGTTGAACAAGAGAGTATACTGTCCCTTTAAGAGCTATATAAATCAAGAAGCACGTACCTCTTCACCCTTGCTGAGCCGGTCATTTAACATGTGCCTGGAAATTGAAAACACGCTGGCATTACATACAAACTCGACAAATCAAGCTATTTATGTGCATTAACCAATTCATTTAAGCTGTGCCTCCCACGAGCATAATATATGCCATAGCCAATGTCTGGCACCAACACACTCAACACATTTTGCTTTGCCTGGAACCGGAATGGAATATATATATCAGTAAATATTGCCCTTTTATATCCTTGTCCTTGAGCCGCCATTTAGTGATGGGTTGTGTGCTCCCTCAGAGATCAGCTGACAGGAAGTGATGCAGCTCTAACTGTAACAGGAACTAGTGTGGGAGCAAAAGGCAGAACTCTGCCCATTCATTGGCTGATGGGGCCTAGCATGTATGTGTGCCTTGGTTTGTTTGTGTGCACTGTGAATCCTATGACCCCAGTTGGCGGCTCTTAGTACTTAAAATGGCTTTGTATTTAGGATTACCCAATAGCACATACTACTAAAAAAGTATATTTTTATGAAAATTATTTATTTAGATGAAGCAGGGTTTTACAGATCCCTACACTGTTTGGGGGTATAGTTTTTCTTTAAACCTTCCAAAAACAATGGTATTTGAAAGAAAGATTGCCGCCCAGCAGAATTGTGGCTAACTTTACTCTATGGGGAAGGGAAAAATTACCTTATAATTATAGATAATTATTAGAAAAAACAAATAATAAATAAAGAAGTGCAAAAGCAATAAAGGTAGCAAAACTGTGCCTTTAGAACTGGGAAGAAAGGTTGCACTATGCCTGATAAAAATTCAGAGGTGCACACTGCAGAATCATAGGGTGCAGGCCAGCCCTATCCCTACCGCCTACCAATAGGCAAGTAGTAAGGACAAGGCCTTGCTGCACCCTGTACTTTCTGCCACTCCCTAGTTATAGGACAGGAGTGGGGCTAGTCTACATGCCTACCTCTTTAAAAAAAATCTCAGAAAGACTTACCCAAACAGGAACCAATCATAAGCTACTGTAAGGTACAGGATCTCTGCAGGCTCCAGGTTGCTATGGACCATTCCATCCTATTAATAAGGAAAGCAAACACATGAGCATACATTCAGCAATTCTGCCTTCATAAAACAGGTATGTTAGACTTTCTGCACACGCCGGCCTTTAAATTCTTGGGCTAATGGCACACATATTGCTTCACCAAGACTACAAGGGCACGGCTTGCTGAGAAATTAGAATGTTTGGAGGTAAAGGGGCATGGCCACCGGAGCTTATGGGGCTCCATGATTGACGCGGGCCTGTAGATCCTTGACCCCCAGTCTGTTACTAGGGATGTAAGGATGTATTTTAGTGATGCTTCTCAATCTCACTACACAGACATCCCTGCTGGCAACATTAGGTTTCATGGATCAAATATGGTAACCAACTGCATGCGTGACATTATAGTGTATGTATGTGGCACAACAGCAGCAGGTAGGTGCAGGCCGTACCCAGCCAACTGATGGTTAAAGCCAGGACAGGACCCAAAACACTCGCTCCTATTTACATGTAAACAGATCACTAGTACTGTGAGTCTGTCTTTTCCCTGATATTGAACTTACTGTATGTTACGCTGCCCAGATACAGGTATCGGACCCCTTATCCGGAAACCCGTTATCCAGAAAGCTCCGAATTACGGAAAGCCCATCTCCCATAGACTCCATTTTAATCAAATAATTCAGAATTTGAAAACTGATTTCCTTTTTCTCTGTAATAATAAAACAGTACTTTGTAATTGACTCCAACTAAGATATAAATAATCCTTATTGGAGGCAAAACAATCATATTGTGGTTAATTCATGTTTTATTGATTTTTTAGCAGACTTAAGGTATGGAGATCCAAATTACGTAAAGACCCCTTATCCGGAAAACCCTTGGTCCCGAGCATTCTGGATAACGGGTCCTATACCTGTATATATATACAGAGAAACCAGGTTCTCTTACCTTCACCTCTCTACATTCCCAAACTCACCCGCACATATATAATACCTTGTATATAAAAGCATCTGGCTTAGAGACAAATCGTTTTTATTTACAGTTGGGATCAAGTACAGGTACTGTTTTATTATTACAGAGAAAAGGGAATCATTTAACCATGAAATAAACCCAATAGGGCTGTTCTGCCTCCAATAAGAATTAATTATATCTTAGTTGGGATCAAGTACAGGTACTGTTTTATTATTACAGAGAAAAGGGAATCATTTAACCATTAAATAAACCCAATAGGGCTGTTCTGCCCCCAATAAGGGGTAATTATACCTTAGTTGGGATCAAGTACAGGTACTGTTTTATTATTACAGAGAAAAGGGAATCATTTAACCATTAAATAAACCCAATAGGACTGTTCTGCCCCCAATAAGGGGTAATTATACCTTAGTTGGGATCAAGTACAGGTACTGTTTTATTATTACAGAGAAAAGGGAATCATTTAACCATTAAATAAACCCAATAGGACTGTTCTGCCCCCAATAAGGGGTAATTATACCTTAGTTGGGATCAAGTACAGGTACTGTTTTATTATTACAGAGAAAAGGGAATCATTTAACCATTAAATAAACCCAATAGGACTGTTCTGCCCCCAATAAGGGGTAATTATACCTTAGTTGGGATCAAGTACAGGTACTGTTTTATTATTACAGAGAAAAGGGAATCATTTAACCATTAAATAAACCCAATAGGACTGTTCTGCCCCCAATAAGGGGTAATTATACCTTAGTTGGGATCAAGTACAGGTACTGTTTTATTATTACAGAGAAAAGGGAATCATTTAACCATTAAATAAACCCAATAGGGCTGTTCTGCCCCCAATAAGGGGTAATTATATCTTCGTTGGGATCAAGTACAAGGTACTGTTTTATTATAACAGAGAAAAAGAAAAAAATAGGTTTTACAATTTGTAATTATTTAAAATGTAGTCTTGGGAGATGACCCATTTTCTGTTTGCAAATACTGAAACATATATTTGGAAACCTTCTAAGGTTTAGGAGGCTGGGGGCTACCATCTAGCCTGCAGCCCTCCATATATTGCTGACATGCCCTACTGGATAATGGAAGTTGTGACTTGATAACAGGTTGAATGTCCCCTGTTGGATATTCCTTCCATACATAAAACTAACAAATATATTAAATGTTCTCTTAAGTATCTGTGGCTCTTCATGCTGCATATGATTATATTTCATATTAATGGAACACTAGGATTCTAGTACAGATATCCTTGTTTTGTCCCCAGTGACAAGCAGTGGATACCATATTAATTACAAGAGATATGCAGTTGCCTAAAAGGCATTGATTTTTCTATTGTTCCCCTGTGGGTCTCTGCATTCCGTATTGAAGCTTTTCTGGACACTTGTAATAATAGCGGCACAGTTATATTTAAAGCAGCTCACTTCTCATTCGGAAGAAGCCTTAGAATGTATGGAATTCTGAGATCCCAGCACGTCAGCATTTTCTTCGTGTACTTTAGATAAAATGCTCGAAGACGAAATGAATGTAGGGCCCTGTTGCACGGGGTGTTTGCATCATTATGGATCTCTGTGGGCTACAAAGCCTTGTTCACACATTGTGCGTCAATACTGCAGATATCTTACACACATTCTTACAAGGAAGAAAATCAGAGATGCACCAATTCTACGAATAAGAACCATTTGTTGTGGAAGTTATTGTGATACTAATATCTACAGTTAGTATTAGTGGTTGTATATATAGTTTATGTATGTGAGTGTATAGATTGGTAAGTATAGGTTTGTGGGTGCTGGGTTTACTTGGAAGGGTTGAACTTGATGGACTCTGGTCTTTTTTCAACCCTATGTAACTGTATGTAACTATAAATATTTTATGCCTTGGATCTGGGCATTCTAGGAATAAAACTATGTCCCCAGGGTACAGTGGAAGCAAGTATGGAGGATCCAAGGGTGGTTGTTCTCCACTTTTGGCAACACGTCCCTTTCCATCCTCCTCCCTATCTTCAATTTTCTAGGCTGATCTCCCCCTCCCATGTGGCTGGATGTTGTTCTCCCCATTTTTAGGCAACAAGACACACTCCATGCTCCTCCCTCCTCCCATGTGGCTGGTCCCTCTACATGCTCCTCCCTATCTTCTGGATCCATTGCTCTAGGCTGATCTCCCTGCTCCCATGGGCTGGTCCCTCTACATGCTCTTCCCTATCTTCTGGATTCATTGCTCTAGGCTGATCTCCCTGCTCCCATGGGCTGGTCCCTCTACATGCTCCTCCCTATCTTCTGGATCCATTGCGCTAGGCTGATCTCCCCGCTCCCATGGGCTGGTCCCTCTACATGCTCTTCCCTATCTTCTGGATCCATTGCTCTAGGCTAATCTCTAGGGATGCACGGAATCCAGTATTCAGTTCAGGATTCGGGCAAGATTCAGCCTTTTTCAGCAGGATTCGGATTTGCCCGTATCCATAACTTTGACCCAACCAAAACCGAATCCTTAAAATCATGTGAGTTTTTTTTCACATAAACATGGAAGTTGGTCATTTTTCACTGCGCACAAAGCATGCAGTTCTCTTCAACCCCTCCGGACGAATATTTAGCATAGGATTCAGGGTTCGGCCGGATCCTAAAATAGTGGATTTGGTGCATCCCTACTAAGCTCCACCCCAGGATATTTTAATAGACATATAAAGAGCAGGCCTTGTCAGCTAAACAACAGAATGAAGAGGTGTTCCCCCATTAGCCAAGTGAACAGTATGGTTATATGCACTGAAATAGCTGGATTACATAGGCCTCTATCAATTGTTTCTTGGTCTGTGCCATCTTTGGTGGGCATCACCATTGCAAACTTGCAAAAGTGTTTCCCAGAAACAAGCACATAGCAGTGGCCAGAAGACACTTACTAAATAGTGTCATAATCCATGGCTACCAGCAAGAATATCTACTCTGTGTGATAGGTCAGTGTACAGTTCTCTAAGGTGTCCCCTTGTGTATCACAGGGGGCCCTAAAACTTGAAAACTGGGAGCACTACCCTGTGGTGCAACCAGGTCTGGGATTTACACACACCCCAAACAACCTCCCCTAGCCCAATAAATAGTGAGTGTCTATGGCATCTTACAGCAGCCCCTCTGGCATTTGCCAGAACCCACAGATTGCCAGTCTAGGATTGGGCGCAACAATCCCCGACGGCAGCCAAATCAAAACTCCACATAAAATAGAGAACAAGGAGCAAAAGCACTTACAGATAATACAATAATGTATGTTATTTATTGTACCAGGAAACCAAAAGTACATTGTGGTTTACCGGTATAGTAAATAACAGTATGTTGTTTCATTATCTGTAAGTGCTTTAGCTTCTTTCCTTTATTTTATCACTGAGACCACTGACATCTAGGGGTACTGTCTCACAAGTTAGTCTTATTAGTATTAAATTTCTTATGTGGGGTTACAGATACACTTCACGCAACAGACCAGTACCAACCACTGTCCAGCTGTCCCAATAGTTCCCAGAGATGGTATTTTTTCCAGTATAAGAGCTGATCGGTCTCAGATTCTGGCAAATGCCAGAGGGGCTGCTGGATGCCATAGACAGTCATTATTGATTGAGCTGAAGGGCTGCTTCACCTCCATGCTTAAGAAGGCAGAGGACTTAAAGTGGCTGTACACCTACCAATAATGATCTTTCTTGCGACCATTGGTTCATTCCCTCCATTGACGTTCAGGGCTGAATCGTCAGAAATGGAGCTAGAAAAAATAGAGATTCTACCTCCACCTGACGATTCAGCAGATTTTGCTCAGCGCCTTCGATGGCACCCAATCAAAATCTTTTGTCCCGCCCGATTGACAAGACGCCCGATATCCAACACTCTTGAAATATCGGTCATCTTGTTGATCCGCCATACACGCACCGAATATCGTACAAAACAAGGTTTTGTGCAACAATATCAGTGCATGTATGGCCACCCTTACTGTCCTCCAAACATGAACTCCAAACATCCTGAAGTGATGAGATAACAGTACGTCCTTCCCCATCATGCTTTTACTGGGAGCAGATCAATCCTTTCCACCCAAACTCAATCACAGGGATCTTAACACGGCGCTTGGCACATTTCCGCTCAAGTCTAATCTGTGCCATCCTGCTTAACACCAAGCACATAAGAACTTTCTTGTAGTTCAAATACCCAAAGCAGCACTCTGTCAAGCAGCAGAAGGTGCATAAGCATCAGCACAAGCTTGTAGAGACAATAGCCTTCCTCAGGTACTAAGTGATCTCCATAAGTGTTTGACTTAGTAGGGGCTGTTGGCAACTGGCGGTTAAAGAAAAAGTCTGTACCGAGATGTCTTGGCTTTAACAGAGTGACCTTCAGGCTCTAACTCTACCGACTAACTTTCTCCACAGCTCTTTCAAGCTCTAATAAAGGGAGGCAGTACCCTTTTTTCACTTTGCATGTAGCCCCATGGCTTGGCCCTTCAGTGCAGCTCTTTGTGCTCCTAGAATGGAATTGAGCACAAAAAGTTGCACCATATTTAATGGTGTATATTGCAGCTTTACCCTGAATTTAAGTGCTCCGTACCAGGGCACCATGGAGCAGAATTCTGTTCATTAGAACTCTTGAATTTGCATCTGGAGCAACAGTAAACAAGCCTGCTAACCTGTAAGTAGTGGGCAAAGCTAATTCTGCTAAGTGAACACTTCTTTTAACATTTACAGAAATATTACAACAGGAGCAACCTCAGCAGAGGCATTCTTCATAGACATCAGTAGATACATGTGATATGTGACCACCAAATGGTGAGGATGGTTTCAGGTTTCTGAAGAATTTTATTATTCTTTACTTGTGCACAGTCAACATATTACATTTCTAGTGCCAAATAACCAAAGTCAAAAAATCATAGAAATTCCTTGCCGGAAGTGCCCTGGAATGAGTATTCATAAAATATTGTGTTCATACAAAAACACTGCTTTCTCATACTCAATAAATGAAAAAAATAACTCATGAATGAACTTACAGCCCACAGCGACAGTCGCAAGAGTGATATGAAGAGTGGTGTGCGATCCCAGCCAGAAATACAGTGCACTAGCAGCCCACTGTGCTCTGCAGAGAGAGAGAGAGAGAGACATAAAAGAGACTGTTGGTGCTGTTCAGATGCTATGATTGATGTCCCCTTTCCTTCCCACAAGGCAAAGTGCTTGGGGGGGGGTTTAAAAATAGTATTGTCCCCCCCAACAAACATGTGGGCTCTATTTGCCTGCATCTCTGGTAGGCAAAACACTTTGGCCTCCATAGCACTTGTAATCTGATGTAATGTAAAAGACCCCTTATAAGATCTATCCCAAATAGGCCACAACGGTAGGAGTTATCATTCAGCCACAGCTGGAGAGCTGCGATTTGCTAAACTTGGGCCAAGAACTTAATTAGAATTGAAAGCAACACCCAAGAGAAGGAATATGGGGGTTGACACTGGAAGATTAAAACAGTGTTTATAAGGAAAGGTCCCCCATGTGAAGGAGCTCTGTGTCTGTGAGATGGCAGAGATCCATAGATCAGGTACATAGATATAGAACTTTAATGATGGCACTTACCATCCCCATTGAGGATATGAATTAGCAGCTTCAGGTAATTCTGCGTCTGCTTCACCAAATCCCAACTCTGAAAGCAGAAAACAACAATCGAATGTTTTTGATTGAAAGACAGAAAGTCAATTTGGAAATGAACATCTAAAGAGGATGTGGGCTAATTAACTTACTCACAAGCTAATATCTGCTTCTATGTCTGCTAAACCCTAGGGAGTGTGTATTTAAATCAATAAACATTACTGCTTGAGGCGGGGGCACCATTGCCCAGTGACTTCCAGTTGGATGTATCGGGACTAAAACAACCATTGCACATAGAATGAGAGTGACCAAGGAATCCCAACGCCATGGAACACTCTGCTGTGGATCACACTGACGCCTTTCTAGCACAATGGCCGTATGCTAGCATCGGACCCCATTCCACTTATTCCCAGTGAGAAACCAGTATTATTCAGGGAGAATTCAACTTATCAAGCTAACACTTACTCTGTTATATACAGCAGAAAGCTGCTAATCATTTAAGAAGATTATTAAACACTGTACAATTGTTTCCCATTTGGCCCTAAAGCCAATCCATACATAGTCGGCTAACAAGTCTTGGATGATTTAGAAAACACTTTCACTATCCAGAAACGAAATGGAGTGTAAGGGTAAAGACACATGGAGCTACTTAGTAGCAGCTACTTGTCACGGTTACTAAACAGCAAAAAATCCCCTGCCATAGACAATACTGAGAATTGCCTCTGCTAAAACACACGTAGAGACATTTATCAGTAAATGATCAACTTTGTCTATTTCTGTAACTGCAACAAGTAGCTGCTACTAGTAGCTCAGTGTGTCTTCACCATAAATGTATTAGTATAGTGCTACTAATATGCACAGTGCTTTATCAAGGCCCAATATACAAAGGGCACCACCAGTGACAGACTAGAAAACGCTACTGGCCTCGTTTACAAAGAGCAGGAGAAGAACTAGGTGCCAAAACCTGCACTCAGTTTATTTCATACATAATAATGGCATTGAGAATAAACTGATAGCTTCCATTGCAGCCCCTAGTGTGCCTATGCCTTTGTACCAAGTCAAAATAAAAGGGGCTCATTTATTATTTTCCCAAATACAAGTGCTAAAACACTTCTACCAAATCAATAACCTGACACAATGCAGGCCCTTACATGATGCCTACAGTACAAATTTTGAAGCCCCTGCTACTCCCAGTCTGGCCTTAAGCTAGGGGGTGTTCCAGGAGATTCCACCTGTCGATCGAGAGCTGAATAAAGCTCTACAGCGACACACAGGGTTGCTGCCATTAGGCAAGTTGAGATTCTTGCCTCAGGTGGCAATGCCCAGTGGGTAACCAGAGGTGGCAAAAAGCAGCTCCCAGTAACTTCAAGATCCAAAACACCATTTTTTAAATCAGAATTTCAGCTCTTGTAGTGCAAAAACTGCAACTGCTCTTTCTTAGGCCCCTCCTCATCCTCCTCCATCCAGCCATATTCTTCATTTCCCTGAGTGCCCCAGCCATGTCACCTGTGGTCTGATAAACTTTAGTCACACTTTACTGCTGCGCTGCAAGTTGGAGTGATATCCCCCCCCCCCTCTCCCAGCAGCCGATCAGCAGAACAATGGGAAGGGAGCAAGATAGCAGCTCCCAGTAGGTATCAGAATAGCACTCAATAGTAAGAAATCCAAGTCCGGCTTGGGACTCCTCCAGTTACATGGGAGTAGGAGAAACAATAGGTTAGCTGAAAGCAGTTCTAATGTGTAGCGCTGGCTGAAAGCTCAGACTCGGGCACAATGCACTGAGATGGCGCCTACACACCAATATTACAACTAAAAATATTTTTGTTGGTTCAAGAATACAATTATAAATGGCAGAGTGAATTATTTGCAAACAGTGTCATTTAGAAATAAAATGTACACCATAAAAATCATGACAGAATCCCTTTAAGAGGGGGGCAACAGGGGGTTAGTCTCCCCCTGGAGCCATGATTGCCCACAGTCAGAGGTGCCGCAGTTTGCACTCCATTGGCACTTTTGCTAAAGTCTTTATTATTTACCCAAACCTTGCGGCTTTCACAGAAACATAAAACATTTCCCAACTTTCTCAGTTATTATACAAAAAAAACAAAAAAACAGAAGCAGTGAAGTTCTGGGGCTCAGGTATCAGAAAATGGTATTTTCTCTCGATACAAACTACGGTAGGATAAATATTTAATAGTTTTGCTCCTTTGATGTCAAGACACAGAAAACATTAAGTGAACATAAAACAGCCTAAAGGAAAACCAGAGGGCACGGTTGGAACCCGACTGCCCCACGTTTGTATTCCGGCTGCACGCGGATCATGTGTGTTTGTTCTCGTGCCTGCCAGGGCTGTTTCCCCAGTTCCGCTACTGACCAAAGGATTCCTTGACAAGGACATTCAAAGCGCAGTCCTCTAGGAGAGATGATAAAAGGAACATGGGCAGCCGTGCCAGCTCAATGCAGTAACCGCAATCCTCCCGAGCCCGGTATCCAAGAACAAACTGGCAGCGTGTGTGCTCACATATTTTAATGAAATTTACAATGACAAAAAAAGTTAGTAAGAAATAAGCCAAACTGAAGAGCTAACAGTCAGGGAGAAGAGGAGAAATACCAAACGATGGGCCAGATTCATGGTTCTGCAATTGAATCTCAATGAACTCAATCTGGCCCAGTATTCTAGGTACAGAAATATGTGAAAAACAGCTGCAACTTGGGTGGGGGTCCGATCTGAAGATCTAGATTGAGACTGGTATGTGTTTAGGAGGACATCACCTCTAAGGGTTTGACAACCCTACAAATAGTTTGCTCCTGGGATCAGTCATTTTTAGATATCCAGATAGAAATAAAATGTATTTAAAGCAGAAGGAAAGTCATTTTGGCATTTTACTGCCAATAGATTTGCCACATTAGTGCCACCTAGAACATTATATTTATTCTGCAGAAACCATTAACATACCTGAGTAATCAGCTTTACAAGCTTTCTCCCATTGCTTAAGATTAGCAGCTGCCATTTTAAGCAGCTTCCTGCCTACAGTCTAGCGTTTATAGCTGAGATCACACATTCCTAAGGGGGGAGGGAGGGAGTTCTTGGCATTCTACTGGGAGGGGGGAAGCAGGAGAGGGGAGAGAGGAGAGAACTGTGCAGACTCTGGCCATGGGAATGAAGGATGTTTCTGAGAGAGGAAATCAGGCACTGGAACATCATGTTTAAAAAAAAATCAAGAAATCCTGTGTTTCTTTTGATAGAGCTTACTTAGTTTTTACCTCTCCTTCTCCTTTGAACTCATTGTTGAATGTTAGGTGAGGATTTGCTCAGGTACAAGGAGAAATAAAGGGTTAATCATTGGGGTTGCCAAATGTTAGGCACCCCCCAGTGACTGTAATCACCTGATACCCCAAGCCAGTGCTCCTGTTAGCAGAAAACTGCACCGGCCCAGGGTACACTTTAGCTGCTTACGGAGCGATCCTCTTCCTCCCGATCTCTTTGCGTGGGCACGCATTCACATTATACTGAATAGCTGAACTTTACCAAAAAAACTTTCACTTTTTCACTCTACTGCACATGCATCTGCCACTGGGGCACTGAAGAAACAAGAAGAAGAAGAGGAGGATCGCTCCGTGGTGCTTGCTGAAAAGTACCCAGGGCCAGGGCAGTTTTCTGCTAACAGGAGAACCGGCCCTAGTATTTGGCACCCCCCCAGTAATTACCCATTTCCTTCTCCTATAATACAAATGACCAATCTAACATAACAGGGAGCTACAACACAAGAAGGATCATTTACAATGAAGGCAAAGTGCACCTTGACCCCCCACCTTGCTTTAGGCAGTTGTAAGAGACCTGTTTATGGGCCCTGGGGGTACCTGCATGTATAGTTGTGGTAAATGAGACCTTAGACCCGAGTTTGATCTGTTCTGAGCAAAGCAATGCTGTGCCTATTGACGCAGGAGAACCCAGGAGCGACCCCATGTCCTGAATGGATGGTAGCTCCTGGGTACCCTTTGCACCCACTTGTGCCTGAAGAATTTGGCGCAGATTTCACTCACAAACCAAACACCATAAATGACGTCAGACAGACTTCAGCACAGTTGCATCCGATTCAAGAAAAAAATGTGCGCATAGTTGGGGTCATTTTGGCAAATCCCCACAACTGTAGCATTGCGGTATGTGTAGTGCAATTGCTCCAAGCCTATGGCCCCCTTGCAACTCCAATGACTGCAATGCGACTTTGTTAGAAAAAAAAAAAACATGGCGACTGCACTCGAATTTGCACTTTGCTCACTGCACTTACTGACATACACGTGCCTTCATTTCTTGCTTTTATTACAGTGACTACAAATGGGACTGGGGCAGGCATCTGTATAAACCTCTCACATAGGTACCACACCGTGTCCTGGGGGATCACCCCTGAAGGATTTCTGTACAGCCGCTAGATGTTGCCTTCATCTCATGTTGTTGGCACCCCCCTGCCGAGCTGTGGCCTAATTCTGGCTTTGGGCAAGCCTGTCACTGTGATGGGGAATAACAAAATCTGCAGATGCCTTAGTGATAAGTTGGACGGGCTGTGATGGGTAAGTTATCCACATTTTCAGCTACCGCTTTTGCACTGAAAGGTTCTTCATGGGGGCACTGGCAAAACATGTCACGAAAATAACAGTCAAAGGAAGCCAGTTCCCATTGTGTGAATAGTATTATTTGAGAAGCATTCACCTTTAAAGCTTACTGCTTTCTGGCATGAAGTAGAAGTCAACAAACACCCAACCGCAGTGCCAGTACATTGGGGATTAGTACTTACACTTCTGTGAACTGGATTAAACCATTTGGCCTGCAGCCTTGTGCCTTTATATGGAGCTCAAACTCCTCAGTGACTTCTAATATCCTTATCATTTACAGTAGGGGGTACATTATCCCTTATAATACATGAGTGATACTCAGAGTTCCCTGTATAACTCAGCCTGCAGCCTTGTGCCTTTATATGGGCACAGAACCCCTCAGTGACTGCTAATATCCTTATCATTTACAGTAGGGGGTACATTATCCCTTATAATACATGAGTGATACTCAGAGTTTCCTGTATAACTCAGCCTGCAGCCTTGTGCCTTTATATGGGCACAGAACCCCTCAGTGACTGCTAATATCCTTATCATTTACAGTAGGGGGTACATTATCCCTTATAATACATGAGTGATACTCAGAGTTCCCTGTACAACTCAGCCTGCAGCCTTGTGCCTTTATATGGGCACAGAACCCCTCAGTGACTGCTAATATCCTTATCATTTACAGTAGGGGGTACATTATCCCTTATAATACATGAGTGATACTCAGAGTTCCCTGTATAACTCAGCCTGCAGCCTTGTGCCTTTATATGGGCACAGAACCCCTTAGTGACTGCTAATATCCTTATCATTTACAGTAGGGGGTACATTATCCCTTATAATACATGAGTGATACTCAGAGTTCCCTGTATAACTCAGCCTGCAGCCTTGTGCCTTTATATGGGCACAGAACCCCTTAGTGACTGCTAATATCCTTATCATTTACAGTAGGGGGTACATTATCCCTTATAATACATGAGTGATACTCAGAGTTCCCTGTATAACTCAGCCTGCAGCCTTGTGCCTTTATATGGGCACAGAACCCCTCAGTGACTGCTAATATCCTTATCATTTACAGTAGGGGGTACATTATCCCTTATAATACATGAGTGATACTCAGAGTTCCCTGTATAACTCAGCCTGCAGCCTTGTGCCTTTATATGGGCACAGAACCCCTCAGTGACTGCTAATATCCTTATCATTTACAGTAGGGGGTACATTATCCCTTATAATACATGAGTGATACTCAGAGTTCCCTGTATAACTCAGCCTGCAGCCTTGTGCCTTTATATGGGCACAGAACCCCTCAGTGACTGCTAATATCCTTATCATTTACAGTAGGGGGTACATTATCCCTTATAATACATGAGTGATACTCAGAGTTCCCTGTATAACTCAGCCTGCAGCCTTGTGCCTTTATATGGGCACAGAACCCCTTAGTGACTGCTAATATCCTTATCATTTACAGTAGGGGGTACATTATCCCTTATAATACATGAGTGATACTCAGAGTTCCCTGTATAACTCAGCCTGCAGCCTTGTGCCTTTATATGGGCACAGAACCCCTCAGTGACTGCTAATATCCTTATCATTTACAGTAGGGGGTACATTATCCCTTATAATACATGAGTGATACTCAGAGTTCCCTGTATAACTCAGCCTGCAGCCTTGTGCCTTTATATGGGCACAGAACCCCTCAGTGACTGCTAATATCCTTATCATTTACAGTAGGGGGTACATTATCCCTTATAATACATGAGTGATACTCAGAGTTCCCTGTATAACTCAGCCTGCAGCCTTGTGCCTTTATATGGGCACAGAACCCCTCAGTGACTGCTAAAATCCTTATATACACAAGAACCTAGGCAGAATATAATTTCAATACAGGTCGTATTAAATGTGCTTATTTGTATTAAAGGTGCTTGTATTAGTACACAGTCCCTTTAAGCCATTTCATGTACGAGGAAACAGAAAACAATTTTATTCTGCTGTACCAATTTAAAAAACGGAAATAAATTCAAGGACAAGTGAGAGTGAAATGTCTGTGGTTTATAAAAAGGATCAGATAACATCCCAGGAGGCAGGCAAAGGTACCTGTGAAATCAGTCTCAATTAGACTTGTCTAAGCAAAACCATTAATATAACCTGCCTGCAAGTCTTCCTGCCGTGCTGTGACCTAGTTTTCTCAGCTTTGCAAACACCGGATCCCCCGTTGCATTCCTGATGGAATATCCCAGAGGCTGCACAAAAGGGAGCTCAGTCTGTTATGAACTAAGCATTATGTAAGAGGAGCAGAACCTTATGTTGCCAAACATTGAAAGATCTGCTTGTTTGGATATTTCCTGATACACCCGCCTAAGTTGGGCAATATTGGGCTGATTGGATCCTTTGGGAACAAACGATCGGATCACAATGGCAGGAACACAGGCCATCAGGATGAGGACCACATCAATAAGTCAGTGCAGTCCCCGGTCCCACAGGAAAATCAAACCTGCCCAATCGGTGTCTGGCCCAATTTCGACTGGGCAGGCCAAACAGAAGGGCCCCATACATGGGTAAATAAGCTGAAATCAGTGAAGGGGCCAAACCAGCAGCTTAAATCTGCCTGTGTATTGCCTCCTTACGTTTAGCCCTTTGCCTGAGTAGTAGTAATAGTCAGTGCAGCCAGCAGAGGTAAGGAAAGATACCTACATAGGTCTAATATCCCAATCATGTCCAGTATATGCCAATAACTGTGTTTGATAGTAACTAGATGCTTATTGTAGATTCAGATATAAAGGTGTGTGCATTATGCAGCAGAACACCACTAGATTATTACACTGCACCTTTAATTACTGCTCTGTATACAGCAGGGGGCTCAAACTCAATTTACCTGGGGGCCGCAGGAGGCAATGTCAGGATGAGGCTGGGCCGCATAAGGGATTTCACAAAAAATTGGCTTTCAAGGGATAATGCAAGGCACGGCGGGCGGGAGCTGCTGATTGCGGAAATGACGTTATGCCATCATAACAGTTATTATGGGAAGACGTTCTGTGTGCACAATTAGCTCCTTAGCAGCTAATTGTGCACACAGAACGTCTTCCCATAATAACTGTTATGATGGCATAACGTAATTTCCGCAATCAGCAGCTCCCGCCCGCCGTGCCTTGCATTATCCCTTGAATCGCAATAAAAATCGCGATCCATTCATTGCTTTTGAGAAGGCGTTGGTGCGGGCCACAAAATATTGTACCGCGGGCCGCAAATGGCCCGCGGGCCGCGAGTTTGAGACCCCTGGTATACAGACCTTTTACTGCTACTTGTGAGGGCAGACTGAGCTAATTTGCTACAGGCCTTAGTGAGCTGGCAACTGCTCCGTGGGCTACAGAGCTTCAGGGCATATCCACATAGTGAAGCGTCAGCACCTAGCTAGCAGCACCCCACCCGCTGCTCATTGCTCTGCCTACGCACAACCAGATCTCCCTTATGACCCTTATGGCCAAGCTTGTTTATCACTAAGAGCAACAAATTGTTGGTTTTTGTTGCAGGGAGAATCATAACTATGGCTATTAAAAAAGGGATTTCTCTGATTATGCATAAACATTCCATCCATGATTTAACTCACATAAGCAGGCATCAGCTGTGGGACTTATTAACGAACCCGACTGACTGGATTACCCACTGCCAGTCCCCATGCAGTTACTGTCAGCTTGATATGGCTTAAAGGTAACGGGCACCAAGCCATAGAACCACATGGTTTGAATAGAATTTCACTAGCAAGATGCTAATCTTTCTCAGCCAGGGATTGCTGAACGACTGCTGGTCTATCCTGTCTTTGCTTCCAATGCTCTACCATATGTAGCCACTCAAAAAAGAGAGAGGTGCGCATTAGTGGTTTAACAACTCCAAAGTGAATCAGACAAAATACTGTGATACAAAACATTACATATGCCCAGTGCATTTCTCTCTTCAACAGGTCAAAACAAATGTGAGCCATATGCTGCTTCTATATTACATTTTTTTCCCTTATGAAGACTCATTTCTGGCTCAAATACAGCAGGCATATATTTTTGTAACCCAATAAAAACCATTAGTAGCACTATTTTGCCTTTGTTTTTGTATGCAACCATAGAAGAACTAGAATACTTTTTGTACAGTGCTGCGGAATATGTTGGTGCTTTATAAATAAATGTTATTATTAATAATAATAATAATAATAACACACAACTGTAATGGAATACAAATCTTAAAAGGATAAGTAAACCTCCAAAATAAGTTAATGTAAAATTGCAGAGACTGCTATTCTGAGCACTTTTGCAATTTACTTTACAAGATATTAAGGGAAATAAGTGTTGTAAATATGAATGAATTTTGTTACAACAGCGCCACCTTCTGGGCAGTTTCCTACTGTGTGGTAGTCGAGGAACGTGTCAGGAGAAAGAAACAGCTCTGATCTGATGATGTTCTATTTAGGAAGCCATTAGAAACCTCAGATAACTGTTATCACATCTTAGAATATCAGACCAGCCCTCTTTCTTGCTTCTGACAAGTTCCCTGACTGGCTCACAGTCGGAAACTGACCAGCAGGAGGTGCTGACGTAAAAAAATTCATTCATACTAACAGTACACTTTCCCTTAATATCTTGGAATCTTACATTGTACATGTACTTATTTTAAAGGTTTACTTATCCTTTAACCTATAGAAATGAATGCCTACAGTAACTTTATAGAAAAAGAAAATATTGTGGCTTACCTGGTACTCCCTCCAGTCAATATTCAGGTGCCTTGTAAGGGAGGCTGGAATATATAATGGGGCATCAACATAATCCTGAAAAAAAGGGATTAACACTGCATTAGCACAGTGGGTCAGATCTACACTGCCACATTCATCTGTGGTCTAGAAATATAAAATGGGTCCAGAGCAGCTGTTCTGTCTTTTATATCCAACCATTACATAGAGTCTAGGTAATTTCTTTACAAGACAGTCCTATAGAGCCACAGTATGGTTATCCCTGTTCCATAGTTGCCCTGGAGAGGAACAACTTACAGCATGTAAGTACATGAAATCATCTTAAGTGCAAATGCATGGAACACCTGCAGATTCAGAAGTGAAGAGGAGCCACAGCCCCATACACTTGTAGTTCCAATCATTCGGGCTGTTAGTGATAACTAATGAACAATAGAAGTGTATGGCCACTGACACAGTATGCATATGGGTGGCCCGCAGACTTGTTAGTCAGATACCATAGAGCAGGGATCCCCAACCAGTGACTCATGTGAACCAGTGGCTCATGTGACCAGTGAACATGTTGCTCAACACCCCCGTTGATTTTGCTTTCAGTGGCCTCAGAGCAGGGTGTCCAATTTTAAATCTCTGGCTTACAGGTGAGGTTTGGAAGCAGAGAGACACAGTTTTACTCCGAGCAGAACCTCCAGCAGGCCTACAGTCCACATGAGGCTACCAAATAGCCAATCACAACCCTTATTTGGCACCCCAAAGAACTTTTTTCATGAACACTTCCTACATCTGAGTGTGACTTACAAGTAAAGAAAATGGTTGGGGATCCCTGCCATAGAGGATATGCTAGGGTACAGTCACTAAAGGCCGAGGATTGAATAGCACCAGGCTAAAGGTTCGACATCTATAATAGTAATGATTCAGGCCTTTAAAGTTCTCACAGGAGCTCTCCATACTGGTTTTTGTCATGAGTGCCAGTGACACTGCACATGCTCAGAGGTTGGCCTGTCATAGAAGCTGATGTTACAAGGCTGAAATTGATATTGTATATATACAGTATAGTGTGAGTGGGTCCCTAAGCTCATGTAAGTGACAGCAGCACAGAGTATGTGCAGGGAATCAGCAGAAAAGAAGATGGGGGGGCTACTGGGGCATCTTTGGAGGCACAGATCTTCCCTGCTAAAGGGCTGTGGGTGTCTTGGGCTGGTAGAGAAGCCCAAAACACAATGTACAACATTTCTGCCCTACTTCTTTAGTTAGGCTTTAGTTCTCTTATAAATAAATGAATATCTGTTGTTGGTTCTCCTCTGTAATATGTTGCCTGTGCTCATTTTTCCTAAATTATGCATTTAAATATTTTTTATTTTACGAAGATTTCCTGCATCACAGTCTTGGGGAGAATTCCGCTATTAATCTAGATGTAAAGCAAAAGACAAGAGAACACCCATTATATGCTACAATTGCCGTTTTGTATTGCAAATGCCTACTTGCCTGTTTCCAGTTGAAAACAAGACCTTCTGCAGAATAGCCCCGATCCTTGTAATCCTTGAAAAACTCACAGCCTGTGAAGAGAGTAATGAAGATTAATGAAGCCCATTTCATGCGTGATCAGGCTTTAACAGGTATAAATGGAGAAAGCGCAACGAAGTATTTCTTTTTAAAATGGCTGAAGTCAAAATACGGTGGGGCCATTTGTCAGCTGAACTTGGAGAGGAAGACTGCTGCGCAATCAGGGGTGAACCTTGTGAGGCTGATAAATGAGCCTCATAGGGAAACATACACTTTTCCTTAATGACCCAAAAATACCCATTAAATAATTAGGGATGCACTGAATCCAGAATTTGGTTCGGGATCTTTGTGTCTGGCTGAACCCAATTAGAATCCTTAAAATCACGTGATTTTGGTTACATGAACACCAAAGTAAACATTTTTAAGAGCATGCGCCACACATGTTTCTGTTTAACCCTTTCATAGCTTAATTTCCATATGCAAGTTACGATCAAGTTCAGTATTCAGCCGAACCTTTCACAAAGGATTTGGGTATCGGCCGAACCCAAAAATAATGGATTTGGTGCATCCCCAAATAACAGCAGTATAAAGCATCATAGTTAATCATATTTAATAAACACATAAAAGGGAGCTACCATATAGCTTTCTCTCCAGCTGCAGATACTTATTGGGACCCCTCCCCCCCAGGCCCCTGCATTGGTCCCCCAGTAGTTATGCAATAATGTATTTTTTTAATCTATAAATAAATGGTACCGCACTTCCTTATTAACTTACCATCCTAGGAAAATACATTTTATGGCACTGGTGGTCAGAGACCTTATTGCTGACACCATAACATGTAAGTTTCCTGGTTTATTGATTTATGGAAACCCTGTGTGTTTGCTGGCAACAGACAGCATGGTAGGACCAAAGAACCAGGGCCGGATTTGAAGTAAGGTCCCCCAAGGCCGACCCCTTTGGCCCAGACCACCTCCTCCTCCCTCCCCTCCCATGCTGCCCCTAAATTTGTGCCGCCCTAGGCCCAGGCCTTTGTAGCCTAGCCAGGTGTAGGGTAATGCACTTCTCATGCAGCATTTTGTTACCACGATTGTTTAAAGGAAAAATTACAGAGACAAAACAATTACCAATTACTTCCCAATGAAGCATAAAAAAATTAATGGCACAAATGTATGACTGCCTCCCAAAATGTGCCTTATATAGGTTATACGCCAGGGCTTCCTTTATGCAGGGATTTGCATCATCTACTGTACAATGATTAAGGGGTCTGCAACATTACCCGCCATTTTGTATCAATCAAGAGCTGACCATGATGAAAACAAGTAATGTACCATCTCACCTGGATAAGGAACAGATAGGAGAGTGAAGTCTGAATAACGCTGAGCTTTATCCACCTTCTCAGATGAGGTCACACTACAGGGAAAATATTATATATACCGTAAATGTAAATAGCAAGAGAGATATACAAGGCAATAAAAAAATACCAAGATACCAATTATAGTATCTTAGCCCTAAGAAACTGTGAAAAAGGTGTGTCCTGGTATCTTCGACTAATTTAACATGAACACAAGGAACGATTTGTACATCTTCTCTACCAACAGTCCCATTACTGAGCTTTCTTTCTTTTTTTTTTTTAGCATTTGGGGATTAAGGAACTGCTATAGTATATGTGGATACCTTTTGTTTTAAAGGGTAAGTAAAGACTTATAAAGATGGCCTTGTTTGATTATTATTATGACATTTTGGCCCTCTGCCTCCCCTAACCCCTGGGTATGCTGCATGTTTCATGTTTATATAGATTGTAAGCTCTACGGGGCAGGGACCTCCTTCATCTTGTGTTTCTGACTCTTATTGCAACTGCACCTTGTATTTATTGTATTTATTGTTGTACTTTGTATTTATCCATTATCTTTTGTATTTATCCATTATCTTTAACCCCCTGTCTGTATTAATGAATTCTACTGTACAGCGCTGCATACATAAGTAGCGCTTTATAAATAAATAAAGATATACATACATACATACATATACATACATACATACATGTTCTAGGGCACCACCCCAGGGTTCTGGTGCATAAATGCATCAAGTACCCAGCCCTTACAGTGGCCAGTTGTACATGTTCTAACCCTGGGGGAATTAAAAAATCATGAAAGTAAGTAGGGATTAAATGAGAACTAACTTAAAGGGATTCTGTCATGATTTTTATGGGGTACTTTTTATTTCCAAATTACACTGTTTACATAGCAAATAATTCACTCTGCCATTTAACATTTTATTCTTGAACCAACAAATGTTTTTTTTTTAGCTGTAATATTGGTGTGTAGGCGCCATCTCAGTGCATTGTGCCTGAGTCTGAGCTTTCAACCAGCGCTACACATTAGAACTGCTTTCAGCTAACCTATTGTTTCTCCTACTCCCATGTAACTGGAGGAGTCCCAAGCCGGACTTGGATTTATTACTATTAAATACTATTCTGATACCTACTGGGAGCTGCTATCTTGGGTTTACATTCCTTTTAAAGGAGGCATATCCTATAAAAATTAACAATGTACCAGTGAATTATACTTCTCTAGATATAGAAGGAATTTGCTAAAAAAGTTGTGTTTTGGACTGATTTATTGAGAAATTCCACAAAAAACACCACTAGCCCCGCCCATCCGTTCCACTTCCTGCTGGCTGAATTCTCTGGATGAGCTGGGGAGCCGGCGGCACTCAGTACAGTACACTGCACTGTAGTATAGGAACCAATCAGCAGCTAGGCTGACCTGATAGGGAACTGAAGCCTGTCTTTGCTTGTGGGAGTGCAGGGCTGTGAATGTCTCTCCCCCTCCTACTGTGCTTCTGGCAGGGACCATTAGGACACGCCCACTCTTCATTTCACACTGGACGGAGAAGTGATAGGATTTATAGGGAGCTCCAATAAAGGGGCCATTGTTACAGATAGGGTTAATGTTTAGCCCAAAGGGAAACCAGCACCATATATTATTCATAATTGCCTACAAAATTAGCATTTTTCCCATTTATCCAATATGTCTCCTTTAAGATGAATAGGGCTTCTGGCTGTGGCAGGTATCACAGTGGTCCTGTGCCGTAACATTTGTCAGGCATCTTTAAAGGGCCTTTACTTGCAGTGATAGTACTGCACAGTATCATAAAACTGGCACAACCATCCCATTAGTTGGAGGACAATTGATAAAGGTTGGCATTGAAAAAGAAGTGGAAATACACAATTACGAGAAAAGAAAAAAATACAAACTTACTTTAATCCAAACTTCACTTTTTTGTTTTCAACCATCAGGTCACAGATGTATCGGACAGAGAGGTATCGTAACAGCTTAATGTCATGGCCTCTGACTTTGTCGAAGAGTTGGGAGTCTCCATTTCTTAAAATACAAAATAACACCATCATTATTTAATAAAAGCACAAAAGAGAAAGATAAGAATATAGTTAATGTTACATGTCAAATGAAAAGGTGAAGAAAATGCCAGTTAACTGCAATGACATTCGTCTTTGAACCTTTTCTTTCACCAAATCCCTCAGCTCTCAATACGATTCTAAATTTGTGCCTAAACATGTTACTACATTTAAACCGATCATGCAGCCGGATGTTCTGGATAATGTGGGTGTTGTAAAAGAGTACATAGGTCTGATTAGCAGCTAGTTGGCATTTCAGTTTCTAAAGCTGAATGATGAGGGGTTTATACAGCCATTGCTGTACAAATCATAGTAAAACCTGGTATTAGGATTGAACATCAAAAAGGGTATAGCTTCACAGCACAGAGCTCCTCAGCACAAAAAAAAAAGTTCAAGTCCATCCACAATGTGTGAGCACCCTGTGCATGGGATCTGCAAATCACGCAAATTCCCCCATCACCCTCAATTGCCCCCACCCATCTGTCCTTGCCAAGTCCCCTGCCCCTTATACCTAGCTCTTGGGTGACATTGCCACTTTGTTTCCTACTAATAAAAATAGAGATTTGACAGCTGTTTGAATTTCCTACCCACCCAGGTCACATGGGGGGGTGTATGTAAAGAGACGAGTCACAGGCA
This sequence comes from Xenopus tropicalis, assembly GCF_000004195.4. Classification (NCBI taxonomy): domain Eukaryota; kingdom Metazoa; phylum Chordata; class Amphibia; order Anura; family Pipidae; genus Xenopus; species Xenopus tropicalis. The sequence continues at coordinate 138,924,219 of NC_030680.2, forward strand.
GAGCAAGTGATGCGAGGAGAGAAGGAAGTGAGCATGGTCACGGCAATGGGACACACTACGCTTTACAGCCTAAGGTGTGTAATTTCAAAATCCGGCCCTGCTGCTCTTCTCATACTGAATGGTCTAATACTTTCAACATATTCAGACTGTCTGACAGGTCTGCATAGCCTGATATTAGTATCTGACTGTTAGCCAAGGGGCCGAATGATTGGATCAGCCCAAAAGTAGGTTGCCATATCTAAGAATGATCCTCTTGATTCACAACCTAGTCAGATGAGTGGATCTATTAGTGTATTGCCAGCTTTACTTATTAATTTCTGGGCTAGCTGCTTCCCTGATGTCTTAGTGACTGTATATGCTGCATTCATAAGCTGGATGCAAGATGGGGGTTATAACTCAAAGAGCTTCTGGGACAGTTTAGGTGGATTTTACTCAAGATGTGACACAATTAACACGGGGCAGAATCTAAAAAAAGCTCCTTGCTTGCTCACTAGAGTTCCTGAGTGAAGGGTTAATGCAACATGGTCTCAGTCACACTGTTTGATTGGATTTGATTTTAAATGCACTACAGACTTAGAATGCTAATAGGCAGTGTAAGAATCAAATATGAGGGGCCTTGAATTGGCATGTGAGCTTACATATTTTGCCCAAAGTGTGGTACTACCATCTCATTTTATTATTAAAAGGCAACCAGAGTGTTATCAGTCTCTCTCCTTCATTTTATGTACAAATAATGGCTTTTTATTGTTTCTAGCAGCTGGTCAACTCCAAAAGGTGGGTCAGGCTGAGCGATGGCACAAGGGTGCTTCTAGCAGCTGTTCAGCGCCACAGTGTGGGTTAGACCGAGCACTGGTGACTTCTTTTTGTGTTTCATGGACAGAATCTAAGAAACTAAGAAAGCTAAACATGCACTTCAACTAGTAGGTATCCCTGGCATTCCTTTACCTTGTGTGTCATTGTGGACATATATATAAGAAGTCTTCCCTGTGAGTCTGATACAAATGTTTTGATGGATTTATTGAACAGAAAAATCACCCAATTTCTTGCACTTGAACATCCAGGTACCAGAGTACAGTAGTTTTAAAGCCCTTTGTAATGACAGTAGGATAAACACACAACCAGCACAATCACAACTCTACATGCACAAAGCTGCAGGTCAGTGCGTTTCAGCTGACATACAGACCTGGCCGCTGCATCCTCTTCTGCAACCTCTGTGTCTGCCCAAGCGTCATCTGAGCCTCCTGTAAAAAACCCAGACATACAGTTTATATAGCAGTAATTCATTCTTTATTTCGTACACTCAATGTGGAAGTCATTTAATGTACATACCACATCACATGGAATGAATAAAAGCAGAAGAGCACCCTAAATGTAGAGATTAAACCTTTTGAACTCATTAGTCACGTTCTTTCACGTCTCTATTTTCTGATTCAAACTTAATGCCACGGACACATGGAGCCGACTGTACACTTCCCTCGGTATCCACAAAAAAAGCAAAACCATGCATTTTTTCAGCAATATCCACTCAACGTAGCTCCAAAGAGGACAACACCATGCCTGTGAATGGAGCTACAGGAAAGAGTGCAGGAAAGTGGATCTGCTTTCCTCTGTCTGTGTACAAAACACAGGAGGAAGAAAAACTGACAATCCACTCTGTGTGCCCCTGGCCTAAGGGCTCTTGTCACGGGCGACTAATCTCCCCGAATTACCATCCCACCGGCGAAAATGTAAGTCGCCGGTGGGATGGTAGTTCGGGGAGATTAGTCGCCCGTGACAAGGGAGATTTGTCGCGGGCGACTAATCTTCCCGTGTGCCAGAGCCCTAAAGGATATTTAGTAAGTATAAAAGGAAATGTGCTTGGCTGTTTGAATAACTAGCTATAAAGCCATAACCTTGTTTGGATTGACCACTTTTCCTGACATAAAATCTACAGAGCTGGCTGTCAAGGACCCGATTACCAACTCTATAGGATTTATGTCTCTAGGTTGCTTTTTGATCTATGGCACACTATGTAATGTATATGAAATACACCTCCCCCCCCCCCCCTCAGAAATGGAGGTAAACTAGGTAGTAAGGAGTATTGTGCAAATATAGTATGTAATATCTGGAATATTTAAGACATGTACTGTGTTGCTAATGTTCTGCTTTTGGAATGCCACACATACCTGAGAATATGTAGTTATACCCAGTCCGGCCGTATAGCTCCCCCCATCCAGCCAGTGTTGCTGATCTACAGATATGCTGTGAAAAAGAGAAAAAAAAATAATCCTATATTATCATCAGCTGGTGTCAGAATTAGAATCACATTGACCAAATATTTACTGAACATTGTTTGCCTATGTCAGAAGAGAGAAGAGATTTGTGCAACCCCTGGGATTACCTTGAGCTGAGGCAGAAAGGGCAGACGCTTGATCCCACATCGCTCAGTCTGCTGCCTACACAGGTGAAACAGTGCTCTGCTCCAGTGTCATAACTATCTATTCAGCAGACCCCATAGTCAGGGGGGCCTGACACAACCAAATTATGCTGCTGCCCTGCTCCTAACGTGCATATGGTGCGAGCAACGACTTTGCCTTTAGGACACCATCAAGTTGAATAGAAATGTGTGTTTAACAACTATACAGAAGTGTTATGCTGTGAGTCTGATATAATGCAACATGCTAGATTCTAAGGGACACACACACAGAGATATACACAGCCAAAAAAGGACACTATTGTGCACTATTTAAAGGAGAACTAAACCTAAATGAAAATGAATAGAAATGCTGTATTTTATATACTGAAATTACGCTTTAGTTCTCCTTTAAACGAGACCAGTAAGTTTGGTGATCTCTGCAAACACATACACCAACGATAATTTTACCTTTCCCTTATAAAGGATGACCGGACAGACAAATCGGCCCCGGCATCGCGCCATCTTGCTCCGGTTGACCAGGTCTTGCAACTTGCTGACTTGCACGGTGCTCTCAAACCTGTTTATAAAACCCACAAACACTATGAAGAGATTGTCTGTGCCTTATACATGTCTCATCAAAACACTAGGCTCATGAAATAACACCCTCTGCAGCAGCTGGAACATCCCTGGCCAGTATCGAGAGTTGGGCCAGCCTGCCAGGATACCAGGGAATATCCTATCATGCCTTTCTTTAGGATACTTCATCATTTTATTTATATATACTAGACTGATAATCCTGCAACCCTGATGGATCGAGGATTATTGATCTGGATGGATAGCAAGCAAACAAGAGCTGTAGATCTCTGCAACTCATCTTCACTTCCTGCTGTTCTGATCATTTTGGCGGCTGACCCAAATAAACAGAACAATACACAGGTACCCATATGTGCGTGTATGGCCCTTTGTATGGTTGCCATCTGTTCTGTCTGTATGCTGATGGGTCAGAGCACCTATGGGCTGATCAGTTGGAATAATATGTGGCAGACAATGTATGGGCACATTCTGTATCCTTCTGACTAGCAAATGTTAATTTTAGGGGGAAAACCACTAATAATTTCTGATACAGGCAGGATAAAATGACATATATTTTGCTGATGAGGACATATTTGCATGTACATACAGTGTCTGCCGCCCCATCTGTAGAGAAATGCTGCCCCCTTTCTGCACACTAATGTACATGCTGGCACTAAATTACACCGCACTGCTGTGTAGCCATCTTGCTGTGTGTGTGTGTTTATTGGCTGTGATTGGAGGAGGAAGGTCAGCGGGGGGAGTGCCAATGCTCCAGATCGGCAGTGCCCACCTCATTTTTATATATTTATATTCACATATCTGTATCCATCATTATCAAAGCAAAAAATCATTTTTAGCAACTGCTGTAGCCTGGGTGCTCACAATGATCCTATAAATAAGAAGTCAGGAAGCACATCAACGTTTAACTTGGCCTTAAATTCTTTCAGCATCTTTTTTTGGTAACACTTTTGGTAACATCAGGTTAATGCTACGATCAATAAACTATAAATGATAGAGTGTATAAGCAGTATTCTTTCACGTACATGTTTTTGTCTTCCACCGTGCTCTCGTACTCCAGAAACACGATCTGCCTGGGGTAATGGCTGCACAGCTCCCCGCTGGCATTCTGGATGATGCTGAAACAATAGTCTTTGCTGAACAGTTCTAAGCAGCGCTTCTCGATTCTCTCTACCTGAAAGACAAAGAACAGTTTTATAGCGCGTGCTTGTCCTTTACTTAGTTATACGTTTTATGGTCTTCCATCAGTTGTTGGTTGAAGGGCTGGTTGGGGTATGTAATGAACGCTGTGTTATCACATTAGGTTGCAAGGCACGGCTCTCTGCTGTAAACTAAAACTCCCAGCATCCTCAGCCAGCTTATAAAAGCTAAAACTTCATGGCCCTACCCCCTAAATCTATTTCCTTTCAAGTTGAAAGCACGTGGGTATAGCATCCTACACATAAAGATCACTCCTACTTTGTCCAATGGCATTTATACATAAATGTGGGGGTGGCCATATTGGACATCTCTCAGCTGAAGAATACCCCATAGGCACCAAGCATACAGCTTCATCAGAATGCCTTACCAAAATATGAAAACTACCCCTATCCTGAAAACTAGAGAATAAAAATAATTCATGTAAATTGCAAAAGTGCTCAGCAGAGCAATTTTACATTCATTTGTATCATGAGTGATTAAAACAGCCAGGTTTCAAGTAGGACAAAAATTGTTGTTCCTCTGCATCCAATGGGGCCCCATGGGGTTTGATAAAGTTGCTATTATGATCTTTTTACATTCCTGCAACATCATTACCCCCACATCTCTATCTCTTTCACACATTTATGTGATTATTAGTAAGAAGCCCTCATGCATTCGTAAAACATATATTGCTGTACAATTAGGAGCTAATTCACTAATGTAGGTGCTAATTTTTGTCAGTGCAGTTAACAGTAGAGTCCTGCAGCAGGTCGGGTACCTGTGGGTTACCCACAAGAAATGCGGGTACCCTGCGGGTTGTGTGTAGGATATTTCAGATGCGGGTCTGTGGATCAGGGGTTGGTTAGCAGGTCTTATCTATATTTCTTATTTAATATTATACAATCTATATTATCTATTTTTATTTAAAAAAAAATTCTACCCCCTGCCCACTGATGATGTCACTTCTGGTTTGCAGCAACAGCACTTCCTGTTTAATGGTAGTCAGTGGGTCCAAGTGGGTAGAAATGTAAGTTGGGGGTCCAGGTCATGGGTCGGGTTTCAAAAATTGGTTCCGCACAGGATTCTCCCTAATAGCAACCAAGTTAGACAATGAAAGTAACTATCCGATTGGTTGCTGTGGGTGACTGCTCCGGCACTATTTAGAGCCTTAATAGTAAATAAGCACATTTGTTTTAGCACCTGTAACACTGCTGGTACAGAAAGTGAGAAATACCAACAAAATGTAGCATTGCCTTGATGTGAGCAATGTCCCCTGATTTGTTTTAGTGCTTGTTCTATGGAATTAAAAAACATAACAAAGGTCAAGTCACACATAGATTCACATTAATTATTCACTACAGGCTTTCGACATGTAACTTACACCAAATAAAGCAGAGACAGGCAACCTGTGGCCCAATGGGGTTATGTCGTTGCAAGTCCCAGTACAAGAAGGGATACTATTATTTTCCTCCTACAGTTTTAACCCAGGTTTTAAATGGTTTCTGAGGAGCAGCAATTCAAAGTATTTCCCTGTTGGTGCTGTAAATTCTATCTACAGTGCTGTGCAGACTCACTAATACTGGCCATTAGGGTTGCCACCTCTTGTAGCTTCTAATACTGGCCAAAGTGGGGGCGTGTCTACGAAAGGGCGGGTTGATGACATCGGGGGCCAGGTCATGACTCGATGGAGGTGGAGTTGTGATGTCACCAGCTAGGATCTTAGGAGTATATTTATCATGCTGTGTAAAAAGTGGAGTAAAGGTCCCCATACACAGCTGATTCTAGCTGCCGATATCGGTCCCTTAGACTGTTACCTTGCCAGTAAATTTGTAATACTGACCCCAGCCTTGACTGGTATTTTACAAACTAGGCAGGCCTTGTGGCAACCCTACTGGCTATACACGGATACATTACCTTTGGCCAACTATATTACCCCAAAGGCCAAACGGATATCTCGATAGCAGATATCGTCCGGGCAAGATGGCTCTTCTGGTGCCACAAATAGGCAAATACAGGAAATAAAAACAAATTGGCACACAATATATAGGGCAGATGGGAAAGAAACAAAACTGGTTCGGGCTTCGTTTGCGAGTGTGTCAGTGGAGTCTCAGGGAAAAAGGAAGAAAGAGAAAGAAGTGCTCTTGTGCGGGTTTCAATATCTATCCCCTCTATAGTGGGTTTGTGATATGTTCTATAAGCTGTTCCCTAACGGGTCGGTATTACAAGGGAGTTGCTTGCTGTTTGCTATATACATATGATCAAGATGTACAAATATATACACGGCCGGAACAAACATTTGACTAACAAACATTTCATCCCCGGGGTGATGACAAGAGGCCATATACAAAGAGTACAATAGAGTTCCCAAATGACAGAGCTGGGTAGTGTTTAAAAATGGGTTTGGATGTTAAATAGATGTTCATGGGCCACAGAAGAATACAGTGGTGTGAAAAACTATTTGCCCCCTTCCTGATTTCTTATTTTTTTGCATGTTTGTCACACAAAATGTTTCTGATCATCAAACACATTTAACTATTAGTCAAAGATAACACAAGTAAACACAAAATGCAGTTTTTAAATGAGGGTTTTTATTATTTAGGGAGAAAAAAAATCCAAACCTACATGGCCCTGTGTGAAAAAGTAATTGCCCCCTGAACCTAATAACTGGTTGGGCCACCCTTAGCAGCAATAACTGCAATCAAGCGTTTGCGATAACTTGCAACGAGTCTTTTACAGCGCTCTGGAGGAATTTTGGCCCACTCATCTTTGCAGAATTGTTGTAATTCAGCTTTATTTGAGGGTTTTCTAGCATGAACCGCCTTTTTAAGGTCATGCCACAACATCTCAATAGGATTCAGGTCAGGACTTTGACTAGGCCACTCCAAAGTCTTCATTTTGTTTTTCTTCAGCCATTCAGAGGTGGATTTGCTGGTGTGTTTTGGGTCATTGTCCTGCTGCAGCACCCAAGATCGCTTCAGCTTGAGTTGACGAACAGATGGCCGGACATTCTCCTTCAGGATTTTTTGGTAGACAGTAGAATTCATGGTTCCATCTATCACAGCAAGCCTTCCAGGTCCTGAAGCAGCAAAACAACCCCAGACCATCACACTACCGCCACCATATTTTACTGTTGGTATGATGTTCTTTTTCTGAAATGCTGTGTTACTTTTACGCCAGATGTAATGGGACACGCACCTTCCAAAAAGTTCAACTTTTGTCTCGTCTGTCCACAAGATATTGATCTTGGCAATCATTGAGATGTTTTTTAGCAAAATTGAGACGAGCCATAATGTTCTTTTTGCTTAAAAGTGGTTTGCGCATTGGAAATCTGCCATGCAGGCCGTTTTTGCCCAGTCTCTTTCTTATGGTGGAGTCGTGAACACTGACCTTAATTGAGGCAAGTGAGGCCTGCAGTTCTTTAGATGTTGTCCTGGGGTCTTTTGTGGCCTCTCGGATGAGTTGTCTCTGCGCTCTTGGGGTAATTTTGGTCGGCCGGCCACTCCTGGGAAGGTTCACCACTGTTCCATGTTTTTGCCATTTGTGGATAATGGCTCTCACTGTAGTTCGCTGGAGTCCCAAAGCTTTAGAAATGGCTTTATAACCTTTACCAGACTGATAGATCTCAATTACTTTTGTTCTCATTTGTTCCTGAATTTCTTTGGATCTTGGCATGATGTCTAGCTTTTGAGGTGCTTTTGGGCTACTTCTCTGTGTCAGGTAGCTCCTATTTAAGTGATTTCTTGATTGAAACAGGTGTGGCAGTAATCAGGCCTGGGGGTGACTACAGAAATTGATATTGAAATTGAAAATTGAAATTGATAAACCACAGTTAAGTTATTTTTTAACAAGGGGGGCAATCACTTTTTCACACAGGGCCATGTAGATTTGGAGTTTTTTTTCTCCCTTAATAACGTAAACCTTCATTTAAAAATAGAGCTGGGCGGTATGACCAAAAATTTATATCACGGTATTTTCAAAATTATATCGGTATCACAGTATTTGACGGTATATAAATAAAAAAATAAATAATAAATATTGGTGGCCCCCCCCAACACCAACCCCAACCCCAGCCCCCCCCAACCCCAGCCCCAACCCCAGCCCCAACCCCCCCAACCCCCCCCGCCCCCCCAACCACAACCCCCCCCGCCCCCCAACCACAACCCCCCCCGCCCCCCCAACCACAACCCCCCCCAACCGCAGCCACAACCCCCCCAACCACAACCCCCCCAACCACAACCCCCCAGCCCCCCCCAACCACAACCCCCCCCAACCACAACCCCCCCAGCCGCCACAACCCCCCAGCAGAACTTACCCAACTTGTAGTTCCTCCAGCTCCAGCGATGCGTCCTAGCGTGCGCGCTGACGTCACATGCGCGCCGACGTCACGTACGCACGGGCGCAACCCGGAAGTAACAGGAGAAAAAAAGCAGGAGGCGCGCATACCGGTATAGCGGTATGTTTAAAACTTATACCGTTTTTTTTTTTAAAACCGGTATACCGGTTAAACCGGTATACCGCCCAGCACTATTTAAAAACTGCATTTTGTGTTCAATTATGTTATCTTTGACTAATAGTTAGCGGTTTTTGATGAGCAGAAACATTTAAGTGTGACAAACATGCAAAAGAATAAGAAATCAGGAAGGGGGCAAATAGTTTTTCACACCACTGTATGTTCGAGTCCCCAAAACCTCTGTGCTCTCATTGGAAGCTTCAACGCTTGTGTGTATGAGGGGGCGTGTTTACCTTCTTGGTAAATATGTTTGTATGGAACGATACAAAGAAGTTTTCATTAAGTCTTTCTTTAAAGGGGAACTAAACTCACTTGGCCAGGTGGCCACATATCTCGCTTCAAAAGCCAATGTGGTCGTCATCCTGATGGGATTTTCAAACCTCCCCAATCAACATCTGCCTGATTTTCATCCACATATCAGTCAGGTAGGCCTGCCGGAGGGCCCCATACATTGCCCAATAAGCTACCAACTCAGTCCAATGGCAGCTTTTTATCTGCCCATGTAAGGCCACATTTAATTGGCAAATAAAAGCAAATCTCTTGCTAAAACAGGTTGCCCCTATGCTAAAGAATATTTGGTAACACTCATATAGTAAATGTATATATGTGCTTTTAAAATTTAGGGGCATAGTTCGACTGGATGGAAATAAAGTTTGCTGCAAGTCGCCAAACATGGCATTTTTAAGGGCATATTTATGAAGGGGTGCATCTCAACTGATAAATATTTCATTTTCATGCCTGAAATGCAAGCTGAGTTTTCCCTGCCTTTTGTTGAGACTGAGGCTGTGCTTTGCCTGGGCCTTACAGTATGAGTCTGGAAAATGCAGTAACAAATGCAGAGAGGAATATTTACCCTTGAATTACAATTTCATATATGAGTAATACTGGTAAAGCCATATACATAAAGATCTGACAAACTGGCCAAGTTGCCAAACAAACCAAACAGATCTTTCCCTAACTGGATCGCCTAAATGGGTGTCCCTCATACCAACCAAACTGATGACATGGGGGGCCCCAACAAGACCAATCAGACATAGACTCATTCCATGGCCCACTGTAAACCTCATGCAAAAATGAACCTTCACCCGCACTCCCTCCGCTCTCCAAAATCCACTCACACTCGGTGCACAGTGCTTAGAGGGATCGGCACCCTCTGCACAGCTTCCAAATAGATAGCAATGGCACTCAGGAGTTTAATACGGGACTCAGCCCTTCAAAAGTTTTATTGTGGAAAATGCATTTTCCGCAATAAAACTTTTGAAGGGCTGAGTCCCGTATTAAACTCCTGAGTGCCACTGTAAACCTCAGCCATTAGGAATTTCCAACTTGCCCAATCAATATGTGAACAAGCCCCCCAACTGTATATTGTACGCTGCTGCCATAATCCTGGCTAATGGGCTGCCTGCTTCATCAATCTGTCAGCCAAACTGACAGATAATATCTTCTGGTGTATAGGAAGCTTAACCTTTAGAAAAAACTTCATGAATATTATCCATAAAAAGGAATCTTTTCTTAAACTAGTAAACCTCATGCATCAGAAAAGAGGTTCCGGAACTGTGGGGCTAGCTCCCCTTGGGGGCCCAGACTAAAGGCAAGTTAGGGCGAGACTGGGGACAATGCCTATTTGCTCTCCTACCTCGTGCTGGAGAGTTAAAGGGCAACTGGGTTGCACATTATGTGCATGCACATGACATGGGATTGGGCAATACGTAATGGGACACTTGTTTATTACTACATTGAGAATGCCATCCCTGAATTCCTCTGGAGAGTATCTCCCCTTAGTCTCTTCAGAAATACATTTAAAGACACTTGTATAGCACCTGAGCTGGGAAGTGCAGGGTCAGCAACTGTAACCTGCAGGACTTAAAGGAACAGTAACACCAACAATGAAAGGGTATCAATGTCATTAAAAAATAAATGTACTGCTGCCATGGTAAAAGTTTTAAGTTTGCTTCAGAAACCCTACTATAGTTTATATAAATACCCCGCTGTGTAGCCATGGGGGCAGCCATTCCTGCACTGGTACAGCTGGGGTGTTTGCTACAGAAACCCTACTATAGTTTATATAAATACCCCGCTGTGTAGCCCCGGGGGCAGCCATTCCTGCACTGGTACAGCTGGGGTGTTTGCTACAGAAACCCTACTATAGTTTATATAAATATCCCGCTGTGTAGCCCCGGGGGCAGCCATTCCTGCACTGGTACAGCTGGGGTGTTTGCTACAGAAACCCTACTATAGTTTATATAAATACCCCGCTGTGTAGCCCCGGGGGCAGCCGTTCCTGCACTGGTACAGCTGGGGTGTTTGCTACAGAAACCCTACTATAGTTTATATAAATACCCCGCTGTGTAGCCCCGGGGGCAGCCATTCCTGCACCGGTATAGCTGGGGTGTTTGCTACAGAAACCCTACTATAGTTTATATAAATACCCCGCTGTGTAGCCCCGGGGGCAGCCATTCCTGCACTGGTACAGCTGGGGTGTTTGCTACAGAAACCCTACTATAGTTTATATAAATACCCCGCTGTGTAGCCCCGGGGGCAGCCGTTCCTGCACCGGTACAGCTGGGGTGTTTGCTACAGAAACCCTACTATAGTTTATATAAATACCCCGCTGTGTAGCCCCGGGGGCAGCCATTCCTGCACTGGTAGAGCTGGGGTGTTTGCTACAGAAACCCTACTATAGTTTATATAAATACCCCGCTGTGTAGCCCTGGGGGCAGCCGTTCCTGCACTGGTACAGCTGGAGTGTTTGCTACAGAAACCCTACTATAGTTTATATAAATACCCCGCTGTGTAGCCCCGGGGGCAGCCGTTCCTGCACTGGTACAGCTGGGGTGTTTGCTACAGAAACCCTACTATAGTTTATATAAATACCCCGCTGTGTAGCCCCGGGGGCAGCCATTCCTGCACTGGTACAGCTGGGGTGTTTGCTACAGAAACCCTACTATAGTTTATATAAATACCCCGCTGTGTAGCCCCGGGGGCAGCCATTCCTGCACTGGTACAGCTGGGGTGTTTGCTACAGAAACCCTACTATAGTTTATATAAATACCCCGCTGTGTAGCCCCTGGGGCAGCCATTCCTGCACTGGTACAGCTGGGGTGTTTGCTACAGAAACCCTGCTATAGTTTATATAAATACCCCGCTGTGTAGCCCCGGGGGCAGCCATTCCTGGCTAAAGGAAATGGATTACATGACAGATAATGGATAAGCTCTGTAAAATATCATTGTATTCTACAGAGCTGTTATCTGCTATATAACCTGAGCCTTTTCTCCTTTTTTTCCAGCTTGAATGGCTGCCCCCATGGCCATACAGCAGCTTATTTATATAAACCAGTGATGCCCAACCAGTGGCTCAGGAGCACCATGTTGCCCACCAACTCATTGGATGTTGCTCCCAGGGGTCTCAAAGCAGCTGATTATTTTTTTCATTTCTGGCTTGAAGGTCAGCTTTGGTTACATCAAAAGTACTGCCAGTCCATATAGGGGCTATCAGTGGCCAATCACAGCCCTTATTTGGCACCACCAGGAACTTTTTGCATGCTTGTGTTGCTCTCCAAAATTTTTTTACATTTGAAAGTGGCTCACTGGTAAAAAAAAGGTTGGGGACGCTTGATATAAACTAAAGTAGTCCTTCTGAAGGAAACAAACTTTTACCATTGCAGGGAAACTGGTATTTTAATTTCTTTAAAAAATGTTTGTTGGTTTTACTGTTCCTTTAATATCTTCCTATTTGCTTTACTTAGATTGTAAGCTCTATTGGGCAGAGACCTCCTTCCTCTTTGACACTTAGCTCAATCTTTAATGTAACTGTACATTGTATTAACTTGTATTTATTATTATAATGATTCCCTGTTTGTTCTATTAATATTGTTCTGTGCTGTGTACATAACTATATAAATAAAACTATACATACACTTGCATACGTGCAATGCAGCATAGCCGCTGGTCACAGAATATAGCATAGCCGGGCCCAGATGTTGCACCTCAAGCCCCGGCATGCGAAGGGTAAAAAGTGACATGAGTTCCTCAGATGTTAGCGGTTAGCATACGGAAACTGGACGAATGTTTTCCTATAGCGGCAGAACACGAGACTCAAGGGAGGAAGTCACACACGCATGGTGTTCTGTACAAGCCAGATGTCAGCAAATCTTCAATGAGTAACTGCATAGTGCTAATAGAGAACTCATGGCCTGACACTATTACTATTCTGGCCTTACCACACACACACATCAATAACATATCAACTTCAGTCACACTTTACTGCTGCGCTGCAAATTGGAGTGATATCCCCCCCCCTCACCACCAGCAGCCGATCAGCAGAACAATGAGAAGGGAGCAAGATAGCAGTTCCTAGTAGGGTATCAGAATAGCCCTCAATAGTAAGAAATCCAAGTCCGGCTTGGGACTCCTCCAGTTACATGGGAGTAGGAGAAACAATAGGTTAGCTGAAAGCAGTTCTAATGTGTAGCCCTGGCTCCTTCTGAAAGCTCAGACTCAGGCACACTTTACTGCTGCGCTGCAAGTTGGAGTGATATCCCCCCCCCCCAAGCAGCTGATCAGCAGAACAATGGGAAGGGAGCAAGATAGCAGCTCCCAGTAGGTATCAGAATAGCACTTAATAGTAAGAAATCCAAGTCCGGCTTGGGACTCCTCCAGTTACATGGGAGTAGGAGAAACAATAGGTTAGCTGAAAGCAGTTCTAATGTGTAGCGCTGGCTGAAAGCTCAGACTCAGGCACAATGCACTGAGATGGCCCCTACACACCAATATTACAGCTAAAAAAATACATTTGTTGGTTCAAGAATAAAATTTTCAATGGAAGAGTGAATTATTTGCTATGTAAACAGTGTAATTTAGAAATACTGTATATAGAACACCAAAAAATAATGACAGAATCCCTTTAAGGAACGATACAGAGTTAGGGCTTTGCACCTAGTACAGAGGAGAAATAGCTGGAAGAATGATAAAGGAGAGACAAACACTGCAGCCGCTGACATAAGTACAAAGGTCTGAGACATTAGGACAAAATGTAACTCTCTTGCCAACTGGTAAATTGGCCGCAACAGTGATTTCTAGTTAGGGTTATGTAAGGTTGGGTTAAGCAAAGAGCTGAAAGGTGGGAGGGAAAGGAACAATATGCAAAGCTTCAGCTTTCACTTCCCCTCATAATCAGAATATCCTTACTTCAATGATCCCCAACCAGTGGCCCGGGGGCACCATGTTGTATCGCCAACCCCTTGGATATTGCTCTCAGTGGCCTCAAAGCAGGTGCTTATTTTTGAATTTCTAGTTAGGGTATAAAAGGTTGGGGATCCCTGCCTTACGTGAACTAAGCCATGGGGAGGAAAACACACAGGGCAAATGTATGAAGCAGAGTGTGAATGATAATATATATATATTCAATTGTCACTGCTGGCTGCAATATACTCACAATTCCGGTTTATACAGGAGCCCGGTATAATAACCCATTGCCCACGTAGGCCCCTAGGGATTCAAAAATGCTGTGCCCCTACCCTGCAGGGCTCCCTCCCACCCCCTCACCCACCGCTGCTGCTTCTCCTCATCCTTTGGCCCAATCTCTTTCACTGGGCTTTGGGCTTGTGGGAGATTAAAGTGGCTGCTAATAGCTCCCCAGTGGCGTAATGCCTCCCCCAGGTTTTTGCAACCTCTAGGCCCGGACCTTTGTGACCTGCCCACAAACCTGGGCCTTTCTTGGCAGTGGGCTTTTCCAATTAAGTAGAATGGGCCCCAATGAAAATAGAAATATCCAATTAAATTGTTCATCTGATCATGCCCTGATCTTCCCCAGCCAAGCCCTAATGGTCCCTATACACGGGCCGATTGCAGCTGCCGATATCGGCAGCTTATCGGCCCGTGTAGGGGCAGAAACGAGGGGCCTGGCCGACCGATAACTGGCCTGAAATTGGCCAGATATAGGTTGGCCAGGTTAAAAGATTCAATCGGATCAGGGACCGCATCGGCTCGTTGATGCGGTCCCCGAACCAACTGCCGCCAATATAATTTGTTGAGTCTTAACGTGTATGGGGACCCTAAGGGTGAAGACACACAGAGCTACTAGTAGCAGCTACTTGTCACAGCTACTAAAACAGACAATGCTGATCATTTACTGATAATTGTCTCTACGTGTGTTTCAGTAGAGGCAAGTCTCAGTATTGTCTATGGCAGGGGATTTTCTGGCGTTTAGTAGCCGTGACTAAGTAGCTGCTACTAAGTAGCTCCGTGTGTCTTCAGTCTCTTTTCAGAGACTGTTTGCCATATAATGCAACAATGTAGCAGAAGCCAGTTCTCCCCCAGGTGTAGCTTCTGCAATATTGTTTCCATAGTCAGAACTAGCAGAGATTATTAGCAGCCATGTACTGCTGTAAATATTTTTTAATTCATATAAACTGGAAAATTGCTTAGAATTCCATTTTCTTTCACTGTGCAAATAAAAAGCCATTTTTGGTTGGAATTTATTGTTACTGAACAAGATTTCCTTGGGATCCCCCGGGGGTGGGGATGCGGCTCAGTTACCCAGGCTGGGTATGGCTGTAAGAGCCCAGCAGCCTATAAGGGATCGCTGTGTTTACACGATGCCCCTCCATTCCCCGGAGAGTGACCGCTGCCGGTCTATTAATAACCTCCCTACAATAACAACACAGCGGGTAATGCACTTGCGCTGCCAGAGGGGGCGCTGTTGCTGCTCTGTCCCACACCTCTGCACAGTATACTTCTATTCCCTAGGGAAATTCTTCCGTTTGCTCCGCCAAACCCGAGCTAAGTGCCCACCACCGACCCCACTTACCTTCGGGTTCACGTCCTTTGCTCGGTACTGAGCCTTCGAGAATTCCTCCAGCAGCTCCGACAGTGCGTCCCACCGGACTGGAGCCTCCATAGCGGCCAAACCGCCCGAATCAAAATACAAAGCCCATCCCGAAAACCGGAGCCCCGGGACCTGCCTGACAGGACATCCGTGGCGCCTCTAGTGACGTCTTTGACAGCTGTCGTAGGCGCGTTCAGATGACGAAAGGAAGACGGAAATCCAGCCATCTTGGTAGAGGAACACAGTGGGCTAGGCAGTGCCGCTCTACTGCTGTGCCTGGAAGTGAAGGGCATGCTGGGAAATAAAATCCAACACGTCTATCTCTCCATAGCTGCCTGCTTTTGGAGGGTAGTTTTGTGATGTCCGTGTGTTCATGGGGTGTAAAGATGTGTTTTTTAATACCAAGTTATTAAATAGTGTATGGCAGGTATAATAAAAATTGTTATTATACCTGTATACTTTATTGTACGTTTGCCTTAGAACAGACTGTGGTAGTGTGGTCTGACCCTGCCCTGGCAGAACAGGTTATTGTATAGCTCAGGGACAACATGTTGCTCCCCAACCCCTTGGATGTTGCTCTCAGTGCCCCCAAACCAGGCAGTTATGTTTGAATTCCTGACTTGGGGGCAGGTTTTGGTTGAATAAAAATAAGATTTCCTACCAAATAAAGCCCCCTGTAAGCTGATAGGGTGCATAGAGGCTGCCTAATAGCCAATCTTAGCCCTTATTTGGCTCCTCAATGAACTTATATGGTGCTTGTGTTGCTCCCCAAGTCTTTTTACATTTGACTGTGGCTCCCAAGTAAGAAAGGTTGGGGACTCCTGTTGTACAGGGTTAATTCAGTGTTTCTGCTACAGAGTCAAGAGGAGCTAAGAGGTCAAACTATGGTTTCCAGGTACACCCAGGAGGGTAAGAGAGCTTTAACTCTTGCTGTAGAGCAAAGCTTGGAAACAAGATAGAGAAGCACTCCAGGCAAAGAACCCATGATAGACCTAAAGGAGGGAAGGGACAAGTGATCCCCTATAGAGTCTTCTGCTCCACTTATGAGAGATGGGTTCATGAGGAGGGCTAAAGTGGAGCCTACCTGAAGTGCCAGAAAGCAGCCCTTGAATCCTAGAAACCATGAAACATCCTGAACCTTCAGTCCCACTTTACGAAAGAACATTTCATAAAGTGGGACTATGTTATACAGGAAAGGGGAGAACTTGCACGCTGTGAACAAACCATAATTAGTATGGCAGTGTGGCACTTCTGGTAGCTATAACCATAGCACTAGAATTCATGTTTGCTAGCCAAAGAGCCTTATTCAATAAAGTGCAAATTTGGAACAACATGGTGTTTTTATTATTCACAATCTGCTGTTGTCCATGAGTTCCAGTTGCCACTAGACAGGAGAAGAGTGCATAGTGGGACCTATGTCTATGGTGTTCTGATGCTGCTCCAATCCAGTACTGGCTATTTACAGTAATCAAGTCTATGCCCCCTGAACCAAAGCAATTCCTCTGTAAAGCTGATGGATCTTTCCCCGATATGCCAACCTAGAATGGGCAATAGTGGGCTGATCCAATCATTTGGCCCTAGGGATTAAAGGCCGCCAGGGCAAGGACAGCTTTAAAGGAACAGACACATTAAAAAATTAAACTGTTTTAAAGTAATTAAAATATAATGTGCTGTTGCTCTGCAAAAAATTTGTGTTTTTGCTACAGAAAAGATACTATATAAATAAGCTGCTGTGTAGCCATGGGGGCAGCCATTCAAGCTGGAAAAAAGGAGAAAAGGCACAGGTTACATAGCAGATAACTAGTAGATAATCCCCATATAGTGGGTGTTTATCTGTTATCTGCTAAGTAACCTGTGCATTTTCTCCTTTGAATGGCTGCCCCCATGGCTACACAGCAGCTTACTTATATAAACTAGAGTAGACTTTCTGAGGCAAATACACCAGTTGTAGCAATGCAGGGCAACAGTACATTATATTGTAATTACTTTTAAACACTTTCATTTTTTGACGTTACTGTTACTTTAACAACCAATGTGGTCCTTGATCTTACAGGCAAAACCTGCCCAATAAACATCTGCCTGCTTTTCTGCCAGATAACAGTTGGGCAGACCTGGCCTGGCAATTTGTAGATTCTGGAAAATGCCAGAGAGGGTGCTGAAATATGCCTTAGGAAGACCCTATTTAGTGGGCTGGTGGGCCCTTTGTGTACATGAAATGCCAGGGTCTATTTTAAATCCCAGTCCGGGCCTGCAGTCAGGTAGGCCTGTTTGCGGTGCCAATACACAGGCATATAAGCTGCCGGATCCATCTAAAGGGGCTGAATCAGCAGCTTAAATCTTCCGTGTATGCCCACCTTAACTGTCAGACTTGTGTGTGCAGAATCTTCTGGGAACTAGTGACTGGGGAATAATAGCCTCGGCATCACTGATATTGTTGCAGGACCTTGCAGTATGTTTTTCTAGGTAAAATACATTCAAAACGCTAAAGTCTTATAGACATCATTCCCTATTAGTGGATACAGTAACATGCTGGATATCTGCTAACTGCCAATAATGCCAGAGGGTCAAAGCTTAATTCTAGCATTGGGAGGATCACTGTTCTCCCCCCGGCCAGGGATATAATTCACTAGAGACAAATCCTGAAATAAGTTCATTTTTCTGTGCTCTTGTCATTTTCAGTCAGGGCTGTGTGACTGACATGGCTGGGTTCTGACAGCTGAGGGCTACCTCGTGCCACTTTGCTTGCCACCTTTCCAGTCACAGCAGATTTGTGCCAGCTTCATGCAGACGCCTCTGACGTTTTCACAGCTGCTGCCTCTCGGACTTGTGAGGCTCGGTCCTATTTCGGAGACAGAATAGAAGCTCTGGGTTGCCCCTGGACTCAGTGTGCCTTGCCTCATGTTAACTGGGTTTCATTGAGCCTTTCTGGCACGTTTCAATGACAAATGCACTTGGCTTGGTGAGTTACAGTGTTTTTAATTAGAAATAACTCTATTGATTTATTAGTGGGCGCATTACCCCTATTAATATGTAGAGCAGAGTGTGCAGTACTTGTATCAGAACCTATTCTATTCTGTAGGGCATAACCCCTTTGAATTATTAGGTGCAGTTCCCCATTAAGTTTTATTAGGATGTAGACAATGATATTCTGAGACAATTTTATATTGGTCTTTATTCTTTTTTTGTCCTTTCATACCTATTCCCCCGCCTACCATTCCCCTTACAGAAAGAGATTAATACAGAGGCTGGAGTGTAATCGCTCATCTTTCAATTCATACCTTCGCCTATTCAGCTTCCAGTCTGTCACTCCTGGTTGCTGTGATAAGTGAGACCCTGACAGTGAGATTACATTTTAGTTCCAAAAGGAATAGATGCAGAATATAAAGTGAAAATAATGAAATATGCACTTGGATTAAAAAGTAACGAGAGTTTGCACGTTGCCTTCAAATTCCACTTTCAGATTGAATTAAAAGTTATTTTAAAGGCATACTGCCTCTTTAAGAAGAAAATTTTCATTCCTATACTTAACTTATACAAAACCGAACAGATAGAAAACTCATTTAATGATATGTTTATGAAGCAAAGCTCAGGATGAGCTGTAGATCGTTAGCCTTCTGATAAACTAAAAGCAATTAATGATCATAGCTCAGTTTGCAATATCTGATGGTTCTGTGAAGGGGTAACACAAGCCCCTCCCAACATATATTGCATATTTCTGGACCCCACCACCACCTACATGTGACCCACCCAGGGTGGAGGGGGATCCAGAGGGTACAGGGCACAACAGGGAGAAGCAGGGAAATTGCAAGACCTTAGCGAGCCCCCTCTTCCCTCCCCCCAGCTCCCTAAAGAATTTAGGGTCTTCTCAAACTTGCATTTGGTTTTAATTATTATATTCGTCTTTCTCTTCTGCTTCTTTCCAGCCTTCAAATGGGGGTCATTGACTCTGGCACCCAAAAACTATTGTGTGAGGAAATGTTATTGTTACTTTTTATTACTTATCTTTCCATTCAGGCTCTCTCCAATTCATATTCATACAGTATCCCTTGTTAAGATCGCTGTCTGGTTGCTAAGGTTAATAAGACCATAGAAACCAGATAGGCCACTGGTTGGGGATCACTGCCTTTAAGCAAAACAAGGATTGTTTGTCCATATATTGCAATATACTTCAAGCTGGCCAAATACGTCAAAGCCACCCCCGGTCTGGCCAGTCCTACACTCACTCACCCCCGGTCTGGCCTGTCCTACACTCACTCACCCCCGGTCTGGCCAGTCCTACACTCACTCACCCCCGGTCTGGCCAGTCCCACACTCACTCACCCCCAGTCTGGCCTGTCCTACACTCACTCACCCCCGGTCTGGCCTGTCCTACTGAATAGGATTATTTTGCATCCAGTAAAGATTAATTATATCTTAGTTGGGATCAAGTACAGGTACTGTTTTATTATTACAGAGAAAAGGGAATCATTTAACCATTAAATAAACCCAATAGGGCTGTTCTGCCCCCAATAAGGCGTAATTATATCTTAGTTGGGATCAAGTACAGGTACTGTTTTATAATTACAGAGAAAAGGGAATCATTTAACCATTAAATAAACCCAAAAGGGCTGTTCTGCCCCCAATAAGGGGTAATTATATCTTAGTTGGGATCAAGTACAGATACTGTTTTATTATTACAGAGAAAAGGGAATCATTTAACCATTAAATAAACCCAATAGGGCTGTTCTGCCCCCAATAAGGGGTAATTATATCTTAGTTGGGATCAAGTACAGGTACTGTTTTATTATTACAGAGAAAAGGGAATCATTTAACCATTAAATAAACCCAATAGGACTGTTCTGCCCTCAATAAGGGGTAATTATATCTTAGTTGGGATCAAGTACAGGTACTGTTTTATTATTACAGAGAAAAGGGAATCATTTAACCATGAAATAAACCCAATAGGGCTGTTCTGCCCCCAATAAGGGGTAATTATATCTTAGTTGGGATCAAGTACAGGTACTGTTTTATTATTACAGAGAAAAGGGAATCATTTAACCATTAAATAAACCCAATAGGGCTATTCTGCCCCCAATAAGGGGTAATTATATCTTAGTTGGGATCAAGTACAGGTACTGTTTTATTATTACAGAGAAAAGGGAATCATTTAACCATTAAATAAACCCAATAGGGCTGTTCTGCCCCAATAAGGGGTAATTATATCTTAGTTGGGATCAAGTACAAAGCACTGTTTTATTTTTACAGAGAAAAAGGAAATCAGTTTTAAAAATCTGAATTATTTGATTAAAATGGAGTCTATGGGAGACAGGCTTTCCGTAATTCAGAGCTTTCTGGATATCGGGTTTCCGCATAACGGATCCTATACCTGTAATTGTATTGTACTAAATCTAGCAGTTGTTAGTGTAATATGTCCTTTGTGTTATTATAAACTTGGGGGGCCCGGGGCCGCGGATGCCCTCTGTGCCCTTCCCCAAAAAACTAGTGTCTGGTCTATAGTTGTATTCCCCATTAGCTCAGTGCTGAATAGACCATATGCAATGGAGCGGTTCTGTTAGGCTGGATACATTCCCCTCCCCTCCTGTTCCAGCCATGACAGGCATATTTATGGCCCCTGAAACAGTAATTTTGTAGAGGTGACTGTTACAGTTACAGATAAACCCTGACTTCAGAAGATGTCACTTTGCTTTCTCCACACAGAAGTGAATCCCCTCAGGGCACACAGCACAAATAAATTGGCTGCAAAACAGAAATGCGCTGCTGACATTGATCCAGGCACAGAAGTATCAGCTGCAGCCGGGGCAGAACAGGAGCCGTCGGTGAGGCATCGGCGATCTGAAGTCACACTGTCGAGTGCATCACTCTGAGCGCAGCCTGGGGCTATCATCCAATCACAGAGAAGGAGGGAATTTAGGATAAATTGCTTGGGGAAGGGGATAGGGGTGCATGAGCAGCTGCTAATGGGGCATTGGTGGGAGAATATTTTTTTCTTTTATTACTATTATTAACCCATGAGTACCTGATGGGGCCAAAATAATTTCTTTTTTCCTATTTATATCACTACAGGCACAGATATCAGTCATGCCAAGAAATGTACCTCCATACGTGCCAATGGCAATTCTTTAGATGGAACAATCCAGAATCGCAAGCCTGAAAGGTATGGGGCCTTGAAAAGTGGGTGGGGGTTTGGTGGAAATCTGGGTGTAACTGGGAGTGGTTGGAACAGATCATAAGTGACTTAAAGGTGGCCATACACTGTAAGATCTGCTAATTTGGCAAGGTCGCCAAGCTAGCGGATCTTCTGCCAATATGCCCATCTACGTACGGGTTGGCAATATCAGGCATAGGCGCCATTGGATGCAGTCCCCAATCTGAAGGAAAAATCAAACCTGCTTGATCGAGAGCTGGCCAATTTCAGACCAGATGTGGATCAGGCCTGTCGGTGGTGCCCATACACAGGCAGATAAGCTGCCGATTCGGTCTAAAGGATAGCCTTTAGGAAGCCATACTCAGGAAAATTTAAGTTGAAGATTTGGGCCCCTTATACCGATTCAGCAGTTTATCTGCCCGTGTATGGGGCCCTCTGACAGATCTGCCTGACTGATATCTGTTCAAAAATCGGTCAGATAGACTGGGCAGGTTTCCCACTGGATAGTAGATCAGTTTGTTGATGTGGTTCTCATAACAACAGCATGTACCCCCCATTGTTGTGATGCGATTCTTTGGCCTTAGGACCAATCGATCGGATCAGCCCAATACAAATTTAGGTGGGCATATTGAGGGAAGATCCACTTTTGTGGAGACCCTGCCAATCCTGCTCCCCAACCAACTCATTGTGAACAACTGCAATCTTTTTTCTGTACCCAGGCCTTCTGTGCTGTGAGTGGGCACATGAGGTGCAGAAAGAACATGGCGGCTGTGCGCTATGCAGAAAGCCCAGGACCAGTGTAGCAGGTTAGCAGTTCAAACCACTGGGGGAACCTGCCATGTTTTTTTACTTTTGTTCCCCTTTAATATTAATAAATTGGGAGGTCTGGATCTTATAGTCAATCCAACCACACTAGGAGGGTGTCAGTAATCTGATCGGCCCTCTAAACTCTTTACATATATATATATGCCCAGCTTAAAGGGGCAGTTAATTCAGAACTCAAAGCCTTGTATATATATCAACCTATTCTGCAAGTCCCCAGAATCTCCCTTAACCTAATGCTGCATAAACTAATAATGTAAGTGAGATTATTATAGCTTCCTGCATTGTGTTAATCATTACCTCCCATTTTCACAACCGGTAACAGAGGAGTAAGGTATCGTGGACAATAATTTCATTTAAAGAGCATATTCTTTATAAAAAGTGGGAGCAATTGGGTCTGTGCTTGCCCCTGTAGACAAGGTGACTGTAGGCTTTGCAGTGCCATCAGATGCCCAGCAGGGGGCACAGACACAGCGCGGCACGCTGCTACAGTTTGTAGGTTCCCTGCAGGTGAACTGTAGGCAAGTTAATTGGACGGAAGCCGTTATTTTCCACCCTATTATCATTAGAATTCCTGGGAGCAGAAGTGACCCTTTGCCGCTGAAGGTGCCTGAAACCTAATTATGCACCCAGACAAGCTGCCAGGGTGTCACATACTGATGTAGGCATCGATCTTTTCTTCCTTTGCCGGTGACGTGTTATTGCTGCTTTAGGTCACAAAGGGGAACACTAGGCAACAAATTATGTAGATTCTTTTTCTTGTGTACAAAACAAAAGCCTTCCGGCACAATGGCGGGCCCAAAGAGGGTCAAATTGCCTTGCCCTTTATACAGATTATAGTGCTAAAATGCCCTCCCCTTTGAGCAAAACAGGGGTTGTTTGTCCATATATTGCAATATATTCAAGCTGGCCAACTACGTCAAAGCCACCCCCGGTCTGGCCAGTCCTACACTCACTCACCCCCGGTCTGGCCTGTCCTACACTCACTCACTCACCCCCAGTCTGGCCAGTCCTACACTCACTCACCCCCGGTCTGGCCTGTCCTACACTCACTCACCCCGGTCTGGCCTGTCCTACACTCACTCACCCCCGGTCTGGCCTGTCCTACACTCACTCACCCCCGGTCTGGCCTGTCCTACACTCACTCACCCCCAGTCTGGCCAGTCCTACACTCACTCACCCCCGGTCTGGCCTGCCCTACACTCACTCACCCCCGATCTGGCCTGTCCTACACTCACTCACCCCCGGTCTGGCCTGTCCTACACTCACTCACCCCCAGTCTGGCCTGTCCTACACTCACTCACCCCCGGTCTGGCCTGTCCTACACTCACTCACCCCCGATCTGGCCTGTCCTACACTCACTCACCCCCGGTCTGGCCTGTCCTACACTCACTCACCCCCGGTCTGGCCTGTCCTACACTCACTCACCCCGGTCTGGCCTGTCCTACACTCACTCACCCCCGGTCTGGCCTGTCCTACACTCACTCACCCCCGGTCTGGCCTGTCCTACACTCACTCACCCCCGGTCTGGCCAGTCCTACACTCACTCACCCCCGGTCTGGCCTGTCCTACACTCATTAAGATTCATTAAGAATTCTACTGCTTCATTATACATTTAACAATGGGACTGAGTTTTACCTGCAATTTGCTCTTGTTTCTGTCTATATATTTTTATATATACTATATATGTAGGCGCTACTGTGGTATACATCTTTATAAATCGCTACTTATGTACGCAGCGCTGTACAGTAGAATACATTAATACAAACAGGGGGTTATTAAGATAATAATAGATAAATACAAAGTATTAAAATAAACAAATAAAATAAATATAAGATACAGTTGCAATAAGTTAAGAGTCAAAAACACAAGAGGATGGAGGTCCCTGCCCCGTAGAGCTTACAATCTATATGGGAGGGTAATTTACAGACACAAATAGGCAAATATAAGTGCTGTAGGTCACAGTGGGTGACACTACAATATAAGTGCCAGTTCCCAGATCAGGTGCTGGGTGAGTGCTCCAAAAGGGAGTCTTTAAGTTTAGTTTTAAAAAGACTAAGGGAGGATTCTCTCCGGAGGAAATCAGGGAGGGCATTCCCAATGTGAGGGGCAGCAGGGCAGAAAGGGTTAAGGTGGGAAACAGCAGTAGTAGCCAGGGGGGCAACCAAACGATTGCTCTGCGAGGAACGAAGGAGTCGGCCAGGCCGGAACTAGGGGTAGGCAGAAGAGGCAGCTGCCTAGGGCGCAACCATTGGGGGGCGCCAGGCAGGAACCCCTCTTGCCTACCCCTAGTCTGCTCTCTTAGTCATTGCCCCGGCTCTTGTCATGCGGTGGGGGCAATGATCTATCGTGTCGCAAACCCCGCCCCCCTCGACTGGGCATGCGCAAAATTACGGGGGGGGGGCGAGCTGGCTGACCGGATTGCCTAGGGCGCCCGGTCGGCTTGGCCCGCCCCTGCGGCCAGGAGCATATGGCGACACAAGGGAAGAGAGAGAGTGAGGAGCAGAGGAATGGGGGGCTTTGACGGTTAAGAGAAGGAGTTTGTAAGATATTCTTTGTTTAATAGGAAGCCATGATTAATGGGATGTTGGGGGGCCAGGGTGTATTTTTGAGTACTAGTCCTGGCCCTAGTCCTAGCCCTTTTGCATGCAGTAGTGGCCAGCATTACATTCACAGATGGGTCCATGGTCCAGCTTGAGGGTGGCAAGACTAAATGGACAGCATCTTACTGAATGGCAACCTCAGGGTACAACGCTAGTGATGGGCGAAATGTTTCGCCAGGCATGGATTTCGCAGGGAATTTCCGCGTTTCGCCATTGGCGGATTGTTTCGCGAAACGGATGAAAAAATTCGCAATTTTTTCAACGAAGCGAAACGGGACAGATTCGCTCATCACTATACAATGCCTTTTTTAAACCGGGCACGTATAAAATACACATGGGAGGCTACTGAATTGACTTCTGTATAGCCACTCACTGTGCATCTTCACCTGACCTGGATACAAACCATTGCCACAAGCATAAGTTCCCTTGGGCTTCATCCTGTGGCTGTCCAGCTGTTGCAGAACTACAATTCCCAGCACCACAATGCCAGCCCATAGGTGCTTCATACATGTGCAGCCCCAGTACTATATAGTGTAGTTATGAGTTATTATGGCTCCAGCTCCCAAGCGACGACTGTGTTGCCTCCGTCTCCGTCGATTCCTCCACCACCTGCCGAGTACAAATTATAATAAAACAAATCAAGGCTTCTTGTTTAAGATGCTGTTTACCAGTCTGTGCTGAATAGAGGAGGCACGGCGGTGTGAGCAGCGGCGGGGAAGCGGTGCTTATTAAGGGACAGTAATGGCGTTTGCAGCATAACAATGAGGAATTGTGGCAGAAGAGGGTGGGGGGCGCTACTCTACGCTTCAATCTAAATGCATTACTAAAATATGGAAATGCTTTCTGCGCCATTCGCGCCCACACAGACGTGCCTTGGGTTTGTCTCTGGCACTCTGCAGCCCAGTCACACCGCCCAGCGGCTTGGAATGGAGTGTTAATGAGAGTTTCGCACTTCTCTTGCTCCTTTCACATTCTGTCCTCTCTGTCTAGAAGGGCCCTACATGCACACGTGTGTTGGAGTTTTGTGCATTCCACCACACGGCGATGCAGGGGTTAACTGATATAAGTCTCCCCTAAGGGTAAGAAGCCACAGAGCAGTTGAGTCGCCCGCAACATCGTGGGTGACAAACCGCTCCGAAAAGGCTTTCCACCGGCAACAATAGGAGTCGCCAGTAGAAAGCCCTTTGCATCCGAAGCCGCTCAAATTTCCTTCTGAAGGCAACTTTGCACGACTTCGGAAAAAGATCATACTATTCATAGCAACTTTGTAATTGGTCTATTATTTATTTTTTATAGTTTTTTAATGATTTGCCTTTTTTCCTACATCATTCCAGCTTTTAAATAGGGTCACTGACCCCCGTATCTAAAAAAAAATAAAACTATTGCTCTGTGACCCCTCCAATTCATATTCCAGTCTCTCATTCAAACTATTGCCTCATTCAAACTATTGCCTGGTTGCCTGGCAAGGTAAACAAGTCCCTAGCAACCAGATAGTTGGTGAGGTTCCTAACTGGAGAACTGCTGAACAAAACGCTAAATAACCGAGAAACAACAAATAATAGAAAATTAAAACCAATTGCAAATTGTCTCAGAATATCATTGTCTACATTACACTGAAGGTTCATTTATAGCAAAAAAGGGTGCTCACCACTAATATTTAAACCCTTAGGCAGGTTGACTATTAGGTTACTTTAAAGGTGAACAACCCCTTTAAACCTAACTTTAGTAGGACCAGGATCCCACGGTGCCGATATATTGTATAGTAAAAGTTCATTTTAAGGTAAATGCGGGGGTGCTGCTTCCATTAAGTGTGTTGGGAACTTAAATAGTGTAAATTCTGATTTTTCAACCGGAATTTCAGTTCTTTTAGTGCAGAGAGTTTTATTGCGCTTTTTGCACTAGCAATGCAGCCCCTTGACCCCCTACAATGCGAAAAAAACAAGTGTGGGGGGGGGGAAGGGGGCCACCAGGACCCCTGAGGTGGCGCTGGGTAAACGTTCCCTTTAAACTTGGGGGCATCACACAAAACTTGCCTTCTCGGTATAAGACTTGGCAGATTCCATCAATCAAGTAGGTATAAAAATATGTTACTGGCTGAGGGCCACTATTGTTCCATTCATTGCCAAGGGGTCTTTTATCATCCTCAGCTACTTGCCAGCACATTCATGCACCGGTGGGTTATAGTGATGGTTCTGACAAATCTGTAGGCACGGCTGCTGCTTTACTTACTGTGCAAGCGCCAATGTCCTGCCAGGCTGGGGTCAGGAATAGCTGCGGGTAGTGTTTGCCTGTTACAAGGAATTTATATCCACTTCAGCATAACAAATGCAGCTCTTTAGTGGCCATTTCAAATGGAGAAGAATGAACTGTGTGCCCTTGGCAATCAATAGCTGCTGCCGACTGAGAAGCAATGCAGACACTTCTACTAACTGTACGGTCTGCGTCAGGAAACTTCATCATCACCATCATTATTTATTAATATAGCCCCAGCAGGTTGCACAGCGCTTCACATTCATTTATAACAAACAGGGACTTTACAAGAATGTAACAGCCAAGGACCTTGCTCAACCAACCTTATTGGGGGATCAGGCAGATAGATGGCCCTTATATTCATGCCCCCGGAACATTTGTATTTTATTTAGTTTTTTGTCTCCTCATGTTTCAGTGTTTCAGACCAGAAGCTCACAGTGGCACAGGGGAATCAGCCATCGGTCTGCAGCAATAACCTACCCAGCCAGGGGGGTACATGTGCCATAGGCAAGGGCACCCACTCTTCTTGGCCCACCCCCGCTTGTTGGCCCACCACCTAAACCAAAACCTTATCCACCGCATCTCCCCCCCCCCCCCACTCATTTACCTACACCAGGGCCAGAGTTAAGGCCCCCATACAAGGGCCGATTCTAGCTGCCGATATCGGTCCCTTAGACTGATTCGGCAGCTTATCGGCCCGTGTATGGGCACTACCGACGGGACTGCCTGACCGATATCTGGCCTGAAATTGGCCAGATATCGATCGGGCAGGTTAAAAAATCTAGTCGGATCGGGGACCGCATTGGCTCATTGATGCGGTCCCCGAACCGACTGCCCCATTGCCGCCAATATAATTAGATTGTTTGGCCCCAGGGTCAAAGGATCGAATTAGCCTATAAGCTCCCCAATATCGCCCACCCATAGGTGGGAATATCGGGAGAAGATCCGCTCGCTTGGTGATCTTGCCAAGTGAGCAAATCTCAACGTGTATGGGCACCTTTAGAGAAGGGAGCAGAGGTGCTCAGGGTAAGACTGGGGCATAGGGGCCCACTGGGGCTGCAGCCACGTCCGCTCCCCTTCATGCTACATCCCTATCCATTTTTATTATTTGTGGTTTCTGACTTCAGATTTTTTTAGCAGCTCTCTAGTTTGGAATTTCAGAAGCTATCTGGTTGCTAGGGTGCAAATTACCCTAGCAGCTAGGCAGTGGTTAAATAAGAGACTGAAAGATGAATAGGAGAGGGACTGAATAGCATGCAATACAAACTAACAGTAAGAATAAAGCTGTAGCCTCACGGAGCAATGATGTTTTTGAAGATGTTGTAGTTCTACCGCAGCTGCAGAAAGTGTTGCCCATTCCAGTTATCAATGCTGAAGGGTTTGAATGCTGGAAGTATAGTAGGCAGTAAAGTAGGGCCATTCCCTTATGTGCCAGAAGATGGCGCTTTACACAGCGTCATTAGCTTGATAAATGGCATTACTGCTCAGCATGGGAACGGCTACAATAAAGCAAAAAGCACATCATTCTCAGAAACCTCATTTACTCCTGCAGATTGTTTGAGCAGAGATTGGTAAATTATGTATGCAGTTACCTATTTGTGTCTTTGTGCTATAAATATACTATTTATTCATTTGTGTATGAACCCCTGTATGTACCCTGCGCAACTACATCTCTCTCACACACTATTCCTTCAGTTGGGTATGAACCCCTGTATGTACCCTGCGCAACTACATCTCTCTTACACACTATTCCTTCAGTTGGGTATGAACCCCTGTATGTACCCTGTACAACTACATCTCTCTCACACACTATTCCTTCAGTTGGGTATGAACCCCTGTATGTACCCTGCGCAACTACATCTCTCTTACACACTATTCCTTCAGTTGTGTATGAACCTCTGTATGTACCCTGCGTAACTACATCTCTCTCACACACTATTCCTTCAGTTGGGTATGAACCCCTGTATGTACCCTGCGTAACTACATCTCTCTCACACACTATTCCTTCAGTTGGGTATGAACCTCTGTATGTGCCCTGTACAACTACATCTCTCTCACACACTATTCCTTCAGTTGTGTATGAACCTCTGTATGTACCCTGCGTAACTACATCTCTCTCACACACTATTCCTTCAGTTGGGTATGAACCCCTGTATGTACCCTGCAAAACTACATCTCTCTCACACACTATTCCTTCAGTTGGGTATGAACCTCTGTATGTGCCCTGTACAACTACATCTCTCTCACACACTATTCCTTCAGTTGGGTATGAACCTCTGTATGTACCCTGCGTAACTACATCTCTCTCACACACTATTCCTTCAGTTGGGTATGAACCTCTGTATGTATCCTGCACAACTACATCTCTCTTACACACTATTCCTTCAGTTGGGTATGAACCCCTGTATGTACCCTGCGCAACTACATCTCTCTCACACACTATTCCTTCAGTTGGGTATGAACCCCTGTATGTACCCTGCGTAACTACATCTCTCTCACACACTATTCCTTCAGTTAGGTATGAACCTCTGTATGTACCCTGCGTAACTACATCTCTCTCACACACTATTCCTTCAGTGGGGTATGAACCCCTGTATGTACCCTGCAAAACTACATCTCTCTCACACACTATTCCTTCAGTTGGGTATGAACCCCTGTATGTACCCTGCAAAACTACATCTCTCTCACACACTATTCCTTCAGTTGGGTATGAACCCCTGTATGTACCCTGCGCAACTACATCTCTCTCACACACTATTTGTTCAGTTGTCAGTGGGCCCCTGTATGTACCCTGCACAACTACATCTCTCAGACACACACTATTCCTTCAGTTGGGTATGAACCCCTGTATGTACCCTGCACAACTACATCTCTCTTACACACTATTCCTTCAGTTGGGTATGAACCTCTGTATGTACCCTGCGCAACTACATCTCTCTCACACACTATTCCTTCAGTTGTGTATGAACCCCTGTATGTACCCTGCGCAACTACATCTCTCTCACACACTATTCCTTCAGTTGGGTATGAACCCCTGTATGTACCCTGCGCAACTACACCTCTCTCACACACTATTCCTTCAGTTGGGTATGAACCCCTGTATGTACCCTGCACAACTACACCTCTCTCACACACTATTCCTTCAGTTGTGTATGAACCCCTGTATGTACCCTGCGCAACTACATCTCTCTCACACACTATTCCTTCAGTTGGGTATGAACCCCTGTATGTACCCTGCACAACTACACCTCTCTCACACACTATTCCTTCAGTTGGGTATGAACCCCTGTATGTGCCCTGCGCAACTACATCTCTCTCACACACTATTCCTTCAGTTGGGTATGAACCCCTGTATGTACCCTGCACAACTACACCTCTCTCACACACTATTCCTTCAGTTGGGTATGAACCCCTGTATGTACCCTGCACAACTACACCTCTCTCACACACTATTGCTCCAGTTGTCCCTGTTGGACTTTGCTTGACTCTCGTCTCCCCCTGTTTCTCCCTGAATGTCACCTCTCCTGCCTTTACCCTGGCACCCAGCTCACTGTGTTTGGCTGAAGTGTCTGCATTGCAGCAAGTTCAAATCTCCCAGAGAAATATCAAATGGAAATCTAATAAAACTGTGAGCTCCTGACTTGGCTAACGCAGCGCTGCCCCCCTCGAATGTTCCTCCATCCACTCATTAAGGGAAGAGCCTGTGATTTCGGAGGAAGCAGATTTAAAGGGATATTATTATTTCTTATCCTATAGTTTCTAATCCCAAGTTTAAAACTATAATGTCAATGAGTCAACGTGTCTCATGTTTAACAGGTGTACCTTACTATGCCCCCCTTTATATATTACACAGGGCCCCATCTTTTCTAAATATCCCAATGAATACAGCGCCCCTAAATAATCTCACTATTTACCCAAAGTCCAATTGCCCTTTCATGCCTCCCTGCACATAAGGGGAGTAACGCTGACCCCCAAAACCACATCTGCATGATGTAAATTCATTATTTAATACCCCCCCCACCAACACACTTTTAGCCCCCAGTGCTATTGCTTATTAATGAATAAACACATGAACATATTTACATTTGTATATAATAATCTCTACCCACAAATAGTTTTGAGCTGGATCAGTCACTACCAAATACAACATGGAGATGGGCAGTTCTCCCCCTAGGGCCCATTACTAACCACCTCTGTGCTTTACACTGGTGCAGAAAGGGTTACCATTCTATACCTAGCCCTCCCATTGGTGGAGCCATTCTGCTTATATGAAGAAACCAATGCAGAGGCCTTTAAAATCACAGACCTTCAGGACCATCTGTCTTGCATTATAGTGGGATGATCAATAATTCAGGACCCTCCTTTGACTAGATAGATTGCTCCTCTACATGCAAAATACCATTTTAATATTTCATCCCCCCCTGGGGAGAGGAGAGTTTTAATCCAGCTTCCCTACTCGATCACGCACAGTTCACTTACTGCGTCTCCACCAGTTCTCAGAATTCGGCATAATGTATTTGTTTGACCATCGACCTGTTTTGGGTTGCGTCTTGGTGTATGAAGCCTGCTCTATAGCCAGAATGTGATTCTGTTGGACAGATACGGGTGGCTGGGCTCTGTAAAGCCATAGGGAGCCTCACATTTCTGACTATAAAGGGGGGTGATGTTCCCTAACAATTCCCTTTGGGGTGCGGCCTTCAATATTAATATTAAGAAATACTCATATGCTTATTTTGCCCATTGGAAGCATCATTGCCACATTATGCCATTTGAAGCTACAATACAGCAAACCCCATGCCTTTGGGGTTATTTTACCTGCCCTCCATTTGTGAGCTGTTTAGTTGGCATAAGACATATTTGAAAATCACAGAGCAGAAAGCGGAACCCTGGTCAAAAGCAACTGTAAAGTACAGTGTTCCCTTGATCCCATAGTGCAACACAGCGCGCCCTGTGCTTCACTCACAATTAATGGGCTCAAATGTGTTCATTATTTATGGAAAGTGTTAATAATTAGTGGGTCAAACTATTCCTTTGGCTTGTGCTGTCTATGATAGGCCAGAGCTTGTTATGCATGAAAAATCAGCCATGTAATACCCACCATCCTATTTGCACATCAAAGGGTACATACAGGCCCCCTGCAGGGTTTGCGCTCAAGTTCCCCACTAAATTTTTGGTGACCAGCTTGGGACCATAATAGGTACTATTATGGTCCCAAGCTGGTCACCAAAAATTTAGTGGGGACAGAGCTTCAGTGACTTGACATATTCTGCCCCCAAAGCCAGAGGAAAGGCTGCATTGCTCTTGGGATATTTATTTAGTCCCAAGGCAACATCATGCTAACAAACAATGGTGTATCATATAACCAGTCAATAAATATATAGTGGCAGTGTCAGACTGAGATGCCAGGGGCCCACCAGAAAACCTTGGACCATGGGCCCACTTACTAAACTATTATTCCTCCTCTCCTCCCTCAACTTCTTTATTATCCAAGTCTCTTTACTCTATCCTTCCATCTCTTTTTCCCATACAGAAATAGGGAATGACCATGAAATTGACCAAATAATTAGAAGCAAGAGGCCCCACTGACACCTGGGCCCACCGGGAGTTTTCCTGGTATTCTGGTTGGCCAGTCTGACACTGTATAGTGGTATGATCCACATAGCAGCATAAATAGCAGGTAATATCATGTCCCTCATTGACTTTGACATGTATCACTCTCTATCCCTACTCCTGTCTTGTGTAGTTCCTGAACTGATAGATCAGCCATAGGGGTTTCAAATCCCAATACAATTAATGGGGGTTGGGGCTGTTATTTTAGATATCTAGAACAACTAACTTGCCAGCACTAAACTGGATAATCCTTAGTCATTGGGTCCCTTTCCCCAGGTTCCACTTGGGCCTTCTCCTGGGTGAGGACATATATATACCAACTCCTCTGCCTTATTTAAACTAATGGGGGGGTCACATTATACTATATGTCAGAAGGGGTCTACTATACCAAAACAGGATCAGATATCATGTTGTGGGATACCCATCATCCTTTTTATTTATTAGGGGGCAGGGATGGACTGGGCCGCCGGGACACTGGGAAAAAACCCGGTGGGCCCCGACGGCCCAGACCCAACTCTTGGGGAGGACGTTGGGTGGGGGCCCCTGCGGGGGGGGGATAGGGAGGCTTAGCGGGGGTGCAGCAGGGATGCAGCTGGGGCCCCTAGGGGGTGCAGGGGACACGGCCAGCGGGGGCACCTGCAGGGCCCCTGGGGCGGCAGTCCAGGTGGACCCTGCACCCCCCAGTCTGACCCTGTTAGGGGGCATTTAAACAGGGGCACATTCTGGCAGGAATACTATGGTATTTGTTTTGTCCTTGCCTGAAAGTTGGGGGGGGGGTATATCAGTATCTTTATTGGTTTGGGGATGGTATCTTGAGTCTTGATGACATCAGATGCAGGCTAGCAGGACTATCCATATGGAAGAGGGGGCCTTGTGACAACAAGTGTAGATTCCATTTAACCAAATGCCAGCGGGTAGGGGTTACAGGAGGAGAGCTCTGTGGCAATGCAGGCTAAGATGCCCATAAATCTGTGATGTCCAATGTGCAGCTGTTGCTCAACTACAGTATTAGAAACAATCCCAGGATTTAGGCTAATCTCAAAGCTCTGGGATAGAGTTTAACTGTATGTGTTAAATGTGTGCTTGGTACCTTGAGTAAACACATTCCTGCCTTGTACCTATTCATACATACATTCATTCATTGAGTTTTATTGGGAAAGTGGTATTTCTCTTTATGACTCTTGTCTAACAAGGAGACATATGTACCTGATGTTGATCTGAATCCACTCTGAGTTATTTTGTATTTTATATACCTGTATTGGAAGAGTTTTTTCAAAGAACTTCTAGCTCCGCATTTGTTGATGAAATACAGATCCGGACAACAGAAGGATCATAAATGAGCTGCTCCTATTTAGTATTAATAAAAGGGGAGATATCTTTGGTTTCAAAGGAGAACCCCACACAACACAGTAACCCCTAATATACCTATGTAATTTGTTCCTTCAAACAGTATGAATAAATACTGCAAAACAGTTCTTTTCTTTCTGCATCATTTGAAATCCTGGCAGAGGAGGAGGGACTAAAACACTGATGTTACAAAGTGTAACAACTTCTCCACAGCTTACAGACAGCATGCAGGAACTACATAACCCACAATGCATTGCATTGTGATGTTCTTTTCCTTGTTAACATTGATCCCAATCAAGAGGGAGGCAAAACAATCCTATCGGGTTTATTTAATGTTTGAATTATTTTTTAGTAGACTCAAAGTATGGTGATCCAAACTACAGAAAGACCCCTTATCCGGAAAACCCCCAGGTCCTGAGCTTTGTGGATAAAAGCTCCCATACCTGTATATATATATCACTCCTTTCATTACAGGCACAAAGACCAAACCTGACAGTGGCATGCTGTAGGCCTGAGGTATCAGTGGCAGGATAAATTACCCTAATCCCAGAATACTGTCAGGTAGCACTGTGTGGGTCACCGGTCACCAACCTACTGAATATTAAACTGGCACTACCCAGTATTATTCCCCCCGAGACCCGCCTGTTAGGAATACTAACTGACCTAGTTCTTACTAATGTGGCAAGAATAAGATAGAAAATGACTGTATACTGGGGGGCAGCATCCTCTCATTCTCTTTCTAGTTGAAAGAAGGGGCTTTTCTCATGAAAGCCCATTGGCACTTTCCAACACTGGGGGGGGGGGGGCAAGTTCCTGTTAAAAAATAATGATCTAGAACTAGATGTAGCTTTTTACTGCCCAAATGGAGGGCAGCCAGGGGCAATGTTCCTGCCTCACAGTGGCCTCACCCTTATAAAAAGGAGGCCTAACTGAGCCGGGCCCCTGCCTTTTCCCCTTGAGCCCACCTCCTGCCGGCCTGGCACAGTTGGTACATTCTTAGTCCCAGAAAATTCACACACAAGGCGCTATATGGATCAAATGGAATATCTTTTCTTTTAACTTTGTTTATAATAAAAATGCATCTGACAGGGTTTGGAACGGATCCCCCTCCTGTCCTTAGAAGATGCTGCCCGCTGCTCGGCTGCATTGATA
Source organism: Xenopus tropicalis (assembly GCF_000004195.4). NCBI lineage: Eukaryota > Metazoa > Chordata > Amphibia > Anura > Pipidae > Xenopus > Xenopus tropicalis. The sequence continues at coordinate 138,959,649 of NC_030680.2, forward strand.
TCCTCAGAGTTGCTTGAAGAATTTGCTTTTCTCTCCACCACAAACATATGTGAGGGCTGCGCTTGGCGATAGGGAATTCTATAAATTAACCCTTTTATCGCTGTAGATGATAGATCTATAAATCTGGCCAAAACTGAAAGGCAGCACTCAGAATTGCTATCTGAAATCATGGGGCAAACCCTACTTAGCTGGCAGGCCCTTTCTCACCAGGGGGCCAAGTTATTATCCCATTTGCCCCCTTGACCCCATTGGTAATAGGCCCTGTGGACTAATAAGAGTATTTAAAAATGTTAAAGCGCCCCAATCTGATACACAACACCCCATCTGTGATTTTGGGGGGGCACTTATGCTGGCCAGCTCACCTATGTTACATAATGAGAAATTGGGATATTTTGGCCACTCCCTAAATCAGGGGAGCCCCAGCCTTTCTTACTCGTGAGCCACAGTCAAATGTAAAAAGACTTGGGGAGCAACACAAGCACCATAAAAGTTCATGGAGGAGCCAAATAAGGGCTGTGATTGGCTATTAGGGGCCTCTATGCACCCTATCAGCTTACAGGGGGCTTTATTTGGTAGGAAATCTTGTTTTTATTCAACCAAAACTTGCCCCCAAGTCAGGAATTCAAAAATAACTCCCTGGTTTGGGGGCACTGAGAGCAACACCCAAGGGGTTGGGGAGCAACATGTTGCCCCTGAGCCACTGGTTGGGGATCACTGACTAAATCTATACCAACCAGGCCTAGATCCAGCCCAGACTTGTACTTACACCCACTCCTTTTTGTGACTCAAAACTTCTCAAATTTAAATTTAATAGGTGCCAATATTTCTAAAAAGTTCTGACACAGAACACAGGTTCCCCATTCTGATTGGGAAATACCATAATACGCTAACGTGTTTTGGCATAAAAACAGCAGCTCCATCTCATATAATTATTTTTGGCACTGATCCGTGCCCCGTGACTCCCTGTCTGCACAAGGGTTAACGCAAGGCAAGCTTCATGGAATTGCTTGTGTTTTCCGACGAGTCCACTAAATAAATCATCACCGTTGCTACGCTGGAGACTTGATAGCATTAGATGCCCAGCTTATCCGGATTTTCACCGCATCTGGGAAGTGTATGTGGGAATCTGTCCCTTCATCTTTACACGAAATGCCCAACAGGGGGATAATGTTACATGAACACCCACCAATACATGGCATGCTGGAATTGCACTGGGTTATTCCTTGTGATACATCGGTACCAAGAGCACTGGGCAGAACCTCTGCAGGAAAATAACAGGGTGAGACCTGGGACTAGTTATCCAGAACCTCAACCGCCCATTACATGAGGAATAAGTATTAATTGCTTACAAAGCTGAGAGGCACTAGAGACTGTGCCTTTCGCTGGTGCCAGGGATGTGCCAAGCAGCCTGGGCCACAGGATTTATAATGCAGCTCGCAGCTTTGTATCTGTTATTGACCTACAAATCCCAACATCCCAAACAGTCGGAGCTGGGAGCTGTGGTTCCACAACAGACCGAGGCTGATTTCATGTGTCCAACTTGGCTAGACTATACCATAGTCCACTGAAAACTGTTTTACCGATTACAAAAATGGAAATTTAGCTTTTACAGTTACCAAGGTATCCCCAGTAAATTGCTGTCGGAGGCCTTGTGCCTGGGGACAATTATGTCCCCAACTAACCTACATAACCAAGTGACGCCATCTTGCCTTAACATATATACTATGGTTTAAACACCCGCAATGATACAATCTTGGCTCAGACCGTGGGGTCAGCTTCCTTTATGGGTCTAAAAAGGCCCCCCTCCCCAGCCACTCTCTTACCTACTCAGCACAAGCATCTGGGGCAGGGGACATGGGGAAGCGGGGGACATGGGTGGGGGGGTGTCGGGAAGGTGCATGTCGGGCCCCTCTGATGATATTTTTTCTGCGGGGGGGGGAGGAGGCAGGCATGTTTGAAAACACCCAATCCAGAGTTACAGCTCATAACACTGACGACCCTTATGGTGTCCATCAAGGCAGTAAGGGACATAATAGTATTACCCGCAATGCAGCATTTCCTCCTTAGAAATTCCAGCACAATTGTAGGGGAGTTGCACCTTCCACGATTGTGCCCAGTGCATCAGGGGCAAGTTCAGTGCTAACATTTCCACAGCTGTGATTGCATCTCTTCCTGTGCCTGGCATGAAAACACCATTATTGTGTAATTCCTTTCCGGAAAGTCTGTTGTGGCTATTGGCGAAAACCCACAGTGACAGTGGGACCCCTGGAGTTACTGACATTCATGGTCAGCTACAGGCTTCCCAAGCGTCAATAGGGGGACAGACGGCAGTAGGGGGAGTCAGGGCAAGGTGTAAAACTGCCAATGAGTAAAGTCCATCCTATGGCCCTCACCAGACTGGGGTTCTTTTATATCATGACTAGGAGGTTTGCTGAGAGGATGGAGGAATCAGCAGAAATGAAAGCAATCAGCAGGATGTGCTGAGCCTCATTAATCACAGACTGGAGAGCAGCACATTAATCACTTATCGTCTGAAATTTGAGGAAAGTCCCATCACCCTCAGAAGACTATTTTCCACCATAGAGAGGAATCTAATGTGTATGAGTCCTGGCTCTGGTGCCCCACTTGGGAGGAATAAAAGTTTGCTTGCTTTTTGGGAATTAACCCAAGGACCCTGAAGGGACCCGTTAATTCCACTATTTCAAAATGGCAGTAAAGAGGAAGCCACACTTAAGCCTATGGTACGTATGGGGTTTGGAATGGTCTCAGGGATAACTATGGTGGCCAAAGCTCTATTGATCTCTAGTTACTGCTTCACATAATAAAAATACAGAATGCTTGGGAACTGGGGGTTTTCCAGATAAGGGGTCATTTAGATAACCATACCTTAAGTCTGCTAAAAAATAATGTAAACCTTGATTAAACCCAATGGGATTGTTTTGCCTCCAATAAGAATTAATTATATCTTAGTTGGGATCAAGTACAGGTACTGTTTTATTATTACAGAGAAAAGGGAATCATTTAACCATTAAATAAACCCAATAGGGCTGTTCTGCCCCCAATAAGGGGTAATTATACCTTAGTTGGGATCAAGTACAGGTACTGTTTTATTATTACAGAGAAAAGGGAATCATTTAACCATTAAATAAACCCAATAGGGCTGTTCTGCCCCAATAAGGGGTAATTAAATCTTAGTTGGGATCAAGTACAGGTACTGTTTTATTATTACAGAGAAAAGGGAATCATTTAACCATTAAATAAACCCAATAGGGCTGTTCTGCCCCCAATAAGGGGTAATTATATCTTAGTTGGGATCAAGTACAGGTACTGTTTTATTATTACAGAGAAAAGGGAATCATTTAACCATTAAATAAACCCAATAGGGCTGTTCTGCCCCCAATAAGGGGTAATTATATCTTAGTTGGGATCAAGTACAGGTACTGTTTTATTATTACAGGTATGGGATCCCTTATCCGGAAACCCGATATCCAGAAAGCTCCGAATTACGGAAAGCCTGTCTCCCATTGACCCCATTTTAATCAAATAATTCAGATTTTTAAAATTGATTTCCTTTTTCGCTGTAAAAATAAAACAGTGCTTTGTATTTGATCCCAACTAAGATATAATAAATCCTTACTGGATGCAAAATAATCCTATTGGGTTTAATTAATGTTTTATTGATTTCTTAGTAGACTTAAGGTATGGAGATCCAAATTATGGAAAGACCCCTTATCCTGAATACCCTTGGTCCCGAGCATTCTGGATAACAGGTCCTATACCTGTACAGAGAAAAGGGAATCATTTAACCATTAAATAAACCCAATAGGATTGTTCTGCCCCCAATAAGGGGTAATTATATCTTAATTGGGATCAAGTACAGGTACTGTTTTATTATTACAGAGAAAAGGGAATCATTTAACCATTAAATAAACCCAATAGGGCTGTTCTGCCCCCAATAAGGGGTAATTATATCTTAATTGGGATCAAGTACAGGTACTGTTTTATTATTACAGAGAAAAGGGAATCATTTAACCATTAAATAAACCCAATAGGGCTGTTCTGCCCCCAATAAGGGGTAATTATATCTTAGTTGGGATCAAGTACAGGTACTGTTTTATTATTACAGAGAAAAGGGAATCATTTAACCATTAAATAAACCCAATAGGGCTGTTCTGCCCCCAATAAGGGGTAATTATATCTTAATTGGGATCAAGTACAGGTACTGTTTTATTATTACAGAGAAAAGGGAATCATTTAACCATTAAATAAACCCAATAGGATTGTTCTGTAATTATATCTTAATTGGGATCAAGTACAGGTACTGTTTTATTATTACAGAGAAAAGGGAATCATTTAACCATTAAATAAACCCAATAGGGCTGTTCTGCCCCCAATAAGGGGTAATTATATCTTAGTTGGGATCAAGTACAGGTACTGTTTTATTATTACAGAGAAAAGGGAATCATTTAACCATTAAATAAACCCAATAGGGCTGTTCTGCCCCCAATAAGGGGTAATTATATCTTAGTTGGGATCAAGTACAGGTACTGTTTTATTATTACAGAGACAAAGGAAAAACATTTTAAAAATATGAACTATTTCATTAAAATGTGGGAGATGGCTATCCCGTAATTTGTAGCTTTCTGGATAATGGGTTTCCGGAACAGATCCCATACCCTGATATACATATACAGTCTCACCATAGAGAAAAGACCGCTAGAACCTGAGCCATTTGATCAGGGATTGCTAACCTATACCACAAATTGACTCTACACCATTTTTTGAGACACAAAGGCAATTCTTCAACTTAATTTGTGTCCCTCGGGGAACGTTAAGAAAGGCAGCGTTAGACACAACTGGTCAGCAAGTGAAATGCATCTGTGTAACAGGATAACCCCAGGGGAGCCATTATTTCGGTGAAGAGGTGAAAATAAACTGTATATTCTATAACAAAGTGTAATACATACCGTACAGTATACGGTCTTGACCCCATCGGTGGCATTCGCTTGTGAGTATGAGCCCTAAGCAGTCTCCCCTTCATACAACTCTGCTTGCAGCTATTTCATTTGCACCCTTGGGGAAATTAGATGTATATATAGAGGCAAACAGCAATGTCAGCTCTTTGTTCTTTTTGTAAGGTTTCTATTCCTTTGATTCCCCCTTAAAGAAATAGTTAGGAATGGTTATTGTCCTTTAATGTATATAGCACATTATAGAAATCATGCATCATTCCCATCAGCCTTTGCCCCAGTGGAGCTTACAATCTAAGGTCCCTATTACATTCCCATCAGTCCCTGCCCCAGTGAGCTTACAATCTAAGGTCCCTATCACATTCCCATCAGTCCCTGCCCCAGTGAGCTTACAATCTAAGGTCCCTATCACATTCCCATCAGTCCCTGCCCCAGTGAGCTTACAATCTAAGGTCCCTATCACATTCCCATCAGTCCCTGCCCCAGTGAGCTTACAATCTAAGGTCCCTATCACATTCCCATCAGTCCCTGCCCCAGTGGAGCTTACAATCTAAGGTCCCTATCACATTCCCATCAGTCCCTGCCCCAGTGAGCTTACAATCTAAGGTCCCTATCACATTCCCATCAGTCCCTGCCCCAGTGAGCTTACAATATAAGGTCCCTATCACATTCCCATCAGTCCCTGCCCCAGTGAGCTTACAATCTAAGGTCCCTATCACATTCCCATCAGTCCCTGCCCCAGTGATCTTACAATCTAAGGTCCCTATCACATTCCCATCAGTCCCTGCCCCAGTGAAGCTTACAATCTAAGGTCCCTATCACATTCCCATCAGTCCCTGCCCCAGTGGAGCTTACAATCTAAGGTCCCTATCACATTCCCATCAGCCCCTGCCCCAGTGAAGCTTACAATCTAAGGCCCCTATCACATTCCCATCAGCCTTTGCCCCAGTGGAGCTTAAAATCAAATTCCCCTATCACATTCACACACTACGCTCAGTTTCCTCAGGAGCCAATTTAAGAGGTGTTCACCCCTAAATTAACTTTCAATATGTTGTAGAGATTGCTATTCTGGGACAATTTGCAACTGGTCTTCTTTTTTATTAATTGTGGTATTAAAAATATTAGCTTGTTGTTTAGTAGCTCTCCAGGTTGGAATTTTAACAGCTATCTGGTTGCTAGGGTGCAAAATACCCTAGCAACTAGCCAGTGGTTTGAATTAGAGATTTGTCAACTGGGCGCCCAGAGTCCGCCCCCCCTTCAGACCAATTCAGCAGCTGCCAGTGTATGAGGCCCTCCAACGGGCCTCCATGACCAATATGGCCAAAAATTGGCCAGATGTCGATTGGGCAGGCTTGATCTTTCTGCCATATGGCCCTAGGGCCAAACAATTGCATAAGCATGATATCATTCACCCAAGGTGGGCATATTGGGGAGAAAGATTTACTTGTGTGGCAACCTTGGTACGGCTAGCTGTAGTTGGCTTTGGATGATTCTTTGCTGTCCGGAGGATGAAGAGATGTGCAGAAAACAATAGCTGGTTGGACATCCCTGTAGCAGACTGAAGAATGGCTTTAATGCAATATACGGATCACACAAGTAGGCCTGTAAGTTGCAAGGGCACTGAGATTTCCTCTATATATACATTATTCAAGGCACTAGGAACACTTGCCATTTCCAGGTATATGTGAGCATAGGATGTGTTGTTTTTGTTGCACAGCTGTGTAATGTACATTGCTCTCAGATCTCTATGAGACTTAGCTGCACTGACACCAGCTTCATGGTCAGGGCTTGGTATACAATGGTGCCACCACCAGGTCCAACATGGTAGTGCAGGGTAACCCCCTAATTCAATGTAAACCTTTGGTTTTTGCCCAATTTATGGATAACCCTAATGTGAAAGTAAACTATGTGGAAAAGGGACATTTGGGAATTATGACACTCCTTCCTCAATCAATATGCCCTCATATTTAGGGTTTATTTCTCTCCCTGGGGAACTTGTGCTGTCAGATACTTTAGTTAGTTTAAAAATGGTGGGGTATTTTTTTTAGCACTGGCATTAATATACTTAGAATATGGTTAGCTGGTCCAGTCGCTGCTTTGAAATCCAGAAGAATTGTCTGACCCAAATATGCCCAAAGTACATCACATGAATGCTCTGTTTTAAACTTTAACTACCTGATGAGAACCGTGCCACAAGGTTCCAGCCATTCTAGTCAAAGGAAGGGTGGAGCCTATATATAATGTAAATAGAATTTAAACAAAATGTAGTTAGTTTATAGCAACAACAGCAGAAAACTCCCTCATCATCAGGATAGATCAAAATAACTGCAATTAACATTTCATAACGGCATAACATTAATATAGACAATTGGTAAACCTGGTGTTAGATATATATTTCCTTGGGTGTTTATGGGAGACAGAAATGCTAAACATTTTATATCCTGTCATTCACTGGCCCAAAATCTCTGTGTTTCTATCTAATGAAGATGATCAGGATCAGTGGTCTATTCTACCCCCTAGTGGGCAAGTGCCACATCACATCAACCATATGGCAGGGCAAGCTGAGTTGTGTGTTAAAGGGAATGTCTGGGGGAATCCTGCCCAGCGTAGTCCAGACGGATGACTTTGAATAAATGCCATGAACTGCTTCCGTCTTCTCTCTGCTGTCTTTTCTTATGCATACACAATATATCAGATATAGCTACCTTTAAGATGTCCAAGCAGCTACTGTCGTGAGCCCCACAGTGTAGCACTGTGCTGTAATGTGGGAAAGCACCTCTGCTAACCAATTAAGTACCTGTAACCCTATTTTGGCTACGGTTGTACTTTTAACACGCAATCACCTGCGTGTGGCGCTACAGGAGCCCTGAGCCCCCGCTTATTATGGGGGACAGGTGTAATATAAATGAATGGCGTGCCTCCACCCAGGGTAGGTATAGGTAGAACTATATGTCTCTTCCCTGGGAAAACTCTATGGGGTCCTCCTTGGACCCGGACTCCCTGCAACTCCCAGTACCTTGCCCCTCCCTTGGGGTAGCTGCTTACCAGGCAGTTGAGGATCCTCAGTATATGAACCACCAAGACACTGGTTAAAATGGTGAACCAGATGAACTTGTTTATTGATGCAGGCAGAACACTTCAGAGGATGTCACACTGACGGCTCAAGTCACACACTCTCTCTTTGGGCTACCCCCGGTACTCCCGCCGGATGCTTCCACCTAGGAACTCACCCCGGTCCACGCGTAGGGCCCCTTAACTGGGAACACTCCCAGGTGCTGACTTGGCTCCTCTTACTACACACTACAGGCCCTTAACTCCAGCCATGAGTGCTGGGGGGTCTTAACCCCTCTCTCTCCTGTTGGGGCTATTGCTACCCGTTCTCTCTATCCTGCCTGTCACTCCTAGAGTGACCTGTTACAGTACCTCCTGTACTAGAACACTAGCCTGTTATACGCTTCTTTACAAGAAGCAGTCCCAGGACTAAGACCTTCACAAAATGGGTGTCAGCCTTTTTTATATTGCAGCACACTAGTGGTTGCTAACAGGGAAACTCCCTTTTCACACATAAACACCTAGGACCACCTTTAGGTGTCCAAATCTCATAAGGCCACCCTCATGGTGCCTGTCTAAAGGGGAACTAATCCAGGAGGGGCCCAATTCTTTGGGGTCCCTACATACCTGTTATCTAAACTGATATTATTCCCTTTGCCCATATAAGCAGTGGGATAATAGCCTCTGGGAAGGGACTGGGGCTGAGGGATAGCAGGTATAGTAGGGAGAGATGGTGCCTATAGTAGCAGTGGGATAATAGCCTCTGGGAAGGGACTGGGGCTGTGGGATAGCAGGTATAGTAGGGAGAGATGGTGCCTATAGTAGCAGTGGGGGGATAATAGCCTCTGGGAAGGGACTGGGGCTGTGGGATAGCAGGTATAGTAGGGAGAGATGGTGCCTATAGTAGCAGTGGGGGGATAATAGCCTCTGGGAAGGGACTGGGGCTGTGGGATAGTAGGTATAGTAGGGAGAGATGGTGCCTATAGTAGCAGTGGGGGGATAATAGCCTCTGGGAAGGGACTGGGGCTGTGGGATAGCAGGTATAGTAGGGAGAGATGGTGCCTATAGTAGCAGTGGGGGGATAATAGCCTTTGGGAAGGGACTGGGGCTGTGGGATAGCAGGTATAGTAGGGAGAGATGGTGCCTATAGTAGCAGTGGGGGGGATAATAGCCTCTGGGAAGGGACTGGGGCTGTGGGATAGCAGGTATAGTAGGGAGAGATGGTGCCTATAGTAGCAGTGGGATAATAGCCTCTGGGAAGGGACTGGGGCTGTGGGATAGCAGGTATAGTAGGGAGAGATGGTGCCTATAGTAGCAGTGGGATAATAGCCTCTGGGAAGGGACTGGGGCTGTGGGATAGCAGGTATAGTAGGGAGAGATGGTGCCTATAGTAGCAGTGGGGGGATAATAGCCTCTGGGAAGGGACTGGGGCTGTGGGATAGCAGGTATAGTAGGGAGAGATGGTGCCTATAGTAGCAGTGGGATAATAGCCTCTGGGAAGGGACTGGGGCTGTGGGATAGCAGGTATAGTAGGGAGAGATGGTGCCTATAGTAGCAGTGGGGGGATAATAGCCTCTGGGAAGGGACTGGGAGATGGTGCCCATTAAAATGTAAATTAACCTGCAAAGCTTGTTGTGGATGTGGAAGTTGTACATCAAAACAGCTATAGCTTGGACAGTTTGCTACAAATAAATAATGGGGCCATTGCAAAGCCAGTCCCACCAGCATTAACAATGCCACACAGAACATACACACACATTTAGCTTTTGCATTCAGCATCAGATATTTTGTCCCTATTTACCAGTGGCCGGTTCAAGATAATGGTTTTCAAAGTCATCTGTATCTATGTATGAATGTATAATGTTATTTACAAAGGGCTATGAGGATACACAGTGCTCTAAAAATTTACAAAATAGAAAAGTACACACAGCGAGGACAACATTATGAGAAATAAATATACAGATAAGTGCCATAATATAATATAAGATTAAGTGCCATGTGATTGGAGATATCGGTAGGAAGGACATCCCTGCCCAGTAGAGCTTACATTCTAAGATGGTGGATCACATAAAGGCACAAATAGGAGGGCAAAGTACAATAATGATTTATTGGGAGGCGCCATCTAAGGCCCGGCATTTGGCCAGACACCCCTTAGCCTAGGGTGACCAGGTCACTTGAAAATTCAGAGACACATCTAATAAATACATGTGGCAAGGCAGCACTTATTGCATTAAAAAGAGGTTGGATTTTTTAGACATGTCCCTGAATGTTCCACTGATCTGGTCACCCTAGGCTAAGGGTGATAGTAAGAAAATCTATGGCAATAATGTTCACCCAACACCTTGAAAAAAAATTTAAATTGACTTTGAAGGTGGGATTCCAGGAGTAATTCTGCCCAAATATATCCCTACAGACTAAGCTTCCCTAGGGAAGGTTCTGGGCCCCCCTAAAGGGATTGGTTTAGGAGGTTTAGCCAGAAGCAGAAGAGTTGTTACAATGGTAAGCATTACATGGTTACATAGTAACTGAGACTGAAAAAAGACCCATCAATTTATAAGATACTGTAGGCAGGGCAGCAATCAGGGGGTACAAGGGGTACTGCAGTTGGGGCCTTATGGCAGCCAGGGGCTAAATGATGAAAATACATGGTTTGTAGGTTGAGAAAGGGGCAGAGCTCGCAGGGAGAGGGCTCAGGGGGCTGGTCGGGTCGCAACTGTCTGTTTGGGTTTCAGCCTTGTGAAGCCTGAACAATAATCTGGCCAATAAATGAAAAACATCCCCGTGTTCTATCAACATGTCTTCATGTTATCAAGTACATTTAATTTTGTACAATTACAGAAATAAAAAGCAAATTAGTCGAAAAATTAGAATTCTCAATTATATCCCATACCTTTAACTAAATGATTGGACTCATCAGGCAGAATAGAACAGAGATCCTGGTGTCATAACCCCGCCCCCAACATCATTGTGCCCACCCCTGAAATCATCACCCCCAGTATCACTGCCCCACCCCCCATATACCATCAGTAGTGATGAGCAAATCTGTCCCATTTGTCTTGCAAAAAATTCACGAAACAGCGAAAAATTTGTGAAACTGTAAAATTGTCGCGCATCAAAAATAAAAATTGCGTGCAACAAATTTTTGACGTCTAAAAAATGCTGCACAAGTCAAAAAATACTTCCTTCCAGGTTAAAAAATGACAAAGTGATTGGGTATCACCAACAGCCTTATTTTTTTCTCCCTATAAATTAATGGGGCCCTGAGACTATTTGATCCTGCGATACCATATTTATACAGTAGTTGGCGCTGTAGAGCTTTACTATTTCCTACACTCATTTGGCCAATTAGGTGCAGCCTCTTTCAGGACAGATAATTATCTCACATATCCAACCTGCGTCCCTCCAGCTGTCAGTGAACTACAACTCCCGACATCCCCAAGTGACAGCTCAGCACTCTCTGGCGGAATGCAGATTGTACATTATTATTATAACCGACCCCAAGTGATGTATGATACATTTTCACATTAGGGATGTGGCATTTAATCAGTCACTTTATGTGCCTGTAGCCCTCCTGCCCCTGCATTAAAGCACAGCGCCCCCCCCCCCATCTCTCTGCCAGGCAGTCCGAGCCAGGCTATTGCGCTCCGAATTGGCAGAGAGCGAATCCCACAGCGAATAAGATGAAAAGCCCAGAGCTGCCTGGGAAACCGTTCCCTTTTATTCTCCCCCCAAATCTGCATTGCCGCGGGAGCGCGCCGGGGAGCGGGGACGCGCAGCAGAAGGAATCACACAGCAAAGATGGAGTCCCAGCAGCTGCAGGGAGGGATCAAGCCGTCCAAACCTCTGCTGTGCAGTTAATGCTCTCTCTCCTTACAAATGGCAGGGGGTTCTGGCTTCCACTCCAACCCTTGGTATTCTCCGGCAGCCTCCTCCTTTGTCTCCTAGACATATGCTGCTCCCAGGGACTCTTGCACATTCACTGCCTCTTCAAAAGGGATCTCCCTGTCTCCTTCTGCGTCCTGGGCTCTTACCTAGCGCTGGAATCCTAGAGGCATCTGGCCTGGCCCCCATTGCATCAACTGAATGCCAAGGGGCAATCAGGTTGGGTGGGCACAGACTGTGAGAAGGTGATTTGTTTGGGCTAGTGAGTGCCCACAGTGAGTGCCCAAAGAGAGTGCTCAGGGTGAGTGCCCAGAGGACAACTGATCCCCAGCCAAGATGTTACCTTCACAAGAAGCGTCCAAGCTCTACCATGACAATTACATGAGGAACTCCAGAGCCATAGGGGTCCTTTGGGCTATATTCACCATCTGCTTTGCCATCATCAACGTGGTGGTCTTCATTCAGCCCTACTGGATAGGGGACAGTGTCAACACACCGAAGCCGGGCTACTTTGGCTTGTTCCATTACTGCGTGGGCAACGGTGTGGCCAACAGAGAGTTGACCTGCCGGGGATCCTTCACCGATTTCAGCACCATCCCGTCCGGAGCCTTCAAAGCAGCCGCATTCTTTGTGCTGCTGTCCATGGTGCTGATCCTGGGCTGCATTACCTGTTTCGCCCTGTTCTTCTTCTGCAACACAGCCACCGTGTACAAGATCTGTGCTTGGATGCAGCTCTTTGCAGGTAAATGGAGGTTAATGGATAAATGGATATAGAGGGTACAATTGGGTTGCCAGGAACAACTGCAGTTCATTTTAGAGAGGCTTCAGATGGGGTTTTTTGCCTTCCTCTGGATCAACTAGAAGTTGGGCAGGTTATATATAGGCATTATGGTTGAACGTGATGGACGTACATCTTTTTTCAACCTAACTTACTATGTTTCTATGTTACTATGTAATTACATGGCACGTTTAATTAATTAGAGCGCTCTTGGGTTTTGCTATGGACTATATGAAAGTCCAACCTCTATTAGCCATACCGTGATGCATGAGTCTGTTTTTATTTAGCGGTAGTGGAATCGTATCCATTGTACATGGTGCTGAACTACATTTCCCAACATCCTCCTTTGTGGGATTCTAAAAGTTGTAGTTGTGCCACAGCTATAGGACCACTGATTGGTGGAAATAAAATAGAGGTATTTCAGTTGGAGAACCTCCACTTGAAGTTGTGTAGGGCACAGGTTAGGAGGACGCTAGTGTGTTGGTTTCCAACCTGGGTGGGTTATGGAAGACCTTTGGGACAAGCTGCTCTCTGGTGGGCTGCTTACTATGAATCTTTGGGCTTGTCCTTACCATGAAAGCTTGGGGTATATGATAGAGTCATTATTCATTCTGGTTCTACTGACACAAGCCTCTTTGTTGGAGAGGCAAAGGTAGGAAATGTAATGTTTGCTGATTAGGTGCAAACCCCACCAGGGTGCTGTAGTGCAGCAGATATATATCCGTCCCTGGGCTGCAATGTACCACTGTGCAATTTCATTAGAAATCCAGACATAAGCTATTAATGGCTTTTTAGTGTCCCCCAGCCTCACACATTGGGAACTTGGCTAATTAAATGGATACCATATAGCAGTTACATAGTAAAGAATAAAGATTAAAAAAAAAGTAACGGGTCCATTGCATTCAATCCTCCGAAAAAGCTCTAGTGGGACGGTTGAACCAGAGCGTGAAACCCAAGTTGGTAAAATCTCTGTCCGTTGTTAAAGTCTTAGCATAGTCCAACAACCAGAGACCATAATGATCATAGAATTATGTGAGAATAACCCTACAGCCCTAGTTAGCTTTGCCTTTATGACTCCAAAATGCCAACTGAAAGCCCCCGGGGTTAATACACTCACCTTCTTACGTTACTTACAGAGTTGCAACGCGGCCACTAAATATCTCTCTTGTAGTTTTCAGTTGCTGGGAATATATTGATTTACAGATACATTGCAGATATATTATTATTATTATTATTATATAATTTGTGGCCACTTTGACCCGTCAGATCAGATACGGAGAGTTTTCTGGTTCTCAAAAGACATTCTAGATTATCATTTACTATGGTACGGCCTAGGGATTTGCCGTTTGCCTTCCTCCTGTCTGATAGAATTGAATTCTTTCCTGTAAATGTTTATTTTTCTTGATCGGGAATTGAATATGGAATATTTAGTGTGGGATACAGCAGGAAGGCAATGGTGCAAAGGGAAATGTTTGACTCCTAAATCCCTGCAAGATCCCAGATAGATCTAGTAGTATAAAGCAGAGGGAAAGATATGAATGTAGATAAAAACGAGCAACCCTGCAGAGTTCTGCCTTTTTATTCAATGACTCTTATACATTCATTAGTAGAACCCAGGCCTTTGGCAACAAACCCCTCCTGGGCCTGGTAAAATATCAGATTAAGAAGGAACTTGGTCATAGGGTGTCCTGCCCTGTAACCCATAGCAACCAATCACTAGTTAGTACGTTCATGTCTATGCAGTAAGATTACTGAAAACAAGTATCACCGATGGTTGCTATTGGTTACTGGACCAGGAAAACATTATTCTTAGCTATGGTCTTGTTATGATATACTGACATTGTTGCATATACAGGAGTTTTGCAAATATATTGTTTGTATATTGTGTGTGTGGTTTAAACATTTCTATGCTCTGATTTGTTGCTGGATAGTTTAAGCCCCGCCCACTTAAAGGTACAGTTTTCTTTGATTGCAGTGGGACAAAGGGCAAAACTTTTGCTGGACCCTGTTATTTAGACAGGTTTTAGTTGGCTGTGGGTGCTATATGTTATAGTGAAGGGCCACAGGAAAGGAAACAGAGATATGGGGCGTAACTGTGACTTATCGTACTGTTCCTCTATCCCTGTTATTTCCTATCTACGTTTGCTGCTCTCCCCTAAAGCCATTTCTGCTTACAGGTTGCTTACACACTTTATTTTCAGACATATATACCCCAGGTCAGTAACCCATACCAACCAATCAGATGCTTGACTGTACTATTGACAACTACTATTGACAACAGACTATTGATAATAAAGCTATTTATGTGATTAGTACTTTTAGATAAACCAGGATACTGAGTCTGGAACATGTTCTGTACATTATTTCAGGCTAAACCAACTGGCAGTCATAGAACCATGTGGGCCTCTAAGTATAGAGTTTGGACCTGCTGTAGCCCAATTATTCCAAAAGAATCCCCCAATAGTGACCCATTAATGCTTGTAGAGATGTGTGCCTATACAATGGCCATTCCCCATTAGTGTATGAAATCAAAGAGGGGAAATGGAAGGAATAATAGATGACAGTTGGGCCTGGGGTCTAAGCATTTATTATGGGCCCTTAGCACCCCAGTCCAACACTGGTCCTGTTAATGTTTAAAGGGGTAGTTCAACCCTCTGTATGTTATAAAATGGGCAATTCTGAGCAACATATAAACTGGTCTGCATTATTTATTTTTTTAAAGTTTTTAAACTATTTGCCTTCTTCTTCTTTCTCTTTTCAACTTTCAAACGGGGGTCACTGACCCCAGCAAAAACTATTTGCTCTACGAGGCTACAATTTTATTCTTAATGTTACTTTGTATTAATTGTTTTTCTATTCAGGTCCTCTCCTATTCATACACCAGTCTCTCATTCAAACCACCCCCTGGTTGCTTAGGTAATTTGACCCCTAGCAACTAGATTATTTGAATACTCTGATTAGCTACAGGTTTGATATAGCCCTTTCTATTTAGTTACCCGTAGGGACACAAAACAATATGTACAGGTAAGGGACCTGTTATGCAGAATGGTGGGGACCTGGGGTTTTCCAGATAAGGGATCTTTCCGTAATTTGGATCTCCATAACTTAACTCTGCTAAAAATAATTTAAATATTGAATAAACCCAATAGGATTGTTTTGCCTCCAATAAGGGGTAATTATATCTTAGTTGGGATCAAGTACAAGTACTGTTTTATTATTACAGAGAAAAGGGAATCATTTAACCATTAAATAAACCCAATAGGGCTGTTCTGCCCCAATAAGGGGTAATTATATCTTAGTTGGGATCAAGTACAGGTACTGTTTTATTATTACAGAGAAAAGGGAATCATTTAACCATTAAATAAACCCAATAGGGCTGTTCTGCCCCCAATAAGGGGTAATTATATCTTAGTTGGGATCAAGTACAGGTACTGTTTTATTATTACAGAGAAAAGGGAATCATTTAACCATTAAATAAACCCAATAGGGCTGTTCTGCCCCCAATAAGGGGTAATTATATCTTAGTTGGGATCAAGTACAGGTACTGTTTTATTATTACAGAGAAAAGGGAATCATTTAACCATTAAATAAACCCAATAGGGCTGTTCTGCCCCCAATAAGGGGTAATTATATCTTAGTTGGGATCAAGTACAGGTACTGTTTTATTATTACAGAGAAAAGGGAATCATTTAACCATTAAATAAACCCAATAGGGCTGTTCTGCCCCAATAAGGGGTAATTATATCTTAGTTGGGATCAAGTACAGGTACTGTTTTATTATTACAGAGAAAAGGGAATCATTTTTAAAAATTAGAATTATTTGCTTCTAATGGAGTGTATGGGAGGTGGCCTTTCTGTAATTTGGAACTTTCTGGATAACGGGTTTCCGGATAAGGGATCCCATACCTGTACTAAAATGCTGAAAAAACATCTAATCAAGTCAGTTAGGGAAAAACTGTCGGTAACATAAGATTCCTGCCTCCATTCACTTTGAAAAGAGTTCGGCTGCACACAAGGCCGGCTGGCCGCTGACTTTGGAAACGGCTGCGAATACAAAGTGGTCGCGTTTATTCGAATACAAGTTACTTAATGGACTGTGTTGTCAGTGCGCTAATGACTCGTTCAGAACATGCTGAGATTCTGGCGTGCTGCTCCGTGGATAACAATGGGAAGGGAAATTTGATGGAAACCCAAGCTAACGTCTTGCGTAGCTTCAGCCACAGGCTGTTACAGGCAGGACGGGGGGGGGGAGCTACAGTTCACCTGAAGTTATTCCCTATTTGCCTTTCTATGCAATTCATATTTCTTTTCTGAGGTTTTCTGTATTCAGTATAGTGCAGGTTCCCAGGCTGCCCTGGGAGATGGAATTTCAGTTCAGCTCTACAGAGATCTGTTTCTCTCCAGCATTTGTTGAGATACAGTTACCCTAGCTACCCCCCCCCCCCACCCCATATACACAGCACTGGGCACGGGGTCCCATACATTGTGTATATATTTGCAATCCCAATGGGTATGGCCAATGTGTGCCCCTCTGTTGAAATGTTGGACTATAGCTTCATTTGGGGGGGGGGGGGAATTATAATAAATTGCACAACATTTCCACTGTTCATAGGTGGGTACTACATGCCAGGTGGGTTCCCATTATCCCTATAGATATATCTGCCCATGGTCATACTTCTCTATATCAGTGGCCTTTTTTTGTTCATGTCCCCTCTGAGATCCATCATTTGTTTAGGTCCCCCACACCCTTTGCTCATATCTAGTTTACTTATTTATATTTGAAAACACTATTCTATCAGTCATTCAGCCACAGTTTCAATAATATGTGGGACAGCAAATAAGCCTTCATCCCAAATTAACCTTTAAGCTGGACCCAAATGGGTATTTGCCCCAAATTTTCACCCTAACTGGCTTTCAGGCTTGGCCTTCCAGCCATTGGCTACATGGTGCCACACACTTATAAACATTTATCCCCATGTGTAATTAAAGGCCAGGTGCAATAACCCATAGCAACCAATAAGATATTTGCTTTTAAAAGTGACCCCCTCCTTGCTTCCCGCTGATTGGCCGCTATGGGTTTCTGCACCTGGGCAAAACGTAATGCCTTTTATTACATAACCAGGGTCGGACTGGGCCACCGGGACACCGGGAAAAATCCCGGTGGGCCCCGGGCCTAGTGGGCCCCAGCGGCCCAGTCCGACCTTTGCCGGCGCTCCCCGCTACTGACTGTTCCTCCCCGACGCGTTCAATTTATACGCGCTCGGGGAGGACGTCAGGCGGGGGCCCTTCGGGGGGGTTAGGGGGGCCCCTGGGGGGGGGTTAGGGGACGCGGCTGGGGCACCTGCAGGGCCCCTGGGGCGGGAGCCCCGGTGGGCCCTGCACCCCCCAGTCCGACCCTGTACATAACCCAATAGGATTCAGTAGTGCAGTGCATTAGGGGCTGTGCTTACATACATAGTATCACAGTAACATACATGCTTACGGTGCTCTCTGCTCTGCAGGTTTATGCATGGAGCCTGTATTTTGTTTTCTTTTGGTGCATGGGGCCAATAATTGAGGTTGGTTTTGCCAAAGTTAGAAGCCAATAGTCCGGCTCACCCACTATGCGCTCCACCTGTCCGTATATTCATTAATAAGATGCACCTCTAGCTTAACGTGAATAATTCTATTTGACCAGGTTACACAGCTTTGCTAGGGAGTCAGTGCAAGGAATTGCCATACAGACATTATTTCTTTAAGTATAAACAGCAGAGAATGGAATAATTGAATAATCACCCGAAAGTGGGGCTTAGGTCCCTTCTATTGTTGGATCACCTGTCTAACTAGCAATTAGTGACAGTCACTTGGGGCCCCTGCCTATGTACCCTTTATTTTATTTTAGAGCTGTTCAACTTATTACATGTAGAGGGCCAATTATATGTCATACAGCGTGTTGGGGGGCGAAGTAAATCAAAATTATGATGTCATACAGTGATGTGGGGGCCATAACATCTATAGCAACTATAGTGAGTGCGCACATAGAGCAAGTCCCATTAGCTATAGAGAAAGCAGACCAGGGTCAGACTGGGGGGTGCAGGGTCCACCGGGGCTCCCGCCCCAGGGGCCCTGCAGGTGCCCCAGCCAGCCGTGTCCCCTAACCTCCCCCCGTAGGGGCCCCTCTAACCCCCCCGCAGGGCCCCCACCCGATGTCCTCCCCAAGCACGTATAAATTGAACGCGGCAGGGGAGGAACCGTCAGAAGGGGGAGCGCCGGCAAAGGTCGGACTGGGCCGCCGAGGCCCACCGGGATTTTTCCCGGTGTCCCGGCGGCCCAGTCCAACCCTGAAGCAGACCCTGGGCCCCCCTGTTTCCCAGCATGTTCTGGGTCCCCCTGTTCACCAGTTTCCCCCCCCCCCCCCGCAACTGCAGGGTCTGCTTCTACTATAGTTACGCCACTGAGGCAGCCCTTGGGTGCCTATATATTAGATATATAATTTCAAGTATGAGGTTAAACTGTCAGGGTTGGGGTTGTTTTCTCTGGAGAAGAGGCGCTTACAAGGGGACATGATTATTCTTTGCAAGTACATTAGAGGGGATTATAGGCAGATGGGGGGGGGGTGATTGTTTCCCATTGAAATGAACAAAGATCAAGAGCCCCCCCCTTTAGATTAGAGGAACTGAACTTTCATATGATACAGTGTCGGGGGTTCCTCACGGTGAGGGCAGTGGGGTTGGGGAATGCCCTTCCTAGTGATGTGGTAATGGCAGATTCTGTTAATGCCTATAAGAGGGGCCTGGATGAGTTCTTGCATAAGCAGAGTATCCAAGGCTATTTGGATCTCTAGATCTACAGGTAGTTTAGTATAGGGATCAGTATATACTGTATATATATATAGTTTATATATGTGGGTGTTTAGAGGGGGTTTTTGCAACTTCAAAACTGTCTCTGTATCAGAAACTAATTTATAATTAGGATTATTTAAGTACTGACAAGCCATGATAGAGCTTTACAAGGGCAGATATTACTGACTCTGCAAATCTATACCCCCCGTTAGTGGCAGGTTAATACCTTGGTGGCCCATCCTGCTGCTGCTGTCTGCTACAGCTAAGTTCATTATTTACAATTACCCCCAGGCCCTTCTTCGTTAAAGGAATACTGTTATGGAAAAACAATATTGCATCAGGTAATAGAGCTTCTCCAGCAGAATCCTGCTCTGAAATCCATTTTTTCAAAAACACAGATTTTTTTATATTTAATTTTTAAATGTCACATGGGGCTAGCCATATTCTTTATTTCCAAGGGTGCCACAGCCATGTGACCTGTGCTCTGATAAACTTCAGTCACACTTTACTGCTGCGCTGTAACTTGGAGTGATATCCCCCCCCCTCACCCCCAGCAGCCAATCAGCAGAACAATGGGAAGGGAGCAAGATAGCAGCTCCCAGTAGGTATCAGAATAGCCCTCAATAGTAAGAAATCCAAGTCCGGCTTGGGACTCCTCCAGTTACATGGGAGTAGGAGAAAGTTAATTGAAAGCAGTTCTAATGTGTAGCCCTGGCTCCTTCTGAAAGCTCAGACTCAGGAACACTTTACTGCTGCGCTGCAAGTTGGAGTGATATCCCCCCCCCACCCCCAGCAGCCGATCAGCAGAACAATGGGAAGGGAGCAAGATAGCAGCTCCCAGTAGGTATCAGAATAGCACTCAATAGTAAGAAATCCAAGTCCGGCTTGGGACTCCTCCAGTTACATGGGAGTAGGAGAAACAATAGGTTAGCTGAAAGCAGTTCTAATGTGTAGCGCTGGCTGAAAGCTCAGACTCAGGCACAATGCACTGAGATGGCGCCTACACACCAATATTACAGCTAAATATACATTTGTTGGTTCAAGAATAAAATTATAAATGGTAGCCTGAATTATTTGCTATGTAAACAGTTTAACAGACCAATTGACATTTGGCCAGATATCGGTCGGATAGGCCCTTAGGATGGCCCCATCCAAGGGCAGATAAGCTGCCGAATTGATCTGAAGGCCCCAAATCAGAACCTTAAATCTGCCCGTGTTTGGCCACCTTTAGTCAAGCTAAGTACAGGGTGCAGCTAGACTCTGGAGCCACCCATTAATTGCCCATTAATCTGATTAAATGGGACATGTGGTATCATGGCACAACTGGATCACCATAGGCAAAGCCCACAAAGATATGAGGATCACCTACTTTGTAATGATAATAGTAACCAATGGGCGAGGCACAAAAAGCAAAGTACACAGTTTATTTTTATTTGTCCCTGAGGAAGGAAACAACCCCCTGGGGTGAAACGCATTGTTTTTTGCCGCAGTAGAGTTTCAATATTCAGACGATTCCGGAGTTTAATAAGCTGAATTGCATGCAGTTTCAGGGACTGCGTATTTCCAGTTGTTAGAGGCAGCGAGCAGCCCGTCTTTAAGGACATCTCTTGGCTTGAGAGCCCCAGTCACTTTGATTAATGTACTGTACTTGTGTTCCCAGACAGGTATGTTCTGAGATCCGTGCCATCAGGATTCGGGTCAGGCCACTAGTATAGAACATTGTGTTAACCACTCCAGTGCTAGATACAATCTAAGGAAAGTCCTTTAGTGCAGAGGATTCCGATTTGCTGTTCTAGAAAAAGAACTTCAACTCCCAGCATGCACAGTGGCTGGACTAGTACAAAGGTAGGGTCAGGATTGGGGTAGGGCAGAGAAGAGTATTGGGAACTGCTTATGAATACTGTATGTAGTACAGGTATGGGACCTGTTATCCAGAATGCTCGGGACCTGGGGTTTTCCAGATAATTTGGATCATCCTACCTTAAGTCTACTGAAAATCATTTAAATATTAATTAAACCCAATAGGATTATTTTGCCTTTGTTAAGGATTAATTATATCTTAGTTGGGATAAAGTACAGGTATCAGACCCCTTATCCGGAAACCCATTATCCAGAAAGTTCCGAATGACGGAAAGCCTGTCAAATGATTCACATTATAAAAAAATTAATTCCTTTTTCTCTGTAATAATAACAGTACCTTGTAATTGATCCCAACTAAGATATAATTACCCCTTATTGGGGGCAGAACAGCCCTATTGGGTTTATTTCATGGTTAAATGATTCCCTTTTCTCTGTAATAATAAAACAGTACCTGTACTTGATCCCAACTAAGATATAATTACCCCTTATTGGGGGCAGAACAGCCCTATTGGGTTTATTTCATGGTTAAATGATTCCCTTTTCTCTGTAATAATAAAACAGTACCTGTACTTGATCCCAACTAAGATATAATTACCCCTTATTGGGGGCAGAACAGCCCTATTGGGTTTATTTCATGGTTAAATGATTCCCTTTTCTCTGTAATAATAAAACAGTACCTGTACTTGATCCCAACTAAGATATAATTACCCCTTATTGGGGGCAGAACAGCCCTATTGGGTTTATTTAATGGTTAAATGATTCCCTTTTCTCTGTAATAATAAAACAGTACCTGTACTTGATCCCAACTAAGATATAATTACCCCTTATTGGGGCAGAACAGCCCTATTGGGTTTATTTAATGGTTAAATGATTCCCTTTTCTCTGTAATAATAAAACAGTATCTGTACTTGATCCCAACTAAGATATAATTACCCCTTATTGGGGCAGAACAGCCCTATTGGGTTTATTTCATGGTTAAATGATTCCCTTTTCTCTGTAATAATAAAACAGTACCTGTACTTAATCCCAACTAAGATATAATTACCCCTTATTGGGGGCAGAACAATCCTATTGGGTTTAATTACTGTTTAAATGATTTTTTTTTAGTAGACTTAAGGTAGGAGATATGAATTACCGAAAGACCTCTTATCTGGAAAACCCCAGGTCCCGAGCATTCTGGATAATAGGTCCCATACCTGTACAAGGTACTGTTTTATTATTACAGAGAAAAATCAAATCCTTTTTAAAAAGTAGAATTATTTGCTATATGCGTCTATGGGAGATGGCCTCAGAAGTTGGAACTAGATAACGGTTTTCCAGATAACGGAACCCCCCCCCCCGCCCCAGTCTTCTCTATCTCCTACCTGGCAATGCTGCAGATTTCATGTTCCTGCCCCAGACTCAACAGCGATTCCCCAATGATTCTATCCATTCCGTCTGTTTAGCTGTCATCACGTATCCATTTTGCGGCAGCTTTGAGACTGTACAAATGACTAGCTACAGCTGCTAATTGTAGTGCTGTTTGTCTGCAGCATTTCGTTAGCACTAATTAGCATTGCAATGAGATTATCTGCTTCCCATGTAGGTTTGGGTGCATAGGTGAGGCAGCCCTGTAAGCAGCTTAGGTGAATAACGTGATTTTTCTGGGGAATTCGCCTGAGACTGGCTTCACTTGAATGCAGTGCTCCCTATTCAGCCTGCGGTTTTCAGGCCCCTATGGTACCTATTGGAATATATTGAGCCGGGAGCATTAGTCGTTATTACTGCAGTCTCCACTGCCGTTTACTTGTCTGCTCTGTTCTATAGGGACTACTGATTGCTTACAGAGATAAAGCACCCAGAGAAAACTGCTTGTTTGTTGCTTCTCTCAAAGAAATCCTCTTTAATCTCTAAAACTGGAATTGCGTCATACCCCTAGTTTGTTGTGTTAGATTGTAAGCTCCACTGGGGCAGATACTGATATGAATGATGACCTCTGTATTAATGTCAGTGTTAGGGCATCATGGCCACAGCCAACTATCATTCTGCACATTCTGACCCCCTTTTGCTCTTCCACGACACAGTCTGCCCCTGTGCCCTGCCCAGTGGGGCCCAATAGGAACTGGACCCACTGGGGTTTCTCCCCCTGGAGAAGAGTTCAGGGTCCCCTGGGCCCACTGGGTTTTCTCCATGGTGGGCCAGTGTGACCCTGGTATTAGGGTGGCCATTTCTAAATCTCCAAAGAGAAGGACACAGCTTAGTAAATTAATTATTAAAGTCTTAAGGCTAAAGATTTACCATAAATAAAACATATTTTATTATGAAATATATATAGTTGTAGAAAATATACAGAATATACTTAGGGGAATTATTTGTCAAATATCACACTGTGTTGCCAACAGCAACTACATTAAACTATAAAAAAAAATGTCAGTAGTTATTATGGCCTTCAGTTCTCTCAGCATTCAGCAGTGGGGCAGGTAGGTGTAGGCACGTACCCACCCCCTAAACAGTCAGGGGGCACAACAAGACCAGGGAAACAAGTAAAGAGGCACAATTTTACACCCCCTTATAGCTCTATCACTTGTGTTTGGGTCAATGTACATCTATTGTGCACCTTTCACAATACCTTCAATACACCATTTTCCCTTTTGAATTCCAGCGTAAAGGAACCTGGCGGAAATGTTTGTACCCAATGCCAGAGGAGTAAGGGGCATTTTGGCACAAGCTGTGCCTACCATGTAATAGGGGGAAGCAGGACGGGACATGAACATTAATTTGCCCGCTATTTAGTAAATATAACAGCTCATGTATAAACATAATGTGCAGCTAGAACTCTATACGCAGTGCCTACTCAGGTTAGGTGTTATGTATATGGCTCCCAAGCCTGCTTACAAGCAAGAAGCGCAACTGGCACTGCGGCACTGCATGCTCCTTAGGGTTGCACAGGTAGGCACAAGCTCTGGGCTCATAGCAGTTGATTGGACTTAGGGCAAAGACATTTGCGGTGATAAGTAGCCACGAATCCGCGTGGGCGATTAGTCACAGTGACTTATATACTAAGGGTGAAGACACACGGGGCTACTAGTAGCAGCTACTTGTTGTGGCTACTAAAACAGACAATGCTGATCATTTACTGATAATTGTCTCTACGTGTGTTTTAGCAGAGGCAATTCTCAGTATTGTCTATGGCAGGGGATTTTCTGGAGTTTAAAAGCAGTGAAAAAGAAGCTGCTACTAGTAGCTTAGTGTGTCTTCACCCTAAGGGCTCTGGCACACAGGGAGATTAGTCGCCCGTGACAAATCTCCCTGTTCGCGGGCGACTAATCTCCCCGAATTGCCATCCCACCGGCGAAAATGTAAGTCGATGGTGGGATGGCACACGCTGCGCAGGCGATTTCAGGTTTGCCGAAATCGCGCCGCCGCGTGTGCCATCCCACCAGCGACTTACATTTTCGCCGGTGGGATGGCAACTGATGGCAACTCGGGGAGATTAGTCGCCCGCGAACAGGGAGATTTGTTGTGGGCTACTAATCTCCCCGTGTGCCAGAGCCCTAACCTATTGTGGGAAAGTCGCTGTGATAGTCACCGCTACTGACATTTTTAAAAGTTGCAGTGATAATTTGGAGCCCTTACTGGCACTACAACTCTCTCATGATAAATGAACCCTACATGACAAGGATTCTCTGTGTATTGAGGGGAAAAGCAAACAGTCCCTATGTGGGCTTGGGGAACAGATTCTCATTTGCACCCTTTTTCTTCTTTTTGCTTGTCTTTGTTTTAAAGCCAGCTATTTCTGCTTTAGCAATTGTGGTGTGCCCTCCTAAACTATTTGTTTGAAAAGCAAACAGTTTGCCAAGAGGGATCTAGAGATGGAGCCTTGTTTTAGCCCTGCACAAACGCAATGGAGTATATTAACCGACACAAGGCTAGATTCCCTGGCAGTTTCTAATGGATCTGATATGGAATGAATTCTCCAAGCCATTCCTAAAAACACAGTCACAATTAGTGCTCACAATCTTTAAGATTAATGCAATCACATTATTAATGGAGCCTCCATATACTGTAGCTACTGCTCACTGCTTAGTGCACCTTAGCCCCATACGCTTCACTTGTGGGAGCAACTTTCTTAATGAATAGATATTAAACAAACAGTAGGCACAGATGGGTAACTCACTGAGCACCTACCTAGACCTGTAGCAAGGGGAGATTCAGCACAGCGATAACAAACAGACATGTATTTCAGTGTCCCATGTGTTGCGTTGCAAATATTCTGAATATTTCTGTGTACCTTCAGCCTGATGTTTTGGGCAGGCTCGGTCAGAAATCGCAGTTTTGTCCCTGACACGGAGCACAATAGCAGCATAGTGCAGATAAAGCATAAACAACTCCAGGTTACAGGTACAGGTTAGTTACTGTGACCCCCACACAGTTAGTAGTAGTACAGAAGACAGGTATGAAAATATAAAAAATGATAAAATAATAATAGATATTATTTTATTATGGTGTATTTGTCCATACTCAATACAGTCTGTGCAAATGCATACGATTGTGCAGCTTGTGAAGCCCATGCATAAATGTAATGGGAAATCTGAAAATAAAACATATTAAATATTAATGTTATAGAGGGAAGCGGGCTTGCATACGTTCCACAGGAATACTCATTATGACTAATATGATGATAACGTAATAAACAGCAATTAGCCCAATTATTACAATTATTGCTGCTGTGCTAAAGCAGGGAACTGCTGCACGCTCCACATTACCTGACGCTGATTTGCTGTCGTACATTTTCTTGTTGCTATGGCTGAAAGAAGGATACCAATGGTTTCCTACAACTATAATCTTGTTATGGACAAAGGGGGGTTGTGTGCCCCCTGGATAAGGAGAATATGGCTGTGGCAGTGCATTTAGATGTGCAAAATGTGAACTCCAAACATCTCCTAAATTGAGACCATACCTTGTCTGGGCCAGGATTGGACTAGGATTCAAAATAGACCCTGGCATTTTAAGTACACAGAGGCCCAAACAGCCCCCCAGCCCAATAAATAGTGAGTGTCTATCTTACAGCAGCCCCTCTGGCATTTGCCTGAACCCACAGATTGCCAGTCTGGGCTAATTTTTGTGCCATTTTGCTCTTCAGCCTGCAAGTTAAAGTAGGATTAAAGCAGGATCGGACTGGGCCCCCGGGACACCGGGGAAAATCCGGTGGGCCCCGGCTCAAGTGGGCCCAGGTGGCCCAGACCCGACCCTTGCCGGCGCTCCCCCTTTCCAACTGCTGCTCCCCTGACATGTAAAATTTACGCGCTCGGGGAGGACGTTGGGTGGGGGGCCCTGCGAGGGGTGTTAGGAGGGCCCCTGTGGAGGGGGGGTTAGGGGATGCGGCCGAGGGTGGCACCTGCAGGGCCCCTGGGGCGGGAGCCCCGTAGGGCCCTTCACCCCCCAGTCCGACCCTGGATTTAAGTTCTGCAGTTGCTGCTTTTCTCAGTTCTATTCGGCCATGTTTGGCTGACACCACCCCAGTGATGCCAAGCCACACCCCTTGCTTGCTGTTTCCTGCCCCCTTTTGGGCAATAGAAGGGATGGGGGGAGGGTGTTAGCATAAAGACAATGGGGGGCTTGTGCAAGGTAGAAATGGCAAGAGCGAGCCGTCCCTTTATACAGGCAAGGGGAAATAACCCAACAGGAATATAATGGTACAGCCTCCATTTGACAAATCTGTAATATATGAATCTATGAGGCACAAGGAATTGTCTTTCCTTTCCCATTAGATACACCTGCACAGACTATGGGAGTCCATTTTGGACATATAAACCCATTTAGCAACTCCTGATTAGGTTTGGGACACGGAAAGCACCAAACAGAGGGATTGGGTAGATGTATGTCTGTAATGAGCCACGTTCTGCCCGCTGGGATGATTGATAATATGGACTCCTGTAAAGAGCAGGTCAGGAGAGTTGTGTGGATACGGCACACTCGGTCTCTTGGGCCCAGAAGCGAAGGAACAGCTGAAATGAGAAAACTTTGGAGAGACTGAAAGAAAGAGAAAAGTCAGATAAAGCCTCACGCTGTGCAGCTCGGGGAGGGGGATTAATCCATAAAGATAATCACGCCGTGTATATTTTGTATTTAATTTGAAGATTGGGTCATTAAGCAGCTTGGTGAATGGAAGCCTCTAATGCTACGTCTCAGTGTGTGTTCAGATCCGTTCACATAAGGCCCCCCACCCGAGATCAGGGCTGGGATATGATTAATGCTTTCCTTAGTTAAAGGGAAACTTAACTACAAGTTGTTTTAAAAGAAGGTTTTGTCATATTTGTAATAAAAAAAAATATCATAAATGTACAGAATGTAAAGTTATGTCCTAAAATTCTCTTGTAGAATTGTGCTTAGTACAGGGGAATCCCTATGTGCCATAGTTTTATGGTATCTCTCTGTACAGGCTATGAGCAAACTTAGGGGGCTGTTCCTGCTGAATTGTGCTTAGTACAGGGGAATCCCTATGTGCCATAGTTTTATGGTATCTCTCTGTACAGGCTATGAGCAAACTTAGGGGGCTGTTCCTGCTGAATTGTGCTTAGTACAGGGGAATCCCTGTGCTGCCATAGTTTTATGGTATCTCTCTGTACAGGCTATGAGCAAACTTAGGGGGCTGTTCCTGCTGAATTGTGCTTAGTACAGGGGAATCCCTGTGCTGCCATAGTTTTATGGTATCTCTCTGTACAGGCTATGAGCAAACTTAGGGGGCTGTTCCTGCTGAATTGTGCTTAGTACAGGGGAATCCCTATGTGCCATAGTTTTATGGTATCTCTCTGTACAGGCTATGAGCAAACTTAGGGGGCTGTTCCTGCTGAATTGTGCTTAGTACAGGGGAATCCCTATGTGCCATAGTTTTATGGTATCTCTCTGTACAGGCTATGAGCAAACTTAGGGGGCTGTTCCTGCTGAATTGTGCTTAGTACAGGGGAATCCCTATGTGCCATAGTTTTATGGTATCTCTCTGTACAGGCTATGAGCAAACTTAGGGGGCTGTTCCTGCTGAATTGTGCTTAGTACAGGGGAATCCCTATGCTGCCATAGTTTTATGGTATCTCTCTGTACAGGCTATGAGCCAACTTAGGGGGGCTGTTCCTGCTAAGCCTGGTGAATAATTAGTAATGGTATTGGTTATGTAAGAGCTAGTTCAAGGGAAACAAGGAAACCCCTGTGAGTGTTACAATTCCATTGAGTCCAATAAGTTTCATATCATGTATATCAGATGTTTCCAAAGCCCAAATCAAAACAATGGAGTCATTGAATTTCAGCTGAAAATGTCTAAAGTGATCTGATGGCAGTTTGCTCACAGCTGGCTGCTAAACGCGTGGCACTGGGAGGAATGAAATGCATTAATTCATTTGTAACAATCAACTTAATGGAATTTTCTCCCCCTTACTCCAGATTAGAAATCAATATGCTTCATGCTACAGCCATTCTGCTGGTAACTGGGACTTGTAAAATGGGCCAAAATGGAACAAAAATGTTTTTTATAGTTATTCTTTATTTACATAGTCTCCACCTTGTGCCTTCTATTGGGCATGTGTGTGGCCAATGGACAGGTATTATCAGCTGTAGGCACAATGCTCATAAGGATCTTGCTACTAGTATTCTCAGGGCCACCATTAGGGGGCATGGTACCACTATTGGCCTATACTATCATGTGACTTTTTGAGAAAGTTTGGGGTTTGGACGTTATAAAAAGATTATTTAGGCGCAATTGGGCGTGGCCGGTTTGGCACAGGGGACCCTATGATTTCAAAAGGCCATTCTGCGTATGCTGTTAACATAAGCAGAACCAAGATGGCTGACAACATCCCTATAGAGTGTGTGCCCCCTAGGGCAAGTGCTCCCCTGGACAGAAAGGCACAGGGGAATAAATTACCAGGGGGTACCATTATTTGTGAAAAGAAGAGGCATCCTGGTGTAGAGCAAACAATGTTACTACATATCCTCCCTACATTTGTAGTATCTGTTCTTATAAAGTTCATTTCACTAATAACTCTTCAGCCACAGAAAGCCATTGAGCTTACAATCTAAATGTGGTGCCCAAGGAATAGGCAGACTATATACTTGGCAATGTATACAAGAAGGCGATGCAGGGAACAAATCCACCCTTCCCTGACTCCACTGATGCAAAGGACAACTGGAGCCTTGCTCTTCATCTCATCATTAGTATTAATGTGTATGGATTGCTGTAAATTATAGGGGTTTTAGCACAGCAGCCCCATCATTTGACAAAGAAGAAATTCTCCCATTAATTAATTAAAATGACTTCCCATTCATCTTCTACCCTCTTACTGGTGACAGTGACATATCCATATACTCCCCCGGGGGAGAGAGTCCTCTGCACATGTGCATTGGGCGACAGGTAGACCTGGTTGCTCTTCCCTTTAGTTATACATACTTGGCTATACACATACACTATATGGCCAACTGGACCATCTTTCTTTGCTGCCATTACAGCCCCTACTTTTCTGGGAAAACTAGATATTTGAACTTGTTGGTGGGACCAATGCCACACAGGGTCGGACTGGGTTGTATGAGGTCCACTGGGGCTGCTACCATGGAGAAGGGAGGGCAATGGGGTAGCAACAAGGGAGGGGTAGAGAGGGATCGAGTCTGGATCAGCAGGGCCCAACTGGTTTTTTCCCAGTGTCCCATTGGCCCAACCCTGTAACCACAACTTGCTCCTAAAGAATCACACAAAACCCCATTTTAATGCCATGCACCAGAAAATGTTATCTGCAACTTGCACCAATATGAGCAAATACAGTCGCACTGGTTTGATGCACCGGGTGCAATTGCAATGGGCAATTATTTCCCTTTCCACATCTTGTTCCAGTAGTGACAGCCATGTCCGATTCTATCTTTATTTGCTTTGTTTATAGCTTCATGGCGGGCTCCTTAACCTACTCGCAAGGTCATTCAGTGATAATTACGGAACAACCCAAGTGCACAGTTCAACTGCATTTTGTTAATGAAACGTTCCATATCTGTATGGCTGTATGTTAGATTGTAATCTCGTTTATTCCATTAGGGAGACATGATCAACTAATGACAGGACCCCTTTAAGCTTTGGGAGAGTTGAGAGGGACGCGGATATAATATAGTATATGCGTAATGGGGCCTCGCTTGGCGCTCTGTGTGTATTGATGTAACCAATTAATGCTAATCAATGCTTGAGACACATTATCAATATATATGATACACAGGAGGGGGGGAGGTGATAGTCTGGGTAATGATTTACATATATCAGGGTCATGAAACACACACATAGAGGGGATTCCAGAGTCTCTATAGCTGCTAACTGCACTACAGTCTGGGTAATGGGCACAGTCATAGAAATGGCAGGGGCACTGGTCAGCCTTAATTATACACACCCATAGGCCACAAAGGCCACTGCTTTATTAAAACAAAGACAACACAAAACTAGCAATAATAAATTATTCTTCACAATATGGCTTCTAGAATGCTTTCTGTAACACCACAGAAACGAGCAGGTCACCAACCATGCTGGGCACCCATTGCTGTGCTAGAGACGAGCTAGAAAAAGCAAACGGTGCCTCACCCCAAACCCCTATATCCTGGTACTGGTACCAAAGGAGGTGCCAAACGTAACTCTACTGAGGAAGGGGAAATCCAGCCCACCCCCATTTCAGGCAGGGAAGGTAGGACACTGCTCAGTGGTGCCAGAACATGGAAAGGGTCCCTGGTGTGTCTCTATACCTTTTCCCCCAACCTTCCCAACATTAAAAATGTCCTTTCTTTGCCTTCCCTTGCCTGGTCAGTGCTCTCTTGTAACCCTGGCATTGGGGGAGCACCAGAAGTATAACAGTAGCTGGAAGAAAAATGCTGCACTATCTAGTTAGGGCACCTGAATCCACAATATCTCTTCCTCTTCTTCTTTCAGCTTCCATCTCCTTACCCATGGTCTACTAGCCATGAAACTCTAAGGGACCAATTACTACAAACCAGTTCCGTGTGATTAAGTCTCACTGAATGCACTGCAACCCATCACTTAATACCCGTGACTATATATACCACTGAGATACAGGGGCTGGGGAAGTTGGAAGAAGCTTAGGTTCCCCAAAAAGAAGACTTTTCTTGCAACCAAATGTGCAGATAATGATTAAATAAGCACAACCTGAAATGTTAGTAGGCAAATGCAATTCCTATATACAATTAATCAAATGCTATGGGGATCTATTGTCTGGAATGCTTGGCACCTGGGCTTCCTAGATAAGGGGTCTTTCTGTAAAATCCAAATGAAGGGGTAGGAGTTCGAGCAGTACCGTGCAAGGTGGGGGTTGGGGTATGTAAGGTCAGCAGGGTCATCAGTGGTGCTGAGAGGGCCCCAAACCTTTTTACTGGGGGCTCAGAAAAGGGATGGTATCCCAAAGGTATCCTGTTTGCGATGGCACCAAAATGCATGAAGGAGCACGCTGTATAATGCACTGTAGAAAGCAGTGACTCGCCAAGTGCTATATAAATAGGGCACACAAACCAACATCATGCAGGTGGGAAAAGCAACTACATCTTCCAGAGCCCTCAGCCAACCATAGGATATACCGCAAAAAAATCTATGAAATATACAGAGAAAGGGCAACTTTGCTGCCCACCAGCTTTTGTGAACCGACTAATGCCTAAGGAATGTCTATAATCATTTTAGCCAATATAACTAGCAAAATCCATTATCCATGCTGAAAAATATGGGTTTATGCCCCTTGATAATGTGGTCCTTGTATAACCTTTTCCTATATCCATTGAAGGAGCAGTTTGCCTTTAAAATTAATTTTGTGAGATGTAGACAGTAAGTAACTAAGGCCTTTTTACATTTGAGGTCACGTGTGGTTTAATAAATATTTCTCTTTCAATTGGGCTGAAACATAAACGGCTGAGAAACCAGATTAACCCTGAGGGTATATTATTGACTCGCTATATCTACCCCCCCAGGTGCCATTTACAGTGGGATTCTAGAATAGGGTTCCAGAGCATTTTAAGAGATGAAGCAAAGATAAACAGGTGCCCAACCACCCCAAATAAATAGCCTTAGACGTCCAACAGGAACTCAGCAGTTCCATTCTGCTTTGGGGTGTTTGGAATAGCTTCTCCCCAGTCCTGTAACCTTAGCCAAAGTTTTATGAATGTTTATGGATGTTTTATAAAGATCCAGACTAGGGTTGCCACTTTCAAGAACCCTGCTGTCCCTGCTGTAACAGGGAAACAGCTTTTCTAGCCGGATTCTGCAAATTGCTAACTTTGCAAACTTCCAAGAACCCAGAAAATGGAACCTGCTCGGCAGGGGGAACGTGGAACTCTAACTTGTTCCAACGGCACGGCAGTGGGACATTAATCTACAGACACAGGGAGATTCCTGCTCCCCAGACAATGATTTTAATGCTTTCAGTGAAAGTCAAGGGCAAACATAAGTCAGCATCATAAAAATGCTCAAAGTGTGTATTTTGTCAGGTCTCCTGGGGATGGGGCTAATGAAAAGGAGTTTGTTGATTCAATAAAGGCAAAAAAAATGGCTGCGCCTGTGAGTATCCCTTTTTTCTCCACTTAATTCCAGACCTTCATTTATTTTATGTTTCTACGTTTCCATTTATAAAGATAGCGGCACAGTGTCCCCGGCATTTAGAAGAAAGCAGTAGAACTATAATGGCAGTACTTACTTTCCAAGTGGATGCATGGCACAAAGAAATGGGAACATTAAGAATCAATGGAATGCAGTAAAATGCATCAGAAATGGATACGTTATTACACCACTTTAAAAAGATGAGAGTCAAACCCACTTTGCTTCCCACTAAGCTTTTACCAGAAATGACAATTTACTCACTGACAAGTAATTAACCTGGTTACGCCGATGCCAATCTGGCATTTCAAACTGCGAAAAACACAGAGACCAAACTGCCTGTGCTCACTGACCAAAGCCAAGCAAAGTAATACTGGCACCAGAGGCAATACTACTTGGCCCAGCTACCTGCTTTAACACCTGTCATGCCCATGGCAGAGGCCCCAGCACCCCTTCCCCCTCACCGATGGACCACACGCATGGTACCCCCACCTGCTCAGTCCATACGTCAACCCCCCAGCTTGATTTCCACTGACCTCTGCTCACTCCCCCTAGCACCCCCATTGCACCCAAGGCACATACGCCTGCCTACCCCTTGTTCTCATTCAGTGCCAGACTGGGGTGTCTGGTGCCCACCGGGGCTGCCACCTCATGGGCCCCCAGTCGCAAGTTCCTAACCCACGGGTGCACCTCCTCTACCCTGCCCCCCCCCCCATGCACACTGCATCACACTGTCTTGCTGCATTGCATGCATCGCATTCATTGTGTTCTTTAACTTGAGGGTGAAGTTGCTGGCAGCAGTGTTCGGGACTGGGTCAGCAGGGCCTACAAGGGCCAGGGCCCACTGGGTTTTCCCGGTGTCCTGTATGCCCAGTCTGACTCTGTTCTCTTTCCTCTTCATGGGAAACACACTTCTGCTAGGAGACATGGATTTACTCGGGTACACAGCAATCCCAGCCAGTCTCTGCCTACCTAAAGACTAAAGTCTATCCCATTTATATACACAAGAAGACCAGGGAGGTCTAAAATGCCTCTGTCCAGGGTCCCTATACTAAAGGTGGTTAGATCATTTGGCTCTAGGTGGGTAAATGGGCCATCAATGAGCCAATGCAGTCCCTGATCCAACGGGAAAATCAAACCTGCCAGATCAAGATTGAGGATAGATATCTGTCAGGTAGGCCCATCAGGGGTGCCCATACATGGGCAGATATGTTGTGGAATCGGTTTGAAGGACCCAAATCGGCAGCAGAAATCTTCCCATGTATGGCCACCTTAAGTGAGCTGGGCTCTCCCCCCCAGGGGCCCTCAAATATGAACCTATTGATTACTTGTGCCCCAGGTAGAAGGGCCTTGGTAACAAGTAGGATGTTGCCCCAATGAAAAAAGTGTCCCACTCCCTAATGACCACTCCCTGATCCACCCCAGTCATACCCCCAAAATGTTGGATACTCCACCCACGATCCACCAAAGCCCAACCCACTCTGCTACAAGCCCTCCCTTTCATGATTTGCAAATCAGGGGCCAGAGAGTCCATTCTGAATGGGTAGCACTGACCTTATTGGCTATTAATCATTCAATAGGATTAACCATTAAGTTAACTGAAAAGACAGTGGGCTTAGCCATAAGCATTCGGCATGCAGTATTAAATAAACAAATATAAATATGTATCTATTTATCTATATCTTTATATAAAGAAAAAAAAAATATATATATATATATATTTATTTTGTTATATTTACAGGTAGTGTCCTTTAAAAATGACACCAGCTTATAGGCTAGCAGTGCCAGGTGCATATATTGCTATTAGAGGGCATACGCGGGCACAGAGTGAGACAGGACACTTTGTCCAGCGCCGGGGCAGCTGCTCCAAGACTACGGAATTAAGAAAGCAATGGCCCATAATTCTCCGGCTGTCGGGAGACATGTCTCTCTCACTCCATTACTCTGCCAATATACCTTGCTGCTGCTAAGTGGAAGCGACTGCTTTAACGGATTTGCAAAAATGATAAAACTAATCACTCTGCCCCTGGAAATAATTCATCCGCAATTATTATATATCAGGGAATGCGGCCGCATTAAGTGCCGGGCCTCCGTGTGATTATAAGGCATGGAATTCCCTCTGTTCTACCATCAGCTCATAATGTCGGGCAAATGAGACTTAATGTTACCTTCGCCATTCAGGGAGCTGGCACAGCCGGTGTTCAGGAGATCTGGGTATTTAGATTTTTTTACAGTAAAACCAGGACTGGCAATCTGTGGGTCAGGCAAATGCCAGAGGGGCTGCTGTAAGGTGCCATAGACACTCACTATTTATTGGGCTGGGGGGGCTGTTTGGGCCTCTGTGTACTTGAAGCCCTCCCAGCCCTTTAGCAGGGAAGATCTTTGCCCCCAAAGATGCCCCCACTCACACTATACTGTATATATAGAATATAAATGGCACACTATACTGTATATATAGAATATAAATGGCACACTATACTGTATATATAGAATATAAATGGCACACTATACTGTATATATCGAATATAAATGGCACAATATACTGTATATATAGAATATAAATGGCACACTATACTGTATATATAGAATATAAATGGCACACTATACTGTATATATAGAATATAAATGGCACACTATACTGTATATATAGAATATAAATGGCACACTATAATGTATATATAGAATATAAATGGCACACTATACTGTATATATAGAATATAAATGGCACACTATACTGTATATATAGAATATAAATGGCACAATATACTGTATATATAGAATATAAATGGCACACTATACTGTATATATAGAATATAAATGGCACACTATACTGTATATATAGAATATAAATGGCACAATATACTGTATATATAGAATATAAATGGCACACTATACAGTATATATAGAATATAAATGGCACAATATACTGTATATATAGAATATAAATGGCACACTATACAGTATATATAGAATATAAATGGCACAATATACTGTATATATAGAATATAAATGGCACACTATACTGTATATATAGAATATAAATGGCACACTATACTGTATATATAGAATATAAATGTCACACTATACTGTATATATAGAATATAAATGGCACACTATACTGTATATATAGAATATAAATTGCACCAGTGGAGTATTTACACTAAGGCACTTGTGGACCTGTGCCTAGGGGGGCAGGTTTCTTTTTTTAATAAAAAATATATATTTTTATGCTCTGGGACCAAGGGAATTCCGGATAAGGGGTATTTCCGTAATTTGGATCTGCATACCTTAAGTCTACTAAAAAACAATAAAACATTAATTAAACCCAATAGGATTGTTTTGCATCCAATA
The DNA here is from genome assembly GCF_000004195.4 of Xenopus tropicalis. Lineage (NCBI taxonomy): Eukaryota > Metazoa > Chordata > Amphibia > Anura > Pipidae > Xenopus > Xenopus tropicalis. The sequence continues at coordinate 138,995,952 of NC_030680.2, forward strand.
AGGGGTAATTATATCTTAGTTGGGATCAAGTACAGGTACTGTTTTATTATTACAGAGAAAAGGGAATCATTTAACCATTAAATAAACCCAATAGGATTGTTCTGCCCCCAATAAGGGGTAATTATATCTTAGTTGGGATCAAGTACAGGTACTGTTTTATTATTACAGAGAAAAGGGAATCATTTAACCATTAAATAAACCCAATAGGGCTGTTCTGCCCCCAATAAGGGGTAATTATATCTTAGTTGGGATCAAGTACAGGTACTGTTTTATTATTACAGAGAAAAAGGAAATCAATTTAAAAAATCTGAATTATTTGATCAAAATGGAGTCTATGGGAGACGGACTTTTCCATAATTCAGAGCTTTCTGGATAGCGGGTTTCCGGATAACGGATCCCATACTTGTGTGTATATATATATATATAAAGTATATGCCCCCAGCCTCAGCTGCGGATTTCCATAGAAAATCCTGCAACAGCACTGGGGGTGAGGGGGTCAGGGGCCACGGGCTCTGTGGAAGTGACGCCACATATTTCACGGTTTACGTTTGGTTGCTATGGGTTACAAGACCAGAAACAAATGATGCACATGCTTTAAACTTACCCGTACAGTATCACAGCAATAACTATCTCTTTCTATGGGGGAGTCATGGGGGTCAGTGTTGCCATACTGTGCTTTAGTGACTGCGAGAGCGAATACGCGAAATACACGCGGCGAAATCTAAAAGACATTTTGTTTACTCCGTTCTGCAGCTTTGAGACTGCATACATTAGCAGCTGAGCCGTCTGCTTACTCGCAGCCTGTGATTTTCTGACACGCTAAACGCTCGCTAATCAGTTTGCTGCCTCTTTACGGATTCAGCCAACTCAAGCAGTTTGCAGCCTCTTACGCTGCCTGAGATTTGTGGGACAGAAACGATGGAAATGGGGATCTGGGGGGGAAACAACATAATGGACTTCATTCATTTGCCTAATATGTTTTTTGGATTTTTGGGGGTCCCCATTTCTCACAAAGATTATTTTGCTTTCCTAATGAGCGGGGTGCACATTAGACAGGTCCAGACTGGGATTCAAATTAACCCCTGGCATTCCAAGTACACAGAAGCCCAAACAGCCCCCCCAACCCAATAAATAGTGACTGTCTATGGCATCTTACAGCAGCCCCTCTGGCATTTGCCCACAGATTACACAGCCTGTCTGGGCCTGATATGAGAAGTCCAGTGATGGTAACATAATTCCCATGTAGCTGCCACTTTCCCTACATCGCTGACCTTTAGTCGGACGCTCGGCTGTCCCCTTAGTGGCGCCCGGCAGACGTCTGACAAAGGTTAGACTAGAAGTGGCCATGTTTCTCTGATATCATTTCAGCGCTTCTGGGAAAAGGTGCCACTTAACCCACAAGGACTGTCTCTTAATGACGACAGGAATGTAGTAACGAGCGTTCATTGTGGGACCCAAACGTGTCACATGAATAGTGCCTTCTGGGTCGGGGGCCGGTGACTCACAAGGACGAAGCGTCAGTAGTTTGGCTGAATGAATAGATTACAATGAAGCCGATTTATTCAGAAGGATAAAGGAGCACGAGTTGCTTGTGGCTGCACAGGGGAGAATGGGCCCTGGGGGCATGTGGTACTGTGAGAGGCCCCAGACTGAAGGGAAAAAATAATGATAAAATAATCAAAAAAACATTAAAAATACTGTTATACTATTATACTATGCAGGGTCGCATAGTGGCCCCTACACCTTCCCCCCCCCCGGGGCCCCCCACTGCCTGCCCAACCCCCTCCCCCTGGAGCACATGTATGTTATACTTATCCTCTGCACAATTATGGGAGGGAGATCAACAGGGCAGCACCGGTGGGGACTGGGTCTGGGTTAGTGTGGTACTAACCAGGGTCGGACTGGGGGGTCCAGGGCCCAAGAGCCCTGCAGGTGCCCCCGTCGTCCACGTCCCCTATCCACCCCCCCGCAGGGGCCCCCACCCGGTGTCCTCCCCGCGCGTAAGTTAAACGCATCAGAGGAGGAATAGTCTGGCAGGGGGAGCGCCGGCAAAGGTCGGGTCTGTCCCGGCGGGTTAAAGTATTTTCCTGGCAGATCAGTAACTGACCAGGAGATCTCATAGTGGGAAGCAGTGATGTGCGGGTCGACTGTTAACCAAGCAACCGACTCTAAAGACAGGGCCAGAACTAGGGGCAGGCAGAAGAGACACCTGCCTTGGGTGCAACAGTGAAGGGGTGCTAGACAGGTACTACTTTTGCCCACCTCTAGTCTGGGATCTCTTACCCCCGCCGCTCATTTCATGCCCCCCCCCTCCAAGCATCCGGAGGGCTCCAAGGTGGTGTGGGCCCAGTCACAATCACCCCCCCAGTAGTTCTGCCCCTGTACTGGAGGGTGTTCTATGTTCCTGTTAATTAAGAACTGACTGATTTATCAATATAGTTTGAGGCCCTAGCTGTACAGATGCACTAAATAAAAACTACTTGATTCACTGCAAATTGGATGCCTAGTGGTTTATCAGTGCCCTTCCTCAGGGTGGCACTATTTCCTTACACAGGCAACTTAATCCTGTTTGCCACAAATCTGTTATTGCCACATTTTGCACCTGGGCAGTATCCCCTGGCAACCAGGCAAATTTTGACTTTCACTGTTCTATCTGCAGGTAAATTTAAAAAAAAAAGCTAATTACTGTTTGGCTGCTATTGGTTACTGCCAAGGTGTGTTAAATGTGATAAATAAGCCCCACACTAGCCTACTCAAGAACTCCACAGACTCATTGGATGCCCATGAACCAGATTTTTATGGCCACTAGCCTGCTCAAGGCCTCCACAGATACATTAGTAACCAAATAGCCAGGTTTTTATGGCCACTAGCCTGCTCAAGGCCTCCACAGATACATTAGTAACCAAACAGCCAGGTTTTTATGGCCACTAGCCTGCTCAAGGACTCCACAGATACATTAGTAGCCCAATAGCCAGATTTTTATGGCCACTTGCCAGCTCAAGGACTCTTTGTATGACATTTCAGTGTTATGTATGGCCAATAATTGGCCTGGGAATAGCACTGCCCTAGCTTATTCCTATAGTGGGAGAGACGGGATGACTTGCAATGGTCACAGTGTGGCAGCGCCGCTGTATTACAGAGATGCTTTGTTCTTTGCTGGGGACTCCCAGTTTCCTTACAGAGAGAGGATTCCTTGCATCAGTCCTGGGATCAGTATTTAGCAGGAAATCCCTATTGCGTCACAACCCGGGGGCCTGAGATGCGTCAGGAGCCCCTCTCGGTTTCTCTGGGGCCCGGCAAGATGCTGGCACTGGTTCATCCACTTGCCCAGCTCAGCACATTTCTGCCTTATAAAGATAAGAAGCTGCAAAAATAAAATCACAGAGGAATAGTGCGCAGTCAGCATTTTGCATTGCGGTGCCGGCCAAGAGACAATGGTTGGCTCAATACAGAGATTGTAAGTGCTGATCTGATCTTTCCACAGCCGGGGCCACTGTCAGGTGTATTGTGCAGAGCAGCCATAAATCAACTGCAATAAGAACCTGTCTTTGTGTCAGTCAGTCTGTCAGATTCCCAATATGCTTATATGCATGTGAAGTTCTGCATTCTGCCACTAGGGGCAGTGCCACTGCTACAATGCATGGAAAATGGCACTGCTGCAAAGGCTCCAGGCATCAATGATGGAAGTATTAGAAATAAGGGAGCCGTAAGGGCCCTGAGGAGGGATCCATTGGGCAGGTGATGGGGTAAATGCTCCCAAAACAACCTACCAATCATATGTCCAATGCTGGAATCCACCTCAGGACCCTTACAGCTCAATTATTTCTAATACTAATATAAAGGGTAACATTAGGGATGTCAGACCTGTGGCCCTTGGGCTGAATTGCAAGTAGAAGCATTCCCCTGGCATTCAAATGCTGTGGAGTAGCATTACTGCAATGTAGCCAAGTGAGCCTGCTCTGAACAAAGCACTACATCACTTCCTATGCCCTGGGTCCTGTATAGACATAAGACAGGCCACATGGATAGGACAACCAATCCAAGGAATGATATCTGGTCCCCTGCACAACTGCTCACACAAGGAGCCGGATAATTGGCTGCCAGGAAAACCCATCTATAAGGACAGGTTACTTGTTTATAGACTCACATAGTAACATAGTTATCTTTTAGTATCTTATAGAATGGCCAGTTCTTAGCAACTTTTCAGTTGGTCTTCATTTTTTATTTTTTATAGTTTTTTAAATTATTTGCCACCTTCTTCTGCCTCTTTCCAGCTTTCAAATTGGGGTCAGTGACCCCGGCAGCCAAAAACAATTGCTCTGTGAAACTACAAATTTATTGTTATTATTTGTTTATTGCTATTTGTAATTTGTTGTTGTTATGTGTTAATTGTTATTGTTATAGACCCACTCCTATTCATATTCCAGTTTCTCATTTAAACCACTGCCTGTTGCTAGGGTCATTTGGACCCTAGCAACCTGGAGAGTTCCCAAATAAAAGTTAAATATCAGTCAAAGATTAAAACTGAAGAGCGCTCTCTTGTGGTCATTGGAAATAGTGCAGCATTGATATGGAGAGCCCTGACAAATAAAGATGATTTCTAAAATTTTTAACTGGTTGGTACCAGGGCCACCTTCATTTCTACTCAAACCGTTACCTAACGGCACAGGGAATTGGTGCATTTTGCTCAGTGAGATATATATATAAATATATATGTGCAACCCCCCCCCCATCCACATATAAGGATATACTTTATATAAACCACATTGTGAGTCTTCCCTGGTCTCCAAGTGAAACAACATCACAAGACTTTCCTATTCTCATAAAATTAAGCTGAGTCAGTGGCTGAAATAACCAGCAGGTGGGGCTGTTGTTTCACGTTCATTATAGCAGCAGTTTAAAACTGCTAATATCATGAAAACTAGAAAGTCATGCTTGAAAGACCACAGTGATTCAGTTAAAAGACCAACACAATTCAAATGATTAATCTGAATGATGTCTCTTCACCTAGTTTCTGTATGATCCTGATATCCAGATGTATTTTGAGCCCCTTCTGTATATACTGTATATAATGAGAGAGAGAATCCGGCGCACTGTAAATGACAAATGTATTTATTATGGAGAAATTTCAATACAAGTTTGGAAAACAAGTCATCCCCCTAATGTTTTGGGGGCCCTAACATGATTTTGCTGTGAAGTGTATGCAGTGGCGGAATTACCTGGCACCCCCATACCCCCTTGTGGCTCACTGGAGGGGGATGGGGGGGCCCAGCTGTACATCCTGCACCCACCCCACCCCCCCACCCCCCCATAGCTTATGTTACTGAGTGTAGGGTTCAGACTCAGTCTGGCCAGTTCCCAAGTGGTTTCTGTGCATCCCTCGGTTATAAGACCCATTTACTAACATAGGTGCTAAACTATACAAGTGCACTTACCAGCAGCAGCAGCCAATGAGTGATTTGTTTTGACAAGGCTGCTACAAGTTAGAAACTGAAAGCAAGGATCTAATTGGTTGTTATCGGCGACTGCACTAGTTCAATTGAACATGTAGGTTAGTAAATTAGCCCAGATATCTTTGTTTATAAATGCTGACAGTGGCACTAGGAACTGTATTTCAGCAGCAGCGGAAAGGTCACGGGTAATAATGTATTATTATTTTCTCTCATTTTATGGGTGCCAGGCTTTCTTCATTGCCTGGGGCCCCGTCTGTGCTCATTCTATGATCTCCCTTCCTCCCGCACTCTGACTGTTGCTAATGTACAAATGGATATCTGCCAATATATTATATATATATGTACATACCCCATTTGCCAGTTTAGCATGTCCCTATCAAATTGCTTAAGCCCCCAGTAGTGATGATAGAGAAGCAGTTCTTGTGCCCCCGATAATGATGCTAGAGAGACAATTGCTTGTGCCCCCGATAGCGATGCTGGAGAGGCAATTGTTTGAGTCCCCTATAGTGATGCTAGATAGGCAATTGCTTGTGCCCCTGATAGTGACACTAGAGAGGCAATTGCTTGTGCCCCCGATAGGGATGCTGGAGAGGCAATTGCTTGTGCCCCTGATAGTGACACTAGAGAGGCAATTGCTTGTGCCCCCGATAGGGATGCTGGAGAGGCAATTGCTTGTGCCCCCTATAGTGATGCTGGAGAGGCAATTGCTTGTGCCCCCGATAGTGACACTAGAGAGGCAATTGCTTGTGCCCCCTATAGTGATGCTGGAGAGGCAATTGCTTGTGCCCCCGATAGTGATGCTGGAGAGGCAATTGCTTGTGCCCCTGATAGTGATGCTGGAGAGGCAATTGCTTGTGCCCCCTATAGTGATGCTGGAGAGGCAATTGCTTGTGCCCCCGATAGTGATGCTGGAGAGGCAATTGCTTGTGCCCCCGATAGGGATGCTGGAGAGGCAATTGCTTGTGCCCCCTATAGTGATGCTGGAGAGGCAATTGCTTGTGCCCCCGATAGTGACACTAGAGAGGCAATTGCTTGTGCCCCCTATAGTGATGCTGGAGAGGCAATTGCTTGTGCCCCCGATAGTGATGCTGGAGAGGCAATTGCTTGTGCCCCCGATAGTGACACTAGAGAGGCAATTGCTTGTGCCCCCGATAGTGATGCTGGAGAGGCAATTGCTTGTGCCCCTGATAGTGATGCTGGAGAGGCAATTGCTTGTGCCCCCTATAGTGATGCTGGAGAGGCAATTGCTTGTGCCCCCGATAGTGACACTAGGGAGGGAATTGCTTGTGCCCCCGATAGTGATGCTGGAGAGGCAATTGCTTGTGCCCCCGATAGTGATGCTGGAGAGGCAATTGCTTGTGCCCCCGATAGTGATGCTGGAGAGGCAATTGCTTGTGCCCCCGATAGTGATGCTAGAGAGGGAATTGCTTGTGCCCCCGATAGTGATGCTGGAGAGGCAATTGCTTGTGCCCCCGATAGTGATTCTAGAGAGGGAATTGCTTGTGCCCCCGATAGTGATGCTGGAGAGGGAATTGCTTGTGCCCCCGATAGTGATTCTAGAGAGGGAATTGCTTGTGCCCCCGATAGTGATGCTGGAGAGGGAATTGCTTGTGCCCCCGATAGTGATGCTGGAGAGGCAATTGCTTGTGCCCCCAATAGTGATGCTGGAGAGGCAATTGCTTGTGCCCCCGATAGTGATGCTAGAGAGGCAATTGCTTGTGCCCCCGATAGTGATGGTAGAGAGGCAATTGCTTGTGCCCCCGATAGTGATGCTGGAGAGGCAATTGCTTGTGCCCCCGATAGTGATGCTGGAGAGGAAATTGCTTTTGCCCACAATAGTGATGCTGGAGAGGCAATTGCTTGTGCCCCCGATAGTGATGCTAGAGAGGCAATTGCTTGTGCCCCCGATAGTGATGCTAGAGAGGCAATTGCTTGTGCCCCCGATAGTGACACTAGAGAGGAGAGTCGGGGGGCAGACCAGATGAGGGTGAGAATCAGAGGAGAGAAAGGGAGCGGAGATAAATGGAGGGGGGGGGCGGCTGCGTGAATAGAACAGCAGGAGTCGGCCAGAGACAGCGCATGATTACATAGCGCAACTGCTGCAGATAGTTTCCATGGCAACCAGAATCCAGAATCCACCAACTCGGGCAGAAAAAACGGAATTGGGGGCTCGGCAAAGAGTGATGAAATGTTACGAATCGTAACCAATTGCGTGATCCATTCATCATATCACGCACGGCTAACTAAGGGCTCCCCGGGGGCCAGAATTCAACATTGATGGGGTTACTCAGAATTATATACAAAAGTTATATTTTGACAGTTACGTTGGCTACACTCTATTGGCCAGTTCTTATTCTAGGGGAAATATAGTACTTATTCCCCAGGCGGAAGAGCACTAAGGGGCACGGGCAGCTAAGGACGGGGCCTGCCATGTGTGTCTGGTTGTATATTATTGCTTAATTCATGTGCAGGTATGGGATCCCTTATCTGGAAACCCATTATCCAGAAAGCTCCGAATTTTGGAAAACCTGTTTCCCATAGACTCCATTTTAATTAAATAATTCAACATGTTAATTCCGATTTCCTTTTTCTCTGTAGAAAAAGTTCATTGTAACTGATCCCAACTAAGATATAAATAATCCTTATTGGGGCAGAACAGCCCTATTGGGTTTATTTAATGGTTAAATGATTCCCTTTTCTCTGTAATAATAAAACAGTACCTGTACTTGATCCCAACTAAGATATAATTACCCCTTATTGGGGCAGAACAGCCCTATTGGGTTTATTTATTGGTTAAATGATTCCCTTTTCTCTGTAATAATAAAACAGTACCTGTACTTGATCCCAACTAAGATATAATTACCCCTTATTGGGGCAGAACAGCCCTATTGGGTTTATTTATTGGTTAAATGATTCCCTTTTCTCTGTAATAATAAAACAGTACCTGTACTTGATCCCAACTAAGATATAATTACCCCTTATTGGGGGCAGAACAGTCCTATTGGGTTTATTTATTGGTTAAATGATTCCCTTTTCTCTGTAATAATAAAACAGTACCTGTACTTGATCCCAACTAAGATATAATTACCCCTTATTGGGGGCAGAACAGCCCTATTGGGGTTATTTAATGGTTAAATGATTCCCTTTTCTCTGTAATAATAAAACAGTACCTGTACTTGATCCCAACTAAGATATAAATAATCCTTATTGGATGCAAAACAATCCTATTGGGTTAAATAATGTTTTATTGATTTTTTAGTAGAGTTATGGTATGGAGATCCAAATTACGGAAAGACCCCTTTTCCGGAATACCCTTGGTCCCGAGCATTCTGGATAATGGGTCCTATACCTGTACAATATACTGTATATTGGAAAGTTGCTTAGAATTACATTATGAATGTGGGAGTGAAACCAGAGTGAATCAGGTTGGCTGCTGGCGAATGAACAGTGACTCCTATATATTATATTACCACTAGGTGGAGTGTTTTATTTTAATGGTTAGACTTGCTACACTCCATAGGCCAGTTCATTCCAGGCTTTTCACAGACTGCAATTTCCATCCTTGAAGCTGAAAGTGACTATTAAACGAGAAACATTCCTGTATAAATAAAAAAGGGTCTGATGAGAATAACGGGCACTTGTGCAATCTGCATATCTGATTGGCTGTTTGGGCAGCAAGTCTGATTGGAGCGGAGCGGCTGTAAGTGAATCACTTCTGCCTCTTTCCTCTTATTCATTATCCCCAAAGCTTTGCTTTTGTGCTCCCCCTGCAGTCCCCCAGGCTGAAATCAATACCTGGAAGTCTCTTTGTTCGCATTGGAGGCTGCATCATAAATTGCTAAAAATTCAGCAGTTTGACTTCCGGCAAAATATCACGCACACACCCCTTCCTTGCCAGAAGCATCCCCAGTCTTTCCCATGTACTAATTATCAGCAAGGGCTTAGAGATTTCCCACTGTGCAGATGCAATAGCAATTAAAGGGTAAGTATAAAGGAATTCACCCAGTTGTAGTAGATGATAGAGTCCTGCAGGGGGCGGCAAGAAATACAGGTACCCTGTGAGTTGCTGGTAGATTTTTTGGATGCAGGTTGAGGGTTGGATTTTGGGGGCCTTATCTATATTCTTATCTTATAATATATTACTAATATTATATATATTTTACTCCTTTTAACGTTTTTTCTACCCTTTGCTCACTTCTGATTTCCTGTTTGCGGATAAGGCAGTTGCAGGTCAGGTAATGGGTCAAAGCGAGTAAAATTGGGGGTTGCGGGTAGTGGGCTTCGGGTTCAGGACAGGTCTCTAGTAGATGGGGTAAAAAATTGTGTATTTTAATAAGAGTCAGGGCTACAGATCCCCAGAAACGCAGAGTCTGCACTTCTCTGCCTCCATGCGCTTTTGCTGTCCCAGCATCCTCTCTGCTTGCACAGCACTACAGAGTCAGGGAATATTTTCTATGCACCCACCCAGGGTAACAATGAAGGTGGGGTGCAGTTTTGTTAGAAGAGGAGCTCTGCTTCGGAGTCTAAAAGAAGCTACAGGTATGGGACCTGTTATCCAGAATGCTCGGGACATGGGGTTTTCTGAATAGGAGGTCTTTCTGTAATTTGTATCTCCATAGCTTAAGTCTACTAAAAAATCATTCAAGCATTAAATAAACCCAATAGGGCTGTTCTGCCCCCAATAAGGGGTAATTATATCTTAGTTGGGATCAAGTACAGGTACTGTTTTATTATTACAGAGAAAAGGGAATCATTTAACCATGAAATAAACCCAATAGGACTGTTCTGCCCCCAATAAGGGGTAATTATATCTTAGTTGGGATCAAGTACAGGTACTGTTTTATTATTACAGAGAAAAGGGAATCATTTAACCATTAAATAAACCCAATAGGGCTGTTCTGCCCCAATAAGGGGTAATTATATCTTAGTTGGGATCAAGTACAGGTACTGTTTTATTATTACAGAGAAAAGGGAATCATTTAACCACGAAATAAACCCAATAGGGCTGTTCTGCCCCAATAAGGGGTAATTATATCTTAGTTGGGATCAAGTACAGGTACTGTTTTATTATTACAGAGAAAAGGGAATCATTTAACCATTAAATACTGTATATACTCGAGTATAAGCCTAGTTTTTCAGCACCCAAAATGTGCTGAAAAAGTCCCCCTCGGCTTATACTCGAGTCGGGTGCCATGGGTCCCTCCAGACTAGCACCCTCTCTCCTTTGTGTGCAAATTAGGCCCCCGCAACCAGACCCTCCAGTGCCCTGGCCTAGGCTCCCAATAGCAATACTTATTTCCCCAATACTTATTTCCCCTCCGGGACTGGGTCTGCTGCCAGTTTGCCAATGTGCAATGAGCGTGGGGTAGTACTCATATTGTTTTTGTTGACCCTCTTCTCCACTTACAGAGCTAGTTTACGGTTTTTCTTTGAAATAAATTGTTAAATTGTTAAAACTTAGCAGTAGCGGCTGCATTTCCCACCCTAGGCTTATACTCGAGTCAGTACGTTTTTCCAGTTTTCTTAGGTAAAATTAGGTACCTCGGCTTATATTCGGGTCGGCTTATACTCGAGTATATACGGTAAACCCAATAGGGCTGTTCTGCCCCCAATAAGGGGTAATTATATCTTAGTTGGGATCAAGTACAGGTACTGTTTTATTATTACAGAGAAAAGGGAATCATTTAACCATTAAATAAACCCAATAGGGCTGTTCTGCCCCCAATAAGGTGTAATTATATCTTAGTTGGGATCAAGTACAGGTACTGTTTTATTATTACAGAGAAAAGGGAATCATTTAACCATTAAATAAACCCAATAGGGCTGTTCTGCCCCAATAAGGGGTAATTATATCTTAGTTGGGATCAAGTACAGGTACTGTTTTATTATTACAGAGAAAAGGGAATCATTTAACCATTAAATAAACCCAATAGGGCTGTTCTGCCCCCAATAAGGGGTAATTATATCTTAGTTGGGATCAAGTACAGGTACTGTTTTATTATTACAGAGAAAAAGGAAATCATTTATAAATATTAGAATTGTTTGCTTAAAATGAAGTCTATGGGAAATGGCCTTTCTGTAGTTGAGAGCTTTCTGGATAACAGCTCTCTGGATATTGGATACTATATCTGTAATACAATTACTGGAGTGTGCCTAACAGCCTGGGCCAATGTTTAAATAAAGTTTGCATTTTAGCAGTCCCCTAACACTGTGGGGCTCATTTACAACATGGGTGGCTGCACTATAATGGTATCATGTCCCACCACCTTTTACAGCCACAAAGCGAGACTGTGTGCAACTTTATCATGATGGGAAATATGTGATACACTGATTTGCAGTAAAAAGACTTCTAACAGGAACCTGTGACCAGGAGGATTTAGAGAAAAAGGTTGAAACTGACATATTCATATAAAAGTGCTTATTTTTATCAGTGGGAATCTTGAAGATAAAAGTGTAAAGTTTCCCTTTGAACATGGAGTCCTTTCTTTCCCCAAGTCTGAGTGAAGGCAGGCACGGCTCAGAGATATACAGTGGCCTGAAGGAAAGGTAAAAGGCCCCTGGGGGGAGTAGAACAATGGAGCCTTAGAAATAGCAGGATTTCATTGCTAGCTCGAAAATAGAGGTGGGAGGGGCTTTTAGATCACACAGTAACAGGAATAAGGGGAAATATGCCAATTTATTTCATTTTTATTCTGATGGCGTGCAGCACAGCAGATAAGAACAGACGGGACTTTGTGCATAAAGAGCTAGAACTTGAGTTGCTAATGGGCCCCCCAGCAAAATCATCTTGCGACCCCTACACTTTCTGCATAAGGCATAACTGTGTCATAAACATTCATTAAAGTGAGTCAGTATCCTGACTAAACTCCAGATACCTCCCGGCAGGGCAGTTAGGGGTCCTATGGCAGGGACGGCCACAAGAGAAGGGCTTAAGGGACAGTGGGTGGGAATTGAGTGGATCATAGGTGGGGTTTAGGCATATTGGCTTATGGCTGGGGGGGATCAGGGACATGTTTGCTGCTTGTTAACATAACCCACCATGCAAGGGGGCCTAGGGGAACCCTGATAAATTAGTAGTATGGGACCCCATAATTCAAGATGATTGACACCAGGTGACTGAGCTGTTACTGTGGGAAACCTCAAATATCTGACATGGAGCTGACATGTCTGCCTGTAACAACATAGAAAAGTATAGTTTGGTTTAGTGGCATTTGAAACTTTTCCATAAACATTTGCCATGATTTAGACAGCGTAGACAATCAGGTGACAACAAGGTGCCATGGAAGTACTGATACTGGGTGCAATACAGAATAGGTGCCATGGAAGTACTGGTACTGGGTGCAGCACAGAATAGGTGCCATGGAAGTACTGATACTGGGTGCAACACTGAATAGGTGCCGTGGAAGTACTGATACCGGGTGCAATACAGAATAGGTGCCATGGAAGTACTGATACTGGGTGCAACACTGAATAGGTGCCATGGAAGTACTGATACTGGGTGCAATACAGAATAGGTGCCATGGAAGTACTGGTACTGGGTGCAGCACAGAATAGGTGCCATGGAAGTACTGATACTGGGTGCAATACAGAATAGATGCCATGGAAGTACTGATACCGGGTGCAATACAGAATAGGTGCCATGGAAGTACTGATACTGGGTGCAATACAGAATAGGTGCCATGGAAGTACTGATACCGGGTGCAATACAGAATAGGTGCCATGGAAGTACTGATACCGGGTGCAATACAGAATAGATGCCATGGAAGTACTGATACCGGGTGCAATACAGAATAGGTGCCATGGAAGTGCTGATACTGGGTGCAATACAGAATAGGTGCCATGGAAGTACTGATACTGGGTGCAATACAGAATAGGTGCCGTGGAAGTACTAATACCGGGTGCAATACAGAATAGGTGCCATGGAAGTACTGATACCGGGTGCAACACTGAATAGGTGCCGTGGAAGTACTGATACCGGGTGCAATACAGAATAGGTGCCATGGAAGTACTGATACTGGGTGCAACACTGAATAGGTGCCGTGGAAGTACTGATACCGGGTGCAATACAGAATAGGTGCCATGGAAGTACTGATACTGGGTGCAACACTGAATAGGTGCCGTGGAAGTACTGATACCGGGTGCAATACAGAATAGGTGCCATGGAAGTACTGATACTGGGTGCAACACTGAATAGGTGCCATGGAAGTACTGATACCGGGTGCAATACAGAAAAGGTGCCATGGAAGTACTGATACTGGGTGCAACACTGAATAGGTGCCATGGAAGTACTGATACTGGGTGCAATACAGAATAGGTGCCATGGAAGTACTGATACCGGGTGCAATACAGAATAGGTGCCATGGAAGTACTGATACCGGGTGCAATACAGAATAGGTGCCATGGAAGTACTGATACCGGGTGCAATACAGAATAGGTGCCATGGAAGTACTGATACCGGGTGCAATACAGAATAGGTGCCATGGAAGTACTGATACCGGGTGCAATACAGAAAAGGTGCCATGGAAGTACTGATACCGGGTGCAATACAGAATAGGTGCCATGGAAGTTCTGATACTGGGTGCAATACAGAATAGGTGCAAACACTTTCTGTAGATTTTGAGTGTAAATAAGGTCAGAATAATATCCGCTTTAATATTCCCAGCTACAGTCTATCAGTAACTCAATGACACTGGTTGCCTTCCCCTTTACTATAGATGAGATGAAAGTATTCCTCTATTTATTCTCTTCATTCTCTCCCTCTTACCTTCCCTCCCTCCCTGATTGCCTTCTCCCCCTCTCTGGCTTCATTAGCCATTCCGAGCAGCTCTGCGCTGAACAAGCTTACGCCGAATTCCGTGCAACCTGCGGGCGGCACGCACTGACCTTGCTATAGCAAATCATTTCAATATAAATTAGACTTCTCGGCTCCTTGGCCAGCCCAGAGTCGGGGGGAAGCGGAGGAGGCCGATGGAGAAGAGTAACCCGGGGGTCAGGGAAACTTAATGCTCTCCGGGTCTGTTGATTTCCGACAGTGGAACGTTTGGAGTTCGGAAGATGGGGAGTTCATCTTGTAATTAACTTTTAGCATGATATTGGCATTTTAAGACATTTTGTGCCGTAGCCGTCCCTAGCAACTGTATAGCAACATCAAGACATATATATAGTATACAGAATGAAACTACCCTTAGTTACTTCCCTTTGTGATGTACAAAAATATTAATTTTAAGATAACAATCCCTTTTGAAGGTCAAAAATTCTGGGCAGTTACTAACTTCGTTCAAACATTACTGCCTGATAGCGCAAGCAAGGATTCTGTCACTTAGTAGCAATATTGCCACTAGGGGGCGCTGTTTTATTGTGGTCTATGGAAAGTAATCACTGCAGCTCCTGTGCGTAATAATAAATGCAAATATACAGATAAGGCTGCTGTATAGGGATTAACTCAGGGTCAGACTGGTCTACCGGTGTCCTGGTACTACCCCCTCCAGCTCAAATGCCCAAACAGACCTGCTAGCCTGCTACCCAGTGTCGGACTGGCCCACCACCATACCAGGAAAACTCCCAGGTGTCAGTGGGCCCTCCTGCTCCTGACCATTTGTCCTGCATCGCTCAGAATTACACGAAGGCCAACTCCATTTTAATCAAACAATTCCAGTTTTTAAAATGTATGTCCTTTTCCTCTGTAATAATAAAACAGTACCTGTACTTGATCCCAACTAAGATATAATTACCCCTTATTGGGGGCAGAACAGCCCTATTGGGTTTATTTAATGGTTAAATGATTCCCTTTTCTCTGTAATAATAAAACAGTACCTGTACTTGATCCCAACTAAGATATAATTACCCCTTATTGGGGGCAGAACAGCCCTATTGGGTTTATTTAATGGTTAAATGATTCCCTTTTCTCTGTAATAATAAAACAGTACCTGTACTTGATCCCAACTAAGATATAATTACCCCTTATTGGGGGCAGAACAGCCCTATTGGGTTTATTTAATGGTTAAATGATTCCCTTTTCTCTGTAATAATAAAACAGTACCTGTACTTGATCCCAACTAAGATATAATTACCCCTTATTGGGGCAGAACAGCCCTATTGGGTTTATTTAATGGTTAAATGATTCCCTTTTCTCTGTAATAATAAAACAGTACTTGATCCTGAGTAAATTATAGTTAATACCTTATTGGTAGCAAAGAAACCCTACTCAGTTTATTTAATGTATAAATGTTTTTTTAATAGATTTAAGGCATAGTGATCCAAATTAGGGAAAGATCCTTTATCTAGAAAACCTCAGGTGCCAAGCATTCTGTATAACAGGTCCCATGTGTGTATTATGCTCATATATTTACAGAATATACAGAAATGAAGCTGCCCCTACACACTGGGAATACTTTCTCTATAAAATAAGGTTGGGGTATTCTGACAGGGACAGTAAGATTTTAAGCGCAGGAATATCCCTTCCTTCAATGCTCATCTTGGATTGTTACGAGAAAGTCGATATGTTTGCTACAGTAACTCGCTCAAGCGTTCGCTTTGCTGCTCCGTTTCACTGCATTGGGTATATCTCTCTCTATTGCAATGTCAGGCGCTGTTATCCTGAGAATTACGCACCCGGCCTTCAAGCGCTCCCATAAATATTTGTTCTCGGAGGCACCGTGCAAACTTGTCCTTTAAATGACATGCCAATTGGCCTGACTTTGGTGCCAGCCACACAGAATAACGTGGCCAATTTTAATGCATGTCTTTGAATACGAGGGCTCTGCGCCCCCCCCAACAAACTACCAGCAGTCTGCACAGGTTTGGGCAGCTCACCGGGCATTGCCAATGGCACACTGGTGACATCAGCAGGGCCGCCATCAGGGCTCAGGCCCCCTTTAAAGAACTACGGGCCCTGTCATTGGTGGCCAGTGTGAAATTTGATTGGTTGCGCCCTGTACGTCCGTACACATGGGGAGCCCGGCACAGAACTAGAAGACGCGGCCAGAGGAAGTTGCTGGGGAGGGGGGCTGGAGGAAGTCGCTGGGGGGGGGCTGGAGGAAGTCGCTGGGGGTGGAGCTGGAGGAAGCCACAGGGGAGCCGGAAGGAGTCGCTGGGGGGGGCTGGGGGGGGGAGCTGGAGGAAGCCGCTGTTGGGGGGGCCGGAGGAAGTTGCTGGGGCGGGGGCTGGAGGAAGTTGCTGGGGCGGGGGCTGGAGGAAGTCGTTGTTGGGGGGAACTGGAGGAAGTTGCTGGGGGGGGGCTGGAGGAAGTCATTGTTGGGGGGGAGCTGGAGGAAGTTGCTGGGGGGGGCTGGAGGAAGTCGCTGTTGGGGGGCTGGAGGAAGTCGCTGGGGCGGGGGCTGGAGGAAGTTGTTGTTGGGGGGGAGCTGGAGGAAGTTGCTGGGGGGGGCTGGAGGTGGAAGATGCTGGGGGAGCTGTGCAGATGTTGGGGTGAGCTGGGGCACATATCAAGAGGGGGGACCCGCAGGAAGTCACTGGGGGGGAGCCGGAGGATGCTTGGTGAGGTGGGAACTGGAGGATATTGGGAAGGACGCTGGGGGGGAGCTGGAGGATGCTGAGAGGGAGGAGCTGGAGGACAAGGAAGGGGGGTTAACTGGAGGATGCTGGGGAGATGCTGGCTACTAATGTTTTAGGGGGCCCCAGCTACCAATGTCTGTGTGTCCTTTTTACTGATGGGAGGGGCCATTGGGGGGCAGGGTGTGGGTGGAGGGGGGCCCAGAAAATTTTGTTGTGAGGGGCCCCGTGATTTCTGATGGCGGCCCTGGACATCAGTGCCCATACTTTGCCCCCTTCTGTGATGTAACCACCCAAACCCTTCCCATTGTGGCATCGCTATAATGCAAGTAGGTGTTAAAGAACAAATGTGGCATCTTGAAAACAAAGGTTCATCCAAATAAAAAGATAATGGCCGATGGCCAATAATGAAGTGCAATGGCTGGCGCGGCAGCGGAGTGGGCAGCAATTCAGCGCAGGAGTGATATGATTTGCATTGTTATTTATGTGGGCTGTTTGGGCTCAGAGTCGCGGGCACGGAGCAGATGAATCACTTGCGGATTAAGGATGAGCGTGAGAGGTGCGGAGAGGCCGATGTGTCCTTGGCTTTTATTGCCACAGCCATTTGACACAGACACTTTCATTCTGTAGCCTGGAAATCCAAACAGCTTTATGTGTACATGGCCTCAAGTTACATTTTAATCTTGTGCCGGATTTTACGCGTCCCTGCGCCTCGTTGGTGCAATGATTTCTGGGGCATCGGTGCATTGAAAGTTTTATCTAGTTGCCACTACTGTGTTATTAATGCTCATTATTATTATATAGGGGATATTGGATTCACTCACAAAACATGCCCCAATATTTCAGTTCAAAAATGTCATGCCTTGTGATTGGGTCCCCCAATGAGATTTTAGGGTACCACATAATTTTGGGAATCAAGGGATGTGAACCATCCTTTCTGTAAGGACACGTACCTATGCCCTGTGCATGGGATATTTTCCCATTAGGCCCAGGGGTATTGAGTAGCACCTGTTGCCTAGTGCCTGGTTGTGTCTCTTTGGACTCCACAGCATGGAGAGGGTGGATGTGGCTGGAGATCTTAAGACTGGAGGCTCAGTAAGGGCCTGAAATAGAGAAGGGCCTGAGATGGAGAAGGGCCTGACATGGAGAAGGGACTGTGATGGAGAAACGCCTGAGACGGAGAAGGACCTGAGACAGAGAAGGACCTGAGACGGAGAAGGACCTGAGACAGAGAAGGACCTGAGACGGAGAAGGGCCTGAGACAGAGAAGGGCCTGAGATGGAGAAGGGCTTAAGATGGAGAAGGGCTTGAGATGGAGAAGGGCTTGAGATGGAGAAGGGTCTGAGATGGAGAAGGGCTTGAAATGGAGAAGGGCTTGAAATGGAGAAGGGCTTAACAGGGGCGATTCTGGACATATAGCCGCCTGAGGCGGCTCCTGGATGCCGCCCCCCTTCCCCCCCCCCCCGCTCCCCAGCGCTTACCTTCTGAGCGCAGGAGCGGGTCCGGGGGCGGTGAGATCGCTAGTGCAGAGATCGCAATTGCGCTCTCTGCACTAGAAGAGCCGAATTTCCGGTTTAAAAACCGGAATTTCATCTCTTAAAGTTACCAGGAGCGGCTTTTTGCCACCCCTGGTAACTGGGGCGCTTCTGCCGCCTGAGGCGAGTTTCTCAACTCACCTAATGGCAGAAGCGCCCCTGGGGCTTAAGATGGAGAAGGGCCTGAGACGGAGAAGGGCCTGAGATGGAGAAGGGCTTGAGATGGAGAAGGGCTTGAGATGGAGAAGGGCCTAAGATGGAGAAGGGCTTAAGATGGAGAAGGGCCTGAGACGGAGAAGGGCCTGAGATGGAGAAGGGCTTAAGATGGAGAAGGGCCTGAGACGGAGAAGGGCCTGACATGGAGAAGGGACTGTGATGGAGACGGGCCTGAGATGCAGAAGAGCCTGAGTTCGAGAAGAGCCTGAGATGGAGAGGAGCCTGAGTTGGAGAAAGGCCTGAGATGGAGAAGGGTGTCAGATGAAGATGCAGCAACTTTAGAGAATGATTACCCTATGGCAATCAAAGCCTTGGTTTTCCTTAGGGACCCCTCTGATGCTGGGGGCACAGGACAAATGCCCAACCCCTAAACAAGTCCTGTTTGGAATAACAAGACTATGTGGCTCAGTGGAGTTACCCGTTGAAACCAATCACGTAATTGTTTTCTTCATTCTACCTGCGTTGGACTGCTGAACGCTAACCGTTGATTGGTTAATACAGGTAACTACATGAGGGGAAGTATAAAAGCCCAAGCGTGCGCCATCAAAACTTTTAGCCACTTCAGACGCATTATCCCTTCTGGACTTTTGTTTTTGCAGAGAATGGGCCATAATGGAGGAAAGTCAGAATAATCCACAAACAAAGGGTAAAATGCACTCATATTGTGTAAGTGCTGGAAAGACGCACTCATAAATTGTTTTCGGAACGTTCCCTTCCGAGCAGCGCCAGATAATGCATCCGCCAGAGATAATTGATTGTTAAGAGCAGCAGTCAGCGGGTGGAGGCTCTTAGCCACCTCTCTGGGTAGCGAGGCAATCATGGCCGGAGATTCGAAAGGCTTTTGCCGTACTTAAGCCTCTCCCAGCGGATCAGATGGAAGTTAGAAGCGCCGCGTCTGCGCCAGATTCATCAGTGGGAACTCTCCAAAGCGAGCAAGTGGCAAAATAAACAACTTGAACTCGCCAAAAGGACGCGGCCAGGCTCCAAGGGACTGTGTTTAATCAGCACTTGTACTGCGGGCAGGGATAGAATGCATTTTCCTGTAAGTAACCTGAGTGCTTCTTGTTCTATAGGGCGAAGAGATTCAGCCTCAGATAAATGGCTGGGCAGATTCTGCTTTAATCATAGGCAGCGTTAACCCCAAGCCATGTTGCTTCTAATGCCTTCTCGGGTATGTGCCCAAAAAAAACCTTTGTGCGTGCGTTTTAAACTTGTGTGCGCATTTTTAAAAATGTCGTGTTCAGGTCAGAATGGATACAAAATGTGGTGTCTTTAAATAATTTGTCATGTGCTCTGGCCTCAAAATGTGTGTGTGCCCACAGGAGCGGGGAGGGAACATTGACCCCCAGCTCAGTGAGCCGCAGTTCTCTCAGGCTGGAGCCACAAAGCCAAGACTTGCCAAGTGTGACCTTACAAACATGGGGCTCAGTACTATGTATGTATGTTTAACTTTATTTATAAAGCGCCACAAGGGTACGCAGCACTGTACAGTCTTACAATATACACAATTACACACAGGGAGGACAAGTGATATAATAAATACAATAAATAAGTATAAATGCAAAAGGAGTAAGTGCCATGAGGTATGAGACACAGTAGGAAGGAGGTCCCTGCCCCGTAGAGCTTACAATCTAAGTGGTTGGGTAACATACAGGCACAAACTGGAAGGTTATCAGGGTCCAACCCACTAGTTATCAACTAAGAAGAAAAGGGCCACAATAAAAAAAACTATGGGAACTAAAATCCCCACCTATCCATGCCCCTAGTCTGCCCAGACCTATTATGCCCAAAATGCAACTACAAATTGGACCTCAGTTTCTCTTAGGGCCCCTTAATGGCAGCCCTGTTGGAGCTCGCTATAAGCACCAGGAGGGAGCCCCATCATCATCATCATTCTGACATCATGAAATGCTTACTGGCTGCAGCAAGAACTACAGTGTAGCTAAGCACCTTTGCTGTACACAGGTTGCCGCCTGGCCAGTATTTCTCCAGCCTATTCAGTAAAATACCAGCCAAGGCCGGGCCAGTATTACAGATTTACCGGCAATATACTTTCCTGCCTCCAATCCTTTCCTGGCTTCCACACTCACCAAATTCCCTCCCAGTTCCACGCTTTATGGCATGACCCACCCCCTTGACACCCCT
The DNA here is from genome assembly GCF_000004195.4 of Xenopus tropicalis. Classification (NCBI taxonomy): domain Eukaryota; kingdom Metazoa; phylum Chordata; class Amphibia; order Anura; family Pipidae; genus Xenopus; species Xenopus tropicalis. The sequence goes on from NC_030680.2 coordinate 139,016,812, forward strand.
GTGGCCCCTGTGGCCCCCTTCCTTGTCCATAGAAAAGGGCGGCAACAATAGCTGTGTAAGATCGGTCTATGATATTTGCCAAGTGACTAGCAAATGCCATCTGGGCTGTAAGTAGGGGTAGCCATTGGGGGTTGCCATATTTCCTTTCTGGGACAGGGGTAATGTTGTGGTGGGTCTGTGGGAATGTGTTTGGGGCACCGTTGGGGGGTTTGCAGATTGACACTTTTGCCTTGGGTGCCAAAGCCCTTTGGCCCAACTTTGATTGCCATTCCAGATATTGTGCCCACGCCATTCCCTGGCAAATGATTGGTTAAGACAGATCGCTTTATCATTTCAATCATTTTATGCTTCAGGCAGGTTTGAAAATCTGTCATGTTCCCTCCTACCTATCACAATATCTATCGGTGTTTAAATGGAGACCCCTCTGAGAACCTAATGACCCTTTAAGGTTGTGTGGGGTTTATTCTCTGTGCTTGAGCTGTGAATGTCACCTAACATCAACTGCCATATTAACGGAAAGCTCTTATGTGCCCGTACTGCTAATAAGCCATGGATACTCTATAATATGTATTGATTCCAGCTCATTTCCTCCAGACATGTAACCAGAAGTGATCGGGGTTCTCATCTCCTTGAGTTTCCCAGGGTGCAGTGTGAGTGGTTCCCAGCGTTGCAAGCCTTGTCTGTCTCCCCCGCCCGTTGGCACTTTGTGAATAAATTGGATAAACATATCAGCTGAGTTATCAGCAAAGGCAGTAAATAAAAGCCAGGTTTCAGAGAGGCAGATGTAACGTCTGTAAGGGGCTTCTGGGAGTTGTAGTTGAGCAATTTGAGGGCTGCAGGTTGAATAAAACACTAAAAACAGTACTGTTAGTGAACTATATAACACAATAGGAAGGCTATGGAAAGCCAGTCATCCAGGGGTGATTGCAAATTAAACAAGGCTAAAATGGCAAACTGAGCTCATAACAGGTAGGGCATTGATTCCTAAACTTATGGTCAAGTGCCCCCTAGTGAGGCCTTTAGCTGCCAACACTTGGGCACACTGGTATAAAGTGCTGCCATGTTGCTTCCCTACTGTATACCTATAAGCCCCTGCCTCTTTTGCCCTACGGCCCTGTTCTGAAAGGGGCCTACAGCAGTTGGCCTGTTTGAATCTCTGTGGGAGAAAGACGGCAGCTATGAAATAAAGGGATAATCCATCGGTGGGGCTGGTGTAATTATCCCCCAGATAAAAGCCTGGATTATGGGATAAATGATGGGCATAGCGCTGATGTACATAGGCCCGTATAGATTGTACATTTGCAAGTGACCTTCAGGGTGTCCCGTTTATCCATCATACCCACTGTCATCTACATAATCTACATATTCTATATGCATAACCGCTGAGAGCTTTGTGCTTGGGATTAACCCTTTGAGTGCAGTAGAACTTTGATCTGGGAAGCTAAAATCATCTGTTGCCTCAACTCTGAATGATCAGAACAGGTCGCACCCTACTGCTTGGTGGAAGGTATAGTGACTGTAGGTCCCTGCACGGCTGCCACTGAGCTTCACTTCCCATGTTCTTCCTATCTTAGCTGACAGTTAGCACTGGTATTACCCTAATTACATTAGAGCTTCTCAAAAGCAAAGTAAGTCCAATAGCATGTATTTTTGTGCTGAAGGGCAGCCACCTAGAGATCTGCCCACTTACACATTGCCCTGTACTTGAGAACAATGAAGACATTTTTGGCCAAATCCCCAATGTACCTAGGGCATATGGTTGAGCAAGGCAAGTCATACCTGCCCATTATGCCACCCACTTCCTGCTAAACCCACCCAAGTTGGTCTGACTGTATAGAGATATCGGCTACCAAAGTGGTGGGGCAAATGATCACATATGGGCCCTAAGCACAACTGGTGGCCATTGCCTGCATTCAAGTGGTGGCCATTGCCTGTATTGAAGCCCAGTCCAGGCAGCAGAATTGTCTCCTTGCTTGATCCGTATGTACCCGTGTGTGACTGCCAGTGTGTGCCCACCTTAAACCGTAAACTGTTGAGCCAACTGAGGCTCATAGACCTTCAATTGGAACGGAGAAGTTTGTCGTGACCTCAGTCAGCCAAGTAAGAGAGTGCCAGTGCCTAGAGCCAGAGACAGTCACATGAATGTGTCAAGCCAGAGACGAAACCAGACTGTCCTTGTCTCTCACTCTCTGGTTTGATATGTTTGTCCCCCTCCTCTCACCATGAATAACAGCTCGGAGGTGACAGCCTGGCAGAGGCAGCCCTCCCACATCCAATCTACTGTGTCATTATCAGCTTCCATCTCATCAGCGAGTGCAAGGCAATCCCACTAGTTGGATGGGAAGTGATATCGTCTCTCTGTTAGTAATTAATGTCCGACACTCGGCCAAACGAATCCATTTGGGATTAACGTCTCCGCACAAAGAGAGGCCTTTCTTGCGCAGTCCGACTGCTTTGCCCTTAGGTCAGCCATTCTGGCGAGAGAACGTCCTGAATTAATGAGAAGTTTTGAAGATACGTGAAAGGAAATGTAGAATGGCTAAAAATGATAATGTAATTAACTGGTTAGAAAACAGGACAATGCTCTTGGTATAAAGAGGGTATAAGAGGGTGGCCTGCTAAGGAGGGCAATGGGTTTTAATTGATACCTTTGGCAGGGGAGCCAGGCATACACAGAAAGAGATGAACCTTTGCCTGATTTAGACACCCAGGCTGTGGGCCTAATTGGGATGATCCATTTTTTGACCCCTGAGCAATAGATTAAATCACATAGGGTACTGTCCACATGTGTCCGGAGAGAACCACATCAGCGGGCCAATACTTTCCTTCCCCAATGAGGTTTTCAAACCTGCCAATCCCCAACCAGAATATCAATTGCACCCCCCATACACGGCCCAGTAGGCTGTTTCCCTGTGGTGGAGCACATGAAGGATCCACTGCTGGGGGACGTAGTAAGAAACCAGTGGTGGGGGGGTATCTATATATTCACCAGGATATATTCAGCTATTCCAATATATACATTTCTTTTAAATCAGCTCAAATGCTGATCATACAGCCAACTGTCCAGTAAAAAACACTAGATTTTATGACATATATATGTTTTACACTAGGTACAGGGCAAACCTTCATATTGTACTGAACTACAACTTTCAGCACGGGGTGGGGGGGGGCGGAGATTTTGGGTAGTTGGAATACAACAATATCTAGAAGGATACAATTGACCTAGGCCGAAAAACCAAGATAGACCAGTGTTACGGCAACAGGAAAACCAACCAACAAAAGGAATTGTTTACCAATTTTGATCAAAAATAGTTCCCATTGATAAGTTGGTAATAGATTTGTTGGTGGATTTAAAGTGTGGGGTCATAGATGCCTGGAATGCCCCCGCACTGAGAACACCCCAGGGATGGAAAATAGGAGTTGTGTGTTTTTATTTTGCTCTGAAAATCACACCCCAATGAACCAAGAGCCGAGCATCGTGTGAACTTGGCATAACAATTAAATAAATTGTAGCTGAGGATAAAAAAGATCAGTTTCATAAAATGAGTGTTAAATAGGAAGTATTACCTACTATAGAGAAATACACCATTTCCCCCGTCAAATGCCTGTGTTGAGGGGCATTTTTCAGCTGATTATAATGGGTGAGGATGATGACCCATTCCTGGGGGGCCATTGAATTTGAGTAATTATGTTCCTTGCAGTACCAGTTATCACCACAGCCAGTATCTCCATTGGCTTCAGCAGATCATTGCCACTAATTCTCATTATTGTTGATCATATTCCAACCTTTTGAACCAAGTATTTCCCCAAAATGCTAGTTCTTTTGTTTGGTTCAGCTAGAAATACCCAGAAACCCATCTGCTGTACCATAACAACAATGCTACAGCTATTTGTGCCCAGAACACCTTACAGTTCTTAGCAGTCTATGTCAGTTGTATGGCAGTCCAACTCTAACTCCAACCACTATTATTGTTTGTGTGTGTGGAAATGTAGGAATAATCCTTTACTTGCTGGAAGGAGCCAACTGCAGCTTTGGGTTGGATCTACAGAAAGCTGGGAGGAGGAAACAGTCCTTTTTCTAGGTTGTTAGGCCCTCGGGGAGACTGAGAGCTCCCTAAGGATATTGTGTGGGTTTCATTATATATTAAAATAAAAGGTTTCCATGGTTGGGGCTCAGAAACCACTTGCTTGAGGGGGCAAATGGTGCCGCAGAGCCTGAAACAGGGACCTTGAGTAGAAGAAGATCTTTATGGTAGGACTAACTAATAGGAGGGCTAATTACAGTTATAGCTCCCTCTAGGTACACGATGTAGGCTAAGGATAGATAGCAGAGAGAGTAGAAAGGTTAGCACCCTAGAAACCACCCACCAACATAGGGACTTAAGAGGAATTCTCAGCAAAAGAGAGATTTCCAGAGGAGCACCAATGTGAGTGCCTTGTACTCTGAGGCTGGGCAGCTGTAAGTACAACTTCTGGCTCTAACTAATGCCCTGCTTGGGCTCCGGTTGTCATGGAAGTGAATACTCTTCCATGAAGTGACTCTATAAAGTAAATGTACCCTACTGATAAGACTCTGTTGTGAGGTTCCAGAAGTAGAACACGTAGAACCACTGGCGCCCACATCACTGAGGAAACCCTTCCTTCACTGCTACATTGTGGGGAAAGACTGAAGCAAGAGCAAGCCTTACATGTAGATGATAGGTTCATCTTAACGTTGTAGACTTTACTTACCCTTTAAAATCCTAATTACCCAGTGATTACTTTCTGGCTCAGCAGAGCCTATAACATAGCGATTCCGTTTGTTGCCCCAGGCAAATAATGGCCGCCCTCTAGTTTGTAAATATTGGTAATGTGCTAAAGTGGGCTGCAACGCTCCAGTAGGCTCCAGCTTTGACGTTTATGCCCCGAGGGTTGTCTCCACTCTACTGTACAGCTGCGCTACGTGCATAGAACTCGCATTTATTTCTCCTATAACCGAGCTGTAAATAAGCAGGACTCGGTTGATATGTATCTGCTCCTCGGTGCTTCCCAGCATGGAACCAATCCATAATTGTTGAATAGCAAGTAAATGTATTAGTTTCTGGGTGGCATAATATGAATTTCTTGCCCAGTTGGAGACCTTGTAGAAAAAGAATCACAACAACAATGGCCGTTTGATTCATTGACCGGTTACACAGCTCCTGAGCGATTTAACAAGGAAAGGGGGGTGTTCTCACTAATCCATAAACCCTAATGGCTCAGGAATTGGGATGAACAGAGCAGAAGATACTGTTGTAGGAAGATGTGTTTGAGCCAGGGCTAAAGCAATTAGGTGCCACTGATAACCCATGAGCACAGACGGGGCAGTATCCCTCTCCCTCACACTGAATTGCACCTTGATTATCACAGACACTGGGAAGTCACGAGTACCAGAGGCATTAGGGCTGTGTTGTATTGGGGGCTCTTCCATGTAGTAGTGACCCCTGCTCTATAGGACTGACTATGGCTGGGGCAGAGGAGTAGCACCAGAGTAACCCTAGGGATGCTATAACGTCCTGGAAGATTGGCTGCTTGTGAAATTCTTTATGAAGATTGATGAGTTGCCATCAGGAATCATGGGCTGCCTATATGCCTATCTGGACATGCTTCAGATCTGCCCAAGTCTGTTTTGAACTGCCTTAAGGTGGCCATACACGGGCAGATCTCCTCTGCTAATTTGCATCCTTCAGACTGATCTGCCAGTGTATGGGCACCCCCAATGGGCCTACTCAACTGATATTTGGCATAAAATTGGCAAGATCTCAATCAGGCAGATCGGGGAACTTTGGCTCATTGATACGGTCCTCGGTCTGACGGTGCCTATGCCTGCCATTTTAATTCGATTGTTTTGATCAGCCTGATATTGCCTACCTTTAGGTGAGAATATTGACAGAAGATTGGTACCTTTATCCCTCAGCCTTCCCAGACCCCTCTTGGATTACAGAATTCATCTGATAGGCAAAAGCACCCAACAATCTCTTTAGACCCCCACTCCTTTACCTCCTGTTCTTGGTTAGGATCTGTTAGGTTAGGGCAGTGATCCCCAACCTTTTTTTACCTGTGAGCAACATTCATTTATAAAAAGACTTGGGGAGCAACACAACCATAAACGATGTTCCCGGGGTACCAAATAAAGACTGTTATTGGCTATTTGGTAGCTCCTGTATGGACTGGCAGCCTATAGAAGGCTCTGTTTGGCAGTACATCTGTTTTTTACGCAACCAAAACTTGCTCAAAAGGCAGAAATTCAAAAATAAGCCCCTGCTTTGAGGCCACTGGGAGCCACATCCAAGGAGTTGGAGAGCAACATGTTGCCCCGAGTCACTGGTTGGGATCACTGGGCTAGGGACATGGTGCCACCAGCATTTTGGTCACTTGGGTGCTGCAGACAGCATTGCGCTGCCACTGAGATGGGGTTTAAATGGTGAATAAAAGGCAGGTGAGTATGATTTTCTTTTATATGGGGGCACCCTGGTTCATTTAAGACAATATTACAATGTATGTTCCCTTTATGTATGGGGGTCTCTGGGCTGCACCTTGTACCCTAAGGACCATGTTGTGAATTGTGTATAGCACTTGCACTGGGTTTCGGAGAGGTGCAGGGGCTAAATGGACCGCGTTCTATGTACACCCATAACATCATAAAAAAACTCCAGTGTTCCCCAATCAGAAGCAGAAGACCTATGGGTTTTGGCCTAAGCCGGCAGGTACACGAGAAGCATAATGTAACATAATGTAACTTCCCAGCAACTTTGCATTCTCTTTGTTTTGTTCCATGGCCAATGGAGGCAGATAGAGGAGCAGATGCCTGCCTTACTATTCTGACATGTTATGCAACCTGAAGGATTATCTGACACACTAAGGTTCTGCAAGTGATTTATGCCGTGGTTCTGCCAGTTCCAGGGTGCCATGTCATGCAGAACAATTCATCGCTCACGCTCAGATGCGCACAGGCATGAACACTAAAGGGCATTTAGCTGCCTCCGGCTATAGAAGGGGAAACATGCACTGTAGGAGGCTCTGTCCAAACATACAATCATATATATATATATTCTTGTCTACGTCAGCCATTCTTTACCTATATATGAGGGCCCAAAATTGGGTCTGATTAAAATGAACCCCTTTTAATACAGGTATTGGACCCCTTATCTGGAAACCCATTATCCAGAAAGTCCCGAATTACGGAAAGGCCATCTCCTATAGACTCCATTTTAATCAAATAATTAACTTTTTCAGTACCAGTACTTGATCCCAACTAAGATATAATTACCCCTTATTGGGGGGCATAACAGCCCTATTGGGTTTATTTAATGGTTAAATGATTCCCTTTTCTCTGTAATAATAAAACAGTACCTGTACTTGATCCCAACTAAGATATAATTACCCCTTATTGGGGGCAGAACAGCCCTACTGGGTTTATTTAATGGTTAAATGATTCCCTTTTCTCTGTAATAATAAAACAGTACCTGTACTTGATCCCAACTAAGATATAATTACCCCTTATTGGGGGCAGAACAGTCCTATTGGGTTTATTTAATGGTTAAATGATTCCCTTTTCTCTGTAATAATAAAACAGTACCTGTACTTGATCCCAACTAAGATATAATTACCCCTTATTGGGGGCAGAACAGCCCTATTGGGTTTATTTAATGGTTAAATGATTCCCTTTTCTCTGTAATAATAAAACAGTACCTGTACTTGATCCCAACTAAGATATAATTACCCCTTATTGGGGCAGAACAGCCCTATTGGGTTTATTTAATGGTTAAATGATTCCCTTTTCTCTGTAATAATAAAACAGTACCTGTACTTGATCCCAACTAAGATATAATTACCCCTTATTGGGGCAGAACAGCCCTATTGGGTTTATTTAATGGTTAAATGATTCCCTTTTCTCTGTAATAATAAAACAGTACCTGTAATTGATCCCAACTAAGATATAATTACCCCTTATTGGAGCCATAACAATCCTATTGGGTTTAATTACTGTTTAAATGATTTTTTTAGGAGACTTGAGGTAGGAAATCAGAATTACAGAAAGACCCCTTATCCAGCATACTCCAGGTCCCAAGCATGAATTATACCCCAGAACTGATAAAGATAAATACAATACCCTCCCCAAGCCTTTATTACAATCCACTTATACCTCTGACCAGTTTGGTCTGAATGCTCTGTTACTGGGAACACAAGAAGCTTCGCCATAAAGCAGGGCACAACTGCTGCTCTCTGGTGGTATGGAAAGAGCCCTTACTATTTTATTACATTACCCAATGTTAGTAAAAAGGTGATAACGGAAAATCAATCTTTTTCGCATGTTTGTCAGGCAGAAATGGTAACTTTTATATGTACATATATACAGGATCCCTTTACAACTATTTATTCTTTGGGGGTTTTTATTCTTTGATTTTTATTGTCAGGAAAAAGAACAATTGTATCATCTTGCATGACAGATATATTTCCATGTCTGATTTGCCGCTGACTCCGCTCCCCGACATTTCGCTGTTCTTTATAGTTACTATAGCAACTGAAATATAATATAATTCCAGTCATTTAAAAACAATTCTCTGACAGAATCACAAATAAGAAGCAAAGCAAAACAAAAATAAGGTTATCTTTAGTAAATCGAGCCCTTTATGGATATAAATTGTTATGTATTCAGTTCTATTAAGCAAATGTAATCGGATTTATTCCTAGTAAATGCAAGTGATGTTGGATAGCATCTGGAAATATAAACACAGAATAAGTACATTCTCTTTCTAAGCAGCAGGGAACCCTGTGACCAGAAATTGGGTACCCGGCCAAACTTTGAAAAAGGCCACTGACTGAAACCTGGGCATGTAGCAAATCATTATAAATAGCCCCGCCCATTACTGATTCATCTTTATTATTAGATTATGCGCTTCTGCATTCTGCCACTAGGTGGACCTTGCAGGGAAAATGAAAAGCTAAACTACCATACAAATAATAAGGATATTAGCAGTCACTGAGGGGTTCTGTGCCCATATAAAGGCACAAGGCTGCAGGCTGAGTTATACAGGGAACTCTGAGTATCACTCATGTATTATAAGGGATAATGTACCCCCTACTGTAAATGATAAGGATATTAGCAGTCACTGAGGGGTTCTGTGCCCATATAAAGGCACAAGGCTGCAGGCTGAGTTATACAGGGAACTCTGAGTATCACTCATGTATTATAAGGGATAATGTACCCCCTACTGTAAATGATAAGGATATTAGCAGTCACTGAGGGGTTCTGTGCCCATATAAAGGCACAAGGCTGCAGGCTGAGTTATACAGGGAACTCTGAGTATCACTCATGTATTATAAGGGATAATGTACCCCCTACTGTAAATGATAAGGATATTAGCAGTCACTGAGGGGTTCTGTGCCCATATAAAGGCACAAGGCTGCAGGCTGAGTTATACAGGGAACTCTGAGTATCACTCATGTATTATAAGGGATAATGTACCCCCTACTGTAAATGATAAGGATATTAGCAGTCACTGAGGGGTTCTGTGCCCATATAAAGGCACAAGGCTGCAGGCTGAGTTATACAGGGAACTCTGAGTATCACTCATGTATTATAAGGGATAATGTACCCCCTACTGTAAATGATAAGGATATTAGCAGTCACTGAGGGGTTCTGTGCCCATATAAAGGCACAAGGCTGCAGGCTGAGTTATACAGGGAACTCTGAGTATCACTCATGTATTATAAGGGATAATGTACCCCCTACTGTAAATGATAAGGATATTAGCAGTCACTGAGGGGTTCTGTGCCCATATAAAGGCACAAGGCTGCAGGTTTATTCCATTCCTACAGGTTATAGACCATCAAGCTGACATCTAATATCTTTGTTTTTTTAAAATTAGAACACCAGTCTACCCTAATTTACCCCTATTGCAAAACGTAAAGATAGTAGACCATAAAGACAAAAGACCAGACTGTGTTCTTTTATACAGGGCCCTGAAACTATGAGGGCACATATAATATCCTTATAATTTGATGCTGAGAGAACATTAATATTTATAACACACAAGTTAATATTAGTCATGTGACACAAGTGACATCACAGATCCCCTGTTATACAATGTACCTGATGGTGTCATTAATCACTGTGTATATGGATAAACGTTACAAGGGTATAAACTTGACACTATTAATCACCCGCCCGTAATTAGCATGACCCAAACATAATTCCCATGTACAACATTGTCCATTCTGATACAGTAGATGTTCATGGGCCGGCACAATACTGACATTAGGTAGAGAACACACATGTCTATTCCCCAGGGCTCCCTGCGTCCCACTCCTTTACCCCCCCCCCCAGCATTGTATAGTAGGTTCTTTGGGATTTCCCAGCAATTCATCACGTCGCTGTGAGCACAAAGGGTCGTGCACCAATCACAATCCAGCATTGGCGTCAGTAAAGTCTGTTCAGTTCTATCTCCCCAAACTGGAATATATATATCAGTAAATATTGCCCTTTTATATCCTTTCCCTTGAGCCGCCATTTAGTGATGGGCTGTGTGCTCTCTCAGAGATCAGCTGACAGGAAGTGATGCAGCTCTAACTGTAACAGGAAGTAGTGTGGGAGCAAAAGGCAGAACTCTGCCCATTCATTGGCTGATGGTGCCTAGCATGTATGTGTGCCTTGGCTTGTTAGTGTGCACTGTGAATCCTATGATCCCAGGGGGCGGCCCTTAGTGCTTAAAATGGCAGTTTCTATTTAGGATTACCCAATAGCACATACTACTAAAAACTATGTATGAAATTGGTTTATTTATATGAAGCAGGGTTTTACATATGAGCTGTTTATACAATATATTTTTATAGAGACCTACATTGTTTAGGGGTATAGTTTTCCTTTAAAGAAAACTTTTATTACCCACCAAAATATGGTGCAAAATGTTTATGCTACTAGGCCCAAGCTAAGCACGTTGCAGTCACAGACACATGAACCCCAATCTATTGCATTCAGGGGCAAACTACAGGGAAAGGGGGACTATGGTTGACCAGCTGGTGTGGGGGCAAATCAGGACAACTGTTTACTTAGCACCTTATCGGGGGTAAAGTACAGGGCTTCATTGTGCCATTGCACTGATAATCTCTAAAAGCCAGAGACTATCCCTCCAAGCCAAGAGCCTAAACATCAGCGATAGACTGTATGACAGCTCCTGCTGCACCCCTGCCAGTCATGTATCACGTTGTAATGATAAATCTCTATGGCAGCCCTTCCCCATGTGACAGAGCAGCTTCTGAACAGATACAATCGCTCAGCCGCCAGTGATTGATGGTCTCAGCCCCACGTGGCTCTGTAAAGCACCGGCAATGGAAGCCGATTGATGAACAGAAACTATTGATCACTGCCGGGGCGACCAATGAATGTGTTAATAATAACTAATGGGGTAAAATACACCTACATGCACCCCTGAGCACAATAACACTTCTGTCCTATTGAAATGTATTCTGCCTATTCCAATCTGTCCTCAGCACTTACTGATCATTGTTGTTTTTTTACACTTAATACTTCCCTCTCCTTCTCCCTCTAATCAGCTAGTTTAGATAGAGAGTAACATGAGCTCTGTATAAACAATACAGTTTTCTGGTCTGTTCTGAAATCCAGCCCCTTTCAGCTATGTAAAGAATAGACCCATGTGGCACTTGGCGGATCGGCCTGCAGACCCAATGGATGGATGGCATAGGAGTGACCATACGCTCCCTTCGTTTGGGAAGAGCGTCCAAATGGTCGGAGCTTCATAAACAGCTCCATAAGTGCCCGGGGCTTGGGGGCAGTTTGGGAACCTTGAGCAGTAACTCCTGGGGCAGCTAAGTAACCACAGGTCAGACTGATGGAGAAAGGAGGCAATTAGGGCTGAGAAACATGCCAAGGCTGGGTTCCTTGACCAACCCCTGGGTCTGGGTTGTCTTACTCGGCACCTAAAACATAAAATAACCCTTTGCCTTACCTTCTCTGTGCATTCTGACTTATTCTTGAGCAAGGGAAGATTCAAAAGTAGCAGGGACCACCAACGTCTACTCTGGCTATGAATAGCTTCAGTTGTCTATAGGGGGTACAGTAGAGTAACTTCACCATGGAAAATAATGAAATGTCCCTTAACCACCACATGTAACATCTACTTGTCTTCCTATATGACATCAAGCTTAAAGCAGAGTATCTGTACATCAGTTAGTTGGTTACTAGAGGTTCTACACAAGTGTAAGACAACATGGCAGCCATGGATGGTGCTGAACAGCTATAGTGGCTATCCATATGGACACATCAGGCCTGGGTTAGGGTAGAGCAGACTGGGCATTTGCCGAGGGGTAAATACAGATAAGAAAGTATAATAGGTGCATTATATTGTGTAGCATTATGGTCAAAACAAGGTTTTGCTTTTGAGGGCACAACACACAAGCCTAGCTAGGGGCTTGGCCGATTTAACACCAGGATTAGAAAGTCTTTTTCTCATTGTACTGACTCCCCCCCCCCCCCCCCCCCCATATCCCTATCTGCAGCCCCTTGACTGAAGCACCATACGGCAAGCATTGCCGAGTCCAATTCCTCTGTACTTGATCCCTGCCTACAGTGCTCCCATCCTTCTCTCTAATGGGCTGCTCCATGTTCTGAGCAATCTCATCTCTTGTCTGCGGCCGTAATCAATGGCCTGAGCCTCTCTGTGCTCTCTCTGCATTACACTTCTGCCAATGCCGTGACTTTAAGAAGAAAATAGCAGCGTTAATGAGCTGTCCCTCTGATATATACCGAGCCTCCCCACAAGCTGCTCGCCAGGCCATACGTGCCCCTTGCATATAAATGAAGGCACAGCAGAATATCCGCAGCCGGTTATCTATCAGTTAATTATCTGCTACCCATGAATATCTGCCTTTCACTGCTATAGGGTACCCTGGTTCTGTAGGGGTAATGGGGGTTATAGGGAAATGCACTTTTGATATAAAGGGATAGCCACCTAGTATTTTATAGATAGACCCCCTATTCTAAGAAACTTTTCAATTGGTCTTCATTATTTATTTTATATGGGTTGAGAAGTCTTGGTGTTCCTGTTCTGCTATCCACTGACCCCAGCAACCAGAAGTTGTTTTTCTCAGTTTTAATTGCTTGCCTTTCCTTTCCTTCTCCTTTTATAGCTTATATTTTAGATTCCAAACTGTTGCCCAGTTGCTAGGCAAGTAATGAAGCTCTAAGCAACCATATAGCAGTTAAAATGCCAAGACTATTTGCAAATTGTCTTAGAATACAGCTGCCTACATCAAACTAATTGTTTATATTATGTATAATTCTTCTTTTAAAACACATTTTCATTACCCCCAGCAGAAATACCCCAAGGGCAAATGAATTCAACCTGCTTTTTACCCCTTTGGGGGCAGCGAGGTAGCTCCTATAACAACATCGGGATTTTCTTTTACAGTTATTAGAGACACACCAAATCCATAATCTTTGCATTTGACCTCAATATCTGGCCAATACCAAATCGATTTTGAATCCAAATTCCCATTGATATCAAAGCCCTGCCCACACACATTACAACCACACCCCCCCCCCACATGTCAGGACCCGGTCCCCAACATCACCAGTCACCCTCCAGTGTCACTGCTCCCCCTGTAATGTCATTAGCCTGTCCCTAGAAGTCACCCATCCACCCCGTGTTTGGTTTTTGCCCAAAGGCTACACTCCTATGACCCAGTTACCTTTGTAGCTGCCAAAACTAAAGGTTTAGATGGGCCTATAGGCCGCCTTAAGTTGGCATTGCTCTGAATAAATCAACAGGGCAGATTTTGGGGAGCCCAAGGGCATTAGGGGTAGTTAAGAGCAATTGTTTTGAAAGACTGCCTCGCTGTGTCAGAATAAGAGTCCCAGGTCCCCGGTGTTCCTAATTAATGATGAAGAGCACGGACCAATCAGAAACCCTCCCGCCCACATGGGTGTCAGGCAATGGCACCTATAGATACAGGCAGGCTTAGATACGGTCCCTGCAGATTGTTCCAATTAATTTGCTATTGATTGCGGAGTCAGAGGAAGCGCCCCCCACACTCAGTGCATGAATCCCAGGGGGACGGGAGACCAGAGAATTAAGTCCAATGAGCAGTACAAATCCCCTTTGTCTGTGCATGTGCGTGTGTCTGTGACAAAGAGGTGATTACTGGAACCATTAATGCTAAAAGCTCATCCCGCCGCGCTCTGTGATAAACAAGCTCTTTATTGGTAGCAGACAGGGCAGTGACAGGGGCTATCGGGAAAGCGCTTTCAGCATTATGAACAATATCAAGAAATAATGTGAAATTGCTCCCTGCCTTTCATTGGTTAGGGATTTATCAAAATAGTAATCAATGGAACAACAAATCACCCCCACATAATATAGGGGTAAGGGGTTGGACAGCTTCCTTCAGCCCCAGGGATGAGCAGCCTCCCATTGATGTTCCTACATCAGCCTCACTAGAGCCTCACATTGGGCTTCCCTACATTACACTAGTTGAAAGTATATAAAGTGACATGGAGTTAATTGAAGCCCCTGGTGACCATCAAGACTTGACCGGCAAACTGTAAATCATGGCAAATGCCAGAGTAGATATAAGGTTCTATAGACAGCCACTATGGATTGGGCCTCTTTTTTCCTGAATTGCCAGGGCCTGTTTTGAATCTCAGTCTGGACCTGGTGGCCATATGCTGTTTCAGATACACTTCAGGCACACTATGCCCATCAGAGAGACTAATAGCCCTCAAATATTAGCCATAGAACATGCTAAATAGTGTCGGTGTTGTATATGCCTATGGAAATAAGAAAGAGCTGGTGGGAATCGACCAAGGCTGGTGCATGGACCCAATGGGAAATTCTCTGGTGCTCTCTTGGCTCTCTTGGCCAATGTTCTCTTTGTGTCTTTGGGCCAATTGTGCTTAAACTCTTTCCCCTCACCTCTACTGAATTGGGTCTAATTGAGACAGAAAATCTCCTAAGCATATGATTAAAGGCCTCTTGTGGCACAAAACAGGTAAGGCTTCCCTGTATATTGTGTATGGATTCAATAAACTAAGAATGCTTTTAATATAATTGGAGCTGCTTTGAAAAATGTTACTTTTGGGTGATCTGGAGTTCCAGCCTGCTTTCCCAGTGTATATTTTTGGTTCGCTCCCTAAGCTGAATGTCTGGGGCTTGATCACCCCGGACCCACCGTGACCAAGGGTAAGCTGTTTACCTTGTTCCACTATATAATTGTTTTGTTTTTTGAACTAATTGAGACTTATCATGATCTACTGCTCGTCAAATGGATCATTTGTGACTATCATGGTAGGTCTGGTTTGATTTGGTCTAGAACCTGTCTCCAATAGGAATTCTATTGTGGTAACATAAACCTGGTGGAAACCAAGAACTGATCAGTTGCACTTGGTTAATTATTAGTTACTTGGTTAATTATTAGTTACTTGGTTAATTATTAGTTACTTGGTTAATTTTTTTTCATGTATAAGACTATAAAACACTACATGGGAAATGTGTGTGCATAATACCAGGCATGGAGCTATGGGAAAAGGCGTTAAAATGTTATGTGAGATACTTTATAAGCCCAAAGTTCTACTATAAGAGGACATTGCTCCAATTAATCTCCTCTTCTCCAATCCCATATATCTGCCATCTGTTCCATATAACACTCAGTTACAGGGGAAGAGAGAAGTGTCAAACAGTGTGAAATGTTTTATAATAATTAATTATGGTGATGATATTCCGGGCTCGTTATCTGACAGCCCTTCTGAGTGTATCAGTGTCTCCCATTGCCAGTAGGGTCTCTCTCTTGGCACTGGGTGTCACGTTCAGCTCTAATTCCCTCTGTCAGTTTTTCCAAAGGGGTTTCATTCCACGGGGCTTGTCCCTTGGGGCGGCAGAACAGCGAGCAGAGGTGATAGGGGAGAATGTATAGCTGGAGCCTACAGCACTTGGCATTCAGCACATTCTGCTTTACAATGAGACCTTATTACAGTTACTGCACTCACAATACATTGAGATCACTCTGTTGGGTAAATTATATTAAGCCTTGTCAGTTATAATCTCACTTGGCGATTGGAATATCCACTTTAATTAGGGTGGTTAGAAAGACAATTTCAAATAATAACCAGGCTTAATTTAACATTAATGACTACCAATCAGGGACTGGCAACCTTCAAGCGCTCAAGATTGGCACTGCGGAACTTGTACCCCCTAACATCCTCCAAATGGATCAGAAGGCATGATGGGATATGACTTTCTGCAACATCCATGCTTTTGGAAGAGAAGGATTGGCCCCTGGCATTGAAGGAAAAATAGGCGCCTCTATCTGGGATTGGAGGAAATTACATGTAATGATTTAATACTGATTTATATTTGGCTGAGCTCATATTTTGGGGACCCCTGGTAGCTATAGTATTTTATTAAGGCAGTACCCCAAAACCATAGATATCATATATTATATCAAAGTAAGGGCCATCAGGAGAGCCAGGGATGAGAGTTTATCTGATAGTATAGAACCCAATTATAACTTTCTATGTGCCATGATCCACTTTGGTGCTGGCAGAACTGTGCTTTTAAAGTGACCATCGCCAGGTCCTGCTCGGCTGTATTCCACTGTTCTTATGAGTCTAAGTAGACATTGGATCTACTGAAGTATTCTGGTTTTCATTGTTTTAATGGGCTGACATTGAACACTTTTGTATCTCGCCCATTGGAAGGTAGCAGCAGCCTTTCCCCTCAGGCTTTTTACTCAGATTTCACCTTCCACCAGGAGACATATCCTATAAAAATAAAGAATGTACCAGTGAATTATACTCCCCTAGATATAGAAGGATTGTGCTTAAAAAAAGTTGAGTCTTAGACTGATTTATTGAGAAATTCCACCCAAACCCCACTAGCCCCGCCCATCTGTTCCACTTCCTGCTGGCTGAATTCTCTGGATGTGCAGCACACTACACTGTAGGATAGGAACCAATCAGCAGCTAGGCTGACCTGATAGGGAACTGAACCCTGTCTGTGCTTGTGTGACTGCAGGGCTGTGATTGGCTCTCCCCCTCCTACTGTGCTTCTGGCAGGGACCATTAGGCCACACCCACCCCTCATTTCAAACTCGGACAGAGAACAGATAGGATCTATAGGGAGCTCCAATAAAGGGGCCATTTTTACAGATAGGATTAATTTTTAGCACAAAGTGAAACCAGCACCATTTGCCTACAAAATTAAGGTTTTTCCCATTCATCCAATATGTCTCCTTAAAATCAACCCACCCCTGAGGAGCAAAACATCAAGAAGTTGACCTTTTTTACCAACACATATTAAAATTGCTTACCTGTCAGTGTCATATTAATGAATCACCATGTCTGGACCTGGCATGGACTGGTGTTCAAAATAGGCCCTGGCATTTCAAGTACACAGCCCCCCCAACCCAATAAATAGTGAGTGTCTATGGCACCTTACAGCAGCCCCTCTGGCATTTGCCGGAACCCACAGATTGCCAGTCCGGGCCTGTCTAGGATTTCCCAGCAGTTGCCCTAGGTTCTATTGTTATGGCCTGGCCAATACATTATATAACTATGAAGCAGGGCCAGACTGGGGGGTGCAGGGCCCTCCCTAGGGTCCCCACACCCCCCAAGGTGCCTCACTGGTCCTGTCCCCCGCACCCCGCAGGGGCCCCTGCCACCCGCCCAACATCCTCCCCTCCTAGGGAGGACACCATTGGGCAGGGAAGTGGTAACAGGGATTGGGTCTGGGCCGCCGAGTGCCAGCAGGGCCAGGGCCCATCAGGATTTTTCCCAGTATTCCGCCCGCCCAGTCCGCCCCTGCTATGAAGACCTGGCTTTCAGGCTACAATATACTGATTCAAAGTACCAATTTTACATTCTGGATGTGAAACTTGGAAATCCTTTCTGAACTGACTCACTTGCGCTTTCCTTTTTATTTGCAAAATTGCACCAAAAATTCCCTACGGAAACCAAATAATTCATAATATGTAAAGTCGGTGCCATTTCCAATCACACTTTGCCATTTGTGATACTGGAAATTAAGATAAATACATGAAGAGTAAAGAGAAGAAGAGTAGGCGGCAGCGAGTGCTAAAACTGAAAGTGTGTGCAAGGGCTTCTGGGTAACAGGGGAGCAGGGTTTTCATTAGACCTAATATTGGCGGCGGATGGTAATTTGCAGAGGAGGAATGACGCCTTCACTAAACTTCTAGTATTAAAAGGCTCCTTGATAAAGAGGGGGAATTACTTGGCGAAATCTCCGTAGTCTCCTTAGTGCCGGGAAGTTCATTCCGAGTCTCAAGTATCAATATTGTATTGTGCCCGGCGTTTGAAATACAAATCTGCGCTTTTCCCCCTCAGAATCCGACCCTAATTGCAGAGTGAATGGAGAGCAGAGACTTAATAAGCTCCTACCCATTGCTTGTTTATTGCAGAGCCTCCCCGAGCCTCACAGCAGGGGAACGGAGGCAATTACGGCGGCTTTTGCCCACTTAGCACAAAAAAAAAACCAATCGCTTTCAGAATTGATATGTTTTGTAATTGTACTGAGTAAATACAGTTCTGTGATAGTGTTATTATTATTATTATTGGAACTGTTATTAAAAGAAATTTAAATTGATCAGGAAGGGACTGTTTATATTCTCTGCTCTGCTGGTTTTGACCGAAGGCACCTGATTAAACTGAATTCTGCTTCATTGTTTCAAGAGTCAGAACTAGAGGATAAAAAGGGATGAACAAATGCTATTTTCACTGAAAATGTTTAAAGAATGTATAACTGGGTGGGGAAGCACTGAAAGCACAGCAGTTAATATATTATGGATAACTATAAAAGTTTGTTTTGGGCATTACAGGAGAACCCCAGTGGGCTTAGTGGTCCTCCTAGGCCAGGGATCCCCAACCTTTCTTACTCGGGAGCCACAGTCAAATGTAAAAAGACTTGGGGAGCAACACAAGCACCATAAAAGTTCATGGAGGAGCCAAATAAGGGCTGTGATTGGCTATTAGGGGCCTTTATGCACCCTATCAGCTTACAGGGGGCTTTATTTGGTAGGAAATCAACCAAAACTTGCCCCAAGTCAGGAAATCAAAAATAACTCCCTGGTTTGGGGGCACTGAGAGCAACATCCAAGGGGTTGGGGAGCAACATGTTGCCCCTGAGCCACTGGTTGGGGATCACTGTTCTAGGCTATCCAGCCAGCTGACCTAAAGTCTCTGTCAGCACCATGACATATACACCAATAGTATATGCACCATGATATACTTCTCAATTCCCAATAAAGATAGGCCGTTGTACATTGGCACCCCTTGTAAGCCACTATGACTACTGCACCCCTTGGGTAATTATACAAGCAGTTGGAGACACTGTTGAGAACATATAGGAGAAAATGCAGTGGGAAGGAGAAGTGGAATGGGAGGGTTCAAAGTGACAAAGAGTAGGAAAGACGTTAGAATGGAAGGAATTTTTAGGATAAGACAAGTCAGTTGGCGACTAGAGTGATAGAAAACAAAAAGACTGAGAGATGATAGAAATGCTAAAGTTCTATCCAAAGGGAGAAGTTAAATGAAGAGCAGAAAATGACAGTAAAATTACCCTTTGTCTGAGGTTTCCTAAGGATCCCAACCACCACAGTCCAACCCTGAGAAACCTTGTGAATGAGGACTGCCTATTGATGGACAAGAACCTAATCATGGGGGGGAACATTTTAATTGTAATGAAAGAAAATAATCTAATTATCCTAGGCATCTGTAGTTAAGGGGCATGGTGGCCCCATGTCTAGAAGGTTTGGGATCCAACTAAGAATAAAGACTTTCTAACTGACCTATCATTTCTTTTTGTGATTTGCTTTATGTGATAATAGTTTTATAAATACTCTCTAAATGTGATGTCCCCGAGCTGTGGAGCTGCCCCTCCTGGGTGGGGGTTTCAACATGGAGGCCTGCTTGATCATATATTCTATTCTATATTCTAGTAACTATAGCAGGACACGGTATACCATGGTCTTTTATATCTGTACCCTTGATAAGGGGTGTGGGGGATTAAATGTTGACCTACACAAAGGGGACAAAAACAAAAATCCCTGCTCGTATATTCTTGTATTGACCTCTTTGATGCATTAACCATGTTGTTATTGTGTTTGCATTACTAGCTGTCTGCTTGGTGCTGGCTTGCATGATATTCCCAGACGGGTGGGACTCAGAGACCATCAGAGATATGTGTGGAGAGAAGACAGGGAAATACTCCCTGGGTGACTGTTCAGTGCGCTGGGCTTACATCCTGGCAATTATTGGGATCCTAAATGCCCTCATCCTTTCCTTCTTGGCCTTTGTCCTGGGCAACAGACAGAATGACCTTCTACACGAGGAGCTAAAGGCAGACAACAAAGGTAACCGTGAGTGAGTTGGGCGTCTCTTCAGCTGAGTGAGATGTAGTCTCCATTTTTTTCATTCAGTGTAACAAATTACTGGTTGCTTGGGTCGGGGAGCTGATTAATCATATAGCAGTGTCGGGTGGGGTAACTATAAAGGGAGCAGACCCTGTTATTGTGAGGGGTTTGGGGGGGGAAGGACATGGGGGAGGATCACTGGTTGTGAGAAGGATGGTGGTGGGGCCGTTAAACATACTTTTCTGAAGACTTTGGGATGTCCAGTTACACACAGTTTCTAATGTCTTTATCTATATCATAGTAACAGTTGATTTCAAGATCAACTTTCTTTTTAAAACTTTATTGGCTCTATAACAGTGATGTCAGATCCACTTGTATAATGAACTGATGAGTGCTATTGGCCATACTGAACAATACTGGACCACTTGTCCCAGTTGGGTTGGGACATCAGCAGTGATGAACCTACCAACACGGCTACGGTCACTTAGTACCCATGAAGGCAAGCAAGGTCTCAGCAGGCCCGGACTGGCAATCTGTGGGTTCTGGCAAATGCCAGAGGGGTTGCTGTAAGATCCCATAGACACTCACTATTTATTGGGCTGGGGGGCTGTTTGGGCCTCTGGGTACTTGGAATGCCGGGGCCTATTTTGAATCCCAGTCCAGACCTGGTTCTCAGCAGAATGACGTTGCCCATTGCTATATCACCCTTTATAGGTTGCAGTCTCTTATTTATTCTATTGCTAGCGTGCTGTCATTCTGTGCCAGCTTACATCAATATTGTGCCCCTCTGTGTGCCAAAAATACCCAGCTAATCCCATCATTCTTATCTGCCAGCCAGTTAGAAGTCTATGAATACCGAATGCATGACATGATCATGCTTGCTTTCTCCCCACTGTGAGCATATTGCCTCCAAATTGCCAAATAATTAGAATGTTCTGGAAGGAATAAACACTAAAAATTGTCTTTTATTTTTTTTATTTCAGATTTTGTTGGAACTGCGGTAAGTGAATGAAACTTATCCAACCCCCCCCCCAGCCCCCTGACTGTTCCTTTGTGTCCTCATCTCACCCAGCAAGTCCTTGTTCCATTATTGCTTTGTGTTTGTAGTTCTTCCTCCTCTTAAAGGGCCATCCATGATCGTTCTTGAGATAATGAATGCCTTTAGAAACCCTACTGGCCAAGATGGCTGCCTCTGCGCTGAGCAGGGATGATTTTAGGAGGATTTTGTAGGACAGGGCGAGTTTTTCCCATGAGCCTCTACCAGCACAGGGGGCCCTTTAAAGTATAAATGTAGATGAAAATACATATCATATTAAATAACATTCATGCATTAGGGATATACAACCTGCGGTCCCCAAGCTGTTGCTGAGTCTGAAGGTTGAGTGGTTGATACATTTTGACAACAGCAACAGGTTGGACATTACTGACTTATGGAACGTATCCCACAGATGTGGGCCCCCATGGAGCTTGGGTTTCACCTGTTGGTTAGAAAAGAGCATTGCAGCTAATAGTAGTAAGTATTCTGGTAGCTTCCATGACCAGAATGATGGAGGAGGTTTGAATGCATGCAAAAAGGTAGCTACTGCTCATGGACACTTTTCTGGGGTGGGGGTGGAAAAGTGGATGGGGGACAGTGAAGGTGTTGTGGCCCTTCAGCTGTAAGGGATGCAATAGTTCTGTAGGGATAAAAGTTGTGTCCGCTCTAATACTAGAACTGTAGGTGTAATTGCTGGTAGTGGCCACAAGAGGGGCATGGAATCCCCTGAAAGGTTCTAGAGAAGTGGGTGGACCCAACAAGGTATTAAAAGAAAGTATAGAACCCAATGTTCCTGACATCAGGAATAAAGCCAGAAGCCTGAGGTTCTAGACTCAGCGGCAGACCTGAACACTGCCATGTCCCAAAGGGGCTATATAGGCTATTTAGGCCTTGGGTACTTGAAATGCCAGGGCTTCCCATGAATCTCAATCCTGACTAGGGGTGTTCCCTTTCCTTGGAAAGAAATGCTGGCCTTCCTATATTTTCATATCTCTTTACTATCAGTAACACTGGCATCAGGCTTAATTTTGGCAGCCAGGCCAGTAGACAAGCGTAGTCCAGACATACTCAGTGAAGGCAAGGTGCCAAGTAGGCTTAGCCAGAGCAGGGTTAGCTGGTGTCATAGCTCCAGCTAAGTCCTGAGATATAGTGAGTGATTAAGGGCAGCTCTAGCCCCACCAAGGAGTAAGGTTACCAAAGGAGCAGAGCAGGGTAGAATTGTTACCCTAGTACAACAGGAATCCCTAGAGGCTTGTACTGGAGGGTTCTGGCCTGTAATGGGTGAGGGGGTGTTCCCTTGAAAGAAGGACTGGAGGTTGATGTGAGAATGGAAAGGGGGGCATCAGGAGTAGGGTGCCAGGACTAACACTGAATAACTCTGAGGCAAAGGAACCTGCCTGGGTGTGAACTGTCATAACTGTTGGTACCATGAATGGGATGAAAATGCATGTTGTTGCTTAAAAGGGAAATATCTCAAAAATGAACATTTAATATAAACCAAATCTCTCTGAAATAGGAAGCTTTCTAAATATAATCAATTAAAAATTCTGTACTGTTTAATAAATAATAAAGTTACTCCATGCTATCCCTCTCTCAGCAACCTGTCTCTCTTTGACTTTTGCATTAAGAGAATAGAGTTGAATTTTGATTGGCAGTTACATATAGTTACATAGGGTTGAAAAAAGACCAGAGTCCATCAAGTTCAACCCTTCCAAGTAAACCCAGCACACCCAACCCACACCTACCAATCTATACACTCACATACATAAACTATAAATACAACCACTAGTACTAACTGTAGATATTAGTATCACAATAGCCTTGGATATTCTGATTGTTCAAGAACTCATCCAGGCCCCTCTTATAGGCATTAACAGAATCTGCCTTTACCCCATCACTAGGAAGGGCATTCCCCAACCTCACTGCCCTCACCGTGAGGAAACCCCCTACGCTGCTTCAAGTTAGCTCTAATACATCCTATGGGGAGGGGGGGTTACATGCTTTACCTAGAAGATGTATTAGAGCTACTCTTTAAAAATAACCTGCTCTGATCCAAATCCTGTCTTTCTACATGCAGGATTTGTGCCAGAGTCAGTTCTTTTGTTAGATTTGCTGGTGCTGCAGTTGGTCATTTCAGTGAGCTCTACTGAAAGTAAGGTGAGCCCCCCTAAAAGATGTATTAGACTCCTGCATGAAGAGAGAAAGAAGACAGACAGGTTGCTGAGAAGGGGACAGTAAAGAGTAACTTCATAATTTCAAAACTTAACATAATATTTAATTCATTACATATAGAAAGTTTCTTATTTCCATGATATAAAGCTTATATTAAGTTTTCTTTTTGCGATAGTTCCCTTTCAAGAACTGCCTGTAGTTGTGCAGAATGAAAGGTTTGTTTGCTGCAAAGTCTTGTGATTTGGGATGATTCCCCTGGCAGCTAGCCAATGAGCACAAGGGGGCGTGATAGAATGAGAAACTGCAGTAAGGGAATGGCCAATGGGGTGTTTGTGTGGCGGTCTCCCCGTCATCCCTTCAGACTCGGTGAGTAGAGAAGAGTCTGGTTAGTTTTATAGCAAAGCAACAGCACAAAAGCCAACTGTAGTCAACGGGCTAAAATAAACAGCAGGTGGCGCTGTGTTGATTATATTAGCAGTGTTAAAACTTCTAATATCTTGAAAACTAAATAAAAAAAAAAAGTGTCAAGCAGAGAGGAGTGTATTGACTGCTGCTCTTCTCCAATGGAGGAAAGTTGTGGCCAAAATGTTATTGGTGAGGCTGATTGTGGGCTTAGAAAGATTAGGTTGGAGGTACCTTAGGGCAATACTGCCTGGTCGGAGACGTATATAAGCTGGTTATTACTGGAAATTAAATGAGGCACTGGTTCCCCTTTAGTTGGCCCATTTTAGCTCAAGGCTTATTGTAGGGAAGGGAATAATTGGTATATTCTGTGCCCCCCCAGCTCCCATCAGTGGTTTATGTTTTTTTGTTCCCCCAACCTAGTTGGGACCCCAGCCTTCCTGCGCTTCTCCTCTTTTCCTAACTCTCTGCATTGAAAGGAATAAGAGATTATTTACCACTATTTGTATTTCTTCTTCCTCCAGCCGTCCCTCCAGAGCAACCCTGTAGAAACCAGGGCAAACCTGGAGGGCTGGCAGCAAAAGGGTATCCCTCCTTCCTTCGGGGCTGGACTGACAGCTAACAGCTACCTAGCCAGGTATATAAGGACTATTCCTGCCCCCTATGGGCCACTGTGTGCTTGCCGAACATACGGGATCAGCTACAGATATCCAATGAGAATGCAGGCTTTCACAAGAAGAAAATAAAATAGTTCTCAGGGGGGTCGAGTTTATATCTGGGCCTCACCCACCCCGTATGTTCTTCTCTGCCGCCTCAGGCCCTCGGTGACAGTTAGCATATTAATGGAAGCAGGTTTGGGACAATGTTGTATGATCCAAATGGATCACGGTCAGGCAATCCAGATAGAAAGTCAGGGATCTCATCAGCTGACCCAAAAGCAACAATACCTGTAGCTCCCTCTGCTTCTCACGAGATCCACTCTATCGGGGAGAGATGGGCCAGTACTTTTTGACCATCCCCATAGCAACAAATTTTGTAAGACTCAATAATTCAGTTTAAATGGGAACTATAACCACGCATCCAAACTGTAGCAAATATTTATTAATTGAGATTAATAGTTTGCATTGTGTTTAATATATACATGGTATATTTATCATGATGTTTGGCAGAAGAAAATGCCAAATGTGTGACCCAAGCAGGACTGTATTATGTTCTCTGTAATAATAAAACAGTACCGGTACTTGATCCCAACTAAGATATAATTACCCCTTATTGGGGCAGAACAGCCCTATTGGGTTTATTTAATGGTTAAATGATTCCCTTTTCTCTGTAATAATAAAACAGTACCTGTACTTGATCCCAACTAAGATATAATTACCCCTTATTGGGGGCAGAACAGCCCTATTGGGTTTATTTAATGGTTAAATGATTCCCTTTTCTCTGTAATAATAAAACAGTACCTGTACTTGATCCCAACTAAGATATAATTACCCCTTATTGGGGGCAGAACAGCCCTATTGGGTTTATTTAATGGTTAAATGATTCCCTTTTCTCTGTAATAATAAAACAGTACCTGTACTTGATCCCAACTAAGATATAATTACCCCTTATTGGGGCAGAACAGTCCTATTGGGTTTATTTAATGGTTAAATGATTCCCTTTTCTCTGTAATAATAAAACAGTACCTGTACTTGATCCCAACTAAGATATAATTACCCCTTATTGGGGGCAGAACAATCCTATTGGGTTTATGTAATGTTTACATTTTTTTAATAGACTTAAGGTACAGAGATCCAAATTATGGAAAGATCCTTCTTCTTTGATTTTACGACGGGATAGAAAGGGGGAATCACCTTGGATACCCAGGAGGCACCACATGATCACAAAAAAGTCCTTTGTTGTTCAGTTGTTGCTGTATTTGCAGATACAAAGGGTTATGGCAGCAGGGACAGATGCCTAGAGATGTTAAGAGGAATAAGATATTACTCTGCCCACACTGAGCTCTAGAGAAAGAGGTCCCTGAGGGGAGGGTGACCCCTGGTGGCCAGATAAGACAATAGCACCTTCTGATGATAATGACTAAAATGAAGCAATAGTTAGAAACCAGTGTTTCCTAACCCTCTCCCCGGGCCCCTGTAACGGTGCTTTATCCTCAGGGCTGAATTCATTAAAGTAGATGAGTCACTCAAATTGACCTACCAGTGCTGCCGTCAGCATATCTTTATAATATATATAATTAATCATACGCTGATTGGGGGGTTGGGTTACTATATTGGTTCTAGAATCTAGAGCAGTGGCTCTAGAAACTCTGGTAAAATACCAATCGGGTGATAATCATAGTTATGGTTCTAGCCCTACCTATTATCTTTCAGTTGGCCAGATGCCCTGGGAATAGGGTTTTTCTGGAAA
Organism: Xenopus tropicalis; assembly: GCF_000004195.4. Lineage (NCBI taxonomy): Eukaryota > Metazoa > Chordata > Amphibia > Anura > Pipidae > Xenopus > Xenopus tropicalis. The sequence continues at coordinate 139,043,231 of NC_030680.2, forward strand.
TAAATACCGTCATTCCTATATTTTTATGCATTTTCCCAGTTAATAACATTGGCATCAAGCATCGTTTTTCATTCATTCATTGGCTAGGTGGAAACCCTACCTGGGATAAGGAGAACTGAACCTGACTTAGGGCAAATGCATCTTCTCATATGTTATTGAAGGAAACGGGCATAATCAGTATCACGTGTAACATTGTGCATATGTGTGCAGCTGGGGTGTGGGATATATGTCTGCATGGGGGAATAAATTGATACATGTGGCAATTGTTACTTCACAGCTAGTTGATATGCAGCTCGTACAACAACCAATGAACCTATTGTCTATACATAAACACAGTGCCAATTCCATATATAATGCCCCCAGAACACACGGCAGGATAAATACAGTGCCAATTCCATATATAATGCCCCCAGAACACACGGCAGGATAAATACAGTGCCAGTTCCATATATAATGCCCCCAGAACACACGGCAGGATAAATACAGTGCCAGTTCCATATATAATGCCCCCAGAACACACGGCAGGATAAATACAGTGCCAGTTCCATATATAATGCCCCCAGAACACACGGCAGGATAAATACAGTGCCAGTTCCATATATAATGCCCCCAGAACACACGGCAGGATAAATACAGTGCCAATTCCATATATAATGCCCCCAGAACACACGGCAGGATAAATACAGTGCCAGTTCCATATATAATGCCCCCAGAACACACGGCAGGATAAATACAGTGCCAATTCCATATATAATGCCCCCAGAACACACGGCAGGATAAATACAGTGCCAGTTCCATATATAATGCCCCCAGAACACACGGCAGGATAAATACAGTGCCAGTTCCATATATAATGCCCCCAGAACACACAGCAGGATAAATACAGTGCCAGTTCCATATATAATGCCCAGAACACACGGCAGGATAAATACAGTCCCAATCCCATATATAATGTCCCCAGAACACACGGCAGGATAAATACAGTGCCAATCCCATATATACTGTCCCCAGAACACATGGCAGGATAAATACAGTGCCAATCCCATATATAATGCCCCCAGAACACACAGCAGGATAAATACAGTGCCAATCCCATATATAATGCCCCCAGAACACATGGCAGGATAAATACAGTGCCAATTCCATATATAATGCCCCCAGAGCACATGGCAGGATAAATACAGTGCCAATTCCATATATAATGCCCCCAGAACACACAGCAGGATAAATACAGTGCCAATTCCATATATAATGCCCCCAGAACACACGGCAGGATAAATACAGTGCCAATCCCATATATAATGCCCCCAGAACACATGGCAGGATAAATACAGTGCCAATTCCATATATAATGCCCCCAGAGCACATGGCAGGATAAATACAGTGCCAATTCCATATATAATGCCCCCAGAACACACAGCAGGATAAATACAGTGCCAATTCCATATATAATGCCCCCAGAACACACAGCAGGATAAATACAGTGCCAGTTCCATATATAATGCCCCCAGAACACACAGCAGGATAAATACAGTGCCAGTTCCATATATAATGCCCAGAACACACGGCAGGATAAATACAGTCCCAATCCCATATATAATGTCCCCAGAACACACGGCAGGATAAATACAGTGCCAATCCCATATATACTGTCCCCAGAACACATGGCAGGATAAATACAGTGCCAACCCCATATATAATGCCCCCAGAACACACGGCAGGATAAATACAGTGCCAATCCCATATATAATGCCCCCAGAACACATGGCAGGATAAATACAGTGCCAATTCCATATATAATGCCCCCAGAGCACATGGCAGGATAAATACAGTGCCAATTCCATATATAATGCCCCCAGAACACACAGCAGGATAAATACAGTGCCAATTCCATATATAATGCCCCCAGAACACACAGCAGGATAAATACAGTGCCAATTCCATATATAATGCCCCCAGAACACACAGCAGGATAAATACAGTGCCAATTCCATATATAACAGCTCCATCATGTTTGTTTGGGGAGACTTAGACTCCCCCAGCTTTTATGCAACTCCGCCCATGCACCCAGGTTTGATATATGGGAAGGTCTAACCCTTTCTCTCTCTTTCTTTGCAGAGGATATAAACTTGAGGAAAACCAAGTGAGACACTAACCCCCTCTACAGCGCAGAACCACCATCTCCTGGCTCCCCCTTATTCTATGAGTATTGTAAAGCCCTCGCCCTGTCTTGCTCTCCTGTGCCACACTGCCTTGGGCCCCTCTAGTAAATTCTGGTACCGCATCTCAGTCTTGAAGAGAATTCTCCCCCATCCAACACGGTGCCTGCACTGCGATCAGACTCAAGCCCCCTTCGCTTTGGAAGAACCAGCAACGCTACCCCACTTCCCCCCCCCCCTTTCTCCCGGCTATAACCATGGATGTACATAGGAGACAGAGGGTGCCATATTTCAAAATCAAACATTGTTTACCCAGAATCCTCTGCTTTTTTGCCCCTAAAAATGAAAAAACAAAATGGCGTCTTTATTAGACCACTTGACCTAACTTTGCAGTTTTGTAAAGAAATTTATGCTGGGGGAAGGATTAAACCATTTATACCTCTTGGCACCAATCGAACTTGAGTTCCCCCCCCCCACCCCCAAAAAAAGGATGTTTTATTTAGCACTGAAAATAAAAGGAAGAAACTTTCCGCCATCTTTGTACATACAGGAGCAGAGGACAGGCCGATCTTTGGCGCAAGAGAATCAACCGGCCAATCAGGAACTGCCTTTTGTACAGTGCAAGGTGTCCGTCTACAGAACTGGTTGTTATTTTTATTGTAATTTGGTCTTTATCTTCTCATAACAGGGTAAAAACAACAAAAAAAAATGGGATTCTAGCTACATGTTACATTAGCACTACTGAGTCGGAACTGTGTCTTTTTTAAGCATTTCTTGGGGAAAGAGGTGAAAGAGGCACCGTCAGCGAGGAAGGCGTTCTGCGTCTCTAAACAAATCAAATATCCTCAGGTGGATAAAAAAATTACCCTCGAAACCAAATTTATAGTAGAATAGCACGTTTATTACATTAAAAAATGAAAATTATGCTTTTTTTCCATATATTGAAGATATACGTTAAATTATGGATACATTTTATTAACAGAGCGCCAATGTATTATTGCAGCAATGTACAGTAAGGAAGCGAAACGCCTGAGTATTAGTAAAGAGTGAAGAGTATTATTATGGGATATTATGGAGTTCTTTGTGCTGCGGGAAGCAGTAAAAGGGAAAATATACTGCATTATAATATATCCTCCTTTATTTTCCCTTCTATATACAGTAAGGATGAAGGCATAGCTTATTGTGTGCAGGAAATCAATTGCTGATATTTTATATATAAGTGAGAACTTCCATATTGCTTGCCTCACTATACATTGCTGGTGCAGCAGCTCCCCTAGTGGTCATAGAAAATGTGCCATATCCTGGGAATTGTATAGGGAATGCCTTGACTTGGCAATTCATAAAGGCAATAATGCAGATTGGGAATGTTTAGTGCACACAGTAGGTCATGCACCCAAATATTACTGTATATTAAAGTTAAAATAAATGAAAAGCTAAGGTTTACTTAAATATAGGGGTTGTTTTCCCCTTGGAAGGAAAAATATTACCAAAAATGATTAATTTTCTGTGTAGAGTCTCTAATGGATAATTGTTTTACCCAACAGTATCACAGGTTCCAATGTATTGATATTCTGGGGGCCATTATACAGCATTATATACAGCAGGCCGGGGTGACATGAGATAGTAGAATTGTATAGTCAGACTGCATTTGTCTCACTCGTAATATGTGCAGAGGCCCAAGCTCCTCTCTTCCCAACAACATCAGTGTAAGCTGAAAGTAAGGAGGAGAAGGAAGGGGTGACGGGGACCAGGGTGGGTGGCATGGCTGCAGGTAGAGGGAGGAGGTAGGAGAGCAAGGGTGCAGAAGAAGACAGGGCTTCTCTCTTCCCAACAACATCAGTGTAAACTGAAAGGAAAGAGGAGAAGGAAGGGGTGTCGGGGACCAGGGTGGGTGGCATGGCTGCAGGTACAGGGAGAAGGTAGGAGAGCAAGGGTGCAGAAGAAGACAGGGCCGTAGTAAGGAAGTGAGAAAACTGTGGAAGGAAAGGAACTAGAAGCACAGTCTGATGGTGGGAAAGAAAGGGAGCAGTGGGAGAGAGAACTGCAGGCAGTAGAGGAAAAGAGCACTGCAGAATGGAGACTGAGCCAAAGTAAGGGCTGAAGTACAGGGAGGAAAGGAAGAGCAGAGGAGAAGGTAGGAGAGCAAGGGTGCAGCAGGGAACAGTAGGGAAGTGAAACCAGAGGCTGTGGGACTAGAAGGTTGGTCTGATGGTAGGAGCGAAAGGAGGAAGAAGAAGAGAAGACTGCAAAATGGAGACAGAAGGTTGAGCAGAAGGGAGGGATGAAGGACAGGAGGCTGCTCTGCAAATAGGAGGAAAGGAAGGGCTGAAGGTCGGGGGGGTCAGGGGAGCAAGAGTGCAGGTAGGAGTGGAAAAGCAGAAAGGAAGGGCTGAAGGACAGGAAGGAAGAAATGCAGGAGAAGAAGGAAGGACTGAAGGACAGAAAGGCTGGACTGCAGGTACAGGTGTGTAAAGGAAAGTCTGAAGGACAGAAAGGCTGGACTGCAGGTACAGGTGTGTAAAGGAAAGTCTGAAGGACAGAAAGGCTGGACTGCAGGTACAGGTGTGTAAAGGAAAGTCTGAAGGACAGAAAGGCTGGACTGCAGGTACAGGTGTGTAAAGGAAAGTCTGAAGGACAGAAAGGCTGGACTGCAGGTACAGGTGTGTAAAGGAAAGTCTGAAGGACAGAAAGGCTGGACTGCAGGTACAGGTGTGTAAAGGAAAGTCTGAAGGACAGAAAGGCTGGACTGCAGGAGAGGAAATGAAGAGAAGAGAAGGAAGGGCTGCGGGAGAGTAAGGCAGGACTGAAAATTGGAGAAGAAAGAATAAGCAGAAAGTAAGGACAGAAGGAAAGGATGGCAGCACTGCAGGCAGGAGAGGAAAGGACAAGCAGAAAAGGAAAGGCTGCAGGCATGAATGGTTTGGGTACCATCTTGTCTGTCTTTGTAACCATCAGGGTATCAGTAATGCAAATGGTAAGTGTTGTTTCCATCCCACCTGCAGCAAGGCTTTTGTATAACTGGGTATTGGCTGTACGTTGTGTTGTTAGGGCTCCCTACACTGAGGCACGTGTGTGTTGGAATTAGTTGGATGGCCATTTATCTGTGAGAACACACTGAGAGGAAGGAAGGGACACAAAGCATCACACTTTGTGGATTTGCACAAAAAACAAAGTCTGAGCCACAAAATTAGTGATTTAACGACAAACAAATGCTAAATGTCAGGCTCGGAGTCAGATACCGGTGATTCTAGTTTCACCATCAGGAAATCAGCTTCAAGGGGGCATTCACCTAAACGTTCATCTTAAAAGTTTGTTGTAGGCAAAAGTAACCTTGATATTGACTTTTTTTTTTTAATTTACATTTCTTCAATTATTTACATTCTACCACTCTCCGGCCTGGGATTTCAACTGCTTTATGGTTGCTAGGGGTCACCGATTAGCAACCAGAAATAGTTCAGAAAGTCAGGTTGGTTTTCAAACTGTGTCCGTGTTGTGTTTAATAAAACACTTCTCTTCCTAACGTGTCTGCTGTCATTTTCTATTCCACACTGCCCATTATTTATTGCTTATAGTTTAGGAATTATTTTCCTTTCTCTTCTGACACTTTAAATGGGGGTCACTGACCCCAGCAGCTCAAAACTACTGCTCTGTGGGGCTACGGTTTTATTGATATGGAGTGTCCTAGACATTGGTATTGTAGGTAATTTAGAGCTAAGACAAATAAGTTATAGAACTGCCCTTCCCTTGCATAAAGGAAACAACAAAGTTCCAATGGATTTTAGAACAGTAGAAAGGTCTTTGTTATCCCTAGTTGAGCACAGGAAGTTTATTTGAGTCATGGCGGCCATCTGGGTCCCCTATATATTAGGAGATACAGGTATCGGACCACTTACCCGGAACCCATTATCCAGAAAGTTCTGAATTACGGAAAGGCCATCTCCCATAGACTCCATTTTAATCAAATGATTAAACATTTTTTTTTAAATTTCCTTTTTCTCTGTAATAATAAAACAGTACCTGTACTTGATCCCAGCTAAGATATAATTACCCCTTATTGGGGGCAGAACAGCCCTATTGGGTTTATTTAATGGTTAAATGATTCCCTTTTCTCTGTAATAATAAAACAGTACCTGTACTTGATCCCAACTAAGATATAATTACCCCTTATTGGGGGCAGAACAGCCCTATTGGGTTTATTTAATGGTTAAATGATTCCCTTTTCTCTGTAATAATAAAACAGTACCTGTACTTGATCCCAACTAAGATATAATTACCCCTTATTGGGGCAGAACAGCCCTATTGGGTTTATTTAATGGTTAAATGATTCCCTTTTCTCTGTAATAATAAAACAGTACCTGTACTTGATCCCAACTAAGATATAATTACCCCTTATTGGGGGCAGAACAGCCCTATTGGGTTTATTTCATGGTTAAATGATTCCCTTTTCTCTGTAATAATAAAACAGTACCTGTACTTGATCCCAACTAAGATATAATTACCCCTTATTTAGGGCAGAACAGCCCTATTGGGTTTATTTCATGGTTAAATGATTCCCTTTTCTCTGTAATAATAAAACAGTACCTGTACTTGATCCCAACTAAGATATAATTACCCCTTATTGGGGCAGAACAGTCCTATTGGGTTTATTTAATGGTTAAATGATTCCCCTTTTCTCTGTAATAATAAAACAGTACCTGTACTTGATCCCAACTAAGATATAATTACCCCTTATTGGGGCAGAACAGTCCTATTGGGTTTATTTAATGGTTAAATGATTCCCTTTTCTCTGTAATAATAAAACAGTACCTGTACTTGATCCCAACTAAGATATAATTACCCCTTATTGGGGCAGAACAGCCCTATTGGGTTTATTTAATGGTTAAATGATTCCCTTTTCTCTGTAATAATAAAACAGTACCTGTACTTGATCCCAACTAAGATATAATTACCCCTTATTGGGGGGCAGAACAGTCCTATTGGGTTTATTTCATGGTTAAATGATTCCCTTTTCTCTGTAATAATAAAACAGTACCTGTACTTGATCCTAACTAAGATATAATTTATCCTTATAGGAGGCAAAACAATCCTATTGCGTTTAATTACTATTTAAATAATGTTTTTAGTAGACTTTAGGCAGGAGATCCAAATTACGGAAAGACCCCTTATCCGGAAAACCCCAGGTCCCGAGCATTCTGGATAATGGGTCCCATACCTGTACCTTGGCCTTGACATAGTACTAAATGTCATTGGGATGTCACCATCCCAATGACCATTGAAGACTATCAGGGGCCTAATGGACACTACAGGCTTTCACATAATTCTGCTAAACCCCATACAGGTCAGTAAGTGAAGTCTGACCGTGAGCAGATTATGATAGGCTACAGCTTTGTACAGCAGTCAGGTTGGATTGCATAGTGTTTAATGATCCTTCGGGTCACCATTAAGCAGAAGTCTTCAGGTCCCCCTTGTGGGTAAATATTTCAGCAGTTTTTGTCTCAAAGCGCCTTTTATGGTCCAATATTTGTTATCGGTCGTAGTCATAGTCTTTATGGAAGTCGGATAGGGGTTGTGACCTGAGCACTGTAAAAAATGCCATTAACCTTACTTTAGCCCCCCATTAGTGCTTTGCAAATGTCTATTCTCCTTTATGTTGGTGTAGAGCAGTGATCCCCAGCCAGTGGCTCCGGGGCAACATGTTGCTTACCATTCCCTTGTATGTTGCTCCCAGCGGCCTCCGAGTAGGTGCCATTATTAAATCTCTGACTTGGAGACAAGTTTTGGAAGCCATCAGAGGACCTGACCTCCTGACGATAGGTAGCTCGGGAGACTCCTCTACTCAGGGTTGGACTGGCCCATTGAATGACCACAACCACACCACTGTAACAGTGGCCATACACATAGAGATGTAGCGAACTGTTCGCCGGAGAACTAATTCGCACGAAAATCGGGTGTTCGCAAGTTCGCAAGTTCGCGAACTTTTAGCGAAGTTCGCAATTTTGGGTTCGCCTTAGCTGGAGCCAAATTTTGACCTCTCACCCCAGAGCCAGCAGATACATGGCAGCCAATCAGGCAGCTCTCCCTCCTGGACCACCCCCGGACCACTCCCTTCCATATATAAACCGAAGCCCAGCAGCCATTTTACATTCTGCCTGTGTGTGCTTGATGAGTTAGCATAGGGAGAGAGCTGTGCAGGGGTTTGAGGGACAGTTTAGGTAGCTTTTCTGACTAGTAATCTACTTTCTACTGCTCTGTATGTAGCTGCTGGGGACAGCTCTCCTGCTGATCTCATTTGCTGTAACCCAATACGTTACACATAGTAGTGACATTGCATTGCAATAAAATCACCTGAGCGATGTTTTTCCACCAGCAATAATATATTCCGTATCCAGTACTGCAGCGTTTTGTCTTTGCGTGTGAACTTGAACGGGTTCGCGAACTTTTTTTGTGAGGTTCGCTACATCTCTACATACACATACCAATTACAATATTTCCTTCGACCATTGACGTTCAGGGATGAATTGTCAGATATTATTGGATATAATAGGGATTTTACCTCCACCTGACGATTCAGCCCTAAACAAAGATTTTGTTTGGTCGCCTTCAATGGCACCCAATTAAAATCTTTTGTACCGCCCAATCAACGAGACAATCAACGAGACGACCGATATCCGAAGCTTTTGAGATATCGGTCGTCTCATTGATCCGCCATACACGCACCGAATATTGTACGATAATATCTGTGCGTGTATGGCCAGCTTTAACATCTTTCCCGCCCCCCCCAACATGAAAACTTGATAAGCAGCACAAGGACCTGGGGTGACGGCTTGACTTATGGGCAAGGCTCGCTGGGATTTCTCCTGGTTTGTGGATCAGTCCCTGCAATACTGGGGGTCCAGCAATGTACAGGCTGCAGTAGAGCCCTGCAAAGAGATCATCTTTGGGCAATAGAAAGATCTTGTTCTGTGTCCCAGTAATACTCCAGACCACTGTTAACTGTTAACACTGTCTATCCCCCCCCCACCCCAACATGAAAACTTGTTGATATCCAGCACAAAGACCTGGGGTAATAACTTCCATTATGGCCAAGGCTCACTGGGATTACTCTTGGTATCCCAATGGGCCAGTCCAACCTTGAGTAGGAGTCTCCCAGTCTCAGTCTCCGTCTCCCCACCGACCTGATCCAGGACCTACTGTATGTACACTGTTCCTTCGGCCAAGCACACCTACAGATTGCTCGACAATCATTTTAGATTGAGGTGACCTCTATTTACACAAAGGTTGATCATCTGGTTCAAAAGAAACCAAGAGAGTCAGATATTACCCATATCTAAGGGCCCAGGGCTATGTAGATCAAATGTTTCCATGCTCTCGTGCCCAACATCAGGACCCCCCTAGCGAATAACAGTGTCTGATATACATAAAATATAGCCCCCCCCCCCGTGTTATTATGGGTACCAGGAGCAGCAAAGTGGCATTAATCTCAGGCCTTATCATGGTACCATAAGGGAGACTCTCTCTGACAGATCCTGTGTCTGTAGGTAAATAATGATTATGGTAATAATACATCCCTGGATACACACACACACACACAACTGTATTAATTACTTTAAATTCATCTCAAACCTTAAACCGAGAAGAATAATTAGGTTGCTATAGGCATATGACTGTTGCCATGGAAACTTTGCAGTGGTTGCCATAACAACGCTGATGCTGGCTCCCTGCTCTGTCAGCACATGGTGTGGAGGTGGGCTTGCCAGAAAGTAGGTAGCAGCAGCAGCAGGGAGCGGGGGTTAATTAAAGTGAATTCTCCCAGGAGCGAGGGATCGTGTCACATGTAATTGACTAGCGTGTACACATTGTAATTACACATGTTCGTTAGCTGGGTTATGCATCGTGTTCCTGCAGCCAATCATAACATCAGTCTCAAGTCAATTCACTGTCATTTCGGTATAAAAACCAACCCACACGTTTGATTAATGGGAGGCAGAAGCAAAGATGGGGGTTAGTTATAACCATAGCAGAGACAGAAATTGCCTCCAGGGGGTGCCATTGCAATTGTTTCAGTACATGTTCTTTTGTTATTAGATGTCGCCGTAGGCCATTGGTCACAAACTATGGGGGTGACTCAGGGAAGTGGAGAATAAGCCCAGTTTGATGGGCAACTAGGGTGACATTTGTGGGCGAAGGCGCATTTACCATTGTGGATAGTACTGGAACTATAGTGGATAGGGTTGCCAACTTTTTTGTAATTAAATACCGCCAATGGGCAGGGGAAATGGGCAGCGCATAGGCGCAACAATCCTTAGAAGGGGGAAATCCAGCAGTGGCTTATAGGCTATTACAAATTTTATAATTCCCGCCATGGCCCTGGCTAATGGTTTACCTGCTGGGCCGGTCAAATACCATATTTATCATTGCTGTGTGCTAAGGAGCAACAGAACCAACAGAGTCTGGGGGGGGGGGGGATGTGGTGCCACCATGACAGCTCTACACTGCCCCCTGGAGCCGCAGTACTGACAATAAATGGCACTGGCCTGACCGTAGGACAGGATTGGCCTGTGCACTAGGAATCATTAGAACTAGAAAGCCAAAAACCTAAAAGAGGTATTTGCTATCGGCTACCCACAGTCCTTTGGAGTTCACCAAAATCCTTTATTTTCTGCCTTGGTGAAGAAATGCTGGTGTTAAGTGGCCCAGGGCCCATGTGCACTTAGACTGTAAGCTCTATGGGGCAGGGAACTCCTTCCTCTTGTCTCTTTAATACCCAGATACCCTCCTCTCCTTGTTTGGCTCCTGACAATGCCATTGCTCTCCCTCACCTCCCAGCTCAGGGGTCTGCTGAACTAGTGCATGGAACCACTTGTAGAGGCAGATAGGACTCCTGTTCCAGGCTCATTAACCCCTTTCTCCCATGTGTATGGGTCTTTTCTTGTTGTTTCTGCTTGGACTTGCCCCCCTACTAGACAAATGCCTCTATTGCCTACCCCTAGTTCCAGTCCTGGGGCTAAATGCACAGAAAATATATGGGCAGCCACACATGGGCTATAAAATACCCTATAAACCAGACCAGATCTCTTCCTTTCTCCTGACAACTTCCTCGACTGGATCATGGTGGGAAACTGACCAGCAGGTGGCACTGTTGTAACAAAAATCATTCATATTAACAGTACTTATTCCCCATAACATTTTGGAATGTGAAATTAAAAAAAAAAATTCTGAATGTAAATTGAAAATGTGCTTAGAATAGCACCCAGTTTTACATTTACTTATCCTCAACTGGACAATGTATATTCTCAACGAATCCATGCTTTCTACTTTGTGGCAAAGGTTTGGAAAAGCTCTTATTTCAGCATAACAATACCCCATGCACGCAGCCTGATACAGACAGTAAGCTTACGTAGATTGGAGGGAAAGAACTTGATTGGCCTAAATAGAACCCTGAACTCAACCCAACTGAACCCATGTGGGACCACTTGGAAAGTCAAGTGCAAGCTAGGCCTTATCTACTAATGCTCTTGGTGCTGAATGGAAGCAAAACCCACCAACAATGTCCCAACATTGGGGGAATCATCCTAGAAAAGATGGGGGGCTGTTATAGCAGTGAAAGGAGGAGCAACTTCATATTAATCCTCTTGGTTTGGGAATGAGATGTTGCACAGGCTCCCCCATATGTCCCCCCCAAGCAGCACCAAGTATAAAGACCAATACTTAGGGGCAGATTTATCAAAATGTGAGTTTAGAGCTTAATACATAAAAACTCACCCACGTTCTATTCATTCCTATGAGATATTTAGAAGTGTATTTATCAATGGGTGAAAGTTAGAACTCACTATTTGATAAATACGCTTCTAAATATCTCATAGGAATGAATAGAATGTGGGGGAGTTTTTATGTATTAAAGGAACAGTAACACCAAAAAATGAAAGCTTTAAAGTAATAAAAATATAATGCACTGTTGCCCTGCACTGGTAAAACTGGTGTGTTTGCTACAGTAACACTACTATAATTTATATAATAAGCTGCTGTGTAGCCACGGGGGCAGCCATTCAAGCTGGAAAAAAGGAGAAAAGGCACAGGTTACATAGCAGATAACAGATAAGCTCTGTAGAATACAATAGTGTTTTATCGGTTATCTGCTATGTGCCTGTGCCTGTGCCTTTTCTCCTTTGAATGGCTGCCCCCATGGCTACATAGCAGCTTATTTATATAAATTATAGTAGACTTTCTGAAGTAAACACACAACTTTTACCAGTGCAGGGCAGCAGCACATTATATTTTAGTTACTTTTATACACTTTCATTTTTTGGTGTTACTGTTCCTTTAAGCTCTACATTCACATTTTGATAAACCTGCCCCTTAAGGTGAGAAATCCAAAGGAAAGTTAATTCTTCACCCTGCACCCGTGTCCTAACTGGAGCCACCGCCGCCGGATCTCATTTACACAGAACAGCGCTCATTTCTTAAGGTAAGTATTTTATTATCAAAATTATTACATCTCTTTTGAAAGATCAAATGTTACATCGTTGTGTAAAAACCGCACGTGAGTGATGAAACTGCAGGCACCTCCCCCCCCCCCCACGCCTCGCGCCACGAGCCATATTTACGGACTATTTCTGCCGACTGGGGTGGAAAAAAAAAATACCCCCAAGATCCCAGTCGTGTTTTTTTGAGGCGATGCGTCATGGCGTGAAGCGAAGCGCAAAGAGGTCCCTGCCATTTAAACCCTGTGATGTTTATACACACATAATATACAGTATACAAGAAGACCCAAAACAAGGGTGATACTATTTCCATCCCTAACCAGTCTCACAGTTGTACAGCTTTGGAAAAGAGGCGACAAGTTTATGTTTTTTTTTTCGTTTTTTTTTGTGCAATTTTTTTTCTAAGAACAAAAAAAAATAAAATAATGATTTTATACTTGTCTCAGTAATGATTAAAATCGCTCCCTCCTAATCCAAGGGACACCCGATTCCTATTTCAACGGAGAAAAGCCAAAAAAAAAAAAATGTTTTGTAACAGTCACCGAAAAACGTAGAAAAAATAAAAAATAAATCTGAAAAGACAACTGCGCTTTGGAGATCTGGAGAGGGAGAAAAGACGGAGATAAGGAGTGAGAGGGAAGAGGTAAAGACTCACAGCATTATCTTGCCTGAAAGGAGAAACTCATTGTAGCACCGTGGATTATAACGTCTGTATTATGAGCTAGCATATAACTGAATATAAAATCAGATAAATAAAAATATCTAACTGCCTGATGTCACTTGGGGAAGAAACATGGCGCCTCACCAGGTAACGGCAAACCGTGGCTGCCCGCGGGGGGAGCTTTAGCCCAGGTTGCCCATAACAGAATGAGCCATCCCATTGGAAGATATAACGGTTTACATTCATGTGACTACCAGCGCTAGTATGGCGGAACAGTACGGGGGGGGGGGACATCAATACGTTCTTGTACAGTTAAAACCCCAAATAATCTCCTTTAGAGAAGAAATAACATCTGTAAGAACCTTCTACAAATCAGTCGCTTTATACAGAAGGCCTGGGAAAAGCAGATCTACTGAAAACCCCCCAGGGGAGGCCACTGGGACCAAAGGCCTGCGTTTGGGGTTGGCAGGAGGGAATACAGTGGCTTTAATGGAAGCTAAGGGTTGCTCGGTGGGGAAAGTTACCTTTATAACATTCACAAATAGATCATTTCATACAAACTGTCTCGCCTTCTGGAAAGTTGTATCTAGGCCCATTTTTGGAGCTACAAGGACATGATAGGTGCAGGTTTGTACCCACTGCCATTTCTCAGATGCCTTGAATGGGGTTCAGATGTGCCCCCTGGAGAGATTTTCATGACCAACTTGCCCCAATGGCCCCATTACAATCTTCATTAGACATTAATATAATACACAAGAGTCATGTTGTAAAATATATCCTTAGAAATGGTGCTTAGTGATGTCATTCAAGCCACATGATGTGTATGATAATAATGGACCCCTTGTAAAATGAGAATATTCAAAAGTTACCTCAGAGTTTGACGACCTGTATAAAAGCACTCTGCACTTTTACAATAGGGGGTCCATTATTCAATATAAAATGTGAGATCTTTATGAATGTTACAAAGAATTCTTTGTTTCAGGAGCAACATTAATTCTGACTAAAATGCCAAAGAATTGGTTGAAAAAAATAAAAAAGTTTCTGAAATCGCTTCACCCAGGCACTGACGCACTACCATACAAACCCGTGACCAGTTGGCGTATAAAGCCACAAACCCTCTATATATAAGCACCATAGATGCTCAATAGGATGCTCCAAGGTTTCAGCCAACATACCAGCGAGCAGACGTTTCTTCAATTGGCAAAAACACATTAATGAGGCGCCTCTATGGCCATTTTTAAGGTGGTCATACATCATCAGATCCGCTCGCTTGGCGATCTTCTCCCGATATCCCCACCTATGGGTGGGCCATATCAGGAGAATGCAGGCTAATTCGATCGTTTGGCCCTGGGGCCAAACAATCGAATTATAACGACGGGTATAGGCAAAGTCGGTCCGGGGACCGCATAAATGAGCCGGATGCGGTCCCCAATCCGACTAGATTTTCTAACCTGCCCGATCGATATCTGCTCGATTTCACGCCAGATATCAGTAGGGCAGGCCCGTTAGTAGTGCCCATACACGGGCCGATTAGCTGCCGAAACGGTCTAAGGGACCAAAATCGGCAGATAGAATCGTCCTGTGTATGGGGACTTTAAGATGCAAACATGAGGTCTGGGGCCTTCCTTTGGTTAAAGCAGCAAAGACACATGGAGAATGCAGCACTTAAATGACATAGTTCCTGTGTCTGAACCTGCTAAAATTATGGGCTTAGACACAGAAACTGTCTTTATGGAGCATCCAGAATCGAGTCAGTATCAGGACTGGTTCTCCCAGGATCCACCAAAGAACCTGACAATTATGCTTATATGGTTTAAATGGGCTTATGGTGGGAATTAGAAAGGGCTGATGGGAAATGCTCAATGGTAGGGCCTCTGGTAGTCTGACTGGCCAAAATCGAGCCACACTTCCCTTCACACTGTGCTGTGCTGCTTAGAAAACAATATGAAATCAGGCCTTGATGCCAACTTGAGATACTGGCTAAACTCTGTCCTACATCAGGATCCTTCCTGGTACAGAAGAATTAACTGGAACCCTTAGCACACTGGACGCTGGGGTTGAACAGCTCGCAGCTCTGCATTTAAGGGTTTGTACATAAGTGCATTTAACTTAAAGATTTTTTTAACAATGGGGCAAAAAGCCCAGACCTGTAATACATTTTTTTTTGTGTTCGGCCATGAACGTGCTTTCTATTGACTCCCCACATATACACAGCAAGCAGTCAGCCTGATCTTTTCTTGCCTTGGCACCAGTTGGGCAGCAGAGAGGGTACACTGTACCACATATGGGTT
The DNA here is from genome assembly GCF_000004195.4 of Xenopus tropicalis. Lineage (NCBI taxonomy): Eukaryota > Metazoa > Chordata > Amphibia > Anura > Pipidae > Xenopus > Xenopus tropicalis. Next base: position 139,058,823 of record NC_030680.2, read on the forward strand.
AGGAAGGGCTGAGCCTGCATGGATTGTTATCTGAAGCTGTGAGGTTGCCGTGTATTCCCTAAAACAAAGTTGTCCATGTAAAGTGACCCATAGCAAACCCCTAGTCCTGAAGTTGCCTCACTGCCAGCAGAGACTTGGCTTCCCCCTAATGGTATTTACCTGAAAGATTCTGCAAGAAATTTAGGGTAAGAAAATAGAAGGGCCTTCTGTAACTGGCAACTCCTCCATACTGCCACAACACTCATTTGGAATTTGGAGAAAATAAAAAAAAATTAAAAACTCAAGTTAAAAAAATAAATCATGGCTGGGGGGGATAGGAGTCTGCAATGCGACACATTGCCAAGGATTAACCTTCTACAGAGCATATACTCTTGCTTTATAGTGCGTATAGTACAGTATCAAGCATATATACAGCCATCTACCATGCACACCCCGCCGAGTTAGGGCAGCTATTAGTTAGGCTGTCGGACTATCAAAAGATTCTTATTTGCTAACCGGACAACAAATAGATAGCGGTTTAAAGAAACAGTAACACCAAAAAAAATAAAAATATTTTAAAATTAAAAATAAGTAAAATAAAATGTATTGTTACCCTGCACTGGTAAAAGCTGTGTGTTTGCTTCAAAAACCCTACTATTGTTTATATACAGAAAGCTTCTGTGTTAAGCTGGCCATACACGGGCAGATCCGCTCGCTTGGCGATGTCGCCAAGCGAGCGGATCTTCACCCGAAATCCCCACCTACGGGTGGCGATATCGGGGAGGCATGTAGGCCAAACGATGGAATTCTGCACGCGCCAATGGGGCAGTCGGTTCAGGGACCGCATCAACAAGCCGATGCGGTCCCCGATCCGACTGGATTTTCTAACCTGGCCGATCGATATCTGGCCAATTTGAGGCCAGATATCAGTCGGGCAGGCCCCTCGGTTCTGCCCCTACACGGGCCGATAAGCTGCCGAATCGATCCAAGGGACTGATATCGGCAGCTATAATCGGCCCGTGTATGGGGACCTTTAGCCATGGGGGCAGCCATTTAGGCTGGGAAAAAAGGAAGCTCAGGTTACATAGATAACAGATAAATGCTGTAAAATTCAATGGGAAGCTCACAACTTATCTGTTAGCTGCTATGTAACCTGTGCCTTTTCTCCTAATTTCAATTTGAATAGCTGCCCCCATGGCTACACAGCCGCTTTGTTTATATAGTCTATTGTAAGGTTTTTGAAGCAAACATGCAACTTTTACCAGCGTAGGGCAACAGTACATAATATATACTGTTCCTTTAACTGCCACCTTGTTGGTGTTCTGTACACATATCTCATAGGCATTTTAGCGAACAGACAACATCCTTTTATCTTAAAGGGCCACTATAGCTTCACTTTCAACTCCACTGAATAGCCAAATGGAAATATTAAGAGATGGATGCATATTTAATATGATTTTGCACCCCCATCAGTTCCTATTAAGCTGTTACTTTTAGCTTGCCGAAGCCTGTGCCTTTTTTCAGTCAAAGCCCATCTTTGAGTTCCAACATTTAGTCCTCCTTAGCTCATTATGAGGCTACAGATTGAGGGTAAATGGAAATAAGCACTTACCCCAATCTCAACCTGACCTTTAAATTGGGCTTTCAGGTGTATCCAGGAGAGCAAACAGGCATTCTGCACAAATTTCACCCTTACGGACATATCCCAGGAGGGACAGGCAGCCCCACAGTTTGGGAAGCACTAGCTTCAGTAGCCATGATCTTCCTTGGTGACTTGGATAAACCTCCTTTTAATCCCCTGACTGTTTTATGGGGTTGTGGCCTATGGAACAGAGCCACAAATAGCCCTCCCCAGGGCAGGGACAGCCATGCTAGGATTCTCTTACCCTGTACAGAAAGATACATGAAACTATGCCAAGCACATGTTTGTCCCCTATTTAGAAAACAATAGAGTATAGTGGCCATTTAAGCAATCTGGATTTGGTGGAAAACGTGTTCCGTGCAGTTAATCGCTGGGAATTATAACATTTCAGTAAAAATGGCTAAACGCAGAAACTTACAAGCCCGTACAGATTTACAGCACTATCTGTTCTGTATATATCATAATAAAAATTAAAATCTAAAAAAAAAAAAGCAACAAAAAGCAAAACCATAGCTTCACTTCCGCGATCCTCTGCAAGAGCGCTATAGCCAATCAGAAGTGGTGACACCCAGAACAGAGCGAACGGCTAACAAACATGTGTGCCTGGAATGAATGGCCATAAAAGATCCTCCCATCATTTTTTTCCCCCCACCCAATCTCCAAAATGTTATAACCCGATGCTACAAATATAGGTGCTTCTTTAAACTTCTTCTACTCCCCCTTTTTAATTCACTTTTAATTTGAAGATTTTTTTTTTTTTTTTTTTTTTAATCATGTAAAAAAATTTGTCCTTTACTGCACAAGAGACTAGAGGAGATTTCTGGTGACACAAAAGGAAAACAAAAAATAATTGCATGATGCATAATATTCGCATCGTTCCTGTGATCATGGTATGTGAAGTCTCTGCAATGTTTGTGTGTGGAAAGTAGGGGTGTTCGCTACTCGCAAGGCTACTTTCCGCCTGCTTCAAGTCTAAGACTCATACAACGCAGCTCCTTAGGTGCTGGCCAGAGCCATTAATAAAACCACCCCATCTTGTGGAGGGAATCGGAATGGCTGATGGGCTAGTGCTGTCCTGCTTCTCCATTAAGTGTCAGTTCTAGGAAAAGCCAGTCTGAGACTTCACTCCTGATCCTTGAACCTGCTGCAGCCGGTACTGTTGCACCCCAGCCACACGTTGAGGGCAATGCTGGGGACTGGACATTGCAGATATCCTGGAACTTTGGTGTCCAGGGCTGGGCAGCGTAATAGTTCGTGAGTCCGATCTTGATCCTTGCGTGGTGCTGGAGTTGCTAGATGCCCCAGTGCTGGGCTGAGAGTCTGTGGGTAGAGAGTCTGTCCTGAGCAACTGAGCTGGACTTGCCTCACAGCTGGGGCCTCTGTGATGGAAGCTCTTCCTTGGCTGGCCTGTGCCGGCGTTGCTCCCGTAAAGCTGCTGGCTATTATAAAAGCCAGGACCACCTGAACACTGGGTGGTTGGGGAGTCCATGGAAGCAGTGTGAGCAGGACTTGAATATGAGCCGGAAATGACAGAGGAATCGGGCAGCGGATGTCCTGCTCTTTGAGGTGTCCGATAGCTGTAGCCGTGGGACTGTGCTGCGGGTCCTCGGAAAGGGGATGAACTCTGAGAAAGGAGGTTGAGGGACTCTGGTTGAGGACTGTCACACTGGAGGACTTGCTGTAAAACATACATATAAACAGAGATAAGGAAGGAAGCTCTGGCAGATGATACTGGGCATGAGAAAATTATCCCTATAACTGCTATTATGATCTACAAAGTACAATTCCCAAACCGGAATATCCCCTTATTAAAATTTCTCTTTTTGTCCACTTTATTATGGCCTCACTGCCAACCCACCTCCTTGCCTTCTACTGAGCCCCATCCTGCCTTTCCATGCTTGCCACCTATGTTTTATTTTCTGACTTTTCAAGCTTGCCGCTGCTTTCTACACATTTTGCATTGTCAGTCTGTTTCGGTTTTGTTGAATACATGTCTAATGTGTTGACATTACCTGGTAACTGTATCTGGAAGGGCTATAAACGCTTGGTCCTTTGGTGACAGCCATGCTAGGCATCTCTGGGTCTCCCTCCTCTGTGTAAAGAAGCAGAAATTCATTGTTGTATTTAACATACTAACAATGCTAACAGTAAGAAAAGAGACACAAAGCGAGATCATTAAAGCCTGTGGCCCTGACATTTTTTCCATTCATGCAACAATAAATACAGCATCCCTTTATACAAGTGCTGCTCAAAGGCTAAAGCAATTATAATAAAATTATATTAAGATCAGCTTACCCCTGGGAACGCTAATTTTATCCTTAAAGGGAAACATGATCTTTTTAAACATAGTACTGGCTATGGTTATCTTTACTACAAGATAATAGTGGCACTGAATGTTTGCTCTAGACAGTGGCACTTACCAGGGTCTCTATCTGCACTGATGTCTCTAGAAGGGGAAGGTTCTCCAATGTGCGACACCTTCACCCCACTGCGCAGAACCCGTTCCAGAATGCCCTGCCCCTCGCGCAGCCGTTCCACTGAAGTTGGGACCATCCTGGAAGGGAGAAATTAATGTAAACCTGCACGCTGAGCAATGCACAAGCAGAGCTATAAAAACCATGGAAGAGACACCTACCACCTGCTGCTGATGTTCTCAGAATGCTTGCTGTGAGATACAGAAGGGCCTGAAGTCTTTGTGTCTGGAGGGCTAACATCCTCTATCTGAGGCATTGAGGGATGGGCAGGAGAAGAAAAGCCGCTATGTGGAGAAGACTGGGCTTGAAGGTGCAAGGAACTTGACAAGTCTGTGTCAGATAAGGACCCATTGCTGCTCTGGCGAGTTGGGGTCCCCACACAGCGAAATATGTCTCCCACAGGGGATGAAATCACCTCTTTTGCCTCCTGTTTTCGCTTGCGATATTCCAGCAGGGACACCTAGGGAAACCCAGCAATAAACAAGAGGAATCAGAAACAGCAGTAGTAACAGAGAAGCAATAACAGTTATGGACCCAGGGCACCACTTTTTAGCAATACAGAAATCTGCTAAGTAGGCAGCGTGGCTGGTTCTTTAAAGGAAGAGGAAATCTACGTCCATTGACATAATTCTACTCAGTATTTAGCAAAGACTTCCACAAGAAGGCTGCCAACTTTACAGCTCATCTAGCACCATGTTTTACTGCAGGGAGCAGGCAGTAGCGTGTGTTGTGGGTTTAACCTCAACTTCCCCAAACATAACACCATCCAGATGTAGGGGAAGGCCATAAAAGACAGAGCAAATCACTTACACTCTTAAGAATCCCACGCGTAACATGCAGTGAGCTCAGTTTCAAGCTATTTCTGTTCACCACCCCAACAAAACATATGTACTTAGTGAATGCCATGACATACAGTTTAGAGATAGACTGGGCCGCAGAGCTAGCAGTCATCTGAAGGTTTGCAAAACAGATCCTGTGATTACTGCCATAGCTTATAACGAGGCACCAGGGTTCTCTGGCTGTAACATGGGAAATATGAACAAATACCTGTTCAGACTGTGCTAGTGAAAACTGGACGATCAGACTCAATAGTTTGCTCTTCATAATTGTTATGAAAATGGCTGCAGTTTCTTCCATAGAACTAAAGCAAGGGGACTTGACTCTTTACAAGTTCATCAAAATGGTCTTTTTGACTACATTAAAGCCATGCTTATCTAAAGGGACAAATTACTCCACTTTGGGAGATTCAGAGAAGGTGCATTAACGCTTTCAAAAAATGTATTATCTTATACACAGACATACCTGGATCCACAGATTAAAAGGAAACCATGACACTGCTGAACCATTTCCCAACCTCCCTTAGGCTCACTGTGTCATGCAACCCCTCCATCACCTTGTTCCTTTGCAAAGTGGTGGATTTTGGGATTTGAATTTGATATCCCTCTGCTTTCCTGTGCACCACCCTGGGAAGGTTAGCATTACACTGTGAGCCTAATGGAGGTTGGGAAATGGTTCTCACATGGCCTCCTTATTGTGGAAATCAGGTGCGTCTGTGTAAAATAAAAATATATTTATATAACTGAAGGAGCTTATGTCAGAAAAGGGTGGTATTTCCCCCTATAGTTTGCACACTGCCACACAGTAAGAAGCGAGGGAAAAGCAGCTACAGCCTGTAACAAATAAAGCTTCCCTCTCAGCTCCGGCAAAGAATTTCATTTGTGATCAACTGCATTGTGTGCGCTTATGAAATCCTACGAGGGCCCCCGACATGACACAGAAAGAAGCAATATAAGGAAAGATGAATATTCCTCACAATGCTTCTATTTTCTTGGAGCTCTCCCAAAGCTCCTTTAGTCTGTTTCTTTATACACCGCGGTGATGTTATCCAGCAAGCTCAGAAGCAAGAGCAGACTAATGGAAAAAGGTAAAGAGCAGAACACGGACAAGAACTAAAAAAATAAAAATGCAGGAATATTAGAAATGGATATTGCAGCCCGGTTGAGAAATTAACCCATTAACATTCAGGTCACGTTGCCACCATCTCTCAGGACGGCACCACTCTGACCTCAGCTGGAAAGCCAGCACTGCTCAGTATTGATTTCTCTCCGGACAGCTTTCCCATTCTCATTCCACTTGCTGCTGACCAACCGCATGATGCAAAAAAATGTTAAAAAAAAAACAAATAAAGGCTATCAGTGTATTCTGAAGCAAATTACTATTTTGAACAAATGACCTGTGGAATAACCGGTTTGGGAGTTGAGGCATGGCAGGGCAAGCGCCCACACAAACCATACTGTCCATTTGTTTTATTATAGAGCTTTATAGCGGTGGATCTTTGTAGCGGATATACGCCATAGCCGAAATTTCAGTTTGGTACAACCATAAAGGCTTTTAAATGCAAACTACAAAAATTAATGCTGCCTTGGGCCATTCCCAACCTTTTCATTGTTGTGTTTATTTTTAATGAAAGAAATAAGATGCCAGGGATATTTCAGCTAAGTGCAGGTTATGATGTTTCAGATGAGCCTGGTCATTGTTACATATGTTAAGTTACATAAATAAGGGACTATTAACAGCACAAAATGGCTATGATTCTCAAAACAGCACTAGTGATGCAGTTGAAGCCGTATGTCACATTAACAGGTAATGAGGGAATTCTCCAAATGTTGGTTCAATGTGGTCCCAGGGGCCAAGGAAACTGTATAGGAAATATTACTGTGCCTCCCTATATACAATGCTGGTATGTGTTATTGTTGCACCAACATAAATAATAACGTGCTGCAGGACCCAGAAATAATGCAAAGAGGTAAAATGTAACACACGAGGCCAATTTCTCCACTGTCCTTAATGCTACTAATAGTCTCTGTTTATGAACACTGTACTGAACATTGCCAAAATACTGCCCCAAGCAGTCCCTACATGTAGCGGGCAAGCATGGCTTATTTTTGTTTGTGTGGCCACTTGTGTGCCCTCACAATGGCTAGTGGCATAGCACATGAGTCGGAATGTTTTAAAAACCATCCCCTGTGGAGTTGTACTTTTGTGTTCAGCCGTGAATCCCAGTAGAGAACCAGTATTAAGAGATGGAAAATATTCTGTGTATTCTGTAAGTCGAAGTGTGGCAAGAGTTTTGGTTCTGCATTATTTAGTGTACATAATAAATGGACTTTTGGATGCTAAAGAACTATCTGTTCATGTCAAATTGCATACAGTAAAATGGCTGTTTAAAAAAGGACATCATCAACCCTGTCCTAGAAACCATAGAGGTAACCAGGGCCAGGGCTAGGGAGAAGATGCATGTGCCTAGGGGGCAACAGTGACATGGGCATGTACCTCTTCTGCCTGAATTCCTCTAGTTTGGCTTTCTCTAATTGTTTTTGTTTGCTCAGAGACACTGAGGGAGCACTATGATGTGCATCAGTACTCCGGCTTGACAAGTGTTACCTACTGTAACAAGAAACTATACACTATATTAAACAAGTTTATCGAAACCCAGCTTAACAGCCATCCAAGGAAGATGTATAGTGCCCCTTTTTTACCCCCTTAACCATCTAAATGTGCACAGGTTTCTTAAGGGGGAATTAACGCCACCCCACAGGCACTTTTAACTGTTAGCTTCAAGGCTCACTATCTTTACAAGCTCCTGGCCCAAGGCTTGTCTATCACCACCAAGGAAACTGGGCATGGAAGAGAGACAGCCACTGTGTTGGTACTGTGAGTGCAGGGCTATAATATGGCACACTGTCCTTACGTGTATATACACAGTTACAGGAAGAAGGTATTAAAAGTGGTGAGAACATTTTTTTATTTAACATTACCGAATGATAAAAATGTATGTTCCATGTTTACTATATAAGGGATCCAATAACCATTTACCTTTTTCCTTTGTGGTGGGTTCTGTGGAGATGATCGAATCCCATCACAAATCCTTTCACTGCATGGAGACATTGATCCTTGTGCTGCCTCTTTCAGAAGTCCTGTGCCAAGCTTCCCATGGTAGGCCTCTACCGGAGAGCCACAATATGCCTCTGACTGGGAAGGTTTCCTTTCCCCAACAAGAGGTGACCCTCGTAATGAGCCATCAGCCCGAGGCATAGCGTTCAATGGGGAGAAGGCATACATTAAACTGAATTCTGTCCGGACAGCCTGTTCTGATGTCCTTAGCAGCGTGGACCCTTCTGAACCTTTCCCCATTAAGTTATTTTCTGTTGCTCCACCATATGTTACAGATGTGCTGGGGGACTGACCAGCTAATTCAGCAAGACCAGTGACGATGGACGATTGATCTGGACAGATCTCAGAGGTGGAATCCAAGAAACTGGCTTTTGGAATCTCCAGATCAGGCCGCAGACAGGGCTGAGAAATTAGAAAAAAGGAAAATAAAAACAAAGATCACGTAAATGGAAATGAACAAAAAGCAGAGGAAGGGGGAAAAGCACAATGCAAAGATTAATAAACATTGTTAGATAAAATGTATATCTGTTTACTCATGTCAGAATAGAAAATAAAATCTCTTGCTGGAGATGGAATTTTCACATGTAATGTACATTCTGTAACAGTACGGGAGTTCACACATATACTGTACAACCTCATTCATAATGGCACTTAGATGCTGCAAGGTATCTCTCACATGAACTGTGTTAAAGGATACTTTGTAGAAAATGAAAAGACATGTAAAGGCTATTTCACTGGGGGGCATAATGTTAGGCACCCCCCAATGAAACAGATTACTTAGTTTTTCCAAAGGCTGGTGCTATGGTTAGGAAAAAACTGCACCGGCCAATGGAAAAACCACCTGAGCGCTGTGCAAGCATCTCCTTAACCTTGGCGTTCGTTATATGCACAGTATAGGTCTTGCCGGGTTTATCCTACTGCGCATAGGCGAACCTGGATTTTCGCAAGAGATGCTAGAAAATAAATTATGTAAAATGCCCACACAGGTTAGTGTACTTTTCTCTGGCCTGGGGTTACATAATAAAAAGCACTAAGGTTGCCCAAGAGCAGAAACCCCTAGCAACCAATCAGCAGGTAGCATTTACTGGTCGCCTGTATAAAAGCAAACATCTTATTGGTTGCTATGAGTTACTTCACCTGGGCAAACATAGCGCCTTACAATACATGGGGGTAAGCAATCTATTTTCCTGGGGGTGTCTAATATTTTGGCACCACCCAGTGAAATAGACTTTACATGTTCTTTAATGCATAACACTACATTGTAGCACTGGAAAAATGGCCCATTTTTTTTTGTTTGTGGGGGGGGGGGATCAATTTTATGGTGCTCATGTGAGCATTTCCTTCTAGCAAAAAGGATGGGGCAGGACTGAGCCATAGACAGCTGCACTGGTACTGAACCTACAACCTACAACACAGCCCCCATACTAAATAGTGCAGTAACTGTATAGTTTACATTTCTATCTGAAGACAATATCTGACCGTCTTCTGAGAGCCTGCCGTCAGGAGCAATTCAACCCCTTCCGTGCCCTGCGCTAGCAGTAATCAGCCAGTTAAAATTCCTATTGATCGTGACACGAGCATGCCAGGCAGGCTTCCTACATGCTCCATATGAGGCATAATCTTGTAGGCGGGGGGAAATCTAGCCTCTGCAAACAGCATATTGTGAAGAGGCAGACTGAAACTGCAGTTTATGGAGCACAATAACCCACACAATACCACTTCTAATACTTTCACTGCAGGAGAAATATACACGGAAGGGAACATTGTCTGCCTCTGGCCACTGTGCAGTTGTCGCACTGACACAAAAGCATTGGTAGTGCCATTATTTCCTAGTAACAGATCCTATCTGCATGTGTAAAAAGCTGTCGCCGGCTGTTTCTTGTCGTTAGAACACAAAGTGCTGTCTTTAATTGCATCTCACACACTTCACACAACAAACGCTTCTCCTGTGCAAATGACACGGCATGATAACTACCTCTGGTGACAGGGACTCGGGCCTATGCGCTGGGGAGGTCTCTGGGGAGGATATGTTCTAGGAGGGAAAAGCATCTGGTTATTCGTCTAATTAAAGTCAAGAAGCAAACGAAAAAATAAACTGGAGAAAAAACAAGCAGATATGTTAACCACAGCTATTGTGAAAGGCAAGACAAGCAGTGCAATATATCTCACTAGTGAAACGTTATTGGCTGTGCTTCTAGGGGTAAATTCAAGATTTAAAAATATAACTTACAGTTCCTGTGTGTGCATATAAATATATATAAGTATACGTCCATCACGTGTGTGTATATTATATATATTTATATTTATATCTATATATCTACATATATCTATATATACACACACACATCCATATATAAAGTGGAACTGTGAGTTATAGTTTAACACCAATCTGTTGAATAAATGTTCAAAAGTCTTATGACTTTCAAGATATTGAATGTTTTACGTAAGAGCTCACTCAACCTATCATTAATTCAGCTGCAGTCGATTGTGCCAAAGATTGTGTTGTCTTCCCCTGGTTAAACAAACTGGTTCCAACACAATTTTTATAGCTTTATAATAATACAATAAGACTGGGGGAGAGGGGATTAGACCAAGGAAAATGCCAGAAGTATAAGAGCCTTTATAGCTGTGGTTAATGTTCAGCACAAACAGTTAAAAGAAAAATAAATAAATAAAAAAAAGGCACAAACCATTTAGAAAACAAGCATTTATGGTTCTCTATCAACTGTGCATTAAAGCAACAAAGGCAATGATGAGCACAAACAGGTTCTTAAAGTATTCTAAAATGTGGTGCTGCAATTCTGCTACAATGTAAAAAAAGATTGGCCGGTTTTCACATTTTCATCACTCCTCTAAATAAGGGTTTGATTAAAGAACAGCTTCTGGCTTGCTTCATTTCTATTATGTAAGAGCAATGGGGAAAAATGAAGTTAAGCTAATGCTTTCAAGTCTGATTAGTATTAATTCAGACTTACAATACAAACCGCAACAGAGTGTTAAGCACCAGAATTAATGATAAATGTAACCTCATTTTCTGCTGATATTTTGATCATTTCCAATGAAGATCAGAAGATGCTGGAGGCTGGACTATTAGGGTCAAGACACACGGAGCTACTAGTAGCAGCTACTTGTCACTGCTACTATAGACAATGCTGATCATTTACTGATAATTGTCTCTGTGTGTGTTTTAGCAGAGGCAATTATCAGGATTGTCTATGGCAGGGGATTTTCTGGGGTTTAGTAGCTGTTAAAAAGTAGCTGCTACTAGTAGCTCAGTGTGTCTTCACCCTTACTATTATAAGGCTGCTAAACCTCTGGGCTGCTATAGAAAGTACAATATACAAAATACAGCATATACAGCTATATTCTTTTTTAGGCTATAGTACCTCTTGAACCCTTCTTCCATTTCTTTCGCCTGCTTCTCGAGTCTACCTTGATGCTAAAAAAAAGCCATAAACCACCTAATGTGGCTCCTATTCATGTTTGCAACATCTGGTATAGGTGCTTTTCAATCTGAAAATGACAGCGGTTTTTGGCCTCAAAATCACCTGTAGTGGAAGTTTTAGGCAAATGAATGGTAGCCAAAAGGGACTGTTAGTGGAACTTTTCAGCCAGCCAAAATAGCCCTGGCAGAGAATTGGATGTAGCTACCCTTGCGCCTTTCTGTCTAGAAATATTTTTAAACATTTGGTGGAACTCATCTATTAAGGGGAAAGGAAAAAAAAAGTGTGTGTACTAATAAAAAAGCTAACTAAAAATATCAAAACAATATTATTAAATTTCCATGAATATATTTAGGAAACTACTCATTCTCTGGTGATGCAAGTTACAAGAGAGATGGAAAAGCTGCGATGAAAGCCGCTGGAATGATATGAGAGGCAGGTGAGGGTAGCTGATGGGAAACATGGAGGGGCGTTGGGGAGAGCTGTTCAGGGATTTAAAGTTAAGGTATTTACTCTAAAGGTCCCCATACACGGGCCGATTCTAGCTGCCAATATCAGTCCCTTAGACCGATTCGGCAGCTTATCGGCCCGTGTATGGGCACTACCGACGGGCCTGCCCGACCGATATCTGGCCTGAAATTGGCCAGATCTCAATCGGGCAGGTTAGAAAATCAAGTTGGATCGGGGACCGCATCGGCTCGTTGATGCGGTCCCCGGACTGACTTTTCCTATACCCCAGGGCCAAACGATTGAATTAGCCTGGATTCTCCCGATATCGCCCACACTTAGGTGGGGGATATCAGGAGAAGATCCGCTCGCTTGGCGACATTGCCAAGTGAGCGGATCTTATAGTGTATGGGGACCTTAAGGGATGTAAAAAAAAAAAAATAATAAAATACCCACTGCTTCAACTGATCCCCACTGAATCTCTCAGAACACTCAGTCCAGCTGTCACATTTGAATGGAAACTCCACCCAAAAACTTCTTTTTATTAATAAAAAAAATAAATAATTCTAAGCAAAAAAAAAAATAATTCTAAGCAACTTTCCAATATACAATTCAATTGAAATTCAAAGCTGTTTGTCCCTCTTAGTTTTCTGGGTCTGACTTATGGAAAAAATATAACAGGAGTCAGAACCCATAGTGCAGAGGACAGATTTGGCTTTCTTTAGCAATTACATCTATAAAGTAATTAAAAGCTATTGGGAATTTGTAATGGATGCATATTTAAAGGTTGCTTAGAACTACATTGTTTCCAATATGCAAAGAACAGTTTTTGAGTGCAGATTCCTCCTGACTCAAGGGCTATCACCTTTGTGGGGCAAAAAAAAGGTTCGTACTGTGATTAATGAAATTTCACAATTACACTTTTGATAATCCTTTATCCAATGCATAAGTGCAATGGTTTAAAGCTGTAGGTGTTTAATAGGCTCCCAATTCTGAGAATGGAAGTGAAAAATGTGTAATATTTGGCCTAGGACTGGGAAACTGGAAAACATGAAAACAGAATGGAAGTTAAGAGAAGGGTATCCAATGAGATGCAGAGGGCTTGTTTTCTGTTATTCCTTGGTGGGTAGCACCTCGATCTTACCTCAAACTGTAGTGGAGTATTACAACGGCTAGCAGCAAGGGAAGGAATCGGAGAGAACATAAGTCCATATCCAAACCGTGATTCTTCTTCCCCAGGTAGGGAAGAACTTGGTGTTGTCTGCAGTGGACTTAGGGAGTCTGTGGTTGAGGAGTTTGGGAGCAAGGGGGGTGTGACAAACGACAAAGGACTTGTTAAGGTGCCAGAGTTTTCTTCCAGGACATATTTCATCTTCCATTTTTTAAAAGGGGCTGTCGTGCCTGTTGAAATGTAAAGATCAGTTGGATGAATTAAGGACACTGTTATATTATCTGAAGCTCTGTGCGCTAAGGCCTTAATATACACACTACCCACTTGATTCTAATCCAAGTCAGTCTAAGCTAAGATACAGCTGTGCAGTCAGGTCAGTCCTGGCATGCTAAAACACTGACCCAACCATACTGATCCAGGATCTATTCTGCCAACTGAGGACTACAATCACTAGAATAAGGAGAAAAATGCCTTAACAATTTACACACACAGATATAGCAAAACGCAGTTTATTTCAATGACTGCCCCATAAATTCTGGCAATGTAGAAATGGATTACAAAATGTTTGTTATAATTATGATGACTATACCTGTACTGTTGGTGGAAGAGAGGCTGCTCTCATTACTTTGGTATAGAGTTTGGGTTTTTTCTTGTGGGGGGCTGACGGGTTGCGTTTTCAGATCATCCATGGCTTGTTTCATCCATCGCTAAAAAGGAAGGCAATTTATTATTAGACACACGTTCTATCATTTTTTCTTACAAATTAATGCTGTCTAACTAGCTGTCCATGTAGAGAAGGATAATTCAATACATCACCTGCTAGTTTACACAGCCAATCACAAACACAGACCTTCCTTTACAATACAGTCCGTTCCAAAGTGACCACAATTGCCCAAAATACATCCACCAAACCTTTTTCTTCTACAACTCTCTATGTGGGTACATGCCCAGCTGTCTCCTTCCCCAACTCCAGTATGTGGCATCCTTGCTTTACCCATGCCATTTCCCTTTTGCCCTTTGTTAGTCTCACAAAAATTAAGTTGTATTGTACAAATATTTGCCTCTTGCTCTGTATACCAAACTTTCTATCAAGGTGTTACTAGCTCAGACTGCAACTGTAGACTTACTTAAGGCACTCACTGTCTAAGGCCAGCTTTACTTAAAATTAACTAGAAGGCATCAAAGTCCAGGGGTGTGTTGTTAAGTAACTGGCAGCATGGTAGTCTGACAAGGACATAGTGCGTACAGAGAGGACACCACAAAACTGTGCAAGCATTAGTATTCTTTTGTAATAATCACAGTTCAGTAGGAAAAAAAACATTAGGTTTATTAAAAACCTAAGCCATAAGCACCTGTATGAAAGAATATTTCTGAAATAAGACACAAAAGGAAAGTCAGAGCTCTATTAGTGTGAATCTAACCTTTTTACAGGAGCCATAGGTCCCGTCCGCTTTTGGTGGCCTTCTCCGCCGTTCTGGCATAAAAGGAGACACAAAGCGCACGTAGTGTTTGGGAGCAATACAAATGGAAGGAGAATGGGAAAGCCCAGGAAGCATGTTAAGTGTGGTGGCCAGAACAGTCGGGTCCGTGGTAATCCGCAAGGGGTGATCAATAGGACAGTCCTGCTTCTCCACCTTGTCATTGAGCCATTCTGTAACCAAGTACTGAGACAAAGAGCAAGTTTAAGTTACAATCTTAGGAATCTACAAGTCCAGCAAAAAAAATAAATAAAATAAAAATGTGTGTGTGTATAAATATATAGTTTAAATCGGAGCCCTCAAGGGAAGTATAAATAAGTGAAATTATTTATTGTTGTTATTGACGTTTCGGTCCCAGCAAGAGGGTGCCTTGAGAAAGGTCGTCCGAAACATAACCACCAATAAACATAACCTTTAAAGTGCAGAGGGTTCTTTATAAACAAAAACCAATGACTATACAAGATAAATGTTTAAGCACAAGGTTGATGTGTGCACACTGGCTGTTTTAAGGGTATTATATTCTTGTGAACATAACACATACAAGAGTTGCCAATAAGATCTTTACATACCTTTTTAGTTTTGTGGTATTTAAGGTTAGCTCGGGAAGGCTGAGACGCGGTCTGTGAAACTGCTGGTGAGTCTGCGCCCTGGGGGTTGCCACTCTGCCCTACACTTTCTGCTGCGCCTGGCTCTGTGGTGTTTGCAGATGATGCTACTGCTCCTCCTTCCTCAGCAACTGTATGCACTTGTTCAACCTGCTGTGCAACTGCTTGCCTCTGCCGTCTAAGCCTTTGCGCTGAAGCACTTCGGTAGCGAGACATGCGACTCTTTGGTCGTGGCCGGGAGGACTTGGGTGGAATTGGCTTTGCAGCAGGTTTCTCCGCCACAACTTCCTATTCGGAGAATCTCAGAATTAGCACAGTGTGCAATTTCACTAAACAAAATTTCCTACTAAACAAGTCCCATTCAACCTTAGATACTCTGAGATACATCTTAGCAAGTATTGAACCATAAAACAGCCAGATTCCTTTACTGCGAAGGTCTAATTCTTGGTGAGATAGCAACTGGATATAAACATTAAATCCGTGCCCATATAAAGCTTTAACAATTATTTCTCCATTCCTTATCTACAAAATAGTGGATCATTTCCAAAGTTAAAAACAAACACACAAAAAAATGCAGGGGGGGGGGTGGGTATAAAAAAAAAATAAATGAAAAAAAATAAAACAAAAAAATAAAAAAGTTCTCCATGACATAAGTCAGGATCCTTATTTTCACAGGACTGTGAGCAAACTTCATACCATTGGGAGATGTTTAGCATTGTCATCGAAGAAAAGTGGTAAGTGGCTCCTCGAAGACACTGCATAAAGAATGGTTGCACAATGTTTTAAATGGTGTTTTAATGGACAAAGATACTGAATACATGCCAAATTTTAACGGTCTTCAGCGAACACGACAGCCAGTGACAACCTTTATATGGAGACATTTCTTTCAGCAGAGATCCCTCGGGTATGAGCTGTAGGTAAGGTCCCTGAACTGCCTAACCTGTTACTGCCATTTCACAGCCTCACCCACTCACACATACATACACAAACATCTCCTCACCGCTGCCTGTGAAGATCTTCGTGTGTTAACTCCTACATTATTGTTAGCAGCAATCTCTTCTGCCTCCATATTTTCAGCCTCAGGATCTGTAGCTTCAACCGGAGAGGACTCCTCTGGTGGCTTAACATCTTCAACGGTAGATGGAACCTCAGGTTCAGGAAGGGTTAGCTCCAAAGCTGGATCTTTACGCTTTCTTCTCCTCTCCTCAATCACAGGAGCAGCAGGCTCTGCCTTCTTCTCTTCCTGTGCCTGAAAAAGAGAGAGATACACAGACGTGTAGGTGAAACATGAAGTGGGTAAAAAAATAAACTGCAAGGGAACAACATTTTTTGACTGCTGAAGTGCCACGGGCCTTAATTTTTAGTACTTTAGTAAGGATGCTAAAAAGGCCTCTCTCTCTCTTTATTAATTAAATTACTAACCATGTTGCTGGTGTTTAAGTTTCAAGGTTAGGGAAACAAGAAAGGTGAAGTTCTTTATAAGAACAACCTCAAAGTCTCTCGATCTGCCTTGCTCTGTTCCATGACTTACCTCCTGGTCATTGGTGGCTACATCTGCAACAGGTGTCTTTGGTGGCTCCCCCGTTTGATGGTTGGCACGGTCCTCAACAACAAAGCCCTGTTGCTCGAGCTCTTTCCGCCGTGCTTTCCTTCGCCTAGTTTCTGCACCTATGGAGAGTGCAGGAGGAGGGGCCGGCGGTGGCAGGTCTATGGGAATAGGATTCCTCTTCTGAACAGGACAGTTCCGATTGCCTTTGTGACACGCGCAGTCCACTTTATAATTACTGTAAAGAGAAGATAAAGTGCAATGCACATAAATTCCTTTGTATTTATGGGATACACTTAAATGGAACAGCACAATGTACTGGAAAAGAAATGTTAGACAGAACTTACATTAAAAAGGAACTATCATGAAAATTTAATATAATCCTACTAAAATAAACTTTTTAAATATATCAATTATATATAATTAAAAATTCTCTATCACAATTTTTCTCTTAGCATTTTTCTCTTCGTTCTCTCTTCATGCAAGAGCTGGGTGCCAGATTTTAGTTTGATTCAATATATCTTTTAGGGGGAGAGAGAGAGAGAGACAGTTTTAACTCCAAGCAGAGAGCCCTGCAGGCCAGCAGTCCACATGGAGCTACCGAAGAGCCAATCACAGACCTTATTTGGCATCCCCAAAGGACTTTTTCACGCATGGATATTTGATTTTATCCTTTAAAAGGTAGTTATCCAGGCTGAATTGCTATTCTCTTAATCCTATACTTGAATTTAGTGTTAGGAAACAGGGTTATCCTTTAAAAGGTAGTTATCCAGGCTGAATTGCTATTCTCTTAATCCTATACTTGAATTTAGTGTTAGGAAACAGGGTTATTCTGTTGGGTGTCGGATATTAAAGGGGTGGTTAACTTTTAATAAGTTATAGAATTCTTAGAAATGTTTGTTTTTTTTTTTTATTTGCCTTCCTCTTCAAACATTTTTTAGCTTTCAAATGGGGGGGGGGTCACTGACCCCAGAAGTCAAAAACTGTGGTTCTACGAAGCTACAATGTTGTTTTTAATTTTTAGTACTTATCTTTCTAATCCAGCCCTCTCCTATTCATATTTCAGTCTCTCATTCAACCTATTGCTTGGTTGCTAAGGCAAACAAGGCCCTAGCAAGCAGATACTGAAATTTCAAACTAGATAGCTGCTGAGCAAAAAGTTAAATAATTTAAAAGCCACAAATAAAAAATGAAGATCAATTACAAACTGTCTTTAGCACTATCTACTAACAAAGTTAATTTAAGACTCAATAGACAAGAGAGAAAAAAAATCAATAATGTAGTAAATCAACAGTAAAGTACAAGAAAAGTAGCCAGTAACAGCAAAAACACTGTATGGATCACTGGGGGAAATAATTGACTTGACTGGAGCCTTATTATGAAAGCTCATATTAGCACTAACAAAGCATTTGTCATACTAATAAATACATTTTCAAAGAAACACCAACACCATTTACATGGTATTAACAAAAGTATCTGGACACCTGTCATATGGTTTTGAAAAAAAGGTATGAAGCTGTCCATCACTCAGCAGCTAAAGGAGACCCTATTCTGCCAAAAAAACACACACTTACCAGTTACTGTAATCAAAATCAAAGGCAATGGTGACTTCAGCATCTTTTGCAATAGCAGCAACAGTATAAATACAAAGATGGACCATACCCTCTGAAATCATGTGCCGAACCTAGAACAGACACAGAGATGTTATTGAAGTGCAGTCACAGCTGTAGAACCTAAAGCTTTATAACCACAGCTAGAGTTCCTATTATTCATATTCATCATTATATATTTACAGATCTGTAACCACTTCTATAGCATGAGCTCAAGAGAGAATTGAAAGTTAAAATAAAAATTGTCTCAGTACAGTATTCTTTCCCTGAATATTAATCAAACCATATTTAAATAGTAAAGATATGAGAAAATAGATTGCTAAATAATAAAAAAAAAAAAGTAAAAACATTGGACAAATTACCAGGAAAAGCAGCAGAATTCACAAAGTTATATCTTCTATGTCTAACTCACTTGGAGATGTCTGAGCAGTTTTAAAGGTAGGCAGGTTGCGGGAATCAAATCTGACTGATATCTTTTAGTCAGCAGAAAAATGTCTTTAACCCTCTAACTGCTGAGTGTCAGCAGTAAGCCTATTACCTATGCGTCTGTAGGCTTATGGGGTAAGTATACTGCTCTGCTAAAGACAAGATTCAACATATAAGAGCCAACTCATTTAGCCTGCTTGCATTTGAAACCGTTTAGATGACTTAGAAAATGAGGTGCAACACTGTGCAAGATGCACAGCCATATTGTAACAACCCTTTTAATAAATAAAAGGACACGACTTACCTCTGCATTCGGTGTACATGACCTTCTTATAAATCGTGCATCGTTTCCAAAGGTACGGGCATCCACACACATCTCTAAACCGTTAAATTTAGAATAGAACAGCACAAAGGGATATGGTCTGAGAAAACACACAAATGCAAAATGATTACAATTTCTGCAGAATAAATATTTAGTAACAGAAAACGGATTGGGAATCAAAGTTGTTAGTTCAACTCATTCCGTGGTGGTGTATAGCCTCCTAGCCAGTGTGTATGGGGTGACATACTGTCTTCCCAACAACCGCTTTTGTTTCCTGTATCTACCTTATGTATAAATCCAAAGCTAGCTAGTGATCCTGCTCCTAAAGTCCCTAACGCAGGGATTGGGGTCATAAATATCCCCTAAAGGACAGCATTGAACTAGAAAAATGGAATTCGTTGTTTCCTTCTTTCCTCAGAACCATTGTATTAATTATCTACCATCTTTATGGTGCACCTCTTATTACTGAATCCAAGTAAAAGTGAAAAACAGAGCTTGCCTGTTGAATCAAAAGCAAAAATGTATTCACTAATTCTAAGTGCCTATTTTTTTTTTAATCTTAGGAACAGCTCTCACCTCTTGAAGAAGTGCCCATTGACCTCAAACTGCTGCCGTAGCATGACCTTTCCACGATACTCTATGACCAGGGTGTTAGGTGCCAGATCTTTTGCTGCCCGTAGTATCTTGCGATGTTTCTGCACACGGGTGACTCTTCCCAACTGTAACTGAAAGAACAATAAACTTAGAAGGTAGGAAATGGAAACCAAAATCGACCAAATTCCTACATAAAAATAGGCGCAGTGTAGACTGCCCCAGAGTAAACTTACACCGACATAGCAACCTATCTGTAAATTGTGATGCAAACTTAATTAGCTGTAGTTAGGCCTATGAGAGGTAACATTTTATTATTCATTGCTATGAATTACTGTTCCAGAGTAAAATGTACAACTGTATTAGGAAATCCCATCTGTGAAATGTTACACTCAGCAAATGTCCATGCATCTGCACCAAGACTATTACCTGGAGTCTGGATAGGACACTCAGTTCACCACCAAAGGAGAAGGGGCACACAGACGCACTTCTTTATTAAGTATTTACTAAGTGGCACCACAATTCTCAAATAGTGAACAAAGGGAGAAGGGAAAATATACTACGCAGAAGGTAAAGAGGGGTTTGCTCACCGGATGCAGTCAATTCGCTGAGCTTGCTAATTATTATAAATTATTCACTTGGATTTTTAGGTTACAAATACAGCCTATGACTTCAAAAAGGCATTTCTGCTTTGCTGTGTATCTGTCTTTATACATACATAATTAAAATGCAATACCTGCATCTGGGAGCCGACAACTGTATTATTACAAGCCAGCTCAGTCTTTTTTATCGTTTCACCAGCTGCAGCTTTGCCAATAAGCTCTTTGCTGGAGCGAACGTGACTCTCCAGCAGGTTCTGCATATCAGCACTATACTGGTTGGTGAAGGCTTCCTCGTACTGGTCAGTCCACAGCCGAATCCGATTCTCCCAGTCTTCCGTGGTGTTCTCATCCAAGGTGTGAGCGTCGGACGGAGAATTCTACACACAAACACATTTAATAAGATTAATGAGAGAAGGAAAACAGCATAGCGCTAAAGGAACAGTGCATTCTTTTCAAACTGTTTCATAATATGCAATGTCCCATGGTACCATCTGGCAGGTTGGCCAATGCTCATATTAGAATAATGTAACTATAGCAAGTTGCAGAAATTGCTCATATAGCAACACAGTATAAAGAAAGTGGTATTCTCTATGCACTTTTTTTGTTTCATTACAGATATCCATCTGCAGGCTTTGTTATATAATGTGTGTGTATCAAGCAAACAATATAGACAGATATCACAACATGGGCATTGGTCATTCTGAAGCTTAAGATTTTAGTTGTGTCCCTACAACATCTGTATGTGTACATTGCCTATCTGATGGCCAATCGTTTTTTTGAATGATCTACAAGACAGCAGCGGTAATGTTAATGAATTGCCAATCTATATATTCAACAGTCTGTGTTAATACCCTTTGTCTAGTATGAGACAATACCTCTTTGTAATGGCTTTAACTAAACATCTGAATATGCTTTTAGGGCACTTTCTTTTTTTGGTGTTACTGATGCTTTAAGAAAGTTATTGAAAGCTTCCTCTGTAGAGATGGCAAGTGATTGGGCACGGTGCCATATTTGAATGGGTTACAGCTGATGATCCTGTTCCCCAATGTTTTTGAATAAGGAGCTTTATAGTGTGTTCAAAGTGACTCATAACTGCAGCCAAAATATTACACTGCATTAGTGTTTTGCAGTGGTCTAAATGGTGCACCTAGTGGTGATATTTTTGCTGATGTGAAGAATTTGGTAAAAGTCAAAATATTTCAGTTAGAAAAGCAAAGAAAGTGCTTTACCTTCATTCTCAAGGACTTGCGTGAGCCTTCCCGGAAAGCCTGCAAAGAGTGAATTATAATTAAGGGCTACGGGTAAACTACCAGTCCTATCAAGTAAATGTAAACGAGAAATTCAATGCTGCAGCCCTCTAGTTGTTGTATGATTTATGATCAGCACACTTCATAAAGGAATACTTTAAGAAGGTTATTGAAAGCTTCCTCTGTAGAGAGGGCAAGTGATTGGGCACCATGCCATTTTAGAATGGGTTACAGCTGATGATCCTGTTCCCCAATGTTTTTGAATAAGGAGCTTTATAGTGTGTTTAAAGTGACTCATACTAATACTGTCATGGGTAGTAATCCTCAACCAGCGGCTTGTGAGCAACATATTGCACCCCATCCCCTTTGATGTTGCTCCCAGTGGCTTCAAAACGGGCAAGTTTTGCTTGCATAAAAACCAGGTGTACTGACAAACAGAACCTCCTGCAGACTGCCACCTATTAGCCCTGTCCAATTACCAGAAACTGCGAATGAGCTTACCCCAGGGCAGGCATACAGCCCCAACATTAATGTAGGGTAACCTCCCAGTACCCCAGGTTCAATATGAATGGCGGTTGTTATTGGAGGAAACGGTTGGCGGATTTACTTGACAGTTATGCATCCAAGAGTGAGGCCAACATACCTTTATTTTCTTTGCTTTGGGAGTAGTACGAGCCTTTTCAGTGCTTTTCTTTCTTTTTTTTGGTTTACTTTTTCCAACCCGGTTGACTGTGAGAGTAATGCTGGTTGGTGTGTGTTGAGTTGCTGTGTATAGCACAGTGGATGGAGACAGTTCTTCATCCCAACTTTCTGTAGCGCTACTTTCACCTCCTGAACAAGGGATTACAATTTTGTCAATAATCATATAATGGAGAATTGAAGTAATTAATGTTTTCACTGTGACTTAAAAAAAGCTGGGCTCTTCATCAAAGACTTCTCTTGGGCTTTTGCCTGTCTCTGGAACTCTCTGCCTAGCCCTATCAGCCTCTGCCCTTCCTTCCAAATGCTCCCTAAAGACTTGCCAAATTCAACCAAATGCTTTCAAGAGAAGTTCAAATTAACCTTAACCTTTAAGATTGTAAGCTCTTGTCAGTAGGGACCTCTGGTCCTATTTATACTCTATAACCCTGGTTTATTGAATTATTGTGGGACCCCTGTTCATTATAAATTAATATAAAGTGCCATGTAACTTGCAGTGTTTTAAACATTGGTCAACGCAGGGAGAAGGGTGCTCAGTGGTGTTGCCTTTTGCTAGTCTGCTATAAGGCAGACAATTTAGTGTGTGATATATTCTTGCCACAGTGCCATTCCTACATATGAGTGCTATATAAGAATAATATAGTAATGCAGACTGCACAGATATGCTGTGTGCTGTTCTTTGACAAATGTATTATTGGTTACATGGAAATGGAGAAAATAAGGTTGGTTCATGTCAGGTAAGTGTAGGAGCAGTTCTAGCATTTATAAAAGCTACAGAGTGAAACTGATGGGAATCTGATCATCAAATCATATTCAGTGTATAAAGAATGTGTTTATATATGGACATCAGAGCAACTAGACATTTAGTTATTATGTCTTTAACATCACAGAATAAATATACAGCACAGCATCAGTGTAGCCTGGCCAGTTTTCTGGGTTTGTGCAAAACTGACAACTGCTGTCAGATATTGTAATATTACCCTAGGTGTTGAATCAAAACCTTTTACACAGTAACTGAGCTGCAGTGCGCCACTGGTAAACCAACAGATACATACTTGCCTATGATAATTATTCTAAACCATCAGAAATATTGCTTTTTAGGTTTTTGTGCACACCTGTATGAGCCCTAATGAGGGCTATCTCTCTATATACAATAAGAGAGACAGAAAACATCAATATGGCTGCCCATACATACATATGTTGTATCGCCAACCCCTTGGATGTTGCTCCCAGTGGCCTCAAAGCCGGTGCTTATTTTTGAATTTGTGGCTTAGAGGCACTATAGTATCTTTTTTACTAATCATAAATGAACAACACAAGAACCAAGCCCTTGACACGAAATGAAATACAAGTGAGAAGATGATATGCTATGAACTACACCTCTTACCTGAGACATTGTCCTGCTTCCTGTGATTAAGCTGGATGACTTTTCCACGATTTGCACCCCTAGGAATTGTAAAAAGAAAAGCAGAAAATCTCAATATGGATTCAGAAAATGGAGCTGCTAGAGAACCACTGGCCAAAGATCCCATTTGAATATTAGGTCTATGGGGATTTAATATTTAATATAAAAGCATAGTTAAAGCCAACTTACTTGCACTTCTCGCATTTGATGAGAAACCCTTCCTGGGAAAGGCTGCACTGGCACCAATTGGTAAGGTCTTCCCCCTCCGAGGAGCTATCGCTTTCCCCAGAGTTCTCCTCCTCATCCGGTGAGTGAATACCGTTGTGCTCTGCTCGGGGGATGACTGCTTGGACAGGTGGTGATGCAGGAGGCGTGGGTGGTGGAGGGGCACCATAGTTGTGGTCCTGTTATGTGGAGTGGATATATTTTAACCCATTTAAGTTTAAACATAATAAGGATAAAAGATGTTTTTTTATTTTAAAGCCCAAGTTTAACACTAGAAGTATAACCTTATATTTAAATGAAAGTATATAAATATATGGAACCAGCTAAAAACACGAAGTCATAACATATTCAAGTAAGTTTATTTTGCACATATTTCAACCAGCACCCCTTTATACATGCCCGTAGAAGTGGGCACAGCAAATACACAAATACATTGCTCATCTCGTTAAGAAAAAAGTTTCATGTTTACACACCATACTTACTGCATATGGCAGACCTCTGTAGCCATGACTCTGGGTGCCAGGGTAGTTATGGGTAGCATAAACAGTTTTCCCACTTACAGCTGGGCTAGCTTCTACTGATTCAGGGCTGCAGGGGAGAAAAGGTTTAACATTTAGCTATCGCAGAGTTCATTTCCATTCATAGTAAAAATGTTAAGCGGGGTGTAAAATAACCCTCATCGCTCAACTACTACTCCCATTATGCCACTGAAAGATGAACCGGGGGAAGCTGGGAGTTGCAGTTAACAACATTTGAAGCCATGAACTGCAACATGAAGCGATAAAACTTCCTAACACCTTGGTTTTATTCAACCTAAAGTGCTTATCACTTGAGTCGTTTTTGGGAATTGTAGTTAAAGCACAAAGCCAGTTGGTGGCAGTCTTGCAGCAGACAAGGCTTTATCAGGTTAGGCCCAGCCCCTGGAGCCCAAGGAGATGTGAAAATTGCATCTTATTTTCCTACAGATTCAGGCAATGTCAGACACAGATAAGAAAAGAGACTATTTTAAGAAATATTACAGCGCTCACCTGAGCACACAGGGAATAGGCACGTACACAGCCGCAGGCTACAGGAAGCAACGCAGCTGGATTATTTGCGCAGCTACAGCTGCATATACACTCTCTGGGGGTTTAAGACACTGAACCCCAAAAGTGATGGCTTTATATAGGTATTTAAAAGGCAAAGCCCTTGAGATTTAAACAGTGTGGGAGTATTAATTTATAAATACAAGGCAACATTTCCTCCTCGCCCAGGGGATGAAAGGACAAAACTATGGCACTCCACCTGCCGAGAATACCACGTTAGCCGTGCTTCTGGCGTTGCTGGGAGTTGTAGTTTTTGGCAGCTGGTAAACAGGTAGCCCTGCTGAAGGAATTTATAACAATGCAGTGAGCGGAATGCAGCTCCAACGAGCATGACATTACAGCCACATAGGGAGCCTATGGGGGGGGGGGGGGACCCAACCAAGCATTGGATCAATGAGGCTGAAAGCACATAAGTCTCAACTGAATGAGCTTGTATAGCAACTTGAAATTGGCAGGATAAAAATAATTTTTATAATTGAATTCCAATAAAGGCCAAGTAAAACCAATTCACACTGTAGAATGTACTTATGCTGCTGTTCCAAGCAGAAAGGGTAGTAACTTTATGCCACCGAGTTGATAGTGTACCTGCAGGCAGATACTACAGCCCTGAAGCATAAGAACATACAGCAGAACACAAAGGAGCTTAAGGCTTTACTTGTTGTTTAGTAAGGGATTTATTGTGTACACCGAGTACTCTATCCCTCAACAGCTGCCTTAATGCATGAGTGGAAGCAGCCATGTTATTTGGGAACCTCTGCACCATTTACATGTAATCACTACTAC
This sequence comes from Xenopus tropicalis, assembly GCF_000004195.4. Lineage (NCBI taxonomy): Eukaryota > Metazoa > Chordata > Amphibia > Anura > Pipidae > Xenopus > Xenopus tropicalis. The sequence goes on from NC_030680.2 coordinate 139,084,557, forward strand.
CACTGCCCCCAAAGTTATCCTCTGTACACATTACCAGCCTTTCTCCCATACCAGATTCACGGCTGTATTTTCCTAAAATCATTCCGCTGCCTACAATGAAACAAGCTGAACAGGCTGCTAAAGTAGAAGCAACTTCATTTGCCAATAAATCCAATATTATACCCAAATACTCACTCTGATACCACATGGCACTTATTCCCTGTGCATTTATATATATTTATTTATTATAACACTTGTCCTCCCTTTGTGTAATTTTGTATTTTGTAAGATTGTACAGCACTGCGTACCCTTGTGGTGCTTTATAAATAAACTTAAACATACTGAAGTGGTGGGGGTGAAATGTCCAGGATGGAAGTAGGAAACGTGAAGAAAGTCCTGAGAAAGCAAGTTGTTTTAAAACAGATGGAATAGGGTACAGGGTCAAGGAGACTCAGATACAGGAAGTGGAGAATCTGGGGAAGAAGATGCCACAGGAAATTATGGCTGGCACTCCTCTTCCAACCTTTCTGCACCGCCATCTTTATTCTCTTCCTAGGGACTCCTGGCAGCTGTCCTGGACTGGGCACTAGAAATAGCATACCTTAGAGCCCTGCAGAGGGTCCGGTACCAGCGGGTCACCTCAGCGTGCAGGTAGGATTTTCAGATACAGGTATAAATGTGGGTCTGCAGGTTGCAGGTTGCAGGTCGGTTAGGGGCCCTATCTATATTCCTTGTATGATCTATATTTTACTACTTTAAACATTTAAAAAAAAAAAAAAAAAGTCTACCCCAGCCCACATCTGATGTCACTTCCTGTCCGCCGCAACAGCATTCCCTGTCTAATGGCAGTCAGTGGGTCGCGGACTGGGTTGTGGGTAAGGCAGTTGTGGGTCGGGCAGCAGGTCCAAGCGAGTAGAAATGCGGGTTGCAGGTCCGAGTTTCAAAAATTGGTTCCGGCAGGACTCTAGCATATGTGTAGTAAAGTATAAGCAGAAATTTTAGAATATTGCGCACGGTCAAGGACAGCTGTGAGTATCACTGGGAGTACAAATGTACCCTGGGGCAGTCAGGGGTAAAAGGTAATTTATTTCAGAAAGGGGACGCTAACAAACTAACAGCCCCCTGTGAATACAACTTTTCTTGTCCTTTAAAGGAAACAGGGCAGAGTGTGCTTACGTGCACAGAGACACGAGAGTGCACTTTTTTCTTACTCGGCAAGAAAATCACACAAAGAATGCATCTGATTACCCCTTTAATGGAACACTGCAGTCTAGTTAAAATGCAAAATATACAGAAAAGAAATGTTCCATGACACAATGAGGTTTGTCTGTTTAAAGGAAAAGGAAGCCGAGAGGCCTTGCTTAAGAAATAAGGAGCATTTTCCCTTTAAATCACCGTGCAATGTTGTGAAGTCATTTTGTCAAGGGAAGTTTAAAAGACAATAAAATACAGATTACTGCTAAGGTTTAAGAAAGCAGAAAGCAAGAGAAGGAAGACATAAAGTCTTGCAAAATGCAGAAATTCCAAAAAGTACTTTTTCTTGCATAACAGGGTATAGCGTGCTAAAGGCCATGAACTCAATGCACAGATTCTATACAACTGAAAGCGAACACGAGACACCAAATGGATTTCAAAAGTGAAAATGTATAACCTCTTCCCATATATCTTGGGATTAGTTCACTCTCTCAGAAACCTGTACTCACTCTGATCCGGCGGCCATGTCTGAATAGGATGTATCTGGTGTGGTGACTCCCAGAGGGATTGCAATGCTCATGACGTCCGGCACTGCGGTCGGAGGGAATCACGGGGTCGGAATCGCAGCGACTGACCACACCGAGGGCGGGGAGCCGCAGAGCCTCGAAAGACACTTCACGGACATGAGGAAACCTGCAAATAAACCATCGTCTTCACTGGTTTTGTCCAAATCTGATATCTGATTTTTCATTTAGTTACATAAAAAAAGCAAAAATGACAATCAACACGTGTCTCAATATTCATCGCTGTGCATGTACCAAGGCAGTGGCTTCCAAACTGTAGGAGCTTTGTACCCTAGGAAGTGCCAATAAAATGAATTTGTGTGGAACAGCTATAAGGATACACAAATCTGAGGGTAAATGCTTATTTTATAGTATTATGTAGTTCTGAAACCAATCAAGGGTGACTGTTCCAACCACAGTTTCTTATACTTGTAACCATGTTATCTCATAAGATAGGTGGGCAGGGGCTTGGTTACAGTAGTAGTACTCAGTGCTAAACAGAAATAACAGCTTTGGTCTTTATAGAGGGTAGATTATATGTTAAAAAAAACAAACAGAACTTGCTTCCAGATAATCCAAGGCCCAAGAGCAGCCAAGTCCAGGGGAAACGTTCTGATACACATCAGTAAGGCCAGGGCACACAATCCTCAGTCTGTTACACACATGCCAAACCAATATCAGGGTAAGGTAAACGGCAATATTACAATAAGGCAAAGCATTCAGAAAATGTGCTTAAAATTAGGATGAATCAGCAGAGCGGCTTTTGCTGGTAACTGTATATTTATGGGAACGGGTCTGCCCACTTTATGCTTTGCTGCAGACGTTGCACATAACCTTTCCCTCGGTTAGGCAACCTCTCCGAAACCTCCATTCCCACATTGCAGCTAAGATAGTTTCACAATGGGCTCTTAGGATGACAGTAAAATCCCCAAGCTCAGTTTTTACAGCTTTAAAAGGGAAAACTAAAGGTCAACAAAGAATTAGGCTACATATGCTACACCCAGTGTTGAACTGGGCTTCTTCCAGGGCCCCACCACAAAATCTTAGACAGCAGAGCCATTCTCCAATCTATTGTAACTTCTCTCTTCACTCACTATTCTATTAATCACTTCTCCATACATACTCGGTCACCTATCCTTCCATTTCTCCACTTCATTATCTTACAGAAATGGGACTGGCCATGGTACAGGCATTCAAGGCAAATGGCTGGGTGAACAGAAGGGCCCACTGACACCTTGGGCCAGCCGATTCCCAGCACCTGCTCTGAGCTTCTGTCACTTACCTGAGCTTAGGGACTGTCTCACAAATACATTTATATACAATGTCAATAGCACATTATAAGGAAGATGGCCCAATAAGATCCCTTGGAGAACTGCTGTGGACAAATATGAAGGCCTATATCTGGGATCCCAACCTTTTTTACATTCAAATGTAAAAATGTTCCTAGGGGTGCCAAATATTGGCTATGATTGGTAATTGCATAGCCTCTATGTGGACTGGCAGCCTACAGAAGGCTCTGCTTGGCAACCAGTGAAAAACTGAATTTTCCATAAAATAAATTATGTACAGAGGGGGCATTACCCTCTCTCTTGGTACCAAGTACCACCATGCTACTCCTAGGTGTACAATTACACAGAGATGTGCAGTGTCATGGGGGACATACATGAAAGGTTAATTGGGGGGAGCCATAAAATGAATTAATAGGTGCATTCAGAGCATGGGACTGTTCTTCACACACAAAGGGCCCTAGCAGAATACGTTCTTTGCGACTTGTCTTGCAGGGCTGTTTTCGACTTGTAAAGGCTTTGTGCTCAGTTGAATAGCAGTTTTGCTGCAAATTGTATGGCCTATATTGTGACTTACATACCTGAGTTTAAAAAAAAGATGGTTGTTTTCGTGCAAATAGGTACATGGGGGAGGGGCAAAGGAACAACTTGGCACTTAATTTATATTCAAGAGGTATTTAAAGTGACATTTTACCAATTGTGAATTTAGAAAACGATGCATGTATCACTATGTAATGAAAACCACATTTTTGGTTCAACCGTTTTGGAGAATATAGCAAGCCTGACGATATATCAGAGCAGAAGGTAAGTTCCTGAGAATCAGCATCATGGAAATCCCCTGCCTGGAAAAAAACCTTTTAAAATCCACTCTGCTAAATACAGGATTTGGGGTACAGATAAAGACAGGGTCCATGAAAATAGGTCTTTTTTGTCCAGCAAAATCCAGGGCTGCCAGCAGTCATGGGCTAATTTACCAACTCAGGTACTAAGAACTATACTGCAGTCACTAATGGCAACGTATCGGCAATCAGTTTTGATCAGACTTCTATAAATTACAAGTAAATATCTGAGCAAAAATCCAAGCATTTAGCATCTCTACTAGTGAACCAACCCCTAATGTTCTCTGTAAGCTATTAAAACCAATACAAAGGGATGATAAACAGGGGAAAAAACAGATACTGATTTTGTTTAGGGCAACAGCTACCACTATTTCCTTAAAAGCAGAATGTTCAAGAAAAGTAAGAGAACTTTCACTTCCCCAAACTATTGCTTATGAACTGTAACCCATTCACATTTGGCCAAATTACTTTAGTTAAGTACACACTTAGATTCTATTATTATCTATTTAAATATACAGAAGAATTTTGCTTCCACACTGACATTCAAGGCCAAGAAAGTAGACGTATTCAATTATTTATTAAAACAAAAATGAATGTTACAATTTAGATTTACTTAATGTCAGCCTTGGAATCATAGCACCAATACATGGTTGGGGAGATCCACAGCTTGCGAGTAGCCAGGCCACAACTAAAGGATCACAGTCCATTTTCAAAGTCTATTATGCCTACTGTAACATTAAGGGCCATCTTATCCTCTTATACCTGCTACAGGTGCCACAGTCATTGTTTCATCCCCACTGCTACTATAGGCACCATCTCTCCCTACTATACCTGCTATCCCACAGCCCCAGTCCCTTCCCAGAGGCTATTATCCCCCCACTGCTACTATAGGCACCATCTCTCCCTACTATACCTGCTATCCCACAGCCCCAGTCCCTTCCCAGAGGCTATTATCCCCACACTGCTACTATAGGCACCATCTCTCCCTACTATACCTGCTATCCCACAGCCCCAGTCCCTTCCCAGAGGCTATTATCCCTCCACTGCTACTATAGGCACCATCTCTCCCTACTATCCCACAGCCCCAGTCCCTTCCCAGAGGCTATTATCCACCCACTGCTACTATAGGCACCATCTCTCCCTACTATATCTGCTATCCCACAGCCCCAGTCCCTTCCCAGAGGCTATTATCCCACTGCTACTATAGGCACCATCTCTCCCTACTATATCTGCTATCCCACAGGCCCAGTCCCTTCCCAGAGGCTATTATTCCCCCACTGCTACTATAGGCACCATCTCTCCCTACTATACCTGCTATCCCACAGCCACAGTCCCTTCCCAGAGGCTATTATCCCCCCACTGCTACTATAGGCACCATCTCTCCCTACTATACCTGCTATCCCACAGCTCCAGTCCCTTCCCAGAGGCTATTATCCCCCCACTGCTACTATAGGCACCATCTCTCCCTACTATACCTCCTATCCCACAGCCCCAGTCCCTTCCCAGAGGCGATTATCCCCCCACTGCTACTATAGGCACCATCTCTCCCTACTATACCTGCTATCCCACAGCCCCAGTCCCTTCCCAGAGGCTATTATCCCCCCACTGCTACTATAGGCACCATCTCTCCCTACTATACCTGCTATCCCACAGCCACAGTCCCTTCCCAGAGGCTATTATCCCCCCACTGCTACTATAGGCACCATCTCTCCCTACTATACCTGCTATCCCACAGCTCCAGTCCCTTCCCAGAGGCTATTATCCCCCCACTGCTACTATAGGCACCATCTCTCCCTACTATACCTCCTATCCCACAGCCCCAGTCCCTTCCCAGAGGCGATTATCCCCCCACTGCTACTATAGGCACCATCTCTCCCTACTATACCTGCTATCCCACAGCCCCAGTCCCTTCCCAGAGGCTATTATCCCACTGCTACTATAGGCACCATCTCTCCCTACTATACCTGCTATCCCACAGCCCCAGTCCCTTCCCAGAGGCTATTATCCCCCACTGCTACTATAGGCACCATCTCACCCAACTATACCTGCTATCCCACAGCCCCAGTCCCTTCCCAGAGGCTATTATCCCCCCACTGCTACTATAGGCACCATCTCTCCCTACTATACCTGCTATCCCACAGCCACAGTCCCTTCCCAGAGGCTATTATCCCCCCACTGCTACTATAGGCACCATCTCACCCAACTATACCTGCTATCCCACAGCCCCTTCCCTATGGCACCATCTCTACCTACTAATGGTATTATTCTAGTCCTGCTAACACACTAAATACATTTCTAAACACTCCTTACCAGATTGCCCACCATAAAACTCATCCCCAACATTCATGTGCTGCAATAGCAAATTCAAAAACATGACAAGTATTGAGCCTACACTTATAGGAGACAACTAATCCATCTATATTTCTGCAGAACCCTACTCTATTTCCTTGCCCTAAAAAAGCTCTACCAATGCTATTATGACCCATTAAGCAAGTCTGCAACATTTTTTTACACTGCACAATCCATCAAAAAAAGAGTTTTCGAGAACAAACCCAGGGGCCTACGACATAACAGTTTCTGAAGTGCCAGTCAATGTGACAATGTGCTATTTGGCAAGTCTCATCTGGGGTTTACATGCTTTTCTGGAGGTTATGAAAAGGTATTTGGGTTAAAGGTAAATCCAGTCTAAGAAACTATTACACAACAGCTTGGGGTCTCGTAGCTTCGGGGGTAACCAATCGCTGCAATCACTGAGTAAAAAGACCATTAAGCTAGAAACTAGGAATTATATCTGCTGAAGAAGCTTGGGCTTCTGGACCTGTTGGCACAACTTGGGCAAACAGTGAATTTCGGTATCTGAACTTCCATTAGTCCCATGATGCAACTGCAGAGTTTCCAATTAAGACAGACACATTTTTGGGCAAACATTTGAAAATAATAATACGGAAGTAAGACCCGCCAAAGCTTTACTCCGCTTCATGTTTCCTATTACCATGTTTGCTTCTAAGCTACTGAAGACCAAAGCCAACAAGCCTGATTATTTCGAGCTCTACCCAAAGCTGATAATTAGCTTGTCAGCAATGTCTCTATTTCCTGCTTTGGCCATTAAAAACACATGATTATATTTAATGAAGATCCTTTTTACATGGGACCTTAACTAAATGACCTGATCTTGACAATCAGCTCTTTGGGATTCCACGTATCATTAAATAAAAACTGATCTCACCACTAGATACACTGGCTATTTAACCCTTCGAATAGCATTGTACTAGTTCAAGTGGCAAATTGCTACTGTATCTGTATTAAAGGGCCATGGACAAAACTGCACACAGAAATACACAGGCAATGGGCAAAAACCAAATGCATTCATTATGTTTGTGCCTATGATCGTTATTCAGGGATATAAGACCTTTGCAGGCCGGGGGAAACGTAACAGAGACCCAAAGTGTCTGTAACCCTACAGTCTTGGCTTTGAGATGGAGAACTAACCGCTTTATCTTCACAAGGTGAAGGATGATGTGCCATGGGTCTTAAGCTAAGAGATGTTTAGAGACTGCAATGTCTATGGAGATATGGAACCTAAGCAACTGGTGGCTCATGTGACAGCATGTAATTGTATATACAGCATAATAATCCATTCCCCATGGTAGCCGTATGGAGGTATTCAGAGTCTGCACAATTCAGCCTTTGCCTAACCGCTAAGCTGGCTGCCAAAGAAGCATTTTCTTTAGATGATGCATGATACATCTACGATAGCTTGCAAACATGATCATCACAAAAAACATTAGCCTGACCCAAAAACTTCCTGGGTCACGGTTACAAGCCTTTTAATTCTAAAAAGCACTGGGTTACTTGCTGGTTATTCCACCAGCTTAAATCAAATTCCATAACAAGGATCATTCTTTGTGTTAGAAGGATTTAAACTGTCTGGTACAAACTGCAGACATGTTTAACATAATTTGCTAATTATTAATGGGCACTTAACAACTTCTTTAACAATTAAGAAAAAAATGAATACCTACTAACAACCAACAATGCAGAAAGTGTTCAAACATCAGCTTTTTGGCAATGGCAGGACTGCAACTGCCAGCTAACCACAACTCAGTCCATGTTGAATCACCAGATACAGAATCTATTAAAAGGTCTATTTTTGGATAACACTCCCATTTGAAGCACGTATACAGCATGTAAGGCTCAAAGCCACCTACAGGGGCTACAGTAACCAAGGCTGCCTTTACAGTTGCACTGAGCATTCTGGGACTCAAGAGACAAAATGACTTTCCCCACAAGCGACCAATGGAAAAACAACCAAGGTCTAGGCCAAGTGTTCTGTAGCCCCTAAGTGGGATATACATTGGCTTATCTGGAGGACCAATCAGTACAGAAATATCAGTAAAATACAAGCTAAAAACCAAATGTGCCATAGATCACGGGTACTTCAAGAGCCCCACCTCCTGTATTATCAGAGCAGGCTGCGCCCTCAAACACCAGTCGTTTTCTTAAGTCGACTCAGCTGTCAATGCAATGCCAGTGCTCCCTGCCCAAAGTGCCAGACACTGAAAAGGTTAATATGACATATTTTGCCCTGCCTGAAAGAGCACCCATTTCCGATAAGATGGCAGAATGAGAGAATGTCCCTGATGTGACCTAAATGCTGCTGAATTTTGTGCACTGCGCATAAGAGCTATCTCCTATGCCTCTATGAATATGCACCAAATCACTTGTGCTCCCTCTCTTTATTGATTCCCCCTCCTCTTCTCCTGTCCACAGCTGGCATTCTGCAGTAAGACTCCCAGCAGTACCCAGGCAGGCACGTTCTAACCTCTCAGCTACTTCTAAATCAATAGTGAGATTTGCAGCAATGCTGTCAGCTTGTGCTAATGGCAACCAGACTGGGTCGCCTCCTTTATCCTGTCCCCAGGAGGCGCTGTGATTTATCAGACACCTTTCTGTGGCTGGAGGAGCTATTGACCCCAAATCTTCCCACTGGGATTCACTCCATCGGTTCAGCTCAATTAGCCAGAACATTTCATTCCACCAGAAGAAAACAAGATATTCCATTAACCCCACATATGCCGAGGTATAAAGGCTGTGGCGCTGAAGAAATGAAATCTAATAGATTAGGGGCATTACCTTTAGACAGGCCAATGGCCGTGAAGTCCCAGTAATCTCTTCAGACCCAGTTCTTCGGAGACCTGCACAATGAGAAAATGATTGGCTTTAATACTATGACAACACTAGAAAACCAACATTCAAACGACTTGCTTTAAGGACCCACACCCAGGAGTGCTCACCCTGAACATTCAGAGAAGGTGTAAACAGGTCAGAGAAGCCAAAACGCCACTCCGGCACCCCCAGGGAGCTGGCATTTCAGAGCTGGCTAGCATGAACCTGGCTAAGTGAGCGCTGGCAGCATCCCTAGGAAAAGTGTGTGGCAAAGGATTTTCTTTCTCCTGCTGTCACACCCTCTTCTCTCTCTTCTTCCTGCTACAACTACGCACATGGTCTCCTATCGTTTCCTAGCCATGTGTGTGCTGCAATGTGCATTAAGCGCCCTTTAAAATACTGTACAAGTCTCTTGGGAGGACTTGGTAGCCCAGCAGCAGATTGCTAGAGACAGCAGGTGTGCGGAGTCAGTTGCCCAAAGGGTACAGCAAAACACCTGAGATCCAAAGTGGGAAATATTGGATGTGAGGGCAAGCCAGGAATCACAGATGCAGGCGCTATCCCTTATCACCGTACTAGGATTGCCAGCCAGGGGGGCCCGCGGCACCTCGTTTTGTTGATGTATGACAATGTAACGTCACTATAGAGAACAGGGGAATAAAGTGCTGCTCTATAAATAAAATAAAATGCACTGCAAAGAGTACTAATAAGGCAAATCCCTTCCTTCCCTCCCAGGATGTGTAATGATGCACGCAGCACAATGCTCAGGAAATCACTGCACACCATGATAACCAAGGGACACAAAATGCCCCTGGATATTATCTGGTTAATGCTCCGACAGTCTGGGATGCAGCGAGTGCGAATACATAAGACTACTGAAGGAAGCAATATTAATTACGTCACTCTTTATTAAATCGGGTAGAAGCAGAAGACTTGGTGGAGCATGTTGGGAGCTGCACGGCAGTTTTGCAACAGGTGTGTAAGGCAGTAGTGCTCTTCTGGCTGATAAATGCTGCAGCAGACCTCAACACCAGATTAAGCACAGTGGCTTGGTATGGAAAGGGTTATCAGAGCAGCTCTTAAAAAATTACAGTGATAACCAAGCTGTTTCTGTAATAAAATGCATGAAAAAGAATAAAAATTGTTTAAAAAAAAAAAATTACGGTGACAGTGTTGGGCAAAGAGCTGTAAGTCGGGATATGAAATTGCAGCTACTGATCCCGATCTGCGACATAAGTTTAACTATTCCAACACAGTCTCCTAGCAAAGAACCAGGTGTGCTGCAGGGCTATTAGGCCAAAGTACCAATCAGGGCCACTGGTACATGATATGTAGAGACCTGGTTTGGATTCCCGTCAACTTCATGTGACCTTGGGCAAGTAATTTTACCTCCCTTGGCCACAGGAACCAACAATACGATATTGTTCTACTTGCAGTTCCATAGGAGAGCATTATTGGGAGCTGCACCGTCAGCAATATGAAAGGACTGAACGGCGACATCAAAAGAAATAGCCAGGAGAGAAGAACCAACAGAAGCAGAAAGGAAGGGGAAGACGTGGAGGGGAAAGAGAAGCAGAATAACATGTGTTTCATAAACTGTGCTCATGGGAAGATGGTGGGCCGGAGGGGCAGGTGTTTCTGCTCCATTGAACGTGGGGGGAAAGTAAACAAAGGAGTTTCCATGGGGGAGGGGTTAATAAAAGCAACAGTGAAAACCAATCATTTGCTCTTCCATAATGGAGCAAAGAACATATGGCTTTAAAATTAATAGTGAAAGTGGCCACTGCAAGATTGGTTTAGCTCCTGGGAGGGGACTTTAACCTCACAATTTTGGCCAGCAGTGGGGGTGTTTTAGACTACATAGTGACTGCTTGGGGGGTGCCAGGAGCAAGGAGGGCTTGTTACCATAATGCATCCCCTAGATTGCCTAGATATACCCCCAAACAATGTAGGTCTCTATAAAAATATATCCCATAAACAAGCTCATATGTAAAACCCTGCTTCATTTAACAAAGCATTTTTATAAAAACATATTTTTTTTTAGTATTATGTGCTACTGGAAAATCCTAAATAGAAAACTCCCATTTTAAGAATTAAGGGCCGCCCCCTGGGACCATAGGATTCACAGTGCACACAAACAAGCCAAGGCACACATACATGCTAGGCACCATCAGCCAATTAATGGACAGAGTTCTGCCTTTTGCTCCCACACTACTTCCTGTTACAGTTAGAGCTGCATCACTTCCTGTCAGCTGAGCACACAGCCCATCACTAAATGGCGGCTCAAGGGCAAGGATGTAAAATGGCAATATTTACTGATATATATATTGCAGTGTGGCAAAATTCTTTAATAGGTTACTTAACATAATATAAACTGTTGGTTAAGTATTCATTTTGGGGGTATAGTTTGCCTTTAAAGTCATTAGTAACAGGCATGGCTCGTATGGGCATCTGGCTGCCAGTGGAGAAAATGCCAAGTCTACTCTTAGGATGAATTATCAGACTTTATAGGTTTAAAACATCCAGTATATCCAATGTCTTTCTGTCTAAATCTCACCCAATTCTGCCTCCAGGCTGCCCCCGTGAACACTTGGCACTAAAAGCATCAGCACCAGACTGGACCCTTCCTGGTACCAGCAAGCAGCAGCTCAGGTTACAGCTAAACAGTTGCATGTGCATAAATCTGCTTAATTGGGACAACCAGCAAGGAGACATTATGCCAACGGCATGAGAAATGACAAAGCGCTTGTGTTTTCATAGACCCAAAAGAGTGCCCAGCAGTGCTTCATATGAAACTGGAAACAAAACAGCACCATTATAAACGAGCCACCCACACACAATGGTATAATTGGGAGATACTCAGCCAAGGCATGGGGGGTTTCTTCTATCAAGGAAATGTTTTCTATATAATCTTTTAGCTCATGTGATACCTTATCTGCCGGTAACTCCTAGAGATATATGTATAATCAACATACACACACATTTATTTTTATTAATGTTACAAACACAAATGACAGGAGGAAAACATTTTTCACAGGGGGAAATATATTTAGGTCAAAGGGGGGAGATAACATGGCAGCATATTCAAAAACTGCAAGTCGGAAGAGTTAAGGAAGCGGGGCTCCTGGGCTGAGTATAGCCATGGCTATGGTCAAATAGTGTTTGAATTATTTGCCACATTCCTCTTCTGCCTCTACAGTTTTGCTATTGTTACTTTATCTTTCTAGTCAGGCCCTCTCATATTCATCTTCTGGGCCACTTCCTGGTTGCCAGAGTAAAATGTACCCTGGCAACCAGAGGTGCTGAAATTGCAAACTGTACATCTGTTGAACAAAAAAAGCTAAATAATTCAAAAGCCAAAAAAATAACACTAATGGCAAATTTTTCATCATCATCAGCTACATCATAACTATTCATGTAAAGGTGAACTACCCCTTTAACTCTTATTTTTGACAATACATGTGACAACACCCATGGTGGGTGGAGCACAGATGATCTTCTAAGCAGAGAGACTTTGAATCCATAAATCCACCACTTCAACATGGAATAAGGTGAGGAAGGGGTTAAATGACTGCCACCCTAAGGGGGGGGGGGGGGGGATGAGGCAAACTATCATGGCTTCCTCCGAGTTTGAGGAATCAGAGACAGTGTTTATACACCTTCTTTATATAAGCCCAACTGAATGAGCCCATGACAAAAGGTGGGGATTTTTTTCTTTTTACAATCTAACATAGTTTGCAAAGAGACTAAATTGCTTAAAAAGTAATGAATAAGAAAACAAGGGTCTCCTGCTTTGCTTTGAAGGCTTAGCCTGCAATTATAACAGTCCAGTTCCGCCCTACCAAAGCCTTAGTTGCTTAAAAAATTAAATGGACTGATATGAAACTTAGGCTTAATATTAAGCAATATACATTCATTCAGCTTTCAGAGAGCAAGTGAAATCACCAGTGTCAGGTTTTGTACAATGTCAGTGTGTAACGGGAGCAAGGGGAAAGGAAGAAGCAGCTGGGGAGGAGGCTTCGGGAAGGAGGGAGTGTGCTTTGGAACAAAGGTGACTCTTTTCGGATGGGCCAGACTTTCTGTGGTTTGAGGAAGAGGCAGGAAGAAGGGAGAAGGCACTGAAGAGACAGGCCCTTGTCTGCTTCCCTCTTTGTAGGGAAGGATGGAGTTGGCCGCTGGCCTACGGATGATGCAATCCTGGTGTAAAGAGGCTGAGAGCAGACAAAGTGCAGTATCAATAATCCATGCAGACTCAAGGGCACCTCCGTGGATCTCTCTCTGCCTTTCTTGTTAACCTTTTTACTGCCAACAGAGATCTGAAGTTCAATGCCAGCACGGTGGAACAAACCAGTTCATGGGAAAACAAGACTGTACAATAAAGCTGCTGCAACAGAGTTAAGCTCGGCCACACACTGAAAGATCCAATCTGTGCCTGTTCTGGACCAAATCAGGCTAACCTGATTGGTGGTCCCTCTGCTCATTTAGTAAGGGGGGGATTTCTAGGTGTATGGCCAGCCTAATTCTGCAGGCCTACAGGGCCCCAATGGATGAGGGCTGAATAAATGCAGCAAGCAGGGAGTGTGCTTTGGAACAAAGGTGAGCCCTCGCCCAGCGGTGTACTCCACAATAACTTATATGACCCTGCACATATAAGCCACAATAGTCACAGTGACTAGTTGCATACAAGTATGAGTGGTCATACAAGTACAAATATCCATAAAGCCGGCTGTATGTAGACAAGCAGACTGGGTAACCATTAATCAGGCACCCAAATGAGGGGCCCAGTAAGTGAATATGGGGATATTGCAGGTATTATACTTAATGTACAGAGTAGAAAGTGGTTCAAATACGGCTTTTTGGGCTGCATTGCAGCTTCTAGCATGCAGACTCATGTCGCTCATTAGCAAGAGCATTTAGATCACAAAGCAAAGGGCTCTGCCCAGCAACATGTGTGTCTAAAAATACTGACTGCCCTAGCAATGGCTTGGACGGCACCCCTGGCTTCTTCCAGCACCCTCAGCCTTATACTCCCCTATATTCACAACATTAAAGGACATGGCTACGCCTAGCTGGGACATTAAGGTACCAAGTTCTGGTATCATTCCCTTTCCCCTCTATTAGATCGATTCTGCCCCCGATACTGAAACGTTAATCTTATTCCCAGTAAGACACCAGCGGTGAATGAGTCTCGGCAGCTCTGCTTTCAGTTTTAATCATGTACAGAAATATAATGGCTAAGTGCCCTGGTGACCTCAGTCTAATACTCAATGCTCCTCCTCCATCACCCCCCACCCCTCCAGAATGAGATACAAAGCCCACACAGAAGCTCCACCCAATACTCCAATTAAATCTAAAAAAAATACTGAAAATGGAAATTGAAAGGGAAAACACCCTACCACCCCATTCTACAGCACAATGATTCCATGAAGCCTTTAACAGTTTGCTACTTATACATTCAAACAGTCTGCAGCAGGAACTGGAGAGATTACCCAGAATTCTTAGAGACTAAGACCAAGGATCAGTGACCACAACTGCATCATTTTAACACTTCCTTGAAACAAAGACATACATTAGCCTGCAGCTCCCTGAATAAAACATTCTACACATCCTATCAACTGCCAAAACCTTACATTTGCAGTAGAACAACATGCCGAGGGTTGCAGGCTGCCCAACCCTGACCAAGATCACACTCAAGTTCAGTGACATTATAGAAGCATAGGTGCCCAGCGGTTTAAAGCAATACACATGGCCACAGATCCTTTAGGCCACAGATTGCCACAAGGCCATTTTTCAAGGGAATAAAAACAGTATACTGTAAACTAGTAAATATTGCTATTACAAACAGCATGTATCTGTTTTGCTGTTCCCTGCACTTAGGGTTCTGACTACTGAAACAATGTAGCAGAAGCAGGCAAGAAACAGTGATGAAAAATAAAACCTTGGCTGGAAGAAAGCTACATTGTTGCAAGAGATAACGACTATTGCAGTCACAGTTAATATTTTAAAATCCACCTGTAATTCCTAAAGCGAGCGCATCAGGAAAGTTGCTTACAACCCCATTTATATTTTTGGGTTTACAGCCCCTTTGATTTAAGTTTGAGAACCAAATACTGCAACATGCAGCCGCTCCCCTTCTGCCCCTGTGCGGAGGCTCACAAGGCAGCAACGCTGTAAATATTCATAAGGTCGTGCAACAGTCCAATATACTGTATGACAGCGAGATGGGAGCTACCTCCCTTATCAACACAGGAGTGTTAGGAGAAGAGATTGCCAAGATTTGGTCCTCGTTACCATGGAGACAGGACACTGAACACGGCTTGTGAGGGTTACTCCAACATACGTGTAATCTCACCGTGGAGATGACATCCTCGCCCCTTCCCACTGTATGTTATACTGAGTCTGTATGTTAAGAGGCTATCTTGCACTTTGGGGAATGCAGTATTTCCAGCTGTATCTTTTAGAAAAATAAGATTCCTGAATTTTTGAGTATTTGCCATCTGGACGGTTCATGCCCCATCTCTCCCACTGATATAAGGAAACAGGGGGAGGGAATTTCAGCAGCATCCCAGGATGGGCTGCCATGAGAGCAGGTCTGAATATATAATGGCACATTTTCCCTTGGCACAGTCCTATCTGAGTGCCTGACACAGTCACAAGGCTGCATACAAATGACTTTCTGCGGATGATTGTGCAGTCACAGACATGCCCTGTGCATTACTAGGGATCTTCCAGCACACTGCTGTAGGACATTAACAGCACACTGCTAGGGGCATGCGTTTAGATTGTAAGCTCTACAACACAGGGTCCAATTTGCCTCCTGTATTCATCAGTATTTGTATGTTTGATATATTAACCTTTCTTTTGAATGGAGCTACCATATAGGTTGAATAAGTGTATAATAATCATAATGAGCCATATCTGTAAAGGTGGGCACACGGGCTGATTCTAACTGCTGATATCGGCCCTGAAATTAGCCAGATCTCGATTTTTCCGTCAAATTGGGGACTGTGTCGGCTCCTCGAACCAACGGCGCCTATACCCGTCATTCTAATTTGATTGTTTGTCCCCAGGACCAAACGACCAAATTAGCCCAATATCACCCACCAGTAGGTGGCGAGTGGATCTCACCATGTATGGCCACCTTAACACTGCTGAACAACCTATGGCCAACCCGCCATCATGCCTTCAGTATATAAGAGTTATTGAGGAATGCTGGAGGGCAGCAGTCTAGACATCCCAGCTGTATAACATTAGCAATGACTCTGAGCACCCGTCAGAGAGATCCATAAGAGACAACGCAATGTAATAAGTAGCCAGCAAGCTACTAATTGTCTTTCTGACTGTGCCTTTCAATACAAAGTAGCTGCACAGAGGGTTTATTTTCTCAGGCAAACAAGGCTTCTTTAGTCATGCTACAGCAGAGAAGTGTGAAGGCATTCAGAAGGAAAATGTTTGTTTTAAAAAGAAAAAAGGAAAAAACTACATAGCCTAGCAATTCCAAATATGTACATTTACCTTGCTTTGAAAGGGCCACTACACCTTCATTTTCATTATGTTTATTCTAAAGTGGTGGAGTTTTCTTACAGTGGTTCCAAACCCTGCACAAAAAATTACATACTTACAGGCGGCACTTTTGAAAACAGTAGGTTTCAGATGGCAGCCCTTGGTATAGCAGTGGTAACACCTTCACAATACATGAAAAAATGCTGCAATGATTGGGGCCCCATAAACTGTGCCATCTGCACTGCCCTTCCTTATTCTATGTTGCCATATTGCTCGCCCAAGAACCTGTCCTATAACCCACTGATATAACAACTCAGAGCCCAAAACATATGGCAGCCAGCATAGACCTAGATTTGCCAAAGATGGCCTATGGCCATCAGGAAGAATCCCATAGCATCGGCCATTAAAAGTACAGTTGGTCATGTGACTTGCTACAAGGAGTCAGTCAGTTTTCAATAAAATATCAAACTTCTTAAAGTCTCATCAAGGTCTGTTAAGGTGCCCATACACATAAACATTCGCTCGCTTGGGAAGGTCACCAAGTAAGCGGATCTTCTCCCGATATTCCCACCTACAGGTGGGCAATGGCGGCAATCAGTTCGGGGACCGCATCAACGAGCCGATGCGGTCCCCAATCTGACTAAATCTTTTAACCTGCCCAATCGATATCTGGGCAATTTCAGGCCAGATATCGGTCAGGGATGCCCCTCGTTCCTGCCCCTACAAGCTGCCGAATCGGTCCAAGGGACCGATATCGGCAGCTACAATCGGCCCGTGTTTAGCCACCTTTAGGGAGAAGGGAGTAAATAATGCAGGAAATACTCTGCTCTATTAAAGTGATTTTATTTCA
The DNA here is from genome assembly GCF_000004195.4 of Xenopus tropicalis. Classification (NCBI taxonomy): domain Eukaryota; kingdom Metazoa; phylum Chordata; class Amphibia; order Anura; family Pipidae; genus Xenopus; species Xenopus tropicalis. The sequence goes on from NC_030680.2 coordinate 139,101,937, forward strand.
TTATTCTGCCCTTTAAATGTGATTTTTTGAAAGCAGGAAAAGTATAACCAGTGATATGTGCCAGAATAAGTTCAAATAAATCTGTTTTAAAGGACAAAATGCCACAAGGTGCCTACGACATACCTAGCAGGGTGCTTAAAATGACTCAAGGGGCAAGTCATAACCAGAACTGAAAGCAGCAACAGGAAGAAGGGAGATCTGACGTCGAGCTCACTAGCACACAGCACCCTGTGCCTTGCACTACTGTGCCCAAATCATTGTGCTTTCCACAACAGGGTACAAGTGAGAATGTGCTCAGCTGTACATCTGGTCTGGCCAAAGGTCAGGGTGTTCCTATTAACAGGGACTCTCAACTGTGTCCCTTATCTCGAGGGCTACTGAAAATTCTGTACCTGTTTCCTGCTGTCTGTAAGCTGTCTGTTCTGACTGGATGAAGCACAAAACAACCAGCCATCAACCAGCTGCCTTTGTGGCAATGCCCCCATAAAGGCTGCCATACACAGGCCAATTGTAGCTGCCGATATCGGTTCCTTAGACTGATTCGGCAGCTTATCGGCCCATGTATGGGCACTACCGACGGGCCTGCCAGACCAACGCCTGGCCAGAAATTGATCAGACAGGTTTAAAAACTAGTCAGATCGGGGGAACGCATCAGCTCCTTGATATAGCCGTAGGTGGGGAAATCGGGAGAAGATTGCCAAGCGAGCGGATCTTAGAGTGTATGGCCACCGTAAGCTGATGCCATGATCAACTGTTGTGCAAGAAATCCCACCAAATTCTCAAATTGATTTAGATCAAGACAATCAAAAAACTGCCTCTGCCTCATCTTTATATATCAGTGAGCATCAGACATCTATTTCACAGGCGTGCTAATGAAGACAGTCGAGTGAGATTATTAACCAGCAACGCAAATTAAACCATTAAGAATACATTATAGGAAATTGTTTCCAAACGAAGGGTTAAGTCAATTTAATTTCAAATTTAAAAAGGTGCTTAAAAAGGCATGCAAAAAATAATAAAGTTACTAAACATTTCATAGAGGTATAAAATGTATTGCGTATTATTACAAATGAGGAGTTTTTCATGATTTGGGGCGCAATGCCTTAAAGAATGTCTCCAACCAAAACCCAGCGGTACAGATACTGCTTCAATAGCTATTACATTTACATATAACTTTAAAACCAAAAATTTTTTCTGGATTACACGCCCTTTTAAATTCACCAAAACAATATTTAAAACTCCTACATATGATCTGAGTGCACATTTTCTTACTGGGCGTCAGTTAAAAAGGATATATTTTATTTAAAAAAAAAATACCTGTGCTTTTTCTGGCAGGGCTTTTGGCAGTAGACCATAAATATGTATTATCTACTATATTGAACACAAATGACCAGGTGGAGCTTTGTTTAGAGAACAGATAAAAAATGGCTGAACAGTGCAAGAGCTGATAAACATACAGTAATAAAAATACAAGACCTTAGATTTAACTTGGACATTTCAAACATACAGCACAGAAAGAAACAGCATGTCAAGATAATGAATATTATATGAATATTAAGTATTAGTGTTACTGGTCCTTTAACACATAGAGAAAAAGATGGGGGGGGACCTTCTCCAGAGGCCCATAATTTAGCCCAATATAAGTGACAAAACATGACAATGCAGTAGCTTATCTAAGCCACAAAACCTGACAGGCACAAACAAGAAGCCTGAGAATCTGGAGCATAATATATAGAAAGATATAGCTATTTGCAAAGATAAAGACAAAGGCTGTATTTAAAATAGTAAACATTGGCTTTTCTGCCAAGTTCAGAGTGAAAGTGTTTTTTTTAAATGTAAAGCCACACAAGGGACTGCCATGGGGGGAGATGAGATTTACTGACATTATCAGAAGCTTTGTGCAAGGCTTGGGCCAGAGGGGAAAGGAAATCTAAAAGCGTCAAGAAACCCCTGATACGTGCACCCCTAAGAACCGCAGTTGTGAATTCAGTATGCCACATTTGGGCTGTGATTGGCTACTGGTAGGTCTTATATAGACTGGCAGCGTACAGGAGGCTCTGTTTGGCAGTACACATGTTTTTTATGTATCTAAAACTCCGGTCCCCAACCTTTTTTTTACCTGCGAGCAACATTTAAATAAAGCATGAAAAAAATTCCTAGGGGATGACCAATAAGGGCTGCGATTGGTTATTTGGTAGCCCAATGATGACTAGGAGGCTCTGTTTGGCAGTATGCGTGATCTTTATGCCTCATAATCTTGTCTTCAAGTCAGAAATTCAAAAATCAAAACCTGCTTTGAGGCCATTGGGAGCAACATCAGAGGGGTTGGGGAGCAGCATGTTGCTCACGAGCCACTCGTTGGGGATCACTGATGATCTAAAACTTGCCTTCAAGCCAGGAATTCAAAAATAAGCACCTGCTTTAAGGGCACTGGGAGTAACATCCAAGGGGTTGGTGAGCAGCATGTTGCTCGCGAGCCATTGGTTGGGGATCACTGGTCTATGGCATAAAGGGGCCCAGAAGGAGTCCAGCAGTGGGTTAAGTACCTGCACTGTACCTATCCACTGTAGTAAGAGACTAAGGAAATGGAACACAAGCAGAACGGAGCTGCTGTCTCTAGGAAGCACAACACAACATTGTGCCTTAATACAGGATTGGGAAACTAAGGGCTCGTGGGCTGGATGTGGCCCTGCAAAGTCTATGGACCCCCAGCCTGCCCAGAGCCCCATAGACTTTTGTATGACATTATTTTAATACATGTGGCATGACAAAACATTGAACTGCTCAACAAAAATCATTTAATCTAAGAGTGCCAATACAGCATGTATGTATAGAACAAAGTCTTATTTGAATTAAAATAAAACAACATTACTAACTTAGCCTAAAGAAGAGTCCAAGCCATAAAATTCCAGGCCTACAATTAGAGAGATGGACAGAAGGTTAGATAGAGATCAAGCCACGTCTCCAGGGAGAGAGATCAAATATGCACTGGTGATTAGGTCTTTCATAGGCACACACAGTGCTGCAAGCAGAAATTGCCTGCGCCAGGTTCTATTCTGTGGCAGCAGCACTAGAGTGTTAGAAAATAAACATTATGCACAGCAGGGGACCCCATCAATAAGGCTGAGCCCAGAATTCTGCCCGTTATTGCATTTGCCTTGCTATTCTGCACTGAACTGGGAGGTGGGCACAATTGAAATCAAAATGGCTTTTGTGACAACATGGCCTATAATTCATAACCTGCCCTCAACTCCCACTGATAGATCTCCGGAGCAAAATAAAAATGGCTTTTCCTATAATTCATAAGCTTCTACCATGCTCACTGACAGGCCTCCGGAGCGAGCTACCAAAGCCCTGACACAGCAATGCCAGAAATCAGCGTCATTCGGCAATCCAGATGCCTGACCAAAATGTATAATATCCAATATGCAGTAATAACAAACAAAAGACTGGAACCTTTACCCCAATCTTCCTTTCCACGTGTGAATGAACTAATCTAACGGTTTACTGGTCCAGATATCCAACTGAATGTAACAAAGCTAAAGGCACACTGGGACTTTGGAGTCTCTGAATGGGGGGTCCACCAGTCACTGGCACATTTGCCATAGGCAGAAAGGAGTGTTCTACCTGAGTGCAGCTTTGGTCTATATGCCCCATGCAAGTGCCATTAGCACAGCAAAAGTGTGGAAACAGGGACACCTTCCATCAGTTTTGGGGGCATTTTTGAGCAGATCTTCACAATAAAAAAAAAGGCAGCACTATCTGAAACATTGTGCTTTCAATATGAATAAAGCTAATAATTTCAATAAATGGACAAGGAACATCTGAAAGAGGTGATGTTCTGTAACTGCTCACACACTGTAACACTTACAAATGGAGGCATGCCACGCACAAGCACTGGGTTCCAGACAATGTTATTTACTTAAATCAAATCACTGCTGCCCACAAGAAACATTCCAACATTTTTATTTTTTTTTTTATAACATGTCAGAATGTGATATTCAGTACCTCGATGGAACATATGTTTCACTGTAAGCACATGGAACTGCTGACATGTTTCCTTTAGAGGACTAAGAAACCTCAAGGTGAATTAACTTCCCGCTGCCTGGGCAGTAACAAGGTGCACAGCCATCAAGCGACAGATACTTTTTTTTTCAAATTATCTGCTGAAACTGCTAAAACTAAAGAGCAGTTGTAAGAGCCCTTCCAAACCAATATGGTTAAATTAACTCTTAATGGCCCTGTCTTCAGCAAAAGGTGGCCCGGCCTTGGCTAATATCTACATAAATGCCAGGCAAAGTGCTGGAAAGTATTAAAGGACAAAGAAAGGCCAATTGCAGAGAGGAAGAGTGCCAAATTTGTTAGGCAACCCTCAGTGCATCTAATCACTATTGTCGGACCCTGCACCTCCATATTTATTTCCCACAGAGCCCTGGGCTGGTGTGTGTGTGCACTATAGTAAAACTACACAGGGTATATGCACTAGCCCAGCGTTGCACATAAAACACACATCACCATCTAAATGCCAAACACTGCTTTAAAAATTACTTTTTGCATACACATTTTCTTTATTTTATTATTTTTGTTTTATTCATTTTATTTTTGTTTTCCCACAACCAACACTATGTTTGCACAAAGTTATCCCTGGCTAGCAGACCTGTCCCCGATATACCAACCTAAGGTGGGCAAAATCAAATCACATGGATACAGGCAGTGAGGGAGAGGACTGCATCAACAAGCCAATGTGGTTCTCAATCCAACCTGACTGATATCTGATGTCAATCAGGTAGGCCCGATGGAGGCGGGGCAATGCCAATGCCAATGCTGAGGCATTTATCTGCAGGCCAAGATTCAGCCCCGTGTGGCATTAGCCTAACAATTATACCGATCAAGGGCTCATATCTTAAAAGAACCAGATATATATTGTTTTACTGCTGCACAAAATCCTTGCACCCCCTCATTTCCTTGTAAGGCGTTGGCCATTTAGTTTACTCAGTTTAGTAATGACTGACACTATCAAAGGCAAATAATTGATTAGGAAAAGTAACTTTCCTCTCTATATCAGACTAAGGAAATGATGTAGTCTTATCACTCCTTGTTCTAGCGTCTCTCTTCTCAAATGTTTAAAGGAGAAGTAAAGCCTTTCATTTACAATGTGCCCCCCTGCATAGGTCCCATCTCCCAAAAAGGGCCCCTCTCCCTGTTGGCAAGAGTGGCACATTCCACATGTTGCCATCCCAAGCCAGAACCTGTGCAATGAAAAGCAGGGCCAGGTCAGCTTTATTAACCATGTTTCAGAACAGGGACCCTTCGCCAGGGAGCATGGGTGATGAGGCTGGTAGAGGCCCATGGAGCATAAAAGGCTTTACTTCTCCTTTAAAAGCAAACAATGGCCGTAAAGCTGGCCACAAATTGTCTGATTTTTATGACAAGTAGCCTACATCATGGTTGATTTCCAATGAACTGACCAAAGGGCCAATACACAGATTGCTTAGTGTGCAACTGGGACAATGACATCATAAATATGAAGAAGCAGCCATCTGATGCCACTGTTTGTATCGGCAGTTTAATAGTGCATATGACAGCCCTCAGCGGTGATGCACACAGCACTTTGAACCCAATTATTTTCTCATGGAAAAATCCTCTGCATTGGAACAACCTCTAAGTATGTTTTCATTAGCGCATAGGCTTTGTTGGGAAAGCAATATGGTAAATCCCATTCTGCTGTATATAGGAAAAAAATAAATATACAATAAACTCTTCTACTTACTGGGTATATTCTCCATTGCTGCAATGCCCATTACTACTCCCTGCTCTGTATTGATGAACCTCTGCAATCTCTTTATTCCCATTTACAGCTATGGATAGTAAAGCCACAGCTCAGTTTGGGTCTCCATGGAAACATGACAGCGTAAAATAGGAAAATTAAAAGCCCTACATTTGTTATTAGCTTCCTCCGAGTGGGCATATGACTACTACAGGAACACAAGGTGTAAAATCAATACTGGTATTAGTTTATTTTTTTATATGAAATACTTGAGACCTGGGTTTTTCTGGATAAAGGAGTCTTTTCTTAATGTGGAGCATATATTAAGGCTACAACCTCAACTGTAATACACCAGTCTAAAAATATCAATAAAATTCTACAATATTACATTGGCACTGTGATTATCAGAGAAAAGCAGGAGTTCAGCATAAAAAAATCCCTGTAAGGAGAAGTCCTAAAAGGGAAACCTGGACTGGGTCAGAAAAGTAAGAGTGCAAAGCCAGAAAATGAACAGAATCTCCCCTGTGTGCCAAGTGGGAAATAAGCCACTGTGCGTGGCTCATATGGAGGCTGAAATAGAGCTGAAGAGGTCTAGAACCAGCATTATAGGGTTTTGTAGTTCTATTTATGCAACTTGAGATATACATATATCAATCTGTTACCTCTTAAAGGGAAACTAATCCTGAATGAACGTATGTGTAACTGTTTAATTCCCACCCCAAAGCCAATGCTTCTTTTCCCGATTCCTCTACTTCCGTTTAACCCTGCCTAGGGGTGGCAACATGTAACAGAAGAGGTCAGAGTGCTAACCTGTATGTGCCCTGGTTATACAGACAGAGGTGCACTTTTGGGGAAAATGTATAATGCAGATCAGAAAATGGGTCCCCTTGAAGGGTGGGTCTTCATGACTACCTTTAATACTGCAGAAAAAGTGGTGCATCACTAGTTCTAAACCAATATTTGGGTCACAAAGCAGAATCCCGGCCTTAATTTTGTTTCCCTGAGTTTCACAAGCTGTGGTCAGCCACCTGTGATAAAACATTAAAATTTGTGGACAAAACAAGAATAAAGACTGTTGTTGGGCAATGTTTTGCTTAGAGTGATTCTATAGACATTAGTGCTGTTTGCCAAGGAAAAGGGTGTATTTAAGCTGCCCTGCACTCACAGGAAGGAGATCAATGAAGTTCTATGAATTTGAGCTGTAATGGGTGGGGGAGCCTGAGCGCCTTTTTCCTACCCTGTACCAGTCTACAAAAAGCATAAAGTACTGCATATAGCAATGTGCAAGTGACCTGAATATGAAAGGGAAATAATCTAGGCTACTCCTACTCCATTTATAACTTTCCATTCTGAACTGCCCTGTGTTGTTTCATTCTCAAGCTGTATCCTGCTGAAATGACTACACAGCATCTACTTTGTCATTCAGGTCAGATCTACGCAGTCAGTCACGGCTGATATCTTGCTACAGTGCTTAGGGCTGCTGGAAAGCAAATCCTTCAATGGAATACCTATGCTTGCTACACACCATCACCATTATTCACTCATCCACCCAAATCACTGGATCATTAGGGATCCCTGTGGAAAATCGCCAACAGCCACATACAAAGTCAAATATGAACATATCCTAATTTAACTGTGAAACCTGACCAAGTGATCCGGATCATTGCTCTCGTCACCTGTAAAGTTTAGCCAACATGGCCGGGAACAGGTTAACCAAATCTCTGCAGACAGAAATAGGCTAAAGCTGGCCATACATTAAAAGATCCACTCAATTATCAAGGTCACAAACTGAGCGGATATTCCCACATTGAGTTGGGTGATATGGAACTGATCCAATCGTTTGGCCCTAGGGTGCCAGTGACTGCTATAAAGGTCCTCAGAGAAAGGACCCCATCAACAAGCCAATCTTTCCTAGTCAGTGAGATTTTTAAACTTGTTTGATCAATATCTGGGCAATTTTCATTCTTTGAAATTGGGGAAGCACGTTGCCTTTGGCAGACACTGGTTGTCAGATGGAAATTGCTCTGAAACAATTCTGGCAAGAAGGGGCAACTTTTCCTTTTATTCTTTTAATCTAATACCTTAATTTCCTTATAGTTAGGGCAAAATTACTTTATTATAGTAATTACCAAGGAAAGATTCTACATTTAAGGCTGTGGTACACGTAGGAACGTAGAGTTCCTCTCAAGGCAACTTCTGTGATTTCGGGGGAAATCACTGCGCCGCGTATGCCATCCCACCGGCGATTTACATTCTCGCCTGTGGGATGGCATTTCTGGGAGATTTGTCGCGGGCAACAAATCTCTACATGTGCCACAGCCCTTAAGATGATGATGTAGCTGCCCTATGGGGTAAGAAAGATAAGTCTTGGCAAAGGTCATCATAGAGGAAAATAATGGGCAATATTCCAGAAAAAAGGCAGCTAATCACATCAATAAAATATACAGGCTTCATCGCTGGTCTGCCATTCCTAAGGTAAATGTGATGGAAAGCAAGGTGCCACAATGTGCTTACGTTGCAGTTCAGGAATTTATATGCAGTGTCAAAAGCAAATGGGACACAGGCATTAAATGTCATTATAGACCAAATGACAGTACTGGCCTATTACAGCAGTTTATTATGCCTATGTTTTCTACTTGGGTAATAACCTATGCCATAAAAAGATCAGATGGTATATCATTTTAGAGCTCAATCAAGAATGATCTTCTGCACTGTCTAAAAGACAACTGCCACAAAAATAGACTAAGAATGCAAAAAAGCAACTTGCTGCCTTCCACCTGCATTTAACTTACATAAGGCCAATATGCATAAAATTGCCCACCCCCAAAAATGCATATACTTCAGCTTCCATAAACAAAACCACACTTAGTTGCTTTATGTGTCACAAAAAAACACACAGTAAGTTAACCTGTGAATATGACATTTATTGGAACAAACAACCCTGGAGAAGAATCATTAATAATTACAGATTAAAATCAGAATTATTAAGAAAGTTCTGTGTAGAACTGGCCTATGTACGTATACATCTGGAGGAGTGCATATTTGCATAAAACCAAAAGGAAACCTTTAACCCACACAGACAATTACCAGCTTTAAAAAAAAGAGGTGGTTAATCAGTTACATCATAGGCTGGTAAACACTGTTATTGAACTGCTGCCAAAGATATTCATCAGTTAACTAGTATTTATGGAGTTACAATAATTTAGTCTTGCCCCTATGACCAAACTAACAGAAATAGTTAAACACAAATTATAATGGAACAGCTCAAACTGAAAAACAGCAAATGCTGATGACTAGCATAACCCAAAGGCCTTAAAGGACAACCTAAATGGTTTGCCCCTCAATAACGCCCCAGTTTCTCCTCATCTTCTCTTTTACTGATTCACTGCCCATGCTCTGGGCTGCTGTCAGGCCTACAACCCTACGTACAGGAAGCCCTGAGAGGCCAATTCAGAGCACTATTTGGTGTTAAGACCCACATGAGATGGGATCCTCCCCATATGGTTCCCATAGAATTACTGAACAACTCCTACAGTATCGGAACGGAGGTTCAGGGCACTGCTGTGTTATAATCATGTAGGCACAAGAATAATCTCACCATGGAGCCTAGATAAGTCATTTGCACAAAGGCAAGTCTTATAGCTGAAGGCCTAAGGGCTTTGTATGATTATTGGTACATATATGTTGGCTTTGTTAGTAGAATGGTTATCATTATCAGCAATCAGTTCAGTGATTGGTAGCCTTAGCTGAGCAATTTGGCCAATCCAAAGTAAGTATGGCAACCTAACTGGTAGAATTGACAAAAGCAAACCAAACCATCTGGGTAGAGAAAATTCAGACCTATAAGGACCTGTGCCTCCATACAGACATTCGAATGACCAGCCTGTGTGGCAACCAACCGATATCTGGTCACTCAACATTTATTGCTTAATTATATATTGAGGAAAAGCTGTCAGATATTTCAGGGCATGTGTGGCCAGCTACATAAATGAAAAGAACTGCTAGCAGATTACAGAATGAAACACCCACAGCATATAGATAGTATACTGACATATTAAAGGTTTTTAGCTCATTCTAACCTAATCTTCAGCCATGCTCTCACTAACAAAACATTCCCACAATCCATCAGGTGATCAGCGCAAAAGAATGCAGTGCCTTGGGAAAAAAAATCCAAAAAAGTCAGCAACTGTCATTAAAGGAAGGACTGAAACAATGCTGAGTCATTCAGCAAAACAGGCTGGTTAGGTCTGCAGACAAAGACCTTTCTCTTTAAACGAAGGAAGGAACTGATGGTAAAAAGTAAGCAATCTGGGTTAATTCTATAAACTTGCTGCTTTAACTCTAATGGAATGGCATGCTAGAAATTGCATCCAGGGGGTTGGGCCCCTCTGACAGGAAACGCAGAAGCAAAGAAAGTCAAGCATATCCCATCCTCCACCCTCCGTATCTTTTGGAGGGCGCAGGGCCGGTGAGCTCATCAGACTGCCCATGCTAGGTGAGCCCATATCAGGCTGTGTGTGCAACACTGGGGACACGGGGAAGCCCTCATTAGGCCTCGGGGAGGCAGGCACCGACAGGGTTAAAGGGAAACTGACACTGCAATAATAAAAGAAGAAATATATCCAGGAGACCAGCCCTTGAAGGGATGGGCAACCTTCAGCAATCAGTTTCTTATCTATAACTCTGAATTCAGGCCCAGGCTGGCAATCTGGGGGTTCCGGCAAATGCCAGAGGGGCTGCTGTAAGGTGCCATAGACACTCACTATTTATTGGGCCTCTTTGTACTAGAAATGCCAGGGCCTATTTTGAATCCCAGTCTGAAACTGCTAAGGCCAGATTTATAAAGGCTGTAATAAAATCAACTTAAGCTGCAAAGAGGCAGCATTTAAAATATTTCAGAAACAGGCTTATAATGTAATGCCCCTACCTACCAACTCACTAGGTTCAATTAAAACAAGTAGGCAATAAACAAACCAGTTTTCAACACTGAAGCGCCTGAGAAGTACCAAAGAACAAACAACCCAATGTGGAATTCAGATATCTTTTACTTCAATTCATGAACACATATAATTCATTAGTGACTGGCCAGTCTACTTAAGAATCAATAAATTACAAATACAGTAAAAATATACATTGAAAAAAAACATTAAAAATGTATGGACTACTCAATTCATAGACAAAATTCATCAGAAAAAAATAAAGTACACTGTGCTGAAAAACTGATATTATAGAGATCTCTCAGTACCCAGTAGTAGTCAACAACCTACTCCTTATGCAGTGCAATAATATGAAAGTACCATATGTTGGAGTGTGTTACTCTCTCTTATTATTGCTTTGTGCAACGTTTTTGTTAATAAGTGATAATTCGCCACTAGTACACAGTTGTAGTTCACCAACCTCCTCCTTATGCAGTGAATAATATGAAAGTACCAAATGTTGGAGTGTGTTACTCTCTCTTGGTAACAAAAACGTTTCACAAATCATTAATATATGATAATTTGCCACTATACACAGTTGTAGTTCACCAACCTCCTCCTTATGCAACATTTAATAGAATAAGTACCAAAGTACAAAAGAACACATAAGTAATGCAGACTGAAACCAAGATCTCTGTCCTTCCAGGCACCAATACTAACCATTATGCCACAGAGCAGGATATATGAAAGTCCCTCATAAGAGAGAAATAATCGTGTATATAAGTAGCAAAAGTCACAGTTCAGACCTCTCATATATACACACCCATTCAATAAAACAGACAATAAAATAAACAAGCAGCAAAAGGGAATATTGAGATATTAAATGTGACCTTTATAAGGAATGAAATAAAGCAGCAACATGTTGGATTGTAAGCTCTAAAGAGCAGGGTCCCCTTTACCACTGGTAAAACATACCACTGTATGTTTGCTTTATACACCCTGCAGCATATGCTGGTTCTTTATAAATACTTAATGACAAGCAAGTTTACTTCCAAATGTCGCCGCTGCAAGTAGGATGGCCCAAGTAATAAAATGAGATTGCTGTTTGGTCAAGAAAGAAGGGCAATGCACTACATTAATATTTCGTATTCTGCAACTGAACTGTTCCAGCCGTGGGATAAGCAAAAGTCATGGTAATGCTGCTAAGGTGGGGGGGTGGAAAACAGATGGTAAAAACAAAACCAGCCATCTCCCAGATACACCTCAGCCTTTGCCTCCCTCCGAGGAACAGCAGTGCTAATGGACGCTGCGCCGTTCCCAGGAGACAGACAGCACCACTTGAGGTTCTCACGTAGCAACAGCAGAGCCAGGGCTGTAGGGCTGTGCACTAAACCCTTCTCCCCTCCTGATCTAGCAGAAGTGGCCCCCGTCATGCAACAAACCTCTCCCAGGAAAGCCTCATAATTGTACTGATCATAATGCAACCATGCATTATCCTCAGGATACTCAGCCCATGTGAAATGGCACTGGGGGGGGTGGAATACACAGCACAACTTGGATAATAACCATGGGCATGAGCAAAGTGGGTGTGAATAGTAGCCTGATGCTGGAATTTGCATTAATGGATGACAAAAGCACATTTACGGTGTTTATTAAAAAAAAAAAAAAAAGGGGGACAGGAACAAAAATGAGATGAAGAGCAGCAAACCTGTACAGTTGGCTCCTCTGCTTCACTGATCTCCGTTCAGGAAATTACAGGCCAGTTAGAAACTCACAGACTGATCCACATGATAGAACAGCAGGAAATGCTTAGCTCACACCAAAACACAAAGTAAGCAGTCTGGCATACAATGGGTTAAAGGGGGGTCCCAGGTCTGATTGTATGAAACTACTTAATGGAACACTGGGCACTGATAAAGATAAATTGTAGTATATATAGTAGTGTATATATATTATATATATATATATGCACATACACAAATGCATACACCCTATATACACCTTCTAATTTTATAAAATAAAATTGTAAAATTGTAAAAAAAATGTAAGTTTTCCCAAAGCACAATTAATACTACGCATAAAGAAAGGGAAAAACCTGACCAAAAAAAAAAGGCAATGGGGTCAAATAGCAGATCGTGCTATAGGGATAAACAAAAGCAGGCAGAGCAAGCCCCCCCCCCACCCCCTACCCCAGAGCACATGCCAATAGGAGAGGTACAACAAGCACAATGCACAAATAATTAGCATACCAACTCCAAGCGAGCCAAATTGCCTTTTAGCTTGCCTACAGAATAAGTACTGATAACAAACACATCCACTGAGTAGGCAAAAACAAAGTCGAAATAATATATACAAAGTTACAAACTCCATTCAGCAAATGTAATCATATTAACTCCAGATTGGTGCCTGGGTGCTAATTCTACACAATTTTGCAGCAAAGGCACAAGGCAAAATGCAGAAGTTTTCTAGACAGCAACCTACCAGGAAAACATAAGCCTCCACAGAAACAGATTTTCACGGATCTGTGACTGAGCTTCACGCCAAGGCTGATGCGCAAAGGGTTAAACAAAGATGTCTCTTGAGTCATCCACTAATGCGAGAGCAAGGCATGCTACTTAGAAACACTCAGTTTCCTTACTCTAAAAAAAAAATTAAATCCTAGGGAAACAACCCTGTAAAAACAAGAAAAATCTGTAGAGAAAAAGCCATGCATTCCAATGTGGAGGAAGAAAATGCTGAAAGTGTATGGGGGGAAAGGGGGAGTGTACGGCCAGTGGACCCACTGCTTCCCTAAAAATACAGGTATGAGGAGGATTCCTGAACCTGTATTTAATAAAGTGGATGCATCATTTCAAAATATAAAAATCTTAAATCTAGAGAATCTCTAAAAAATATTGTGTGTTGGGTCCCAAAATAAAGATATTTTCTAAATAAAGCTGCCCTACCAGCCCTCTCTGTACATCATGTAATATGGCAAGATTGCACTCTAGCAAATTGAAAATAAGTCTATATACAAGGGAAGGCTGTTGGCATGCAGGGAAATGATGTGGATAAGAGCCAAAAACTGGTTCAACAAAATATGACCATTTAGGTCACAAAAAAAATGAAAAAAAGAAAGAAAGCATCACACACTGTAATAAGTTAAGGAAAATTCCCAGCCGTGGAACTTACAGTTTATTACTGAATTAAAAAGAAATCAGAAATTCTCAGCTGCAGCTTTTCCCTTATAAAATGCAGTTCTTTTCAAAACAGATCTGATCTCAGGGCCTGAACTCCACCCTCCTTGCTTGCTTGGTGTTACAATAGAAATGGAGGATAAAATAGGACACCAGATCCTTCCTCTTGAATACTTGTTAGAGAGGGGGGGGGGATGGGAAGGTGTGAATCTGCAACTGCCTCCAGGTACGGTACAGAGAGACATGATAAAGGGGGGATACATTGCTAAAATAAAGCTCTACTCCACCCCCTTTTCCCCCCACACTGTAGTAAATTTACCCACGGTAATAACCATGGGAGCTATAACTTCATATAGCACCAAAATCTGAGAACCCAGCGTTCATATCCCTTTATAATGTGCTCTCCAAGCCCTTATATTGAGGTGCACGGCATAGGCGAGCGAGCTCCTACGGGGAGATCCCACAGTAAGGCAGCCTCGTTAATCATATGCCTTTAAGAGCATTGCATAATCCAGCAAAGTTAGGCACGCCACATACACCATTACCTACAGTAAGCCACCATATTTATAACACAGTAACTTAGAAACAAGGCAATGCAGGGCTGCACCACCCCAATACAAACTGCTTTATAGCCCCCTGCAAACACACAAGCTATTAACCAGTTTCACATAAACAATAACAACGACTGTTGCAAGAGGTGTTACTTATTTTAATACAAATGTAGGTCCTACAAATGTAGCTCTCCCCTCCCTGGCACAGCGAATAACTACCGAAAGACTCCGAAGGCAATCGTTTACCACTAAAAAGAATCTTACGGGGCAAGGGTAATATCTTTAGGCTGTCTGTCCACCCACAGGGGGGGGGGTAACAAGGCACGGTACTGCTAGAGAAAACATAAGGATATGTGAAGCTTTATCGACACTCTGGTATTACCTGGTACACACACACATGTATGCACATACACGCCACACATGTATGCACATACACACCACGTTAGCCCAAATAAAACCACCACCCACCAGTGATGATCATTCCCACCCTACTGATAGCACCCAATACAACAGAGCAGGGTACAAACCATGCAGGGATCCATAGGGTTATGGCAAATAAGGAAACCAGAAGCATGGTGGGCAATATCAGAAAGACAACTACAAACCTGGGAGACCCAGTGACACCCCCACAAGCATGGCAACCCTCAGCAGAAAGCTGTGTCTTTGTGGGTCCACTTTGAACGTAACAGAAAACTTTCTATGTGTAGGTCCCAGGCTCCTGTTCAACTATAAGTCTCTGTACCCCTATAATACATACAGATATAGTGTGTATACAGGTCTGATATGTGCTTATACCTATGTGGAACACTGCACAACATGGAGAAAGTTCCAATATAAAGAAATAAACAGGTTACCGTGTATAATATATGTATATGTACAGAGAGGCACACCATCTCCATGATAAAGAAGCAATGCTGGCTGATCAGCCTGAGGAATAGAATATACAGTGACATTCCTACATACGTGCATAGTGCAGAGCCAAAGGGAAGCACAGGGCACTTTGCTAGTTGCCCCAATAGGAAAGGGGTAGAAAATGTATGAAATGTTGGCCAGCGGGCCAAGCACAGGCCCTACATTACTTACCCGGCTCTTGGAGCAACTTATCCTAGTTAATTCCGTCAATAAAACACAGTCCCAAAGTATTCCAGAACGAAAAATAAAGTTGTAGGCCTCAGCTGAAGCCGCGGTGTTTCCTGAGCGTTGCAGCCCAGGGCAAGGCCCAGCTCCAGGCGGCAGGCACGCCGCTGAGGCTCCCAGGTTGAGTCTATGTGCTTGGGGGTGAGCGTTCAGGGTACCTTGCCAGCGGCCCCCCCCACCACCCCCCTTACCCCGTTGCTTAGTCTGACTGGAGGCCCCCACCCCCCAATCCGCATCGACAACCGCTCAACACCGCCTCCCCTCCCCCCCTGCCGACTTGCTGCCTCCGCGGGCGGAAACGCGACTGACCACACGGGGATCCCAGGGTCCGGCGGCAGGGGCGGCGGGAACAAGGGGAGGGGCTCGTAACCACGCCCATACTCGCTGCTTCCATTGGTGGAAGGGAGACGACCTCGACGCCAACTGGGCGGCTGCGGATGTCAATCAGCGCTGGGCGGTGACAAGACCTTGAGACACCAGAGATTCCGACTGGTTTTCCCACAGTTACGGGAGAGGCGATGAGAGGAGTGGATGGTGCTGTTCGTTCAGTGGGTTATTTAGCGCGGCTCTATTATTTATTTTTTATTTTTCTTTTTCCCACCCTTTTCCATTCACAAATCACTGTATTGTATTAATATCCAAGCCCCTGGTAGGTCGTTGTACAAGGGCTGCCGTGCCTGGAATATTCGGGGTTGGGGAGGGGATCCATGATATATATATATAGGGACGTGGATCTTGATACTCATATCACTTTGGACTATAATGGCGTTGAAAAGCTTAACGGACTTGCTGAGGGGCATTATTCCCTATTGTAATAGGCGATCGGTAATATACACGTTTTCTTATGCATTAATATGACTGGGTTCTGCCCCAGGGAGGGTAAATACTGTCGTATAGTTGGCTACAAGACCCTCTAGTGGTGCCAACCATTGGGCAGTGTCCTCCAAGCCTTGCAGGGGAGGAGGGGAGGGCATTTCTGGGGCACATTAGTGTATTAATCATGAAATTCTGCTTCCTGTTCCTCAAACTGAGGGGCAACTTGCTCCTCCCATCTGAGGGCACAATCCAGAGGCCAGTTAGGGTAAGGGCAATACCCATGTACTGCACACCCTCATAGTATTTCTCTGTGTATATCTGTGCCCTTATTACAGGGGTTTCACACCATAAAGGGCAAGTAAAACCCAAAATGGGGGGGGGGGGGTAGCACTGTTCCAGGACCAATAGAAAGACCTGATCATGTTTTATTGCCAGCTTAAAGGAACAGTTACACCCAAAAATGAAAGTGTATAAAAGTAACTAAAATATAATGTGCTGCTGCCCTGTTTACTTCAGAAAATCTACTATAATTTATATAAATAAGCTGCTGTGTAGCCATGGAGGCAGCCATTCAAAGGAGAAAAGGCACATGGCAGATAACAGATAAAACACTATTGTATTCTACAGAGCTTATCTGTTATCTGCTATGTAACCTGTGCCTTTTTTCCAGCTTGAATGGCTGCCCCCATGGCTACACAGCAGCTTATTATATAAATTATAGTAGTGTTACTGTAGCAAACACACCAGTTTTACCAGTGCAGGGCAACAGTGCATTATATTTTTATTACTTTAAAGCTCTTTCATTTTTTGGTGTTACTGTTCCTTTTAATCAGTTACACTATACTTAAACACAATGTTTTATTAACCTTTATATACAAAGACACCGCTTTATAGGTATTCCACAGACTTTACGTCGGTTCCTGCCCCAGTGGAGCTTACAGTCTATCGGATTCACTATGGTCATCTGCTCAGCAGCCAATTAATGTGCTTTTTTTGGGGTGAAAGAGGAAACCCATGCACACTGCGAGGGCATTCCAAGTACCCAGGCTGCAGTCGGGGCCTCCCCTGTCTTCCAGAGACATTAATCAGAAGCAGGGCAGTGAAACCGATTGCTGCCTACTGACAATAAAACAAATGATGCGTCACGCCTTATTAAGCACACTTTTGGGGCAATTCCATAATGTTTCTGGGCATCTGATGAAGTCAGCCAAGACTTCTCATTAAGTGATCGCAACGTTCCAAGGCACTGTCGGAAGGATATAGAAAATCCTTATATAATACTGTACAGGATCTTGCGTTGATGTAAACAATCACTCCTTCCCATTAGGATCCAAAGGCAGTGTGCTCAGACCTGCATTTGTATGAGACTATAATGACTTACAGTACAGGCCCTTAATTAATTTTATACGTTGCTGCACTGTAGATGCCCATAAATCAGGGTGAGGCTGTAGATAGGAATTTGTTCCATGAGACACCAGCAGGCTGTTCTGACCGTGAGAAATCTAATGCGAGATGTAAAAGTTTTTCGGGCAGGAGAGAATTTCATACCTCTTGATAATTCTATTTTTTTTTTTTTTTTTATCACCCCCATCTCCAGTGTTGGGTCCTTGAAACATCTCTCCTTTTCTTTGCAAAGGACTGGGGTGGTGGGGGTCATGATTCTAATTACAAACCCTGTAGCAGGGGCATAAGTGCTGGAACTAGCCCAACCCTTTTCTTTTCAGACAGTGAGCACAGGGCAGGGGGAAGGGTGAAATTGGAATGTGGATCTATCTGGTAGCACCGCCCCCCCCTGTGCTTCTTGTTTTTCCCTGTCGTATCCCCCCCCCCTCGTGCAGTGAGTGGGGGCTCTGGGTCAAAAGCAGCTGGAGAAGCAGGAGGGAAGGACAAAATAGGGGGTTGCCTAGAGTCAGGGTGGTATCTCCATGGAGGGTAGTTACAATTCCCTTTCATTAAGAAAGAAAAAAGGATCTGCTTGACGGTTTAGGGAATTTGAATCTGGTTAGTTTTAGCTAGCAATCCCCATGGGGCTTCCAAGGCAGGGAAAGGGAGGCTGTTTTTACTGGTTGGTTTGCACCCATGTCTGTCACATTCAAAAAATATTTCTCTACAGTGGCCAAAGCTTATTTTTCTGTAGCCCACTTCATGGTGTCCCAGCCTCTCTGAAACTAATGACACTGGTGTTTATAAAGTTTTCGAGAGCATGGGCCTAGGAACTCGTTAAGGTGGCCGTATACGGTAAGATCCAATCGTTTGGTGAGGCCGCCCTATGAGCGGGTCTTCTCCCAATATGCCCACGTAAGGTGGCCTATATCGGGCTAATTCGATCGTTTGGCCCAATGGCCGCATCATCCCTGATCTAAATGGAAAATTTTAGGCCAGATATGGTTGGGTAGGCCCGCAATTTGGACCCCAATTCGGCAGCTGAAATCTGCCTGTGTATGGTGACCTTTACTCTGCACAGGTTCTTTTTTCCCCTATCACTGTCTTTCAAATACACCTTAATCGCTTCTTTAGAACTCGATCAGATATGCCATTTAATTGGTAGGAAATGACATTTCAGGAATTTAACTGCTGTAAAATCCCATTGATAATGTCCCTGTTTGAGTGGGAAGCACAGGGGGAGGGGGTACACAAACCCTGATTCTTCCCTAAGGGCTGCCTTTAATAATAATAATAATAATAGGATCAGGGGGCAACAAGACAGTGTAAGGGCCCATTATTTCTAAGCAAACCTGCTGTCCAGCTTTTGTTGAACTACAACCTTCAAATCAAGTGACCGTGATATGAAGTGTTACCGACACCATCTTGCCCTCATAGAAAAGAAATGCCCACCCAGGGTAACAAGTAAATGATCCTGTTCACTGGTGGGTGCATAACAAATTGCCGCCTCTAGAGAAATACGCTTTTCTTGTCAACCCTAGCAGACCAGATTGGCAGCTTAATGGCCTGGGGAGGCTACTACATTATCACCAGCAATGGTGGCTCAGAGGTTGCCTTGCAGAGATAGGGACCTAAGGAACGATTGCAGCCTGGGTACTTTGAATGCTCTCGTAGTGTGCATGGGTTTCCTCTTTCACCCCAAAAAAAAGCACATTAATTGGCTGCTGATCAGATGACCATAGTGAATCCGATAGACTGTAAGCTCCACTGGGGCAGGAACCGACGTGAAGTCTGGAATACCTATAAAGCTCTAGAGAAATATGCTTTTCTTGTCAATCCTAACAGACCAGATTGGCAGCTTAATGCCCTGTGTAGGTGATCTGGCTGATTTTGGATCCAGTATGTTTAATCTTGTTGGGCAGGAACAGCATTTGCTCTGGCACTGCATGGGGCTGTATAATCAGATCAGCCTAATCTAGCCCAGCAAGTGATTGGCCAAATCGATGACAATATTTGGATTGACTCTGTACATTATGCCACAGATACAGCCCATTCCTGCCTCCATCTTGCTTTATTATGCTCATTTTTACAAACACAGCCCCTTCCCTGTCTAAAGCTTGTCTTACTATATATATACTATCCCACTGTTCCTACCCCAGACACCATCTTGCTTAACCTTATAAACTATGCCACAATTACAGCCCCTTCCATGACACTACCTCCCTTACTATACACAATGTTATGCTGTTACAGCCCTTTCCCCTGGGGCCATTTTGCCTTACTATACACACACCATCCCACAGTTACAGTCCCTATCCAGCAGAGCAAACAGTTTGTGTAGAGCTGCTTCTCTGTGGGGCCAGTGGGGTGGTTGCCTCTGTGCAGTCCCCTAAAGACAGCTCAAGGTGATACATAAATAAAAATATCACAGCACATTATCCTTCTGAGCTCTGAGTTATTATTTCTGTGTGGCACAGATTGCACCCATGCTTTCAGACAGTTAACAAGGTGTATCCTCCAGATTTAGGTCCTGCAGTTCCTTTCTGAGACTGCTGCAAGCTGTGGCAGTGAAGGGGTTAATGTGTTGGCGAGGATACGCCTCATGTGGACGTGCCTGACACAGCTCTAGTAAGGGACTGACTCAAGCATCCTGCTAGGGGTGGGGACAGACAGACAGCTCCCTTCGCCCTGGATCTTTTTTTTCTTTTCTTTTTTTTTCAGGTTTGGATGTGGCTTTTTTCTTTAGGGATTCTTAGCTAATTTTATTTTTCATATCCGTATATACACAGGTATGCATAGAAGTATCATGCCTCTACGCCAGTCTGGGGATCCGGTATGATGAAACGACAAGCTACGTGGCAGGAAGAGGTTTGGCTTCATACCGGGTGAGGCACCCTTCACCTCCCACCCCATTACCTTTCCCTGTTTGACCTGCACTAACCAGACCAGTCCTCAATTTTCCTAGTTAACTGGTTATTTCTGCTACTCAGGACAGGCAAAGCAAAAAGGCAGGAGGCTCCTCCTTGTATTAGGTGTCCCTAGCCATGGAAACAGCTTCTTGTTTAATTTGTCTGATTAGAAAAAAATCCTATATCACACACATCACTGCTAAAAATAACCAGTAACAGTGAGAAAGATGGCACCCCATGCTGTCCCCCCCCCCCCCCCCCCCCCCCCGTATATCTGAGAGACTGGCATATTTCACCAATAGATCCATCCCATATTTTCCCTCTTTTTTTATTTCTGCCTATAACAAATACAAATATTGGGGTTTTTTTCTAGCAAATGCGATCAATCTTGAATTTATTTTTTCTTTAACTATATATAATACTAAGAGGAAATGTGATTACATGAGCACACAGCACCCCTGTAGCATAAGAGTATACGGCCCCGCTGTTCCACAAACATGCTTTACTGTGATAATTAATTAGATTTTTCAATATATAAAGCATGCTGTGAGACAAGCACAGTACCAAGTGGGCTTTGTTTTCATGCAGGTGATAATGCTGGGTAAAATATAAAACACTTATTCTTTAAATTTTTAGTTTTTAATGCTGGGAAAACTATTAGTTGAAAGCAGTTGTGTTCCTGTGGCTGTTTAGATTGTGGCAGTGCTAGCAATGTAACTGGAGTGGCTCCCAAACAGTGAGGCTGGTTGTTTGGAGGGGGGGCTCAGTCTAAATGGCATTTAGAAAAATGTATTTGCTCTCCTAGATAGTTTTGGAACTGGCTGAATGCCTGATACACCAGTATTTTCCTATAGCTGTAACCTTGTTAATGGGGGGCCCTGACCAAAGGGGGGCATGGACTGAAAATGTCAGACGCCAATGCATTAAGGGCTCATCACTGGGGCAATGGGAATAAAGTGCATCTTAGCAGAAAGGCGTTGAAGGTTTCCCAGCATTCCCTGTAGTGGGAGGCTATTAGTAGTCAGGTACCTGGCTTTCTCATGCATAGCACTGCTAGCCAGCATTGGTTAAAGATTCTTTCACAGAAGGGTGCTGTCCTTTACACTTGCTTCCCAGTTGCTGCTCTGCTGAGCTAGAGGTGGCATTTGAAGTCCCAGTGGCACTGTCACAGTTATTTGGTTGCTGCGGGGTTTCCAGAGATCTATTTCAGGGGCCCTGCAAGCAAGCAACTAGCCATCATAAGAATGACCACTTATATTGTAAGCCTAATGATATGTAGTGTACGTGTATGGTTTCTAGATGCTGACACTCTTGCATTCGCACTATGGTTAAGAAAACAGCAGGGGAAATATAAAGAGCAAATTGTGCTACATTTAAAGCTTTAAAAAGTGGGGGGTATCTTTATTTTTTTACAACAGATTATCTTTTAAAATGCAGCTGACACATTTATTTTAAAAGCCATTTCATTCTGTATTATACATTTTTTTCAGTCTTCCTGTTCAATCATAAGGCTACTGAGCATGACCAGAGGCACAGAGCCCCCCGAGGTATAAAGAGATCTGTTGTGGGGAGAATTGTTTACAAACCTTTATGGTGCAAAGTGCTCCAGTCTTGAAGAATAGAGTAACCAATCAGCTTTGATTAGCCTACTGCAGCTTGAATATTGAAAACAAATATCTGAGTGGTTGCTACGGGTTACGCAGCTGGGACTAATTTGCACCATAAGCCCTTGCGTGTCCTGTTCATCGGACTGCAGGTAACTCATGCAGTGCTGAGGGCCACTGAAGGTGCCCAGTTTGCACAACATTTTTATGTGCTGTACCTGGTAGGGGTCGTGGCTGGAAGATAGAGGTGAACCACCAGGGTTTTCCTCACCCGTTCAGTTTACAGAGTAGTGCTGTTTACCTGAAGCATTGCATAACTTTATCATTTTAATATAATTATGTCCTGGAACATGTGATAAGTCATATAATAACCCTCCTACACCTTGCCTGGTCTACCCAGAAAATACACTTTTTGTGTAATACAACGTGATTCATGGGTATAACATAAAACTAATGCACCAGGTGTGATAGTTACGTAATATGCACTAAAGTAGCATACTATTGTATTTATCAGTATGTGCTGTACCTGCCACACTGCTTTACCCCTTTTGGGGGCACCTTCAGATAAATTGTAATGCATTTCATATCATAGTTCAGTTGCCTGTGTGGCACCTTAGAGCACACTTTAGACTTATTGCTCTTATATTTTGCATCTGCTTGTTTTATGGATGCCTCGTACTGTAAACTGCAATGAAAAGTGATAAAGAGTGAAAGAGTTAATATACCGAACTGACGCGTAGGTGGTTCACCCACTCACACCCCCCTTTTGTCTGTATAGATAGCATTGTTTAAAAAAATAAACCTGATTAGTTTAACAAATTTATACCAAATTTTTAAATAGGAATAACTACCATTTGTATTATATAAGCCAGCAATCTGCATTCGTTTTAGCACTCCCAAATAGCATAATAACAGACTGAACAGGCACCGGGTTGTATTGGCTTGATGTGAGTGAAAGTAGCAATTTCCCATTATCCAAGAACATTTGCAGAACTCCAGTGTTTATTTTAACACAATGCCAAGAGGCGACTCCTTACTACTTATTTTTACACAGGTAAGCACATTTTCCCCAGTGCAAACTCCTGAATGTAACACGAATGCACTCGGTGAGTTTTCCAGGACAGTGATGGAAGACATGATAAGAGCATCCAGTCTCATGAATATTTTATTATTCTTGGTCGGGTTTCAGTTAGATTGGCAGATGTTTGTATAGGGATGGAACAGGGGATATATGCTCCAAAACAAGCGGAAAGGAACCTCCGGATAAAACTGCAGTTCTGCTGCATGTGGAGATCATTGGGGGGAGGTGTGCAGTTGCACATCCATACGTCGGTGTCATACAGAGATAGGGGGGAAAAGGATGTTCTCTGCATGTCGTCCCACGCAATCTCTAGATGCAGCGGACTGCGGTTGCCTTGGGATTCTGTGGGAATGCAGGTTCTCAGATCACCTAAACAATAGGTTGGCATTGTATGAATTCTATTTCTACCATATAGTTTTTCTGTTTTAATGAAAAACAGCACATTAGGCACACTCCACAGAAAATGCAGAGGCATATAATATATATATATATATCATATAATCACTCTGATTTGTACATTTGGTTTAGTAAAACATGATTAAAAGAAAATGTTCACCTTAACATTAACTATTAGTATGACCAAGTCAGTGCTATCTTAAAACAATATGTAATGTGTCTTTCATTTTTTTATCATTTTATGATAAATAGAATTATATTATATCACAAAACATAGTTGTAATTGTTTTCTTTATAATTGCATCTCATGATAAATGTATCCTTTATCCTTCAAAGGTTAAACAATGAAATTTTGTGTCTTTTTCCAAACTCGTGTACTATGTAACTGTGTGTGTTATACAGTGTATTATATTAAAAAAAAGTTATTTTCTTAATCACTCTACTACTTAGCCATAATAATGGCTGAAAATTCTGCTGTATTGGGTTTCCAGAAAGATCTGTGGCCACTGCAGTCTGAATTTCTGTTACAAATATAGCTAGAATCTCAACCATAAAATGACAGCACCGCTGCTTTTCAAGAGAAAGGAGGGAGAATTAAACTGTGGCGCAAACAAGGTCAGACAGGGCTTCTGGTGCCCAGAGAGAGCCTGACATTTAGGCCCTTCTGAAGGTAATATATAGGCCTATGGTGGGAATAAAACATTAGGAGAAGTAGTATTAATAATAATAAAAAAACATATTTATAAAGCATTAACATATTCCACAGTGTTGTACAATCAATGAGTGTTCATGAAAAACATGCAGATTACTATAAAACAAATTAATAACTGATACAAGAAATAAACAGAGCTCTGCTCAAACAGCTTACAATCTAAATAAAAAAAGGGTATGAGACACAAGGTTTAAGAGTTGTCCTTGACTGGGCCCCAGAAGGGTCCGGGTCCCCAGGGGTAATCTGACAAGCCTTTCTGGGTATAAAACTTAGTATAAACTTTTTAAAATGTAAAAAAAAATATTTTTCCAAGGATCCCTAGCAACGATACGGCATTGTGAGTTTCCGGTTGGAGAGAGGCAGACTAAAAATGAAAACATTTTAAAAATGTAAGACCTAGTACATATCACCATGTATGTCAGGCATATTCAACAATAGGTCCTTTAGGACCAACGTTTCTCCCCCTTCCTAGAGGCTATAGCTGTAGTTCAATATAGATTGTAAGCTCTACGGGGCAGGGACCTCCATCCTCTTGTGTCTTTGACTCTTAACTTATTGCAACTGTATTTATCTTGTATCTATCTGTATTTATTGTTATACTTTTAATTTATCTATTATTATCTTAATAACCCCCTGTTTGTATTAATGTATTCTACTGTACAGCGCTGCGTACATAAGTAGCACTTTATAAATAAAGATATATATACATACAATAACATTTGGAGGATCTCTAGTTGACTTACTATTCTACATTATGCCAAACGTTAAAGTGATACAACATTTCTAAACAGGGCTACCAATTTGGGGGACAGCTAAACGGGCCCCCAAGAAAGGGGTGGAGCTTCCCAGTTAAGGATTGGTGAATCAGGGTAGAGTTTTGGTGGATGGGTCTCAACAACTCAGAGCAACTGTGGCACTGGATTCCTGACATAAATGCATCCATAATTTGCACAATTAGGAGTATTTTTAAAGCTGAGGTCTGGCATTTGTCCATGCAGAATTTGTTTTATTCTCTGTACTGTGTGTAGAAAACTAGACTTCCTCAGAAGCCCATACTGTGATCTGTGCTCAGCTCTTGCAGGTGTATCCTCCATAGGCCACAGGCCCTACTGCCTGACAGTACAAAGCCAAAAGCAGATTCTGTATGCACAAGTATCAGATCTGCGGTGAGCTTAGAAACAGAGTTGCACGCTGTAGGGGTATGTTTCACTAGCACATAATTCTGTATCACTTTCATATACCTCATAGCGATAAGAGAACATCATACTGGACTTGTTTCTTTTAGTTAGCAGGTTCAAAGAGTCCTAGCATAAACAGTCTGTAGTCAAGACACACTGTTGGAAAAAAAAGCTCTTAATAACCATAATTGTCACTTCCCAACCCCTAACATGCCCCTAAGAACTATAGGTAGGGTATGAGGTGACATAGCAAAGATTCATTCTTTTTTCCCTTGAGGCGTTTCAGAAGGGTACATCAATAGACCTGGCGTGATGAGGGAGGATTTCCTCTCTCGATGGGACAAGTAAAAACACTGTATAATGAATGGTTTCTCTTTTGCCTGAGGGGATAGTGAGGAAGTTACAAGGTTATGGCGGCTTTCTGTTCGTCCCTAACTCTTTCTAATGCACATAGGGCCTGCTGTCTTTTTCTCTGGACAAGCATTGCCCCAAATAGCACCTCCTGAGCCACAGGTTTGGCACACATAGTATAACGGAGACTTTGCCCTATAAGGCCTTCCCTTACTGCTGGTGATTAATCAAAGAATTAAACAGCTTTTATCTTTAGAACTGCTTTATACTCAGTTATACCTACCTGCTCTTTCCTATTCAGGGCCATGCTAAGGCTGGGTACTCGCTGGAATATAGGGCAGCTGCAGTGACCACAATAAAACTGCACACATTGATTAGGGACACAGGTTTTATTAAGCATTTCTGTGCCAGCAGATGCTGTGATGCACATGTATTTAAAACAAGTAGGATATATATTTGTATTTGGGTCAGTTGCCTGTACTAACCTGGTTTTATTAAGTGACTTTCAAACAGAATAATGTAGCACAAATAGGTCAGTCTATATAGGCCCATAGGATATATAGACTGGAAAAGGGGGGTGACTTATATGGAGGTATGGTACCCATTATCCAGAATGCTAGGGACCTGGGGTTTTGCGGATAAGCGGTCTTTACATAATTCGGATCTCCTACCTTAAGTCTACTAAGAAAATGATTTAAACAGTATTTAAACACAATAGTATTGTTTTGCCTCTAATAAGAATTAATTATATCTTAGTTGGGATCAAGTACAGGTACTGTTTTATTATTACAGAGAAAAGGGAATCATTTAACCATTAAATAAACCCAATAGGGCTGTTCTGCCCCCAATAAGGGGTAATTATATCTTAGTTGGGATCAAGTACAGGTACTATTTTATTATTACAGAGAAAAGGGAATCATTTAAACATGAAATAAACCCAATAGGACTGTTCTGCCCCCAATAAGGGGTAATTATATCTTAGTTGGGATCAAGTACAGGTACTGTTTTATTATTACAGAGAAAGGGGAATCATTTAACCATTAAATAAACCCAATAGGGCTGTTCTGCCCCCAATAAGGGGTAGTTATATCTTAGTTGGGATCAAGTACAGGTACTGTTTTATTATTACAGAGAAAGGGGAATCATTTAACCATTAAATAAACCCAATAGGGCTGTTCTGCCCCCAATAAGGGGTAATTATATCTTAGTTGGGATCAAGTACAGGTACTGTTTTATTATTACAGAGAAAAAGGGAACCATTTTTAAAAATGTGAATTATTTGATTAAAACGGAGTCTATGGCAGACGGGCTTTCCGTGATTCGGAACTTTTTGGATAATGGGTTTCCGGATAAGGGGTCCGATACCTGTAGTAGGTTGGTCCTGACTTTGGCTTAACAGCTAATTAAGCTCTAACTAATAATTAGTCATAATGGTGGTTCTGTAAACCCTATATAATGCTCTTCAGACATAAGTATAAAATGAAACAAATGGCTCTGAGTTATTAAAAAAAATCATTATTTATTGTGTCTCACTGCAGGGCAACTAATAGGGGATGCAAAAGGTTGGGCAGTTAAGGTGGCCATACACTGGCAGATCTGCTCGCTTGGCGATGTCGGGGAGGCATGTCGGTGAATTCGATTGTTTGGCCCTGGGGCCAAACGATCGAATTCTGCAAGCGGCAATGGGGCAGTCGGTTCGGGGACCGCATCAACGAGCCGATGCGGTCCCCGATCCGACGGGATTTTCTAACCTGGCCGACCAATATCTGGCCAATTTCAGGTCAGATATCGGTCGGCCAGTCCGATCGTTTCTGCCCCTACACGGGCCGATAAGCTGCCGAGTCGTTCCAAGGGACCGATATCGGCAGCTTCTATCGGCCCGTGTATGGGGACCTTTAGATACAATTGCACCATATACCCTTCTTGCATTTAGTCCTCTGGGGCCGAATGAGTAGTGGCCCTACCACTATGAATCATTACTGGAGTAGATAAAAAGGAAACTAAAGCAAGTGAAAGCTTTTATCTGCATCTACTCAAATCACTACTTGTACTGAACTGTCATCCTATGTGGTGCTTTTGTCTTAAAACCCCCAGCTGTGCTGCTATGGTCCTTGTTTTACAGAGTATGAACTGGATAAACAGCACCCAGCAGAGTGGCTAGGCCTTAGAAGGTTCCTCTGCCCAAAAACTGCACAGTAAAAGAAAATGTTATTCTGAGCAACTTATAACTTGTGTTTATTAAAAATTTGAATTGATGAATATTGGACATTACTTAGAATTGTAAGTTCTTTTGGGCAGGGCTCTCTTCACCTCTTGTATCGGTTATTGATTGCTTTATATGTTACTCTGTATGTCCAATGTATGTAACCCACTTATTGTACAGCGCTGCGGGATATGTTGGTGCTTTATAAATACATTTTAATAATAATAAATAATTACATTATCCAAAAGCACTTTAAGGGTGGAGGTGGCCTTTACAACTGTATGTATGAGAGCAGGCACTCAATGAGCAGTCCTCAGATCAGGTTCAAAAGTAGATTAAATTCTGATGTAGAATGTACTGGTTTCTGAGCTGCCATGTAGCATGAATCTTAATTACTCATCATCACCTCTTATTGTGGCTTTTATATTACTGTATATTGTAAGTTGGTCATTAAGCTCAGGCAGCCCAGATATGTACTGTAAATCACCCAAAAAGATGTTGGGCAAGCTACCGGGGGCATCTCCAGAGGCACAGATATTCATTGTTAAAAGGTTGTGGTTGCCCTGTGTTGGCTCATAAGCCTTACTGAGACTGTTGAGCTTTAGTTCCCCTTGAAGTAAAATACCAAATCAAATATTTTAAGTTCTGTTGAGTTATGAATTTATATATATCAGTGGGTGCGCCAGAGGACTTACACCCAAAACGATGTGCGAATTGAGCCTGGTGTCTGAGTCATATGAGCTTCAAATTGGGATTTTATAAAGAATTCCTTTCCAGATGATTGCACAATTCACTGCAGCTGTCTGTGCTCTGAAATGCCTGGAAAGGAAATACTAGCAGAGTGATTGTTAAGCCTTGCTAAGCCCAGTGGAAAAATCATGTTTGGTTAGTTAAAAAAATTATTATCACTTTCTTTTTTTCTTAATTGCAACTAAAAATGTCCCTATTGACTCTGGTTAGTGGCTCATAGCACTAGGCTGCCTGTGACAAGTCCTTTTAGTCAATTACCAGAAGGCTTGACTTTTAATACAAGTGTTACCTGCTCGCTAAATGGGACCTTGTCTAATTTCCCAATGAGGTTCAAAGTGAGACATTTTTGGGTGACTGGCAAGAGTTGTAACCATCTTGGTAGATTGGTAGACAAATGTCTTTCAATTTATTACATTAACACTGCCTGCAGAATATAATTTGTTTGTGTAAGGTGACGATAGATACCAGGGGCGCTAGAGGGTCCCGCTGCCTTGGGTTTTTCCTTAAGGTTTCGCAGTGGGTGTAGGCCAACTATTCATGAGGGTGGGATGGATGTCATTAGCTGGGTGGGGTTGGGTGTTTGATGTTATTGGAGATGATCGAGGAGCAGTCAGTGGGGGGCCCCAAGGGTCCTTGTAGCATTCCCTGTGTACTCAAACAAAAATGTTTACTCTGTCTCACTTTAAAGTATCGGCAATATCAAATATTTAATTAACAATAAATATTTTTATCTACTCCATAATTTCCAAATGTAAAGGTAACTGACTATGTAAATACTACTGGGTCTGCCTTGCTAATATTAGATTCATTAGGTCAAGTGCATTATTTACCTTTAAAGTCACTCATTAATCCGAATCCCGTCCTTTGTGCATGGAGGGATATGTTTGTGATAACAGTAAGTTACTGACCTCAGAATAAAATACAGCTGCTTGTGGGAGATCCCTACATAGGAAGGGAAGGCTAAGTAACATACACATAAAAGCGATACTATCACCATTTATTACCAGATGTCGAATGGGTAGGTTTAAAAAACCCTGTTGGGTAAGGAGCACATTGTCCTGATGGCCTGCAGGTCAATCAATACAATAGCACCAAATTTTGAGGTTGCCAAACAAGCAGATTTGCAAGTGTATGGCCACCTTAACTTGTCTTGACCCTTGTGATGCCATCAGAGAAGATTTAGGAGGAATGCACCGCCTTAGTCATGCCTTATGTTTGTGTGGTAAAAAAAATGTATATTTTACTATAAGGTAGTGGCTCCCTCTCAAGGCCTGTCAAACATTCAGCTCCTGGGGCAAGAAACTTCTCCTGTCTTCTGAACTCCACAACCTCTGATTTTCAACAGTCTGACCTTGATCTTATTTGACTTTAGAGAGCTAAGCTGTGGGATAAGGATACATGCTCAAATGTGCAGGCTCTTTCTTTACATTATTGGTTTCCTAGCTCCCTGGGGAAGGCATTAATGTACTGCACTCTAATAAGGACTCTGAGCATTATTATTATTAACATTTATTTATAAAGCGCCAACATATTCCGCAGCGCTGTACAATAAGTGGGTTTCATACATTTGGCATACAGAGTAACATATAAAGCAATCAATAACCGATACAAGAGGTGAAGAGAGCCCTGCCCAAAAGAGCTTACAATCTACAAATCAGTTAGAAAATACAAACGTAGGATCTCCATTAGGGTACAACTTTAAACTTATTCCCCATATGTAATCAAAGGCATTAAGTTTGCCCAGGAGCAGTAACCCACAGCACCAATATGTTTGCTTTTTAACAGGTGACTGGTAAATTCTACCCACTTATTGGTTGCTATGGGTTACTGCTCCTGGGCAAACATAGTGCCTTTTATTGGTTCTCATTGATTCTAGGTCCAATGCAATCAGAGGGTGCTGTATAGTATAAGGAAAAACAAAAGTTTACCACACCTGTTTTAAAAGGTGTAAGTACACAGACTAAAGCTGGCCATACATGCACTGGTATTGTACGAAACAAGGTTTCACAAAAGCCTTGGATATTGGTCGTCTCATTGGCGCCCGAGCAAAAGTTGCATTTAGGGCTGAATTGTCAGTTAGGAGTAGAATCCCTACTGTTTCTACCTCCACATCTGACTATTCAGCCCTGAACATCAGAGGAGGGTCCAAATTGCTTTATTGATCTAGGCAAGTGCAGGCCGACGCATTGCTAAGTCTACTGGTTGAGCTGCCACTGTAACCTGGCCATTATTTTAAAGAATCGGAATGTGCAAATGATTACTTATGCCAATGTTAGAAATAAAGGAGAAAGGAAATAGATATAGGAGGGCAGATATTTTTCTTCCAAAGAAGGGAAAACATTTTTGCAACCTTATAAATGGCTGCACTGGGTTTCCTTGGCTTTCTAAACACCCATGCTGAGCAGGCGTTACGGTGGCCATACTTGCTACAATTATGATCTTTTCCCACGATCGTTGGCGATTCAGCATTAACATTACAATGTTACGGCACCTTCAAAGCCTCCTGTTCAAAACTTTCAGTCCTGCCCGATCAACAAGACGACCAATAACCAAGGCTTTTACTGTTATCGGTCACCTTGACTCTCACCATACACTTGGTACGATAATATCAATGCGTGTGGCCACCTTAAGCTTTGTTTGGCATGGAAGCTGCAGTCCGATCCCCAGCCTCCCTGTAGTTTCAAGCTTCCAGAACCCACTCTTTCACTGTTTACAACTGTCCCTGGATATTAACCCCTCACCCAGGGCCTTATAAACAGAGAGAAACCTCAGGTCAGATTCAATTGACGCAAACTCTGCAAAAATACACACCTTGCTACCTAACTAAAGCTGGCCATACACGTGGCGATCTGACGATGTTTTGTGCGACCATCGGTCGCACGAAACATCGTCAGATCCACCACACACCATTCAGGGCTGAATCGGCAGGTAAGGAGGTAGAAACAATAGGATTTCTACCTCCTTCTACCGATTCAGCGCTGAAGGAAGATTTTGGTCAGGCGCCTTCTATGGCACCCGATCAAAATTTTCAAACCGGTCCGATTGGCGAGGCGGCCGATATCAGCAGCTTCCTGCGATATTGGTCGACTCGCCGACATACCATACACGCACCGAATATCGTACGAAACGAGGTTTTGTACGATATTATCGGTGCATGTATGGCCACCTTTAAGGTTCATGGTTATAACACTACAGTTGTATTTAACCCCTTATATGTCATACGCCAGCGCAGTCTGAATGCATATGAAACTGGATACTAGGTATATCCAAGGGACAGTTCCAGTTGCTCTCCTACAGCAAACACATCGAGAGCCGATTTCTCGTCGATCACCAAAATACTTCTCTGCACTTGGCCCATTTTAAAAACCAGGAAGTGTCCCAGCTAATGATTATTTGGCAACCAAGCTGTGTGAAAGCTACCATATGGCACAGCCCCAATTCCAACCCAGCCCCACGCAAAGCATAAGAAAAAAGTGCTGTTGCCAGATGTAATATCCTGATTACACATTGCCCTCCATGTCTTGGTTACCTAATTGGATTTATAAAAGCAGATTTTTACATCAAAACCGATTTGTTTCCACATAAAAAATACATTATTCGCCAGAATTATTGCCAGCGTGTAAAATGATGGAGCAGCAGCTCTTATAACACATCAAAGGGAACCTGCTCTGTGCATGGAAAATATCTAAATAAAGCCAGATGCGGCCTGCCAGTAAATACTGCAGCTACGCCTTTGCGTGCCCATAGAGAGAACTACACGTAAAGTAGTGGCACGCTAATCAACGCATGCGCCCTCAGTACTTCCGGGATTCCAGCGTGTGCGCATAACTACGCATGGGCCCTCAGTACTTCCGGGATTCCAGCGTGTGCTCCTAGCAACCAGCCATTTGCTTCAGCTCCTATTCCGAACGCGCATGCGCCTAGGAACCGGCGCTTTGGCGCCTCTCGTAGAGGTCATGTGAGGGCCGGGAAGTAGCGCGAAGCTTCCAGAACCTGACGTCATTCAGCGACCTGTTAGCGCTGCGTTATGATTGGTTCAGTCTCCACAGCTTCTTGCAAGAAGAAAAGCGAACGTACCATTAAGTTGTTGACTTCTCCGAGCCATGTAGCTAGAAAAAAGTGCAAAAATAAATGGTGCTAAGTCCTATTTGCCCAGTACAACCAATAACAGATCAGTGTTATGGAGGGGTGCTGCTTGCCTGGGGCCTTTACAGCCCACAATCCCACAATACTGTTCTGTATTCATATGTTCACTTTTTAAGATTTTGGCATGATGCATCATTTTACCAACCAGATTGAAGCCTACACACAAGCACAGGGATAATCTAACTCCTTGCAGATAACAACTAACCACTACCTGGCCCAGACTGGGATTCAAAATAGGCCCTGGCATTTTCAGTACACAGAGGCCCAAACAGCCCCCCCAGCCCAATAAATAGTGACTGTCTATGGCACCTTACAGCCCCCCTGGCATTTGCCAGAACCCACAGATTGCCTGTCCGGGCCTGATTTTCAGTACCCAGAGGCCCAAACAGCCCCCCCAGCCCAATAAATAGTGAGTGTCTATGGCACCTTACAGCAGCCTCTCTGGCATTTGCCAGAACCCACAGATTCCTAGTCCGGGCCTGATTTTCAGTACCCAGAGGCCCAAACAGCCCCCCCCAGCCCAATAAATAGTGACTGCCAGTCTGGTCCTGACCACTGCACAGTCACATTGCCCATGAGAGGGATCCTGTTTGTGCTGTAGAACAGGGCCCACAAATGGTTTTTGCATGGGAAGGCCAGAGCAGGGTAGTTGTAGTTTAGCAGCAGCTCAACAGACACAGGCTGCTTACCTCCTTCATTCCTTAATGGAACTGGATTACATTGGCCTAATTCTCTTGCAGAGAGGTTCTCAGCTATGTAGTACCCTCAAAACATTTCAACTGATCGTTCGAAACTGAACTTACAAGGATTCCAGCCATGTGCACCTCAATGTATTGTATTTCAGCGATGGGCAAATAGCAGTGCTGCTGCTATTGAATAATAGCTCAGCCTACAGCAGTGATCCTCAACCAGTGGCTCAGGGGCAACATGCTGCTCCCCAACCCCTTGGGTGTTGCTCCCAGTGCCCCCAAACCAGGGAGTTATTTTTGAATTCCTGACTTGGGGGCAAGTTTTGGTTGAATAAAAACAAGATTTCCTACCAAATAAAGCCCCCTGTAAGCTGATAGGGTGCATAGAGGCTGCCTAATAGCCAATCACAGCCCTTATTTGGCTCCTCCATGAACTTTTATGGTGCTTGTGTTGTTCCCCAAGTCTTTTTACATTTGACTGTGGCTCATGAGTAAGAAAGGTTGGGGACTCCTGGCCTACAGCATAAGGGCTCTTTCACATGAGTGTTTGCAAGTGCATTCCCTTGCGGTAGACTTCTTCATTGGGGGCTACACTGATGGCAGTTTAGGTATGATTTTATCTGTATTCAGTATTTACATGTTCAGTCCTCATAGAAAAGATTGGGGTTCATTAACTCCCATGTTCCCCTGTAGTTGCACACCCCCTTGGGTACTTACTGGAACAGCTTTGCAAAACAGTTTACAAAAACATCACAGTCAAACTCTCAATTTACATTTCTGCATTTAATGGGCCAGTATACCCATTTTTTTTAAACAGTTTAGTCTGTCTGGTTTGTGCTGAACATACATTCTTGGCTACTGATTTGTTGTTACATTAACGAGGGCCAAAATCTGCCATTAAGGGGCAAATTTATCAAAATGTGACTTTAAAGCTTAATACATAAAAACTCACCCATGTTCTATTCGTTCCTATGGGATTTTTAGAAGTGTATTTATCAAATGGTGAGTTCTAACTTTCATCTATTGATAAATATGCTTCGATCATAGTAGTGAATAGAACGTGGGTGAGTTTTTATGTATTAAGCTTTAGTCACATTTTGATAAATCTGCCCCTAAAGTGACATTCTACTTTCAGTTTTTGCACAATCAAAACAAATCAGCAGTCCACTGAGAAGCCCTCAGTATAAACAAACCCTTACCATCCCCCAACTGAAGCCTTTGTTAGAGAGTAAGAGAAAGAGCAGCTCATTATACACAGGCTTAGTGGACTGCTGATTTGTTTTGATGGCACTTGGAAGTAAGCAAAGATCTCAGTTTGTATCTCTGGCGGCCTTATTATAAGCAAATCCAGCACTGACGTAAGACTAGGGTTCAGAGCGATTATTAAGGCAGTAAAGTGTGGACTTCAAAGACAATATGGTTCTGTTACAGGTTTAGAGCAATGTCACAACAAACGGCCCCTATATAGTACGAGCGGAACATGAAAAACAGGACCTAAGGAGGCGGTTTATTTATAAAGGCATACTCTCTGTTCTCCACCCTAACAGTTCATGTCTCCCAAGATATGCTCAGTGGGGCAAAGGTAGATCAATATTTGAGTAATTATGAAATATCCACCTGTGCTTCAGTAGAGATAACATGGCCCGAGAGCACGCTTTACTACATTGCGCCTCTCAATAATAATGTCATTTAGCATCACATTACCAAACGCAGGGTCCTTCTGTCAGGGGTATATTTCCCCTATTGTTAAAATGTGATTGCTATTTCTGGTTAGAACTACATTTTATTGTATAATTTGTGGCTTCTATGTTATTTTAAAGCCACTTTCTATGTAGAAAGATAAGTAAAACCTATGTAGCTTCAGGGCAATGGTGCAGAGTAGGGTCCAGGCGATTACCATTTAGGTCGTTGCTGGTGTTTTGACTCTCACTGCTGAAAAGTGAATAGTTAAGGCTGATGCCACACGTGGCGTTTTTCCTCGGCCTAAAAACGCTGCACAACCACTCAGATTGTAAGCTCTACGGGGCAGGGACCTCCTTCCTACTGTATCTCTTACCACATGGCACTTATATATATATATATATATACATATATGTATTTATTGTATTTATTTATTATATCACTCGTCCTCCCTGTGTGTAATTTTGTATTCTGTAAGACTGTACAGCGCTGCGTACCCTTGTGGCGCTTTATAAATAAAGTTATACATACATATATACAAGCCACACATGGCGTTTTTCGGCCTAGTACTGGTGACGTAAGCAAATCCCGTTTCCATGGTGCTAATAGTGCGAAATAGCAAAAAACGCCGCGTATTTCCGCTAGGTCTGACAGCTGCCTTTGCGTATACATAGGAATAGCTTGCTGTGCAAATACTGGCGTATTTCGGCCTATGCTTGAAAAATCCGTGCTAAGGCGTTTTCTAGCGTATTTCCGCATTGTGTGGTTTGCTTCGAGTCTTTTCAAGCTGTTTCTATGGATGATGATATCTGGCGTTTTTCAGCCGGCGAGAGAATTAGAAAATACGCAGCGGAAAAACGCCACGTGTGGCATCAGCCTAAGGTGATAAAATGCTCTCAGTCTCCCTGTGTTCCATTGCCCCACGAGTCTGGTTAACTTTTAATCAGTAATGTGGCCCTCAGCTGAAGCCTGGAAACCTACAGCGCCCAGAAGGCCCAGCTCTCCATTCCTATTTTAAATACTGGTCAGTACAGAGGACAAAAGAAAGAGGTTACTTATTTACCAAGCTATGATCTCTTATGCACTTTCCCCCTTTTTTTATTTGCAGTGAAACTGGAAGGTCACAGGAGAACTTTTACCCCATGAAAAAAAAAAATAGAAGGCCTGCTTCAGCGGCAACCAGTTTTCCCAGGAGGCACATTGTTTCTTCGAAGAGCTGCCATACAGGTTGGAAACAGGCTCCGGCCTCTGCCAGACTTGTCTTGGGTTAGCCCTTTACTCCTTTAAACCCAGGCGCATTTGAAATCAATATACTTAGGCAATGAGCAGTTCCTTTGCATGTATGCTAAGTAGTGTAGGTTACGGTATGTAAGTGTCTTAAAGGAACAGCAACATCAAAAAATTAAAGTGTTTTAAAGTAATTAAAATATAATGTGCTGTTGCTCTGCAAAAAAATTGTGTTTTTGCTACAGAAAAGCTACTATATAAATAAGCTGCTGTGTAGCCATGGGGGCGGCCATTCAAGCTGGAAGAAACGAGAAAAGGCACAGGTTACATAGCAGATAACTAGTAGATAAGCCCCATATAATGGGAGTTTATCTGTTATCTGCTAAGTAACCTGTGCCTTTTCTCCTTTGAATGGCTGCCCCCATGGCTACACAGCAGCTTACTTATATAAACTATAGTAGTCTTTCTGAGGCAAACACACCAGTTGTACCAATGCAGGGCAACAGTACATATTGTAATTACTTTTATACACTTTCATTTTTTGGTGTTACTGTTCCTTTAACCCTTCACCTTGAAAAAAAAAATCCTAAGACATTAAAAAAAGGGGGAGGGACAAAGGGTAATCTTTAACAAGTAAGCTGTTAAAAATATATGACCAGTTGTGCTTTACAACCACAGAAACATTCCTTAAAGGGATACAGTTGCAACTGGTTATGTGGGTAGAAGGAAAAACGAATCTTAGGTATTTAAAGGGATACCCATCCTAGTGCCGTAGACCAGTTAAAGGGGAGATGCCACTCATTTTCCTTACCATTTGCTCTTCCGTAGATGGACAACTATCTTTATAAGTTAGCCTTTGTGTCCATGGGGAAAACAATTTTCCCTTCTGGAAATAGTCAATACTTTTTATGATTTCCCTGATTTCATTCTTTTTTTTTTTTTTTTTTACTGACATTATCGTCATCCAATAGTCAACAAACTAGCAGCCTGACACAGGGACACACACGGGGACACAAGGGCACACAGACACAATGGAGCACTAGCAGCAAAGGGCCACTAATTGTCAGGCTGCTGGCTTATTGACTACTGAAATGACACTTGTTGTGATATCAATAATGACATCATAAATGCTTGCTTACCTAAGGGTGAAGACACACAGAGCTACTAGTAACAGCTACTTGTTGTGGCTACTAAAATAGACAATACTGATCATTTACTGATAACTGTCTCTATGTGTCTTTTAGAGCTGTGGCACACAGGGAGATTAGTCGCCCGCGACAAATCTCCCTTGTCGCGGGCAACTAATCTCCCCGAAATGCCATCCCATCGGCAAAAATGTAAATCGCCGGTGGGATGGCATACGCGGCGCCGCAATTTCCCCGAAATCACAGAAGTTTTCCTCTCAATGGCCGCGTATGCCATCCCACCGGCGATTCACATTCTCGTCGATAGGATGGCATTTCGGGGAGATTAGTCACCCGCGACAAGGGAGATTTGTCATGGGCGACTAATATGTGCCACAGCCCTTAGAAGAGGCAATTCTCAGTATGGCAGGGTATTTTCTGGAGTTTAGTAGCCATGAAGAAGTAGCTGCTACTAGTAGCTCAGTGTGTCTTCACCCTAAAGCCCACAGCTGGCTGCTCAGTAGAGCAAACTACATTTGATAATCCCTTTGAGCCACTGAAGTCACCTCTTGGCTCAATTTGTTGTAAGCTTTTTATGTTTCAAAAGCTTGATGGTAAGAAGAAAAGCAAGGTATCAGAAGGGTTAATTAAACGGGCGATCTATGACTCTCCCCCCCCCCCCCCCATAGCTCTCTTGTGGCTTGCACACTGATCTCTTCTTT
Organism: Xenopus tropicalis; assembly: GCF_000004195.4. Classification (NCBI taxonomy): domain Eukaryota; kingdom Metazoa; phylum Chordata; class Amphibia; order Anura; family Pipidae; genus Xenopus; species Xenopus tropicalis. The sequence goes on from NC_030680.2 coordinate 139,140,455, forward strand.
GGAGGATGTGGAAGCTTGTGCAGTGTCATCCTTAAATAGAATGGAATGCAGGAGTGCTGAGATGTGTTGCTCTTTGCTGGTGACGTGGCTAAACCATCCTGTGTGCATTCATTCATTTAGACATTGTGTGGCTTTCGGCAGATTAGAAGCCAGACAAAACTTCATCTCAACAAATTTCCACCATCATTTTGGTACAGGTCATGTATCAGGAGCAGAGCCATGTTCAGCCAGAGCCTCTTCACTCTACATTAAGCAGAAGCGGGACCGCCAGGTTGTAGGTCACTAATATCCTTAGGGTTACAAATTAAAGCTGCCCACACACTGAGAACCTCTCTGCTAGAGAATTAGGCCAATGTAATCCAGTTCCATGGTGGAATGAAGAAGGTAAGCAGCCTGTGTCTGTTAAGCTCCTGCTAAACTACAACTTCCCTGCTCTGGCCTTCCCATGCAAAAACCATTTGTGGGCCCTGTTCTACAGCACAAACAGGATCCCTCTCAGGGTTACACACGGGCCCGGACTGGCAATCTGTGGGTTCCGGCAAATGCCAGAGGGGCTGCTGTAAGATGCCATAGACCAAGGGTCCCCAACCATTCTTACTCGTGAGCCACAGTCAATTGTAAAAAGACATGGAGAGCAACACAAGCACCATAAAAGTTCATGGAGGAGCCAAATAATAATAATAAAATTTGCTATTAAGCAGCCTCTATGCACCCTATCAGCTTACAGGGGGCTTTATTTGATAGTAAATCTTGTTTTTATTTAACCAAAACTTGCCCCCAAGTCAGGAATTCAAAAATAACTACCTGGTTTGGGGGCACTGAGAGCAACATCCAAGGGGTTGGGGAGCAACATGTTGCCACCGAGCCACTGGTTGGGGATCACTGCCTCTGTGTAGTTGAAATGCCAGGGCCTATTTTGAGTCCCTGTCCAGACCTGCTGTATAGTAGTTTCCACACTGCTGACTGATATCTACTTACCATGGGTTTTGGTCAGTTCATCAACTGGGCAGCTTTGAAAAATGAGCTTTACTTGCACTGGGGCAAGGCGTTGTTTCACAAAGGGTAAGTCCCCATCGCATTATTTTTGCTCACAGGTTATATTGTTGTTCTTTACGCCAGACCTAACAAAAATCTTGTCAAGAAAACCAACTGCGACATTGAAAAAATGAATGCATGAAAAAAATCTTTCTGCATTTCAAGAATGTGAAAGTAAATCTGACCTGCAGGGATCTATGGTAAACCATTAGTCAATATGCAGCAGATCTGGAGAACCTTTGGAGAAAGAACAAGTAAAGGGTATATAATACACATGGCAGTGCCAGTTTGTAAAATTACCAACTTTTCCCCCAGGTCAGTGCTTGTGTCCAAACAATGTTACACTGCTCTGGGGATCTTTCTTACCTACTTACTGTGCTTATAGAAGAGCAGGGTCTGCCTGATATCTCATAAGGCCTTTCCAATGGACAAGATAATAAAGCAATGCAATATGCCTGGGCATCGTTTATGCTGGTTTTATCTTATGACCTTGCAAGACAGCGTCCGTGGCCCGAATTTTTTCCTTTGGAAAAGTTGTGGTGACTAATCTCCACCATGTGTGATATAATCCTTCGTTCCATGACCACTGTTTGTTAGGCGGCCCGACCACATCAAGGCACCCGTTATACTGGCATTTCCTGCCTGCAGGGCTCAACTCGCTCCCTCTTGTTGTTCAGACACATATCATGGGGCTCTCAGTAAGCCTCAGCAAATAAATACAAGCAAATAACAGTCAGGGCACAACGTAATGCAAATGCACGTACATTAAAGGGACAGTAACCCAAATATATATTAAATTTTACTACAACATGACAAAACGTTCATGGTTTCAACTTAATCTGTAAATATAACAGCAGTCGAAAGCAGTGTCTGTTGCTCCGCACTGGGGGTTCTACTCTTTAAACAATGTAGCAGAAGCAAACCGATTGACAGAAGTAAGCAGAGCTACATTATTTCAGGAGACAGAGCAGACAGTGCAGAAAGGGACAGAAAAATGTAAATGTATATTGGAAACCTTTTCTTTCATTACGTAAAATCATAATCACTATTATTGCGGCCAATCCTTTCCCTCAACACGGGCTTTTACAGGCAGAGCTGGGCTGGGTAGAACAAATCTGCAATACGCCAGTTTCATAAACGCCTGGTAATAAAGGAGAGGCCTGGTCACCTTAACACATGGGCTTTCCCCACCCCTCCCCCCTGTGATTGTGTAATGACTTCATAGTCTTGTGACTGAGGATGAGGAAGCTGAGCCAAGAGGCTCCTGGCAGGTTTGGAGCATAGGAGAGGGCTCCCTCTAGTGGCTCAATATTAATATCTGTCTGCCAGGTAGTTAGTGGGTGATTAATCTAGCGTTTGTAATGAAAAATAAAGGGCCTCCACGGATGGGTAAATCCACTAGCTACCTTAAATGTGGCCCCATTAAGGTGCACTTTGTGATTTTATATAAATGAGGATGTTCTGCAGTATTTGTATTCCTTAGTATATAAGCTGGTAGCTTAAGTGGCCAAGGGCAAAAGCTTTGCAGGGCCCCACATAAAATCAATCAATATAATTTTCAGAAATATTCTAAAATAAGGTTGGTTAAGCTTCCCATGGACCCCCCTAACATCTGCTGGGTCTGCTGCCTATATTTTTGCACCCCTTTATCTGTAATAGCATTGTCCTACTTGTAATGGAACTTGAGTTCCATTATTCTTACGCAATATTGCCAAAATCCGGCCCTTTCTTTCTACTGTAACAGCTAGGCTGCTCATGCATGCCCTCATCCTATCCCGACTGGACTACTGTAACCTGCTGCTAACCGGCCTCCCTAATTCCCATCTTTCCCCCCTACAGTCTATATTAAACACTGCTGCCAGAATTCTCCTCCTCTCATCCAGGAGAGTTCAGGCCCTTCCCCTGCTAAAGGCCTTATCATGGCTTCCTGTTAAACAAAGAATAGTTTACAAACTCCTTCTCTGAACCTTCAAAGCCCTCCATTCCTCTGCTCCTCACTCCATCTCTTCCCTTGTGTCTCCGTACATTCCCGGCCGACTCCTTCATTCCTCGCAGAGCAACCGATTGGTTGCGCCCCCCACTACTACTGCTGTTTCCTGCCTTAAACCCTTTCTGCCTTGCTGCCCCTTACATTGGGAATGCCCTCCCTGATTTCCTCCGGAGAGAATCCTCCCTCAGTCTTTTTAAAACTAAACTTAAAGACTACCTTTTGGAGCACTCACCCAGCACCTGATCTGGAAACTGGCACTTATACTGTAATGTCACCCACTGTGACCTACAGCACTTATATTTGCCTATTTGTGTCTGTTAGTTACCCCTCCCATATAGATTGTAAGCTCTACGGGGCAGGGACCTCCTTCATCTTGTGTTTCTGACTCTTATTGCAACTGCACTTTGTATTTATTTTATTTATTGTTGTACTTTGTATTTATCCATTATCTTTAACCCCCTGTCTGTATTAATGTATTCTACTGTACAGCGCTGCGTACATAAGTAGCGCTTTATAAATAAAGATATACATACATATACATACATACTCGAGTGCATACACAGTATATTCCTTACTGTGGAACAACCCAATTGTTGTATTATCAATACAGTTTATTTCCTAAACAGTGAAACAAAGGGCTGGATTTTTTTAAAATTTCATGTTTAAACTCACCCTTTCTTGGTTACCGAAATACCAAAGAGGTTACCAACACAAGCCCTTTGGGATAATTAAATTGTAGATCTTCAGCTAGTGATCAGTCGCTCACAACAGGCTGGGATTATCCACAAACACTTCCATTAGATCGACCTCGTGGCCAGGCCTGGACTGGGCTTCCAAATAGTCCCTGGCATTTCAAGTACACAGAGGCCCAACAGCCCCCCACCAACTCAATAAATAGCGACTGTCTATGGCATCTTACAGCAGCCCCCCTGGCTTTTACTCAGAGTATATTACCTGCTGAAGAAGCTGCCACATTGCTCACACACCACCATCTATGTATGTATAACACAGAGTAGCACAAGTCCCTCCAGACCATCTTAGGGGGAATTTCTGAGCTCAGGCAAACAATATAGCTTCCTCACACAATTTGGATACATTGAACTCCCACAATAGAGCACACACATATATTCCTATTTAATGGAAAATAACCCCTATTATAGATTCCAGGTATGTGTGTAGACTTCATGAAAGCAATACTGGTGTTTATGCTGCGCTGGCCAATTTAAAATGCATGGATGCTTAGAGAGAAAGCTTTGCATATCCCCCTCCCTCCATTCATTGTGATATTGGCACATAGGAGAGAAAGCAAATGCAGCCTTTGTTAGTATAATGGGCTTGGATTTGCACATGTCTAGCAGGCAATTGTAAAGTGCCTATTTAGATTACAATAGGTTTTACAAACTTTATTTTACGTGCCCCTTTATTCCACCACCACTGCCTGCTGGCAAATAGATTTTCTGAAAAAAAAATAGGTGCATTGTGATATATCTATATGATACATCACCCTACATATCCCTCAACTTTAACCTGTGTCCCCAGCAGGGTGCAGAAGGAAGGAGTACCAGGCCCAGACTGGCAATCTGTGGGTTCAACAAATGCCAGAGAAGCTGCTGTAAGGTGCCATAGACACTCACTATTTATTGGGCTGGTGGGCTGTTTGGGCCTCTGTGTACTTGAAAAGACCTATTTTGAAGCCCAGTCCAGGCCCGAGTAGTGCTGTATTCAGAAACAGATTATATATATTAATAACCAGTGTGTGCCCGTTTTAAATGTGGCTATGCTACATAGAGGAAGAAGAGAGTATACATTTAGTAATGCAGAATTGATACTATAGACCAGGGGTGTCAAACTCAATCACATAAGGGGGCCGAAATCTAAAACACAGGCTAAGTCGCGGGCCAAATTTTTTATTAATATACTTAGTAAGATACTAATGGGTATATTTATCACAATGTGTAAAAAGTGGAGTAAGACATTACCGGTGATGTTGCTCAGCCAATAGATGCTTTGCTACTGTTGAAATCTAATTACTGATTGGATGCCTTGAGCAACATTACTGGTAATGCTTCACTCCACTTTTTACACAGCATGATAAATATACCCCTTAGTCTTAGTTACTATGTGAGGAAAATGGAAATTGATCAGGCTGGATGGTCAGACACACTCACCAAAGGCCACATAAAACAGCCAAGTGGGCCGGATTTGGCCCGCGGGCCTTGTGTTTGACATATATGCTATAGACAGACCGTGTGCAACAGCTTTTTGTCTGCTGGACAGATATGTTTAACACCTTGGCCTTGCAATAAAAAAACTACCAGCATCCTCCCATGAAACACAGCTTTTTTTTCCTGAATCAGTAGTTTTGCTATAATAATCCTATTTCAGGCACCAGAGGGTTAATGTCTCTAGTTATGTTTATGGGAAGGTACAATGCTACGTTATATTCAAACCATAATAATCAAAAACGCTTCGGCTATTATTGTCAGGCTTGCCTTGGCCCAGACTGGCAATCTGTGGATTCTGGCAAATGGCACATGCTGTAAGATACCATAGACACTCACTATTTATTGGGCTGGGTGGGGGGGGGGGGGGGGGAAATGTCAAGGCCTATAAATCTCAGTCCAGACCTGGCTGGGTGCATATGAAATGACCTTTTTAACCCAACAGCCAAAATTAGTTAGTTATATAGCTACACACAGGTAGCCAAACTGGCAATCTGATGTTATTTTTCCCTGAATTCTCAAAAGCATCCTGTTCCTTCTATATTCTTTATTTCTGCTTGAAGCCCCAGAATCAGCCTTGGTCCCTTCACCTCATACATCCCTCCCCACCTGAAACTTCCACTGATCAGCAGCTTTAACACCTAAGAGCTGGGCACATGATTCTTCATAGAGGGCGCTGAAATCCATGCATGGCCTTTAGGGCAAGGGCACCTCTAGTGGATTGTTGGCTTTCCTCTGCCTGTGTACAAAGGAAAGTGTGTGTATGCATTTGTGCACTCACCCCTGTAGTTCCATTTCCAGAGCCGGCATTGGCCTGTGTGGAAATTGGCCCAAAAAGACATGCTTTCACATTTTCAGGCTGACACTGGGTCTGTCAATGATGCTACATGGCCGAGAGCATGAAAGCAGATCTGCTTTTCTCTGCCTGTGTACAAAATGCAGACGGAGGAAAGTGACCTACACTGTGTGTGCCCTTGCACTTAGTAAGAAATCTGCAAAACATAGGGCCCTACTACCTTATCTGTGTATCTGCAAAGGTACATTTCCATGAGATAGTATTTAATGACTGCCATGTGTATCTTATAGACAATAAGATACAATAAAATAATCCACCATGGACACAAGAATGGGAAAACCTTTTTAATGAAAAAGCAGGTTTTCCTGAAGGACATTAAGCTGTATTATACTGAGCATTTAGCCACCATGTTAGCACATTTTAACCATTTCAGAAATCCTTTGGCCTTTGCCATCCAAACGGCTGTGATCCAGCAAGATCCAGTGCTGAACAGAACTGGTCCAATATGGAGAATGTTTATGAACAGTATTGTATCCCAGTTTTAGTATACCCAACTGTTATGGCCATTCACTGCAATAACGGCCTATTTAAACCAACTCCCGGGGTTTGGAAAGTGAATTGTTTAGATTTTCTTTGCACAGCTTTCTTTCATCAACAGCTCAGCAATTAAAGGGGTTGTTCACCTTTGAGTTAACATTTAGTATGATGTAGAGAGTAATATTTTCAAACAATTTGTAATTGGTCTTCATTTTGTTTTATAATTTTTCAATTATTTTGCATTTTGTTCAGCAGCTCTCTGGTTGCTAGGGTACAAATTACCTTAGCAACCAGGGAGTGGTTTGAAAGAGTTAGTAGAGGAGTGGAATAGCGACATAAGGAATAAAAAGTAACAATAACAAAAAAGTTGTAGTGTCAGAGGGCAATAGTTTTTTTGCTACTGGGGTCAGAGACCCCCATTTGAATACAAGAAAGAAGGTGGTAAATAAAAAAAACTAAAGCATTAATGAAGACCAATTGAAAAGTTGCTTACAATTGGCCATGCAGGTGAACTACCCCTTTAAATCAGGGGTCCCCAACCTCTTTTGCACCACGGACCAGTTACTAACAGGAAAATTTTTCCACGGACTGGACGGGGGGGGGCGGTAGTGCAGGCGCAGCACAAATTGCAGGCGCTGATGTGTGTACGGCACGTTTTAATCGCGTCTCTATGCGCGGCGCGCTCATTCACATCCTGTATTGGTCGTTGCTTGCCGCTCGGGGGAACGCCGGCGGCCCAATCCCATGCAGTCAAGGGCCCGGTACCGGTCCGCGCCCGGTGGTTGGGGACCCCTGCTTTAAATGATGCAATTTTTTTAAACTGACATATGCTAGATCTTTTGTGGATTCATTATTTGGTCAAATCTAAAAATGGAGTCAGTGGATCCCTCGCAGAAATATTTATGAGGTTTGTGAGATATCAGCAAAAAAAACACCCCTGCTAGAATGTAACTTAATGGTGAACCACCAAAGATTTCTGAAGAGTGAAGGAACAAAGTGGTCATAAATGCAGAAACACATTGTTTAAAGGGGTAGTTCACCTTTAAATTAACTTTAAGCATGATACAGACAGTGATACTCTTAGACAACTTGCAGTTGGTCTTAATTTTTTTGTGATTTATAAATACTTATTTTTTGCAACTCCCCAGTTTGGAATTTCAACCACTATCTATCTAGGGACCAATTGAAACTAGCAGCCAGGCAGTAGCGTGAATGACGTACTGGGGGGATGAATAACAGAGGGCCTGAATCAAAAGATAAGTAATAAACACCAATAGGGATACAACTGTAGCCTCACAGAGAGAGAGAGAGAGCTTTTTGGATGCTGGGGACAGGGTCAGTATCCCAAACTACCAGCATTTAAAAAAAAATTAGGACGATTGAAAAGCTGCTAAGAACAGGACAATTTATAACACACAAAAGATACATTTAGTAAACAGAATTCTCAATAATAAAGACAGCAAGAGTCTCAGCCATAAAACTAGACAGGGCTGCTGCCTACAGTGGGTTTCAGATAGAACCTCACACTCAGGCACTAATTTCCTATAAAAGGTCCTGGAATTGTACAATATCACAGCTGCTTCTCTGCTCTTACAGTTCAACAGGTTTACAATCAGTGGTTGGAAGCCTCTGAATTTTAGTGACTCCCCCCATTTGAAAGCTGGAAAGATGCAGAAGATAAAAGGAAATAAATGAAAAATTACTTAAAAAAAATGAAGACTAAGTAAAAAGTTACTAAGAACAGGACATTCTGTAACCTTGCACGTTAGGCTCATTGATCTGCAAGTTGCCAGACACGGTGGCAAGGCCAGAAATGTAATTCTATGGCACCAAGGGGTCAAGCAATTAATCCAGTTAATAAACTGCAACTGAACACACTGGGCAGAAGAGCTTACCTTCATTGCATGCTATATCAGTGGTGAGAAACCTGCAGCCTTCCCACTTAGCAGATGGTGGAAACTGTACACTGAAATTCAGACACCCCTCTGTATATTTAATACAGATATATAAATCAGGTGTTTAAATGAGTTTGCAACAGAAAATGTCTGTATTGTGTGGGCAGATGGTTGTAAGCAGGTTCATACAAGGTTATTGGATGTAACAATGACTAACAGTCACAAGCACAAAATACTCAGCTTGAACACTACTGTGTGGCTTTATCTGTACAACAAATACTTGGTTCCAAGCCAGACGTTCGCTGTACGACATCCCTTTCCTTAAGCCATGATTGAGCAGAATCCAGACTTCAGGCATAAAATGCATCTTTTTTTTTTTCCCCAACAGAATCCAGACTGGAATTCTTCTGATCTCTCAGCCATGTGGCCATTTTTTGTTAACACCTCTGTAGTTTCTAAGGGTCTCAATAATGAAAAATGACATGACAAGGTTGTGCTTATCATGTATGTCGCTTGGGCGCTGACCGTTCAAGTTTGCTCGCGCTCTCCCTCTCTCGGCATGGAAGTGATTTTTGCACTTTTCTAATGGAAAGTGTTGGGAAAGATGTTGCCAGACCTTCTTTTAATGACACCACAAGCAATAAGTGGCCAACAACACCCCCATTACGGTCTTTGCTCTTTTCAGTTCAGCAGCTTCAGTTTCCCAGTGACCTTGTTAACACTTTCTTCTTCGCCCATAATGGAAAGGACGGTGTAGGATCCGGCTGCAATCTGTGTAGAACACACAACCAGGATTAGTCAGCTTAGTGGGACTAATTCAGTGCAAGTTATATCAATGATATCATACTGGCAGATACAGTCGTTACTTTCAAGAGAAAGAGTTGGATATGATCACTGATCAAGTGACTGGTCAGACCAACATCTCTGGAGCCAGGGTGGAGTTTATGTCTAAACCAAATGTGGCTTTTTGCCTAAGCAAAACAAAGTGTGCCTAAATGTGTTCATGTCAAAAAGGGGGCAGTATATCTTCCCTTTTAAAGGGGGTTGCTCACCTTTAAATTAACTTTAAGTAAGTACGTTGTAGAGCAGGGGTCCCCAACCTTTCTTACTCGTGAGCCATAGTCAAATGTAAAAAGACTTGGGGAGCAACGCAAGCACCATAAAAGTTCATGGAGGTGCCAAATAAGGGCTAAGATTGGCTATTAGGTAGCCTCTATGCACACTATCAGCTTACAGGGGGCTTTATTTGGCAGTAAACCTTATTTTTACAAGAGCAACATCCATGAGGTTGGTAAGCAACATGTTGCCCCTGAGCCACTGGTTGGGGGATCACTGTTGTAGACAGTGCTATTCTCAAACAATTTGTAATTTGTCTTCATTTTATTTAGCAATTCTCCAGTTTTGCATTTTAGCAGCTATATGGTTGTTAGGGTCCAAATTACACTAGCAATAAGGCAGTTGTTTGAATGAGAAGCTGGAATATGAATAGGAGAGGGCTGAATTGAACTGAATGAAATTGTAGCCTTAAAGAGCAATAGGGTTTTGGTTGCGGGGTTAGTGACACCCTTTTGAAAGCTGGAAAGAGTCAGAAGAGGAAGGCAAATAATTTAAAATTGATAAAAAAATGAAGACTAATTAAAAGGTTGCTAAGAACTGGCCATTCTATAATATACTAAAAGGGGGTAAACAACCCCTTTCTGTTCTAGGTGCTAGGGTTCCACATACTCACAAGACAATAGTGTGATTAAACATGCAAAACACCACATACATATAACTCAAAACATCTGTTTGCTTACCTGGGTTCTGCCAGCATCCTGTACCAGGTAATTTGGTAAATTCATGCTTAATGCCAATGCCTGCAGTTCCAATAAATGTGCGGTACTAGATCCCTGAAGTACAACCTTCTTTGCACTACAAAACAAAGCAAACAAAACCTGTAAGGCAGTGCTATCCCAACTTATGTGTAGTGGGCCAATTATTTCTCAGATATTTCTCCCTGTCATCCAGGGAGTTCTGTGGAGCCTTTAAAGCAGGCTGGAGGGCCACAAACATCCTTTTTAATGGGCCACATCTGGCCGCGGGCCTCCAGTTGGACAGCTATGCTGTAAGGGATAAATGATTATTTAACAGCAGTACATCCAAGGCCAACTGTCAGTCTGTATCTAGAATCTGAGCCATAAAGACAGACAGGCCTGCTGGGATACTATCAGGAATAGATCCAGGAAAGGGTAATGGCAGATGGCTATTTTGAGTGTTTTGTCTCCCCTCCCACGGAGCTACGATACAACTGATGTCTTTCATTAGCTTTACTGGTACCGAGGGACTGATCTTATTTGTGACAAAGGGGACTTTTTTCCCACCCAACATGAATGAGAAAGTTTTGAGGAATTAGGAAGTTGGTATTTGTTTTGTCCCAATAACACTGTTAATATGTAAAAGTTTAAGGTCTCATGTATTTGTATTTATTCAGAAATTGAGGGTTATAATTAACTGTAAGTAACCATAATTCAGATGCAACATAAGGGGGTGTCAGCTATTTTTAAAGGGCTTATGATTGGTCAGATTAGTTTATTATTTGTATTCTTGTTCTGCCTCTTACCAGCCTGACTGCTCTGGTCTTCATTGAAAACTACTGAAGAATCTATTGCTACAATTTTATTGTTATGGTAGCTTTGTATTATTTATCTTTCTACTTAGGCCCTATCCTGATCATCTTCAAGACTTCTATTTCACACCACTGCCTGGTTTCTAGGGTAAGCTGAACCCTAGCAACCAGATAGCAGATGAAATTACAAACTGGAAAGCTGAAAAATAATAACTAAAAAAAGACAAAAAAAATTGAAAATCACCTCTGAATATAACAGACTACATTTATCTCAAAAATAAAGAAGAGCTACCCCTTTACCTGTTATTGGAAGAAAAAATAGGTTGAGAAGCATGCCAAATGACACTTTATATTTAAAAAATGATTTAAAAAAATGACTTGTTTGTAAACGCAAATTATTAAGCATCTTCTACAGTTTGAGATTATGTTGGTTGCAGTTTCCCTTTTATATTGAAGCCAGCACTATTAACATGACATTAAAGGAAATGGCACCAAACCTACCCATATTCATCCCATTTGTAGGCCATCTCTCTTGTCTTGGGTTCCTTGATTAGGTTCTGATACAGGCCAACAGCTGCATGGCCCACTTGTGCTGCAATCTGAGGAAAGAAGAGCTGACAATTCTTACCTGCCATTTATAACATCACCGTAAGGCTAGGGCCTACTCCTAGCGACTGTCTGCAAGTGCAATTGCTGGAAAACTGCCTGTTATTTTAGTAAAGGACCCAAACAGAATAGCTGCTTGAATTATCACCTTTCTATCTGTACAAAGGCATCTCACTGCCCTAAGAGCACTGCTAATTTTCTATGAAACTGCAGAAATAAATTAAATATTAATATTATAGGATACTAACTGCAATTTCTCTCTATGTCATACTTAAAGTTAACTCAAATGTGAACCCTTTAATAACCCATTTTGTAGGAGATTATTCCTAAAGAATTTTTTTTTATATTTCTATAGAATTAGAAGCTTTAGCATTACCTTTCCCACGCCCATTGGCAACTCCATATTCACTACAAACACCATTTTGTGAAAACTGTGTTCATCTTCCAATTCCTGCAATGAAATATCAAAAGAATGGTTTCTGCTTTGGCATGAATATATTATGTATAAAGGAGAGAGTCTGTGTGTGTGGGTGTTTATGTGCTGGGAATGATTGAATGCAACCAAGCCTCTCAGATACCAAGTCAATAGATTGTAAGCTCTTCTTGTAGATTGTAAGCTCTTTTGGGCAGGGCCCTCTTCACCTCTTGTATCGGTTATTGATTCCTTTATATGTTACACTCTATGTCCAATGTATGAAACCCAATTATTGTACAGCACTGCGGGATATGTTGGCGCTTTATAAATAAATGTTAATAATAATAGGTAGCTTTGGTTCCAAAACATGGGGCGCCATGTCATTTTGTTATTTTTGGGCACAGAATACAACAAGACATTTCAGGGACTGTCCCCTTATTCAAGAGACTGTCAATAACTACTGCTTGTTTGCCAATCCCCCTGCCACAATGGCCCATTATTTTCTCTGACCAATCAGATTTCAGCATTCCACTGACATGACATGCAACAAAACACACCTAGGTGCTGAGTTTCAACCTGCCATGTGTTTACCCCCAATCATATTCCATATTAAAGGAGAACTAATCTTCAGCCCATAGTGCTAAGGGAGAACCTGAACCTTTAAAAGGACAAGGCAACCCCCAGAAACAACAAATGATCTAACTTGTACACCACCTATGCCCCTTCCCCACTGCTAAGTTTTGACGGCCCTATTGCCCTTACTTTAATGAGAATCCATTATGTCAAAGTTGTCTCTGCATCACCCTTTGTGGCCGCCATAATGTCATCAGAATGGCCACCAATACATCTTACATAGCCCCATTTAACAATGTCACCACATACACCGCTTGCAGAGAGAAAACAATTTCCATTTGGGCAGCCCACATTGTGATCATCATGGAAACAGCACAGGTCCTGTTAAAATATAGGGGAACGATAGGCAAATTTGCCCTTGTAAAGTAACCCACTTCAACGAATGGAATTTCTCCTAACTCATTTGAATCATTACTAGTTAGAGAAGAGCTACTCAGTAGCAAGCAAATGAAATGGCACATAGAATTCTCTAGAATAGTTACCTCGTTCAGCCTCTCCAGGCTCTCGAAATAAAATATTGCCGCTTCTTCTGCCGAGACATTTCCAGTCACAATAAGGGCCTGAAATCAGAGGGGGAAAAACAGTAACATCTTCTACTTTAAATCCAGTACATGTTGCCTGGCACGGTAATGCAAAAGATAAGCTAGAGGCACTAGAACCTCAAAAATGTTTGTTATTACAGGTATGAGACCCCTTATCAGGAAACCCGGTATCCAGAAAGCAATGACATTAAGTTAATCTCCCCTACAGCCCATTTTTTAAGCAACTAATGTAATAAAACAGTTACTTAATGGTAACTAAGCTGCATTAATCTGTATTGGTGCCAAAACAATCCTATTGGGCTAGTTAAATAAAGTAAATGTTACAGTAGCTGGTGAGCCAAGTTACAGAAATACCAATTATCCAGAAAATCACAATTCCCAATGGAATAGACTATGGACAATAGATTCCATACCTGTACTGGACACTGCCATTGCTAGATTGATAGTAGATTGATAAAAGACACTCCTATCAGGAAACCACCATTTTGTCTAAGTGATGTTACGCTAATCTAACGTTCTTTCTATGTCACTCTTCCTTTCTTCCCTTAGGGTGAAGACACATTGAGCTACTAGTAGCAGCTACTTTTTCACGGCTACTAGACGCCAGAAAATTCTCGCCATAGACAATACTAAGAATTGCCTCTGCTAAAACACACATAGAGACAATCAGTAAACGATCAGCATTGTCTATTTTAGTAGCCACAACAAGTAGCTGCAACTAGTAGCTCTGTGTGTCTTCTCCCTTACTGGCTCCATCTTTTCTACCAATGCTCTTCATCTTATCCATACACAGGCCGATTGTAGCTGCCGATAGCTGTCCCTTGGACCAATTCGGCAGCTTATCGGGCTGTGTAGGGGCAGGAACGAGGGGCATGCCCTGGCCTGAAATTGGGCAGATATCGATCGGGTAGGTTAAAAGATTTAGTCGGATTGGGGACCGCATCGGCTCCTTGATGTGGTCCCCGAACCGACTGCCCCATTGCCGCCAATATAATTATATACATTTTCCCCGATATCACCCACCTGTAGGTGGGGATATCGGGAGAAGATCCGCTCGTTTGGCAACCTTTAAGGAACAGTAACACCAAAAAGTGAAAGTGTATAAAAGTAACTAAAATATAATGTGCTGCTGCCCTGCACTGGTAAAAGTTGTGTGTTTACTTCAGAAAGGCTACTATAATTTATATAAATAAGCTGCTATGTAGCCATGGGGGCAGCCATTAAAAGGAGAAAAGGCACAGGCACATAGCAGATAACAGATAAAACACTATTGTATTCTACAGAACTTATCTGTTATCTGCTATGTAACCTGTGCCTTTTCTCCTTTTTTCCAGCTTGAATGGCTGCCCCCATGGCTACACAGCAGCTTATTATATAAATTATAGTAGTGTTACTGTAGCAAACACACCAGTTTTACCAATGCAGGGCAACAGTGCATTATATTTTTATTACTTTAAAGCTCTTTCATTTTTTGGTGTTACTGTTCCTTTAACACTTGCTTATTCTTTTGCCACAGGGGTTTTACACAGTTGCACCTAAGCACAGACATTGTTGTTTGTGGGAGGAGTTAAGGGAGATGTGGGAGGGGGCATGGGAGATGTGGGAGGGGACATGGAAGATGTGGGAGGGGACATGGAAGATGTGGGAGGGGACATGGGAGATGTGGGAGGGGACATGGGAGATGTGAGAGGAGTTAAGGGAGATGTGGGAGGAGTTAAGGGAGATGTGGGAGGGGACATGGGAGATGTGGGAGGAGTTAAGGGAGATGTGGGAGGGGACATGGGAGATGTGGGAGGAGTTAAGGGAGATGTGGGAGGGGGCATGGGAGATGTGGGAGGGGACATGGGAGATGTGGGAGGAGTTAAGGGAGATGTGGGAGGAGTTAAGGGAGATGTGGGAGGGTACATGGGAGATGTGGGAGGGGTTAAGGGAGATGTGGGAGGGGCATGGGAGATGTGAGAGGAGTTAAGGGAGATGTGGGAGGAGTTAAGGGAGATGTGGGAGGAGTTATGGGAGATGTGGGAGGGGCATGGGAGATGTGGGAGGGGACATGGGAGATGTGGGAGGGGACAAGGAACAAAGACTTCCTTTATGAAACATAAGGAAGCTGTGCAACAGGACACTTCCTCCCCTTTCCCTTTATACCAAATAAACAGTCAGAGGTGCAGGGGGCTCATAATCACCTTTTTTGCTTCTTCCTCCGGGATATCGAGCTCCTTCAGCTGCAGCAAATAATCCATATTCACCTCCACAGCTCCCTGGGCTTCATCAGCGCTTTCTTGCTCACAGGTCTCCATCACACTGTAAATGAGAGCAGTGGGTTTGTGAACAAACATACATGAACCATGCCTGTAAGCTGTATGAGCAGGGCCCGCTGCTCCCCCCCTACCCCAGTCACTATGTGAAAATGTAATGCAACAGCTGAACTACAACCCACTGCTGGACTTGAACAACAGGAGGGGGCTGCTTAGTAGGCTACGCGCGTACCCTTTGTTTTGTATTTTCTTTTTTTTTCCTTTATTCCCAGTAAAGCCGGATCGCTCCTTCTCTGTAATGCGCTGATAGAATTAGAACCACGTGTCCGGAACTACATACAGGCGGCGGAAGTATTCAGCATCTGTAAAGTCTGAGAGCGCCATCTTGTGGCTGGCGGCGGATTGATATTCGCTGAGGAAACTGTGCTTCTGTGGTGGAAGGTTGAATTGGATTTATAACGCGGGGCATGATGGGTATAAATATATCCCTACGCGTGTGTACTTCTCTTTCATGGGCGGTTCCTGGTCTTATTATTTTATTTTTCTCTGCAAATCGTTCCTCCTAATGGAATTGTCAATACATTTAAAAGCCATAATCAAAGAATTACAAAAAATAAAAGCACAAACTCTGCCTGTACTTTGAAGCATCCGTGGTCCCTTATAATAATGAGAGATTTTATCCTACCGTTAGGGTTGCCACCTTTTCTGGGAAAAAGATGCCAGCCTTTCTGTTTTAAATCAACTTTTGGTTGAAAATTCTGCTAATTACTTTGGGTTCCCTGATGAAAAGGTTTACAGACATTGTGTTAGGAGACAGTGCCACTGGGTAACCCATGCCTGTAGTGCTGGCCCTGCAGTACCCCATACCAGGGCTTAATGAAAATGTGGGGTGGGGGTCAGTCATTGGTTCCTACCAGGCCTGTCTCCCTCTCTTGGTGCCCAGGGGCTACTCATATAGAGCTGAGGGCTGTATCATTGTAATAAATGTAGTGATAGAGAATGGATATTTTGACCATCTGATTACACTTTCCTATGCAAGTATACACGTAGTAATATCATTTTCCCAACAGAAAGTTAATAATGTTTCCTAAAACAAGTCTGCTTTAGTGAATGTTGTACCTTTTGCTCATGGGGTCCCGCTAATGGTTTTTTCACCATAGATTTGTATTACATTTTTTTATATTTTGTTTGACACACAACCTGTGTAGGTGCTAAGGACGAAGACAGATGGGTGGTAAGTTGCTGTGTGAAAAACACACCAGTTGCGGTGACTGAAATTGGTCAGATGTGTAGCAATAGACCTAATGTTAGCAGGGCCGGATTTAAGTTCGCGGCGCCCCGAGGCCGCCCCCGCCCCCCCCCCATGAGTGCGCATACGCAATCGCGCGGCGCCCTCTCCCCCTAAGTGCGCATACGGAGCAGTGGGGAGAAGTCCCGACTGCTCCGTATGGGAGCCAAATTTAAAAATTCTGTTGCGGCGGGGCGGCATGCCGCCCTAGGCCCGGGCCTTTGTGGCCTTTCCACAAATCCGGGCCTGTATGTTAGGCAGCTCGGGTGCGGGTGGACTTTAGGGGGGCTCTCTTTGGCCACAAAAAGTGGGCATGTCCAACAGTTTCGGAGGCGTGCTACATGCGCCGTAAATCCACCCCCTCCTGGCCACACCAACCAAAAACATCTACTGCCCCTGGTTCTACCTGCTTTCCAACAAGGCATATAATGGAAAGGAAAGGTCAGATATTTCCAAAAAAAAAAACCCCAAAATTTATATTCTCATGTAGTACAGGAACAGCTGGTTCAGAAATGGAAGACTGGTCTAATCAAAAAGCACTGGGAAATCCAGTCTGACTGTGTGGAATCATGGCTTCTGATTTATTTTTGAAACAGTACATGTACAGCCCCACTTAGGACCAGCAACACAGTACTAAGTTAGCAGGGCAAATATTGGCCTGTTTTTCAACTGAGCCCCCTGAGTAGAATGGAGCCACAATTAATTAAAAAAAAATCTCTCTGTCCCTGATCCATCCCAACTATGCCCCATTATGCCAAACCCTCCCATAATCTGTTCAAACCCTGCACACTGCTGCTTTGCCCCATTTTCCTAACTGCAGTACCCCATGTACCAACTAGCCACAGGATGTAAATTCTGGTTCCAAAATATTTCCACCAACTTCCATAAGCATTGTAAAAAAAAGTCTTGAAATCTTCCTGACAGCCTTCAGTGGGACTAAAAGCTGAAGATCTGTGTGTGGACCAAGAATATACAGTATATACAGATTGTGACAGAATATAGTATGTCTTAGCTTTTACCTATATTTTTCCCTTAAGGGGCCCTTTGGATCCTGGGGTTAAGGGAAATGTGCTTAGCATTTAAAGTGGACCTGTCACCCAAACTTAAAAACCTCTTTTTTTTTTTTTAGATCATCCATCTCTGTATTAAATATGTTTAAAAATCTAAACTGTCAATCATATATTGCCTGCCCCGCCTTTATGCCTGAGGCATAGAGGTGGAGCAGACAATATATGATTGACATCTCGGATTTTTAATTATCATTAGTTTAGTTTGCTCAACTAACATGATAGAGAAAGGATTTGTAATTATTTCCTAGGATGACAGGTCTTCTTTAATTATTAATCAGACTTATATTGTGACATTTATATTCTATATATACAGTATAGTGTGACATTTATATTCTATATATACAGTATATTGTGCCATTTATATTCTATATATACAGTATAGTGTGACATTTATATTCTATATATACAGTATATTGTGACATTTATATTCTATATATACAGTATAGTGTGCCATTTATATTCTATATATACAGTATAGTGTGCCATTTATATTCTATATATACAGTATAGTGTGCCATTTATAGTCTATATATACAGTATAGTGTGCCATTTATATTCTATATATACAGTATAGTGTGCCATTTATAGTCTATATATACAGTATATTGTGCCATTTATATTCTATATATACAGTATAGTGTGCCATTTATATTCTATATATACAGTATAGTGTGCCATTTATATTCTATATATACAGTATAGTGTGCCATTTATATTCTATATATACAGTATATTGTGAGTCGGTTCCTAAGCTCAGGCAAGTGCCAGTGGCACAGAGCAGTGAATCAGCAGAAAAAAAGATGGGGGGGCTACTGAGGCATCTTTGGGGGCACAGATCTTCCCTGCTAAAGGGCTGTTGGTGCCTCTGGCTGGTACAGAAGCCCAAAACATACCATGTATCCTAAACTATTTTTCTAAGCTTTAGTTCCCCTTTAAAGTTATTTACAAAGGTAATTGCTATTGAAAACAGAATCCAGGCCTGGATTTATGGAAAGGCCACAAAGGCCTGGGCCTAGGGCGGCACAAGTTTAGGGGCGGCATGCCGCCCCGCCGCAACAGAATTTTTTAAATTTGGCTCCCATACGGAGCAGTCGGGACCTCTCCCCACTGCTCCATATGGGAGTTTAAATGTGCAATTGCGCATTGATCGCGCATGCGCACTCAGGGGAAGAGTGCGCCGCGCGATTGCGCATGCGCACTCGTGGGGGGGGGGGGCGGCCTCGGGGCGCCGTGAAGTTAAATCCGGCCCTGACAGAATCTGTGTCCCTTTATGCACAGATAGTTCTGTCTCTTGAAACAATGAAGCAGGACCAGCCTTACATGCTTCACAGGCTCAACTGGCTTCTGCTACATGGTTTCAAAAGTTAGATCTAGCGGGGCAGAGAATAGAAAGGGACAGACAGATGGTGCTTTCAAGTACATCTACAAACCACTGAAAATATGTAATGAATGGATACTGGAAATGTTTATGCTTGGGTTTACATCCCCTTAGATAATTTATTGCAGATTCAGTTTAATGCATGGAGTTATTGACGCAGTGATCAACACATTGATCTATTGAGAAGGCGCAGTCCGTGCTATTACTATGGAAGCGACGATTCCTGGTGCTGTAAGCGTGCAGATAATATGTGGTGAGAATATACTTTTTTTTATTTAATGGAAAATAGGGTTCTTCCAGGTTACAAGAGTGTATTTGATACATAGCAACATAGTGGGCAAGGCTGACACAAGATCTGAGTCCATCAAGTTCAACCAAGTCAAGCAAATGTGGGAGAAAAAAATCTTCTAAATCCTATATTACAAATTCTAATTTCCATGAACTGATGGTTAGCGGCAATGCACCTAGGGGAAGCCCATTTTACACTGTGCTTTCTACAGTTCTGATGTCCTTTCTGCATGGCATCCTGCTACTGATGGCGCTGGCTGCTAAGCATGCTGGGAAATCACCATCCTGGCATTCCTAGGCTAGAATAACACGTGGTGCATCTAAAGTACGTGCTATTCTAGCAGAGAGATCCACATCCGAGGTAAAGAGTGATTCCTATAAACACACAGTCTCTCGCTCTCAGCACTGGAGCCACGGGTGTTGGAGACACGTTTCCGCCGTTGCCCTTTTTTCACTGACATATTCCAGCATTGGCAGGAGAAAACTGGCAAATGTAAGGGCTTCGTTCTTCTGCCATCTGTGCCGTCTGACGAGGGTGTCGTAAAGCCCACAGGGGTACAGCTGAGGGATACGTAGCAGATCCCCTATGGGGCAGAATGAACAGGACTGTAAATATCCTTATAATATGCATTCATTCATCATTGCAAAATTCATTATAAATGTAATTGCTGTTGAATGCAGTATCTATCAGTGCCTTTGCCTTCTCTGCACTGCTGGTTTTGACTATGGAAACTGGGACCTGAGCTATCTATCCACTCACATACAGACCCATACTGACCTATCTATCCACTCACATACAGACCCACACTGACCTATCCACTCACATACAGACCCACACTGACCTATCTATACACTCACATACAGACCCACACTGACCTATCTATCCACTCACATACAGACCCATACTGACCTATCCACTCACATACAGACCCATACTGACCTATCCACTCACATACAGACCCACACTGACCTATCTATCCACTCACATACAGACCCATACTGACCTATCTACCCACTCACATACAGACCCACACTGACCTATCTATCCACTCACATACAGACCCACACTGACCTATCTATCCACTCACATACAGACCCACACTGACCTATCTACCCACTCACATACAGACCCACACTGACCTATCTACCCACTCACATACAGACCCACACTGACCTATCTATCCACTCACATACAGACCCACACTGACCTATCTACCCACTCACATACAGACCCACACTGACCTATCTATCCACTCACATACGGACCCATACTGACCCATCTATCCACTCACATACAGACCCACACTGACCTATCCACTCACATACAGACCCACACTGACCTATCCACTCACATACAGACCCACACTGACCTATCCACTCACATACAGACCCATACTGACCTATCTATCCACTCACATACAGACCCATACTGACCCATCTATCCACTCACATACAGACCCACACTGACCTATCCACTCACATACAGACCCACACTGACCTATCCACTCACATACAGACCCACACTGACCTATCCACTCACATACAGACCCATACTGACCTATCCACTCACATACAGACCCACACTGACCTATCCACTCACATACAGACCCACACTGACCTATCCACTCACATACAGACCCACACTGACCTATCCACTCACATACAGACCCACACTGACCTATCCACTCACATACAGACCCACACTGACCTATCTATCCACTCACATACAGACCCACACTGACCTATCTATCCACTCACATACAGACCCACACTGACCTATCTATCCACTCACATACAGACCCACACTGACCTATCTATCCACTCACATACAGACCCATACTGACCTATCTATCCACTCACATACAGACCCACACTGACCTATCTATCCACTCACATACAGACCCACACTAACCTATCTATCCACTCACATACAGACCCATACTGACCTATCTATCCACTCACATACAGACCCATACTGACCTATCTATCCACTCACATACAGACCCATACTGACCTATCCACTCACATACAGACCCACACTGACCTATCTATCCACTCACATACAGACCCACACTGACCTATCTATCCACTCACATACAGACCCACACTGACCTATCTATACACTCACATACAGACCCACACTGACCTATCTATCCACTCACATACAGACCCATACTGACCTACCTATCCACTCACATACAGACCCACACTGACCTATCTATCCACTCACATACAGACCCACACTGACCTATCCACTCACATACAGACCCACACTGACCTATCTATCCACTCACATACAGACCCACACTGACCTATCTATCCACTCACATACAGACCCACACTGACCTATCTATACACTCACATACAGACCCACACTGACCTATCTATCCACTCACATACAGACCCATACTGACCTACCTATCCACTCACATACAGACCCACACTGACCTATCTATACACTCACATACAGACCCACACTGACCTATCTATCCACTCACATACAGACCCACACTGACCTATCTATCCACTCACATACAGACCCACACTGACCTATCTATACACTCACATACAGACCCATACTGACCTATCTATCCACTCACATACAGACCCACACTGACCTATCTATCCACTCACATACAGACCCACACTGACCTATCCACTCACATACAGACCCACACTGACCTATCTATCCACTCACATACAGACCCACACTGACCTATATATACACTCACATACAGACCCATACTGACCTATCTATCCCCTCACATACAGACCCATACTGACCTATCTATCCACTCACATACAGACCCACACTGACCTATCTATACACTCACATACAGACCCACACTGACCTATATATACACTCACATACAGACCCATACTGACCTATCTATCCCCTCACATACAGACCCATACTGACCTATCTATGCCCTCACATACAGACCCATACTGACCTATCAGAACTTCAGAAAAAAATGACATTGGAGGACCTTTCCTTAATCTTAGAGCCTAGATCCCTGAACTCACTCTTTAAGGTCCTCCACCTACCATTAATTTTGTCCTTAGTGCCCATCCCCACCAAATAATTTGTCTATCCAATCAACCACGTGCCCTGGCACCAGGAAGACAGCAATATGCAATATGAATGCCCCCCAAATGTAAGGTGATGATTACTGCAACTGTGAAGAGGCACGCAAAGCACTGTGGGAATTAACGTTTTTGGGTTTATGTGTTGGACCACAATGATGGTGCTATAATGTATATGCAATGATTCCAGGCCATTTGCTTTATACCTTGCTTATTGAAGAATGCAGGGGACTTCCTCCCAGAAGAAATAACTTTGGGTGGGATGCGACCCAGCAGTTCCATGATGCAGGCGATGTGATCTAAAGACAGTGAGAGGGAGACATGACTTACAGGGTGTTACAGACTTCTATCGGCTCCCTAAGTTATCTAGTGGAAGCCTACCATCTTCTCTGGTGAAGGTTTTTCCAGCGTGGGGCTCAAACAGATAGTATGACGTGGCCATTTCAAATGCCTGTAGGGTAAAAGAAATACAGTGCCTTACTACTTATAATCTACTGCTTATTGGTTGGACACCCACAACCCTCCAAGGCAAGGTTGGACTACAACCGGCAGGCAGTTTGCTAGTTTGCCTATGAGCAGCAACCCATAGCAACCAATAAAATGTTTGCTTTTAAACAGATGACCAGTAAGATCTGCTGATCGGTTGCTATGGGTTACTGCACCTGGGCAAACCTTATATTACATAACCCCATCAGCTCTTTATCTTTAATGGAACTGTATTTTGTATTTATTATTGTAATGACCAGTTTGTTCTGAAATACAGTGGTGTGTGCATACAGTTAGTAGCGTTATATAAATGCATATTTACATACACACTGTGGGACCTACCATACACGCAGTGCTCCATATATCCACAGGAGTGCTATAGGTTGAGCCCAAAAGAACCTCCAGTGCCCTGTACTGCTGGGTTTGGATTTCCTCCGAAAAGGCTTTATACTGCAACAGGGATTATAACAATAAGAAAAAGCAAAAGGGAAAAGGATTATGCTGATAAACTAGCAAGTTACCATTACTGTGGTCGACAGCCCCCCCCCCCCCCAGTTAAGGCTTTTGTCACAAAAATGTCATATTTGTGCCACTTATTCAAAGACCACTCTTCTATGATTTTTCCACCTCTACCAACAATTTTTAAAAAATTTGTTCAAGAGTGGGCGTGGCTATTTTGTGTCATATGTACAACCTTTTTGAGAATTAGTCGTAATAATAAAAATTTTTGCAGACATTTTTCATGCTAAAATTAACAAAAATGATGGGGGGAAATGGGAAAAAGGTTAATTTGTTTTAAGTCTATCTAGAGAACATTTTTTGCCGCACAGATTTTCACAGTGCAATAGAGACATTATGACAAATCCATAAAACTATTAGATACCTTTAGTGAATTTGTCGTGCTTACAACATTTTTACAATGTGGCGACCAACACATTAAGAACTGTGTAATTACCTACACTTTTGTGAATTTCTCCCCTAGGCAGGGTTGGACTGGGCTGCCGGGACACCGGGAAAAATCCTGGTGGGCCCCGGCGGGCCAGACCCGACCCTTGCTGGCGCTCCCCCTGCCCAACCGTTCCTCCCCTGATGCGTTAAATTTACGTGCGCTCAGGGGAGGACGTCGGGTGGGGGATACTGCGGGGGGTTAGGGGGCCCCTGCGGGGGGGGGGTTAAGGGACGCGGCCGGCGGGGGCACCTGCATGACCACTGGGGTGGGAGCCCCAGTGGGCCCTGCACCCCCCCAGTCTGACCTTGCCCCTAGGAGTTTAGTAGCTTCTTGCAGTAACGTAGTGTTACGTTCCATTGTTTGCTGTGAGCAAGTAGTGTTATGCCCCTAGCCTCTCAGCTACCCTTTGTGGTACAACATTAAAGATACATGCACACATTGTCAGAACACAAGCCATAGTATAAGGACAAGGACCCACGGAGTGGTTCAGTCGTCCACAATAGATCTCTGCTATTTCAGGCAGCTAACGACTCTGAAATGGCTTTCCACCAGCAAAAATAGGAGTCACCAGTGGGAACCATTCGCATCACTTCAGTTTTCTGAAGTCGTGCTAAGTTGCTGCAGGAGGAAACTTTGCACCGACGACTCCTATTGTTGCTGGTGGAAAGTCATTTCGGAGCAGAGCAGAGAAATATCTCGGGGGAACTGATCCGTGGGTCCTTACCCTAAATAATATCTAGGGCTGTAAATAATTGTTGTCCTCAGATCAGACAGTTACTGGCTCTGGTACCAAGAAAATCTAGGCCAGCTGTAATCTGGGAACCACATTCGTAAAAATGCCCCTATATCCCAGAATTTGAATGGGAAACGTGCTGCCTGTAGGCAAGGACAGAAATGCTTTCCTTAGGGTTGCCACCTGTCCGGTTCTGATCTGGAAAGCACAGTTTTCGCAAGGGCTGTCCAGGTAGGACCCTTTAAAATTGACGAGCCGATTAGCCAATCGTGGATATGTCACTTCCCCCCCCCATTAGCCATGCTGCCAGGTCTACAGCCATGCTTACTAGTGCATATCCATGCTCTGTAGGCCATAACTATGCAGCCTAGTCTATAGCCATGCTTACGGTCCAGCAACTGCTGCCCAGGTCTGCGATTTTCACTCCCAGCATGTCAGAATTTCCGCTCTCAAACAGGTGAGTTAGGAAGTTCACATCAACACCTGAAGTTGTTTAAAGGAAAAAGTGACAGTGTGGTAGATGGCGACAACATTGGCTTTATAAATTAAGCAGGAACCAAAGTCAAATGTAAAAAAACTTGGGGAGCAACACAAGCACCATAAAAGTTTATGGAGGAGCCAAATAAGGGCTGTGATTGGCTATTAGGGGCCTCTATGCACCCTATCAGCTTACAGGGGCTTTATTTGGTAGGAAATCTTGTTTTTATTCAACCAAAACTTGCCCCCAAGTCAGGAATTCAAACATAACTCCCTGGTTTGGGGGCACTGAGAGCAACATCCAAGGGGTTGGGGAACAGCATGTTGCTTCTAAGCCATTGGTCGGGGATCACTGCATTAGACCCCAGCTGCTGGGGATATCAGCTACAGAGCAGTCTGAATATACGGAAGGGGCGTGGAATAAACATACTGTTAATGGCCCAACTTCATGTCCCTTACCTTGCTCTGTACGGTCACCAGCTTTATTCTGGCTCCAGATAGTCGCTTCGGCCATGCACTGCTGCAGATTGTCTGCCTTCACACACACGAGGATGTTTTCCGGTTTGATGTCGGTGTGGATAATTCGGCATCTCTTGTGAAGGAAGTTGAGACCTTGCAGCACCTTCAACAAATTAATAAGTGATTAGAGGGGACTCTTAATGCTGTCACTCATGGCTTAGTCAAGTCTTGCTGGACTAGAAGATCTCTAATTTATGTCGTGGTTCATAGTTTACCACCAATTTGATGATCACTGATATCAACAGGGCCAACAAGGAGTCAGTGACATCATCAAATACTACCCACTCTAATTTGGCTTGGAGATCTGTAATCATGGCCTTCAGTACCGGCTGTGGTGGTTCTTTAGGGATTTATCATTTTTAGGTCTCCTGAATGATCTATTCTGACACTATCTATTTGTATTACCTGCTGGAGAACCCTGCGCACACACGTTAGAGGCAGTCCTTCCGAGCCGTGATTCCTCATTAGATGCAGGAGAGATGGTCCCAGCAATTCAAACACCAGACACACATTTGGAACCGAGTTAAGGATTACGCAAACAAGTAAGCAAAGTATATGTAGAAGACGGCAGAAGGTTTGTAACATAATTGTCTAAGTGATATGCAAACTTTTATATTAATATAACACAAATGTATCCGTACACATGGTGTTTTGTGTCACATGACTCACTAAAACTCCAAAATGATGTACCTTATGTTGTAAATATGAAGATATAAGAAGTCACATTTGGAGTTCCATCACCGGGTGGGGGAGCACCGGCAGGGGTCGGGGCTGAGCCGCCAGGGTCTACAAGGGTAGCAATAGCAGTATTGGGGAGCTCAACCCTCTGTTAACTTACCCAAATGGGTATCAGGTGCAAATACTGGAAGAACCTCACCTTGCATGGGGGTCAATATCCAACAGCAAAAAAATCCAGTAGCACACTGAAGATGCAAGCCGTGAAAAAATTGTGTTTTATTTGGCCAAGTACATATTGCTTGTTTATATGTACTTGGGCAAATAAAACACAATTTTTTCACGGCTTGCATCTTCAGTGTGCTACTGGATTTTTTTGCTGCAGGGCCTACAAGAGTGGCCCAGTCCGACCCTGACCCAACGTGCCACCCATATGCGTGCCTCTATGTCATAGAGATAAGTACAGAGTAAACTGCAGCTCATAAAAAAAATCAGAATAGCAAAAGCGTTTTGCTCAGAAACCATCAGACGGATATGAAGGCCGTTTTCTCCAATCAATTTAAAGTCATCCAGCAGCTGAATGACATTCTCCCCTTGAGATTCTTTCTTCCGTGCACCGTTTACCTGAGAAGAATGGAAAATAAAATGAGTTTCAGTTTATGGGGAAAAGGAAATACACAGAGTGAGGTTAGTTCCCAGCCAGTAGTGTAACTTGGTTGCATTGGGCCCCCCCTTCTGAGGGGCCCCTGCACTGCGCAGCTATTCTAAAGGCAAGAGAGGGGCCAGGGAGGGGGGCTACAATACAGCAGGTCCGTGGTCCTGGCCCGCCACTCACCCGGGCCCCCATGGAGTCTGCTGTATAGGTATTTATGCCCCTGTCTCCAGTAGACACTATAGTGTAAGGGAATAGATTTTGAGTTATGGACCTTTCCAGCATATATCTAGTGATTAATATAACCCAGACAATATTTTACACCTCCCCCATCATGTTAAAATGGAACTGGATGACTCAAAGTGACAATTTTTTGCTCGTAAAGGGGTTGTTTACCTTTGAATTAACTATTATTATGATGTAAAAAGTGATATTCTGACAATATTTGCAATTAGTCTTCATTTTTTATTTGTGATTTTTGAATGATTTATCATTTTGTTTGGCAGCTCTCCAGCTTGGAATTTCAGCAACTATCTGGTTGCTAGGGTCCAAATTAGCCTAGCAACCAGGCACTGATTTAAATCAGAGGCTTGAATAAGAATAGAAGAGGGAGTGAATAGAAAAATAAGCAATACAAAATGACAATAACAATAGTTGATGGGCTTGGGTTATTGACCCCCAACTGGACTAATTAGCAAATCTTCCAGTAATTCCAAATAGACAATTGGGAACTTTCTGGTCACACACCAAACCACACCCCTTTTCTGAGTGCTCCAATGATAGGGATTTTGAGAGAGGCGCTGCTTTGGTTTTACGTAGTAGGAAATTGGTGGAGGATGCAGACTACCCTTCATGCTCTATACATAATATACAGATAGATTTCCCTACACAATTCAGTATGGAGATTTCATCCAATGCAGCTTCACTGAACCTTCGGCCACTTTTTGAAATTTTCACTGCCACCTTCTTCTTTTTCCTGAGAGAGAGAGGAGAGCGTAATTAGCTTAGGCAATGCAAGATCCCTGTATGGGATACAGAACACACATACAGCAAGGCACCTAATGGACTACCTGCTGCCTGTGCTTATCTGCTGGGGCTTCCCAATTGCTTTAATGGAGCAGCCTGCAAAACAGTTCTTCTATTTCTGCATCATTTCAAATCCTGGCAGGGGAGGAGGGACTAAAACATTGATGTTACATATTGTAACAACTTCCCCACAGCTTACAGGCAGCATGCAGGAACTACATAACCCACAATGCACTGCACTGTGATGTTCCTTTCCTTATTGACATCAGGTGTGCAGGGAATTGTGGGATTGGGAGGAGGCAGGCTGAAGGCACATTTTATTTGTGTATCGAAGTTGTAAGTTGTGTTGGGTCTCAGTTCCCCTTTAATTATCTGGATTTATTGCAGGGAAGTTTGCAGGACTTGTGATGGTGCTAGTGGGTGTAAATGACCCCTCATATATGCCACAGGCCTACATAATTTCCTTTTTCGCAGATAATTTGTCTTCCTGTTATGATTTTGCTTGAATAATTCTGACTGGTCTTTTTGTAATGACCGCCCTATAAATGTTCTTTTGCTCAATCAAATCTTAGTTGGGATCAATTACAAGGTACTGTTTTATTATTACAGAGAAAAAGGAATCATTTAACCATTAAATAAACCCAATAGGGCTGTTCTGCCCCCAATAAGGGGTAATTATATCTTAGTTGGGATCAAGTACAGGTACTGTTTTATTATTACAGAGAAAAGGGAATCATTTAACCATTAAATAAACCCAATAGGGCTGTTCTGCCCCAATAAGGGGTAATTATATCTTAGTTGGGATCAATTACAAGGTACTGTTTTATTATTACAGAGAAAAAGGTAATCAGTTTTAAAACTCTGAATTATTTGATTACAATTGGGTCTATGGGAGACAGGCTTTCCGTAATTCGGAGCTTTCTGGATAATGCGTTTCCGGATAAGGGATCCCATACCTGTACCAACATAAGGCAGATTTAGGGCCGACATATTTTTTACAATAAATTCTATATTTCAGCTCAGCAGCTCCCTTGGATCATGGTGGTGGGGATTTTACACTATTTCTGATGAGCTAGAACATTCAATAGTCCTGTTAAAACCACGCTATCAACAGCCAAAAAACAGTATGGCGCTTATTTGCTAGTACTGGGTCTGGCCTGGGATTCAAAATAGGCCCTGACATTCCAAGTACACAGAGGCCCAAACAGCACCCCCCCAGCCCCACCCCAATGAACAATGACAGCAGCCCCTCTGGCATTTGCCAGACCCACAGATTGCCAGTCCAGGCCTGGCTAGTACCATCTATAACATTACTAATGGAGAAAACACAGGCCAGTGGTACTTACTGTAAATCGTGACACAGCCAAACAGTAGAGAAGTAGCCCCATCCCACCTTGTGAATGGCTTGGTACCTTCTGTTCAGCATATCTCCAGCTTGCACTGGGTGGTACCCACCTAAAAACAGGGGAGGGGTGAAAAATAACATTTTGCTGAGGCAACTGCAATTTTGTCCTTTTTTGCAGGGATTGTCTAACAAGGATCACTTACCCTTTATCTTAAATCTGAATTTAAGAAAACAATGTAATACTTTTTTTTTAAAAACCACTTCCCCTCCATTGTATCCATGTTCCTTGCTTTTTGGCAAATGCAGCCATGCAGGTAACTGGGTTCCATATTTGCTTCATTCCATAGCCTCAGCCCAGCCATGGACATGGCAAGATCATTCTGTCTGCAAGATGCAGACTTTCTATTTTTATAGCGCAGGAAGGCTAATTTCACGCATGACTTTCCAGTGGCAGGTTGCCCGTAGTTTGATAAATTGCCCCCTCAGGAGCTGGGCATATGAGCGTCTGCTTCGTGCTGTGGTCTGTAGCTGGAGAGGTTGAATTAGCCCAGCAATTTACTAACTACTTGTGCTTTACTGGTTGTTCCTTCCCCGGCAGCTTTGTGGGTTCCCTATGAAACAACGAGACCTTTTGTAGCCAGGAAGCACTTGCTCAGCAGAGGACACGCAGCCCTGTGGCTACAACCACACAGGGTCATTTACTTGCCCTTTATTACTTACATTCATAGGAATATTTTGAATCCCAGTCTGGGCCTGATCGCCTGTTGCCTGCCATATGCACGGTACTAATGCAAAGTAATTGAGACCTAAATGACATAAAAGCAGATAGGACTGGCACTGCTATAGGCACAGGAGCTCAGCTTGCCCCCTTGCTTGGGGTACCCCCTCAGCTCAACCACTGGATTTAGTCATAAGTGTCTGCTAGTGAAATAGGGGAATTTCTTTCTTTTAAACCATTTTAGCTATATAGCTACACCCCAAAACTGCCACCCTGGGCACTGGCCCCCACATAAAGCCCTGCCTGTACCTGCCCCCTAACTTGGACATCATTCCATGTGTTTACTGAACAACAAAAACTGTGTAAGGGGGGGCAGTTGGGGATGGGAGGTCATCACCATTATTATATTATTACTATTATTATTATTTTTGCTCCCTGTTCAGCACTGTGTTTCTGTTGTGCATAAAGTTTAGTGCAAGCAATAAATATGAAAGACAAGAACCCCCCCCCCCGTACCCCATTTAAAAGACTGTAGAGACTTTGAGGAAGGGCTTCATTTAGTTGGGGAGATGGGGCCAGAGTTGGAGTGGGGGGGGGGTCACTGTTCCAAAGGAGTATGAGGGTTTCCTTGTTCTTTAAGCAGAAGGAGGAGACCATTCTGGCAGGGAGTAGCGCCTTGTACTGGGCTTTCAGTCTGTATGCTCCTGCTTGGTGATCACCACTGGGGAATCTGGGCCCCGGCAACCAGATATGGCGGCTGCCAACCCCACTGCAATGCTCTGCTTTTTCAGACTAGGTAGCAGGGACGAGGGGCAGGCTCTAGGGGGCACTTATTTACCTGGGAAGGGGGACCTGTGTTGGGGGTTATGCTTTCAAAGGGGTGTGGGGGTTTGCTGAAGAAGGACCATGCCACAGTTTCCAGTATGTATGCTTAGTGATCACCACCAGGGAGCCTGGGCACCGGCCCCCAGACATGGCAGCCAACCCCTCTGCTCTGCTTTTTAGATCAGGGAAAAGTGCAGAGGGGCAGTGTTTCATGCAGCTAGGCAATCTGGCAGAGAGTAGGGTCAGGGTAGGTTAGGAGTCCTGGTTCCAGGGTATAGGGCATGACCTGCTACAATGGGGTCCTAGAAGTATGATGGGCATTCTGAATAGCGCTCGGATTTAACATAGACCCTGGCATTTCAACTACACAGAGCCCCAAACAGCCCCCCCAGACCAATAAATAGTGACTGTCTATGGCATCTTACAGCAGCCCCTCTGGCATTTGCCTGAACCCACAGATTGCCAGTCTGGGCGTGTGGCCATGCATTCACTACTGTATAATTGTGGGACAAAGAGGTTTTCTTTCAAGCACAAGGCAGGTCAGTGAGACACCATAAGTTGTACAGCAATAACAGTCTTGAGATACAGTATATATTAAACATAATGTATGAAGGATCCCCAGTTGTGCTGTCTGACCAAGTGATGGTCCCCAAGACTCTGCCCTAAGACCACCTTAATATTGATAGTCTGACTGCAATGCCCATAGAGTGTAATTTATCTTGACTCCAGTGGTAAATAGAAGATTGATACAATGACAAATGCCTTCCCCTTTATCCCAATACAGGCCTGTAGGGGCGCACTTACCCGGGCAGTATTCTGCGGGGTCCTCCTGCCACCCATCCTTATCCGTCATAGCGAAAGATTTCTTGGACTTGAAGCCGAATACCTGTCCCTGCAGGGAAGGAACCATCTGTTACTGGCGGCAATTAGCGACTCACAGAGACATTCTGCCCTTTGCGCCCGTATTTACCATCGCTGAGTGCTCATTTCCCTCTGTCCCCGCCAGCCCTTTCACCCTGCGCTCAGGTCGTTGATAAGTTAGCTGGGTGCCAGGGCTGCAGATGGGCCTGGCATTTCCTCCGGCCCCGGGGGGGGGGGGCTCACATGTTTAAATAGGGAGAGTGCTAACGAGCAGCCACTGATGCCAAAGCCACACGCTTCTCATACGCTGGACTCGGTCCCGGCTCTGCCCGGCTCAGTGCTGCGGGGAGGGGGAGGCTGGCTGCGGGGAGCTCAGCGCTGCAGATTAGCGGGGATTTACAGAAACGCGCAATCAGCACGTCTCACATAGTGCTGCGTCTCATACATGCACCGCTCGCCGGGAATGGGGGATTTCATTAGATAAACGATCAGATGATATTAGTTAGGCCAGAGCCCCAGTGTGGTATTACCCCGTTGTCATGGCAATCCATCAATGTCAAATGCAGAAAATTAAGGGGTGGGGGGTAACAAAATTCTTATTTCTTATAAGTAGTTAATTAGGTATTTTATCCTTCCCCGGAGACATAGCGCTGTAGCACAGCCCAGAGCAGCAGTGGGGCAGTAAGGAGAGAGGGGCAGGCAGGCAGCAGGGGGGCAGTAAGGAGAGAGGGGCAGGCAGGCAGCAGGGGGGCAGTAAGGAGAGAGGGGCAGGCAGACAGCAGGGGGGCAGTAAGGAGAGAGGGACAGGCAGGCAGCAGGGGGGCAGTAAGGAGAGAGGGGCAGGCAGGCAGCAGTGGGGCAGTAAGGAGAGAGGGGCAGGCAGGCAGCAGGGGGGCAGTAAGGAGAGAGGGACAGGCAGGCAGCAGGGGGGCAGTAAGGAGAGAGGGGCAGGCAGGCAGCAGTGGGGCAGTAAGGAGAGAGGGGCAGGCAGGCAGCAGTGGGGCAGTAAGGAGAGAGGGGCAGGCAGGCAGCAGTGGGGCAGTAAGGAGAGAGGGACAGGCAGGCAGCAGTGGGGCAGTAAGGAGAGAGGGGCAGGCAGGCAGCAGGGGGGCAGTAAGGAGAGAGGGGCAGGCAGGCAGCAGTGGGGCAGTAAGGAGAGAGGGGCAGGCAGGCAGCAGTGGGGCAGTAAGGAGAGAGGGGCAGGCAGCAGTGGGGCAGTAAGGAGAGAGGGGCAGGCAGGCAGCAGTGGGGCAGTAAGGAGAGAGGGGCAGGCAGCAGGGGGGCAGTAAGGAGAGAGGGGCAGGCAGGCAGCAGTGGGGCAGTAAGGAGAGAGGGGCAGGCAGCAGGGGGGCATTAAGGAGAGAGGGGCAGGCAGGCAGCAGTGGGGCAGTAAGGAGAGAGGGGCAGGCAGGCAGCAGGGGGGCAGTAAGGAGAGAGGGGCAGTGGGACAAGATGCTGATAATCACTGTTGCACAGGTTGAGTCCCTAGAGTTGTTGCTACAGCTCTCAGTGTCCATTGACACAAACAGCCTGATCAGTGCAGCATTATAATCAGGTTGGGTTCCACTTATCCCTTATAATACATGAGTGATACTCAGAGTTCCCTGTATAACTCAGCCTGCAGCCTTGTGCCTTTATATGGGCACAGAACCCCTCAGTGACTGCTAATATCCTTATCATTTACAGTAGGGGGTACATTATCCCTTATAATACATGAGTGATACTCAGAGTTCCCTGTATAACTCAGCCTGTAGCCTTGTGCCTTTATATGGGCACAGAACCCCTCAGTGAGTGCTAATATCCTTATCATTTACAGTAGGGGGTACATTATCCCTTATAATACATGAGTGATACTCAGAGTTCCCTGTATAACTCAGCCTGCAGCCTTGTGCCTTTATATGGGCACAGAACCCCTCAGTGACTGCTAATATCCTTATCATTTACAGTAGGGGGTACATTATCCCTTATAATACATGAGTGATACTCAGAGTTCCCTGTATAACTCAGCCTGCAGCCTTGTGCCTTTATATGGGCACAGAACCCCTCAGTGACTGCTAATATCCTTATCATTTACAGTAGGGGGTACATTATCCCTTATAATACATGAGTGATACTCAGAGTTCCCTGTATAACTCAGCCTGCAGCCTTGTGCCTTTATATGGGCACAGAACCCCTCAGTGACTGCTAATATCCTTATCATTTACAGTAGGGGGTACATTATCCCTTATAATACATGAGTGATACTCAGAGTTCCCTGTATAACTCAGCCTGCAGCCTTGTGCCTTTATATGGTCACAGAACCCCACAGTGACTGCTAATATCCTTATCATTTACAGTAGGGGGTACATTATCCCTTATAATACATGAGTGATACTCAGAGTTCCCTGTATAACTCAGCCTGCAGCCTTGTGCCTTTATATGGGCACAGAACCCCTCAGTGACTGCTAATATCCTTATCATTTACAGTAGGGGGTACATTATCCCTTATAATACATGAGTGATACTCAGAGTTCCCTGTATAACTCAGCCTGCAGCCTTGTGCCTTTATATGGGCACAGAACCCCTCAGTGACTGCTAATATCCTTATCATTTACAGTAGGGGGTACATTATCCCTTATAATACATGGTATACTCACAGCTTCTTACAGTAGGAGGCACATTAACCCTTACATTACTGTATGGCAGCACAGAAATCATTGCAGCCAGCAGCATGCATCTAAATAAAGGTTCTTACATCTGGATGAATTGCTGTCACATATCTTACTGTTAAAATGATCTCTGTTCCCATTGGCTGTGCCCATACTAAGACCTTTGCAAGGTCAGTTTCAAAGCCCACGAGATGCCCGCTGAGGCTGATCCATATGTTAGCCGGTGAGACTGCACAGATTGCGGATTATCTTATAAATGACTTAAGGCCGCTTGCATTTTGCTGGGTTAATCGGTAAATATTAACTCTAATCCGGAGAGATCAAAACAGCAATCTAGTATCCTGCAAATCCGCGTGTGATGTCAGCGCTCTCATTTGGTAGCGCTCTGTGCCAGCTCGTACAGTGGGGCGTCTAATGTTACATTTTATCTTGTGGCACAATCTCAGCGTGACCCGGAGTATTCCCATGAAACTGTAGAATGTGCCCTCATAAGTCTCACACTTGCACCCACGGCTCATTATCTCTTCTGGGGTAATTAATGAGCCTTCTCAACTGCCCACAGGTCTCAGATACTGTCTCAGATATGGATGATTGGCAGCTACATCTCCCAGAATCCTCAGCTCGGCCCCTGTAGCTGCTGGAAGTTGTAGTTCACAGCTGGGCTGACACTACTCCTTATTGAAACTCAATAGATAATATAGTACAGGGACCTGTCAGAATGCTTGGGACATGGGGTTTTCTGGATAAGGGGTCTTTCTGTAATTTGGATCTCCATACTTTGTCTTGAAACATTAATTAAACCCAATAGGAAGTTCACCTTTATGTTAGTTTTGGGTATGCTGTATATCAGTACAGGTATGGGACCTGTTATCCAGAGTGCTCGGGACCTGGGGTTTTCCGGATAAGGGATCTTTCCGTAATTTGGATCTCAACAATTTAAGTCAGGTACTGTTTTATTATTACAGAGAAAAGGGAATCATTTAACCATGAAATAAACCCAATAGGGCTGTTCTGCTCCCAATAAGGGGTAATTATATCTTAGTTGGGATCAAGTACAGGTACTGTTTTATTATTACAGAGAAAGGGGAATCATTTAACCATTAAATAAACCCAATAGGGCTGTTCTGCCCCCAATAAGGGGTAATTATATCTTAGTTGGGATCAAGTACAGGTACTGTTTTATTATTACAGAGAAAAGGGAATCATTTAACCATTAAATAAACCCAATAGGGCTGTTCTGCCCCCAATAAGGGGTAATTATATCTTAGTTGGGATCAAGTACAGGTACTGTTTTATTATTACAGAGAAAAGGGAATCATTTAACCATGAAATAAACCCAATAGGGCTGTTCTGCCCCCAATAAGGGGTAATTATATCTTAGTTGGGATCAAGTACAGGTACTGTTTTATTATTACAGAGAAAAGGGAATCATTTAACCATTAAATAAACCCAATAGGGCTGTTTTGCCCCCAATAAGGGGTAATTATATCTTAGTTGGGATCAAGTACAGGTACTGTTTTATTATTACAGAGAAAAGGGAATCATTTAACCATTAAATAAACCCAATAGGGCTGTTCTGCCCCCAATAAGGGGTAATTATATCTTAGTTGGGATCAAGTACAGGTACTGTTTTATTATTACAGAGAAAAGGGAATCATTTAACCATGAAATAAACCCAATAGGGCTGTTCTGCCCCAATAAGGGGTAATTATATCTTAGTTGGGATCAAGTACAGGTACTGTTTTATTATTACAGAGAAAAGGGAATCATTTTTAAAACTCAGAATTCTTTGCTTATAATGGAGTCTTTGGGAGATGACCTTTCTGTAATTCTGAACTTTCTGGATAACAGTTTTCTGGATAAGGGATCCCATACCTGTACTGTCCAAGGTCTTCCCAGATATCTGCAATTTTACATAATGGAGGACTGGACTATTATGAGATATACAGAGGTCTTGGGCATGACGGGGGCCATAAAAATCTCTTGTAGGGCCAAATCTGTTCAGTTGGACAGCCCTCTGATATATACATTCTATGCGTCTTTTCAATTGGTCTTATATATTTTTATGATTAGCCTTTCTATTCCTGCTCCTGAAAGTAGTGTCTGGTTGTTAGGGGGGCTTTACCTATAAAAGCCCAGGGAGCAGTGCAGTTCAGTATAGGAGCAATACATTCCAATGCAAGGTCCCCAAGTCCCTTGGCTGCATTTAGGGTTTGTCAGTCGGAGGGTCTCTGACTCCCAGTACTCAGGTCTCTAGACTTTAGCTCTGTTTTTACATTTAGAGAGCCTG
Source organism: Xenopus tropicalis (assembly GCF_000004195.4). Lineage (NCBI taxonomy): Eukaryota > Metazoa > Chordata > Amphibia > Anura > Pipidae > Xenopus > Xenopus tropicalis. Next base: position 139,177,301 of record NC_030680.2, read on the forward strand.
AAACCCATTGAGGCATCACTACAGAGTCCAAGTCTGTAACATTATTATAATCACAAAGCTTAGTAAGGCAAAACAATCAACTCTGTAGCATTTTTTACAAGTATTATAAGATTGGGAAACTGTGGGGCGATAGTATCACTTTAAAAAAGTGAGGAACGCGTCTCGCCCCTGTTCAAGTGGTGACTGTCTTTGGGGTGGGAGATCTTTCCTGCGGCCGAGCTGTTCTCTGCAATGTGCCTTTCAGGGTCGGACTGGCCCAGCGAGACACCAGAAAAAAACAAATCCAGTGGGCCCCAACTCTCATGGGCCCCACTGACCCAAACCCAATCCCCAGCTGCCCTCCCCTGTCGCTCCCCCACTGCTCTTCTCCCCCCAATCGTGGCAAGAGTAAGTATAAGGTGTGCGTGGGGAGGAGGGGCTGGTGATGGGTGAGCGGGCTGGCAGTGTGGGGGCCCCAGAAGGGGGAGCAACCCTGGTGGGCATCACACACCTCAGTCCGACCCTGTGCCTCCATGATGCAAGGCACCCCCCTGAGATTTTAGTACCCAGCATGCACCAGGAGACTCACAAAGGCACAAGGTTTTATTGGCATCATTTTCTCTTTTCTTAAAATTTCAGTTTTCGGTGCCATTTCTGGTCACTTTTCTTGGGAAATCAGACATAGGGTTCCACAAGCAGCAATATAGTAAATGTTAAATGTTATTAAGCCTTTTGGATAAGGCTAGTCTTACATGAACATGGCCACTTCTGGGGCACTTTGAGATCTGCTTTTTTTAAGAGGTGCCCAAAATCACACGCCCAATAACTTGCACTGTATTCACCCAATGTCTTCTGCAGTTACTTTCAGGCAATGGGGGCCTTGAACTGCAGATCCAATCAAAAGTAAACCTTCTCGTCTGGTTTATTTTCCCGTAAATTGCAAACTAGCAGGTTAAAGGCCCCCAGTCGGTTCAGGGACCACATCAACGAGCCAATGCGGTCCCCGATCCGACTGGATTTTCTAACCTGGCCGATCGATATCTGGCCAATTTCAGGCCAGATATCGGTCGGCCAGGCCCCTCGTTTTTGCCCCTACACGGGCGGATAAGCTGCCGAGTCGGTCCAAGGGACTGCCCCATTGCCGCGTGCAGAATTCGATCGTTTGGCCCCAGGGCCAAACGATCGAATTCGCCTACATGCCTCCCCGATATCGCCACCCGTAGGTGGGGATATCGGGTGAAGATCCACTCGCTTGGCGACATCGCCAAGCGAGCGAATCTGCCCGTGTATGGCCAGCTTAAGTCTAACCAACCGTACCAAGGGAACAGGCTGTGTTACCGGCTCATTGAGTGCAAAAGGAGAGCCGCGCAGTCACTTTGTACTGATATCATTCCCTATGGGCTAAGGCTTATTTTAGCTTTCAAGTGGCAGCGACCGTGGGAAAGGAGAGGCTGTAGGGCACAGCGGGCAAGGTCAGTAGGACAATAGGAGATTGGCAGACGTTATAGGGCAGAACCGCATAAAGATTGTTTGGTGGTTTGATGATTTTGAACAGTTATTAAAATGCAATTTATTCAACATCTGGAATTAGGAAGCAATTACTATTTGCAATTATGTTTCCCCTATATGTAAGAAAAGGCTCTAAGTTTTGCCCGGGAGCAGTAACCCATAGCAACCAATAAGATGTATGCTTTTAAACAGGTGATCAGTAAGTTCTACCTGCTGATTAGTTGCTATGGGTTACTGCTCCTGGGCAAACCTTATATTACATAACCCCATTAGTTCCCAATCTAAATTACTTTCATGGCAGAATGTATATTTATGATATTTCTAACCTGGATACTGTATTTAGTAATTGTTACACATTATGATATGACTTTTATATCTTTTATCTACATTTTTGCCCTTAAGGGGTGCCTTACTGTGCAGAAATCAAGCCATTTTTGAGTATTTCGTAACATTCCTGCAGCTATCTAGCTTGTACTTCTGTTGCATTTAAGGGGAACTCTGGCTTCCCAACCAAAATTTGTTTAAGAGCCCCACACAACACAGAAACCCTCAATATCCCTATCCCTGTAATCTTTCCTTTAAAAAGTAGGAATAAATACCATTTTTATATGCTGAAATCCAGCTGCAAAACGTTTCATACATACATCATTTTAAATATTGGCAGGGGAGAAGGGACTAAAACACTGATGTTACAAACTGTAACAAGTTCTCCACAGCAGAGAATTGTGGGATTAACAGCTCAGCCCGCAGTCCCAGATTCTTATTGAAAAGTCCCCCATTTCCCTTCCCATTTCCTGATCTCCTGCAATGAATGCTAAAAAAGATACAAAGTTTCTCAAACTTAATTAGATAAGTAGCTTTTGGCAGAGCCCAGAATACTCACCCCCTGCACTGAGATACAATTGTAACTAATAAGCTAAACAGGTCTCTTGGGGGAACTGAGACTCGCAGCTTAAAGGGCAATGTCACCTTTATTAGCAAAACTGTAATAACAGATAAAACAAAACCCCCAGAAATGTGGTCGGACTTTACATAACCTGCCAGATTTTGTAAAATGGGAGTGAGATTTAGGGGGCGTGGTCATAAAATTGGACATGCCCAAAAAATGTTCTCTCTCTCTTTATCCCTATTTACATTTTTCAAATGTTGGGAGGTGTGCTGTTACATTTTATTTGAGTCGCGTGAATTTCCCCTTTATGTGAAGTCTCTTCATTGCTTCAGGCCGTTGGGGGGGCAGCTGATGTCCTGATGATTTGCCAATAAGAACCTTATGTATCAGGCCAGGGTGGGACAAAAACACAGCCGTGGGTTTCACAAGCAGGGCACATACCCGCGACCACGAGAGCCAGTTACACAATGCGCTGAAGTTGGATTGTCGGTGGCATTTAGGGCCAAACCCTGCCCTCCCAGCCCCCCCCCGGCGTACAGCATTTTATTAATAATCTTACACGTTTTTAGAAGATATAAATGTATAAGACAAAGTTTTATTTGGAAGAAGAATTAAGTACATATCAGTGCTATTCAGAAATACATGCTCCTTTGCAGCCTGCAGCGAGCGCCAATGTGCCCCTCCATCTGCCCTAAAGTACTGCACACAAGCAGGGTGGGACTGGGGAGGCACCGGGAAAAGCCCCCCCATAACTGCAGGCACCGGCACAACAACCCCTCCCATTGTGACCACAGGGGGAAAGTTGGGTATGTGGTGGGGGGGAATGGAGGTGTAGCAGCTCCACACTGGGGGGGGCAGTCTGATACCCCAGTCAATGCACACAAACGCACATAGAGACCTAATGGAATCCTGGCGCTACAATAAACCCCCACCTGCTATTAATTCCACAGTCAAAAGCCGTAAGCGACTTGCGCCAAGTGAATTGGATGCTAACGCCATTATTAATAGCGCAATCGGGAAGTGACACCATCGCAGCACAAAAGCCGGGGACATTGCACGAATTGCAACTCGCATGGTACCAAACCAGAAACTCATTTGTGGCCATATTAATGCAGGTCATTTATCAACACTGGGCAAATGTACCCGTGGGCAGTAATCCATAGCAACCACTCAAATTGTTGCATACATTGCTCTACCTGCAGCTGGCTGAAAAAAGCCACTCACTGATTGGTTGCTATGGGTTACTGCCCATAAGCAAAGTTGCCCAGGGTTGATAGATGATTGTGCGGTGGACACAGCCTACCTGTGTAAGTTACTTACTGTGGGTAAAATATTGTGCATCAGTTTGTGTATACAAATGTGCCCTATAATGCGGGTACTAAGCAATGTTCAACTGCAAGGATGTCAGCTCTTTGGTACAGCAAATGCCCATTTAATACAGAGGCCTTGAGTTCTATGAAAGCTCTGACAACAGGTTGCTCTAACCCTGGAAATCGTCTGGAGCTCTGATTGGCTACAAGTTATTCTAACCCCCATAAATGTTCCACAGTTTTTATTGGCTGTAGCCCTGCCCAATCAAACCTTGTTACACATGGACCCTCCAGTTCAAATACAACTGACACCAAATTAAATGAAAAGGCTAAAGTCCAAAGCAAACAAAATGTAAATATATATATTTGAAAACATAAAAAATATAATGATTATTTCCAGAGCAAAATATCAGTGCCCCCCCCCAGATTCTAATACATTCAGATTAAAGAACAGCATGGAACTTGCCTTAAATCAGCCTGAGCGGAGCCGTTCAGGAGTCATGTACGCCAGTTACACCTTGTGATTAAGTCCCCACAAGTGGAGAGATGGAATGGGCTGAATTATCCGTGTTGTTCCCAGAAGGGCAGAGGGTGGAGAGATTCCCCCCGACCCACAAGGAGAGTGAGGGAAGGGAGGAGGCATCGGTTGCAGGGCAAGTTTGGCCCACTTGAAGCTGCACTAAGGGGGGATGGTGGCGGGGCAGCTGCTGATCAGATTACTGCTCTTCCTATCATTGCACCTGTTTGGCAGAGCTTCTCCCTCTCGGAATCCTATGGATCATGCTCAGCGCACTGAAAAACCTTTTAATTGATTTTTAATAGATTGCAAGCTCTTGTGACCAGGGCCTGTTTTTCCATGTCAGTTGCACTGTTGCCCAAGCTATTGAGAATGTTTGGTGTTTTATAAATAGTTAAATAGCCTTGTGTGACCCGAGTGGTGGCTGAACTTTATCTCCCAGCATCCTCCCCACTGTACTGTGTTATAGGGCGAAGACACACAGAGCTACTAGTAGCAGCTACTTGTCACAGCTACTAAAATAGACAATGCTGATCATTTACTGATATTGTCTCTATGTGTGTTTTAGCAGAGGCAATTCTCAGTATTATCTATGGCAGGGGATTTTAGCTGCAGTGACAAGTAGCTGCTACTAAGTAGCTCCATGTGTCTTCACCTTTAAACCAGGGGGTGTCTAATGTAATCTCTGCAGCTGTTGCTGGACTACAATTCCCAGCGACAAAGAGCAACAGTGAAATCTGTCAAGAACAGTTTCTTTTAATGATACTGGTATAATATAAGGAATCATGTTCCCCCCTACTGTGAAATATAAGAGTTGGAGACATGGGCAGGACAGTGGGCAGGATTTGGGGGGTAGATTGCAGTCATAACCGGCTACACCAGGGCTGACTGGGGAAAATGCTGCTAATTTTTTAAACTGAGTTTTAAAATTGACCAACTGCATAGACAAAATCAAAACATGAAAAATGCAGGCACTCCGGAACTCCAATAAACGTCACATAGTAGCTCAAAAAAGTTTGTAGTAAAAACAAAAAAATGTATTTAAACTTGCACATAATGCTACAAAGCCTTACGCGTTTCGTACCTACATGGTACTTAATCATAGGCATAGACATACAACTGCATAGACACAGAAATGTAATGGCCAGAAATCAGTATTCTCCCCACTGTAATCTCAAATGATTGCAAATGATTTACATTGTTATAACTCAACCTACTAGCGTGCCTTATATGGTAAGTGTGGCGCCCCCTTTAGCCCTTGCATGGTGCGTTGCCCCCCATTGGCAAGGTGTCCCTGCTGCCAGTCTGACATTGCCTCTGTAGCCTGCTGGCATATTGCCATATTCCATAGGCCGTACATCTCGTGAGAGAGACAGCAGCATTCTCTGGACTAGTAGGGCTCAATGAGAATCATGTACAGGCCCCTATTTATCAAGGAGGTGTGAACAGCAACACATTTAGCCGTCTGGGCCGATAGCCGTGTGCGGCCAAAACTGGAACACAATGGTATTTTCCAGTAAGAATGCTGTTTTGTTTGCTATTAAAATACTTTCTAAGTTCAGGGAAAGAATAACCCAGCTGCCTCTCTCTGTTACTCAGCTGTGGCCAACAACTCACTGTGTGAGGCTACCGGGGCCCCGGGGGCTACATATAGGGTTAGAGACTGGCTTATTCCTGGCACCTTTTCATTTGTTAATGATTTGCCTATGATGCTGCCTCTTTCCAGCCTGCAGTTTAGGAGACTGTAGGGGTCATTTACTTACCCCGGTGCACAGTCAGTTGCTTCAAAAACCCCATTCATTAAGGCAGAGATTTATCAACATTCAGGTTTGATTTTTTTTCACAATTTGCACTAAAAAAAACTCAAATTCAATTTATGTTTCAAAAACCCAAATATCTGGTACAGGTATGGGATCCCTTATCCAGAAACCCGTTATCCAGAAAGCTCCGAATTACAGAATGCCCGTCTCCCATAGACTCCATTTTAATCAAATAATTCAGAATTTTAAAACTGATTTCCTTTTTCTCTATAGTAATAAAACAGTACCTGTACTTGATCCCAACTAAGATATAATTACCCCTTATTGGGGGCAGAACAGCCCTATTGGGTTTATTTAATGGTTAAATGATTCCCTTTTCTCTGTAATAATAAAACAGTACCTGTACTTGATCCCAACTAAGATATAATTACCCCTTATTGGGGGCAGAACAGCCCTATTGGGTTTATTTAATGTTTTATTGATTCTTTAGTAGACTTAAGGTATGGAGATCCAAATTACGGAAAGACCCCTTATCCGGAATACCCTTGGTCCCGAGCATTCTGGATAACGGGTCCTATACCTGTATTTATTAAGTGCAAAAAAATCCCCCAAAACTCAAATGTAACTATTTGCCGTATAAAAGCCAGCGAGTTTCTATAGTCCATGGGAGTTGTACTAGGCAAAGGCAAGGCATGTTTTCAAACTCAAATTTTTTTGTGTTTTTTGAGTTTGTAAACTTTAAAATTTGGGTTAGTTGACTTTTTTATTCAAACGGGTTGTGTGTATATATTACATTTACCTACCTTATGTGTGCGAGGCCCGGGCAGCAGAGCGTGCGAGTGTTTGGGTGGGGGGGGGGGGGGAGGCGGAGAAGCTGTAAGATGAGAAATGGGAATGAGCTATGCGCAGAATGAACCATCAATGGGCCGCTGATTCTTTCCATTGGCAGAAATAGCCTCTGCCCGGCAACAGTGGGTAACTCTCATTTACTCTGTTTATTATTGGTGAAACATTTTATTACTAACAAGATGCAGAAAGGCAAATTAGGCAGAATCAAGTTTAAAGTGTACCCTGTACCAGTGCTGGGTCAAGCTGGCCGGGCATCCTAGGCAACCTGGTCAGCTTGGCCCACCCCCTGTCCACAAGGCGGCACTGGTGGGGAGTACTGTAGTGGAGAGAAAGTGGTAGGTGAAAGAAGAGGTACCTGCCTGGCACCCCCCCCCCCCCCCCCACGGTTGCACCCTAGGCAGGTGCCTCTTCTGCCTACCCCTAGTTCAGGCCCTGCCCTATAAATACCCCAATCACATCCCAGAGCCCAACAGCATGATGCACAGTGTTCCAGTTACCCTGCAGTGCAAGGCACAGCCCCCCAGCATCCCTATAGAAAGATTCTACAGAGCTTATCTGTTATCTGCTATGTAACCTGAGCCTTTTCTCCTTTATTCCAGCTGGAATGGCTGCCCCCATGGCTACACAGCAGCTTTGTTTATATAAACTATAGTAATGTTACTGTAGCAAACACACAACTTTTACCAGTGTAGGGCAACAGTATATTATATTTAATTTACTTTAAAGGAGAAGGCAAGTCATTTGGCATTTTACTGCCCATAGATTCACCACATAGAACACTATATTTAAGAAAGCTTTGCCATACCTGAGTAAAGAGCCCTAGAAGCTTTCTCTGTTTGCTTAAGATTGCAGCTGCCATTTTAGCTTGGTTTCCATAGCTTCCTGCTGCAGCTCTAGCCATTATAGCTCAGAGTACACATTCCTGAGGGTGGGGGGAGTGAGTTTTATAAATTCTTATGGGAGGAGGGAGTAGGAGAGGGGAGAGAACTGCGCAGACTCCGGCCCCTGGGAATGAAGGACTTTTCTGAGAGAGGAAGTCAGACACCCAAGAACATGTTTACAAAAAAGGAGACAAGAAACCCTGTGTTTCTTTTGATAGAGGACTGATAAAGCTTTCAGTAAGGTCAGAAAGGGCTGCAGCAAAAATTTGGCATGAAAAAAAATTGCTGAGGCAAAATTGTCACGGAGACAAAAAAAGTCAGCAAAAAAAATGTCCATTGACTTTAATGTATTTGGAGTAAAAAAAAAAATGTGAGTAACAAATGTTTTGTGTGTAAAAATTTGTTGCGTATAAAAAATGTCCTGTGTAAAAAAAGTTGCCTATTGAGTTCAATGCATTGTGCAAATTTTACTCCAGTTCACAAATTACATAATTTAATGGAGGCTTTTATGTGCCGATGAAAGTAAACAACGTAATCCTTTATCTTGTGCGTTGGGGGTGGCTGTAATATTGCTGCTCTTAGAGACATATGCCTTGGTAGAAACCATCAGAAAATGTCAGATGGTCACATTGAACCTTGAACTGGATTGTTATGGAGCGAACGTTGTTAGGCTAGAACTCTGGTGTTTGGCATTAGCAAATGAGCCCTAAAATTGCCAGCACTGCGTGAAGTGTAGTATGGATGGAGGGAAGGAGGAGAAAACAAAGGGGCGAGTCCAGACAGGCTGAAATCTGAAATATTTGAACAATTATTAATAACAAATATGATTTCTGTAGCAAATATAACAAAAATACAAAATAACAAGTAATACCAATAGCAACTCCAGCATCAGTGAGAAGTGTTGGGCCAGGGCTCAGGGGGCCCCACAGCTGCAAGGTACCCGCTATAAGCTCTGTGGGAGAGAGGGAAGTCTGTGAGGAGAATGGGCCGAATGTAAGGGTGGGGGTGCGGGGGTTCTCTGGAAGGGCATTAATCCCCTGGGTAATTCACATGGAGGCAATTCTGGGAAAGAAGGGAAAGCTAATACCCCAAGCCCAGTGAGAAGTGTCCAGATTTATAGCATCTGCTCAGGTCATACAGCTCCATTTATTGTACATTAGCAGTAGCCCAGTAGCCTCCTGTCTATGCACAGATCTCTATGGTTCTCATCCACATTCAGCCTGTAAGTATTATAGCCCCCTACCCTTACCCAATGCTATATTCAAAGGCTAAAGCCTGATAGGGCTTCTCTCCTCTGGTGCTGCTCATTCTGATCTCTGCCCACCTTCTGCTGCCCAAGGCAGGCACATTATTGAGCTTTACCTATGAGCCCACCATACTATCCCTCCCATGCCCTCCAATCAGTATAACTACGGCAGTGTGCAGTACATATACACATACATGTGCGGTCCCACAAGGGTTAAATAGCTGAAAGTGACAGACATGGGGAGTCGTGTCCCATTCAGTCACTGCCATAAGAGCACCAAGAACCCTGAGTTTCTGGTTGCCCACCTCCCTACCCACCTACCTACAAACCAACACATATTTGCCATAATGTGATTCAGTTGGAGAGAGAGGAGCTGGAATCACAATGTACGAGGTTGTTGAGGACAACTAAAATAAACTTTGAAACCATATACTTGTGCCCTGACATAGTATAGCGCTGCTTTACATTCCTACAGTGCAGCAGCCCCATGGGAACCTACTGCAAGGCATCATTTATGAACCAAATACAAGCAAGCGGCAATGTGCCCCTTTAGCCAAGTTCATTTGCCAACACAAGGTAACCCTAGAATTAACATCTGCCCAGTCCTGCCAGTAATTAAGAGTTCCCTTAGCAACCCTGCAATATGCTCTGCTCAATCAAAGATAATCATTGGTTGTCTATGTAACCAATTGGCTGAAACTCAAGGTTTTATCCATACAGCTTCATTAATAAAGAGTTGATTTGCCCCCATCATACTTAGATCTCTCTGCCAACTTGCTTCTGAGCTCTACATGGGGCGTCAGGAAAGGTTTCAGCCCCCACTGACAGAGATAGATGGAGTGTGGGGTAACTGGTATAGTGGGGCAACATGGTGACAATAGGGCAACAGGCAAAAATAATGTCCAATGTTACCCAAACTGTGGCCCTTCAGCTGTAATTGATATACAACTCCCAGTACCTACTGACACCTGAAGGCTATATAGAAATGTAAGAAGTTGTCCATGAACAACAGCTTAAAGGAAAACTATACCCCCAAACAATGTAGGTCTTTATAAAAAGACTCCCATGTAACTGGAGGAGTCCCAAGCCGGACTTGGATTTCTTACTATTGAGTGCTATTCTGATACCTACTGGGAGCTGCTATCTTGCTCCCTTCCCATTGTTCTGCTGATTGGCTGCTGGGGGTGAGGGGGGGGGGATATCACTCCAACTTGCAGCGCAGCAGTAAAGTGTGACTGAAGTTTATCAGAGCACAGGTCACATGGCTGTGGCACCCTGGGAAATGAAGAATATGGCTATGGGAAATTTCAAAATTAAATATAAAAAAATCTTTGTTTTTGAAAATCCAGATTACAGTGCTGGATTCTGCTGGAGAAGCTCTATTAACTGATGTTTTTTTTTTTAAAAAAAAACATGTTTTCCCATGACAGTATTCCTTTAAGTACTAAGGGCCGCCCCCTGGGATCATAGGATTCACAGTGCACACAAACAAGCCAAGGCACACATACATGCTAGGCCCCATCAGCCAATGAATGGGCAGAGTTCTGCCTTTTGCTCCCACACTACTTCCTGTTACAGTTAGAGCTGCATTATTTCCTGTCAGCTGATCTCTGAGGGAGCACACAGCCCATCACTAAATGGCGGCTCAAGGGAAAGGATGTAAAAGGGCAATATTTACTGATATATATATTCCAGTTTGGGGAGATTCTTTAATAGGTCACTTAATATGATATAAACCATCAGTTGGTTACGTATTCATTCTGGGGGTATAGTTTTCCTTTCAGTTCTATCAGTTGGATCTTCCTACTTTGCCTACATAATGGTTCCCCATAAATCCACCTCCCCATGGATTAAGATGGCCGTGTCAGCACCTCACAGTTATGTCCTGCCAAAATCCTAAATTCCTCAAATGGGATTTGCTGCTCAGTCTCCTTCTGCCTTTTCTCTATCCAGGGATCCGGGTTCCTCGCCAGCATCACCTCTCAGTCACCCGCTGCAGAAGGGCTGGGAAACCAACTGAAATCAGATCCGCCAGGATAGAGAGGCTTCACATGAGGGGGAACAGCAATTATAGGAACATCCTTTGCTTTGCCAGCTGCCCTGCGTCTAACCCTTCCCTCCAGCTATAAATAGCCCCCCGCTCATAACAGATACACTCAGCAGCAATTTATATGGTAATATTAGTAATTATTGGCTTGCTGATGGGTTAATACTCACCTAACATGACTATGGGATACACTATGTGAAGCTATGTGGGAAACAGGGGGGGCACAAGGCCTGGGGGGGGTACAAGTCCTATCAGAGGCCCAGACTGGTGGGTCGTTTCAATTAAGGGTTGGGGTTTAGCAGATCATTGGGAAAATCATGTTGATAACAACAAAATAAATATAATACAGGTATGGGACCCGTTATCCAGAATGCTCGGGACCTGGGGTATTCCGGATAAGGGGTCTTTCTGTAATTCGTATCTCTTCTGCTAAAAAAATAATTTAAACAGTAATTAAACCCAATAGGCTTGTTTGGGCTCCAACCAGGATTGATTACATCTTAGTTGGGATCAAGTACAGGTACTGTTTTATTATTACAGAGAGAAGGGAATCATTTAACCATTAAATAAACCCAATAGGGCTGTTCTGCCCCCAATAAGGGGTAATTATATCTTAGTTGGGATCAAGTACAGGTACTGTTTTATTATTACAGAGAGAAGGGAATCATTTAACCATTAAATAAACCCAATAGGGCTGTTCTGCCCCCAATAAGGGGTAATTATATCTTAGTTGGGATCAAGTACAGGTACTGTTTTATTATTACAGAGAAAAGGGAATCATTTAACCATGAAATAAACCCAATAGGGCTGTTCTGCCCCAATAAGGGGTAATTATATCTTAGTTGGGATCAAGTACAGGTACTGTTTTATTATTACAGAGAAAGGGGAATCATTTAACCATTAAATAAACCCAATAGGGCTGTTCTGCCCCAATAAGGGGTAATTATATCTTAGTTGGGATCAAGTACAGGTACTGTTTTATTATTGCAGAGAAAAAGGAAACCATTTTTAAAAATGTGAATTATTTGATTAAAATTGAGTCTATGGCAGATAACCATTCCATAATACGGAACTTTCTGGATAATGGGTTTCCGGATAAGTGGTCCGATACCTGTAAATACATCAGCCTATGTGAGGCTCTGCTGGGCATTGCTGGGGGGCAGTAGTTTCAGCCCAGCTGCCTATCATTCCCATGGCACTGGGGAGGCAGACTGAGCCGAGGGATGTACCTGTTGCATTTCCCTGACTCTTTATTGTAACTACTCCCTGCCCCCTCACTGCCCATTGCCAGCCAGTCATGGCACTCCCCATGTTTCATGCAAATTAACCCATCAACAAATCAATAATTACCAATATTACCATATAAATTGCTGCTGATTGTATGTTATGTGCTGGAGGGAAGGGTTAGACGCAGGGCAGCTGGCAAAGCGAAGGATGTTCCTATAATTGCTGTTCCCCTCATATGAAATCTCTTTAGCCCGGTGGATCTGATATCAGATGGTTTCTCAGCCCTTCTGCACTGGGTGACAAGACTGTCTATGAGTCAAAGCTGCCATATTGTTGGTTATTTTACATGCAATGCCCTGTGCTGCCCAGCTGGTGGCGCGAATGCTTTGTCATTAAGGTACATTACACCCAAACCTACAGCTGCTGACTGGTCTGGGCAGCATGAAGTGAAGCCATGGTTAAGGCATGCAGACAATGACTGTTGGACACGCCTGCCTAAGTTGGCAGTTTATTGGCCACATGATCACGGCTTGGTTATACAGTATATTTATACAGTATACACAAAATACCATTAGCCATGGACATCAGTCAGTCCCATATTTCAGTGTATTGCCAATTATACAGTGATTGCTGGTTGGTTTAGGTGATTTTGGCAAAACCAAACCTCTGGACACGTGGCACATTGGAGGCAGCCTCAGTCTGTCCATGCTGAAAATTCCACCTGTCTTATAAAAATGTCATTTACTTACAATAGTATAGTTTGCAAAGTGCAATTTCAGATGCAAATTATTCTGGGTTTTTTTTATTACCCAGAATGCAGATTTTTTTTCAGCGATTCCAATGAAATTGTGGCTGCAAGGGGGAGTTGTGCCTGAGGCAATTGGGACCGATGCATTGATACACAAGCAATTGTGCCTGTAATTGTGCTGGAAATCCTCTGTATCTGGATCTGGGTATAATTTTGTTGCTTTTGGAGCAATTCTTCTGCAAGTACTGACCCTGGCCACAGGGGGGACCCAACAACTTCCACTACCTTCAAGGTGGTGATATCTCCAGGGTCCCCCATGTGATTTGGCACATTTGCACTCAATTCATAGAGATTATTGTGGTGCCATGGCGTCTTCCTACAAAATGCTCAAGTGCAAGGAGCCTGTTTGGATGCAAGTACCTTTAAAGGGGAACTCTGGCTTCCGAATCAAAATCTGATAAAGTGCCCCAACCAACACAGAAACCCCTAATATCCCTATCCCTGTAATCTGTTCCTTTAAAAGTATGAATAAATACCATTTTTATACGCTGAAATCCAGCTGCAAAACAGTTCTTCTCTTTCTGCATCATTTGAAATCCTGGCAGGGGAGGAGGCACTAAAACATTGATGTTACAAATTGTAACAACTTCTCCACAGCTTACAGACAGCATGCAGGAACTACATAACCCACAATGCATTGCACTGGGATGTTCCTTTCCTTATTGACATCACGTGTGCAGCAGGGAATTGTGGGATTGGGAGGAGGCAGGCTGAAGGCGACCACTGTTACATTTTATTTGAGTCACAAAGTAGCCAGCCAGACCAGCAGGGGAACAGGGGGCGGGGCTTAGGGAACTGTTCCAAACCATATTATTACATTAAAATCATGAAAAGGCTGTGTATTTTTTAATTGATGTATATTGCAAAGTTGCTTGAAATTGTGTTTACTTGTGTTTGGGTGTAGTTCCCCTTTAACAAATGGCACCAATTTATGCAACCCCTGGTTCCATTTTATAGTGATGGCTGTAAGTGAGCCCTTCTGACTTTTACAGAGTGCGAGACACTGATAACATGTCAGCTTCCCAAGAGGAGACGCAGCAGCTCTCAGTGTAATGGTAACGGCACTAGGTTGGTTGACCCCTTGTAATCGGCCCGGCCGCCCAAGTGCCCCCTGATACCCACTAAACTCTGGCTGGACCTTGCTTGGTTCTTTGAGTTGATAAATCCCTCAGCCAATGGCAGTCTCCCATTCCTACGTGGGCCGCGCGTGGCAGCTGAAAGGAGAGGGAGGTACAGCCTGGTGCATGAGAGTTTATGTCCCGGGGAGATTTGTTTCACCCCTGGGGCAGTTATTACAAGACTGTTACCTTGACTATTGCCCTAGGGCACAAACACCATCATCAGCAGTGTTCCCGGGGGAGCCCACTAACAGGAGCCTCGTGCAGCATTAGATGTCAAAACACCGCGAGTTCTCTAGAGACTTTCAGTCTTGTTTTCTGGCAACGCTCATATTTAGGCAAAAAATGTCAACATGCTTTGTTCCTATTCATGGATTTAGGTGGGGCCCATGCAGAGCAATTCATATAAAGTAGGACTATCCAGCCTCTCTACACTGTTGGTCGGTGCTGGAGTTGGTGCCGAAAACTGCCAGGCACGAGTCAGGTTATTATCATCCTTTATTTATATAGCGCCAACATACTCTGTAGCGCTTTGCAAAGATTATACATCATTCCCATCAGTCCCTGCTGCTGTGGAGCTTACACTCTAAGGTCCCTATCCCATACACGTGAATCATGGTTAGTTTTACCAGGAGCCAATTTAACCTTTGCTTTTTGTTTTTGGATTGTAGGAGCCAATCACAGCCCCCGGAGGGAACCCATGCCAATATGGGGTGAATATACAAACTCTTAGCTTAATATTTACATGATGATACAAATACAGGTAAGTGCTATATTGAATCTACCTAGTGTAAATTATTCTTGAGGTCAGTATCTGTTAAATGTCTCTTTAAAATGTTTGATAGCAGGGGTTAAAAATTTTTACGAGGCCAAATCCCTGCAGCTCACTGACTCATTGACATTAATGAACATATATCCCTCTATAACATAGCAACCCCAAAGAGAGCAATGTACAGCTAGGGTTGCTGCCCTCCGACCCTGTTGAATCCAGACAGCGACATAGGAATAGGGAAGGTGATTTCAGGGGGGTGGAGCAACAGGGTCGGACTGGGGGGTGAAGGGCCCAACGGGGCTCCCGCCCCAGGGGCCCTACAGGTGCCCCCGCCAGCTGCGTCTTCTATTCCCCCTCCCCGGAGGGGCCGCCCTAACCACCCTCGCAGGGCCTCCCACCCAACGTCCTCCCCCGAGCGCGTAAATTAGGAGCGGTCGGGCAGGGGGAGTGCCGGCAAGGGTTGGGTCTGGGTGGCTGGGGCCCACTAGAGCCCACCGGGATTTTTCCCAGTCCGACCCTGTGGAGCAATGACGTTGCATGAAAACCACACTGCCTGGTTCAAAACTGGACAGGTGGTAACCCTATAAAAATGTATGCACAGGGACATAATGTTGCATTCTGGGCCCTACCCACATAGGGGATTGTGGACCACTCAGGGGGTAGTGGGTGCCAGGCCTGGACTGGCAATCTGTGGGTTCTGTAAGATGCCATAGACAGTCACTATTTATTGGGCTGCTGGGGGGCTGTTTGGGCTTCTGTGTACTTGAAATACCAGGGGCTATTTTGAATCCCAGCCCAGACCTGGTGGGTGCAGGGGTAGAGCAGAGTAATCGTGGGACCGTTCCATTCACCTTCTTAGTCATGTGATCCGTTACTGTTATTGATACGCCACTGATCATTCAATACGCTTGTTTCCCTTTACTGCCGTATATTATTCTCACCTGGCACAAACCAGTTATTACATGGGATAAATAAGTGCTGGGAAATCCATTCATAATGGTCCATATTATAGTTTAGGTTCATGAAGTAAAAGGCAATGACTTTGTATTGAAGCTGACTGTGTAGTTGGCAGAGGCAGCCCAAGAGGTTCCGCAGGTTCTACAGGCTTCACTGCAGTGGCTTGTGTGGTTGGAAGATCATCTTCCATTATCACCCCAATTAGGAACAATTCATTATCCCATAGGGCACTTAGTACCCCCAAGTCTGTCTTCCCATGGTGGTGGCTGTGCTCCTTGCTTGTACATGGTGGGTCTATGGGACTCCAATAGTCAGCATTACAAAAAGCTTCCCTACCAATGGGGGTAGGTATCAGTCATCCCTGCATAGTTACAAATCCCTGGAGGCATTTTATACTGCGTGGGAGGCAGTGATATATACAACAGCCAGTGCTAAACGGGTTCCTGCAGTACCAGGTCCTCAAACATAAGGTAGCACTTCAGGGATTCAGGCAAGTTGAAAGTCCTAACGGCTCGGAGGCGCTGGGGTCCCAGAGTGGCGCGGATCCGCTGCCGACTAAGATGCTTCAGAGAGCGAGGCTGCCGCGAGCAAGACTCTATCCAGGCAATGAACCCAACTTGGGAAGCAAGGCGTTTGGGAGGTAATCCTGTTTTCTGAAATATAAGGAACAATCACAGGTAAGAAAGCCGTACCAAGACAGGCCAGGGAATATGTCAGCATGTTCCATCATTCTACAATTATGGGTCTGTGTATCAACTGCAAGGAGGGGATCATAACTGGCTAACCCAGAACTGTTCCCCCAGCTTACATCTATAAGAATATACAGAGGCACCTTGACATTTAGTGACCAGAATGTGGGCCAGATATCAGTATACAGGTATGGGACCTGTTATCCAGAATGCAGAATGCCTGGATAAGGGATCTTTTGTAATTTGGATCTCCATACCTTAAGTCTAATAAAAAATCATTTAAACATTAAAGGAAAAAGAAAGCCAAAGTCACTTGGGGGTGCCAAAATGTTAGGCACCCCCAAGTGACTTTGACCACCTACCTTTTACCCCGGGCTGGTGCCCCTGTGAGGAGGGAACAGCACCAGCCCGGGGTAGCTGCTGGCGCTTCCTTCCTTCTGTTTCGCTGCGCGCGCATGCGCAGTAGAGTGAAAAGCCGAACTTAAACATTAAAGTCGGCTTTTCACTCTACTGCGCATGCGCCCACCGCTGGCATTCCGGAAAAGGAAGCCAGAACACGGAAACGATCCGCTCCAGGTGCCCCGGGCTGGTGCTGTTTTCTCCCAACAGGGGCACCAGCCCGGGGTACGAGGTAAGCGGTTAAAGTCACTTGGGGGTGCCTAACATTTCCCTTTAAATAAACCCAATAGGATTGTTCTGCCCCCAATAAGGGGTAATTATATCTTAGTTGGGATCAAGTACAGGTACTGTTTTATTATTACAGAGAAAAGGGAATCATTTAACCATTAAATAAACCCAATAGGGCTGTTCTGCCCCCAATAAGGGGTAATTATATCTTAGTTGGGATCAAGTACAGGTACTGTTTTATTATTACAGAGAAAAGGGAATCATTTAACCATGAAATAAACCCAATAGGGCTGTTCTGCCCCCAATAAGGGGTAATTATATCTTAGTTGGGATCAAGTACAGGTACTGTTTTATTATTACAGAGAAAAGGGAATCATTTAACCATGAAATAAACCCAATAGGGCTGTTCTGCCCCCAATAAGGGGTAATTATATCTTAGTTGGGATCAAGTACAGGTACTGTTTTATTATTACAGAGAAAAGGGAATCATTTAACCATGAAATAAACCCAATAGGGCTGTTCTGCCCCCAATAAGGGGTAATTATATCTTAGTTGGGATCAATTACAAGGCACTGTTTTATTATTACAGAGAAAAAGCAAATAACTTTTATTAGTTGATTAAAATGGAGTCTATGGGAGACGGCCTTTCCATAGCTTTCTGGATAACGGGTTCCAGATAATACCTGTACTAATCTGTATAAAGTTATAAAGGTGCAGTCTGTAACCTGGGTGCCTAGAGATAAGTGTATAGGCAAAAAGGTTAAATCTGTAACACGGATTTGTATAATCCGACCCATTCCATACCTTGTTCTTGTAGGTGATGTCCGCTCCGGCCTGCACTAAGAGCCGTATACACTCCGTTTGCCCACTGCAGGCAGCCAGATACATCGGAGTGACCCCCCAGTTATCCTGCAGGTTGACATCAGCTCCATGCTGGTTGGGTAGAATAAGAAAGTTCCGATTTACCAACCATCTGTCAGCCAATCATATGACAGCACATACAGGGAGAATATAGGAAACTGTATTTTGGACACTGTGTACTGATGGGGTATTGGAGTGTTGTCACCAAATGCTTGTTTATAGGGGTAGTTCCCCTTTAAATTAACTTAGTATATTATACTTAGAAAGTTATAGAATGGCCTATTCCTTGGAACTTTGCAATTGTTTTTTAAAATTTCCTGTTAACTGAATTATTTGCCTTTTTCCTTTGCTTCCTTCCAGCTTTGGGAAGCAGCCGAACACTATTGCTCTGTGAGGCTACAGTTTTATTGTTACTGTTACATTTTATTACCTTTCTTTTTATGCAGACCTTCTCCAATTCATATTCCCGTTATACCACTGCCTGGTTGCTAGGGTAAAAAAAACCCCCAGCAACCAGATAGCTGCTGAAATTCCAAACTGGAGAGAACCATAAAAATAAAACATGAAAACCAGTTGCTGTCTATATCATACTAAATGTTAATTTAAAGGTGAACTATCTCCTTTAATGGTCTCCTTTATTATAGGGATGGGCACCCCTTGATCCAAAGGGATCCAGAGAGTTATATATAACAGCAGCAGTTGCCTTGTCTGCTACTCTCAGCAACTGAATTAATGAAATAGAAAAATAGTATATACACGTAAATAACAATCAAAAGTTGTTCTGTTTTGTCCAATAACAATACAGCTCTTGGGCCCAGACGAAGATAATGGCCACAGCGCATGGAAGAAGATCTCCAAGGCCAATGAGGTTCCTCAAGATCTGGACGGGCCAACCTGTGCCCAGGCAAGGAACCCGTCACTAAGCAGGTTAATTGGCTCATAATGTGAGTGTTTATTGTGAGATAAGGAACATAGATTGTAAGCTCTGCCCAGGCGGGGACTAATGTAAATGGTGAACAATCTGTGTAAATTGCAGTTTAAATACACTGGCCCAGTATAAATAAAGGATTTGTATACATGCGTTGGTAAGCAGATAGGGAAAATACAACATAGAGATCATAAGAGGATAATATGATAACAGACAAACAATGTTTGTTCCACTCTATTAACCCACAGCAGCCAATCAGGGGCCCAGGTTAATTGCCTGGAGCAAACTTTGCAGTGTGATTGCTTCCTGTGCGTGGGGGGTACATGCTGGGGCAGAATTAACTCAATGAGAAGTCGACCCACCTGTATAAGTAAAAGGGCACAGTCTGGGAACAAACCAATGGCAGCATGGAGCGGGGTCCCGCCGTGCTTACAGCAGCTGTTTACGTTGGCCCCGTAGTGCAGCAATAACTCCATGGCAAGGCGTTGGCCTTTATATGCAGCCCAGTACAGCGGTGTTTTTCCATAATAATCTTTCCTGTCAACCAGCTCCTTGTCTGAAATGCCCAGGGGGAGAAACCTGTGGTTAGTGGCGCACCGGAGACATGGAAGGAATGGAAAACTTACAGGAAAAAACATGTGTTTTCCTAAGTCCCCTGAGCCATCATTACAGCACATACATGTAGGGTTGGGTGTTCTGCCAGGCATAAAGCATGACTTATTCCTATATAATATATATATTTAGCTACATGGTTAGCTGCTATCCATCAGACTCATGCCCCAATAATGTTTTGCACCTTTCTTATGGCACACAGCAATAACTAGGCCCCTTGCGCAGATTGGTGCAACAGACCTGCTATTGGCACTTGTGGATATGGCCCAGGCCCAATGTGCAAAGTCTACTCCTAGTCCAATCAGCTCCACCCTTTTTTCCACCAACATATGTCTCCTCCATAGCTTTCTGCACACACATATTGGCCCTCAAGGGCTCAACAGCTCATTGCAGTAGAATCAGGTATATTGGGGAGATCCGCTCACTTTCTATATATCGGCATTCAGGCAAACGTGGCACACAAAGTGGAACACCAACCTGTGGTGCTGAGTAGCACGCGCAGCTTCTCCACGTTCCCTCTGCTGGCCTCATAGTGTATGTCTGTCCACTTGTAGTTGTAACTGGGGGCCACTTGATAATGTCTCACCTGGGTCTTGGTGCAGGGAGACCTCGACAGGGAGCTGATGTAGAAACCCATCTGTCTCAGGGAGATAGACACTCACGGCGTGACATCTGGTGAGGGAATGAATGGAGTAGAGAGTAGCTGGACAGCACCAAACATAAGTCACATACATCCAGGGTTGGACTGGCACTAGGATCTCCAGACAAAGACAGAACCCAGCACCCTTTCTTATTTCTAAATTTCCCACAGGCCCATATACCTATGGCTGCTATCAGGGGGTACTGGGGGTACTCTAGTCAGGGGCCCCGTGGCACACAGGGTAAAGGTTACACTGGGCCCTGGATATCAGGCTCTGGCAGGCCCAAGAAGTCCCAGTCTGACACCAAATACACCAGGTAGGTAGTTCCTACATGTGGTCCAACTAGGGATGAACTAAGTCCATTAAATTGCTTTGTACAAATACCAAAAAAGCAAACGGAGACATAACCTCATATGTACACACATTGGAGTTACCAAAGTCTGACATACCAGCCCCTTAAGGGCAGATTTACATAGGGCAGAAGGGGCATTTGCCTGGGCCCCAGCATTCACAAGATGAAGTCATTGCTATACAATCTACTCTATTTCCAAGCAGCATGGCAGCTCCCAAAGGAACATTTTATATTTCCTTATATAAACCGACATTTAGAGGTATATTGGTTTTTTTTATATTCAGCTAATACTACTCCCAGCATCCCCTGAAGCTGCGGAGCTATTACCAGAGGGGTAGGGTTGCTTACTGACCTTGCTGAATTACCCAACATCCATCCGCATATAACCAGGAGCAGGCTGGCCCTGTAATCGTGATTAATTGCTCCCAAGCTGTTGTGGGTTTGCTGATTTGTGCCTGTAGGAAATGCCAAGCTACACAGCACATTGCTACTGCGCCATATGGCACCATCAGGACTCCATGGGAAGCCAAACTGCCACTTGATGTATCCTACTCTAAGCTTGTGTAGTTTGTGCTGCCCTAGGGCATTATGGGAGATGGCTCCCTTTGGCATTTGGGAAATATGCCATATAAATATTATCCCCCCTTCTAGCTCCAGATCTCTTGCATTTCAGCACTGCGCTTAATTGTGAACCTTGCAAGGTAATCATACCAGAGAGAGTGACTGGAACTATAAAAATATAGTATTTTTGCTGCTCTAGGCCCAGGCCTCTTTGCCCTTAAGGGAGAAGACACACAGAGCTACTAGTAGCAGCTACTTTTCACGGCTACAAAAAAGACAATGCTGATCCTTTACTGATAATTGTAACGTGTGTTTTAGCAGAGGCAATTCTAATTATTGTCTATGGCAGGGGATTTTCTGGAGTTTAGTAGCTGTGAAAAAGTAGCAGCTACTAGTAGCCCAGTGTGTCTTCACCCTTAGAATGAAGACACATGGAGCTACTAGTAGCAGCTACTTGTCATGGCTACTAAACTCCAGAAAATCCCCTGCCATAGACAATACAGAGAATTGCCTCTGCTAAAACACACATAGAGACAATTATCAGTAAATGATCAGCATTGTCTTTTTTTGTAGCCGTGAAAAGTAGCTGCTACTAGTAGCTCTGTGTGTCTTCAACCTTAAGGTGCATCCCACACCTACAGTTAGGTACAGCCTTGGGGTAGAGGAGTTACAACAAACAGATGGAGGATCTAGTCCTGATCTAGGGGCCCAAGGAGGAAAGTGGGCCTGGTGGGGATTTTATACACGGTTTTGTGGATAGGGGGATGCTTGTGGGAGTTTGGGGCAGACCTTGACTAGAATTCAAAAGTGGCCCTGACATTGCAAGTACACAGAGGCCCAAACAGCCCCCCCCCCCAGCCCAATAAATAGTGACTGTCTATGGCATCTTACAGCAGCCCCTCTGGCATTTGCCATAATACACACATTGCCAGTCTGGGCCCGTGAGGGGTTCCCTGATCTCTTATTCAGAATAAACTTTGTAGTAGAGGTAAAAATGCCAAAGGCATACACTGTGCAATAACTGATATATTTAGTATTTACACAAGAGCTATCCAACCAGCAGCCCTTACACCATAATGAGATGTAGGGTCACAATTTGGAAAGGTTGGTCTCATATGTGTATTTATAGACTGTCAAGACTTTTATATGGCCCTGTGTAACAGAAACGGTCTAGAGTGCCTAATATTGCTATTTGGGCCCCCAGAGGCGGAGAGCCCCCACATGGCTGCCCTGCAGGCTGAACAGGTTCCATGGGCTGGTAAGCAAAATGGGTAGGGCACCAATCAGAGAGAAACTCCATTCAGGAGCACCCTGGCAAAAAGGGAAAATATTCAATTGGCAATTATGAAACTAATTTTGTTCAAGAGGCAATTTGCCTTCAGTTATGGAATGTAAACTTTGTACTGGTTTCTACAACCACAGGCCATAGCAACCACACATCTGTATGAATATCAGCCTGAAGGATGAATAGGGCTGAAAGATAAACAATAAAAAAGCATCACACTAAAAATCCAGGTTGCTGCAGCCACTCACCCTAGCAACCAGGCAGAATTTCATTTCTTGGGCTGTTTCAGAGCTGTTTTCGCCAATGTTTACATTGTAGCCTATGACTTTCCTCCTCACATCCCTAGACTGTATTGATGCACAAACTATTCTTGTTGCGCTCCATCCCCCAACAGGCACAGCTGAACTACAACTTTATGGGGTGCTGAATATGCATTTCAGGCCCTTCCTGCCCCAAAATTGCACCAGTTGCCATACCCTGACCAGTACTTACCATACTAAGGCTCTGTCCTGCTTGGGCACGGCCATTCTCAGGTGCCAGGCTGTGGCTTAGCTCCTCTCTGGGGCAACTGGCTCTTGCAGCCTTGCAGCCATGGAACTGAGCTTAGAGGCGTCTCTTATTGTTCTGTCGCTGGCGGCATTACTGGCAGTGCTGGGGGCACTTATACACGTTCCCTGGCCTCCCCCCTGCACACAGGCTATGGGGCATAGCTAGGGACTGGCCCAGGGCATAGCTACTGTGCTGCACCCATCCGCCACTATGCAAGGTGTAAGGGGTACCCACTGCTAATGGGCAAGGGGGGCACACACACTGGGCTATGGGCAAGGGGGGCACACACACTGGGCTATGGGCAAGGGGGGCACACACACTGGGCTAACACAAAGCAGCCGCCCCTATGTACGGTGTAAGGGGGACCCGCTGATATTGGGCAAGGGGGGCACACACACTGGGCTAACACAAAGCAGCCGCCCCTATGTACGGTGTAAGGGGGACACGCTGATATTGGGCAAGGGGGGCACACACACTGGGCTAACACAAAGCAGCCGCCCCTATGTACGGTGTAAGGGGGACACGCTGATATTGGGCAAGGGGGGCACACAGACTGGGCAATGGGCAAGGGGGGCACACAGACTGGGCTATGGGCAATTGGGGCACAAAGACAGGGCTAACACAAAGCAGCCGCCCCTATGTAAGGTGTAAAGGAGACCCGCTGATATTGGGCAAGGGGGGCACACAGACTGGGCAATGGGCAAGGGGGGCACATATACTGGGCTAATACAAAGCAGCCGCCCCTATGTAAGGTGTAAAGGAGACCCGCTGATATTGGGCAAGGGGGGCACATAGACTGGGCTAATACAAAGCAGCCGCCCCTATGTAAGGTGTAAGGGGTACCCACTGCTATTGGGCAAGGGGGGCACACAGACTGGGCAATGGGCAAGGGGGGCACACAGATTGGGCTATGGGCAATTGGGGCACAAAGACTGGCCTATGGGCAACTGGGGCACAAAGACTGGGCTATGGGCAATTGGGGCACAAAGACTGGCCTATGGGCAATTGGGGCACAAAGACTGGTCTATGGGCAACTGGGGCACAAAGACTGGGCTAACACAAAGCAGCCGCCCATGTAATGTGTAAAGGGGACCCGCTGCTAATGGGCAAGGGGGGCACACAGACTGGGCTATGGGCAAGTGGCACACAGACTGGGCTAATACAAAGCAGCCGCCCCTACTGCCCTTACCCTGCCCATAGTACCTCCCAGGCTGGCTCTCCGGGAGACATTTGGATAGAGAACACGGCAGGGAATCCGGTTAGTCCTCCTGGTCCGGTTCGGACGGTGCCGCCAGCCCCACACTGTCCCCTCGCCTCCCCCTTGTGCCTTGGGCGCAGTCCGTAGCCGCTCTCCGGGGTGCTGACAACAGCGCTTACTGCGCCTGCGCCTCCCACTCCGCACTGACTGCCTGACGGGATGCAGCCCTGGCACCTAATGGGCTGAGGGGCATCGCTGTGCGTCTCTCCGGCTCCCTGGCACTGCGGTGTAATGGCACCCATGGTTACACGAACTCACACCGGGGCTTAGCAACGTCACAAGCCAACCGTATTATTCCCAATAGAACTACATCTCCCAGCATGCACGGCTGGCTAACGATACAGGAACTTGTTAGTGATGGTCAGAGGCGGCAACTGGACTGGGTTTATATACTGGCTTTATACAGCCAATCCCACCCAGGGTTATAGCAACAGGGGAAACATACAGGGGAGGCCTGCAGTGAGCCAAAGTCTATATATATATATATATATATATATATATAAGAGGCAAATAGGGATCTCCCCTCACAGTTTGTGGAACCCTGACACAGTGTAGCTAATGTAACTCTGTTAGATATATAGATACATGTGATCATATACTAACTGCCAGTGTTGGGGGGGGGGGGGGCCACTTATTGTGTAACTGTACATAGATATCAGTATGTAAATCACAGATGTCAAGGTGTTGTTGAACTACAACTTTTATAGTTACATTGGGTTAAAACATAGATGCTTAGGCCAACAAAGAGGTACTAAATAAGAAGGGGTGTTTTATTTACAAGTAAAGGTGAACCCCTCCTTTTGGCACCTTCCTGTCGGGTAGGCAAATATGTACCTGCTGGAACAGGAGCCCATGTAACCTCAGATCCTGGCAGCCTAGTCATACTAATGAGAGCTGATGTGTTCCCCATCCATCCTGTGCCCCATGCAGAGGGGAGACTAGTCTGGTACCCATGTGGCTAGTATCCATCAGACTGCACTAGTCATTGGCTAAGGGGGTTGCTGACCCATACAGACAGGCAGACAAAGCCTGGACTGGCAATCTGTGGGTTCTGGCAAATGCCAGAGGGGCTGCTGTGAGATGCCATAGGCACTATTTATTGGGCTGGGGGGGCTGTTTGTGCCTCTGGGTACTGGGAATGCCAGGGGGGCTGTAAGATGCCATAGACAGTCACTATTTATTGGGCTGGGGGGGGGGCTGTTTGGGCCTCTGGGTACTTGAAATGCCAGGGGCTATTTTGAATCCCGGTCCAGGCATAAGGCAGACTTTGCTTGCAGTGCCACAACCTGCGTTTCCTATGTTACATCATGGAGAAAGGACAAAGTGCTGCTACTCCCGGCCCAGACAAGCCATAAAGTGATACTGACAGTAAAAAAACTACTCAATTTTAATGTACATTAATATTTAGCTATAGATCATGTTGACCATTTTCACCAATAGGGCTAAAGCCCACGGGAGATTTTCATCAGATTTTGTGGGTCAGATTTGATCTGATCTTGTCTTGCAACAGCATGCAACAGATGTTTTTATCAGTCCCATTATATTTTAACCCATTCAACACCATCCCACAACATCTCCCGTGAAGTTTAGCCAATAGATTTGCTTTTGTAATTGTTACTTGAAGTCCCTAAACCTGACTGTTTTGCCAACCCGACTGTCCCTTCTCAGCCTGTCAGTTTCAAAGGTGACCAACTACTGCTACACAAATATGGCCGCCCCCTCATAGGGGAACACGGGGGATCAGACAGGGAATGTAAAAACATCAGGCAAATACTTTTATGGCTAAATTATAAATAGTATGCCAAGGCAATGTATAAAAGAGGTCAGTGACTTTAATGACTTTATTTATAATAATAATTTATATAAAATGTATTTATGAAAGTATAATGTTTTAATTTAAACATGTTTAAGGGTCTGTTTTTGGGCTTGTAGATCAGTAGTGTTGGTGAAACCATGACTTGAAGACCAGTAGCCCATGAGTCCATATCATATGCAGGAGGTTTCCCCCTTTCCATCGCTGGCAGTAAATGAGTTTGGCTCAGGGAAGGAGCGGGGGCCCCCAAGTTGATACCTTGTCCCTGTCACTGCTATAGTAAGGAGATGAGAGTTACAAGGTACATTAAGAAAGAAGTACATTTTGCAATGGAGCTTTCCCTCTAAAGGGCTCTCAGTGACTGACTTTGATTGTAGTTATAGGAAGTGACCAGCAGGTGGCGCTGGTGTTACAAAAGTCATTTTATGGGCAGTTAATAATAAAAGAAAAATATGTCAAATGCAAAAGTGCTTGGAAAAGCACCCTAAGCAATCTTACATTCATTTTTTCAAGGCTTACGTAGCCTTCCATCTGCTTTCCAGTCACTGGGTGTTGACGACCCTGACAACCAGAGAGCATTTCACTATAGACCAGAGAAGTCAGATTAATGTGTATATCATGCCAAAACGCAATGTACTGGATTAAAGGGACATTTTAATCTGATGTTATTATGTGAATTACTTATGGGCTCATGATTATGAAAATATTAACCCTAATCGTATTGCCCTGGCACCGGATAATGAGCCCCAAGGAAAACCAAGGTTTATTAAGGACAGAACTGAAGAATACATTGACCTGATGTGTTATCCAATTTATTTATTAACACTTTTCTGACTGTCGGGAAAATATTTCATTTGGGAACCAGTGGGGTAACCGCCATACAGCAGCGGGGGCAGGGGCATTGTGGGATTCGCTGCAGGGTTCCCTATTCGCTTTCTACTTATTGTGCCATGTTAAAAGTGCAGGCTAAGGGGGTTATGTAATAAAAAACACTACATTTGCCCAGGAGCAGTAACCCATAGCAACCAATCAACACATAGCAATGACTGGTTACCTGTTTAAAAGCAAACATCTTATAACCTTTTATTACATACGGGAGTAGGTGACTAATAGTTTGTTAGCACTTTTAAGGATTTTCATTTCCTGGTGCTACTTGCCCTTTAAGATGTCCATACATGTAGCAATATTTTGGAGCAGGCTTTGCCCTATCGCGTGACAGTTGTGTGTGTGTGGCCCCTTGAGGGGCAGTATCATTGGGCGTCATGTGATGCCTTCAGGTTGTAGCTAGTCTGTTGGTGATGTGTGTGGCAAGGGCTGCCCCCCACTTCCATTGATGCCCAGTAGCCCCCCCCCCCATGTGTCTGCCCAAACTGAACAATATCATAATGATCAACTTCATATGGGGCCGGACAAGCCCCAGATTCACATTTGCCAGGGTCAATGAGAAAGATGAGTGGCGCCCAACAGAAGCTCCATTGGCTGAATGGGATGTTCCACAAGGTTTATATAATGTATGACTTCCCCCCAAACACTGACCAGCGGCTCCACAGGCTTCTCTGTATGTCACTGCGGTGTTATTTCTCAGTGGCATCCAATGTGGCGTGTTGGCTAACTGGCCCTCTATAATGCACTTGTACAGTTTTGGTCCCCAACCATGGGCCGAGGCATAAAGAACTGGGTTTGTGGCCCTGTTTGTGTAGTTATTTGCCTTCTGACTTTGAAATGGGGGTCACTGACCCCGGCAGCCAAAAAACCATTGCTCTGTGAGGCTACAATTTTATTGTTATTATTACTTATCTCACTTCTCTTTAGTCATAATTGGTTTCCCCCCATTGCCCTTACTTTAAAGATACATTCATTTCCCCCCCCATGTATGTGTCGAGTTTCAGAATGGCCCTGGTGTTTCAGGCACTAAAGCCCAGGCTCCAGCACAGGCCCAGTATAAAGCCCAGGCTCCAGCACAGGCCCAGTATAAAGCCCAGGCTCCAGCACAGGCCCAGTATAAAGCCCAGGCTCCAGCACAGGCCCAGTATAAAGCCCAGGCTCCAGCACAGGCCCAGTATAAAGCCCAGGCTCCAGCACAGGCCCAGTATAAAGCCCAGGCTCCAGCACAGGCCCAGTATAAAGCCCAGGCTCCAGCACAGGCCCAGTATAAAGCCCAGGCTCCCAGCACAGGCCCAGTATAAAGCCCAGGCTCCCAGCACAGGCCCAGTATAAAGCCCAGGCTCCCAGCACAGGCCCAGTATAAAGCCCAGGCTCCCAGCACAGGCCCAGTATAAAGCCCAGGCTCCCAGCACAGGCCCAGTATAAAGCCCAGGCTCCCAGCACAGGCCCAGTATAAAGCCCAGGCTCCCAGCACGGGCCCAGTACAAAGCAGAGGCCAATAGCAGCCTATTTCCATGCCCATACTTCTCACCCCATTTGTGCTCTGCTTTTTGGCTGCTTTCTGTTGCTGTTGTCCAGCTCCCTTGTTCTATCACCTTGTGCCCTGCGTCCATGGTTCCCCATATCTCCATTCTCCTTCTAGCCCCCCCCCCCCCGAGGGGCCTGGCACACAGGGACTCCTACCTGGCTCAGCCCACATCTACCTACGTTCCCCACTCCCTGCCTGAAACCCCAAGTAGGAGAGTGGATGAGATTGGATAGAGATTTATTTGTGACTATAGATGAAGCAGAACCCATGGCCCAGACCCCTTCCTTGTCCCTCCACACTCAAATTCAGGGTGATTAAAGGGTACATTTGCTTAGAGCCTGAAAGAAGTAAAGAGTATCAAGGGGTGCAAAAGTACCCCCTTTGGTGCCCATTCAAAGAACACTTCTTTCTGGAACAGCCCTGTCCTTACTGTTTGCCCTATGGCCATAGTTATGGTGGCCATACAAGATTCACTTGTTTGGCGAGGTCGCCAAGTGAGCTGATCTTCTCCTGATATGTCCGCTTAAAGTTGGACCAATGAATGAATTACAATGGTGGGCATAGGCACTGTTGGATCGGGGAACGCATTAACAAGACAATGTGGTCCCCAATCGAGATATGGACAATTTTGGGCGAGACCTCGGTGGGTAGGCCCATTGGGGGGCCCCATACACAGGCAGATAAACTGTTCTAAAGTACCCGAAGCTAAAATCTGCCTGTTTATGGCCTCCTTTACTCCACTGCACCAAGTATTAGACAGGGGGCTCATTTATAAACACTGGGCAATTTGCACCTAACCCATAACCCATAGCAACGAACCAGAGATTCGTTTTGAATTAGCTGATTGGTTGCTAATGATAACTGCCCAGGAGCAAATTTGCCCAGTGTTTATAAATGAGCCCCACCTGTTACCACAATAACCCAAAGTTACAGCAGAACATAACACCATGGAAACGTCTGTAGACATATTAAAGTTTATTAAGTAATCTGTGAAAGAACTACTTTTTCTCATTAAAATTATTTCTCCTAGTTATTTTTTTTTTTTTTACATTCATGTTTTCTTTTTTTTAATTTCACAGATCTGTACCTTTCTGAGCATTGCCTATAGATTGTTATTAGACTATTCCTTAAGATATTCCTTGGGGCGGGGGGAATTTCTTTTTATTCGGGTTAGTCCGACGGTGAATTTCCAATTCCTTAAGGAATAAAACATGGGGGTCCTGCGCCCGAACGTCGAGGGGAAATAGAAAAGGCGGCGGTTGCCCAGAGTAGCCCGTGGTCTTTGAAAATAAATTACAGTTCTCCTTTAGTATTTAAATATCTTCTTTCATTACTACCATATTTACAGGTCCAGTTGAAAGCAGCAAACAAGCCACAAGACGTGGGGTTCTACAGAGGGGGGGGGGCAGCGTCGCCCTATAACATAAAGAGAGTTTCTAACAGTGCTAAATTAGACTCGTCCGTTAGGCTAATAAATAGGCGGCTAGCTCGGTTTAGTGCAGCGGTGGAAGATGCATTGAGCGAGAATGGACCCAACGGTGCTGGTGGAGACGATCGTTCCGTGGTTCCTACAGTTTCCCACCAGCTTGGCTCATAGCGTTGGTTGAATGAAGGGAATGAAGGAAACAGGGTAAGGGGTCCATACAAAGCAACATGATTGGAACGTCGCTCGTTTTGCACTATTACGAATGAAAATGATGGAGAGAAGGAGGTCGGGCCTATCCTCAGTATCCCTGTCCTACAGCGAGTTAGTTACTGGTCAGTGTGAGGGTTCAGCAAGCACACAGAGACACGACATAACGACGGGACAGTCAAATGAAGACAGAAGATCACACGTAGCATCTACAGTGCCCATACTTATAGCTGATTGGCAGCAGAGACAGTCTAGAACACTCTAGAACCCTCAGGGAGCCGATTCGGTGACTTCATTAGATTGGCAGCGCACGCTGCGCCGCTTCTTCAGCCAGTCAGGTGACCCCCACCCAGCATTGTCCCAAACTGCGTCCCACTGTGCAGGGTACAAAGGGGATACATAGACTTGGCACGTGGGAAGATATCGCTATCCTGGCCATGTCCAACATCCAGAACAACTACACTATCCCATTCCTGGGACTTAAAAACCAAAAAACCAAAAAAAGTTAATCGTGTTCATTAAAAAAAAAAAAAAAGTATAAAAAATATTTTCTGTTTCACGAACAATCGCCTTCTGTGTGCGCTTCCGCCATCAGCGTATTGTCAGCTCAGCCGCGCCAGTGTGGTGACATCTGGGGGGCGGCGAGGCCGTCGGGCGGAGAGCTCTGTGCAAGGGTCTGTTTGGCCACAAATATACAAGTCTTTGAGTCTTGGTCACAAGTCAGTTACTTTATTCTCCACGGCGGCAGCGATCTGCTGGAGTCTGTAGCCCAACTGCATCTTCTGGGCCGTCGGGTCCTCTTCCAGTGCTTCTATAATCTGCCGGGGGGGGGGGGGATAATGGTTAGAAATGGAAATAAATCTGGGAATGGAAATAGTTCCGGATACTCGGCAGTTATGGGGAGTGATATATATTCCCTTCAGTCTGTAGAACTATAAACGGAAGGCAACTGTCTATTTACCTGGATTGTTTTGTGTTTGTATCTTTATTATTTGCAATAAGAATAAACTGTTCCACCCTAAGGGAAGAATATCTACACTTCCCACTGACCCCCAATGGAACCACGTCAGCCAATCATAAGGAACTTACCTGATCATAGTATTTATTGATATACTTGTAGAGTTCGTGTAGAGCCACCAAAGAATTGAGTTCCCCTGAGCAATTCTACAAGGAAAAACAGTGTTCATAAGTCACAAGGCACAGGGTTTCTCACAGGAACATACAAGCAGCCTCATTGGCTCCTGATATACTGACCCTAATGGGTGTGAATGTGATAGGGACGTTAGACTGGGGCTTAGGGATGTGAATCTCCATGTACAAAGTATGGGTTTGGAAGAACCTGATTGGTCCCTGACCTCAACCCAACAGAACCCCTGTGGGATATACTGGAATGCCAACTGTGAGCTTTGGTATGAATGGAAGCAAATCCCACTATGTTCCAGCACCTACTGGAACCCTTCCCAGAGGACTAGGGGCTGTGAGGGGAGGGAGGAGCAACTTCATATTAATCCCCTTAGCGTGGGAATAAGAGGGGGCTGCTGTAAGATTCCATAGACACTCACTATTTATTGGACTGGGGGCTGTTTGGGCCTCTGGGTACTGGAAATGCCAGGGGCTATTTTGAATCCCAACCTAGGCCTGTTGGACATAATAAGTGTAATGGTATTTTAAACCTCCTGATAAACATGATAATCAGACCCCAAATAGTCTGTGACTGTAGGACTGTATCTGCCCCTTGGCCGGTCCCTACACACAGGTTTAATGAGATTGTCACTCACCCTGGAAAGTTCCGCTAGTGCTGAATTCATCTCCTGGTCACTGGCGGAGATGGTTTGCCGGATATCCGAATAGTACCTACAGGGCGAGGAACAAAAACCGCACACAGATCAGTGACTCTTCTTGTCATGAGAAAGCCCTACAGCGGGGCAATTCATTATTGGCTGCCGTCTTACCTCTCTACCATCTGCTTGTACCGTGGGATGTCTCTGGCATACAGCAACTTGTTTATGGGGGAATCCTAGAGGAAAAAATGAAAGTCATCAGTACTTGGTTACATGGGTATTTCAGTATACAGGTATGGGATCTGTTATCCAGAAACAAATTATCCAGAAAGTTTCAAATTATGGGAAAGCCATGTCCCATAGACTCCATTATAAGCAAATAATTCTAATTTTTAAAAATGATTCCCTTTTCTCTGTACCTCTCTGTACTTGATCCCAACTAAGATATAATTACCCCTTATTGGGGGCAGAACAGCCCTATTGGGTTTATTTAATGGTTAAATGATTCCCTTTTCTCTGTAATAATAAAACAGTACCTGTACTTGATCCCAACTAAGATATAATTACCCCTTATTGGGGCAGAACAGCCCTATTGGGTTTATTTAATGGTTAAATGATTCCCTTTTCTCTGTAATAATAAAACAGTACCTGTACTTGATCCCAACTAAGATATAATTACCCCTTATTGGGGCAGAACAGCCCTATTGGGTTTATTTAATGGTTAAATGATTCCCTTTTCTCTGTAATAATAAAACAGTACCTGTACTTGATCCCAACTAAGATATAATTACCCCTTATTGGGGGCAGAACAGCCCTGTTTGACCAAAGGTATAGAGTATTCTGGATAACAGGTCCCATAACTGTAATACACTGATCAAAATAACAATTGAATCATTAGGAAAAACCTCCAAGCCTCACTTTCTGGGCCCTACCAACTGTATAATAATAACAAATGTGCAGTGCCCATGCCTGGGTTATTTTCATATTTTATTTCCATGATTAAGCAGATAAGCCAATAGAAAAGCTTGGCCCATTTGTCACCAGCACCAGTTGGAACCTCCACCCCAAGTAAATGAATCTACTCTGCCCTTAGTGTCTAACAACTGTCTGTACATGGGCTAGTCTCTTTCACATAGACTGGTCTTGGGCCTAAATGATTGCCTGATTGCCTGATTTCTGGGGATTGGAAAAGCAGGGTGAAGGAGCCATGGCCACTAGGGGGAGCTCTTGCTTCATGAAGTGCTTTTGCAGGCCATTGACTTGGAGAAAACCTCCAGAGGCCCCTTAGTTGGGTCAATGAGACAGAGTGAAGCCCAAGAGAATTACTGGAGGGCTGCAGGATGGACATCCCTAAGGTATAACAATATCCATTGCACAATGTCCTTTGTACTATTCTCACAGCACAAGGGGCACCAAGTTGAGCGCAACTGAAATATAACTGGTTATGCAGAATTAACTCTCTCCTTACCCTTCCTAACTTGTGATCAGCGATAGTGCAAGAATCCATGAAGGTTTGTGCAATGACCGACAGCACGGCGTCCACGTTGTCCGATGTCTGCACGTCGCATACAAACTGGGGGTTTTTGATGATGTTGATCCAAAACCTCAATGGCAAACTGCAAACAAAAGAGACAACACATAAGAATTACACACAAATCTACTGGTTCCTATATAACTGCATTGAGTGCCTGGATCTAGAAGAGTCCTGATTAGAATCTAGAGTCCAGCTTGTTCTGCCATTTTCCCCTTGTAAACAGGTCACATGACCAGTGCTGAGGTTCCTGGGGACCTGCCTATTGCAGCCCACAAGGAGCCGCCATCTTGTAGCTGAACAGTTCTGGGGCACCAAAGCTTCCATGTAGCATTTACCTGTTTGTTTTCCATATGTGGATGGTCTCTGGGTCGTTGATACCATGGCTGATGGCCTGCTCATCCAATAGATCGAAGAAATACTTGACAGCGAGGGGAACGGGCCGGCTGGTGCTGAGTATCACCTGGAAAAGGTCGTCCACAAACTTCTGTAGAGTCCCCTGAGAAACAGCAGAAATCATGGAAATAAATATTAATGTGTGATACCAGAGGGCACTTTGCGGTGTTTGGACCTGGGCAGTCCAGCAGATGGCGCTCCAACAAATGGCAAAGTACATTATAGTGGCCAAAAATAGAGACAACAAGTGAAACCCAAATTCCTACCTACTTTCTAAAGCCCCCATTTGGCAAAACAAATTCACTCTATGGTACATCATGGACATTGTTCTATTTATCTTTATTTCTTCATTAAAGTTATTTTTAGATGCTCATCCCCATTAACCAGAGTAGATTACGAGGGCATAGTATGCACAGAGCATTCCCTCGCTTCCTATCTGAATTTACACATCTGAGAGAGCTGCCACGTTGCTTGCCTAGGATTGGGCATTCCCTGTGCAACTCCAAACAAAAGAGCTTCTAGTGATCATAAACAGATGGAAATATTGCTACAGAGTCATCATTCCGCACTCACTTTAGTTACATTTCCAGAATGTGCTTCCAGGAAGAACCTGGGGCTGATACATTAGAAGGTGATAATCCTTCCAATCAGAGCGACCACTCCAGTTACTATATGATTGGGTCGAGTAGGGACTTCTAGCCGTTCAGCTGCTGCAGCAACAGGATCCAGCACCCCCATCACTTGAAGCTTTGGTTTCCCGCTGTAGCCTGACAGCTCTTGGATCAGTTTCTCATGCCCTGACCCTGAGGGCTCAAGTGTTTGACTTCCTCCCTGCTGTATGTACTGGGCCTTGTTCTTCCTACCTCCTCCTCATATTATACAGATATATAATATATACAGACTCCCAGCCTATCAATCTAAGCAATCAACACCATCATTCATTTTAGCACTCGGGTTCTCTTCCTGGGCATCATATTTCGTTCCGCAATCTCCTTCATCCCGTCAAAGAAAATATTCCCAACTCCTCCTAAAAACTGTCAGATTATTAGTAAGTATCACCCAAAATGCCACAAAATCATGGCAGCCCTTGTTTGCAGGCCTCCAGTTGATCGCCTTTTCATCTAGATTGATTAAAAATACTGCAGCCAGTCTTTATTTATTTCACCCCAATCGGACCTTCTCTGCTACCCCTCTCAGCCCTTAAACTGCCCTGACTGTAACCTCTATGGAGTTGCATCTAAAGGTGTTCAAAATAAAAAGAGGCAAAACAAATCCCGTCTTGGACCAACTGCACCAAAAAGCACATTAACCATTTACATTCATTATTCTATTTTTTTGTTTTCATTTCAAAATATTAAGACACAAGTGCTATTAGTATGAATACATTTTGTCACAACAGTGCCACCTGCTGGTCAGTTTCTGTGATCCAGTTGAGGAAATTGAGAAAGAGAGGGGCGGTCTGATGTTCTTCTGGTTAGGAAAGATGTGAGGAAAAATTATCTGAGGTTTCTAATGTTTTCCCCAACCAGAAGAACATCAGACCAACCCTCTTACTTTCCGTGACATCCCCAGACTGCGCATAGAGAAAGAGCACATAAATGAGACCGCAGGCAGATGAAACCATCAAACGTTCTCTTACCTTCATTGAGAGCAGGCGAGTCAGGTAGATTTCGGGAATAGCTTTGGCACGCTCTCTGTCTCGTAGACTTCCCCGTCTGTGTTTCGGAAGTTCTGGTTCATCTGTCGGTTTAACGAGGTGCCAAACCCGTACCCCACCCTCGTCTGAATCTTCCAGCATGGGGGTCTCTGAGAGAAAAAAGAGGGAGCAAATTTGCTTTTGTCTTTGCTCTTCAAAGCAGCAAAATCTATCCCTTGCCTGTGACACAATATGGAGTCTGAGCTTTCAGAAGGAGCCTGCGCTACACATTGTTTCTCCTACTCCTACCCATGTAACTGGAGGAGTCCCAAGCCGGACTTCTTACTATTGAGGGCTATTCTGATACCTACTGGGAGCTGCTATCTTGCTCCCTTCCCATTGTTCTGCTGATCGGCTGCTGGGGGGGGGGGATATCACTCCAACTTGCAGCGCAGCAGTAAAGTGTGCCTGAGTCTGAGCTTTCAGAAGGAGCCAGGGCTACACATTAGAACTGCTTTCAGCTAACCTATTGTTTCTCCTACTCCCATGTAACTGGAGGAGTCCCAAGCCGGACTTGGATTTCTTACTATTGAGTGCTATTCTGATACCTACTAGGAGCTGCTATCTTGCTCCCTTCCCATTGTTCTGCTGATTGGCTGCTGGGGGTGAGGGGGATATCACTCCAACTTGCAGCGCAACAGTAAAGTGTGCCTGAGTCTGAGCTTTCAGAAGGAGCCTGCGCTACACATTGTTTCTCCTACTCCTACCCATGTAACTGGAGGAGTCCCAAGCCGGACTTGGATTTCTTACTATTGAGGGCTATTCTGATACCTACTGGGAGCTGCTATCTTGCTCCCTTCCCATTGTTCTGCTGATCGGCTGCTGGGGGGGGATATCACTCCAACTTGCAGCGCAGCAGTAAAGTGTGCCTGAGTCTGAGCTTTCAGAAAGAGCCAGGGCTACACATTAGAACTGCTTTCAGCTAACCTATTGTTTCTCCTACTCCCATGTAACTGGAGGAGTCCCAAGCCGGACTTGGATTTCTTACTATTGAGTGCTATTCTGATACCTACTGGGAGCTGCTATCTTGCTCCCTTCCCATTGTTCTGCTGATTGGCTGCTGGGGGTGAGGGGGGGGGGGGGATATCACTCTAACTTGCAGCACAGTAGTAAAGTGTGACCAGTTTGCTCTTTTGAAAAACAGATTTCAATGTAGGATTCACTATTAACTGATGCATTTAGAAACAAAACATGTTTTCCTGTGCCAAAAGCCCTTTCAGCCTGCTACAATAAAACAAAACCACCAACTTACTCTCTCCTGGGATGTAATCGTGGTTTTCTGGGTGGATGTGCTTGCTCAGACGGGGCACCAAAGCCACTGTCGCTCCATCTGGAACCTGCACGAAGCAGAAAGTTACTTACATATGTTGATTAGGGAATAGCAAATAGAAAATGAGGAATAGGTAAAGAATCCTGAGCACCAATCACAAACTTCTGTAACAGGTTTTGGACAGAATCCCTGGCCCCTGTGGTCCCTATCATTACATATAAACAGAATGCACCTTATCTTTTAGAGAGGTTAAGGAAGGGGATTTTTTTTAGCCCTCAAACTGCCAGTTCAGATACTGAGGGGGAACATGCATGTACTAACATAAATATAAATCCCTTACCCACTGGTTAGGGGGGATACAGTCCCAGTAATGCAGTAGGTTCTAGGTGTTCTAGGTGCTACAAGCAGAAGACCTCCCTGTGCAAAGTCTCACCTTGTAATGTTGCAATGTGTTCACTCTTTTCCACGACCCATGCACCACTGACGTCAGATCTTCATCGGAAAGTATCAGATGACCGGCCAACCCTGATCTCCATTCTGCCAGGGGGAACGGGAGGAAAGGGTGTAAGGATGGTTATAAGCTGGTAACTGTTGGGACAGCTAGGAAAACAAATCCCCCTCCCGATATCAGGGCTGTGGAGTTGGTACATAAATCCTTTGACTCTGACTTCAAATCCAGGTACCTAAAATTGCTTCCGACTCCGACTTGGCAACTCTGACTCCATAGCTCTGCCAGATATACCATTTCTCTCTGCTTTCAAGTTGATGGCTGTAAGAGGGCGGCTATCAAAGGCTGAAGGCATTATTTTATATAAATAACGGTGCCACTCATAGTCTGTCTTGCCCTGGGTTCCAGCACTACTAAAGATTTCCCCTCCCTATGGACAACCTGACTTACCCAAGTCTAGCGCTTCGGGGTTTGGTCGATTACAGTACGGGGTTCCCTTGTATATCTGGTCAAGGATCTTTTCTTTCACTTGAGTGATGGTGTCGCAGTCGAGCAATTTCACCGGCAACCCTTGTGCTTCCTCTTCACAAGTGATGCCCGTGTTGGTTTGCATGATTGCATTCAGCGTCTGGGAAGGAATAATGTTTAAGTGCACCCAAAATGTCATCTACGTACCACTGGAAAAATTCACTATTTTACTCTGAACTAGCAACTTATAGGAGCCAACCAGCTAGAAGCTCAGACCAATCATCTGACGTAACATACATGAAAACAAAAATATGCAAAGGAATAGAAATAATGACCCCCTTCCCCCGCTGTTTATTAATTCCCCACAAGTGTAAGTGACATAAGGAATTAACTTTATGCGGATACTCAGGGAATTTAGTGACCTTGCTGAGAAGACCATGTTGGATTAGACACTTATCTATGGCCACCATCAGAATAGATTTGTGACTTAAGGCCCAATAAAACGATTGGGACAAAGGGGACAAGATACTGCTTACCATGGCCCCTACTTTGAGCACAGAGCACCCTTAATGTCCACAATAGGAAGCCACCCCAACAACTCACCAGAGTTTTGTATTCTACATCATCCCTCAGGAGGCGGTTGTCATTCAGAGTGTACTTAGCCTTCCCCGTCACACAGTCCACTGGTCCTTTATCCACCTGGTGCTTTATCCCACGGAACAACATATAAAGTGGTTCTCCAGCTGAATCCTGCCATAAGAATACAACAGTGACTAAGGTGACCTTGCCAATACACAGCTTATCAACTTGTAGATAGTGTTTGTAAACATTAAAAGTGCAATATTGTCCGGACCCCTGTGGGAAGGTGGAATCTCAGAGTTAAGGTCCCCATACACTGGCAGATCCGCTCGCTTGGCATACGGGTGGGTGATATCGGTAGAATCCAGTGTAATTCGATCGTTTGGCCCTGGGTCCAAACGATCGAATTATAATGATGGGCATAGGTAAAGTCGGTCCGGCACCGTATCAGGCCAGATATCGGTCGGGCAGGCCCGTCGGAAGTGCCCATACACGGGACCGATATCGGCAGCTACTATCGGCCCGTGTATGGGGACCTTTACAAAGTAGAACTGGTACTCAATCTACCAAAAGATAAAGTATGTATCCAATACCTAGCACTCGCTACTTACCCTCACAAACGTATATAGACAGATGGACATCCAGTTGGTCAGCAGCTTCTCCACCACTGTCTCTGTCCTAGAACAAAGAGGTCCATAGATAAGAACATCAGAAACCCAACCAGTCTGTCTTCTCTAAGTATTGCATAACCTAAATGGGTAACCTTTCTTTATCTAGACTAATACATCATTTTTACTCGGCAGAGGAACTACCAAAGCCTTGTGTCTTCTGGATCGCTATAGTGGGAAACAGCATCATAAGACAAAAGTACAAAGTATTCCAGTCTCTACCTTCTAAGCATCAGCTTTGGGTTCTTGGCCACATACTGTTCCACCAGATCATTCAGGAGGGTCTTTAAGATGTCAGTGAAGTATTCCAGCTTCCCATGCAGAGATACAGTTAGGAGAGATGCCACGTAGGCACGGTCTCTTGCTGAAAATGTGCGTTGGCTTTCCAGGGTGTGAATAAACTAAAATATAAATTGAAGATTAAATTGGAATAAATTAGCAGAGCGTAATGAAACTAAATGATACCCAGGAGAGAGTAACGCTTGCATACCTTGGTAAGAAAGAGCTTGCTGTTCAGAAGGTTGGAGAGCTGGACCAAGCCCTGTTCTACTGTCTGGCGCCGGCCTTCTGGGACATCCAAGTCTCTCTGCAATGGCGACTCGCGGTGACCAGGGAAGAAAATCCTCTCTGCGTATGATTTGTAATCCAGGAATGGGATCCCGGTGCCCACCAAGTCACTTGTAAGGTCCATCATCTCTGTCATCAAGTCTACAAGAGAGAAGCAGTCACAGCATTGTCACTTACACTTATTATCTAAGTAAGCTTGGCTATAGCAACAAGGAGGGAAAACAAAAACCCACTTCCCAAACCATCAATGTGTATATTTGGATTCCTATGTGATGGCTGCCATCATTCATACATGACAATCTGCTTAGGACTCAGAAGAGAAGTGCAGCCGATTCCTGCCCACTAGGCCACGATAAAGATATGGATCAGCTAAGAGACCCAACATGGTCAGTCTTTCACTATGTGTAGCTGCACATTTACAGAGAAGGAATGGCCTCTATACATCAGGGGTCCCAAACCTTCCTTACTCGTGAGCCACAGTCAAATATAAAAAGACTTGGGGAGCAACACAAGCACCATAAAAGTTCATGGAGGAGCCAAATAAGGGCTGTGATTGGCTATTAGGGGCCTCTATGCACCCTATCAGCTTACAGGGGCTTTATTTGGTAGGAAATCTTGTTTTTATTCAACCAAAACTTGCTCAGAAATAACTCCCTGGTTTGGGGGCACTGAGAGCAACATCCAAGGGGTTGGGGAGCAACATGTTGCCCCTGAGCCACTATTTGGGGATCACTGCTATACATGGATGCTACTAAAGCATGAGATCGAGATCCACTATAGGCACATAGGAAACTAAGAAGATGTCTAGCTGTATATCAACTTTCAAAATTGAAACACTAAGCTCCAGTATATTTTAGATTCTGTCAATTTGTTGGAAATATTTTTACAATATATACAGCTCCATGCTAGAGATATTCATTTCACCCTAATAACTATGAGCAGTGCCGGCCTATCATGTTAGTCTGTACCTGTGAATTCCTTCTTGCAGCGATCTCTGACACTAGTTTCCAGGTTCTCCAATTGGATTTGGACTTTCTTGTAATCCCGCAGGGCCTGCTTGCTCTTCCGCCTGGAAAAGAAAACCCTGAATATTTAGATAATTTGTTCCGTTACCATGACAGTGCTAAAGACTTACTATGGCCCTAATAAGGCCATTCTAAATCAACTTTGCAGTTGGTCTTCATTATTTATATAACATATTTTTCTATTCAGGTCCTCTCCTAGAAATAATTTAGTCTCTCATTCAAACCACTCCCCAGTTGCTAAGGTAATTTGGACCCTAGCAACAAAATAGCTGCTGAAACTTCAAACTAGAGAGCCGCCGAACAAAAACTGAAATAACTGAAAAACTACATATAATAAACAATGAAGACCAATTGCAAATTGTCTCAGAATCTTACTCTCTACATCATACAAACAGTTAACTCAAAGGTAAACACCCACTTTATTAATCTTTTGAAGGTAATTTCTAGGCTTGAGCAACATCACATGCCTTCTCTTTTCTAACAAAATTAATTTTCTACCCACTGCCTCCAGTCTACCAATAGGAACAGCAGAAGGTTATTGATTACATCAGCAGTGTAAAATGACATCAGCAATTTTACGTTTGTTTCAGGGGTTTACATTTCCCTCAAACAGGCAGATCTGTCGGAGACATTTCAGACCCCCTAAATCTGTCTCCGTGGAACTCGTACATCACAAGAGTCTCACCTACCTGTAAATCAAGACTATGAT
Source organism: Xenopus tropicalis (assembly GCF_000004195.4). Taxonomy (NCBI): domain Eukaryota; kingdom Metazoa; phylum Chordata; class Amphibia; order Anura; family Pipidae; genus Xenopus; species Xenopus tropicalis. The sequence continues at coordinate 139,218,530 of NC_030680.2, forward strand.
GAGGACAATCAAGGCCACAAAGGACGTGCCAACTCCCAGGCCGATCTGAGCTTCCAGGGGGAACGTTAGCTGGCTCTCCGTGTCATACTGCACCTTCCCCAGGACGAGGTACATTCTCCCAATCTGTACCTGGTTGGACAATGAGTAGAACACAACATGTAGTTTATATCAGGAGTTCATTGTAATCTGGGCTCGGTGATGAGTCGGCAAACCAAGCACTATCCCTTTAAGACAAAATGGGGCTCTTACTGTAAACTCTGGCAGAGAGTCCACCCCTTCTCTTTTCTGAGGCTGGCGAGGAGCGGGCTGTTTCTCAGGGGGCTCGCAATACAGATGGTTCCTTGTGAGGGTCTTCACCATACACACCCCGTCTCCAATCATTGCAACCATTTCATCTTTGGTGATGGCCAAGTCCAAATTCTCTCCCTGAAGACAAAGTAAGTCATTAGAAGTTCATAGTGTGTTTCCCAGCAAGCCTTAGGTGCATTTATCATACAATGATGCTCTTTGTTTTGTATGAGGTACAGGTATCGGACCCCCTTATCCAGAAACCCATTATCCAGAAAGTTCCGAATTACGGAAAGGCCATCTCCCATAGACTCCATTGTAATCAAATAAGTCACATTTTTAAAAATGATTTCCTTTTTCTCTGTAATAATAAAACAGTACCTGTACTTGATCCCAACTAAGATATAATTACCCCTTATTGGGGGCAGAACAGCCCTATTGGGTTTATTTAATGGTTAAATGATTCCCTTTTCTCTGTAATAATAAAACAGTACCTGTACTTGATCCCAACTAAGATATAATTACCCCTTATTGGGGGCAGAACAGCCCTATTGGGTTTATTTAATGGTTAAATGATTCCCTTTTCTCTGTAATAATAAAACAGTACCTGTACTTGATCCTAACTAAGATATTATTACCCCTTATTGGGGGCAGAACAGCCCTATTGGGTTTATTTCATGGTTAAATGATTCCCTTTTCTCTGTAATAATAAAACAGTACCTGTACTTGATCCCAACTAAGATATAATTAACACTTATTGGAGGCAAAACAATCCTATTGGGTTTAATTACTGTTTAGATAATATTTTTAGTAGACTTAAGGTACGAGATCCGAATTATGGAAAGACCCCTTATCCGTAAAACCCCAGGTCCCGAGCATTCTGGATAACGGGTCCCATACCTGTACTAAGGGGTACCATGAAAGGACAGAGGCTCCCCCAGCCACTCTCTGGCATTGAGCTCTATGGGTAAGTTCAACGTTGCTGAAGGCTGGCAGTGAAATGAATTACAAGTTCCCACTGTGGGTGAAACCAGGCACATTCCTAGGTAACATGGGCTGTGCTTTATGACCCCATATAGGGGCAACTGTCTAGCAGGGGGTGTAGATAGAAAGCATTAGGGGTGGGAATAATAGGGAAAGATGGTGACTGTAGGGCATATACCCTCCCTGCCTCCCTCCACTATAGTAGCTGTAGTTAAGTATAAAGCTTATGGTCCATAGGCAGTGCTACCTGATATAAATGGCCTCTCATTTGTGCCACTCCTACCCCTATCGAGCCCCACATTGGTGCCGCTCCTACCCCTATGGAGCCCCACATTGGTGCCGCTCCTACCCCTATGGAGCCCCACATTGGTGCCGCTCCTACCCCTATGGAGCCCCACATTGGTGCCGCTCCTACCCCTATGGAGCCCCACATTGGTGCCGCTCCTACCCCTATGGAGCCCCACATTGGTGCCGCTCCTACACCTATGGAGCCCCACATTGGTGCCGCTCCTACACCTATGGAGCCCCACATTGGTGCCACCCCTACCCCTATCGAGCCCCACATTGGTGCCGCTCCTACCCCTATGGAGCCCCACATTGGCGCCACCCCTACCCCTATCGAGCCCCACATTGGTGCCGCTCCTACCCCTATGGAGCCCCACATTGGCGCCACCCCTACCCCTATCGAGCCCCACATTGGTGCCGCTCCTACCCCTATGAAGCCCCACATTGGTGCCACCCCTACCCCTATCGAGCCCCACAATGGCCCACAATGGCGCCACCCCTACCCCTATGGAGCCCCACATTGGTGCCGCTCCTACCCCTATCGAGTCCCACATTGGCGCCACCCCTACCCCTATCGAGCCCCACAATGGCGCCACCCCTACCCCTATGGAGCCCCACATTGGCGCCACCCCTACCCCTATCGAGCCCCACATTGGTGCCGCTCCTACCCCTATGGAGCCCCACATTGGCGCCACCCCTACCCCTATCAAGCCCCACATTGGTGCCGCTCCTACCCCTATGGAGCCCCACATTGGTGCCACCCCTACCCCTATCGAGCCCCACAATGGCGCCACCCCTACCCCTATGGAGCCCCACATTGGCGCCACCCCTACCCCTATGGAGCCCCACATTGGCGCCACCCCTACCCCTATGGAGCCCCACATTGGTGCCACTCCTACCCCTATCGAGCCCCACATTGGTGCCACCCCTACAGATACAAGTCATTCTCACCTCTACAGAGATGACACTGCCAGGCTTATGCCGATAGGGTTTCACCGGATCCTCGGGATTCAACTGTTTGAGCACCGGGTCTGGCTCGTAGGTGAAAGGAACTGAATTAATGGCGCCGAAGTTGAAGTGCAGATTATCCAGAATGAACTCGACGTCCACTCGCGAGTTCCAGTGCAAACGGTTAATGGCTGGAGTTTTGCAAAGGAGCAAGAACGATGAGTTGATCAAACACAACTCTTCAAACTGTACGAGAGAAAAGAAAGTACCACAAATCTATTATTACTGTTATTTGTATATGTACCGTGTATAGCGCTAACATATTCCCCTGTGCTTCACAAGATTCTAGATCATGTATGTGTCCTATTGGGCAGCAACAGTGAATGTTCACTATGGCCGACAAGACGCCATGGAAAACATTTATACAGAATGACAAAGGGCAGAAAGGGAACACAGGGAAAAATACCTTCTCCACAGTGCACAGGGCATTCTCCGGACATTCTGTCTCGGGGACAATACGCCGATGGCGACTAAGGCTGCGTTTCCGACGTCTCTCTCTCGGTGACACAGTTACCCGTATCTTTGGGGCCTGCACCACATCCAGATTCTGTCCAGATACAAATATCATGCGTCCTCCACTGAAACACATAACCAACCAAAGGAATATGTTATTAGGAACCACAACACCCAAGAACCTTCTCATATTCTGTGCCAGACCATGGCTTTATAGCGCCCAGGAACCCTCTCATATTCTGTGCCAGACCATGGCTTTATAGCGCCCAGGAACCCTCTCATATTCTGTGCCTGACCATGGCTTTATAGCACCCAGGAACCCTCTCATATTCTGTGCCTGACCATGGCTTTATAGCGCCCAGGAACCCTCTCATATTCTGTGCCTGACCATGGCTTTATAGCACCCAGGAACCTTCTCATATTCTGTGCCTGACCATGGCTTTATAGCACCCAGGAACCTTCTCATATTCTGTGCCTGACTATGGATTTATATCACCCAGGAACCCTCTCATATTCTGTGCCTGACGATGGCTTTATAGCACCCAGGAACCTTCTCATATTCTGTGCCAGACCATGGCTTTATAGCACCCAGGAACCTTCTCATATTCTGTGCCTGACCGTGGCTTTATAGCACCCTGGAACCCTCTCATATTCTGTGCCTGACCATGGCTTTATAGCACCCAGGAACCTTCTCATATTCTGTGCCTGACCATGGCTTTATAGCACCCAGGAACCCTCTCATATTCTGTGCCTGACCATGGCTTTATAGCACCCAGGAACCTTCTCATATTCTGTGCCTGACCATGGCTTTATAGCACCCAGGAACCTTCTCATATTCTGTGCCTGACCATGGCTTTATAGCACCCAGGAACCTTCTCATATTCTGTGCCTGACTATGGCTTTATAGCACCCTGGAACCGAACCCTCTCATATTCTGTGCCTGACCATGGCTTTATAGCACCCAGGAACCTTCTCATATTCTGTGCCTGACTATGGCTTTATAGCACCCAGGAACCTTCTCATATTCTGTGCCTGACTATGGCTTTATAGCACCCAGGAACCTTCTCATATTCTGTGCCTGACCATGGCTTTATAGCACCCAGGAACCTTCTCATATTCTGTGCCTGACTATGGCTTTATAGCACCCAGGAACCTTCTCATATTCTGTGCCTGACCGTGGCTTTATAGCACCCTGGAACCCTCTCATATTCTGTGCCTGACCATGGCTTTATAGCACCCAGGAACCTTCTCATATTCTGTGCCTGACCATGGCTTTATAGCACCCAGGAACCTTCTCATATTCTGTGCCTGACCATGGCTTTATAGCACCCAGGAACCTTCTCATATTCTGTGCCTGACTATGGCTTTATAGCACCCTGGAACCCTCTCATATTCTGTGCCTGACCATGGCTTTATAGCACCCAGGAACCTTCTCATATTCTGTGCCTGACTATGGCTTTATAGCACCCAGGAACCTTCTCATATTCTGTGCCTGACTATGGCTTTATAGCACCCAGGAACCTTCTCATATTCTGTGCCTGACCATGGCTTTATAGCACCCAGGAACCTTCTCATATTCTGTGCCAGACCGTGGTTTCCCTCGCACCCCAGTCCTGTGCTGATATTGTACCTGATGAAGCTCTTGGCTGGGCTCGCTGAGGTGATGTTTGGATCAGCAGTGTAAGTGAAGGGAGACTCGTAGGTTCTCAGCACTTGGTCCCCATACTTAATGGTTACTTGCAAGTCTGCGGTGCTGTTACTGGATCCAGTCAGACATTCCAGCATGTTCTCCTGCATCTCTGAGTAACTAAAATACAGAAAATAACATTCTTATACTTCTCTTTTTAATACAATCCGACACCAACGTGTTACATGGCTTTGTCTTTATTCATTCTAACTGTCTGGCCTTTATTCTTACTCTGTTTCCTTTGCTCTAACACTTATATCTTTCTGACACTATTATTTTACCAACACTGCCTTCTTTATTAAACTACACTGTTCCTCAGTTAAGAAAGGACAATGTTCTTTATTATTATTATTATATGCCTTACATGTGACATGGAATATCTCCAATCAGAACAGTGATGTCACTGGGCCGGCCAGTCAGAAGCTTGGTCCCTGTAAGGGTTAGTCGGGTTCCTCCAGATTTTGGGCCACGAGTTGGGGAAAAAGAGTGCAGTACAGGGTTCTGGAAGAAAGAAAGAAAAAAAAATATATATATAAATATGTGTATATATAGAACTAAAGGATATAGGAAAGGAAGCTTTTCGATTATAATACATTGGAAATCTAGTACAAGTAAGGGATCTTTCTATAATTTGGATCTCTATACATTAAGTCTTCTTATAAATCATTTAAACATTTAATCAATACAGGTACTGTTTTATTATTACAGAGAAAAGGGAATCATTTAACCATTAAATAAACCCAATAGGGCTGTTCTGCCCCCAATAAGGGGTAATTATATCTTAGTTGGGATCAAGTACAGGTACTGTTTTATTATTACAGAGAAAAGGGAATCATTTAACCATTAAATAAACCCAATAGGGCTGTTCTGCCCCCAATAAGGGGTAATTATATCTTAGTTGGGATCAAGTACAGGTACTGTTTTATTATTACAGAGAAAAGGGAATCATTTAACCAGTAAATAAACCCAATAGGGCTGTTCTGCCCCCAATAAGGGGTAATTATATCTTAGTTGGGATCAAGTACAGGTACTGTTTTATTATTACAGAGAAAAGGGAATCTTTTAACCATGAAATAAACCCAATAGGGCTGTTCTGCCCCAATAAGGGGTAATTATATCTTAGTTGGGATCAAGTACAGGTACTGTTTTATTATTACAGAGAAAAGGGAATAATTTACCTATTAAATAAACCCAATAGGGCTGTTCTGCCCCAATAAGGGGTAATTATATCTTAGTTGGGATCAAGTACAGGTACTGTTTTATTATTACAGAGAAAAGGGAATCATTTACCTATTAAATAAACCCAATAGGGCTGTTCTGCCCCCAATAAGGGGTAATTATTGCCTCACTGAGCATCAATTACCTGATAGGAAAAGACTTGGCTGGAAATGCCGTGGCCTCCACCAGGAACTTCCACAGCCACGTGGCCCAGTCTCTCAGTCAAGCTGCTTGCAATCACACACACAATTCTGGGAGGGAAAGTAATGTTGAAGCATCAGAAAACAAGACAGGACGAGGATAATTTACCCTTTAATTTCCCCTTTACACTAACCCAGGAAAAAGTTGGGAGATAACTTCATTCTTTAATGACCCCCCTTTTATACCATATAACTTTTAATTATATATGAGGGAAGGAAACAGCATGAACCCCTAGCCCAAGTCACGAAGGCTTCTGTCACACATCTTGTAGTAAAAATGATGATGGAGAAAACGTGACGTGTGACAGTAACCTGAGGAGGAAGTCATTGTGCTGTGCACTCATACTAAATAAATGGGGGGGGGGGCAACCTGACTTCCAGTGGTGTAACATTAGAGCAAGCAGACCCCATGGTTGTTGGGGGCCAGGGAAACCTCTGCTGCTGCATGGCCCCTTCCTTCCAACCGCTCTTTAGTGTCCCCTGGCCTTCCCGCTTATAAACTGGGGGGCTTATATACAGGGGAGCGGGCAGGGTGCTATACGTGAGCAGCCCAGGGGACAATAGAGAGAGAGGGTGGAGGGAAAGGGGCCAGGGGCTGGCAGGCATTGCTACTCTGTGCTGGGTCTCTTAGAAAACATTTTTGCAGGGGGGCCCAGCCCAGAGTAGTTACACCACAGCTGACTTCATAGCAACTGGGGCCTTTAAAAGTTTAAAAATGCAGTATCCTGGGGATAGCAGTACAAATAAATCTACATTTTACCCCATTAAATACAACTAAACCTCAATTTTACATTATCTGATTTTCAAGTTTTTCCTCACTTTTTTGTGGTTACACCAATATATAATGCATTTCCCTGATTTTACATTTTCCCAGATTTTGCACCACCTCTGGTGTAGAAGTCATTTCAATTATTACCTGCTGGAAATCTCATATCGTAGGAGATCAACCTGGCATTGAATTCCTGCTACAGTCACAGTGTCCACTATGTCCTCCAGCTTCTGTCCCAAGTTGGATCCAGTTATGGTGATTCTGGTTCCACCTTCCATGGGACCGGACAGGGGTTCGATCTGAAACAAAATAAACCTGCTCAATAGCTGATCTGTTTTCTGACTTATTCCTTAACTGGCCACAAGATGGCGACATAACCCTACAGCTGGAGCTGACGAGGGAAGGGATGCAGAGTGTCAGTCCTATGTACCACAAAATACTGTAGTACCGTGTTAGCCAGTGCCAAAAATAATAAAAAAAAAAAACACAAATACAAGAGTATTGTAGAAATGATACCTATATTGGCTAACAATAAAAATACATACATATTGTTAGCCAATATAGGTATTATTTTTACAATACTCTTGTATTTGTGTTTTGTTATTGGTCCTATGTACCAAAATATAAAGAGCTGGGTCAACAGCCCCACCAACCCCACCTGCTGGTTCGTCAGCGAATGTACAGGGCTGAAGTTAGAGAAGGCAGCAGAGCCATGTTCCCAGGGCCCTACCTCCACCATTATTATTATTATTATTATTAACATTTATTTATAAAGCGCCATTGCACCCCAGGCTGGTGCTATTTCTGTCTACCCTTGGTAGAAGCTTTGGAATTAAACTCCATATTGAGGACAAGACTAACTCCGCCAAAGGTCATATGTTTGGTTCTATAAGCAAACATGGCTACCTCCTACTCTTCAGCCAATCACATGCAAGTATGACTTTGCTGCAGATGCCGGGCGTACTATTGATTTATCAGCTGGTCTGTTCATTGATTGCCGCCATCTCAGGGTGCTAAAGCTTTTGCAGGCATTTAGGAATGCATTAGGCGAGGGTGGCTATACTGGCAACACCCACAATTTCAAAAAGCAATGTTCCAAATCCAAAAGGCATGGAATGTTGTAAGAATGCAGAAATGTTATTTCAACTCTACTGAGTATGGTCTCTAAGCACTTGGGCTGCCTGTCTTTTTCCTTATTGGTGCTGGGCAGAGTGGTGCTTTGGACCCAAGCCAGGCTAGAAAAGCCATTCTCTGTTTAACCAATAGAAGTAGAACTGGAGGGTTATGGGCGACACACTATTTACCTACCGAATGGATAAGTGGGGCCGGGCAGGTTCCCTCCACCTTCTCCTTGCATGTCTCCTGGTACATACAGTTTGGGTGGCTCCCTCCGCACCACACGCAGTTGTACTTGGGGTCGGCCGTCTGGCAGCGGCTGCAGTCTGGGTGCCCCACTGAGCAGTTGTACAGAGTCACTGGAGCGAGAAAGAATAAGGACACGTGATTGGCCCCTGTTTACATCCGTACCATGATAAGAGCCAATGGCAGCAGGAGGAACAGCAAGCCTACCATAGAGATCTTCTGCGCTGTCCACTCGCAGGTAACTCTGTATCCGCACAAACACCATGGCGTTAAACTCCAACTGCAGCGCAGAGTAACTGTACTGGAACAGAGAACGGAGTGTGATGCATTGTGGGTGACTGCTGAGCCAACCGGAGAGAAGGACTTTAGAGGGGAACTGCATTGTATTCTATGTGTTATGTGCCCTGGTGCCCTATTTCAGCTTCAATGGCTGCCCCCTTCATGCCCAGACAGCAGCTTATTTATATAGACAATACTGGGGTATAAGGGTAACAGCGCATTATATTCAAATCAAAAACCCTTTGGTGTTACATGTCCTTTAACCCCTAAATGCTCAGGCAGAAGGAAATCTTTAAATCAGAACTGGATCCCACCTGACCCAGGAGTGAGTTTGTAGGAGAGGGAGAGAGCAAGGAATGATGGGAGAGCAGGACGGTGATGGTGGGTGAGGGCTCGGGGCTGTGTATTTGGTACCTGGTGCAGCTGGCACGTAATATAATACTTGGATTCCTCCTCGGGGTCCAGTTCCAACACAGCGTCAGTGACCACGGTTCTACCCTCCAGCAGCAGAACACAGTCATAGTCCATCTGCTGGTCCTACATAGGGAGACATGAGTCAGGATATAGCAGCACTGCATGCTGGGTCCCATACGCTATGTAACTGCACAACTTAAAGGGCCGCTGCACCCCAAAGGGAATACCTGGTAATGATGGAAGTTCTTTCCAACCAATGTGATTTTCCTTTCTACGTTGACAGGCAGCAGGGAGGCACTCTGGATACTTTCCACGCACGGGCAGGCCTCCGGGCCCCATATCAGCTCTTCTTCATCCTGCAGAACAGACACGATCAGGGGACGAATGGAAATACTGGCCCCCCTGTAACTACAACTCCGAGCATTGGCAGTCAGTGGAATGCTGGGAATCGTAGTTCAGCCAAAGAGCCACATGACAATAAAGTCACAGACTCAAACAGTGGGCCGGCCTAAACACTTTAATGGCAGCTTACAGAATGGAAGGAGTGGCCGACTGGATAATAGAGCAGTTCTGTGGCGCGGACCCAGTAATGAGACACACGGTGGTACCAAACAGCAACAAAATAAATCAACCATATACGTTTCAAGGTGAGAGCAGCATAGGAGATTATAGGCAGATTATCCAACTACTCCGGCACAGAATCAGCTGAAAAAGGAAGGTTTCTGCCCGCTTAACCCCTTCCCTTCCACAAAGGGTGCACATAGAATCTCTCTGCTCTGCATGCCGGAGATGTCGGTGGCGCTGCCCTTGAACACAAAGGGACGTTTCTTGTCACAGCCGCTTCTGATTCCCCCCAGCTGGCGCTAATGTTGTTAGGAGGGATTCGCAGCTCTGAGACGGGGGGAGCCATAAAGGGCTCCAGTAATGGCCTCTGCTCATAATTGTGCCCGCTATGTGCCAGCTGGCTTCCCCGCAATACCGCTAATATGTTAACGACTCTTTGTAGACATCCTGCCAAGCTGGAGAGAGGGCATTGTACTTACTTTTATTATCAATTAAAAACACTGGTTCTTTCATTATAAATCCTTTCCCACTTCCTCTGCAAATCTGAAGCTCGTCCTCCCCCCCAAGGATACGGACCCAACCGTTTGTCTGCAGCGAGGGAGCTGCCATTGTGAGTGACACCATTTTACATTTACCATCAGATCAAGCAATTTTGTCATATTCAGCATGGAACCTCTCCCTAAGGCGAGTAGCAACCAACACTAAGGTGCTATGTAAATAACATAGGGCGAGTATCTGGCAAGTGTTGGATTGTGGGAAATAATGTTTAAAGGGAGACAAAACCCCTCACTGTCCTCTGTTACGTGTTAATCTCCATCCACAGACCCCCCCACACATCTCCCACTGTGTAAAAGCCCTTGGCCCCCCGTACCTGGTCTGTAAACACAGGGGGCCGCCATGTTTGGCTCCTTGATAGTCATCCCCAAACAGGACCATGTGACCTGAAGGACTATTTTGACTGATCCCCACCATGGAGCCAGGTACAGGGGGCCCTAGAGTTATATTAAGTAGTAAAATAATTGGGGGGAGGGGCATTAAGTCCTTTGAAAAGGGACCAACACTTATAAAAGAAAGGTGGTTTAGTTTCCCTTTAGTAAAAATTAAAACCAAAAATTTAATGTAAAGTAGTCATTGTGGTGGGCAGAAAGCCAGTACAAAAGCAACTGACCAGCCATTGCTTACTGAATTATGAAGGTGAGTATGGCAGCATTATTTCCTGCACTAAAGGGTAAGTATCCCCTCATATGATTTTTGATCCCATAAAAGATTGTACAGTGCAGTGCCATTACCTCATGCTGTAAGTTATGTGCTGGGGTGGAAAATACACTCTCAGGTTTACAGTAAGGCCTAAAACTTGTTTTATAGCCCCAAATCCCCTGTGTGAGTGTTTAGAGATTCAGGGAACGTCAGCACTTGGCTGCGGATCAGAGGAGAGTCGGACCTTGGTGCTGCCAAGCTCTGGCCCAATAAATCCTTTCATCTTCTCAAGCGGCAGAGGCTGAGAAACTCAACGTTTCCCCAATGTCAGACCACTCGGATTGTCAGCTCTGGGGGAGAATCTGAACTCTTCACTCTCTCACAGGTACCAATCAGGAACTCCCTCCCCGTGGCTCCTGGGGAACGGAGGGGGGGGGGGGGGCAGTGCCGTCTCATTATTCAGTTTAATGCCCTAAATCAGTGCTGTCCAACTTCTGTTGTACAGAGGGCCGGAATTTTTCCGACCTACGTGGTGGAGGGCCGATAATGGAAGCCAGTTTTGACCACTCCCCTTTTTGAAACCGCACCCACTAGAAACCACACCCATGTTATCACATGACCATACCCATATTAATGGTTGCAGTACAGCAAAAACCTGCCATACTCTGCCTGCCCTACCCTGCCTGTGTGTGCCATACTCTGCCTTCCCTACCCTGCCTGTGTGTGCCATACTCTGCCTTCCATACCCTGCCTGTGTGTGCCATACTCTGCCTTGCCTACCCTGCCTGTGTGCCATACTTTCACTGTGTGTGCCATTCTTGGCTGGTTTGTGCCATACTTGGCCTGTGTGTGCCATACTCTGCCTTGCCTACCCTGCCTGTGTGCCATACTTTCACTGTGTGTGCCATTCTTGGCTGGTTTGTGCCATACTTGGCCTGTGTGTACCATACTCTGCCTTGCCTACCCTGCCTGTGTGCCATACTTTCACTGTGTGTGCCATTCTTGGCTGGTTTGTGCCATACTTTCACTGTGTGTGCCATTCTTGGCTGGTTTGTGCCATACTTGGCCTGTGTGTGCCATACTCTGCCTTCCCTACCCTGCCTGCGTGTGTGTGCCATACTTTCACTGTATTTGCCATTCTTGGCTGGTTTGTGCCATACTTGGCCTGTGTGTGCCATACTCTGCCTGTGTGTGCCATACTCTGCCTTCCCTACCCTGCCTGTGTGTGCCATACTCTGCTTGCCCTATGATGCCTGTGTGTATGGCACACACAGGAGCCTACAGTGACACAATGCTGGCACTGCTCCTACAGTCTACACCTCAGTATATGTTCTTTTTGTAGTGTGCAGGGATTATTTGTGGGTTTCTACTGCTCCTGAGGTGTGAACAGGGGAACAATGGGGGTGATTACAGCCTGAGCCTGAGGTGTGAACACTGCAGGGGGTGAACAATGCAGGGATTAAAAGGTGTGAGCAGTACAGGGGATTACATATTTAAACAATACAGGGGGATTACATATTTAAACAATACAGAGGGATTACAGGCTGAATCTGAGGTGAGAACCATGCAGGGGGGCAGTTAATCACAGTACTTATATCATTTAAAGCTTACACAAGAGTAAGCCATCAAAGCAGCCAGACAGGTGGGGGGCCACACAGAGGGGGGTCGCGGGCCGCATGCGGCCCGCGGGCCGCCAGTTGGACAGCACTGCCCTAAATCATTTGTATTACTGTGCAATAGCCAGGGGCTGGAGCTGGGAAGCCTCATCCCTTACTAGTCCTCTTCAGCAGGAATCAAGGCGGCAGGTAGCACTGGGCTGGCAGTGGGTGCCCAAAATAACTGGTATCAGAGGAAAAGGGCCCCCTGCCAGCTGTCAGCCTCCTGTCTCTTAGAGGAAAGCAGGTTATTATTGTGAGACAGTCCTGTATCACTACCTGCCCCTGCCTGTCCCTCTCCATTCACTGACTAAAGGTGTTGTGTGATGTATGGCCTGCAGCTAGTCAGTGCCACACTGCCGGGGGTCTGCTACGCAGAAAGGGACAAATATTAATGGCCAAAGAGGCTTATACTAGCCACTACTGACCAGTAGCCCAGGACCCATGTCAGGGACCAATCATCAAAGTGGGGCCCAAAGGGGAGGGACTGCCTTAAGAGGGGTGGGATTTAGGCCCATCATGGGTGAAACTGAGTCAGAGATTAAAGGATCAGGAGTATGGTCAGATGGGTGTAAGGGGGCTCATTAATCTTATGGGAGTAGGAAAATTATATTAATGGATTGGGGGGGTCAATGGATTTGTTGGTGGAAAACCAGGAGCCCAGATCCATGCAAAGCATCCATAACAGCATCGGCACAAGCATAAGTGCTGCATCCGTGTTTCAGCAGCAGTGAGACCTTAGAAAAACCAGTATCTCTTGCCCATGTATCTTATAGGGCACAATAGTAATAGTGATGTATAAAAATAATGGAATTATAAATAAATAAACATGACCTGCCCTTGACTGACATGATTTATCTACTACTGACCTAAGCAGAGAGGCTTTCATGGCTAAACTGTATGAGTCAGCTGGCTACACCAGGGAAAATACTTTTAGGTTAAAGGAGAACAGTTACAACAAATCACATTTGAAAACTATATAATATAAAGACTATTCAGACCAATGATAGTGCAAACACCCAATTTAGATAGATATGATTAATGATAGATAGAATTAAATGGGCACCTGGTACCAGAGCAACAGCCCTCACAGCACTTACCATTTCAAAGAGTCCCGGAGAATCAAACTGATAATCCAGGTCAGGCTCAAGGATACCAGGGAAACTTGGCGAGACTCCGTCACTCTCCCCATCTCCAGAAAGGATAGTAGAAGCTGAAAAGGATGAGGTATCATTGTCCATACTGGCTGAGTCTGCCCAATCATCTGCCTCCGTTTGGTCCAAGTTTTCCTCTGTGCCATCCTCGGAGGGAACTGTAGGTGGCTCTTCGGAGAAAGGGATTTCACTGTGAAACTCATCAGGAGAGCCAGGCAAGGAGGAGACGCTAGACGCCTGGTTAGGGGTTGTGATGGGCTGGCCAGTAGAAGTCAATTCTTCCTGAGTAGGATGGAGGATCGTGGGCACCCATGGATGTTCCTCTTGTGTTTCAGGAGTGGTTGGTGGAGGAACAGGGACTGGTGTTGTGGTCATATAAAATGTAGTGGAACCTTCTGTAGTTACCAGTTCTGGGAGCACGCTTTCTTCTGTGAATTCTTCATATTCGTTATCTGTGACTGGGGGGCTTGTGGCAATATCTACAAACATGGTGGTTGGGATTGTTGTGGGACGGCTCGTTGGTTCTTCTGTGGAAGGTTCCATTGTGATATCTGGAATGGTGTCTTCTGTGGCAAGGTCCAATATGGCTGTGCTTGGATCAGGCTGTAGAACAGTAGTTGGAGTAGTAGCTGGAGTAGTAACAGGCAAAGTAGTTGGGATGGTGGTTGGTGGGAATGTTGTAGGCGAGGTCTCTGGGATAGTTGTAAATGTAGTAGTGCTTGGTGTGGGACTTGCAGTGGTCACTGGGGCTTCACTTGGACTTGTTTCAGAAACAACGGTGGAAAGAACAACGGTGGTGGTCAGTTCGAAGGGAACTTCTGGCGGAATGGTTGGGTCCAGGAAAGGAATCTGAGTCTGTTCAAGTCATAATAAAGATATACTTAAACTCAAACTACAAGAAACTGCCACAGAGTAAGAAGCAGGTGGGATGGAAGAGGCAAAAGAATGAGGGGATAAGGGCTCTCGGGGCTTGGGAAGCTGTCAACTTAAAAGGTTTCTCAGGCAACATGATAGACAGTTATATAATAGATAGATTAAAGATAGATAGATAGATACATAGATGATAAATAGATATATAGATATATAGATAGATAGATATATAGATAGATACATAGATGATAAATAGATAGATAGATAGATAGATAGATAGATAGATGATAGATAGATGATAAATAGATAGATAGATAGATAGATAGATGATAGATAGATGATAAATAGATAGATATATAGATAGAAAGATAGATAGATGATAAATATATAGATAGATGATAGCGAGATAGATAGAAGATAGATAGATAGATAGATGATAAATATATAGATAGATGATAGCGAGATAGATAGAAGATAGATAGATAGATGATAAATAGATAGATGATAAATAGATAGATGATAAATAGATAGATAGATAGATAGATAGATAGATACACTGATCAGACAGACAGACGCATTACATAACATTATCAGCAAGGAAGGTATTGTTACCAGCTTGTTGTAGATAATGGTGCCCTCCTCGCACGTAGCTTTATGAGTGCAGTGATGCTGCTGGATGCACCAGTTACAGCCCCAGTCACTGCTCACACAACCACGGCACCTAGATGATCCGGGACAGACACAGAGTGAGCACATGGACCCAAGAGCTTGCATTCCAATATGTATAAAGTGGATCAAAACCCCGAAAAATTAATTCTATGCACTTTTTGTGATGTCCATTAATCAGAACCCTAACTGTCTAACACAGCAATAACTACTGGTTAATGCTATAAAAGAACATCCCGTTTTCCCCAGGGTGCAGGGTGCTGGGGTCACAGTACTCACGGAGCATTCTTATAAAGCTGGGCCACGGCCATGCAGTCATAAAAGGTGAACTCCGTGCTGCATATGGTCACCTCTCCGAAGCGCAGAACGAGCTTCACCTGTACATGATCTGAAAGGGAAATTGGGGGCGTTAATGCTTTTATAAAGGGGGTTAAGGTATGAGTCAAAGGACATGTAAACCCTACATCATTAGTGACATTTACATCACATGTGCGCTGTAAAGTTTATGAAATGAAGAATGCAGGCTTACACGGGCAGAATTTACTTTGATAAAATGTCCTGCTTGGATTGAGCACTGTAATGGCTAAACTGAGCTCAGGAGAGGAGGTTAGGAAACCAGCAGTGCCATTTTTCATTGGCTCGAGGGCATGTTTGGTAAGAGAAGTTGAAAAGAACTGAGCATGCTCAGTAGCCAAGAGCCAAAGTCAGTTCCTAAAGAGGAGAAGGAACCCCAAGCTATTAAGGGGATGCTGCAGCCTTACTATTAACCTCTAAACAACCACAGTGGCAGGTATTTAAAGATTTCAGAAAGGCTGTTCACTGATTAAATTATTGTGTGTGGGGGGGGGGGATTTACTTGTCCTTTATAGGGGAAATAACTTATCCAGAGTGCAGCAGTGGCCCGAACAGAAGTGGTGGGCAGTATGGGATATGGCTGTACCACAAGCCCATTTTTTACTCTAACACTATTGGCCGGGGGCTAGTATCCTATAGCCCACTCTATAAGAGGCCTCTGGCAGCTATTCATATTAAGCCGACTCATCAGAACCAGGACCAACCTGTTCCAGGCTTGATCGCGGGGGTCTTGCTCGGGTCGGGAGATGGGCACATAACTCCAGTGTCTCTTATAACCGCGCGGCTCTCAAAATCTTCAAAGAAGCAGGAATAAGACTCTTCGTGTTCCAGGGCCGGTAAATCAGGGATAGACAGGAAAATCTGCCAGGGCAAAGAGAGAATCGGAGGTTACAAATGCTATTCACTATAAGGGAGCTGCAAGGGTTAATAGCAGTACTAACTTGGAGCAGCCCTAAGCAGCCCTGTTAACCTTCCTATGGAGTTACCCATACATATACCCCAGGGGCATGGCCTGGGCAGAACAGGGCATGGTCTGGGCATAATAGACGCATGGGGAAAAAACACCCGGGCTTAGATATGAGGAGTAAACTGAATCCTTGTTCATAAAATAGGAGTTATGTTACATATCCAGGGCAAATTGATCAGAGGGAGAAACTGTCCATAACATTTTGCCTCAGGTACACTTTGGGGGAGCAAATGCAAAGTGTCATTGGGGCTATGTGAACTGTGCAGGGGGAGGGGCTATAGGCATGTGGACTAAGGGGGGTGGGGCTTGTGTTAGAATGCTGGTTGGCGGAAGGTTGGCTGGGCGCTGGCAAAGTGGTATTGCCTTGGGTGCCATTCCCACTAAGCCTGGCTCTGCTGCACTTTCCTTCTCAGTGAAGATAATGAATGAATCCTGTGTAATAAGGGGTATATTTATCACGCTGTAAAAAGTGGAGTAAAACATTAACAGTGATGTTGCTCATAGTAGCCAATCAGATGATTTGCTTTGATTTTCTAACTGTTGAAATCTAATTGCTGATTGGTTGCCCTGAGCAACCATGATAAATATACCCCTGAGTTTTGTCCCATAGCCTTCTGCAATCCTTAAGTTGATCAGACATATATTACATACAGCTGTATATACTGTACGCTAGAGGGAGGGAGGGGACAGAGGCACAAAATAATCAGTGTAACATAGAGGCGCAGTTAATTACGTGTAAAGCTAGAGAGAGCTATACCACTGGCAGGAACCATCATGCCCCCCGGGGGGCGCCACACTCTGGGTCACACACCATGCCTCTGTATTTACTCACATTCCTCTTTTCTTCTTTGCTGATGTTTGCTGGGCTCAGAGACTGGACTGCCAGACACTGCTGGTTCTGATCGTAAGCCCAGAGCCACTGGTTCTTCTGCCCCGAGCGCAGACACTCGTAGCTCCTGCTGCACCTTGGGGTAAATGAGAACGTTAACATGGAGTCCCATACAGAACTGATCTCTCCCCCTCCAGGATCAATATTAAGGCTCCCTAGGGGACTGGGTAGAGAACCATGAGGCTACTATAACCCCCCCTCCCCACACACACGGGAAAATAACCACAAACCACTTACTTGCCATAAAGCACACACCAGCCGCAGTAGGGATCCCCGGCAGACAGACAGGAATCACAGTCAGTAAACGTGGAACATTCGGAAAGTGGCACTTTCATTACCTGCAAAGAACCAAGAGCGTTTTTACTACACAGATTCCACGAATCACAGGGAAGAAAGACCCACAACCTACAGGATGGCTTAATAATAATAACAATAATAATAACAACAACAATAACTTGGGCAGCTCCTCCCTTTTAATCGGATTCAACACCAGAATGAAAGGCATATTATACCATATATTTATACTTTTATGCCTTTAGTTCATCAGTAAAAAGCCAAATTAAAGTGTCAGAGAGAAGACTTATTTCTAATGAATGGCTTGGCACCGTAAAGCCTGACATTGGCATCACTGATGATTTGACCACTAGGGGTCACTGTTTCTTTAGAGTTTATCTCATCAGAGCAGTATCAGATCAGTCACGGTGATACAGAAAAATGGAAATATTCAGATAAATAAGTCTCTCTGTGCCAATAGGATTGATGGGATATTTATAACTAAACCAAGTGACTGAAACTAGTGGGTATATTGTTCCTAGAATTGCTTGATTCCCAATCCTCTGCTGATATTTCCTACCGTGGACTGAGTCAGGATATACAGGTGCTTCTCCTCCTGGTCGAATAAAAGATCCGGCAAAACGGCCGAGTTTGATTGGGTGCCCACAGAGGAATACTGCCGCGTGTCCTGCTCCCCTCCCAGATACACCTGCAAATCAGAAACCCAACATGGATTAGTCATTTCTATTATAAATCTGTAACTATGCGCTACCAGTTGTATTGTTCTAACATTAATGTGAATTTATTACTTCAAGCACGGAAATACTCATGGGGTGTTAGAGCGCAATTCACTGGGTGCAAATCAGTTATGTGCATAGGCGCGACATGTACATTCCCTTGTGTGTATATTGCATCTTATTCAGCAAAGAGCAGTTCTACATGAGGTAGGTTGGTGCAAATACCTTTGTGAATAGTGTTTGAATGTATGAAAATGTGCCTAGTTATGTAACAAGAAGATAAAAGAATGGATCCCAATGGGCCTGCTGTACATGGGCTGATGGGAGCATCTTGGACAAATGGGCCGGTCTGTTGAAACTGCCCCCCAAGGGGTACGTCTGTGTACAAACAGTAGGCCCAACTGACTATTATCTTAGGCTAATGGCACATAGGCCAATCCCGTGCTCCACAGGTATCCTCTGCTGGTGCATATGCACCAACCTCTGCGTCATTAGCCCCAAATGGGGGTCGCTGAACCCAGCAGCCAAAAAACACTATTGCTCTGTGAGGCTATAATTTTATTGCTAAACTATTACGAGGAAGAATGTAATTTTTTGCTGCTCGGAAGGTCATTCTCTGACCAACATGTCCGCTCTGACATCACTAGTGTGACATCACTTGCACCAGAATGATGTAACTCCAGTATAATCCATTCGCTTCCATCCTATGGGCTTTATTCTTTATTACTCTTATCTTTAATTGGACCGTGTTATATTGACCTTGAATATATCACATCCTCACACAGCGCCTGTAACTCAGTAAGAGCAAATCAACATCTGACAGCTTTTCATTAAAAGCTTCCATTCCCTTTATTAAACGGAAAGTGCAGGATAAATATGCCTTTAAAGAAGTACTTCCACTAAAAGGTATTCTTAATGCAGCGTTAAACCCAGCTCACTCCCATTTACATTCCTTCATCCTCAGTGATTTTGTGGATTTAATTTTTCATAGACTCTTTCAATATCTGTCCCACTCTCCTGTTTAATTTTGCACCAAGCACCTCCAGGCAGCAGTGTTGTAACTGATTCTCTCATGTGTTGTTAGACTCATGCTCAGTGTATGACTAGATTTCTGCCAAAAAGCAAGACAGGAGTGTAGTTTACACCAGGAAAGAGTGCCAGTCAATGCCAAGTACAAAGAGTGTCTTCAAGAACTCAGTTAAACCAACATTTCCCAAACTCCACTACTTTCTAGAATCCAGCAATGTGTTTTTTTTTTTAAGTCAAAGAATTTCCCATTTCCCTTCTGAACTGCTTTCCCAGTAATCCATCTCCAGAGATGTAACAAAGGATACACTCTTTCTTTGAGGGTTAATTTGCCCTTGACCAGGACCTTCGGTTAGATATTGTACCAGCAGATGGCGATAGAGGAAAGGCTTAGTAAGTGAGTGCGAGGGAGCCTGGCTTATATGAATCTGTATAATGCTTTCCCTATCATGGAGGCTGAGTAGTGCACTAACCAATATATATTTATTGTACAACACCTGCACAAAAAATAAGCACCCAACCTAACTGGCCTTCAGTTCCAGGGGTACCCAGGGCACAAATAAGCACTCACCCCAAATCCCCCCCTAACTGGCCTTCAGGCTGGGCCCCCTTAGCCCATAACAAGGTTACAGATATATAGAAAAATTGGGGTAACAGTCACCCTGCTATAGTTCCAGGGGTACCCAGGGTACAAATAAGCACTCACCCCAAATCCCCCCCTAACTGGCCTTCAGGCTGGGCCCCCTTAGCCCATAACAAGGTTACAGATATATAGAAACATTGGGGTAACAGTCACCCCGCTATAGTTCCAGGGGTACCCAGGGCACAAATAAGCACTCACCCCAAATCCCCCCCTAACTGGCCTTCAGGCTGGGCCCCCTTAGCCCATAACAAGGTTACAGATATATAGAAACATTGGGGTAACAGTCACCCCGCTATAGTTCCAGGGGTACCCAGGACACAAATAAGCACTCACCCCAAATCCCCCCCTAACTGGCCTTCAGGCTGGGCCCCCTTAGCCCATAACAAGGTTACAGATATATAGAAACATTGGGGTAACAGTCACCCTGCTATAGTTCCAGGGGTACCCAGGGTACAAATAAGCACTCACCCCAAATCCCCCCCTAACTGGCCTTCAGGCTGGGCCCTCTTAGCCCATAACAAGGTTACAGATATATAGACACATTGGGGTAACAGTCACCCCGCTATACATTTCCTGTGCTTTTGGCTCCTCTGTGGGTGTAGGGGGGCAGCACCGGGTTACATTTTGACACATAAAAAAAGTCCAAAGGAGCCAATAAGCTGCTCTCATTGGGATGACCTTTCTCTAATACAGATTCATGCGCAGGCAGCATGCCAATAGAGATATAAAGAAGCACATAAATATGACTGTGATTTCCCATTTCGTCTATTCACAGAGGGGCCTGAATCCCTTAAAAAGTAACTCTAACAGGCACGGAGCTTCCCAAACGCTGGGGATAACCGCGCCGCTATACACGGCCAATCTCCACATGTTGCTGCCAATAGTTTAATGCACTTGAGGCAAATCCACATAAAAAAGACATCATGGGCTGTCATTTATTTTTATCGCTTTAATTTATGTTGGGAACGTCCTTTCCAAGCAATAGAACTGCCCTGCATGAAAAGACAAAACTGGTGCCCTTAGAATTGAATATAAGGGAGCAGGTAGGGGGTAGAAAGGAAAATCCCAGCTACAGCTACAAATTTCCCCAAGTCAATCATAACATAAGCCAATCAGAATGAGTGTAGCAGCAGATACGCATGCAAACAACAGGCATCTTAGGCTCCACCCACATAGTACCTGAAAACAGTGTCTTCCTTCCTCACAAGAGTGTGCACTAATACCCCATCAGGGCAAATAAAGTTACCCCTAACTACTTTATTCTAAACACACTTGAATGCAGGGTCTCTGCTTATTTGGTGCTATTTACTATTATTTGTGCAACGGCTAAAATGCCATACTCAGATATGTTGCACTATATGTTATCCCTATATGTGTAGCGCCCCCTACATTTTCCCAAACACTGACCCTCCTGTGTGAATTTACTCACCAGCACAAAGTGCCCAAATCATCGCTTATTTTAGCAGACAGCGCTACTATGGGTTCTGGTTATTTGTTATACATGCCCTTTTCCCTGTAATGTATTCACCCCCCCCCCCCCCCCCCCCCCCCCGCCTCCTATCGCTCAGTAACATTCCCGGCACTGCTCACTGGGACCCCGAAGCCATTAAATCTCTCATCAGCACGGAACAGGCAAGTGTTAATCTCGCCCATTGTGTCCAGGCGAATAAGCACCAGGAATTTGCTTCCCTACCAATCAGATGCCTGCGGCTACAGAGGCCTGGACCGGATTGTACAATAACCGCACAGTTACTGGGCACTGCCAGTATCTTCCTGCTTCCCTAACCCGACTACAATTCATTCTATGACTGGAGGCACGTACCACCTGAAAGTCCAAACAACCCCAGCCGGGCTCCAGACTGAGCATTACGGGCCCCCATAACTCATACCTAGTACATATATCAGGAATGGCCATCATGCATCCCCACAGCATCCTACAGACAGTGGAAGGCTGTATAGGAAACTCCTGTTGCAGAGACTTCACTAGAGATCTACTCTGTCCTGAGCTGACATCACTCAATGGTTTGCTGACATCACTCAATGGTTTGCTGACATCACTCAATGGTTTGCTGACATCATTCTGTCCTCTGCTGATATCCCTCAATCATTTGCTGACATTACTCCAGTTAGATTGCTGTGAGTCCACCTGTAACCCCCCCCCCCCCCCCCCCCCGGTGTACCCACCTTGTTAAGGTATCCTTTGCTGTCTCCAATGAAAGCGATAGTGTGCTCCCCCTCCACGTGCACAGCAATGGCGGTGAAACGAGTCGTAGCGCTCTCAAACAGGGGTGTGGCTTCCAGGGGGTCCTTGCTTGCCATTGGGCTGGGTGTATGATCCGAGCCACACGGATAGGCATCGAGAGTATCCTGGAAACACAAGTGTCAATATGATTCGGCGGGGGATTGGGACAAACAGTTGGGGCCCCCTAGCTGCTTGGTCACAAATTCACATTCGCTTTAATGCACCAAACAAAGTTACAGGGTAAAAAAAACCTATTACAGTGTCTTATCTTATGGTGCCCACAGGCCAATACATTTAATGTCTTCTCAGGTATTGGTCACATTGGTCAAATTGGGCTCTTGGGTCTCTATGTGATCCAACTGCTGGCCATGGAGCCAAACAATCAGAACCACCGGCTCTGGCCCTTCTCCCAGAGGTTTGCTTGTATGTAGAGCTTATTAATGGCGGCCCCCTCGCTCAAGCCTGCCTAGGGGCTCCACAGACTCCTCTGCATGCAATCCCCATAATAAAATAATCCAGTTCATGAACAAACAGATAACTGGGCCAATACCTGCATAAAGGCAGGGGGAAGTGATCCCAGAGCTTGTGGTTATTCTGTTACTAGAACAAAAGAATACTCATCCCACTCAACCATATAAAACACAGTAAATGGATTTGAAGCATGTTAAGCCCTGAGACGTGCCAAATGTACGATTAAATATTGATGCACATTACACAATCCTTTCTCAACGCCGCAGCCGGCACAGGCTAATAAAATCTTAATCACACACAAAAATTGGAGTTTCATTCAAGGGAGAGGAACAGATTTCTACTCATCTGGGAAACACCGCCGAGGCCCATCTTGAACCCAGGGTGCACCCACAATATATATTAATGTATGAGTGAGTCCCATGGAAACCTTTGTTCGCCTTTCTCTAATACAGAACTGGATGGTAGTGTGCAAAGTGCAAAAAACAGGGGCAATCAGCCATTTTTGCACTAATTTCACTGCTTTCCTGCTGTAAAGAATTGCTGCATAGACCTATGGCCCCCCTTATAAATGCATTCAGCAAAGCAGCATTCATGAGGGGTGGGAGGGAATGTAGGTGCCCCCCTCCTGTCCCATGTATATCTCTCTCTTTTGTACCCTTATCTGCATGTCATTCAGGGGGGGCCCTATATTTACCTCCTGTTCTATGGTGCAGTAAGGACACCCGTGCCCACCTAAAAAGAGCTCTTCATGTCTCTCCAGAAATTTTATCCGGCACATGTTGCAGCAAGACCCGGGGGCAGAAGTGCTCTGCATCTGAACCCTTAGTGCTCTTGCATTTCTGCCCAGAGGCAACATAAATGATCCTTTATGTCTTTTGGGTTGCAGTGCCCCCCAATGCAACCCTCTTTTACTCTTTTTACTGCCAATTTCTCTAGTGCAAAACAACTTCTACTCTACTCTACGCTGCAGTGTAGCAAATGTACCCTAAGTTTCCCTATAGCGCAGAATACTCCATATTTATCAGACCATAAAGCAATAAATGGCCTTAAGTTTCCTATCCATAATGACAGTAGGCTGTATATACTAGTCAGCTGTTTGACAAATATCTGATTGGTTTAGAGATGTAGACAAATTTGTGACTCTTTTAAAACAGGAGTAAACAATCTTTCCTTGAAAGTTAATCAGGCATAAATAATATATAGTCATGCTATTGGCTGCAGACAGGGGCATCAGAGGAAGCAGACCCTGGGGGATAGAAATGTAGGCAGCCCAATGAGGCCCTAATTAATGAGCAATTTTAATATCTTGGTGAAACTGGTTAACTTAGAATTTCCTGTGGGGGCCCTACACTGAATTTGCTGTGGGGCTCAGCAACATTGAGTTACGCCACTGACGGCGGAGTTGGCTACTACTGGCTGGGTTATCAACTTGCACGTCAACACCGGGAACTGCACTGGCTCATCTTGTGATCCAATTGGTGGCAGAAAACTATGGGATGGACAAATCAGGCAAAGATCCACTAGTTTGGTCAAACAGGTGGATCTTCTTCTGCACTGTGAGTTTTGGCAATGTCGCTGCATAAAATTGGGTAAAAATGAAAGTCCTATACTTACAGACGGCAACTGGACACAGTTGGACTTCACATCGTATTCAATGTACGCCACCTCACGCCCGTCCTCGGCTTTGCCATCCTTGGTGTAGCAGGTGTCCCTCGTCTGATTAATTAACCGATCTATAAGATCCATAGAGTATAAGCACAAGCCAGACTCCTCGCCCACCTTTCCAGATGCGGCCTGCCACTGGGAGAATGCTGCAAACAGGACGTCCCCATCGGTTTTCAACACGCCCTTTGCCAGCCTCTCCCCAGGCTGAGTGACGTAGGCCGCCTGAAGAAGGTTGTAACTTTTATCCTTAGTTCGGCAGCTCAGAGGCAGTTCTACATAGGAATAATAGTGGGAGTCGTTGGGGCATATGCGGGAAATGTAGGTTTTGTATTCTCTGGACTGCGATTTAAGATCCCTACGATAGAACAGGAAGTAAACGTTGGACTTATGGGTAAAAGCCTTAATGAAATGGTGGTTGTACTCTGACAGCCGCCCTACCACAGCCAGTTTGGCCGTATCTTCATAGGAGAAGACCGAGTGGGACTCCATTTCACTGTCACCGCCCACCTCCAAGTTCCGAGTGGTAATTGGAGGGATGCCACCCGCCCCCTTACTTGTGTAGCCCCGCCCCACAAACAAAAGAGGGGATCCATCTTTAGAAAGTGCAACTAGGCCAACCGTGGTAACATTGGGGTCATTGGCAGCAACGTATTGGGTGTCAACCGGCCTCTCTGGCCTGAAGAGAACCGTTTGGACGGACCCCAAGCGTCTTGATTCGCAGATTCCTTGGTAGACACTTCCACAGACTATAAGTTCCCTTTTGCTGGGGACCACGAGCAGGAGTTTGTTGTGATTGTTTGTGTTCTGTGCTTGGGGGCAGTCTGTGGACACAGGGGGTAGACATTCCTTGCTGTCCCAAACTGGCCCAGTCCTGACCAACATTTCCACAGCTAAGTTTTCAGTCAGCTGGTAAAGGGAGTTTGTAGCCCCGACATACAAGGTCCCTGTGTTGGCATCCAGGGTAAGGTGGTTGAATATTGTGTTGTTCTGTACAAAAGCAACGTACGGGATGGTCCCAGAGACTGGCGTCCCGAGGAGACACAAGGCGGCAAGAAGCAGCGTTCCTGGAGGCATGGTGATCATTCTGCAATTCCACAAAGAAAAGAGAAAAATGTTCAATTCTGGCAATCCATCACAAATCATTATCATCAATCATCTCATACGTATTAAGTAAATATCTAAATACTGTTGGACTGGGCTTCGTGGCCCATCAGAGAACTTGAAATTCAAGGCCAACTATAATGACTACTGTCTATAGATACTCTGTACAGGCAGTATGTGTGGCATAGACCTTAACTATTGTTTCTTGCCTGATCATATTCCCCCTAGTAATGTCCAGGCATAAAACACTGGCACTAGGTAGAACATCCCCTTGGCTTGTGGGAGAGAATATGGCACCATGGAAGTATATAAGAAAGACTGTGGCCAGCAAGTCTTATTGTACAGCGCTGCGGGATATGTTGGCGCTTTATAAATAAATGTTAATAATAATAATAATGTATATTGATCACAAATAAAAGTCTGGCCAAATATGGGTTTAAAACAGGTAAATATTTCCAGCGGAGGTGTTTCCCTGCCCCCTGAACCAACCCGGCTCCACAGCATCCAAAACTGCTATTTTCCAAGCTATGAAACATCTGCTGATCTTATTTATGACACTCTGGAAACATTTGCTCTTCTATAGGAGAACGTTGGAACTTGCCTTTTTATCATGATTATCATTATATATGCACAGAGCCCTAAAGAGCTTGCAGCCACGAGAGCGGCACAGAATGTACCAAGAATGCACAGCTGAAACATTTCAATGCATTTCTTTATTAAATATTTTTCCTTCTAGTGGGAGAGAAAGGAAAGGGCGAGGAAGTGCTAACGAGGCAACAGCTCGGCACAGTGTTCTGCAGAGTCAGCTAAATAAAACTCATTAACCCAGGAGCTGGTTCTGGCAACGTGCGAGGGCACTGGGAAGTCACACCGAGACAGTAAATGAACCAACGGAACTCCCTGCCCCAGATAAACAACCATCTTCCTTTGCACTATTAAAATGGGGTTTGTCTATAGATTTGACATTTCCTCTGTTCTTGCTGATGACCATTAATGTTCTATTTCATGGCACAATAACAACCAGAATGGTGAACATCAGTTTTACAGTATCTATGGAATTCAGTCTAAAACAACTGGACTTCATCCGAGTCTGTTCAACTAGGGAATTCCCTGGAATTGAAACCCCCGAGGGTACAGTCCCAGCCATCCAATCATATTGTGACTTGATCATACTTTCTCACACCTGTGCATTTCAGCCAACACCTAACTGAATAAGTTCAATGGAACCATTGTGATTGGATGTCTGTGACTGTACTACCCTCGAGGGTTTAAATGCCGGGGAATTCCCTACCAGTCAATTGAACTAAAGAAGTCACTCACTATGAGTGGTGGAACACTCAGAAAAGTCCAGTTGTTTTAGACTTAATTCTACTAGATACAATACATCATGACTTGGATGAATGAGAATGTCCATAGACATGTGAACATCAGTTGTGCAGAGAGCACAAATAGTTGCCATGAAATTGCTGAAGATCAGGAAGATTTGTTTTAGGGTTACACTACATATAAAGGTTATTATATCCTTTTCCCATGCTCAAAATGCAGCCTGAAGGCAACCAAAATCACCAGTGATGGTCATACACATGTTGGATCTTCATGAGATATCCATAGGCAGTGATGGGAGAGATTTAGGAGTATTTTGAGAATGAATTTTGGGAATGGAAGAAAAGGTAATGGATGAATGACTGGAAATTGTACATGTGTTCTGGGCCTTATGTTGGGGTAGTGGGGGCCATAAGGTCCACGTTAGAGGGTCTGCTTGGGGTAAAACACTGAATAAGAATGATTGTTAGAAGGACAAGGGTTAGACATATACAATATACACATTAGGGTTGTCCAGTCTACAAGCAGGTTTAGTTAGTATCCATACTGTACAGTAATATGGAACTTATTACACCCTTAACTAAAACCTTATTCAGGATCTCATTAGTTCTACACCAAGCTCACAGTTTATATGCACATGTTTCCCAGGCAGACCAGGCATGCCCTTTACATAAAAGGCAGAAAGAAAATGTAAGGAGTTAAGTAAAGGAAAAAGAGGTCACGCAGAAGAAAAAGAGATAGGATGGCTGTGGAGCACATAGCAGCGAGACAGAATGTCATGGACACAAAGGGGAGCAAAAACAGGCAGTGGAGCAAACAGAAGAAAGATGGGATGGCAGGGAAGAGATACACAAAGACACTGGAGTAGACAGAGGTAGAGTGTCAGTGAGACAGGCAAAAAGCAATAGGAAGGCAGTGGAGCAGAAAGCAGAGAGGACTAATTGGAGTGGACAGGAGGCAGGTAAAATGGGAGTGAACCAAACAGAAAAGAAATAGGATGGCAGTGGTGCAGAAAGGAGTGAGAAAAAAGATGTAGAAGAAGAAAATAGCATAAAAAATGAGACAAAATGGAGAGGGAAGTGGCACAGAAGGAAGACAGAGAAGGGACAGGAGTAATATAGACAGCAGGAGAGAGAAGGTGGCATTAGAATACACACATTACACAGTGGAGCAGAAAGGGAAGAACAGCAGTTGAGCAAAAGTGAGGGAGAAGGGGAAAAACACTGGCAGTAAAAGGAGTAGAAACTGGCATTGAGGAAAAATCCCGCATTATGGCCAGTGCCTTAGAGTTAGACCATAGGCCCACTATGTTTCCTCCTTTTCTCACTCTCTCATTTTTCTCCTAGTCTCTTTTCTTTCCATACTATAATCTATTCTTCCATCTATTATGCTCCTTTGTTTCCATACAGGAGCAGGGACTGCCCACAAAATAGGCCAAATGGTTAGAAGCAGGAGGGCTCACTGACACCTGGGGCCGCTGGCAGTTTTCCTGGTATCCCCATGGGCCAGTCCGACACTGATTCTGACAGCTGACAACTAAAGAGACAACTAGAAGGAGCGAGAGAGAGGATGGCAGTGGGGCAGGAAAGAACAAAGAGACCTACATAGAATCTGGTTACGGAGCAAGAGAAAGAAAGAGAGGCATAAAGGGAAAGAAGGATGGAGGGAAGAATACAATGAAACCCTCCTTTTCTTGTCATATGTCAGGTTAGTTCTGTTCTATATAAATGGCTATCCCAGCAAGGGGCTCACATCTCAAATATTAGCAGGAGATAATTTCGCCCCCCCATGTGCAGCCCACTGCTAAATGCCCTTTAGAACCCCGGCAGAAATTTCATTCTTGTGCCTAATTCCTGGTCTCCAACCTGGCTAATGATCCTTAGCCCATCTGCTAGCGTTTCCTCCGTAATATATTGGTTGCACGTGGGCTCGGTGCACACTCAGGAGCCTCTCAAATGAGCCAGTGAATGAGGAAAGACAAAAGCCTAAATAATAGCAGGACCCCCCCAGGCCAATCATGGCTTCTAACCACAGCTCATTAGTCTGCCTATTATTTGGGATCTGTAATGTGTGGCTGATCCCATCGTTCATGGCTGTACCCGGTAACAAAGACAGATAGGGCTGGCTCTACGCGCTTACACCTCCTTAATGGCCTGCGAGACGCATTAAACTAATTGTTGCGTGTACACTTTGCTTGTTATGCCACATCGCATTTTCTACTTAAAGTAAAACCATCATTCCGCTCTTATAATCCTATTTACCATTAAACACAAGCTTTAATAATGTAACACACTATCCTGTCCCGGGGCCAGATTGCATCAAATTCTTATGCATCAATCCCTGCGTTCCTGCTTGATAAACCCCCCAACCATTCTGGCTTTAACATCCATCTCTGAAGGTTGGTTCCCACTGGCAACTTCTTTCAACCACTGTACAAAACAGGTGCTTTAGTCAGATTGCATTAGTCCCTTTATGTTCAGTATCAGACATCTGCCTTCCGGGATCTAAATGCAGAGGACCGATAAAAAAAAACCAGGAGGTGACTGGTTGCTATTGGTTACTAGACCAGAGCAAACTTTGCATGTCTTAAAGTAAAGACCAACTTATAGCCAGTGTTCTCCTCAGAAAATTGCCTATAGTAGCAGTGGGGGGATAATAGCCTCTGGGAAGGGACTGGGGCTGTGGGATAGCAGGTACAGTAGGGAGAGATGGTGCCTATAGTAGCAGTGGGGGGATAATAGCCTCTGGGAAGGGACTGGGGCTGTGGGATAGCAGGTATAGTAGGGAGAGATGGTGCCTATAGTATCAGTGGGGGGATAATAGCCTCTGGGAAGGGACTGGGGCTGTGGGATAGCAGGTATAGTAGGGAGAGATGGTGCCTATAGTAGCAGTGGGGGGATAATAGCCTCTGGGAAGGGACTGGGGCTGTGGGATAGCAGGTATAGTAGGGAGAGATGGTGCCTATAGTAGCAGTGGGGGGATAATAGCCTCTGGGAAGGGACTGGGGCTGTGGGATAGCAGGTATAGTAAGGAGAGATGGTGCCTATAGTAGCAGTGGGGGGATAATAGCCTCTGGGAAGGGACTGGGGCTGTGGGATAGCAGGTATAGTAGGGAGAGATGGTGCCTATAGTATCAGTGGGGGGATAATAGCCTCTGGGAAGGGACTGGGGCTGTGGGATAGCAGGTATAGTAGGGAGAGATGGTGCCTATAGTAGCAGTGGGGGGATAATAGCCTCTGGGAAGGGACTGGGGCTGTGGGATAGCAGGTATAGTAGGGAGAGATGGTGCCTATAGTAACAGTGGGATAATAGCCTCTGGGAAGGGACTGTGGCCAGTGCCAGATTTTAAAATCTTGCACCCCCCCCCCCCAGGCCAGCCGCCTTCTGCATCCATCAACCCCCCCTATTGCACAGCATGCAGGCATACACATTATGTGCTTGTTCTGGTTGCCTTCAATGCCATATGTGCGCGGTTGCTCACTAGTTCCTATAGACACCCGCAACACCATGGCCCATTTAACACCTCCCAAAAACAAAAGCATATTTTAACTGTTTCATTTCCATGATGCCTCCCAATTTGAACCCCCTACACAATAATTATTAATCTAGGGACTTAATGATGATTTTCATATTCACCGCTGCTGGATTTGCTATTAGAGATTTATTTTAGAGTTTAATGAACTTGTTGGAAAGGGCCAAGCTTGGTATTTGGAATTCTTTTAGTCGTGGTGGTCTCAATAAGTGACTCCCCCATATTTTTAGGATGTTATCATTCCACAGTGTACAAGATATAAAACCTCCCCTTGCTATGAGCTGGCCCAGCGCCATTAGGGTCAGGCTGATAATATCACTGATCGGTACATACAATAAATCACAGGCCAAATGCTGTTCTAGTTAAGTGGATGGGAATCTCCCCCAAATTTATACACAGTGTGGGAAAAAAACAAAAGTCTTACTAAAAGCAATGGTTGCCTTTTTTCTGGGGGTACTACGTTCCTCCCCTCCCTTGCCCCTTATGTAAGCAGCTCTGCCGACTGCAATACTGTAATAATTAGGGGGGCATGCAGATCTCTAGCTGCAAATATTATACGACTCTATGAAACTTGTTTATAATAATAAATAGCGTACCCCCCTACTGTGAAATATAAGGATATTAGAAGTCACCTCTGAGTTCCATGACCTGCATAAAAGCCTTCAGCCTTGTGTCTTTATATGGTATATATTTTACAACAGGTACATTATTCACTTTGAATTCTGTTATCCAGAATGCTCAGGACCTGGGGTTTTCTGGATAAGGGATCTTTCTGTAATTTGGATCTCCATACTTCTCCATATGTCTCAAAAAATCATTGAAACAATAAATAAACCCAATAGGATTGTTTTGGCTCCAAAAAGGATTAATTATATCTTAGTTGGGATCAAGTACAGGTACTGTTTTATTCTTACAGAGAAAAGGGAATCATTTAACCATGAAATAAACCCAATAGGACTGTTCTGCCCCCAATAAGGGGTAATTATATCTTAGTTGGGATCAAGTACAGGTACTGTTTTATTATTACAGAGAAAAGGGAATCATTTAACCATTAAATAAACCCAATAGGACTGTTCTGCCCCCAATAAGGGGTAATTATATCTTAGTTGGGATCAAGTACAGGTACTGTTTTATTCTTACAGAGAAAAGGGAATCATTTAACCATGAAATAAACCCAATAGGACTGTTCTGCCCCCAATAAGGGGTAATTATATCTTAGTTGGGATCAAGTACAGGTACTGTTTTATTATTACAGAGAAAAGGGAATCATTTAACCATTAAATAAACCCAATAGGGCTGTTCTGCCCCAATAAGGGGTAATTATATCTTAGTTGGGATCAAGTACAGGTACTGTTTTATTATTACAGAGAAAAGGGAATCATTTAACCATTAAATAAACCCAATAGGGCTGTTCTGCCCCCAATAAGGGGTAATTATATCTTAGTTGGGATCAAGTACAGGTACTGTTTTATTATTACAGAGAAAAGGGAATCATTTAACCATTAAATAAACCCAATAGGGCTGTTCTGCCCCCAATAAGGGGTAATTATATCTTAGTTGGGATCAAGTACAGGTACTGTTTTATTATTTTAACATTTTGAATTATTTAATTAAAATGGAGTCTATGGGAGATGGCCTTCCCGTAATTTTGAACTTTCTGGATAATGAATTTCCGGATAACAGATCCTATACCTGTATATATTTCTGTCAGGCAGCTGACAAAACATTTAATACAAAGCAACGGTGCAACGTTATTTCTCTGCCGTCTGTACTGACAAGTTACGGAGCATTTTACATACTTGCCCCTGGCTCTGTTGCTCTCTATGACATACCTGGCTAGGAATCTGAATTACTGTACATATAAAATGATTCATTTGTCTTCTGGGCTTATATTTCTAAATTTGTGTTGATTGTGCTCTGAAAAAAGAAACACTTAGATAAACAGGCAAATTAATTCTACGGCCAATCACAGGCTCGCGGTTATAACCTTGCAGAAGTTTCTCCGACATGTTTCTCCGGTCGCTGAAACCCAGCAAGCGGGCAAAGTGCCATATTCCCCTCCCGTAGTCTGATACCCACAAGAGATGCCCCTCTGGGTCGCCAGGCTGTGCAACAAGTGGGCTGCACCTTTAGCAATTTGCTGTGCAAGTCATTACAGGGAGGTGATTACCGGGGAGTGCGGCTCTCAGCAAAGCTCCGGAATGCTCTGAAAGGAACAGTTTGCCTCTGCCAACGCTTTTTTATTACACGGTGCCTGAGACTGGGAGGGAAAGTTCCTTAGTAATGTAGTGCATTCCTGTAATGTTAATGGGCCGAGTGATTAGAGCTGCACTTAGCTGGCACCTTCTGGTACAAACGGAGCCCTACTATCTATATGGTAATCACTAGATACAGATTACCCAGCATGCATGATGTTAGGGCTTAACTCCATCAGTGCCAGAAGGCTCAAAGCAAGGGCTGGTGGTGGAAGTACCCAGGGTGTGGGTCAGTAAGAAAGGCTCAAATATAGGCCCTTGTGACTATAATTAGGGTTTATGTACTCAGACAAAGGCACTTTTTTTTGTTTCTTTTTAAAGAAAATAACAGATGACAGTCTAAGGCAGGGGTGGCCAATACATCGATCACGGTCCACCAGTCGATCCCCTATGGATTTCTGGTGGGCCGCGATCAAGCCGGGGATGTGGAAGTGCTGCGGGAATGCGTACGTACGCTGTGTCGCATACGTACGCATTCACACTGCACTTCTGCATCGGCCCGGTTGTGATCGACTGGTGGACCGGGATCGACGTATTGGCCACCCCTGTCTAAGACTTTTATTTTCTTTATAAAAAAAAACAAGGATAGTTTTGGGCTAAAAAATTTCATCTGGCCACCCCTAATCTATGGGGGAAGCCACACAGAGCTACTAGTAGGAGCTACTTGTTGTGGCTACTAAAATAGACAATGTTGATCATTTACTGATAACTGTCTCTACGTGTTTTAGCAGAGGCAATTCTCAGTATTGTCTATGGCAGGGGATTTTCTGGTGTTCAGTAGCCGTGACAAGTAGCTGCTACTAGTAGCTCTGAGTGTCTTCACCCTAAAGGTGGCCATACACGAGCAGATCCGCTCGCTTGGCGATGTCGCCAAGCGAGCAGATCTTCCCCCGATATCCCCACCTTCGGGTGGGCGATATCGGGGAGCATTTAGATTAAAAAAAAAATAATCCGATCGTTTGGCCCTGGGGCCAAATGATCGGATTATGTGGGCGGCAATGGGGCAGTCGGATCGGGGACCGCATCAACGAGCCGATGCGGTCCCCGATCCGACCGGATTTTCTAACCTGGCCGATCGAGATCTGGCCAATTTCAGGCCAGATATCAGTCGGCCAGGCCGCTCTGCTCTCCCCATACACGGGCCGTTTAGCTGCCGAATCGGTCCAAGGGACCGATATCGGCAGCTATAGTTGGCCCGTGTATGGGGACCTTAAGGCCTGTGGCACACGGGGAGATTAGAGAGTGATAATCTGAGACAGTTTGCGATTGGTCTTCATTTTTTATTATTTACTGTTATATGTAGCAGCTCTCCCG
Source organism: Xenopus tropicalis (assembly GCF_000004195.4). NCBI lineage: Eukaryota > Metazoa > Chordata > Amphibia > Anura > Pipidae > Xenopus > Xenopus tropicalis. The sequence goes on from NC_030680.2 coordinate 139,252,375, forward strand.
TTTGGAATTTCAAAATTACCCTAGCAACCAGGCGTTGATTTGAATGAGAGACTGAAATATGAATAGGAGAAGGCCTTAATAGAAAGGTAACTTATAAACAGCAACACTAAAACTGCAGCCTCACAGAGCAATAGTTGACTGCTGGGGTCAGTGACCCCCACTGAAAGCTGTAAAGAGTCAGAAGAAGAAGGCACATAATTCAAAAGCTATAAAAAGTAAATAATGAAGACCAATTGAAAATTTGCTTAGAACTGGCCACCATTGCTATGGTCTGCATATAGCAGTGGCATTTTAGTCTGGCATGACAGAAGCAAGTCCATAGGTGCAACAGCTTATGTAATGAGCACTAAAGGGCACTTAAATTAAATTAGCCCTCATATCTTTTCCCTTTTAAAGGCTATTTCTGAACCAAAGGCTGAGTCTTTGGAGCAGCTTGTGGTTTTATCTTACTGAGCCCAAATCGCGCAGCAGAGAGCGTAAATGTCGACATACCATATATCACTCAGTGAGACTCATTAGTGTTCTCCGCTCAATGGCACAGCCACCTTCCATTAAGCTTCTGCAGACCGTCTCGCTGTAATTTATATGGCTCGGATACCGAAGTGCCATCACTGAGTGTCATGGAGGAAATTAACCCAGATACACGGCACTACATCACCGTGTTGACAAAAAGATGAGAGAGAGACAGTGAATTCCAAGGGCAGGAAATCAGTATCTGGGGGTTCTGGAAGGTAAAAATGAAGAACCATATTTAGAACCATATTAGCTAGCAACACTGAAATCCACAAAGTACTGAAGGATCTTTAGAATCAAAAGATAACTTAAGGTCCCCATACATGGGCCGATCCACTCACTTGCCACCTACGGGTGGGCGATATTCCCAGGCTAATTCGATCGTTTGGCCCCAGGGTTAAAAATTGTAATGACGGGTATAGGAAAAGTCGGTCCGGGGGCCGCATCAACGAGCCAATGTGGTCCCCGATCCGACTAGATTTTTTAACCTGGCCGATCGAGATCTGCCCGATTTTAGGCCAGATATCGGTCGGACAGGCCTGTCGGTAGTGCCCCTGCACGGGCCGATTAGCTGCCGAATCAGTCTAAGGGACCGATATCGGCAGCTAGAATCATCCCGTTTATGGGGACCTTTAGTCATGATCTACATGGAAAAATACCTTTGCGTGTACCTTCTACTAAAGGACTATTAGGTCCAGGAGGACTCAGGAGGATCTAGCGTCAACAAAATGGGGATTATTTTTGGGTTCAGATCCATAAATTAGGAATCTTTGTTCTATGGACAGCCAGAGATATCCTCAAACTGATATAGAGATAAGCCTCAAGCAAATAAATGAATGGGTTATGGTATCACTTTTGGGCCGTGGACACCTGTGGACTGCTCTGTGCAACTGCTATGTGATACCAACCCACTTCTCTACTGGGGGTAACAACATGACCATCTGTGGCTTTGCCAACTGGATCATAAATCTGGGACTTAACTTTTAATGTGCCAGGGCAAACCAAGGAGCTAAAATGCATGAAAAGAGAGTGGTCAGAGTTGTGACTCAATGCAAACTAATTTAAGCAGCTGCTCCCCGACCCCCTAGTTCCCCAACACTTAGCCCTACGGTTTAAGGAGACCTCTTTGGTTTACAAGCCCAACCAATAACAATTATACCCAAATGTAATGTTGTTATGATAACAGGGATAGGAAAGACAGTATTTTTCTTCTCAAAAATGTGCCAACCCCGCTGGCTGGCAGGCCTATATGACCAGAGAGAAGTAAACCGGGCAGCACTTGGGGGCCCATTGTATCCCTAAGCTAAAAATCAGGAGATCTGCCCTTGTGTTAATGTATTAAATATTACTACATTATGCTGGGGCACTGACGTATTAATGCTCCTTTATGGGCTGTTGCTGAACCATCAGTGCTTTTCCCCATGGAGCATGCGTAAGGATTTAGATTAAATACTGCATTACAATACCCCATTATTCTAGGACACTTCTTCCCTCGAGATGCAAACCAATTGCGAGCACAAATTCTACAGATTAGAAGTTCGAAACAACAAAATATGTTAACAGGAAAATGCTTCCCCATAAATGCTTACGGCAGAGGTTGTTAGCAGTGCCGGGCCTAGCCGGATGGACGCCCAAGCCAACCCAGCTGGCTACCCTAAATTTGCCCCCCCCCCCCCCCATTTGCACGAGCGAATAAGCATGTGCTAGTGCGCATAGCTTTTCTGCCTACCTGTAGTCCTGGTGGTTGGACTTTTCAGTTCAAGCCCCCTCTTAGGGGTCAGGATCCCCCTTAGCTAATAAAAAGGTTATAGATATAGGAAAGCACATGTATCTAACAGTATCCACGGCAGATTGTTTAAAGGAACAGTAACACTAAAAAATGAAAGAGCTTTAAAGTAATAAAAATATAATGCACTGTTGCCCTGCACTGGTAAAACTGGTGTGTTTGCTACAGTAACTCTACTATAATTTATATAAATAAGCTGCTGTGTAGCCACGGGGGCAGCCATTCAAGCTGGAAAAAAGGAGAAAAGGCACAGGTTACATAGCAGATAACAGATAAGCTCTGTAGAATACAATAGTGTTTTATCTGTTATCTGCTATGTGCCTGTGCCTTTTCTCCTTTGAATGGCTACCTCCATGGCTACATAGCAGCTTATTTATATAAATTATAGTAGACTTTCTGAAGTAAACACACAACTTTTACCAGTGCAGGGCAGCAGCACATTATATTTTAGTTACTTTTATACACTTTCATGTTTTGGTGTTACTGTTCCTTTAACCCCCTGGTTCTCAGTCTCATTGACCTTCAAGCTGGTCTAACTAGAGAGAAAATAGACACTCTCCCCAAATTTCACTTTTACTATCCTTTACATTGAGCCCTCTTCTACTGCTCCACCCACCCCTGGGGTGGTCAGTTCTACAATTCGGGAACCACTTGTTGTCCAACAAGGGGCTCTAGGGCCAGATATGGTCCTTCCATGGATTTTCTGGGCCTCAGCCTTCATTATCTAGAGAAGTAATATTTTGATTGGCCAATGAGCTTCACGCTATCATAGATATATATCCATATAGCTAAAGGTTCCCACAGTGGATAATGTCAACAGATGCACCTGACTTGGCACCACTGACCCAGATGCAAACGTTAGAAACAACTTACATCCGATTTGCATGGCTGCAATTACATTAAATTGGTAAAATAAGATGTCAGTTTGTATTAAAATCGCACTTTGCTTACTGCACTTGAATTTGTAAATGCCCCATAGGATTTTGCAGTGCCTGAGCAATACAATGTTACGGCATAGTAACTGAGATTGCACCATGGATGCCTAACCTGCTTCCTTCCAGCACTTAATGGGCTAAAATTCCCAGCATATCCCTGTGGCAATTAAAGGGGCGCCTTCCCTGAAAGTGATTCAGTACGTTAAACCGTATTTTTATGCAAACTAGCAATGCAATGTAATGTGAAACTTCAAAACAATATTTAAGCCTGTGTTCTAAGCTGAATAGAGCTATAAAAATGTACGGCAAAGCGAAGATAGCTCCTTTTTAATGATGCCTTGAAGCTGCTTGCTCACAATACATTCCACGCCGTCATGTCGGTACCTGCGGATCTAAATGCTCCGCAATAAAGAGGCACAGGAAAGAGAAAGAAAGATCTGAACATCTCAGCTTCCCTCCCTGCTACAACTTGTCTACAAGGTAACAATTACTTCTTCTGTGTGCGATCTAATTACCGTTTTACCTAATTGCAGACTTCTATCTAGCCCCAGGCTCGCTCCGTAGGATGTTCCACCTTGCACCGTCTCTATGAAGAACAAAAGTTTTCTGCCACTCGGTTTTCATTAACATCACAGGAATGAAAGTTTGGCAACTGGTAATGCAGTTGGGTGAGGACAGCAGTGTTAAAGATGTGTGATAATACTGTGAAAGCCTCTGTTCTTGAGAGTAGCGTCTAACAATCCAAATCCACTCGCAGGTGAGACTTTCTTTCCCAATAAAAATGGTTGAGGATTAGACCAGGTGTTTTAAGGAAATATCCAATGAACCCATGACCAAGATTCACAATGGCCGGGTCTCTAAACCTCAATGTCAAGTAAAGACCAAGAATTGAAATGGCCGAGCCAGCACAAAGACTTAATGAGGCTTAGGCCACTGAATTTAAAGCTTCATAAACAACATTTGTTTACACAGAAACCCCAAATATACCTATCCCTGTAATCTGTTCCTTCAAAAGAGTAGGAATAAATACAATTTTGATATGCTGAAATCCAGCTGCAAAACAGTTCTCTTTCTGCATCATCTGAATTCCTGGCAGGGGAGGAGGGACTAAAACATATATTGTAACAACTTCTAGACAGCTTACAGACTGCATTGCATTGTGATATTACTTTCCTTACTGATATCTAGGGATGCACCGAATCCATTACTTTTGGGTTCCGCCAAACCCTGAATCCTTTGTGAAATATTTATCCGAATACGGAACCGAATCTGTATATGGAAATTAGGCCATGGAAGGGTTAAATAGAAGCACGCGCCCAAATTTTTTTTAATTCTGTGTTCATGTAATCAAAAGTCATGTGATTTGTTCGGCCAGATGCTTGGATTCGATCAAATCCAAATCTTGCTGATTTCTCCATCATGGATTCACTGCATCCCTATTGACATCACGTGTGCAGGGAATTGTGGGATTGGGAGGATGCAGGCTGAAGGCTGGGGACAGGCGACTACTGTTACATTCTATTTGAGTCACAAAGTAGTCAGCCAGACCAGAAGGGGAACAGGGGGCGGGGCTTAGGGAACTGTTCCAAACCATATTATTACAATAAATATCATGAAAAGGCTTCATATTTTTTAATTGATGTATATTGCAAAGTTCTTTGAAATTATGGTTACTTTTGAAGTTTCCCTTTAAAGGGACAGCTCATGAGCACAGACTGGGGTACAGTATCAGTAGCTAACATGTCCTGAGGCTCTTGTTTATGATAAGTCTAGATTCTGCAACAGTGGGTCCGTTTTAGCATGACTGCTTTGGTAAATGACCCCTTTTAGCAGACACTTTCACCTAAGTGCCAGCTGACTTAACTGTGTGCAATTATTACCTTCAATAACATTAGCCTGAAGGCGGCCATACACACTACAATTACAATCTTGTCCATGATCACTGGTCTTAAGTTGAATTGTCAGATATGCAGGTAAAAACAAAGGAATTCTTTATCCCTATCTGACGAATCAGCATTAACGATACGATGTGCAGGTACCCGATCAAAATTTTTAGTCCCGCCCGATTGACAAAATGACTTTTTCTTTGTTTCGTACAATAATATTGGTGCATGTATGGCCACCTTTAGGCTGGTCACCCTCAGGGCATCTTCTGGCCACTTCAGGAAGTCAAACTGCAATGAACTCATTGTACAGAAGGGGGCACTGTTGGTGCTGTGACTTCTTACACACGAATGGGGGTCACTGACTGGGATTATTAGCCCAGAGCAACCACATAGAATTCAGTTAAAGGAACTGCCTGACTCCCAGTGGCCAGCTGGTTGGCCATTTGGTAAAAAGTGACTGACGATATCTATTCTCATCTCAATTCTCAGAGAACTGGTCTTTTTGAGCCAATTTTTACTATTTCACAAAAAAGGGGGGCTACTCACAAATTCAACAACATAAGTGAACTCCTGTAGGTCGTGAACTTTATGCCAAAAAATGTAAATCAACCTGCGGTTTTGTCTGCAAATTCATGAATTTCGAAATGTGCCTGTCTCTCATTACCCGACATGCTGGAATTGTTTCAGTTGGTGACAGTGCAGGAGAAGTTCAACGTGTGCCCGCAAAGCCATTAAACTCAGGATTTACTGGTCTGTCCCATTCTGCAAGTGCTAATTTGTGTATTAGTCATTTCCAAATGATCTAGGGACCAGGAGAGCGAAGGAGGGAGGGAGCGTTTGGCTCGGGATCCTTTCCCAAGGGTAGAGAGGGGAGAATTCTCCCCGGTGGCTGTCTCGCAGAGCTGTCCAGGTGCACAGAATAGAAATGAGATAATCATAACCCGAGCAGACTGTCTCATTAAGGGCCCCTGCCGTGCAGGTCTCCTCTTGCAACCAACACACCAACTCCTTCCTCCTGTAAATCCTTTTGGATGGCGAATAAGTTTAGTAAATCCTAACGGCTTTCGGTAATGGAAATCCCAGTGCGCCCGCGGTGCCCACAGCAGATTGGAACAGGGAGTAATCACTTTTACTCACTGTACATTAGGACTGTCTGATGGATTCCCACAGCCTTTTATTAGAGCGAGCAGGGCGATCACGGGGCCCTTATCTGCTTATACAAAAAGAGATGCTATGTTATTAAACTTTAATCACTTACTATATTGAACAGACCAAAAAAAGCCTTGTGATTATTTCATGCTCAGGAGTCACTTTGCCCCCATACTGAAGCAGTGGAGGAAATAAATAGGCTTTATGGAAAGTAATTCCGAATATACACCAGCCATGGGCCACTGGGTTTTTTAAATTGTCCTTTATCATCAAGGCAGAACTGCCTGTATATTGTTCTGAATGGGTCTTCCCTCGACTGCTCTTGCAAAGCCGGCTATAAAGCACAAAGCTCCATGTCTTGTAACTGATAGTGACCAGATGTTTGCATTGTACATGTTATTTATGGCTTCTGTGTATTATGTAAAAATATATTACACAGAAGTATAAATGGCAAGGGAAACCTGGAAATTATACAGGCTCTGCCTATTTGTGCCCCAGTCTATATTAGTTCTTATTCCTGCTACCTTCTCCCACCCATATCCCTTGGCCACTTATTGTGCCCTGCACACTATTGTGCCCCACTTCTTTGTGCTTTGTAGGAAACATAACAAAAATCCTTCATATAAAGCAGATAATAGGGTCATTTACTAATATTGCACCCATCAATGTACAATACATTTTGCATTCCTGGATGTACAGGTATAGGATCTGTTATCTGGAAACCCGTTATCCAGAAAGCTCCGAATTACAGAAAGCCTGTCTCCCACAGACTTCGTTTTAATCAAATAATTCAGATTTTTTAAATTGATTTCCTATTTCTCTATAAAAAGAAAACAGTACCTGTACTTGATCCCAACTAAGATATAATTACCCCTTATTGGGGACAGAACAGCCCTATTGGGTTTATTTAATGGTTAAATGATTCCCTTTTCTCTGTAATAATAAAACAGTACCTGTATTTGATCCCAACTAAGATATAATTACCCCTTATTGGGGCAGAACAGCCCTATTGGGTTTATTTAATGGTTAAATGATTCCCTTTTCTCTGTAATAATAAAACAGTACCTGTATTTGATCCCAACTAAGATATAATTAATCCTTATTGGATGAAAAACATTTCTACTGGGTTAAATTAATGTTTTATTGATTTTTTTAATAGACTTACCCTTGGTAACTTACCCTTACACTTTTTTAATAAACCCTTGGTCCCAAGAATTCTTGATAACGGGTCCTATACCTGTACCAGCACTGGGGTATCAAGTAAGGAAGCTCAGCTGGGAGGGAGCTTATACTTAGCATAATGTGGCCATAGGGACATTGCTGTCTTTTTCAGTTATTGTACATAGCGAATGCAAGTGCCCCCCGTTTAGCCCTGGTGCACCCATATATGTTCATAAACCAGCAAAATATTTTATCCCCAGGCATTAGGCACAGAAATGTTTTTTTGCACTTTGGGCAACGTGATAAATGAGCCCAGCATTATGCCACCCAATTTAATACACCCCAGCCAATCTGGTGAGGGACCACAGGGACTATATCCTGCCACCCCATTATATACACCCCAGCCAGTCTGGTGAGGGACTACAGGGACTATATCCTGCCACCCCATTATATACACCCCAGCCAGTCTGGTGAGGGACTACAGGGACTATATCCTGCCACCCCATTATATACACCCCAGCCAGTCTGGTGAGGGACTACAGGGACTATATCCTGCCACCACATTATATACACCCCAGCCAGTCTGGTGAGGGACTACAGGGACTATATCCTGCCACCCCATTATATACACCCCAGCCAGTCTGGTGAGGGACTACAGGGACTATATTCTGCCACCCCATTATATACATCCTGACCAGTCTGGTGAGGGACCACAGGGACTACATCCTTCCACCCCATTATATACACCCCAGCCAGTCTGGTGAGGGACTACAGGGACTATATTCTGCCACCCCATTATATACATCCTGACCAGTCTGGTGAGGGACCACAGGGACTATATCCTGCCACCCCATTATATACACCCTAACCAGTCTGTTGAGAAACCACATGGACTATATCCTGCCACCCAATTATATACCCCTCCTAGACTGTCTGGTGAGGGTCCACAGGCCTTATATTGTGCCACCCCATTATATACCCCCCAGGCAGTCTGTTGAGGGACCACAGGGAGTGCAGGAACAACAAGGACCCTTTGTCTGTAATGAAGCCATCACAATTATCTGTGCTGGAGACCCGCCAAGCCTCTCGCTGAGATTGCTCTGACTCTGACTAATCCCCTGTTCTCATCCAACCGAGGCAATTTCAGTATCCAGTAAGGTGCATTCTGCAAATCTCACCAACCATTTCTCTTACAGAAACCAGAAAAGTGCAAGGTACCAGAGGAATGCACCCAGAGCTGACCGACCACCCTACATTACACTGACATACAGTATAACCTACTATAGGCAGAATATAAATGTGTTTATATATAGACCCTGTGCACACTGAAAAAGTTAGTATAAAAACAGTAAAAACAGTACACTGCTCAACAAGCAAACAGTTGCCGTGGTGCTACCATATATATATTTCTATATATATGCACACACACAAAAGGGGCAAATGTACCAAACAATGTAATATTGTTCAATGGGTTCCAGCCAAAGCCCGGTGCATTACACTTCTACTGACATACGGTAGTCATACCGATAGTTCTGTATTCAAATGAACATACATATATCATATATATATGCTAAGATAACAGCCTAATATAGATATAGATGATGATAGATAGATAGACAGACAGACAGACAGATAGATAAATAGATGGATAGATGGATGGGTAGATAGATAGATAGATAGATAGATAGATAGATAGATGATAGATAGATAGATAGATAGATAGATAGATAGATAGATAGATAGATAGATAGATAGATAGAGATTATAGATAGACAGATTGTAGTAAACTCTGCTACTGTGGACATTTTGGTTAAGGGCATTTGTCTTATGATTCATTATCCTGTTCCTGTTCCTGTTCCCCACTTCCTGTCTAAGCTGAGAGCCAGTGTGGGGAAGCCTTACCTGCCATGTTATAAGACATATACCAGAACTGAGGCTCATTTAACAACACTGGGCAAATCTGCCTGTGTGCAGTAACCCATAGCAACCAATCAGTGATTAGCTTTTGTCAGACTGTTGCATGTAGAACAATGAATGCAACAATATGACCGGTTGCCAAGGGCAGATTTGCCCAGTGTTGATAACCACTGCTTCACCTGAACTAACACAGCAGAATCATTTAACCCACTGCTATCCAAGTAGTTTATCACAATCTTACTATTGGGGCGGCCATTTACCATGGCATAATAATGTTACACAACTGCTGCAATCTTGGAAGCAAACAACCCCACAACCATTAGAGATACTGCTGGGATATTGTCCCGGAATGCAAAAATCCATTCTATCTGTGGGCACATATCCCTTATATACTGTGGCCTTAAAAACTAATCTCAGCACCGGGCCATTATCCGGCAGCCATTACATGCATGAGCAGCAGGGCAATAACAATAAGATGTGCTTATTCCCCAGCTCTGGGGCTGTCCTTGCTTTATTTTTCATGTAAACACCTGAAATTCCAGCTACTGTATGTGCTCCCCACTACTGCAAAATCATTTTAGGGCCCGCTGAAACATCAGAAATCTGACTTCTTATGCAAACATATACTGTAATGGCTCACTAGCCTCGCCGGGCCCTCTGCATTCCTGGGGCCCCTGCAATTGCAGACTCTGCTGTTTTTTTTTTGTTGTGCCCTTGTACTAATCCTAATATAAATATGCTCGGTGTGAAACTAGCCTCGCAGGCAGGATTTTCCCAGTTTAGGCGTGACAGTGCCATGAAAATGTGGAGATATAGTTACCCTTTAACTTTCACTGGAATGTACCAAGTAATGAAATATAAATAGAATGAATCCACATACAGTTCAAACACACTGACAGGCCGGGAAGTGCTGGTGAGAGGAAAGACTTACAGCTGGGATCTGCTCTAATGATCCGGTGCCGCCATAGCCTTTGAGTCGGGCGGCCATTAGTTCTACCCATTTGCAGAGCAGCAGCATTTGAAGAAGGAGTTTAAAAGAGTTTGTTTTCATGAGCCACTTGACATGGAACATCCCCAAAAGCCCCTGTCATCATTTTGAAGTGTCTTTCCCACAGGAACCATATCTGTGCCACGGGAGCGCGACCCTCTGCAGCCAGAAGTGCCAGCGCCACAATGCTCTTACAAACCCCAAGAGATACTGCAATTGGATTCCAATGAAAAAGATTAAACTCCAGCCACACAGTCCTAGCTGGGCCCCGGGCCCCCAGCAGAATTGGAAGACATATTAATAGTCAATCAGTACAATCTTGGCAAAGGCCCCCGACAGTGGAAGGCAAGATGGTAGAACATCTGGACAAATGGACATGAAGCTGTCCAACTGTACTGAACCTGTGTGTCCAGCTCTGGGGTGTTCAGACATACAAAGTTTGGGGTGTAAAAATGGCTGCTTTGTTTTTATATTATCATTAGGGCTGTCTGTAACAAATACCCCCACAAATGTAGTGAGATCTCCCCAGGGCCAACTTTAATGGCAGGAATAGTGACTTTGTGAGACCCCCATTAATGACAGTAGTAAAGTAGGATTCTTGGTGGGAGCTGTACACGAAGGGGCATATTTATTATGCTGTGTAAAACAAATTTGCTGGAAAAACGGTGTAAAAAGCTGTGTAAAATAAACGCCGTCCGAACGCCAGATTTTACACTATTATTTTACATTAGTTCCGGCAAAAGAAAAAACATGTAAAACAATTAGACTGATTTTGCACCGATTTTTACACGCCAAAGGCTGGCGATGTGTGGCGAATTTTATTGATGTTTTTTACACAGCATAATAAATATGCCCCTAAGATACTCCAAAACCAACTGAAGGGCTGTAGGTTGGGCAAAACTGACAAAGTCCTACTGCTGCCACCTTGCCCTACTGCATCTGTATTCCTTCTAACTGCTAGCCCGAGTGCAAGACAAGTTGCCCCCCAGTTGTATCCCACTAACAGTGGGGTGTGAGAGAATGGGTGAACATTGCAGCTCAGTCACTGCTTGGGCTCCGTGGGCCCCAGATTTGGTCACCAAGCAGCCAAACACCATTGTGCGTTTGGGTCCCAGGCGCTTTTAGTCCCAACCTGCCTCATGTTGCAACCATATTTAAATAAAGGCATTCTGCCTCAGCACAGTAATTACTTTCTGCATAGTATTTGGATTTAATATATTCATTAATTTGAGAGGATATCATCTCAGTCTCAGCTCCTTTTTACTTCTCCCATAGCTCATCTTGTGCCGTAATGTTCCCAGACACTTTAACACCTGCCTTACTTACGCCCTAGTGTGCTAGGGAATGACTTTCACTGCCTCTTACTGGGGGGGCACTCAGTAATTTCTGATCAATCACATGCCCAGATGTGTATGATAGTTTAAAGGAGAAGTAAAGCCTAAAAAAATAATATTTCTAGAAATGCTATATATTATACAGAACTCACAGAGCTTCAGCAGCCCTATAACAGTAATGATCCAGGCTACATATCAATGTACACGTGGGTTACATGTAGCTGCAGCTCCTTATTTTAGTTCTTGCTAGGCCATCTATTGAGTGTCAGTGGCACTGCACATGCTCAGTGTGCTCTGGTGCAAACTAGCCAGCAGGAAATTAGATGAATCTGTCATTGAAACTGATGCTACGGGGATAATCATTACATTCTAATGCAGAATGGACTGGTTTCTATGCTGCCATGTAATATGACTTTGAATTAATTACTAATCAGCCTTGTATTGTGAATTTTATATTGTGTATATGCAGAATATTGTGAGTCAGTCCCTTTAGCTCTCCTTTAATACAGCCCCAGATCACAGCACCTGATAGTCTCTTCATTATAAGGATTTACAAGCAATCACACTTTGCCAATAATCTATACTTGTATTGGCTCTAAATCTGCATGAGAGGGGTTAAATTATTCCCCCTCGGCCAAGCAAAAGAAGTTACGTTTTTTATGCACAGCTCAAGGGCTTCTTTCCATGAGATTTAAAGATTCTGCACAAAAACACCTGTCATTCTCCCAGCAATGTGCCCCGCCCCCCCCGGGTAAATAAGAGCCCCTCACACCGTGTGAGTCCAGCATCCGCAAACATGCCGGGATTGACAGTAAATCAGTGAGACTTGGCAGCTCTGTGATTCGCGCGTAGCGGTGCCCAATACGTGTTCCAAATGCACAAACGCCTGACAGCGGGGCGAGAGATTCAGGCACAGATCAGGCTGTAGGAGCGGCAGGAAACTGCTGATGTGGGCAAATGGCGGCAATGACTGACACTGAGCAAGGGGCTTAGGGAGAAATTTGGGTCAGTACAGAACTGAGATAACTGTGGGATAGTGTGTATAGTAGGGCAGGATGGTGTCAGGGAATGTAACTATGGGATAGTGTGTATAGTAGGGCAGGATGGTGTCAGGGAATGTAACTATGGGATAGTGTGTATAGTAGGGCAGGATGGTGTCAGGGAATGTAACTGTGGGATAGTGTGTATAGTAGGGCAGGATGGTGTCAGGGAATGTAACTATGGGATAGTGTGTATAGTAGGGCAGGATGGTGTCAGGGAATGTAACTGTGGGATAGTGTGTATAGTAGGGCAGGATGGTGTCAGGGAATGTAACTATGGGATAGTGTGTATAGTAGGGCAGGATGGTGTCAGGGAATGTAACTATGAGATAGTGTGTATAGTAGGGCAGGATGGTGTCAGGGCGAGGGAATGTAACTATGGGATAGTGTGTATAGTAGGCAGGATGGTGTCAGGGAGAGGAATGTACTATGGGATAGTGTGTATAGTAGGGCAGGATGGTGTCAGGGAATGTAACTATGAGATAGTGTGTATAGTAGGGCAGGATGGTGTCAGGGCGAGGGAATGTAACTATGGGATAGTGTGTATAGTAGGGCAGGATGGTGTCAGGGAGAGGGAATGTAACTATGGGATAGTGTGTATGGTAGGGCAGGATGGTGTCAGGGAATGTAACTATGGGATAGTGTGTATAGTAGGGCAGGATGGTGTCAGGGAGAGGGAATGTAACTATGGGATAGTGTGTATAGTAGGGCAGGATGGTGTCAGGGAGAGGGAATGTAACTATGGGATAGTGTGTATAGTAGGGCAGGATGGTGTCAGGGATGTAACTATGGGATAGTGTGTATAGTAGGGCAGGATGGTGTCAGGGAATGTAACTGTGGGATAGTGTGTATAGTAGGGCAGGATGGTGTCAGGGAATGTAACTATGGGATAGTGTGTATAGTAGGGCAGGATGGTGTCAGGGAATGTAAACTATGGGATAGTGTGTATAGTAGGGCAGGATGGTGTCAGGGAGAGGGAATGTAACTATGGGATAGTGTGTATAGTAGGGCAGGATGGTGTCAGGGAATGTAACTATGAGATAGTGTGTATAGTAGGGCAGGATGGTGTCAGGGCGAGGGAATGTAACTATGGGATAGTGTGTATAGTAGGGCAGGATGGTGTCAGGGAGAGGGAATGTAACTATGGGATAGTGTGTATGGTAGGGCAGGATGGTGTCAGGGAATGTAACTATGGGATAGTGTGTATAGTAGGGCAGGATGGTGTCAGGGAGAGGGAATGTAACTATGGGATAGTGTGTATAGTAGGGCAGGATGGTGTCAGGGAATGTAACTATGGGATAGTGTGTATAGTAGGGCAGGATGGTGTCAGGGAATGTAACTGTGGGATAGTGTGTATAGTAGGGCAGGATGGTGTCAGGGAATGTAACTATGGGATAGTGTGTATAGTAGGGCAGGATGGTGTCAGGGAATGTAACTATGGGATAGTGTGTATAGTAGGGCAGGATGGTGTCAGGGAATGTAACTATGGGATAGTGTGTATAGTAGGGCAGGATGGTGTCAAGGAGAGGGGATGTAACTATGGGATAGTGTGTATAGTAGGGCAGGATGGTGTCAAGGAGAGGGGATGTAACTATGGGATAGTGTGTATAGTAGGGCAGGATGGTGTCAGGGAATGTAACTATGGGATAGTGTGTATAGTAGGGCAGGATGGTGTCAGGGAATGTAACTATGGGATAGTGTGTATAGTAGGGCAGGATGGTGTCAGGGAATGTAACTATGGGATAGTGTGTATAGTAGGGCAGGATGGTGTCAAGGAGAGGGGATGTAACTATGGGATAGTGTGTATAGTAGGGCAGGGTGGTGTCAGGGAGAGGGGTTGTAACTATGGGATAGTGTGTATAGTAGGGCAGGATGGTGTCAGGAATTGCTTTATTTGTTTATATGTAATGTGGGAATGTGTGTATAGTAAGGCAGAGGGTGTCAATGGATCTGTGTTGCCTTCTGTTGCTGCTAAACTGCAACTCCCAAATCTTACCAGGATTCTAGTGCCTGTAGTTTAATGCGAGCTGGAGAGCTGGGTTAGATTATTAATAATTAGACCCTGCATGGGATATTTCATAGGATCTTACCCCCTGGACCACATTGACACTAGGCACAGCACTTCCAGCACCACTTTAGCTGTAGCTGAATTACACCTTACAGCATCCCACATGTAGCCACTGGCAATGCTGGCTTAGACTTGACTATTGCCTATTCCGGGGAAGTCTCCTAAAGGATCTATACTATCTGTGCCAGTGATGATTCCATATAATCCCCCCTGGCTCTCTTCATTCACATAAACCTGCGGGCAGTAATGCAGCTCTCTCTTCCCCACTGCTCAGCATCTCATTGATTTTATTACTGTTTGTAGCCCTCCCAGCCCTCTGCCTTGTCTCACACACCACTAACACACTGAATACCAGATCCAACAGATTCATTGTGATTGGCTGGCAGAGCTGAGCTAGCCGTACACTAGCACAGAATGCTGGGAGTTGCAGTCAAAAGCATCTGCAGTGCCACCAATTTCAGTGCAGTGTATTCCCAATACCAGAGCTGTACCGCTGGGGATCGGCAGGGTAGATGTGGTCCCCAAACAATTATTCATACTACTTAATATGTATTATCTAAGGTTCCCTTTAACAGGACAGAATGGGCAGAGCCTCATTTTCAAATAAAATATGGCTGAAAACATAACTATAGAAACAAACTAGCCCTTTAAAAACGGTGGAAAGCTGTGGATGGCTAGTTCAACTTTTCAATTGGTCTGCATTTTTTTTTAATTCATTTTTTTATTTTATTTTTTATTAAGTTAATTATTTGCCTTCTTCTTCTGCCTCTTTCCAGCTTTCAAATGGGGGTCACTGACCCCGGCAGCCAAAAAACGATTGCTCTGTGAGGCTACCATTTTATTGTTGATTTTAATAACATATTCTTCTATTCAGGTCCTCTTCTATTCATTTTCCAGTCTATCATTCAAACTACTCCCTGGTTGCTAAGGTGATTTAGATCCTAGCAACCAGATAGCTGCTGAAACACCAAACTGGAATGCTGCTCAACAAACAGTTCCTCCTGATAGGCCAACAGACTGTGAAACATTGAGTGTGCTGCTGAGGACTCTGGGAGCTCCCGTCAATAGGAGGGCAAGCTGATATCTCTTTAATACTCATCAGAAACAAAGGGTGCCTACATAGGGCTAAATTGTGACGTACCCTATAAGTATTATGAACATGAAGGCTGGGGGCACTTGAGCCTGGAGACGCTAATGCATCTTATCTCCCCGCTTGTTAAGATGTCTCATTAGAGAGCGGCTGTCTGATGTTCAGGCGTAAGATACACAAACTGCTGCGAATCAAATCTCTTTGAAAAAGATCTGGCAGCGTTCATTCTCGGCCCGGCTCTATTCCCACTCCTCCCCTGCTGGGCCCAATGTCCCAAATTTCACTTGAGGCGCTGCTGCTGCTTAATCTTCCCCCAATACACATGATGTCCCAGCAGCTCTCCCTACTTAATGCCACGCTGGCCTCGTTACTCTGGTTGGGTTAAAGCTTATTACAGGACCAAAACCACCGCCACTAGGAAAAAACTGTGTATTTGCTTCTAAAGTAGCTGCTGTGTAGCCATGGGGACCGTCATTCAAGTTAAACAGGGCAATAGGGCCCACTTTACACAGCAGATAACAGATAAACTGTGCAGCATACAATGGGTTTAGTTCTTACACAAGGAGATAACCTGGGGTCAAATTCATTCAGGACTGCAAAATGAAAACCCTTCTTATATACAGTAAAAGAGGACATAGTTTATTTGCAGCTGCTGGATGCACAGATCCACATTTTAAATAAAAAAAAAATTATTGGAACTTTAAACAGTTTTTAAGACCTTTGGTTGAAGGGCAACTAATTAGATTAGACTGTAGCGATGGCGGCTCCAAAGCTGCCAGTAAATTCATTAAATTCATTGTGAAACGCTACCCTTTTCAGTCAGCAGTTCCGCACAGTGAGAAGGGATGCCTGTGTGTGCCA
This sequence comes from Xenopus tropicalis, assembly GCF_000004195.4. Taxonomy (NCBI): domain Eukaryota; kingdom Metazoa; phylum Chordata; class Amphibia; order Anura; family Pipidae; genus Xenopus; species Xenopus tropicalis. Next base: position 139,269,103 of record NC_030680.2, read on the forward strand.
TACTCTGACTGGCCTATGCTGCCTGTGTGTGCCATATTCTGCCTGCCCTATGCTGCCTGTGTGCCATACTCTGCCTGTCCTATGCTGCCTGTGTGTGCCATACTCTGCCTGCCCTATGCTGCCTGTGTGCCATACTCTGCCTGACCTATGCTGCCTGTGTGTGCCATACTCTGCCTGGCCTATGCTGCCTGTGTGTGCCATATTCTGCCTGCCCTATGCTGCCTGTGTGCCATACTCTGCCTGCCCTATGCTGCCTGTGTGTGCCATACTCTGCCTCCTATGCTGCCTGTGTGTGCCATACTCTGCCTGCCCTATGCTGCCTGTGTGTGCCATATTCTGCCTGCCCTATGCTGCCTGTGTCCTGTGTGTGCCATACACTGCCTGCCCTATGCTGCCTGTGTGTGCCATACACTGCCTGCCCTATGCTGCCTGTGTGTGCCATATTCTGCCTGCTTTACCCTGCCTGTGTGTGCCATATTCTGCCTGCCCTATGCTGCCTGTGTGTGCCATACTCTGCCTACCCTATGCGCCCTGTGCTGCCTGTGGGAGGTGAATATAGCATGGGCATTTGAAAATAATAGACAATTTTTGGTATATTTTTGTGTGCTACCACCATTAATGTGGTTACTGTCTTAAAACTATTGTGATACATGGGTGTGGTTTCCACTGGCTTCCATTATCAGCCTTCCAACACGTAGGTTAGAAAAATTCTGTCCCTCAGTACCCCAGAAGTGGGACAGCACAGCTGTAGAGCATGCTTCCATCCTCCTATATGCCTCTCCCAACTTTGTTCTAACCCCGCCCATGTCTGTTTATGCCCCACCCTGACTAATCCATCACTGTCCCTTCAACAACCAACTCTTAACTTGCCCCATAGGCTCAAAATAACAACAATATAGAGGCCAACTGCTTCATATTAATATATATTTATCATTTCTCCAATGGAAAGCTTTCCTTCCTACAAAAAAAATTCACCCACCACCCATGCCTTGCCACTCAAATTAATCTACCTGTCCAAGCTGCAAATCATAAAGCCTTTATATAACTGTTGCCCAACCTGTTGTCCTTTATCTGCTGTGGAAGTACATTTCTCAGGGCCGACAAAGAGCCTAAAACTCCAATACCTTGCAAGTTATACGGCAACCGTATGCCCTAAAATCCTTTTGTGCGGCTTTAGTTTCAATTTAAACAAATCTCTGACTGAGCTCAGGTAAATCATTTATAGGGTCACTCATTAATACGTAACCTCCTGTGCTCAAATACCAATTTCCTAGCCTCTGCTCTGTTAGACAAAAAGGTGGTAGCCCAGAACTACTTCCTGCCAATTAATCTTCTAAACTGACAGATCTGATTGGGATAATAACACATATGGTAGGGCAATCAAGCTAGATATTAGTGGTGTAACTGCCATACAACAGACATGGGGGACCCAGGTGGGTCGGCAGTAAGGTTCCATCTGGCACCCATGTCTTTTTGGGTCAGGGCTGCCATTGAGCATATCAGGGCCTTAGCACGTGATGCACCATGGTTCCTGGTCCCCCCCTTACCTGCCTGGGCCCCTGGTGGGACTCCTGCTTGTCCCCCAATAATGGCCCTTCCTGTTTCTCTTTCCCTAACTCAAATGATCATGTAAGTGCCATATAAAGACCAACACTGGGACCATCCCCGCTGGAGATTCACTTGAAGACTAATAAAAGCTGAGGCACGGGAAACAACCCCGCGTTATTTTTAAAATCTCTTTTATGACAGCAGCCTGGATCCAGCCCTATTAGTAGTGCAATTAAAAATGAAAGGCAATTAGGGGAAACTGTACGCTAGCAGCAGTTCTCCTTTAAGTTCACTTGAGAAGCCGGAGCCGCACTTTGGTTCCCATCTCCGGAGCTGAATGAGCGGCTGTTAAAGTGTAATCCGCTCCCTTGTGTACCAGCCAAAGGTTCTGCAAGCTGCAAAGCAACCGGGCGTGAAAGCCTCTCTATATAAAGGCTTTGTCTCCCTCGGGACGGGAATGTGACAAATAGCAGCCTATGGCCAAGGTGTAAAGGCGAGCCCAACCCAGTACATTTTATCCATACAAATTGAAGCAAGCAGTATGACAGCTCACACAAACAGATAAACACAACTGTGCCCATTTATAATAAAAATACCCTGCCACTGGTAATGAATGAGGTATACTTTCCCTTTAATATTAGGAAACAATAAGAATGACTTTTTTTTACAGAAATGGGAATAAACATGGCACCACCAGTGACACCAGTGCTTCACCAATCACAATGAGCCCATGAACATGCTGATTAATTCAGTTATTGAGCAGTCACAGATTGAGTTGTGGATAACGGTGAAGACACATGGAGCTACTTATTAGCAGCTATGAAACACCAGAAAATACCCTGCCATAGACCATACTAAGAATTGTCTTTGCTAAAACACACATTACAATTATCAGTATTGTCTAATTTTGTAGCAGTGACAAGTAGCTGCTACTGGTAGCTCCATGTGTCTTCACCCAAGGCAGTTGCAGGTTGTGCTGGGTAGTGGGTCCGAGCAGGTTAAGGGTTGTGAGTTTGAGTTGCGGGCTGCAGGTCCGGGTTTCAAAAACTGGTTCCGCGCAGGACTTTGTATCAGAGTTTGTATGTTCTACCTGTGCTTGTGTTGGTTTCCTATCAAAAACATAAGCACAACCTGACCATAGTGTGTGTAAATGTAATAAGAACCTTAGATTGAAAGCTCTACTGGGTCAGTAACCAGGCCCGGACTGGCAATCTGTGGGTCTGGCATATGCCAGAGGGGCTGCTGTAAGATGCCATAGACACTCACTATTTATTGGGTCGGTGGGCGGCTGTTTGGGCCTCTGTGTATTTGAATTGCCAGGACCTATTTTGAGTCCAAGTCCTGACCTGGCAGGAACTAATTGGAATGTGATAGGGACCTTAGATTGTTTTACTGGGACAGGGACTGGTAAAAATGATGTATAATCTCTGTAAAGCACTCTGGAATATGTTGGTGCTATATAAAGGATATTAATCATTTTTTGTATTACAAGGAACTCATACTAGAGACAATAAAAGACTAAAAGAGCACATAGTACTTAAGCCCATGTCAATATGGGTGCTGGGAGCTTCCCATTCCTGGTTTATAGGGTACAGACCCTCCCCCTGTACTAGAAGGCTGGGGTACAAAGACAATATGTTACTATGGCAAAACCAAAGGCTTGTTCGGCTCTGAACCGCACAGCTCCATGTGGGCAGTAAAAAAAAAAAAAAAGATTATTTGAACTAATTAGGGTCTCATCAATCTTCCCCAGAGATTCAATTTGAAATTCCAAAAAAGAAAGAGGAAAGAACGGTATTATCCGACATGTCTTTATTCCAGCCGGCGAACTAGTCAAACAGAAGAGGGAATGAGTTTGCCCCCCGCAGAGGTATAGAGCAGCAAGCGCAGCGCTCCCGCGGACGTGGGCTCCTAATGGAGGAAAATTACAGGCACCGAGCCGAGCAAATAGTTCCTAGCAATCACATCTTGCACTAAAAGGAAAATGACAGAAGGTATTTTACTTCTGCACAAAAGAAGCCCCTGTCTAAGCTTTCCCATTAAAATAAATATATAAATATTAGCACTCATTTAGCCTGCAAACGACATGATGTAATGAGCTCTGTGGCCCGGGCGCAAATCTGTGCTACTCTTACAGGGGTGCTGTCACCCAAACATAAACACCCAACTAATGCCTGAAGGTAATGGGCCACTGCTAGAGATGGGAGCTTTGTTGGGGGGGGGGGGGGGAATAACTCGCTGTTCTTTCCTAAAACTCCTTAGTTTTGCTAGAACATGGGAGTGTCACTTCTGGAACAAATATGCCTCCAAGGGTTTTCTGCCCCCCCCCCCCTCAAAACACCAATGGATTTTCTACAGCATGGAGGTACTATAAGTTGGCACTGTATTTATCCTACTTTGCAATCCAGGGGTATTATACATGAAACTGGCACTGTATTTACACTGCCGTGTGTTATGGGGCACTATATATGGAATAGTCACTGTATTTACCCTGCCATGTGATCTGGGGGCATTATATATGAAATTGGCACTGTATTTACCCTGCCATGTGTTCTGGGGGCATTTTATATGGAATTGGCACTGTATTTATCCTGCCATGTGTTCTGGTGGCATTGTATATGAAATTGGCACTGTATTTACCCTGCCATGTGATCTGGGGGCATTATATATATAATTGGCACTGTAATAATCCTGCCGTGCATACATAGAGCTGTCACTGCTTTTACACTGCCATGTGTTCTGGGGGCATTATATATGTCATAGGCACTTTATCTTGTATATACATATTTGAAATATATAAAAGTGGCACTGTATTTTATATTATGCATGAAACTGAGACTGTATTTATACTACCTGCTACCATGTGTGGAACATTATATATGGAAGTGGCACTGTATTTGTCTTGCCATGTGTTCTATGAGCATTATATATAGAATTGGCACTGTATTTATCCTTCCGTGTGTTCCGGGGGCATTATATATGGGATTGCCACTGTTTTTATCCTTCTGTGTGTTTTCTGGGGCATTATATATGGAATTGGCACAGTATTTATCCTGCCTTGTGTTCTGGGGGCATTATATATGGAATTGGCACTGTATTTATACTGACATGTGTTCTGGGGGCATTATATATGGCATTGGCACTGTATTTATACTGCCATGTGTTCTGGGGGCATTATATATGGAATTGGCAATTTATTTATACTGCCATGTGTTCTGGGGGCATTATATATGGAATTGGCACTGTATTTATACTGCCATGTGTTCTGGGGGCATTATATATGGAATTGGCAATTTATTTTTACTGCCATGTGTTCTGGGGTCATTATATATGGAATTGGCACTGTATTTATACTGCCATGTGTTCTGGGGGCATTATATATGGAATTGGCAATTTATTTATACTGCCATGTGTTCTGGGGGCATTATATATGGAATTGGCACTGTATTTATACTGCCATGTGTTCTGGGGGCATTATATATGGAATTGGCATGGTATTTATCCTGCTGTGTGTTCTGGTCTAGAAACCTATATGGTGGGGGGCCTCATAAATAAAACTGATGTATTTACTACCATGTTTTCTGGGGGCATTACATATGGAACGGCCACTGTGTTTATTCGCCACATGTCACAGGATGCATGAAATAGACACTGTATTTATCTTTTGACAGTTTCCTGTTACATAGGAGTTGGCGCCTACAAGGAAACTGTAAGGAAAGGAGAGGTGTCCTCTTGCAGTCACTTCCCACCTGGCCTGCGCTCACACACACACATCTGATGTGCAGAGAGACTGCACTCAGCTTCATATAGGACCAACCTGACTCACCTTCTGTCTTGCATAAGGCTCCATTGTTCTTACTTTAACCCAAAACCTGCCCTATGTCCCCTTTAGGCCAAGTAGCAAAGTCCTCCAATAGCAGTTTCTGGAAACCCCACTGATAGATAGATACAGGTGAATGGCCGGATCTGTTATACATCTAATTGGCGTGAAATCCGGGGCACTTACCATTTGTCCTTAATGCAGGGATTAGAAACTGCTCTTGCCTTTCATCCGTCTTTGGGCTGTGCGCACCTGAAACACACAAAGAGAGAATATGATTTTGTGGGCGCTTCCACTGTTCTTCCAACATAGAATGTTTCTGGGGATTAATGGGATTTGTAGTTTAACAGCAGCAAGTTCAGGGATTCAGCTTGCATAGCCAGAGATGCCAACACCGACCTGAAGGGATCCAGGTGTCTCTTAGCTCTGCCCCTGTCTCCTCCCCCTGTTATGTATGCCCTGTCCAAAACAAATTGAAACATGTGGTGTAGTAACTTCATTTACCAGACGATGGCGATGTCCAAGTTACAGGACAGGGCAGTTATTCTAAGGCTGTTGCAGGGGGGGTCAGGGATAATCAAAATGCATAATGGCTGCAAAACCACCACCACCAGTACCTTCAGCAGGTCTCCTACCAAACACTGTAGTCCCCAGGGCCATATCCGGCCCCTTAATTAACCCAAAGTGGGTAGCAGTGGTGCATCTCTGCCCCTGCCCTCATATATAATTCCTTTCTAATACAAAAGTTCCCAAGTTTCCATGGGTCAGGTGACATCACTAAGCCACTCTGATCACTGATGACATCATTAAGCCCCATTTATAAGAATATAATTTCCAGGTAACTCATGGCTCCTGTGTATTATAATAGCTGTGCTTATTACGGGGGTTTCTGAGGCGCTGGTTTCGCGTGCGGCACACAATACGCTGACAGCGGTCCCTAATCCCCAGAGATGAGATGCTGAAAGGCTCTTTGTTACATTCGTTTGCTTTCACATCCTTCTCATAATATGAAATTCCTCTTGCCTTTATTCCTTATTATATATCAGGGAGGGTGACAGCACATATTGTATACATATATTTATCTTCCCAAGTATGTTTTCCCACTCTATTCCATTTTGCTCCAGCTATGAATTTAACCCTTTACGCACTGGCACAAATCTAGATAGAATCTACGATGCCGGCACTAAACTGTCGTTGCTTTAACACGGGCGATTGTATGTTTCTGGGTATCGCTTTGATTTATGTTGTGTTTATCGACCATGGATAGATCTCACAGAGCCCACACATAATGGGTTAAAGTTTAAAACTTTATGCTGGGGGAATGATGGGATTTGTAGTTTCTAGATATCTCTCTCTCTCTCTCTCTCTCTGAAATCCCTGTTTGATACCAGTTTGATATATTAGGGATCTTTTACAAAGACAAGTAGTACCTAAAGGCACTTATATGGGCACAAAACAGAGAGCCACCAGGCTAGAAGAGTTGCCACAAGGTTAGTGTTTCACTGATTAGTACTTGCGTGTGCCCAATGCCCAATGCCCTCTGCCATCTCCCCCCTCTAATCCTGCCCTACCCACCAAATCCATGCCCAACCTGTCCAAGCTCTGCCCCTTCATGCCCCGTACAAGTCTCATATCTGGATGCAACAGAACCCTGGCGTTACCAATAGGCTCCACGGTCCCTTAGTGGCTTCCATCCACAGAGGCAACTAACTTGTGTCCAGCGAATGGAACACTAATAGACTAATGCATTCATATTGGCGCATCACATATAAGTTACAGGAGTTGCGACCTAGTAGCGGCCTACAATGATGATGGGATTCTGGGGGGAAAAAACACCACATCATGGGTGATTTCCTGCTTTGCTATGTGTTCCAAAAATTAGCTATAACGTGGCCCTTAAACATGTAGGGGCTCATTTACTAACCATCGATTTTGTATTTTAAACACGTTTCAGATGCAGACGCAGCAAAAAAAAAACGACAATGAAAAGACAGTTACAGAGATGCTAACAGGCTCGGACTGGCCCACCGGGATACCCGGTGGGCCCCGACCTTGGTGGGCCCCTGGCCCCACTACCGCTGCAGATAAGGCACCCCACGCAATCACCAAACCTTTCAGGGCCCTGGCCCTACGCTCCCACTTCCGCGTCTGCTGCAAGCCTGTCTCCCAATGCGCGATGACGTCACTTGCGTGCGTCCTTTGCGCTGGAGACAGGCGCTGGTGAGGGAGTGAGGGAGCAGCTGCTGGCTTGGAGTACTCTGAAGGAGAAGGACTTCTGCTTGCTACAGGCAGGACAGGGAAGACCGGGCCTTGTGATTTCTTTGTGCAGTTCTGAAAAAGTGGATTTCTTGCTGCTGGTTTGATTTGGTGAGTTAACATGTTGGGGGGGGGGATATATTGGATTTCTTGCTGCTGGTTTGATTTGGTGAGTTAACATGTTGGGGGGGGGGGATATATTGGATTTCTTGCTGCTGGTTTGATTTGGTGAGTTAACATGTTGGGGGGGGGATATTTTGGATTTCTTGCTGCTGCTGGTTTGATTTGGTGAGTTAACATGTTGGGGGGGGATATTTTGGATTTCTTGCTGCTGCTGGTTTGATTTGGTGAGTTAACATGCTGGGGGGGGATATTTTGGATTTCTTGCTGCTGCTGCTCCTTTGGTGAGTTAACATGCTGGGGGGGGGATATCTTGGATCAGGGTCGGACCCGACCCTTGCAGCGCTCCCTGCGAGGGGGGTTGGGGGGCCCCTGCGGGGGGGTTAGGGGACGCGTCTGGCTGGGGGCACCTGCAGGGCCCCTGGGACAGGAGTCCTGGTGGGCCCTTCACCCCCCAGTCCGACCCTGGATGCTAATGATATGTGCCTTAAAAAAGGACCATCAGTAAACTGCCAAGCAGTTTTCTGTTACTATATATATTAATTTATAATGGGCATTAGGATAATGTACCATGGAGCGATGGATATTTCTCTGCTACTGCGGGTGACTATCTGCTCCCAAATGCCTTTCCTCCAAGACCAGGAATCACCAGTGGAAAGGCATCACTTTAGTTTTCCGAAGTCACGCAAAGTGTAAATAGCAGAGATCTATCGCAGGCGGCTAAATTGCTCTGTGGGATATTAACCTTAGATAGAATCTGTGCCACTGTGACAGAATGCTCTGTTATACAGATAGCTAGAATCTCAGCCATAAAGCAGGGCAGGACTGCTGCTTACAATGGGAGGGATCAGATAGGATCTGTGCCACTGTGACAGAATGCTCTGTTATACAGATAGCTAGAATCTCAGCCATAAAGCAGGGCAGGACTGCTGCTTACAATGGGGGGGATCAGATAGGATCTGTGCCACTGAGACAGAATGCTCTGTTATACAGATAGCTAGAATCTCAGCCATAAAGCAGGGCAGGACTGCTGCTTACAATGGGGGGGATCAGATAGGATCTGTGCCACTGAGACAGAATGCTCTGTTATACAGATAGCTAGAATCTCAGCCATAAAGCAGGGCAGGACTGCTGCTTACAATGGGGGGGTCAGATAGGATCTGTGCCACTGTGACAGAATGCTCTGTTATACAGATAGCTAGAATCTCAGCCATAAAGCAGGGCAGGACTGCTGCTTACAATGGGGGGGGGGGGGGGGTCAGATAGGATCTGTGCCACTGTGACAGAATGCTCTGTTATACAGATAGCTAGAATCTCAGCCATAAAGCAGGGCAGGACTGCTGCTTACAATGGGGGGATCAGATAGGATCTGTGCGACTGTGACAGAATGCTCTGTTATACAGATAGCTAGAATCTCAGCCATAAAGCAGGGCAGGACTGCTGCTTACAATGGGGGGATCAGATAGGATCTGTGCGACTGTGACAGAATGCTCTCTTATTTATTTCGTAACATTGTGTCTCTTTAACCACAATAAAGCCTGTATCCACAAGTTTGCCGGAGAGGGTCTGGGTCTGTGTTGTCGGGTAAAAGAAGTCAAATCAGCTTAGTGCCTAATCAGAGTGATGAGCGCTTTATCACCCTCCAACATCTGTATAAAGTGCTGCGGGCCATTAGCGAGGCCGCTAGGGACCGGAGAGTTCCCAGGCTTTAATAAATGGTAATTTCATTATGTTGGAAGCCAGGCTCAATTATAAAATGGACAGCGAAGGCCAAAGGCTGGCGTGTAACATGCAGGGGCCTGATTTACAGTATGGAGGAGATGGGGCAAGGTCGAAGGATAATTTAATAAGTGCAAAGCGCAGGTGGAAGGGAGTCTTGTAAAGCAAAACGCGTGGTGTTGTTAGGCTGGCCGTGTCTATTGAACGCAGGGCGAATGTATTGACATCTTTTAATTGCATGAAAGGGAATGCTCAGAGCTGAGTACTCTCCTGAGGCCGGGGGTGTAGGAATGCAGGACCGAGTTAGTGCAAAAACAGTGCATCCAAATGCACCAAAATATTATTTTTTTTCATCTTGGAGAGATGGCACACTCTAGAAGAGAATCAGAGAAGATCAGTGATTTCAACCTGGGCGAGGAGAGTCCCAGAATCCCAGAATCCACCACCTCACAGTGGAACAGGTCCGACGCTACTTTGTGATGATATTTAGGCCTTACTCACTAAGAAGCACTGCAGCATAACTTTCACCCCTTAAAAGAATATTTACCCCCCCAGTGCAACCAAGAGGCTCTTACTGTATGCCCCACACAGATGGGAGCTGCTCAAGGCTCACTTTGGCTTTATAACTGTCCACAGTACATCATTCATTACTGGGAAACACACAGAGATGCCAGGCTGGATCCGAAATGCTCAGGGTGCACCTTGGCTTTGTCTGCCCCACCCCCAGCCACACCCCTGTTCCACCCTATCCCCCCCCCTGTTCCACCCTACCCCCCCCGTTCCACCCCTTCCCCCCCCTGTTCCACCCCATCCCCCCCCCCTGTTCCACCCCATCCCCGCCCCTGTTCCACCCCATCCCCACCCCTGTTCCACCCCATCCCCACCCCTGTTCCACCCCATCCCCATCCTATCCCCACCCCTGTTCCACCCCATCCCCACCCCTGTTCCACCCCATCCCCATCCTATCCACACCCCTGTTCCACCCCATCCCCACCCCTGTTCCACCCCATCCCCATCCTATCCCCACCCCTGTTCCACCCCATCCCCACCCCTGTTCCACCCCATCCCCCCCCCCTGTTCCACCCCACCCCCATCCTATCCCCACCCCTGTTCCACCCTATCCCCCACCCCTGTTCCACCCTATCCCCCACCCTGTTCCACCCTATCCCCACCCCTGTTCCACCCCATCCACATCCTATCCCCACCCCTGTTCCACCCTATCCCCCCCCCGTTCCACCCTATCCCCACCCCGTTCCACCCCATCCCCATCCTATCCCCCCCCCTGTTCCACCCTATCCCCACCCCTGTTCCACCCTATCCCCACCCCTGTTCCACCCTATCCCCCCCCCGTTCCACCCTATCCCCACCCCCGTTCCACCCTATCCCCCCCCCGTTCCACCCTATCCCCCCCCCCCCGTTCCACCCTATCCCCCCCCCCGTTCCACCCTATCCCCCCCCCGTTCCACCCTATCCCCCCCCGTTCCACCCTATCCCCCCCCCGTTCCACCCTATCCCCCCCCCCGTTCCACCCTATCCCCCCCCCCGTTCCACCCTATCCCCCCCCCGTTCCACCCTATCCCCACCCCATTCCACCCTATCCCCACCCCTGTTCCACCCCATCCCCATCCTATCCCCCCCTGTTCCACCCTATCCCCACCCCTGTTCCACCCTATCCCCACCCCTGTTCCACCCTATCTCCCCCCCCCGTTCCACCCTATCCCCACCCCTGTTCCACCCTATCTCCCCCCCCCGTTCCACCCTATCCCCACCCCCGTTCCACCCTATCCCCACCCCTGTTCCACCTAGGTCCTGCCCCCGGATCATGCTATCCAGGTGAGGGGCCTGTATCCCAAAAAATACAGGTCAGCTGACATGCTTGCACACAGACACTGGTCAAATTTTAGGTTATTCAATCGACAGGTCCAGGAACCAAACGGTCAGATGGCAAAACTGCACCAAACCAACCCAATTGCTCATCATAAGCTGCTGCCTCTTTCAAGTTTTAAGGGCAAATGGGGGGGTACTGGCAAAATGGCCAATGGGATCACAGGATGGTCAATGAGGAATGCAACATGGAAGCTTCCTGTCACATGTACAGATTCAAATATGCAGAACCCTGGATAAGATATTAATGAAACATAAAGTATATAAATCTCAGCCTCCAATGCTTATATAATAGAGATTTAAAAGCCATTTCTATTCTATTTATAGCTATTGTATCTGTATGTACTATTTACTCTAAGCCCCCCACCCACATATATTTAATGACCTGACGTAATGTGTCCCAATTATGATGGCTAATGCAGAAAACAAATTGAAGTTACCCTTTAATCTCAGAAATGGCTTATCATTTCCCTGTACCCTGCTATTTGCCATTTCTGGGATTAAGCTTCTCTTTCATGTTCCATGTACATTATGATATTAGCAGGGGGAGAGGGGGAAATGTAGCGGATTAAACCCAACTGCATACATGCCTGGGATATTTAAGGGGTAGTTTGCCTTTAAATGATGTGGACAGTAATATTCTGAGACAATTTGCAATAGGTCTTCATTTGGTATTTTTCAAGGATTTTGAATTAATTAGATTTTTATTCAGCAGCTCGCCAGTTTGCAATTTCAGCAACTACCTGGTTGCTAGGATCCAATTTACCCTAGCAACCAATAAACAATGTAATTGGTGCCTCACAGCGCACCTGTTTTTTTGTTTTCCAGTCTCACTGACCCCAATGTGAAAGCAGGAAAGTCAGAAGAATGATTAGAAAAATATAAAAAAGTGACAAATAAAGACCAACTGAGAAGTTGCTAAGAACAGGACATTCAATAATATACTAAACATTGACTTAAAGTGGAAGTATCCCTTTAAAGGAAAACTATACTCCCAGAATGAATACTGTCATGGGAAAAAGTTTTTTTCAAACCGCATCAGTTAATAGAGCTGTAATCTGTTTTTCCCATGGGGCTAGCCATATTCTTCATTTCCCAGGGTGCCACAGCCATGTGACCTGTGCTCTGATAAACTTCAGTCACACTTTACTGCTACGCTGCAAGTTCCCACACTAAACTTGTGCCTGTACATAACCCCTCATACATCGTACGCAGAGCTGTCTCTAGAGGGCTCACTTCCCATTATATATAAGCTGTAGGGCAAGATGGCAACAACTTCATATTGGATTTACCCAACCTGCAGGCTTTCAGTTGTTGCTTAAGTTTGGATTTTCCTACTCTATATAAATAATCAGGGGGCCCCACAAAATCTTTTTATACTCTAATTCTGCACAAGTAAAGGTGGGCCTGGCCCCGACCCCCATATCCCCCCACTTTACATTACGCACTAGCAACAGGAATCTAAGAATGGTGCCAATGCCCCACAGCTGGAGTGGCCAAGCTCTCCCCAGAATTCACGCCCTGCACTTGCCTCTTGCATTCTGATCAGGGTTTATTCTCTCTGCTTCTGCCTGCGGGAGAGTTGTCGGGACGGCAGTGGGAACTGAGAGCCAGGACAAAAATAAATGAACAGGGAGGGGCACTAAAGTGGGACTCGGCCAAAGTGCCGCAGCCTATGACTGCCCGAGGCTGGTTATATGTGGCATATGATACCTCTCTCAGCCTCACACACGCTGGGACTAACCATATAGTGATGCCCACACCTCATGGAGACATCACTCACACTTTGCACTATGATAGGTATTGGGGTTTTGCCCCCTTAAGCCTATACTAGGAAACAAACTGAGAAAAAGAAGGGCTGATTGCTCTAAGTACCCCAAGGCTTCCTCTAGTTATTAGAAGCACTGTGCGACAAAATGAACCCTTAAAAGTCCCTCTCCCTGTAGGTTTCTTGATAGTGTGTTTTAGGGTGGGACAGGGAGATCCCGCAGTAGCAGAGGGGACCCCCTGGGGAAACAATTGTTGCAGTAAGAATGATACAGGACTCCTTGAACCCACTGGCAGCCATAAGTCTTAAGGGCTGAATCTAGCTGTTTCGACAGCTTATCGGACTGTGTATGGGCACTAATGACGGGCCTGCCCGACTGACATCTGACCTGAAATCAGATATCGATCAGGCAGGTTTAAAAATTAGTCGGATGCGGTCCCCGAACCAACGGATGCCTATACCTGTCATTCCATTTGGCCAAACGACCGAATTAGCCCGATATCGCCCACCATTAGGTGGGGATATCGGTAGAAGATCCGCACGCTTGGCATGTATGGGCACCTTTAGGCATCCTGTAGGAAGTGACATTTTGTAGTCATCACCTTAGCAGTAAAAGCACCAGCAACTCTCTAGTAGCTCCTTTATAAAGACTGGGGAAGGAAAGTCGGGTAGATCTTTTGGCTACGGCCACAGATGGCTCGGTCTACGTTTATTAGCCCTTACGTTCCTACACCTGTGCCTGCACCTATAGCCACTGCATCAACCCCAGTGCTGGCACACAGGGCAGATTTTGGCAACAAAATGTAAACTTGCACATTTTAGCACCAAAATCAACTCCATGTGCCTGCACCCTGACTGATTCAGTGGATCCGGGTGCAGGTACAGAGGTAGGGGAGGATTCTCAGCCTGCATTTGCCACACATGTGCCAACCATGCATTCAATTTGTACCAACAAGAACAGTGAGCTGGGTTAGCACCCCCTGATGGCATCATACACTCCCTGTTAGTGAAGGCCAATGCATTAGTGGTGCAGGACTTGTGCAGGGGGATCGCATTTACTGATGGGAGGAGGCTGATTTATGCACCAACGTACATGGGTGCACCACTTTGTATGCTGGAATCGTCCCAAGCTCAGATACAGTTGCTGGTAAATACACAGCTCACGTTTATTTCTAAGGCCCACTGCTGGGCTATTTAAGAATGTTATCAAATTGGAATATATAATACCCTTAGTACTTATAAACTATATTTCTATGAAAATGGTTTATTTGTATAAAGCAGGGTTTCACAGTTGTTTTATGCAATAGATTTTTAAGGAGACCTACATTGTTTGGGGGCATAGTTTTCCTTTAATAGGCACCCTGGCAGTAATGTGACAGGACTAAATGGCTACCCACAGAAGCAGGATTTATTTTTTGTTATTGAATTTGAGACATTTAATGGTTTATTAGAATGCTCCCTCGGGCTTACAGTTCCCTTTTGTTCTGCAAGTGACTCAATCATGCGGCTTTGCAAATTGGGGTCAGCGTGTAAAGCTAACAATGTGCTGAAAGATCCAGTCGTTTGATGAGGTGGTCAACAAGCAGACTTTTGCCCACATTTGGGCTGCCCAGGTGCCCAAAAATGAAACCATGGGTGTATTGTGCAGACCCGTCAGGAGAAGGAAGCTTCCTGATGCAGTCCTTAACCAACAGGAGTTGCATTCCCGTACATATGTAGCCAGTAAGTTGGACAACAGAGTCCTGGATTGGGCCAGGTACCCAGAATCTACTTCATGTCCCCACTGTGCGGGTAACCCACGGGTACCCAACCTGCTGCAATGTGGAAACAATTGGTGCGTGACGCTTACTGCAGGCAAGGGTTGGGTGGGCTTGTGTGAGTGGGGGTCCGGCTTAGGGTAAGTGGGAACAGGTTGGGTGTGGATCTGAAAAAACAGACCCACGCAATCTGGACAAGTCAAATGGCTGAGCTAGAAGGCAGCCCACGGCCAACTTTACACAGGTCACAAGTCTACATTCAGTCCAATCCTTTTCCCATCATAAGCCGGCCATACACATAACGATGATATCATACGAAACCTCGTTTGTACGATATTCGGTGCGTGTATAGAGGCTCGACGAAGCGACCGATATCGCAAAAGGCTGTGGATATTGGTCTACTTGTCGATAGGCCAGGTTAAAAGATTTTGATTGGGCACCATTAAAGGCGCCAGAGCAGGGCTGAATTGGCAGAAGGAGGTAGAATTTCTATTGTTTCTACCTCTGTATCCGACGATTCAGCCCTGAACCTCAGTGGAGGGTGGGAACGATCAAAATTGCTACGTGTGTGGCCATTTTAGACTAGGTGAGGGGGTGTAAATCAGGGCGACTGGTGATTTGGCAACTCTGTATTTTCAATATGTGGCTGGCTGCACCTACAGATCCACTTTGATGGAGAAGCCATCACACAAGAAGATATTTGCCCCAATATGGCCAATCAAATTGGGCAGATCTGATTGTTTGGCCCCAGGGCCAGTAAACAAATTATACCATAGGCCTATAGACACCCATCATTAGTGGACCACATTAATGAGCCAATGCCATTTATAACATAATTATGCAAACTATGCAATATGGTTTCCAAGACAGAATAACCCAAATGTAAAGGGGTTGTTTAACTTTTCATTAACTTTTAGTATGATGCAGAGAGTGCTCTTCTGAGGCAATTTGCAATGTCCTAATTTTTTATTTTTTGCATTTTTTAATCATATAGCTTATTGTGTTTTCCAGTTGGGAATTTCGGCAGCTATATGGTTGCTAGGGTCCAAATTAGCTTAGCAACCAGGCAGTGATTTGAAAGAGAGACAGAAATATGAATAGAGAAGGGCCTACATAGAAAGATAAGTAAAAAAAGTAACAATAACAATAAAATTGTAAAATAACAGAGCAATAGTTTTCCGGCTGCTGGGGTCAGTGACCCCCCATTAAAAGGTGGAAAGAGTCAGAATAGGAAGGCAGATAATGAGTAAACTATAAAAAAATAAAGACCAATTGAAAAGTGGCTAAGAATAGGCCATTCTATAACATACTAAAAGTTAACCTGAAGGTGAACCACCCCTGTATAAAACAAGGAATATTAACCCTTCAAAAACTTAAATACGTCACGTACCCTTACAACACTAAGATTTGACACCCAATGGCTTTTTTCTCCTGCTGACTTGAGAGGACTCAGTGTGTTGGAGCAGGAAATGGTTGGAAGGGAAGGTGACTTGCAGCAAGCGGACACTGTGTTCAGTTCAGCAGCAGAAAGGGGTCATTCTGAACCCCCCGGCACAACCCAAACACAGAACTCAGTGTGATGAGAAATCCTTAGGAGCGGCCTTGCTGCATCCCGAGCCAAAGTACACAGGGGCCAACAGAAGCCCTGCATCCCCCGACCACAGCGGGCTGGGCTCTTTCCATGAGACACGGGTCTGTAACAGGGAGGAACCGTGGAAAGAAAAGCTCTATTTAGGCGGCGCTGCCAGGGAGAGGTGTGGGGAGACACCAGCAGGTATGCAAAGAAACCGAGGAAGGAACACAGAATTTGTTTGTTTTTCTTTCTAATTTTCTTTCCCTTTATTTTCTTGTGTCCTGATTAAAGGATTCCTTGCACTGACGCATCTGCAGTCTGTTTGCAGTCTGGGGAAAAAGCCATCGGCCAAGGGATTTTTTTGTTTATCGCGCCAGCGGGTAGCGGTGATAGAAAGGGTGCGGCGGGGGCAGAACAGACGCAAGTCACTGCTTCCATATGAGAAGAGGTCATGGAGCACTGGGCGGAGGCCCCAGAATGTGCTACACCCTTGGTTGTGTTTAGTAGAGCTGGGCCTGAGACAAAAAGGACTTTCGTGGCCCCATGATTATAGGAAATAGTACGGCCTAACCTATGGCTGTTCACCTGTTGTGCACAACTCCCAGCACCTCCAACAACCTTCAAACGCCCAAGTGAAGGTATCTGTACACTAGTGAAGGGTAGGTCGACATTTTGTCTCACCCTATCCCTACGTCAACCCAGACCAAACCCAAACTGCCATGCCTAAAGATAGCAGGCTGAACACCAGAAGAGTTGGGGGTGCCCCGACCCACGAGGGCCCTAACCATGGGAAAGTATGCTGCCAACTCGCTCTTAACAAGTTAAACTAAAATATATTTTTTTGCCTAATAAAAGAAAACATAATTCTAAGCAACTTTGCAATATACATTTACTACATATTCCCAATGGTGCTAATTTGTATATATTTTTGCTATTAGAAGCAATGTTTGTCTGTCTTTTCTATTCCCTGCCCTGGGGGCTCTGGCGTCTGAAACAGTATAACACAAAGCAGCAGCCTGACAGACCTGACTCGCTGGAGGAGACTGACCTTTGCAACATTGTTTAAAATGTAACAACCAGGAGTTCAGCAAATGCTGCTTTCCATAGAAATTACATTTACAAATAAGTTTTGAAGCACAAAAATGTTTCAATAAATTCACATTGTAAAGTTGATCAGAACAATGTTTTCTTTTATTCTTTTATTAGGCAATTTTATTGGGGTTGACGTGTCCTTGAAAGAGTCAAGCTAACAGCTTTTATTACCCAGTGTAGGGCCACCTTACACAATGAGGTAGGCAAACACGAGAGAGCACTTGTTTAGAGACCACACCAAATGACTACCCAACTGTCTAACCATAATAGGGGCCTGTGCCTCCTCCCCTGCTAAGTAGAGGGGGATATCTATGTAGGGGACCCATAGAGTTAACTTTCCTTTACTGCTCAGTAACTTATACCCTGTGGGAGAGGATTCTGCCCAATTTGCCCAAGAATTGACATCATTTGCTAGTTCCCTAGTGTACAAAATTGTGCTCAGTATCTTTCTGGACTCCATCATAGCAGTAGGTGGATCTACCAGAGGGCCTGATTAGAGGTAGGTAGTGCCAACCAGTCCTTAGCGAAGCCAGGGAGCAAGCACACAGGGGTAGAAAAATTTTGTTTCTACCTGCATATCTAATGATTCAGGAAAAATCATATTGTAAAGTGTTTGGCCACCTTTAGTGTAGGGACCACAGCTAGAAAGCCAAGCCATTACTTATCCCTGAGATGTTTGTGTTGGAGGGGACCCTAGCGCACTATGTTCTCTATTCTGCTGATGAAAAGACACTTCCATCCCATCTCCAACTGGCTTGGGGTATAACTACTTTATACTGACTGATTTTTCTTTGCTTCAACCATTAAGTGTACCTAAGTGTCTGCCCAGTGTCTAAGTGTCTGCTCAGTAACCATCAGGTTAAGAACCACTGGCACCTCTTTCTTTTATTCGTTATACTGGCACCTAAAGTTACAGTTTAACAACACCTTTCCTTCAAACACCTCTGTGCAAAACACTTTATCCCTGAAGCACTTTAAAATGCCTTATCATATATGGAATTTTAAGTTCTCTTCTACTCAAAACATGTCCTTTCCCATAAAAGACCCCCATTTGTCTTCTGTGACAAGAGCAGGAAAATCCCACAGCAACGTGAGCCCCTGGAGTGAGAGCTCTAACAAATGGCTGTGACCTTCCGAGCGGTCGGACAAACGGCAGACGTGAGCTGCATAATAATGGCGCTTGAACACCTCCAACGGGGAGATTATATACAGGCAAAAATCAGAACATAAAAATGCCACAGCAACCAATCAGATCTTGGCTTTCAAACAGCAGACCAGCAAATGCCACCTACTGATTGGGTTACTACAGCTGCACCTGAACTTATATTGCTTCCTAAGTCTTATGTCTCATGTGGCGTAAATTTCAGAGAAATAAACATACATATGCAGTGAAACCAGGCTTATACCAGAGTTATACAGGGAACTCTGAGTATCACTCATGTATTATAAGGGATAATGTACCCCCTACTGTAAATGATAAGGATATTAGCAGTCACTGAGGGGTTCTGTGCCCATATAAAGGCCCAAGGCTGCAGGCTGAGTTATACAGGGAACTCTGAGTATCACTCATGTATTATAAGGGATAATGTACCCCCTACTGTAAATGATAAGGATATTAGCAGTCACTGAGGGGTTCTGTGCCCATATAAAGGCACAAGGCTGCAGGCTGAGTTATACAGGGAACTCTGAGTATCACTCATGTATTATAAGGGATAATGTACCCCCTACTGTAAATGATAAGGATATTAGCAGTCACTGAGGGGTTCTGTGCCCATATAAAGGCACAAGGCTGCAGGCTGAGTTATACAGGGAACTCTGAGTATCACTCATGTATTATAAGGGATAATGTACCCCCTACTGTAAATGATAAGGATATTAGCAGTCACTGAGGGGTTCTGTGCCCATATAAAGGCACAAGGCTGCAGGCTGAGTTATACAGGGAACTCTGAGTATCACTCATGTATTATAAGGGATAATGTACCCCCTACTGTAAATGATAAGGATATTAGAAGTCACTGAGGGGTTCTGTGCCCATATAAAGGCACAAGGCTGCAGGCTGAGTTATACAGGGAACTCTGAGTATCACTCATGTATTATAAGGGATAATGTACCCCCTACTGTAAATGATAAGGATATTAGCAGTCACTGAGGGGTTCTGTGCCCATATAAAGGCACAAGGCTGCAGGCTGAGTTATACAGGGAACTCTGAGTATCACTCATTTATTATAAGGGATATATATATTTTATTTTTTATTTATTTATTTTTTTTGCATCAGATTACTGTGTGGGCAATTTTGCTGAAATTCTGGGAAAGAACTGTGCATTTTATGTAAAAAACCTGAAAAAGAACTCTGTTATTTGATTTCTCCTTAAACCGACAAACTCTGTGAGTCACAGCAGCCTCAGATAATAGTAAATTGCAGCTTAACATGGAAATAGCTCTACATTTTGGTGCTTTGATGTCTCACCCTCCATACGCCATGTGTTCAGATCTGCAGAACCTGCTTTCCCACCAATATCCCATTCATGCCTGTGAGTCAGAGGGGCAGTAATTCGCTATAAGGCACAGCGGGAGGCTGACAGTGATATGCAGTGTAATTATTTCTATGTATATGAGGCCCAGGGAGCCTGCAATGACAGGTCAGTAGCCAATGCCCATATTCATATACACTTCCTAATGCGCCGGGGCCATATATATAAGCCGTAAGCTGGTTGCTTTAACTGAAACAGCTGATCTTTTCAATTCTATTCCATAGATGGTTCATGCGATGATTCCTAATCCGACTGACCTAAATACATCTCCCATGTTCCATTCCCGCGCCTGCTAATCTACTGCAGCACAATCTCCTTATCTCTGGATCCCCGTGCCTGATTGAGACATCAAGAAATGCATTGTACATTCCATGGCAGCCCCTAATAACTCATGGCCGTGCCACCACACATTCCTACGAGGCCCCCCCCCGCCCCATGCCTGAAAATGTGCCACACGGATTATTGTAAACCTCCATCGGCTATGAATTATAAATATAAACCTGTTACAGAGCTTTCCCCCTGCCTAAGTTGCTTGTACACTGTATTACAAGCAATTGCTGTGCACTGTGGCAGCTCCCACTCAGTCCATACCAGTAAAAACTGATCAAACCAAATTTTATATCCCCCCTTTTGTATAAAATGACATACAGTACCAATAGGCTTAAAGGAAAATATACCCCCAGAATGAATACTTAACCAACAGATAGCTTATATTGTATTAAACGACCTATTAAAGAATCTCCACAAACTGGAATATATATATATATCAGTAAATATTGCCCTTTTACAAACTTTCCCTTGAGCCGCCATTTAGTGATGGGCGGTGCGCTCCCTCAGAGATCAGCTGACAGGAAGTGATGCAGCTCTAACTGTAACAGGAAGTAGTGTGGGAGCAAAAGGCAGAACTCTGTCGATTCATTGGCTGATGGGGCCTAGCATGTATGTGTGCCTTGTCACCAGTGCAGTTCCAGTCTGACCTGCAATGACTAATAATATGGGGAATTATTTGAGCAGTAATATAAATAACAAGGCAACATGCAATCAGACACAATTACTATGATCAGGGGAGAAAGTATTGGATTATTAGGGGGATGCAAACTGTACCGTACCCCATATTCCCCTTGCAACTCAGCATATCCAGCTACATATGGAAAGAGACAGAAAGGGTGCAGTGTGTAGGTATCCCCTAAGGCAGGGGGTCCCCAAACTTTTTTACCCACCAGCCACATTCAAATGTGAAACGAGTAGGGGAACAATACAAGCTTAAAAGTTACTGGGGGTACCAAATAAGGGCTGTAATGAGCATTTGGGAACCTCCATATCCCTTTGTGCAAGAACATTTTTACATGAAATCCACCACTTTCATAGGTCTTCCAACGAGAAAGGGTTAATGTCCCACAGCTCCAGTGTAAGGTTCTGTCCGGATTCCAGTCGTAATAACAGGATTCTTACAAAGATTTGGGTTTGCTGGAATCCTTCACTCGCCGTTTGGGATTAGACCCACGGACGCAAATTACACACAATATTTCCATTCATGACACTTTTTTTTGGAGGCGGGGGTTGTTGGGAGGAGTATTTTTCATTTTAGTTGTAACCGAAGTGTTGGATCAGGGTTCCATATTGATCTGCCTGTCTGTTGGCTGATCTATCAATTTATCTAGATCAAAAGGTAACACTGAGCAATGTTTTTCTTTTAGCAACACAGGAATCCATTTTGCTCTCAGTTTTGATGCCCGGAGCACAGGGAGATAAAGGGATCTGAAACGAAAGCTCTAGGAAATTAACAGAGACAAGCAAGCCCCTCTCCCTAGTAAGCTGGCCACCCATGTTACATTGCCCCGCCATTCCCCCGGCTTTAGCCCTAGTTATTTCTCTTCCAAACATCTCATATTTGTATTGTGACCAAACAAACAGGTCAGGATCACGATTAAAAGGATGAGACTTAAAGGAGAACTAAAGCCTCAAAAAAGCCAACGTTATTTTATTTGGATTAAGGCCATAGGACTGCTGTAAAGTTTCCCACCAAGGGCCATATGTTGTTTAAAGGCACACTGACACAATGTCAGCATGATCACATGACTTTTTTAAAGCCAATCTCCCCTATAAGGGGAAAAATCTAACCAAATAACACCACATTGAGCCCCCTATATATACACAAACAGTTCCAGGTCAGTTGGTTGCCATATACCTGTGGTGCATGGTTTTGATTGGCCCAATCACTCAAAGGGAGGTCCAAATATAAACTGATTATTATACCAGTTAAGGTGGCCATACACCTTCAGATCTGCTCTCTTGGCAATGTCGCCAAGCGAGCGGATCTTCTCCCGATACCCTCACCTACGGGTGGGCGATATCGGGAGAATCCAGGCTAATTCAATCGTTTGGCCCTGGGGCCAAACGATCGAATTATAACGACGGGTATAGGAAAAGTCGGTCCGGGGACCGCATCAATGAGCCAATGCGGTCCCCGATCCGACTAGATTTTCTAACCTGCCTGATCGAGATCTGGCCGATTTCAGGCCAGATATCGGTTGGGCAGGCCCGTCGGTAATGCCCATACACGGGACAATTAGCTGCCGATTCGGTCTAAGGCAGTGCTGTCCAACTGGCGGCCCGCATGCGGCCCGCGACCCCCCTCTGTGTGGCCCCCCACCTGTCTGGCTGCTTTTGATGGCTTACTCTTGTGTAAGCTTTAAATGGTATTAGTACTGAGATTAACTGCCCCCCCTGCATGGTTCTCACCTCAGATTCAGGCTGTAATCAGACTGTATTGTTTAAATATGTAATCCCCTGTGTTGTTCACACCTTTTAATCTCTGCATTGTTCACCCCCTGCAGTGTTCACACCTCAGGCTCAGGCTGTAATCACCCCCATTGTTCCCCTGTTCACACCTCAGGAGCAGTAGAAACCCACAAATAATCCCTGCACACTACAAAAAGAACATATACTGAGGTGGTACTGCAATTAAAAAGTTTTTTAATATATAGTTATTGTGCAGACTGTAGGAGCAATGCCAGCATTGTGTCACTGTAGGCTGCCTGTGTGTGCCATACACACAGGCATCATAGAGCAAGCAGAGTATGGCACACACAGGCAGGGTAGGGAAGGCAGAGTATGGCACACACAGGCCAAGTATGGCACAAACCAGCCAAGAATGGCAAACACAGTGAAAGTAAGGCACATGCAGGCAGGGTAGGGAAGGCAGAGTATGGCACACACAGGCAGGGTAGGGCAGGTAGAGTATGGCACACACAGGCCAAGTATGGCACAAACCAGCCAAGTATAGCACACAGGCAGGGTAGGGAAGGCAGAGTATGGCACACACAGGCAGGGTAGGGAAGGCAGAGTATGGGACACACAGGCAGGGTAGGGCAGGCAGAGTATGGCAAGTTTTTGCTGTACTACAACCATTAATATGGGTATGGTCATGTGATAACATGGGTGTGGTTTCAAGTGGGTGCGGTTTCAAAAAGGGGAGTAGTCAAAACTGGCTTCCATTATCGGCCCTCCACCACGTAGGTCGGAAAAATTCCGGCCCTCGGTACAACAGAAGTTGGACAGCACTGGTCTAAGGGATCGATATCGGCAGCTAGAATCGGCCCGTGTATGGGGACCTTTATAGCCCTACAGCTACTGCCGATATACAACTCCCAGCATAGGAAGCTGCCCAGAGAGAGGGCCCTAGCGAGAAGCAATATATATTTTCCTTTAGTGCCTCGTAAGAAAGATTCCCAACATGCAACGCAATATAAGAGAGCGAAGCGGCAGGAATAATAATGATTCCTATCCATGAGCGATAGAGATTCTATTTACTGGTTTACTGCCTTTTTATGGCACCGCAAATTGGATCGGTTTACTAGTGAGACCATAGAAAGGTTACATTTTACGTCCCGTGTGGTGAGGCATCCTGGGAAGTTGTCGGATAGGTCCACACCACACGCGCAGAACTGGCTCTGCTTATGTTCAAATAAAATGGACTAAAGCAATTTATATGCTAGAAACCGCTGTGATTTTCTATATCTGATATGTATCTGTTATGTGCTATGTAAACGTGTGCCCTATTGCCCTATTTCAACTTGATCAGCTTCCCCCCATGGCAACACAGCAGCTTATTTATGGGTTGTGTCAACCATGGCTGTTAGTGGCAGGCCCAGAGTACTGACACTGAATATTTCTTTTTCTGCACTACACTGACCCCTTGTCCACCAATCTGGGCATCACTATCTTTCTCAGCACCCTGTGCCATGCCTGTTCCAGCACTGGTGCTTAGAATATTCTCTCCCCAGTCTGTCACCCATCTCTGGACCTTCTCTAATCAGCTGCAGTAACTGGTGCTCTGCAGACCTGGGATACAACACCAGTGAGATCTGGCAACTCACATACGGCATCGGTCATGTTCACAGCCAAAGGAATCACTTGCTGACTCTCCCAGAGAGGCTGTTTCTGGGCACCCAGTGGCTACTTAATGCAGCTCCTAGCAAGTCTCTAGCCTGGCTTCCATTAACAGTGTTTAGAGCAAGGTCGAATATAACCAATAATGTTATTATGAATATTAATATGAATCTTATTGCATATGGGGAATTTATCAACAGTGGGCAAATTTTTGTGTGTTTGTGAATCGTATGATTCCGCCCCGGCCCTTAGTACTTAAAGAGATTCTGTCATGACTTTTATGGGGTACATTTTATTTCTAAATTACACAGTTTACATAGCAAATAATTCACTCTGCCATTTAAACTTTTATTCTTGAACCAACAAATGTATATTTAGCAGTAATATTGGTGTGTAGGCGCCATCTCAGTGCATTGTGCCTGAGTCTGAGCTTTCAGCCAGCGCTACACATTAGAACTGCTTTCAGCTAACCTATTGTTTCTCCTACTCCCATGTAACTGGAGGAGTCCCAAGCCGGACTTGGATTTCTTACTATTGAGGGCTATTCTGATACCTACTGGGAGCTGCTATCTTGCTCCCTTCCCATTGTTCTGCTGATCGGCTGCTGGGAGGGGGGATATCACTCCAACTTGCAGCACAGCAGTAAAGTGTGACTGAAGTTTATCAGAGCACAGGTCACAGTGTTTCACATATGAGATGTTTTATGCAATATATTTTGGTATATGATATGATGGTATAGTTTACGACTCCTCCACCTCGGCTATAAAGAAATAATGGTACTGGAATTGCCAATATGCACTATATATGGAGGGTCCAAAGTATCTCACCCCATATACAAAATAAGATCCAGTTGTAAGATCAGTGGCAATTTAGACTAATTCTATTGTGCCACACAGATATGAAGATCACCAGTTGTCTTAATCCCATCACAGATGATCCAGGCCATAGGGAATGTGACATATACCTGAGCAACCAATCAAGATCTGGTTATGAGGCTGGAATTGGTTGGCTGGAGGGAGCTACAGGTTTCCCATTTGTGAGTTCGGTCTATCAAGTTCAGCCTTGCACGCTTCCCTTGCTCATCCATTCCCAACAATAACAAAAAGATGCACTGGAGCATAAGGCAATTTAACTTCAATGATATAAAAACATAATTCCTTCCCCCGATGCCAACTGGTCTGTAAGATTCCTTTTCCCATTGATCAAGGTTTAACCTTGAGAAGCTTCAGCTGCAATAAATCTGAGTCAGGGGCTAATGTCACACTGCACAACTTTCCAGCGGTGATTAAATGCCAAGGAGAAATCGCCTAAAGTGTGATAAATTGCCACTATGTATGAAGCAAACGAGCGAATGTCAACTCAACACTTATTCATGATCTGGGCTGCACTCACCTTCTCCCCAGAGCCCCCCACTGCTGGCCTTCTGGCCTGGGGTCCCAAGCAACTGGTGGGGCCCTACAATTTCTGAGCATCCAATTTAGGTATGGGATTTGTTTTCTGAAAACCCATTATCCAGAGAGCTCTTAATTGTGGGACGGCTGTCTCCCATAGATTCATATAACTGAAATTTTCAAAAATTATTTCCTTTTTCTCTGTAATAATAGAACAGCATCCCGTACTTGATCCCAAGATATAATTACCCCTTATTGGGGGCAGAACAGCCCTATTGGGTTTATTTAATGGTTAAATGATTCCCTTTTCTCTGTAATAATAAAACAGTACCTGTACTTGATCCCAACTAAGATATAATTACCCCTTATTGGGGGCAGAACAGCCCTATTGGGTTTATTTCATGGTTAAATGATTCCCTTTTCTCTGTAATAATAAAACAGTACCTGTACTTGATCCCAACTAAGATATAATTACCCCTTATTGGGGGCAGAACAGCCCTATTGGATTTATTTCATGGTTAAATGATTCCCTTTTCTCTGTAATAATAAAACAGTACCTGTACTTGATCCCAACTAAGATATAATTACCCCTTATTGGGGGCAGAACAGCCCTATTGGGTTTATTTAATGGTTAAATGATTCCCTTTTCTCTGTAATAATAAAACAGTACCTGTACTTGATCCCAACTAAGATATAATTACCCCTTATTGGGGGCAGAACAGCCCTATTGGGTTTATTTCATGGTTAAATGATTCCCTTTTCTCTGTAATAATAAAACAGTACCTGTACTTGATCCCAACTAAGATATAATTACCCCTTATTGGGGGCAGAACAGCCCTATTGGATTTATTTCATGGTTAAATGATTCCCTTTTCTCTGTAATAATAAAACAGTACCTGTACTTGATCCAAACTAAGATATAATTATTCCTTATTGGAGGAAAAGTTCTACTGGGTTTATTTAAAGAAGAAGGGAAGTTAAAATGGAGAGGCACCCCCTAGTGATTTAGCCTTTCCATCTCCTTTAATGTTTCAATTATTTTTAGTAGACTTAAGTATGTATCCAAATGGAAACATTTCTTATCCGGAAAACCCAAGGTCCTAAGCATTCTGGATAACAACTACATGCAACAACTACGTCCATTTTGTGCTGTGGCTGAGGTTGTAAATGAGCCCTTAGGCTGATGTCTCACAGGGAGATTAGTTGCCCGCAGCTAATTTCTGATACCGTGGCCGACTAATCTCCCAAAATGCTTTTCCAATGGTAATAAAGCGAATTGCAGGTGGAAAGGCATACAAGTCACCTTGTTTTCCGAAGTTGTGCAAAGTTTCCACCTGCAGGATGTGTAGAATTCACTTTATTGCCAGTGGAAAGGCATTTCGGGGAGATTACTCACCCGCGGCAGCCGAGATTAACAGCGGGCAACTAATCTTCCCGCGGGACATCACTCTTAAGTTTCAACCAGTGGGTTGGGGGTTTATTAAAAAAAAAAGATGCTGGTTATTTTTTTTTTATATATAGGCACCTAAGTGTTGTCCCCGAGCACATAGCATTGGGTGCATACATAGAAAATATGTAAACAAAGTCATGTACGTAAACAAGTGCAGTAAGCAGAGTGCAATTTTAATCGCAACCGCTATGCAGGTTTTTTCCCCAGAATTCCAGTGTTGTTGCAGTCATAAGGGGGAGTTGTGCCTGATGCAACTGTGCTGTGCATGGTGCAACTGAGCCTGGTTCTTCAAAATGAATGAAACTGAGGGTGCATTTTGTAAAAAATCAAATGCGATAGCACAGAAGCCCATCTGGTATCATTTCTGGCGTTAGGTGTACGAGTGATATCTAAACCCAGTTCTTTAGGTGCAAGTGTGCAGCGATACTTGAACCCTGATGTTACTGCCTGGTCAGAAGGTAGCGGTAGCTTCAGGGTTTCTCTGTGCCAATAGGTGCAACAGCAATCGGATCAGATCAGAGGGCAGGAAGGACTGAGCAGCACTGAGCGCAACTACGCAAAAGTGCAAAGAGCACCTTCTGATGCAAGTACCTCTAAACAATTCGATTAAACAGCAACTCACTGCGGGGAAAAGTGTGGGAGCACAAATGCGCTTGCACCCGCAAATGACTCCAAAGGTGTCAAAACATCCAACACTGCTCCTTATTGCACCCCCGTGAAAATACCTGAATTATTGCCCACTTGCCCATCTTGCT
The DNA here is from genome assembly GCF_000004195.4 of Xenopus tropicalis. Taxonomy (NCBI): domain Eukaryota; kingdom Metazoa; phylum Chordata; class Amphibia; order Anura; family Pipidae; genus Xenopus; species Xenopus tropicalis. The sequence continues at coordinate 139,297,160 of NC_030680.2, forward strand.
GACATTTTCAGCCATTTTTATAGGTAGCAAAGAAAATCATTTGGGGGCATTTTGAAACATGGGCCATTTTTGGGCACATTTCAACCCTGAGTGGCAATGATTTTATTTTATATTTTGAATCCAGAGCATAGATAAATCTCTTACTTTTACAAAAAGCCCCAGAAGGGGGCAATATGTAATATATGTTTATTTCTAGGCACTCGCTGACTGCATCACCTCTCACCGACGCAGGGGCCACGGGCAGAACAAAGAAAGGAAGATTAGCCTTGTCCAGCTATTCTCTCCTTTATAAATAGAGATCCTGACTGTGATTTTTTTTTTCCTCTGTGCTGCCACCTGAGCCCTTATTATCTCTGCAAACAGCAATCTGTCCGGCCGGCGGGGGGCCGGGGAAATTGTCTGCTTAGAATACAAACCCCAGCAGACGGCCACACGTGGAAGCAGATAAAAAGGAGCGTGTGCGAGAGGTGCAGCGAGGCACAGGGGATGGAGGGAGATCAGCCAGACGGGAATCCCTAGTGCTTAAGCACAGGCAGCGCAGGTTAAATGGGTGTTGTTGGCATCAATATCTGTGCTGGAAACCAAATATTTTTATCAAAAAAGATACATTTTTTAATTAAATGTCCAAAAAATTACTGTATCCTTATAGGTAGAACCTTATATTGCATATTACAGCTCATATGTAAACATCTAAATAAACCAATTTTATAAAAATATACTTTTTTAGCAGTATGTGCTATTGGGTAATCCTAAATAGCAAATTGCCAAGGGCACACATCCATGTTAGGGTATATGTAAGGGCACACATGCATGTTAGGGTATATGTAAGGGCACACATGCATGTTAGGGTATATGTAAGGGCACACATGCATGTTAGGGTATATGTAAGGGCACACATGCATGTTAGGGTATATGTAAGGGCACACATGCATGTTAGGGTATATGTAAGGGCACACATGCATGTTAGGGTATCTGTAAAGGCACACATGCATGTTAGGGTATATGTAAGGGCACACATGCATGTTAGGGTATATGTAAGGGCACACATGCATGTTAGGGTATCTGTAAAGGCACACATGCATGTTAGGGTATATGTAAGGGCACACAATCATGTTAGGGTATTGTAAGGGCACACATGCATGTTAGGGTATTGTAAAGGCACACATGCATGTTAGGGTATATGTAAGGGCACACAATCATGTTAGGGTATATGTAAGGGCACACATGCATGTTAGGGTATCTGTAAAGGCACACATGCATGTTAGGGTATATGTAAGGGCACACAATCATGTTAGGGTATTGTAAGGGCACACATGCATGTTAGGGTATATGTAAGGGCACACAATCATGTTAGGGTATATGTAAGGGCACACATGCATGTTAGGGTATATGTAAGGGCACACATGCATGTTAGGGTATATGTAAGGGCACACATGCATGTTAGGGTATATGTAAGGGCACACAATCATGTTAGGGTATTGTAAGGGCACACAATCATGTTAGGGTATATGTAAGGGCACACATGCATGTTAGGGTATATGTAAGGGCACACAATCATGTTAGGGTATATGTAAGGGCACACATGCATGTTAGGGTATATGTAAGGGCACACATGCATGTTAGGGTATATGTAAGGGCACACATGCATGTTAGGGTATATGTAAGGGCACACAATCATGTTAGGGTATATGTAAGGGCACACATGCATGTTAGGGTATATGTAAGGGCACACATGCATGTTAGGGTATATGTAAGGGCACACATGCATGTTAGGGTATATGTAAGGGCACACATGCATGTTAGGGTATATGTAAGGGCACACATGCATGTTAGGGTATATGTAAGGGCACACATGCATGTTAGGGTATATGTAAGGGCACACATGCATGTTAGGGTATATGTAAGGGCACACATGCATGTTAGGGTATATGTAAGGGCACACATGCATGTTAGGGTATATGTAAGGGCACACATGCATGTTAGGGTATATGTAAGGGCACACATGCATGTTAGGGTATATGTAAGGGCACACATGCATGTTAGGGTATATGTAAGGGCACACATGCATGTTAGGGTATATGTAAGGGCACACATGCATGTTAGGGTATATGTAAGGGCACACATGCATGTTAGGGTATATGTAAGGGCACACATGCATGTTAGGGTATATGTAAGGGCACACATGCATGTTAGGGTATATGTAAGGGCACACATGCATGTTAGGGTATATGTAAGGGCACACATGCATGTTAGGGTATATGTAAGGGCACACATGCATGTTAGGGTATATGTAAGGGCACACATGCATGTTAGGGTATATGTAAGGGCACACATGCATGTTAGGGTATATGTAAGGGCACACATGCATGTTAGGGTATATGTAAGGGCACACATGCATGTTAGGGTATATGTAAGGGCACACATGCATGTTAGGGTATATGTAAGGGCACACAATCATGTTAGGGTATATGTAAGGGCACACATGCATGTTAGGGTATATGTAAGGGCACACATGCATGTTAGGGTATATGTAAGGGCACACATGCATGTTAGGGTATATGTAAGGGCACACATGCATGTTAGGGTATATGTAAGGGCACACATGCATGTTAGGGTATATGTAAGGGCACACATGCATGTTAGGGTATATGTAAGGGCACACATGCATGTTAGGGTATATGTAAGGGCACACAATCATGTTAGGGTATATGTAAGGGCACACATGCATGTTAGGGTATATGTAAGGGCACACATGCATGTTAGGGTATATGTAAGGGCACACATGCATGTTAGGGTATATGTAAGGGCACACCTTGATATAAACTATTTGTTGGTTAAGTATGAATATGTTTCCTTTAAATTGGCTCCCCCCTCAGCTATTGCTCTGGGCAACCCAAAAGGGAACCACTGCTGGGAACTGTAGCCAAATAAAAGCTGGAGGAAGAAGAAGTAACATCAGTGGGATAAACAAGGGCAAGAAAGCCATATATTGCTCTGCATCTGTTTCCTGTGAATATTCAGGCGTAGGGAATACTCAAAACAGCACTAAATGACAACTGGACCACAAGGAGAACAAAGTAAGGAAATTATATGTCAAACGCCAAGCAGATTTAACACCATATAGGGAGAAATTATAAATATGCACTGGATTTGCTCGCTCTGCAGGGCAGTTGCACATTAGAATGGGACTATGTTGCAACGACATTAGGCATCTGCATTGCAGAGTCAAGGAGGAACTGCCTGTGCTTCTATGCGAGTGCTGAGATTGCGTCTCATAAACACTGAAGGGGCTTAATCCAGTGAAGCGGTGGGTTTCTAGACCTGTTTATGCCTACAGTAAATAATGAGAATGGCTTGTAATATGGATCAGTAAGTGCCCCAGAGCTACCAATATGACAAATGCACCAAGCTAATGATAAATACTCCCATTGTTTTATAAATGTTGCCTAAAACCTAAGGTATCTGTGATTGTGCACCAGTTGTTCGGAAAAGCAAGGCACAAGGCCATGGTTGGCTGACTGCCCAAGAGCTAATTTGAGGCATTTGCTTATTTGCTCTCCTAAGAGTCTTGGAAGTCCTGCCTGAAGGCCATTTAGAATGAGATTGGTAATGAGATCTTGGGAACATGTAGAGCACTGGTGGCCCAAATGAGCTCATATAAAGAGAACTGGTGAGGGAGCAGCAGGAATTGCAGGTGGGTGGCCCAGGATGAACAGCTATCTAGAAGGTATTTGGGTCAAGTGTCTTAGTGCCTATAGGCTCACATATAGATATTTTTGGAAGTCCTGCCAGGAGGCCATTTGGGGTGAGATTTGGGAGGAACACTTAGGGGCGTGACAGAGGGGGAGATTAGTCGCCAGCAACAAATCTCCCTTGTCGCAGGCGACTAATCTCCCCGAAATGCCATCCCACCGGCGAGAATGTAAATCGCCGTGGGATGGCATACGCGGCGCAGCGATTTGCGGAAATCGCCGAAGTTGCCTTGAGAGGAAACTTTGGTGATTTTGGCGCCGTGTATGCCATCCCACTGGCAATTTACATTTAAGGGAGATTTGTCGTGGGTGGCTAATCTCCCCGTCTCCCACGGCCCTTAGTAGTTGCCCTGGATATTCCTGGAATTACTACAGCATTATGACTGGTGTGTCCATGTTTTCATATATCTGGAACATGCATAGCACTGGAGGCCCAAATAAGCCAGTCTATACAGAACCAATGAGGGAGCTGAAGATATTTATGATGCCTTTCATACATGGACAAAGGCTTGGTTGGCCCAACACCAAGGCCAGCCTGGATGGCATTTGGGGCAGGTATATTTGTTGCCAAGGATATTCCTGAATAACAGATATGTCTGTGTTTTCCTATATCTGGAACATGTAGGGCACTAGCCCTAAAGCAGTGGTTCTCAACCTTCCTAATGCCGCGATGCTTTAATACAGTTCCTCACAGTGTGGCGACGCCCAACCATAGAGGAGCGGTGTCTCGGTTCCTAAGACCATTGGAAATATGTATTTGTAAAAGGTTGGTTCGACCCCCAAAGGAGTCCCGACCCACAGGTTGAGAACCGCTGGTCTAAAGAGAGCAACAGGGGACCAGCATTTATTTACCATCAAGTTTGGACCTGAGGCTGTGGTTGGGCAGCCCAGGACAATTTGTATGGCATTTGGGCAACACACCGGTACCTAGCGGAATGGGCAGACAGGAGTCTGATCACCGAACACTCCAGCGGCACTGATATTTCAGACTGCCCAAGCAATTATTTTTCAGGGCCCTGAAGGTGACCTTGAGAGCACGGGGGACCCATTCATCCCCCGGCAGAAGGAGAATCTTTAAACGGGAAACATTGGAGCAGTGTAATGAGTCAGAAACGTGTCAATTTCCTCAGACTCCCAGGAGGGAGAATGAATACACAATTCTGAGCGCAAGCTGTACGTCGGCTGCAGCCTTCAGCCAGAGAGAGAGGGGCAGGGCGAGAGGGGCCGCAGCTGGGCACAAAGCGCTTCTGTAAATGACACACCACAGAAGGTAATGCTGGGTAAATAGTCTTAATTGGTTGTTGAGTTTGAGGGGAGAAAAGTTAAATTTAACAAGCTCTAGACACAAGAGGAGGATGATGACGTGGAACTACATTTAATCGCATTAACACAGAGCGTGGAAAATGGCGCGGCCCCCTTCTCCCCCTTATGGACTAAACACATATTAACTGTCAGTAGAGTTTATTAATTGGTCCCATGGATATTCCCTTGAGGAATCCAAAACAGTGTTTATCTGTGAGTTTTGATGAGAGGCACATTCTGCACATACTTTGTAGCTATATAGACTGCGGCTGCCATTGGCCTATGTCCCTATTCTATTCAGTAGTGAGGATCCTAATGCTTTGATTGGCTGCAGCTTTGTCTGGCCTTGTGAGTATTCTGGTGCTCTGATTGGGTACAAATTGGGAAAGCTTTGTGAGCACTCTAATCCACATGTTGGCTAGAGGTGAAGCAAATTGTGTGAGCATTCTACATAAAGAGCAAACATTATGTATGTATTGTGTAACTCAGCCGTGGTTTGACTTTAACTCTCAGCCAATGGCTGTTGGTGAGGTGCAAAGTGTTGTAGTTTAAAGGGAAACTATACCCAAACACAGCTTAAGCTTTTGAAAAGTAAACATACAAGCAACTTTGCAATATACATCAATTAAAAAACTATGCAGCGTTTTCATGATATTTAATGTAATAATATGGTTTGGAACAGTTCCCTAAGCCCCGCCCCCTGTTCCCCTGCTGGTCTGGCTGACTACTTTGTAACTCAAATAAAATGTAACAGTAGTCGCCTGTCCTCAGCCTTCAGCCTGCCTCCTCCCAATCCCACAATTCCCTGCACACGTGATGTCAATAAGGAAAGGAACATCCCAGTGCAATGCATTGTGGGTTATGTAGTTCCTGCATGCTGTCATCCTGTGGGGAAGTTGTTACTATTTGTAACATCAGTGTTTTAGTCCCTCCTCCCCTGCCAGGATTTCAAATGATGCAGAAAGAGAAGAACTATTTTGCAGCTGGATTTCAGCATATAAAATGGTATTTATTCCTACTTTTTACAACCGCTGATGCATCAATATGTGGGTTCAGGCAAATGCCAGAGGGGCTGCTGTAAGATGCCACAGACAGTCACTATTTATTGGGCTGGGGGGGCTGTAAGGTGCCATAGACAGTCACTATTTATTGGGCTGGGGGGGCGCTGTTTGGGCCTCTGTGTACTTGAAATGCCAGGGACTATTTTGATTCCCATTCCAGACCTTATTGCTGCCTTGCAGACCTGCAGTCTAATTCCAGCCAGTGTCTACATAGTGTCTACAGTCTATATGGAGTTTGTATGTTCTCCCCAGTGTCTGTGTTGGTTTCTTCCAGGTACTCTGGTTTAATCCCATACTCCCAAAAATGCAGGCAAGTAAATTGGCTCTTGATAACCATGATTTGTGGTAAAGACTTTAGATTGTAAACTCTACTGGGGCAGGGACCGATGGGAATAATGTATAATCTCTATAAATAAAGAATAATAATAATAATCCTTGCATTAGGTTTAATGTAGTACTGTGCAGTATTGCAGTCTCCTGTGGCCTCTGTATGTTCTTTAATTTGATCCGACACCCATTAATGATCTTCACGTGCGTCTCCGTCAGGCTGAATAAAGTACCTCTGGGACTGATCCAAATGCTGGAAATTATTGCCATAATGATAAGTGATAAACTGGCAGCTGTCATTGGGCCAATATGTTGTATGGATCAGCTCTGAGAAATCCGGCTGCTCCTATGAATTAAACTTGCTCTGTTACCCAAAGACAAAATACATTAGGCAATGCCGAGGGGAACCCACTGAGCACTGTGCCGGTTTAGGATTAGTCTGATCCCTCCCAGGAGCCACTATAAACAGCATGGGGACCCGATTTTGCCTCTCAACTCTTAGGTTAAGAATCACTGACCCAGAACGAATATCAGAACTTGCAACAGTGCAACACATTTAATGAGTCCGTAGAACCCTTGGAGCTGGATAAAACCATTATACAATGCTTGGATGGGGGGGGGGGGGGGGCAAGCGTTATATTCACAGGCACTTTTATAGAAGTCATTACAATTATGATGATCATCTCTTAGCCGGCATCCCCCTGAGAATAAACTCATGCATATTTGTAACTGAATCTGCCGCAGGGTAGCACGGAGAAGCCCTGATAATGAGTTTTACCTGGGAAAGCGAATGGCACAAATCCAGCAGCCAATTCCCATAGGTTCCCTAAAGCGGAGCCTTTACAGAAACACAGGTCTTTGTCTGTCAGGTGGGGGCAGCTGTTTAAACATGACCTCTAGCTTTCTATCCTCACTCTCTCGGCAGTAAAGGGCACAGTCCAAGCACCGGGAATCTCTGAACTTGACGGCTGGATGAGACAATCCTTATTAGACACATTCCTTGCCTGACCAGCTGACCCACAGAATCCTTTTGTGGTTTCGCTTTTTGTATATAATGATAGTTTTACAAATATTCAATAAATATACCTCAAAGGAAAGTCATCTGTGCGGCAGAGGGGCCAATGCACGATCCTGTATGAATTTTTTTTGGTGCCAACCGCATTGCCCAAAAGGTGGCTGTTACTGTAGCCTAGCCAACACTTGACACTGGCTGACCAGACAGGAACCCCACATATTGCAAAAGAGATCCATTACAATTATATGGCCCGATCACCCAAATGAGCTAATCTGACAAATTAATTTATGGGTTTAATTAACGGACTCTAGGATCCAAAGTGGCTGCAGTGTTACCCTCTGTGGCACATCAGTCAGTGCAAAGAAACAGGTTTCCCAAGAGACCAGAAGGGCTTGGCATTCTAGCCCAGGAGCAGTGACCCCTCATTAAAAGCTGGTGATTGATTCTCTTGCTCTGGATCTGACAAGCCTATGATTTTCTTATTAGTCTAGTGCAATATGGAATCATTGTGTAATCACTGTTCAATTGGGATGCCTACGGCCTGCTAGAGAACCTAATATTGAGGGCTCCATCTCACAACCACAGACCTATGGTGGAATTTAGAAAGCACTAATGGAAATTGTTCTTGGATGGGGACCACTATGGCCCACCAGCAGATCCTCTAATATTTAAGAGCAAGCCAGTCCAACCCAGCTCCAAGGAAGGCAACCAACGGCCATGCTAGTCTGAGAACCCATTAGATATTTCTGCTGACTCTCTATATTAGCCCCAAGATATTGGCTGTTGCATAGATCCTACACAGCCAATCACTTCTTAGCTCTCAGGACACCAAATGAATAAGTATGCTTATGAAAGTCCCATGGGAATTAATAGAATGTGGGGACATTTTCATGTATTAAGGCTAATGTTCCACGGGGAGATTCAGTCGCTGCGATTTTAAAAAGCGAGTTCCAGCGACAAGTCGTTCATTTTGACATAGAGAAGAATATATATCGCCAGTACCTAAACCGACGTTACTACTTCAAAACGCTTACCACTCCGAATTGCTATGAAACCCTTTTCCTAGCGATTTTACAAAGAAAGCATTGTCATTCAAACCTATTGGAATCGCTGAAAGTAAAACCCACTGAGCGGGAAGTCGCTGCGATTTCCCCATTGCACTGAATGTCATTTCTAATTGTGGGCGGGGAATATGCCACTTGGATTTGTGGGAAATAGAATCACTCCGTTGTGGAAATATCTAGTAATGGCTTGTTAGGAAAAGACGAGCAACTTTTTTAAAAATCGCAGCAACTAAATCTCCCCGTGGGACATTAGCCTAAGTTCACATTTTGATAAATCTTAGCTTCATTAAATTACAAGTGTTGGTATTGGCACACTAGAGGGGTAGGCTGCCATACTGACGACTATGTAATAGATTTTCACAGAGCTGTAACTGGGAACACTCGGGCTCAGCGAGCACACCAGAAATGCATTAGCAAATATCTGAAAGGACCCACCCCGGCCCACCAATAGAAAATGAGTAATGACTGCATGTTTGTAACAGCCGCATTCTATGTGCCTTTCCAAAGGTGAAAATTTCCGACTCACTATATGGCGAGCGAGAAATCTAGTCCAGCGCTGGGTCTCACCCCTAGATGCCTGGTCTGGCTCAATGGCTCAAACGGTTTATTTCTGGATACAATTGTCCCAGCACCCTGACTGTGTCGGTGTAATGTGGGAATAAGATAGCAGGACAAAAGCTGGGCATCCCTGAGTTCTACCTACACATCCCACACCCACCTAAATATACTGTGGCCACTTTGTTTCCAAAAATAAATGCAAGCGAATACAGAACCCACTTTAATGAGGGAGGCCCCCACAGAAATATATTTATAGGTGGTTATTATGTAGCTCTGAGACTTGTAGTTGAACATACGGGAAGCTATATGTTTGATATCTTTGCTTTACATTTACACACTGAATAACATTCCTATTGGGTTTATTTCATTTTTAAATAATTTTATGAAGACTGGACTGGAAGTATGGAGATCCAAATTACAGAAGGATCCCTTATCCCAAATACCTCTGGTCCTGAGCATTCTGGATAACAAGTCCCATGGCTCTCTCTCAATATATATATATATATCTATATATATAGCTAGAAGGTTTTCAAAAGGTGCCCCGGTGCCAGGTACAAGGACTAATAGGTATGCACACTATATGATGTATGGTAGCCTAATGGGCACAATTCTGAGCTGCAGAAAAATACTAGATTATCACAATAAACTATAACCCCCCCCCGCTGCCCAAACTAATACTACTCTGACCTCCCCCCTTCCTTTTCCTCCGTACTCTTAAGGTGGCCATACACGCACCGATATTATCGTACAAAACCTCGTTTCGTACGATAATCGGTGCGTGTATGGCATGTCAGCGAGCCGACCGATATCGCAGGATGCTGCTGAAATCGGTCGGCTCGCCGATCGGCCAAGTTAGAAAATTTTGATCGGGCGCCATAGAAGGCGCCTGACCAAAATTCTCCCTTCAGAGCTGAATCGGCAGAAGGAGGTAGAAATCCTATTGTTTCTACCTCCTTACCTGCCGATTCAGCCCTGAATGGTGTGTGGCGGATCTGACGATGTTTCGTGCGACCGACGGTCGTACGAAACATCGTGAGATCGCCACGTGTATGGCCAGCTTTACTTACCTGTATACTAAAAGACCTTGGTTCAATTCCCCTCCTACTAACTTCTTACTATCTCTTTAATTAACAGAGAAAAGAGCCTCATAAAACTGCAAGGTGCACAGTTTGACTCCTCTTCAACAATCCTAAATCCTTTCATGGTTGGGCTCCCTCCCCCCCAGGCACCATCTCTCTTTCTCTCCCTAATGTTCTACCCTCTTTTTATCAGTCTTTCAGTTCAACATCCCCCTCCCAAAGACATATGGTAGGAGCTCAGATCTCTCAGGAAAGAGTGCAAGAGGGTAGTGTGATTGGGCACGGGGGAGTAGCAGGGAGTGAGTGATAGTGTGGTACAGCATAGCACATGTATTATCAGCTCGGGCTCTAACAACAACAATGTATCTAACAGAGTTTCATATTAACTGTAATAATTACACAGATACATGATCCTACACAACTGCCATGTTCTCTGTAACCAAATAAAGGCACAAGGCTGGAGGGAACTCTACGTATAACTCACATATTATAAGTATGTACCCCCAACTGTAAAATATAAGGATATTACAAGTCCCTGAGGGGTTCTGTGACCATATAAAGGCACAAGGCTGCAGGCTGAGTTATACAGGGAACTCTGAGTATCACTCATGTATTATAAGGGATAATGTACCCCCTACTGTAAATGATAAGGATATTAGCAGTCACTGAGGGGTTCTGTGCCCATATAAAGGCACAAGGCTGCAGGCTGAGTTATACAGGGAACTCTGAGTATCACTCATGTATTATAAGGGATAATGTACCCCCTACTGTAAATGATAAGGATATTAGAAGTCACGGAGGGGTTCTGTGCCCATATAAAGGCACAAGGCTGCAGGCTGAGTTATACAGGGAACTCTGAGTATCACTCATGTATTATAAGGGATAATGTACCCCCTACTGTAAATGATAAGGATATTAGCAGTCACTGAGGGGTTCTGTGCCCATATAAAGGCACAAGGCTGCAGGCTGAGTTATACAGGGAACTCTGAGTATCACTCATGTATTATAAGGGATAATGTACCCCCTACTGTAAATGATAAGGATATTAGCAGTCACTGAGGGGTTCTGTGACCATATAAAGGCACAAGGCTGCAGGCTGAGTTATACAGGGAACTCTGAGTATCACTCATGTATTATAAGGGATAATGTACCCCCTACTGTAAATGATAAGGATATTAGCAGTCACTGAGGGGTTCTGTGCCCATATAAAGGCACAAGGCTGCAGGCTGAGTTATACAGGGAACTCTGAGTATCACTCATGTATTATAAGGGATAATGTACCCCCTACTGTAAATGATAAGGATATTAGCAGTCACTGAGGGGTTCTGTGCCCATATAAAGGCACAAGGCTGCAGGCTGAGTTATACAGGGAACTCTGAGTATCACTCATGTATTATAAGGGATAATGTACCCCCTACTGTAAATGATAAGTTGCCTCTACTACTATCTATGGGAATTGCTTAGTAACACCAGTACTGCCCATATTCTTGAAGCACAAGCCTGAAGGCACTTTTGAACACATTTCCAAGCAAGAACAGTGTGAGGGTGTCAGTAGGCAAGTCCCCTGGATATGTTGGATAGGGGGGGACATAATAGGCTGCTGGTGCCTGGTCTAACCAACCCCCAATAGGCAGCTCAGAGAGTCCCCAACCACTAACAAGAGTGAGTGGGAAAATGTACCGGTCACACACGAGCGCACAGACAGACAATGGGTCAAGGATCTGCAGTCAAAGGTGGATCAAGCTCCAGGCTAAATGAGAGCTTTGTCAGCACTGACTGGAAAGGTTTAAATTGAAAGGAATTAATGAGTATTGTTTTTAGTTCCTGCCCCTTTAACAGAGACTGCCTGTTTTTGCTCTGTACAAGCCTTTTTCCTAAAAAAACAAAAAACAAAAATAGTTGGCGTTGATGTTATTTTTGCCCAGCCTGAATTAGCATATACGTCAAATGAACGATTTAGCTGAGGGGGTTTGCAGCATGGCATCATTATGACAGATATTACATAATGGAATTAAAGGGCCGGTACACGTCCGCGCTGGCTTTCCCACAGTACCTTGTATTATACATAACAAAAGGCCTCTGTGGCCGCACTGAGTTTATCCAGCCGTCACCAAGGCAAAGCCGGGGAGTTAACTGCATTCAGAAGCGTTTAATCATTAGACCCTACAAGGCCACGGGGGCAAAGCAGTGGCATATTTAGCCGGGGCAGGCTGGTGGCGGCCAGATGTTAAAGTTTACATGAAGCCTGCACAGACCTGAGATTCTGCACTCAATACCCCAACTGTAAATTCCTGCAATTTAAAAATCATGCCTGTAACTGCTGGAGATTTGGTTTCTGGTAGCCACCTGGCCAGTACCAGCCAAGGTGACCCGTCCCTATTCCATTTTATCCTCCTGCCCCTCTATCAACCCACCCTACCCACCAAATTCCTGCCTCATCCGCCCCTTACGTACCATCACCCAGCCCCTTAATATCAATATCCCACTCTCTTACTGTCCCATGTCCTCCCCTATTTTTAAAAATGTGCGAGGGTAGTGGGACGAAAAACTATGGTCCATCCATAACACACTAAACATTGCTATAAAGGTAAACTTTCCCTTTAAATTTGTGTTGAGCTAATATAGCACCTTGGCTTCCACCTCAGATGAAATGTCCCAAATTGTGACATAATAGTCCCTTCTGGTATTTCCCCAGACTATTGCTCATAAGTGCCAGTGGGATCCTTGCACCCCTCCGGTGGCCATCCAATCACTGTGAGCATGTCGAGGTGTCACTTATCTGAGAGCCACGCCCATTAATACATAAATCTGTAGCCCTCCAGCTACATATCGACAGCTCTTCTGCAGGAGGGCTACACAATACATACTCACTAATACAGGGTATAGGCCCAGTCCCACTGGTCTTTGCCCGCGTTGCAACATCTGATGGCAACATCGCCGGGTACAGCTGGTAGGAGAGGGTTTCATGGCATCTGTTAGACAGCCCAGGGCAGAGCAAGTCAGGCATTTCACACTAACTGTATTTCCCCAGGCAGTGGAAGGCATTTTACAGTGCCCATGTGGCACAAATATTGACATGACAGCGGCATTCATGCGTGAAATGTGACATGCCTGGAGAGCAGCGCATTCGCAGGCACAGCCTTCCCTGCACAAGGGCAACTATCCGCTTCCCGCGTGGAGAAGGCTAGCGACAGCTGAGCGTGACCAAACTGCCAATATGTCTGGCACCCAAGCAAGAGACTAAGAAGCCCAAGCCGAGCAGCACACAATCACGCTGGCGCGCAGTATCCTGTGGCTCCCTAAATGATTTAGTCACAGCCAGGGGTGGATATGAGTTTGCTTCAGGCTTGAAAACATGGTGTAGTGTTATTAAATCAGAGCGTGATTTTCTCTTTGATTTTTCACACAAAGCAGCAGCCCTGCCCTGCTTTATGGCTGAGATTCTACCTATCATTATAATAGCATCAGGCCACAGGGGTCAGAGATTCAGAGATCAGAAAACCACTGTTTACTTTTCTTATTCCATCCCCTTATGCATATTCATCACGTTGCGCCCAGAATAAATTACCCCTTTTGCCATTGGTGCCGATGGCCCAGAGTACTAATGGCCGCCTGAAATCTACAGAGGGTCATTTCTGACCATTTATGCACCCCAGAACACTTTCCTTTTTGCGGTGTACTCCATTTAAAATCGTAATGGCTTTCACAAGCACACATAATAAATTATTACAGCGACCAAGGAATTCATTATCAGACAGTCGCTGCATGGCACACAGTGGCTATGGGGCCAGGGCACTGCAGTACATTTTTGGTGGATCATAGCTGGTTGCTATGGGCAATTTACTGGGCAATTTACTTGCTTTTGTATGTATGCAAATCCTATGGATCATTTCAGACCAGCCCTGTTAGTATGATTGTCCTATGGATCACTTCATTCATATGGATCACTGCATTCGATTGGTCTCCGTAGTCAGGCTGCATCCTGGATCTCTTCCTACCTCTCTAACCGGTCATTCACTGTCTCCTACGCTAACAAAACCTCATCTCCAGTCCCTCTTAATGTGGGGGTACCCCAAGGCTCTGTACTTGGGCCGTTGCTGTTCTCCCTTTACACGCTGTCTTTGGGAGACCTTATCCGTTCATTTGGCTTCAAATACCATCTATATGCTGATGATACCCAAATTTACTTTTCGACCCCTTCATTAACAGTTGAAACTGAGACTCAAATCTCTAACTGCCTCCTGGCTATCTCCAATTGGATGAACCAACGCCACCTCAAACTCAACCTAACAAAAACTGAACTAATGATCTTTCCGCCTAAACCTGGTCCTACTCCCCCCTTTTCTATCTCTATTGAAGGCACCCTCATCAACCCTGTCAATTCCATGCGTTGTTTGGGGGTGATCTTTGACTCCAGTCTCTCCTTCTCTGACCATACTAACACCACTGTCAAAACCTGTCACTTTTTCTTACGCAATATTGCCAAAATTCGTCCCTTTCTTTCTACTGTAACAGCTAGGCTGCTCATGCATGCCCTCATCCTATCCTGACTTGACTATTGTAACCTGCTGCTAACTGGCCTCCCTAATTCCCATCTTTCCCCCCTACAGTCTATATTAAACACTGCTGCCAGAATTCTCCTCCTCTCATCCAGGAGAGTTCAGGCCCCTCCCCTGCTAAAGGCCTTATCATGGCTTCCTGTTAAACAAAGAATAGTTTACAAACTCCTTCTCTTAATCTTCAAAGCCCTCCATTCCTCTGCTCCTCACTACATCTCTTCCCTGGTGTCTCCGCACGTTCCTGGCCGTCTCCTTCGTTCCTCGCAGAGCAACCGTTTGGTTGCGCCCCCCACTACTACTGCTGTTTCCCGCCTTAAATCCTTCTGCCTGGCTGCCCCTTACATTGGGAATGCCCCCCCTGATGTCCTCCGGAGAGAATCCTCCCTCAGTCTTTTTAAAACTAAACTTAAAGACTACCTTATGGAGCACTCGCCCAGCACCTGATCTGGAAACTGGCACTTATACTGTAATGTCACCCACTGTGACCTATAGCACTTATATTTGCCTATTTGTGTCTGTTAGTTACCCTCCCATATAGATTGTAAGCTCTACGGGGCAGGGACCTCCTTCATCTTGTGTTTCTGACTCTTATTGCAACTGTACCTTGTATTTATTTGTATTTATTGCTGTACTTTGTATTTATCCATTATCTTTAACCCCCCCTGTCTGTATTAATGAATTCTACTGTACAGCGCTGCGTACATAAGTAGCGCTTTATAAATAAAGATATACATACATACATACATACCAGCCCCGTTCTATGGATCAGTTATGCCCAATCTGGTTGGCATAGATGCAGCTATTAATCCATATACATACCTCCCAGGAAAGTACAATACCCAAAACACAGAGATAGGCTTCTCGGCTCTGTAAAGGCGGCTATACACACTACAAGGAATTCTTTACCCTATCTGGCGATTCAGCATTAACATTTCAATGTTCGGTTACCTACAAAGGCTCCTGTTAAAAATATTCAGTCCTGCCCGACTGACAAGGTGACGGGTATCCAAGGCTTTTTACCGATATCAATCACCTCATCTCCCACCATACGCACACTGGATATCATTTAGTGGGTTTTATTTTCTACCTTTTTCCTGTGGACCTGCTGCTATAGGAACACATTTGTATAGCAATAAGGCAGGAACCCTTGTTCTGTAGGTGCCCAAGGTATAACTAGCGGTAGGTAAGTAGGTAGAGGCACCAGCTCTATGGAGAAAGTCCTTGGTGCTTTGCCCTGAATGCCAAACCAACAGGCCACGGGCACCTGTTCTGCTGTGTTTCAGGTTCATCGCAGCCAGGAATGTGACCTCCACACTAGTGAGGAGTCCTGGAAATACTTTGGATTCTTAGAAAGGAAATGGAAACCACCAGCCTGCGCTGTGACAGAAGGGCCCAGCCGTTGGATGTGATCACCATGCAGCTTGCAGAGGCCAAACAGGGCCACATGTGCAGCTCGCAGCTTGTACCAGGGGGCTCTGGGGGTCTAAACTCCATCTGTGCAACCAAACAACCCCTTGTAGTCCACAGCAGTATGGGTGCTGAGGGGCCACACCAGTCCATCACTTCTGTATCTGTATGAGTAACAGTCAAGTGCTTCCCACATAAGAGGCAGGCAGAAGGTGTAAAAAAGCAGCTACAGATATGTTATCCAGAATCCAGTCTGTTATCCAGAATGCTTGCAACCTGTAGAGCAAACCCTGCCTACCATAGCTACCTGTCCTTCTCAAACGTACATTGAACTACATCTCCCAGCAGTGCCATGGAGGATGGAAGGGCATCATCTCAAAGGCACTGATAAATAAAGCTGAACTGAGGAGAACAGGGAAATTGGTGCCGAGTTGCAGGGTAAGGAGAATCTGCCCATAGGTATGTTACTGCCCCAAAAACAGAAAAACCCTTTAGCAAGATGCACTCTAAGTATGAATTATATGAAATATAGAGCCAGGTCCAGCCTTGGGCTAACTGGACCTATTGGGCCATGCACCAGCGGGAATAAGCACATAAAGCTGTCCAGGGCACCCTCAACAACCATTGCCTGATAATGTTGCTATGTGTCCAGGGACATTAAACACAAAGTAGGCACCGCATTCATACAGCTACCCCAGGGTACTCACGGTGTATAGTGTGCTTGAGGGGCTAATAATTACTGTCTCACACTGTATATAGTGTGTCAGTGCTCAATGCTTAGGGGCCACACTGTGCCATGAAATGTTGGGGGCTAATGGAACAAGAGAAAGGGAGGTGAAAAGAGTTATAGGGTTATAACATCAGTCTCAGAGCGAGAGACAGGGCTTATTTTCCCACCCAGCCCTTGAACCCTGTGCCAACTGCCAACACCTTGTTTAGGGGGCCCCTGCCAAAATAGTCCTAATTAGGCCCCGCAGTTTATAAGTCCGGCCCTTTATAGAGCACACGCGTATATGCTTTGAGTATTGATTATACTGTATAAAGTGAAAACGCATCCCCGCCATGTTTCAGCCCACTAGGGATCTTCACCTGAGTTTGCCCAGATTATCGCTATGGGCATTCAAGGGCAGCACTAGCTGGTAGTTTGATGCACTCAGTTCTGAGCCAATAGCGCCATGCATCAGTTGGCTGCCTATGGCTGGAAGGCTGGCATTACCCAGTCGTAGACGGGAAAAGTGATGTCAGAATGCTGTAAAGACAATGGATGAGCAATCTACAAAGGAATGCGAGGGCCAATTCAGACAACACTTGAGCCCATAAGAGATACAGACCTGTTGTAACCTTCAAACAAGCACACTCACATGAGACACAGGGGCAATAAAGCCCAAAGCAAACAGCTGTATTTAACCTCCTGTGTTGGCTCAGAGGCCAATAACTAATAAACAGTTGCATCTATATGAGTGTTCTAACTTGCCCCAGCCATCCCAGGGGCTAGGGGCACTAATCAACAGAGCTTCTCCTGTGCTGATGGGGTCCTTTAAGGCTCAACACTAATATCAACACAAACAGTGGGTGCTGGACGGCCCTATGGGGTGGTCTTTGTCTTGTGCAGAGGTTCCCAAACCACGGGAAGCAATGGAAAGGGGGTCCCAGACTGAAGGCCACTTAGGGAATGAGGTTTGTTGTGAATGCTTTTTGCCCTGAGTAACAACGATTCTTACCATTACCAAGCTTCTGTACAAGATAATGTGGGCCCTAAACACATGTTTGAAGGGGAGCTTTGAACCAAAAACAAAAACCCACATGTCAAGACTTGCTGTTCCCAAATACAAGGGCTGGCAGAGGATGCTGGGAGGTGCAGGTCACACCACCAATTATTCGACAGTAAGGACGGCAGGGTTCACTGGGCACTGGGTATGGAGAATTGCCACTGCCTATGACAAGATTACGCTGGTGTTGGCTCTCCTGAGAGTCCCATATGCAGCCCTCCTGCAGTCTCTCAGGTCCGTCCCCCATGGAACTGGCTGAGATAAGGCATGCAGGCAGCAGCAGCTGTTACTGTGAGGCTGAATAGATGATAAGCAACTCCAGCACCATCCCCCCCCCCCCCCCCCCCCCCAGCTCCACAGCCCATTCACAGCCCCGGAACAATAGGAACAAAAGAGGATGCCAAGCTTTCTTTTACCCCTTTTTATTTTGCCCACGATGAAGCATTTCTTTTAGTGCAGAGAGTTCAACTAACGCTGCTCAATAGGGGCCGGCAAGCACCACCCCGGGCCCCGCAAGAACCAGGCAGGGGTTAATTCTACCTGCTACCCATATCTCTTGCATGAGTCCAGGAAAAATGTCCTAGTGTCCTGACCGACCCCCTGCTGAGCCGATGATTTATGGCACAGCACTAAACAAGCTGGCCGACTCCTCCTCCCCACAGCACTAAATAACCAAATCCTAAAGTTTAGACCCAAATCCTCATTATCCCCCCCCCCCCCTTACTTTCCTTGTCAGCCATTGCCCCAGGAATGCAGATGGCTTGGGAAACAGCAGGAGCTGAGGACAATGAGGAAAGGTGGCCTTCAAGTTGTGAAAGAGTCAATTGCACTTGAAAGAGATGAGGAGCAAATACACCTCTAGGAGGGGGCTTAGGAACTCCACCCAAAAACTGCCTTCCCCTTTAAATTTCAGGGTTACCATCCACTCCCCA
The DNA here is from genome assembly GCF_000004195.4 of Xenopus tropicalis. Lineage (NCBI taxonomy): Eukaryota > Metazoa > Chordata > Amphibia > Anura > Pipidae > Xenopus > Xenopus tropicalis. The sequence goes on from NC_030680.2 coordinate 139,315,985, forward strand.
TTCTCACTGCAGATTCCACTGCAGCCCCCACGTACATACTAAAGGCACCCCCTCTTGTCTCCTAACAACATAAAGGCACCCCCTCTTGGCTCCTAACAACAGAAAGGCACCCCCTCTTGGCTCCTAACAACAGAAAGGCACCCCCTCTTGGCTCCTAACAACAGAAAGGCACCCCCTCTTGGCTCCTAACAACAGAAAGGCACCCTGGGCTTCCAGGAATTTAACCTTTTCACTGACAGAGACAATTTTTTTTTCAGTAGACAAATTTGCCCTAGTGGCTTCTGCTTTATCCATAAGAACGAGCCAATTCCCTGGGAACTGCAGTTTGGCAACATCTGGGCGGCTGCAGGTTGCCCATCCCTGCACTAGAAATGCCACTTGCAGTTCAGCGGAAACAGGGAAGGTGTTGCTTTAGAATGGCAGGGAAGGTGCAGCGACTGCCAGGCTCCAGCCCTACATTTGCCTGTGAACGTGCCGATTCCAGAGCCGAGGGCGAGCGCATAACTCATTCTCATCTCATTAAATGGATGGATCTGCTCGGCGTTATTGCTGCCGCCTGTGAATTGTTACCGTGACCTTCAAATGCCAATACTCCCTCGCCTGCTTCTCTATTGTCTGTAACAATACTTCTGCTACCAAGAGCTGACAATCTAAACAGAAGCCTAACAGAGGAATAAATCCATCTTATTAGAATTTCATTTTAGAGACAAAAACTTTTGTTTCTCTTAACCACCAGAGTAGATTTTAACTGCCATTTTTACTCGCCATCTAACTGAAATTAGCAGCTTGTTGCTAGGCCCCAAGGCCATAGCAACCAGACAGCTGTTAGAATTTCAGTGCAAAAAGAGTTATTTAATATAAAGTTAGAGTCGCACTAACTACTTAATGATAAAAGTTAAGCTTAAACTTTAAATATTTATTAATTAACCCCATCAGGTCACAGCTAGGGGTGTATGGTCCTTTGTTATAAACACACAAGGCAATTCAGTTTTTTCTCCCAAGACTTAAAAAAAGGTGCTACAGCGGATAGGGGGCCAATAGACTGATTTTAGAGGGCCACAAACTGTTACAGTGTTTACTGACAGTCCCATCCTTCAACTGAGACAAAAGGGACTCGTTCCTCCCCAAGAGCTAAACTGGCTCTGGCAGAGAGTCAATAGGATGAGTAAATGCCAGTCTATGGGGAAGGCAACATCCTCTATCATCGGAATGAGCAGCGATGAGTTAACTTGGTTTTATCGATCCCACAAGGATCACCCAAGGGCAGCCATGCAATCCACAATGCAAGTGAATGCGAGGCTGGCGTCCCTTCTATGTGCTGCTATCAAAATAAAGTGACTGCTACAGCTGGAATGTCCCTGCAACTGTTGGCTCCCTGAGTTATGGCAGCAGTTCCCAGCAGGGGTCGGGGAATTGGGGATCTAGTGAGAGATAAAGCATTGGTATCTATGGCCAGCAATGGGGGTCAGCCAGCGAGTTCAGCAGAGACATGCCTGGATGGGGGCAGACAGGGAGCGAGCAAGGCAGGGGCCACAGTTAATGCAGGAAAGCAGCACCCCCCTACATACAAATATGACTTCAATTTATTGCACCTTTAGCCTTCAGAATGCATCAATAACCAAAGCAGGTTGTAGTTCAGCGACAGCAGCAGGTGACACCCCATTTTTGCTCACAAACTATTGAACCAAATGCACCCACACACTGAGGCACTTACTGTGAGCACGGCGGGCAAGTAGCTGGGCTAGTGTGGCACCTAGTGCAGGCTATGCCCAGCTAGTGTGGCACCTAGTGCAGGCTATGCCCAGCTAATGTGGCACCTAGTGCAGGCTATGCCCAGCTAATGTGGCACCTAGTGCAGGCTATGCCCAGCTAATGTGGCACCTAGTGCAGGCTATGCCCAGCTAATGTGGCACCTAGTGCAGGCTATGCCCAGCTAATGTGGCACCTAGTGCAGGCTATGCCCAGCTAATGGCATTCCAGCCCCTTCCCCATCACAAAGCATTTCCCACTGCCTTTTGTCTGCCACCCTGAGCCACAGCAGAAACACAATATTGATCTGTTTTTCCCCAAACAACAAAAAAATCCCATCTCTGCTGAGGAAGGAAGAGCTCTGTGCCCAGAAGGGGGCTCACTCCCCCCAGTACAGCTGCCCCCCCCCCCCCCAGAATAGCACCCTTACTGTGCCAGGGGGCAGCACAGAAGCACCAGGCTAAAGTTACCCTGTTAGTTAAACATCGCACACATTAACCCCTTCCACCCCGATCCCTTACACTACACGTGTTTAGCTCCATACACTGCCATACTCCCCACACTCACTCCCCTGTACCCAACACAACTGAACCCCCAACATATTTACATACATTATCCCCCCCAAAACTATTAACCCCTTGTTTACATTTCCCTCTCAACCCTGCAGCACCCCAGCAACAGCGCAAATACACTTTATTAGCCCGAATTCCCCTCAGCCCCCCATACATTTGCACTTTTTACCCCCCCCGATCTTTACCCAGTTAATGAGCCGGGCACAAGGTAGGTGGCAGCACCTCAGTGCCAGTCTGCACCCAGCAACGAGTCCCGGCACCGGAGTGCCCTTACCTTCTGCAAAATGATCCGGTCCCTCTAACTGAATGGATCCATCCTCAGTACAGAAGCGCAGTAATCCACAGGGGTGCCCCCACACACAGGCACTATGGCAGCTCTGCCTACCGATCCATCCCTGGGCAGTGCCCTCTCACAGTCTCTTGCGCCCTGCCCAAGGGGGTGTCCCGTAGTCCCTTGCAGTGTATCGGGCAGTGTGTGTGGCACTCTGCTGGCTCAGGCTCTCCCGCCCTGCATGCCGCTTCCCTGTGCCCCCAGCCCCTCACTCACACCCTCCTGCCCCGCTCTGTGGGAGCGCAGTGTGCCAATGTGACCATCACTGGGCGCCCCGTCCGCCTCGCCTGCGCCTCTCTCCCCTACACATTTCAATCTGCCTCCAAGCCACTCTCCCGGATTCAATGGAACAAGCCCCGCCCCCAGCCCCGCCCAGAGCCCATTAAATCCTAAGTGATAGAACCCCGCGCTGCTAGAGGACACGCCTCTCACTTACATAACCACGCCCCTGATTGCACTAAAATATAGTAGCGCAGTGGGACAGGTACGTAACGCAATGTGGGAAATGGTGCTTCACTATGAACTTTAATTCATCTCGGTAAGACCCCCGTTCACTTATGTTTATAAAATTCTAGGGATAACCTTGCTTTACGGCAACAACAGCATTATTTGTATAACTGTAATACAATATAGTGGGTTATATAATCAGTTTGGTGATTCATGGGAATAATATGTGTGTAATCTTGTTGACAGGGCAATTCTTGTGGTAAAGGGATACCCTGACTATATTGCTAAAGGGGGACCAACATGGCCACAAAAAGGCACCCAAACTGTGCTTAGTTGTACTTATATATATATAATGTAATAATATAATGTAATAGTACAAACAGCTACAGATTTAGGGGGATGGCCCATGGGAGACCTATGTAGAAAATAAACCCCCCCCCCCCATGAACCCTTGCACTTTGGCAAAACCAAAGGTGGATTGTGCAATTGCCGCCATTAGAAAATTTGGAGCCCCATACGAGTTATTTATATGGGCAGGGGGGCATAAACCCCTAATGCCCAGGGCCTATTAAACCCTCCGCCCGCTAAGTGATAGAACCCAGCGCTGCTAGAGGACACGCCTACATTTACGTTACCACGCCCTCTTATTGCACTAAAAGATAGTAGCGCAGTGCGAGCATAAACAGGAGCACGGAGTATTAACATTTTGGCCACGTCCCTTGTGTGTGCAATATAAACAGTAGATTACTCTGTAATAAGCAGTTCATATAAAGAGCTCTATTAATTAATGTGCTAATTAACAGCCAGTTCATACGGGTCAGTGGAGTTTAAACCCTACGCTCCTACCTGTCCCTGCTCTGCGCTGTCATTGCTTACTGATTATTGATGAAGTAATGTAATAATAAGTCAGTCTTTAAATTGAGGGGTCAGTTGCGTTTATAAGTAAGCTGCATATGTTTCTTTGAAAATAACGCAAGTTTTTGCATATGTTTCATACGTTGTGTAAGCGTAGGGGCCCAATGGTGTTGCTGTGGGGCCCAATAACCAGTCATTCCCCTGCTGGAAAGTTCATGTTGGAGACGATCAAATAATTCAGTAAATAGCTCCCAATATAAACAGCTAATGTTACTCTCTAATAAGCAGTTCATTTAAATAGTTAAAATGAATACTAATGTGCTAATAAGTCAGTCAGTTTATTGGGAGCAGTGGAATTAATTCATTGTTGGTCAGGGGAGTTTGCCCCCTTGCTGCTCCTATCAAGCTCCTCTGTTTGCGCAATTTGCCCGGGGCCCTTCTAAATCAGAATTCTCTGGGCCTGGCCTTTTATTTGTGCTGGAGGTGCAGTCAGGAGCCCAGTGTAATACTTTATCGGTGTTGGACTGGGCCAGTGGGGCATCGGGAAAAAACCTGGTGGGCCCAGCTCCCACCCATCATTGACCACAAATGCCGCCTTTCCCCCTCACAATGTAGCCGCAAGGACACTAGTGGGGGGGCAGTGAGCCCCTGACACCCCAGTCTGTATACTATGGTTTGCACTTTTGCCCCTGCCACCATACAGCAGAATTGCTGCAGAGATCTGTTCAGAGATATACATTCTCCCCATGAATAAAGCTCTGCCTGTGTTTGGCTGCACTGTATTCATAAGGGGTGAGGGGCCTCCCGTCCTCTGCCCACATCATGACCACTGGCCCTGCCGAAATTTGCACCCTGACCCCCCTTCTCCCAGCCTGCCATCAACCTAGGAAATGCGCCAAATTCCATCACCAAGAACGCAGCGTCTCCGGCAGACCTTATGGCAGGGCAGGCCTGGGTGCAGTCCTGGTGGCTGTGCCAGTGAATCTGAAAAATCAGTTTTATTATACAGCAGAATTAGTTTATTCTGGATTTAATAATTGATAGTTTGTAAGATTGATAACAGATAGATAGATAGAAGGGTGAAGAGATAGAAAAACAAGTTTAAAAACAACAATTGGAAATAAATCTGTTTTTTGTTGCGGGAGTCCTGTTTCTATTAGTCAGTTCTGCTGTGCGCTACCATCTTTTATCTGTCGCCTCAATAAAGTCTATTGTCGTCAGTAGAGCCTTAGACAATACATTATAATAAGTAATGAATATTCATGAGCCCCCCCCCCAGCGCCCTACCGGGAAATCTACACGTATTTACCAAGAAAACGATCATGATTTCTAGAAAGGGTACCAAAACATGAATATTAAATGTTAATGATTTTCATTTTGTAGTGTAACTAGGCTTTTGAGAGGAAGATGGTGGATAGACTGATAGATAGATAGATAGATAGATAGATGATAAATGGATGGGGAGATTAAATGGTAGATAAAGGATAGATAATAATAGCTAGAGAATTTATAGATTAGATCGATAAAAGATTGATGATAGACAGTTAAAAAAGATAGAGAGACTGATAGATAGATAAAATAGATAAATAATAGATACATTGACACATCAAGATAGATGATAAATGGATGGAGAGATTAAATGATAATTAATGGATAGATAATAGATGATAAATAGATAATTAATGATAGCTAGAGAGTCAATAGATTAGATAATAGATAAATAATATATTGATGATAGACAGATAAAAAGATAGCTAATAGATAGACACATATGTAGAGAGACATAGGCACATAGAGATAGAAAGATAGATAGATATAGATAGATGATAGATAGATATAGATAGATAGATAGATGATAGATAGACTTACAATCTATGACATGCTTAATGGTGGTGGATAATTCTAACAGTGCAGTCAGGGTATTGGCTTTGCCCTGACACTGTGCCCAATGGAAGCATAGAGCTGTATATTAAATACAGGCTGCAGGAAGGAGAGGAATTGCCCAAGCCTCACTGAATAGCAATAATATTTCAAGCTGATAACATCCATGGGATATGAGCTTTATTAAAACTGATATGGCATGGTCTATAGAATTCTATATTTGGACATTCACTGCTGTCACTATACACCCCAAAGTTCCTCTACTATAGGGGATACCTATGCTGCCATACTAGGGGTTATTTCTTTTTCACTGGGGCCACCCCAAGGGCCCTGCTGGCTTAGTAGTATAGGACCCCATGATTAGTGATGGTGGCTTAGTAAAGGTAAATACCCATTCTGGCATAGTTCTCTGGTATCACTCCCTACAGGCTCGGTGAAACCCAAGAGTATCTCTCTGCTATGGGGAGAGCCACTTACCTCTCTGATCAGCTTGTTCCCCATTTGCCTCCATTTAAATCAGAACTAACCCTTAGATTATTAGGCCATGCCTCCTTCTGTTCTTATGAAACAGGTAAAAAGGCACAAAGTTTGCCCAGGTGCAGTAATTCATAGCAACCAATCAGCAGGTAGCATTTACTAGTCACCTGTGTAGAAGCAAACGTCATATTGGTTACTATGGGTTACAGCACCTGGGCAAAATTTGTGTCTGTTTGCTACATTTGGGGGAAAGGCATATAGAAGGCAAGCCAACCAGAGATGCAGAACGTTTTTTTTTGCTTTTATATTAATATACTGTGTATATATATATATATATATATATATATATATATATATATATATATAGCCAGAAATGCCTTCATATGGTGCTGCAAAAGGAAATTATAGCCCTTAATACAAGCCAGAATGCTAATGACACTAGTGGAGGAATGGTGATGATGTGGGTTAGTTTGGGGGCTAGCATTTGGCCTAGTTTGGGGGCTAGCATATGAGCTAATTTGGGGGCTAGCAAATGGGCTAGTTTGGGGGCTAGCACATGGGCTAGCATATGGACTAGCAAATGGGCTAGTTTGGGGGTTAGCATATGGGCTAGTTTGGGGGCTAGCATATGAGCTAGTTTGGGGGCTAGCAAATGGGTTAGTTTGGGGGCTAGCATATGGGCTAGCAAATGGGCTAGTTTGGGGGTTAGCATATGGGCTAGTTTGGGGGCTAGCATATGAGCTAGTTTTGGGGCTAGCATATGAGCTAGTTTGGGAGCTAGCATATGTGTTAATTTGGGGGCTAGCGTATGGGCTAGTTTGGGGGCTAGCATATGGGCTAGTTTGGGGGCTAGCATATGGGCTAGTTTGGGGGCTAGCATATGGGCTAGTTTGGGGGCTAGCATATGGGCTAGTTTGGGGGCTAGCATATGGGCTAGTTTGGGGGCTAGCATATGAGCTAGTTTGGGGGCTAGCATATGGGCTAGTATTTCTGGCAGGCTGGGGACTAAGATTGCTTTTGCATGTGAATCTCAGAGGTGGGAGATGAGCGAGCGGCGCAATAAAACCAGAGCTCCCTGCGATGCAATAAAACAGTATAGGCAGTGATAATGTGGAATATCATGGGCAATGTGTATATCACGTCTGGGCTGGGGACAATGCTGTGAGCTGTAAGAACCCCCCTTTTATTTGTGGCCATAAAGATGAAATAAAAATCAAGCCCGGCTCTTGCATTATTTATGGATTTAACATTTGCCTTGTTATCAAATTGCCATTGATTTCTCTGGCCTGACCGCAGGACTTTCACTCTTCCATTCATAGCAGCTTCACCAGCCACAAACTGTTAACACCAAGACTGTATAATAAACCACAAGGATGCTGGGAATTGTAGTTCAGTGACTGGAATCCTTTACTCGATCCTTCAGCTCAAATTACACAACTTGAATGTTATTTTAAAGGGACACTAATCTTTTTTTCTCATTTTATTTTTCCAGTGGAAATATGTACAATATGGAGTTGTGTTGGACACTGTGTACTTCTTGCTTGTGATTCCCTTGCGCTTCTCTGTGTGCCCACCCAAGCAAATACTGTGGCTCACTCATGGCTGTAGCTCAAGCAAGGAGTTGGCCCAGAGCCTTCCATGATGCTGCTGGTGATATCAAAGTTGCCTACCCCGTACCTACTGCCCCACAGCTCTCTTGCACCTGTATTGGCATAATACTGGGGACAATGGAACTAGTGACACAATAGTGTCATAATTCATCACAACATACACTCTATCCAATGGGAACCCACAATATTCAGTTTTTCCCTGTCCCTCTTTGCTACGCTGACTGCCACTATGGTAAAGCTCATCCCCGTTCCCCAGACTTTGTAGCCATACATCCCAACATTTTCCAGTCTCAGAAAACCTGATTTTAAGGGCCCCTTGTATACTCCTCAACTCCTAGTCTGGGCTGACTTACATATGCTTGATAAAGGAATTATTTTGGCCCGAAATGTTGCACCTCAGCAATAAAGATTTCTAAGGGCTGGTCCCGTTTGTAGCTCTGAGTGCCAGGGCTTTTTTACTATTTGTAATTTTTGGGAGGGTGCCGATCCCTCCAGCATTGTGCAACGAGCTTTTCAGTTTTGGAGAGCTAGGGTGTGTGAGGAAGGTCTCCAGTTTGTGTGACTTACATACACACCTCTCCCACCAGCTGGTGATGCCTTGGATGGCTTAATAGCACAGGTTTTGACTCCTTGGCAGTGGCAGTACGAAAAGTATAGATTAAATTGTATTGGTGACAGCCTGCGGGAATAAAAGCACTGAAGTAATTGAATTGCTGACCTCCCAGGTTTTTCCTGGTACCCCAGTGGGTCAGCTGATTTTATTTATCTCCCAGTAATGGGGAAATTAGGCCATGTCCTGAGCCACCCAGACCATGGCCAGCCATGCTCCTACAAACCAGGGTCAGAACTAGGGGTAGGCAGAAGGGACGGGTGCAAAGCTGGGGGGGACACTAGACACATATACCTGCCTGACTACCCCAAACCCCAGCCCTTCTGAGGCTGCGAGCATCAGCACAGTGCAAACAATTTAACAATGGCAGTCGGAAAAGTGCAAGCAACTTGAATTGGTGTCAGCCTGCTGCCTGTGGGAATGGAAGCATTAATATTATTATTATTATTATTAACATTTATTTATAAAGCGCTAACATATTCCGCAGCGCTGTACAATAAGTGGGTTTCATACATTGGACATACAGAGTAACATATAAAGCAATCAATAACTGATACAAGAGGTGAAGAGAGCCCTGCCCAAAAGAGCTTACACTCTACAAGCACTCAAGCCAATGGACAGGTGCCCATCAAGCTTTTTCCTGGTACCACAATGGGCCAGTTGGCTTTGTTTCCCATGCTCTGAGCCACCCTGACCATGCAGAGCCACAATCCTGATCCACCCAAAGCTCCACCTACGTACAATCAAGCATCATGCCTGTCCTGCAAAAACAGGTCTATTGGGAGGTAGGTGGCCTTCTTGCAAGAGACTGTATAAACAATCTATATAACTGAACAATGGAAGAAAACCATCAGTCTAGCTCTTGCTTTAACTGTATATGCCCCTGGTCAGTAAACACTGTAAGATCCTGGGAAGGGAACTCAAGCAGCCACCGACCCCAGGTAGGTCCCAGGGGGTCGCAGAAAACCCCTGTGTGCCTTTAGACAAATAAGGACAAATACGTCCTTGCAGTGATTTAACCCTTTGAGTGCTTGCTGCGTTCAGTGCAAACTTCACTGCAGCTCACATAGGTAATATATATGCTATTTGCCTTTAGTTGCTCCTGCTAGGTTGTAAAGGAATAAGACCCCTAAAACTAGAAGGAAGTAGACGGAATTACTGGATATTACTGTATACACATCTTCAGGATTAAATAAAAAGCATAGAGGTGTTTTACTAGTAACTCCCCTTTAGGGTAACGGGGGGGGGGGATGTGATTTACCATAAAATGCCCCAATGCTTTTTACCCTTTCCTTGTCCTTTAAGCATGGGCACGTCCAATATAACACAGATCTAGTTAGTACATCTCATGGGCTGGGATAACACATGAAAGGGATGTTACAGTCCACGTTTCATTGATAAATTCAATTTCCCACACTCTCTCCTTCCTTTAATTCCGTGCCTGCAAGACATGGGGAGTCAGCAAACATTGAGGCATCTTGCCGACGGCCCGTGAATGCTAAGCAGGTATGCCTAGTTTTTAAGGTCAACTGTGGTTTGCCTGTCGACTGACACCTCCATTGTGAGACCTCATTAAAATGCAACCCCCTTCTTTTCCTGTAGCATGTTTCCCTAGAAATGTTAGCCGGACAAGTCAACATGCAAAACGCAGGCAAACAAAAGCCGGCTTTCTACACTCTCGCTCCCAGAACAAGGGAAGGGGGAAAACATTATTTTTCTCGCTCAGCAGTACCCGCCTCGTACTGACAGGGGGGCTACCAAGGTCACATACTTGGCAACATAGTAAAATTTGGCATAATTAGCCCAAAACTTAGGCCCAAAAATTAGCCCAAAAATTAGGCCCAAACCCAGAAAAAAAAGACATTTGATTATTTTTATATTATAGCTGTTTTTGGCCATTTTATTAAGTTATTTTTTGTAGAGTTGTGGAATGTTAGTGCCTGGGTGGGACAGAAAGGGGGTGTGCGAAGAACAATCAAGCACCCGAAGGGATGCAAATAGGACAACAAAAGCTGTGAAAAGGACAAAAGACGTATATTGTATGGCAACTTTTGGATGTTTTTAGTTTATACATCAGGATCCTGCAGCCCCCAGCTAATGTTTCCTCTAAAGGTGGCCATACACGGTAAGATTTGCTTGTTTGGCGAGGTTGCAAAACACCCTTGGGTGGGCAATATCATGCTAATGCAGTTCTTTGGCCCTAAGCTGGCCATACACGCACCGATAATATTGTATGAAACCTCGTTTCGTACGATATTCAGTGCGTGTATGGCAAGTCGGCGAGTTGACCGATATCGCAGGAAGCTGCTAATATCGGTCGACTCGCCGATCGGCCAGGTTAAAAGATTTTGATCGGGCGCCATAGAAGGCGCCTGAGCAAAATCTGCCTTCAGGGCTGAATCGGCAGAAGGAGGTAGAAATCCTATTGGTTGTACTTCCAAATCTGCCGTTTCAGCCCTGAACATAAGTGGCGGACTGAACGATCTTCAGTCACATGTGTGGCCACCTCTAGGCACTACAATAAAGGGGATAGGAAGAGTCAGAACGAGGACTTCATCAATGAGCCACTGTGGTCCCTGATCCGACTAAAAAATCAAACTTGCCCTTTTGACTGCCCATTTTCAGCCAGATATCAGTCAGTTAGGGCTATTGTGGGTTCCCATACATGGGCATATGTAGATTGTAAGCTCTTTTGGGCAGGGATCTCTTCACCTCTTGTATCGGTTATTGATTGTTTTATATGTTACTCTGTATGTCCAATGTATGAAACCCACTTATTGTACAGCGCTGTGGAATATTTTGGCGCTTTATAAATAAATGTTAATAATAATAATATAAGCTGCTGAATCAGTATAAAGGACTCAAATTGGCAGCTTAAGTCTGCCCCTAAGAAAATGAAACGTGCAATTTATCAGATTGTTCCCTGCCTAAAAGCACAATGTTTAATTCCTGCATAAAGTTCAGTGGTGCAATCTGTATTTCCATAGACATGCCCCTGTAGCAGCTTTTCCACTCACTCCCTAGGAAATCACTGAGCGTTCAGCAGGATCCCTGCACTTATCTGTTATCCCAAATCAACAGTTACACAAGGTCGGTCCTTGATCTCTGATCAATGTCACACAAGGCATGTGCTGTAATCATTTTAATCATGTTCCTATTTATAGGTTTAGGCTGGTTAATCTGATGCCCCTACTAACCAGCCAAGACCCATCCTTGAGCCAGTCTCTTTGTTGTGGTGCTTGCTGCTGTCTGCACCCAATGTGGAGTTTAACATAGATTTTAGGGACAATGTGATCATTAAAAATCATTATTTGTGCCGTAATCCTATGTGACTGCAGGAACAGAATGTTCTTCTTATTGATCATTAGAATTTTGTAAGAACCAGACCCAAATGTTCTCATTATAAGACAAAATTCATCTCTAGTATTCTGTGACACTCATGTTCCGGGGCTGGCTCACTAGGGTTTCAGTGTGCTTTAGAGTTGCTTCTTTGGTTAAAACCAACCTGTAGCCAATTAGAATCTTCATAAGGAAGAGGCAGCCCGTAGTCGGTCAGAGCATTGTGTGGAATGAATGATCCATCTGTTGGAAGTCGGAATATTAGAACATTCATAGTGCTAGATAAACCTTTATCCTATCAGAGTATTGGGCCAAAGGCCCATTTGCCACTGGCCAAACATTGGCTTTGACTTCCGCAGAGTATTACTAATTGCCTCAGAAGCAGCAGTTGGCCCCAGAGGTCAGGGCCCCCATTAGTGGGATCCAGAGGGTACCGCAATTAGGGTCCCGTGAGGGCTCGAGAGATGTAAAAGTACATAATGAACCATGGCCAAATTAAAATGGTGGAGTGGCCCCATGCTACTTGTTGGCAAGTTGAATGCATTCACTATGGGGAAAAAAATGGTCTTAACACACATAACTACTTAACCCATTCTGCTCCCAACCTTGATACACCTTAACCCCCCCACAAGCCCCGCTAACTTAGTAGTGTGAGGCACCATGACTCCTGATGCCAGGCTCTTAATTGCAAATATAAAATCGCAAATATAAAAAAAAATAATATCAGGCAGGGTCAGACTGGGGGATGCAGGGCCCACCAGGGGTTCTGCCTTGGGGGCCCCTGCACCCCCAATGGCCCCTGCCGCAGCCTTTCAAACCCCCTCCGCAGGCCCCCCCACCTGTTCGACCCCCTCTCCCGAGCACTCCTAAATTACACTTATGGTCAGTGCGTCGGGGAGAGGGAGACCTGCAGCTTGGTATAGTGCCCTGGGGGATTGGGTCTGGGCCGCCGGGGCCCATAATGGTGGGGGCCTACTGGGTTTTTTCCAGTCCGACCCTTATTTCAGGTAACACCCAATTCAAAGCAGACCACACACACTTTTTTATAAGCCACAACCCATTTAATTATTGTCTTAATTACTGTCTTGCCTAATTAAAGACAGATGTTGGGGTATATAATTACTGGATCATGAGAAGAACTGATACCTTACATATCTCACTGGGGTGCAGGAGGCATATAGGGTTGTTTTACATTTGGGAGTATGACATTTGGTTAATATTTTTTATATTTTAATTTATACACTGATTGGCCATAGAAATAGCTAATCCTCAGTCAGTCAGTCAACCAATGCCCCCACCCCCAGAATGGCATCACCTAAAGAACTGAACTGTTACAATCCGACCTTACGTCTGATAACCCTGAGAAGAAGATATCCATGGAATCGATCACTGGCACAACAATGGACATGTTATGGACACATACTCAACAAACACACTGAACAGTAAATGGCCTTGTGTAATAGCGTTATTGCACCCTTTATTCAGTAATATCCCAAGTTAAACATTTTTAGCTGATAGACAATCTTAAACTATCTGATTAGAAGTGTGTCCAATTATTCTCTAGAGCTCTGGGACTTTGAGGAACAACCCTCTGGTCATCACACAATCGTTCAGGGTAAGAACCCACGGAGCGATTACACGGTAAGATCCGCTCGCTTGGTGAGATCGCCAAGTGAGCGGATCTTCCCCCGATATCCCCACCTACGGGTGGGCGATATCGGGGATCTTGAAGTTGAAAAAAAAAATAATCCGATCGTTTGGCCCTGGGGCCAAACGACCGGATTATGTAGGCGGGACTGGGGCAGTCGGTTCAGGGACCGCATCAACGAGCCGATGCGGCCCCCGATCCGACTGAATCTTTTAACCTGGCCGATCGATATCTGGCTAATTTCAGGCCAGTGGGTCGTGGGTTCTTAATCATAGCAGGGTTTTCTTATATAAATCTTATTCCAATAGTGATTTTAAGGACTGTCCCTGTCCCAGTTGATCTGTCACTTAACTTATTATAATTTTACTTGGTAACTGTTGCATTTTTCATAGGAAAGTCCTAATATAGGGGATAGGGCATTATGTCAGGATAGGACTAGCCCACTTGGGCACTAGGAAAAACCCGTCACTTAGTCTATTCAACAGATAATGATTTCATTTACTCATCCATATTAGTTCTTTCCATCTTCAGGGAGAATATTTTGTCAGAAATAAATGTTGGCCAGCCTCTGTAAGTCTAATGTAGAAGAGGATCATAATGTTCTGCAGCTGAAATAACCTTGCATGAAATGGGCAGTTTCGCTGTGTATCAACCCTGAAAATGGCAACTTAATCGGTGGTTTCTTCAGTATAAATGTATGAAAAGTTTTTGCTATTGGCAGTATAAGTGATGTAACTCAGTGGGGCAAAATATCATTAGTGGCAGGGGAAGGGATCTTAGTGGCTGGGGAGGGGTGAGATTTGCATTTGAGGAGTCTACCAATAGATGGCTTTCCTGCAGAGAACTATTATGAAGCGGTTGGTCTGATGCTGAGCCTCCCTAAACCTTCTGATTCTCTACCTATGCTCCATTTGGCCATAGTGGGCTGATAAGCCCAACTCAAATTGGGCTTATGGACAAGGTTTGTTAAAACTGTCCATGGTAATTTTTAAATCAGTGAGATTGCATTATGTCACCAGAGACTTTTACTGCTACCGATTTATTCTCTAACCCTTGTTTTGTAAATGTGGGATAAGGGATAGCTTATAAAATCATTGCAAGATGCTGCATGGTGAATATTTATTGGGCCTGTTTGGGAGCTATTTGAGTCTCTGTGTACTGCTCTGTGGGATAGCAGGTATAGTAGGGAGAGATGGTGCCTATAGTAGCAGCGGGATAATAGCCCCTGGGAAGGGACTGGGGCTGTGGGATAGCAGGTATAGTAGGGAGAGATGGTTCCTATAGTAGCAGTGGGATAATAGCCTCTGGGAAGGGACTGGGGCTGTGGGATAGCAGGTATAGTAGGGAGAGATGGTGCCTATAGTAGCAGTGGGGGGATAATAGCCTCTGGGAAGGGACTGGGGCTGTGGGATAGCAGGTATAGTAGGGAGAGATGGTGCCTATAGTAGCAGTGGGGGGATAATAGCCTCTGGGAAGGGACTGGGGCTGTGGGATAGCAGGTATAGTAGGGAGAGATGGTGCCTATAGTAGCAGTGGGGGGATAATAGCCTCTGGGAAGGGACTGGGGCTGTGGGATAGCAGGTATAGTAGGGAGAGATGGTGCCTATAGTAGCAGTGGGGGGATAATAGCCTCTGGGAAGGGACTGGGGCTGTGGGATAGCAGGTATAGTAGGGAGAGATGGTGCCTATAGTAGCAGTGGGGGGATAATAGCCTCTGGGAAGGGACTGGGGCTGTGGGATAGCAGGTATAGTAGGGAGAGATGGTGCCTATAGTAGCAGTGGGGGGATAATAGCCTCTGGGAAGGGACTGGGGCTGTGGGATAGCAGGTATAGTAGGGAGAGATGGTGCCTATAGTAGCAGTGGGGGGATAATAGCCTCTGGGAAGGGACTGGGGCTGTGGGATAGCAGGTATAGTAGGGAGAGATGGTGCCTATAGTAGCAGTGGGGGGATAATAGCCTCTGGGAAGGGACTGGGGCTGTGGGATAGCAGGTATAGTAGGGAAAGATGGTGCCTATAGTAGCAGTGGGGGATAATAGCCTCTGGGAAGGGACTGGGGCTGTGGGATAGCAGGTATAGTAGGGAGAGATGGTGCCTATAGTAGCAGTGGGGGGATAATAGCCTCTGGGAAGGGACTGGGGCTGTGGGATAGCAGGTATAGTAGGGAGAGATGGTGCCTATAGTAGCAGTGGGGGGATAATAGCCTCTGGGAAGGGACTGTGGCTGTGGGATAGCAGGTATAGTAGGGAGAGATGGTGCCTATAGTAGCAGTGGGGGGATA
Source organism: Xenopus tropicalis (assembly GCF_000004195.4). Taxonomy (NCBI): domain Eukaryota; kingdom Metazoa; phylum Chordata; class Amphibia; order Anura; family Pipidae; genus Xenopus; species Xenopus tropicalis. The sequence continues at coordinate 139,331,784 of NC_030680.2, forward strand.
ATAGCCTCTGGGAAGGGACTGGGGCTGTGGGATAGCAGGTATAGTAGGGAGAGATGGTGCCTATAGTAGCAGTGGGATAATAGCCTCTGGGAAGGGACTGGGGCTGTGGGATAGCAGGTATAGTAGGGAGAGATGGTGCCTATAGTATCAATGGGGGGATAATAGCCTCTGGGAAGGGACTGGGGCTGTGGGATAGCAGGTATAGTAGGGAGAGATGGTGCCTATAGTAGCAGTGGGGGGATAATAGCCTCTGGGAAGGGACTGGGGTTGTGGGATAGCAGGTATAGTAGGAGAGATGGTGGACATGCACTCATAGAAAGCCCTTCTGGGGTTTGATTGGCATCCAACACCATTATCCAGCCACAAAGGCAACCATATAGATTATTCTTACAAAAGCACTCAGTATGATTATGTTTTGCAATTCCCTGGGTCTCCTTGAGCCCAAGTTCAAATCCCTTGGAAAGCATGTTAGACGCTAAACTGATATTTTGTACATAAGCTGCGGAGCAGAAACCTTATTTAATCATTCTAAAAAGCGGCAGCAACTTCTGCTCAATTGGACTGAGAGACCTTGGCAGATCAATCAAAGTGGCATTCACGCCGCCAGCCTTGCTAGGGGAGCCAATCGCATTGTGCGCTGTGCCTTAGCTGGCCGCTGAATGGAGAGGCCTGATTCAGCCTGTCACAGGCAATTTATTGTTCCCGCAGCGCTTTCATATCTGGCTACTCACCAATTCTTCTCCTGGCACAACTGATTGTTTGCTTGTCTGTTACTGGGGATGTGCACAAGAGGTGTCAGGGCCATTTGCTTGCAGTCCTGTCCATTAACCTTTCTGCTTCGGGCGAATCCAATGGGCACTTGTTGCACTGCCCAGATCTGTAGGGCAGAGGTATTGTATGGTACTTACAATGACAAAGCTTGGCTTGTATCAAAGACTGTCCATGGGCAAGAAAGTCCCTATACTGCCCTTTGCCCAGGCAGGTGAGGTCAAAACTTTGGCTCATGAAACCAAGTTTCATCCCTTAAGCTGCCATATAGCGCCATAGAATGGTAAAATACCAACCAGGGCTGATGTTACAAAATTTACAATTACAAGAAATTTGTAATACCTTGTCCTCTGTCCCTGGCCCCCCCTCCTATCCCCTCTAATAGCCCCCTTTCTAGCCCTCCCTCAAACTATTTTCACCATAAATGCAGCTCACTGATTCATGCCCTGCCCCATTAACATCAATGCTCTGCCCCGATGCCATGGACCCTTCCCCTGTTGACCCACCCCATGCCCTGGCCAGGAGAAGAAGCCTGGAAGTTGGCCACCCTAGCCATAGGTTATTGCTTGGTTAAGAGATAAATGATCTGTGTTACACCTACATGTCCCTTATTGGGAAACTAATAGGACACTTTCCACCCTGGACATTGGGTTGGAGTCCCTTTGAAACCTATGATGGAATATCCTAAGGCTTGGGCACCTTCTTTGCTATTCCCCTTTGAATAAACATCATTTACTGTCATGTTGGGTTTCATTAGAACCAATGCAACTCAGTCAAAAATGTAACCAAAAATACAATGTATATCCAATATAATAAGATGAATTATTTCACTTTATGTTTTTCTCTAATGTCAACTCCGATTGCAATTATATTTACAGCCACTTATTCATAAGAGGGTACAGTGTGGCCTTTTTTGGATTGGCCCATACACTGCCCCAATACGACTGCCAAGATCTGATGTCACCGACACAGGAGAACAGGAATGTGTTTATACATCAGGGTGTGTTTGGAATATTTCTATATACCGAGTCTTATTCAACTAGTAAATCTTTTTTGTCTTACGGAAGGATTGCTGGACATGATTGGCAAGGATCATCTAAATAAACAGAGCTCCTATCACTGCAGCAAAAGGGAAATAAAAGCCAAGGTTCATGAAGCTCCAATATGAAAATCCATGAGTGAGTTGTTTGCTGAAAGGACTAAAATATAAAAATGATTAACTTAATAATAGCCTCTGGCAGACTGGGGGGTAGCAGGTATAGTAGGGTGAGATGGTGCCTATAGTAGCAGTGGGGGGATAATAGCCTCTGGGAAGGGACTGGGGCTGTGGGATAGCAGGTATAGTAGGGAGAGATGGTGCCTATAGTAGCAGTGGGGGGATAATAGCCTCTGGGAAGGGACTGGGGCTGTGGGATAGCAGGTATAGTAGGGAGAGATGGTGCCTATAGTAGCAGTGGGGGGATAATAGCCTCTGGGAAGGGACTGGGGCTGTGGGATAGCAGGTATAGTAGGGAGAGATGGTGCCTATAGTAGCAGTGGGGGGATAATAGCCTCTGGGAAGGGACTGGGGCTGTGGGATAGCAGGTATAGTAGGGAGAGATGGTGCCTATAGTAGCAGTGGGGGGATAATAGCCTCTGGGAAGGGACTGGGGCTGTGGGATAGCAGGTATAGTAGGGAGAGATGGTGCCTATAGTAGCAGTGGGGGGAATAATAGCCTCTGGGAAGGTACTGGGGCTGTGGGATAGCAGGTATAGTAGGGAGAGATGGTGCCTATAGTAGCAGTGGGATAATAGCCTCTGGGAAGGGACTGGGGCTGTGGGATAGCAGGTATAGTAGGGAGAGATGGTGCCTATAGTAGCAGTGGGGGGATAATAGCCTCTGGGAAGGGACTGGGGCTGTGGGATAGCAGGTATAGTAGGGAGAGATGGTGCCTATAGTAGCAGTGGGGGGATAATAGCCTCTGGGAAGGGACTGGGGCTGTGGGATAGCAGGTATAGTAGGGAGAGATGGTGCCTATAGTAGCAGTGGGGGGATAATAGTCTCCGGGAAGGGACTGGGGCTGTGGGATAGCAGGTATAGTAGGGAGAGATGGTGCCTATAGTAGCAGTGGGATAATAGCCTCTGGGAAGGGACTGGGGCTGTGGGGTCGCAGGTATAGTAGGGAGAGATGGTGCCTATAGTAGCAGTGGGGGGATAATAGCCTCTGGGAAGGGACTGGGGCTGTGGGATAGCAGGTATAGTAGGGAGAGATGGTGCCTATAGTAGCAGTGGGGGATAATAGCCTCTGGGAAGGGACTGGGGCTGTGGGATAGCAGGTATAGTAGGGAGAGATGGTGCCTATAGTAGCAGTGGGGGGATAATAGCCTCTGGGAAGGGACTGGGGCTGTGGGATAGCAGGTATAGTAGGGTGAGATAGTGCCTATAGTAGCAGTGGGGGGATAATAGCCTCTGGGAAGGGACTGGGGCTGTGGGATAGCAGGTATAGTAGGGAGAGATGGTGCCTATAGTAGCAGTGGGATAATAGCCTCTGGGAAGGGACTGTGGCTGTGGGATAGCAGGTATAGTAGGGAGAGATGGTGCCTATAGTAGCAGTGGGGGGATAATAGCCTCTGGAAGGGACTGGGCTGTGGGATAGCAGGTATAGTAGGGAGAGATGGTGCCTATAGTAGCAGTGGGGGGATAATAGCCTCTGGGAAGGGACTGGGGCTGTGGGATAGCAGGTATAGTAGGGAGAGATGGTGCCTATAGTAGCAGTGGGGGGAATAATAGCCTCTGGGAAGGTACTGGGGCTGTGGGATAGCAGGTATAGTAGGGAGAGATGGTGCCTATAGTAGCAGTGGGATAATAGCCTCTGGGAAGGACTGGGCTGTGGGATAGCAGGTATAGTAGGGAGAGATGGTGCCTATAGTAGCAGTGGGGGGATAATAGCCTCTGGGAAGGGACTGGGGCTGGGGGATAGCAGGTATAGTAGGGAGAGATGGTGCCTATAGTAGCAGTGGGGGATAATAGCCTCTGGGAAGGGACTGGGGCTGGGGGATAGCAGGTATAGTAGGGAGAGATGGTGCCTATAGTAGCAGTGGGGGATAATAGCCTCTGGGAAGGGACTGGGGCTGTGGGATAGCAGGTATAGTAGGGAGAGATGGCGCCTATAGTAGCAGTGGGATAATAGCCTCTGGGAAGGTACTGGGGCTGTGGGATAGCAGGTATAGTAGGGAGAGATGGTGCCTATAGTAGCAGTGGGGGAATAATAGCCTCTGGAAGGACTGTGGCTGTGGGATAGCAGGTATAGTAGGGAGAGATGGTGCCTATAGTAGCAGTGGGGGGATAATAGCCTCTGGAAGGGACTGGGGCTGTGGGATAGCAGGTATAGTAGGGAGAGATGGTGCCTATAGTAGCAGTGGGGGGATAATAGCCTCTGGGAAGGGACTGGGGCTGTGGGATAGCAGGTATAGTAGGGAGAGATGGTGCCTATAGTAGCAGTGGGGGGATAATAGCCTCTGGAAGGGACTGGGGCTGTGGGATAGCAGGTATAGTAGGGAGAGATGGTGCCTATAGTAGCAGTGGGGGGATAATAGCCTCTGGGAAGGGACTGGGGCTGTGGGATAGCAGGTATAGTAGGGAGAGATGGTGCCTATAGTAGCAGTGGGGGGGATAATAGCCTCTGGGAAGGGACTGGGGCTGTGGGATAGCAGGTATAGTAACAGGGTAATATAGAGAATACTGGCTTCTTATTGATATAATGGGGTCCCTAAAACTCCTGTAAAACTGCCATTACTAAAAAACCACTCATGATGCAGAGATGTGGCACTAGAGCAGCTGCAGACGGTATATCTGTGGATCCGACATGCCGCTATAGAGCAGAAAGCCCCTCTCTTGCTGTGGAACAAAGGTTAAACCCCAGACCCTTTAGCGCCAATGAAACGCAGCTGTACCTCCCTTAGAAATGCAATTTTTCTCGGCTCCGTTTTGCAGCAGGATGGCCTTGCCTAATGCCCTTTTTTTTCTCCCCTTGCGTTTTCCACTCGGAGTAGGGAAGTGGGGCATTTTCCGACCCCATCTGACAGCTAACAGTTGAATTCTTTCACTGCCACATGGGTAGTTAATTAGAGCCGCGGGGAGGGGCTATTCCGGCGTGTATGTACTGTATACAGTAAGTGCAGTGTACATTATAGCCGCCACTTAATCCACAATGGAGCTGATTGTGCGGCAGAATGCCGCGGCTAACAAGGAGCTCTCACAAGAGATGAGGGTTCCCTCATTTAAACAACAAACAGCTATTCCGGTGGCCTGCGGCTCCTGGGGACAGATGGCGGTTCCCAGACCTGGCTCTTGGGCAGCACGCAGGGACTTTGAGGCAGAATTACTCTCTTATTCTCCCTGGGTTTTTCTAACATTTCTGGGAATTGAATAAAGTCAGGGGCTGATAAATGCACGTATTTGTCACAGAGGCCATGTTACATATGGGCGAGGGACTTGCGAGCAAGACGATACTGGCCAAGGGATGGGTTGGGGACTTCCATGTCTAATCTATCAGGAGCCACAAATGGCACCCAATGGGATCACCAGGGAGCAGGGAAGGTTGCAAGGAAGTCCATACTAGCTAAAGCCCTCTTCTGATTGGCTGCTTCCAGATGAATTCATCAGAAGCCATGCGTTTGAGGGACAATTTTCCATGTTGATTGACATCCAGTAATACAGACAAGGCTGGCTTCATTATCCTAGCAGCTAGAAAGGGGGTCAGGGGGTGTGGTTAAAGCAGATATTTAGACCAATGCTGTCCAACTAATTATATTATTTCTCATACAGCATGTTCAAGGGCTGGGTTAAATGAAAATGATGACGCCATACAGTGAAGTTGATGGAGCCTTTAAAAGGTCAGGGGTCTTAGAAATCCTTTGGAGGGCCACAGGGCTGTATTAGATAACCCCCCCCTACCAGGTGTAACTATAGAGGAAGCAGATACCAGGAGGTAATGTTGGGGTTGGGGGGGGGGGGTTGCTAAGCATTTTCTGTGTATATTTATCAAAAAAAGGGCCAAATTCCCAAAACGCTGAAAAGTACAATTATATAAAGGATAATCCTAAGACAAGTCAGGAGGCTAAATATATTGGGGGGGAATGCAACCCTGATCCTAACCCTAATTGGTTCAAAGATGGGGCCTATGCATTGCATTGGGTCCCCCTAATAGGCCAGATCCATGCAACTACATGTGACTTGTAGGGTGCATTCAGTCTAACCCAATCCTACACAATCTCCCATGCAGTATCGCTCTTACGGGGACCTGTCCTACGGGGTTCTGTCCAGGAAGCATTTCTACTAGCCACCCTCAATTAACTATAACTTTAACCAGTTCATTATTAGCTGTCTCAGCTAGCCCTGCCCACTTAACTTTAACCAGTTCATTATTAGCTGTTTCAGCTAGCCCTGCCCACTTAACTTTAACCAGTTCATTATTAGCTGTTTCAGCTAGCCCTGCCCATTAACTTTAACCAGTTCATTATTAACTGTTTCAGCTAGCCCTACCCACTAACTTTAACCAGTTCATTATTAGCTGTTTCAGCTAGCCCTACCCACTAACATTAACCAGTTCATTATTAACTGTTTCAGCTAGCCCTGCCCACTTAACTTTAACCAGTTCATTATTAGCTGTTTCACCTAGCCCTGCCCACTTAACTTTAACCAGTTCATTATTAGCTGTTTCAGCTAGCCCTGCCCATTAACTTTAACCAGTTCATTATTAACTGTTTCAGCTAGCCCTACCCACTAACTTTAACCAGTTCATTATTAGCTGTTTCAGCTAGCCCTACCCACTAACTTTAACCAGTTCATTATTAGCTGTTTCAGCTAGCCCTACCCACTAACTTTAACCAGTTCATTATTAGCTGTTTCAGCTAGCCCTACCCACTAACATTAACCAGTTCATTATTAACTGTTTCAGCTAGCCCTGCCCATTAACTTTAACCAGTTCATTATTAACTGTTTCAGCTAGCCCTGCCCACTTAACTTTAACCAGTTCATTATTAGCTGTTTCAGCTAGCCCTGCCCACTTAACTTTAACCAGTTCATTATTAGCTGTTTCAGCTAGCCCTGCCCACTTAACTTTAACCAGTTCATTATTAACTGTTTCAGCTAGCCCTGCCCATTAACTTTAACCAGTTCATTATTAACTGTTTCAGCTAGCCCTGCCCACTTAACTTTAACCAGTTCATTATTAGCTGTTTCAGCTAGCCCTGCCCACTTAACTTTAACCAGTTCATTATTAGCTGTTTCAGCTAGCCCTGCCCACTTAACTTTAACCAGTTCATTATTAGCTGTTTCAGCTAGCCCTGCCCACTTAACTTTAACCAGTTCATTATTAACTGTTTCAGCTAGCCCTGCCCATTAACTTTAACCAGTTCATTATTAACTGTTTCAGCTAGCCCTGCCCACTAACTTTAACCAGTTCATTATTAACTGTTTCAGCTAGCCCTACCCACTAACTTTAACCAGTTCATTATTAACTGTTTCAGCTAGCCCTACCCACTAACTTTAACCAGTTCATTATTAACTGTTTCAGCTAGCCCTGCCCACTAACTTTAACCAGTTCATTATTAGCTGTTTCAGCTAGCCCTGCCCACTAACTTTAACCAGTTCATTATTAACTGTTTCAGTTAGCCCTTCCCACTAACTTTAACCAGTTCATTATTAACTGTTTCAGCTAGCCCTGCCCACTAACTTTAACCAGTTCATTATTAACTGTTTCAGTTAGCCCTTCCCACTAACTTTAACTTTGTGTCCAAAACCGATACCTACCATGGTATCATGTCCCAACACCCCTGTGCATAAGCCCCATTGGGGCAGGAATTAGACCTTTACTGACAAATCAGAAGCAAGCAGCGCCGTATTTGCCACAAACACAAGTCACTTGCCCAGTTCTGATGTCGGTAACGTTCTAAGGGCCCGAGCCTGAGCTCTAAGCTGCAAGGATCATTAGCAAGAAAATTCAGTCTAGAATCCGAGTTAATTGGTTTTGCTGCAAAACTGACAGAATCAATTTAAATTATTACTCTTACTTCCAATTAGTAGGACGAGCAGGGCTGTATATGAAACTTTAATAAAGAAAGCGTTAATTAACTGTGAGATATTAACATATTGCAACATTCTTTACTGTTGGCGCTCCTAGTGGGAAAAGGGGGTCATTATTAAAATGTAATTAAACACAAACATTAAAGCACATTGCAAGGTTCCCAGATGAATGCGGAAATGGTTTATAACATGGAGAATGTGGGAGAATAGGCAGGCAAGTACATGCAGCATGGAAACATGGTGTAAAACAGCACTTCTGCTCTAACTGTATTATAATAGCAGGTCTGGCATTTGCACGAGGTCCAGTAACCCATAGCAACCAATAAGTATTGTTAGTGGTTACCTGTTTATTAGTAAACACCTGATGGCTAATAAGCACTGGTTTCTGAGCTCCCCTGCAGTATGCGTCCAAAACAAATTCCTTATAGATTGTCAGTTCTCTTGGGCAGGACCTTCTTCACCTCTTGTATCAGTTATTGGTTGCTTTATGTGTTATGTGCACTAAAGGGGAAGGTAATCCTTAAATTGACTCTTGCAGGCAGAACTGCAGATTTTTCATATTGTTGCACAAAAACCAGCATCAAAAAAACCCAAAAGTTTCAAAGCAAAGAAACATCTTCCAGGAAGGGGACATCTGCCGCTGGGACACCGGGAAAATACCGGTGGGCTCCAGTGGCCCAGACCCGACCCTGTTGCCGCTCCCCCAGTCGCTGGTGTCCTCCCCTGACACGTTTCACTTATGCCTGCTCAGGGGAGGACGTTGGGGGCCCATGTGGGGGGTGGGGTTTATGGGGGCGTGGCAGGGGCGGCAGCTGGTGGGGGCACCTTAAGGTGTGCGGGGCCCCAGTGGTGGCAGCCCTGGTGGTCCCTGCACCCCCCAGTCCCACCCTGTTTGTAAATGCCCAAATGCCCTTAGTATGTTAAAGTATGTTCTTTATTTTATTTGGCACCAGTGCTTTATTTATTTAATTATGTATTGGGTCCTCCTATTCTGTATATTTCCAGTGTTTAGCTGAAAAGGCTCTCTGGTTGTTGGGGTCACTGACCCAGGTAATCAAAAGCACATAGGTGCTATAAAAACCAAGGATAATAATAATATTACCAATCAAATGCGAGTGTTTAGTGTTATAGTTTACTGCTTATCTTTTATACCCTGTCCTGTTCGTTTTCCATTCTCACGTCTGAGCTGCTGCCTGGTTGCTAAGGCACTCAAGCTCTAGTAACCAGAATGCAATCAAAATCATTCACTACTATGGGCTCAGAAATCGAAAGAGATGTAAACAATGGGCTTCAGATAAGGTTCTGGAGTAGTGCGGCCTTAATGACACCATTAGGGTAACAGCACATGGGGCACTTTGTTGCCTTATAGGAAATCATCTCTCCCACGGGTGACAAAGCACATAAATGATATTTCCATAGGGCAGGGCCGTGCGCGGGCACAAATACAAATGTTGTTCTTTTAGTTCCCTTCTTTCCAATGGGCACATTGTAATCATTCTACAAACCTTCCAATGTACTTAGGCCGCTGTTATTTGATGAATGACGACATCATAATTGGCAGTTAATGACATAATGAGTGCACTTCACATAGCAGTGGCACGGAACACAGAGGAGCCTGCTTCATACTTTCCCTGGTAGCCAAGGGCCGCACCTCCCTCTGCACTGCCGCCTCCCACCCATTCATGCCTTCAAACACTAATCCATTTAATACCCCCCCTCTTCCTTTCGGAGGACTGAGGGGAAGCACTTGAGAGCCAGAGGCCTGGAGCAGAGCACTGGGCTTGCATGTTATGTGTATCCAGAGAAAGGGCAAGGCAGGGGTTTGTGTGCTTCTGTCATTGAGTTCCGTATTCATTCCTGCACTACAGTGGCTCATTCATAACCTTCGCCCCCTGCGCTCCATACCCAGGACATGGGAGAGAGGATTTGGGACTAGGTGGGACTTGCAGGGGGGTGACGAGAAGGAAAATTACAGAAAGGAAGAGAGGGCACGGGGTGAAAATCTAAGGGGCCAGGAGATGTGAGAGGACTTTATAGTCCAGCTTTGGCCAAGCTTTACCAAAGTCTAAACATTAACACTGCTGTTATAGTCACCCTGAGGCCATTCACAAGTCCTGGGAGTAGCACTATCCAGTGTCGGACTGGCCCACAGGGATAACAGGAAAACTCCCGGTGGGCCCAGGTGTCAGTGGGCCCTCCTGCTTCTAGACATTTGGCCTAATTCATCATGGTCATTGCTTTATTATTATTATTATTATTCTACAGGAAAAAAAGAGACTAAATATATTAAAGAATAGATTATAATATGTAAAGATATAAAAAAAAACTAGGAAAATATATTGGTTGAGTAAGAAGTAGAGGAAAATAGTTTGGAGAGTGGGCCCATGGTCTAGGGTTCTCTGGTGGGCCCCTGGCATCCCAGTCTGACACTGGCACTGTCCCCCATTTTCCATGACTTTCCTGGGGAATTAGACTGCCATGTATGAAGGACTTTTCAGGTCTTCTACTCTGAGATGCCTACATAGAGCATAAGCAGTAAAAGTTGATTTGGACCTGGACATGCTCTGTGGTGCCGTTCTCTCAAGTTCAGTGATTAGTGCATTTATGTGATTCCCCTGGGGTACAGAGGGGGCCTAGGGTTATAAGCACACAACATTTTTGTTTAAAGAAGAGAGACCCTGAGCAGCTCAGCAAGGCTGGGGCCCTTATTATGGAAACCTGTGGCCCTCCAGCTGCTGCAGACTGGATATCCTTGCCATAAATATTACATATCTGTCAGCTATCAAACAGTCATTTGTACCCCTTTTAAAGACTTTTTTCATCCAAGGGGTCTTTGAGACTGTGAGACTGCTAGGCAAACGACAACTGTGCAACTAAACTAGCCCTAAGGTTGTAACCCCTTCAGGCACAACAACAGAGGGTGAGAGAAGGGCAGAACCAGCAGTGGCAGGGGCAATAACTACACATTATGGGGGGCCCAATGAACTGCATATATCACACTAGTGGTTATTGGGTCCACAGCAGAATACTTTTAGGGGCCCCCAAGTATTTGGAAATAAAACAAATACTTGTTTTAAAAAGATAATTCCACTAAACCTAAAAGACACTCATTGGCCACCAAAAGGCACAGGGTTTGCTCCCCACTTTACACCCCTGGCCCCCCCAAAGTAGTTTAGACTATACACAATACAAAGCTTTTGGCTTGCACTCGTGCATTGCAGTGGATGGAACCATGGATTCATTGCTAGACTGGAGATTCTGGGAACTGGTTCTGACTTTAATCCTTGGCCCAGTATAAGTGGAACACAATAATATGTCGGACAATATTAGGGGGATCCCGTGTCTCTTCCCACAGCAGCTGAACCGACTCCAGCAGCAAAAGCAATAAATGATCTAATCTGCGAGATGCGCTGCACGGGCGCGAGTGCTGACAGAATCCCCTTATTTAGTTAACTTGGCTATTTTTCTTCTCCATTTTTTTTTGGGTGAGATATTTTTGGAAGAGCTATTTCTGAAAGAAAACATATTTGTCTTTGGCTGCAAGATGTCGACTCCCAGCAAATTTCCATTGGCAAATATTTTGCATTACAAATCCAGGGACTGTTCACAGCTCCTTAACTGGAGCCCCCTGTGTGTGGGGCCTATTCTTTACTGCCTGCAGCAGTTATCAAACTACAACTCCCAGAACCTCCTGGCAGCCTTTGGCTTTATAATCAAGAACTTCTATTCTTACATTTAGCTGGTTTAGCCCAAAACTGCCCACCTCGTCAGCCTTAATTTAACATAAAAAATGGTAATAAAATCTCGTTTCCTACATTTATTTGAGTTCCCACATTTATTTATTCTAAATATTTTTCCTACTGGAAGTCAAATACAAAACAAAATAATGTTTCTTCATTTATTAGGGTCCATTTACATAGCTGCTGTTGTGGTCTAGTTAAAATGGATGCAGTTATTGAGCACATTGACACCATTCATTACAGGTATTTCGACCCAGGTCTGAACTGGGATTCAAACTGGGCCCTGACTTTTTAATTACACAGAAGCCCAAACAGCCCCCCCAGCCCAATAAATAGTGAGTGTCTATCTTACAGCAGCCCCTCTGGCATTTGCCAGAACCCACAGATTGCCAGTTCAGATTGTGTCCAAATATGCTCCTTGCACTTCGCTGTAGTGCATTTGGCACCAGTGCTTCTGCCCCATCAACTCTCATAGCATCCAACCTTTTGGCCCTAAGTCCAATGGGTTGGTGGCCAGTGAATGGCCAGTGAACAGATATAAATATATCTATGTGTAAATACTATCATACCCTAAACCTGGCCATACACGCTAAAATTCACTCATTTGGGTGCACGATATGGCCAAAAAAACAAACTACAATGACGGGCATAGGAGCCGTCGGACTGAGAACAACATTAATGAGCCGATGCGGTCCCCGATCGGACAGGAAAATAAAGCCTGCCCCATCGTCACCTGGCTGATTTTGTGCCAGATACTGATCAGGGTGGGCCCATACACAGGCAGATAAACTGCCGAAACAGTCACCTTAACAGAATGAGTGAGCGGGGTTGGGTCTCGGCACTGCAGCACAGAGCTTTGTCAGAATTATTTAAATGCCGACAGTGCAATAACATAACAAACTTTATTTCTTTATACCAAAGAGACTGAGTGATTATGTTTTCCGATTTCACTGGAGAAATCTAATTAGATCCAAACAGCCTGTCTATGGGATGTAATACGGCTCTGCTGCTTCCTGTGCCTCCTTTGTCTGCTCAAATGGGCAAAAACATAAAGGGTGACACTGCTACCCACAATTCCTAGGTGAATGTTGTTTTTATGCTATTACATTGTGTTGTGTCTTCTGATGGGGTGTATTGAGAGTGTGCCTGTCCCAGAGGTTATTATTAACCCACTGCTACTATAGCCACCATCTCTCCCTACTATACCTGCTATCCCACAGCCCCAGTCCCTTCCCAGAGGCTATTATCCCCCCACTGCTACTATAGGCACCATCTCTCCCTACTATACCTGCTATCCCACAGCCCCAGTCCCTTCCCAGAGGCTATTATCCCCCCACTGCTACTATAGGCACCATCTCTCCCTACTATACCTGCTATCCCACAGCCCCAGTCCCTTCCCAGAGGCTGTTATCCCCCCACTGCTACTATAGGCACCATCTCTCCCTACTATACCTGCTATCCCACAGCCCCAGTCCCTTCCCAGAGGCTATTATCCCCCCACTGCTACTATAGGCACCATCTCTCCCTACTATACTTGCTATCCCACAGCCCCAGTCCCTTCCCAGAGACTATTATCCCCCCACTGCTACTATAGGCACCATCTCTCCCTACTATACCTGCTATCCCACAGCCCCAGTCCCTTCCCAGAGGCTATTATCCCCCACTGCTACTATAGGCACCATCTCTCCCTACTATACCTGCTATCCCACAGCCCCAGTCCCTTCCCAGAGGCTATTATCCCACTGTTACTATAGGCACCATCTCTCCCTTCTATACCTGCTATCCCACAGCCCCAGTCCCTTCCCAGAGGCTATTATCCCCCCACTGCTACTATAGGCACCATCTCTCCCTACTATACCTGCTATCCCACAGCCACAGTCCCTTCCCAGAGGCTATTATCCCCCCACTGCTACTATAGGCACCATCTCTCCCTACTATACCTGCTATCCCACAGCCCCAGTCCCTTCCCAGAGGCTATTATCCCCCCACTGCTACTATAGGCACCATCTCTCCCTACTATACCTGCTATCCCACAGCCCCAGTCCCTTCCCAGAGGCTATTATCCCCCCACTGCTACTATAGGCACCATCTCTCCCTACTATACCTGCTATCCCACAGCCCCAGTCCCTTCCCAGGGGCTATTATCCCACTGTTACTATAGGCACCATCTCTCCCTACTATACCTGCTATCCCACAGCCACAGTCCCTTCCTATTATCCCCAATGTTACTTTAGTTGCCTCTAAGCAGCTATAGATATGTATGTGGGGCAGTTGTAGTGCTGCTCAGTGACGTTTCAGCCCACAGCTGCTACATTACAGGGTGACACTCTGTGCATGGCCTGAGGTCCCTGTTTTCCTTCCATAAATACATTTTATCATAACTAAGTTGAAGAAAAGCTTCACATTTTTCCCTTTCTTTCTAAATTATTTTAGGAAGTGTAATGCTATTCCTGGCCACATATATATATATATATTGCTGACCCAGTAGCTCAGAGTTGCTGATCTTTAATTAGGAGGAAACAATTTTCTCTGCAAAATACGAATCCCCATTGAATAATAAATAATGTCTGAGAGCTGCTGATGAAGTGCGTGGGAAAAAATTTGGGCTTTGCTGGCCCCTCCTCTTTGCTCGGATTCATTGAACCAACAGAGGAATCTGCAGGGGGAGCCGGTGCTGAGCAGGAACAATCGTATCCCATAACAACATCGGGGGCAAACATGGCCAATGTGCAGCGGGAGAGGCCGACCCGGATCCAAGTGAATCTATTACAGCCGGTGTTGCAGTAGGGGAGAACCTGAAACTGTTGAGGCTCAAGAGCATTGTGGGTCCAGTAAAACCCCAGTTAATGATTTACTGGCCCCTTTATTTTGCTGTGGGACCCTGTAACTTGGAATCTTACCAGAGCCGGCCAATCTATGGGCCCAATGAACTTCTGCTAGATACCATAGACAGTCGCTATTTATTGGCCTGTTTGGGCCTCTCTGTGCCAAGGCTTATAATGATATGCCAGACCTGTACCAGAAGCTCACACAGTTTGAACAGATGGGTCCGTACCTGCCCTGGGGATGTGTTTTTTAGCTGAGAGAAAGGGTGCAGAGCAGGGGATAAGCCCCAGGGAAATCATTGTGTAAGATTTCACTATATATAATGTAATATAATAATAATATTATATTAATCACCCCTTTTACTAGGGTCATGGTTCTTTTGAGAAGCAGACAATAATCCAAAGCAAAAAGTATATTATATTATATAAAGTCAAATCTTACAATTGCTTACTTCCTAGCAGGCTTATTACTATAGGCTGTGTGACCCAAAGCCACAAGTTATAATAAACTTACACTCAGCAAGGTATGTTAACAAATATCATGGCTGACACTGTCCATCTCCACAGTGGCCCAATGGTTCATTTATTTCCATAGATCCATAACTGATAATGCACATAATTGTATCGGGACTTCAAGGCCTTTGTCTTTGATTGCAAAGGGCCCTGCTCTGTGTAAACCCAGTGTTTATAAGAGGTGTGTATATATCGCATTGCACTGTGGGATTTGCAAAAAAGTGTAAAAACAGAATTTTGCTTTTTATTTTTCTTACTCCTGTTGACCAATCGGAACTGGATTATATATATATAATTACAGCAGATCTGTGAATTCTCCCCATGGAGTCAGGGTGTCCCATACGGGCAAGTGGTACCGAGCAGGCAGCTGGATTCTTTTCCTATTTGTTTCCCATTACTACTAGTAATATCCACAATAAGGGCCATTGCCAGCTTTACTAATAACTCCTTACATTAAAGCCGACAGCTCATTCGTTTTCATAAGAGACCGTTACATCTCAGGAACAACGGCTTTGAAAAGAAACGTAAAGAATATTTGGAAACCACAGGGCGCTGTTCCTTTAAGCCCATAGGCATGGCAACTTGTATATCATCCAAAGGATCAATATGTGATGCAGCTGCCAATGGCATGAACATATAAGCACAAACACTCACATTGGGGGTCATTTATAAAGACTGGGCAAATTTGCACCTGGGCAGTAACCCATGGCAACTAATCAGTGATTAGCCTGCAGTTGGATGAAAAAGACTAACCACTATAGGTTACTACCCAGGTGCAAATTTGCCCAGTCTTTTAAAATGACCCCCACTGTGTAAGAGCTGCAGCCCATAACAATAAAAACCGTAAAGTTGTGGAATAGAGGGATATTTCTTAACATTTCCACTACATACAGTAATTGTTGTGCATAGCCGTTTCTTGGGGCTCTCCCTTAGAATAGGGTCACACTCCCTTGGCGCATTTACCTGGCAATCGGACAAACCTGGAAGCTTTTGCAGAAATTTAGGAGAGACTGGGAAACTGGGATCTTACAATGCAGTGCCTACACCTAAGGAGATAAAATGCACAGAGATTCGCAGCAATAATAAACAAAAATAAAAACCTTGAAACTTTATATATGAAGAGAAAAATGCAACAGGCATCTAATGCAATGAAATGACTGCAATGGGGACATGCAGTGCTCTGTCTCTCTACAGAAATACTCTTTTAACTGACTAACAGCCCTTTCAACACAACACAGTACAAAGCTTTCTGTTGTCCTGGACAGTCTTTTCCATTCTACTGGCTGAAATTTGCAGCAGGGGGTCCTTTTTAGCCTTTGATAGGCACCAAAACCAGTCTTCTCCCATTCCAGATGTACCGTGGGGCTTCTAGAAAGCTTCAGACATTAGTCCTGCCTCCAAATATGGTTGCCACCCTGGCAGTATTTGACAAGCCCAGCCAGTAAAGGGCCAGCTAGGGCCAGGGCCGGAATCACATAGAAGGTAAATTTGTAATACCCTATAAACCCCTCCCTTTCCTGACCCTCTCCATTGCTGAACTCCCAATTATAAGGGATACCTATGCTCCACCCATACCTACCTATGCTCCACCCATTTCCCCACCCACTCCATCCATTTTCTCTGCCCCGTGTGACATCACCTCCTATTGCCCCACCTGACGGTCGGTATTTAATTACAAAAAAGATGGCAACCCTACCTCCAAGCCAATCGGATTACTCCCCTGCCTGTAACTGGGATGGATAAGGATTATACATTAGATCAGGGGTGGGCAAAGTTTTTGGCTCGGGGGCCACATTGACTCACAGGCGGGCCAGGCCGGGCCAACGTCCTCCCACCAGCTCCCCCCCCAGCATCCTCCATCTCCCCGACCTGCGGCTCCCTCCATCGTTCGGTTGCGTCTGTTCCCCGGCTCCCCGCTGCATTCTTTTTTATGGTTGCGCCCCCTGCGTATTGACATCACGAGCACGCACAAAGCGCAACCAATCAGGGCCCAGAAATTATTTAAAGGGACCCGGAGTCGGCGGGCCGGATTAAAAAGGCCAACGGGCCAGATGTGGCCCGCGGGCCGTAGTTTGCCCACCCCTGCATTACATTGTTATCTATCTTGCCTAGGGTTGCCACCGGGCTTGTATTTCACAACCTATCCGGTAAAATACCAGCCATGGGTAGGCTGGTATTACAAATTAAATGGTATGCTCCCGATCGCCCCACTTCCACCTCACTGCTCCCCCTTTTACCCTGCTCATCAGCTCTTTAAACCAATGCTCTGCCCACTACATCACAGCCCCTACTTCACTACTCATCATTGGCTGGTAAGCAAAACATGGCAACCCTATTCTCATATAAAACACAAATACATGTGCACACCCTGACATCCCTGGTGCAGTATTATTAAGAAAGACAACCCCCTTCCAGTGTCCAATCCTGTGTACCGACAATTTTTTTTTATAACTGAACCCTATTTTCACCCTGCATTATGGGGTATTTATTTAACTGGTCCTCCATTTATCCTGGCAGATGTTCTGGGGAATTATACATGTTGCTGGCCCTGCCATAAGATATATTCCATCCCTCTGTGCTACCTATTCCCAGTGGGAATAAATGCCCTGTTGACTATTAGTGCTTTTAGCTTTTATATCAAGCAAATAGGGGAGTTACCAGTGCGCCATTGCACGTAGCGACTTGCCTTTAACTCCCGTGCCTTTAACACATTGTCGTTTACATTTTGCAACACAGTAGTCATTGTTAGTGCTACTAAGCCTGTGTGGCACCCCGCCAGGCGCACCTGTAATTTCTCTAAATCACTTTGCACTTTGTACAGGCAGTTTGGGATAACAATGGCACCGGAACGTGATGCCAGTCCCGAGGTGTGAGATTTAGGCTGGTTTCCAAGGAAACCGAGGGAATTTCTGAGCCGTTCGATTACCGGGGAGCTAAAAATCACCAGGATTTGGTTTACGCACCCAGCGAGGGAGCAACCCCCAAATGAGAAATGGGAGATCATTGCAGCTAAAGGGAAAATATACCATTTATAAGGTGGGCTTACAGCCACTTCTTGCCATAATTGTTCAGCAAAATTTGTATTCAATGACATGAACTAATAGTCACTGTACTAGATAATTATGGCCGAGTAAAATAAAATGTAGTTCAAAGATGCCAAAGGAGCCCCTGGGGCAAATTAAACTGTGAACTCTTGGGGGGGTGCACATCCTGGCATCAAAAGCACTGAACGAGGCTATAAGTTCCCTAGTTGGGCCCACACCAATAATTATAAAGCCCCAGCTTAGGAAAGATGATCTGTTTGCACACATATTCTAAAACAGTGCATCAGAACCCGGGGGCACCATTAGGGGGGTACTGCTGTCAGGGGCCCCAAGATAAAAAGCTTAATAAGAAAAGCTTAATTGTTGGGCTGTAAAGGTGGTGAGGCCTGATTGGAGTAGGAGTGCTTTAGAAGTATTGACCTAATTGGGGAGTGGCCAGGGGAACAAGGGTAGGGTTTGGTAAAATTAGGCCGGGGAAGATGGGGGTGTGGATGTGGATTAGGGCACCAAGGCAGGGGCCAACACCCAGGCCCAGTGATGACTAGTGAGCTAATAATTGGGCCCTGCTAACTCAGCAGTATGGGACCCCAGGATTACTAATGGTGAACTTGCCTGTAGTTCTGTCACTATTATTATGTCCCTGTTATGATACAAAAGACTCGTAGTTGGGGACCTTTGTTATTTAAACAGGGGGAGTTGGTTGCACGGTAAGAGCCAATTGGCCTGTTCTGTAGCGCCAGGGCATTCTTCCTTATAATGCGCAGCGCCAGGGGAATATATTTGGCCGCCCCTCTTTACCTTTATAAATAAATGAATCTGGAGAAAGGTTATGGTCTCTCGAAGGGCTTGTACACATAGGGGCTGATTTACTAACCCACGAATCCGACCCGAATTGGAAAAGTTCCGACTTGAAAACGAACATTTTGCGAATTTTTCGTATGTTTTGCGATTTTTTCGGATTCTTTACGAATTTTTCATTACCAATACGATTTTTGCGTAAAAACGCGAGTTTTTCGTATCCATTACGAAAGTTGCGTAAAAAGTTGCGCATTTTTCGTAGCGTTAAAACTTACGCGAAAAGTTGCGCATTTTTCGTAGCGTTAAAACTTAACGCTACGAAAAATGCGCAACTTTTCGCGTAAGTTTTAACGCTACGAAAAATGCGCAACTTTTTACGCAACTTTCGTAATGGATACGAAAACTCGCGTTTTTACGCAAAAATCGTATTGGTAACGAAAAATTCGTAAAGAATCCGAAAAAATCGCAAAACATACGAAAAAATCGCAAAATACCGATCATTACGAAAAAAACGCAATCGGACTCCATTTGACCCGTTCGTGGGTAAGTAAATCAGCCCCCTTGTGTTTGTGTATCCGACCGTGCTGAGTTGCACTGAACTGTGCTGAATGGGAGCGTTGGCTGAACCAGACAAGGCATAGAAATCCCTATGGCATCACCGCCGCATGTGCAGGCTCCTGTGTGGAACTCTGCGCAGCAAGAAATAGAACAAACGGGTTCCACGGGCACTGGCACAGGGAAGAGCTGGTATTAGTCTAACTAGGGACCAAGGTGCTTAACTGCAGAAAAACTCTTTGGCCAGATCTGGTTTTAGGGTAGGGCAGAAAGGTACTTGCGGCCCCTCATCATTACTAGGGAGGAGATAAATGCAGTCCCCTAGGGCCCCCAAGAACTTGGCATGAAGGGCCCACAACAATTAGGTGAGGGAGACAAATAGCACAAAGTTATACAGGCATGGGATCTCTTATCCAGAAAGCTCTGAATTAAGGAAAGCCTGTCTCCCATAGACTCCATTTTAATCAAATAATTCAGATTTTTAAAATTGATTTCCTTTTTCTCTGTAATAATAAAACAGTACATTGTAGTTGATCCCAACTAAGATATAATTAATCCTTATTGGAAGCAAAACAATCCTATTGGGGTTAATTAATTTTTTATTGATTTTTTAAGGTATGAAGATCTAAATTACGGAAAGACCCCTTATCCGGAAAACCCTTGGTCCTGAGCATTCTGGATAACGGGTCCTATACCTGTATAGACTTATGGTGGAAATGGGGCCCAGTTGGGCTATACCTCAGTATACATATGTATACATCAGAGATGTCCAACCAGCAGCCCTCCAGCCTTTGTTAAACTGCAGTGAATTGTGGGAGTTGTAGTGCAGCAATAGCTGAAGGTGATGATTTCCCTGATCAATGTAATTGCCTCCCCCCAAGATGAGGGGCCCCAGCTTTGCCATCACTGCCAGGGACCCGCCGCTCTCACTTCGGCCATAGCAATCAATGCACTGATACACTCCTGCCAAACTGCGCTGCCTGTGTTCCTATGGCCCCCCAACTGCACCTTGCCTTGGGATCACCTGACCACAAATCTGCCCAGTTACCAGGGAAACAGGCAGCCAAATGGGCCTCGAGTGTATTTTTTTTCTGTCTGGCGCTTGATGGCAGAAGCAGCTAATGAGAAGTAGCACAGGAGAAAGGGAGAATTACATTACAGCATGAAAATGGCCTGACAGTCTGTTCAGGTGGGAATTGCTGAAGGGCACCCTGTAGCCGGGTGGTGGCACAGGGCAGGATTTGTATACATATACAGGTACAGGACCTGTTATCCAGAATGCTCGAGACCCAGGGCTTTCCGGATAAGGGATCTTTTCATAATTTGGATCTCCATGCCTTATGTGTACTAAAAAATATTTAAACCATCATTTAAACCCAACAGGATTGTTTTGCCTCCAATAAGGATTAATTATATCTTAGTTGGGATCAAGTACAGGTACTGTTTTATTATTACAGAGAAAAGGGAATCATTTAACCATTAAATAAACCCAATAGGGCTGTTCTGCCCCAATAAGGGGTAATTATATCTTAGTTGGGATCAAGTACAGGTACTGTTTTATTATTACAGAGAAAAGGGAATCATTTAACCATTAAATAAACCCAATAGGGCTGTTCTGCCCCCAATAAGGGGTAATTATATCTTAGTTGGGATCAAGTACAGGTACTGTTTTATTATTACAGAGAAAAGGGAATCATTTAACCATTAAATAAACCCAATAGGGCTGTTCTGCCCCCAATAAGGGGTAATTATATCTTAGTTGGGATCAAGTACAGGTACTGTTTTATTATTACAGAGAAAAGGGAATCATTTAACCATGAAATAAACCCAATAGGGCTGTTCTGCCCCAATAAGGGGTAATTATATCTTAGTTGGGATCAAGTACAGGTACTGTTTTATTATTGCAGAGAAAAGGGAATCATTTAACCATTAAATAAACCCAATAGGGCTGTTCTGCCCCCAATAAGGGGTAATTATATCTTAGTTGGGATCAAGTACAGGTACTGTTTTATTATTACAGAGAAAAGGGAATCATTTAACCATGAAATAAACCCAATAGGGCTGTTCTGCCCCAATAAGGGGTAATTATATCTTAGTTGGGATCAAGTACAGGTACTGTTTTATTATTACAGAGAAAAGGGAATCATTTAACCATGAAATAAACCCAATAGGGCTGTTCTGCCCCCAATAAGGGGTAATTATATCTTAGTTGGGATCAAGTACAGGTACTGTTTTATTATTACAGAGAAAAGGGAATCATTTAACCATGAAATAAACCCAATAGGGCTGTTCTGCCCCCAATAAGGGGTAATTATATCTTAGTTGGGATCAAGTACAGGTACTGTTTTATTATTACAGAGAAAAGGGAATCATTTAACCATTAAATAAACCCAATAGGGCTGTTTTGCCCCCAATAAGAGGTAATTATATCTTAGTTGGGATCAAGTACAGGTACTGTTTTATTATTACAGAGAAAAAGGAAATCATTTTTAAAAATTAGAATTATTTTCTTATAATGGAGTCTATGGAAGGCGGCCTCTCCGTAATTCGGAAATTTCTGGATAACAGGTTTCTGGATAAGGGATCCCATACCTATATATCTTCTTTGGGCACTCAGCCTACAACGCCTGTGCTCGCCAAAGCCAGTTAGAGGTATTCGTCCCTGTGGTTGCAGGGAGCCCATGGTGTGTAGTAATTGTAAGCTCTTCTGTGCAGGGCCCTCTTCAATCTTTTGTATTGATTAGTGGTTGTTTTGTATGTAATTTTGTATGTCAGTGTTTAAATCCACTTATTGTACATTGCTGCGGAATATGTTGGCGCTTTATAAATGCATGTTAATAATAATAGTGGCCCCGAAATAAGAAAGGCTTTAGATTTGTGCCCATATTGTGCCCCGCAGCGTGTTATACAGTCAGGGTGCTCTGCAGCGCCCCTACTGACAGCTCAGGCTGCAGGCTCAGGCACGTACATTACAGCGCCGTGTTGGCTTGATTAATGAGCCTTAATGTGTCTCCAGGCGCATTGTTATGTGGGCCCTTTCAGCACCAGTGGCCAATAGGTCAGAATGAACAATAAGATTGTGTCAGATCCAATCAGAACCTTGGGCTTAGTGAGCTTTCAGCGCCTGCAGATTATTATAAAGAGGAGGGGGCTGAGATGCTGTAGAGCCCCCACTAACTCCCTGTCCTGCTTGCAGGCCTGGGCTGGGCTTTATAGTAGGGCAGGGGTATTATATTTACTTAAAACTGTACTTACTCCAACGACCAGTGTAATGTGCTGAAATTGTTCTGGTGTAAATATAATATGGGCGCATTTTGCCCATATAGTTGCAGTGGGGAAAACACACTGGCAAATTTATACCATAAAGCAGTGGCGAATGTGGGATATTAGCATGGCGGCATCTGTGCAGCTGTCCCCAGAGGGGACTTAAGATGGCCATACACGGACCGATTGTAGCTGCTGATATGGGTCACTTGGACCGATTTGGCAGCTTATCGGCCCGTGTAGGGACAGGAACGAGGGGCATGCCTGACCAATATCTGGCCGGAAATTGGGCAGATATCGATCGGGCAGGGTAAAAGTTTTAGTCGGATCGGGGACCGCATCGGCTCATTGATGCGGTTCCCGAACTGACTGCCCCATTGCCATCATTATAATTCGATCGCTTGGCCCCAGGGCCAAACGACCAAATTAGCCTACATGTTTAGCCTACATGACCCGTAGGTGGGGATATCGGGTGAAGACCTCGCCAAGCAAGTGGTTCTTCAAGTGTATGGGGACCTTTAGACAGTCACTATTTATTGGCCCTGTGTGGGCTGTTGGGCCTCTGTGTACTTGAAATGCCAGGGCCTATTTTGAAGCCCAGACTAGACTTGCGCTGATGCACAGGGGAGCAGGGCCTGTGGGGGTGCGTAGTGTTGGGGGGACAGAGGGATCCCAAGCTATGCCCATGCTGGGGTCCCTTCCTTTGCACGTCGTACATAAAGAGCAAGAAAGGGTTGTGCAGAACAAGCCAGAGGCAACTCCAGGGGAATAGTTTGTTATTGGCAAAAACCATAGTACTTTGTGTCATTCTCATGTACGTTGGACCTTGAGCCCCCTAAGAAAGAGAAGTACCAATATCTGGAAGCCTGGGGGGGGGCATGGCCATTAAAGAGAGTGTGATGGTTACCCAGAATAGGTAGGCATTGTACCAATGCCCCAAGCAGAACACCAATTCCTTATCTGGCCCTTGGGCCTTTGAAGACCCCCATATAACCTTGAGTCTAATCCTTACATTGCATGGGGGAATAAACATGGGCCTGAGATCCACATGCAATTTCCTCTCCAGCTGTGAAGCTACAGGGCCGGCTTTGTTACAGAAGGCCGGAGAGGGTATTTCCCCCGGGGCCCCAGCATCAGAGGGGCCCCTTGAGGAGAAAACATAGATGTAAGAATGATATATGTATTTTATGGTACAGTCTTTTAAGTATATATCAGTATCAGTAATATCCAACCCGGTACCCACTAACCAATGATGAGCTTGGATAAATGCAGTAGTAGTAGTTTCTTGTTCCTAAGCACAGGCTGAGGCCTCCATAGCTACACCATGTTAGTCCTCTCAGAGGTGTTTGCCTGTGTATGCACTGTTACTGCTCCCTACCTTTTATTGTGAGTAATAATAATTATAATAAAAGCCACAGCACAAAATGTTTCCTTTTAGTATAAGCCATGGGAAATCCCAGTGAGTCAGATCTGGCATTAGATCCCTACAGTAAGACTGGGTAGGAGGGCAATGGCAGATGAGGTTAAACGTGGAATACGGCAGGTTAAGCACCTGGGAGGTTATTACAAGCAGAACACTAGAGGTTAATGAAAAGGTTCAGCTTTAAATTAATTCTGAATATTTTATAGATGGAACTGTTATTAGCAGCCTCTTAATTGGTCTTTCTTTCCCTTCCCTTGAATAGAAGAATGCAATTTGTTGCCAGGGTCACTGACCCCACTAAAACACTGTCTCTGCAACATTTTTATTGTTATTTGTAACTGCTTCTTGTTCTGTTGGGGCCTCTCCTATTCATCTTCCATTCTGAGATCCCGTCTATTGCCTGGTTGCTACTGAAGAGAGCCCTAGCAACCAGATGACTTGTAGTTGTAAATTAATGCACTCTTCCATCATTTTAGGGGATTGAATGTGCTTTTATTTATGGTTGCACGCACTATGCCATACATAAAGTGCTCAGATATTAGATGTCACAGATGGACAGATGGATAATTTGGACTTTGAAGAACAATAGAACGTTTAGGGGCTCCCACTTGTAAGGGTCATTAGAGGAAGAAGTGGGTTTCTAATGGGGTCCTTGCTACAGTACCTACAGGGTACCCACCAGTGCAATATCTCTAGAACCTAGAGATAGTAGGGGCCCCAAAGTACCCAAAAGTGGATTAAATACTGATAAGAAGAAAGTGGTCCCCCTTTATTTCTACACAGGGGCCCTCAGGGGCCCAGTTTTGCCCGTAGCATTGTGTTTGATGTAGGTAGGTTTCCATGCTGTTTCTGATGAGTAAGTGACACACAATGCACAATGAATGCCCTATAATAAATAATGTATGTTGTCTCCTCTGTGCACAGTACAAATGTTGTGTTGGAAATGCCTACTCAAGGATGCTGGGAGTTGTAGTTGGCAGTATAAGGAATATAATATCCTTATCCTGTCTTTCCATAGTTCTTAGGGTAAAATCAAGGACAAATATTCTGACTGGTGGATTTTACATAAATACAGAGAATTCCCTGTTGGTGCCACTAATCTAGAAAGTCCCAGGAGTTGGACACAGCGGCCCGGCTAATCTCTTTATATGTTCAGTGCAGTTCAGTGAAGGTTATTATTTCTCCCAGCCTTTACATGAATGTGAGAAGACAAGCCAATGGGGTGGGAATCCTGGGCCAGGCTGCGCTGCTCTCCTATAATGAGATGTGACGGGGGCCCTCGGATCCGCTGACCCGGGAAGCCAAGCTCAACAGCTCCTCCTGGCCAACCCTTCTGCTCTACTGACACAAGGGCCGCAGGTCACTCAGCTTGAATGGCCATTGGCCGACTGCCCTGCCAGTTTGGCAACGGTTCACCCTTCAGTTGCTGCATCCGCCTGCTCGGACTTCTTTTGTCTAAGGAAAGAGCAACTGGGGGCTGGAACGTAGGAGATGGAATAAAACCATCCTTTTCCACTCAAAAACCAATATATATGGACTTTTATTGTATAAAATAATGCAACATCTGTTACAAATGATAGTAGGTGCCACCATAACCATGTGAAGCTCATAGAACTATTATATCCTCTTATTATAATAAAATGCGCCTAATACACATATTAAAGTGGGTCATGCAAGACAAGTGACATCACCAAGCAGTGTTTATATCCTATGACATCGCTAAGCAGCATTTATAACCTATGACATCACCAAGCACTGTTTATAACCTATGACATCGCTAAGCAGCATTTATAACCTATGACATCACCAAGCAGTGTTTATAACCTATGACATCGCTAAGCAGCATTTATAACCTATAACATCACCGAGCAGTGTTTATAACATATGACATCACTAAGCAGCATTTATAAGCAATGACATCACCAAGCAGCGTTTCTAACCTATGACATCACTAAGCAGCGTATATAATAAGGAAGGAAATATACTGGCTCTTTAGCAGGCTCCTCTATTTAGTTGCCCCCCTTATCTCACCAGGTCTATCTCCTGTTCCATTAATCAATCCTAAGGACCAATTTGCATGACGCCCCCCCCTCCTCCGTTTTTCATTATTCATTCTCGTGGTGGGGGGTTTTCTGTTCATTACCACCCGCCAACCCCACCATTTTATTGATAGCAAAGCTCTAATATTATTCATTTATTCTATTTCCCCTTGAATTCCCTGTGTCATGCATATTATATGAGGGAGTAGTAAATAATGTAAGGGGAATATGTCCGACCTGGGGACTGGGGGGAGGCAAGAAAGTAATGAACACATGTTGCAGGCAGCAGGGGTGTCAGTCTGTAGGGGTCACCCGAAAGGGTCTAGTCTGGTTGACGTTGTGGTGGCATTGGCACTACTCAGAGCTAGCAACTACTCTGTCAGAACCAAACTGAGGATTCTGGGAGTTGTAGTTAGGCATCTGTACCTATAAACAGTGACTTTGGTGCAAAGAGTGAGTAAGAGAATTCCCATGTCCCTCCAACATGGAGCCCCTAGTGATGCATTGTGGGTCCAGCTGTGCTCAGGCAATATCTGCGCCCATGTGTTACTCACGGCACAGCCTGGTGAATATTATCTAAAGAGAAGTGCGGTCATGAAGTCACAGAAGTCATGAAAAACTGCCCATTTTGCCTCACCCTTAGGGCACATGTCACATAACTGGCCGACCAGAAAAGCATCTCCGGAAAGGCTGATATCCCTGTGTCTGAGCTCCCAGCAAAGCAGCTGCCGGGCCGAGACTGATAACCCTGTTATACAGTAATAGCTTCCCATTAACATGCATGTATACACGGTATTGATATTGTAATTCAGTGACAAGACTGCCAATAAGCTATTAATGTGCCTGAGACTATAGGCACCATCTCTCCCTACTATACCTGCTATCCCACAGCCCCAGTCCCTTCCCAGAGGCTATTATCCCCCCACTGCTACTATAGGCACCATCTCTCCCTACTATACCTGCTATCCCACAGCCCCAGTCCCTTCCCAGAGGCTATTATCCCCCCACTGCTACTATAGGCACCATCTCTCCCTACTATACCTGCTATCCCACAGCCCCAGTCCCTTCCCAGAGGCTATTATCCCCCCACTGCTACTATAGGCACCATCTCTCCCTACTATACCTGCTATCCCACAGCCCCAGTCCCTTCCCAGAGGCTATTATCCCCCCACTGCTACTATAGGCACCATCTCTCCCTACTATACCTGCTATCCCACAGCCCCAGTCCCTTCCCAGAGGCTATTATCCCCCCACTGCTACTATAGGCACCATCTCTCCCTACTATACCTGCTATCCCACAGCCCCAGTCCCTTCCCAGAGGCTATTATCCCACTGCTACTATAGGCACCATCTCTCCCTACTATACCTGCTATCCCACAGCCCCAGTCCCTTCCCAGAGACTATTATCCCCCCACTGCTACTATAGGCACCATCTCTCCCTACTATACCTGCTATCCCACAGCCCCAGTCCCTTCCCAGAGGCTATTATCCCACTGCTACTATAGGCACCATCTCTCCCTACTATACCTGCTATCCCACAGCCCCAGTCCCTTCCCAGAGACTATTATCCCCCCACTGCTACTATAGGCACCATCTCTCTCTACTATACCTGCTATCCCACAGCCCCAGTCCCTTCCCAGAGGCTATTATCCCCCCACTGCTACTATAGGCACCATCTCTCCCTACTATACCTGCTATCCCACAGCCCCAGTCCCTTCCCAGAGGCTATTATCCTCCCACTGCTACTATAGGAACCATCTCTCCCTACTATACCTGCTATCCCACAGCCCCAGTCCCTTCCCAGAGGCTATTATCCCCCTACTGCTACTATAGGCACCATCTCTCCCTACTATACCTGCTATCCCACAGCCCCAGTCCCTTCCCAGAGGCTATTATCCCACTGCTACTATAGGCACCATCTCTCCCTACTATACCTGCTATCCCACAGCCCCAGTCCCTTTCCAGAGGCTATTATCCCACTGCTACTATAGGCACCATCTCTCCCTACTATACCTGCTATCCCACAGCCCCAGTCCCTTCCCAGAGGCTATTATCCCCCCCACTGCTACTATAGGCACCATCTCTCCCTACTATACCTGCTATCCCACAGCCCCAGTCCCTTCCCAGAGGCTATTATCCCCCCACTGCTACTATAGGCACCATCTCTCCCTACTATACCTGCTATCCCACAGCCCCAGTCCCTTCCCAGAGGCTATTATCCCCCCACTGCTACTATAGGCACCATCTCTCCCTACTATACCTGCTATCCCACAGCCCCAGTCCCTTCCCAGAGGCTATTATCCCCCCACTGCTACTATAGGCACCATCTCTCCCTACTATACCTGCTATCCCACAGCCCCAGTCCCTTCCCAGAGGCTATTATCCCCCCACTGCTACTATAGGCACCATCTCTCCCTACTATACCTGCTATCCCACAGCCCCAGTCCCTTCCCAGAGGCTATTATCCCCCCACTGCTACTATAGGCACCATCTCTCCCTACTATACCTGCTATCCCACAGCCCCAGTCCCTTCCCAGAGGCTATTATCCCCCCACTGCTACTATAGGCACCATCTCTCCCTACTATACCTGCTATCCCACAGCAACAGTCTCAAAAGCTAAGCCAGGTATTTGCACAGTTAGTAAATGTCTGTGCTAATTTACTAATCTTTCTCAAAGTTTAAGTACAAGAGCCTGCTTGGACTGCCCCCCCCCCCCAAAAAAAAACAGCTCTTTTTGCCAGTGCTGCCCAGAAATGCATTAGACTATGAAAAGAATTTGTTACGCTTCACATTGTACATTTAGCTAAAGTCCCACCGTGCAAGTAGAGGGCAATATCCAATGAATAAAGATCAGATTGGATGTCCAGCTAATAAATATGGATATTTCTTTCTAGGGTGTGTCTGACTTGGGTTCACATTCCATTTTGTGCCTGATTTGCACTCACACAGAAGGGCTGCTGGGGCCACGTGAATCCAGTTTGGATTAAATTGGATCAGAGGAAACAGCGGCCGGAATTTGCTAGAATGAGCTGAACAGAACACCACTGTTTCCAACACTGCCATGGGAGTGGGTTAGTTACTAGCATAGGGGCTAAGCTGGGTCTGAGCAGTTATCAGGAGCAACCAATAAGCAGTGAGTTTTCATCAGTCTAGCAGAGGTATGAAAATGAAAGGAACATCCTGATTAGTGGGTTACTACACTGGTGTGATTAGTGCCTATGACTTTGTGCCCAGAGTCTGTTAAAGCGGGTTAAGCCTTTGCCTATGACAGAGGTGCCCAGGAGTGGGGTCCATGATCCTGCGCTCTGCAAGCTCCGCTCTGTGACCCTCCAAAGGCTGCGCTTTACTCTGCTCAGCTCAGTGCTGGAGAATTACTTCTTTGATGTTCACAATCTCGCCCTGCGGCTTTCATTTATTCCTCCCTCCATCCTTTAATCCTCTATCAGGGAGCCACAGGCAGCGGAGCCTTTGCTGCATTTATGAGATACTTCTGATCCAGCTTCTTATTTAACCCTGTGCCGCGGCGGCTCTGTTGCAGCACATGTCAGCATATTGACTGGCCCCATGGGAACTGCTCTGCCTGTTCCTACAGCCCCTGCATAAGTAATGCCTTCTCCATTTAATAGTATCTTATCTGTACGCACTCGAGTGTGACCGTGCTGCAGCCTGCAATGGTATAGAATGGATTTACCCAACAGAACAAAAATGATATAAATCCAGAGAGATGATGAAGATAACAGTTAATTCACTTTTCCGAAAGTCTGACACATATTCCATTGATTAAACAGAGGTGGAAAATGAGAAAGGTCTTTCTGCCCCCTGGTGGCTACTTACCTTCACTGCATGAAATAAATGGCAGGAACTTAATTATGGCCATTATTTCAATAATAATGAATGATTCCTATAATATCCCCCTTAGTTGATTTAACTTATTAAAATGTTTTATCTACGCTTTTTGATATATGTTATACAAATGAAAATATAGAAATATAGAAATGAAATATATGAAATTAATATGAAATATATTTAGAATTAATTGATTTGTTATTCTCATATATATATATATAACAATGGCCTCTTTTTGTATTAAAGTCAGAAAACAAAAAAACTGCCACTAGCTCCACCCCCTCTTTTAATGGGGACCTCATCCTGGGATGCCTTTAGTTGTTATGGGGCCCATGATAAAACGGACTTTACAAGACACGTTCATTTTATTATAAAGAACTATGCAGCCTTTGAAAGGGGCGACTCCCAGCACCCAGCCTTCAGTTGTCAGTGATTACAGCATACCTCCCAACTGTCCCAATTTTCGCAGGACAGTCCCAATTTTGACAGCTCAGCCCCCAGTCCCGAATTCTTTCTGAAAAGTCCCTCATTTTCCTTTGAAATCCTACACGGAATGCAAAAAAAGATACAATGTTTCTCAAATTTAATTTAAAAAAAAGTAGCTTTTGGCAGAGAGCCCAGAAAGTTAACAAGCTACACCTGCACTGAGATACAATTGTAACTAATAAGCTAAACAGGTCTCTTGGTGGAACTGAGACTCGCAGGTTAAAGAGCAATTTCACCTTTTTTTAGCAAAACTGTAAAAACACATAAAACAGGACCAAAACCCCCAGAAATGTGTTCAAACTTTAAATAACCTTCTAAGTTTTTCAAAATGGGAGCGGGATTTAGGAGGTGTGGTCGCAAAAATCGACGTGGTCAAAATATTTATTGTTACTGTCAGTGCTGCCAGGGTCCCCATGTGATATGTAAAAGTGTAATTCACAGGTCATGAAGGGGGCTGAGCTTTTGGGGGAGTGGGTGGGTGTTTGGGTGGGGGAGTGGGCAGGGTTTATGCATAATGTGTCATTACTGGGTTGGGCCTCATTCTACTTATCGGCAGGGCTCATGTGACCAATGGGTTATTAACTGTATGGGAAGTGAAATACCAACAATAAAACCCCCCTTCACCCCAGTGACACTACATAACGACTTCTATAACCAATGGTTCACTTGATTGTAAGCTCTACGGGGCAGGGACCTCCATCCTCTTGTGTCTTTGACTCTTAACTTATTGCAACTGTATCTTGTATTTATTTGTATTTATTGTTATACTTTGTATTTATCTATTATTATCTTAATAACCCCCTGTTTGTATTAATCTATTCTACTGTACAGCACTGCGTACATAAGTAGCGATTTATAAATAAAGATATACATACATACATACATACTTGACCTGCGGACTACTTGTTAAGGGACTAAGGCAGTGCAGGAGGGCTACGGGAGGAAGGAAAATAAATAATCAAGGCTAATACAATAGTAAGGTTAGTATCCTTACACAAGCTGGAGAAAACAAAGCAATAGGGAAATAATGATACACTGTTCTTCCATTAGAGAGGTTGAAAGGGGAAATACAAATTCAGGTATAGTGCCCCTTTAAACAATAAATTGAGTTTATACTCCTGGTTTCCTTGTCATTTGCCTTGGTATGATATAACCAGAGGCGGACGTGCAGGCTCGGACTGGCAATCTGTGGGTTCCGGCAAATACCATGGAGGCTGCTGTAAGATGCCATAGACAGTCACTATTTATTGGGCTGGGGGGCTGTTTGGGCCTCTGTGTACTTGGAATGCCAGAGGGGCTGTAAGATGCCACAGACACTCACTATTTATTGGGCTGGGGGGGCTGTTTGGGCCTCTGTGTACTTGGAATGCCAGGGGGGCTGTAAGATGCCACAGACACTCACTATTTATTGGGCTGGGGGGCTGTTTGGGCCTCTGTGTACTGGGAATGCCAGGGGGGCTGTAAGATGCCACAGACACTCACTATTTATTGGGCTGGGGGGCTGTTTGGGCCTCTGTGTACTGGGAATGCCAGGGGGGCTGTAAGATGCCATAGACACTCACTATTTATTGGGCTGGGGGGCTGTTTGGGCCTCTGGGTACTTGGAATGCCAGGGACTATTTAATAACCCCAGTCCGGGCATCATGACACTTCCAACCTTTGCTTCCTCCAAGACTTGGAAACTTGAACATGACTGGGGACACTAGAGCCTGACAATTTCAACATCAAAAGATGAAATATATATTCAGATTATAGAGAGGATCAGATATTTAGCCCCTCCCCCTGAGATAGCGTATTCTCAGTATGGCGGGGAGTCGTTATCTCAAGTCAGTAATAAATCACTTTATTATAATGAATATCTCCCAGAGTGCTATATAATCAGGGAAATGGTGTTTTTATCTCATTGATGTTGCTTGTGACCCACTGAGAGCCGGGCGGCCCGGTTTACACGGGGAATAATCCATTATTAAACAATCTGCAAGCCGGCTGATGTGGAATGGCGCGCTCTTGTAATACATTCCCATAAACAGCAGGGAAATCTCTAAACAGGTTTAATTAAGCTCAATATGAGTCGTCTCATCAGGAGATTCTATATAAAGAGAAAGGCCAGATTGAGGGGTTGGTTCATTCTCACATTAGAAAGCTGTCGCCGATCGTTTTATTTCAATTCTTGGGCAAAATATCGTTTCTTTTCCAGGAAATTGAGTGATCAAGCCAGGGGCACTGCACGTGTTTGGTCTGACACCTGTGGCTGCCTGAGGATGCTGGGAATTGTAGTTCAACAAAAGAAAACTGCTGATTGTATAGGCATGATATGATACAGTTACATCAGGCACATCTCCCCCTTTTGGAAATAACACTTAATTGTGTATGGAAACATAGTGACTTGCAGGCCCGGACGGGCAATCTGTGTAATCTGTGGGCAAATGCCAGAGGGGCTGCTGTAAAATGCCGTAGGCAGTCACTATTTATTGGGCTGGTGGGGGGGGTGGTCTTTGTACATGTGGCTGTGGCAGTATGGCAGTTCCCTCTCATTTCTGTTAATTTGCTCTGGACCCACTGAGATATTCCCTTTATACTCAGGGCACCATCCAGAGTCAGACTGGTGGGTGCAGGGCCCTACAGGTGCCCCCCCCAGCCATGTCCGCTGCACCCCCTGACCCCCCACAGGGGCCCCAGCTGAGCCTTCCTAAGCCCCCACCTGACATCCTCCCCTGAGCATGTGTAAGTTTAACACATCAGGGGGGAACAGTCACCCGGGGGGGGCACTGGCAAGGGTCCGACCCTGGCACCATCAGGTTACAGGGGGTACTGCAGTCAGGAACCCCAAGAGATGTGAAAATGCAATTTATCTTAGAGCCCTGCAGCAGTTTGGGCACCTGCAAGAAAAGGGGGTACCTGTGGGCTGCGGGCAGGATTTCTGGATACAGGTCTACAGGTCATATCTATATTTCTTACTTTATATTATATTATATTATCTATATTTTACACTTTTAAACATTTTTTCTTCCTCTGCCCACTTCTAATGATGTCACTTCCATCTTGCAGCAACAGCTCTTCCTGTTTAATGGTGGTCAGTGGGTCGCAGATTGGACTGCGGATAAGGCATTTGCAGGTCGGGTAGTGGGTCCAAGCAGGTAGAAATGGGGGTTGCGGGTCTGGGTTGGGTTCAGGTTTCAAAAATTGGATCCATGCAGAACTCTAATTTATGGGCCACAAAGAATGTGGGGCTTCCTGGCAAGTGGGTCATTATGGAGAGCAATTTGGCAAAATGGGGTGTGACTAGCGTGGCTAAAGGGCATGTTTATGCATGAATGGGCTATATATTTTCATTCAGAACCTATTGTCCAAGTTATCAGAACCCTCATCCAGGAGTAACAACTGGGGCCCTGGGCAGTTCTGCCTTTAGGTGTGGTGCCTAGTGTCTGCCCCAGTGGCTGGCCAAGCCGGAAGGTGGCCTAGGCAACCGGGCCACCTCACACACACACGTTGGTAACAAGGGGGGGGGGTGGTGGTATGGTAAACAACGTGCGGCTGGTGATGGTGGGGGGGGGGGCAAAGGCCCAGACTAGGGGTGCGCAGATAGAAGAGGTAGTGGCGAGGCTGCTTACATACAGAGAAAGAGTAACCCTACACAAACACAATGTATATTCTTCTCCTTTAACTCTCCTGACTGTCATTTGGATTTGGCTCAGTCCTTCTAGTCCCGGTTGCCATCATGCCGTATGATTTAGCCGTTCGGCATTAACCCGCAGTAGATCTCAGTGCTGTCACCATTTATCCTGTAGGCACGGCTGTTCCAGTGTAAATATTTGCCGTTTGGCCGGCCATTCTTTATAGCAAAACTCTTACATTCCATTTAATGAATTAGTTCTCCATCTTTCTGATCTGTAATGTGTTTTTATGGACTTGTGCCCAGACTTGTGCCCACAGCTTTTTATATCAGGCAAAGCCCTGGCCAAGAATGATAGAGAGAGAATTGCAATTATATACAATATACCTAGTGGGAAAGGTCACCAAAATATGTTTGTTTTGCTTCTCGCAGTGTAAAATAATCTGAATATCTCTGCAGCTGTGAGCTTTGTGTTTCCCTTGCAGGTCAGTCTCACTACTAGAAGTGAAGTAGCCTGGTTACTAGGGTCACTGCTAATAGCAACTATAAAGCAGCCAATGGAGAGCTAAATAGCTGCAAAACAAGAAACAAGGAAATTAAAAAAATCATTAAATGTATGGAGAATAACTGTGAGAGAAAAAGGGACTTTGTTTCCTACAGAAAATCCCCATAAGGATTAAATATAGCTTTAGAAATGGAGAGGTGTCCTGGTTAGGCTTGGCCTAGGGTAAGCTAGGTCCTTTTGTAAACCAGGGGTGCCTTGTATCTTCTCTAGCTTATACAAGGGAGGGCATCCCAGGCTTTGGGCTCTTTGAAGAGATAGAAGGTGCCCAAGAGCCTGAGGCAGGAGACCTCCGTAGGTGCAATAAACGTAAGGGTAATGATACATTTACTAGGGGTGCCAATATGCAGGGCCGGATTTCTATCCTGGGCCCCCCCGAGGCCGCCCCTGTGGGTGTCCCCCAGTGCGCATGCGCGAACGTTCCTTTAAACTCCCATACGGAGCAGTGGGGAGAGGTCCCGGCTGCTCTGTATGGGAGCCAAATTTAAAAATTTTCCTTGCGGCAGGGCGACATGCCGCCCCTAAACTTCTGCCGTCCTAGGCCCGGGCCTTTGTGGCCTCTCCACAAATCCGGGCCTGCCAATATGTTAGGCACTATATGCCTGTGAGCAGAACCAGATCTGATCTGAGCTTCCAAACAGACCCTGGCATTTTAAGTACACAGAGGCCCAATCAGTCCCAATAAATAGTGACTGTCTATTGCATGGGTCCCCAACCTTATTTACCCATGAGCCCTATTCAAATGTAAAAAGAATTAGGGAGCTTAAAAAAGTTCCCAAATAAGGGCTGTTATTGGCTATTTGGTAGCCCCTATATAGACTGGCAGCCTATAGAAGACTCTGTTTGGCAGTAACATCTGGTTTTTATGCAACCAACACTATTCTCCAAGCCAATAATTCAAAATAACTACCTGCTTTGAGGCCACTGAGAGCAACATCCAAGGGGTTGGTGAGCAACATGTTGCCCCCGAGCCACTAGTTGGGGATCCCTATGGCATCTCACAGTAGTCTCTCTGGGATTTGCCAGGCCTGAGCCTGAGCGGCACTCATTTCTGGTAGCAGGAGCCACTGCTGGGATGGCCAATCAGAGCTAAGACTAAGCCTGGACATACACATGGTAAGATCCACTTGTTTGGAAAGGTTGCTTAATGGGCATCTCTCTGCCTGATTTGGCCACCAACATGTGGGGCATAACTGGATAATTCAGTCTTTTGGCCCATGGGCCAATGGTTGGATCATAATGAGGGCATCATTTTGCCACAAACACAGCAGGCAAAATTGGGATAATATGATTGATTGATTCCCGAGCCAAGGACTGGATAATAACAAGGGAGAAATAAAGCTTTTCTACCAGCACTTGGAGTCAGTCCTTTCCTATACATTGTCTAAGGTTTCCAAATACCCTCTTCCTTCATGCCAAGTGGGCTAACCCTTGCACTGCCAGAATACGTTGTCTGTTCCCTGCATATATGTACGTATATATATATATTTCAGAAGTAGGCAAGTACAGTCGTGCAGAGACAGCAGTGCAGCTGGCAGGTCAGCGGGTGCCTGGGGCAATAACATTAGTAATAAGCAGCATCTCGCTGGGATTATTCACTAAAGTCTCCCTACAGAGATGGAGAGAAAACCAGCTGAGAACCGTGGGCTTCCATGTAACTCTGATAAAGCAGAAACCTGGCACCTGAACATGAGCCTCGGGGCAGGGTGGCCTACAGGGCATGGATTGAGTATATAGTTTGAAAAGCAAAGAAAATTCTCTTTAAAAATGATTAAACCCCATTTTTAAACTTCATTTGAGAAGGAGGCTCAGAATTGTTTAATGGGGGCACAGTTAGGATAACAATGGGGTATAGCCAGGCTGGGTGTGTGCTTCCTCTGCCCAAAACACTCAGATCCGTTGTCCACAGAGGAGGCACAGTTTGGCACACTTGATTTGTTGCCAAGACTCTAAAGAGGTTAAAATAATATGTACTATGATGGCAAGAGAATCTACCGCTATGTGCTGGCAAACTGCAGGGGAAACACTATTGAGCTGTTTTAAACAAAGAGATGCCCGGTTTTGCTCTCCAGAAAAACATGGTGGACAAATGCTTATAAACAGGCTGTGGCCCTCGTAGGGTGTGGTCTTTTCCCATTTAGGGATTATTAGATTATAGATTAGATTGTAGGAGTAAAATTAGCCCCTGGCATTTCAACTACACAGAGGCCCAAACAGCCCCCACCCGCCCAATAAATAGTGAGTGTCTATGGCATCTAACAGCAGCCCTCTGGCATTTGCCTGAACCCACAGATTGCCAGTCCGGGCCTGTGTGTATGTTTATGGGTGCACATACCTGTCTGTACGAGGGGATAAAACAGTGCACAGTGAGCAGAGGGCAATGGGTTGTTTGGGGGCAGGTAGATTTAATTGTTGGTCGGGGGTGCGCAATAACATAAGGGCTGTGACAGACGGGGAGATTAGTCGCACCACAACAAATCTCCCTTGTCGCGGGTGACTAATCTCCCCGAAATGCCATCCCACCAGAAGGTCACACCAGGAATCCAGGTTATTTCCCAGCAAGGAAGTGAGGACAGGCCAACTTCCGCGATTTCGGGAAATCACGCCACTGCGTATGCCATCCCACTGGCGATTTAAATTTTCACTGGTGGGATGGCATTTCGGGGAGATTAGTCGCCCGCAAACAGGGAGATTTGTGGCGGGCGACTAATCTCCCCTTGTGCCGCAGCCCTAAGCGCCCTACACCCTATCTCTAGGCCCACCAATTAAATCACCTCTGTGTTTCTGCAGAATAGCAAGTTGCCATTTGGGCCCACAGGGGCCCCTTGAGAGGGAAAATCGTAGATCAAAGTACTAAGGACAAATTCCACCAGAAGATACTTCAAATATATAAATCAAGAATGTCCAAACTTTGCCAGCCCCCCTGCTGTTGCTGACATGCAACTCCCAGCATCTCACTGACAGCCAAGGGGCCCTTCTTCCTTAACAGCAGCCCTGCTCTCTAAGGCCAATGCCCCATGGTATGATTAGTTGCCCGTGATAAGTCTCTGCTACCATGGGCGACTAATCTTCCTGAAAAGCCTTTCCACCGGCAATTAAGGAAATTGCTGGTGGAAAGGTCTATGAATTGCTCAGTTTTTCCGAAGTAGTGCAAGTTCTCCTCCTGTGTATTCCTTTTCACTGTCAATTTACTTTGTTGCCGGTGGAAAGGCATTTTGGAGAGGTAGGTCGCCCGGCGGAGCAGAGGTTTATCGCAGGTGACTAGTCTCTCCATGGGGCATAAGCCTAACATAAAGTCTGGGCAGCACCAATGCCACCATTCATGGGCAAATCTAACTAGGAATATACAATACTGACAGAGCTACACAGTATTATGAATGTACACAGATATTGTACTTGCTGTGTGGGAGATAAAGGCTGTGTTGTTGGGAAATTTCCCTTTGCACTCGCCGCTTCCTCTTCTGCACAAAACCACCATCCTGAAAGCAGAGGAAATATTTGTGCATCAGTAAATGCTGCTTGGGGGCAGCGTGTAATTAAATGAGGATTTTTCCCTTGAACAGTTAAAAGGACCTGCCAGGACCTGTTTTACTATTTGCACAACAAACCATCCGTATGTGGCCTGTCCTCACTTCCTTGCTGGGAAATAACTTGGATTCCTGCTGTGACCTTCCATATACACAGTGTGCGCCGCCTCTTTCCCTCACATACCTGGGAAGGGAGGGGGTATACACCTGGGGAGAGATAGCACTCACTGTCACTGAGCTCGGCAGGGACACACCATGGAGTCAGGGCCAAGGAAAGGTTTCTATAGACAGGACATTAACAAGACTAAATGGGACGTTCCTGTGAGATACAGAGACCTGGCCGCTGTGGGCTCCGGGGCCTATGGAACTGTTTGGTAAGTTCCAACTGCTTAATACTAAATTACTTGCTAGCGGATATTTCAATAATCCAATCAGGCAGTGAGAATTTGTTTATTAAATACAAATGAAGAGCTGGCTATTGACTATGGCACAAGGGTGCCCTGGGGTAGGAAATGCCAATAAAATTACTGTGGGTTGTGCACCATTGATTACATGGGATGTTCCCTTGTATAGGTCCCATTGTATATTCCACAGTGGGGGTGAGACGCAAGTCATATACAGCCTGATATTATACGATCAGTGCAGCGGGGAAGGGATACTTGTGGCATCAAGTGACTGGCAGAGATTCCCACTGATTTCCAATGGCAAGAAGGGACAATTAAATTAGCCAGGGTGCTTCAGACCAATATCCCACCCAACTACCCCAGATACGTTATTTTACATACGAATGCAAGTCTGTTTGTCTGCTCTAAGACACATAACAGTGATCAGTAGAACTGACTGGGAGCTTCCTTGGGGCAAAGGGAAAGACATCAGTATTGTCTATGGCTCTTCAGCCATTAGGTTTCCCCTCGGCCAGGAAAGATCTTTTATACAATAAATGACTAATGAATACGTTATAAAAATAAATAATAGTTATTATCTTCAGAAATTTAGAACTTTCCAGCTATGGTTGATATAACATTCCCTGACTCGAGAACTACCAAGTTCTGGGTACCCACTAGGAACCCCTGGGGGCGGTCAGATGCACAGACAACTCTTGCCTTCCACAGATGCACAGACATGGGGCGACTCCCTGGCCTCAAGGCAACTTCCACCTATTAATGTGCATTATTTGTTCATTTGTACCACTAGGTCACAAGCTGGTAGTAAACCAACACTGTCAGACAGGGGGCACCCTAGGGCTATAGAGAAGGAGTACACTTAAAGGGGAACTCTATCTAAACACAACTTAAGCTTTTTAAAAAGTAAATATAAGTTTAAGCAACTTTGCAATATTGTGGGTTATGTAGTTCCTGCATGCTGTCTGTAAACTGTGGAGAAGTTATTACAATTTATAACATCAGTGTTTTAGTCCCTCCTCCCCTGCCAGGATTTCAAATGATGCAGAAAGAGAAGAGCTGTTTTGCAGCTGGATTTAAGCATATAAAATGGTATTTATTCATACTGTTTGAAGGAACAGATTACAGGGATAGGTATATTAGGGGTTTCTGTGTTGTGTGGGGCACTTTAACACATTTTGGTCCAGAAGCCGGAGTTCCCCTTTAATCCTGAAATAGAGGCAGGGTTGATAAACACAATTATGTTGGATGTGGAAATTGGACACAAAACAACAATCACTGTAATGTAGGATGAACAACCCCTCCAGACAGGGTGGACAGCTTATTAGCTACTGTATCGGGGGCTGCCTGAACATATATATGACCGAAAATTGGTCTAAATATCAGGCAGGTTTCAAATTCCACTAGGCAAGAACCACAGTGTTGTGTTGATGCAGACATTGCCCCCATGGGTCCCTGTAGAGCCACAGTATGATCTGATCTCAGCCATATTTAGACACATGGGCAGCCTGATCTGGCAAAGATTCATGGAACTTTAGGTGTATGGCCAGCTACGTACAGTTACAAGCTACAAAAGTTGATGCCATTTACTAAATGCAGCCCCTGACCGACACAAGTACTGTGTATTTTTGCCGAATGTTGGACGAGGCTCCTGAGTCGCTACAGAATCTGTTTGCTCTTCGCTCCGCTTCTTCCAGGCCGGGAGGGAGGCAACGAGAACACAGGGTGGAGTTTTAGTGGGAAAATAAACCTGCAGCAACATGGAAGAGTCCATTCCTTTGTCTCCGGGCATTCCATTCATGATTCAGCAGGGAGACAGAGATAACTGTGTTCATTGTCCATGGGATGGAATGAGTTAGGCATCCCATAATAAGTTTCTTAAGGTGGTCATACATTATAAGATCGCCAAACAAGCAGATATTTCCCCCAATATGCCACCTTAGGAGGACGATATTGGTCTAATTTTATCTTTTGACCCTAGGGCCAAGTAATCGAATTACAATGAAGGGTATGAGAGCCTTCAATGAGCCAATGTGGTCCCCAATCCGACTAAAAATTAAAACCTGCCTGACCGACACCTGGCTGATTTTTGGCCCATACAGGGGCAGATAAGCTGCTGAATTGGTCTGAAGGACTCGAACAGAAGCATCAATCTGCCCGTGTATGGCCGCCTTTAGCCAGACACTGTGCAGCAATGGGCGTAGTAGCATGACTGCCCAAAATGTATGGTTAATGAAATAAGGGCAAGAAAACAAAAACATTTGTTTTCAAACACCTGTGACTATTAAATGCCCCTGGATTGTTTGCTATGGGCTACTAGATCAGTAACATATTTTGCATCGATTATTACAATACGTTCCTATGGCCCCTTCGGATTCAACCGTCCACGCCCATCAGCAGGTTTTGCCATAAACAATAACCAAAAGGCTGAAGGTTAAACATTCTCTATTTGCCCTGCTGCATCCATCTTTCCCTACAGTGCCTAAAGCTGCCCATACAAGTCCAGATTTGGTTGGGCAGTTTGGTTGATTGTGTCCATATTGCCTGACCATCTGGATATGCATGCCAGGTTAGGACCTGCAACCCAATGTGGGCCTCTTAAACAGTTAATAGTCTGCTTAATTGACTGGTGAAGCATCCTGACTACAGAAACTGTGAGGCAAATGGTTCATAATACTTTGTTTTTTTTAAAGCGCTTTTGACCCCCACTGGGGCAAATTAGTACTGATAGGTCTTTAATTGCTCCTAGAGACGGAAATATATTTATAAATGGTGGTTGTCCTTCAAATATATTATTTTTGCCCTAAATCCAACCAATAGATGTTGAAAAGTGCCAATAGAATGTCCCCCTCCTATAAGATTTCATATTAATCTTTAACCCTTGGCCAGGGATGGCGGGGGGCTCACTGTCTCCCTCCAGCTGTGTTTTCTGATTACCCAAAGCGAGCAGCTGGCCGACAGAGTATTTACATAGAGATAAATACATTGGAAATGATTATGAGAAGCCTAATGAGCTTAGCAGTAATGACTGCCCATTGTAGCATGGAAATAACTCTCCGTGAATTGCAGGCTGATGGCGATGAGATCCCAGAGCATTAAATCTATAAAGAGCTTAATCATATGGAGGAGTTTGTTTGCCTCATTGTTTTAAGTGGAATTCTATTCGGAATGTTAAACAGAAGAGATTTATAGGGATACTACGGCCAGAGTCACATGGGGAGAATTAACGTTAGAATATGGTTGTGCAGCTGCTATATGGCAAGTTTCTGGGGCCTCTTCATTGGTTTATCATTGGTTTATATTATCCTCAGTGAACAGCACCATGTACCAACAGTGATGGAGATTTCTATTTTCTAACATGGTTTCCGACTTGCCAAACAGCTCTGCTCAAGACCGACTAACAGGGGAGCGGGTGGCCATAAAGAAGCTTCTTCGTCCGTTCCAGTCATTGGTTCATGCCAAGAGAGCCTATCGAGAGCTTCGCCTTCTAAAGCACATGAAGCATGAGAATGTAAGTCCCTCCCCCTTCCGCCATCTTGATGCAAGTTTCTCTCTCCATATTTCTGGGGATATTATAAATTGTTCAATGTGTGAAACTTAGGATAGGTGGAATTATCATGCATAAGAAGGATAAAGCTACTTCCAAGAAAGTCTTTAATTGTTTATAGTTTGCCTTTCACTGATTGGCTGTACCACCAGTTGTTTTATGGGATCCCAGAGTATAAGTGATATAGCCAAAGCTTGGGACTAACTGGGGTACAATTTGGGGAGAGTGTTTAGTTGTTAGAAGGCAGTACCCTGAGTTCTCCCACTATCTCATCTATCATGTAGGCTTATCTTTCCCTTTGTCCAGGGCATCTCCCCCTGTTGACATTGCCCACATGGTTGGGTAGCATTGTCAGAATTGGCCAAAAAAACCCACCAAATTTGAGCATGTTTGTCCAGTTTAAGTGGAAGGGCAATTCACAGTGAGAGGGTAATAAGTACAGCCATTCACAACATTTGGTACACCGGCTTATAAAATTGATGGCACTGAGTTGGCATTTTGGCCAACTGAAAAGTGCCACAATCCACGTCCTTGAACTTCTGTTCATCTGAATGGGACAACCTGAAGGCTCTAGTGCAGCCCAAAAATGTGCAGGTTTCAGTAAATGGAGGAATCAGAAGGTGAATTGCGACTCTTTAAGCTTGTTAAATCCCCAGGCCTGAGTGCCACATGTCCTCAGCCCTAATTAACCAAGATTGAATTGGATATTTAGTGCATCATGGGTAGCACTATGACTGTAATACTGGACAAGCAGCAATAACATTCTGATCTGCCAGTTTCCCAGTTAGTCTATGGATGAAGCACAAAAGAAATCACTTTGTTCTGTAGGCTGCCCACCATCCAAGCCGCTAGACAAATAAGAGAACAGACAATTAGACACAATGCAGAGAATCATTGGAGGACACTTTGGAGGCAGCCAAGATTTCTGTAGCGAGAGCTGATGAACTTTTATTCTCATTTTTATTCCCAATTCTCTGTTCCTTTTTCACAGGTCATTTCTCTCCTTAACGTCTTCACTCCAGACGAGTCGATGGAAACCTTTCAGACATTGTAAGTGCCAGTTCTTAAATGGACCAAAAATACGTGACTGCGGACAATTCTATTGAAAGTTTACTGTATTTTCTGTTCTAAAGGCGTCATGTTGCATATAATTATCACTGATATTGTATTGTGCTTACAGTGCAACATTCTTGCCATATTTCAGGAACAAGAGCTCTTCTCTTAACAAAGCTTAGGAGATCAAGCATAGTTACCTATTGTAGGGATTGTAGGTGTGTATGTGAAACTGACCCCTAGCTGCTCATATCCTGGTACAGTCACAGTTGGTATATAGATAATTTGTAGAAAAATTAGAGAGGAGAAGTTGGGGAGCTGAGAGGGGGTAAAGGGGTTTTAGAGACATAAAATAGGATAGGACAGAGAGGGAACAGCATAAGAAAATATGCTGAAGTGAATACAAAATGTAATGATGAAGGATAGACAGTCAGTAGGGGAAAGGAGTACATAAGGGGAGAATGGGAAAATATGTATGAAGAGAGAGGAGATTACTATAGGGCAGTGGATGAAATGGGGAGAGAGGTATTGGGGAGTGGGAGCAGAAAGGAAGAACAAATATGGGGGGAAAATGTACAGCAAAAAATGGGGTTGATAAGGTAGAGGAAAAAGAAGTTGATGAGAATGATGGGGTTGAGAGAGAAGGGAGAGGAAGATAGCGGAGGGGTCCCAGAGTAAGACAAGGAAAAGAAAGCTGGGAAGAAGAGAAACAAAGAACAGGAGAGACAAAGGGAGAAGTAACAGAAAATGAAAATGCATCAACCTCCTTGTATATGAATTCAGGTGATGTTGGTCACTTCCATGTTCCAATCAAACCACACCAATTCTGCCCAGACCACACCCTATCAACCCAGGCCACACCCTAACCCAGACAAGCCATGCCCCCTGCTCCTCCCCTTCAGCCGAGTTCACCCGTCTGAAACTGATTAAAGAAAAAAGAACAGTGCAATATGCAGGAAAATATATTTAGGTGCATGGGCCCTTTGTCTAGAGTAATTATTGGGCCATACCAAACCAGTTCCACCCTGAAGCAGTACCAAGTGATATTCACAGTCCCAACCACATGTCGTAGATATGCCCTAGGAAATAATCATTTTTATTACAAACCTGTGCTGGTCTTGGTTTCCCATTATCAACCCACTGACAGCTGTCCTTGTTTCCAGTTACCTGGTTATGCCCTTTATTGCTGTTGACTTAAGCCGGGTCATGAGAATGCAAAGACTCAATCACAGCACCATAGTGTATCTTCTCTACCAGATCCTGCGGGGCCTGCAGGTAAGATGAGGCAAAATACATCACTTTAATACTCTTTATCTTTGTAATATAAGTAACT
Source organism: Xenopus tropicalis (assembly GCF_000004195.4). Taxonomy (NCBI): domain Eukaryota; kingdom Metazoa; phylum Chordata; class Amphibia; order Anura; family Pipidae; genus Xenopus; species Xenopus tropicalis. The sequence goes on from NC_030680.2 coordinate 139,376,188, forward strand.
AGCCCTCATTAAGTGATGTGTAATATATATGTGTTTCAGAAACAGTGATTATTATGTTTTATTACAGACTTTTTCATAGTTAATGTTTGTGCGTTTTCAATCAGTTTTGTCCCCTGATGCAGCCAAATGGCTCAGGCTGTATTCCCCTGATTGGTAACTCCAGTCTACTGGTGGCCCAATGGCAAATGAATAGGTTGAAGAAGTAGAAGCCAATCAGTGCTGTAGAGAGACGAGGTGTGTTGGCCCAAGGTCCAAGGTTAGCAGATAAATTCACTGAGGGGTGCTTAACAAATTGCCTTGTGTTTTTGTTCGGGGTCCCAAGTGCATATATATATTCCCCAGTGTGCGTTTTCAAAATGGCAACAAGCTCCTCAGTGGGTGAACTGCCAATGACATTATTTTCCTTCATCTCATTACAGTTTGTTAAGGTACATTTAGGGACATATTATAGGTGGTTGACATATTATAGATGAAGAAACATTGGCCATCTTGGTTATTCCAGAATGGATGGTTCCTGTGATTTTTACATTAATAAATGTTTGATACATAACAGATGTGGGACTGTTTTCAGTTATAGGATAATGTAGAGACAGATCCATAAAGGCAGACTGAAGATTTGATAAGACACAGGCTCAGCATATACATATGATATGAAGATATCTAGCTAAAGCTTAGAATGGAAGACAATGCTGGGGTACGATGTAAATCTGCACTGAATGAAAAGGGAAAGTATATACCGATCTTCATTATAAGCCCAAGAGGATTCTACTTGTACTTTCTTTCTTTATTGGCCGGGACAAGTGGACCATTGTTTTCACATTTATTCTCACCCCACCTATAGTTGCTCTAAAAATAGGCCAGAAGGCAGTAGAATATATATTAAAAGAATTTCATTTACACATGGGACATATTTGCCCAGTCCCCGGTCAGCCCAGTTGACAGCAACATCCACCAGGCCACGCCAAGACTCCCTCCATAACTACAGCCACTATCCAGGGAGCTTAACCTAATTTATGTCCTGAAATTCTTGTGAATAGTGATGAGCGAATCTGTCCTGTTTCGGTTCGCCATAAAATTCGCAAAACGGCAATAAAATTTACGAAAACGACGCACTATTTTTTTGTTTCTTTGCTGCGACTGCGCCCATTTTGCCGCAACCGCGCCCAATTTGATGCAATCGCGCCCAATTTGACATGTGACAAAAGAAATTCCGCACAATTAATTTTTTTTGCGGCAAATATTCACAGAAGTTTCGCGAAACAATTCGCCAATGGCGAAATGCAGAAATTCGGTGCAAATCCATGCCTGGCGAAAAAATTCGCTCATCGCTACTTGTGAAAATAGTAGGACAGCCAATGGCAATGCATGTTATACAAATGTTTTCATGTAGTGGGTCAGTTATGCCAAGTACCACCAGGGGAGGCATTATTTGAAGTTACTAGGCCCCACAGCAAAAATAATTTAGGTAGATTGTCTTTTTTTTTTTTTTTTGCAAACATACAATGAAACTGCTGATTGGTTATGACCTGAGCTCGTCCCTTGGGTATAAATCCTGAAAAATATAAGAGGGGTTAACAGTCTGGGAACGCTTCACTAGGGCCCTATAAATGTTAACATTTTATCAGGAAAAATACCAAGCCCACCGCAGTGTGCCCATACCAACCTTTTTTCCAGCACAGGCATAACTGCCCCCGATTTCTGGATATTGATTCTATGTAACTTGTAAATGAACCAAGTTATCCACCAAAGCAGTCCAGCTGCCCCTGGGTTTGGAAGGTTCCATCTGGTCTTTATATGCTTGGTCAGTCATCCCGTGTTTGCTTTTAGATTGTAGCTGTGAATCAATGTTCCTTTTTAGCTATCCACATCTGGTGACCATCCTAAACTGTTCAGATTTTCCTGTGGGAAAAGCACAACCTAGTTATTGTCATGGGAAAATGGCAGCCAGCAGCGAGTTATACAAATATTCCGAGCGAAAAGAAGGAATAACATGGCGCATGATGTAAGTCCGAGTGACTTGCCAATGACCCAGCCGTTTGGCATAGAAATGTGACAAAACGCTTTGTCTGTACTCCCATCTTATCAGCCATTTAAGGTAAATAAATACACAGCTTTCTATATAAACCCAAGAAGGTCTCCAGATCTGAGTCACTGGCCATTCTCGTCGTAAGAAAAATAAGCTCAGACCTCGGAAAAATGTCTCAATATTTATAAAGCAGCGCAGAGATAACGGGGATGGAGATAAGCACTGAATCTTTCGGATGTTTGTACGGCACATTAATACATCTGCCCTGCACAAATAACGTGGCTTTTAGGGATAAAGCTTACCAGGTGCTCTGATGGCCCATACTTAGAAATGGTGGCCAATAATAAAGGGACAGCCTTTGGTCATTAGATGTCTGTATATTACTGAGGTGGGGCCACACTGTTACTTAGTAACAGCCTTCAGTGCTGGGAGTTACACGTCAACAACAGAGAGTCATCAGATTGGCCAAGAGTGTTCTAAAGTGTTAATATTGCCATCTTGCCCTGTGCCTACTGTCCTACTCTTCCAACCTACAACTTTTCATAGCTGGGGTCCATTATATGCACCCATATTCCATTCCATAAACACTGACTTCTGTAGCCGGTAGAGAAAAAAAAGGAGCCTCCAACCAGAAGAGAGTCTCTATATGTGAGTAAGGTGGGTATTCCCTGGGGTAGAAGTAAAGGGAGAGCTTAGGTCAGCCCCGCTAATAGTGGAAGTTTATAGACTCTTATATGACATATAACCCCCTCTATAGAACAGAAAAGGAAAGGGATTAGTAGGTCAGTCTCTTGGATCTTCTTAGGCTTGGGGCTGGATATGTGTTGCAGAGTCTGGGGCAGATAGCTCTTGGTATCATCCAAGCCAGAATGGCTAACCCAAGGGATTCTGTCATGATTTTATGGTATAGTTCTTATTACTATATTACACTGTTCACATTGCAAATAATTGATTCTACCATTTCAAATTTTATTCTTGACCCCAAAAATCTCCCCCCCCCCAAAGTGCATTGGAACTGCTTTCAGATAACCTATTGTTTCTCTCACTCATGACTTGAGTGAGCCAGACTTGGATTTTTACTATTGGGTGCTATTCTCAAATCTACCTGTAGGTGGGGCATTTTTAGCAATACAGGTGTCAGGGAGCTAATTTGCTGCTGTGGGGGGAGGGTGGTTTTACCACTCAAACTTGTAAAGTGTGACTGAAGTTTATCAGAGCACAAGTCACATGCCTGAGGGCAACAGGCTAAATAAGAATATGTTTAGCACCATGTAAAATTTTAAAATAAAATGTAAAAAAAAACACCCTGTTTTTCTCTTCTGAAAAATTGATTTCAATGCAGGATTCTAAAAATTCTAGAAGTGCTATTAACAGGTGCATTTTTTTTTTTTTTAAAAACCCATGTTTATCCATGACAGAATCCTTTTAACATCTAGTCACTGCAGGGCTAAACCCCTACTGAATTGCTCTAGGAGCAAGAGGCATTTAGGGTCAGGCAGGCAAGCAGCCAGGGCTCCACCAAGGGTTACAGTGAGGATTGTATCACCACGGCAGGGACTCAAGTGATAGGATTAAGGGGCAGAGGTAATGCCCATGATGTACCATAAAATAACAGTCATATCTATGTAGTTGTATTGTTTCAGATTAAGTTGCTATTATCCTGCACATTCATTTGCAGTATTATTTACTGTGTTGCTATATTGTACTAGCTGCTCATTAATAAATAGTTAATGCCTTGGTAAAGAACCACTGGCACCCAGAGTATGTGTTTTGCCTGTTAGCCATACACATCATCCTGTAGCCATATCTGCTAGAGGTCCCATGAGTGTAGGGATAGAGCCCTGTGGGGTACTAGGTACCTTAGCTTTGGCTGTGAGTGCCCACATCACCATAGATGAATACAGCAGGGCACTATATAGACTTACACATGGCACCCATCCTCAGTGGCCTGAATGTAAATCCCTGTTACACTGGGAGCAAAGCTTGGGAGGAATTTCAGGGCCCCCGTTAGTAAGTGATAGCGTTGCACTTTAATATACTTTACAATAACAATGTGATTAAGTGTAATGGAATCTGTAGAGGAATCAGTGCCTTTCCCAGCCTGCCCCACATTCCTGGCTGAATATACACACACAGTACACGTGTGTCTGACTGGGGCTTGTTTATCATTGCCACCCACTGGATGAATGAACCTGTAAATGCTGAGATTTATAGCAGGCTTTGTGACAGACAGGAGAAAAGAATGTGCCTGGGGAATGCTTAGGAGATCATATGGGCAGGTTGCATGCAATCGGCATATTATTGGGCCAGAGCAAATTGTCACTTACTATGTAGCTACAAATTCTCAACACGGGGACCATGTTTGGAACGCCTGTAATAATAAAAAGGATTAGATCTTCAGATGTAAAAAAAAACCTCTTCCTGCTAAATAAACCAGGGTAAATTTGCTTTAGAGATATTAGAGCCAATGGAATAACTAGAGTCAGGATTTGCACAATGGACCTAGGGTTTTTTGGATATGGGATCTTTTTTTTATTTGGATCTTCCTACCTGAAGTCTACAAAAAAAAATAATTTAAACATTAAACAATTGTTCTGCCTCCAATAAGGGGTAATTATATCTTAGTTGGGATCAAGTACAGGTACTGTTTTATTATTACAGAGAAAAGGGAATCATTTAACCATTAAATAAACCCAATAGGGCTGTTCTGCCCCAATAAGGGGTAATTATATCTTAGTTGGGATCAAGTACAGGTACTGTTTTATTATTACAGAGAAAAGGGAATCATTTAACCATGAAATAAACCCAATAGGGCTGCTCTGCCCCCAATAAGGGGTAATTATATCTTAGTTGGGATCAAGTACAGGTACTGTTTTATTATTACAGAGAAAAGGGAATCATTTAACCATTAAATAAACCCAATAGGGCTGTTCTGCCCCCAATAAGGGGTAATTATATCTTAGTTGGGATCAAGTACAGGTACTGTTTTATTATTACAGAGAAAAGGGAATCATTTAACCATTAAATAAACCCAATAGGGCTGTTCTGCCCCCAATAAGGGGTAATTATATCTAAGTGGAGATCAAGTACTGGTACTGTTTTATTATTACAGAGAAAAGTGAAATTATCCTTAAAAATTTGAATTATTTGATTACAGTGGAGTCTATGGGAGATGACTGCCCTGTAATTTGGAGCTTTCTGGATAAGAGGTTTCCGGATAACAGATCCCATACCTGTATTACACTTCCATATAATAATGGTGTTTAATGAGAATTCTTTTCTGCCTTTCAGTATATCCACGCGGCTGGAATTGTGCACAGGGTAAGTACACGTGGAACCTCTCTATCAGGCTCATATTTACTGAAGCTGCACAATATATGAAATTTCTGTTTTTCATTATTTTAGAGCAGTTAATGCGACAGGCAAATTAGTATTAAATGGCATTCAGATATATACATGTACAAGTGCCAATACTCTGATACACAGATCATCTATAATATTTATAAAGAAAAAATGTTTTGTCTTTAAATTGCAGGATCTTAAACCAAGTAACTTGGGAGTAAATGAAGACTACGAGCTAAAGGTACCTGTATACCCCAGATTGTGTCAGGAACCCCTGCTTCCAACAGATATGGGAGAGGTCTACCTGAGGCTGTTCCCATTGCCCAAAAATAAAAAATCAAAGTGATTGCAGTTTACAAAGCCAAAAAGGCAGCTAATGAATATTCTGTGCACACAATCAGGCACGGCACCATACTGTGCAATATGGCACATACTGTGCAATATGGCACATACTGTAATGATTCCTTACTAGAAATAAACAGTAATTGTCTCCATAAGGAAGACAAAGTTTAAAAAAAAGATGCTTTAAGCTTGATGCTGCCTATGTTTGTATTCAGCAAGGCTGAGATTTAATTTCCAAGACGATACAAAGATAGAAGGCATTTAAATCAAATTAAAGAAATACTGTATATATTATAGAAGTAGTTGGAGAGAATGCCTATTTGCTCTCCTAGATACACCTGAAAGTCCAGCTTGTAGGTCAGTCAGGGGGAGAGTAGGGGTGAATATGTACTTGTTATTGGAGATAGTCTTGGAGCTCTCTAAAGGTGGCCATACAGGGGCCAATTCTAGCTGCTGATATCGGTCCTTTAGACTGGTTCGTGTATGGGCACTAATGACAGGCCTGCCCAACTGACATCTGGGCTGAAATCGGGCAGATCTCGATCAACCAGGTTTCATTTCTCATTGAATTGGGGACCACATCGCCTTGTTGATGGGGTCCCCGAACCGTCAGGCCGTTCTAACCGAATTAGCCACCTGTAGGTGGGGATATCGGGAGAAGATCCGCTCACTTGGTGACCTCGCCAAGCAAGCGGATCTTAACGTGTATGGCCACCTTAAGACTCCTTGGGCCAAAAATTAGATTAAGCCTTTTGGGCCAGTGTATGGCTGGCCAAATCAGCCAGAGAGCCACTAGTTTGGCAAATTCAAAAAAGTCTGATCAAAACATGTTCCAAACAAGTAATATTCCCACTTAAATTAACAGAAATGTTATATTATGCATTACACTTTCCAACAGGGTCCTTTAGTCTGCAGTGGCTATTGTTCTGAGTAGGATTTGTAATTAATATGCTGAAATGTTAGATTTTAGATTTTGGACTCGCACGGCCAACTGAATTTGAAATGACAGGATATGTGGTGACTCGCTGGTACCGGGCTCCAGAGGTGATCCTAAACTGGATGCATTACAACCACACAGGTGAGCATCACAGCAGCCATACTGCAATGGGACACTAGCAAGAATATAGGATTCTGATTCAGGGGAACCCAGCTGTAAGTGTTCCATCCGGTTCTGTCCAGATGAACCACAGGGTTACCAGATCTGATGGACTGATAAGGGCTAATCTTACTGTGATGAGATTACCTGTGCATGGATTGGCCCAAAAAGAAAACTCTTCAACCAATGACACGGTCTGGCAAATGCATCAGGTTACTGGTGGCCCAGTAACACTGCATAGGCCCACACTTCTACTTAGCTCTATAACCAGTCACTTCCTACAGTTATAATTAAGTATATAAGAATTGCATGTATTTAAAGACTAAGAAGTTACTACTTACGGCTGTGGAACATAGGGTGGGGTAACTGCTGCTGCTTTCTGCCCCATTGTACCATAGCCCTCAGGTTCATTAGTTATCCAATCACATTTTAGCACTACTTCCACGTGTTTAAACATCCCCTGTAAATGGCACATACCTTCAAATGCCTTTTAACGGCCAGATCATTGTTTCTTCAAGTTCTTGTTATATATGCTGTGTATATAGAGTAATGACCCTTTCTCCCGTAGTTGATATTTGGTCAGTTGGATGTATCCTGGCAGAAATGATCACTGGCAAAGTCCTGTTCCCTGGTGGAGATTGTATCCTTTATTGCATCAAGTCTTACAATGCAGTACATTTGATTCTATTACATTAAATGGCGATAATACCCTTGAATATGTCAGGCAGAATTATGCTTAGTATATGAGAATCCAGGGCTGTGGAGTCGGTAGATAAATTCTCCGACTCCGACTGTTCACCCCCTGCATTGTTCACACCTCCTGCTCAGGCTGTAATCACCCACATTGTTCGTCTGTTCACACCTCAGACATTGTAAGTACTGCCTGGCCTATGCTGCCTGTGTATAGGCAGCATAGGGTAGGCAGAGTATGGCACATAGGCAGCATAGGGCAGGGAGGCAATGGCACAAACAGGCAGCATAGGACAGGGAGGGTATTGAACACACAGGCAGAATAGGGCAGGGAGAGTATATGGCACACACAGGCAGCATATGGCAGGGAGAGTATGGCACACACAGGCAGGGTAGGGCAGAGTATGGCACACACAGGCAGCATATGGCAGGCAGAGTATGGCATACACAGGCAGGGTAGGGCAGAGTATGGCACACACAGGCAGCATATGGCAGGCATAGTATGGCACACACAGGAAGGGCAGGCAGAGTATGGCACACACAGGCAGCATATGGCAGGGAGAGTATGGCATACACAGGCAGCATATGGCAGGCAGAGTATGGCACACACAGGCAGGGCAGGCAGAGTATGGAACACACAGGCAGAATATGGATGGGAGAGTATGGCAAAGGCACACACAGGCAGGGTAGGGCAGAGTATGGCACACAGGCAGCATATGGCAAGGAGAGTATGGCACACACGGGCAGGGTAGGGCAGAGTATGGCACACACAGGCATCATAGGGCAGGTAGAGTATGGCACACACAGGTAGTGTAGGGCAGGCAGAGTGCTGCCTGTGTGTGCCATATACTCTTTCTACCCTATGGTGCCTGTGGGAGGTGAACCTGGCAGTGGTTTGTTCTGGGAGTTTGTTAGCAGTTGGAAATAGCCATTAAATGGTCCCTAAGGTGTGTAATTATATGCTGGGGGTTGCTGTTCTATCCACAGGGGAGGAGTCATATGGATTTTAGGGTGTGTCTTAATATGACATAATATAATTTTTTCACATATGAATGATGGTTGATATCCCTGCAGTGAGGACCAAGCCTTTGGGTTTTTGCTGGACTACCACCATTGTGATAAAATGGGTGTGGTTTGAAGTGGGTGTGGTTTAAAAGGGGGGAGTGGTCAAAACTGGCTTCCATTAACAGCCCTCCACCATGTATGTGCGAGAAATTCCGGCCCTCGGCACCGCAGAAGTTGGACAGCACTGTGCTAATGTATTTTATACATCCAGGAAGGGGCACTTAAAACACAACTGAACTGATAATAAACCGATAGACAATTTTATCTATACTCCTAATGATTTCCCTAGAATCCCATAGTCATGTTTAAAGTTTAAGCTAACATTACAGCTGAATTACAGCAGTTTTTCAAATGTTTTAAAGCTTCAGTCTTAAACTATGGTCTATCCATTCCCTTCACGTATACAGGTATTTCTAGTTATCTAGTTATCAGTGAGAGTTAGGCTAGGGTCACAGTGGGCATTGGGTTCCCAGTAACAGAGGAACACGACGCAGTGGAGCTGTCGCACCGTAACTGTGCGTTACGTCCCATTTAGTGAAGCATACAGTCAATGAAAAGCTTCATGGTCACTCAACGTGTTCGTTTATGCACTGCGTGCATTGGGCTTTATTCTTATAGCAGAGAAGTAATTAATTATGACTGTGAATTGGGACATTTAAACTTGCTTTATTTTTTTTTTATTCCCATTTAAATTTAGTAGGAGTCGGAGTCGGTTAATTTTTTGCCGACTCCGACTCCGACTCCAGGTACCCAAAATTGCCTCCGACTCCTCGACTCCGACTCCACAGCCCTGTGAGAATCAATGCTAGACTAGACTTAATGTATGTATCTTTACAGGCTAGTGCAGAACCACACCATGTCCCTTATCTGTCACACCTTGTGGCCCCCTAGCTTTTTGGAATGAAACAAAGTAACACAATGGGAGTCCTGTGGGAGGTGATAGGGAGTTTCTAGCCTACACTGAGAAAATGGCTGCTAAGCCAAGGCTAAAACTACAGGCTAAAGGTGGTGTGGTCATACACATTACGATCCGCTCACTTGGCGACCTACGGGTGGGTGATATCGGGCTAATTTGATCATTTGGCCCAGGGGCCAAACGATCGAATTAGAACGACGGTAAAGGTCCCTTAGACCGATTCGGCAGCTTATTGGCCCGTGTAGGGGCACAAACGACGGGCCTGCCCGACCAACATCTGGCCTGGAATCGGGCAGATGTCGATCGGGCAGGTTAAAAAATCTAGTCGGATCAGGGACCGCATCAGCTCGTTGATGCGGTCCCCGAATCGACTGAGCCTGTTGTCATTGTTCTAATCCAATGGGGCCAAACGACCAAATTAGTCTGAATTCACCCAATATCGTCCACCCTTAGGTAGGGATATCGGGAGAAGATCCGCTCGCTTTGCGACCTCGCCAAGCGAACGGATCTTAATGTGTATGGCCACCTTTATAGGCACAGTCGGTTCGGAGCCGATGCGGTCCCCCATCCAACGAAATTTTTTAACCTGCCCGATCGATATCTGCCCGATTTCGGTTGGGCAGGCCTGTCGTTAGTGCCCCTATACGGGCCGATTAGCTAAGAGACCGTTATCGGCAGCTAGAATCGGCCCGTGTATGGCAGCCTATAACACTCTCAAAGAAAAAAATACAGTTGAACATCCCTTTAGCCTTGTTGGTTTTGCTCCCCTGGTGTAGTCCTGCAGCAGACACATCCCCTTGTGCTGCTCAACATGTTTCTGGAAGGAAATCAAACTGCCAACCCAGGTGACAGACGGACACCATTGAAGTTAAAGGCGGGTATTACAGGAGCTTCTCAGCATGCAGGAGCCTCTGCTCTCCTTATCGTTCCAGGCTCATAAAGCAATATTTAGTTATTAGGGGCCACTGATGTTGTGCTGTACAGACAGCTGGGATCCCCGGAAGGGAGTTAAATAGTTTCCATTATTCTGCTAGAAAAAGATTCCTAAAAAACACACAACAGATTCCCTCTGTCCCAGTATTGGGAATAACCGAATGTCTATTAAAAACATGGCTCAGGGGAACTGGAAGGAAATGCATATTCCTGGAAAATGCTGTGTAGATTTAAGGGACTGGTGTCAGTGAGTCCGATTAGCTGGACTACACCTCTTTTGCAAAATGTAACTGTTTATCTAAATCCTGGTTTATTATATACAGCAAATGAGCTATATGGTTTGTGCCAACACCCGACTACAAGGCTTATGCTTAAAGGTACAGTAACATCAAAAAACCCTACCATATTTGATATAAACAAGGTTGCTATGGGGGCAGCCATACAGGTTACATAGCAGATAACAGATTAGCTCTGTTCTCTTCAGCTGGAAGCAAAGGCAGCAAGTGGTTTGTAGCTGCATTTGCAGATGTTCCCATGGGACAGAACCCTAAAAACATATGTCTGATGATAGTGAACCATTCCCTGAACTTCATTCAGATTTTGACGAGCTGAACAAGATCATTGAGGTAACGGGAAGTCCACAGCCATCACTGATCAACAAGATGGAAAGCTCACATGTAAGTGAGAAAAGAACGTCATCAATGTAACCATCCAATCACAACCTGGGCTCTGATAAGAAGAGTCCCCAGTTAACCCAAGTTTATTTATGGGCCGCTATACAACAAACTATTCCTACAGAATTAGTACAAGGGCATGCCTATTCTGGTATAGTTTTATAGTATATTACCCTATTGGCTGTGAGCAAACTTGGGTGGCTGTTGCTGCAGAACTGTGCTTAGAACAGGTATATACCAAGAACTGTGCTTAGAACAGGTATATACCAAGAACTGTGCTTAGAACAGGTATATACCAAGAACTGTGCTTAGAACAGGTATATACCAAGAACTGTGCTTAGAACAGGTATATACCAAGAACTGTGCTTAGAACAGGTATATACCAAGAACTGTGCTTAGAACAGGTATATACCAAGAACTGTGCTTAGAACAGGTATATACCAAGAACTGCGCTTAGAACAGGTATATACCAAGAACTGCGCTTAGAACAGGTATATACCAAGAACTGCGCTTAGAACAGGTATATACCAAGAACTGTGCTTAGAACAGGTATATACCAAGAACTGCGCTTAGAACAGGTATATACCAAGAACTGCGCTTAGAACAGGTATATACCAAGAACTGTGCTTAGAACAAGTATATACCAAGAACTGTGCTTAGAACAGGTATATACTGTACCAAGAACTGTGCTTAGAACAGGTATATACCAAGAACTGTGCTTAGAACAGGTATATACCAAGAACTGTGCTTAGAACAGGTATATACCAAGAACTGTGCTTAGAACAGGTATATACCAAGAACTGTGCTTAGAACAGGTATATACCAAGAACTGCGCTTAGAACAGGTATATACCAAGAACTGCGCTTAGAACAGGTATATACCAAGAACTGCGCTTAGAACAGGTATATACCAAGAACTGTGCTTAGAACAGGTATATACCAAGAACTGTGCTTAGAACAGGTATATACTGTACGAAGAACTGTGCTTAGAACAGGTATATACTGTACCAAGAACTGTGCTTAGAACAGGTATATACCAAGAACTGTGCTTAGAACAAGTATATACCAAGAACTGCCATAGTTTTATGGTATCACTCTGTAGAGGATATGCGCAAGCTTAGGGGCTTTTCATGCTGAATTGTGCTCCTTACAGTAAATCCCTAAGCTGGGAGATATAGGGCTGATCGATTGCTTGGCCCTAGTGCTAAATAATCAGATCACAACGACTGGGATACAAGTTGTCGGGTCGAGGAGCCGACAGGAAAATCAAACCTGCCCAATCACTATCTGCCTGATTTTTTCCATTGGAAGACCCCATAAACAGACAGCCCTGCCCGTGTATGGCCACTGTTAGGTGGGCATATTGGGGAAAGATCTGCATATTTGGTGACCTCACCAAACGAGTGGATCTCATAATGTATTACCATCTTTAGGCTTGATTAACTCAATAGTTGCACATCTGAACCATACACAGGACTGCATTTTAATCTGTGGCAAATGTCTAGGAACAATGGAGTCTAATGCAAAGCTGAAACTAGAAGCAGGATACATATCTTACATAGAAGCTAGAAAAGGTATCTTCACTTTTGTGCATTTGCCCCTTTACAATGCATTTTCTTTTTACTTTTGGTGCTGAGAAAACCATTCTTTGCACCCGTGCCTTACCAGTTCTTGGGCACACTCATATACATGATTGCTTTTAAAAACACTGTGCATGACTATTATGACCCAGTGCAGAGACACTGCAAAATAAGGGTTAAGAATGTTTGAAATGATTCCACAATACCAAGTAAAGCCACTATATTGTGCTAAACTGCCCTTCCCATTGCCAGGCACAAGACTATGTGAAAATGCTCCCAAAGAAACAGAAAAAGAACTTTAAGGAGCTCTTTCCGACTATGAGTGCAGTAGGTATGTCTTCATTTGGGATACACATATTTAGCTGAAATACAGCTAGGGGACATGTTTCTCTATGGGTAAGGTAACAAAAACTATTCCTAGTGTTTGTGCTGCAAGATGGAACACCCTAGACCCACCTGTTGTGCCCGGATAGAGTTCAGTGGCACTAAATTCTAGATTTGGATGAAGGTGGCAGCTATTCTATTCTACAGAAGCACTAACACCACCCCTATAACATAATGATTGTGTTTGGGATCTATATTCTGTGATATTTACAAGCTAATGATGCAGTTGTTATTATATTTATTGCTCATTTCCTGCTTTTACCCTCAGAGACGGACCTTTTGGAGAAGATGCTGGATCTAGACCCTGGAACTCGAGTAAATGCCACAGAAGCCCTAGCACACCCGTATCTAGAGGAATACAATGATTCTGATCCTGACCCAACTGCAGATAAATACGACGACTCCTTCGAAAGCCTAGATCTGAATGTCCATGAGTGGAAAAGTAAGAAAAGCGTTGGGGGTGGACAACTGAGATGCACTTAGCTATTTGCCGTCCTTACTGCTAAGCTGGGCTTACATGGTAACATCCACTCGTTTGGTGATTCCGCTCATTTGATGAGGTGACAAAAGGAGTGGAGTTTACCACTAACTTGGTTGCTCAAATTAGGATCATCTATACATTCCCCGGGCCAATGATCGTATCATGATGGGTGCCTACGGAGTCCTATCAGGAGAGGAGCAATGGATTTATGAGTTATGGTTATGTAGGGTAGCCCCGGACCTATAGTTGCTAACGTGATTTTCATTTCCACCGTCCATGTAGTAACTGCCCGCAGATCTTCTGTACCTGTCCATACTACAATCCTTGCAGGCTGGTACAGTAAAGACATGCAGTACTGAGCTGAACCAGGTCTGCACACATAGCACCACGACAGGAAGAGGAGCAGCGATGGGAAATTATAAGTTAAAGGGGTGGTTCATCTTTAAGTTAACTTTTACTACAGGGGTCCTCAACCTTCTTAAGCAAGGGGCCAGTTCATGGCCCCTCAGAGTGTTGGGGGGCCGGACTTCCACCGCCACCACAACGTCCCCCCGGCAGACTATAACCCACCCCTGCATTCTCTTCCAGCACCCCCCCCCTGAAAGCTCCGTCTGTCCATCCATCCTCCCACTTCCAGCTGAGTCTTCCCTCTGCCCACCAAGTTCTACCTCTTCCGGCTCCCCCCAGTCTTCCCAGAGAGAGTCCTCTCTCTGCCAGCTCCCTCTCAGCTGAGTCCTCTCTCTCCGGTGCCAGGGGTGAGGATGCAGCGGGGGGCTGGGTAAATTACCCTAGGGGGCTGGATCTGGCCAGCAGGCCATAGTTTGAGGACCCCTGTTTTACTATGTTATAGAATGTTCTATTCCTATTGGTCTTCAATATTCATTTTTTTTAATATAGTTTTTGAATTATTTGCCTCCTTCAAAATCTTTCCAGCTCTCAAATGTGGGTCACTGAGACTGGTAGCTAAAAAAACCTATTGCTCTGTGAACTTACAATTATATTATTATTGTTACTTTAAATTACATATCTTTCTTTTCAGGTCTCCTCCTATTCATATTCCAGTCTGTCATTCAAACAACTGTCTGGTTGCTAAGGTAAACAAGACCCTAGCAACCAGATAGCTGCTGAAATTCCAAACCGCAAAATAACCGAAAAACCACAAGTTACAAAACATAAAACCAATTGAAAATTGACTCAAAATATTATTGTCACCATCATAAAAAAAGTTTATTTGCCAGTGGAAATCAAAGGTTGCTGACCTACATAACCATAACCAATTGGTATTAGAAGTTTGACTTTTTCTCCATGTAAATATAAATATATATCTAATCTACAATAGACTTTTTAGCCGTTTCCACTAATCTCTCAGTTAGAGAGATGCAAAGTTAGATGAAGGTGGGGGTGAGGAGGCACAGGAGAGCTGTATAGAAGGAAGGGTAGAAATGCGGAGGAAATGACCGCACAAGGGGAATTCATGTAAAGTCAGCATCCTATTTTTTAGTCCCCATGAAGCTCAGCTCACACAGCTGGACTGTACAACCATGACAGCTGGAGGCCAGGGGTTGCCTGTCCCTGATGCACATTGTCACCACCTGCACAGAAAGTAATTGGTCCCACAGGCGGCTAACCTAACAAAGACAGATGGGGAGGCCTGCCCTTGGAATGATTCTTCCCTGCCTTGTATCATATCACATATGTGCATAAATATTATTATCTAAGCTGCAGTGTGGCTTCATTTGTGTTGCCTCTCTAGATCTACATGGTTCTTATTATAGGTGTGATGTTGAACTGCAACTGTCAGCATCCGCCATCAGCCAAAGGGCATCGGCATTTGAAGTTCAACAACACGACTAAAGTAGATCTTGATGGCGAGGCCATGACTCAAAGTACCTTTCCTGGCCGGCCAGACTAGAAAGAAATCTATCAGTTGTGCTGGCTGATACATTATATAGCTTTACGAAGGGGCTGGATGGCTGTTTAGCAAGTGAGGGAATACAGGGTTATGGGAGATAGCTCTCAGTACAAGTGAGGGAATACAGGGGTATGGGAGATAGCTCTCAGTACAAGTGAGGGAATACAGGGGTAGGGGAGATAGCTCTCAGTACAAGTGAGGGAATACAGGGGTATGGGGGATAGCTCTCAGTACAAGTGAGGGAATACAGGGGTAGGGGAGATAGCTCTCAGTACAAGTGGGAACAGGGGGGAGATAGCTCAGTACAAGGGGGAATACAGGGGGAGATAGCTCTCAGTACAAGTGAGGGAATACAGGGGTTATGGGAGATAGCTCTCAAGTACAAGTGAGGGAATACAGGGTTATGGGAGATAGCTCTCAGTACAAGTGAGGGAATACAGGGGTAGGGGAGATAGCTCTCAGTACAAGTGAGGGAATACAGGGGTAGGGGAGATAGCTCTCAGTACAAGTGAGGGAATACAGGGGTATGGGAGATAGCTCTCAGTACAAGTGAGGGAATACAGGGTTATGGGAGATAGCTCTCAGTACAAGTGAGGGAATACAGGGGTAGGGGAGATAGCTCTCAGTACAAGTGAGGGAATACAGGGGTAGGGGAGATAGCTCTCAGTACAAGTGAGGGAATACAGGGTTATGGGAGATAGCTCTCAGTACAAGTGAGGGAATACAGGGTAGGGGAGATAGCTCTCAGTACAAGTGAGGGAATACAGGGGTAGGGAGATAGCTCTCAGTACAAGTGAGGGAATACAGGGGTAATGGGGAGATAGCTCTCAGTACAAGTGAGGGAATACAGGGTAGGGGAGATAGCTCTCAGTACAAGTGAGGGAATACAGGGGTATGGGGATAGCTCTCAGTACAAGTGAGGGAATACAGGGTATGGGAGATAGCTCTCAGTACAAGTGAGGGAATACAGGGTAGGGAGATAGCTCTCAGTACAAGTGAGGGAATACAGGGGTAGGGGAGTAGCTCTCAGTACAAGTGAGGGAATACAGGGGTATGGGAGATGCTCTCAGTACAAGTGAGGAATACAGGGGTTTAAGTGGGAGATAAGCTCTCAGTAAAGTGAGGGAATACAGGGGTATGGGAGATAGCTCTCAGTACAAGTTTGAGGGAAATACAGGGGGTAGGGGGGAGATAGCTCTCAGTACAAGTGAGGGAATACAGGGGTAGGGGGGATAGCTCTCAGTACAAGTGAGGGAATACAGGGGTAGGGGAGATAGCTCTCAGTACAAGTGAGGGAATACAGGGGTAGGGGGATAGCTCTCAGTACAAGTGAGGGAATACAGGGGTTATGGGAGATAGCTCTCAGTACAAGTGAGGGAATACAGGGGTAGGGGGGATAGCTCTCAGTACAAGTGAGGGAATACAGGGGTAGGGGGGATAGCTCTCAGTACAAGTGAGGGAATACAGGGGTAGGGGGATAGCTCTCAGAACAAGTGAGGGAATACAGGGGTAGGTGGGATAGCTCTCAGTACAAGTGAGGGAATAACAGGGGTAGGGGGGATAGCTCTCAGTACAAGTGATGGAATACAGGGGTAGGGGAGATAGCTCTCAGTACAAGTGAAGGAATACAGGGTAGGGGGATAGCTCTCAGTACAAGTGAGGGAATACAGGGGTAGGTGGGATAGCTCTCAGTACAAGTGAGGGAATACAGGGGTAGGGGAGATAGCTCTCAGTACAAGTGAGGGAATACAGGGGTAGGGGAAGATAGCTCTCAGTACAAGTGAGGGAATACAGGGGTAGGGGGGATAGCTCTCAGTACAAGTGAGGGAATACAGGGGTATGGGAGATAGCTCTCAGTACAAGTGAGGGAATACAGGGGTAGGGGAGATAGCTCTCAGTACAAGTGAGGGAATACAGGGGTAGGGGAGATAGCTCTCAGTACAAGTGAGGGAATACAGGGGTAGGGAGATAGCTCTCAGTACAAGTGAGGGAATACAGGGGTATGGGAGATAGCTCTCAGTACAAGTGAGGGAATACAGGGGTAGGGGAGATAGCTCGTACAAGTGAGGGAATACAGGGGTAGGGGAGATAGCTCTCAGTACAAGTGAGGGAATACAGGGGTAGGGGAGATAGCTCTCAGTACAAGTGAGGGAATACAGGGGTAGGGGAGATAGCTCTCAGTACAAGTGAGGGAATACAGGGTTATGGGAGATAGCTCTCAGTACAAGTGAGGGAATACAGGGGTAGGGAGGATAGCTCTCAGTACAAGTGAGGGAATACAGGGGTAGGGGGGATAGCTCTCAGTACAAGTGAGGGAATACAGGGGTAGGGGGGATAGCTCTCAGTACAAGTGAGGGAATACAGGGGTAGGGGGGATAGCTCTCAGTACAAGTGAGGGAATACAGGGTAGGGGGATAGCTCTCAGTACAAGTGAGGGAATACAGGGGTAGGGGGATAGCTCTCAGTACAAGTGAGGGAATACAGGGGTAGGGGGGATAGCTCTCAGTACAAGTGAGGGAATACAGGGGTATGGGAGATAGCTCTCAGTACAAGTGAGGGAATACAGGGGTAGGGGAGATAGCTCTCAGTACAAGTGAGGGAATACAGGGGTAGGGGAGATAGCTCTCAGTACAAGTGAGGGAATACAGGGGTAGGGGAGATAGCTCTCAGTACAAGTGAGGGAATACAGGGGTAGGGGGATAGCTCTCAGTACAAGTGAGGGAATACAGGGGTAGGGGAGATAGCTCTCAGTACAAGTGAGGGAATACAGGGGTAGGGGAGATAGCTCTTAGTACAAGTGAGGGAATACAGGGGTATGGGAGATAGCTCTCAGTACAAGTGAGGGAATACAGGGGTAGGGGAGATAGCTCTTAGTACAAGTGAGGGAATACAGGGGTAGGGGAGATAGCTCTCAGTACAAGTGAGGGAATACAGGGGTATGGGGGATAGCTCTCAGTACAAGTGAGGGAATACAGGGGTAGGGGAGATAGCTCTCAGTACAAGTGAGGGAATACAGGGTTATGGGAGATAGCTCTCAGTACAAGTGAGGGAATACAGGGGTAGGGGGGATAGCTCTCAGTACAAGTGAGGGAATACAGGGTTATGGGAGATAGCTCTCAGTACAAGTTGATCCAGGGACTGGTCCGATTGCCATCTTGGAGTCAGGAAAGAATTTTTTTCCCCCTCTGCGGCAAATTAGAGAGGCTTCAGATGGGGTTTTTTGCCTTCCTCTAGATCAACTAGTAGTTAGGCAGGTTATATATAGGCATTATGGTTGAATGTGATGGACGTATGTCTTTTTTCAACCCAACTTACTATGTTACTATGTGCTGCTCTGCATTCCGAAGGGCAGGGAACAGAGCAGGGTTCTTTCATTTGTTTATTTTTCGTTGAGGCTAATCTCAGTGAGAAACAACCCTGCTCTGCTTCCCTGCCCTTCAGAATGCAGAGCAGCATTGATAGCTTTTTTTCTAGTATGGCCGGCCGACTGGAAAAGGCTTCCTGGGAGGCTCTTCAGCATTTACTGCACTGCTGCTTGTAATGCCTTTCAGATAAAGGGTATATATGCCTTATTTTGCTAGCGGGACAGAAGCTCTGATCCTGGGAGTAGATCTAGAATCCCTGCCATAAAGCAAGACAGGCTTCTGTTGCTTGCCAGAAAGTAAACAGCAAGTCAGGGACAAGCGCCAGGAAGCGGTTTTACACAATAACACAACATATTGCCTGTTTCTTCCAGTTGAATGTAAATACTTTGTATATTGACAACAGTTCCCTTTATGAGCACTGCCATTGGGTTCTCTGACTTACACCTGACTATATAACACAATGAAACCGCTAACATATTTTCCGCTTTTTGTGCAGGTTTGAGCCACATGGAAATAATGACATTTGAGCCAATGAAGCCGAGCCAAGCCAGTACTTAGCTACACGGGGCTTATTCTCCATAATAACTTGGGAACTACCTTCTCCGCTTTTTGGCATTGATTGAGAAACAACAAACTGCATAATTCATAGGAAAGCAGAAATATAGTGTGCTGACCCAAAAGAACTCATTGAGATGAGCAATCACTGCCAATATAACTCCATTTATTATTTTTTTTAATACCAAAGTGCCTTTTACTTCCTGCTGATAATGGTTTTGTATCATGACCTGAAACAAAGGACGATGTGAGAATGAGCCACAAGCTTCACTGGGGGCCCCTGAGGAAAGAAATGACACTGGGTAAAATGACAAATAAAAATCTATATTTACATTGTGTAAGGTGTGGCTGCTCTGGGAGCCTTCCATCCGCAGCTATAGGCTAACCATGTGCCCAAGTGGCATGTAGCCAAGTGGGGACAGACTTCATCGGCAGAAGTGTTTCATTCTGTGGAAAGAAGGATATCTGATCAATGCAGTGTACGACAGTCCATTGGAAATGTGCATCATTAATGTTAACCATTAAGAACATTAGAAAAAAATAAATGCCTATAAAATGTATAATAAACCTTTACATGAACCTGAACCTATATTTAATCATCCGACTGGAAACCCCCAGTGTTTAAGTAAAGAAAAGCTTGCTTCAATTCCCAGATCTATTTATTGCTTGTGGGCTTAATCCAGCCAACTGGTCCATCAATGGTCTAATTTGGCATATTGAGTCTTATAGGGCAATGGGGTAATTAGGGTAGGGAATATGGCAGCCTTGTGCCCAGCATTGCTGCAG
This sequence comes from Xenopus tropicalis, assembly GCF_000004195.4. Lineage (NCBI taxonomy): Eukaryota > Metazoa > Chordata > Amphibia > Anura > Pipidae > Xenopus > Xenopus tropicalis. The sequence goes on from NC_030680.2 coordinate 139,396,334, forward strand.
GTAGGTGTAGTGCACAGCAAAACCCATGAGTGCTTTTTAAAGAGATACTGTCATGATTTTTATGGGGTACTTTTTATTTCTAAATGACACTGTTTACATAGCAAATAATTCCCTCTGCCATTTAACATTTTATTTTTGAACCAACAAATGTATTTTTTTAGTTGCAATATTGGTGTGTAGGCGCCATCTCAGTGCATTGTGCCTGAGTCTGAGCTTTCAGAAGGAGCCAGCGCTACACATTAGAACTGCTTTCAGCTAACCTATTGTTTCTCCTACTTCCATGTAACTGGAGGAGTCCCAAGCCGGACTTGGATTTCTTACTATTGAGTGCTATTCTGATACCTACTGGGAGCTGCTATCTTGCTCCCTTCCTATTGTTCTGCTGATCGGCTGCTGGGGGTGAGGGGGGGGGATATCACTCCAATTTGCAGCACAGCAGTAAAGTGTGACTGAAGTTTATCAGACCACAGGTCACATGGCTGTGGCACCCTGGGAAATGAAGAATATGGCTAGCCCCATGGGAAAAACAGATTACAATGCAGGATTCTGCTGGAGAAGCTCTATTTACTGATGGGTTTAAGAAAAATGTTTTCCCATGACAGGATTCCTTTAAAGAAGTACCAAGGAGTTGCCCTATCCCTGCACAGTACATCCAAACCAGCCCAGGGATTGCACTTCTGTTTCTGGATATGGGGTCACATTCCCAACCTGATTTCCATGCCGCTCTGGGCATGGAGCACGTATAGCTTTCACTTCCCAGAGCTATGCATGCTAATGGGCCCGGACTGACAATCTGTGGGTCTGGCAAATGCCAGAGGGGCTGCTGGAAGATGCCATAGTCACTCACTATTTATTGGGCTGGGGGGGCTGTTTGTACTTGGAATGCCAGGGCCTATTTTGAATCACAGCCCAGACCTCCATTTAAATACCCCTCCAGACCCCTGTATTACAGGCAGCATCCTTTGTATACAACATCTTGACCGTGCCACTTTTGAATATGACATGGCCATGATGGCGGCCAATAAAAACGCTTGCACTCTCTGCCTCAATAATGGAGCGATTCAGGACGACACTGGAATCACCAGGCAATGGTGCAATTAGAGCCCGGCATCTCATTTAAATCATTCTGGTATTTAACTAAGTATATAATAGGTTAAGGTGGCCATAAACCTTCAGATCCGCTCGCTTGGAGATGTACTCAAGCGAGTGGATCTTCTCCCGATATCCCCACCTACGGGTGGCCAATATCAGGAGCCATGGGGCCAAACGATCGAATTATAACGATGGGTATAGGCAAAGTCGGTCCAGGGACCTGCCCGATCGAGATCTGCCCGATTTCAGGCCAGATATCGGTCGGGCAGGCCAGTTGTTAGTGCCCCTACACTGCTGCTGAATCAGACTAAGGGACCCATATCGGCAGCTAGAATCGGCCCGTGTATAGGGGGCCTTTAGTTACCTTTTAAATTGTAAACATGACACTCCAAATCATGGTCTATCCATATGTTCTCTGTAGTAAAGTAAGTGGCTTATAAAACATGGGAGCAATGATGGCTAAAGGTCCCCATCCACGGGCCGATAGTAGCTGCCAATATGGGTCCCTTGGACCGATTCGGCAACTAATCGGCCCGTGTATGGGCAGAACCAAGCGGCCTGGCTGACCGATATCTGGCCTGAAACTGGCCAGATATCGATCAGCCAGGTTAGAAAATCCAGTTGGATCGGGGACCCAAACCGACTGCCCCATGGCCGCAAATGTAATTCGATCGTTTGGCCCCAGGGTCAAACGATCGGATTATTATTTTTTTTAACTACTTGCTACGCGATATCGCCCACCCGTAGGTGGGGATATCGGTTGAAGATCCCCTCGCTTGGCGATCTTATAGTGTATGGGGACCTTAAAACACAAAGACAATACAGATTTTAGATACTAATCTTTGCACTGTGCTGTAACTATGCCATTCCCACTGTAAGTAAAGGAGTGCGTTTGGATGCAGTAAAAGATTTTTTTGAGCTCTATTACCTGAGAAAAATCCTGAAGATTTTAATATGTTATAATATCAATGCAAACAAGTCAAGGAAAGACCTGCAGTGAACAGGAGCTCCCCCTACTGTCCACAAAAATATTAACGCAGCTACAAATAAACATGGAAGTGACTGGTCAATGATCATACGAGCCATTGTTATTTATTGATGTTATCCTGTCTCTATAGGTCTTATTGAACTACAACTTCCAATATTGCCCACCAACATGCTGGGATTTGTAGTCCGACAGCAGCAGGCATTTCACTATTGGACAACCCTGTTAAACACAGTTCGTATGGTATTAGGCATCAACCTGCCCTCAGCGGCGCCAGTAGCTTTAGCATTACCTTTGTATTCCCATTTATAAACCTTCATTGGTTTAAATACATTCCACATGTTGTTACTAATCTCATTAGCCACGGCCTGCATGGGTTTAAATGTGATTATTAAGGAACCTTTATCAGGCCCTGTCCCTGGCCTGGCTTATTTGTAGTAGGGGGGGTGGATCTGTAGGAACCATCTCAGGAACCAGACACAGATTATATTATTAGGGGTTTCCAAACAGATCGAAACATTTCTCTCTTGAAGGAACACAAACACTATATGTACATATATATATCTTGGGAAGTAGTGCTCAGGCGATTATGTTAGACATCTGCTCACTCCAGCCTTTATAGATTACATTTTTGCCTAACTAACTATATTACAAATGTTTTTTATTTTGCATGGTCTGTCTATTTAACCCATATATTAATGCAGAGACATGGTAAAAGAGAAGCAAACAAATAAGACTGAGAGGACAAGTGAGAATGTGTCACGGAGCAGCAATAGGTAGAAGTCGAGCTCATACTTGCCAACTGTCAATTTCCACAAGAATCCAAGATATTAATGAAAATATGTATTGTTAATATGAATTCAATGTGGTACTGCAGCACCACCTGCTGGCCAGGTTTTGATCTTGTAGAGATGTCAGGGGAATAAAAGAGGGTTAGGCTGATGTTCTTCTGGTTAGGAAAAACATTAGAAACCTCACATAAAGGTGCCCATACATGTGAAGATTCGCTGGCTTGGCGAGGTCACCAAGCAAACGGATCTTCACCCGATATCCCCACCTATGTGTGGGCAATATCGGGGAACATGTAGGCTAATTAGATCGTTTGGTCCTGGGGCCAAACGATCGAATTATAACGACGGGTATGGGCAAAGTCGGTTCGGGGACCGGATCAACGAGCCGATGCGGTCCCCAATCCGACTAGATTTTTTAACCGGCCCGATCGATATCTGCCCGATTTCAGGCCAGATATTGGTCGGGCAGGCCCGTCAGTAGTGCCCATACACGGGCCGATTAGCTGCCGAATCTGTTTTAGGGACCAATATTGGCAGCTAGAATCGGCCCGTGTATGGGGACCTTAATTCTTTTCTAATGATCAAGTTAAATTAACTTATTTTAGTGATTTACATATTGTTTAAACAAATGTATTATTCTTGGAGACGTTCCCCCTATAATAAGCTACAAGGAGGGAGGACCAACCTATAAAAAGAATGCAGACATGATGTGGGGAAATTAAAGGCAATAAATTAGTGAACAAATACACACTTGCAAAGAATGACTTAAGGTCCCCATACACAGGCCGATAGTAGCTGCAGATATCGGTCCCTAAAGCTGGCCATACACGTGGCGATCTGACGAAACATCATCAGATCCGCCACACACCATTCAGGGCTGAATCGGCAGGTAAGGAGGTAGAAACAATAGGATTTCTACCTCCTTCTGCCGATTCAGCGCTGAAGGGAGATTTTGGTCAGGCACCTTCTATGGCGCCCGATCAAAATTTTCCAACTGGTCCAATCGGCGAGTCGGCTGATATCAGCAGCTTCCTGCGATATCGGTCGACTCGCCGACATGCCATACACGCACCGAATATCGTACGAAACGAGGTTTTGTACGATATTATCGGTGCGTGTATGGCCACCTTTAGTCTGATTCAGCAGCTAATCGGCCCGTGTAGGGGAAACAACGACTGGCCTGCCCGACCGATATCTGGCCTGAAATCGGCTAGATATCGGCTAGATATGGATCAGGCAGGTTAAAAAATTTAGTTGGATCGGGGACCGCATTGGCTCGTTGATGCAGTCCCCGAGCCGACTGTGCCCATTACCGTAGTATATTATGTATTGTTGCCCCGCACTAGTAACACTGGTGTATTTGCCTATAGTTTATATAAACAAAGCTGCTCTGTAACAATGGGGGTAGCTATTCAAACTGAAAACAGCAGAAAAGACACAGGTTACATAGCAAATTAAAAATAAAAGCTTTAAAAATATGTAGTTTTCCCTTCGGGGGAAAAAATCCTTTCTGAATATTTAAATGGAACCTCCTTTCTTGTAAACGGAGTGGGTGCCCTCGTGTCCGTTGGAAGGCCCTACTGGTAAATAAAGCATTAGAGAGGTTATTATATGATCCCCTTATATATTTATACATGTGTATCATATCCCACCTTATGCGCCTCTTCTCCAGTATAAACAGACCCAACTTGGCCAGTTTTCCCCCATAACTGAGACTTCCCATACCCTTTACCAGCTTAGTTGCCCTTCTCTACACAATTCGGCTGTAAGAGTGCTTATATCCCAAAGCTACTCCCTTTCCCAAGGTACCTGTCTCCTTGGTAGAAGCAGCTGTTCCTGCATAGCATAGACCCCTCCCAAGAAATGTAACCCAGTTGGGAGCTGCCAATCTATAAGAATATGCCCAGAGATGGACAGTTAAGAGCTCCTCATGGAGATTACTTTAATTAAAAACTCCTATTAAACCATGGATCCTATACTTTACTAATGTTAAATAACTTTGCACTGTACCCACAATCCCTTTCCACCATTAAATCCCTGCCGAGGAACCCGAAACCCCAGTTCATCACAAGACACACAAACGCTGATCATACAGAATGATTTGTCTTTAATATTTTGCTTAATCCTAATAATATTGTTTGAGCTTCAATGGGCCTGTGGCTACAGCACTGAGGAATTGTATTGGGAATGGCAGGGGCCTACAATCGGGCACTGAAGCTGTTTACAGTAGAACCACCATTTTGCATTTTTTCAGGGGACCAGAAAATAAATGGGTGTAAAATGTTAAATCAGGGAAATGCGTTGTGCTTTACGTATTGGGGGACCACAGAAATGGCATAAAATGGGGGAAAACTTGAAATCAGGGGATGTAGAATTGAGGCTTCACTGTATTATTTTCAGCTGAAGGCAGGTTACACTTTCTGGTGGGGGGGGGGGGGGGCACCAGAGCAGTTTTTAAGATTTTTTCCATAACTGGTTAACCCCTTACTGGGCAAAGGGAATCTATACATTGTGGTGTCGCCAGGCCCCCTGCAAAAATACCTTTGCCCACACTGCCTGCACCATCCTACAGTCGCTATAGAGGAAACAGGCCCTGTGGTTCAGCCCCTTATTCCCCAGGCCACTCCCCTATTCCCCAGGCCGCCCCCAGCGACTGTAGGGTCTGCTCCTCTATAATTAAGCTACTGTATACATGTTATACTCTTGTACAGGTATGGGATCCGTTTTCCAGAAACCCCCCGATATCCAGAAAGCTCCGAATTACGGAAAGCCTGTCTTCCATAGACTCTATTTCAATCAAATAATTCAGATTTTTAAAATTGATTTCCTTTTTTTCTGTAAAAAAAAACAGTGCTTTGTATTTGATCCCAACTAAGATATAATTAATCCTTACTGGATGTAAAATAATCCTATTCGATTTAATTCATGTTTTATTGATTTCTTAGTAGACTTAAGGTATGAAGATCCAAATTATGGAAAGACCCCTTATCCGGAATACCCTTGTTCCCGAGCATTCTGGATAACGGGTCCTATACCTGTACTCACTGTGCGTTTGTGCCATTTTCTTAGTGCAGTATTGTCACAATCCCATTTAATCGCTTCATTTAAGCACAGATATTTTATTTTATTTAGACTGCTTTCCACTTTTAAATTCAGCTTAATCAGTCAATTTCACTGAAGCACAAATCATATTCTTGATTTTTTTCTATATAAATTTAATTATTTAGTAGTGAATTGTTTTAACAGTGCACTTTATAGCCTTAGAGCTAATTTTTGAAGCACAAAGCACTTTACTTATATGAACTGCAAAAAAGAATTAGTATTTGCTTCCTAATCATTTGCCAGTGGAATAGGGAAGGCTCCAACACTTCCAGCGGTTCTGCCCATTTGGGCCGTCTCTCTAAATCATCAGCATAGAAAGGCGGCCAAGAATCCCCAGGGTTAACATCTCTGTATCTGTCGGCCTGTGTGCAAAAGTATCAGAGAACTAACAGAGCACCATTGTACAGAATAAATAGGGTTTTCAAGAGTTAAACGGCCTATTTAACTGCAAACCTTATTGGCTAATCAGCCAATGTTGGGCAGAAGCCCTCCTACCCAGCTGGCAAATAACATTACTGCATTGCATATTATCTAAAATGCTTGGGAACTGGGATTTTCCAGATAAGAGATATTTATCATAATTTGGATCTTCATACCTTAAGTGGCAGATTTACTAAAACTCTAGCCACTTAAGGTATGAACTCTGCCTATTTGTGTCTGTAAGTTACCCTCCCATATAGATTGTAAGCTCTACGGGGCAGGGACTTCCATCCTCTTGTGTCTTTGGCTCTTAACTTATTGCAACTGTATCTTGTATTTATTTGTATTTATTGTTATACTTTGTATTTATCTATTATCTTATTAACCCCCCTGTTTGTATTAATGTATTCTACTGTACAGCGCTGCGTACATAAGTAGCACTTTATAAATAAAGATATACATACATACATACATTTCTAATTTCTTTTTAAGAATTTTAATGAATGAATTTCGACGAATGTCTGATATTTACTAAAACGTCAGCGTGGGAAAAGAAAAGTAGCAAAACTCGGAATTATTTAACTTGTAACACTGGGTATCCCAGCTTGTATATAAATACGTTGCTAAAAGACTGAATAGATAAATACAAACAATTACATGGCTCTTAGGGGTTAGCTTTTAGTATGTTATAGATTGGCCTATTCCCAGCAGCTTTGGTTTAATTCTTTATTTTTTATAGTTTTTGAAATAATTGCCTTGTCCTTCTACATCTTTTCAGCTTTCAAATGGGGTCACTGACCCCAAGAGCCAAACACCATTGCACTGTGAGGCTACAGTTTTATTGTTACTTGTTATTACTTATTTTTCTATGCATCTTCCAACCACTAATTCAACCAACTGCCCATTTTTCTAGGGTGATTAAGACCCTAGCAACCAGATAGCTACTGAAATACCAAACTGGAGAGCTGCTGAACAAAAAGCTTAATAACTAAATATAAAAATACAAAATGAAGACCAATTGCAAATTGTCTAAAACAATCGATGTCTGCATCATACTAAATGCTAATTTTTAGGTGAACTACCCCTTTAATTAATGATATACATGGGACTTATTCATTATAAATCCAATTACAAAATTAGTAATTGGGAGGTGAGGAGACAATACAGGAAATAGGATATAAGTGAAAATCCCATATTGGTGTCATACTCCAAGTTTTCCCTGACTGTCTTGGGGTCACCACATATGGAAAGGTCAGAGCACCAACAGTGCCGCCATTTATAATACTTCAATCTCTGGCTGTCCAATCAGAGATCTACAAGATCTGTAAATCAATGGCACATTTGGGTAGAGTTCTAGTGCGGTATTACTTACCCTTAAAGGACAAGTAAAGCATATATGTAAAGGGCCGCCATCAGAAATCACGGGGCCCCTCACAACAACATTTTCTGGGCCCCCTTCCCCCAGGGCCCCTCCCATCAGTAGAGGACACACAGACATAAACAGTATTAGAGCCCACCTTCCCCCTAAAGCTATGCTGGCCATGCCCCCCCCCCATACACAGTGCCCCCAATTGTCCCATTAACAGTGCCCCCATAGACAGCACCCCCATAGAAAGTGCCCCCAATTTCCCCATACACAGCACCCCCCATAGAAAGTGCCCCAATACACAGCACCCCCCATAGAAAGTGCCCCAATTGCCCCCATACAAAGTGCCCCCCCATAGAAAGTGCCCCCAATTGCCCCATAGACTGTACCCCCATACACAGTGCCCCCCATAGAGAGTACCCCCCCCATAGACAGTGCCCCACATAGAAAGTTGTCCGCTCCTTATGCGGCGACAGGCCCTTTTATAAGGTTGCGCATCGTGGTACATGTGACGTCAGTACGCACGGGGCGCAACCTTATAAAAGGGCCTGTCATCGCTGCCACACAAGGAGCCGCACAAGAAGAAGGAGGAGGATCAACCAATCAGATGACAGGGCCCGGCCATAATAGATTAAAGGGGGCCTGAGCCAGTCAGAAATCTGTAGCACAGCCAGGCCCCCTTTAAAAGTGAAGACAGGCCGGGCCCGGGACAACTGTCCCCCCTGTGCCCCCCTGATGGCGGCCCTGTGTATGTAAAGAGTATATATGTGTGCTTGGGGGGGGGTCCAACTGAATAAACAGACTCACTTATTACACCAGGACTCCCCCTCTATATAACATACACTTGGTGAGAGTTATCCCTATGAGAGCGCATCCCCTGCACCCCCATGGCAGGTACATAGGCAGTATAGTACATTTCTTTAGTTCACAATAATGCACATATACACACTGCATGTGATTCCTGAATCATTGTGTTATTGAACTCCTGAGGAAGCGTACCGTAAGTACATGAAACATACCAGAAGTTTTTTTACCAGAACCTGTTTATCTGCTGCATATTACCTTCTGCATCTTGTAAGTAGAAGTCTTTTTAGCAGTTCCATGTCATAAATAATATTGCACTATTTGCCGTTTTTCTCTCTCTTTGTGCCTATATTGAGGATACGGCTGCTACTCGTTTTTGGGGACATCTTAAACATTTGGCTTGTATTTATCGCCATCTGGTGAGTGGTTTGCATTATTGCACTGGGTGGATCAACTGATTAATCAAATTCCACAATTTTTTCATTTTTATTTTGGTTGTTGGTTTCACTTAGTAATTATATATTTTAAACATTATGCACTATTAGTTGTTTTTTCTTTTTCTCTTTATTTCACATATATGCGCTACTGCTATTTATCTATATGGGTGTCATACTCTGCCTGCCCCTACCCTGCCTGTGGGTGCCATACTCTGCCCGCGCCTACCCTGCCTGTGGGTGCCATACTCTGCCTGCCCTACCCTGCCTGTGGATGCCATACTCTGCCTGCCCTACCCTGCCTGTGGGTGCCATACAATGCCTGCCCCTACCCTGCCTGTGGGTGCCATACTCTGCCTGCCCTACCCTGCCTGTGGGTGCCATACTCTGCCTGCATCTAACCTGCCTGTGGGTGCCATACTCTGCCTGCCCCTACCCTGCCTGTGGGTGCCATACTCTGCCTTCCCTACCCTGCCTGTGGGTGCCATATTCTGCCTGCACCTAACCTGCCTGTGGGCGCCATACTCTGCCTGCCCCTACCCTGCCTGTGTGTGCCATACTCTGCCTGCCCCTACCCTGCCTGTGGGTGCCATACTCTGCCTGCGCCTACCCTGCCTGTGGGTGCCATACAATGCCTGCCCCTACCCTGCCTGTGGGTGCCATACTCTGCCTGCCCTACCCTGCCTGTGGGTGCCATACTCTGCCTGCACCTAACCTGCCTGTGGGCGCCATACTCTGCCTGCCCCTACCCTGCCTGTGTGTGCCATACTCTGCCTGCCCCTACCCTGCCTGTGGGTGCCATACTCTGCCTGCGCCTACCCTGCCTGTGGGTGCCATACTCTGCCTGCCCCTACCCTGCCTGTGGGTGCCATACTCTGCCTGCGCCTACCTTGCCTGTGGGTGCCATACTCTGCCTGCCCTACCCTGCCTGTGTGTGCCATACGCTGCCTGCCCCTGCCCCTACCCTGCCTGTGTGCCATACTCTGCCTGCCCTATGCTGCCTGTGGGTGCCATACTCTGCCTGCTGTACCCTGCCTGTGGGTGCCATACTCTGCCTGCCGTACCCTGTCTGGGGGTGCCGTTCTGGGAGTTTGTTAGCATTTGGAAATAGTCAAAACCTGCTTCCATTATCGGCCCTCCACCATTTAGGACAATAAAATTCCTGCCCCGGTACCACAGACATTGGACAGCACTAATGTAGCGAATGTTGCTAGGATCCAATTTAACCTAGCAACCAGGCAGTGGTTTAAATGACAGACAGGAATATAAATAGGAGAGGCCTTAACAGGGGCGGTCCCCGAACCGACTGCCCCATTGCCGCCTAAATAATCCGGTCTTTTGGCCCCAGGGCCAAACCGTGTATGGGGACCTTAAGGCTTGTGAGTCTTGTGATTCTTACCTCCCAGTATTGTTACTCAATTGTGATGTTAAATTGTTTGCTAAAGTCTTAGCTAATAGACCTCAATCAGTTATAAAGGACTTGTCCGCCCAGACTCAAAAGGCTTTATGTCATTAAAGGAACAGTAACAGCAAAAATGTTATTAAAAAAATTAAAACTACACCCTCTAAATCAGCGGTTCTCAACCTGTGGGTCGGGACCCCTTTGGGGGTGGAACAACCCTTTCACAGGGGTCACCTAAGACCACTGGAAAACACATATTTCCGATAGTCTTAGGAATAATTTTATGGTTGGGGGTCACCAAACCATGAGGAACTGTATTAAAGGGTTGCGGCATTAGGAAGGTTGAGAACCACTGCTCTAAATAATACCTACGTCCAGCTGCATTGTACTTATTCACCTGCCATTTAGCCAAAAAATCCTCACTAAAACTCCTCTCCATGCTATGGAAACATTTTTGAAGAAAGGCGATACGGCGACTAACCCCTCTACGAGCGCGCCCCCGATGTCTCTCCTCTTCACATGACATTCGGCTGTAACCCGGAAGTTCAGTTATTGCCGGTAAGAGGAGGGGGAGAGACATGTTGCTGGAACAGCTGAGGGGGATAGACACATGGAGGAAATGAGTGCTGAAGGGAACAAACGATGGGTGAGAGGAATGTGAAGGGGACTTGTGGCAGACACGCTGGGAGGGAAGGCTGCTGAAGGGAATAGCTTAGCTTGTTGCTAAGCGATGCGACGCACAGAGGCGGGATTTTCAAAACCAGGAAGAAGCTGACGGCAGCGCGCACGTAGGGGAAAGAAGCTTTTAGGCCCTGCAAGATGGCGAAGACCCTATATACTCCACAGAAAAGTGGCCATTCTGATTTTTTACTGATACTTTATAGGAATGCAGTATGCAGCAGAGTATTTCAAGTAAAAACTGTAAGTTGATTGATTGGGGCTGGGATGTCTAAATGGTGTTACTGGTCCTTTAAGTCTCCTAGGCTGTGCCTCCTAGGTGTAGCAGATGACCCTTCATCAGAAGAGAAATTGTAATACTTGCAATTACTGGGGGAAAAGCAATTCTATTACAATTTTACAATGGAAAGCGACCCCCTTACTAACCCTTGACTATTGGTGGAAACTAGTTAATGACATCCTTCCTAAACAAAAACTAGTCTATATAGCCAAAGGCTGCCCCACTAAATTCAAAGCCATCTGGGCCTCCTGGTTGTCTGCACAAACCCTGGAAACACCCGGCTCACTTATCTCTTCACCTCTTTAACTTCCTTCTTTACTGGCTCTTGTTTTTTGCTTATTGTTTAAAAGAACAGTAACATCAAAAAAACAAGTGTGCGGATCTTGACGTGTATGGCCACCTTTACAAATGAAGACCCTTTCCTCTAAATTAAACCTGCCAGAGAGACCGAACAGACTCTAAAGTCTCCCCATTTTGCTATGGGGGGATGAGAATTCCTTCCAGCACCCAATAAGGACATTAGACCAGTCCCTAGATCAACCTTGTACTAAAAGTTCTTTCTCAATAGCTAAAAAACCATCCAACCCCTTCCTGAAGCTATACAATATATCTGTTAGTACGACTGATTCAGGGAGGGAATCCCACAACTTCACAGCTCTCACAGTAATTGGAGTGGGTGCCCTCGTGTCCGTTGGAAGGACCTACTGGTAAATAAAACATTAGAGAGGTTATTATATGAGCCCTTTATATATTTATACATAGTTATCATGTCACCTCTTAAGCGCCTCTTCTCCAGTGTAAACAGACCCAACTTGGCCATCTCATAAATAAGACTTTCCATTTTACCAGCTTAGTTGCCCTTCTCTGGACCCTCTCTAACTCTACAATATCCCCTTTGAGCACTGGAGACTAAAATGAACGGCATATTCTAGATGGGGCCTTACCAGCACTTTGTGAAAGGGAAGAATCCATTCTCTCCTACTGTATATATTTATACTAATGTTGTGGGCACAAAACCCCCAAGTTGGGTATGTTCAGCCAGCACAACACTTTCTTGGCATGGGGGCCAGAGTTAAGGCCCCCATACACGGGCCGATTCTAGTTACCGATATCTGTCCCTTAGACCGATTAAGCAGCTTATTGGCCCGTGTATGGGCACTACCGACGGGCCTGCCCGACCGATATCTGGCCTGAAATCGGAAAATTCAGTTGGATCGGGGACCTCATCAGCTCATTGATGTGGTTCCCAAACCGAATGCGCCTATTACCTTTGTTCTAATTCGATCCTTTGGCCCCAGGGCCAAACGACCGAATTACCCTGAATTCACACGATGTCGCCCACCCGTAGGTGGGGATATCGGGAAAAGATCAGCTTTGTTGGCGACCTCAGCAAATAATGATCAACATGACTTATAGGGAACTTTTTATGTTTTCATATTTTAAAAAGTTGTTTTTTCGTGTCAGTATCACTTTACGGCATATCCGCGACTCTGTGGTACATTTCCCCTTCACATTTATAAGCTCACCCTTTGCCATCAGTAATGGGCAGGTGGGGTGTAGGTACATAAATACTACTATGGGTACCTGGGGGTAGAAAATATGCACTGACCAATCTGCCTCAACCTGTGCTTCCCACCATAGAAATCAACTCCTACGAACTCTCACATCAATTGTCAGTGTGGCACGTCTCTTTATAAACAACAGTGAGTGAGTAGGTTTACACAGACCCCAATAGAGCGCACATACTAACACTATCACCGCTTTTTGTGCAGCGCAAACGCACAGCCACAGGGCGAAGTTATTCCCCCACAAGCGGTGTTATTCGCCACAGGGCGGAGTTATTCCCCCACAAGCGGTGTTATTCGCCACAGGGCGGAGTTATTTCCCCCCACAGGGCGGAGTTATTCGCCACAGGGCGGAGTTATTTCCCCCACAAGCGGAGCCCACCGACCGCATCACCTTGTTAGGAAAAAGAATCCCTAAGAGTAAGGTAATAATGAACTGACAGTAACAAAGAATCACCTGCAGCAGAAAGTTTCCCAAAGATTCGCTCAGAACCAATGTACTAGTCGAGTCGCACACACTGTCCCTACAGCCCACCGCTACCCCCGTTACTCCATTCCGAGTGTATGAGCGGAAGTTGGACCTGAGCAGGCGGAAACGAGCTTCAGTTCCGGCACTTGCTGGGCAGCTATTTCCGGCGTCGGGCCTTGACTGGGATTGCGCGGCAGATTACAGAGAGAGATGTCTGGAAGAGAAGGTGTGTGGGGTGGGAGGGCTCCCTGGGATCCGGTGCCATCCTGCCTGGGCAAGTCGGTACAGCTCCGGAGGGTACTGACTATATGTGCGGGGCGGGTATATGTACAGCTTGCTATTAGCTACCATTGCAATAGTAACAGTACTGACCCCTCTGGGTATTATTAGTAGCAGCGTTATTGTGCATTAGTGCCCTGGGTCTCGCTGTTACTCCTAACCTGCTCCCCTTGTCTTTTCTATGGGGATAGAGATTAGTACTGCGCCCTGTAGCTGCTGGGATTGCCTGCCCCCCCCCCCCATACTGTTTTATTATTACAGAGAAAAGGGAATCATTTAACCATTAAATAAACCCAATAGGGCTGTTCTGCCCCCAATAAGGGGTAATTATATCTTAGTTGGGATCAAGTACAGGTACTGTTTTATTATTACAGAGAAAAGGGAATCATTTAACCATTAAATAAACCCAATAGGGCTGTTCTGCCCCCAATAAGGGGTAATTATATCTTAGTTGGGATCAAGTACAGATACTGTTTTATTATTACAGAGAAAAGGGAATCATTTAACCATTAAATAAACCCAATAGGGCTGTTCTGCCCCCAATAAGGGGTAATTATATCTTAGTTGGGATCAAGTACAGGTACTGTTTTATTATTACAGAGAAAAGGGAATCATTTAACCATGAAATAAACCCAATAGGGCTGTTCTGCCCCCAATAAGGGGTAATTATATCTTAGTTGGGATCAAGTACAGGTACTGTTTTATTATTACAGAGAAAAGGGAATCATTTAACCATGAAATAAACCCAATAGGGCTGTTCTGCCCCAATAAGGGGTAATTATATCTTAGTTGGGATCAAGTACAGGTACTGTTTTATTATTACAGAGAAAAGGGAATCATTTAACCATGAAATAAACCCAATAGGGCTGTTCTGCCCCCAATAAGGGGTAATTATATCTTAGTTGGGATCAAGTACAGGTACTGTTTTATTATTACAGAGAAAAGGGAATCATTTAACCATTAAATAAACCCAATAGGACTGTTCTGCCCCCAATAAGGGGTAATTATATCTTAGTTGGGATCAAGTACAGGTACTGTTTTATTATTACAGAGAAAATGGAATCATTTAACCATGAAATAAACCCAATAGGGCTGTTCTGCCCCCAATAAGGGGTAATTATATCTTAGTTGGGATCAAGTACAGGTACTGTTTTATTATTACAGAGAAAAAGGAAATTGTTTTTAAAAATTAGAATAATTTTCTTATAATGGAGTCTATGGGAGATGTCCTTTACATAATTCAGAACTTTCTGGATAACTGGTTTCAAGATGTAGAAGAAGATGGCGCATGGAGCTCCTATAGTAATAGCCTGGGCTGGTGCAGTTTCCAGGGAACAGGAGCACTGACATGGCATCTCAGATGAAGGTTCTATTCATTGGGAGGTGCATAACGTTGGCATCCCTCAGTGATTATGCCTTTCCTTCAGCTGTAAATCATTTGTCATTTATTGTATGGATTAATGTAATTGGTGGAATTATAAAACTGATACCGCCTTGGAGAGGAGGGACAATAAAATGTACCCATGAGTTTTCTGGACCAAGCCAGCAGCTTATTGGCCCATGTAAGAGCCACACCAATTGGCCTGATACTGAAGGTCTGCCAGATATCAGTCAGGCAGGTTTGAGTTTACTGTTTGAAGAGGGCCACATTAATGTGTTCATGTGGTTTTTATTTGTCAGGCCATTAGGCCCCTCGGTATGGGGCCAAAGATCAGATCAACTTGTTCTGGCGCTGTGTGTGGTGGCCAAATTGGGCCCAGACCCACTTGTTTGGCAACCTTGCCTTGGCAGTGTATGGTCCACTTTATATTTACAGAATCCACAAAGGACAAGGAAGGCCAATTTCACTGGGGCTGCCGATATGTTGGTCTCCCTCAGTGAATCCAGTTACAGGTATCGGACCCCTTATCTGGAAACCCATTATCCAGAAAGTTCTGAATTACGGAAAGGACATCTCCCTTAGACTCCATTATAATCAAATAATTCACATTTTTAAAAATGGTTCCCTTTTTCTCTGTAACAATAAAACAGTACCTGTACTTGATCCCAACTAAGATATAATTACCCCTTATTGGGGGCAGAACAGCCCTATTGGGTTTATTTCATGGTTAAATGATTCCTTTTTCTCTGTAATAATAAAACAGTACCTGTACTTGATCCCAACTAAGATATAATTACCCCTTATTGGGGGCAGAACAGCCCTATTGGGTTTATTTAATGGTTAAATGATTCCCTTTTCTCTGTAATAATAAAACAGTACCTGTACTTGATCCCAACTAAGATATAATTACCCCTTATTGGGGGCAGAACAGCCCTATTGGGTTTATTTAATGGTTAAATGATTCCCTTTTCTCTGTAATAATAAAACAGTACCTGTACTTGATCCCAACTAAGATATAATTACCCCTTATTGGGGGCAGAACAGCCCTATTGGGTTTATTTAATGGTTAAATGATTCCCTTTTCTCTGTAATAATAAAACAGTACCTGTACTTGATCCCAACTAAGATATAATTAATACTTATGGGAGCCAAATCCCTCACTTTGGGTTTAATGTTTTTTTTTTTTTAGTAGACTTATCCGGAAAACCCCGAGTATTCTGGATAATGCTTTTTTTACCCAGGGATGGTGATCCTTTAAGGAAGAAAAAGGCACCTTCCTGCGGAATAAAATGAATGTGGCACCTTTCCTAGACATCCCTAGCCAGACGTAGCCAAGTGCAGGGGCAGTAGATTCAGATTTTACTCTGCTGCTTGTACACAAGTTTATAGGGGACCAGGGACCCAAAGAAATAATTCTAAATTATTGTGTAGTCATACACAGCAGTCTGTGAAGCCCACAGGGAGAGGGCCATAAAAGTACCTTGGAGGGCCACATCCACCCCAGGGGCCCCCAGTTGGACAGCCC
Organism: Xenopus tropicalis; assembly: GCF_000004195.4. Classification (NCBI taxonomy): domain Eukaryota; kingdom Metazoa; phylum Chordata; class Amphibia; order Anura; family Pipidae; genus Xenopus; species Xenopus tropicalis. The sequence continues at coordinate 139,412,907 of NC_030680.2, forward strand.
TGGCCTAAAGTATAAACTTTTATTTTGCAGTTACCTGGAACATGATAAAGCCAACCCACCCTCCTTGTACCCAGCAACACAGATTCACTGCTATCTGAGATGCAGCCGGAACCTGCTGTACACACAAGTCAGTTTTTAATTAATTCTTTGTTTTTGATATGCAGGAGGCAAAAAGAAACCTTTGAAACAGCCCAAGAAGGCTAACAAAGACATGGACGAGGTAATGTACGACTGTACTGAGCAGTGTCGCTAAAGTCCTTTTAAAGGACACATCTCCCCAAACACTGGTTTTTGCTAAATGCAATTCAAACCAAGCTACACATTCTCTGTGGTTTCAAGGTTCTTTGTAAATACAATTGCTACAGAAAAGCAGTATTTACAAATAAGCATTTCCAGTGGCTTTAAAGTTACGTGCAGTGATTTCCACCTGTTTCATGTCTGTCACACTGAATAGTTTCTGAAGTACAAAGATGATCAGGCAGTTGGACTGATCCTGGCCAATCAGAAATGACCAAATCTATTTCTGTATGGACCCTTAGGGGTTATGTCATAAAATGCACTAAGTTTGCCCATTAGCAGTAACCCATAGCAACCAATCAGCAGGTAGAATATACTGGTCACCTGTTTAAAAGCAAATATTTTATTGGTTGCTATGGGTTACTGCTGCAGGGCAAACTTACTGCCTTTAATGGGGCTAGGATGTTATGTATATATTGTCCTTTTTTTTTTTTTTAGGCAACAGAATATTATACCACTTGCAATTCTCTGTGTGACTATATGTTTAATACCGAACAGGATGGTTGAGCACAGTGTTGACACAGTAATTATACAGCAGCTTTTCCATGTGTTTGACACATGAGTTGTATTATCGCTTACAGGGCACCCAACCTCCATACCACATAGCAATCCAATGCCCCATGTTTAACTTTTAGTATGATATAGAGCAATATTCTGAGACATTTTGCAATTGGTCTTCATTTTTTATTTGTAGTTTTTTTTTTTTTTTTTTAGTTATTTCATTTTCAGTTCAGCATCTCTCCTGTTTGGAGTTTCAGCTGCTATTTGGTTGCTATGGTCAAAGTTACCTTGGTGGTTTGGATGAGAGAATAAAACCATAGACTCTCAGAGCAATAGATTTTTGGCTGTAAAAACTGTAAAGAGATGGAAAAAGGCAGCATATAATTAAAGAAAAAAAAACTATTACAAATAATGAAGACCAATGGAAAAGTTGCTTAGAATTGGCCATTCTATAATATACTAAAATTAAATTGTTAAAAGGTGAATCCATAGTTCAAGAGTGAAATCATTTGTGAATAGGAGTCTGTGACATTCCAGGGCACGTTCTGTAACTTTCTCACCGTCCCATCTTGTAGGATGAGATTGCATTCAAGCAGAAACAGAAAGAAGATCAGAAGAAACTAGACGAAATGAAAGGGAAAGCTGCCCAGAAAGGCCCCCTGAGTAAGTTGGAAAATGATGCTAAAATGTAAAACTGTTCTGTAAAGGTTTCCTAATAATTATTATAACATGTATGGTCTCCATTATCCGGAAACCTGTTATCCAGAGAGCTGTGAATTATGGGAAGGCCCCCATTTTAATCAAATAAAAAAAGTTTTCCTTTCTCTCTCTTGTACTTAATGCCAACTATGATTTTTTTTTAGTAGCCTTAAGGTATAGAGATCTAAATTATGGAAAAACCCCTTATTTGGAAAACCCCAGGTCCCCAGCATGCTCTGTACTGGGACCATATGGATTGCTAGTCCCATGCTTTGCTGTATGATTTGTCTACCTCACTTTGTCACTATTTCCTCATTGTATTTCTTCCTCCTGCTTTGTCCTGAAAAGAAAATATACTTTGCCTTCTTTATGATAAGTACAAACAAAGCACTGACTGTAGCCAACTCCAGGTAGAAATTATGGCAACTAAAAGTATAAGGCAAAGACACATGGAGCTACTTGTCACAGCTACTAGATGCCAGAAAGTGTACCCTGCTCTACACAATACTGAGAATTGCCTCTGCTAAAACACATATTGCTGATTTACTGCTAATTGTCTCTATTTTGGTAGCCATGACAAGTAGCTGCTTCTAGCAGCTCTGTGTGTCTTCACCCTATAGCAAAAGTGCCCAGCACTCGGTACTCTGGATTGAATTTAGTTTCCAAGGTTTTAACAGTAGCTCTCATTTCATTCATTCTACAGCTGATGGGAAGCAGGGAGCCTCCTGCATATTCAGTTAGCCTTAGGCCACCAACACAACAACAAGGCTTAGTAGCTCAAGCAGAGTTGCTGACTCAAAATCCTAGGATTAGAAGTATAAAGCTGCTAATAACCTTTGGAATAACTAAAGAAAATTACATTGCAGAAGCTCTTGTTCTTTATTTGTGTGTATTTAGGGCTTATTTATCCCTTGTGTGGGCAGTGCTGGAGTGATAAGGGGTGCAAAATGTTACCCCTTGGGCACCACATACAAAGAACTTGTGTTCTGCATTCTGGATAGCGGGTTTCCTAATAATGGATCCTGTACCTGTACAAGGTCCCCAGCTTATTTATCCCAGGGCTCTCATCTGCAGGAATTTTCATTCTAAATAGTTGAACCTATGAGCTAGGGGCAGATTTCAATGGATAAAGGTGCAAATCGCTTGTGTTAACACCATCTTTTCTATAAAACTCACTGAAATCCAGCCTTGTGTTCTGACAAGCGCACAGCCCTCTGGGAATATTTATCTGTTTTTCACACTGCTGCTGTGTTACTATGTGTTACAGCTGGAGGCGGCATAAAGAAGTCTGGGAAAAAATAATCTGCTTTCACCCGACAATGGAATTCCTCTTCTAACTGATTTCTCAAGCGCCGGGCCCTGACCCTGGCCATGGAGCGACTGCCGGCCCCCAACTTATTGTATGTTTCCGTGTACAGTGTAATAAACACACGTCAGTTCTTTTTTTAAAACCTGTGATACCCATGATTTGAAGTCAGCAGTGGAATATTCCAATGACCTTGTCTAACAAAATGACTCGCTCCCGGATGTCGTCTTTCAGGTTCAGTAGATAGTTCTGTGTTTGGAAGAGCAGAATATTAGATATGAGTTGTCGAAATAAACACTTATTGCCAATAAAGCCTCCCTGAGCATCGTTTAAAGAGTTACAGCTGTGAGATTAAAGGGCTGCTTCACTTTTAATATGTTATAAAATGCCCTATTCCTAGCAGTTTTGCAATTGGTCATTATTTTTATAGTTTTAGATTTACTTTCCTTCTACATCTTTCCAGTTTTGAAATGAGCCTGGAAGCCAGAACTTTTGCTTTGTAGGCTTACAATTTTATTGTTATTATTCCTTATCTTTGGTTCCTCTTGTATTCATATTTGTGTCTCGCGCAAACCACTGCCTGGTTGCTAAGGTTAACAAGACCCTAGCAACCTGCTGCTAAGTTCCAAACTGGAGAGCTGCTGAACAAAAAGTAAAATAATTGAAAAACCACACACAATAAAAAATAAAAACCAATGGCAAATTGTCTCAGTATATCAGTCATACTAAAGATTAATTCAAAGTGAGCAACCCCCTTTAACAGATATAAAATAATAATAATAATAATAATGTACAGCAGCACGTGGGTAAGCAGAAAATATGTTTGTGAGAGAAGAATAAACCTTCCAACAATGGCATCGAGTTGGATTAGGGGAGAATTGATCCCAGTCCATAAGGGTAAGAGGTTCATTAATTAAAACTACCCTATATGAAGCAGTCGCAGCAGGTTAATCCCATTAGCCATTCCATGCAGAGAGTGAACTAGTTTAACCACTGCAGATTGTTGGTTTATGAGAGTGGCAGCAGAGTCCAGCAATGAAAACAATTGACATGGTAATATAGCAGTTCAGCAACACCATTGTTTTGTAAGGAGACAAGACATTTCAGCCTGTGGCAGGTTCTTGGCGAGGGGAGAGTAAAACAGTTCACTTGCAAGTCGCTGGCTTATGACAGACCCAGCACAATTAGCAATGGAGGTTTGTGGCACGTATGTTTAGAATTCACAGCAGTTTAAAGGACATGTAAGCCCCACCACTAAAGAATTAAATCAGTGAACAGCCTCTTTGAAATCTTTAAATACCATGTTGTTCAGAGGTTATTAGTAAGGCTGCAGCATCCCCTTAATCACTTGGGATTCCTTCTCCTGTAACTCACTTGCCCCCTCCCTTAGGAATTTACTTTGGCTGTTGGCTACTGAGCATGCTCAGCTCTTCTCAACTCTCCGTTCCAGCAGCCAATGAAGAGTTAGCGTTGCTGGTTTCCGTAGAAACTCTGCTCTAGCTGTGAGCTCTGCTGGAGAAACATGTTTATGTGTCAGGGAAAATGGCCGCCGGGCGAAAGCTGCTATTTGTTCTAGGAACAACTGTGATGGTGCTGGGAACGGAGGGGATCTATGCAGTATAACTTCATGCCATTTGGGGGGGGGGAGATGTGCCCAACTGATATACATGGCAGGAAAATGTAGGGTTTACATGTCCTTTAACAGCAGCTGTTTTGTGAGGAATGCAGAATAATTTGCTGTGAAAAATAATGTTCTAGTAATGTTAGTCACTTGCCTGCTCCCCTGGGCTGACATTGAGTGCTGTGCCACTCGTGTCATGGTTTCCCTAGTTTCCCCTGTTGTGCCTGAGTGGGTATAGAGATTTCTGTAGTGTAAGTGCACCCTCAGGATTGGCGCAGGGGTGCCGTGTGGTGCTTGGCAAATGGTACCCCGGGCTGGTGTGTTTTATGAAGTAGAGGAGCTCAGCCCTTGGCAGGCAGAGTATGGCACACACAGGCAGGGTAGGGCAGGCAGAGTATGGCACACTCAGGCAGCATAGGGTAGGCAGGGTATGGCAAACGTAGGCAGGATAGGGCAGGCAGAGTACTGGTTGTGTGTACCATACTCTGCCTGCCCTATGCTGCCTGTTTGTGCCCTACACTGCCTGTGGGTGCCATACTCTGCCTGCCCTACGCTGCCCGTGTGTGCCATACTCTGCCTGCCCTACCCTGCCTGTGTGTGCCATACTCGGCCTGCCCTACCCTGCCTGTGGGGGCCATACTCGGCCTGCCCTACCCTGCCTGTGTGTGCCACACTCTGCCTGCCATACTCTGCCTGCCCTACCCTGCCTGTGTGTGCCATACTCTGCCTGCCCTACCCTGCCTGTGTGTGCCATATTCTGCCTGCCCTATGCTGCCTGTGTGTGCCATACTCTCCCTGCCCTACCCTGCCTGTGTGTGCCATATTCTGCCTGCCCTACGCTGCCCGTGTGTGCCATACTCTGCCTGCCCTACCCTGCCCGTGTGTGCCATACTCTGCCTGCCCTACCCTGCCCGTGGGTGCCATACTCGGCCTGCCCTACCCTGCCTGTGGGTGCCATACTCGGCCTGCCCTACCCTGCCTGTGTGTGCCATACTCTCCCTGCCCTATGCTGCCTGTGTGTGCCATACTCTCCCTGTCCTATGCTGCCTGTGTGTGCGCCATACACACATGCAGCATAGGACAGGCATTACATACAGTGAAACAATGAGGTGTGGGTGAACAATGCAGGGATTAAAAGGTGTGAGCAGTAAAGGGATTACATGTTTAAACAGTACAGGGGTTTACAGCCTGAATCTGAGGTGTGGACCATGCAGGGGGCCAGTTAATCTCAGTAGAGATACCACAGGTAAGCCATCAAACCCAGAGGGGGGCTGCAGGCCACCAGTTGGACAGCACTGATATAGAGAAATGTATTTGACAGGTTTTTATATGTCACAGTACCACCTTGGAGAGGCCACTTGCACAGTAGCCACCTGTTTAGCCAGTGGGCCAGTCATTCCGATACCAAAGAGCCAGTTGGTTTATGGCCACTTAGCCCTCATTCTATTTGTTCTGTTAATGCATTTCTGATTTCCTCCCATTTCCCCCTCTCCCCTTACTCTTATCTCCCTTCCCTGCATCCCACCTGTTCCTTTTTCACCCTTATCTTATTTCTCTTTTATTCCCCTTTTTCTCCCATTTCCCCCTGATTTTTCTCCCCCAAAGAGAAGACCTAAGGCTGCTCTGCCCTTGGTGTACAGCTCATAGCATTCGTGGAACCCCAAAAACAAATATTTAGAATATCAATTATACAGTTCTGTTCAGTGGATATTATACACTCATTGTGGCCACAGCAGAATCGGACACATTTTTTGTGTTACTGTTTCTTTAAGCCCGAAGCCTATTTTAACTCAACAAAACTATTTACTTTCCCTCTAGCTGCAATAATATATATATATTTTTTTTGTGGGGGTCATCAACAAATGACAGGTGAGTGCCCAGAGAACCCTCCAATTATATCTTGTCACTCATCACCTGTCATTTGACTGGGACACCTGTAACTTCAAATCTGCCCCAATGACTTGAAACAGGTGAATTAACCCTTTTACAGCCAACAACCTTCCTATGATGGATATTGGGGTTAGACACCCCTCAAGCCAGACATTGCACAGCTGCTTAGTTCTATCTGCAACATTATAACGGTCAGATACAATTCTAAAGAACTTTATGTTGGGAAGGAAAAAAAAAAATGTAATGCCACCCATGTGACTTTAAAGGGGTGGTTCAGCTTTAAGTTAACTTTTATTATGTTATAGAACAGTGATCCCCAACCAGTGGCTCGGGGGCAACATGCTGCTCCCCAACCCCTTGGATGTTGCTCTCAGTGCCCCCAAACCAGGGAGTTATTTTTGAATTCCTGACTTGGGGGCAAGTTTTGGTTGAATAAAAACAAGATTTCCTACCAAATAAAGCCCCTGTAAGCTGATAGTGTGGTTCCCACATCCTAAAAACATACAGGCAAGTTAATTGGCTCCTGATAAAAGTGTGTGTGAGACTGTGATTGGGGCCTTAGATTGTAAGCGGAATTGGTGTGGTCGGCCATGCCATTGGGTCTTAAAGGAAAACTATAATTAAGATCTATATAAAAATATATTGCATAAACAGCTCATATGTAAAACCCTGCTTCATCTAAATAAACCATTTTCATACAAATATACTTTTTTAGTAGTATGTGCCATTGGGTAATCCTAAATAGAAAACTGCCATTTTAAGAACTAAGGGCCTCCCCCTGGGATCATAGGATTCACGGTGCACACAAACAAGCCAAGGCACACATACATGCTAGGCCCCATCAGCCAATGAATGGACAGAGTTCTTCCTTTTGCTCCCACACTACTTCCTGTTACAGTTAGAGCTGCATCACTTCCTGTCAGCTGATCTCTGAGGGAGCACACAGCCCATCACTAAATGGCGGCTCAAGGGAAAGGATGTAAAAGAGCAATATTTACGGATATATATATTCCAGTTTGGGAGATTCTTTAATAGGCCACTTAACATAATATAAACTATCTGTTACATATTCATTCTGGGGGTATAGTTTTCCTCTTACCCCCTAAGGGTTGTGGGGGGCTCACTGTCTCCCCCCCAGCTGTGTTCTGCCCATTGTAGCATGGAAATAACTCTCCGTGAATTGCAGGCTGATGGCGATGAGATCCCAGAGCATTAAATCTATAAAGAGCTTAATCATATGGAGGAGTTTGTTTGCCTCATTGTTTCACTATTCTAAATATTAAAGAGCAGAGAATTAAAGTGATACCAAGGCTAGAATGACACGGGGAGAATTAGGGCTCCCAAAGATTCTCCGTAGCGGTCGCTCCAGCTGGAAGCTATGTAAGTTAGAATGTAAGAAGCATACTGCCCAATAGTCATCCTATTTAGTAAAAACGCCCCACTTTTGGCTCACCTAATCAAATATTTACTCAGTCACACTTACTTCACATTTTCTAGAACAGGCAGCCATCTCTAAAAAGGTATTCTCCCTTCCTTTCCCTCCTTGCTTCATACTGTACATGTGTTTCATTCCCTCCCCCCCCCCTCTGCCAGATCTGCTTCTGATTGGCTGGTGGGCATGTGTAGCTCAGAACAGCAGACAGGATTAAGTTACACACATGCTCAGAGAATAGGAAGGCTGCCGCTGGCACCTACAGGAAGGGGAGAGAGATTTCAGTGATGTCACTGTAGGCTTCACACTGCTGTAGGCTGCCAGCACCATATCTCAGAGAAGCAAGCAGGGATCTGGGAATTTAGATATGCAGTAAGTACTTAAAAAGAATGCCTTTAGATTTACTTTTAATTTATATTAACCTTTCATTGTCCTTTAAAGTAAACTGTTGTAAATATAATTGCTCTTACAATTTGTAACAACAGTCTTTTAGGCTCTCCTCCCCTGCCTGGTAGCTAGGGTATGTAAGTCCTGAGCAACTAGATGCTTTTAACATGGAGAGCGCCTGGACAAAAAGCAAATTGTCCCAGAATATCAATGTCTACATCATATTAAAAGCTAAATTATAGTGAACTACCCCTTTAACTGGCGCTATAGCAATAAGTAATGACGGGCTTCATCTCGTTCTTGAGCTCTCTGCCATGGTGGGTTTTTAGAATGTAGCTGTTTTTGGAAGGATTTTACCCTTCAAAATGATACCCTCAGTTTCCTGTGGGAAAGGCACAGACTAACGACTGTCAGGGGAAAATGGCAGCCAATGACGAGTTCCATAAATATTCTGGGTAAGAAGGAATAACATGGTGCGTGATGTAGGTCGGTGAGACTTGCCGACAACCCAGCAGTTTGGCTTAGAAAAGTGACAGTTTGGCTCAATGTCTGTATTTCTACCCTATCAGCTGTCCCAGCAAACAAATCCCAGCGGATCCAGCTCTCTATAGAAATGGCAAAGCTCCAGCTCTTTGTCATAAGAATAATAAGCTCAGACCTAAGAGACGTTTAAGAGCTGAGATAAGATTTTAACCCTTTAGGTTAGTAATGTTCTGTAATATTGTGTGTTATAAGAGGGCGATGGTTGTGAGGGCAATGTGCTGCGCTCCACAAATACTTGCCCCCAATGCATGCATTAGACAGTCACGGTCAGTCACGGAAACAGTCTCCCATTAATACCCAACAGAAGTTACCATCCAGTGACAGACTGGGCCTCCTAGGGCCCCCAAGAGAACCTAATATACTATCAATGGGACACAGTGGTACAGAGGTTATATGGCTTTATAGTGGAAATAGGAGCTATTAAAAATGTTTCCAAACTGGAACCCACCAGTAGATACTCGGACCAAACCGGTTACTACCTTGTCTCTTTCTTTTATTCAGTTCTCTACTCAGCCCTCCCAAGTGAATGAAGGAAAATGGACAAGGGCTGAGAACCAATAGTGGAGGCCATATTTCTACATAAGTACCCAGGGGTCTGTACCTAGAGGGGCTGTTTATTACCTCCAGCCTACTGCCACACACTAGAGTCTTAATCCAGGGCAGAGTAAGGGGAGAAGGAGCTAGCCCTCTATTCTGTGAGACTGCCCTGTGCGTGAAACAAAGAGAGGGGGGGGGCAACCGAAATACAATCATGTCACTGTGCAGCAATAATTATGTCAGCTTTAGGTCATTTGATTTTGCATGTAGTAAACACTGGTCGACTATAAACTATTGATATCATGGGTGGATGTAAACATGGCCTTATAAAGGTCAAAAAAATCTGTCAACATGGGCATTGAATCAGCAGCTTATGAGCCTCTGTATGGGGCCCTTCTAACAACCTGTTTGACCAATATCTGGCTGCAAAACAGACAATTATCTAGAAAATACGATTAGGCGAGGAGCTTATTGGCAACTCTGCACAGACCTACAGTAAGACCTGATCCAAAGTTTCAGGGACAAATGATTAGATCGGCCCAAGTAGATGGGAGGCCAATTCTTTGGTCTATGGCCAGCTTAACTGCATTCCCCCATTAAAACAACTACCCATCAACAGCAGATTTTTCAAATAGTTTTTACTATGACTTAATTTGCTTGGCATGACCAGAATCACAAATTACTTACAGAGAAGCTGCAACTTAGTACAATTACTGGAGAGCTCTATGTTGTCCTTGTCTTGTTCATGTTTATTTTCCTATAAATTTTCAGTCGGATGTATCGGCATAACTTGCTGTTCCCAGGGAGCTTGATGAATCTGCATATTTGTTTATCAGGAAAGCAAAGCATGCTGGGATTACTTTCCTCAAACACAGGAGTACCCTTGTTTTACCCAGCAATTAATATTATAATATTATTTATTTCCATAGTGTCAACATATTCCACAGGGCTTTACAGAGATTGTTAATCATTCCCATCAATTTCTGCCTGAGCGGAGCTTACAATCTAAAGTTCATATCACAGTCACACACACTAGGGCCAATATTATTATCAGTCAACCTGTCTGTATGTTTTGGAGTGTTGAAGGAACCCAGATACGAGGAGAACAAATGATGTATTGTTCATGTGAAACATAGCAAAATCGTCTTCAATCTTCCTCCAATCAATGTGAGCCATATCAGCTACATTCCTCCTCAATAACTACCTTGCAGCTGGTTTGGAATGGTTCCAGAACAGAACTGTGCCTGTTAGTGTGATTACATCAGAGGTGGGGCAATAATAATTATAAAATTAGATCTTCTGTAGAGGCAGTTGCAACTAAATTCTAAGCATTTAAAATTTAAGAGTTCCAAATTAAGAATAACGCACACTATTTCCTTTATTATTATTCCGGCTCTCTAGAGTGAAGTCTAATTTCCTTTCAGTAAAACATACAGAACAGGCAGCGTTAAAGCAACCACGGTACAAGTGACAGCAGTGCTGTAAAGCGAGTTCCTGTTGATGTGACTGCCCAACCTCTGTTCTGCCTCGGCCAATTCTATCATCACGCCCTGCAGGTTGTCTCCCTGCCCGTCATTCTCTCGCACAGCTGAGGAGAGGATTCGCTCAGCGGGCGGGGTGGAAACCCTGGACTTTACATTCTGCAGGTCAGTAGAAATTCTATTAATGCTGTTTTCTAAGCTGCCGAATTTCTGCTGGATGCTCGCTAGGTGTTTCCCAGTTTCCTGCGAGTATGCCATATGCTCCCTCACAGCATTCAGCACTGGGTCCAATCTAATGGCGGATCCGGGTTTTGCCTGGGGTTCCTGAGACAGCTGGGAAGCTGAAGGCACCATATTCCTCAAAGTGGCTATAAGTTCACCGAGGTCCTTTTGTTGGCCTTTGTGCACCGACGCGTGCTCGTGGATAGCTTCCTGCAAGCTTACCGGTCCCTTCTGCGCTTCTAGCAGCAGCGACTTTAATTCCTGCAACCTTATTCTGTTAATATAGGTGGAACCCATCACCCCGATGAGTGCACCCAACACTGAGCCAATGATGGACCAGTTCTTAGTCCGCTCGGCTCTGGTCCTTTCCTTTTCGTGGCTCGCCCTCACCGAGGCAGAGAACAGTGAAAATTTCTCCCGCTCGCTCTCCTCTGCATTGACATATAAAGCTCTCAGTCGCTTCTCCTCCTGGAAAAATAAAGAATAACATAATGCTTAGCCTTTGGGCTGACTGTTATAGTTCTTACCCAGAGTTCCACTGATTATGAAGTCCACGGTTATCATGTATATAATATATACACACACAGGGACTCAATGCAAAGAAAAAGGTGTTTATTAAAAAGAAATGCAACATTTCGAGCATGGTCTGCATAGGCGGAGGATGACTTTTTTGTTTGGGGAGGCTAAAGATGGCCCAGACACAGACTGACCTACAGCTAATGTGACACTTAGTGGATTCGCTGCTGGTGTAAAAAATTAACCTCCCAACTACCTCTGGCAGTTCCCACTGACTCCCAGGGATACTGTGCAAAAGTGCGGGTGGGGGGGATTTTTTTAACCCTAAAATGCTTAGGATGTAAAAGCATTCATACGTGCACTTCTGTTAGGGGTTCTCTATACATTTGTGTTCAGTTAGGTTAAAGGGGTAGTTCACCTTTAAATTAACTTTTAATATGATGTAGACACTGATATTCTGAGACAATTTGCAATTGGTCCTCTTTTATTTTTAATGGTTTTTTGGTTATTTAGCTTTTTGTTCAGCAGCTCTCCATTTGGTATTTCAGCAGCTATCTGGTTGCTAGGGTCTTATATACCAGGTAGTGGTTTAAACAAGAGATGGGAATATGAATAGTTAAGGGGCCTGCATGGAAAAATAAAACTGTAGCCTCACAGAGCAATACGTTTTGGTCAGTGACCCTCATTTGAAAGCTGGAAAGAGGCAGAAGCAAAAGGCAAATAATTCAAAAACTATATAAAATGAACTAGGAAGACCAATTGCAAAATTGCTAGGAATAGGCCATTCTATAATATACTACAAGTTAACTTAAAAGTGAACCTCCCCATTAGATGTGTTTAAGTTAGCTTTATAGAAAGTGAGGCAGCGGGTACTGACATCCCAGGCACGTTATATACAGCGAGACATAGTCTTTATATACAAACCCAGCAGATTATATACAGTGAGAAGCAGTGGGTACTGAGGGCAGATATTCAGGCCCTGGCACTATAACACTGGCACTGATACACAGCATTGGCCCCACTGTAACTTACTATAAATGAAAAAAACAATGACAAAAGTAAAAAAAAATAGAATGTGTAAAAAACCATAACAAATATATAAAAGCACAATGAGCTTTGTCAGGGGGAAAAATTAACTTACCCTCCATCTGTTAGGGTAGGGGATATTATAGATGTCAGGTGACAAAAATCAATATAATTCCAGCTAGTGGGTCAGCCTTTAGAACATATACAGTATAGTACCTGTGTATAGTACCTGGGTATAGTACCTGTGTATAGTACCTGGGTATAGTACCTGTGGGATGAAAACTGCAGCAAAGTTCAAAGCTGGTTCATGGGTAAACTTACAGTCTGCAGATTCTTCTTTTTTTAAGTCTTCATTTCTGCAGTTTGCAAAATTTCCCGATCCCTGTCTGCATCTGTGTCTTGATTGGTCAATTTTACTGTCTGTCAAGAAAGCTGTGCTCTGATTGGAGAATATACAAGAAGAAAGATCCAATCAGAGCACAGCTGATTAGAGCAGAACCCGGAGCTTGCAGGGACATTAAGAAGATTTGCAGGACAGCGCAGAAACAGAGCCAGGTTTTTTTATTTTATTTTTTTATTTTTAGGGTGCCAGAGCAGGTTTGGGGAGGCTTAGCCTCCCCTAGCCTTATTGAAAATCCGCCTATGATGGTCTGTGCTTCTTCCTCAGGGACAAACCAAAAAAAAACCTGGTTTGTCCCTGAGGAAGAGCACAGACTGTGGTCAAAACGTTGGAACGTTGAATTCTTTTCAATAAACACCTTTTTTCTTTGCATTAGTTCCCTGTGTGCGCCTTACCCTTTCTTGACATTTTATGTTTTACCTGCACCCAGGGAATTTGGTTTTGTGAAGGGCGTACTCCTCTCTGTTCATTATAATATATATATATATATATATATATATATATATAGCTATATATATCTATATACTGTATATCTATAGATATATATAGCTATATATACAGTGGTGTGAAAAACTATTTGCCCCCTTCCTGATTTCTTATTCTTTTGCATGTTTGTCACACAAAATGTTTCTGATCATCAAACACATTTAACTATTAGTCAAAGATCACACAAGTAAACACAAAATGCAGTTTTTAAATGAGGGTTTTTATTATTTAAGGAGAAAAAAAATCCAAACCTACATGGCCCTGTGTGAAAAAGTAATTGCCCCCTGAACCTAATAACTGGTTGGGCCACCCTTAGCAGCAATAACTGCAATCAAGCGTTTGCGATAACTTGCAATGAGTCTTTTACAGCGCGCTGGAGGAATTTTGGCCCACTCATCTTTGCAGAATTGTTGTAATTCAGCTTTATTTGAGGGTTTTCTAGCATGAACCGCCTTTTTAAGGTCATGCCACAACATCTCAATAGGATTCAGGTCAGGACTTTGACTAGGCCACTCCAAAGTCTTCATTTTGTTTTTCTTCAGCCATTCAGAGATGGATTTGTTGGTGTGTTTTGGGTCATTGTCCTGCTGCAGCACCCAAGATCGCTTCAGCTTGAGTTGACGAACAGATGGCCGGACATTCTCCTTCAGGAATTTTTGGTAGACAGTAGAATTCATGGTTCCATCTATCACAGCAAGCCTTCCAGGTCCTGAAGCAGCAAAACAACCCCCGACCATCACACTACCACCACCATATTTTACTGTTGGTATGATGTTCTTTTTCTGAAATGCTGTGTTACTTTTACGCCAGATGTAACGGGACACGCACCTTCCAAAAAGTTCAACTTTTGTCTCGTCGGTCCACAAGATATTTTCCCAAAAGTCTTGGCAATCATTGAGATGTTTTTTAGCAAAATTGAGACGAGCCATAATGTTCTTTTTGCTTAAAAGTGGTTTGCGCCTTGGAAATCTGCCATGCAGGCCGTTTTTGCCCAGTCTCTTTCTTATGGTGGAGTCGTGAACACTGACCTTAATTGAGGCAAGTGAGGCCTGCAGTTCTTTAGATGTTGTCCTGGGGTCTTTTGTGGCCTCTCGGATGAGTTGTCTCTGCGCTCTTGGGGTAATTTTGGTCGGCCGGCCACTCCTGGGAAGGTTCACCACTGTTCCATGTTTTTGCCATTTGTGGATAATGGCTCTCACTGTGGTTCGCTGGAGTCCCAAAGCTTTAGAAATGGCTTTATAACCTTTACCAGACTGATAGATCTTAATTACTTTTGTTCTCATTTGTTCCTCAATTTCTTTGGATCTTGGCATGATGTGTAGCTTTTGAGGTGCTTTTGGTCTACTTCTCTGTGTCAGGTAGCTCCTATTTAAGTGATTTCTTGATTGAAACAGGTGTGGCAGTAATCAGGCCTGGGGGTGACTGCAGAAATTGATATTGAAATTGAAAATTGAAATTGATAAACCACAGTTAAGTTATTTTTTAATAATCACTTTTTCACACAGGGCCATGTAGATTTGGAGTTTTTTTTCTCCCTTAATAACGTAAACCTTCATTTAAAAACTGCATTTTGTGTTCAATTATGTTATCTTTGACTAATAGTTAACGGTTTTTGATGAGCAGAAACATTTAAGTGCGACAAACATGCAAAAGAATAAGAAATCAGGAAGGGGGCAAATAGTTTTTCACACCACTGTATATATCTCTACACACACGCATATATAAAACCAACATATACATACGGATATTCCTGCAAGAGAAGACACTATCCATAGGTGTATGTTGCCTCTCAGCTGTGACTATGACTTATTACCTTTTTTTCTCACCAAGGCCCGGTTTCACGCCACTGCTCTCTAGGATTTGCCCTTGGGCAGGGGTGTGATACGGAGCCTTGGTAAGAAACTAATGCACTATTGTAACTTACTCAATTAAAAGGAGAGGTTTGGAAAATAAAAAAAAAAATTACTATTAAAGAAGACTCAGAGGCTGATTGGTTTTCAGAAAGGACAGATTAGACTCTTTATATAAGATGGCATCAATGAAGAGTTGCCCTTTATATGCTGGCAATATTCTCAAACAAAAGCCTCATGAGAGACCATTAACTAAGAAATGTAAGGACATGTAGAAACCCCACAAGAAAAATAATCAGTTAACAGCCATTCTCTGACCCACTTGCCCCCACCTCTCTTAGGAACTGATATTGGCTCTTGGCTTACTGAGCATGCTCAGTTCACCCCCTCCAGTCTAGCAGCCAATGAAGAGATGGCACTGCTGGTTTCCATAAAATCTCTGCTCTAGCTCAGCACTCTGCTGGAGAAACATGTTTATTCTTCTAAACTTCCTCTCCTGAGCTCAGCTTAACCATTACAGTGCTCAATCCAAGCAGAACATTTTATCAAAGTAAGTTCTGCCTGTGTAAGCCTGCATTCTTCATTGTATTAACTTTTCAAAGTTGCCAAAAACCTCCAGGTGCTACACAAGAGACCACTGACTAAGAAACTTAAGGTGGTCAAATACAATGTTTTATCCTCCTTCTATGCTTTGTTAAATTACTGAGAATTTTCCATATACAGATCAATGGCCTTACTCCATACCTGCAGCAACTTGTGCTCCAAAGTTGCCAATTCCAAATACTGAATGTCCTCGCGGGAAACCCGGTCCAGACGATCTCGTACCTCCTTTAGTTTTATCTGCTGGGCTTCCACATTTTCCCTGGATTCTCGTACTATGCCACGGGCCACCATGAAATCTCTCTCAGCCTGGCGTATAGAGCAGAAGGCAACATTACAGCTATTGCAAATACTTATTCTGTGATGCATTACAGGTCAATCTAAAAGCAGGTGACCAGGGGTATGACAGTGGGGGGAAGTGTACCCTATGCCTGCTGGGGGGCCAGGAGTGTAGAGGGTTTGCTAAATGCTGTGTAATTTCAATACATAAACACAACATAAATAAACTTCTGTAAAGTGCTTTAGGCCCCAAAATGATTTTACTGTGGAGTCTAGTTAAAGGGGAACTCTGGGAGCCCCACACAACACAGAAACCACTTATATACCTAAATATATATATCCAGCTGCAAAACAGTTCTTCTCTTTCTGCATCATTTGAAATCCTGGCAGGGGAGGAGGGACTAAAACACTGATGTCACACTACTTCTCCACAGTTTAGACAGCATGCAGGAACTACATAACCCACAATGCATTGCACTTTGATGTCCCTTTCCTTATTGAAATCACATGTGCAGGGAATTGTGGGATTGGGAAGATACAGGCTGAAGGCAGGCTGAGGGCAGTTGACTTCTGTTACATTTTGAGTCTCAAAGTAGTCAGCCAGATCCGCTGACTATAAATATAGGTGCCTTGCCAGGTATAGTCTGGGAGCTGGCAGGTTAGGGTCAGGTCAACAAAATGTCAACCTGCACATCACTAGTTACTGGCCCTTTTGACGCGTGGTCCTTGGGGAAAAAACAGCACAGCAGCAGCAAAATATTTACACATTGCTCCTTGTTTTCTGGCACATTTTCTTTTGGAATGAGACCACCCCGAGGCCTGAGGAACATTACCTCCGTCACTTTCCCTTGGGCATCTCTGACTTCCACTAGGCCCACAAACTCTTCGTATCGGTCCCACCAGTTCTTCGCAGTGGCGGAGACGCTCTTCATGGTATTTCTTCCTATGGTTCTCCCTGCTGCTTGCCATCTTTCCAACGGACTCACAACTGGATTCTGGGCTTGGAGTTTTGAATCTGGCTGTTTATTAGCAGGGGCGCAGTATGTTCTGATTCTCAGCTGGTTCAGGCCAAAGTGTTGCACAAAACGGCAGTGAGGATTTGCTTTGAGGCATCCATTCAAAATGTAAACAGTACAAATGGGCCTCATCGTACTCCTGCCTGTGAGCTTGTTGGCTGTCGCAAAGAGAGAGAGAGAGAGAAAGCTGTTCATTTAAACATAAACTGGTAGTTTTCCATTAATAAATGTGTATTATTCTGAGTACACACAGAAGGAAAAGTCAGCCTGCTGGCATCATAAACATCCTGCTATGCTATTTCATCAACCCCCTAAATCACCTAATGGTGACATGGGCAACCCAAAGTATAGTACTAGCAGTGCTGTAACCCTGTATTGAGAAGTCCCTAAACATATGATTCCCAGCCCATTGTCTGAGGTTTTGCCAAAATTGAAGCTATTAAACATTAACACAGAAAAATCATTAATGAGGTTGACACACCGTTCAAGTTCAACCTTTTAATTAATGACCAGCTGAGGTGGAGGAAAGCAGTAAAGAAACTCGCGATATGATGCTGAGCATGTTAGGTGGTAGATTTTATCTTTGGGTTTTTACTATACCCATGGTATTAGTGCTGCCTGCCCTGCAGGATTTACAATAATGATTTATGATATATATGCCATTAGGGATGGAAGGGTCTCCATATACACATATTCCTTACAGCAGTGGTTTCCAAACTGTGGGGCTGCACCCTTGGGAGGGGGGGCTTGAGCAGTACTGGGCAGGTGTGGCTCAAGATGACCATGATACACAAAATACTGCTTAGCACCAGCAGGCACTTAGTTCCGGAATGCCATATAAGCCTGCATTTTTCAGCAAGAAATTTATATATTATATTATATATTATATTTATATATTATAAAATGTGCATTGGTGCAAAACTGTCCCCATCGGGCACATTTTATTCCTGGTAACACCTTTACTTTATCCCCCCCTCATGGTTTACTAATAGCTGATGATGGGATATGTATATAGCATTATATGGTGGGACATCTTGCTGAAGAAATATACCAGTCACTAGCTGAAGGAGTCAGGAGCAGAGAAATGTGTTCTTCAGAATGAAATGTGCTTCACCTACTGGAAGTCTGATGGATGAGTCTGGGTTTAGCGGACGCCACTTTTGTGGCAAAGTAATAATTGTCTTGGGCCCCAGGGTGTCAATAAAAGTAACCATTAATACTACACAATGCAACGGCATTCTTGATAATTCTGTGCTTCCTTCTTTGTAGAGTCAGTTTGGGAAAGGTTCTTCCCTGTTCCAGCACAAATCAAGGTCTGTACAGAATGGGAGTAGAAAAACTTGACTGGTTTCACAGAGCCCTGATATCAGCCAATCTGAGGCACCAGCTGCTAGCCTGACCTCCCTAGTGCGCATCTAGTGCAAGCCCATCCCAGAGAAGTGAAGGCTGTTGCAGCAGTAAAGGGAGGCCCAACTCAATTAAGTCCCTTGGTTTGGAATGAGCAGGTAGGGATGAACCAAATCCACTATCTTTGGGTTTGACTGAACCCCAAATCCTTCAAAACATTCTTCCGAACACTAAACCAAATTCAACTTTGCATATGCAATTTAGGCAACTGAAGGGTTAAATAGAAGAAATAAATAGAACATTTTTTTACGTCCGTGTTCACATGACCAATTGTCATGTGATTTTAAGGATTTGGCTCGGCCATGCACTTGGATTCAGCCAGATCCTAATCCTGCCGAAAAAGGCTGAATCCTGGATAGCATACTGTAGCACAGGGATCCCCAACCTTTCTTACTCGTGAGCCACAGTCAAATGAAAAAAGACTTGGAGAGCAACACAAGCACCATAAAAGTTAATGGAGGAGCCAAATAAGGGCTGTGATTGGCTATTAGGGGCCTCTATGCACCCTATCAGCTTACAGGGGCTTTATTTGGTAGGAAATCTTGTTTTTATTCAACCAAAACTTGCCCCCAAGTCAGGAATTCAAAAATAACTACCTGGTTTGGGGCACTGAGAGCAACACCCAAGGGGTTGGGGAGCAACATGTTGCCCCTGAGCTGCTGGTTGGGGATCACTGCTGTAGCATATATTTCAAGGGAGACATATGGTTGGTAGTATGTAATGCTGGTGGGACATACTGCTGCAGTAGCGCCCTTGCTGGAGTGATATATACTGTAGCTTTTGCTGTAATCTACAGCCTATTGGACACACTGCAGGAGAAACACAAGTTACTGTAACATTCTGCTTGTGGCAGAGTTGTGGAGTCGGAAGCAATTTTGGGTACCTGGAGTTGATGTCAGCAAAAATAAAATTAAATTGTCATAAAAAAAAATACAATATGTTACAATATCCTATTTCCCAGATAATAGCCCTAATAAAACCCAGTGTGTAGTTGTTTCACTAGTGTGTAATTCAGTTTAAACTGTAGGTTTAGGGAATGTTTGTAGTTTCTTTAATAATAAATAAAAAGCCACAAGGACATAGTTATAGATTTAGAGCCAAACTTGAACAGTATCCTCATTCCTGTTGGCAGTGCCAGGCTTGGGTGGCCAATAGGGCAGTGTGCCAGCTCCCTAGCCAGTAGTTCCTTGGTTTGTTCCCAAAAGCAGGCACCATCTTCATACAGCTTTAACATTGCTGAGCTGCGGCTCAATGAAATGCCCTGTATGCTGTGTTCAACGTGGAAAATACATTAGTATATTAAAAACATCTATATATATATATATTATATAGTATATCAAAACCGAAGGATTTATGTACTGACTCCACGGCCTTGGCTGATGGGACATGCTTCTAAAAACTCTGGTATGAAATCTCTTGGTGTTGTACTGGGTATACGTTATGGGCAGCATTCAAACAGGGTTTGGCCTCAGTTTGGGGGCAAATCTCCAAAATTTGGCTCCTAAATTTCTTTTAACCCTTCCCAAAACACAGTGTGTAGAATATAGTATTAGTATAGTATTATCCAGAAGGTTTAAACCCCAAAGTACACAAGGAAATATAAGCAAGTTGTCAGTGCAGTGCTTTGAATCATACTTAAATCTGTGTATTTTTTACAAAAATAAGTACTTCCAAGTAAAAACTTGCAGATTTAATTCAACAATGGGTGCCTTTTGGCTTTCCTCATTGAACTAACCTTTTCTTGTCCTTTAACCTCACACACAAGCAAACATACACATGAGGTCAATGCAATTAGAAAAGACCACCGATTGCCTAAGAGGTAAGACTAAGGACAAATGACCTGTATGGTTCTATATTTGCCTCCATCCTCTCAGGGTGAACTGTGCCGATCATACCTACTATTCTTCTGAATGGGAATCCTGATACAGTAGGCAAAGACTAATAGAGAGTTAATCTCAAGCTGCAGGCATACCTTCAGTTCTATCAAAAGCGTCCTTAAGTCTCCCCATATTTCTCCCATTCAGATGATCAGAAGCCTCATAGGAAAAAAAAATGCTGTGCTCTGTAAAGAAAGTTCCCATAATGCCTCGCTCCTGCACCAAGACCAAGACCCGTGTACATGCTCAGTGTGTAAGACTATGAGGAAGCTTCCTGCTGATTGGCTCAGATCACACATTCCTAAGGGGGGGGAGCAGGAGGGAGGAGAGAGCTGCGCAGACTCTGGCACAGGAAAACAGAGACAACAAATCCTGTTTCTTTTGACAGAGAAGTCAGTGCAGCGTTTCTGTGAGTGCTTATGGCTGTATTTACATAGACCTTTCTGGTAAAGCTTACTTAGTTTCTTTACTTCTCCTTTAACCTGTAGCAACCAATCAGTGATAAACCTTTTTCATCCAGTTGCAGGTTGAGTAATGAAAGCAAATACCTGATTGGTTGCCAAGAGTTACTGGCCAGGTGCAGATTTGCCCAGTTTTTATATGACGCTCTTTGAATATTCACTCACATTTCTACATATGTTTCATTTCTTATTGTTATAGAGATCTACTGTATCCAACTCTTTTCCGTTTGGAATATATTGCTGGTGAGACATGATGAAAAGGTGAAGGTATAAAGCACACATAGCATAAAGGTCAAAAATATAATTCTGTGTGCTGCTAGGGTTGACTATAGATAAACTGCATCATGGAAAACAATGAAACATCTTTCTATAAATCTACATATTGCCCTTACTGACAGAAGCCTAAGGGCCTAGTGCATTGGCTCTCAACATTCCTAATGCCGCAACCCTTTAATACAGTTCCTCGTGTTGTGGTGACCCCCAACCATAAAATTATTCCTAAGACCATCGGAAATATGTGTTTTCTAATGGCCTTAGGTGACTCCTGTGAAAGGGTCGTATGATCCCCAAATGCGTCCCGACCCATAGGTTGAGAACCGCTGGCATAGTGTCTTACTCCATGCACAATGTGAAAGAAATGGAACATCCCATGTTATTGCATAATAATCATTAATGTGTGCCATAAACTAGGTTTTTCCCAAAGATTGATAAAAAACAACTGCTTGTAGATCCAGGTAGGCTGTCTAGGTCAGACCGCTCCAACCCTGTGTGGCCCTACCCTAACAGATATGGGGGTACATAACTATTTGGATATAATATTATCACAATATGGAATCAATTTATGGTTAAAATGAAGGTAAAGAAGGTTTCTGTTGAATACCAAACTGCTCACAGTAGATTTGGTTTATACTGAACCTGATCTAAATCCAAACTTCATTGAAAAAAGACAAACAAAAAAGCCAAGAACAAGCCTGTTAACAAGAAATTCAAATCTCTTGCATTAATTAGCATGTCTCAATTATACGGAAATACAACCAAATGTAGAAATAATTCCAGAATTTAGTGAAGCCTCAGCTTTGTTCCAACATTTGTGAACCAGCTATTACTTGGCAATAATGTTACCAATACATATAAATAAATAGGTTTTGGTCCAAAAAATTTTTTGCACGTAAGTTAGTTACATTTTTTTATTTGGAAGTTTTGTTTATGTAACTACACATAGGTGCAGATATTTACATTTCGTATTTCGTATATGGACAGTTCCCACTGACTTCTACATTACCTCGCCAGCTGTTAGGGCTCTGGCACATGGGGAGATAAGTCGCCCGCGACAAATCTCCCTTGTCACGGGCGACTAATCTCCCCGAACTACCATCCCACCAGCGAAAATGTAAGTCGCCGGTGGGATGGCAATTTACCCGGCCCCCCGCTGTGTCCTCACCCCTGGCAGCGAGAGGACTCAGTGGGGAGCAGGACGGGGGAGCTGCGAGGGAGGACGGACAGCGCGAGGACTCAGCGTTAAGTAGGAGGGAGGAGTTGGGAAGACGGACGGAGTGGGGGGGGAGCTGGAAAAGGTAGGACAGAGGGAGGACTCACCAGGCAGCCGGGGGAGGGCACTTGCGGAAGAAAATGCAGGAGTGGGTCATAGTTTGACGGGGGGGGTGGTTGTGGTCCGACCCCCAAACAGTCTGAGGGGCCATTGAACTGGCCCCTTGGTAAAGAAGTTTGAGGACCCCTAGTCTTGTGTATACCACTTAGATAATATACAACTATTTACAACATAGTTATAAAAATGAAATCTAACAAAACATATTTTCAATGAGTATTAACACATTCACTATATGCCAACATGAGCTCACAAAATACAGGTATCGGACCCCTTATCTGGAAACCCATTATCCAGAAAGTTCTGAAATACAGAAAGGCCGTCTCCCATAGACTCCATTGTAATCAAGTAATTCACGTTTTTAGAAAAGATTTCCTTTTTCTCCGTAATAATAAAACAGTACTTGTACTTGATCCCAACTAAGATATAATTACCCCTTATTGGGGGCAGAACAGCCCTATTGGGTTTATTTAATGGTTAAATGATTCCCTTTTCCCTGTAATAATAAAACAGTACCTGTACTTGATCCCAACTAAGATATAATTACCCCTTATTGGGGGCAGAACAGCCCTATTGGGTTTATTTAATGGTTAAAGGATTCCCTTTTCTCTGTAATAATAAAACAGTACCTGTACTTGATCCCAACTAAGATATAATTACCCCTTATTGGGGGCAAAACAATCCTATTGGGTTTAAATAATCTTTTTTAGTAGACTTAAGGTAGGAGATCCGAATTACGGAAGGACCCCTTATCCGGGAAACCCCAGGTCCCAAGCATTCTGGATAACGGGTCCCATACCTGTACTGTATTTTTTATTCTTGTACTATAGGAGTTTTTCTGTGCTTTCCATATAGCCTTTAGACCTCCGCTTTGCAGCGTACCACTGTTTGAGGGAGAAAGGTCGGCACCGAGATCCAATTATATTGCAGACCGCCAAACAAGATTTTCACAGAGTCCGACATTATATCTAAGAGGTAGCTTTCACGATCCTCAGATTTGGGCACCCATTCGCTCTCTTCTACTTTGTTAAAGGTATCCCCAGTGTTCAAATTGGATAATTCTGGCCATATTACAGAGGTCTGCTCTCTGGGCACATTGCGATTGTATGAAAGAGCCGCCAGTATAGTACGCGCATATAGTTCATCAATACTCAAAGGTAAATGTTCCGACTGGCATTTCTCAATTGTCCTGTAAAAAGCCTCCAAATCTCTGGTGTGACAGAAGGTTTCTGTCTTTGAAATATCATCCAGCAGAAGGGGATCGTTGATTATTTCAGCCAGGGCTGCATGGGCAGGGTGATCTGAATGGATCCACTCTGTGTTCTTTTCTTCCATTTTTGAAATCCTTTCATGCTGGCACTTTTGGTAAAGTTTAAGGGACGGAAAATGGTGCACATTTGCAACATGGAAGAGAACCGACTTCCATTTATCAATCAAAAGATTAACATTCTGTTTGCAGGTTTGGGCGGACCACCAGAGATGGTTTGTGATGGCAGGAATCCATCTGGCTATGCTCCCACATTTCCTTTTCTTGCTCGTCTCCTCTAGTCTTTGAGCAACGATCTTGCAAAGCTGCCAAACATCCAGCTGGTGTTCAATATGTGGATATTTTATCTCCATAAGTTTTCTGATTCCGACATGCTGATCGGTGGCAATTATTTTCACGTTAACCTTGCCATAAATTAGTTGATCAAGACAAATTTGCAATGCTTCTTTGCCAATATCTCCTAATATACTTTCTGGACCAAAGTGTTCAGGTTTGAAAGAGACAATTTTTTTGGACATTACATCCATCATGGAATACATACAGTACTTATTGAAATGCCCAAGATTGATGACCTGCCTACCTGTTGCTAGCGCAACTGGATTTTCTGCCAATTCCGCTTTTATTTTACCTTCTTCCAGCCTCCACTGAGAGTCCACTGCTGGAAAAAGATACGCCTTTTGATATTCATGGTATGTCTTAGGTGAGCTTGCTGGTATTCCAAAAATATGAAACATTTCTAGAACTTTCTTTAATGAAACACTGCTTAGTAGAATCGTAGAGGCCATTAAAACATTGCCAATGGATATATTTCCAAACACTGGTTGTGCACTCCATACTAGTGAATTGTGACCACTGAGGCAAGTTAAATGCACAGTTAGCAAGCTTCCATCTACTTTTTTTTCAATGTGACTAACTGGTGCTTGACAAGGTGGCAATTGTGAGTGCTGGCAACGAACAAGAGAAAGTAATATATCCAAGGAGTCTTCAAACACTATAAATTTTTTCTGTTTTACAAAGTCTCTTTGCACAACAATTGCACTGGGCTCCTGAAATAGCCTACTCGGACAAACACCAAGAAATCTACCTGCTTGCTCCTGTACTGTTGGTCTAACCACATTCGATATGAAAGATTTGTTAATGGTTTTTTTAGTTGATTTTTTATGGTACAAATGGTCCATCTCAGCAGCCCAACCCTTTACTTCTTGAGATTCATTTTTAGTTTCAGTTTTTAAAACCTTTGTCTCTACTTGTGGATCAGTCTGTGTAGCAACATCTACTTGCATTGGCCAGTTGTATGTGTTGACTGAAGCGTCTCTTCGGAAAACCCTATCATCAGTTTGCGTATGCACGGTGACGAGTTTTGAAACTATACGTACAACAGCGGCAGAGGTAGATGGTACTTCATCTTCTACTCTCAGTCTCTTAGCTGGCGGTAATGATATCTGACTGCAAACAACAGCAGGTGGCAGTATTATTGGAAAAATTGTTGGGACGGCATTTGGTTTTAAGGTGGTTTTCGAACCCCTAGCCATATAGCTATCCCTTGTAAAGTGACACGAGCACATTCGGTAATTTGCTGTTTTCTTTCCTTTTAGAATTTTATCTGCAAGGACATCAATATCCCCCAAGTCCTGACCAGTCTGTAACAGCCAGTTCTTTATCAGATTTATATTATTTGGAAAAGGGTGAAGGACGACATCTGGGTATTGGATCTTTTGTCCACTTTTGTGGCGACAACCCTTCACTATGCAATTTGGCATTTTAACAGCACCTAAAATATGAAAGTAAACATTTTAAAATGTTTCAGTTTATGGTACAGGTATAGGACCCATTATCCAGAATGCTCAGGACCAAGGGTATTCTGGATAAGGGGTCTTTCCGTAATTTGGATCTCAATACCTTAAGTCTACTAAAAAATCAATAAAACATTAATTAAACCCAATAGGATTGTTTTGCATCCAATAAGGATTATTTATATCTTAGTTGGGATCAATTACAAGGTACTGTTTTATTTTCACATAGAAAAAGGAAATCAGTTTTAAAATTCTGAATTATTTGATTAAAATGGAGTCTATGGGAGACGGGCTTTCCGTAATTCGGAGCTTTCTGGATAACGGGTTTCCGGATAAGGGGTCCGATACCTGTATTTTAATTAACCCATGGCTAGTTCAAATGAGCCAGTCGTTTTCAAGTGTAAAATAAACAATTATATTTGGTAATGGTTTACTAATAATGACTTTACTAACAGTACTAGCTTTATAAAAGCCAACTGGAAGACATTTTGGTAACATGGTTCAGAAATAACTTCCTATTTACATTCAGTGGAGTCACCAGAAATATGACATTACTTGAAAACAAGGGAAAGCCATGTTTTACGGTAATAATTGACTTAAGTAATGGGGTGGCCGACAGGTTTGTAAATACACTAAATGATACCTTTTTATTTCAGGTAGTTCAGGAACCTACTAGAAAAGATACTCTTTTAGATATGCTAATAATTAATAATACCGAATTTATCTCTAGCATTTGCGTGGGTGAGCATTTAGGGAACAGTGATCATAACATGAAAATCCTTTAGGATTATATTGCAGAGACAATTGTGTAAGAGAGTAACGAAAACACTCATTTTCCTTTTAAGCGCGCAAACGTTGGCAGTATTCCTACAATATATTAAATGGGAACAACTCTTCAAGAGGTTAAACACAGAATGAAAATGGAAGGTGTTTAAAAATGCTGCTTAACAAATATAATGTTTAGGTTAGTATATTCCCCTAGCAAGCAAGGAAAGGATAGAAGCATTAGCGTTGAGGTTTTTAAGGAAAAACAAACATTTAAGGCAGTGGTTCTCAACCTTCCTAATGCCACAACCCTTTAAAACAGTTCCTCATGTTGCGGTGACCCCCCAACCATAAAATTATTTTCGTTGCTACTTCATAACTTACCTCCAAAACTGCTGCTTTTAACAGAGTAGCAGCTTTCTACACAGTAGCTGCTCTCTACACGTGTGACTGGTCCGCATAAATACATTATGGTGCCAACACTGTCACATACACTTGTATTTGTACGGGGTGTATGTGATGGGGTTGGCGCGATGATGTCATCACCCAGGGTATATGGGCGGACCCGCCTGGACACGGATAGAGGAGCGGTGTCTCAGTTCCTAAGACCATGAGAAATAAGTGTTTTCTGATGGTCTTAGGCGACCCCTGTGAAAGGGTCGTTCGACCTCCAAAGGGGTCCTGACCCACAGGTTGAGGACCCCTGATTTAGGGCATTCGAGTTAGCAGGGACATCTATGACGTTATAGATTAAGAAAGCCAATAAAGCAATCAGACATGCTAAAACAGGGAATGAAAAGGGCATTGTAGCGAGTGGTAAAATAAATTCAAAATTGTTTTTAAATATGTAAATAGTAAAAAAAATTAAGCAGGAAGGGATGGAACCCTTAGTAATAGAGGAAGGTAGGAGGAACTGGTAGATGAGCACAAAGAAAAGCAGAAATTTTGAACATTTCTGAGTAATCAGTTAATAAAGGCTTTCCTTTTTAATAGATACGATTATAATAATATAACTATTGACGGACGGTGACTCAGGAGGAAACAAGAGAGATTAATGTTAAAGTAAACAAAGGTCCAGGACTGGATACTATTTGTCCCTGGGAACTAAATAAGCTTAGCTCTGTGATTGTCAAACCTCTACTTTATTTACCAGGACTCATTGAGGTCTGGCATAGCCCCAAGAGACTGGTGAATTGCTAATGTAGTTCCGTTATATAAAAAAGGATCTCAGCCTGAAAGCAATAGGCCTGTTGAGCTAAGGCCACACAGTGCAGATCCTCAGCCTGCGGATGAGCACAGGATAAGAATCTGACATCAGTGGTAGGAAAGCAAGTGTAGTAATAAGGGATAGGATAGTTGAGTACATTGCAAATCACAATACTATTGGTTTATGCCAGCATGATTTTTTTATGTAACAGATCTTGCCAGACAAATTAAATTTCCTTCTAAGGGCCGTGACAGACGGGAAGATTAGTCGCCCGCGACAAATCTCCCTTGTCACGGGCGACTAATCTCCCCGTCCAACACGGCCCTTAGATGTTGTAAATAGAGATATAGACACTGCTGTGGCAGTTGACTTCATTTACACAGAAGGGTACTGTTTAAATGAATGATAACTGGCTTGGAAATTAATATTTGTAACTGGATAGAAAACTGTCTGAAGGAGAGATTACAAAGAGTGGTGGTAAATGGATTACTTTCTATTTGCACCAGTGTTGTTAGTGACCCTTTGCTTTTTAATTTGTTTATTCTTTAGGTTGGAATTGTAAGTACTCTCTTATTTTTTATGATTAATTGTACCAAATTCAAGATGTTGCCGGTTTGCAGTGCAATTTGACTAAATTAAAAACTGGGTAGCAATGAAGTTCAATGTGTCTAAATGCAAGGTTATGCACTTTGGTAGAAAGAACATAAATGTAAATTATGCACTAAATGGTAGTGTGTTGGGGGCTTATCAAAGAGGGATTTGGGGATTTTTATGAATAAACTAACTCTAGCCAGAGACACTAAAGAATAAAAGGGATGAGAACATAATTCTTCCTCTTTATAGGTCCCTGGTAAGGCCTCACCGTGAGTATGGGGGGCAGTTTTGGGCTCCAGTCCTTAAGAAGGATATTAATGAGCTGGAGAGAGTGCAGAGACTGCAACTAAACTGGTAAAGGGAATGGAAGGGTTAAACTATGAGGTTACACCGTCAGGGTTGGGGTTGTATTCACTTGAAAAAAAGGTGCTTGCGAGGGGACATGATTACTCTGTACAAGTACATTAGAGGACACCCCTTTAGACTAAAGGAACTGAATTCACATTTGAAACAGGTAGCTGAATGCCCTGCCAAGTGATGCTGTAATGGCAGATTCTGTTATTGCCTATAAGAGGGGCCTGGATGAGTTCTTGAACAAGCAGAGTATCCAAGGCTATTGTGATACTAATATCTACATATAGGCATTGGTATACGTAGTTATATATTTGAGTGTATAGATAGGTTGGTATAAGTGTGTGGATATATTGAAGTTAAACTTGATGGCCCGGTCTTTTTTTCAACTCAAATAAAACTATATAATTGCAGCCTTCTGTTGTGATCATTTTTATCCTTGTGATAATTTCCACTGGATTTAATTGGAAGCAATCTGCAACAGCTTCAGGCCTTTTAATGGAATTAAATTGCCATTAAAAAAATACTCATACAATACTTACTTTAGTAGATTTTAGTGCAGTAGAATTTCTTTTTAGATTGAGTATTTCAGAGAATTTTTTCCACAAAGGCATCCATGCTGTAATCAAACAACGTTAGACAATTTTAGTATCTATTTCAAACAAAAAAATAAAACATGCAGCACTGCTTTTAAAAACACAGGCAGATTTCGTTCAGTTTTTACATTTTATTTTGAAAAGGAAGAGTAAAAGGGGGGACATAAAAATACTACATACTTTCATTGTTACTGTTATTATTACAGTTCCTGCGGTACAAAGTATTATATCCCCAACACCATCCTTTATATTTCCCCCATGCCTTTTACCCAACTAATCGAAGCTTAAACCTTTCTACAAAACATAAAACTACTAAATCTACTGAACACACACACGTTACTTTGAGCTCACAAAACACCTGATATTTTTTTCATTCTGAATCCTACAACACAATCCATTAAGGCACACATCTGGCTAAAAAGTGCTTACATTTGCTTCAATGGAAAATGTCACGAAGGGAAGGCTATTTTTTATTAGCTCAAAAATGCCCTGTTGACAATTGTGAAGCCAAAACCAGCTCACACTTACACTTCCTGGCATTTCCATTCAAGCAAATGGGTGAGAGAAAAGCATCCTTGGTGTAACATTATCCCTGCAGCAGAGCCTCAAGCAATGTAAGAGAGTTAGTTGTGCCACCCACCCTTTAGCCCTAAGGGTCGGACTGGGCCAGTGGGACCCCGGAACAAATCCCGCTAAAGGCCTGTTTCATGCTCAGGATATTCTTTGCTGTGATGGTAAGGACCTCCTCAGCCGGGGTGGTCCTTTGGTGACAGCCCTCAGTGTGCCCCAATACTGGCCTTAGTGAAACTCAAACAAGATAGAGTAGAACCAGTATGTGTCAGCCTGAGGCTAACTTAAAAATTAGAGGTCAAAAGTTAACTCCAGTTAGAGAACTCATTATTAGTTTCTGCAAAAATAATTACATTATCTATATAGATGTCATCACTCAGTATGGTAGTGTATAATCTAGAGTTGTGGCTAGAATTGTGTGGGTACAGTAAGAAAGGGTTTATATGTATGCAGTCATGGGCAAGAATGCTTAAGAATAAAATTTTATGAATGAATGAGTGGAATGAGAATGTGGAAGATAAGTAAAGTGTGTGTAGGATAGGGATTGTGAGCCTGAAGGGAAAGTGTGGGATGGGGAATCCAATGAGCTTACTTTGATAGTGTTTGTGTGTGCATCTATTGTATGCTCAAATGTAAGAGTAAGCATGAAAAACATGTACGTTTTCAAAGACCTCCCTTATGTAGTTATGTACAGTATATATGAAAACAAAATGACATTCTTTAAAAATATATTTTATAGCCGAGTCTAGAGGTAATACTTCCCTTAATAGAGCTACATACTGACTAAGTAATACTTACAGGCAAAGCCCTGTTCTGACTAATAAAACTAAAAGGCCTTGGAGCCCTTACAGTACAACCCCAACCCTTTGTGTTATTGCCCTTATGGGCTGCCCTGGTTCCGCAGAATTTGGGTGGCTGTATATTTACGGGAACCCGTACATATGAGATATTATTCTCTTCAGAAGTATTTGGTCTTAAAGTATAAGGAAACTTAAAATAACTGGTGGGTGCTAAAATGTTAGACAGACAGAAGAAAGAAGAGGATCACTCCCTCGCGGCTACCCTGGGCTGGTGAAAATGTCTAAATATGATGATGTATGGGCAAACTGGGTTTCTAACATCTCTACTAATCTCACCTAATTAACTTAGCTCCAAATGGGCCGAGTCTCCACATGGAATGAGAATCAGTGCAACGAGTAGCCCCGCAGTAAACTATGTAAATAGAGGTTGCCTTGAGACCTAACCCCCTTTCGAACCCAGATCTTTGTTGCATATTTGGCGAGGGGACGGAATTGGGGATTGTTTTTAATGCCATGAAATGCATATGTGACCCTACTGTACATGTCCCTCTGCTGTGAAATGATCATTTGAACTTTGTAACCCTACCTCATAACTCATTCCACTATGTGTTGTTATTTTATTTGGCTGTTTTTTTTTAACTTTTTATTTTCATTTACTGCTTTGTATTTATAAAAAATAAATCAATAAGAAGTGTGTTTAAAAAAAAAAAAAAAAAAGAACAAATAATGGCAAATGGGGCACTTTGGATGTTTTGAGCTCCACTTTTTCACAGCCCAAAATACTGCTCCCGCTGGCTTGCACAGCTGTTGCAGGAATTAAGTGCTTCTAGGTAACCATCACCTGAAAAGGGCAATTATCATGCACCAAATAGAGAATGCTACGGCACACTGCTTAGAACCCTGGTATAAGTAAAAGGGGTGTAAAGGTAAAAAGCCATACTGCATGTACTGCTTGTAAACCTAAACCTGCAATTATACTTCTTTTTAGGTTTAGAAGCAATACATGCAATATTGTTTTTGCCTTTATATCCCCTTTAAAGAATGTAACACAACTACTTTTTTAGTAAAAAAACAAACTTTCAGCCATTTCTCTGTGCCTGTACAAGCAGCACCACCAATGCCAACAAAATTAAGTTTAGAAAGCAAACATCAGCCATGTCTTAAGATTATCACATCTTTGTGCCACAAGCCATGTGATTCCCATAATCAGGATGTGATACAAATCAGGATTTTTGAGATGCACTTTGTGTAGCACTACCTTTAAAGGCATGAAAATAAAATACTTAAGAAAGGTGGTTCAAATAACTTAGTATGACCCATTCCTGGCAACCTGCAATTAGTTTTCATAATTTATTTTTTACAGTTTTTTTTTATTATTTGCCTTTCTTTTCTACATTTTTTTCCACATTTCAAATGGGGGTCACTGACCCCGGCAGAAACCATTGCTCTACGAGGCGAAGATGAAATTGTTATTGTAAAGTTCCCCATACACGGGCTGATTCTAGCTACCGATATTGGTCCCTTAGAGCGATTCGGCAGCTAATTGGCCCGTGTATGGGCACTACAGACGGGCCTTCCCAACCCATATCTGGCCTGAAATCATCCGGATATCGATTGGGCAGGTTAAAAAATCTAGTCGGATCGGGGACCGCATCGGCTCATTGATGCGGCCCCCGAACCGACTTTGCCTATACCCGTCGTTATAATCTGATCGTTTTGGCCCCAGGGCCAAACGATCTAATCAGCCTGGATTCTCCCGATATCGCCCACCCGTAGGTGGGGATATTGGGAGAAGATCTGCTCGCTTGGCAGATCTGAAGGTGTATGGGGACCTTTACTTTTTATTCCTTATCTTTCTTTCAGCCATTTATTCAACCCACTGCCTGGTTGCTAAGGTAAACAGGACCTTAGCAACCAGACAGCTGCTGAAATTCCAAACTGGAAAGCTGCTGAATGAAAAGCTAATTAACTGAAAAAACACAAAAAAATTTAAAATGAAAACCAACTGCAACATACAAAGGTCAACGTGCAAAGTTGCAGAGGTTTCACAATCAAAAACATTGTAATGCTGCTTAGGATATGGATTAAGATTAGCATTTGCTTAAAACAACCATGGTATTTTGGGATTTTTGTTGAATACTGACCAGGAACAAATGAACAAAAAATGCTTGACCTATAACCCCCAATGCCGCCATTTTGAGTCAAAGTATTGTTTAGAATATGCTATTATTGGATAACATTTGCAACAAGTAAAGTAAGTTTTGCTCCAAAAGTATTTGCAAATAATTTGCAATGGAATTTTTATTTGATTGTTTTGTTGTAGTCATCATGGCACATATTCAGTGTTGGTGTGCGCTGTTGTGTACAACATAATAAAACAATTACAAAACAAATCTAAATACAACTTTTTTTAAAAAAATGAAACTGTCAAACAACAATGGAACATTTTTTTCCAGTCTGGTTTCCATCTTGAAAAAACATTCTGAAGTCAGAATTTAACTCCCTTTATGTTCCAGTTCACCAAGCAAGATTTTCACAATTTGTGACGACATATCTAAAAAGTGACTTTCCGCAGCGTCTTCCTGTATGGTATCGAGAACCAGATCTCTTCTTTCCTCGGGGAAAACAATTTTGTGGGGGTTTTCTGCGTCCAATGGTGATTTCAATGGCCCCACTGAGGGCTGACCTCTGTCCAGATCCCGATTATAAGACAAAGCAGCCAGAGCAGTGCGCACATGTAAATCATCAGTAACGGATGATAAATGTCCTGACTGGTATTTCTCAATTTTGCTGTAAAATGCCTCCAAATATCTGGTGTGGCAGAATTTTTCTGCCTTGGCAATGTCATCCAGGAGAATGGGATCACTGATTATTTCGACCAGGGCTTCGTGAGCTGGATGGTTAAAAGGAATCCAGTTTGTTTCCTGTTGCTCCGTCTCTGAAATCCTTGCATGCTGACATTTTTTGTAAAATTTTAGCGACGGAAAACTATGTACGTTTGCAATATGAAAGAGAGCCGACTTCCATCTCTCCATGAAAACATCGACGTTTTGATTGCAGGTTTGGGAAGACCACCAGAGATGGTTTGTGATGGCAGGAATCCAATCGGCTATGATACTGCAATTCTTTTTCTTGCTAGCCTCCTCTAGTTTTCGACCAAGACATTTGCAAAGCTGCCAAATATCCAGCTGGTGTTCGATATGTGGATATTTTATCTCCATAAGTTTCCTGATTCCAACATGCTGATTGGTGGCAATTATTCTGATATCCAGTTTCTCATTAATTAGTTGATCAAGGCAGTCTTGGAATGTTTGTTTTTCAGTTTCCCATAATGTGTCTTCTGGACCAAAGTGTTTAATTTTGAAAGAGACAATTTTTTCAGAAATCACATCCATCATGGAATACATACAGTACTTACTGGAATGCCCAAGATTGATGACCTGCCTACCTGCTGCCAGTGCAACTGATTTTCCTGCAAATGTCTTTTTTATTCTGCCCTCTTCAAGCCTCCACTGAGAGTCCACTGCTGGAAAAACATAAGCCTTTTGATATTCGTGATATGTCTTGGACGAGATTGCTGGTATTCCAAAAACATTTAAGGTTTGTAGAGCTTTGTCTAATGCAGAACCACTTTGAAAAATTGCAGAGGCCATTAAAACATTGCCGATGGATACATTTCCAAACACTGGTTGGGCATTCCATACTAGTGATTTGTGACCCTTTAAGCAAGTTAAATGCACAGTTAGCAAGCTTCCATCTACTTTTTTTTCAATGTGACTAACTGGTGCTTCACAAGGTGGCGACTGTGAATGTTGGCAACGAACCAGAGTAAGCAGACTGTTCAATGAGTCTTCAAACACAAGATATTTTTTCTGTTTTACCAAGTGTCCTTGTTCTGTGTTTGTATTTAAACTACCTGACTCCTGAAATGGCCTACCTGGACAAAGACCAAATGATGCACCCCTTGGGTCAAGAGCATCGCCTGCTTCCTCCTGTTTTGTTGGCTCTTTGGTGGTTTGTTTAACTGATGTTTTCATGCTTGTTTTTATCGGTGCATCATATACTGGATACAAATAGTCTTTATCAGCATGCCAAATCTTTACCTCTTGAGATCTGCTGCTAGTTTCAGTTTTCATATCGTCGGTCTCTGCTGGAGCATCGGTCTGCGTAGCAACGCTGACAGTCACTGGGCAGTTGTATCTATTGACCCAGGGGTCATTTTTGAGAATTCTGTCATCAGTTTGTGTTTGTACTGTGACAAGTTTAGAAACTATACGTACAATAGTGGCAGAGGTAGATGGTGCTTCATCTTCTACTCTCATTCTCTTAGCTGTTGGCAATGATATCAGACTAGGAACAGAAGCAGCCGGTGGTAATGTATCAAAAATTGTTGGAACAGCATTTGGTTTTAAGGTGATTTTGGAGCCCTTAGCCATATAGCTATCTCTTGTAAAGTGACGTGAGCACATACGGAAGCTGGCGGTTTTATTTCCTTTCAGAATTTTCTCTGCAAAGGCATCAATATCCCCAAAGTCCTGACCAGTTTGTAACATCCAGTTCTTTATCATATGTATATTATTTGGAAAAGAATGAAGAACAACATCTGGATACAGGATCTTCTGTCCACTTTTGTGGCGACAACCTTTCACTATGCAACTGGGCATTTTCACAGCACCTAAAATAAGAAGAAAAAAAAGCAATTATTAAAAATTATGTTTATGATTATTAACAAGTGAGTTATTATTTGCATGCATTTAGAAATCACCAATATATTCAGCAAATATGCCAGCACCTTGTACTCCATAGGTTCACTGGAGATGCCAGAATGCCCAGTCCCTTGGAGTACAGAAAGCTGAAGAGTCGTTTATCTCTTGTATTGGTTAACAAATGTATTTTTGTATATAATCTGTATATTTAATGTATACACCCAGCTACTGTACAGTACTGCAAAGCATGTTGCTGACTTATAAATACATAAGGAGAGAAACCAATAGGGCATTAGCATCTCCCAGCTGGACCGGGGGGATTATGCAAGTTTAAGAGTGGCCAACGATGTATTTCTATAGGCTAGAAACATGTTGGTGTATCCTTCTGGACAATGACCATCTTAGGGACTGTATACAATAATAAGCTCAATGGAGAACACAGCTCAGCTTCACGATCCAGTAATTTGGAAAACTACCAAAAAAAGCCTTGGTCCCTATAAGGCAACTTGGCTTTTTTGTAACCAAAAGTTCCCAGTTGTTATCCCATTTAGGGGAACAGGAAGATCCAGGGGCGCTGCTGCCATAAGGCAAGTTGAGAAACTTGCCTCAGACAACAGTGCCACCAAAATTACCAGGGGTGGCAAAAATCCACTCCAGGTAAGTTTAAAAGCGAAATTTCTGAGGTGGTGCAGCATTAAAGGAGTCGTGTTAGGGCAACTCCGGTGTGAGAATCGCCCCGGGCAGATTTTCTCATACATGTATAAGTCTAAAACTCAAATGAAATGTAATGGTGGTAAAAGTGGTCCAGTACAATACTTACTCAATAGATATCAGTGAAGGGCAATCTTCTTGTTTATATTCATCAGATGATTTGTTTCACAAAACAGTTAATACTGTAATCAAGCAACATTAGGCTTTTCTCTGCCTGCGTATAAACAGGCTGAGAAAAGGCTGGTCCACGGAAATGAGAAATGATTCATTTTTGCACTGTGATCCAATCCATGTGCGGGCTGATGGGACGTCGTTGTGCACTGAGATCATGAAGCATATTGGCCTTTTCTCTGCCTGTGTAGCAACGCAGGTGGAAAAAAAGTCTAGTGGGCCATTGGCCTAAAATTGTAAAGTTACATTTATTAAAAAAAAAAAAAAAACAGTATATCAATATCAATACACCTGGTTCTTCTGCAGTCTGAATGCAACAACTTCATACTTCAGAGCTGAATTGTGACCCAGGCATCACACAAGGGCTAGTAGTAGGATCGTTTCTTAATAGAGGAAAATGAACTCCCAGGCTTGTCTTAAGACCAGTCTCAATTTTGAAACAACAACCCAAGTTGGAGTAAGAAATACTTGAGCTTAAGTTGGTATTTCTAAAGCTAGATGAGACCCTATGAACCAGCAACAGTTTAATGAATATGTGGGTAACGGAGTATTTTATGAAATATTGGGCATTATTTTTCCAGGGTGTGTGTATGAGATGTCACTGTGTGTGCAAAAGTGCAAGGTATAATTGTGTAATTGTGCAAGAATGTATCAGCATTAATGTAAATGTTTTTGTGCAAGTATACACTTCGATTTATTTGGCGATCGATTGGGATCATAAGGCTAATGCCACACGATGCGTATGGCGTATATCAGAATACCTGAGAATACCTATGCCTGCACCCGAATGAATGGAATACACTCGGGTGCAGGCACACGTAGGCGAAATCCGCAAAAAAGCGCAAGACTGCATTTTCTCGCGTTTTTATGCGGATATCGGCTACATGTGCCCACACGCCAGTGTATTCCGTTCATTCGGGTGCAGGCACAGGTAGGAGGAAATGGGGCGTATGGCGCATATTTTCAGCAAGCATTTTTTGGCTTGCGCATGTTATGGCAATAGCCTAATGCTGGTCTATGCAGACATGTAGGTAGAGAATTGCATCAACACAGTGACTGGATTTTCTTACCAGCCACATCAATTGGGCAGGCTGTTGGGAAATCCCCACACACACAGGTTTGGCTAACAATCTGGAGGAGACAATATCAGCCCACGAATGGCCAATTTACTTGCTCTATTTACTGTGCAGATAGATAATAAGATAGATAGATAGACAGACAGACAAATAATAAGATATGTAATACACATATTTGCTAATATATTTGACCCTTGATGCCAGAAAATGTTTTAAATTCCAAAAGAGAGCTGCCGAACAAAACAACAAATTTAAAAATCACACAAAAAAAGTTGTTAAAAAAAAAAAATATCACTGGCGTATATCAAGTGTGTCAAACAGAAGTAGTCATACAGAATGCATGACAAACATGGTATAAACATGGTTTTCTTTTAGTGCAAAATGTGAAAGAGAAATTAGAGCATGTTTATCAAAAGGCCATAGCATTCATATTGCTGTTCAACTCCTGCGGCCCCAAAGAAAGCCCTCTACCCACATTGTAATTCCCCTACTGTCCTCATCATATCCCACCAAGGTTACTACCCACCTCTCCCCCTTCAATCAATTAAGCTCTGCGAGAGAAAATAAAACAAACACTGTATAGTGAATAGGAGTCCCTATTAATTTTTTAGGGCTCTGGCACACGGGGAGATTAGTCGCCCGCGACAAATCTCCCTGTTCGCGGGCGACTAATCTCCCCGAAATGCCATCCCACCGGCGAAAATGTAAATCGCCAGTGGGATGGCATATGCCTTGAGAGGAAACTTCCACGATATCACTGAAATCGCGCGCCGCGTATGCCATCCCACCGGCGATTTACATTTTCGCCGGTAGGATGGCATTTCGGGGAGATTAGTCGTCCGCGAACAGGGAGATTTGTCGTGGGCGACTGATCTCCCCGTGTGCCAGAGCCCTAAAAAATGAATCCCCTTCAATTGTCCCTAATACTTAAGGGCAAAGACAACATATGGGGGGGGAAGGGGTGGAGACAACATTTCAGGCACCCTCAGTTGTATACCATTATTAACTTTTCCCTGCAACATAAATATCAGGAAATGTAATATATTGTGTATGTGACCCTGGAAAAACATCTTACACAGGGGGACCACTAGCTGGGTGCAATGGTTAGTCCTGCTGCCTCGCAGTGCTGGGCTCAAGTCCAACCATGCCATTATATGCTTCTCGTAATTCGGAGATTTCCGGATAACAGATCCCATTCCTGGGTTCACCGTTACCAACCCTGGATGCTTCAACAAAGCAACATTCTATTCATTTACACATACTTTTCCAAAGGGGGACGCTCCCTTAAATGATTATGAAAGACGAGGCACCCGTATCTAGCCGTACATTTCTAGCCAGCAACATTTGCAGGGACAGAGTAGGGCTGGGCGATATACCGTTTAATACCGAATACCGGTGTTTTTTTTTTTTTTAAACTATATTCATTTTTCAGATACCGCAATACCGGGGTGTCAGGGTACTCACCCGTGCGGCCCGGTCTCGCGCGCCTCCTTGCGTGCACGTCCCGTTGTCCGCGGGACGTTGCGCATGCACGTGCGTCAAAGTGCGTGTACATGTCAAAGCGTGCACGTCCGCGACGCGCCGGTTCTGCGCATGTGTGGGGGGTATTTAAAGCTATCAAACGCCTCCTCCTGTGCTATGTTGTCTGCGGCCTTGCCTGGGAAACTAAGCCTGCCTGATTTACCTTACGACGTTCTGTTGCCGATCCTTCGCTTGCCTGACTCTGATTTTCAATACTGCAGTAATTATTCTCTAATTTATTAGGAAATGGGGTTAACACCTAATCATGCATGGAAAAAAAAAAATACCGTCAAATACCGCGACACCGATATCATTTTGAAAAATACAGTGATATCAATTTTTGGTCATACCGCCCAGCTCTAGGACAGAGTGAAAACCAGGCACATCCCTGGAAGTGCTAAACAGTTTAACCCTTTCCCTGCCAATGATGTAACGCATATTCCTGGGTTCAAGGTTACATTATAGGAAAAGTGCATTGCCTGCCAACAAGCTTTTCCCAAAACACCCAGACTTGCCCCAGTCGCTGGCAGGGTAAGGGTTAAAAGCTGTGCCCACCCTATGTCAGCTTAAAACTCTCTTTGGGCATCACTTTTCGGCCATGCAGTGCTCACTCACCTTGGAGCCTGGACCATAAACGTGGTTTGATCTCTTACTTCAGTCCGGCAGCAGCGCTTTCCCACACTTCAGCCTCTCCCAGACTCCTGACAAATGAGATCAAACACTGGCCGTAAGAAACATGAAGTCTCTGAATGGAATGACCGACTGAATAACACTCCCTAATAGGAAGTGTAACAAGATGGCTTCCAGAGAGTTATAAGCAGGTCTAAAAAATGAGAGTAGCAATATGAACGCTGTGTAAAGGGGCATGAGAGCACCAAAATGGCTGCGGAGTACAAACATGGCTACCAGAGCTAAACCTTTTACCATCGTTTACCTCCCAGTATTATAAGCCCCATACCCTTGGATGCATTATGTCCGAGAAGCAATATAGTTTTAATTGTGTTTTACCTCAAAAAAATGCTGCACGGAGACTGCCTCACTGTCCGTGCAGCAATGAGGGATGGGCGTGTCCTTTCAGTCTCTCACAGGATTGGTCATAGTTGTGAGTGACAAGCCGAACTGTACAATAGCAGCCTAGCCTCATTCCTGTCACCTTCCTTCTGCTCTTAGCTCCCAGCCCAGCAAGCTGTGTCAAATTGTTGCTCCTCATGGTGTATAGTGGAGCTGCAGTGCAGTGCTATTGTATTCTCATTCCCATTGCTTTTATATCCACTTCTGCTGTGTATAACAGCCTCCTGTGGGACATTCCCTCTCCCCTAAAATAGCAATAGCTGTTCCTAGGGCAATGGCAGAGCTCTCAGCTTCTAATTGTAGTAGTGATTGGAGAATACAGAGCTGTTGACCCCTCCAATGTTGTTGGGAGTTAGCCTATTTTCACCGCCAGCTCCAAATTTTCTTTTTATTACACTTTTAATTCCCCTGGTTTTACAAACTGACCATTTTTCCAGAAAGCATGTGCAATAAGCATTCAATGGCGTGATAATTGCTGTGTGCGGCAATATGTGGCACATTTTTTCAATCAAGAATCAATTGAAGTCATAGTCCCCACACTGTGTGTGCACCCCTTGCTCCATGTTTCTCCGTTGATGTCACCCTCGACGGCATTGAGTGACATGGGCACATCGGATTTTACACGCAGATAGTGGAAAATCGGGGAAATTCTTTATAGCAGGGGTCTCCGACCTTTATTACCCATGAGCCACATTGAATTGTAAAAAGAGTTAGGGAGCAACACAAATGAAAAAAGTTCCTAGGGGTGCCAAATGAGGGCTTTGATTGGATATTTGGTAGCCCTATGTGGCAACCAAAACTTGCCCCATAGCCAGGAATTCAAAAATAAGCACCTGCTTTGAGGCCACTGGGAGTAATATCAAAGGGTGTGGTGATACAACATGTTCGAGTCGCTGGTTGAAAATCTCTGCTTTATAGTGACGCAAGGCCGGGGGAGGGAGACCAAAATCAGATAACTTCTTGGAAAATAGGGAGAGCTAATAGGTTTGCAATAGCGCACACTGGAATCATATTGTGCAATTTCCTGTGGGTGACAAAGCCATTGCACTAAAGTTGACCATACACAAATAGGTCCACTGTTTTGGCGAGGTCACTGAATGAGCAGATCTATTCCCACATTGGCCACCTGTGTGCAGGGCCATATTGGGCTGATTCAATTGTTGGACCAGGGCCAATGGTCACATCCAAAGACGGGTCTCTGTCAGGGGCACCAATTTGTTCCTTGTCCACGGGGATATTCAAGCCAGCCTAATAGGTATCTGGTTGATGTTCTGATGTATGTGGCCCATATATTGAGCTTGTATATAGGAAGAATAATGATTTGTGGTCCTCCTTCTGTCAGTTAATCACAATTACCTTTAACTGTAAAGGAAAAGGAAAGGCATTTTGGCATTTTTTTGCCAACAGATTGTCACAATAGTGCAAGAACACTATATTTATTCTGCAGAAAGCTTTACTATACCTGAGTAAACAGCCTAAGGAACTCTCTCTGTTAGTTTAAGATAACAGCTGCAGTTTTAGCTTGGTCTCCATAGCTTCAGTGCTGCATCTCTAGCTGCTGGTAGTCACACAGCACAGTTGGGAGAGGGAGAGATGGGAGGAGGAGGAGAAGGGAAGAGGAGAGAGGAGCAAACTGAGCAGACTCGTGCTGTGCCCTGAAGGATTTTTTCTGAGAGTCTGACAAAGAAGAACATGTGAACCCAAAAGAAAAAAATAAATCCTTTGATAGAGGACTCAGCTTTTCAGTGCAGCATTTCTGTGTGAGTGTTTATGGCTTTATTTAAATAGACCTTTCTGATAAAGCTTACTTTACCTTTCCTTCAGTGTAACGGAGAGGTTGAATCTGCTTTATAATGAATGTTTGTGTGAGCCTTTATATAGCTGTGCTCAGCACTGCTGTTCTCCTCTTTTTTATTCGCTATGCAATGTATATATAATTATTCCTAATTAAATGCTTTAAAAGACCCAGAGTGCAGAGTCCAAAGGAGGTTGCAGAGAGAGCTATTGCGATCTTTGCACTAGTAAAGTAGAATTTGTGATTAAAAAAACAAAAATTCAGCTCTTAAGGTCCCCATACATGGGACGATTATAGTTGCCGATATCGGTCCATTGGAGCAACACGGCAGCTTATCGGCCCACGTTGGGACAGAAGCGAGGGGCCTGGCCAGATATCGATCGGCCAGGTTAAAAAAATCCAGTCGGATCGGGGACCGCATCGGCTCGTTGATGCGGTCCCCGAACCGACTGCCCCATTACCGCGTGTAGAATTCGATCGTTTGGCCCCAGGGCCAAACGATCAAACTCGCCTACATGCCTCCCCGATATCGCTAACCTGTAGGTGGGGATAATGGGTGAATATCTGCTCGCTTGGCAACATCGCCAAGCGAGCGGATCTGCCCGTGATATGGCCAGCTTTAGGGTGAAGACACACAGAGCTACTAGTAGCAGCTATTTGTCACAGCTACAAAAATAGACAATGCTGATCATTTACTGATAATTGTCTCTACGTGTGTTTTAGTATTGTATTGTATTATAGTATTGTCTATGGCAGGGTAATTTCTGGCGTTTAGTAGCCATGACAAGTAGCTGCTACTAAGTAGCTCCATGTGTATTTACCCTTAAAGTTAATTTCTCACCTTGCCTCGTGGCAGGAGCAGCCCTGGGAAAAATGTAGGTTCTTTTGTAGCTATTGAAAGGAGATCAGGAGGTCTGCTAGTGAGGTCTGATGTGCCCAGTGTATTTGCCAAGGTGTTAAA
The DNA here is from genome assembly GCF_000004195.4 of Xenopus tropicalis. Classification (NCBI taxonomy): domain Eukaryota; kingdom Metazoa; phylum Chordata; class Amphibia; order Anura; family Pipidae; genus Xenopus; species Xenopus tropicalis. The sequence continues at coordinate 139,455,302 of NC_030680.2, forward strand.
GTTGGGCCACAGCTGTGGAGCAGTGCAGCTGCATTTTTTTAGGCTTTTTCAGAAAAAAAAACTTTGCCTTCAAATGACTTTCGTAACCCAGTTCATATCCACCTACAGAGATGATTCACATTTTTTATAAAATCTGTTTTATTAGACATACAGTATAAACAGAGACATATACTTTAATGTCAGTTCTTCTTTCGTTTTATTCCTTTTGCAGGATTAAATTCTACTTCCACAGGATAGTGATCGCTCACTGCGACAGCCTGAAAATGTAATACAGTGTATTAAATACAGGTGGTTTTGCATGGAGACTACCAAACCCTTTTGAGAGGGATAGACCCAGAGGTGGAACAAATTGGCGTTGGGCCCTCCTGCAAAGAATCTTGTGATGGGCCTAGGACTTGAGCAGGCAATGGGTGCACAATTTCCTCCATCGATAAAATGGCTATAGAGGTAGCTGACCCCACGGTTATATATATGAGATGTTCATATTTAATGTACTTATATAGTACTAAGTACTATGTTTCTGGTTACTCCCATTGTTTAACAAACATTCCAAGCAGAAGTGTAGTAGTTCTTTGGGAGCCATAAGAATAAAGTGTATCTGATCTTGTTTTGTCCCATAGGACACAGGCTCTGATCCTGAGTGTATAACTAAAACCCCTGCCATAAAGCAAAATAGGTTTCTGTTTACCAGAAAGGAAATAGGATTAGTTTGTTGTGTACCAGGATATAAGTCCCTTGGTTCAAGCACAAAAAGTGCCTAGAACCTTAAAAGCAGTATATTAAAATACTCATTTCAAAAATTACACAGCTTAACACAGTATTTCACATTGTTAGCAGCAGCCAAGAAGCAATAACATTATCCCATATTCAGCATAGTCGGTTCTCTTTGTAAAAGGCTAATGTCAAACCTTGTGCAAATATAACTCAAACCCACACATTGGCATATTCAGATTCTATTAGCATTTTTTCCAGCAGAGAAAACACCAGGTGAGACATTAGCTTAAAGATAAAATCACAAGTCCTTTTCAATACATTTCTAGTTTTTTCTAGAAAATGCCAAATTGGCATACAGTGTTCTACAGAAAACTATACTGTAGCTACACAATTCATGTAATAAGGGTTTACTTTACTTACATTACTATTGTGTGAATGTGATAGGGACCTTAGATTGTAAGGTCCATTGGGGGGACTGATGGGAATAATGTATAATCTCAGTAAAGTGGGATATGTCTGCACTATATAAATAGGTAATCATATTAATACTAGCCAGAGCACTAACCAGTCCTAACGTAGGTAACCTGCAATTGCAGTCTCTAGATTTCTAAATCCCGGGCTGATAGTATAACCCCAGGCCCGGACTGGCAATCTGTGGGTTCTGGCAAATGCCAGAGGGGCTGCTGTAAGATGCCACAGTCAGTCACTATTTATTGGGCAGGTGGGGCTGTTTGGGCCTCTGTGTACTTGCAATGCCAGGGCCTATTTTAAACCCCAGTCTGCATCTGATAACCTTTATATAAAAAGCTGCTTATTCAATAAGGTTATACCAACCTCCTCATAGGACATTTTATATTCCTCTTGAAAGTTGAAGGGTTTGGCTGAGTTGGGAACCACGTGTTTGAGTATTGAGCTGTGAACAACAATTCTGAAAAAGTACAAAGATAAATGTCAAGTTTTATATCTAAGCACTGATATTTACAATAGTCATGTTGGAACCATCAGCAGAACATATGTAGCAATTCATGGGGACACATTTATGATTACTCAAGAATTTTTGTCTTAGCATTTTGGGTCTGAGCGTCTGTGAACACAGTTCCCAGCAGGGGGAGCGCTGGCACATACAATTCCTGGCGGGGGAAGCTGGAGGAGCGGGCTGGGTCAGCAGGGGGCTACAGGGCCCCACCTAGGCCAAGGCCCACTGGGTTTTTTCCCCTATGTCCTACTGGCCCAGTCCGACCCTAAGTGCCATTTTATTTTAGCTTTGCACACTGCATTCGGCAGCGTCAATGAATCTTTCAGCATGTTTCTCTGTGGGCTCAGAACAGCCAATCGTCAATTGTAATCTAGGGGTCCCTGCCCAAACGGCTTCCAGGCCCTTTCAATTCAAGTTAATGTAAGTGATCTGTAACATTTTGTTCCCCGCCCACAAAGCTACAAAATGCTGGAATGACAAAACTATTTAAAAAGTCCTGTGTACATTAGACCGATTCCTTTGTATTTCATAGGGGCACAGAAATACATGAACCAACTTGATTGCAATTTTCTGTATAAGGCCTGTGTGACATTTGTTATTCAGCAGCTTCCGTTTATCCACTGAAACAAAATTGCAGAATTTTTGTTTATACATGTCCCAACAGACACACTAACATACCGATCATAGGAGAAGTCTGTTGTGTTGATAGCTGTTGTGTCTGTATCATCGTCAATGAGCCAGTGTAAATCAGGATCTGTCCTCAACCGGATCGTCTTCATTTTTTTGTTTGAAACATAGGCTCCATCTGCATTGAAGTCTCCAAGTAATATTATATTCTTTGTGTGGAAAAATGACAAAATATGTTTTAGTTATCAAAATAGAAATACAGTATTGATTCATTTTACCCACATATGTTCACATGTACCTTTAATATGTACAATACAACAATTAATATATTGTACAGGTATGGGATCCCTTATCCGGAAACCCATTATCCAGAAAGCTCAGAATTACGCAAAGCCTGTCTCCCATAGACTCCATTTTAATCAAATAATTCAGATTTTTAAAACTGATTTCCTTTTTCTCTGTAGAAATAAAACAGTACTTTGTAATTGATCCCAACTAAGATATAAATAATCCTTATTGGATGCAAAACAATCCTAATGGGTTTAATTAATGTTTATTGATTTTTTAGTAGACTTAAGGTATGGAGATCCAAATTACGGAAAGACCCCTTATCCGGAATACCCTTGGTCCCGAACATTCTGGATAATGGGTCCTATACCTGTATTCGTATAAGTTGGCTTGTGAACCAAAAGTGTTAGAGAGCCCCACGCAACACAGAAACCCCTAATCGTAAGTGGATTTTCAATAAGGCCCAAACCTGCTTGGCACCTTAAAAAAAAACAAAACAAAAAAAACTCACTGTGGTCTGATTGGATCATTCTTCTTGTGCATTCTCCAATCAGAGCATAGCTTTCTTGACAGACAGTAAAATTGACCAATCAAGGCACAGATGCAGACAGGGCTCTGGAGATATTTCAAACTGAAGTCAGTGCAGACATAATAACTGAAAAGAAGAATCTGGAGGCTATAACTTTACTTGAGAACCTCAGTAACTCTGAACTTTTGCTGCAGATTTCATCCCACAGGTACTATACAGTTCTAAAGGCTGAATCACTAGCTGAAATTAAATTAATTTTTTGGGCCAATGTTGTGTATCAGTGCCAGTGTTATAGTGCCAGGGCCGGAATATATGCCATTAGTACCCACTGCTCCTCACTGTATATAATCTGCTGGGTTTGTATATAGACTGCGTCACTGTATATAATAGTGCCTGGTATGTCAGTTCCCACTGCTTCTCTCACTATAAAACTAACGTAAACACATCTAAAGGGTTGGTTCACTTTTAAGTTAACTTTTAGTATGTTATAGAGTGGCCTATTCCTCACAAATTTGCAATTGGCCTTTCTAATTATTTTTCTTATAGTTCTTGAATAATTTGCCTTTCTCTTCTGCATCTTTCCAGCCTTCAAATGGGGGTCACTGACCCCCGGCAGCCAAAAACCATCTCTCGTTTAAACCACTACCTGGTTGCTAGGGTAAATAAGACCCTAGCAACCAGATAGCTGCTGAAATATCAAATGGAGAGCTGCTGAGCAAAAAGCTAAATAACGGAAATACCATTCAAAATAAAAGAGAACCAATTGCAAATTGTCTCAGAATATCAATGTCTGCATCATTTTAAAAGTTAAGGCTGATGCCACACAAGGCGTAGGGCTGAAATTTTCGGCAAGCGGAAAACTGCTTGCCGAAAATTTCAGCCCTACGCCCGTGTGGCATCAGCCTAATTTAAAGGTGAACTACCTCTTTAAGTTAACTGATCACAAACACAAATGGATGGAGAACCCCTCACAGAAGTGCACGTATGAATACGTTTACATCTTAAGCATTTTAGGGTAAAAAAAAAACTCTCCCACCCACACTTTTGTGCAGTATCCCTGGAAGTCAGTGGGAACCGCAAGAGGTAGTTGGGAGGTTAATTTTTTTACGCCAGCAGCGAATCCACTAAGTCTCACATTAGCTTTAGGTCAGTCTGTTTATGGCCCATCCAGCTGCAAAACTGTTCTTCTCTTTGTATATCATTTGAAATCCTGGCAGGGGAGGAGGGACTAAAACATTGATGGTACAAACTTTTGTGCAGACAGTATACAGGAACTACAGTTGTGTAATCACAGGCTCATTGCACTTACTTTGCCTAAAGGTTTAAAATTGGTTGGTGGACACAACATTCCTTTTGCTAAAGATGCATGACCTGCGGGCAAACCACTTTGGGATGGAAGCAATGCATATAATTTATTACAGTGAGGTAGCAATGTGTTAGACACCAGTTAATTTGTCCCTGGCCTACAAGCTCTCCCACAAGCCCAAGCTGAAGATTCCTAAGAAACTGGTGACATGGTGGTGTGGTTCTTAGCAAGTTTTCTCCAAATTTGTGGAGTTTTTTTTCCAAAAAGGAGCCCCAGCCAAGATAAAAGGCTACTGCCACATGTGGTGGACTTTTAGCCAAAACTACCCCTACCCTCCCAAAAGCTTCTTATTGCAGGGCTGGCACAATGGCACAGGGGGCAGGAACATCAAGATGCTTTTAGGAGTGTAGGGGCAGATTCTTGGCATGTCTATTCCTGCACTTAAGGGCAAATGCCCATACCTGGTGCACTCTTACCTTCCAATTTGTGCCTGTATGTTACCCAACCACTTAGATTGTAAGCTCTACGGGGCAGGGACCTCCTTCCTACTGTGTCTCATACCACATGGCAATTATTCCCTGTGCATTTATATATATTTATTGTATTTATTATAACACTTGTCCTCCCTGTGTGTAATTCTGTATATTGTAAGATTGGAATAGGAAGTGCTGGAGTTCAGCTGAATCCTAAACCAAAACCAGTGTTTGCAAAAGAAGGATTGCTTGGTCCCTTGTGTCAAGGGTTTCCCACTGACAAAAAACAATCTAATATTTATTTTGGTTACGGGGGCCTCTAACACATGCAAATTCCATCATATTTCATACCTCGGTACCCCATTTCTCTTTAACATGCTCATAGACGTCATACAGCTCATCGATCTCCTGCACCGAGTCCTTTGGAGTCGTGTGTATCGGAATCAGAACGAAATCTTTCAGAGCTGAAGAAAAATGACATTTTGGTTGAACAGGGCCAGGATTAAAGATAGAGATGGATAGAGGTATATAGAAAAAAACAAGAAACTTTTCATTTATGCCCCTATCACATGTAGCAAAAATTGGCAAACCAACAAACAAGTGGCATGATATTTTCTGGTGGCTGAAATGGTGGCATTAGTTTTTTGGTTTATTTAATACAAGAAAGTGGTTAATCAATGCAGAGTGCAGGTTTATTATGCACCCCCACAGTGATTATAATTTCTAGCCTTAGACCCTGGACCAGCAGTCCTCCACTGAAAATGCAGGTTCATGTCTACTGAGTACTGCACCGCCATCTTGTCTCTTGGCAATGGATCCATTGCAGCTGCTCTGGGTGGTGCTTGTGCTCAGCAAAGTAGAACTTTGCTCATGCTTACCTCCTAGGGCATCACAATGGATCTCTAGAACAAGTGACAAATTTTCAGAATGGCACCAAAGTAGCACCCATCATGAACTATGACTGAATTTCAGTATCCTCCAACATAAAGTGCTGGATACTGGTAGGTATAGGGTTGCAACTTCCCAGCTACTTGAACTCTGGGCAGGGGGCTAGGTGGAGACATTATGGAGACAGCAAATCAATGTCATGAAACAGATTGTGTGATGTCAGTGGCGGGGATCATGGCATCAGGGGATGGGACGATAGCTTGGCAATTGGCCGGTCGACATGTCATTTAAGGAGGGTCCTGTCTGGATTTCCTCATTTGGGAAACTGGGCAGGCAGTTTTTGACTTGTTAAAATCAGGTCTAGGTCAAAACCAGTCAAGTGGCAGCCCTAGGTGAAGCATAGTGGGACTTTGTGCTCAAATTAGGATTGGACTGAGTGATTACTTGCACAACACTATTTGCTGTGTTATGTTTGTGGGTATACCCAGTTGGGATTTTAATCTCTATATAAGGACATACTATCTGATATTCCCTTCCTTGTATTCTAACGGTTCTGGAGTTTTTATGTATTATGTTTGGCACATATACCTCTCAGATTTGGTGAGTAGGCAGTCTCCCCAGACTGGAACATTGTACTTTCCCTTATTGAGTTTTTAGACACGGTGTGTGGTTGTGTATGCAGAAATAAGAGATCCACTTATCTACATATTCTACACCAGGAAATTTCTTTTCACTTTCCCACAAAGTTTTATCTCAATTCTATGTGACATTCCTGCAAGGTGAACTTATTGGGTCAAAGCTGCAATCAAAAAAAGTTAATGCTTGGATAAAGTGCCAATTGGACTCTCTTCTATTTGAAACAGGTGGCAACTCTAGGTAGTTAATTCACAACAGCCATAGTGCAGCAGGTTACAGCATATTGCTCAGTGGCATCATTAGATGCTATTGGGCCCCACAGCAAGTCCAATTTAGAGCCCCAATACATTGGTAAGTTGGCCTATTCTACCAAGATATATTGAAATTGCTATTTAATATGTGCCTTACTAGGCCCTCTGCGCTCCTGGGCAACCACAGGGTCTGCTTTCTGTGTGGTTAAGCCCCTCATACTGCTGAATAGAGTGTAGCCCACAGGCAGATGATGGAATCTGCAGAATGGATATACAGTTTTCTGAAGGGCATTTCCCATACCAGACTTTTTGGCTTCAAATCTGACAATGAAGGGTTCTCGGGCGAAGGAATCTTCATCTCCATGCTGCATATCTTCATACTGATACGTGTCCTTCACCTTCACCTGCTCCTCCCTGTAAAACAGAAGGGGTTTGCAGCATAATGTGCTGTGGGATTCATTCATTCAATCACTAAACGAGGCATATTTTATAAAGCAGCCTGGGGGAAAAAGTACCAAGAGCAACATAGACATAAGCAAACCCTTTAGATAAAATTTGACTTCGGTGTGTAGGCTACTTTTTCTACATCTTTCCAGCTTTCACATGGGGGTTACTGACCCCACTAGCCAAAAAACTATTGCTTTGAAGGCTACATTTTTAGTCTTATTGTTAAATTGTGTTTCCTATTCTACTCATATTCAGTCTCTCAATCTAACCACTGTCTGGTTGCTAAGGTAAACAAGACCCTAGCAACCAAACAGCTGCTGAAATTCCAAACTGGAGAGCTGCTGAACAAAAAGCTAAATAACTGAAAAAACTACAAAAAAATTACAAATCTGATTGCTAGTAGAATATCAGTGTTCACATCATACCCCATTTAAAGGCATTTGGCTGACAAAAAGAGTGAGAATTACTACTCTGTAAAGTAGCTGAAGTAGCTTTATTGCTCAGAGTCTTGTTTGTTGTCCCTTGAAATAAAGGGGTTGTTCACCTTTGAGTTAACTTTTAGCAGGGTCGGAACTAGGGGTAGGCAGAAAAGACACGTGCCTAGGCTGCAATGGTGATAGTCAGAGAGTTTTTTTAGTGTCAATAGTTTTTTGGCTGCCGGGGTCACTGACCCCCATTTGAAAGTTGGATAGAGTCAGAAGAGAAAGGCAAATAATTAAGACCAATTGAAAAGTTATTGAAATTACGAATTGAAAACCAGGCCATACACAAAAAGAGACACTAACAAGGAAAGAGCCTCTGATGATATGTCAAGCTGGCCATTCATGTACTCATATTTTGTATGATTTTTGGACCGTGTGGGCTCAGAATTATTGTCCCAATAATTAGATAATTTTCGTACCATGGTGGTTGGTCGTTTAAATGGATGGATGAGTTAAATTTGGTTTGTGTACCGATAAAATCTGCGCATGTATTGTGTATCTGACAATATCCTTGGGGGCCCCACAATAATTTCCAGGAAGTCACATTGGATGATTGGTGCCTGCCAATCATTTCATGTTTAGAACATCCTCCGATTTTTTATTTTTAGAGCTTTATCCTACAATTAGGCTGAATGTTAGTTTCAGACCATTGCATAAATGTACGACCAATATCTGAACGTTTGTCGAAAGAAGACTAAAATCTGAAGGTGTATGGCCGGCTTAAGTCTCTGCTATTTACAGAGGCAAAGCTTTTTCGGTTGGGGTGTTTTCAGGGAGAACAGATGAGATCCAAAATTCTTGGATACCCCCCTTCTGTCTGTGGACACCGATACCGGCAGAAATATCTCCTTATTCAGTGAATGGCAAATGATTGTTATTAGGAATGAGTGGGTAATTGCTATACTTTTCTTTGAGAGCGTTGCAGCAAACGCTACCCTACACAAGGGAGACGACAATCTAAATGCACAGAATTAGTTTCCGGCCTTACAGTGATAAATCACATAACGTGCCTTCAATTATGAACTAAATGGAAATCATAAAGAACCTGTTTCTTACCGATAGACAAAGAGGTATTGTTCCTTGTATTCTTTTCTCCCCAAAGGCGTGCTCAGAATGTAATTATAACGTTCGTCACTGCAGCTAAACAACGGAATGCATAATTAGCACTAATTAATAGTTCAAGTCTATTTTACTGAACTGGAATTATAACAATAATAGTAATTACACCAAAAACCATATAGACTGATGCAACAACTGGGATGTTAGTGGTGAGGCTGATAATTCCTGCTAGGAAACTTCTGCCCCCACCTCACCCTATGAGAAGATCATCACGGCCCAATGAACTATAACCTCAGGTTGAAAATTCTGTGCCTACGAGTTATAGAACATGTACAGGAATAGTAACCTTGGAGGGAGGAATTGGAGGGGGACATTACACCACTGATTAAGAGAGATTTTAAACAGTAGCTTTTCCTCACCTTGGCATTGTGGTCAGTGATCGGATCATGCACTGTGTAGGTATGCCACTTAGCCGTCTTTTGACCGGTCTTGTGGGTAAATCGCCAGCTAGGGCCTGCACCAATATTACAATTTTACCGGGAATGTACTTGATAGAATATTTGTAATACCCTATAAATTCCTCCCTTCCCTGACCCTCTCTGCTGCCATTTGCCCCCCTTATAACCACAGGCCTACCTCTGCACCAACTTTTTTTGTGCCTAGTCTGCCCATTTTCCAGTCCCAACCAACTTTTTTCCACCATGCCTGCCCATTATCTCATCCCATCCATTATAGCCCTGCCCTCAAGTGACATCATGCCCTGCTATCAAGTGATGTCATGCCCCGAGGAATATGGAAGGCTGGTATTGGGAAAGAAAAAAGGTGTCAGGCCTAGCACTGGGCCATATGAAGGCCCATCCTATACATCGATTTTCAAACCTAAATGATTTCTGGCCAAATATTGGTAAGGCATGTCCGTTGGGGGCCTCATACACAGGCCAATAAGCTGCCGACATCTGGAGGGACTTAGGCAGAACAACATGATATGTACCGGGAAATCTGTCTGCAGCTTTTATTGTTTCTTTGGTGCTCTTTGTTGTGTTTGTGTGTGACTTATAAAGTTTTTTTCAAGAAAGTGTATCTGGAGGAGTAAAAAGAAGTCTATGGCCATTCTGGCAGTGTGTAGAGGGGGACAGTAGTGTTCATAGGTAGGGAAAGGCCAAGAGTCCATGTTGTGAGCGACTAACTGTGCTGCACACAATGACCGGTACAGAATGTGGCTGCCATTAGACAGTGTTGTAGATCGATAGAGATTGTATAATATAATTATCCCCCCTATAACAGACAGGGGGTCTGCTCCTGTAAGATACGTGCATGCCTGAATGACAGCAATTTTTTATACCGCTCAGTTCATAGAAAGGTGCAGAATGATCACAGAATGATTAACGTTTTGGTTTAACATCCCCTCTAAATTTTATGAACATAGTGGGGCTCATTTACCAATGCATCGCAGCGCTGCAATAGTCGCAGAGGCAAAACTTTTGCCCTGCTCATAAGCATATTTAACAGTATAGCGCAAACAAGGTCGCTTAAAGTTTCATGCGCTAGTTTTGACGCAAACTGCTGCACCATACAAACATGCACATAAGATGGCGCAAACCTGCACATATGACGACGCAAAACTTGTCATAAATTGTGTGCATAGATGGCGCAAACTAATGCTCTAATAAGCCCGCACCAACTACATGCTTCCTAACTTACCAACCCAGTCAATTAGTTGTTAAATGGAAAAAAGATATGAAAGGCTCCATCACATTAACAAGGGAAACTGCATTTATAGATTAGAACAAAGTAAAAAAAAAGGTAAATGTTATTAAAACATTGTAAACAAATTAACAATTATATTTTATAATAATGCTAATTAACATATCATAAATCTGAGAAACCTTAACATGGTTTTATTAATGACATACCTAAATTAGTCTATCGTAGCGCAAATCTGCGGATATACTAGCGCAAATAGTGAAGAACGTGCAGTCAGAACTATGCCACAAATGAACAGGCGTAAAGATTTCAATGCAGCCATGCCGGCGCAAATCTGCCCCTATATACGCAAATAGCACATATATAGGCGCAAAGTGCACACACGCAAAAATCAGGCACTCGCCCATAGCCACACCCCCAAAAAACACGTTGTTGCTTGCGACATTATTGCCCAGTATTTGCGACATGGGCATAAAAAAAGAACTGGCGGAAAAATAAATGAACCGACGCAATGTAACGCATATGCAATTGCGTGTGCACACAAAATGGCGCATAATCATAATTGCGTCGGTTTGTGTGCTGCGATGCATTGATAAATGAGCCCCAGTGTGTGCGCGTGCACAGAACATTCCTCCTCTGAATACTTGTGATTATTGTTCTATGGATTGTTCCAGCACTGACCTGTTCAACTGCTCCACGAGCTTCTTGGCTGCTTTTTCCTTTGCATCAAACACTTCTAGAATCACAATGATGTCATAACGCGCCGCAATCTGAAAGGAGAAGTGAGATTGGCTTGTGGGGGCTTTTCTGGGGCATTATGCTTTCATACATAACCATGTGCAAGGGAACGCTCCTATTAGAGATTTATCCCAAAATAGAAAAATATTGTCCCTATATACTGCCTGTATTGTGATCCCATTGTGGTTTCAGTGGTCTAAATTTACTGTGTGGGCATACAGCACTGCTGCCTGGGGATAGGTTTACACAAGCAGCACTGATAACATACCAGATAACAACCAATGAATCACTTTCATGTGTGTGCTAATGAGCTGGGGCTTAAGGGCTCTGGCACGTGGGGAGATTAGTCGCACAATAGTGAGATATTACTGGCACAATAGTGTGTTTCTAGCAGCTGGCCAACGCTACAGTGTGGTTTAGACCGAGCGCTGGCGATTTCTTTCTGTGTTTTGAGCACTGATAACATAGTTTATCTAGTTAATAGTTAAACACTATGGCATGCAAGGGTGAAGATAATTGTTGATGCCATCCTATTGGCAAGTGCTGGGCCAAGAGGTACTTGCTCCCACTGCTGCAGCACCCACTTCTGGCTTAATACCTCATTTAGCTCTCACCCACTCCTCCCATTACTTATGGCTGCAAACTACTCCTGCTTGCCTTTTCAGGAACTTAGAGAATTATTGGAGTGCTGAGACCTGCCGCTTCCCCCATGAAGCATTGACTGCTTTAGGTCTGGACTGGGTTTCAAAATAGGCGTTGAAATTTCAAGTACACAGAGGCCCAAACAGCCCCCCATCAGCCCAATAATAGTTACTATCTATGGCATCTTACAGCAGCCCCTCTGGCATTGCTGTTGTGCCCAAGTCAGACTGGGGCTTCAGAAGCCCACTGGGGCTGCAACGTCAAGGGCCCTCCTCCCGGCACCCCAGCCCATCCTCCCTGCTTTGTAGGGCCCACCAGGTTTTCTTCCAGGTGTTCCGCCGGCCCAGTCCAACCCTGCATTGTGTCCCTTAGTGTTCTTACACTTGCACTTCAGGGATAAGTAAATGACCCCTGAAATTTTTGGCCCTCAGCATTTAATTCCTAGAAAGTATCTTATCTTGCTCCTGCGGCAGAGTGTTAAGGATAAAAAATAGCCCTTTACTGTTTCTTTTCTTCCCTTACTGCAGTAGAAACCAACTATTCTTATTAGAACCAATAGTCTCATTTACTGTTTTTGGCTAATGGCAGCCCAGATTTGTGAGTGTTTCATAGCAGCTGTAGCCAGAATAGTGTTCAACCACAGGTCCTGTAACCTACCTTGGTGATAACTGCGGAGACCTTGGGGTCTGAACATTTCTTCACTCCAAATCTCCTGGCGTTAAATGAAGCAATTTTCATCTTAGTACAATTTCTGTGTGAAAAGGAGAATAAGCATGTGAAACACATCGCGTTACATTTGTGGTGCATACCACAGTTCATTTTCATTCTTCCCCTTCCTGTTTGTAAAATGCTGTTCTTAAAAGAAATGTGCTGAACTACAGATTATAAGCCTCTTAACTGGAAGGGGTAGATTGTAAGGTGTGTGGGTGTTTGTCTGAAAATACTCTGGTCTTTGTTGAAGGACAAGTAAAGCCCCTGAACAATGTAGAACTCATCTGAGCACATTGCAATTTACATTCATTTTTACGCTCTTTAGTTTTCATTGTGTTAGCAGTTTGACACTCCTTATATTGTCATTTTCAACCAAGAAATAGACTTTTTTCTAGGGTAGTCAATCCCCCCTCTAATATTTATGTGGGCTGGACCAAAACTCATAGGACACACACGCTTACCCACGGGACCCGCGTGTTTACCCATGGGTTGGGTGGGTTTGGGCAAGCAACATTTTTGGGTCACAGGCAGGTTTGGGCTGAACTCCTTTCAGCCTTACAGCCCACAACCCCGCTTAAGCCTCTGGCAGGAATGGGGTAGGGTGGGGCTGGAGCAGATCTATAAATAAAGCTGGATTGCTGGGTCTGGTTGGGTGCAGGTTGGGAGTCGCACATCACTACTGTGTAAATAGGATCTTTTGCACTCAGTTTTAAAAACTGTGCATAATTAAGTGAGTGGCTCAGAATAAGTACATAATTATGTGTTTTGACACAAAATTTGTTGTGCACACAACAATTAAAGGGGAACATTGATAGAGAGTAGGGCCACCAAACTAGTGTCAGGAGAAAACTCTTGAATGAAAGCAAAGGTCACTATTCCTTCTCTGGGATCCATCCTATAGGAACAGGGGCAGAGTGTGTAGCCAGGGACCCTATTGAAGAGAATATCAAGGAGCCCATGTTTTGGTGAGGCTCCCTTGAATTGGTCCGACCAATATCCTGTGTGTAGGTATTCTAGGTGTACAAGGTAATAAGGGTTGGTGGTTGAATAGCATATAGCCCTTTCTGAGGAACATAGTGAGCTAAGTACCCTACATCAGAGGGGAGGACACAAAGGAGTAGACTGAGGTTATTTCCTAGTAATTTTCATGAGATGTGCCCTGTAATGAGCAAATGCTGTAACCCAGAGCTATTATGTGTATGTATTGCAATCTAACTTTAATTGAAATTATGGCACTCAAACTGCCATGCTGGATATTTTCCACCATCCAACAAAATATGCAAGTACACGATTGTAAGCTCTTTTGGGCAGGCCTCTCTTCACCTCTTGTATCGGTTATTGATTGCTTTATATGTTACTCTGTATGTCCAATGTATGAGACCCACTTATTGTACAGCGCTGCGGGATATGTTGGCGCTTTATAAATAAATGTTAATAATAATACACACATCTAAGTGGCAATATTAATCTATGGTGGAGTAAGACATAAGGGTTTTTGACAAAATTCTTATAAATCATTAAAAATTATAAATGAGAATAGCCAAGCAAGCATTTTAAGTTATAATTTGAGGCTGGGCAGCTGGGGCATGGTTCTAATTCAGTGGAAGATTGTGTTGGATCACAAACACTTGGAGATTGAGCCAAAGTTGCTTCTATATCACCAGGAAAGTATTTAAATCCTCATAGCACTTACAATATCTTTCATATCATCAACATAATCAATGTATTACAGTTTTAATTGTTTGACTGGTCACTTGTTTTTTACAATCAAGATATTGATGATTGGTCATGTAATTACTCAATTTATCACTACCCTGACCATTTTCCTGCTTCATCTTTACTCATGGTGATTAGCCACCTCCTAATAATTGCAGGAAATTCCCTTTAATGAAATTAATCATGTCCTGTCAAGACCTGCTATAATTATTACCTTCAGGAATCATTGGTGTTTCATTAGCTGTTTAGATTCATATTTGTTTGATACAGAAACTGCCATGCAAGTAACTTATGCTGCCCACACACATTCAGAATTTTGTAGTCTTCCAACGTACGTTCGGATGGATCGTCTGTTTATATGCGATGATCTAAAACTGACATTCAGACTGAAATTGTGGGATAAAGCCCTAAAAATAACAAATGGCAGGATGATCTGAACATGAAATATTTGGCAGGCACCAAACGAGCGAAAGTGACTTCCATTGTAGGCCCCCAAGGATATCGCCAATTTGACTAAACGACCTATCACAAGGTATAAAAATTATCGGGACGGTAATTCTAATTTGAAAGTCTTATATGTGTGCGTGTATGGAAGCTTTAACTAAAGAACCAGAGCAGCATCACAGGGCCACCATTACATTTTAACTGGAGAAGAAGGGGCCTAGCGGGTATCACAAACTTACGTAGCCAGTATGAAGGTTATTGTACAGGTATCAGATCTGTTATCCGGAGACCCATTATCCAGAAAGTTCCAAAAGTTTTAAAAATAATTTCCTTTTTCTCTGTAATAATAAAACAGTACCTTGTATTTGATCCCAACTAAGATATAATTACCCCTTATTGGGGGCAGAACAGCCCTATTGGGTTTATTTCATGTTGAAACTATTCCCTTTTCTCTGTAATAATAAAACAGTACCTGTACTTGATCCCAACTAAGATATAATTACCCCTTATTGGGGGCAGAACAGCCCTATTGGGTTTATTTAATGGTTAAATGATTCCCTTTTCTCTGTAATAATAAAACAGTACCTGTACTTGATCCCAACTAAGATACAATTAATCCTTATTTGAAGCAAAACAATCCTAATGGGTTTATTAAATGTTTAAATAATATTTTAGTAGACTTAAGGTATGGAGATCCAAATTATGGAAACTCCATGTCCCAAGCATTCTGGATAATGGGTTCCTTACCTGTACTTACAACCTGGAAATGTTACATACCTAAGATGCACCCACATGCTTGGCTATTTCAGGTAAAATAAATAGAAACCCTTTCTAACAAGGAGTTATAGTTTCACTCTACGAGCAAATTCAGCTGCTTGAACACAAGCTCTGTCTTGTTTTGCTTCTTTCCTAGAACAGTTGTATATGGTTACACAGCCCTAGGGCCAATAGCGCTCTTCTGTCATCCCAGGGAATTAACAGCAATCCTCATTAAATGATAGGTGCAGGCATACCCATACACAAGAATTCTTATGAGCCATGTTTACGCAGGTGTGCTTTCACTCTACTAAGCGGGGAAAAAAAATGCTGGAGCGTGCATATGAGAATATAAATATGCTTTTTATAAAAGAGAGATACATTTAAGGTTAGACTTTTTGATACATATATATATATTATATATGTATTACAGGTATGGGACCCATTTTCCAGAATGCTCGGGACCTGGGGTTTTCCGGATAAGGGATCTTTATGTATTTTGGATCTCCATACCTTAAGTCTACTAAAAAATAATAAAAAATGTAATAAACCCAATAGCAGTGTTCTGCGTCCAATAAGGATTAATTGTATCTTGGTTTCCGGCCAAGGGATCCTATACCTGTATATATTAAGTCCAAAAATTCCAGCACTCCAAATATAGAAAAAAATGATTAATTAAGCCAAAACTGCAAAACTATACAAATTAGATGCACACTGGGGAGTATTTCTTAATAAAAACTTTCTTTTATTAATCATAGTTAAAAGCAAAACAGGGCGATGTTTTAGTCCTCATATAGGACCTATATATAATAGGACACCATTTTCCATTAAAAATAATATATAAACCTGAGAACAACAACTCAGCAATCATTGTGCAGCTTTCGCCCAGGTTAGCAGAAATCCCACCCATCAAGGGAAAGGGGGCAAAGGGGATCCAACCATGGGTGCCATATACATATAAGCTTTTAAAAGGAGGTAGTAAAATACATTGTAGGAAACATCCATCCCTAATTGCATTGTTGTAAAAAGCAAATACATAAAGAAACTAATGTATCTATGATTCAAAAACATATAAAAGTGTTCATTTAAACCATAAGGGGCTAATGTATTTAGTTGATTCAGTTTATAAACCCAGTGGGTTAAGACCCCTTTTAAATATATTGCAGTTGATCAGATACCCCACTTATAGGGCTACAGGTTAAATAGCAAATAAGCTCTGTAGAGCACCATTATATTTTATGGAATTTTTCTGCTATGTAACCTGAGCCTTTTCTCCTTTTAATGGTTCCCACAGCTACAAAGCCGCTTATTTATATAGTACCAAATAGCTACACCAGTGATTTCCAGACTGTGGCTATGTTTCTACAGTACATATATCTATTGATATACCCTTGTTATGAACTAGGGAAAGCCCTGATAAAAATAAAACATCTACAGGAGGTTCAGCCAACACTGCATGGCATCCAGCCATTCACTGCTGCATCTGCCAAGGCACCTTGTACCCACTGATAAGGTGCATCTGAGGACTACATTTTCAAGAACATTTTCATCTATCTAGCTATCTATCATTTTCTTTCTTTCAAACAAACACATATATAAATATACATGCACATATATAAATCTACATAAAACTAACTGTATCTTTGGATATTGTGCCTTTCCATGCAGAATTTCAGCCTCTCAATAAAGCATAAAGGCATCTACCTTCACAAAATACTCTAAAATAACCTATTTGACCACTGGGATGCAATGTTAAAGTGGAAATACATGTCCTACATTAAGTGGAAAGCCATATGGAGGGGTGGGAAACACCCGGAGCAAGTTAATAAACCTGGTAATACCACATACTGTATAACAAAAATACCATTTTTAGTACCATTGGCATTTGCATCTCCTTACTATCCTGGTTTATTCACCTGTCTATCTATCTATTAGCCTATCAGGATTTACCGATAGAGTGAACTTACAGTTGGCTGTTTGCCTCTATCCACCTTCTTAAGGTCACGCACAGGAATAAATGAGGCAGAAGACACTGCTGAGAGCCTTAACCAAGGCAATATCCAGACCAGCAGAACTGGTTTGTGTTCATATGATAATAGCACTAACACTGTTGTGTAACCTGATCGTTATCCATACTGTATGTGAAAAGGAATTCCTGCTGTGAAGACATTGGCTTAGGCTCGTGTGTTGTGTATTGTAAACTTATGTATTTCCCCCAAGGAGAGACGCCCGTCATTGCCCTTGCTGTCTACCATTGAAACGTATATCATTGCTAGCGATCTCCACCCTTTGTTCTACATAACAATAGTTTGAAAAGGGGAATATAATAAATCAAATTTTCCCTCCCAGCTAAAGGTAAACTAGACTTCCCCCATAGAATGTAACCTCTAGCCCAGGAGCCCCCAATCTTTTTTTTTTTTTTTAAATATTAAATGTTGGGGAGCAACACTGGCAAAAAAAGGTGCCAAAAAAGGTCTGTGATTGGCTATTTGGTAGCCCAATGTGGACTGGAAGCCTAGAGGAGGTTCTGCTTGGCAGTACACGTGTTTTTTATGCCTCCTAAATATGTCTCCAAGCCAGAAATTCAAAAATGGGCACCTGCTTTGAGGCCTTTGGAAGTGGTTGGTGAGCAGCATGTTGCTCGCGGGCCACTGGTTGGGGATCACTGCTCTAGCCCCTTTGCCCCCTCCTCAACTGTATTCATCCAGTGACCAAAAAGTAAAGGGCCTCTTAGCTAAATTCTAAGCTGACATGGTGAAATATATACTGAGGTTGACCGTTTTAGTATCATTTAATCCTCCATTCTTCCATGTCTGTCTGGCCACAACCTTACTTATACCCTTTCCACTGCCCTTCTGTTAAGCCATAAACCCCTCATAAATTGCCAGAAAAAGAAGTGGCTGAGCAGAAAGGGGTGTGTGGCCAGTCAAGGGTATGGGAATATAGTTTTAAACAGCAATAGGTGCAGTGAGAAGCCTAACACTATGTATTGTCCCTGCACTAAGCACAATGTAAGAGAAATAGTATTAGTAATTGCATGTGTGAATGGGAATTCTAACAGATTAAAAGATGTAGAACAAATGTTGTCACAACAACCTACTGCACCTTGTGTCTACCTGCTTCTCCTTTTCGATTGTAATCTCTTTTGGCCAGGACCCCATTTAAATCTTGTATTTGTTTTGGTTGTTTTAAATAAATACATGATAATAATAATAATACTGCCTGTGGGTGGGATGGCAGCTTGCACCTTATTGTAGAGTCCTGCTATGGGTCAGGTATTGGATGGGCAGGTAAATGCGAATACATGTTGGGGGGTTGCAGGTCCAGGTTGGGCAACAAAATAGGCTTTTCTGTCTCTCTGGGCAACTTTTACCCACCCATGTGTAACATCATTTCTTTTTCATGTTGACCCCAATTCTTAATTTATGGTGGGTAGCAGATTGGGTGGGAGCAGGTAAAAATACAGGCAAAGGGTTTATGTAAGCCCACCCAGTTAGACTGCTGTTTTTATTTTTCCATTATTATAATGCAATGTTTGTTGCATTATGACCAGGGGGAATTGCCCACAGATATGGCACAGGGGCAATAATCAAGCAAAACCACCCCTTCCCCTACCCTTGACCAACATTTTTGGTAATTTAGACTGCAGTCAGAGGAGCAACTGGTGAATCTCTGTGTTTCCTGGGAAAAATAAAAGGAGTCAGAGCTCTACAGTTCTTAAGTAGGACATAAGCAGATCCAAATGCTTGTTCCCATGTCCCAAAACAAGCAGATCATTGGCAACTAATACAAACACACACACGTGGAACAGCCTTTCCCATTACAGTTTTTCTTGTTATTCTCTAATGAATTGTTTGTACCAATGGGGCCCCTTCATGCCCAGGGTATGACTGTGTCATTTTTTTTGTGGCATTGCACATAAATAGTAGCCTGTTGCACAAATGGCTGTTTTGTGAGTATCTTTAGAGCCATCTTGTGGGCAAACAGAATATTTTTGCTTTGCTTAAATCCATCAGTACAGGTATGGGACCTGTTATCCAAAATGTTCAGGACCTGGGGTTTTCTGGATAAGGGGTCCTTCTGTAATTTGGATTTCCATAACTAAAGTCTTGGGATCAAGTACAGGTACTGTTTTATTATTACAGAGAAAAGGGAATAATTTAACCATGAAATAAACCCAATAGGGCTGTTCTGCCCCCAATAAGGGGTAATTATATCTTAGTTGGGATCAAGTACAGGTACGGTTTTATAATTACAGAGAAAAGGGAATCATTTAACCATGAAATAAACCCAATAGGGCTGTTCTGCCCCCAATAAGGGGTAATTATATCTTAGTTGGGATCAAGTACAGGTACGGTTTTATTATTACAGAGAAAAGGGAATCATTTAACCATTAAATAAACCCAATAGGACTGTTCTGCCCCCAATAAGGATTAATTATATCTTAGTTGGGATCAAGTACAGGTCTTTTTTTATTATTACAGAGAAAAGGGAATCATTTAACCATGAAATAAACCCAATAGGGCTGTTCTGCCCCCAATAAGGGGTAATTATATCTTAGTTGGGATCAAGTACAGGTACTGTTTTATTATTACAGAGAAAAGGGAATCATTTAAACATAAAATAAACCCAATAGGACTGTTCTGCCCCCAATAAGGGGTAATTATATCTTAGTTGGGGTCAAGTACAGGTACTGTTTTATTATTACAGAGACAAAGGAAATTATTTTTAAAAATTATAATTATTTCCTTATAATGGAGTCTATGGGAGATTGCCTTTACATAATTCAGAACTTTCTGGATAACGGGTTTCCGGATAAGGGATCCCATACCTATACCTGTTTATACATACAAGCACAATTCTGCTCTGCTTCTGAAAATGTTCTGTAAACTAGATTATAAATGATTATAAACGAATTGTAAATAACTTGTCATAAAGAATGGTTTTGTTTGACTGCAATTGGTTTATTTTGTACATTTTTAAATTTTTGTCAGGGTTTTCCAGATGACTTGTGTGCCCCTCTCTTGTGTGGCTGTGGTTCTGTGATGGGGTCCAGCTGGCCAGTGCACCCAAAAAAGGTAGGTTGCTATAGGTACTTGCTACCTAGCAGAAAGGAGATGGACTAAGACCATGGGGCACATTTACTAACCCATGAACGGGTCGAAATGAGTCCGATTGCGTTTTTTTCGTAATGATCGGTATTTTGCGATTTTTTCGGCTTCTTTACGAATTTTTCGTTACCAATACGATTTTTGCGTAAAAACGCGAGTTTTTCGTAGCCATTCCGAAAGTTGCGTAAAATCTGGCGATTTTTCATAGCGTTAAAACTTGCGCAAAAAGTTGCGCTTTTTTCGTAGCGTTAAAACTTACGCGAAACTTTGCACCTTTTAAGTTTTAACGCTACGAAAAAGGCGCAACTTTTCGCGTAAGTTTTAACGCTACAAAAAAAGCGCAACTTTTTACGCAACTTTCGTAATGGCTACGAAAAAATCGTATTGGTAACGAAAAATTCGTAAAGAAGCCGAAAAAATCGCAACAAATACGAAAAAGTCGCAAAATGTTCGTTTTCAAGTCGGAACTTTTCCAATTCGGGGCGGATTCGTGGGTTAGTAAATCAGCCCCTAAGACACTGTGCTAAATTCCTTATTCTGTGGTTTGTAGGAAAGGCACACTGTAGGCGTTTTCCCATCTGCACTGGAAGATAATGGTGGCTGAGGGTGGGCTCCTTCCTTACTGGTTATTGTCATATCTCTGGCAACAAATGCTTCCCTTTGCCGTCGGTAAGTATCTATGTAAACATGTATGCAATGTGAGAAATATGCAAGTTACTCTTCATTAGAAATAGCTTTACTACAAGGCTGAGAAGGTATTTGCCCTGGAACCAGCCTTTCAAGGGGAAGTCATTAAATGTGTTATTATTACTACATACATTTTTTTCCGGCTCATCAACTCAGAGTCCTCAGGCTGCGCTTTCACTTCAACTTCTATAACCTCAAATGGTGTCATGGGAATTGTAGTCCCGCAGCTATAGGACTTTTGTACCTTACAGGAGAATTCAAGATGGGACATTTTGCCTTAGGCATAGTTTTCTGATGTATGGGCTGATCCTTCCCTAATTCTAATTTCCTAATTGACTTTACAGCAATCAAGGCAGCCGTTATAGGTGCACAGATATGCAGGGGCACGAGGGGGTGATATATTAACAGTTAAATTTTTTCCGTGATTTAAATAATTTTGTGCAAAAACTCCAAAATTCGAACGTTCGATATTTATTACGTGCAAAACAATCTATGAAACTCGAACTTTAAAACTTTGGAATCTAAAAAAGTTCAGATAAAAGTAATGTTTTTTGAGTTTTTCTTCACTGTTTTATTAAATCGAGTTTATTAAATTTTCATATATTATCTTACTTCAATTCATATATGCTGCAATTGGCCCAACAGAGCAAGGTTTAATAAATCTGTAAAATTAAAAAAAACAAAAAAGCTTTAAAAAATGATCTTATTTCCTTTTTAGTGGCCTTAAGGACTTATCACTTCAGAAGCAGAAAAAGTTCTTACTCAGATTACACAAGTCCAAGTTCTTTACTATATTAGAACCAGTGGGTTTTCCCGAGTCTCTGATTAGTTAAGTATTATTGCCAACTAGGTATTTACCTCCCCGAACCTCATACAGATGTAGCTTGCATCACTCAGCCTGCTCTCTCCTTTTTAATATGGCACCTTGGCGGAAGCCAGGGGCAAATCTAAACTGTTGAAAATTGTGTGAATATACTGTAAATTTTGGGTTGTTTTGGGTCGTTTTGGGTTGATTCAACTTTTGCTAGCATTTCGCTCTGAACCGAGCTTCATCAGGCATGCTACCTCTTTATAGGTAAGGCCTCACCTTGAGTATGCAGTGCAGTTAGTATTATTTCTGCGCGCTAATTAACGCAATGCGTTAAAATTAACGCATTTGGTTGTGTGCTATTTAACGCATGCAATATGCGACTTAACGCATGCGATAATACTTTAGCGAATTGCACTTTTTTGGCGTCAATTTTAACGCAAAAAAGCATGCGATAAGCGTTATTGCACTTTAGTGAATCAACCCTATATTATTTTATGTTTCTAAGTTTCTAGATAAAAGAGGAAAGTGCATTTTATTTCAGTTTCCACTTGTTGTGCTTCTAGAACTGGGCACTCATGGATAGATCATCGTAATGGTGACATGTACAAACAAGCGGATCTTTGCCCAGTTTGGCCATCCACACTGATTTTTAGCCAGATATCGGTCTTTTGGCAAGATCCATACACAGGCCAATACGCTGCCATCTTAATCTGGAGGAACCAAGTCGGCTGCTTCATTGGCCCATATATTGCCAGTTTATGTCATTTATAAAGATTTGTAACAACAAAAACACAAAACTGTGCACTCTTAGGGGCAGATTTACTAAGACACGAACACTTGGAGCATATGTTTGCCAAATTTTTCGTGTCTGCGTGACTTTTTTGACACCCGCACAACTTTTCCGAAGCCCGCGCGACTTTTTCGTACACTTACGCGAAAAAATCAGAAAGGTTTTTCCGCTGTTTACAATCGTTCGGTACGACATTTTCATATCCAATACGAATTTGTCCCGTTCGGGATTCAAACTCACGTTTTCATGAATGTGCCCCTTTGTTACTATTTGGTGCTGTCTATTATTATTATTATTATCAGCCAACAATTAGCAATTGTTCCTGGATAACTGATACCATACATGTAACCCTCTGTAAAGCATGAAAAAATTATCCTGCAAATCCTGTCAAGAATAACTCGTATGTAAAATTCCTGTAATTTCACCTTCCCATTGACTCCAATGCATTTTGGAGAAATTTTGCTGTAGCAAAATAAGCCAGTTTTGCTATCTGTGGGCACAGCATAGGCTTAGTGGGTTTAGGATGCTTGAATTTAACAAATAAAAGTCGAATAATAATGAAGCATGCAATTCCCCCTGATCCCATTATGATCTGGCCATGCCACCCTTACCCCCCTGGGCAAACCACCAACCATTCTCCAACTCTCTCTCCCGAAGCTGCCTGTATCTCAGATTGTATATTGTGGGGCTTAACATTTATTCAGGTGCAAATTATGAGGAGTGGGAGGCTGTGTTGTTACTGGAGCTATATTAATATATAACGGAGACAGGCCAATAGCTTCCTGATGCTGTCACAGGACACAAAGCTGAGGCCAGCTTGAAGTATATTACAATATATGGACAAACAATCCCTGTTTTGCTTAAAGGGGAGGGCATTGCTTGGCAGCTTAATTTGTTTCCTATGGTTGGGTGTCCAAACCTGTACCATGTACTCAATACATTATCCAGCCAATAGGTCAAACCCCTTTTATTTTCTAACAATGCTTTATTAGCCATAGCAGCTACTGCCCGGTATGTCCAGTCTTTCTACAAACCTTTCTACAGCTTTGGTTTGGGGTTTCTGCACATATGCATGCTTTAGTTTGCTTTGCCATATACATATAAGTTGCACACAGGATGCTGCCACCATGCAGAGATATTTGACTAAATTGGAAAACTGGGCAACAAACTGGTGAATGATGTTCAATGTTGTGATATGCTAAATTGTGCCTTTTGGTAGAAATAATATAAATGTTACAGGTATACATTATATGGTAGTGTGGACTGGGGAAGAAGGACTGGGGGTTTTGTGGAAAACATACAGTACTAGTCTAGAAAGCTCATAAAAGGGCATTAACTTGAGAAATGATAATTTGTTTCTTTATAGAGATCCCTGGTAAGGCCTCACCTTGAGTATACAGTGCAGTTTAGGGCTCCAGTCTTTAAGAAGGATATTAATGAGCTGGAGAGAGTGCAGAAATGTGCAACTAAACTGGAAGATTTAAGCTATGAGGTTAGACAGTTACAGTGGGGGTTGTTTTCTCTGGTGAAAAGGCGCTTGCCCAGGCCCTGTGCTTCTGCTCCTCCACTACTCAGCCAATAGGTTCCCTTTATGTTTTAAGTTTCCTGTTTATTTTTACTTTATGGTTTATCGTCATTCGCACACACATATACACATTTTGTTTTTTATTTATCTATTTTTGCTCATATTGGATCGTGGGTGCTCCCACTGCGCAGTATTACTAGATTGCTCACTTTGGGCACCAAATACTTCCCCCTATATACAGCTGTTATTCTGTGAGTCTAGTGGTTGTTGTTGCCTTGTATACTTTTATAGCCTGCACTCATTGTACTTGTGTAATGGCACCGTGCCCTGAGGTATAACAGGGTACTATGGGATATGCGTGGATTGGTGAGAATGAAGGGGCAAATCATAGTGATCTGAAGGTGGGATTCTCATACATTCTCTCTCTACCAGGAATTTATGAGGTGGAATATTGGACATTGTAAAGCAGTACAATGTAAAGCCGGCCTTACCTAGTATATATAACCTATAATTACTATGATATTGTCCTCTTTCTTTGTACTTGTGCAGTTGACATACACATGATTTTGATAGTTCAGATTTACAGGCTACAGGATTTTTGGGGATTGAGACGGTCACTCTGGGCTACAGAATAGGGGATACAGACAATGTCTTGTTAAAAAAGGTTGTGAATAGATCTATAAACTGAAAAGTAGATAATAATTAGAGACAACTTTCTGCCAGCTTGGAAGGTAGCAACTGGAAATTAGGTTCTGGAATTGCCCAGATATATCGTCATAGGCCTAATACAATATGACAACACAGAAATCCACAGGAATGCACTACAAATAATTGCCTTTAGCAGTGATTTATTCTGAGAATAAAACCAAGTGGTTTTAGTGCATCACAACTGAAGGGGGCAAACCCAATGCTGCCCCCCCACCCACCTAATGATGGGATCACTAGCGCCCAGAGCATAGTTTGGTTCTTAAAGGAATCGGGGCAGCCCTAATCTCTCCTATCAACATTCTGACATGGCCCGATATACTCACATACTTTGGGAAAAGTGCTTTTATTTAACCATTGAGTTTTAACAGCCCAAACAGGGATATGTGCCAAACGGTATGTTTAGCAGGATAAAGAATAAATGAATATCATTTGCAGAACTGCTCATTGGGAAGATTTAATTTACTTTAAGTTTGTGTTTATAAATAACCTTTGGGATATCTGGTAATAGTGTCTATTTTGGCCTCAAATATGTTGTTAACTAAAATCCATCCAAATGACTCTTATAATTAATGCATTATAGAAGTAACCTAGTTTACATTGGCTCCCCAGATCCAGGTGGGTGGGAGTCACACCTCCATAACAAGATATCTGTGCTGGGAGTGCTTCTAAAATACCATTTTGCTGATTCTGGTTCCCACTCACTGTATAATTTGCAAAACACAATTGTAGTTTAGGCCTCAGTGTATAATGTAGTGGGGTGCAAGTACCTACAGAATGTTGCCATACTTAATGTGCTTGGGGGCAGTACCCACTGAGATGTGCATTTGTTGGCAGTATTCACTGATTCTCACTGTATGTGGCTGTCAGCATTCACTGTCTCTCACTGTATATAAAGTATTTGGGATGCCAGTACCCACTACCTCAGTGTTCATTGTTCTCAGAGTATACTGTTTGTATCCTGCCTGTACTCACTGCTTTATACTACACTACATAATACATATTTAAATACTGCCACAGTCTTGTGCTTAATGGGCCTCTAGGGGCTGCCTGGCAGTCAGTGTACCCCAAATACCAGGGCCTTGTCATGTCCACAAATTACCAGCACCCACCACTTTTTACTATACAGGTATGGGACCTTTTATCCAGAATGTTTGGGACCTGAAGTTTTCCAGATCAGAGGTCTTTCTGTAATTTGGATCACCTTACCATACGTCTACAAAATAATCTCCTAAACCTTAATTAAACCCAATAGATGTGTTTTTAATCCAATATAGATTCATTATATCTTAGCTGGGATCTAGTACAAGGTACTTGTAAAAAAAAATGCAAAACTTGAATTATTTGATTAGAATGGAGTCTATGGGAGATGGCTTCCCGTAATTCAGAGCTTTCTGGATAACGGATCCATTCTTGTATAATATACTTTGTTGCCAGTTCCCTGTGATTCTCACTATACAATGAGCTTGGGGTGCAGAACCCACTGCATTTTCTGTATAATGTGCCCCAGATGGTCCAGCCTGAATTGTGTGAAAAGTACAATCAATCATGCATATTGGTACAATATTCATAACAAAGCTTTGCAACTTGGGCCCCATTTACCAGCACTGGGAAATCACATGCAATTCATAGTATTTAGCAGAAAATAAAGCTATGATTCTGGGAAGCACACTGCATTGTGGGTAAGTGCCTAGAGGGGACCATGGCTGGAACCATTCTCCCAAATACCCATATACCAATAATGAATTTGGATTAATGATACAGTTGAATTACTTCCATATTACAGGTATCCTGCAAAGGAATGTCAAAAAGCCTCCCCTGGTAAATGTAAGAGTCACATTTCCACTTTTAGAGCAGAGAGTAGAATTGCACCCCCCATTAACTAGCTCCAATGCAAGAGAAGTAAGCAAGGGGGCAGTATTGGGGATGCTGCCTGAGGTGGCAACAGGCATAAAATCAGCATTGGTTTGGAAACAAGTAGAGTTTGACCTCTGTAAGAACACGGATCTCTGGTAGTGTTAAAACTTTATATTCCTTTATTTAGAAGAATTTGGGAATAGAGTTCCCATTCCACATTGACATAAAGACGTCTGTTGATCATAGATGTTTCAATATCTTGTATATATAAGTCTTCTGGGCAGCTCTAGAGATATTTCCTTTAAAACTTTACAGTTCCTGGCAGCCAGGGATGACTTCCCCTTGCAGTAGGCCTTATTAATAAAAACCTGCTGTATCGGGGCCCTCCACCCACCCTCCCTGCTGCCAGCAGTGTCGCTGCATAGGGCACTAGAGACACAGAACAGTACTTCCCTGGTCCATCTAGGTTCTGTGTCTGCTTTCTTTTTCTTTTTGGTATTCCAATTTTAAGGCTACAAAAAAGGACATGAATATTAATAATAGTACAAAATTAAATTTAATGTTTCCACTGAATGCACAATATGAATCATGTCACTCTATGGACAGGAGATGTCAAAGGAATGCACTGCACTGTATTTACCACATTGTCATCTTATTGTTATTATTATTTGTGTATAGCTCTACTAAATATATGCTGTAACTGGGTGAGATAAATAGTGCCTTAATGTTGCTTCTCTATTGCCCCATCTCCAGGGCCCATCTAGGAGAAGGGTAGCATGCAGTTACAAGTACTAAATGGATCCTATCCTTGGCCTGACCTTCTCTCCTGACAAGGTTTTAAAATATATAGCCCATTTCACTGCCCGAGGGGCCACCTTATCCCTTTGTATATCCAATGAGTATATATTCCTATTACCAGTATTCACCCCTTAATATAAATGTACCTGTTCCTGTATAAGCTCAAATGCTCCTGTGTCGCAGTTGGGATCAGTTTTTCGGTCAAGGACAACTTTTAGGATGTCCTCTAATAGATTTTTAAAGATCCCTTCAGTCACTTCGGAGGGTGAAGATAAATCCGGTCTGAAATTGATCTCAATCAACCACGGCTGAAAATCCTCTCCGAACATGAAATCAGCACCATAAAAGTCAAAGCTGTTTTCTCTTTTATACACTGTATCCTGACAAGCCTGCAGAGTGTGAAGCAGGGCTTTCTTCATCCCCGGCATCATCACCTCTTCATAGGCATGTTCTGCACCTATCATACGTAGGTACTCCTGCATTCGTTTATTGGACCATACATTGATCTCTGGTAGGTCAGGGTGACGATTTGGAGCGTTTGTAAGGTACTTCTGTATAGACCTGTTACACAGGTGTATGGATCTGCAGCAAAGAAAGTACAATGGTCAGACTTTGTGCTTGTATATTAATTAGGTTAAACTTTGTATAATTTAACTTTACTGTCCAATGGCTTTTCTAAATATTTCAACTACCTACCTGTCTAGATTCTCCAAGTTGAAAGGCTGTGATGAGAAACGAATGTAATTCACCTTATAGAACCAGATTGTTAAGGGTTCCCAGTCCGTTACTAGGAAGAACTGGCGTACATCAAACTTAGTTTCATAAATAAGAAGTGGCCTCTCGATGTACTTTTGAATCACCCATCTCTTTTCAAAAGAAGAGCATTGAGTGTCTTCCACATGATCGATTATGTCGTTCAGTCGATTCATGCACATTATATCTGTGGAAAAACAGGTGTAAAGTTAGAATGATTCTTTCTATAAGTCAGTTTTAAATTCATTTTTAGTTTGCCTTTCTATCGTGAGGCAAATGCAGCAACAAAAACTAGCAGCCAATAGACTGCAGAAATGTACAGATTACTTCTCTACCTCAGCAATTAGAAGCAGGACCTTGTTCATAACATTAATAAATAAACCCATCATTTCTAATGCAAAGAACAGTAGGGGTAGGAAAGCTGGTTGCTGGGGACCCTTAAGGGCAACTTATTTTCTTAATGTCATAAGATTTTACAGTCACCATGTTCTCTTACCTCTTCCTTGAGAGAGAAATGCTGGTTTAAGGATCCAGATATTTCTTTCTCCATCTATATCCAGCTGTGGGTGTATTGCCTTAATCTTATGTAAGACACTACAGCATCGGTCAACATGTGATGCAGAATTTTCAATGTCGGCACCATCACTGTAACAATACATGGGAAGGATTCAGCGTGAGTTTGGCTTAATCACTGACTTATTACACCACAGTTTTGAGTAATAGTATGAACTAATAAATACATTATCTACAGTAAATCAACTTGTAGAGTCCTTATAGCTTGTCTAAGACTGAAAATTTCCAAAAAGACTATAGCAAGATAATAGAAGGGCTCATTTATTAAAGCACAGGTAAGGGTCATAAGACAAATTGTCTTATGTGTCATTTAGGTGAGCAAGGTAGGACACAATTAATTTGCAAGTTAGTGGAAGGCATTGGGTGTTGGCCTCCCATAAGGCATTGGGTGTTGGCCTCCCATAAGGCATTGGGTGTTGGCCTCCCATAAGGCATTGGGTGTTGGCCTCCCATAAGACATTAGGTATTGCCCCTTCCCCTTTGTACCTGACAGCACTACACTCCTCATCAGACAAAGAAGCCGGTACAATGTTGAGACAGCAGGTTAGTTCAGTGCTGGGCCCAAAAGGGTGTAATAATATGATTACAGCACATGTGAGATTTATAAATAAGCCCCCTGTGCCTTTATGGCCAATAGGAGTTATTAGAAATGAAAAACAAAAAAATTGAATAGGAAAGATATATTCCAGAATTATGCGCCCACTGTTATTTTTTATGATTAATAAAAATTCTTTTTCAAACAAACTTACTGTATAACTCGATAGTAGCGCTCTCGAAATTCTGTCCAATCGGTATCCATTTCTTCGCATTCCTTGTCTATGTCGTCATTTTCTGAGATACCCAGGCACATTTTACAGATCTTAAAGGCTGCTAATATAGTTTCAACTGGAACTGATTCAATTGAAGTGCAGCCGTCAGTTGTAGTTTCTATAAAACAAAAGAGAAAGTACGGTATGAGATGGTTAGAGAGCAAGTGGGAGCAAACTGTATATTTCATTTTTGAGGCAATTATCAACCCACACATGGCCATCTCAGCACAGGCATTGGGCAGGGCTGCTGCTATTCACTTACCTTCTACTTGAGAAGTCTTCTGGTTTCTTCTTATAACCCATTTTAAGATACTACGGGCTGCAGTTGCCATGAAATCATCTAAATAAAGACAAAAAAACAGAATTTTATCTCTTACCCATAAAGTGATTAATCATTCAGCAATTTAGCTACTCTATATCTTGTTATATAATCACACAAAATGTTGGGTTCTTAATAAAAGCTTTTTTGATTTGATTAGTCCCGTTGAGTGTAATATCTATTATTTTTATGGTTACTCTTATTTGCACCCAAGCAATTTATACTTTTTTGGATTGAGTGCTCCTTCCAGTGGATTATTGTTATATAATCAGATACAAAACTGTAGGGAACATATTAAACTAGTAAGCACAATATGAGCTTTGGGAAAGTGCCCCTGAAATTATCCATAACTCCCAACGTAATGTTCGTATGTATTGTCTGTGTCAGACTTGGGCCCTGCTGTTTATAGTCTTGTAAGCTATGCAGCCATTACCATTTGCCCAATGTTTTTGAGAGTTATGCCAAAATAAATATTCATTTGAAATGATAAATATGATATAATTATAAATAGAAACAACATAATGTTGTAGGTGCTCTCACCAACGAATAACTGTTTCCCCTTTTTCTCTGTTAGGTCATAGCAGCGTGGGAAGAATGTGTCCGCGTTCACATCGGTAAACATCCGTAGTCTCTTTAAAGTCACACATAGTCCCGCCTAGAACATAGAAAGCACATTTAGTGGCGAATTTCCCATGATCATAATAATAAATGTCTCATTACAATCACTGCATGTGATTTACTGTTATGCTATAAAGGTAGGGGGGAGGGCAAACACCAAAGAACATATGGGGCCCTATGTCCTGTAGATTTGTACTGATATCAGTGTTGCAGAGATCCTGAGCAGCTGAACAAATCGACTCACCTTGCTTGTAAAGCAGTTTATATTGGCAAAGAAGTTCAGAATCTGATCTTCTTCTAGAAGAGTGTAGGGAAGACCAAAATGTACCCAGATGAATGTGGGCGTTACAGCATAAGGAAGTGTCACCTGAAAAATAGAAACATAAATACACAGAATTATTTATAGATGGTAAATGCACCAAAATGTGGTAACAAATGTTATATTTTACTTTTGTTATAGGACTTTCCCTACCCCAGATGGATATGAGTAGGCACAGTAATGTCTCGTTGTTACTGCTGTATTATAGATATTGTTAACTTAGTACTTTGTAAGCGTGTTTCTCTGGCCCCCAACACAAGTGCCATTATGCAAGCAGGGGCAGTGCTCTGTTCAGGCGCTTGATTGGATGTTGGGTTGAAGGGAAACACAAACCAATACAGTTTCATAGGTTTAGAGATAAGTTATGTGGTTGTTGATCAAATTAGTTGAGGTGTACTACCCAATGGATAAACAGCTCCCGATTTGATGGTAAAATCAAACCTGCCGATTGACTTCTAGCCAATTTTAGGCCAGATGTTGGTAACGTGTGCCCACATATGGGCAGAAAACTTCTGAATTAGTCTATTGGACCCGAATTGGCAACATAAATCTGCCCATGTATGGCCACCTTAATATGACTCGGTGAAGATGCAGTTTTGATACAGTTGCCCCTCTTTACTAAGTCATATTATTGATAAAAATGGTTTGAGATCCCCTCACAGAAATGTATGGCCATGCAGTTTAGAAATGACTCAATGTTGCGTCACTATTCGCCAATATGTTGACAATTTAAGATAACCCATTTATAGTTTGTTCAGCTCTTTGTCTTGTATTTACTGAGATCTATATTTACCACTGTATCACTGTCTGGATCACGGAAAGAAGTGTCCTCGGCCCCAGCATCTGTTATGGGAAAAGAATAAGATCGGTATCAGTACGGCAGTTAAATAGAATGCACAGAATTTTCTAATAACGCCGGCTTCTTCCAATGTGTCTCTGTGTCTCAATGTGTCTCTATTATTTGGCAAGCTCAATTGCTTTAAACTTGTCTGTACTGGGCTTTGTACATTGTATCTATGAAGGATTTCATTCTTCCAGGTTGCAAAGAATACTTGTTTCTTCCATTGGAACTGATATTTACTGTGAGAGATCACACTGGGTGATCGCGGCGGCGTGATTTCGGCAAATCGCCGAAGTTGCCGCGTGAGGCTTTATCGGCGATTTGCCGAAATCACGCCGCTGCGTGTGCCATCCCACCGGTGACTTACATTTTCGCCGGTGGGATGGCAGGTGATGGCAACTCGGGGAGATTAAGCGCCCGCGAACAGGGAGTTTTGTCGCGGGTGACTAATCTCCCCGTGTGCCAGAGCCCTTAAGGTGATGGCACACTTTCATTCTTACACTGACTTACCAATGGTACTTGATATTTTCCGTATCCATCCTCTCCTCTCCAGGCCCTCCTGGATGCCTGGTCTGTCAAAATGCATCCAAAAGATTTTATTTTCCTGATTTTAAAGGAGATACACATTAATTTATTTACTTTTATAAAAAGATATGAAAACCCCTAACTCTGATACAAATCCATTTTTTTTGGATTGCCTGTTGTGTCGTGTAATCTCCCAGAATTCAATATAATGGATTGTAATGTAACACAATATAATGGATGGGGGGCCTAATCAGCATTCATTTTGTCATTGTTAAACCGCTGCTGGAGAGATCATATTCCCTGGGTCTTAGGCAACAGAATTTGAAAAGCAGCTTGTAGAGGGAAAAGACTCTGTCCATGAGTAATTTTTGGCCGGTGTATCAGCTGAACAGTGGTTTGTGAAAATTGTGCGATTGCTTTACATATCCTTATATTTAACAGCATGGGGAACACCATCCCTTACATACAAATCCCTGGTGCGCATAGATCACTCACCTGAATCGCTTTTTCCAACCGGGCTTTAAAATATATCCGGTGCTCCGCGTATTCCACTGATTGGGCTATCGCTTGTTGACACTGTGAATGGGCAAAATAGATTTGGTTTGGTTATTGCAGGCCTCCCCTGTTTGATTTATTTAGTAACAATGGCAATATGGCACAACACAGCAGTACTCGGTATAAGCACCAGGATAGATAAAGGAAACAGAAATAAAACCTAAAGCCTTGTTATAGACATTCAAACTTGCATGATGTATACAGGCGCACACAGTATATCTTAGAGAGCAAATCCACAGATATTTGCTTTTACCTGATTTTCACTGTCACCGTCTGTATCAGTGTCTGTATCGCTGTCTGTATCATCACTGTCTGTGATGTCCTTAGCGACTTCATCTGTTATGGAAAAATGGCAACAAAATTAGTCCAGCGGTCAATAACATTGCATGGAAAAGTTCCAGTGAATATATATATGGGTGTGCTAGGGAATATTATACAGTCCCTTTAATGAACAAATAATTTTCACTTAATCATTAATTTTTAATATGATGTCAAAACAAACTGTTTGAAGGCTATTGAGTTACTGGGAGCTGTAGTACAGCAACATGCATGTTGGGCATCTTGAATGTAACCTACAGAATACTTGGTTCTTACTGCAAACTGAATTGTAATGATGGTATACAGTGCGTATATGTGAGAGCTAATCTTTAACTGCCATTGGTAGATATATACAGCTGGAGGCGGCTTCCATGCCATTGGTACCTACTGCAGGGAAGTTGCACCCAACTGTACTTTATCTAATTGTTAATTAAGAAACTACAGAGCAGTTAGTGATATTTAGAAATCCCGATACATTTTGATTGTAGCTAATTCATCACTATCACTATTTAAGAGTTTCCTCATACAGACTTACCTAAATCGAGGGCTATTTTCTTCAAACGTTCCCTCCTCTCCTCTATGCTTTCCTTCTGGTTTTCCTCTTTGCTTTCCTCCTGTCTTTCCTCTTTGATCTCTTCCAGACTTACCTTTATGTCTTCCTTCAGTCTTTCCTCTATGATTTGTTCCAGACTTACCTTTATCCCTTCTTCCATTCGTTTCCCCGTGCTCTCTTCCAGTCCTTGCTGGATGGCAGGGTCGGGATATTCAGTCCTCGGAATTTCCATTTCCTGTTTGGTTAAAAAGAAGAAACACACAAGTTCATTACATTGCAAATAGATAGTTTTAACATTTAATTCTGGTATAAATCTGCTATTTGTTTATTGATTTTTCTGGTGAAAGTGACTCTCAACTTTGATTAGTGGTGTTCATGCATTTGTTTGGATAAATGAAGATGATCTTCATATTCATATTCTATCCAAATTGGTTTGACCTTGGTCATTAAGTCTCTCTATTTCCAATAATTTACTTTTAAATAAGTATTTTATTTAGATGGGAAAGGCCTCTTATTGGGGGAGTGGATCTGGCAGGCCAAGAGGATCCCTATATAGAAGACTATCTAATAAAGCCTCCTGCATAGGGTTCCTTCTGTCCCACCACTATGGGGACACAGTACTGAGCTGTATGGGGATTGTCAGACAAATTTGCTGCATAGGGAAATGCCAAAATTAAATATTTTAAAGAAAACATAATGTTGTCTTAAGCCATGTAACACAATGGTGTGTTACTAAAGCTGATGGTTTTCTGCTTACCTGGTAGACTTTCCTCTCCTCTGAAAATACCTCCATGGGAATCTGGTTAAAAGAAGAAAACTAGTGTTAGTATGTTATAGCATTATAACCAACCGGTTAAGCTGGCCGTGCACGAAAAGGGGATTTTAAAATAGATGGAGTCAAATGGGCTGATTCAGTTATTTCAACCTCTTGCCAAGATCAGACCATAATAGGGGGCGATGTTGATCTGACCCAATGCTATCCTAGTCCCTGACAGGTTTTTTTATAGCTAGCCAATACCTCAATCTACTGACATGGTCTGGGGCTGTAGCTAATGGTCAGCTTTAGCACCAATGCTTTAAAGACCAACATTTAGGGGCTGATTTACTAACCCACGAATCCGACCCGAATTGGAAAAGTTCCGACTTGAAAACGAACATTTTGCGACTTTTTCGTATTTTTTTCGGCGTCTTTACGCATTTTTCGTTACCAATACGATTTTTGCGTAAAAACGCGAGTTTTTCGTAGCCATTACGAAAGTTGCGTAAAATCGCCCAATTTTTTCGTAGCGTTAAAACTTACGCGAAAAGTTGCGCCTTTTTCGTAGGGTTAAAACTTAAAAGGTGCGAAGTTTCGCGTAAGTTTTAACGCTACGAAAAATCGCCAGATTTTACGCAACTTTCGTAATGGCTACGAAAAACTCGCGTTTTTACGCAAAAATCGTATTGGTAACGAAAAATTCGTAAAGACGCCGAAAAAATCGCAAAAAATACGAAAAAATTGCAAAAAATACCGATCATTACAAAAAAACGCAATCGGACTCATTTCGACCCGTTCGTGGGTTAGTAAATGTGCCCCTTAGTATATTTAATTCTCAATGATAAAGGCCATTATGTGCCTACCTTTATTCCTGATTCCTTCAACTCCTAATTAAGAGAGAAAAAACACGTTAGCATTTCATAGGCAAATGTCATTTATCAGCAGGAAATACTTAAATCTGTACTGTTTAAAGCCCTTCGCCTTAGAATTATTTGATTAAAATGGAGGCTAAGGGAGATGGCTTTCCTGTTTTGGAGCATTCTGAATAATGGATCCTATATCTGTACTGTTAGCATCAGCAGTTGTTTCCTACAGTGAGATGTAGGTGACTAATCCCATGAAACAATATTAAATTAACCCTGATGGTCAAGAAGTAGTTAAAATATTTTTACACAACTTAACAGAAAATATATTCCCTGCTTTTCTTCCGGCCTAGGTAGAGGCCCTATTCCCAACTCCCTACTCACTGGAACCTCTGTTACATTAAATATGGGGTATTGCATCCCTTCATTATAGTTAAGCTTATATAGGGGGTCTTGTAATAAAAGCTAAAATAGGTCTATAACCCACAGCTAGATAACATTAACTGGTCTCATTTGTTGCCATGGGTTACAAGACCTTGTTAAACATCTTTAAAAAAAAATGATTAGTTGGGTTTACCCTGCAATAATCTATGCATTCATACTTTATACTGTAGTTAATATATTTGCAGCAATTTATGTATTTAGTGGGGGGGGGGGGGGGTTGATACTGAGATAAAGCAGGTAATGGAATCAGCACTCATACGGTTCCATTCCAGCAATCAGCGCTTTAATAAGAGTGCTGCTTCTGGTGCCCTACAGATATATAATAGAGAATAAAACTCACTGGTTTGATACATGGTAAGGAGGAACACAAAAAATTCCACAATTGCTGTGATTTAGTCTTGATTGCAGAAAACATTTTCTGTGGAGGCAAAAGAAAAATGAGACATTAATTTCGAGCTTATTGGGATTTCATAAAATATTGCTAAATATTTGCATATAACGATATAAAGTTATTCAGCGCTATGGCCACAGGGGCCTTGGTGCCAATTATCATCTGTGCTTCAAATTAGAAATAAAAATGACATCGATTATGAAATGATTAAATAAAGATGGGAAATTTCCATGTTTAGACATTGGCGGATTTATTCTCAAAATGGGTGTAAAAATTGGCAGCGGGAATATTTGCTGCGTGAAAAAAAAGATTATTGCGTGCGTCAAAAAAAAATTACCTGTTTCAAAAAGAATTGTCACGGCAAAGAGTTGCGCGTTTTTCGACAAAGCGAAACGGGACAGATTCGCTCATCACTAATAATTACTAATTATTATATACTAACAACATCTCAACCGTTTTTCTCTATACATATAAAGGCAAGTACTTACTAAGAAGTTGTTCAATTAGAAAAGTAGAATTTGTAAAAATTCCTAAAAATCGTTGTATGAAGCTGCTGACAGTAGCAATGCGTCCTGTACAGCAGCTAAACACCAACTGATAAGGAATCAGCTGACAGTAAACATCACTGTGCCTGGGCATTATGACATCACAATGACATCACATGATGCAGATGCAAGATGAATTCTATGTTTAGGCTTTATAAAAACATGAATCTATATAAATACAAGTTAAGATTTAGTTGCACAACACCAATGCTCAATTAAAGATTGTCTATAAAATAAAGGTTCCATGTTGACAGGGAAGATTTAGGGAATAATTTAGGGAAAGGCAGTGGATTCTATTAAGTCACTGTAGGACGCAATAACAATATCTCAAAATGTCTTCCCTATCTTCTTCCTTATCTTTAATGTCGGCAGGGCTTGACCCTATTTCTGGCTCTGAACAGAAAACGTGCTGCTTTCAGGGAAAAGTGTCCAGATTGTCTGGCACCTTGTATGGCAAAATGTCCTAAATCCCTCCTGTGAATAGATTTGCTTCTATCAGAGAACTGCTCCCCCATATTCAGGAATCACATGCAGTGTGTATATGTGCAGTATTGTAAACTAAAGAAATGTACTATACTGCCCATGTACCTGCCATGGGGTGCAGGGGATGCGCTCTCATAGGGATAACTCTCACCAAGTGTATGTTATATAGAGGGGGAGTCCCGGCCTGGTGTAATAAGTGAGTCTGTTTATTCAGTTGGACCCCCCCCCCAAGTACACATATATACTCTTTGTAAACTGTGTAATAAAAAAACAGCATCTTGTAATTGATCCCAACTACAATGTAACTAATCGTTATTGGAGGCAAAACAATCCTATTGGGTTTAATGTTTTATTGATTTTTTAGTAGACTTAAGGTATGGAGATCCAAATTACGGAAAGACCCCTTATCCGGAATACCATTGGTCTCGAGCATTCTGGATAACGGATCCTATACCTGTATTGCATTTTGTTGTCTTTATTATGGAGGATGCTTAAGCTGCCATACAAGGGAGGAGCTGATATCTGTGCAGTTACCATTCAAGGGGAGGGCAGATTTGAACCTTGGGCCAATTATCGGATAACACTGGAGGGAACCTTTATTTTGGACACCACAATCTTTGCCCAATGGGGTTTCATAAACCTTCCTATCTGACTTAGCCCATATTAGTCAGGGATGCTATTGTTTTGGCCCCTTACATGGTCCAATCTTCTTTTTTTTTTTTTTTTTTTCCTATGACAAAAATGTTTCTACTGTGCCCCAAACTAAAACTCCCAGTCCGTTATTTCATACTATGCAGCAACACAGAAGTGAAGCTCTGTGTCTAGGGCCACGTGGATCCAACAACATATTTGAGGACCCCAAGGGGCACATGTAAGATCGCTTGAGCCTTTTGGTTGGAGCAATCATAAAGGAAACCCTGCGTGAGTTTTTGGGTAAAAATACCTCGTTAGTTAGGTTTTCCTTCCCCGAGCAGGCTCTTATAAATACGAAAAAGTTCAGCCAAACAAAGGAAAAAAACCTCAACTAAGGAAGTATTTTAGTCCCTTTATTTGGTTCCTTAACTTACGCGGGGTTTCCTTTTAAGTTTCCTTTCCTAAGCCAAGGGGCTCAATCGATCATAAGTGTGCCCATAATATATAAACAAGAGCCTGTAATTGATAGTTACATTAGTTTTGCTAAGAATATTGTGAGATTTGTACTAGATTGTTAGGAAATTGAAGGATAACACTTAGGGGCTGATGTAAGAATGCTCGAGTGGTCGGATCCTAAACCCACGATTTCTTCATCCGAATAGCACGAATCAGGTTTTCTTTTTCCCCCCAAAAATAAAGAGCTTTTTTTTTTTTGTAGCACACCCTTGGGTGAGACTAATATATATGGGTAACTCCAGCACACTCAGTGACACCCCAATGACTGACCACAATAATGGTAACCAATAAGATCCCTTTTCTTTATTAAGCGTAACAAACAATCAGCAGGGATCTGACTATGATGTAAAATATTAAAGCAAGATATACATGTATAACAATATACCAACGAACAATAACACAATTTAAATTGCAGAAGATATATGTGCTAAATGTTGTAACTTAATTTCCCCGTCACAGTCCCAGATGATTTGTGCACGTTGGGGCCCTTATTGAGTTTAGCTTATTGGCCAATAGCACTGTTCCTTTCATTTGCCAGTTAGCCGTATAACTCTGTAAACTTTCCTTCCAGGTGAGAAATGACTTGGCAGAGAGTATAGTTCAGCAACAGATGGATTAACTCCTATTGGTTAATAATACACAGTTCTCCAATGGTGTGTGGTGTTGCAGGTTACTCACAGTCTGTGCTCATAAATCACTGTCTCACCTTTAGTAACAGACCTCAGATGGGACGCAGGCAGCTCTGTCCTCTAGCAGCTGTAATCCCCTGGGCCTCTCTGCAGCCTGTCAGCCTGGGACTCTCCTACCAACAGCAGGCAGCTTCCCCCCTGCTCCCTTTCTGGCTAGCACTGATAGCTCTTTTACAGGTGCTAGTCCAGAGCTGGGAGAGCAGGGTCAGCTTCTCCCTGTAGGTGTGTCTCCCCTCTGGCAGCTCTCCCACACAGAGCAGGTAGGCAGCAGCCAGCAGTTTCTCCCTACTTCTCTCCCCTGTTTAGTCCAGCAGGGTGGTCTTCAAAACATTTTGCGCCTTTCCTTATCATTGGTGGATTCAAAGCCCCAGCCAGGTCCTCAGGTCTGTGGCATGCTGGGATATGTAGTCCTGTAAACTGTCTATGCAGCGCTTGTTCATGTTTCTCTCTTTAGTTAGGGGTGTTACATTTTATTGGCCAGGGAAAAGAAAAACCCAATTTGTGCAAAGTGTGCTACTCGGATGAAGAAACCACGGGCTAGTTTGGGAACTCTCATGTGGGTTTGGGATCTGAACGCTTGAGCATTCTTAAATGAGCCCCTAAGTGTTTTCCTAACAATCTAGTACAAATTTAAGCCCAAAGGCTCGAGCAATCTTAAATGTGCCCATTAAGCAAATTGTTCTATATCAATCATTTTGCTCATTCAACATAACTGCCCCAATGGCTAGTGCTAAGTATAAGACGTCCCTAAGTTGCTAAGTGAGTTGTTCCTCTCAGTATAAGTAAAGGGGGTGTAGGGGTTTACCAAAAATGGGCCCTTAGGACAGGAACCCCTAGGACAGGCCACAGGGTGGTGCTGGGAAACAGGGACACTGGGATGACTGGGTTGTTAAACAGTTAATGGGGTGTATACCTGCAGTTCGGGATTTGGCCACAGGGTGGTGCATAGGCCCATATAAGGGGATGCAGCCATGTGCTGTGAGGCAGACATTTTGGGGACTGCTCCAGTAAGGAGTACCCCAGGTATAGCTTAGTGTTAGAAGTTATATAATAGATTGCTCTAGGAGTAATATGTAGGACACTAGGAGTTTAGAATGGGCGGACATTGCCCCTCCAGGAGTGGAAGTGAGGTTAAGACCTCCCGGCATTACATCAGCCGGAGTGCAGGGCCATAAGTGGTTAGGTAGGTGGACAAGGTCACCGCTAACCCAAGGAGGCTGGATCTGAGGGGGCTTAGGCGTGAGTACCGGGGTGGGCTGCCTGTGGTGAGGCTGCCTAGCGTGAGTACCGGGAAGGACCCCAAGAGGGGGTGCCTTCTGGCGTGAGTACCGGGGAGATCACCTAGAAGGAGACACTTGGCGTGAGTACCGTGAGTTGCCCAACAGGAGAAAGCACTCAATGAGTAGTGAGGAGATAAAGCCCTGCATGCTGTGTGAATTAATATGTGCCACTCCTGGAGAGGTCCTGCCCTAATAAACGATTCATCTTATTCATCATACTCCGTGTGTATCTGACTATTTCCTGCACAAGGATCACCTACCTGCCGGTAAGCTACTACCCCAGGGAGGGGCAAGGTACTGGGGGCTGTGTGTGGATCCAAGGCAGAGGTACTAGAGACTGTTAATTTCCCAGGGGGTGGATTATAGTTCCACAACACCATCCCTGGGTGGAGGCACGCCTTTAAGGGAGAAATCCTTATTAACCCCCATAGTAAGCGGGGGCTCAGGACTCCTGTAGCGCCAAGAACCAGTAATCAGCAGGTAGCAGCACAGAATAACCAAAAAGTGGGCTACAGGGGTATAAGGCCAAATAGAAATTTCAGCTTTGCATTAGCAGTCACTGCTCAATACAAAACAATCCAAGTGCTTGGGAGAGGGTTTAGGAAGTTTTCTCGATTTTTATTGAACTTTAGACCCTCTGAAAAAAAATACAGAGGCATCGAGCCAGTGGGGTAACTATAGAACAGGGGTCCTCAAACTTCTTAAAGGGAAACGAAAGGCAAAATCACTTGGGGGTGCCAAAATGTTAGGCACCCCCAAGTGACTTTAACCGCTTACCTCGTACCCCGGGCTTGTGCCCCTGTTAGGAGAAAACAGCACCAGCCCAGGGTACCTGGAGCGGATCGCTTCCTTCTTCCGGCTTCCGTTGCTGGAATGCCAGCGGTGGGCGCATGCGCAGTAGAGTGAAAAGCCGACTTTAATGTTTAAGTTCGGCTTTTCACTCTACTGCGCATGCGCGCACAGCGAATCAGGAAGAAGGAAGCGCCAGCAGCTACCCCGGGCTGGTGCTGTTCCCTCCTCACAGGGGCACCAGCCCGGGGTAAAAGGTAGGTGGTCAAAGTCACTTGGGGGTGCCTAACATTTTGGCACCCCCAAGTGACTTTGACTTTCTTTTTCCTTTAAGCAAGGGGCAAGTCCATGGTCCCTCAGACTGTTGGGGGCAAACTATGGCCCACTCCTGCATTCTCTCTCTTCCAGCTCCCCCTCCCGCTACCCGCTGCGTCCTCTCTCTTCCACAGACCACTCCCCAACCCCCCCCACTGCCCCCGCGCTCCCTCTCGCTGCCCACTGAGTCCTCCCTCTTCCAGCCCCCTCCGCTCCGTCTGTCTTCCCAGCTCCCCCTCCCACTCAACGATGAGTCCTCTCTCTGCCAGCACCGTCTGTCCTCCCTCTCAGCTCCCCTGTCCTGCTCCCCGCTGAGTCCTCTCTCTCCGCTGCCAGGGGTGAGGACGCAGCAGGGGGCCGGGTAAATTAACCAGGCCATAGTTTGAGGATCCCTGCTATAGAGGATGCAGACCCCATGTATGTGGGGGGGCCTGTGGCATAGGGGTCTGTTTTGTCTATAGTTGTTAGAAATCCCCCATCCCCAGCCAGCATGAGCGTGGGGGGGATGGAGGGCCGGGCAGGGGCTGCTGTGTGCGTGCCGGGCCCCTCTGAGGAGCATTTTGCAGCCCTGTTGTTGTTACACCACTAGCACAAATTGCCCCACATAGAATGCCCGGCACTTAAGGCTAATGGCATGTGGGGAGATTTGTCGTCCAGGGTTAAATCTGGGCTACTGGGACAACAAAACCACCCCAGACTGTTTCCCATCTAGTGGGAAACCATACGCAGCATTTTGTTTACAAGGAAACTTCGGGCGACTTTGGAAAAGCAAGACCCACGTATGCTTTCCCACCAGCAATTTACTTTATTAAGATTTGGGTGATTTCTGAGCTCACATTTTAAGAATATGCATTTACCAAAACATGAACCATATCCCAGTTTTTGCATAAAGGGGACAGTTCACCTTTAAGTTACCTATTACTATGTTACAGAGAGAAAGAGATCCCTCCTTTCCCTATTTGCACTATTATATCAACACTCGTCCACTGCCACCAAATTAAAATTCTCATTAAAAAGAAACCCTTATTTTTGTAGTTTGTTTCTCTTTTTTATAAAACTTTTATTATAACAATATTTTTTACAATGTAAAAAAAGATTTTCTCAAGCAAAATATAATATACATGTACAGTACATATACATCCAAAAATATCAGGCACATAAGTGTTTGAGAGTTGTCACTGGAACTCCTCTCTGAACACAACTGGTTCATAGCATTAAGTAGATGCATTTTGGCTCCAGATGTTCCCAACCCTTTCCATCCCTTCCCTTTTCTTTTGGGAACATATCGAAGGAGCCAAGTTTCAGGTTGGTAACGGATCCTGCCTGGGGTAGATTCCTTTTTGGCGCTTATACGTTCTTCATTGGATCTGTTAATATTCTATCATAGAAATTCCTTTGGGCAGATTGTTGGTCTTAGTCTCTAATAACTCGTCTAAAGTTGCCCATTTGCTCCTAAGGGAAGAATGTTATAATATTAGCTACGGAGCAGATCTTTGGTTTAACAAAGTAAATTCTAGGAAACTACAAATGAATGTGAGATAATAGGTGTAATTTCAGCTAGCCATTTAGCATATCTCCACATTTATGTAGTAATTACCCCTAGTAATTAAACACCTACACCTGGATATTAAAATGCCCTAAAAGCACCCTGAGGGGCAGATTTATTAGCATTTGAATTTTTTAAATCCCCAAAAAACCTGAAATCTCAAATGTGGCCATCATCACAGCCACTTGGCCGTTATTTCCCCTTGAGCTTCCTTGTTAAAAGAGTCTGATTGAAAATCCTAAGGGATTTCCTTATTACATTTGTTGCAGATTTAGTTCTTTTCAACTTACGCCATAGTCTTCCTCTGATTCATCAGAACCATAAACTTCTTCATAAACTTCTTCATAAACAAGTTCTTCATAAACAAGTTCTTCATAAACAAGTTCTTCATAAACAAGTTCTTCATCAGGTTCCTCCTTGTTAAGAGAAAAAGACAAATACAATTACACAAAAACACATTTTACATTCAAAGGCATTCAGTATCGGGATTTTCTTATTATATTTGTTGCAGATTTAGTTCTTTTCCACTTACGTCATAATCTACCTCTTCCTCTAATTCATAAGAACCATAAAATTCTTCATACAGTTCTACTTCCTCAGGTTCCTCCTTGTTAAGAGAAAAAGACAAAAACAATTACACAAAAACACATTTTACATTCAAAGGCATTCACTATCGGGATTGTTCTTATTATATTTGTTGCTGATTCCGTTCTTTTCCACTTACGTCACAGTCTTCCTCTTCCTCTAATTCATAAGAACCATAAACTTCTTCATACAGTTCTTCATAAACTTCTTCATAAATTTCTTCATAAACAAGTTCTTCTTCATCATCTACCTCTTCCTCTGATTCATTAGAACCATAAAATTCTTCAGGTTCTTCATCAGGTTCCTCCTTGGTAAGAGAAAAAGACAAAAACAATTACACAAAAACACATTTTACATTCAAAGTCAATCAATATCGGGATTTTCTTATTATATTTTTGCAGATTTAGTTCTTTTCCACTTACGTCATAATCTACCTCTTCCTCTGATTCATTAGAACCATAACATTTTTCAGGTTCTTCATCAGGTTCCTCCTTGTTAAGAGAAAAAGACAAATACAATTACACAAAAACACATTTTACATTCAAAGTCAATCAATATCAGGATTTTCTTATTATATTTTTTGCAGATTTAGTTCTTTTCCACTTACGTCATAATCTACCTCTTCCTCTGATTCATTAGAACCATAACATTTTTCAGGTTCTTCATCAGGTTCCTCCTTGTTAAGAGAAAAAGACAAATACAATTACACAAAAACACATTTTACATTCAAAGTCAATCAATATCGGGATTTTCTTATGATAGTTTTTGCAGATTTAGTTCTTTTCCACTTACGTCATAATCTACCTCTTCCTCTGATTCATTAGAACCATAACATTTTTCAGGTTCTTCATCAGGTTCCTCCTTGTTAAGAGAAAAAGA
The DNA here is from genome assembly GCF_000004195.4 of Xenopus tropicalis. Lineage (NCBI taxonomy): Eukaryota > Metazoa > Chordata > Amphibia > Anura > Pipidae > Xenopus > Xenopus tropicalis. The sequence continues at coordinate 139,499,871 of NC_030680.2, forward strand.
CAAATACAATTACACAAAAACACATTTTACATTCAAAGTCAATCAATATCAGGATTTTCTTATTATATTTTTTGCAGATTTAGTTCTTTTCCACTTACGTCATAATCTACCTCTTCCTCTGATTCATTAGAACCATAACATTTTTCAGGTTCTTCATCAGGTTCCTCCTTGTTAAGAGAAAAAGACAAATACAATTACACAAAAACACATTTTACATTCAAAGTCAATCAATATCGGGATTTTCTTATGATATTTTTTGCAGATTTAGTTCTTTTCCACTTACGTCATAATCTACCTCTTCCTCTGATTCATTAGAACCATAACATTTTTCAGGTTCTTCATCAGGTTCCTCCTTGTTAAGAGAAAAAGACAAATACAATTACACAAAAACACATTTTACATTCAAAGTCATTCAATATCGGGATTGTTCCACTTACTTCAAAGATGTAAGTTTGTTGTCTGTTCTGCTCTGGGTGTTCCTGCGTAAGAGACAGAGATATCAGGCCTCACACCGGTATTTAACGTATCTTTCATGATACAAAAACAAGCAACTTTAGTTCATATTTTTATCAGTTTTATATTATGTATTTCTTGCGACTTACTTGAGCGACAACGTTACTAGTAGATGGAACTGGTTCCTGGTTCAGGAAAAAAAGAGAATAATGAGATCAGGGAGATCAACTCGGCTCTTTGCTGGAAAAGCTAAAACCTATTTCTTGTGACCTTATGGGTTTGGCAGTTGCGATAGATAGATAGATAGATAGATAGATAACTTTGTTAGGAGGTCAATAAATGTGAATTTGGAAAAGTCAGATGGCTCAGGTGAATACTCCTATTTAGCCAAAGAGAAATTATTCTTTATTCAAAGGAAGGTTTTTTAAAGTATTTTTTTTTTTTGTCTATTTTAACTTACCGGGCAAATATCCTCGCCAGTTTCATCTTCTGTTTGTTCCTGGTTAAAGAATAAAAAAAAAGTGTGATTAACTCATTCACTACTGTAATGATGTATCTGATAAAGGGCAAAATAACCAGTTACTTTCCACTATTGCCTTTCCCACTTACTTGGAAGGTGTTATCTCCAAGCCCCACAATCTGCTCCGGGTTGTCCTGCGTAAGAGACAGAGATATCAGGCCTCTATACGGTATTTATCTTTCATAATACAAAAACAAGCAACTTTACTTCATATATTTTATCAGTTGTAAACGATTTATTTCTCGCTACTTACTCCAGAGACCACATTCCCAGTAGGTGGAACTGGTTGCTGGTTAAGAGAAAAGAGAATAATGAGATCAGGGAGATCAACTCGGCTCTTTGCTGGAAAAGCTCAAACCTATTTCTAGTGACCTTATGGGTTTGGCAGTTGCATTAATCTGTATTTAAAATGGATTATTAAATGTATGTGGCAGGGCACATGGCTAGAGCCGACTGTGTGTGCCAGTATAGGGGTGCAAAGCGGATATATATAATGTAGGGGGGCAGTACAACTATGGGAGCCTACATACACTGGCAGGTACAGGCGCAGTAGGGTAAAAGCCAATTACACATGAAAAGCTGCTTTTTCCCTTTACTGTGTATGCGCCTGTCTGTGTCCAAAGGGAAGAAGAGGAAAGAGACAGGTGGGCACATAGATAGATAGATAGGTAGATAGATAGATAGGTTGGCAGATAGATAGGTAGGTAGCTAGGTAGATAGATTTATAGGTTGATAGATAGATAGATAGATAGATAGGTAGATGATAGATAGATAGATAGATAGGAAAGAAGACAGAAGAGGAAAGAGATATTTGCAGCTTCTCCGTTTTGCTTACCTCGCAGATGGTTTCAGTGGGTTGATGCTGTTGTTCTTCTGGTTGAACCTGTTTCACATAAAGAAAAGAGTTTATTTAATAGAAATAAAGAGCCAAGTATTTGATATTATACTGAAATGCAAACTGGGATGGGTACAATATATTTGCTTGGCAGTTCCCTCCTTACCAGAATAACAACTTCTTTATCTTTCACAAGTCGTTTCTGAAAACAAAGAGAATAAAGTCGGATTATAAATGGTAACGATCGCGCTGGGAAATCGGTAACTTTTATTCGCAAACCCAAATCAGAGATATTAGAGTCAAACAAAGGCCCTTACTTTTCTAAAAAGTGGGAGGCAACAAAATACTTTTCTAAGCATGTTCCTCGCCATTTTCGCTGCCATTCTTTCTGCGGAGAGAGAGAGAAACATCATTGGTGCAAACGGTAGTAATCCGATTCGTTGCTTTTATTTATATTTTATTATTTATATAGAGACATTAAACAGTTTGGCCCCACTTTTGAGCCTTGTACCAAACCCTTTTCTTTAATAGTGTTTTAATGTCGGTTTGAAAAACAGGTGAAGCCACGGAATGAGATCTGATTGGCTGTCGGCTTTTTGTAACCGTGAATACATAGTCACCCAATGGGAACCCTGGAATTAAGCCAACAAAATTCAATAGGTGAAATCGGATTGGCTGTTGGTGGCTCCGCCCACTTTTATATATATATATCATCTTTTCATTCAAGCTGACCCCATGACTATGCGATTCAAGTTTGGGGGTGTAGCTTCAAAGCTGTAAGATTGGCAGCAGTTTGAAAATCTTCCCTGTCAAAGTCAATGGGAAAATTGGGGGGTTCGGAGCCACAAAAAGACGGGGGGCGGGATCTCTTAGAAAAACACAAGCAAACTGCTCTGCTATAAGGCGAAGAAGTGTGGGGAGTTTGGGTGTTGTACCCCTAAAACTGTAGGAGGAGTAGCGTTTAGAAAATGTGGGGCGCTAACCAACATAATTACGTTTCCCCATAGCAACCAATCAGCAGCATTTGCTGGTCACAAAGCCAAAACAATGTATTGGTTGCTATGAGTTACTGCACACAGTGCTTAGTGGCTTTTATTACATAAGGGGTAAACCTCTGAATTTAAATAAAAATAATACTATTTACGAATGATAAAAGACGACCAATATAAATAAATCAAACGAAGAAAACACGGTGTGGAATCCAATAAAATATATTAGAATTGGTAGGGTGATAAATCCCTGTAGGGAAATGGAAACTTTATGTATAGTATATACTGTATTTTATTTATATTGGCCCCTCCCCCTGGGGATCTTGCAATGGAAATGATTGGCACAGGCAACATATTTGCCCCGCCCCTGTTTATATGTATAAAGCCGGACGCGACAGGCGCATTTAATGTACAAACGTAATAGCGAATTTTTATTCACAGTGCGAATGTCATGGAAAGCTTTTTAAATATGGCTTATTCCCAAATTGCTCTATATAATAAATATCCCCCCCTCCCTATGTAGTAGGGAATTAAATACAGTCGCGCGGGGTGTATCCTTCCCCCACTTGTTACACTGATAAATCTGTCCCTAAACCTTTATTTCCATAATGTCCCCCCTATGTAACCGGAGCTCCACTCACCTTGCTCGCGTAAGAAAGAATGTGCCGATCCCAGGCTACTTAGCAACACCCTCAGCTTTCGACATTGTGACATCACAATGCAGCTGCCTGCACTGTGACATCACAATGTCTCAAGCAATGCGATTACTGACAGGAGTTATGGGCACTGGGGGGCTGTAATACTGAGTCTAATAATACAGGTATCGGACCCCATATCCGGAAACCCGTTATCCAGAAAGCTCCGAATTACGGAATGCCCGTCTCCCATAGACTCCACTTTAATCAAACAATTAAGAATTTTAAAACTGATTTCCTTTTTCTATGTAGAAATAAAACAGAACCTTGTAATTGATCCCAACTAAGATATAATTAATCTTTATTGGATGCAAAACAATCCTATTGGGTTTAATTAATGTTTTATTGATTTTTTAATAGACTTAAGGTATTGAGATCCAAATTACGGAAAGACCCCTTATCCTGAATACCCTTGGTCCCGAGCATTCTGGATAATGGATCCTATACCTGTACTAATATTGGCAGGGGTTAAGGTTATTGGGTGCAGTTATACATGGCAGGGGTAAGGTTAGTGGCAGGCATAGGGGGAGGGTGACTGTTTGGGGGGGGGCTAAAGATGGGCCATACACAGACTGACCTACAGTTAATGTGAGACTTAGTGGATTCGCTGCTGGTGTATAAAATTAACCCCCCAACTGACTCTTGCTGTTCTTACTGACTTCCAAGGATTCTGTGCAAAAGTGCCGGGGGGGGGGGCTTTTTTTTGGTTTGTGATCAGTTAGCTTAAAGGGGTAGTTCAGCCTTTAGTGCTCTATAGTACCCGTGTATAGTACCTGTTTATACTACCTGCATATAGTACCTGCGTATAGTACCTGTGGGAGTGGAAGGATACAGTATAGTACCCGTGTATAGTACCTGTGGGAGTGGAAGGATACAGTATAGTACCTGTGTATAGTACCTGTGGGAGTGGAAGGATACAGTATAGTACCTGCGTATAGTACCTGAGGGAGTGGAAGGATACAGTATAGTACCTGCGTATAGTACCTGTGGGAGTGGAAGGATACAGTATAGTACCTGCGTATAGTACCTGTGGGAGTGGAAGGATACAGTATAGTACCTGCGTATAGTACCTGTGGGAGTGGAAGGATACAGTATAGTACCTGCGTATAGTACCTGTGGGAGTGGAAGGATACAGTATAGTACCTGCGTATAGTACCTGTGGGAGTGGAAGGATACAGTATAGTACCTGCGTATAGTACCTGTGGGAGTGGAAGGATACAGTATAGTACCTGCGTATAGTACCTGTGGGAGTGGAAGGATACAGTATAGTACCTGCGTATAGTACCTGTGGGAGTGGAAGGATACAGTATAGTACCTGCGTATAGTACCTGTGGGAGTGGAAGGATACAGTATAGTACCTGCGTATAGTACCTGTGGGAGTGGAAGGATACAGTATAGTACCTGCGTATAGTACCTGTGGGAGTGGAAGGATACAGTATAGTACCTGCGTATAGTACCTGTGGGAGTGGAAGGATACAGTATAGTACCTGCGTATAGTACCTGTGGGAGTGGGATGAAATCTGCAGCAAATGTTCAGAGTTGGTTCTGAGGTAAAGTTACAGCTGCAGATTCTCATTTTCAGTCTTCATTTCTGCCTTCAGTTTGTAATGTCTCCCGAGCCCTGTCTATATCTGTGCTTTGATTGGTCAATTTTACTGTGTGTCAAGAAAGCTGTGCTCTGATTGGATAATCTACAAGAAGAAAGAGCACAGCAGAACCAGCTTGCAGGAACCAGGGTTGCCAGGTTGGCAGTTTTCCTGCTAAATTGGGCTACTAGTTTAAAGCCCAGGCGGGTTTTCAAAGTACAAAGCCGCCAAAGAACAGATTTGGGCTATTATTTGGAGCCTTGGCGGGTTTGTAGTTTGTACTAGCCAAAGTTTTTTCCCCTATTAACCTGATGTGCCTGTCCCACTGCATGCTGGGTAATGTAGTTTGTATCTAACAATTAGCCTACAGCTATAAATATCATAAGACTACAATACCCAGCAAGCAGTTGGACAGTATAGACAGAGACTCCCATTTCTATTCAATTCAGGCTCAACCTGTCTGTTCTACACCCTGCTCCCTGCTCTATAGGGTGTGAGATTGTACCATTATCTACTGTGATGTGGGGGGGCTGCCATTTGGTACATTCTGCAGTTGATCCTTAAGCTATAACTTTGCTTAACGTTGTAGTCGAATACACCCATATGTACAGTATATCATATCTGGGGTTAATGCAACATTCTGAATCCAGGGAATTATCCCATTAACTGGAGAGGGGGCACAGGGCATGGGTAGTGATTATACGCTTTAAAAGGACATTTATACATGGCAGGGGCTAATGTTATTGGGAGGCAGTTATACCTGGCAGATATTGAGGTTATTGTGGGACATTTATATATGGCAGTTTTTAAGGTTTTTGGGGGACATTTATACATGGCAGGGGTTAAGGTTATTGGGGGGCAGTTATACCTGGCAGATATAGAGGTTATTGTGGGACATTTATATATGGCAGTTTTTAAGGTTATTGGGGGACATTTATACATGGCAGGGGTTAAGGTTATTGGCGGACATTTATATATGGCAGGGGGTAAGGTAATGGGGGGCAGTTATAAAATAAGGCAAATAATGGGGAGATTAGAAGTAAAGTAAAGTTTAGAATGCCCTGTGGGGTTTTTCTCGTTAGTGTGTTTATGCCATAACTACTGTCAGTACAGAAATGATCCCTTTAGCGGCTGCTTTGGCAGAATAGGAAAGAGAACAATTACTGCAAATATCAATGATCAATTCATTTGTTTAGTTAACACAGTTATTTAATATATATATTCCTACAGGGAATCCCCCCGTTGCTATATGAACCCCAGTAGGGGACCCCAAGTCTTTGTCCTCAGTAACTACTTTATATCCATATTGTTATATTTGAATGCCCCCCCCCCACATAGCACATATTCCTGTATGCCTGTATTATGTATCCCCTATTGATACATGGATGTATAATATAAATAACATAACAATACAGGGCATTATTGTGCTGTTTATATTGAGCTAATACAGTATGTATATGTACACACAACCCACACACCAATAAAGCCTTTTTTTTCGAGGGCAGATTTATTATAGACCAAATTGGAGGGGCCCAGAAGGGTTAAATACAGGTACAGGGCCGGGCAGCACCCAACAAATCAGCTGAAATGCCCTTTATTTGCAGTATATGGCACAGGGCAATGCTCCAAGCCAAAGCTACCTCTTCATTAAGCTCCAGGAGTATTTGCAGTATTTGTCTATTTTGGTAAATTTTGTACAGGTATAGGATCCATTATCCAGAATGCTCGGGATCTGGGGTTTTCCAGATAAGCGGTCTTTCTGTAATTGGGATCTCCTACCTAAGTCTGCTACAAAAATTATTTTAACTGTAATTAAACCCAATAGGACTGTTCTGCCCCCAATAAGGGGTAATTATATCTTAGTTGGGATCATGTACAGGTACTGTTTTATTATTACAGAGAAAAGGGAATCATTTAACCATGAAATAAACCCAATAGGGCTGTTCTGCCCCCAATAAGGGGTAATTATATCTTAGTTGGGATCAAGTACAGGTACTGTTTTATTATTACAGAGAAAATTGAATCCTTTAACCATTAAATAAACCCAATAGGGCTGTTCTGCCCCAATAAGGGGTAATTATATCTTAGTTGGGATCAAGTACAGGTACTGTTTTATTATTACAGAGAAAATGGAATCCTTTAACCATGAAATAAACCCAATAGGGCTGTTCTGCCCCAATAAGGGGTAATTATATCTTAGTTGGGATCAAGTACAGGTACTGTTTTATTATTACAGAGAAAATGGAATCCTTTTTAAAAATTTGAATTATTTTCTTATAATGGAGTCTATGAGAGAGTCTATGAGAGATGGCCTGTAATTCCGAGCTTTCTTGACAACAGATGTCCAGATAACGGATCCTATACCTGTAATAAAAACTATACTTTCAAAATGATGACACTATCTCTATATATTTCCAGAGGGGAAGTGAAGATAACATTTCAGTAGATTTCAAGCAAGAAAATAAATTACTACAAGTATGGGACCTGTTATCCAGAATGCTTGGGACCTGGGGTCTTCCAGATAAGGGGTCTTTTAGTAATCTGGATAAAGGTTACTAAAAATCATTTAAACATTAACTAAAACCAAGACAATGGTTTTGCCTCCCAAATTGTTACAAATTGGGGCAAATATATAAATGAAGGCAATTAATTATATTAATCAGGAAAACTAACAGTGAGGAATGTAGGACCGTATGTAGGAAGAAGTCTAAGAGATAACTAGTCACTAGATGTAGGATCACTAAGAGATAACTAGTCACATAGCTTTGAAAAAGAAAAACGATCAGCAAATGTTTGACATTTTTTAGTTAATGTTATGAAAAATGCAACATCTTACCTCTGATCTCAATACCCTTTCAGCAATGGCTAAATGACCCTCGGTTATAAACCCTTCCTTCCCAGCCTTCCAGTCCTCCGGAGTCTAATTCTATTTTAATGGTTCCCAGGTTATTTATAATAGGGATGTAAACATCTGAATTCTAAACTCTTCTGTTATATCTTTTACTAGAAATTAGGGCTTATTTTTGATGCCCGAATATTTTGAGTTATAACAATGGCTAATGCTCTGGAAAAAATACACTCTGCCATTTAACATTTTATTCTTGAACCAACAAATGTATTTGTAGTTGTAATATTGGTGTGTAGGCGCCATCTCAGTGCATTGTGCCTGAGTCTGAGCTTTCAGCCAGCGCTACACATTAGAACTGCTTTCAGCTAACCTATTGTTTCTCCTACTCCCATGTAACTAGAGGAGTCCCAAGCCGGACTTGGATTTCTTACTATTAAGTGCTATTCTGATACCTACTGGGAGCTGCTATCTTGCTCCCTTCCCATTGTTCTGTATATGTAAACCCTATGGGCTTGTATTAGTGCCCCCTTACTCTGTAAGTGCTACAGAGAACAATAGCACTATATAAATAGTAATAATAATTAGGCCCCTCCATTATACATGATTTCTTTGCAGCAGGGAGGAAGGAGCCCCTGACTTTCCATTTTCCATAGACCAGGAATAGAGTGCAAGGCGCCTATGTTCCTCTGCATTCTTCAGTTTGAACCTTAAAGGAACAGTAACATCAAAATATGAAAGCGTATTAAAGTAATTACAATATAATGCGCTGTTACCCTGGACTGGTATAACTGGTGTGTGCCTCAGAAAGACTATTATAGTTTATATAAGCAAAGCTGCTGTGTAGCCTTGGGGGCAGCCATGCGAATGAGAAAAGGCAGAGGTTACTTAGCAGATAACAGATAAAATGCCAGTGTGTTCTACAGAGTTTATTTGTTATCTGCTATGTAACCTGTGTTTTTCTCCTTTTTTCCATCTTGAATGGCTGCCCCCATGTCGCCCCCACATGATGTGCGCGATTGTGTGCCTGGCACTGTGCCCCCTTCAGAGAAAACGGCATTTTGCATTTTGTTGTCTTTATTATGGAGGATGCTTAAGCTGCCATACAAGGGAGGAGCTGATATCTGTGCAGTTACCATTCAAGGGGAGGGCAAATTTGAACCTTGGGCCAATTATCGGATAACACTGGAGGGAACCTTTATTTTGGACACCACTATCTTTGCCCAATGGGGTTTCATAAACCTTCCTATCTGACTTAGCCCATATTAGTCAGGGATGCTATTGTTTTGGCCCCTTACATGGTCCAATCTTCTTTTTCATCTGATTCCCCCCCATCATTTACCTAGGATTTATGCTCCTATGACAAAAATGTTTCTACTGTGCCCCAAACTAAAACTCCCAGTCCGTTATTACTATGCAGCAACACAGAAGTGAAGCTCTGTGTCTAGGGCCACGTGGATCCAACAACATATTTGAGGACCCCAAGGGGCACATGTAAGATCGCTTGAGCCTTTTGGTTGGAGCAATCATTAAGGAAACCCTGCGTGAGTTTTTGGGTAAAAATACCTCGTTAGTTAGGTTTTCCTTCCCCGAGCAGGCTCTTATAAATACGAAAAAGTTCAGCCAAACAAAGGATAAAAACCTCAACTAAGGAAGTATTTTAGTCCCTTTATTTGGTTCCTTAACTTACGCGGGGTTTCCTTTAAGTTTCCTTTCCTAAGCCAAGGGGCTCAATCGATCATAAATGTGCCCATAATACAGTGGCTTGCAAAAGTATTCGGCCCCCTTGAACTTTTCCACATTTTGTCACATTACAGCCACAAACATGAATCAATTTTATTGTAATTCCACGTGAAAGACCAATACAAAGTGGCGTACACGTGAGAAGTGGAACGAAAATCATACATGATTCCAAACATTTTTTACAAATAAATAACTGCAAAGTGGGGTGTGCGTAATTATTCAGCCCCCTGAGTCAATACTTTGTAGAACCCCCTTTTGCTGCAATTCCAGCTGCCAGGCTTTTAGGGTATGTCTCTACCAGCTTTGCACATCTACAGACTGAAATCCTTGCCCATTCTTCTTTGCAAAACAGCTCCAGCTCAGTCAGATTAGATGGACAGCGTTTGGGAACAGCAGTTTTCAGATCTTGCCACAGATTCTCCATTGGATTTAGATCTGGACTGTGACTGGGCCATTCTAACACATGGATATGTTTTGGTTTAAACCATTCCATTGTTGCCCTGGCTTTGTTTAGGGTCGTTGTCCTGCTGGAAGGTGAACCTCCGCCCCAGTCTCAAGTCTTTTGCAGACTCCAAGAGGTTTTCTTCCAAGATTGCCCTGTATTTGGCTCCATCCATCTTCCCATCAACTCTGACCAGCTTCCCTGTCCCTGCTGAAGAGAAGCCCCCCCAGAGCATGATGCTGCCACCACCATATGTGACAGTGGGGATGGTGTGTTCAGAGTGATGTGCAGTGTTAGTTTTCCGCCACACATAGCGTTTTGCATTTTGGCCAAAAATTTCCATTTTGGTCTCATCTGACCCGAGCACCTTCTTCCACATGTTTGCTGTGTCCCCCACATGGCTTGTGGCAAACTGCAAACGGGACTTCTTATGGTTTTCTGTTAATAATGGCTTTCTTCTTGCCACTCTTCCATAAAGGCCAACTTTGTGCAGTGCACGACTAATAGTTGTCCTATGGACAGATTCCCCCACCTGAGCTGTAGATCCCTGCAGCTCCCCCAGAGTCACCATGGGCCTCTTGGCTGCATTTCTGATCAGCGCTCTCCTTGTTCGGCCTGTGAGTTTAGGGGGATGGCCTTGTCTTGGTAGGTTTACAGTTGTGCCATACTCCTTCCATTTCTGAATGATCGCTTGAACAGTGCTCTGTGGGATGTTCAAGGCTTTGGAAATCTTTTTGTAGCCTAAGCCTGCTTTAAATTTCTCAATAACTTTATCCCTGATCTGTCTGGTGTGTTCTTTGGACTTCATGGTGTTGTTACTCCCAATATTCTCTTAGACAACCTCTGAGGCCGTCACAGAGCAGCTGTATTTGTACTGACATTAGATTACACACAGGTGCACTCTATTTAGTCATTAGTACTCATCAGGCAATGTCTATGGGCAACTGACTGCACTCAGACCAAAGGGGGCTGAATAATTACGCACACCCCACTTTGCAGTTATTTATTTGTAAAAAATGTTTGGAATCATGTATGATTTTCGCTCCACTTCTCACGTGTACCCCACTTTGTATTGGTCTTTCACGTGGAATTCCAATAAAATTGATTCATGCTTGTGGCTGTAATGTGACAAAATGTGGAAAAGTTCAAGGGGGCCGAATACTTTTGCAAGCCACTGTAATTACCCCTTATTGGGGCATAACCGTCCTATTGGGTTTATTTAATGGTTAAATGATTCCCTTTTCTCTGTAATAATAAAACAGTACCTGTACTTGATCCCAACTAAGATATAATTACCCCTTATTGGGGGCAGAACAGCCCTATTGGGTTTATTTAATGGTTAAATGATTCCCTTTTCTCTGTAATAATAAAACAGTACCTGTACTTGATCCCAACTAAGATATAATTACCCCTTATTGGGGCAGAACAGCCCTATTGGGTTTATTTAATGGTTAAATGATTCCCTTTTCTCTGTAATAATAAAACAGTACCTGTACTTGATCCCAACTAAGATATAATTACCCCTTATTGGGGGCAGAACAGCCCTATTGGGTTTATTTCATGGTTAAATGATTCCCTTTTCTCTGTAATAATAAAACAGTACCTTGTAATTGATCCCAACTAAGATATAAATAATCGTTATTGGATACAAAACCATCCTGTTGGGTTTTATTAAAGTTTTATTGATTTTTTTTTTAGTAGACTTAAGGTATGGATATCCAAATTACGGAAAGACCCTTATCCAGAATACCCTTGGTCCCGAGAATTCTGGATAATGGGTCCTTTACCAGTACTGTAAAGGTGCCAATACACAGGCAGATTGAAGCTGAGGATTAGGCCTTTTCAGACCAATTGGGCAGTTTATCTGCCTGTGTATGGGGACCTCCCACCGATAGCTGGATGAAAATTGCCAGATGTCGATAGGGCATGTTTGATTTTAATGCCCTTATCTGTGCATTGATGTGGCCCTTGATCTGACTGCCTGCATAACAGCAATTATTATTTAATCGTTGGCCCGATGGCCATTGCTGCATTTCATAATTTAGATTTACTGTGCACTTAAATGTGCTGCCCAGCGCTTATACTGTGGGTGAATTGCTGCCTGTGCCTATTTTGCAGTGTAACACACAAGGGGAGTACGATGCAGGGGTGCCCTCTGTGTAACAGTTGCCCAGGCAGTAAGTGCACAGCCTGTGTATAAGCGCTTCCGTTTGGGGCAGTGGCATGGGCAGTGGGCTTGAAACTGAATGAACAAACTGTGCCCCAATTCGTACCCAGGCAACTTAATTGTCTGTAAAGAAGATGGGCTGGGCACTGAGGGAACCCTGAAGCTACTACCTGGTTGGGATGTGCTGGTATCCCCAGGGTTCCCCTGCATCAACAGGCAAAAAGTGCATTTGGATGCAAGTACCTAAAAAATGGTTTTAGGCACAACTTACTGCTGGGAAAAGTGCAAGTTGCACACTGTGCTTGTGTATGTAAATTAACCCTATGGTGTCTGTGGTGTATATCCCTGGGGTCAGTAAAGCAGCTCCAAGCCCTCTGCTGTTATGTTTGTGCCCCTGTATAAACAGCATTACACACGCATACCCCCCAACTGTCCTGCTTTCCGTGGGACAATCCCGGTTTTGATAGCACATCGCGCTGTCCTGGATAGTTCCATGAATTTCCCGCATTTCCGTAATAGATTACGGAAATGCGGAACATTCATTTACGTATCCGGGACAGCGCGATGTGCTGGCGCTCCTTCTCCAATGGCTCCTCTGTGTATGCGGCTCCTTGTGCGGCGGTGACAGGCCCTTTTATAAGGTTGCGCCCCGTGCGTATTGACGTCACACGTACCCAGGGGCGCAACCTTATAAAAGGGCCTGTCACCGCCACACAAGGAGCCGCTGAAGAAGGGAGCACTGTCTCTATTGGGGGCACTGTATGGGGGGGACTGTCTCTATTGGGGGCACTGTGTATGGGGGGGACTGTCTATGGGGGCACTGCCTATGGGGGGTACTGTGTATGGGGCACTTTCTATGGAGGGTTACTGTCTATGGGGGCACTTTCTATGGGGGTTAATGTCTATGGGGCACTTTCTATGGGGGCAATTGGGAGCACTTTCTATGTGTATAGGTGGTACTGTCTTTTAGGCTATTGGGGGTACTGTGTATGGGGGGGCAAACTGGTACATAGTTATAACTCACTTTTATAACTGACTGTCTTCTCTCTATATTTGTATTTTATATGTAGGAGTTGCTGTATTGTTTTCCTTTTTCATTTTTCAAATGTTGGGAGTTTTAAGACGTTTGTAATGTTGTTCGTAATTTTTTATCAATATTATATAATGATTCAGTACTTAAGGATGTACAGGTTAGGACTCCTATAAAATTGGTTTCAAGGCGAGCACCTACTTTAAGGTGGCCACACACGCGGCGATTTTCAATCTTTCGTGCGACCATCGGTCGCACTGTATATAATGTGCTGGGGGGGCCTGGGGAATAAGGGGCCAAACCACAGGGTCTTTTTCCTCTATAGCGACTTTAGGATGGTGCAGGCAGTGTGGGCAAAGGTTTTCTTGCGGGGGGGCCGGTGACACCACAATGTATAGATTCCCTTTGCCCAGTAAGGGGTTAACCAGTTATGGAAAAAATCTTAAAAACTGCTCTGGTGCCCCCCCCCCCCACCAGAAAGTGTAACCTGCCTTCAGCTGAAAATAATACAGTGAAGCCTCAATTTTACATCCCCAAGTTTTCCCTCATTTTACCCCATTTCTCTGGTCCCACCAATATGTAAAGCACAACGCATTTCCCTGATTTAACATTTTACACCATTTATTTTCTGGTCCCCTGAAAAATGTAAAATGGTGGTTCTACTATAAACAGCTTCAGTGCCCGATTGTAGGCCCCTGCCATTCCCAGTACAATTCCGCAGTGCTGTACTACATATTTTTTAAGCTTTTATTTCCAGTTTGCTATGTAACCTTTTTTTAGTTTGAATAGCTACTCCCATGGTTACACAGCAGCCTTGTTTGGATAATCTATAGGCAAATACACCAGTGTTACTAGTGCGGGGCAACAGTACATAATATACGAATTACTGAATGATTTTACTGTTCCTTTAGGGCTCTGGCACACGGGGAGATTAGTCGCCCGCGGCAAAAGTCCCTGTTCACGGGCGACTAATCTCCCCGAGTTGCCTACCCCTGCCATCCCACCGGCGAACATGTAAGTCGCCGGCGGGATGGCAGACGCGGCGGGGCGATTTCAGGAAATCGCCGGAAAAGACTCGCGTGCCAGAGCCCTTAAACAATAAGCAAAAAACAAGAGCAAGGAAAGAAGGAAGATAAAGAGGTGAAGAGATAAGTAAGCCGGGTGTTTCCAGGGTTTGTGCAGACAACCAGGAGGCCCAGATGGCTTTGAATTTAGTGGGGCAGCCTTTGGCTATATAGACTAGTTTTTGTTTAGCAAGTATGTCATTAACTAGTTTCCACCAATAGTCAAGAGTTAGTGAGGCGGTAGCTTTCCATTGCAATAGAATTGCTTTTTCCCCAGTAATTGCAAGTACAGGTATGGGATCCCTTATCCGGAAACCTATTATCCAGAAAGCTCCGAATTACGGAAAGTCTGTCTCCCATAGACTCCATTTTAATTAAATAATTTAGAATTTTAAAACTGATTTCCTTTTTCTCTGTAATAATAAAACAGTACCTGTACTTGATCCCAACTAAGATATAATTACCCCTTATTGGGGGCAGAACAGCCCTATTGGGTTTATTTCATGGTTAAATGATTCCCTTTTCTCTGTAATAATAAAACAGTACCTGTACTTGATCCCAACTAAGATATAATTACCCCTTATTGGGGCAGAACAGCCCTATTGGGTTTATTTCATGGTTAAATGATTCCCTTTTCTCTGTAATAATAAAACAGTACCTGTACTTGATCCCAACTAAGATATAAACAATCCTTATTGGATGCAAAACAATCCTATTGGGTTTAATTCATGTTTTATTGATTTTTAGTAGACTTAAGGGATGGAGTTCCAAATTACAGAGAGACCCCTATCCAGAATACCCTTGGTCCCGAGCATTCTGGATAATGGGTCCTATACCTGTATTACAATTTCTCTTCTGATGTAGGGTCATGTGCTACACCTAGGAGGCATAGATTAGGAGACTTACTGTTGGGCAATGACAACACATCATTGATATAGGTCAGAATAGCCGCCCAAAACTGTACTTCAGTTCATTCCAAAAATGTGAAAGAAGGAGTGACATCTGTCTATTGGGCATCAGATAGGCCCAATCTCCAGTTGACATGGTTATTGTAGGAAGTTACACTTGGGCATCTCACAGCATGTCTTCCACCAGATCTGATTTATATCTTTGTCGTTCCCCCTGCAGTTTAAGCCAGGGGCCAGGGGTAGTATGCCACAGTATAGCGTAAAGCCAGGAGAGCACCTTACTCAGGCCTATGTAAATATAATTCTAAATGAGTTTTCTGTGTTGTAATGTCCTGGTGGATAACTGAGAATGGAAAGCATGTTTAAGTTGCAGGTACAACAAAGCATGGCAGAAGCCGGGCGGAACTCTTCCTTTAGAACTGGAAATTGTTTAAGGTCATCTTTAAAACAATGTCCTGCATCATCTTTCTCTGCCACAACTTTAATTAAAGTCAATCAGTGAAATTTAATTGGCTGTTGCTTACTTCAGAATAAGCTCAATATTTTTTTTAAACCAACGTAATTACTTACAAGAGCAGCCCTATCAGCAAACTATAATCAACATGACCTATAGGGAACTATTAATGTACATTTAGAAGAGCAGTTATAGTTGGTGTCAGTATCGGTGGAAAGTAAAAGGAGGCTCAGTAGGAGGCTCAGCGGCCATAAGCACCAGTGGTGCAAGGCAAATTTACAATCAAAAAGTGCAGCACTGGGTACAATACTGGGCCCTTCATTTTACCAGTGAGTAAAGTACTTGTGCCTGTATGCCGTGCCCTATACTCACACTGCAGTTTGCAGAATAAGGAGAACAGAGCAGCTTTGGACCAGTATTTTGGACACTTTTTCTGTAATATGGAGTCGCACACCTTCCCTTTCCATTGGGTGCCAGCCTGCCAGGGTTTCTCATGCACCGGGATAAAGTCTGACCGCACTCCAGCACATCCCTTTATTTAGCCATTTAGGGCACGGCGTAGCTACATTTCCAGCCTGCACGGGTTTCATCATGCTACACACAGCTAGCGAGCCCTTTACATACACGTGCCTCAAGTGCCATCTAGCGGTCACCAATACTAATCTCACTCTCAATACAAAACTTACATTTACAATGCACTGAGCTTCACATCTTCCATGCAGAGATCAAGAACCCCGGGGGGTGCAAGTAATGTTAGATTTGCAATAAGGGGCGCTCTCTTGTACTTGGGCCCCTGGGTCTGTAAATCAGCCCTAGTGTAAAGGTGGCCATACACAGGCCGATTGTAGCTGCTGATATAGGTCCCTTGGACCGATATCTGCCCGTGTAGAGGCAGGAACGAGGGGCATGCCTGACCAATATCTGGCCTGAAATTGGCCAGATATCGATCGGGCAGGTTAAAAGATTTAGTCGGATCGGGGACCGCATCGGCTCGTTGCCCCATTGCCGCCTTTATAATTCAATTGTTTGGCCCCAGGGCCAAACGATCGAATTAGCCTACATGTTCCCCGATATCGCCCACCCGTAGGTGGGGATATTGGGAGAAGATCCGCCCGCTTGGCGGCCTCGCCACGTGTATGGGCACCTTAAAGATCGCACGAAAGATCGTACAATCAGCCACTAACCTTCAGGGCTGAAACGGCAAATAAGGAGGTAGAAACAATAGGATTTCTACCTCCTTCTGCCGATTCAGCCCTGACAGCAGATTTTGCTCAGGCGCCTTCCATGGCGCCCGATCAAAATCTTTTAACCTGCCCGATCGGCGAGTCGACTGATTTCAGCAGCCTCCTGCGATATCGATCATCTCGCCGACTTGCCATACACGCACCGAATATCGTACGAAACAAGGTTTTGTACCATATTATCAGTGCATGTATGGCCAGCTTTACTCTATGCACTCTATCTCCACTGGGCAAAACTATCTCGCTTATGCATCCACTGCACCTCTTTATTTGTAATAAAATAATAAAAAGTCTGATTTTTTTGCTCAGACTTTTTCAGTTCAAATTGTTGCACAAAAAAAGCATACAAAATTGGAATCTCTAAAGTTTCCAAGTAAGTGAAGGATCCTCCAGGAAAGGAAAGGGACATCTGCCATTGACTTCTACTCAATCTTGGCAAGTTTTAGCCGGTAAATTGTCAGATTCATCTTTTTAGCCATTTGGATGCGATCTTGAAAAAGTTGTGACTTTTTTTTCTGTGGCTTTTAGTGCTAAAAATCCTGAATTGGGAAACAAAATGGTTAGCAAATGGTCCCATTATTATATACCAATCAGGGTATAAAGAGCTAAATCTTAGAAACCATAAAAATTGCAATTTTTGTGCTCATTTAGTATTTGTATACATACGTTATATAACTTGCGTATCAAGCTACAGACAATGCAGAGAAGTGGGGCAGGGAGGGGGGCAAACTCCACTGAACACCAAAGCATTAACACACCAATGAATTAAGATGAATTAGCATGTTAATTATTTCATTAAGTATTTGAGTTACTTATTATTAAGCGTAACATCAGCTGTTTATATTGGGAGCTATATACTGAATTATACTCTCTCCTGCTTGAGCTTTTTCAGTGGAATGACTGGTTATTGGGCCCCAAAATAGCACAAAATACCGGCACAACAGGATTTGTTTTAGCGGGATAAACCCTGCTGATTTTAATAGTAGCAAACCATGTAACGTTTCGGGGGCACGCCCCTTCGTCAGACATCATGTCTGACGAAGGGGCGTGCCCCCGAAACGTTACATGGTTTGCTACTATTAAAATCAGCAGGGTTTATCCCGCTAAAACAAATCCTGTTGTGCCGGTATTTTGTGCTATTTTGGATCGTGGTGGAGAGTGCCGACGTCTCTAAAAGTACTGTGCACCAGGTGGAACAGAGTGGAAAGGCCAGGGTGTGCTGGTGAGTGTGGATTGGTTATTGGGCCCCACCGCAACATCATTGGGCCCCTAAACATATGCAATTTACGTAATTTATGGAAAAACTTCCATTACATTTGTAGAAACTTATGTAACTTGTGTATCAAGCGACGCAGAGCAGCATGGTGGGGCAGGTAGGTAGGAAGGGTTCAAACTCCACTGACCCCAAAGAACTGGGTGTTAATTAGCACATTAGTCATTAATGAAGGGGCATGGCCAAAATGTTGATACTGTTCTCTTGTGCTCATAGGGCACCCCTTATAAAAGACTTGTACGGGGTCCCAATGTTTCTGATGGTGGCCTTTTATGGACCATTGATGGTGGAACCATAAATTCTCATAATCGCTTTAAGAATCCATGGATCTGAGTCTGAATGTCTCTGAATTCAGTAGCTGTGTGTGTTTAGAAGATGGTAACTATAGCACTCAGTGTATGCCTGCATCTTCTCATCCCGATCTTTTGGCACTTACAGTTTAAGTCCAAGTACCTCCGTGCCTACCCAATTTCCATGCAGCTGTACTGAGATCTAGATATAGAACAAGATATAGAACAAACGTAAGAAATGGGGAATAAAAATAAATAGGGAGGGAAGGATAACATGGGGGGAAATAGTAAATATGAGGGCATTTTTTGGGCACAGCAGTGCCAGGGTTAAATTAATATGCAGACTGCATCTCCAATGAGACATCACTCAACAGAACATCTCCTAAAGCTGGCCATACACATGAGTGATCTTTAGTCAGATTCGGGTCGGACATGTGTTCCTGAGCACCCCATACACGGGCTGAAGGGGCCAAGCCAACATCTGTTATCAGCAGTGTGTATAGCAAGTCTGTCTTTATGGGTTCTTCTGGCCGTCTGGGCACCTGAGATGTACACCTGATTCTGCTTCCCACACATTTGACTCCTACTCTTGGATCGAGAGAAGGGAGGGGGGATCTGTAATGCACAGAACACAATTTGACTTAAAGTTGCATTTTAAAAAAGCTGAATTTTAGTTGTTTTAGGTTTGTTAGGCCGTCCTGCTTCTCTAGGGTTGCTTCCCAGTAACAAACCAGCCAGGGCTGATATTACAAATTTACCTGCAATGTACTTGCCAGTAAATTTGTAATCCCAAATGTTCTGCCCCTGACTTGCCCCAATTCTACCTACACTCCCCCACCATTCTGCCCCTCACTCCCCATCCATCCCGCCAATTACCTCTTTAACCCTGCAGCTCCTTCCAGTTTCCGAATGCAAAAATACCCCATCTAAAACCTGTCGATCACGTAGGAGCCAATGGCTGTGTTGCTTTTAAACTGGAAGATCTTTCTTTGCTTCGTGGTTTTAGAGGTTTTGGGGTTTTTTGACGTTGGCTTTTGTGCAACAAACCCAAAAAGGTGTGGTTTTTGCAGGTCTTTTTCCACATCGTTTTTGTTTGTGCTCTTTCAGTTTGAATCTTTTAATAAAAGACTGACATTTGTGGAAATGAGTTTAGTAGTGTTTTTTTAAAAAAAAAAAAACTATCAAACATTCAAATTTTCATGGTTTTATTAAATCCAGATGCAAAAGGCATTTAAAAGGGATCCGCTGTTCATTTTTAGACAAGTTGAGATGAATTAATACCCATAACATTTTTTATTATACAGTTTTATGGTTTTCTTTTATTTAAGTAACTCTGTAAAGTAGAGCATTTGCCTATTTCTTAAGATATATAAGATCTATTAAAACTGGGGTTTTTGTAGGGATGCGCTGAAGCCACTATTTTCGGATTCGCCCGAACCCCGAACCCTTTGTGAAAGATTTTACTGAATACCCAACCGAATCCTAATTTACATACATAAATGAAGATACTGAAGTTAAAAAGAAACGTGTAAAAAAAATTTCAACTACCGTGTTTATGGGACTAAAAAAGTCACGTGAATTTAAGGATTTGGATTCGCATTGGCACGGACCGTGGATTCGGCCGATTCTTAATCCTGCTGAAAGGTCAAATCCCAATCTGAATCCTGGATTTGGTGCATCCCTAGTGTTTTGACCTTAAAATAGGCTTAAAAGGATAATGAGGCCATAAAGGCCGGGGCCTAGGGCGGCACGCCACCCAAACCACAATGAAAATTTGCTCTTGGATCAGTGGGGACCAGACGTGCAGAGACTTCAGCACACCCTCTCCCCACTGCTCTGTATGTGAATTAAGTTAGTGCGCATGCGTGGGGAGGGGAGGGGGGGGAGATGGGCGGGCGGAGTAAGGGGGCAGCCTTGGGGTGCCGTGTAATCAAATCCAGCCCTGACTGAGGGATGCAATTCCCAATTCCCCCACGTGCACACATGATCCCCAGGGTGCTCATACATGACCCTGATACCCCCACTACTATCCCTTCTTCAACTGCTGAATGTGCATTAAAATCCCATTTTTTTACATTTTTTACTTTTTTAATTACCTGCCCAAGGCATTAATGATAACAGAGACCATAAAATACATTGAATATATTTTGTATTGATTATGTATAACAGAAAAAACATAACAGTTGTTCACTGCACTTGTTGTGGTAAATGCCCCCTTAGGTCTCCTTGTGAGTGTTTCTAGCAGCCACCTGAGATCAGCTGTTCTTTCTTCCATTCCCATTCCCATGAGTTTTTATCAACTTTGCAAACAAATTCAAGATATTTGAGTTTTATTACTCAAATGAGTTTAAACAAATGAGATGAACATTTTGTACTGCAACTTACTGGTGTTTTCTACAAAACAATACAAATAGAGATTAAAAATAAATATACAAAAGTGCAAAATTAGTTCAATGGTATTAATGTACAAAGTGCTACGTCTGGCCAACATTGCTTGAAACACCCACAAAAAGTATATTGATATATGCACATGTTGCAAGATATGTTTCAATAGGGTTTTAGTTGCCCGCCACCACACCTTATCCAAGTAATCCCCTATATCGTGGCCATAACTATTTATCACTAGTCATTTATCTACAGGCTGGGAGCTCCCAGATTATTGGCTGCATTTTTGTAAATAAGTGTCTCTTGTCCAAAGCAGTGGGCTTTCAAGCTGAACCCCCCATTACTTTGTAGTTTTTATAGGGTTGAGATCTCCATGACCAACAGCAAAGGAATACAGCCATCATTAGAAGAGTGGGTTTGGAGATGTGACAACTAAATGGCAGTTTTGCCTACATTCTTGCAAAATACAAAGAAATACAAAAAGGGTTGTGGGAACTCTCCAAGGCTGATTAAAGTTAGGGCGGCTTCTGTGGTTTATTCTGTCCGGTGCTCCAGGCCGCTGCCCTATTACATTGGGCTAATGTTTCTCCTAATTGAGGAAAGGTATCTTGGGGGTATAAGAGCTGTTGAGGAGGAACTTTGTGCCAAAAACTAACTGTGCCTTAATTTACCCAAAGCCATTTGGGGGGCCTGAATATTGTGTAGGTCAGTCAGCTTGTAAGCAGATGAGACATCGTCAGGGACCCACTGTAATAAAGTCCAGGCCTGTGTTGTTGATAGAATGCGTTGCTCACAAATTGCAATAAACCAAATGTTGCTTTTTATTGCCATTCTTCATCTCAGTTGTGGAAACACATGGTTCGGCCTCCCATCACTTATGGCCCCCAGCTGTATCATGCTTCCACTGAATCCCATACTAGCGTGCTACACAGGCCCCTTACTTTCCTTCTGTGACTTGTGCCAGTCACTTATCCTGCCCCCACTGGCAGCCCCAGACAAACCCCCATTTTCCTACAGTATTAAGTGTACTGGTAGTGCAATACTTTGTAACTGTATTTTTATTTCTATTGTACCTATTGAAATCCATTAGGTGGTAGCACTAGTGATGCACAGGCCGACCCAAAACCTGATGGTCAGGCAGGTAAGGGCCAGCATCCATAAAAGTTTTGTGGGCCATGGGCAGGTCCAGGCCGAGCTTTACCATGTGTCCCCCCTGCCTGCAACCCTTCTATGCCCCACTCCCCCCTCCAGGGCTCTGTATTTATAGATTTCTGTCTTTGTGCCCCATCTCTTTCATGACATTAGAGAGGGGTGGGTTGGGCATTGGTCTGTAACTACAGAGGCTCAATGGGTTAGGTGCAGGTAGAAAACGGGTGGGTCAGGGTTGAGTGTAGGTCGACTTTATGTTGCGCCACACAGCACTACTGAGCACAGCACATACAAGTATTAGATATGTGTCCCAGTCTCTCCAACCAATAAAGTGTAAGACAGTGGTTCTCAACCTGTGGGGTCGACAACGCTTTTTCAGGGGTCGCCTAAGACCATGGGAAAACACATATTTTCGATAGTCTTAGGAATAATTCTATGGTTGGGGGTCACCACAACATGTATTAAAGGGTCGCGGCATTAGGAAGGCTGAGAACCACTGGTGTAGGGGCTGAAGGTTTTGCCTAAGTGCCAACAGGTGGATGCGCTGAGTATGCTGAATGCTGAATCCTGCCTTAGAAGGGCCAGGATATGGTTACACCACCACTTCCACATCAAAGTTAACTCATAACGATGTTCCTAATTATTTACCTGTAGTTACATTTTTCATAAGCTGGGACCCCCCTGCTTTGTCACATTTACTGGAAAAAAAGCCTCCCTGACACAGGAAATAGTGTGGCCAGAAAATCTCCTGATTTAAGTAGGATCAATCTATAAATAGTGTGTATAAGCCAGCACTAATGTAGAACACATCACTTGGACTGGTATTATATAACCCCCCTTTTATTAGCAACAGCAGCATATTGACAAGGGATAGCAACGTCCTGCGCTACAAACCAGTCTCTTCTTCAGCAAGTAGAACATCATAAAAAGCAACTGTTCCACATATGTTTAGAGTGCGCCCCCTGGTGTTTAACTGCTCCGCTCCTGCTGAAAATCTATTTGCAGTGATGAGTAAAATTTTTCACCAGTCGTGGATTCGCTGCAAAATTCCGCATTTCGCCATTGGCAAATTATTTTCGTGAAATGCCCGCAAAAATTTGTTGAGTGAGGAAGAAAGTTGTGGTTACGTCAAATAAATTGCGGTTGCGTTAAAAAAAAAAAATAAAATGTTGAGATCGTCAAAGTAACACATTAGCCGCATTTCGCAGTTTCACAAATTTTTCGGCGAAACGGGACAGATTAGCTTGTCACTATCTATTAGTGATGGTTCTATCTGTTACACATAGAGTAACAAATTCTAACAAATATCATTTAGATATTTTGAAAATACAATTTTTTGTATATTTAGAAATACAATTGCAATGAAAAGTAGTGTGTGTCTGGCCATTTGTATTCTCTGCCGCGGTGACAGAATAGAAATGGTCCGTTAATAGTCAGTTAAAATACAGAACGCCACATGTGTATGTTGAGGGGGACTCTTTTGGGCAGAACCCTCTTCATCTCTTGGATCAGTTATTGGTTCCTTTGCATGTAATTCTGTAGCTTCAATATACAAACCCACTTATTGTACAGCTCTGCGAAATATGTTGGCGCTTAATACATGTTACTAACAACAACAACAATAATAATAATAATAATGCTCTTTTTTATTGTATGGAAAACTATGGTTCTTCACACACAGAGAGCAATTAATTCACTGGAGCTAATTCACTATGGTGCTGCCATAGGGCATTTGTTCTGTTTTTGCCCCTAGGAACACAGGGCCTAGACTGAGATACCATAAAACTGTAGGTGCAGTAGGTAAATTCTCTGTACACAGTTGTGCAGGAACAGCCCCATGAGTTTGCCAACTATAGAGAGATACAGTATAACTATATATAATACTCGACCCGCACCAGACCCTAACCCGCCCGCTCCCAACCCGAACCCTACCCACCCTGCCCTGCCCCGCAATTATGTCATGAAAGGAGGCGGGGCATGCCTGGCGAGCGCCTATAAATTAGAGAGCCGGAGGAGGAAGCCGACAGTGTAACCCGCAGTTGATGTGACGAGGTTGACCCAAACCTGTCCGATTCGCGGGACACTAGTGCACAGGTATTCACCTGTACTATGCACAATTCATTTCCCTTAAATATACTCTTATGGTGTTATATAATTGTTTGCAACAAGTCACCCATAGCAACTAATCAGCAGGTTAGTCATCTTATCGTTTGCTATATATACTAGAAAGAACCCCACACTACAACTCAAATATAGGGTGCTCAATGTGTACAACTCAAATATAGGGTGCTCAATGTGTATAGGTTCCTATAGGTGTGCCAGGTTTCTATATGTGTCTTTTTCTTTTGCTCTTAATCTTATCGTTTGCTATGGGTTATTACACTTGGGTAAAATTAGTGCTATTAATTACATATAATAATAGTCTGTAGAGAGAAATATGATGGTTGTTTCTGAATAGTTCTGATTTCTGCAGGAGTGTTCTGAATCATGGTCCCTAAAAAAAGTGGGGTTTGCTGGAAATGGGTGGAGTTTTCAACTGTATGGGGCAGATCAAAGGTGCGACCTACTGTAATTTGTCTTTTTTTACATCTTGAAAGTGCCAGGCCAAACGGTAAGGGTGCCCAAGGCAGTTGTTTGGAAATTCCCACTTGAACACAATAACGACATCTCTATTGGGTTTATTTAAGGTTTCAATGATTTTTTAGTCAACTTATGTATGGAGATCCAAATTACAGAGAGACTCCATATCCAGAAAACCCCAGGTCCTGAGCATTCTGGATAACAGGTCTCCATACCTGTATAGGCATTGCTAAGTAGTAAAGACAATACTATAGGAGCATTTGAGAGCAATAGGGGCAGCTAAATTCTGTAGGAAGATACAGAGACCTTATGATTTTCTTTACAGGCCTGGGTGACAACTGCTTTAACCCATGAGATTTTAGCGACCAACTTAACCGCTTCTCCAGATTTAATTCAGAAATGATCACAGTTTGGGGCACATTTGCTGATAATAGAAGTGTTAAACTCAACACCTCCATTTTTTATGATCAAATCTCAATATTTGTGCCTGCTGTACATTTGCCCAACCAGCGGAGCTGGCCCTGCCCCGAGCCTGAAATAGAAAGCGAGTGCTCAGAAACCTTTTGAAGTCCCAGCGCCGCTCTCAAGCCGTTCTTTCCCATATCCTCGCTGCCTTTGCTTGCCAGACCTTGAAATCCGTATTTGGCAGTGCAGCCCCGCGGTGGGTGGGGTACGGTGACCTGAATCCCTATTCTCACTGTTATTAAAATGGAAACGTCAATGTTTAGTTTATTGCTCTTAAAACACAGCTGTTTCAGGATCACAGTTTGGTTTCAAGGTTTTTCTTCCATCTCTTTGGAGTGTGCTGCTACCAGCATAAACTTCCCTGCCCCCAGGCCTTTGATACAGCGCTGCCCCCCCCTAATTATCTGAAGCGTGTACATATGAATGACTACAGAAAGTACTACTTGATGTGGTTAAAACAGGATGGGAGGCCTTGTCTGGTGATAAAAGCAAAAGATACAATCCTGCAAAAACTCCAGTGGAAACTGTATTTAACCCCGCAGTTGCCAGCTATACAAACACAACCCGTGCCTAGCTATATTGATGATAATTGCTATGGCATAACTGCCAACAGGCCTGGATTAGTGGGCAGGCCACAAAGGCCCGGCCTAGGCATGTTGCCCACTGGCTGCATCTGCTCTGGGACCGGATTTTGACAGCCATTTAAATCTACTGCCCACCCTGTCCCCAGTGGAGTTGGCAGAATAGTCTTCAGATAGGAAGACAGAGAGATGGGCAAGTGGGGGGTAATAAAAATGAGTTTGTACCCCCAAGGCATTTCTGCCCATAGTGCTGCTCCCTGAGGTGCCCTAGGGTACGCTGCCCCCCTTGCTCTTCCGAGCTTAGTATTTTGGGGCTCTCTGCAAGTTACCAGTAATGTTTTTTTCTCTGGTAACATGGGAGCTGCCAACTCAGGCGAGTTCCCACCTCTTGGAAGCAGCACCCCCTGAATAACCCATAACAACCAATCAGCAAGGAACAGTTACGGTTTAAAATCATGTATTTGATTGGTTGTTATGGATTACAAGACCTTGTATTAACACAGCAACTTTTGTTATTATGCCCCTTCATTCTCTTGGCCTTTGTACTGTGCTACAAGGTGAGCATGTTACACATATGGAATGGCTATAGGAGTTTTATGGCAGTAAAATATGGAATATTTTATGTATATGTATATATGGAATATGTATATATAACCCCTTGTATCCCAGCATCCCTTTACAACAAATTTATTCACATTTAAAGTACACACAAACAGATCATCTCAATTTTAACATCCCATGGGATCTTCCTGGCAGAGGGAAAGTTGGTGGGTTACAGGCATGTGTAGCTATAGGGTTGCCCTACCTGTATCGGCTTGGGGCAGTGGCAGGGGGTATTCACCCTTAAGGTTGACAGCTGGGGAGAATGACCATTTGATCTTCTAAATATATCTGAAAGTCCAGTTTAAAGGTTGTTTAAGGTGAGATTTGGGGTGAAGGTCTTTATTGTGCTAGATACAGTATCTCTACTCAATTGAAAAGCTAGAAGAGCCATGGTCAAAGGTTGAGCCTTCAAGGTAGGGTCTGGCCAAAGATTTGACCTACAAGTCTGAAAAATGTCTGGCAAATACTGCATTAGACCTATGATGAAATACATTTCTTCAGAATTTGATTGGCAGTTCATCCACGCCAGCAAGTAAAAGGGTTAAGGAAACTGTTCTGGAACTTGAGGTTGGGGGGTGTCACATGACTTGGGATTTATGGAAGAAATGGAAGTTGCTGGAAGAACATGATTCGCTTTCTGTTTTCCAAAGCAAAAAAAAAAATCATGTGTTTCTCATTTAGCCCTAATGCAGGACAATTTCTCCCTAATGCAGCATCAGAAGAGCCAAGGCGATATTTTAACTTCCAGATGTTAATGGAAGGAGGAAGAGAGGTCTTTGCATTGCTCTTTACCCACTGGCCAAGTTGGAAATCTGAGACTGTGTGATGACTTGTCCTTATTCCCCTGCAGGGCCTTGGTCTTCTATGACAATTCCAAGCTCGTTTTCAGCTTAACCCCCCCCCAAACTGAAAGTTTCCTTTCCTATAGATGCAGGTGGGTATAACCAATGATTACAGGGTATTATTCCCCTGCAGGGCCTTGGTCTTCAATGACAATTCCAAGCTTTTTTTTAGCTAAACCCCCGAAACTGAAAGTTTCCTTTCCTATAGATGCAGGTGGGTATAACCAATGATTACAGGGTATTATTCCCCTGCAGGGCCTTGGTCTTCAATGACAATTCCAAGCTTGTTTTCAGCTTAACCCCCCCCCCCAAACTGAAAGTTTCCTTTCCTATAGATGCAGGTGGGTATAACCAATGATTAGGGGGTATTATTCCCCTGTAGGGCCTTGGTCTTCAATGACAATTCCAAGCTCGTTTTCAGCTAAACCCCCCCAAAATCAAAGGTTTCTTTTCGTATAGATGCAGGTGGGTATAACCAATGATTACTGGGTATTATTCCCCTGCAGGGCCTTGGTCTTCAATGACAATTCCAAGCTCGTTTTAAGCTAAACCCCCCCAAAATTGAAGGTTTCTTTTTGTATAGATGCAGGTGGGTATAACCAATGGTTACTGGGTATGTATTTGTGTTTTTAGTGCTTAGTGATGGCAGCACTTGTGTATCTGTGAGTCTCAGTACTAACTGCTTTGTGTTACCCAAAGTCTATTATTCATTGTATGTCATTCAACTACCACTTTATAGTAATGACTTAATTAGAAGTAAATCCCTATTTAAAGTGGTTTGGCTGTAGACCGAGTGCAGCATTAAACGACTGTAAAATATTTCTTATGTTCTCAGATTCAATGACAAGGTCCCCATTAAGTACTTCAAATGCAACCAGTAGATATCCCTTTAATTGTAAAAAAGGAGGTCAGACCGACTGGGGTGGGGGGAGTATTTATTTACGCATACAGCACCACAATGGGTATAAAGAGCTTTCAGTGGAACAGAAGAATAAACATACCCAGGGGATCAAACAATACAACTGACTAAAATTAAACAGACTATTGCTTAAAATTTGGTGGCCCTTTGGGGCTCAAACTAGCACTCCTTAGAGCCCGTACCCGTACCTGCACCCCTGCTCATTTTCCGAGTGGCCTATATTCTACACCTTGCGCCACATTAAATATCCTCCACAAGGTACAAACCCCGCTGCTGTCTGGTGTGAGGGAGCTCTGTACTTAAAACCTGGACTATATATGTATAAGTTGATCACATTTTAGAGTGTTGGACTGGGTGCCAGGGTCCCACCAGAAAACCTTTTTGGCAACCCCCAAAGTTCATTACATTGCACATGAGCACTCCCTCGAAGAAGTTGCCCCCCAGCTTACTGTACTGCTAGATTGGTACAGCGTCAGTGTCTGACCCAACTAATTCCTTTAGTCTTGACCACCACCCTCCTGAATACGTCACCCTGTGACCCCACTGGCCTCCCAGTCCCATGAAGTCACCTCCACCTACATTGCCTATAGCAGGCGTCCCTTCTTACTCATGAGTCACAGTCAAATGTAAAAAGACTTTGAGAGCAACACAAGCACCATAAAAGTTCATGGAGGAGCCAAATAAGGGCTGTGATTGGCTATTAGGCAGCCTCTATGCACCCTATCAGCTTACAGGGGCTTTATTTGGTAGGAAATCTTGTTTTTATTCAACCAAAACTTGCCCCCAAGTCAGGAATTCAAAAATAACTCCCTGGTTTGGGGGCACTGAGAGCAACATCCAAAGGGTTGGGGAGAAACATGTTGCCCCCCGAGCCACTGGTTGGGGATGACTGGCCTATAGGCATTTAGTGCCGCCACCAATGTTCATATTTTTATGATAAGAAACAGTCAAGTTCTGATTCGACAACTTTAACTTGGGGCTATCTACAAACGTGGCCACTTTACTTTCTTTACTGATTCAGGCGGTGCTCTGCTTAAAGTTCTGGACACTTTTGTGCTCATTTTCTTCATTCAAGTGCCACTTTTGTATTCACCCATATGTGATGTCATAGTTTATAGAAGTCCAACTAGATCACATCAACATCTGGTTCTGCCTGTGTGTGGCCAGCTTTACACTAGAGGAAATGCCAAGCCCCGCAGATTGTACTATGAAGCTATGTTAGTAAGTATGTCCAGCCCCTGGATATGGTGCAACAGTCTAGGGTCCACCCTGTGGCTGAGGAGCTGCAGGTTCCTTCCCTTTAGGACAAGTGGGTGCAGTTTCCCTTCATTCTGTGTGTATGGGAGCCATATGCCTACAGTTGTTAGGTGCAGTAAAGAACCAAGATATTTCTGACTTCACGTTGTCTTTGGTTTATATTTGGCCTATATATATACAATCTATGTTCCGAGGTGACAGTCTGACTGAAACAAATAATGTTATATACGCATCTGAAAGTCATCATTAATAAATGTAAGCATGTAGCTAAAGGTAAAAAAAAAAAAATTCTCCTTCAGGATCAGGAACAAGATTAAGCCACATCTGTTTGGGCTTAAACAACAGTGTCCACATAGTTCAAAGTAGTTTCCTTATGTCTTCAAAAAAAATGTAAAAAAAAACCCCTTTCCCAGCTGTTTTTTATCTCAGATTCTCAGCCACTGACAAAAACATGTTTTCATTGGCTGTCGATCCTTGCGTCTCCAGAATGAGCTCATTATGGAAAGAGACCTATATAAATATCTTTGTTCTGTGAATGTTACGGGGCTTTGTAGAGAATAAAAGTCTTGTTTTTTTTTTAGAGTTGCATTAAAGGAACTGAAGGAAAATCTGAATGATTTTACCGCAAAAAAAATGGACGTCTTGACAAGAATTTTTACCCAGAATGCAATATTCTTTCCTAAAATCTAGTGCCATGCTTTCTGCAAACTGGAAAGACATTGTGCCAGATACAGAAGGTGCTAAGTGTAAGTGAATTGGGCTCAGTTGGGATGTAACTTGTATCTGCAACATAAGGGGTAATGGGGCCCATCTGTATTGTAGAACACTATGCAAGAAGGGTACAAAATGGCTTCCGCAGAGCTTCCTATTTTTATTTGCTACATGCATTTAACTGAGGCCTCTCTCCTCTGTGGAGCTTCTCTTCCTTCCTGCCCACAGAGGTGGGGATCCTCCCCCAAATACTGCTCAGAGTGACACACAGAATGGGTAGGACAGGGGGAGAGCAGCTCCCTTACACCATAACAACATGCCAGCATCGTAGTGGTGTATGGGCTGAAGGGCTGCCATCACAAGGGGGTACAGGGGGTACTGCAGGGCCCCCAAGCCAGAGAGGGAACACAAGATAAAAAAGCACTATTAATGCATACCTCCCAACATTTGAAAACCAAAAAGAGGGACAAAAAGATTTGGCGCGCGCAGAGCGGCAAATTTTTTGACCACGCCCCAATTAACACACCCCATTGTTTTCTAAAAATACTCCTTTTATATACAATTTCCTTTTATATACAAAATAATATAGCAACTCCTACATATAAATACATATATAGAGAGAAGGCAGTGAGTTATTAGTGAGTTATAACTATCTACCAGTTTTGCCCCCCCCACACAGGGGAGACTCATACACAGAGCCCCCCATACACAGTGCCCTTTATACACAGAGCCCCCCATACACAGTACCCTTTATACACAGTGCCCCCCATACAGTGTGCCCCCCATACACAGTACCCTTTATACACAGTGCCCCCCATACAGCGTGCCCCCCATACACAGTACCCTTTATACACAGTGCCCCCCATACAGCGTTCCCCCCATACACAGTACCCTTTATACACAGTGCCCCCCATACAGCGTGCCCCCCATACACAGTACCCTTTATACACAGTGCACCCCATACAGTGTGCCCCCCATACACAGTACCCTTTATACACAGTGCCCCCCATACACAGAACCCCCCCATACACAGAGCCCCCCCATACACAGTACCCTTTATACACAGTGCCCTTCATACACAGTACCCTTTATACACAGTGCCCCCATACAGCGTGCCCCCCATACACAGTACCCTTTATACACAGTGCACCCCATACAGTGTGCCCCCCATACACAGTACCCTTCATACACAGTACCCTTTATACACAGTGCCCCCCATACACAGTACCCTTTATACACAGTGCCCCCCATACAGCGTGCCCCCCCGATACACAGTACCCTTTATACACAGTGCACCCCATACAGTGTGCCCCCCATACACAGTACCCTTCATACACAGTACCCTTTATACACAGTGCCCCCCATACACAGTACCCTTTATACACAGTGCCCCCCATACACAGTACCCTTCATACACAGTACCCTTTATACACAGTGCCCCCCATACAGTGTGCCCCCCATACACAGTACCCTTTATACACAGTGCCCCCCTACACAGAACCCCCCCATACACAGAGCCCCCCCATACACAGTACCCTTTATACACAGTGCCCTTCATACACAGAGCACCCCCCCATACACAGAGCACCCCCCCATACACAGAACACCCCCATACACAGAACACCCCCCCATACACAGAGCACCCCCATACGCGCTCCGACTCCTTGCGCTGCTTCTCTTCTTATGATGCTCCTTCTCCGGCGGTCCCAGGTCCTTGTATAAGGTTGCGCCCGTGCGTACGTGTGACGTCATTACGCACGGGCGCAACCTTATAAAAGGGCCAGGGACCGCCGGAGAAGGAGCCACATGAGAGAAGTAGCGCAAGGAGTCGGAGCGCTCAGCTTAAACCTTCTCATCCCGCTGTCGCGGATCGTTCTACGAATGTCCCGCATTTCTGTAATATTACTATTACGGAAATGCGGGACATTCAGGGAACTATCCGGGACAGCGGGATGCGCTATAGAAAGCAGGACTGTCCCGCTTAAAGCGGGACAGTTGGGGGGTATGTTAATGTTTTGCAATGGCTGAACTGGGCATTATTTTTCATTGGAGTCCTATTTTACTTGTTGGCAGGGCACACTACTCAGGGGTTTCAAGTGGCCAGTGGGCTAATAATTATAGTCCAAAGGGGGTGGGGGGGGGGGGTCCTGCTTAACTGTATAGTACACTGTGGCCCTGCTGGGCTGACTGGAAACTTTGACCCAGAGGTGCAGGCTGGCTGATTATATCTGAATGAGGTGATGTAACTCCCCTGCCCCAGCCCATTGGTGACCTATCTCTAATACCCTGCTTTTCTCTGATGTCACCAAAGGGGATAGATTTAAAAATAATGGCTGAACGTTGGTGAGCCATGGACACCAGTACTTCTTGGTCTAGCTTCTAGGTCTGA
The DNA here is from genome assembly GCF_000004195.4 of Xenopus tropicalis. Classification (NCBI taxonomy): domain Eukaryota; kingdom Metazoa; phylum Chordata; class Amphibia; order Anura; family Pipidae; genus Xenopus; species Xenopus tropicalis. The sequence continues at coordinate 139,532,287 of NC_030680.2, forward strand.
TTGGGCTGTTAAGGGTCAGCAGGGGCTGTTCAAAGCTAAAGTCAGCAAGAACCGCCCCATTTGCTCATAGCCTACACCTACATGGAGAGATGGCATAAAACTATGTCGGCAAAGGTATTCCCCTGTACTAAGCACAATTCAGCAGGAACAGCCCCCTAAGTTTGCTCATAGCCTGTACAGAGAGATACCATAAAACTATGGCAGCATAGGGATTCCCCTGTACTAAGCACAATTCAGCAGGAACAGCCCCCTAAGTTTGCTCATAGTCTGTACAGAGAGATACAAAAAAACTATGGCAGCGTAGGGATTCCCCTGTACTAAGCACAATTCAGCAGGAACAGCCCCCTAAGTTTGCTCATAGCCTGTACAGAAAGATACCATAAAACTATGGCACATAGGGATTCCCCTGTACTAAGCACAATTCAGCAGGAACAGCCCCCTAAGTTTGCTCATAGCCTGTACAGAAAGATACCACAAAGCTATATCAGCAAACATATTCCCCTGTACTAAGCACAATTCAGCAGGAACAGCCCCCTAAGTTACCAATTATAATACAGCATAGATATTCTCCTGTACTCAGCACAGTTTTGCAGAAAAATGTGCCCTTTATTCATTCCTGTTCTACAAGCTTACTGGTGCACATGCACTCCAGATCATTGTATGGGATATTTCAGAATTATATTTTTGCTGAACTCAATGAGACAGTCTAATGACGTGCCCTAAGCACGAGGAACAATGCCCTATGCGAATGCTTAGTCTTTATGTGAAAGTTACCAGAGCCCATCAGAGTGAGTGGCTGGGAAGATCCAGATGAATCAGGATGGTAATAATAAATATGCCTTGCTCCATACACCTAGTAACTGTGCTCATAATGGAAACAAGATTCGCCGTAATCTGCCAGCAATCAGAACCGATTTGTGCTTCCCTCGGCATGGATATTTTTTTTGTTGATGCTATCAAAGCCAGAGCTAATATTTCTTTGATGTGATATTACCATTGCCAGATCGAGTCTGGATGGTTTATGAAGTTGAATTAAAGGAGTAATCAAGGGGGTTTGCCCTGTCAGATATTGTGCCAGGCTGCAAAATATACAGATTCGCCCATATGGGCACATTTTATTGTTCCTGGCTGAAGCTGCATGAAATCTGTGATTATAAATCGGTTATTATGGTGCCAGATGGACGCAAAATGCGTCGGGTTAAAGTCTCCCTCTGTGATAATACGGCACGGACTTGCCAAGATACATATGTTTGTTATCAACGTCTATAAAGATGACCAGTCGGATGTCTCTCTGCATTGGGATCCTGAGCTGATGGGCAATGGATCTCTTATTGGAAGCAGTGACCCCGCACAACCTCTGCGGCATGACAAAATCCATTACTCGTTAGAAAGAAGAAGGGCGTTCCGTCGGCGCAGGACCTCATTCTCTAACCTCTTGCTGGACGAGGCCACTTATAAACGCAAGCTGCCAGAGACGCTCTTGGCAAGAATTAAAAGGAGAGGGGGAATCTGGACTCGAGGAAAAAAAAAAATTTTGTGATTGACTCATTTTTTCCAGAAGGCCAAAAAAAGTATGTTTATCTATGGCGAGGGCACGAGCTGTGAGTGACGCGGTTTATATGCCAGGTGTTATTGCGTTCTGCTTGTCTGAGAGGCAAAACTAAAGGTTAGGGGGGGGAAAAGTTATGTTTTTCTAAGAAAAGAAACCCTGCCCCCTTATGTGTTGGCAAAAAAAAGACACAGGGCACAGTGGAATGTCAGCTGGGCTGGTTGGTTGGGAGAACCATAGATGAAAGGCCATATAATAATATTAACAGTTAAGGTCCCCATACACGGGCCGATTCTAGCTGCCGATATCGGTCCCTTAGACAGATTCGGCAGCACTTCCGATGGGCCTGCCCGACCGATATCTGGCCTGAAATTGGCCAGATCACGATCGGGCAGGTTAGAAAATCTAGTCGGATCGGGGACCGCATCGGCTCGTTGATGCGGTCCCCGGACCGACTTTGCCTATGCCCGTCTCTACAATTCGATCGTTTGGCCCCAGGGCCAAACAATCAAATTAGCCTAAATTCCCCCAATATCGCCCACCCATAGGTGTTTAGATGTTCAACTGGCTGTCCTTGGGCTGTTGTACAACTGCAACTTTCACAATACCATTGAAATGATGTACAATATTTAGGCAGCATCAAGGCAAAGTTGTACTCAAATAATTCTCCCAGCCAGCTACCTCCCTCCCTCTTACCCAAGGAATGACCCCCAGGAAAAACAGACACGGATAGTCCAGGGTGGGTATATAAAGGCCACAGGCTTTATTAACACAGTGATCAATAAAAATGGCAAAAACACAGGCTTAAACCATGGAAAACAAAACTAGTGTCTGTACTGATAAGCAGCTCCACATGAATGCTTTCTAGAACCCCACAGGAATTAATGGCCACTAGCCTTGGCAACCTGGCCAGTGCAGATGCACTAGAGAGCATGTGAAGGCAAAGTAAGCCTCACTCTAGACCCAACTTCCTCGGATCAATACCTAAAAAGCTTCTAACTGACCTCCATTAAGCAAAGGAGTACCAGCCCCTTCCAATGCCAGCATGCAGCCACATTGTTGATAAAGGGATATTACCCCAAAGAACTCCATGGGACTAATTAATGGGATGAGATGCTGCTCCCCACATTGCATACACACACAGACCTGACTTCCAGCAGAACTATTAACCGTCACCTGAGGTACATACCCTTGTCTTATAACATTAACCCTCCCCTGTCTGTCTACCTAGACTGGTCAAGCCCGCCCTACCTTAGTTTGGCTGTTTGGGCAGCTCCATTCAGTGCCTTTGTTCTGCAGCATTTGTAGAATATGTATGTATAATCTGTAAAAAAGAACAGGAAAAATAGTCCACTTTTCATTAGTGTTGGCTATAAACACTACAGGATCGAAAATTCTGGTCGGATAAGGATAAAATCTGCGCATGTATTTTGTATCTGGTGATGTCCTTGGCGGACCTACAATTAGGGATGCACTGAATGGATACAGAAGGGTTAAAGAGGGTTCAGTTTTTAACTTCCATGTTTGTGTGACAAAGTCACATGATTTAACGATTCGGTTTGGCCAGGAGCATGGATTTGGCTGAATCTGAATCCTGCTGAAAAAGGCTGAATCTTAGCCAAATCCCGAACTAACCCCTGGATTCAGTGCATCCCTACCTACAATGCATTTCCATGAAGTCACTTTCGTACGATTGGTGCTGGTCAACTATTTCATGTTCAGAACATCCTCCCATGTGTTATTTTTAGGGCTTTATTCTACAATTTCAGTCTGAATGTTTAGATCAAAGCATAAACATGCAATATAACACACAATATCTGATTGTTTGCAGGAAGAAGACTAAAATCTGAACGTGTATGGTCAGCTTAAGGTGCCTGTCTGCTAGAGATTAGTATTTCAGAGATATCTGGTCTGGGATGAAGTGGACCTAGAGTAACCTCTAAGAGCCTAGAGGTCAGGGGCGGGCCAAGCTGACCGGGCGCCCTGGGCAACCCGGTCGGCAACCTCGCTGATTCCTCCCCCCGTGCGTGTGCTTTAATGCGCATGCGTAGTCGCGCGCCCCCCACTGCACATGCGCGCTAAAGCGGTTTGCGATGCGCTAGCGACTAGATCATTGACAAGCGGTGGGGGCAATGACTAAAGTGAGCTGGCTAGGGGTAGGCAGGAGAGGCTGCCTGGCGCCCCCCAATCGTTGCGCCCTAGGCAGCTGCCTCTTCTGCCTACCCCTAGTTCCGGCCCTGCTAGAGGTTAGTAGCTTTAGAACTTAAAAGGTTCTGTTTTTGGTTTGGGCAACCCCTGAAGCTGCTCAGGACACACATGGAATGGGGGGCACCAGACTGACTATATTGCTGAAATACTTTTTAGAATGCAAAATTAGAGTCAATGACAAAGGGGAATCAGTACAGATAAATGCAAGGGTGTTTACTGGGGATATAAATGTGTGCATGCTACTTATATACTGTATTTCATAGGAGCAGGTTAATGTAAGGTTTCTTGGCCTCATTGTAGCACTCCGCTTGCCTAGGGTGAGTAATGGTCAGGCCGTGCCTACTCCCACCAACAGAATCATTTGGCCTCCAAAGCAACAGGAGGTGGGCATGGGAACCCCCTACAGACAAAAGTAGCCACTGAGGTTGATTTTGAAATCTCCAAAATAAAAGGAAGCAATATGTATCCCCCTCTTTAATAAGAGATTCTGATGCTCCTTTTTTTATTGGAAGGCATGAAGTGTTTTCCTTGACCCTGGCCCTAAAGTTTGGTTGCATGGCTCATTCTCTGCACAACTTCTATGCGTATTAGCATTTTTAAATGTGAGTAGGAGCTGCCCAATTGCTTGCCTCAGCACAGCCTAGCATGAAAATGATTGATAAACATTCTGATATTGCTCTTCATTAAAGGGGTAGTTCACCTTTAAGTTAACTTTTGATATGTTACAGTATGTCCTATTCTTCATTATTTATTTTTAGTTTTTTTTAATTATTTGCCATCTACTTAAGACTCTTTCCAACTTTCAAATGGGGGTCACTGACCCCGGCAGCCAAAAAGCTATTTGTTCCGCGAGGCTTCAGTTTTATTGTTATTGTTACTTTTTATTTCTTATTTTTCTATCCAGGTTCTCTCCTATTTATATACCAGTCTCTCATTCAAACCACTCTGGTTACTAAGGTAACTTGAACCCTAGCAACCAGATAGTTTCTGTAATTCCAAACTGGAGCACTATAAATTGCATGGATATTTTGCTTGGCTCAGACATCAGCATAAAATGTAAGTTGAGTTATAACTTGTATGTCTGAATGATGCGCAAATTAGGGGACAGGTAGAGGGACTCCTTCCTTCCCTCCTGCCCCCCATGAATACAGTGCTGCCAACGCAGGTCGCATTTGTTGCACTTGTGCAAATGTTACTCGCACCAGATAATATAAGTGTTACCTTTCATGCACACTGGCACCACTCATTTATATTGTGGGTTCCTCAGGCAACTCCAGTCCCATTATAGAGACAGAGCTGTACTAACTCTACTTAGGCTTTAGATCTGATCGGCACTAAGATGTGAATATTGTGTAAAAAAAAAAATTGTATTAATCTTCACAGAGAGCAAGAATGGTTTTAGTGACAGGGGAAAGAGCTTTTGCACTGGAACCAACAGGCTCAAAAGAAACCATTTGGCCAGAAAAGGCTGCAGAATCAGTGCGGAATTTCATTTAGTAGCAGAATAGGGCTACATGTGTTTTAACTCTTAGTACTGAGTAAAACTGAGGGAACCCGGGGAGTCCCAAATGTGCTATTTTCTGGTGATTCGGGTATTTTGAGACCCTAGTAAGACCCCTGGTGTAAGTCGAGTAGTAATGGTAAAATAACAGAAGATGGCAGCATTACTCCCTACTAAGTTCTTTGTGCTTTGGTCAGAACGAGGATATCCAGCTGGCAGTCAGCAAAGCCGGAAGCTTCTGACAAGTGACTTTTCAGGTTCCCTGAAAATTCTGGAAGTTTTACTATATTAGATCATTCATATTTAAGGCAAACACATGACAGGACTGAAACATACCGTATATACTCGAGTATAAGCCGACCCGAATATAAGCCGAGGTACCTAATTTTACCTAAGAAAACTGGAAAAACCTATTGACTCGAGTATAAGCCTAGGGTGTCACCAGTAGGGCTGGTGCGAGTGAGCCAGAACACGAAGAACAGGAAGTACAGCAGGATAATCTCATAAGAAATGAGTTTATTTGGGAAAACATAAAACATTCCTTTACCAGTCTTTATGAGTCGTGATAATTTAATTTCCACTTAAAGAGGGCATGAATAAACATGATGGTGACTGTATATTTATTTCAGCTTTGTCATTTATCTAATTTTCTTTTCTATTTTTGTATATTTTTCGGTTTGTGTGAAATGTTTTGAGGAAATGTTCAACCATAGCTGTGAAAAATAACAGACCATCTGTCATTTGTACCTGGAAGATATAACTGAAGCACTGCTTTGCTTTAGAAAAATATAGGCCTTATCAGAAAGAACACTTGCTCTCCACTGTTAATTATAAGTCAATACAGTAATGTTATGTGTATAGTTACAGCCCATCCCTCTAATACCATCTTGCCTTACTCTAAAGCCCCACACTGCACGGACAAAAACTCCTGCAAAAGTCGCAGTATTACTTACCGGCACCTGCGACTTAAAGTTCCCTCAGTCCCGCTCTCTGCCTATGCCAGCTTCCCAGAACCGCCATCCTGCTGTGAGCTCTTCTGCTGTGCTGTGAGCTCTTCTACTGTGCTGGGCGCGCTTCTGCTCTGCTGGGCGCCGCAGTCGCGCCAGTGACGTCATGCGCCCCGTTCAGTTACGCGCCCCCTTCAGTTACTCATGGTCTTATCTTACAAGGTGTAAGATAAGACCATGAGTAACTGAAGGGGGCGCGTAACTGAAGGGGGCGCATGACGTCACTGGCGCGACTGCGGCGCCCAGCAGAGCAGAAGCGCGCCCAGCACAGTAGAAGAGCTCACAGCACAGCAGAAGAGCTCACAGCAGGATGGCGGTTCTGGGAAGCTGGCATAGGCAGAGAGCGGGACTGAGGGAACTTTAAGTCGCAGGTGCCGGTAAGTAATACTGCGACTTTTGCAGGAGTTTTTGTCCGTGCAGTGTGGGGCTTTAGAGTTGGTTGAGGGTAGGCTGTCATATTGGCGGGGCAGCGGGAATCACCAGCAGGGGGTCAGGAGGGTCCGTGACTTGAGTATAAGCCGAGGGTTAATTTTTCAGCACATTTTGCGTGCTGAAAAACTCGGCTTATACTCGAGTATATACGGTAACTATAAAATCTACACCCATGGGTATAGTTGTTTGTGAATCGGTTTGAATCGACTCATGCACGCCTATAACATGTGTTGCCTATTCACTGACAAACCCTTTACATTCGCTACATGTATAGAACACTGTATGGCTCCAAGTAGTGGTTCTTAAATTGTGCCTGGTGGGCCCAGCCCAGAGAATTAAGGAATATTATCTCCCCTGGAAGCACAATCCTAAAGGTGAGGTTTAGGGTAAACATATATTGGCTGCTGCAGCAAACTTTTAAATATCTATAACATTGTTATGATCATGGAACAAATTTTGGACCTTTAAAGGGAAGTCTGTACCAAAATCCATGTCTAAAAACCACTTACTAAAAACATAGCACCCTGGATATAACTAGCACTTGTAACAGTACAGATAGCAGGCCTGTGCAGCTTACTGGGAGAATATCTTGGTTGCCCAAGGCCCTTCAACCAACTATCCTAGTTGCCAAAAAATCCGAACCTTCTCATATGGCTCAATGCCCACCAGAGCCGTGTGTTTTCTGCAGCCTGCTCAGCAAAGATTGGCATACAGACATCAGTTAATACTAGGCCATTACTGAGAATGAATATATAAAGAATGGGCCTCAGACTATGTAAGAATATGAGCTTAGATGGTGTTAGAAAGGGTAAAAGTTTGAACTCCAAACTGGGGTTATTTCTTTAGGAACAAACAATCCGGAACAGCACCACTTGTATTCTTAATTAAAATGCCTTTATTGCAAATATTTTTGTTCTGGATTGTTTGTACCTGGATGTGCCGATGGGAAGTGGCCATTGGGGAACCTGCACTATTATAGAACAGAAACAAGACATTGTGCTGACTATCTTCAAAGTTGTATTCCTTTAGGGCTCTGGCACACGAGGAGATTTGTCGCCTGCGTTTTTTTCCCCCTGGCGCTTTGGCGTCAAGTCGCCACGACAATACCCACGAAGAGATTTCATGAGAGTTGAACTCCAGGCGATCTGCTACCCATGGTACACTCAACAGTTAACCCCCCCACATGTTTACTCAAGTCGCTCAGAAAAGGGTCTGTGTGCGATTTGAAACAGCAGGCGATTTGAAGTAGCCTCGTATGTTTTGACGCTGGCGATTTCCATTGATTTAGCATTGGTGTCTTGTCGCTCGTCTTGTCACCAAATCGCTCTTTTAAAAATCGCCGGCGACAAATCTCCTCGTGTGCCAGAGCCCTTAGGAGACAGTGATAACCTGTGGATCATATTGGTTTCAGTTTTAGGTCTTAAGTAATCAACCCATCTTTCCTTTTATACCATAGCCATATAGCCAATGTGCCCTTAATGGGCCATTTTTGTGCCACAAAATCTACCTATGAGTGAGAGCCACAAAAGTTAAGAGGGGAGGAGGGCCATACAGAAAATGCCCCAATGCTGAGACTTTTGGTTATGGTGGAGGTTACATAACACCACTGGGGATACCGTTGACTTGAGAAGTGTTTGGCTTTACATATTGGAAAGATAAAATCAGAACTAATCGGCTGGAACAAGGATGAGAAAAGCAGAAACATGAGGTCATGTCTTGATATCCAAGGTAAAGATACACAGAAGCAGTGAACCCATGATTGTAGCTCAGGATAATCTAACAGAACAAGAAGTAATGTAGGAGAAAAGATTACATAAAATTTCAGAAGATAAAACCAAACTAGATACGGGCTGAGTCACAGAGATAAAAAACCAAAATGTGTTTGTAGTAGAAGTGGTTATCTGACCTGCAAATTAAAGATAGGGATGTGTACCTTGAAGTTAGCCGGGAGCAAGAGATTGGATACGTTAGTGCAGCCTTGGCAGAGTGTTGGAGATTAAAACCAGACTGGGGGTAGTCATGCAGGGCTTTGGGGGAGAGAATGTAGTGTTACTGGATGAATTAGAAACTTCTCCAAATGTGAACAAAAAAAAAGACAAAGGGATTTTCTGGGTTGAACAATAGATAAGGTTTGAGGGCAGCATTTAGTACGATAAGGGCAAGTGTGGCTGCCAGTAATCAGGGAAAGGTTTATCTGTGAGACAGAGTGGGAATCCTGAACACAAGGAAGATCTAAGGTGCAGGGAGAGGATTGGGTCAAGGAGGATGGAGCAGGAATCCCCAGCTCTCATGATGGCAAACTGGGTAATGAGAAACAAATGAGGCTATGTGGGGCTTATTGGCCTGGATATAACACTTTTAGTAGTTAGCAAGGTCCTTGGTAATGAATATTGTTGGGGTGTAGGACAAAGTAAGTATTTATTTGTATTTAGATCTAGGAAGTGTCATGTGGCGTACTGTACTGGGTACTCGGGGCCTCTGTGCCTTCATTTTAGTCTCCCCAAACAAACTGCTCTATAAAATAACGGCACTTGCCATTTGGCTTTTACTCATTTTGAAGGAAACTTTAAAACGTTTAGTCCTGCTAAGGGCTCCATTCAGTGGTGGAACAAGGGCCCCTGTCCTAGTTGCCCAGACTAACTTTAAATGGAAACTCCACCCAAGCACAACTTAAGGTTTTTGAAAAGTAAACATAATTTCGAGCATCTTTGCAATATCAATTCAAAGATATGAAGCCTTTACATGATATTTAATGTAATAATAGGGTTTGGAACAGTTCCCTAAGCCCCGCCACCTTTTCTCCTGCTGATCTGGCTGACTACTACGTGACTCGAATATACTGCAACAGTATCAATTGTTATAAACTTTAACATCAGTGTTTTAGTCCCTCCTCCCCTGCCAGAATACCAAATGATGCAGAGAGAGAAGAGGGAGATGCAGCTGGATTTCAGCTTATAAAAGTGGTGTTTATTAATACTTTTTAAAGGATCAGATTACAGTGATAGGTATATTAGGGGTTTCAGTGTTAGTGGGGCCCTAAAATATCTGTCCCCCTGTGCCACTAGACACACTGTGAATGGGTTGACTTTTGCAACCTATTGACATTTTTTTGACAGCGAATTACAGATTGAGGTATAGACTATAGGATAATGAAAGTGGTGTAAAGGTGATACCTTTATTGGCTAATTAAGAGGATAATCACAGCAAGCTTTCAGTGTTTTTTCTGATTTCTTTTTATACCATTTTATTCAGTGAGTGAATATTTCTTGCCATGCTCTGGTCTTGATGCTTAGAATCTCAATTTCTGGATCAATGTCCATCTGACTAAATGTAGAAATACCCTTTTTTATCAGCCTCTGCTCTCCGAGATTTGCCGACATTTCCCTGTCTGCAGTGGCCAACTATAAGGCCAGATGAGGGGTAGGGCATATATTATGGGCAAGCGGAAAAACACGAGAAAAGTCTCACGTATTTATGCGTATTTTGGCTACATGTGCCTGCACCAGAGCGTATTCCATTAATTCGGGTGCAGGCACAAGTAGGAGGCGTAGGGCGGTATTTTCAGCAAGCGTTTTTCTGCTTGCCCAAAATATACGCCCTACTCCTCGTCTGGCATTAGCCTAAGAGAAGGAGACCCTACTACTGGCAAAGGGGGCCCAGTAAAGAACTATATTTCCCCCTACTCCTCCCCATGGAGGTGGAAGGAACCTTGTACATGGTTTACTAGGGCACAATGCAAATCACCTTACTTAATCTCCAAACTGGCTTTGGCTCCGCCAATGGTCTCTTCTCTTGTATTCACGTTTCTTACATACAGGGGCCTCCATGGCAATATGGGGGACGGCAGCTAGAGGTTCGCCTGTTGGATGTCCCTAACCTAATGAATTTGGCTCCTTTCAGATAGAGGCCCCAGCCTTTCTGCATTGTGAGGGTAACCTTTCCCCCTAACTGTAGCCATGACAGGCACGTATTTCTATATCTGCATTACGTAGGCCGGTGCTTTTGTTATGTCTGCACAGTGGGTGTGTATATGGGTTCTTGATGTCCCATCTTTGTGGTTGTTGTGTAACAAATGCTTTGTATACTTTATACTCCATTTGCAGTGGGAAACCTGTGTAATCCTCCGGGAAATGCCTTTATTTTCTTTGCTCTCTTATTTTGGACTGAATGCATCTTTCCCACTCATTGTTTTCTCTCTTGCAGTAGTTTGAAGAGGTGGCTGAATGCATGAGTATAATCGCTGTGTACTTAGTGTGAAACCACCATTTCTGTGTTGTTACAACCCACATACATTGTAAGGGTTCTGAATTCATTTCAGATCTAATGAGAATTGGTGCCAACATGCACCAAGTCAGGAATTCAAACATAACTCCCTGGTTTGGGGGCACTGAGAGCAACACCCAAGGGGTTGGGGAGCAACATGTTGCCCCCCGAGCCACTGGTTGGGGATCACTGGTTTGATTATATATATATATATATATATATATATATATATATATATATATATACTATACACATTACCCCAGCACTCCATTATAAAGCTTCAAGCGAAAATGAAAAACCAATTTTGCACACACTGAAGGAAAAATGTCTGCATTTTAGTAAAAAGAGACACGTTTAGTTACACGGTTTGTACAAAGTATGCATAAGCTGACGCGCCCCGTCAAGGCAGTGTCATTGCGTCAGTCCTAACCTAGCGAAAAAAGAGTATATATTTTCTTTGGGGGGAGAAAGACCATACCTGCTTTTCTCTCTATATGGCATGACCTATTCCAAAGAAACCATTCAGTGATTAAGCGAATAAATACCTTCTTAGCTGCAAGGCTATCCTTAAAGGGGTGGGGTTGGGAGAGCAAGTATTCAATTAGGGAAAAGCCACTTCCCCTTACCATACAAAAATACAGCTCTATCCCATGAATCAATCAAAACTAATTGAGTGCACGTAGGTGAGTGGCTTGTATTATATACTATACACATTACCCCAGCACTCCATTATAAAGCTTCAAGAGAAAATTAAAAACCAATTTTGCACACACTGAAGGAAAAATGTCTGCATTTTAGTAAAAAGAGACACGTTTAGCCACTCACCTACGTGCACCCAATTAGTTTTGATTGATTCATGGGATAGAGCTGTATTTTTGTATATATATATATATATATATAAAAATAGAGAGAGAGAGACATACAAGCAGTAAGAACACTGTTTGATATATTTTCCACCATTGTTAAAGGTGGGATACAAGTAGCACCAGGTAAAATGCCTGGTTTAGCAGCAGCTAATGCTGTTTTCATGTAAATGGATTAGGAAAAGCCAGATAGGTGAGTCCCGGAGTAAATGGAGGGTTAATAGGATAGGTCCTCCATTCCATACTCCAGTCTAGTATGTTGATTTGGCCAGCTGTAAGTAGCTGCCCGATTAGGCTGCAGGTGAGCAGCACATAAAAGAGCTGTGGGATTACACAGTAGGTGAGAGGTGATTTAAGGTTGGGGACTCAGAGGGGTTCACTCTCACAGCAGGGCACAGGGCAGGAGGGCTGCCTGACTGTATTAGGAACTCCCAGAGGGGCTGGGGGTGCTGCCTGCCAGTGCAAGGAGCAGAGGGAGCCGTGACCACGTGTTTGAGTGCCGGAAAGTTGAGGCTTGGTGAGAAGACTGAGTGTGCCAGAAGCTGGTGAGCTGGTATCCCAGGAGGGGAGAGACAGCAGGGCCGAGTGAGTAGCCCAGAGTGTTCACGAGTATGAGAGTCACCGTGGATGTGTGAAAACCATTGGGGATGGTGAGAAGCCCCGGGAAAAAAGTTCTAGTGTGTGAAAGTTACCCTGGAAGGTAAGAGCCCTGAAGCAGGGACAAATAATAACCATGTTTGATGAACTGTTTATGAACTGACTGTTAAGTTTATTTGGGGTAAACTCCTCCCAATATAAACATATGTTTGAGAAAGAAACATAATGTCATGTGTTGTGTCCCTGTCTCTATGCTCCTGATCCTCTGCATGCCTGCCTACCATTACTAATTCCCCCAAAATCCCATGTACAGGCAGTCAGCATGTCAATAAATATATATATATATATATATATATATATATATATATATATATTTACTCAAATCAACCCTATTCCAATCCCAATGTATAGACTCAAAGCGCAGACCACAAAAGGGAGGGACAACCCTGCAAATGGGTGGGGTTTTGGCAAAAGTGGGTGCCTAGGTAGATCCGGGGTGGGACCCAGTTTTCTGTTTTTAAATGTTGGGGGTAGAAAACAATATGATCAGGGTCGAAACTATTGATAGGCAGAAGAGGCACTTGTTTAGGGCACAGCGGGGGGTGGGTGTAGACACATAATTTTTCTTGCGCGTACCCCTAGTCCCCCATTGACTGCATGTCATTTTTCAATCTCTGCCCCCATTGGCCAACACGTGCACACTCATTCATGCATGCATGGAGTTATCTAGGGCGCCCGACTGGCTGGGCCTGGTACTGAATATGGGTTTTATTTGGTTCCAGTATTTGCCACCATATTCCGCAGTGTTGTGCAATAAATGTTTATATATTGAATTACATACAAAGCAACCAATAACCAATACAAGAGCTAATAATGAGTAATAATGTTCAGCAGCAAGAGGGTACTTGCATAAGACTGGGGTTTTACTGCCCATATACAGCAGATACTTTAGCGCTTTCTTTTTCTTGCTTTACAAGTAAAATTCGCCAGTCAAGCCCAGTGCAAGAGAAAACCGCTTACCCCCGGCTACTGCAGAATTGCAAAAAATATAGAATCTGCCATAATAAAGGCTACTTTCTTAACATGTTTCCCTGAAAGTGTTACAATTGGCTCTTTCATGTAAGAGAATCCCGTGCCTCTGAGAGGGGCTCTGAGAATGCAGCTGTCTTGCAGCCCCTACATATTGGGTTATCTGACCCTGAAAGCCCCCTGCTGATAATGGAGAAGAAGAGACCTCTCCTCTTGCAGGAAACAATATTGCGGTTATCCTATCTGCCCCCCATCCTCACTTTCTCACACTGCTCCTGCCCATAAGCTGGCAACTGTGTGTGCCAACTCACACATCCATCTGACATTATACGTTATACCATCCCCTCCGGCTGGAGCTTTGCCTCACTGCTGCTGTTTCTGTATCATTCATTCCTGCACCCTATTAGCATCCTTGGCTGGGCTGCTGTGCTAACGTTGGAAGTGCATTTCAATATTCAGTCACACTTTACTGCTGCGCTGTTGGAATGATATCTCACCCCCCCAGCAGCCGATCAGCAGAACAATGGGAAGGGAGCAAGATAGCAGCTCCCAGTAGGTATCAGAATAGCACTCAATAGTAAGAAATCCAAGTGCGGCTTGGGACTCCTCCAGTTAAATGGGAGTAGGAGAAACAATAGGTTAGCTGAAAGCAGTTCTAATGTGTAGCGCTGGCTGAAAGCTCAGACTCAGGCACACTTTACTGCTGCGCTGCAAGTTGGAGTGATACCCCCCCCCCCTCACCCCCAGCAGCCGATCAGCAGAACATTGGGAAGGGAGCAAGATAGCAGCTCCCAGTAGGTATCAGAATAGCACTCAATAGTAAGAAATCCAAGTCCGGCTTGGGACTCCTCCAGTTACATGGGAGTAGGAGAAACAATAGGTTAGCTGAAAGCAGTTCTAATGTGTTGCACTGGCTGAAAGCTCAGACTCAGGCACAATGCACTGAGATGGCGCCTACACACCAATATTACAGCTACAAATACATTTGTTGGTTCAAGAATAACAATTTAAATTATAGAGTTTATTTTTAAATTTACATAGCAAAAAATTCAAAAATACACCATAAAAATTGGGACCGTATCCCTTTAAAACTATTAACTTAAAGGGGAACGCCGACTTCTAAACCAGGGACTAATGGGTACAGAGCCGAAAACTCCACAGGGACAGAAAGTGATTGTACTTTGCAATTAGCCGAGCGCAGGTTCTAGCCCAGCGACTGCCTGGGGCAATTCCTGACTCATTATACCATGGATGGGAGTTGGCTGAAGGATAAATCAAACTGAGGGAAAAGCTATAGCTATAGATGTATGTGCTGGGGAAATTCTTGCATATAATGTGTTGGGGGTTTAATTAAGGAGTTATTAAACTGGGCTGCTCAGAATGGTTGATCTTCAGAATGCAGACAATGGCGCTTCTGTACCAACGGCTGCGGGAGTAAATGAACTGAAATTCTCCCTGCCGTATACTTTACAAGCTGATGGTTTATCAAAGAGCAGCCATCGACTCCATCTCTTTTAACCCTTTCCTGCATATGGTGGGGATGGGAAACTTATAGCCACCCAGAGGTGCTACACCAGCCCCAAGCCTCCGGCCCCGCCCTTATATCTCCTGGCCTCTAGCATTGTGACTATAAAAGGGAGATCATTTTTAACCATTTTATTACGTTGCATTCTTCATTTAAAAGGAATGATTAGCCAATCAGTGGCAAGCATGATGTCAGAGTTGGCATCAGTCATTGGCACGACAGAAGGTTCATAGGTTTTAAGCAGCCTTCACCAATAGGCAACATTGAAGATGGACCAAAACACAGTAAAATTACTATTCTTATTTTAGTATAGCATTCTTATTTTAGTATCCACATTCGGCAGCACCAATATACAAAGATTATACATTATCATTCCCATCAGTCCCTGCCCCAGTGAGCTTACAATCTAAGGTCCCTATCCCATTCCCATCAGTCCCTGCCCCAGTGAGCTTACAATCTAAGGTCCCTATCCCATTCCCATCAGTCCCTGCCCCAGTGAGCTTACAATCTAAGGTCCCTATCCCATTCCCATCAGTCCCTGCCCCAGTGAGCTTACAATCTAAGGTCCCTATCCCATTCCCATCAGTCCCTGCCCCAGTGAGCTTACAATCTAAGGTCCCTATCCCATTCCCATCAGTCCCTGCCCCAGTGAGCTTACAATCTAAGGTCCCTATCCCATTCCCATCAGTCCCTGCCCCAGTGAGCTCACAATCTAAGGTCCCTATCACACTACGGTCAGTTCTATCAGGAGCCAAAGCCTGCCTGTGTGTTTCTGAGGTGTAGTAATAACCCATAGGGAATTCACACCACCATGGGAGAATGAGAAATTCCATGTATTGCCTTGATTGGAACTGACCTGGGACTGCAGTTCTGCAAGTCAGAAATGCTAAATATAAAGCCAATATGATGTCCTTAGAAAGATATAATATTTTAGAGGAGTGTATTTTAGAGATACAGATATCACTCATGTATTATAAGGGATAAAATCCAATATAAATCAATGATACCATATGATACACTGAGGTTTATGAGTAAATCAGTGTAAATCAATATGCTAGGAATGTGTGTGATGTTGGCAGACATACCTAAGGATTGTCTTACTTCTCCTGTAAGTAAATCTAGCTGTATAGGAAAGGCATATTTATCAGTTACAAACGGTAATTGCAAACTAGAAACCAACCTTTCCCTGCAAGTTCTGATGCCCTCTGACAAAGAGCTGGAAAATATATTATTTTCCATGTATTGTTTCCCCAATTCCGACCCAGTAGCGCTCGTTTAAATAAAAGAATCTCCGAACAAACAGAAATAATGAATAAAACATTTCAACTGCTGTTTTCCCCGAAGCGCTCAGTTTTGTGGAATGTGCTGAGGACGACTAGAAACAAGAATGGCTTGTGTACCAGATTTCTGTTATTTAGATTTCCCAGTGATGCATTTTTCCTGTGCTGGACATTTTGGGCTTAATTACATGTTACAATGGGCAGAAAATCATTTAAAGGAATTAAAGTGAAGATAAAGCCTCAGATTTTACAGTGGAATTGTGCTTAGTACAGGGGAATCCCTATGTGCCATAGTTTTATGGGATCTCTCTGTACAGGCTATGAGCAAACTTAGGGGGCTGTTCCTGCTGAATTGTGCTTAGTACAGGGGAATCCCTATGTGCCATAGTTTTATGGTATCTCTCTGTACAGGCTATGAGCAAACTTAGGGGGCTGTTCCTGCTGAATTGTGCTTAGTACAGGGGAATCCCTATGCTGCCATAGTTTGATGGTATCTCTCTGTACAGGCTATGGGCAAACTTAGGGGGCTGTTCCTGCTGAATTGTGCTTAGTACAGGGGAATCCCTATGCTGCCATAGTTTTATGGTATCTCTCTGTACAGGCTATGAGCAAACTTAGGGGGCTGTTCCTGCTGAATTGTGCTTAGTACAGGGGAATCCCTATGCTGCCATAGTTTTATGGTATCTCTCTGTACAGGCTATGAGCAAACTTAGGGGGCTGTTCCTGCTGAATTGTGCTTAGTACAGGGGAATTACTATGCTGCCATAGTTTTATGGTATCTCTCTGTACAGGCTATGAGCAAACTTAGGGGGCTGTTCCTGCTGAATTGTGCTTAGTACAGGGGAATCCCTATGTGCCATAGTTTTATGGTATCTCTCTGTACAGGCTATGAGCAAACTTAGGGGGCTGTTCCTGCTGAATTGTGCTTAGTACAGGGGAAATTTTTCTTTATTGAGTTATTGCATCCTAATACAACAAAGCTAACTAAATAACATGATTAAGCAAAGCATTAAATATGTTTACATACAAAGGATATATGAAACATAACCAGCTTATTCATATAAGTATCAGAATGCTGCTTCCTCTGTGGGCAACTGTACAAATTTTGCTGCACACAAAGCTGATGTATAAAGTTGCACCCTGAGATACACAATGCTGCTCCATTTCCAACTTACAATTTTACTTCAGAGAGCGGCTCAGTCTGACTGGATGCCACTCTAACCCCACAAATCATAGCTCTGACTCCAGGAAGACCAAAGATCGGGCTACTCACCTAAAACCGTATGAAGCCCCATCAGAAAAATACAAAGAGCAAAAATCTTAGGGGGGTAAAAAGTATTGGCCAATCCCCAAAGAGACATCAGAATTAGGAAGAGACTCACGGTGGGTCAAACTGAATGTCCTTCCACAGACCCTTCCACCCTGCTTCATCCATCCTTTATGTCTCCAATGAGCGTATCAATGAGTGTAAAGTCACCACCAAAAACTATCGGCTGGGCTGTAAAAAGAAAGGGCTTTCCTGCTAATCAGGTCCCTCCTCGCCTTTAGGGTCTGAGGAACGTACACAATTAATAAGGCGAAGTTTCTGCCCATTCAGCAGAACGTCTAAGACCATACATCTGCCCATCTCTACCTCAATCACCCATTTGACTGTTACCTTACTGGTCTTGAAAAGGACCACCACTCCGCTGTAAGTCTTGGCCGCAAGAGACCAGTAGGAAGGACCGTGCACCCATTCCTTCTTGGCCCTATGGAGCACCTGTAGATTGCATAACCTGGTCTCTTGCAAAAATAAAATGTCTGCCTCAACTCGGGAGAGCAAAAAGAAGGCCGTGTCCCTTGCGCCTACAGACTTAACGCTCGCGACATTAATGGTCACAACGCGTATTGGAGGGGGAACAGCCATTTACAGGGTGATTAAGATGAGGAGGTTTCCACCCTCCTTTTTACTTTCCTATCATCCTCAGAGCATTCCCTCTTTGCGGAGAGACCGGATGGGACCTTCTCCGCTTCAGCAGGACATATGTCCTCAAACTCAGAAGAGGAAGAGTCAGCATTGTAAGAACCTGCAAGCTCCCTATTTAGGTCCTCCTCCTCCAACTCTACCCTCTCCCCCCAGGATAATGGAGCAAACCTATTTACAGACAGGGGAATTGGATCAGCCCCTTCCTTAGCATGGACACACGAAGGGCACCCTCTGCCCTTTCCACTTTCCTCCTATGATTCCCCACATTCATAGTCTTATTAGCTTTCTGTTTGGCTAAGGTAGCTTTCTGGGGTTCACCCACCTTAACCCAATCCCTCAATGTGCTTTTAACTATGGCCGTAGCCACACTAGGGCACTCAGAAGGAGGGTCTCCTGAACTACCCTTGGGAGATTTGCATCCGACCTCTAGGTTGTCTCCTCTCTCTCCTCCTTCCCCGTGTTGCCCTAAAAGATGTGGAAGGCTGTGAGGCCCTGAGGAGGCTGAGATGGATTATGGGGGGTGATTGGGACAGGATCAGGCACAGGCTGTTTCCCCCCAACAATCTGACCATGTGAGGCCTCGGACTCAAGCACCCCATTTCCATCCAGCCTGGTGGAGCCGCATTTCCAACATTCCCTGGGCTGCCCAGGATAAAAGCAGCAGACTAAATCCCGGCCAATGTATGCGGAGCTGGGGATGTGCTGGGTGACATTGCCTATAGTGCATAGGCGTACCTTAGCCTGCCAGCCCCCCGTCCATATCCCCCTGTACCCAAAATCCCTCTCCAGCTCTCCTATCACATCCCCATACCTTCTCAGCCAAATCTTTAGGTCTGTGGAGGGGATGGACTCATTCTCTATGAGGATGGTGACCTTACAGACCCCAGGCCTAGATACGGGCACTGCCCGAAACCCCTCCCACATCCCTGTAGCATCCCTAAACTTATCCCAAAACTCATCCAACTCCTGGGCCCTTTTAAAGCTGATAGCTATAGCTTTGTTCACAATAAGGTATTTAAGGACTATACTATCATTGGCTGAGAAGCCCATGTCACAGATCTTGTCAATCGCATCGTTCCTTTTAGGCAAAGGTCTCTCCCCCTCCCACTGCAACCGCACCACATTCCTGCACCTCCCAGAGTCTGCGGGTAGATCCTCCCATGTTTGGGGTAATTCCCCACTGTAGGTTTGTCACCCTGCCCCACACGCGCCCCACTCATAGCCACATTCGCACTGCCAGACACTTTAGCTTTGCCACGAACAACATTTGCAAAGTTTTGGCCACTCCCCCTTGCCACCTCATTTGCTGCACTCACACCCGCCGCTGTGGCATTTGCTTCACCCATCGGGGCATTCACCCCTGCACCCACAGCACTCGTACCTGCACCCACAGCACTCGTACCTGCACCCACAGCACTCGTACCTGCACCCACAGCACTCGTACCTGCACCCACATTCATCTCTTGCACAACAGCATTTGGCCCTTGCACAGTTGGACCCGAGCCCCCAACACTTTCCCCCCACACACATTTACAGAGACACCCACAGATTCTACTTTCTCAGTGCACTCACCAGCCGGACCCTCAGGCAGTCTCTCACCGATCCCCTCACTCGCCTTGCTCGTTGTCTTCTTTCCCTTAGGTTGAATTTTGGGCAGATCCAGCTGTTCCTCCTGCTGCCCAGTGACTGCACCTTTGCCTTTACAGTTCAGCTCCATGTTGTTCCCATCACTTTCTGCTTTTTCCTGCTCTGGAAGAGACACTGTAGCGGGTGCCAAAGCCTCTGGTTGCCAGATGATGCAAGATATCACCAACACCATCGGGGCCCTCTTGTTGCTCTACGCTGATATTTGCAGCAATGTGGCAAACTGCTTCCCTTTCCACCATTTCCTGCGCCGACTGCTCTGCATTTCTCACAGATAGCAGATTCTCCGTGTCTCCTGCTGCAGCCACATTAGCATTGGCTTTCTATGCCCAACTGCCCAACGCAGCAGGTGCCAACTGCACCCCAACATTCTCAGCTGACTGAGGGGCAGCCTGGAAGACACCCAGAGACAGTCTGATTTTGGGTGAGGGCAGAACAGGGAAATCAGACTCCATGTAAACAAAGCCACTTACTTCAAGCTGATGTTTCTTCTTCCTTCCTTTCACCTTCTCTTTAGGATCAATCTCCTCTAATCTTCTGAGGAAAAGACCATTTTTTGTGACCTTAGGGAGCAAGGAGATTCTGCCTGTCTGATCTCCCTTAGGAGACCCGGTGTACCTGAGGGGGTACCAGTAGGAGTGCCAGTCCGCTGGGCACCTCAGTGAGGGCTCTGCTTTTCAGCGATGCCCTGTATTTCTCCTCCTGGCACCTCTGCTCCATCTCCCAGAACCGCTCGGCATTATCAAATGACTTCTACTGCGCTGATTCCCTTGCCAAGGAAGTCCAGTTCCCGCTCCAGAGTGTGCAGCTTGTCACACAGGGCAGCAATCTCCACTTTCTTCCTTGGCCGGGCCAGGCTGTATGCCTTTGCACACTCGTACATCTTGCTCTTAATGAGATTTGAGAGTAAAAATCTCAGCCCTTTTCTCTCTGAACTTCTTCATCCCTTTAGGTAGAGTTTCATGGAATAAATTTCAGGGTATTTATACTGCCATGTGCTCTGGGGGCATTATATATGGAATTGGCACTGTATTTATCCTGCCATGTGTTCTGGGGGCATTATATATGGAATTGGCACTGTAATTATCCTGCTGTGTGTTCTGGGGGCATTATATATGGAATTGGCACTGTAATTATCCTGCTGTGTGTTCTGGGGGCATTATATATGGAATTGGCACTGTATTTATACTGCCATGTGCTCTGGGGGCATTATATATGGAATTGGCACTGTATTTATCCTGCCATGTGTTCTGGGGGCATTTATATGGAATTGGGAAGGGTTGTTGTATATTGGAATTGGCAGCTGCATTTATCCGCCCTAGGTATTGTATGTGCAACAATAACCCACAACCCAAGCACCCAATGATGTTATATCCACTGTTTGACTGTGAGGCTTTAATGAAATTGTAACATAATGGGAGGGCTGTGAGAGGTAATAAGAGGGCTTGGATTTACCCACCCAGAGAACATATTCTTAGCAGTGATATAACAATAGAGGGAGCAGGCCCAGTGGAAAAAATGTTTTATAAAAACAAAGTGATATGGGAGGTGGGGAGCGGAGGAATCACATTTCATGACTTTGGGGAGGGGGCTTCACGTTACACCCCTGCTGCTTGCTGCTTAGGCAAGGCTAACATTGCATGCTGAGCCAGTAACACCTTCATAGAAAACTGAAGAAATAAAGCATAAGTAAAATATTTACACATTCAGCACCTAATGTTTTTATTAGACTAATACACAGGGAAAGGAAGTGATGAATTCATAGTGATCCTTTCATGTAAGGACATTTCAGATCCTATAATATCAATGACCAACCTTGCTAGACATAAGCTTCTTTTATGCAGTTGCTTTAGGCCTATAACTGTTTCCTCGCTATAAAGAAGCAAAATCATTGCTGCAAAACAGGACTTTCACTGCCCGTATTTAATAACATAGTAACTTGGGAACTGGAGCAGTTAGACAAGTCCCTGAACCTACTATGTTGCATTTTCCCAGTCATTTCTAGAAACTATCGAATGTATTTTTCAGTTTACCCACTTCAGGTCTAGACCCTGCCAGACGGGAGATGACTTGTGACACAGTTTGCCAGCTTGAATATATTGCAATACAGTTAGGTCCATAAATATTTGGACAGAGACAATTTTTTCTAATTTTGGTTCTGTACATTACCACAATGAATTTTAAATGAAACCACTCAGATGCAGTTGAAGTGCAGACTTTCTGCTTTAATTCAGTGGGGTGAAGGGCTCCAAAGTAATTGGACAATTGAGTCAAAGGCTATTTCATGGGCAGGTGTTGGCAAGTCTGATGTCATTCTCAATTAAGCAGATAAAAGGCCTGGAGTTGATTTGAGGTGTGGTGCTTGCATGTGGAAGACAACATAGGGTCAAAGGAGCTCTCCATGCAGGTGAAAGAAGCCATCCTTGAACTGCGAAAACAGAAAAAACCCATCTGAGAAATTGCTACAATATAAGGAGTGTCAAAATCTACAGTTTGTTAAATCCTGAGGCAGAAAGCAAGCACTGGTGAACTCTGCAACGTAAAAAGACCTGGACGTCCATGGAAAACAGTGGTGGATCATCATAGAATCATTTCCATGGTGAAGAGAAACCCATTCACAACAGCCGACCAAGTGAACAACACTCCCCAGGGGGTCGGCGTATCGATATCCAAGTCTGCCATAAAGAGAAGACTGCATGAAAGTAAATACAGAGGGTCCTCTGCAAGGTGCAAGCCTCTCATAATAATAGCCTGGCCCCCACCCCTGCTCCCATTGATGAGCAATTTCAATATATCTTGGTAGATTAGGTCAATTTACCAATGTATTGGGGCCCTAAGTTGAATTTGCTGTGGGCCCACTAACCTAGTTACACCACTGACTCACACAGATGATGGAAGAGCTTAAGGGGCTCTATACTGACTGTGAATGTAATACTTGGTCAACCCCTAGGGCGTACTTAAACAAAATAGTATCTTCCTCACATTGTTAGTAGCAGTGTAAGTTAGTATCACTTATAGCCCTTTTCAGCACCTTAGGAATGTGTATTTATCATTTCCTTTTTTGGGCTGCGTTTGGGGCAGTTTTGGCCAGATCAGTATCTCCTCCACTTTACTTTACTTCTACTTTAATTAGCAATGACTTGCTCCCACAGCCCCCCCATATTGTGCTACGTAGATTGCTTGGATAGAAGATAAATCACTGGCGTAGAAGAATGTTGCTAGTTTTCTTGGAAAACGGAAGTTTTATTGCTTGTCATCGGAAGACTGAGTTGGAAGAGCGAGGCCGGTGGCTGAATGATGGGGTGCGTTTGATGGATGTTGTGCTGCTCAGCATGTTTCTGTTGCGACTGTAGGATGAAATTGAGATTAGTACATCTCAAGAGGTCAGTCCTTGGCAGCACATATATTTCCTGCCTGAT
This sequence comes from Xenopus tropicalis, assembly GCF_000004195.4. NCBI lineage: Eukaryota > Metazoa > Chordata > Amphibia > Anura > Pipidae > Xenopus > Xenopus tropicalis. The sequence continues at coordinate 139,555,570 of NC_030680.2, forward strand.
GACTTTGGAAGGATATAAATAGATATTATACAGGAATAGGCATTAGGCGATGCATTCAGTTAAAGGGAGGGACTCCGTCTTCAGAACCAAAACTTGTTTAAGAGCCTCACACAACACAGAAACCCCCAATATACCTATCACTGTACTAAGTAGGAATAAATACCATTTTATATGCTGAAATCCAGCTGCAAAACAGTTCTTCTCTTTCTACATCATTTGAAAACCTGGCAGGGGAGGAGGGACTAAAACACTGAATTGTAACAACTTCTCCAGAGCTTAGACAGCATGCAGGAACTACATAACCCACAATGCATTACACTGGGATGTTCCTTTCCTTATTGACATCATGTGTGCAGGGAGTTGTGGGATTGGGAGGATGCAGGCTGAAGGCAGGCTGAGGACAGGCGACTACTATTACATTATATTTGAGTCACAAAGTAGTCAGCCAGACCAGCAGGGGAACAGGGGGCAGGGCCTGATCCAAACCAGATTACATTACAAGTCATGAAAAGGCTGTATATTGTAAAGTTGCTTGAAATTAGGTTTACTTTTTTCAAGCTTAAGTTGTGTTTGGGTGGAGTTCCCCTTTAAAGCTATAAGGAAAATGCACCTAAACGATAAGTATAAACAAATAGTTAAATGTACGATTGTTTAGTATAACTAATATTAAGGTAAATTTATAAGGATAAGACCGTACCAAGTACAGCAAAGGACCCAGGTGTAAAAAACCCCGGGTCAATCACCAGATCCAAAATATAACTATTCATATGTGCATTGGGTATGCTCACCGCAGTCCAGAAATGGTATATATATACTTATTTAGTTGCATATTCCATCTATTTGACTTATCATAAATCTTTATAACTGCTATATATGTATTTATTTATTTGTATATTCCATTCATTCGATTTATTCTAATTTTAAACGGATTAACTTTATATTAACTTGTTCTGACCTTACCAATGATTTTAGTAACTTTGTACTCAGGATATACTTTCAGTCTTTAGTTTTCCTTTAATTTTATCGTAAAGTGGGTCGGGTTTTGAGATGTCAATCATTGTTAAGCTAATTTTGAATTTTCTTTATTTTGCTATAAAAACCTCCCTTGTTCTTACTTCACTTCCTGCCTATGATTAAGTACATTCGTGTACGAAACGCGTCAGGCGTCTTTCCTGTTTTTAATGGATGAATAAAGATTGAACTTTAGAAGTATATCCTGTTGTCTGGCGTGTTTGGCGTTACCGTTACAAGTTTGGAGTTCCCCTTTAACATGTTAAATGAATGAAACCAATTGCAATCTGGAAATCCGTTGGGGGGACTTGTTTTATTTTAGGTTGCTCAGCAGCCCCTGGGTCTGTCATTTACTGTTTGCCCTCGCACTGTACTAATCATGTTAATGTCTCAATAGAAATAAATCCTTTGTCTGAGACACAGTGAGCAGGGAAAGGAATAAAATAAACACAAAACCTTTGCAGGAATAAAGGAATCTATTTCCCTGGCACTGCCGCTGCCATTCCAACAGAGACTGAGACTTCAGCCCTGTCGGAAATTATTCCTGCCATAAAACGAACAAGCTGTTTCCACCCCGGCTAATTTTCCAGTAGCGAGACACAGCGGCCGCTCTGTGCCACATGACAAACCCCTTATTATGACAGAAAGGTCATTCCGTTCCCTGTAATTAGAAGTCACCGCTCATAGCGCGCTCGGCCACTGCTCTATAATTACTCTATAATTTGAGGCCAGTAACCATGTCTTTAGCAAAACACAATTTTATGCTTCGTTTTACAGAACTGTGGAAGCTCCCATCTGCAGGCTGTACTGGCAGCAACTTTTATAGACATTATGAAAAAGATAATATTTTATGACAGTGGCATATTATGGCGGATGCAGCCCGACTGCTGGGAGTGTGCGTGCCATAATAAAATCTCATTGCTTTGCACATAGTTCTACAACTTATGTAACTTGGTGGTGAATCTTCTTGCAGCACATCTCACCCTAGAACAGGGGTGGGCAATCTATGGCACCATTGGTCTTTTTAACCCGGCCCGCCGACTCATCACGCAAGACTTGGCGTCTGGGGACTGACGAGTGGAAATGGTGTAACGCTGGCCCGGCCCATCTGTAAGTCAATGTGGCTCCTGAGCCAAAAAGTTTGCCCACCCCTGCCCTAGAACTAAGATTTAGGGATAATACGCCCCTTGGCCTCTAAAAACAATCAATAACCATAAAAAGATATTGTGGTTTTGGAAAATGTTTAGATATTTGAGAAAGATTTATTTATTTTTTGTGTATTTGGCTGGTTCTCATGGAAAGGTTTCTATAGCGGCCTAGTTTTTCTTCATACGAGGGATTGTACAGCAAGACACATTACTACTTAACTACCTTTTATATGCAATTGCTGTTTTAAATTGGTTCCATAGATCTTGTAACGATTGTGATTCTATTGGATCATCTCCTTTAGTCTAGTGAGGTTCCTGAAGGTCTAGGGTGCATCTAAGGTCCATCTTAGACTATAAAAGATCTTATGGATTTTATCTATGTAACATCCTGCCTGGGTTTGAACCAGGAACCCACTGCTTCCTGTGCAGTTTCCTTGCCTCTCACATTTGGGCAGGACTACTGGGTTCCTGGTTCACTTCAATAATATCCTTAGTTATCCAGGCAGGAATGATGGCTACAGGTGCCCTCTATTTACACACACCTGTTTTGAATCTTTAATCATCTAGCCCTTAAATCCCTTCCTCCCAGTTTCTCCTGCACCCATTATAGGTCTATCTACCATAGTTCCTGGGTGTGCATTTTGTCCTGTCTGTCTGGTTCTGACCCCTGCCAGTATCCTGGCTTTGAGTGAATTCTATCCGGACCGACCCTTTTGCCTTTTTTACTCTGCTTCTGGATCCTGATTCTGTACTGCGCTACTGTTCTGGTTTTGACCTGACTCTGATTCTAGTAAGCTCCAACTGTCCTCCTGTGACGATCTGGTTCCCTTGCTCACTCAGAACCTTAGCCCTGGTCCTCTCACTTTAAGACCTGGCGGCACCCGAGTAGCGGAGGGCTCCACCCGAAGCCAAAGGTGGCTGTTATAGGCAGAAGCGTGAGCTGTGACCAGGACCTTGGCAATTGTTCTGGGTTTTGGGTTACCGATTGTGACAGTCTAGTGAGGTTCCTGAAGATCCATGCCATCTAAGATTAAATCCACAAGATCCCATTTAGTGAGGTTTCTAAAGATCTAGGGTCCACAAAGATCCATCTAAGATAAAATATGTAAGATCTTCTTCAGTATAGTGAGGTTCATGAAGATCAAGGTCCATCTAAGATTAAATCCATAAGATCCCCTTCAGTCCAGTGAGGTACCTGAAGGTCTAGGGTCCATCTAAGATAAAATCCATAAGATCTCCTTCAGTCTAGTGACGTTCCTGAAGATCCAGGTCCATCTAAGATTAAATCCATAAGATCTCCTTCAGTCTAGTGGGGTTCCTGAAGATCCAAGTCCATCTATGATACATCCAGATCCATCTTACATTTGTAAGATAAGATCCATTTAAGATCATGTAGACTTTAGCTCCTTTGCCAGGTTGGGGAAGTTCTTTCAGTGCTTAAAGTTCTACCTGGGCTACAAAGAATGCAACTTCACTTCAGCTCATGTGGTAATGAATAAATAATTACTTTGGGTACTGCCAGTTAATGCCTTAACCAGTGGTTGAGAATCATTGATAGGGTTCATGGTATTGCAGAGCTGAATTCCTTCTCTGAACTACTTCCACTGATGTACTCAGACAAGGTGCTCTATAAATTCTGTTTTTGAAAACTTTTTGAGTTCCTACAAATCCTCTAATCTACATTTCACCCAAACACAAGTGGAGTATAAGCTAAGAGAAGGAAAACCTTCTTTCTCAACTGGTATAGTTGATCATACTTGTATAATATCTTTATTTTTGTGATGTAGGCAGGAAAGGGAAGATTGTTTAACTGAAACATAGGCCCATTTGCGTTAAGCCTATTAGCAACCTCCCCCTGGGTAAGAAAATATGGGGTCACATAAGGTGTCCCTATATGGACTGACCAATGGAATCATTTCTGGGATGCGGGTCGCTACACTTTAGAGATCAGTGTTTTATCTCCAGTGGGGGTGGCGCTATCCTATTGCTGTATATGCAAGGAATCAGGTGGAAACTGGTACTGCAAGTAAGTCATCTTTGAACCACAATAGCTTTGATCTAAGGCCCTTTATTTTAATCAGCTGGACAAATTTTACAGCAGATTTATTCTCAAGTGAACCTTAAAATCTTGTGATATTTCTCATTTAACGTTTATTCACACGCCATGCGGTTTCTTGCTAATTTGGTTGGAAAGGACTGGCAGGGAAATGGCACAGATCGTAACCCAAGGGCTGTTTTATGTCCTCGCTATTTGTTTTTAATTCTGGAATGTTTCGTTCACAGCACATCTATAATTTCAACCTTCCCAAAGTGACAACACAAATAAAGAGAAACCCCTGAGAAATGACTTCCCCCATTTCAAAAAAACTATTTGCACAGAGGCTTTTAGTCGGAACGTGACGAAAAGAAATAAACAGCTTGCACTTCCGCGGGAGGATGAATAACCCATAGTCATTTATTTTCCTTGTTTCTGATTAAAATGTGTTTTTACATTGACCGAATCCTGAATAATTCGAATCATAGCTGCGCTTCAGTGAACCCTTTGTATGTTACGGGGCTCCGCTGTGCACATTGTAGTTTAAAACTAAAAGGGGATATATGGGGTAAATGTAATATACTGTTCTTTATAAATCTCAGAATAGTTGTTCCTCAGATTTGATAGCTAAAGCTTTAATTATGCCATTTGGGCCTATTTCAACAATTTTCGAATACAGGTATAGGACCCGTTATCCAGAATGCTCGGGACCAAGGGTGTTCTGGGTAAGGGATCTTTCTGTAATTTGGATCTCCATACCTTAAGTCTACTAAAAAAAATCAATAAAACATTAATTTAACCCAATAGGATTGTTTTGCATCCAATAAGGATTATTTATATCTAAACTGGGATCAAGTACAGGTACTGTTTTATTATTACAGAGAAAAGGGAATCATTTAACCATGAAATAAACCCAATAGGGCTGTTCTGCCCCAATAAGGGGTAATTATTTCTTAGTTGGGATCAAGTACAGCTACTGTTTTAGTATTACAGAGAAAGGAAATCCGTTTTAAAATTCTGAATTATTTGATTAAAATTGAGTCTATGGGAGACGGGCTTTCTGTAATTCTGAGCTTTCTGGATAATGGGTTTCCGTATAAGTGATCCCATACCTGTATTCACAAAGGTGAATTTTAAGCACTGACCAACCTAAGATGTTTGAAATGCATGAAAGATAAATGATGATAAATATCATCTGTCATATAGTTGAGATATTGCACAAGAATTCTCAGTCTTTGCCAAGGTGCAGAACTACCGTCACTATCAAATGCTTACTAGGGTTAGCGATCTGCTCAATAGGGTCGGACTGGGCTGGTGGGACAATAGGAAAAAAACCCGGTGGGCCCTATGCCGGTCCTCCCCCATCACTCCCCTGCTGCCCTCCTCCCCCAATCACAGCAAAAGTTAAGGTTCCCCATACACGGGGCGATTCTAGCTGCCTGTATTGGACTGATTTGGCAGCTAATCGGCCCGTGTATTGACACTAACAACTGGCCTGCCCAACCGATATCTGGCCTGAAATCGGCCAGATATCGATCGGGCAGGTTAAAAAATCTAGTCGGACAGGGACCGCATTGGCTCGTTGATGCGGTCCCGGACCGACTTTGCCTATACCCGTCGTTATAATTCGATCGTTTGGCCCCAATCTTTGCCCCACCTCTCAGTAGCAACACTCTGCCCACTCAATGCCACCATCCAATTTCTCAAACCTGAAAAGGTGCCAACGCCATAATTGTGCACACAGTTTGCTTCAGGGGTACCCATTAATGGCACCTAAATTGTAAGAAGTAATTCCTGTGGTTGTATGTACTGTAGGTGACGTTGGGTCCAGAGCACATGATCAGTTGTCATTTAGCGCTATATAAATACATTCAGCATCCAACATTCAGTTGGTATTTTTTATAGTCAGTCATCACAAGAAAATATTTGTAGCTGCCCTTTATAAAGGGTTCTCTGTACATTGTTGGTTCCAGGATTCCCCCCAAGGGTTTGTTGCTCTGGTTTGTGGGTGAAGGTAATAGGCTATAGTTCCGCAGACTGCCAGCTGACTTTATCTTCCTTACTTCTGGTCTGTCCTTTCTGAGCGAGAAGGGCAAAACATTGAAATCTTTGCTCGGCAGGTTGACCTGACGGGGGGGGAGAGAATATAACTGAGCAGGTACATGCGATGGGAGTAGGGGCTGCAATTGGCGGATGATTTACCACATACTTGGCCAAACCCAAAAAAAGTGGATTTGTTGCATCCCTAGTTTGTACCTTCTATATTTACTGATTTATTTCATGCCATTCTTTCCCCCTTTTTCTGTATTCAGATTATCTCATTTTTCTGAATTAACGTTTGACCTGATGTGTTTCATCTTCGCTGTCTGTTACTGTGCCCTTAGCTTCATTTTCACTTTGTCCAGCTTTTGATAGTGGTATCTTGTGTGTGTGTGGGATAATTAGAAATAATTAGATAATATAATTACATGGCCATGTAATTATATTATGTAATTATTTCCTCTATATACTTCATCCCCTGGTAAACTAATCAAGTCATGTGGTTTCCAGTGCCAATAATATACTGCGGATATATTTACATTAATCTCTCCAGTCTCAACTCAGATCACTTTCTTGCTTTGTCAGCCACCTCCACTGCCCCACCGCTAACTTAAATACAGACTCTCTCCTACCCAACACCCATAACTACCAGACGTGTCTATTACCGTTATCAACTTCACTTTCTCCCCTTCCCCCTGGGCCCAGTGCCTTGGGTTACCCTTGATCCTGTCCTTCACTCCTCATACCCAATAAATAACTTAATCATGTTACTTTCACTAAAGGAATATTCCCAAAATAAGATCATTAGTGATGGGTTAAATAATTTGCCATACATGGATTCGCGTCGAATTTCCGCGTTTCGCTATTGGTGGATTTTTTCGCGAAATGGGCACTACAATTGTTTTTTGACACAGATTCGCTCATCACTAAAGATCATTTATCATTTATTTCGCCTTGGTACCATAGCCAATGACAAGATGGCGCCATACAGGAGGTTGAGTTTTCGGTTATGTGCTCTAATATTATTATTGTATCCCGCAGCGCTGTACAATAAGTGGGTTTCATACATTGGACATACAGAGTAACATATAAAGCAATCAATAACCGATACAAGAGGTGAAGAGAGCCCTGCTCTTATATAGCTACTTTAGAGGGGCATCATGGTAGGTTTGCTTATTGGGATTCTGGAGTGGGACAAAAGAAACTGGACACTGAATAACAGTCAATGTATGGGCACTTTCTCCTCCTCACAAGATGTATGCCAACTAAGAAGAATGATTGGCAGATTTATATTTTACAGTCATTCTGGGACATGTTAATCATAGGCAGATCTTTGCCTACAGAATTAACGTTGGCATGCAAGCATCTAGTGCCTTTAGTTGTTGTGTAATATTAACTCCGGCTTCCAAACAAAAATATTTTTAAAGAGCCCCACACCCCTAATATACCTATCCCTGTAATCTGTTCCTTCAAAAAGTATAAATAAATACCATTTTATATGCTGAAATCCAGCTGCAAAACAGTTCTTCTCTTTCTGCATCATTTGAAATCCTGGCAGGGGAGAAGGAACTAAAACACTGATGTTACAAATTGTAACAACTCCTCCACAGCTTACAGACAGCATGCAGGAACTACATAACCCACAATGCATTGCACTGGGATGTTCCTTTCCTTATTGACATCACGTGTGCAGCAGGGGATTGTGGGATTGGGAGGAGGCAGGCTGAAGGCTGAGGACAGGCGACTACTATTACATTTTATTTGTGTCTCAAAGTAGTCAGCCAGACCAGCAGGGGAACAGGGGGCGGGGCTTAGGGAACTGTTCCAAACCATATTTTTACATTAAATATCATGAAAAGGCTGCATATTTTTTTAACTGATGTATATTGCAAAGTTGCTAAAAAGTTTACTTTTCAAAAAGCTTGTGTTTGGGTGGAGTTCCCCTTTAATATAGACACTGGTACATTTCTTACATTAATGCCATAAAATAATTAGTATCTGAACAGAATCTGAAGCAAAAAAAAACCCTTTCTCACATTCTACCAAACTTGTGTCAGGTTTGAGTTTATTCGCAGGGCTCCGATTTTATTCAGCCCTTAAATCCCCTGATTATAATGGAATTTGACTTGTAACACAATAGCGTTTCCAATATTCCAACTCTAGAAGGAGTCTAGACCCTCTAGCGTTCAGCTCTCTGGATCCAATCAATTCATCTGTTCCCCTCACCAAGTCGCTCCATTCCGACTTTTTATTTAGCAGCTCGGACATATATTTTTCTTTGCAGGGAAAACACAAAAAAATGATGGTATTTGAGTTCAAAGCAATGGCCTGAATCAGACTAGGACTTTGCCTTGGGAATGAAGATTTATGAAACACGATAGCGCTCCTTTGTCTGCCAAAACAATGACTCTTTCTTTTATCAACATAGTAACTATTTAACTCAACGTTAGCTTTCTTACCCCCCCCAAAAAATATTTTAATCAATTTAAATGAAAAAAAAAAGTAATAAGGAAAGAAGAAAATGTTTATATTCCAGCTTATCTGATTAGGGGAAATAAAAATCGCAGTGGATTTGGAAAGGAATTTCTCCTGGTGGTTTTTCTATGTGCGTTAATCTTAATAAACAAGTTTGGTGCCAGCGTAAGCCACAAACGGGTCACATCTGTATCGTGACTAATCCGGAGGGTTTGCTCACACAATTGCTTGTAAAAACCACATGTAAATTGTGCTCAGTAGGTTTTGGGTTCAGTTTCAAGTGCAAATTACTGGCATTTTTTTCTGTGCAGGGCTTTTTTTTCTGACTTCTTGTGGATCAGTCCCAGCATGGCTCTGAGTGGCCAAAATGCATACAGTGTATGTGATTTACAATATGCTGTTCAGTTTCAGTCTTCAGTGCTCAAACGGGACATTATTGAGTTAGAGAGGGTCCAGAGAAGGGCAACTAAGCTGGTAAAGGGTATGGAAAGTCTCAGTTATGAAGAAAGACTGGCCAGGTTGGGTCTGTTTATACTGGAGAAGAGGCGCTTAAGAGGTGACATGATAACTATGTATAAATATATAAGGGGATCATATAATAACCTTTCTAATGTTTTATTTACCAGTAGGTCTTTCCAACGGACATGAGGGCACCCACTCCGTTTAGAAGAAGGGAGGTTCCATTTAAATATTCGGAAAGGTTTTTTCACTGTGAGAGCTGTGAGGTTGTGGGATTCCCTCCCCGAATCAGTCGTGCTGGCTGATACATTATATCCCAGATAGCAAAAATCATGTGGTCCAGATCTGGCCCAGACCCATCGTAATTTCTGGGCCAGATTCGCGCAACTGACTTGGGCCGGTGTCTTTTGGCACAACGGGCCAATACTGGCACATATCCGATTGTACTTATCCGGACCAGCACTGAGCCGGCTCTGGGCCAGATGCGGATTCCTTTATGATGATCTGGCTCAAATGTGGACCAGATCTGGTCCAGCTCTGTTCTGGTTCTGGTCCCATACCAGCCCCAGATGTGGGCCAGAAGTGTGGAATAGATGTGGGCCAGATGTGGTTCACATTTGAGCCAAATCATCATAGCATCTGGCCTGGAGTTCGCTCAGCTGACTCAGATCTGGCCCAGACTGCGGAGACTTATTCCCTTCCTTCCACCTAATCCCCCCAATGAGCCCAACTGACATAAGAAAAACACAATGATGCCGTTTTGGTGGGTGGAGTTCGGCCACAGCTTTATTAAAGAATCCAACATCAGAATAGTCCTTGCCATGTATTTCCAACTTTTACCAAACATCCTAAAGACTGTTTTATAACGAATGCCAGCCACTGCGAATGCAGTGGGCATGTGGAAACCATCAAACAACCAGAGATTAAATGGCCAATCACCCGCCATATGCTGTGACAAATCAAAACATATACAAATATATGTAGCTTTCCGAGAATTTTTTTTTTTTTTTAACATGAACCGAGCCTGAAAAGAAGACATAGTAATTTATGTTAATCGAAATTACTGACCTACCGGTCACAAGCTAAATGCACTTAAACAGGGAGGGAGGAGGGAGATTCCGCTCCGTGTGTAGCAGGGAGGTAAGGCTGCAACGCTGCGCTGGGATGTGACAGGCAACAGGGGGAGGGGTGAGTGTGGGGTCTAATCTTTCCCGCCCAAGGCTACCAACTTAACCCTTCATGTTCCGGAAGGAAATTGAGCCCCAGCTAGCTGCACAGTCCCTCTGCGCTTTCATTAATTATTTCAGCGCTCTCTAAGACTATGTTGTCTAGAATTTCAAGCATTTATTATCTAAAATATACATGATTAAATATCTTATTGTCTTTTGCTACTTATTTTTTTGATATAAACAAATACTGTATTAAAATGCCTTCTGATCATCTAATGTTAATTCTAACACAACAGCCACTACTTTACTGTAAACATACAAAAACAATTACACAGAGCAGATTTGACCTTACTTTCTACCTAACACAGTTTTTTACTTACTGTGCTTCCATAATATTCACCAAGCTTAAATCAGTGCTACACAATAAGAAAAACCTAATTATTACCACATAGTTGTAATGCAACACTTCCTGAAATTTAAAAAATATAAATAAGTCAACTGAGATCTAATTTCAATTTAAGTTGTTAGTCACAAACATTATTTACCAATATTTTCTCCATGTTTTGAGCCTTGTTATGCTTTTACTAACAAAGATGGTAGGGGAGTGACAGGATAAGGAATAACATCCAATAAAGGCCCTGAGTCAGTGGTCACAAGCAGTTCTTGGACTTCTGTTTAAGTATTGTTTTTCTGTTTAAAAGTAAAGTAAATTGACAGTATATTTATACTAATAAAAAAAAAAAAAACACTGATCTTTACAACACTGTTGACAAAAATAGTTATTGTGCAAAGTGTAAATAAAAAACAAATAAAACAGTACAAGAACAATGCAAATGAATTCATTTATTTATTTATTTACTATTTTTTTAACTGTGCAACTAAAGGAGTTGGTCCCCTGAGTCCAAACAATGTGGTCAGAGCAAAACAGAGAATACTAATAATAACAGATTTATCCCAATGAACTAAAAACACAATCAGATAGAGCAGTCAAACAATTTAATTCCCATGGGCCATCTGAAAAAAGAAAAAAACAAAACACCAATAAGAAAGCTGTTATTTTTCCACTAAAGCAGTGTTATGAGACAGACTATGGATAAACTTCAAATTAACTTATAACTTATTTTACTGATTAAGTTATCTTACAAATTCTAGTAATATTTTTATTTATTTATTAATTTTTTATCTATAAATCAATGGCTGTTTAATAATGTTTGAGTTTTTTGCCTTAAATAAAAGTTGAAATTTATTTTTATCATGAAGTCAACCTCTATTACTGACTTGTTGTCCTAATGAAAAAATGTAACTGCCACTATGCTTCTTGGATCTGAATTTACCTCAGTTAACGCCTGTTTGACTCTTGAACGCTCTTTCCGGCCACCGCCACGGTCAGGAGCAAGATTGAACCAACGGATGGCATAAGAATCTATCTCACTGTCTGCTGCATTGGTCGAAGACTGGTTCTTTCTTATAGCCCCTGTAAAAAAGAAAAATAAGAATCTTTAACTTCCACAGAATAATAAGCTCCATAATAATGGCATAGTAACTTTATTGTTTAGGTTTTAAAGATGTATCTAATACTCAACTTCTTGGTATTACTCAATACTTACTGATCAACAAACTTCTTGTGAGCATTTCCTTAAAGCACTTCTTCCCATTGACTCCTTTCCAGTTTATTTGTTTGGCTACTGCATCTGAGTAAAGCCTTGAAAGTATGTTCCATGTCACTCTTTTGGTGTTTTGACCTCCAACAGCACCCAGAGCAGATATCTGAAAAGACAAAAATATATTATATTCTCTGCTCTAATCAAAACGAACAAATTTTATATAATGTAGAGAACAGCATATTCCAGGGGCCGTTTTACGGTGAGGACCCTCTCTGACTACAAAAGTAGAGAGAGACATTAGTAAAGTCAAGACGCTTTTATTGTCATTACAACCACATATAGCTGACGCAGTACAGCAAAGGGACAAAGTTTTACCTGCAACCTGCAGGTAAAACTTAGTCCCTTTGCTCAGTACTAATCTTAAATTACTTATATAGGTCAATCAGCGTAGGACTGGCCAGAAGGGATGACTTTGACGTAGTTGGCCAGCTTGAAGTATATTGCAATGTACGGACAAACAATCCCTCTTTTGAGGTGGGGGGGGAAGGCATTTCTTAGTAGCTGAATGCACAGAAATGTCCTAATGTCCTATTTCTACATATTGATAATGGGTGAGTGCAGAGGATTTTTTGCGGTTGTTTATATTTCTTTCACCAAAAACTAAAAAGTGGCGGTTGAGTCGGAATTTAGGCGGATTTCTGTCTGTGAATCTGGAGAAAGTGTTTTCCACCAGTTTTTCCACAAATTTTACTCCAAAAAAGGGCTCTCTCCACTTTTGTGAATTCCCCCCCTTGTCTTGAGGCACGTAGGAACAACAGCGCTGCTCAGGAAAATGTTAAAGATGCTAGCTGTCCTGCACATTCCCTGAACGCTCTGCCAGGAATGTTGTCTGGTCCAGCAGATTTCCATGGGTTAACTCTGCATAGAGTTTGCGTAATGTTTTTTAATGGACATACAGAGCATCTGATCACTGGAGGGAGGGTCTTCATCATGTTGTTCTGTACCATGAACCGAACGAGTACCAAACTTTATATTAATTGGTGCCCTAAATCTAACACTCTCACCTTAAATAATATGTAACCAAAACTAAGAATTAATATTAATATTTGAGGCCAGTATCACTACAACAGGCACAGAACCACTTGAGATAACGTAGGTACAACAACCATAAAGTAGCTTTAGATAATGGGAAAAAAACATACCATGTTTTGTTTAGCTTGTGAATTTCTTGAGTCTTTAAGCCATTCCTCAAACTCCTCAACTTCAGGCACAGTGGTCAGGGGGATACTGATGTCTTTAGGCATTTTAGACACAGGAGCCTCTGTCCCCAGTCTTGAAGCAAGATTGTTCACAGCAGCAGCAATCGCCATTTGCTGTTCCTTCACATGTTCCAATAAAGTTAGGATGTGCAGCTGAGCAGCTACAATAAAGGAAAGATTGAAAGTTTTCTTATTATATATCATTTTGAAAAACTGGATGTTTGAAATAAAAAAAAAAAGATTTTACCAGAGCATGGAATTGGTCCAGTGCCTGTCTTCCCCAGTCTAAATGTGGGCCTAAAGAAATGCTCATCTAACAGAGGCGTGGCAGAGATCTGGCCCATAGAGCTTGATGGTGTGTGAGAGACACGTGTTGCAACTTGAGGCACTGAGGATGGGGAGAGTCATTATTTTTAGCTCACTGACTGTTGATCAAAGATGGCATGCAAACAATTATTAAAAAATATACTATATATATATATATATGAATTATTATAAAAAATACCTGACTGGAAGGCATGCAAGATGTACTTAAGGGGGCAGTAGGTGCTGCTGTGAAATATAGGTATGTCAATAACATATTTTTAAGTGAATAACAACAAATTATGATAAATTTACTATTATAATAATAAATCCTTTATGTTTATAGTTTCTATTGTCCTTATGTGCAAGTTGCTTTGTATAAAAGCATCTGCTAAATGACCAAACTAAATGTAAGCTTACAATGAACAATGTTCAGCCAAGATCTGTCAGATTCACTCAGCACATAAAAACATTAACTTTACAGTTACATTAACTGCATCAGATCCAGGCAAGTACCTTGACTTAAGATAAAATTTGCCACGGCTTGACTGTATATACATGTTCAGTTGTAACATTAACATAACAGTATTAAAAAACTATTCAACGAAAATAAAAGAATATACCAGTAAAATAAGATTCCGTCTGCCTCTGGTCTAGGAGAGGTCTAGCAGTAGTCTGGCAAGCTTCATTGTCAGGAGTAGGGGGAGGAATAGGTGGTACTGGACAGGGGAGGACATTGTGGCATCTCCTCTTTATAGCCGTCTCTGGCTCACTGTCAGAGTCTGTATCGCCAAAGATTTGCCTAACAAACAACACAAACACCAACTAATCATGTTTGGCAGGGTTAAAAACTTTAACAAATTGCTTTAAGATTAAAACCTAAAAACACTCAAAATACATAAAAAGACACACAAAATATTAAATTAACTTACACTATGGAATCTATAGTATGACTTGTATCAGTTGACCCTTTATAGTACTGCAAAATATCCAAACAGTCCATTGCTTCCTTTGGCAATTATAGCAAATTACTTCAAAGCAAAAAAAGAGAAGTTTACACTACCTAGCCTTTCAGCTCTATAGTTAAATATTTCTAAATGTATTTTAAATGGTACATAGTAGTAGTGGTGTAATAGTCTCTAATAATATGCTGTGATAATGGCTGAGTTTCCCCTGAGACCCCTCTCCCTGGGCCTGTATGGAGCTGGGCACAATAACTGTGGGCAATATGTGTCAGATAGCAGAACTCACCAGGCACTTGGAATCCACAAAAGGTTCTTTATTTGTTGTGGGTGAACAAATGTTGGGGTGGATGGACAAATGCTGGAGGTCAAAAGAAATATTGCTTTCCCAACCCCTGGAGTAGCTCCTCACACATAGGAAGCAGGAACATGAATGGCATGATGGGAGGAACTGACGTCACACATAAGGAAGGGAATGGGAGGGTATACAGACTTTGAAGTAAACAAGTTGTAATGCGACCTTGGTCACTAGGTGGCAGCGTAACAATGAAAATACATATAAACCATTAACTTTAAAACATAATATACAGTATTACCTGCTGGGGCAGCACAGTGACTTACCTTTATGAAATTTGTAGCTCTGAGGATGTACTGTACCGCCGATAACTACCACACCGAAGAATTTTGCGCACTCGTTTTCACAGATGCGGCACAGATCCGTTTAGCGAATGTTCCCGCCCTCTGACACCCGGCCCTGAGCTGTGAAACGGAGGTGACTAACACGGATTTGCCGGTTTGAAAACGGATCCGGCTCGGAGTCAGCTGCCGTGTGGGAAACGGAGGTGACTGTAACGCGGATTTGCCGGTTTGAAAACGGATCTGGCTCGGAGTCAGCTGCCGTGTGGGAAACGGAGGTGACTAACACGGATTTGCCGGTTTGAAAACGGATCCGGCTCGGAGTCAGCTGCCGTGTGGGAAACGGAGGTGACTGTAACGCGGATTTGCCGGTTTGAAAACGGATCCGGCTCGGAGTCAGCTGCTGTGTGGGATAGCTTTAAGAAGGGGCTGGATGGATTCTTAACAAGTGAAGGAATACAGGGGTAGGGGAGATAGCTCTACAAGTTGACCCAGGGACTGGTCCGATTGCCATCTTGGAGTCAGGAAGGAATTTTTTCCCCTCTGGGGCAAATTAGAGAGGCATCAGATGGGGTTTTTTGCCTTCCTCTGGATCAACTAGAAGTTAGGCAGGTTAGGTATAGGCATTATGGTTGAACGTGATGGACATATGTCTTTTTTTCAACCTAACTTACTATGTTACTATGTTCTCTAAGCAGATCTGGTTTTAGGTTAGAGATCCCTGATTAATGTCATATTTACCCCCTCAGAGTGTCCAACGAGCTCTTGTATAGCTAGATGGCATACTTGTCTAATTCTGGCCTCGCTTCTGAGCAGCCATGTTAACACGGACACTAGTTGCTTCTTCTTGGGAAGCTGGAGAGTTTGGCAATGACCATCCAGGCCCAGACTGGCAATCTGTGGGTTCTGGCAAATGCCAGAGGGGCTGCTGTAAGATGCCATAGACACTCACTATTTATTGGGTCAGTTTGGGCCTTTATGTACTTGAAATGCCAGGGCCTGTTTCAGATCCCACTGACCATTCAGCTGAAAGCAAAGCAGTAAAGTTAGCAGTTATGGCATAGGATCCAGAGAGGGCTTGGCTATGACATGGCACTAATTACCATGTCAATATCAAAGTCCTGCCCAGTTTTCGTGATTTGGAAAACCATGTAGGAAGTTTTGACCTGGACAGCCCTGATGAAGACCTAGCTGTCCGGATCACAACTGGACAAGTGACAACCCATATTTCTTCTCAGTATTTGTGTGAGGGGATCCAAACCGTTATCTCCCACTACTGCTCCCAAAGTCCCATTTCTTCTTCCTAGTTCCTGTCCATTGGTTATATCATGGGAGAGAGAACACCTCTTTTGACTTTGTACCAAAGGTGGATGTGATGGAAGCCTGGAGCGTAAGGCCCCAGTATCAAGCTTTGGACCCACAGGAGACTCCATGAAGAGGTAAAGATTGTGGGCAGCAGTTTCTGTCATAGCATTCTCATAGAGGTAAATGGTCTGGGCACATACCAATGGCATATTCTTAGATATTTTTGCCATTGGACCTTTAGATTTCCATTGTTGCAATTAAGTCATAGCGGAACTAATGCAATTTGTACATCCCTGATCTTTTGTCATCAGTGTGTAACTGGGTGGGACTAGAGCACCTTTTATGCATTCTGACCATGACCAAAGTGGAACCTCATGGAGCACCTATGAAGCGAAACTTCCAATATTAAAAAGACACCTTGATTGTTGTATACTTAAAAAGACATGCCCAAAGTGGCCACTAAAGAGAAGCAACTGATGAAAAGCCAGAGAGCCATCAGCCACTACTGTGCATTGGTTTTAAAATGATGTGTGTCTATGCAGGGGTATAGCTCCCCTCTAAATAAGATTATTGTTACAATAAGCCTGTAGAAATGTTCACACTGGTAACTGACTTTAGAGAATGTGTATAATCAGCATTTAGTGGCGCAGCAGCAGTGCCAAAAGGCTAAGCATTGCAGAAAGATAGACAGCCTTTTAGGGAAAATAAGGTCATAATCTCAGATTCACTAGTAATGGCTCTATTCAGGGAGAGGTATAAGAGGATTTTAGCTGCGGAATCGTTTTTATATGTCCGCTAGCCAACAGACCAAGCGCTGTGTGCCAAGACTGGGATCAGCTTTTTTTTAATTAACCATTTAGCACTGGGGAGAATTTCAGCCAATTGCAGTAGGATGGGTAGCGGGTGCCTCGAGGGCACAACGGGTTAATGTGGCTGCAGTACGAGGTCTGGTTACAGCTCCAGGCCGGACGCACACAGAGCCTTATAGAATCTTAGTCAATTCCCAGCAAAATGGCCCTAAAGTTCACTAAATAGGTCTTTTCCTCCCCCTGGTTCTAAAATTCTTTTGCTGAGTCTTGGGAAAGACTTTATATTCACACTGGCATACCCCTTCCCTTCCAGGGCGCAACTGATATGAGCTAAAACTTCCCACCAGTTGAAAATTATTTTTAAAAAAATTAATATTTTCTACACAAGGCCACCCAAACATTATATTTTATAGCAACACATCCCCTAGAATTATATTACCCTGCATCACTTGATATGAGTAGAAAAAGAGCAGCATATAGCAAAATGTAGCAAATACCGTGCTATATACACTGGGGTAAGTAATAAAACAGTTTCTTCTACAAATTCACATTATTCTCCTTGCAACATGTTTATTATTTGCGCTGCTGTGCTCAGCCATCTTGTCAGTTGACCACACAAAGCCACACCCAATTTAATGCGTTCAATATTAATGGACGGGTACAGGGTTGGACTGAAAAATTCCGGTGGCCCAGACCCGACCAGACCCTTGTGGCGCTCCCCCTGCCTGACCATTCCTTCCCTGACACGTTAAATTTACGCACGCTCAGGGGAGGACACCGGGGGGGGGGTTAGGGGACGTGGCCAGGGGGGCACCTGCCCAGTGAGCCCTGCACCCCCAGTCCGACCCTGAAAGGGTACATCTCTTTCTAAAAAAAAATGATATTTTTTGGTACAGAAATTTATATTAAAAAAAAAAGAGCCAATAAACCCTAAAACACATCAAATTATTACCATTTTATTGCCCTTTTTAATACACATCATAAACCTTAAAAAACTGGCTGGGCAAATTTAAACAATAATCACCATATGGGGCACATCAAGTTCATTAAAACATTTCTAACCCCAATATGTAATAAAGTTTACACAGGAGCAGTTTACACAGGAGCAGAAACTACTAGCAACCAATAAGATGTTTCCTTTTAAACAGGTGACCAATAAATGCTTTCTCTGGTCCTTTCATTCACAGCTGGACAAAATCCAGGAATAGGGTTGCCACCTTTTACTAGAAACTATACCGGCCAGGCAGGGGGGCGGGTTTACAATGGGACGGGCCATGACATCAATGGGTGGTGTAATCATGTCACAGAGGAAGAGTTTATTTGTCAAGGGGACCGAGATGTATCCTGAAGGAGTGGAATTATTGAGTATGGAGGGGAAAAGGGGGCAGGCTGGGGCTAAATTGACTACATATTATAAATTTGCCAGCAAGTACATTGCAATTTACTAGCTAGGATGGTGAAATACCAGCCAGGGGGCAACCCTATCCAGGAACCAGTTAATAACAGAGTTCAAAAAAGCTGGTTTGTATTAATGTTTATATATAAGCACCTTCCTCCTTGATAATATTAGCCTACGTCTTATTCTCATTGGCAATACCACAAAATGTAATATATATATTAAATGACAAATGGTCACCAGTAGTAGGCCTCTGTTTGGGGCATCTACGTATAATAAATTGTACATACTCTGAGCTATGGTACGCATAAAAACCTATTTAACATTAAAATCATTTTTAAACATTTGGAACACCCATGTAAGTGCAGAATAGAGGAGATCATGAGATATAATGGCACCGGATCATTACAGTGGCTGCTGCACCCTGCCAACCCTCACCCAATAGTAGAGCTTTGGGTTAAAGTGAAATACAGAAGTACTGCACAGAGAACTTGGTTGTATGACGAGGATAAAGAACATTCTATTCATTGCTCCGAATAAAGATGCATTTTTGTTCAACACTATTTGTGTCCTATGACTTTTACAGGGTAGAGCACGTGGTTCTGCTTAGTGTAGTGATCAACGACAACACTGTCCTCCTTGTTTCTCTTATTTTTCCCCTTTTGTTACCATATACAATACTCTCTTTATATTTGACCATCAACTGCCGAAGGTGAAGGTGAACAGATAAGATGGCACACATGCATCCAAGTTCAAATAAATTAAACTTCAAGGATAACATTTTATCACCCTCATCTGAATTCCACAGAATTTCTCTCAAATGCTATAAACACTTGGGGCCTGATTCACTAAAGGGCGATAAAACGTGCGCTATTTTGATTGTGCGCTAAAATTTTTACAGCGGCTTAATTTTGGCGATTTTTCGCACGATTCACTATAAGCATACTTGCGCTTTTTTACGCGCGATATTGCATGCGTTATTTAATTCGCGAAAGACTATTTCAATGCGGTATTTGCCGGTACATGCGCTAAATTACGCGAATAATCGCCGCATATGAATGGTAGCATAGAAATAGTGTATAAAAATTGTCGCCGCATATAAATGGTGTATATAAATATTAGCCACATATAAATAGTAGATGCTTATAAATAGTAGCCACTAGTGATGAGCAAATGTGTTCTGGTTTCTTTAGTGAAAAATTAGCCAATCTTTCGAAAGATCCACGAAACGGCAAAAATGTTGTGTGGGCAAAAAAATTGTTGCCCGTGACTATTATTTTTTGACACTTGTATCAATATTTGGATGTGCGGTGAATTTTTGCGTGGCAAATTTTTTCATGCGTTTTGCCATTGGCGGATTGTTTTGAGAAACACATGAAAAAATCCGCCGCGAAAAAAATTCAACGCACGTCCAAAAATTCACTGCGAATCCATGTCTGGTGAAACATTTCATCACTTGTAGCCAAATAGAAATAGTTGCGCAAATGAACGCACGCCATGTTAGCCATACACGCCAATACTTGCAGAAAATTACTGTATTAAAAATGAACATTTCGCTGCAAACTGGCGGCTGCGTCACACAGACTTGAATAAATAACACTTTAAGTCCATATTTTATTGCAAAAAATCATTTACTGTACTTTTGTATAATTTTTCTCCTGCCTGTAGTAGGTGTTAATTTTCGCATAGCCGAATGCGATATTTAGCGCGCAAAAGTTATAGTGAATCATGCGATCGTATTCTTTTCAGCGCGGAAATTAACGCAAAACTGTAAAACTAGTGCGAGAAATAACCCATGCGAAAATGGCGATTTTTCGCACGCGATAATACTATGGTGAATCGCGCGCAAATTATTTTGCGTTTTTTAACGCGAAAAAGCGTGCAATAATTTTTATCGCCCTTTAGTGAATTAGGCCCTTGGTTTCTCTTGAATTGCGTTCTAAAAAGTCAATGGACCTCCCTAAACTTCTAATATGCATCTTGCCATAGCTTGTACAGGTTCCTGGAACCCTAATTGAGATCTTGTGACTTCCATCAAGATTGAGATGCTTCCCTGAAACCATCATGGAGGCACCATAATCCATAAACCTTAAAATCAAATATCGGACACTGTAGGCATCCCTATCCTGTTCTTCGTTTGTTGAAAAGATGGTGGACCATATGCCTGGGTCTAGTGATAAATGGACACTATTGCTTCTTGGTTAGTGATACCACCACAATTCTTTTGATTGATGGAAACATGTTACTGTCACCTCTGCAGGACCAGTTTTTGTGGCTTGACAGTCTGTAGTATATGGAAAAAAGTCATGAAGCATGGCAGCTGTTTGAAAGAAGCAGCAGCGAATAAATACGCTGTCCATGAAAAAACACAGCACTTTCCCACATTACAGTCCTAGGTGCACAAAATGGACAGCAAATAGAGACTTGTTGGTTTTTGCCATGAATTGTGGTGTAACAAGTTTTCCTCTCCAGTTTCCATGGGAGTAAGGAAAGTATTCGGTGCAAGGGTTCCCCTCTCTGTCTGTTCTCCTTGTACAGTTTATGCGCAGACAAATTCCAGCCTGAAACATCTGACGATAAGATCAGACAGTAGCAGAGACAGTCTTAAATCATATTTACAATACGTCTTTGTGCATCCACTCATAGGACAGAAGAGCACCCTCAGCACTCGTGAAAATGAAACATATACTCACTTAACTGGACGTAACTCTACTATAAACACCCTCCTGCCACCAACAAACTCTATAGGATAATCCCAATATACTTGCAAGGCCTATAATAAGTGCAGTTTATGGGGAGGGGAAAGTCAAAGATTTTGTATTTGGCTGTAGAATTTTTTTTTATGTCTCTGTAGTAATAAAACAGTACCTTGTATGTGATGGTAACTAAGCTGGACAAATCTATACTGGTAGCAAAATGATACTTTTGGGCAAATATGATGTTTAAATGATTTTCAGTAGAGGTAAGGTACAGTGATTCAAATAACAGACAGATCAGGAAAACCCCACATCCCAAGCATTCTGGATAACAGGTTCCATACCTGTAGTTTGTTTTCCCTTATTCAGCACTGCCTGTTTGTATATTTGCTTTACTTAGAGAGTCAGAATAACCCCACAACATAACTGCCTCTCAGCCACAGCATCGGCAGATCTTTCCATATACTTTGCCACTTCACCCACCCCCAGTGTTCTGTTATGGCCACTTTGCTAATTCCTTAAGGCACAATAAGAAAGAAGGGGTACCAAGAGATGGGCAAAATGTAGATTCAGTTTAGTGGCAGAGTACATGTAGTTTGGGCAATTCCCAGTAACGTTTCCAAAGTCATCAAACACCAACCAGAAATTCCTCATCTGGCATCCCGTTTCAAATAATACCCCATTCTCTTATAATATCTAAATAGGAGTGATAGGAGAAGGTGCCCTCTGGAACGAAAAGGGAGACAAAGCGAGGGCTAGTGGCTAGGGTAAAAGCTTTGGAGGGCAATGGTTCCTATAGAGAGAGGAAAATGTTTTCACCACTTTAGAGCCACCACTGGACATTTGCTATTAAATCTGGCATTGGAACTGAGGTGATGGGGGTACCCTTCCCTTATACACTCGGCATATGCCCATAGATTATTGGAAATGTGCCATTCAGAGGGTTGATTGATTTCACTTAGACTTTGTGAGAAATGGCTCAGCATTTCTCAGTTTATTTGCCCTTTACATTACAGAAAGGGACTTCTATATTTGATCCTCAAGGGGTTAACTCTGATTTCCTGTAAACCATTTTTAATTTCCTCCTCTAACCTGCCGCATTCCAAGAAAATCTGCACACCCACATTCCCTTGAAAGTGCAGAATAAAGCAGGCCATTCTGCCTCATAAAAATATATACATTGCTATCAGTTTTCCTTCTTCGGAGCTAAAAGGTTTTCCAAGAAGCGGCCGACTCAAGAATTTCACTGCCAGCGTCCTGAAATCCTCGCAGAACAATGGCAGGGGGCACACTGGGAGCCTTTATGTCCCTCCGCGAGCAATGCCTGAAAGTGCAGGCAACGAGAGGGGCTTGAAAGGGTCTTGTTTAGAGAGAAAACCTTCTTGACTGTCATGGCCAACCACAAGTTTATTTTGACCACAAAAGTAAAAACATTTTCTGCAAAGGAATTTGAAATGAGAGTTTTAGTGCGAATGTGTGGGATCGGAGTGTTAAACAAGCGCTTAGAAAGGTTTGAGAAACCCGGTGACAAGTAGAATTTGGTTCTTGATTTCTTGATGAGGCCAGACAGACACTTTGGGGAATGTATGGGGGAGTCTATATATAGGGGTGGGGTAGTTGTCTATATGTGTTTATTGAAAACTGTCAGTCATTGGAAGGAGTTTTAATGTAGGCTTGGGGAGGGTAAGGCTTCCCGAACAAACATCAATGAATTTCCTACAAAATGTTGGATGGAGGTATTATACTGTATATGAAGTTGGTACTATATTTATTCTGCCATGTGTTCTGGGGATAATATATGAAACTGGCACTACAATTATCACGCAAGATGTTTGGGGTTGTATTTCCCTGGATGGAATTTATAAGGATATTAGAGGTCACTGAGGGGTTCTGTGCCCATATAAAGGCACAAGGCTGCAGGCTGAGTTATACAGGGAACTCTGAGTATCACTCATGTATTATAAGGGATAATGTACCCCCTACTGTAAATGATAAGGATATTAGCAGTCACTGAGGGGTTCTGTGCCCATATAAAGGCACAAGGCTGCAGGCTGAGTTATACAGGGAACTCTGAGTATCACTCATGTATTATAAGGGATAATGTACCCCCTACTGTAAATGATAAGGATATTAGCAGTCACTGAGGGGTTCTGTGCCCATATAAAGGCACAAGGCTGCAGGCTGAGTTATGGGGGTCACATAGGGCCGCCCCGGGATCCAGCTGCAGAAATGGAGTTTAGTGACCATATAGAAATAAAACTTCTGCGTGTTCATCTCCCTTCCTGCTGTGTGTAATTAGAGACAAGTATCCGGGGCAGCATGAACCCTTTAAAGGAATGCAGGGAATCTTTTTAAAAAAGTATGCTAATTTCCAACATAATATGGCTGGATTGGGTGTGGGGTGAATCCGCTAACTGGATTTAAAACAAAACCTGGTGTTTGCGTGTAAAACATCACTAGAGACCTGTCCTGCCCCTTTAGGGCTTAATGCTGAACAATCTCCAGAGTACGGACTTAACTAAAAATAAAAGCCAGGCCTGGAGTTGCTCTACGCTCTGCCTGATAGGGAGTCACAGCCCCGTGTCGGCCAATCATGCATATTCAGCAGGTGGTAACTTTATCCTGCGCTGCGCAATTTCCCTCAGGGTGAAGTAACCGCTAACTGACCCAAGTCCTTAGTGTCTCATTGCATTAATATCAGGGATTAAGTGAGTGCAAAACATGAAAGTTATGAAATATCCTAATAATATCCAGGATTTTACAGCACAAAATGATTATTTTCAGCAGACTACCGCTCTGTAAATTCCTCATGTAAATCCCACTTGTCAGTAGAGGATTCAAGCAGGGCAACTGCACCGGGTCTGGTTCATATTTGGGCCCTAAAAGGCAGATATTAAATGGAAAGAGTGGTGAATTACTCGGTAACATACTGTGTACTCCCTTATTGACTTTGCAAGACCTGCAGCAGCATTTACAATATACTGTCAGTAGGGATAATAGCTACTGGGCTGTCTAGTCTGTAGGACAGCAAGTATAGTAGGGAGAGATGGTGCCTATAGTAGCAGTGGGGGGATAATAGCCTCTGGGAAGGGACTGGGGCTGTGGAATAGCAGGTATAGTAGGGAGAGATGGTGCCTATAGTAGCAGTGGGGGGGATAATAGCCTCTGGGAAGGGACTGGGGCTGTGGGATAGCAGGTATAGTAGGGAGAGATGGTGCCTATAGTAGCAGTGGGGGGATAATAGCCTCTGGGAAGGGACTGGGGCTGTGGGATAGCAGGTATAGTAGGGAGAGATGGTGCCTATAGTAGCAGTGGGGGGATAATAGCCTCTGGGAAGGGACTGGGGCTGTGGGATAGCAGGTATAGTAGGGAGAGATTGTGCCTATAGTAGCAGTGGGGGGATAATAGCCTCTGGGAAGGGACTGGGGCTGTGGAATAGCAGGTATAGTAGGGAGAGATGGTGCCTATAGTAGCAGTGGGGGGGATAATAGCCTCTGGGAAGGGACTGGGGCTGTGGGATAGCAGGTATAGTAGGGAGAGATGGTGCCTATAGTAGCAGTGGGGGGATAATAGCCTCTGGGAAGGGACTGGGGCTGTGGAATAGCAGGTATAGTAGGGAGAGATGGTGCCTATAGTAGCAGTGGGGGGGATAATAGCCTCTGGGAAGGGACTGGGGCTGTGGGATAGCAGGTATAGTAGGGAGAGATAGTGCCTATAGTAGCAGTGGGGGGATAATAGCCTCTGGGAAGGGACTGGGGCTGTGGGATAGCAGGTATAGTAGGGAGAGATGGTGCCTATAGTAGCAGTGGGGGGATAATAGCCTCTGGGAAGGGACTGGGGCTGTGGGATAGCAGGTATAGTAGGGAGAGATGGTGCCTATAGTAGCAGTGGGGGGATAATAGCCTCTGGGAAGGGACTGGGGCTGTGGGATAGCAGGTATAGTAGGGAGAGATGGTGCCTATAGTAGCAGTGGGGGGATAGCGATACTGTTGCCCAACTTGCCAGAGGTTGCTGCAGCAGAATAGCTAAAATTCTGTATATTATACAATACTAGTTTCTATAAGCAATGGATTTCCACAAAGCCTTTTTTGTCCCAGCTCTGCTACAACCCCTAAAGACAGCCCTTGCATGTAAGAAAACAATTCCAGTACCAACTACAAGGCAATAACATATAGGTTTTGTGCTGTTGCTGTTATGTCAGCCCTAAGACATTGTTGACACTACACAAAGCTGAAGTATTCTGCTTGCGCTCAGTATATTTGTGTAAGAACCAAATCTGTCTCCGGGTAGAGGGCTGCGCTGCAGTACGGAGAAAGAACATACTTATTTTAGTGAATTCCTTTTAATTTCTGCTGTTTCTCACTTACACAGAATAAGGAGGCGCTGATAGATTTATGTAAATGGAAAGTAGACTGGGGAGAGACTGAGTTAAAGGGGAACTATAACCTGTTTAAAGTCAGTTTGTCCTTCACTTTAACTTGTAACGGACATTTAAATATCTATAGACCCCAATAAAACAGTGCCCCCAGAGTAGGAACATTTAACAGGCAAAGCATCCTAACTGTCTCAGTAATGCTGTTACATAAAGAAACTGCAGCCATATAAAATGTATTTTCTCTGCCTACTTGAGTATAATGGATATGCTAGGACTAGGTACATTTACGCAGCATAGCACTCAGTCTGCCATTTCTGTTACTGCCCCCACGTGCCATATTCTCTATCTGACCTGATGAAAGAAGACCACCGAAAGTGACTTCTGGCAATGTCCCCATTCCTTAGAGAAATAATTAGAACAGCATATGTGCCATTTTAGATTTGCAAAGCTAATTAAGGTATATGATAATGAACATTAACACTATGGGGTAATTATTGCAGTCATTTCCCACCAGACCCTTTACCTACTATATTTATAATCCAGAATTTTTTTTTTTTTTTTTAGAAAAGCCTATATGAATAATCTTCCTTCCTTCCTTCCTTCCTTCCTTCCTTCCTTCCTTCCTTCCTTCCTTCCTTCCTTCCTTCCTTCCTTCCTTCCTTCCTTCCTTCCTTCCTTCCTTCCTTCCTCTTTTCCTTCCTCTTTTCCTTCCTCTTTTCCTTCCTCTTT
The DNA here is from genome assembly GCF_000004195.4 of Xenopus tropicalis. Classification (NCBI taxonomy): domain Eukaryota; kingdom Metazoa; phylum Chordata; class Amphibia; order Anura; family Pipidae; genus Xenopus; species Xenopus tropicalis. Next base: position 139,581,981 of record NC_030680.2, read on the forward strand.
TCCTTCCTCTTTTCCTTCCTCTTTTCCTTCCTCTTTTCCTTCCTCTTTTCCTTCTCCTTCCCCTTCCCTTCCCTTCCCTTTCCTTCCTTCCTTCCTTCCTCTTCTCCTTCCCATTCCCTTCCTTCCTTCCTCTTTTCCTTCTCCTTCCCCTTCCCTTCCTTCCTCTTTTCCTTCTCCTTCCCCTTCCCTTCCTTCCTTCCTCTTTTCCTTCTCCTTCCCCTTCCCTTTTTCCCTTCCTTCCTTCCTTCCTTCCTCTTCTCCTTCCCCCTCCCTTTCTCCCTCCCTTCCTTCCTTCCTTCCTTCCTTCCTTCCTTCCTCTTCTCCTTCCCCTTCCCTTTCTCCCTCCCTTCCTTCCTTCCTTCCTTCCTCTTCTCCTTCCCATTCCCTTCCTCCCTTCCTTCCTCTTTTCCTTCTCCTTCCCCTTCCCTTCCTTCCTTCCTCCCTTCCTTCCTCTTTTCCTGCTCCTTCCCCTTCCCTTTTGCTGGTGACTCGGTTGCTACCCTGGAGAACCTCCCCATACGGAAACTTATAGAACCATGTAGGATGTTCTGATCCTTTATCATATTTGGACCTAGTTAGGGTAAGATTAGAGGCAAATGCATATTTTCGGAGATACAAGGCTCATTATGGTGAAGGTTGGGTCAGGGGGCCATTATGGTGAAGGTTGGGTCTGGGGGACAGAAGAAATATTAGTTCACAAAGGAGCTCAAAAAGGGCCTATTTATAAGCCACTAAACAGTGAAACTAATTCTCTTTAATTTGACTTTTCAAGTCAACACTCACTTGCTGATGTTAGTACAGAAGGGTTCTCACAAGCCCCTGCATCTTGGCCATTAGATCACTTGTATGCTCAAGGAGAGTCCAAGTGGACCCACGGTTTACACATCATTAAACTCTTCAAGCAACAAGTATTGAAACAAGATCCATGAAGGAGAATTCACAAGTGTCTCTCTTGACCTTGACCCACGTCCTCTTACTTGGCTGGGAACCCAATGTTCAGTTAGTGCAAGCCTCTCAGAATCTAATCTCTGCTGGAAAGTGAATACCCAGTGTGGCATTGGCCTTACGCCTCTCCAAACTGCTGGCAAATAAATAACAGAAAGTTCTAATTTTTCAGATGAATATATGTGGCTCTTTTTGGTACGTACTATAGTATGATGGGACTGCTTAATTGGCAGATTATAGACAGCATAACGTTGTTGCATGTAGGGATGCACCGAACCCCCAAACCCACCCAGCAGGATTCGGCCGAATCCCGAACCAAATCCGAATCCTAATTAGCATATGATTAGGATCAGAAGGGGTTTCTGAATTCTAATTAGCATTTGCTAATTGATGCTAATTTGGATTCGGTTCAGCCGAGACTGCAGATCCGGGCGAAACCGAATCCTTAAAAAGAAAAGCCAGGATTCGGTGCATCCCTAGTTGCATGCAATTGATTTTGATGATAATTGGGGATGCACCGGATACGGTTTGGGATTCGACCAAATCCCGGCTTTTTTTTTTAAGGATTTGGTTTCAGCTGAATCTGTGGTCCCGGACTAACTGAATCCGAATCCTAATTAGAATTCGGAATGGGTTAAATGGGCAGTGAAAACTTTTTTAACCCCTTCTACTCCTAATCAGCATATGCTAATTAGGATTCGGGTTCGGGATTTGGCCGAATCCTGCTGGGTGGGTTGGGGGTTCGGCCGAACCCAAAATAGTGGGTTTGTTGCATCCCTAATGATAATGTACTTTGATATCAATCAATATAGGACATGGGCAATTGGGCAGTACATTGAGATGACTTGAACAATATATGGTAAGCCTATTGGCATTGTCATAATTGTATTTAGGAGAAGGTGAACACAGGTTCTTCTCAAAGGGAGAAAAGGTTTGGTACTAACCTCATAGTGTCCCTATGAATCTTTTTACGTGTAATGCTCTTTACTACCATTTTCAAAAGCCTATTTTTAAAACCCCCTTATAAATCATTCCTCATGATGTCCACCAATACCACATTTGATAACAAGACTACTTGGGGAAAGGCCGACTGATCAGTTTTCGAATTGCCAATTTTTTCATCCGTTTCGCGAAACAATTCGCCAATGGCAAAACGTGGAAATCTGCCGCGAATCCATGCCTGGCGAAACATTTCGCCCATTACTATTCATTCGTTTGTAAACTCGAAAATTCTATGTATTAGAGTTTTTTTTATTCAAATGAGTTTACCACATTAATAAATGAGTGAGCATATTTGATATGCGAGTTTATTCAATTTCGAAAAAGCAACTTGAATTCACAAACTCGAAAAATTGATAAATAAGTCCATTAGTATACGTCCTATGTAAGATAATATAACCCCCCCAATAAATCTTTACACTAGCCTTGCATACAGCAAGGGTCGGACTGGGCCGCTGGGACACCGGGAAAAATCCCGGTGGCCTAGACCCGATCCCTGTTGCCGCTTCCCCTGGCCACCGATGTCCTCCCCTGACGCATTTCACTTACACGCGCTCAGGGGAGGACAATGCACGGGTGGCGGGGGCCCCTCCAGGGGGTAGGGGGCACGGCGGCGGCGGCCCCTGCAGGGGGTGTGGGCGATGTGGTTGGCGGGGGCATCTTGGGGGGTGCAGGGCCCCTGGGGCTGTAGCCCCGGTGGGCCCTGCACCCTCCCAGTCCGACCCTGCATACAGCATATTTATACATGTCGATCATGTAAACTAATGCCCTTTTCCAACAGAAATCCAGTTTCCAACCATTTGATTTTAGATTAAATAGTTAATATTGAAAAATGTATAATTTAAAAATACAACTTTTAAATGCAAAATTTGCAACTTTATTAATACTAATGGTATAAAAAATACAATTCAAATTATCTTTACGGAAAAAATTTTCAATCATCATATTTTTTTTACATATCATCTATGTATGTATTATTCATTTATTCCAAAATCATGGGTTTGGAAGGGTTTGGTAGCCATAGAATTCTCTAGAAGTAAACACTCACAAGGTTAAAAGTTAACATTTCTATTTTTAGCCGTAAATTTCAAAGTTAAAAGTTGAACTTGAGTGTGACTAATTGAATTAAGATGTGGCTTTTATTCCAAAAACTTTGAATTTAAAAAACTTGTTTGTTCTCCATTGTGATTGTGTTTTACACTTTACACGTCATCATTTCCTCACAAGTCAGTCAGAGGAAAATTATTTCAACCTTTTAGCGAGTGGTACAGGTATAGGACCCGTTATCCAGAATGCTCGGGACCAAGGGTATTCCGCATAAGGGGGCTTTCCGTAATTTGGATCTCCATACCTTAAGTCTACTAAAAAATCAATAAAACATGAACTAAGCCCAATGAGGGGTAATTATATCTTAGTTGGGATCAAGTACAGGTACTGTTTTATTATTTCAGAGAAAAGGGAATCATTTAACCATTAAATAAACCCAATAGGACTGTTCTGCCCCAATAAGGGGTAATTATATCTTAGTTGGGATCAAGTACAGGTACTGTTTTATTATTACAGAGAAAAGGGAATCATTTAACCATTAAATAAACCCAATAGGGCTGTTCTGCCCCCAATAAGGGGTAATTATATCTTAGTTGGGATCAAGTACAGGTACTGTTTTATTATTACAGAGAAAAGGGAATCATTTAACCATTAAATAAACCCAATAGGACTGTTCTGCCCCCAATAAGGGGTAATTATATCTTAGTTGGGATCAAGTACAGGTACTGTTTTATTATTACAGAGAAAAGGGAAATCATTTAACCATTAAATAAACCCAATAGGGCTGTTCTGCCCCCAATAAGGGGTAATTATATGTTAGTTGGGATCAAGTACAGGTACTGTTTTATTATTACAGAGAAAAGGGAAATCATTTAACCATTAAATAAACCCAATAGGGCTGTTCTGCCCCCAATAAGGGGTAATTATATTTTAGTTGGGATCAAGTACAGGTACTGTTTTATTATTACAGAGAAAAGGGAATCATTTAACCATTAAATAAACCCAATAGGGCTGTTCTGCCCCCAATAAGTGGTAATTATATCTTAGTTGGGATCAAGTACAGGTACTGTTTTATTATTACAGAGAAAAGGGAATCATTTAACCATTAAATAAACCCAATAGGGCTGTTCTGCCCCCAATAAGGGGTAATTATATCTTAGTTGGGATCAAGTACAGGTACTGTTTTATTACAGAGAAAAAGGAAATCAGTTTTAAAATTGAGTTAATTAAAATGGAGTCTATGGGGGATGGGTTTTCCATAATTCAGAGCTTTCTGGATAACAGGTTTCCAGATAAGGGGCCTGATACCTGTACCTTATCGTAACCGAAAGGCCAAGCGAACACATTCCCTCGCTGCAGCTAAACATTACATGAGCTGAGCACGTGTCGGGCCGAGTTCACCTTGATAAACGTCCTGGGGATGTTTCCCATTAGTGAGGTTTATGAATACGCCAGATACCTAAACGTCCTTGTGATCCTGCTGACAGGAGGATCGATTGAGAATTTAACGGTTTTAGGGTTTAATTAGGCTTTGATGCAGGCTTTCCATCAGCCCAAATTCCAAGCACGGGAAAAATCAGTTTAATATGTGACCTTGAGGGAAAAGCAGAGGAACAGAGGTAGTGATCTGGAAGTCGCTCTACCAACACGATTTAGCAATATTTGAATAGACATGTGCTTATGATATAGAGGGAATGGCTCACACACCTTTATGCAGTGTTCAGTAGACATATGGGAAACATGCTAGTAGTACCATTAGACAACTTGCTTTTGAATCTTTCAAGTTGATAATACCCGAAATCCTGTAAATTATATGCTTACAGTGCTTAAGACTTCCTAAAACGTGTGCATTATAAAAACAAATATCCCCCCCTGTCGTAGGATTTGAGGATATTGAAGGTCCATGACTTGGAGTTCCATGACCTGTATATGGCCATTTGCATTTATATGGTCATGGAACCCCAAGGTGACCAATGATATTGTATTTTACAGTAGGGAGTATATTATTGCTTATATGTTTATTATCCTGGGATGCAATGATTATAGCCTGGCAATATCCTACAAAAGTTATGCTATGCTCCCCATCTTGGCATTAGTATTTAAGGAGGATTGCAAAATGTTATGCCATCTCTAATGTTTCCAGAGGGGTCCAGAGAATGGAGGCAAGCCAATTAAATCTCTCTGACATATATTTAACCCAAATGCCTTGAGTATGCCCTTGATTCATAGCCTTTTGATAGGGTTCGGACTTCAGACAGTTGATGTTTTGTTCACTTTACCAAGCCTCATTAATGACGTTTGACTTTTAGGTCCCTGCCCCTTCTAACATCTTGTAATGGGACTAAAGATCCCGGGGGAGATGATAAGGAGCTAGTGATCAGTAAGACAATGGCTACTAAGGTAGCCTGGGCATACTTTTGCATTTAATGTTTCCATTACTCTAGATCTAGAGGGGAAAGTAGAGGTATAGTTTACTTTCCACAGTGACCTAAATTATATTGAAATATGCATTCATCGTGTGGGAGGTGAGACAGTGATATATCTCCACCGTGGTATCATCCAAGCATTATCCAAGGCTATTTGCATTTATATGGTCATGGAACCCCAAGGTGACCAATGATATCCTTGTATTTTACAGTAGAGAGTATATTATTGCTTATATGTTGCACTTGTTGGTTTATTATCCTGGGATGCTATGATTATATCCTCGCAATACCGTACAAAATGTCATGCCATCTACATCTAATGTGTCCAGAGGGGTCCAGAGAATGGAAGCAAGCCAATCAAATCACTCTGACGTATATTTAACCCTGATGCCTTGAGTATGCCCTTGATTCATAGTGTTTGATAGGGTTCGGACTTCGGATAGTTGATGTTTTGTTCACTTTACCAAGCCTCGTTAATGCCATGTGACTTTTAGGTCCCTGCCCCTTCTGATATCTTGTAATGGGACTAAACATCCCGGGGAGATGATAAGGAGCTGGGGAGATCAGTAAGACAATGGCTACTAAGGTAGCCTGGGCATACTTTTGCATTTAATGTTTCCATTACGCTAGATCTAGAGGGGAAAGTAGAGGTATAGTTTACTTTCCACAGTGGGAGTGGGAGCTGACACAGTGATATATCTCCACCATGGTATCATCCAAGGATTAAAAAATGGTTTCAAATGTGGCCAAAAGGATGCTGAAACTCCAGATTGCCAAGCAGTAACAAATTCATTCTCCAAGCCAAAAGCACTCAGAGGTGTTTTCCATGAAGTCTGTAAAAACCTCAAAACAGGAGTTATATACAGCTGAGATACATTTTAAACCATATAGTAAATCTTGCCCTAGGTGGGGTTGTGACAGCATCAGTACCACCAGTTAGGGAAGGCAGCTCTATCATTTCCATGGCAATCAGACTGTTAAAGGAACAGTAACACTAAAAAATAAAAATGTTTTAAAATAATTAAAATATAATGTACTGTTGCCCTGCACTGGTAAAAGTTGCGTGTTTGCTTCAGAAAGACTACTATAGTTAATAGAAATAGCTGTTGTGTAGCCATGGGGGCAGCCATTTAAATTGAAAAAAGGAGAAAAGGCACAGGTTACATAAGTAGATAACAGATACTGTGTAGAATACAATGGGAATCTATGCTACTTATCTGTTATCTGCTTAGTAACCTGTGCCTTTTCTCCTTTTTTTCAATTTAAATGGCTGCCCCAATGGCTACACAGCAGGGTATTTATATAAACTGTAGTAGTGTTTATGAAGCAAACACACAACTTTTACTGGTGCAGGGCAATAGTACATAATATATTTATTATTTTTATACACTTTCATTTTTTGGTGTTACTGTTCCTTTAATGACTCAGCTGGGGGCTGGTTTCTATGTCAGGAAACATTCTAGAAATGTGATTCCTCCCAGCATGCCCTGAGCATAAACATGGAATACATCAGCTCATGTGGGGCCTGTAGGGGAAATGATAGGGGCTAATATGTAGGTACAATAGGAGCATAAGCACACAGGCTTAATATCATTATAGCCTAATTAGTATCATTATAATCCATAATGGGTATAGAGTCGATGGGCATCACTTTGCCTTGGGCATATCAGTCATACAAAGCACTATATGAGACATGTACAGAGGTGTCTTTAGAAGGGTGCAAGCTGGGGCCACTGCCACTCGGACTGGCAATCTGTGGGTTTGGCTAATGCCAAAGGAGCTTCTGTAAGATGCCATAGGCAATCACTATTTATTGGGTTGTGGACTGTTTGGGCCTCTGTATAATTGAAATGCCAGGGTCTATTAAATACATCTTGTACCCCTGGTTCCACACTACAGGGAAAAAGCAAAAATAGAAATACAGGTATCAGAACTGAGGTTTTCCAGATAAGGGGTCTTGCTTTAATTTAGATCTTTATACATTATCTGCTAAAAATCATTTGAACATTAAATAAACCCAATAGGATTTTTTTGCCTCCGAAAAGGATTAATTATATCTTAGTTGGGATCAAGTACAGGTACTGTTTTATTATTACAGAGAAAAGGGAATCATTTAACCATTAAATAAACCCAATAGGGCTGTTCTGCCCCCAATAAGGGGTAATTATATCTTAGTTGGGATCAAGTACAGGTACTGTTTTATTATTACAGAGAAAAGGGAATCATTTAACCATTAAATAAACCCAATAGGGCTGTTCTGCCCCCAATAAGGGGTAATTATATCTTAGTTGGGATCAAGTACAGGTACTGTTTTATTATTACAGAGAAAAGGGAATCATTTAACCATTAAATAAACCCAATAGGGCTGTTCTGCCCCCAATAAGGGGTAATTATATCTTAGTTGGGATCAAGTACAGGTACTGTTTTATTATTATAGAAAAAAAGGAAATATTTTTTTTTTAAATTTGAATTATTTGATTTAAAAGGAGTCTATGGGAGATGGCCTTCCTGTAATTCAGAGCGTACTGAATATTGGATTTTCAGATAACCGATCCCATACCTGTATATTTATGAATGGCTTTAGCTTTTTTCTAGTAATTTTTTTTACTATCATTTTTTTTGCTTCATATACACCATATATATTTATATTAAATATGTGATCTGACTATCTTAACATCTTGTCTTTTCTACTTTTCTTTTAAATAATATGAAATTCTTTCCACTGTTATTTTATAGAATTTCTTCAATGAAGCTGAATATCTTTGGGGGGGAGTTAGGATATTTGCCAGTCAATTAGAGGACGATCAGCATAACAGAAACCAATCATCTTGCGGAATAGGAAGGCAGGATTAGCGCCCCATTACCTCAGATCTGTTAATAATTAGTCATATGATTAGCAACTTTCAATAGCTCAGTGAATAATGTGTGAGTCTGATGGGCTCCCGTGGATCGGCAGAGAGATAAAAGCCTCGGGATGAATAGGGGAGATTATCCAGTAGGGAGCCATGGGGCACGATCGTTTAATCTAACCAACAGTGACGCAATGTGTCGCCGGCCCCTCGTGGTGGGCTAAGGTTGTTACTCAGCAAGAATTTAGCCTTTTTCACAGTGACACAAGGATGAGAAAGATCTTTCCATGGTGGGAGACTGTAGGGCAGTTCAAAGGCACATGAGGATTAGTGGCACTGGGTTAATAGACGATGCCCTTATTGAGATAAAGCACCCTGTATCCTTCCCAGAATTGCCTGAAGCTGCTAGGTTGGGCAGGAGATACAATTATACTTTTTATCTCTACACCTTGATGAAATTACTAAAATGCATAGGGAATACTGATAATATATGACACTTATAAAGCAAGAAATAACATGCCCTTCTCATTAGTAGTAGTTATCTCTCCTATCCTTTGAAAGGTCTAAGGTCATTTCCAAGGAATGACAGAACAGGAGATTTTAAAATGCTCGCTCAGAAAAGGAAATGTATTGATGCGGTGCACCAAGCATAGAATAGCAGTACAGCATTCATCAGCTTCTCACACATTTGTGACATAAATTTTTATACCTTTGAATAAACAGCATTAGCATAAGTAATTACGTATTATTACCTTTGTAATTTCATTGGTTAACACATTAATATACAGGATAAGAAAATTATTTTATTGAATAAAGTAATTAAGCGTCACCTGTGGTAAGGCAAGATGCCTAGAGAAACAGGACTACCGTATTTTTCGCCCTATAAGACTCTCCGGAATATAAGACGCACCCAATTTTAAAGGAGGAAAATCTGGAAAAAAAAGATTCTGAACCAAATCAATTGAGTAACCTGAAGCTCTTGAATCACCATCTATATTTCCCCCAAAATAAATCAGTTCTAAAACACCAACAGCTTAAGATCATACACTAAACTCCCCTCCCAATGCAGTCCCCATGCTCCTCACATACAATGCGTGTAAACTATATACTACTACTTTATACTCACATATAGGTGCCCCAACAAGTTCTCCGTGCTCCTTATATTCCCCTAAACGCGAAGCCGTGCGCCCGTCCATCCACGGGGGGGGTGTGTGTTCTTGGGTGCTGTAGTATATAGTTGCGAGCGCCCCGGACTGACAGGCGCCTACAGTCCCAGGAGCGTGCTGCCGTATTGACTCACATATAGGTGCCCTGTTCCCCGCGCTCCTCATTTTCCCCAGAACGAAGCCGTGCGCATGCGTGCCTGTGCACCCGGCTTCGCTCTGGGGAAGATGAAGAGCGCGGGGAACAGGGCACCTATATGTGAGTCAATATTTGTCGTATTTGCCGTATAAGATGCACCAACTTTTACCCCCCCAGTTTTGGGGAAGAAAAAGTGCGTCTTATACGGCGAAAAATACGGTATACCTTGTCCATTTTCACTTCCCTACCTACTGTACCTAAAGCCATTGGACCACATCCTGACCATCAGACATGATTTCCTGATGAGCAGAACATTTGCAGAAACGTTCCAGACATGGAAGTCTGCCAGGTATATTATTATGTAGGTAAAAGGTTATCTGAGCCAATCTTCTGAGCAATGCAAGCTCAGGTCTAAAGGTGCCCATACACTATAAGATCCGCTCGCTTATACGGGTGGCTCGCTTATACGGGTGGGCGATATCGGGTAGGAAGTTGCTTTAAAAAAAAATAATCCGATCGTTTGGCTACAGTTGCGGCCATGGGGCAGTTGGTTCGGGGACCGCATCAACGAGCCGATGCGGTGCCCGATCCGACCGGATTTTCTAACCTGGCGATCAATATCTGCCCAATTTCAGGCCAGATATCGGTCGGCCAGGCTGCTCGTTTCTTCCCTTACACGGGCCGATTAGCTGCCGAATCGGTCCAAGGGACCCATATCGGCAGCTTCTATCGGCCCGTGTATGGGGGCCTTTAGAAGCAAAGCAAAAATCAGATCTAACACCTTTTAGATTGTAAGCTTTTTTTATAGCAGGGCCATCTATAATTGTTTTAGTGCAAATTAGGGTTTGGATTTGGTTTGGGATCCAGCTGAATCTTAAAATTGGGAATTGGCACATCATTATCTAAAGTAACTGTAAGTTATAAATAAAGTAATCATACTGCATACCATATTGCACCATACATCATAGATTTTTAATTATACAGATGGATGCAGTGATGTAACAAGTGTGTGCCAGGCCCCCCTTCACAGAAAAACTGAGAGAGGGACCCGGTGCACAAGGGGTCCTTCCCCTCCTTAAAGATGTCTAATATTGACTGAGATTCTGGCAGGGGCATTTTAAGGCCTTGTTGGCCCTTGGGCAAAGTTCCTATTGGTGGGTAAGATAATTTAAAAAAAAACCCAGGCATGACAGTAATTTCTCTGCAGAAATTGCCAATGAGCACTTCATTAACCCAGACATGCCAGATAGATTACTGCATAATGGATCCATGAAAACTTGAAAAAAATCTTCCCTAGGCAATAAATGTAATTTTATATTGGGGGTGGGGAGGAAGAACAGGATTTGCCCCAATTTCAAATCATTATCCTCACCCAAGATTCCATCAGAACAATATGAGGCAAGCTAAAGCCCAAGATGGGACATAAGGCATATATTTAATAAAATAAAAACACTAAAGAGAACAGAGGCAATATTTTTGATACACTGAGTAACTGACATGACTGGCCTACGTAGCCGATCACAGTCAGGACTCCAGAGGAGCGAAGGAGGCATATGCACTGCTACTATGGACTGGCATATAACATGGTGGCTCATTAACCTATTTGCAAAAGCACATATGCACATCTTATGTATATGCAGAGGTCTACCCAGGCTGGCCTTCACTCCAGCTTTGCTATCACTCACTTTTCCCTGCTCCAAACTCCATAGTGCAGCTGGTGCAATTAGCAGAGGCACTAGCTTGAGGGGGAAAAAGTAGTGGCGCAGTCGGCCCCCAAAATCAGTGGGTTCTGGGCAGATGCCCCTTTTGCCTTGGATTATGGTATTTTCTATAAATATTGTATTTGTCTCATAACCCTTCTTTCTACTCCTACTGCCTTTGTCACTCATGTCATTTGACAATAATAAAAAAAAAAAGCTTGGTGGAATGACAACATAGCTGTACTTTAGAAGTAGGTGTATAACCTATGTGAACAGTAATAGAAGAGATGAAGCAGACGAAAAGCGAACATGCCCTCCTGAATTTGCTCATTGTCTTTATAAAGTGAATATAGCTGTATTCTGCTGCTGAAGGAAACCTGTGCTGATAGTCACATTTTGGTGCTACAGGAGTCCTGTGGCTCCGCTATATGGGAGAGCAGGTACATTATATATCAACATGGCTGCGCCCAGGGCAGACTGGGAACCTCTCTGATCCCCAGTCAAACACACTCTGATAGGGCAGATTAGGCTGGTTTATTTGCAGAAATTTAGATAAGAAAGTTGGTGAGGCAGAGAGTACATAATTAGTAGGTTTTTATCAATATAGACCTGGATTCAACATTTACTTTTGTATAAATTTCTTATGGCTTCTGTACCAAACCTGTGTGCGCTACAGGCCAGGGACTTGCTGGGCTTTAATCACCCTGTGCTCAGAGCTATAAGAACAAAGTTAACAATAATAACAGAGAAGGGAAAGAAGGAGTTACCATAGTCCCTTGGCCTGATGCTGATTAAAGGAAAACGATACCCCCAGAATGAATACTTAACCAACAGATAGTTTATATTCTGTTAAGTGACCTATTAAAGAATCTCGCCAAACTGGAATATATATATCAGTAAATATTGCCCTTTTACATCCTTTCCCTTGAGCCGCCATTTAGTGATGGGCTGTGTGCTCCCTCAGAGATCAGCTGACAGGAAATAATGCAGCTCTAACTGTAACAGGAAGTAGTGTGGAAGCAAACTTTGTCCATTAATAGGCTAATGTGGCCTAGTATGTATGTGCCCTTGATTTATTTATGTGCACCATAAATCATATGATCCCAGGGGAAAGCCCTTAGTACTTAAAATTGCAATTTTCTATTTACAAATGAGCTATTTTATGCAATATCTATATCTTTATTTAGTTTACATGGCGTTAAGGTGTTCCGTGCTGCAAGGCACCTAGTCATAGGCTCAACCTATACCCTCTTACACTGTCTGTATCTCACCTGCAGTTACATTTCTCCAGCTTACTGGTTGGCAGTTTGTAGCCCTTCAGTAGCGTTGCCACTGCCCCTTCTGATACATCATCACATCCGGAACAAGTCAACCTTCTCTCCATCCATGTCTGCGACTGGTTACAGCGGGAATCTCACCTCCCATGAACCCAGCCTCAAGCAACAATTTTATCCAGAGCTTAACAAATCAAAAAGCTGGACTGCAACCAAACCTCCTGTGTGTAGGAGATTAGAGTAACACTGCCTGTGCACTTAAATAAAAGATAACATGATATCAAGTTTCAACCTCATTTGCCTACATCAAAGATTTCAGGCTTGTGGCCCTCCAGCTGTTCATCTATAACTACCACCACATACAGAGCCAGATGTTGAACTACAGCTAACAGAATCCCCTATGAGTGGCACTGCTGGGATTTGTACTTGAACAGTTGCCTATCCCAAACCTATATGAAGTAAAGCTGGGTCAAATCAGCCAGATGGTAACATTTGTTCTTAGGTTACACAAAAGACCCATTTGGTTCTTGGGTCATTGATCATATTACATAGAAGGATAATATGGTCCTCTTGCCAAGAAATGGGTCACATTGAGGACCTGTTTAGTCCTTGGGTCAAAGTATTGCATAGAAAGACCATTTGGTCCTCAGCTCTATTATAAGATCAGATGGAGGGCCTGATTTGCCATCTTGTCAATGACTGAATAACGGTAATGAACAAATTTGCCATCAGGATGAAATGAAGTTCATGTTTGGATCTCCGGCCAACAAATGGGTCACATGAAAGGTCCATTTTGTTCTTGAGCAAATGATTACATCAAATGGATTTGTTGCTCAGGCCAGTAAACAGATTGTACAAAGAGACTATTTGATCCTTTACCAATGATTGATTCACAATGAAGAGAAAATTTGTCATCAGGCAAATACTTGCAGTCATGTAGTGGGCTAGTTTGGTCCTTTAGCCAATTAGTGAATGACACAGGGAGAACATTTGGTTATTGGCCAATAATCAGATTACATGGAAGGCCCATTTGGTCCTTGGGACAGTGATATAATCAGACAGTGGGACTGATTCGTTCTTGACCCAACTTTTGGATCATATCAAGGACATATTTGGTGCACAAATCAACAATTGGATACCTAAAGGACTGAGGACTGTATTGAGCTATTGATTCAATCTTTAGCCTTGTTCCATATCAAAACTCTCTAAACATGCCCTGGTTTGGTTGCAAGCTATAGAGAGCAGAAGTTTTTACTGGGTAGGGGGCCATACATATACTTACTGATATGGGCTCCCCCTTTCCCTGAGCAGGGGCTAAAGAGCAGCCCTGTGGCTTCATAAGACTTGTTGTTTTCAATCAGTTATCAGCAGATACACATCCCATGATCACCTAAAATAGATTTCCAAACAAGCCTAAAATTAACTTATTTAGAAAAACCTCACTGACCCTACTATTTTTTACTTGCTAAAGCTGTCTAGGCATTATGTTTTCCAATCACCCACTGTACTTTGCCAATGAGGCTTCACATACAGTGGAAGGTTAGAGGGACACAGCACAACATTCCCACTGTGTAGTATTACTTTTCAGTTAAAGGGTAATTTATTATTTTTTTCTTATAGTTTTGGAGATATAAATGGTTATGAGGCTCATGGAACATATAGAATATGCTTTGCTGGTGTTTTTGTGGCCAGTGGAGAAGCTTCAGTTATTTACTTGAATGGAATCCACCTGCCACCCCTATTGAATATGCCCCCTATGCCACAGGGCATTAAATCTAAGTAGGTGGATAATATACAGGCACAAATAGGAGGCAAATAAAGGCAAAGTGCACAAAGGTTTCGGTATGTGTCCCTAAGTTCCAGGACTAGTTAGTAGTACTTGCAAGGCAGGACTTTAGGGGGTTCTGAGAGTTCCTTATGTAGAAATTCAGGGATAGAATTCCAGATATAAGGAGCAGCAAGGTTTGTACTGTGTCTATTGCAGTTGCATCCAATTTGTCTAAATTGCGGCAACTACACGTGCACTTTGTCACCCATGGGGCACAATTGCCCCAAATATTTTTTAAGTTTCTCGGGCGTTGTTTCCTGTGTTCAGCATGGGTGCCCTATTCTTTCAGCGCAACTGCACTGCGTCTATTGATTCAGGGGAACCCTGGCATTACCGATGCCTCCTGACCTAGATTCAGAAAAGAAAGGCAGGAAGGACTGAACGGCACTGACCTCAACTATATAGAAGTGCAAGGAGTGCATGAAGATGTCAGAATCTTTTATGAAAGTGGTTTTACAGGCAACTCACTGCAGGGAAAAGTGCAAGTTGCCCACTGTGCTTGCTGCTGTAAATAAGCCTAAAAGTTGGTAGGAAAAAATATGGGTCAGTAAACTAAAAAAAACAGGACAAATCACTTTATGGCAAGCTGCAAAAAATGTGTGCAATCCACTATATATTTAGCACTTTACACCCTACCCCCCTGGAGGTAGACAGTGCAGGTCTTTTTACTTCATTCAACCAATAAATATTTCTCTGCCTGTGTTTGGCACGGTGTATTAATGGCCAATATGTAACAGGCCCCTCTACACCCTAACTTGCACATCATGTAGATGGCAGGCACAGGCTGCAATGGAGCCTTGCACTTACTGTCTGGCCTATGGCACCTCAGGCACAAAGTACAAAATGTGGTACATGGGGTTACCAGTGTGCATGACCTTCTCCAATCTACACCCAGGTCAGACCCAGGTCGGGCTGGGGCCTCTGCCATGGCCCCCACACCCACCAGGGGCGCTGGTACCATAATATGAGCTGAGAAACTCGCCTCAGGCTGCAGCTCCCCGGCTTTGTGCCTCCCCTGATAACTGAAAGAAACGAAATTCCGATTTTTAAATCAGATTTTCTGCACTATTGCGCTCTTTGCACTAACCTCATCCTTCTGGATGTGGTTACTCTACAACTCCTAGTCCCTCGCCATCAGCCAAGACCAGAAGTTCCAGTATATAACCATTATATCTACCAAAAGCGCTAAAGGCACGTTGTTCTTTCTCGGGGCAGAGCAAACAGATTGCTGGAAGGTACCCAGGCACCAGTATTCTTTTCTTTTATCCATTTCAGGTGAATGAATAGCTCACACATACATTGAGAATAAGCAGTTTGCTGGAAACATTCCTGATTTCAATCACTCTCCCTCTTTGCTTGGAAGAGAATCACGGAGCATTGGAAATTTCATGCAGGCAGGGGAATTGGCAATCTGCTGAGACGACACATTCTGTGCGCTGTTCTATATTAAAATCTGGATTATACTCCTGACGGAGAGCTGAAGGTGTTAGCATAAGGTGCGTGCCAAAACATCCAAAAACCTATTAGATCAGAGGCTTTAAAGGGGATTGAAAGGCATATTAATCACCTGGATATTTTAAGATGATTAAGCCAAGTATCAGACATTTTCCAGGCAGACACATACAGAAATTAAAGGCATTCTGACTTCAAACATTTGCTTATTTCTGCCTAGTATGCTCGGGTTTTGTTTTGGTTCTGTTCCTGCCTCTCCGGAATAGTAGCAAATATGTGTTTCTGGCTCATATTTGCCTGCTTTCTGCCATTTTTGTGACTTGCTAGACCCCTCGTGACACCAGACCACTCCCACCTACTAAGGCGTGCCCAAACCCCAAATATAGCTCTAGGATTATCCTACTCGATCATAGAATAACAGGAAGTTTTGGGGAGGGAGCATATGAACAATGGCTTCTCGAGAATATGCTGTCCCATATTTTGCCATGAGGCTAAATTATTTTTCAGGGGCAGCGCCTAGTAACTTTAAAAAACCAATGCTCATTTTTTGCCCCAAGTGCAAATATGGGCATGGTAACATAAATATATTTACATATGGGTCATTTACAGCAACCCTGGGCAGAAGTGCAAGAGCACTAAGGGACACTGAATCCTGCAAAAAGTGGATGCCTAGTTTGCACCCCCTCTACTATTTGTGGGGGGCACCTAAAGGCACAACTTTGTGCTTGAAAAACCATAAACAGTTGCATCCATCTATCTATCCTGGCTGACACGTGGTTAGGGCAACCCTTGACATGCCCCTGCCTTGCACATCAATCAGGATGGCAAAGTAGGAGTTAAATTGGGCAGATATCGAACGGGCAGGTTAAAAGATTTAGTCGGATCAGGGGCCACATCGGGCAAACAATCGAATTAGCCTACATGTTCCCCGATATTGCCCACCCGTAGGTGGGGGATATCGGGAGAAGATCCGCTCGCTTGGCGACCTCGCCAAGCGAGTGGATCTTCACATGTATGGGCACCTTAACAGAGGATGCTAGAGGTAGGCTGTTTTGCATTGATGATCAAGTGCATAGTGCACAAAATGCGTAAAACTATTTGTGTCTTATGCTTGCTTAGAATACAGTTTACAGTACTGTGCCTATCCCTGGGATCTGTGTGTCTGCTGCTTCTCTATGGGATGATCTTCTCTCCTCAAACTGTAGGTCTGGTGGTCCATGTCCACTCAGACCCCACTCTACTTCTGGTGAGCTTTTCCACCCTTTTGTGGCTACACACTAATTAATCCTCATTTTTGCCACAGAACCTCACCCCAAGCATTATAGCTAATGCTATTTTGTGAAGATTTTGGAAAAATACTGGACTGGCAAGTGATTCCAAATGGAGCTTAACTTGGCCCTTCACACACTTAACATTTGAATGAAAGGATCACACCATGATGAGAGACCTCTTCTGCTCCCAAGGTTTTTATCCCTATCCTTATGGAAAAGCATATAAACAATAACCTTTTTCTGGGGAATCTTGCAGTCTACTAATGCCCACTAAAGAGAGATGGATTGGCCTATAGACAGCAAATGGAGATCTAATATAGGCAGGGTATGGAACATCTGACATTGAATGCCCACTTCCATTATGGGGTACAGATAAATCAAGAGACTGGTCAAAACAAGACAAATTGCTTTAAACAGCAGTCTTTAGAAAGAGAAGCTTCCCTGCCGGAACACAATGGGAGCAATATGGCTGGTGGCAACAGGCCAAGATAAGATGAGCGGGAGGCATGCTGTTCTTAGGGAAAGTCCGTGAATAGGAGACCTCAAATGAACCCACAACATCCCATTCAGGGAATTTTTTTCCATAACTAACAAATTAAGCACTGGCTGAGACGATACCCACACGAGAGACGGGAAACACAACATTCATATACTATCTCCACTGTTTCAGCCTCAAGGCTGGATGATCATTTGATTAATGGCCTTGCAATGTCTTCCATGACATGATCAGTGTTTATAGAAGTGATAGACTAATGGCACACATTGCATTACTACTCTGTCAGCCAGCACAGGAACACCCAATGCGTCCCATGCCTTTTGTCTTCGGCATGAATGACACAACCTGTCACTTATCATGACAGGTGGTTTTTACACCCGTTAATGGGAAGGAACTTCAGTTAAAGACCAAGGTCACATTAATCACAGTATACGTAATATAAGTCTAATGGGGAGAATAGGCAGTACCTTGCCGGGCCTCCTGTCATTGAGCACATATGAAGGGCTACACGTTCCATTAGCCTGAATACAAGCAACAGAGGTCAAGGCAAATGGATTGGAGCTGTTTGGTTGCGATACATATTCCTTCATTTCCATTGGCTGCCAGTGGGGCTGCTGGTTCATGTTGGTTCTAAGCCCAACCCATTAAAGATGTTTACACATGGACACAAAAGTATTAACAAAAGTCACCCACATTCCAGTGACCTCTGCCCAAAATGTTATGTTTGATGATGGTTTTTCTACCTGGATATTTGTCACTACAATTTTATAAGGGCTGTCACATAGCAAAGAGAGCATGCAAAGTCATCACCTGAGACTCCTTTCATTTTATTTGGGATGTAGGGCTACAAAAGCTGTTTAGTCAACTGTCACTTTGCTGTGGACATGTAGACATCATAACTATACACAGGGCCACAATCAAAAATCACTGGGCCCCATACCACTAAGTTAGGAGGTCCCACCCAAGGGGGGCATAAATATTAATCCTTTTATCACCTGGCCCTGTGGGCAATGGATCCTGACAATACATAGAATGGAACCCCAATGGGAAAAAAATGACACATACACTTGGCCATGCTTTATAAATGAATGTTAATAATAATAATGCCCATGAAACACCCCCCAGTTATGCCCATTGCACCAAACCCATGATCCACCCAAACCCATCCCACTCTCATGGCCAGTAACTTGCAGTTTTATATCTCTTAGGGTCCCCTCTGTCATGGGGCCCCTTAATACAGTGCCCCCTGTACCCCATAGATGGTGTCCCTGACTGTACCTATCCAATCCATTGATCCTGGAGAATAGTTGGCGTTGTTCAGCACTTGAGTACTGCAGCGGGTCAGGTACCTGCAGGTTTCCTGGTTGTTGTGGTTATGATTTTCAGATGCGGGTTGCGGGTCCTGTCTATATTCCTTATCTTATATTTTATTATCTATATTTCTCTCCTTTAAACTTTTTACTATCCGCACCCACTTCTGGTTTGCAGCAACAGCACTTCCTGGTCAGCGGGTCACGGATCGGGTTGCAGATAATGCAGTTGTGGGTTGGGTAGCAGGTCCAAGCAGGTTAAAATGTGGGTTGAGGGTTTGGGTTGCAGGTCCGGGTCTCAAAAATTGGTTCCATGCAGGACTACTACTACTCGGCACTTACTAAAGTCAAATTCAATACTTTAATGTAGATAGGACCAAGGTCATTAACACAAAATTAAAACCAAAATTTGGGGCAAATGTCCCAGTTTTCCAGAATGCTCAGGACCTGAAGTTTTTTGAATAAGGGGTCTTTCTGTAATTTCTGTAATTTGGATCTCTACTAAAAAATAATATTTAAACATTTGAATAAAATAAAATAGGATTGTTTTGTCTTCAATAAGGGGTAATTATATCTCAATTAGGATGATTAAGTACAAGCTATTGTTTTATTATTATAGAGAAAAAGGAAATCATTTTTAACATTTTGAATAATTCGATTAAGATG
The DNA here is from genome assembly GCF_000004195.4 of Xenopus tropicalis. NCBI lineage: Eukaryota > Metazoa > Chordata > Amphibia > Anura > Pipidae > Xenopus > Xenopus tropicalis. Next base: position 139,601,546 of record NC_030680.2, read on the forward strand.
GAAGATGAACTTCACGTAATTTGGAGCGTTCTGGATAATGGGTTTATAGATAATGGATCCCATACCTGTATTTGTGCTTTAGTCCTGCCCTTTATACAGGCACTCGGGTCCAAATGCCAGTTAATTACCAAGACCCCCAGCACCCATGAACCCACACCAATTAGAGCAACACGAAAATGGTGTAAATATCAGAAATAAACAAATACAGCTGTAATTACATTGACAAACATTCAACATTTATTAATAATAATAATAATAATAATAAATAATAAGATTCGGAGAATTCAATTTTTTCCCATTGTTATAAAAAACTGCTTTTGGCTGGAGATCCGCTGTAAATAAAACATTACCTACAACCCTCTAAAAGGTATATTTTGCCTTTACTTTCCCTTTAAGAGGCAGCGGCTGGCTTTATTTAGGGTGATTGTGTTGCTGGCTGCTCTGTGCATCTCCTGCAGACAGCTGAAGGGCAGAAGAAAAGAAGCCCTGTGTTATTATAGGGAGCCCCACCCCGAATGGCTCAAACTCTGTAGGATCTGTAGCCGGCCTTGTCATAACCAGTTAAAGCAAATTGCCTACAAAGGTCGGCTCTATCCTGTTGAAGCAGAAATGGAGGTGCTGGGTGACTGGAGTCAAATCAGCAAATTCTAAATAACATCCATTCGTGAGTCATTGGGTGTATGAGCCAAATTTCAAATCTTCAGTTTCTTAACTAATTCATTTCAGCATCACTGCCGCTCTGTCAGTCTGTTACAGGCTAGGTCTGACTGGGGGCCCCATGCCCCTCAGTCTGTATTGTATTATGGCATATGGCTGCCATTGCTGCTTCCCTGAGTATTTTAATCACTTGCCTCAGTTAGCTACCCAGCTACACCAAACTGTGCCATCATTTGCCCATAATACTTTTCATTTTATTATATTATAACTGTATATTATATACAGTTTCTGTACAGGTCAAGTATAGTACAGCTGAGTTGTAGTGCAGGTCTAGTACATGTGTAGTACAGTTACAGTACAGTTGTAGTACAGGTGTTGTACAGTTCTAGAGCAGTTACAGTACATTTCGTACAGGTGTAGTACAGTTACAGTACAGTTCTAGTACAGATGTTGTACAGTTACAGTACAGGTGTAGAACCTTTCTAGAGCAGTTACAGTACGGTTGTAGTACAGTTCTTGTGCAGTTACAGTACAATTCTAGAGCAGTTGTAGTACAGTTTACAGTTGTAGTACAGGTGTTGTACAGTTGTAGTACAGGTGTTGTACAGTTGTAGTACAGGTGTTGTACAGTTACAGTACAGGTGTAGTACTGTTCTAGAGCAGTTACAGTACCGTTGTAGTACAGTTCTTGTGCAGTTACAGTACAATTCTAGTACAGTTGTAGTACAGTTTACAGTACAGTTGTAGTACAGTTTACAGTACCGTTGTAAAACAGGTGTACAGTTCTAGAACAGTTACAGTACAGTTCTAGTACTGGTGTAGTACAGTTACAGTACAGTTGTAGTACAGTTACAGTTCTAGTACTGGTGTAGTACAGTTACAGTACAGTTGTAGTACAGTTACAGTACAGTTCTAGTACTGGTCTAGTACAGTTACAGTACAGTTGTAGTACACATGTAGTGCAGTTCTAGTGCAGTTCCAGTACAATTCTAGTACAGTTGTAGTGCAGTTACAGTTCTAGTACAGGTGTAGTACAGTTCTAGTGCAGTTCCAGTACAGTTCAAGTACAGTTGTAGTATAGGTATAAATTACATACTCGAAAAAAATCCCTAATAAAAATAAAAGCTGCAAATATGTCTTATGGCTTATATAATCACAAACTAATGTGTGTCATACTACAAATGAATATATATATACCTAAAGTAAGTAATGACCCAGGTGTACAAACACATGTGCACGAAATGCGTCAGGCATGTTGGTTTTAAGAAGATGAATAAAGGTTAAGATTTTAAGGACTTCGTATGGTTTTCCAGTGTGCACTGAAACCGTTTTGCTGATGTAGTATAGGTATAGTATGTAGCTAGCGGCGCCATCTTCTGAAACTTTGCTTTTCTTCAAATCAGTTTGGCGACACAGCTGAACTGTTCTGCTTGTATAGGTCAGCTTTTCTATCAGAGATACTGCAGGGAGGGGGCTAGCAGTGGATGGGGGCTTTTGTCTGAGGTGGGATTTAGTTCTCTTATAGTACAGTTGTAGTAATTACTGTGCAGTTGTAGGACAGTTGTGGTACAGTTAAAGCACAGTTATAGTGCCGCTGCACAATTGTAGAGCAGTTGAAGTGAAGTTACAGTTGTAGTACAGGTCTAGTTCAGTTGTGGTAGAGTTATGGGACAATTGTAGTACCATTATATGTACAGTTGTTATATAGTTTTAGCACAGTTGTAGTACAGTTATAGTGCAGTTGTTATACAGTTATAGTACAGTTCTACAAAACTAAAGTATGGCTGCAGACCGCAGGTGTCTGTGTTACACTTTAAACTTGATATCATACAACAGGGGAAAACTTCTAACTACGTGGTTTATTTTAGCAGTGTGGGAACACTACATACATTGCTAAAATAAACCATCTAGAAGTTAGTACTGGAACTGTTTGATCTTTCATCTATTGTTTGATATAGTTCAAATTCAGTTGTAGTAGTACAGTTATGATGCTGTTATAATGCAGTTAAACTGCTGTTGCAGTGCAGTTGAAGTACAGTTATAGTTCAGTTGTGGTACAGTTATGGGCAATTATAATAGTTATAGTGCAGTTTTAATACAGTTATACTGCAATTGTAGTACAGTTTTATAGTACAGTTAGGGTACAGTTATAAACTGCAGTTGTTGTACAGTTACAGTGCAATTGTAGAACAGTTATAGTTCAGTTGTAGTACAGTTATGGGCAATTATAGTGCAGTTATACTGTAATACAGTTATACTGCAATTAGTACAGTTATAGTAGAGCTATGGTGCAGTTGTAGTACAGTTATGGTGCAATTATAATAGTTATAGTTCAGTTGTAGTACAGTTATGGGCAGTTATAGTGCAGTTATACTGTAATTGTAGTACAGTTATAGTACAGTTATAATAGTTAAACTGCAATTTTTGTACAGTTACAGTGCAACTGTAGAACAGTTATAGTTCAGTTGTAGTACAGTTATAGTACAGTTATGGTGCAGTTGTAGTAGTTATAGTACAGTTATGGTGAAGTTGTAGTACAGTTATAGTACAGTTATGGTGCAGTTGTAGTACAGTTATAGTACAGTTATGGTGCAGTTGTAGTACAGTTATGGTGCAGTTGTAGTACAGTTATGGTGCAGTTGTAGTACAGTTATAGTACAGTTATGGTGCAGTTGTAGTACAGTTATAGTACAGTTATGGTGCAGTTGTAGTACAGTTATAGTACAGTTATGGTGCAGTTGTAGTACAGTTATAGTACAGTTATGGTGCAGTTGTAGTAGTTATAGTACAGTTATGGTGCAGTTGTAGTACAGTTATAGTACAGTTGTAGTACAGTTGTAGTACAGTTATGGTGCAGTTGTAGTACAGTTATGGTGCAGTTGTAGTACAGTTATGGTGCAGTTGTAGTAGTTATAGTACAGTTATGGTGCAGTTGTAGTACAGTTGTAGTACAGTTATGGTGCAGTTGTAGTAGTTATAGTACAGTTATGGTGCAGTTGTAGTACAGTTATAGTACAGTTGTAGTACAGTTGTAGTACAGTTATGGTGCAGTTGTAGTACAGTTATGGTGCAGTTGTAGTACAGTTATGGTGCAGTTGTAGTACAGTTATGGTGCAGTTGTAGTACAGTTGTAGTACAGTTGTAGTACAGTTGTAGTACAGTTGTAGTACAGTTGTAGTACAGTTATGGTGCAGTTGTAGTACAGTTATAGTACAGTTAGAGTGCAACTGTAGAACAGTTATAGTTCAGTTGTAGTACAGTTATAGTACAGTTATGGTGCAGTTGTAGTACAGTTGTAGTACAGTTATAGTACAGTTATAGTACAGTTATGGTGCAGTTGTAGTACAGTTATGGTGCAGTTGTAGTACAGTTATGGTGCAGTTGTAGTACAGTTGTGGTGCAGTTGTAGTACAGTTATGGTGCAGTTGTGGTGCAGTTGTGGTGCAGTTGTGGTGCAGTTGTGGTGCAGTTGTGGTGCAGTTGTGGTGCAGTTGTGGTGCAGTTGTGGTGCAGTTATGGTGCAGTTATGGTGCAGTTGTAGTACAGTTATGGTGCAGTTGTAGTACAGTTATGGTGCAGTTGTAGTCCAGTTATGGTGCAGTTGTAGTCCAGTTATAGACACAAAAAAAACTTTTATTTCCACCAAAGGATATATGTGTATCTCGGCAAGCTGCTAAACAATGAGCTTTAGTGCTTTCCATAAGCATAACCTTGCTCAGCCCTGTTGCCTTCCCCAGACCATGACATGAGATACGAGGGAATAGCTCACATAGCTGAGGATGGACGTGATGGGATTACAGTGGGTTTCTGACACACACATGTAAATGGATCAGCACATTGGGTGCAGCTCACTGCTCAGCTCTCAGCCAGGAGATTAATGGAGACAAGATGCTTGCTTGACATTCCCACAAGGAGGGTAAAAGCTGGATAAATGTCTGTTCCTTCCCTCCCTTTCTTCCATTATTTGGCAATGGGGATGAAAGTCGGATAATATCTTTTTAGATATAGGGAATAGGAGTCCAAGGGCAAGACTGCAAATGCTCATGTAGTGATGTACTAGTTGAAAATATTTCGACCAGTGTCTGACCGTAACCCACTCCTAACCTGACCTAGTCATCCGCACCGCACCTATGTGTATACCTGTCGCTAGTGGGGCTGGGACAGTGTAAAGAGGTTTGGGAGGGGCTAGTCTTGCTGCATATAGCCCCCTCATCTGGAATTCTGCATACCCCACAGCCTGCTGTCTCAGATCAGTTTAAATGTCCCACAAAAATCCAAGATGGTAGCACGTTCCTTTGTGGAACATGCAGCCATCTTGGATTTTTTTTACAGGAGCCAGGCAGAGGGAGGCAGAAAGAGCAAAGCAACATGGGAGCTGCAGGAAAGAAGAACGTTGGTGTTGGTATCTACCTGTGCAAGTGTAGGTGAGGGAATGCTTTCAATCTACGCAATTCTGCATTCATCTTACGGCCATACTTGGAGTTAATGAAGTGCGCATTGGCCATTTTTCAGTGATCTTACTGGCTTGTCTAGGGTTAAAAGGAGGTGCTTATTGGCCATTTCTACATTGATAATACTGGCATGTCTGTGCTGATAATCCATTACCTATAATAACCATACTGGCATATGTCAGAATAATTATACATGTTCTGCAATAATTTATACTGACATGTGGGGTAAAATGCCTATTTATTTAGTAATTATACTGGCTTATCTGGGGTTAATAGGCAGATTATATATTATCTGTATTAATTATACTGGCACATGAAGGGTTAATTGGCTGATTATCAATTTTCTGTAACAATTATACTGGCATATCTTTGGTTAATATGCAGAGTATCCATTTTCCATTGCAATTATACTGGCACATCTGGGATTAAAATGACTGTTATCTATTTAGTGGTTAATAAGGCTCATCTGGAGTTAATATGCTCTTTATCCAGTTTCTATAGTAATTATACTGGCACATCTGGGGTTAATATGCTCTTTTTCCTTTTTCTGTAGTAATTATACTGGTATGTCTGGGGTATGTTTTGGTACAATGGGTGTGGTATTTAGTGTGGTATTTAGTGACACAAACATTTTTTGCAGAAGCGGCAGATTTTCATGATTTATACTCTCTATTTAAACTGCCCCCCCTAGTTATACAATTACTTTATGGCCTTTGCCAATAAATTGATTTCCTATCTACTTGGCACCTAGTTATTGTATACAGGCTTAATCTAGAAAAACATTTTCTTTTTGCTCGATGACTTTGCCCCCCCCCAGGCACCCATGCCTTTTGGGGCAATTGATTGACCTCAACCCCCCACACATCACTAATTCTTACAGTTCCCCTTTGTAACTACTGACGACTCCAGCTAAGTGATCAAGGTTGGGAGGCAGAGCAATGTATGTAAATACTGTTGCCTACTTTGTAGGTAAAAGTGGAGTCTAATGGATCCCTGGAGACTTCATTCCATCCCCATAAAGTGGAGCAGACAGTGCAGTTACCTGTATGGGAGTGTAATTGACAAGATGGTAGCAGGGAGGCGCCCTAAGGAGTACGCACTTATCCCATAGTTACTCCTCCTACTTTGCTTTTCTGATTATGGTCCAATGATCTTCTTATCATGTTTTTAGCCTTCTGACTACCGGCATGGGGAGCCACAACCTCTGAAGACCACTACGACTGCAGATTAGCCAGACCTTCCATAACATGTCATGCAGTGACAATCTATTGGTTCCCAAGTGTAAACGAGATGACAGAATGCTGATAAAACTAATCACCCGCTGAAGGTCCGATAACAGGCACATTCCTTAGTCAGTAACAGTTCCGCCTATTATACCAGGATTCCGCTCTCCAAAGTATTGTAGTACTGTGAGCATTGGCCCTCGGACTCCTGCTGCCCCCAAGGCAGAGCAGAGTTCCATTCGACTTTCTCTATTCACTGGGCCCATGCAATATAGTGGATCTCAAGGCTGAACTATAACTCTCACACACACTTTCAGAAGAAATTTTGTGCCCCAGAGGTTCTTAAACAAGAACCATTAATTTGCTGAAGAATAAACATAGGCAAAGAAGGTACCTCAGTTCCTTCAGTAGGTTAATATCACCACTGGTTTCAGCCCCCAATGTAGTGAATGTTTAGTGATGTACAGTACTCTGCTTTAAACCCCTTCACACTGAAGTTTTTTTTCTAGCAGAACCCCTACACCATCCCTTCTCCGTGGAACAAAGAACTGCTCATTATAGATACCCTGTCCATCTTACATTCCTAGAGACTGCTAAAACAAGTGCTATCCTATCACTCATTACAAGCCCTCCTTCACTGGGGCCCTTACCCACACTTCCACCTAGGTGCCCTCTATACCAGTGATCCCCAACCAGTGGCTCAGGGGCAACATGTTGCTCCCCAACCCCTTGGATGTTGCTCTCAGTGCCCCCAAACCAGGGAGTTATTTTTGAATTCCTGACTTGGGGGCAAGTTTTGGTTGAATAAAAACAAGATTTCCTACCAAATAAAGCCCCCTGTAAGCTGATAGGGTGCATAGAGGCTGCCTAATAGCCAATCACAGCCCTTATTTGGCTCCTCCATGAACTTTTATGGTGCTTGTGTTGCTCTCCAAGTCTTTTTACATTTGACTGTGGCTCACGAGTAAGAAAGCTTGGGGATCCCTGGTCTATACCTTACTGTCCTGTCTTCTTGTCCATTAAGACCTCGTACCACGGAGTGGAGGCCAAATTGTAAAAACATGGCTGCTTCGCCATTTTTATAGATAACAGGAACACCCTCTAAAGGTGGCCATACACAGGCAGATTTAAGCTGCCTTTAGACTGTGTATGGGGCCCTCTCACAGGCCTTCCTAGCCAATACCTGGTCAAGAATTGGCCAGTTGTCAATCGGGCTTGATTTTTCTGTTGCATTGGCTTATTGCAGTCCTTGCTCTGACTTTTTATATCCCCTTTGTAATGGGATTGTTTGGCCCTAGAGCCAAAGGATCACATTAGCATGATATTGCCCACCCAATGTGGGCATATTGGAGGAAAGATTAGCTTGTTTGGCCCCCTTGCCAAATGACCAAATCTTACCGTGTATGGCCACCTTAACCCTTAGGTCTGAATGAAATATAAAGATTTAATGTGGCTAAACTATGCTCACTCTACTTCTACCCCAGGAAACACGTCCTGCAAATAATAATAGATAGACAGATAGATAAATAGACAGACAGACAGATAGATAGACAGATTTTGTGGAGCTTCCTTATTGCCTCAGCTAAAGCTTTCTTCATGCACAGAAAGACCAGACATAACCATGCATATCTTTATATAAACACTAGAGGTGTCTGCTTCATGTCTGATAAACTGGTTTCTTCCCAAACACCCATGGGTACACAGCCTTGTGTCCACAGTATTTGAGATGGAGCAACTACCAACCAATCGGATCTACATACTAATGACTGCATCTTAAAACAAACACAGATTAAATCCAGAGACTGAATGGATTATCGTTGGGAGTTAAGAATAGTTAAATAGTGACACTTCTGTGCAGAGAATAACTAACTTTGCTGCCTAGGTGCTCTCCAGGCCTTGCTATTCTAGGAAATGGGTCATAAATGCTTCTCGTACAGTGGGATATTTACCCTTTAAGTTGCTGTTTCAAGATTTAATGACTTGACTGCGCTGTCATAAGGAAAGAATTCCAAACAAGGGCAAGCTGACAGCTCTGAGACTTGAAGCTCCAGTTTATCCTACGAATATCAGTAGACCTTGCACTTTACCTTTATAAACAGACTGGGCTGGGAACTAAGGAGCTGCAAGGCCTGAGCCCCCGCAGAGCTTCCCAGCAAGGAGAGCTGTCAATGGAAATTACAGTTCCGGAATGCTCCGACTTCATGAAGCAGAACATTGATGGACAGATTAACTTATCTCGAAGTTCAACAGTAGCTCTGGGGCTTTTTGCTTACTGTAAGTGGCTGTGTAGTTGCCAGTTTGTCTTACATGTTGGACGGGGATTACTTGATCTCGGCTTTAAAGGACCGGAAAATGCATAATGTACAGACTGCAGCCGAGCCAAGTGTTTTCTGTATAAAATCCCATAAAAAAAAAAAATCGAGTTTGCCAACCCATTAAATTAAATATCAAAATCAAAAAGGAACAAATAAGTACAGCTTGTACTGAAAAAATTTGTTCTGCTTGTTCTTTAAACCCCCTAAAAGTGTATCATTTGATACTTTTTATTAAATATGACATTTGGATTGTGAGTTTTGTTTTACCCTTACTCCCCCTGGAAATTGGTTAAATCAGGCGCCCAAGGAGCAGGAACAGGGGCAAGTCACCCTTTTGGGTTTTTTTTTGCACCCTTTAACACACCGAGCTGTAGGTCTGGAGTACAAAGACCTGTGTTCTTTCTATGAACATAGCGCTCCCTGTGATTGGTGGGTTGGCAGTCTGAGGCATGTAGGCCCCCCCACTGCCACCCCCATAACTTGTGTATCCTGCCGCTCATAAGCAAGTGTGCCTATTGATCCTGGGGAACTCTAGAGCTACCACCAACCTGAACATGGTGGTAATTCCAGGGTTGCCAGGGCCATATTTGCCATATAAGTAGCTTTAGGGGGCAGCACTTGGTGCCCATATGGTCAATAAAAATCATGCAAAAAATATCCCCAATCTATGTGTGCATAGAACATATAGCTTAAGCCTTGAGAGCTGTAGATCTTATAATAAATTACCTTTATGTCCTGAGAGCTGGAGATCTTATAATAAATTACCTTTATGCCCTAAGAGAGGTTACAGTAATGCCACGTGTCAGTAGATGGAACTGGCTCGTGAACATTGGCTCATAAAAGGGCCCCTGGTCAGATGCTTTGATTTGCTTTTTGGGAATATTCTCAGTTCCAGAAGTCTTTGGTCTTATGCTGCTTTCATTACTTGCCTATCTTATGCTTGGCTTGATCCTAACAAAGCTCTGGCAGGTAATAATGGCTTTCCACCATCGGCGCCTGCAGCAGATGTCTGCCTTATCTGTACTTTCAATCGCATGGTAACCCTTTCTGTTTTCTTTTTTTCAAACTTCCAACAAGATCAAGGGGGAAGAAAAGGCTGAGCTGCAGGAATGTTCTCCTTACTGTGAATGTGTGTCTTTTAGAGAATGGAGAAAGGGCAACCTCCTGTAGGAAAAAGAATTATGTTCAAATGTCTGAAAAATAGTTTCCTTTGTCAGATACATCAGCTTTTTTGTTGTATTATTTTTTGTTGTATTTGACTCATTTCTAAACTGACATAGGGTAAACTACAAAGAAGATGCCATGAGTGATTCTGCATTTGGGGCATGGCATTTTGCAGGCGTCCGTTTTCTAATAAGGACCGCATGAATTCTTCATGGAGAAAGGTCTACAGAGGTCTGAGTGGCTGGAACCACACTCACATCTGACTCGCAACCTGTTACCGGCACCTTGACCTATATGAAAGGGAGCAGGAGAATGTATAACTTGACCTCCTTATTAATCACTAGTAAAGGTGGCCATACACATTAAGATCCACTCACTTGGCGAGCAGATCTTTTCCCGATATCCCAACCTATGGGTGGGCAAATTTAGGCTAATTCTAATGACTGCAATGGGCGCAGTCAGTTCAGGGACTGCATCAACGAGCCCATGCCGTCACCAATCCGACTAAAGCTGGCCATACACGTGGCGATCTAACGATGTTTCGTGCAACCATCGGTCGCACAAAACATCGTCAGATCCGCCACACACAGTCAGGGCTGAAACAGCAGATAAGGAGGTAGAAACAATAGGATTTCTACCTCCTTCTTGGTCAGGCGCCTTCTATGGCGCCCAATCAAAATTTTCTAACCTGGCCGATCGGCGAGTCGTCCGATATCAGCAGCCTCCTGCGATATCGGTGGGCTCACCGACATGCCATACACGCACCGAATATCGTACAAAACAAGGTTTCGTACGATAGTATCGGTGCGTGTATGGCCAGCTTAAATGTTTTAACCTGCCCAATCGATATCTGGCCAATTTCAGGCCAGATGTCGGTCGGGCAGGCCCATCGTTGCTGCCCCTACACAGGCCGATAAGCTGCTGAATTCTGCAATTCTGGAACACTTGTTGAAGCTTTGGCCATAGGAAGGGATGAGCTATTTTTTTTTGTGCCAGGTATACATTTGTGGTGAAATTCTAAATATCACCATCAGAAAATGTTTTTCTGAAACTGACGCAAAAATTCACCGCAATAATTTTCACCGTGAGAAAGTCAGCATGGAAAACTGCCCATAGGGCCCAATGTATTCTGCTGAGAAACGGCCAATGTATTCTGACTAAAAACACCTATAGACTACCTATAGACTACAAAGTGCCATTGTGATTGGATTAGTGGAAGAGTATATATGCTGAGGGCTTCCCATACCAGTCAGTTGAACTGAAGAAGCTGCTCGGATGAGTAGTGAAACGTCTTCAATGATTTCCAAACAAGTCCAGTTGCTTTAAATTTATTTATACTAGATATACCTATAGACTTCAATGTATTTTGCATAGAAAAAGTATCCGTGAAAAAAAGAGGCTGTGATAAAACGTTCCAATCGCACAGAGGTTCAGTTGGGTTGAGGTCAGGGTTCCGTGCAGGCCAATCCTATCCTTCCATTGCCATCTCGGCAAACCCATTCTTTATGTAGAATGGGGGCATCAGACTGCCTATAAACATATACAGAAGATTCTTTCCACCAATAAACCTTCATGAAAAGTTAGTGGAAAGATAATTTGCTTGTGCCACCGTAAAGTTATAGTCAGATTTGGAGGAAAACTATACCCCTAAACAACGTAGGTCTCTAAAAAATATATTGCATAAACAGCTCATCTAAATTAACCACTTTCATAAAAATAACCTTTTTTAGTGTGTGCCATTGGGTAATTGTAAATAGAAAATTGCCATTTTAAGTATTAAGGGCCGCCCCCTGGGATCATATGATTCACGGTGCACGCAAACAAACCAAGGCACACCTACATGTTAGGTCAGATCAGTCACATAATGGCTAAAGTTGTCTGTTGTTCCCACAATATTTCCTGTTGCTGCATTATTTCCTGTCAGCTGATCTCTGAGGGAGCACATAGCCCATCACTAAATGGCGGCTCAAGGGAAATGATGTAAAAGAGCGATATTTACTGATATATATATATAATCCAGTAAAGTAGTGAGTCTTTAATAGGCCACTTAATATGATATAAAATATCTGTTGGGGGAGTATTTATTTTGGGGTATAGTTTACCTATACACACCAATATTAACACTCCTCTAAGATAGGAAAATGCTGTGCCTCCTCGAGTCGAACAGAGGGATATTGGTGCTTTATACTGTACGGTCCATGAAGAAGGATTTTTACAAAGCAGTGGCCTTTCAGGAAACACGTTGAGAGGGGCAAAGACCCCATTGAAATGTTATTAAGCAGCCCCCATAGTGTCTCTTTTTTGTTCTACAGATCCCCGAGTTTTCATGCTACTAATCTTTTAATATCAGGACGTTCCCAGGCAACCCGCGGCATTTCTCTGACTGCTCATACATATCCTATACACAAGGAGCCAAGCCAATCTCAGGGGAGTTTTCATAACCCCCTTGTATCCAGTTCCCAAGCACTGCTGCGTCTGTCATAGCCCATTAACAAAGAAGAATGAAGAATGACCCCGTCTACTGTACATGGGATTTGAGATGGAGCGCTGCCGATTTAAATACAATATTTGTAAGAGAGCCTGCCGCGGTGCTCGGATAACAATACCTGCTCTTTTCTGAATCTTATTTGGGGGGAAATCTTCACACAGCCGGCAATATAAAGCCAGGGATATGTTACCCACATCAAAAGGGACATAGGGGGCAAATCCATCCGAACTGTACGAATGCGTTTGCCAACTAGTGTAAACATTGTTATGCAGAGAAGAATTCAGAATATGATCACCTCTGCCCGGCCCGCCTTCCGTATCATCATCGGGTTTATAACAGAGTGGTTCTGTTTCACCGGAATTAAAGATAAAACCATCGCTACTGTATCTAGTGTTGGGTTACTTTGCTTTCCCATGAAACGGAGGGGAGTCAGCCAGAGATGGGAGTAAGAAAGGCCAGTGAGGGCATCTGTCAGTGGGCTCCATGGTGTCAGTATAGAAGGAATCATTTATAACACTTTGTAATAACGCCCAGGCTCTATTGCATGTGAATCTCTATTTACTGCTACCTGGTCATGCAACAAGGGGAGTGGTGGGATCTAAAAGCTTCACTGAAGAAGAGTAAACAAAATCAATAAACCTTTAAAATACTTGAATTAATTCTGAACCTTGATGGAGCCATCCTCACAGCATTTCTCCTTTGTCTTTTCAGTGCCACCTTGATCCATTATGTTTTTCTCCACTTGGGGCAGCAGAGCTCTTGCAGGACACAAATGAGACATAAATGCAACTTGGGCAACTTCTCTTTGTTCTTCTTTCTTTGTCCTCTCATGCTTTCCAGACTCCTGTTGTCTTTAAAACCCCTGGGTTTTACGTAGTGGTAAAGGGGTGTCTGGATGATGTAGATCAGTGCTATCCATAATTGTCCACTATTTTTCATGTTGGGGGACTGAATTTATATAAAACAATACAAAGAGGTCTATGGATATCCACAGAACTCATAAAATCTCTTCTTGAGCCACATCCAGCCCATGGCTCTCCAGTTGGGAAACGCTGATAAACATGTAAAGTTGCTGATGAAGAATTGAGGGGGGTCTTCTATTTCTGGGTGACGCGAGGTTTAATTTACAACATCAATGCTTTGTTTGCAGTACAAATCAGATATTAAGGAGAATATTAGCCATTGTCCGTCCAAGGTTCTTTTTCTGTGGCTCCTGCCCTGCCCATGGCGTTTCATAGACATCTGATATAGGATTTGGCCTGCAAACTCCTGGACCTAGCGGCTGATCAGCTCTCCACATGGAAAAAGCCAGATAGCGCTGCTATAAACTATAAATTTTTATCTGCAATTACTTTTGAACTATTTCCCAGAAATGCCAGAGCCTTTGTTCTAATCAGCTGGAAGAGCTCAGAAACAAATCCATTTTGAGAAATGATGTATCATTGATGAGGTGATACAACCCCCTTAAAGTAATGCTATTCCCCAAAATGATTATTTTTCTTTTTAATTTTTAGTTTACGTTTTAGAGTTGAACAGTTTTCTCTTTAACTAAGTACTGTACTGTATATGCACATTATATCAACTACCTATAATATTACATCTTTTGAAGCTTCATACATGGGCAGATTTAAGCTGCCGACTTGGGTACTTCAGACCAATTTAGCAGCCTATCTGCCCACGCATGGGGAACCCCTATCTGCCCACGCATGGGGAACCCCTATCTGCCCACGCATGGGGAACCCCTATCTGCCCACATATGGGGAACCCCGACAGGCCTACCTGACCAATATCTGAAAATCGGGCAGAAGTTGATTGGAAAGGTTTGATTTTCCCATTAAATCGGGGACTCCCTTTGAAGGCTTCTATTCCCACCTTTGTAATCCAAAGGCCAACTGATTGGATTACTCTAATATCGGCCACCTTAAGGTGGTCATACACAATAAGATTCCCTTGTTTGGTGACCTAAGGTGGACAATATTAAGCTAATTTGATTGTCTGGCCCTAGGGCCAAATAATCGAATTACAACAAAGGGAATAGGAGCATTTGAAGCGAGGAACACATCAATGAGCCAATGCGGCCCTCGATCTGATGGGAAAATCAAGCCTACCCAATAAGCATCTGCCCTATTTTCAGCCAGATATCGGTCAGGAGGCCCCATACACAGGCAGATAAGTTGCCGAATTGGTCTGAAGGACCTTAATCAGCAGCTTAAATCTGCCCGTGTATGGCCACTGATCTTGCCAGACTAATTTTGGACCTCCTTCCTACTGTGTCTCATACCACATGGCACTTATATATATAAATATATTTATTGTATTTATTATATCACTTGTCCTCCCTGTGTGTAATTTTGTATTCTGTGAGATTGTACAGCACTGCGTACCCTTGTGGCGCTTTATAAATAAAGTTATACATACATACATACATACATACATGCAGTCAGGTGATCCCAGTGAGGCAATAAAAGGGCAGCCATTTGGGGGTTTTAACCTTGAAAGCAAGCAAGTTGCAGATAAAACTACCTGTGTAAAATGTATAATGAAGCAGTAGAACTCTTAATGAATCAGATAAAAGTAAGTGTAGGACTGGCCAGACCATATGGACATACAATGGACAATGTCCTATATACATATTGATAAAGGCTCTCACCTTTACTCATGGCAGAAGTTCTTCTAATGAAAAGAACTGTAAAATAGTTCAAAACCACAAACAAGGGAATATACTGTAGGTAGGATGTGTGTGGTTTGAAAATAAATCTCCAAATCCTCCTACATTATGTATTTGTGTTCATGAGCTGGCACAATAACTTCAAATAAAACCTATATTTGCCATGTAATACTGTCAAGCCAGTTGTCTCCTTGTGTTTGATTAGTAAGTTCCAACAGATGAGCTCCTTCTATTTATCTGATTTACCAATGAATGGCAGTAAGGATCGGGAACAAAGCCCTTCACTAAAAAATGTCAAGTTACCTGGAGACCCAAGTGCTGATAAATGAGGGTGTAGCCGACTGCAGAGATTATGTGGATTCATGTGAGGCCTTTGGTGCTGCCCTACATAGAGCGCAGATGGAGTGACTGAGGCTAAAGACTCTCAGAGACGGATATATCCATGCCTACCTGCTTGTTAGACAACATCAGAAAAGAATGTTGAAGACATAAGAAAAGAATGTTGGAACTACAAGTGAACTCGTAACGTGGAACATGGAAGCCCGGCTGTACTAAACATAGGGAGAGAGCAACCACGATTTTTTGTGCACTCTATTATTGGACTGCAAATAACAGATTTTAAGCCACCATTATTTAGTTATCCTGGCGTTTCCTCTGGTTTTTCTTTAGTTTCTTTTGGCTGCTTAGCACAATGTTGCTGCAGGGCAGCCAAAAACTCAGATTTAAGAGGCAGACCAAAGTTGGGGCAATAGAAATTTCAATCCAACAAGTCATAATACCTAGGGGCTGATTCATCAAAGTACGAGTTTGAATCCCGAAATGGGTAAAATTCGGATTAGATACGATAATTTATGATCACAAATGTCATGAAAATGCTTATGAAAAAATCGTATTAGTCACGATAATATCGTATTGGCAATCCGAAAGTCACAAAATTTTTGTATCTGAATGATCGTAAACAGCATGAAAACCTCTGACTTTGATCCTTCTGTGCATAATTTTGTAAGCCTCCCATAGGGCTCAATGGCACTCTGCAGCTCCAACCCGGCCCAAGGAAAGTCTCCCATAGGGCTCAATGGCACTCTGCAGCTCCAACCCGGCCCAAGGAAAGTCTCCCATAGGGCTCAATGGCACTCTGCAGCTCCAACCCGGCCCAAGAAAAGTCTCCCATAGGGCTCAATGGCACTCTGCAGCTCCAACCCGGCCCAAGGAAAGTCTCCCATAGGGCTCAATGGCACTCTGCAGCTCCAACCTGACCCAAGGAAAGTCTCCCATAGGGCTCAATGGCACTCTGCAGCTCCAACCTGGCCCAAGGAAAGTCTCCCATAGGGCTCAATGGCACTCTGCAGCTCCAACCTGGCCCAAGGAAAGTCTCCCATAGGGCTTAATGGCACTCTGAAGCTCCAACCCGGCCCAAGGAAAGTCTCCCATAGGGCTCAATGGCACTCTGCAGCTCCAACCTGGCCCAAGGAAAGTCTCCCATAGGGCTCAATGGCACTCTGCAGCTCCAACCCGGCCCAAGGAAAGTCTCCCATAGGGCTCAATGGCACTCTGCAGCTCCAACCAGGCCCAAGGAGAGTCATGATACCGAAGCTTGAATGAATCTGAAAATTTCATACTTGTTGTGACAATACGATTTTGTTGCGTGACTTTTGACGCACAGTACGAAAAAGTCACGCAAATTATCGAAAAAAATCGGCGAAAATACGCAAGGTACGAAAACTTAGAAAAAATAAGATTTTTTTGTATTGAGAGGCGATCGTACTTTGATAAATGGGCCCCTTAGATTCATTTGACTAAACGACCGCCACGGTACAAACATTTTCGGGGCGATAATTCTGAGCCCACGGATCAAAAAATCAGTATATGTATGGCCAGCTTTAAGCTGGCCATGCACATTAAGATTTTTCTCCCCCCTACGACCAATTTCAGTGCGATCCGAAGGATCAATAGGTTAGTGGGCACCGAATGATTGTACAGGTATAGGACCTGTTGTCCAGAATGCTCGAGACCTGGGGTTTTCTGGATAACTTTGTATATTGAATAAACCCAATAGTATTGTTTTGTAGAACTACCAATAAAATCAAACATTCGTAATTCATCACTTTTAATCTCTTCCTGCGTTGACTTTAACCTCTTCAGTTCATAGGGGGTTATGTATACCAGTATGGGATCCGTTAACAGTCTAACAATCCTATTGGGTTTATTTCATGTTTATTAATGTTTACATAATTTTTTTGTAGACTCATGGTATGGAGATCCAAATTACGGAGACACCCCTTATCCAGAAAACCCCAGGTTCCAAGTGTTCTGGATAATGGGTCCCATTCCTGTACCAGGTATGAGTACTAAATGCTTCATCTCTGCTACTCTCACCCATTGAATCCATGCCCCTTTTACCCACTATCTCTGCCACTGTCCACTTTGCCCTAGTTCTAATTTTACCATACCGCCCAACTGTCCCGCTTTCCGCGGGACAGTCCCGGTTTTGGTTGTGCATCCCGCTGTCCCGCATAGTTCCATGAATGTCCCGCATTTCCGTAATGCAGGACATTCATGGAACTATCCCTGACAGCGGGATGCGCTGGCTGTAGTCAGGCGTTCCTCTTCTTCAGTGGCTCCTCTCTATATGCGGCTCCTTGTTCGGCGGAGCCAGGCCCTTTTATAAGGTTGCGCCGTCACACGCACACACGGGCGCAACCTTATAAAAGGGGCTACTGTGTATGGGGGGGCTAATGTGTATGGGGGACACTGTGTTGGGGGGGCTACTGTGTATGGGGGGGCTACTGTGTATGGGGGGCTACTGTGTAGGGCGGGCAAAGCTGATACATAGTTATAACTCACTTATAACTGACTGCCTTCTCTGTATATTTGTATTTTATATGTAGGAGTTGCTATATTGTTTTCCTTAGGTCGTTCAGTATGAGGGTATAGCACATTTGCAAATACAAATATTTGAACACTTAAAAAAAACTTGTAATTAAATCAAATTTAAATAAGTAATTTTAAATGTACACCCCAATGGGAAAATCTCCCGTACCAAGTAAAATAGCAGTGGTCCAGGTGTATATACCCCAGACCGGTCGCTTGTGCTGCAATAAATCAAGGTTGTACAAACTCTAACAAAATCAAGGAAAGGCTCACCAGGATCCCAGATTGGTCCGGGTGCTCGGGGCCCCGAACCCGTAGCCAAAGGGGAAATCCAAGGAAATCATGTGAAGAACACCAAGCACTGCAGACCCAAAGGTTTTGTTGTAAAAACGATCCTTTATTGATTCATTAAAACGTTAGATGCCTAACGCGTTTCGTGCGCGTGCGCACTTAATCATAGGCTTAAACAATCGAACAGACCAAATGTTTAAATAGCAAACAAGGGGGGTGGCTATAGCCAAGGGATCAGCTGGTTGGATAATCAAAAGGTAGGAAAAACACACCCACCGTTGTTATTAGCATGATCCTATCCCAAAGGTAAAATGTACATGACATAAAACAAACGTCAAATGAAAACAACAAAGAATCCAAAGCAATTATATAAACAAAACCCTCAAATAAACAAAGATAGAAAGAATAAATAATGGAATCAAATACATTCGCTATTAAATGAATTATTAAAGTTAAGAAATTCAAAATAGAACTGAAGTAAATATTAATTGTTAAAAGATTTGAAAAATCAATCTCAAGCAGTAAAGTCATAATACATAAAAGTGGTAGTCTAAAAATATTTCAGATGTAAAAATATCCAACAAAAACTATTGACCATAAATATTGTAATATATACTATAGGGAATTAATCTAAACATAACCGCTAACGTCAAAGGCAGAATTCAGGCCATTTGGATGTCGCGTGTTAAGGATGAATATCCATTTAACTTCAGAGCGTAGGAGCCTTGTGAACATATCGGTATGCCTTGCGTCTGGAGTTATTCTCTCAATGGCTTGAATTTGTAAAAATGTAACATTAGAATCGTTACAATCTATAAAGTGCCTTGATATTGGGCTACTGCTGTCACGGGCAACAATGTATCGAATTTGTTCCCTCATTCTACATTTAAGATTACGTGTTGTGCAGCCCACATACTGAATACCACATTTGGAACAGGTAAGTAAATAAACGACATAGCGCGTGTTGCAATTCACATAGAAACGCATGTCGTACGTTTTGCCTGTCACTGTACTGGTAAAACTGCTGGATTGCTTAATGCGTGTGCAAGTAATGCATCTACGTGCGCCGCATCTGTAGGACCCCTTGGTAGTCAACCCTTTCTCCTTGTAGATTGTAAGCTCTTTTGGGCAGGGCTCTCTTCCCCTCTTGTATCTGTTACTGGTTGCTTTATATGTTACTCTGTATGTCCAATGTATGAAACCCACTTATTGTACAGCGCTGCGGGATATGTTGGCGCTTTATAAATAAATGTTAATGTAATGTAGTCAGCCAACTGGCCCTCAGGGGTTGCGATCTCCATAATGTAGGTGACAATAAATTGCCCAAAGTGGGCGCCCTCCGAGCCACTATATTGCAACCACCCTGCAAAATTGATGCTAGATCCGAATCATTATACAATATGGGAATAAGCTAATTTATGATCTTCTTAATCTTATAAAACTGATTGCTAAAGGCAGTCACAAAAGTGGGCACAGCATTACCAACCGAGTTGTTTTAGGGGTCTTATGATCCTTCAACAAACTAGATCTATCCGTTTGGAGAGCCTTAGTAAAGGCTTGGGTTAATGATTTCATACTATAACCACGATTAAGAAACCTATCTCGTAAGATAATTGATTGTTCTAAAAAAGAACAATCCGTACTACAGTTTCTTCGCAAACGGTAGAATTGGCCCAAAGGGATTCCTCTAAACATATGACCAGGATGACACGAATCCGCCCTCGATAACGAGTTCCCTGAGCATGCTTTCCTATAATCGGTAGTTTCCACAACAGGACCAGAGGCAGTAAGTTTCAAATCCAAAAAAGAGATGACTGCTCTAATGAAGTCGCTAGTGAATCTCAAATTCAAATCATTACACTTTGTGGGTGATTTAAAGTGCAAAAACTGAGATTCCGACCCTCGCCAAACAAAAAGAAGGTCGTCAACATAGCGTTTGTGTTTAGAATTACCTCCATAAATGTGGGACTCCTCCCACCAACCCATATACAGGTTAGCGTAAGTGGGCGCAAATTTTGTGCCCATTGACGTCCCACACTTCTGGAGGTAAAAAAACCCCATCAAAAAGAAAAAAATTGTGCGAAAGCAAATAACTAATGGAATCCAAAATAAAATTTTTAGTGACTACATCATAAACACTGTACTTATCCAAATGATAAGCAACAGCCTGCAAACCCTTATCGTGAGGAATACATGAGTACAGTGACGTTGTACACATTTGCATCTGATCCCACCATTTCAACTATATAAAAGGAGTATTTGTTTTAAAAATGGGGTGTGACAATTGGGGCGTGGCCACAAAAGTGGGCGTGGTCAAAATTGCCGCGCTGCGCACACCCAATCTTTTTGTCCCTCTTTTCATTTTTCAAATGTTGGGAGGTATGATTTTACCCCCTGCTGTTTTTTCCATTTGGGGGTAATTTGCTAAATGCAGGGTAGGGTGCAGAGTGCTAAAAAAACGGGTGTACTCTGTCCATGTTTTTACACTTGGCCCCCCTGCCCTGCACTCTAAACCGAATGCAGACACCTGAGTTTGCCCCATGAATACAGCTCTACCTGCATTTGGCAGTGCTGTATTCTTGTGGTGCAGGTAGAGGCATCAAGCTTCTTATCCCTGCCCCTAACGGGAGCACGGCTTACAAAGGTGCTGTGAAATTACTGTCTGCCTTTTGGCACGTGGTAAGGAAAGGGTAGCCCTACACCCACCGGTGTTGCATTTTGCACCTAATGGCTGATTTTCAATTCAGTGCAACTTCAGTGCCCAAGGCCAATGCAGCGATATTAGGGATCATTTACTTTGACCCCCTGATGAAAGCACAAAAGTGCCCCTTAGTGCAAAAAGTAAATGACCCCCAATATCTCTACATTGGCCCTGGGTCCCAGAGCACTCACCCCCCCCTTCCCCAAGCAGACTGTGCCAATAACCCGCATCTGGGTAGAAGCTGATATAATTTAATGCCACCATCCAGGGCTTTAATTTGAGATATTTCAACTTGGCATTTTTCCTGTTTAATAATAAGCCCGTCGTGAAGACACGCCGGCTCTATAAATTCTGCTTACCTGGAAATGCGAAAACACCTCATTTTAAATTTTCCCATATGCTTCTTTTCATGCAAGTAATCAGCGAGCCGGGCTAGCTGCACTAGGAAGCCGGCTATAAATCAGGGCTGACGTTTATGATCCGCACTCAGCCCAATGGTTTTAGCTGCAGCAGTCTGGGGAATGAACATTAATTGCCACCGGCCAGGCAAAACCCTAAAATGTAGATTGCTCAGCATTCCTATATTAAATAAAAGCCATTAATGCAGAATACAAGGTTTAGGGACACTGAAAAGAAAAATGCACCCAATTAATAAACAAACCTCATAAAGACATATTAAAACACAAGGGCATAGTATATTGTATTAACTGTTTATTTTCTACACATATCTGTCAGCCGTCTGACTGTAACCCCAAAGCATGGCCATAATGATCTGTTTTGGTGGAAAGGACCCTAGGGGGCAGGACCTTTGCTCAGTTTGGCCACTGAAGTAATGTGTGCCTATGTCAATTGCCAAAGGAATACTGGCCTGAATGTATCTGCCCAAACTTTTACTTCAATGGAGTAAACTCTGCCTATGGAACTAATGGCATTATATGGTATCACTCAGTAGAGTAAATTGTTGCCCAGCCCCCCTTAACAGTGGTTACAGTTATTGGCCAGGGTGATTGCAGATCCTTACATATTACAGGTATGGGACCTGTTATCCAGAATGCTCGGGACCTGGGGTTTTCCAGATAAGGGATCTTTCTGTAATTTGGATCTTTATAACTTAAGTCTGCTAAAAATCATTTAAATATTAAACCCAATATGATTGTTTTGCCTCAAATAAGGATTAATTATATCTTAGTTGGGATCAAGTACAGGTACTGTTTTATTATTACAGAGAAAAGGGAATCATTTAACCATTAAATAAACCCAATAGGGCTGTTCTGCCCCAATAAGGGGTAATTATATCTTAGTTGGGATCAAGTACAGGTACTGTTTTATTATTACAGAGAAAAGGGAATCATTTAACCATTAAATAAACCCAATAGGGCTGTTCTGCCCCAATAAGGATTAATTATATCTTAGTTGGGATCAAGTACAGGTACTGTTTTATTATTACAGAGAAAAGGGAATCATTTAACCATTAAATAAACCCAATAGGGCTGTTCTGCCCCCAATAAGGGGTAATTATATCTTAGTTGGGATCAAGTACAGGTACTGTTTTATTATTACAGAGAAAAGGGAATCATTTAACCATGAAATAAACCCAATAGGGCTGTTCTGCCCCCAATAAGGGGTAATTATATCTTATTTGGGATCAAGTACAGGTACTGTTTTATTATTACAGAGAAAAGGGAATCATTTAACCATGAAATAAACCCAATAGGGCTGTTCTGCCAATTGGGATCAAGTACAGGTACTGTTTATTACAGAGAAAAAGGAAATCATTTTTAAAAATTAGAATTATTTGCTTATAATGGAGTCTATGATAAATGGCCTTTCCGTAATTCGGAACTTTTTGGATATTACAGAGAAAAAGGAAATCATTTTTAAAAATTAGAATTATTTGCTTATAATGGAGTCTATGATAAATGGCCTTTCCGTAATTCGGAACTTTTTGGATAACGGGTTTCCGGATAAGGGATCTCATACCTGTACAAACAATTTTGGGTGCAGTGAATTTCACACAGTTTCCCAGTTTAGCCAATAGTCTGGAATTGTAATTTTCTTGTGTTTTATTATAGTTTCAAGGCTTATGTGACTAGTTACGCATTATCAGTGTTATACCACAGTGCTTACTGATTCTCACTAGTGATGGATGAGTCAGGGAAACTTCATCCCCCGCAGGTTTAGGCCATCCCATCCATCACTAATTCTTCCTAGGGATTTTTCTAAATGCTTGAATTAACTTTCGGTAAACTGTAGAAAGTGCTATTCTGAGACAATTTGCAATTGGTCTCTGTTGTGTTTTTTTTATAATTATTTAACTTTTTGTTCAACAGCTTTCCAGTTTGGTATTTTAGCAGCTATCTGGTTGCCCTTCATTGGCCAATGTTGGGGAAAATACCTGTATTGTATTGTCTTTATTGGTGATTTTAGTGCAAACAGGAGAGACAAAAATGTAGCAGAGGTGCAGCAAACTTAACAACTACTGATATATATATATAAATGTCTGTATGAGCTTCTGTTCCTAGCATGGTATCTGGCTATAAGCAGACATAACAGGATGTTCCTGCTGAATTGTGCTTAGTACAGGGAAACAAATATGTTGGCATAGTATGGATAGAGTCTGTGTCAGTCAGCCTGAGAGACAAGCATAGCTTAAGCTGGGGCATCCAGGTAAAGAACTGCTAATTTCTGGGGGTTTGTCCATTTTGGCTATCCAAGTACTGGGCCAAATTGAGCTGATATGATGGTTTGGTCCCTGGGCCAATGGTTCTATGATATAGTGGGGCTATACAGACTTGTAAAAATTCCTCACGGGCAAGGCTTTTCTCCCAACAATAGCCAATAAGCTGGTAACTCAAGCTGGATGGACTGAATGGTTATTATTGGACACGGCTAGCACTGTACAATAACTGCTTTATGGAACCTACATGAAACAATACGGAAATCATTTTTCAATTACCCAGTAATAGTATTTATATTGCACAAATTCATGGGGGTTGGAAGCTCCACTGGGTCAGGGATCAATGTGAATTATGCATAATCTATACAAATATGTAGGCCCATATTAATAAAGGATAATGATGATAACCGTAAAATGTAAGTTTAGTGGCCCTTTATGTACCTCTACCGACAAAAATACCCTGTTTACATGTGATGGGAATATCTGGTCTCACCTTTAAAAGCTCCTTACACTGAAGATAAGGGAAGTGTTGAGAAATCCTTATCCTTCCTAGTCAGAAGGGACGGGCTGCACCGCTGGCTGTTGCCTATATACAGTATTAGGCACGGATTCAAGGAAAGCAGTTACTTTCCCATTGGAAAAGAATTTGTTTATGGCAAAAATGACTTAACAGTGGCAGCTCCAACCCTTCCATGCCAAGTCCTCTCTGTCAGAAGGCGGAACAGCACTCATTGCCTTCTGCTTGCTGGAATGTTAAACAGTCTCAGATTCACCGCGTGGTAAGTAACCGACACCCCAGATGTATATGAGACAGATGCTCTACTTTATACGGCTCAGCCGGAGAAATCTGCCCCCAGAAGCCTGGCATTTCATATTTCAGCTTCAGAGTTTATTGGCCTTTTTGTGTGTTTTGTTCCACAATGCTCAACTGATGCGCCTACTCACACACGCATCTTTGTATCACTCATCATGTACCCCCCACTGTAAATGATAAGGATATTAGGGGATGAGGGGATCTGTGACCATATAAAGGCACAAGGCTGCAGGCTGAGTTATACAGGGAACTCTGAGTATCACTCATGTATTATAAGGGATAATGTACCCCCTACTGTAAATGATAAGGATATTAGCAGTCACTGAGGGGCTCTGTGCCCATATAAAGGCACAAGGCTGCAGGCTGAGTTATACAGGGAACTCTGAGTATCACTCATGTATTATAAGGGATAATGTACCCCCTACTGTAAATGATAAGGATATTAGAAGTTACTGGGGGGTTCTGTGACCATATAAGGGCACAAGGCTGCAGGCTGAGTTATACAGGGAACTCTGAGTATCACTCATGTATTATAAGGGATAATGTACCCCCTACTGTAAATGATAAGGATATTAGCAGTCACTGAGGGGTTCTGTGACCATATAAAGGCACAAGGCTGCAGGCTGAGTTATACAGGGAACTCTGAGTATCACTCATGTATTATAATGGATAATGTACCCCCTACTGTAAATGATAAGGATATTAGCAGTCACTGAGGGGTTCTGTGCCCATATAAAGGCACAAGGCTGCAGGCTGAGTTATACAGGGAACTCTGAGTATCACTCATGTATTATAAGGGATAATGTACCCCCTACTGTAAATGATAAGGATATTAGCAGTCACTGAGGGGTTCTGTGACCATATAAAGGCACAAGGCTGCAGGCTGAGTTAATACAGGTCAAGAAACCTAAAATCATAGAGAATAGAAATTTAAGTACCATTATTTTTTTTCTACTTTTGAAGTTTTTTGAGTTTACTTTTAAAATTGTCACATTCAATCCTGGGAAAACGGTTTATATAAATCTTAAATTATTAGCAATTATTTAGCATGGGGCCATTTATAAATGAGGTATGGTTAAAAGCCAAGCAAAGCTAAGTTGAAATGTATAGCAAGTAGCTTGCTCTCACAGGCCTGTGTTTCAGTGCAGTGTTAGTGACCTGTTCAGAGCAAACTGTACATTTGGTTCCCAGACTATACACAGAAGGCTCAGACTGGGCTATGGTGTTTCGCAGTGAGCTGAAGCCAACCATGTATTTTTACCAACAGTAAAAATGTGCAAGATTGTTCCCACCATTAAGGTTACTTTAAAATAAATAAATACATTTTAAAACCAAAGGCTGTTCTGTTCCACTGATTGGGTAAGGAAAACATTACTCATGTATCGTAACTGTTGCTGATTTGTCACTGCTTAAGTATTTTGTGCTGTAGTGTGTCAGTGGCAGCAGCGAGATAAGATAAATGCAGAGGGAAGAAGCGCTGAGTTTATTTCTTGCCACTGCCATCTGTAAACAACAAAGTAACTCTTGATCCACATATTACTCTATACAGGACATTGCTGTGCAAGCATATGGATGTGGGATAGCAGGTATAGTAGGGAGAGATGGTGCCTATAGTAGCAGTGGGATAATAGCCTCTGGGAAGGGACTGGGGCTGTGGGATAGCAGGTATAGTAGGGAGAGATGGTGCCTATAGTAGCAGTGGGGGGGATAATAGCCTCTGGGAAGGGACTGGGGCTGTGGGATAGCAGGTATAGTAGGGAGAGATGGTGCCTATAGTAGCAGTGGGGGGGATAATAGCCTCTGGGAAGGGACTGGGGCTGTGGGATAGCAGGTATAGTAGGGAGAGATGGTGCCTATAGTAGCAGTGGGGGGATAATAGCCTCTGGGAAGGGACTGGGGCTGTGGGATAGCAGGTATAGTAGGGAGAGATGGTGCCTATAGTAGCAGTGGGGGGATAATAGCCTCTGGGAAGGGACTGGGGCTGTGGGATAGCAGGTATAGTAGGGAGAGATGGTGCCTATAGTAGCAGTGAGGGGATAATAGCCTCTGGGAAGGGACTGGGGCTGTGGGATAGCAGGTATAGTAGGGAGAGATGGTGCCCATAGTAGCAGTGGGATAATAGCCTCTGGGAAGGGACTGGGGCTGTGGGATAGCAGGTATAGTAGGGAGAGATGGTGCCTATAGTAGCAGTGGGATAATAGCCTCTGGGAAGGGACTGGGGCTGTGGGATAGCAGGTATAGTAGGGAGAGATGGTGCCTATAGTAGCAGTGGGATAATAGCCTCTGGGAAGGGACTGGGGCTGTGGGATAGCAGGTATAGTAGGGAGAGATGGTGCCTATAGTAGCAGTGGGGGGATAATAGCCTCTGGGAAGGGACTGGGGCTGTGGGATAGCAGGTATAGTAGGGAGAGATGGTGCCTATAGTAGCAGTGAGGGGATAATAGCCTCTGGGAAGGGACTGGGGCTGTGGGATAGCAGGTATAGTAGGGAGAGATGGTGCCCATAGTAGCAGTGGGATAATAGCCTCTGGGAAGGGACTGGGGCTGTGGGATAGCAGGTATAGTAGGGAGAGATGGTGCCTATAGTAGCAGTGGGATAATAGCCTCTGGGAAGGGACTGGGGCTGTGGGATAGCAGGTATAGTAGGGAGAGATGGTGCCTATAGTAGCAGTGGGGGGATAATAGCCTCTGGGAAGGGACTGTGGCTGTGGGATAGCAGGTATAGTAGGGAGAGATGGTGCCTATAGTAGCAGTGGGATAATAGCCTCTGGGAAGGGACTGGGGCTGTGGGATAGCAGGTATAGTAGGGAGAGATGGTGCCTATAGTAGCAGTGGGGGGATAATAGCCTCTGGGAAGGGACTGGGGCTGTGGGATAGCAGGTATAGTAGGGAGAGATGGTGCCTATAGTAGCAGTGGGGGGATAATAGCCTCTGGGAAGGGACTGGGGCTGTGGCATAGCAGGTATAGTAGGGAGAGATGGTGCCTATAGTAGCAGTGGGGGGATAATAGCCTCTGGAAAGGGACTGTGGCTATGGGATAGCAGGTATAGTAGGGAGAGATGGTGCCTATAGTAGCGGTGGGGGGGGATAATAGCCTCTGGGAAGTTACTGGGGCTGTGGGATAGCAGGTATAGTAGGGAGAGATGGTGCCTATAGTAGCAGTGGGGGGATAATAGCCTCTGGAAAGGGACTGTGGCTATGGGATAGCAGGTATAGTAGGGAGAGATGGTGCCTATAGTAGCGGGGGGGGGGGGGGATAATAGCCTCTGGGAAGTTACTGGGGCTGTGGGATAAAAGGGAATATGTAGTTTCCCAGGAGTTGTTGGGAATATACTGGCAGGGAAAGCATAAGTATGTATGTAAGAAGAAAGTATTTGTTTATGTGCTGTGGTTGCTGCAATTAAGTAAAATGACTGGCCCGGGCATGAAATATTACTGTCTGGATGGAAGTGTTTAAAATCAGATACATTCATGTTACCCTAGACTCTGTATTTCATAAATCACTTCCTTATTAAGCCGCCCCACCCTGTTTCCATATGAGAGAGAGAGTATCAGGGGGAAAGTTGGATTCTCACATCATTTGCAGTAATTCGTTCAGACTCGGAGGCGTCCCCATTCTGCTGCAGGAATAGGAATTAGATGCCGCTGCTAATGTGATGCCCCTGGAGTCATTCATTTCGGGGATATAAAGTCCAGCCTGATGTTTCTAAGCTGAGGAGGATACATGGGAGGGTAAAGTTGGCCAATTTGGCAAATATCAATATCTGTAATCAGGGTCCGACTGAGGTGCCATCCCGAAGGGCTCCACCCCAGTCAGGCACTCTGTTCCTGCAGTTACAGCTGGCAAGCCCCCCCTTAGCCCCTCCCTCTCTTTTAGCCCCTCCCTCTCCCTTAGCCCCTCCCTCAGGCACGCACATTGCTTCCCATTTAACTTATTAGGCACAAGTTCAAGGCAGCAGAGAATGGACCTGGGCCTGCCCAGTCTGACCCTATCTCTAATGCGATTTCATGCTAAAACACAGAAATTAAGTTGAATTGGGGGCCCTATCGACCAAAGGGATTTGGGCCCCATTGCTTTAGTGCCAATGCCAATCCACTCAATGTATCACACAATTAGTAGTAATGCATTGCAGAAAATGTGATTTGCTGTGTCCAGTTGGTTCTGACCAGCCGGTTGCCCAGTCCTTGGGTTCAGTTCCAAAGGATAATGCCTGGTTCCTGGCAGATAAACCCTAGGATCCTCTCCTCTATCACATACGGTGCTACTGATTTTGGAGACAAGAAAGCCAGCCCTGTTTTCTAAAGTAAGAACCTCTCATTATTTGGTAGCCCCCATATCAATTCTTTAGGTTGTAACAGTGACCCTTACAGATATAAATGACTCCTTTGTTCACAAAGAATAACGCCGCGCTCTTCCAGAATTTATTATAGCCCAGCTGAGCCCACAGATCTCTTGGACAAGGTCCAATCCCCGGCTCTCTCTGTAGGGAAGGAAAAGCTTTCGATGGCCCTTAAACTCCAGAGGAAGTTATTTAAGTAACAGAATCTCCTCCCAGCGGGAATCAATGCCATGACTAGATATTCTGCCCATGGAGTCATACAAACTCGCCCGCTCCCCGCTGCTCCCACCGCGCTGCATGCAATTCCACTCATTTGCCATTGGCACCATAGAATTCCCCACTCTAACCAAAGGAATGTGCCGCGCTTTCTCCCCATAATGCCAAGGAGGGACCATAGGTGTTATCAGATGTGGGAAGTGTACTTTGGCACCCATAGCTCTGTATTTTAGTGCCATAAGTGATGGTGTAGCTGTAAGAGGGAAGTGTTTGGCAGCAGGTACTACAGGAATAGTCTCCCTGAGAGGTGAAACATGACTCGGCCGTGGGACAGTCTGCATTTTTAATGCTATTAAACACCTGTCTAAAGCAGGTGGCCATACACTGGCCGATTCTAGCTGCCGTTATCGGTCTCTTAGACAGATTCGGCAGCTTATCGGCCCATGTAGGGGCACCAACTACAGGCCTGCCCGACATCTGGCCTGAAATCGGATGTGTTCTGGGGGCATTATATATGGAATTGGCACTGTATTTATCCTGCCGTGTGTTCTGGGGGCATTATATCTGGAATTGGCACTGTATTTATCCTGCCGTGTGTTCTGGGGGCATTATATCTGGAATTGGCACTGTATTTATCCTGCCGTGTGTTCTGGGGGCATTATATATGGAATTGGCACTGTATTTATCCTGCCGTGTGTTCTGGGGGCATTATATATGGAATTGGCACTGTATTTATCCTGCCGTGTGTTCTGGGGGCATTATATATGGAATTGGCACTGTATTTATCCTGCCGTATGTTCTGGGGGCATTATATATGGAATTGGCACTGTATTTATCCTGCCGTGTGTTCTGGGGGCATTATATATGGAATTGGCACTGTATTTATCCTGCCGTATGTTCTGGGGGCATTATATATGGAATTGGCACTGTATTTATCCTGCCGTGTGTTCTGGGGGCATTATATATGGAATTGGCACTGTATTTATCCTGCCATGTGTTCTTGGAGTATTTTACATAGAATTGATCTCGGAACAGTGGGAAGGAATCTGTGTAACAAATCTCTTAAAATACAAAAAAAATCAGCCTCTGCCTATGAATATTGCAGAGAGTAAGGACTATATTGAAGCCTGAGGGCATGTAATGAATCCCTACATTCCTGTACCTTTCACAGCATTGTAAGGGTTATATTGCAAAATGATCGTAAAACTGCTCTCAGCCACCAATGTGATTCACGGAATTTCCAAACTTGCTAAACGATTGCACACAATACACAGCAGCGGCCTGAGTCCCACATAATCACAGCCTCATCCTTTATATTACCTGCGGCCCCCTTTCCTCACTCGTGTCAACGTCTCCCATAGGGCTCAATGGCACTCTGCAGCTCCAACCCGGCCCAAGGAAAGTCTCCCATAGGGCTCAGTGGCACTCTGCAGCTCCAACCTGGCCCAAGGAAAGTCTCCCATAGGGCTCAGTGGCACTCTGCAGCTCCAACCCGGCCCAAGGAAAGTCTCCCATAGGGCTCAATGGCACTCTGCAGCTCCAACCTGGCCCAAGGAAAGTCTCCCATAGGGCTCAATGGCACTCTGCAGCTCCAACCCGGCCCAAGGAAAGTCACCCATAGGGCTCAATGGCACTCTGCAGCTCCAACCTGGCCCAAGGAAAGTCTCCCATAGGGCTCAATGGCACTCTGCAGCTCCAACCCGGCCCAAGGAAAGTCTCCCATAGGGCTCAATGGCACTCTGCAGCTCCAACCCGGCCCAAGGAAAGTCTCCCATAGGGCTCAATGGCACTCTGCAGCTCCAACCCGGCCCAAGGAAAGTCTCCCATAGGGCTCAATGGCACTCTGCAGCTCCAACCCGACCCAAGGAAAGTCTCCCATAGGGCTCAATGGCACTCTGCAGCTCCAACCCGGCCCTAGGAAAGTCTCCCATAGGGCTCAATGGCACTCTGCAGCTCCAACCCGGCCCAAGGAAAGTCTCCCATAGGGCTCAATGGCACTCTGCAGCTCCAACCCGGCCCAAGGAAAGTCTCCCATAGGGCTCAATGGCACTCTGCAGCTCCAACCCGGCCCAAGGAAAGTCTCCCATAGGGCTCAGTGGCACTCTGCAGCTCCAACCCGGCCCTAGGAAAGTCTCCCATAGGGCTCAATGGCACTCTGCAGCTCCAACCCGGCCTTAGGAAAAGCACGATACTGAAGCTTGAATGAATCCGAAACTTTCGTACTTGTTGCAACACATACGATTTTGTCGCTAAGTACGAAAAAGTTTCGCAAATTAACGAAAATATTGCAGAAAATACACAAAAGTTGTAGACTTTAGAAAAAATACAATTTTTTTTTAATCGGACCTGTCATACTTTGATAAATGTGTCCCATATTGTCTATGCACTCATAAGAAACCAATAAGAAACCATAGAGCAGGGAGCAAAGTGCAAAAAAAATGTCAAACACATTTCAAAATGCTCCCTGCTCTGTAATATGGAATGTGTACCCTGTGAATACAGCATGCATTTGGTATTGCTTTATTCATAAGGAACGGGCAGAAATGTAGGTGTCCCGCCCCCTACCTGTCCCCTAACTTACATTATGGAAATGTGGAAATTTTTTCAAAACACATCAGTTAATAGAGCTTCTCCCCCAGAATCCTGCATTGTAATCTGTTTTTCAAAAACACAGATAGGTATCAGAATAGCACTCAATAGTAAGAAATCCAAGTCCGGCTTGGGACTCCTCCAGTTACATGGGAGTAGGAGAAACAATAGGTTAGCTGAAAGCAGTTCTAATGTGTAGCGCTGGCTGAAAGCTCAGACTCAGGCACAATGCACTGAGATGGCGCCTACACACCAATATTAAAAAAGCCCTATAGTGGCTGCCCTAAGGCAGGGCAGGAAAGGGCTGCCTTGTGCACCTTGTGTTTTAGGAATGAGCACTAATGGGTTTGAATTCACACCCCTCGGTGCTCTAGCACTTGCCTCTGGGGTGACAGTAAATAACACCTTCAGTCGGTACAGTGAGAGCCCATAAAACTACGGCAGCATAGGAATCCCCTCGTACTACGCACAACTCTGCAAGAAGACCTTAGTGTTTAGTTCCCCTTTAAGCATTTGATGTGAATGTCATTCTGTCATGGGGGGGGGGGGAGCAGACAGTGCTGATGCTGTTAATCACTTGATGTTTTTATCAAGGCGCTTGGTTGTGCCAAGTTTTGAGATATTTGAAGCTTAACATATGGCTTAAGGCTAAACATGTGCTGGGAGCAGAATGTACAGCATGTCGGCAGCTTCCTTTCTCTCCGTGTTCAGCTGAGCTCGGGGCCATTTAGCAAATCTGATAAGAGAATTTACTCATTTTTAGTGCAGGTTTCTCTGGTGCTGGGCCACTAGGGGGCCCTACTGGAGATGTAGGTTTCAGGTGTGCACCTGGTGTATAATAGGAGCAGAATGAGCCATCTTTAGTCTGTGGGAAGAACTTACACGCAGGTCCCAAGGCCTTTGTTTGGCTGGTTATATTCAACTCTTCTGTTCTCTGGCTATGAAGCTTGGAATTTAGCCCTTATAATAATTCTGCCGAGCAGCTTACCCTATTACATGACATTAATAAAGCAGATGGGAAATCGTGACTAAATATAAAGATAAAAATAAATGTAAATGTGTTAATATTATTCACAAGGTGATGTGCCATAGACAGATGAATAAATATCATTGTGTGTGTGACAGAGGGGGGTGCTTTAGAAAATGGCTTCAGTTTTGGGGGAGAGGCTGAAATCTGTTAGTTTTGTGTGTGATTGTATCTGTGTGAGAGACTGAGGCTGCCTATGGCTTCTACACCAAGGGAACCCACCAAAGCTGAGTCTGCTGTATTTATTCTGTAAGGTGAAGGTAGGTGTTATTGTAAGTGTATCTCTCCCCTAAAGTCTCTTATGTCTGGCCCAGTCTCCCCATTAACTGGCAGCTCTGTTCCTGTTTGGGACTAGTACCTTAGAAGCAGGACTGGCAATCAGTCTCTCAGCTAAAACATTCATGTCTATCAATCTATCTATCTATCTATCTATATCTATCTATATCTATCTATCCTATCTATCCTATCTATCCTATCTATCCTATCTATCCTATCTATCCTATCTATCCTATCTATCATCTATCTCTATCTATTATCTATCTATCTATTTATCTATCATCTATCTATCTATAGCTATCTATTATCTATTTATTATCTATCTATCTATCATCTATCTATCTATTATCTATCTATCTATCTATCTATATCTATCTATTTATCTATCTATTATCTATTTATCTATCAATCTATCATCTATCTATCATCTATCTATCTATAGCTATCTATTATCTATTTATCTATCTATCTATCTATAGCTATCTTTTATCTATTTATTATCTATCTATCTATCATCTATCTATCTATTATCTATCTATCTATCTATCTATCTATATCTATCTATCTATCTATCTATCTATCTATCTATTATCTATTTATCTATCAATCTATCATCTATCTATCATCTATCTATCTATAGCTATCTATTATCTATTTATCTATCTATCTATCTATAGCTATCTTTTATCTATTTATTATCTATCTATCTATCATCTATCTATCTATTATCTATCTATCTATCTATCTATCTATCTATATCTATCTATCTATCTATCTATCTATATCTATCTATCTATCTATCTATCTATTATCTATTTATCTATCAATCTATCATCTATCTATCATCTATCTATCTATAGCTATCTATTATCTATTTATCTATCTATCTATCTATAGCTATCTATTATCTATTTATCTATCTATCATCTATCTATCATCTATTTATTATCTATCTATCTATCTATCTATCTATCTATCATCTATCTATCTATTATCTATCTATCTATCTATCTATCTATCTATTATCTATTTATCTATCAATCTATCATCTATCTATCATCTATCTATCTGTATCTATCATCTATCTATTTATCTATCTATCTGTATCTATCATCTATCTATTTATCTATCTATCAATCATCTATTTATCTATCAATCTATCTACCCCCCCCCATCCTTAAATGTATATTATTTTAAAATGCATTGCTTGCCAAGCAGAGTCAGTGAGTGTTGTAGTTGAACAGCAGCCTGAGGGATGCAGGTGGGATGTTTCAGATAAGAAGACATTTTACTTAAAGGGGATGCTCACCGGGGATGCTCAAGTATGATGTAGAGAGTAATATACTGAGATAATTTGCAATTTGTCTTCATTTTTTATTTGTCGTTTATTTAGTTATTTCACTTTTTGTTCAGCAGCTCTGCAGTTTGGAGTTTCAGCGGCTATCTGGTTGCTAGGGTCCAAATTACCTTAGCGACCAGGGAGTGGTTTGAATGAGAGGATAGTAAATGAATAGGAGAGGACCTGAACAGAAAAACAAGTTATAAAAAGCAACAATAAACTAAAATTGTTCAATGGCTTTTGGCTGCGGGGGTCAGTGACCCCCATTTGAAAGCTGCAAAGAGTTAGAAGAAAAAGGCAAATAGATCAAAAACTATAAGAAATAAATAATGAAGACCAATTGAAAAGTTGCTTAGAATAGGCAACTCCATAACATCCTAAAAGTTAACTTAAAGGTGAACCACCCCAAATTGGCTGATTTGGGGTGGGACTTTTAGGTGGGAATTCTGGGTACAGTTGGGCTGAATGTGATTTATTCTGATTTCTGTGGCTGTACAGGTTCTACCTCTGAGTTGTAGCTCAGCCAATGGAAGAGGGGAGGCCTATATTTATATATATATATATATATATATACATTTACGCTGATTTGGTTCCCTCCCCCCTGGAAAATTTTCTGTGGATGTCCCTGAATTATGGGCCATCTGAGCTGTGGGGACAATTGTCACTGTTCTGCTGTGGCTTCAGTGATTTGCACATGCAGAGATTCACATGTCAATCACCCAGGCAAGTCCCGCACCCCTGCTAGCCGTCATGTAAGCAGTTACCAAGCAGAACATTGGCAGTGCACTGGCATTATGGGTAATACAGGCCAGTCTCTATGTTCTGTGCAGGTTGTTCCTCTTTATTTTGCAGGATTTATTTCCCAGCATGCAGTGCATATATATTTTGGTAGGTCTGCACAGTGGCGTAGCTACCTATCCTGCAGACCCCGCAGTTATGGGGAGGCCTGGGCAACAAGTGGGCTTTGTCACCTTGTTTATCTTTGTAATACGCCCCACCCAAATAGCTTAGGACAATCTAGGCCTGTGCACCTTGCTAGTTACTGAGCTAGCCTGTTGCATTATGGGTAAACCATGGCACAGTGGTGATATTGGCACCTAAATATACAAGGTTATTAAAGAGGTTCTGGAGCAGCTGGGGTTGACAGAGACTAATTCTGATTTCTGTGGCGTCCAAGCATGGGGACCCTGAAACCCTCCAGTTGTTGCTTATATGTGGCACAACTCCAGTCTTCCATAGACAACCACCAAAGACCGTTGAAGAATGCTGGGACTTGTAGTATAACAACAGCTGAGGTACTGCATGTACCGGCGCTGCAGGTCCAGCTTTAATTTGTACTATAACCTTGAGCCCACCCTATCTGGCACCTAAAGGATTATCCAAACAACAAGTCTGACTTAAACATCAGCCCTCTGTATACAAATAGGTCTTTCTTTGCAATAAAACAGACACAGCTAATGCAGAACATCTTGGAAAGCGCTGTCACACTATGCTTCTTGTTGCACCAAGTGTGCAACTTGTAGGAACATAGTGGGAGTTTGCAGGACAAGGTCTATGATGTCTTCCAGCAGCTGGGACTTCTCCTGCCTTATCTTACTTGTCCTTTAAACGACTGATATCCATTTGTTATCTGATGGGCTCCAGGGGATGGGATATGAAACAGAACAAAATAGCTGCACTGTGTATAGGGGAGAGGAGGGAACAGTCTCTATGACTGACACAGCTAGCAGGGGTGCGGGAGTCGCCCAACTGATTGACATGTGAAAATTACTAAATAGGCACAAATGTCCTCACGGCCCATTCACAGCTGATTTTCAAGTTGCCTGAGCCGAAATAAAGGCAAAGTTGTACACAAGATATTTTATCACGTTTAACGATGCCCAGCAGCTTTGCTATCTATCAGTTTTCCTATCTATTATCTTCCAATTCCTTCTTCTGAAGGGGAAATAAAAGCACAGTAACCAGCATCCCTCCCCAATAAACCCCTTTGTCCCAGGGAACACCTTCCCCTGTCACTCACTGGCAATAAGAGCAAAGGAGGAGGAGTATTGGTTACAGTCTGGGACCATCTGAAAATCCCATAGAGACTGGTCAGCAATGGCTGGGCACAGGGCATTCTGCTTTCTCATATTTATACCACCCTGTCTGTAATTAACCATAGGAAGTTAATGGAGCCAATTCTTCCCTATATTGCCGGTACCCTCAGCACCACACTGGACTACCAAACAGGAGTCAGGGTGAGCCCATTTTTCTATGTTGCCGGTACTTACATCACTGCTCTAAACCACCAAAAACTGATAAGGTACAGGTAACATAGGGAAGAAAAGGGTGAAGACACAGAGCTACTAGTAGCAGCTACTTGTCGTGGCTACTAAAATAGACAATGCTGATCATTTACTGATAATTGTCTCTATGTGTGTTTTAGCAGAGGCAATTCTCAGTATTGTCTATGGCAGGGGATTTTCTGGAGTTTAGTAGCCTTCAAAAAGTAGCTACTACAAGTAGCTCAGTGTGTCTTCACCCAAAGGCTCCATTAACATGTGTTTCCATGCTGGCAGCCCATGGAAACAAGCAGAAACTCCATCTATAAAAGACATTTACAAGACATTTACCTTGGCACTAAAACCCTTTAAACAGGCACAGCTCAGGGACATCAGCACCCAAGCTGCTATTGGTCATAATTAGAGAAGCACCCAATCCACTATTTTCGGATTTGGCTGAACCCCAGAATCCTTTGTTAATGATTTAGCCGAATATGGAAGGGTTACGAGTGTGGCGAAAAATTTTCAACTTCTGTGTTTGTGACATAAAGTCACGTGATTTTAAGAATTTGGTTCGGGCAAATCCGAATCCTGCAGAAAATGGCTGAATCTTCGGTGCATCCCTAGTCATAATAAAGTCCTGCTGCAGCTTTCCCTCATTCTGACCCAATCTGCTTTAAATCCTGCTGTTTTGCTGCCTGGACCTGTCTGGTTCTGAATAATCCCATTGGCGGGGTATTTTCCCAGCATCCTCAGCCGGTAATTAGCTGCGGCACAGCTCTGCCAGTTACAACTTCCCAACAACAACGAGTAACTAATATTCCCACCCTCCCAGACACAAGCAGTCTCTGCCAATGAGTTAACTCTCCTTGTATACAGACTTGTTATTATAAGCAGCGGCCTCTGACATTTCTTTATAAAGCAGATCCTTAGAACTGCCCTGCTGTAAATATTTACCCCTTCCCCAAACCTCACCGGCTGCCCGACTCTGCAGCTGACACACTTGATTGTAGGCAAGTGGAAAAATGTATTAGAAAATAATCCCAACCTGAAATCCTCAACATAATAAATCTTTTAAAGGGGAAGTTAAATTGAAAACTGCTGAAAACAATATTGACCAGAGTAACAAATGGAAACACTTGTTGGATTCTTTTGTGGAGGGGAAAAAGTGTTTTGGGATAAAACTTGGCAATAAGTGGTTTCTCTAAGCCAATAAATGGTAGGTATTACAGGCCCTGCGCAGTTCTGGCAATAAAAAAATATATTTATTTCTGTGAATGGGGGGGAGAAGGGTATTTATAAGGTTGCGGTGCCGGCTCTCTCCTCTGTATTTAGTATAAGGCTGACATTAGCAAAGAACTTTTCTATTCGTTATTAAGAACCTATAATTGTGGTTTGTGATTGCCATGACGTTAACCCTTTGGGAACAGAACTCAGATGCAGAAAAGTAAAGCTGTGTTGCAAATAATTGCCTCTAGGAGGCAGGGCAGAGGGGGGATTAAAGTGGGTTAGCCCCCCCCCCCCAGACACTTTTGTACTACTACATATTGGCTCAATTAATGCTGCACAGGATTGCTCTGAAAGCTGGGCATCAAGGGCAAGAAACTTCTAAAGCAACAGTTGTTTAAAACTACATTTCCCAGAATCCTCTTTAGAAGCCGACGTTCACACCATTGTGGGGGCTAGAGGTGGTATTTGAAATCTCAGATTTCTAGGAGTATAAAATAGGAGAAATACAAAGAGGTATGTTAAATGTATGTATAACTTTATTTATAAGGGTATGCAGCGCTGTACAATATACAGAATTACACACAGGGAGGACAAGTGTTATAATAAATACAATAAATAAGTATAAATGCACAGGGAGTAAGTGCCATGTGGTATGAGACACAGTAGGAAGGAGGTCCCTGCCCCGTAGAGCTTACAATCTAATTAAAAGAGGTAGATACATTTTTAAAGCATTTGCTCTTTGAAGAAATTAATTTTGGATTAACCCTTGCAGTCCTGCTGTGCCACGTGACCGTTGCTGATGCCAAGCTGTGTGGCAGATAGGATGTAAGTGGCAGGAGTTGTGCAGCAGCTGAGGCTGCCGGTGTGTGCAGGAATGAAGTGTGAGCAGGAAGCTCAGCAGAGTGAGCCCCCCTAACTGCAGCACTGACACATGTGCCTTCCCCCTGCCCCTCCTTCCCCAGTCCCTGCCTCCAGTACAGCTGGTGGAGGCTCCCCACCCCCATATGAGTCAGTAGCCGCAGCCTGCAGCCAGCCAGTCTGGGATCTCCCAATGCTCAACCAGGAGCCCGCTGCTAGGCACTCCAACGGGCACCGACCATGGGCTTTGAACTGGATCGTTTCAGCGGGGAGGTGGACCCCGACTTCAAATGCAACTTGTGCAACAGGGTGCTGGAGGACCCCCTGACCACCCCCTGCGGGCATGTCTTCTGCGCAGGCTGTGTTCTGCCTTGGGTGGTGCAACAGGGCAGCTGCCCAGTGAAATGCCAACGGATCTCTGCCAAGGAGCTCAACCACGTGCTACCCCTGAAAAGCCTGATCCTCAAGTTGGATATCAAGTGTGACAACTACTCCAGGGGCTGCGACAAGGTGGTGAAGCTGCAGAGCCTGGCAGAGCATGCGGAGATGTGCGACTTCTCCCCGGCCAAGTGTAGGAACAAGGGCTGCAACGAGGTGCTCAACCTGCGGGACATGGATGCTCATATGCGAGAACGCTGCGATTATAGGGCAGCTGGGATCTGCCAGAAGGGCTGCGGGCTTATGATCACCCACCAGGAGCACAGGCTGGGGGAGCACTGCTGCCTGAAAGCACTCAAGGGGCTCAACAACGTCCTGCAGAGCAAAATCTCTGGGCTGGAGACCGAGCTCAAGAAGAGGGCACTGAGGTCCAGCAAGAGGGAAAAGTCACTACTGTCGCAACTGTCTGCAGTGCAGAACGAGCTGCAGATGACAGCGCTTCGCTACCAGAAGAAGTTCACCGAGTACAGTACCCGGCTGGACTCCCTGACCAAAGCTGTGGCTTCCCCAGGCAAGGTAAGCACCGGGCTCACACAGTCAGAACCATGGCAATAAAAACATTTATATATATATATTACAGGGTGGTGACAGTTCTCCTCTTATAATTAGTTTGGCAGCAATTAGCGCTGGCACCTCAAGGTGTCTTCATTTCAACACGTTTACTAATTACTGTCAAACTGCTGCAAACAAACTGCTGCCGGTGAGGCAAAATGCCTTGGTTTAAATAGAACAACATACTGGCAAGTGATTCTTTGGGTCTGGCTACCTACAACTTAAGTCATGACTACTAAACACCAGAGTGGCTTGCAAAGTTTATTTTTGGCATAGACTTTGGTCCTTAGTGGGGATAAGTCCCTGCGGATTATTTATGGTACAACTCCAGTTGTCCGCTGACTACCACCAAAGGCTGTTGAAGGATGCTGGGAGTTGTAGTGTAACAGCTTGAGACACCCCTGCAGGTCCAGCCGGAACGTGCACCGTGACCTTGAGTCCACCCTGTCCAACGGCCAAGGGACAGGCTGACTTTCTTAATGATCGACCCCCTGTATACCCCAAATATGTGCAACTAAACAGACAAAGCTGGTGCAGAACATCTTTGCCCTGCCTCTCGTCCTGCCAAGGGTGCGACTTATAGGAACAGAATGGAGACGTGGTTGTGACGTTCTCCAGCAGCTGGGAGTTCTCCTGCCTTTATCCTACTTGCCCTTTAAATGACTGATATCAGTTTGTTATCTGATGGGCTCCAGGGGATATGAAACAGAATATATATATAATAGCTGTACTGTATATAGGGGAAAGGGAGGGAGTAAACTGTCAGATTCTACTATAACAATTTATTCTTGAGTTCCCCGAAGCCTTGATCCCTGGGCTAATGACTGCCGCTCCTCTCATACAATGTGACACTAACTGTGCTTTTGTACACAAACAGACTCACATACAGGAAGTTTACCCTTTGTAGCAGACTGGCGGGGGCTTTTATTTGCACTCCTCACTTCCTCGCCCTGTGGCTGTAACACATGAAGTCAAAAAACACAGCTGTGAGTGATAAGGGCAAGTTAAATGGCTTCCCCCGGGGGCTACTGAGGAACAGCGCTCTCTCTATTCCCTATCCCAGGACACGGGGCTGGGTGCTGCTATTCACTCATCGTGTTCTGCCGCATTTATTCCCCCCACAGTCCTACTTTAATCCCAAACGTGGTTTGGCATTAGGAAGGGCTACGTGGCACAGCAGTATTGCAAGGGTTAATGAAAAACTATCTTTTTAAAGGGCAACTGCTTTCTCTTTAAAATGTATATAATATCTTCAGCCCCTTTAACATTTCTCCTATTTAATACTCCTACAATCACTGTCATAGACTTCCCCTTGATGTGGATTTCAGCGTCTAGAGAGGATGCTGGGAGATGTAGTTTTAATCAGCTGTTGCTTTGGCCCTTTGACATCCTTGTTACAAAAGTTTGTTCCACTTGATGTCCTTTATTTATGGGAATGTTCTCCAGGATTTATTGGGTTAACCTACATCGGGTTCAGAGCAGCACAGTACTGTCAGCCCATTCTGATACCCCCGGGGGGGGGGGGGGGGCAATTCTTCGCTACACATCCTTTCCCCCCCCTCCCAGATACCCCCAGTCGGGAGGGGGGGCAATTCTTCTCTACACACCCACGTTTCCCCCCTCCCATCTCAAAAATGAGATGCCCAGAGGCAGCAAGAGGGTTAACACCATGGCAACACATATCACAAACCACAATTATAGGTTCTTAATAATAAATAGAAAAGTTCTTTGCTAATGTCAGCCTTATACTAAATACAGAGGGAGAGTGGCCGGCTTAGGAAACCATCATCTGCCGACACCACAACTTTAAAAATATCCTCGCTACCCCCCCTCCGGCCAACCATAGAAATAAATAGATGTTTTATTGCCAGGTGCACAGGGCCTGTAATACCTACCATTTATTGGAATGCTTAGGGAAACCATTCCTTGCCAAGTTCTATCCCAAAAAATCCCCCCTCCCTCCACTTATAACTAAGGATTCTTATAGGTTACCCTAGTCCATATTTATTTTTTTTTTCAGCTGTTTTTCATTTTACTTCCCCTTTAATGATGAATTATATTGAGGGTTTTGGGTTGGGATTATTTTAAAACACATTTTCCCACTTGCCTAGGTATGTGTAAGTTGCAGAGTCGGGCAGCCGGTGAGGTTTGGGCAAGAGGCAGATATTTACAGCAGGGCAGTTGTAAGGAGGCAGGATCTGCTTTATAAAGAAATGTCAGAGGCCGCTGCTTATAATAACAACCCCTGTATACATGGAGAGGTTAAATGCAGCTTGTGCCTGGAGAACTGGGAAGCCATTACTCGTTGCCCTGGGAAGTCAGAACTTGTTGGGAAGTCTTAACTCCTTCCAGGATTCTGTAGCAGCTAATTGGGGCAAATGTATTTCTGCGCTCTTCTATGTAACTACAATGCTGCCTCAGTGCTAGGGTCAGGGGTTGGGTTGGCACAGGACAGTCTAACAAAGTGCCCCTTCTGCCATTATCACCTTTAGCCACATCCAAGGAATGCTTTGGTCTTGCCTATTGCTCTGCCCTTGCTGGGGGTATAAATACAAGCGACTCCCAAAAAATCCTCTGGGGGGGTGGTTTACACACATTGACTGCTTCCTCTGCACATGTTGTTAGTCCTCAGTTCCCTGCAGCCTACACATGATACCAGCTATTGGAATGCCCTTGTCCAACCTGTGGCCTTTCAACAACTCCCAGCAACCTCTCAGTAGCCACTGGCAAATCTGTTTGGGAAGTCCAATTTTGACCAGAAACCCACTAAATTGGTCTGGAGTGGAAAACTCCGCAGACAATATTGGGCAAATTTTGGCCAGCTAAACAGTTTGACAAAGCTGGGCCAAGTAGTATTGCTACCCACTTGCCCTGGCACCTCGTCAGCCCGATTCTGGCCCACACCTACAATCCCCTGCCATCGACATTACTACCCGGCCCTGATTGGGCCTGTGCCCCCATCTACTTCCTATTCTTGGGCCTGCGCCCCCATCTACTTCCTATTCTTGGGCCTGCGCCCCCATCTACTTCCTATTCTTGGGCCTGCGCCCCCATCTACTTCCAATTCTTGGGCCTGCGCCCCCATCTACTTCCTATTCTTGGGCCTGCGCCCCCATCTACTTCCTATTCTTGGGCCTGCGCCCCCATCTACTTCCTATTCTTGGGCCTGCGACCCCATCTACTTCCTATTCTTGGGCCTGCGCCCCCCCATCTACTTCCTATTCTTGGGCCTACCCCTACTTCTGGCCCTGCTCTCTGTTTATCTTCAGCAAGGGGGGCTCCATCTGTAGTAGCCCCATTCCAGAGCTTGTCCCTCCCTGTTGTGTATATATTTTATTGTATCTAAAAGCTGCTGAACATGGTGGGAGTTGTGCTCCCTTACAAATAGGTTGCACATAAATAAAACTTTAGGCAGCCCCCCTCTTTGCTTTACTGTAAGTGAATATGTAGGCCATCTGGCCCAGCGGGGGTTATTATTTTTCTAGCCCTTTACTGAAGCTCCAGTGGCTAGAAGAACATCAGTATCTTTATGTGAGTGCTTTCATTATACAGAATAAACATCTGTAGCACTAACACTGCCTCATTGTTCCCTTCCAAGGGAGGGGAAATATCCAGATCCCCCTGGATCATGAAATTCATCTTTATCCTGCTCCGTGTGACATTCCTACGCCAAGTCCAACACTTCTTAT
The DNA here is from genome assembly GCF_000004195.4 of Xenopus tropicalis. Lineage (NCBI taxonomy): Eukaryota > Metazoa > Chordata > Amphibia > Anura > Pipidae > Xenopus > Xenopus tropicalis. The sequence continues at coordinate 139,644,680 of NC_030680.2, forward strand.
TTTTAACAGTTATTCTAAGGTGGGTAGAGCCCAGGCTTTTGGTATCCAGCTGGGATCCTACCCATGAAATTTCAGCCGTTCCTCTCTATTTCCTGGCTTCATTGCATATCCTATGGGATAGCTAAGTGGGTCACTGGTTTGATGGATTCATAAGTTGTTTACGTTGGCACATTGTTTGCTGCATCTGTATCTGTGGTACTGGATCTGTCTGGGAGAGGTGGGATTTTCTATTCTGTTCCTTGTGGAACAGTTTTACTACTCTCTGTGCTTTCCATACACAGGCCGATAAAAGCTGGGGACTTGGCCCCTCCGGACTTATACTTCCATGTTTGGGAGACTCAGCAGGGCATGTCCAACTAATATTTGCCCAATATCAGACCGATATCTCTGGGGCAGGTTTTGTTAGGCAAGGCCTCACCCAACAGGTCCCTGTAGACTCCCCATGTGATCAGATTGGTGGCCTCTGGGCCAATGATCAGATCAGCCCAATCCAAAAATATACCATTTTGGGTAATTTTATTAGGGCATCAGCACCTGTTGTCATTTGTTTTTTTTGGTTTAGGACAAAGCAAAATACCTCCAAAAAGTGAGGTTTGTTTAAGACCAAGCCCTAGGTATCAGCATTGGAATGTCCATAGACCTAAGTGAGTGTGGTTTGTGGGGCAGTCAGGTTCAGGCCAGCAAACTGGCATGCAATGGTGGCCCCAACTTTTAAAAGGCCCTTCCAGTGATGCAACTGGCTTTATCACAATTTCGTCACCCATTCTCTGTTCAGTGACATGTCCACCAATGCCCTTCCCAGTTAGTCAGTTTTGTTGGTATTCCCCAGACTGGCTAAGATTATTATTAGTCTTTATATAGTACAAACATTCTGTGGCACTTTACAAGGATTATACAGCATTCACATCAGTTCCAATTATATCAGGAGCTGATTAACTTGCCTGTATGTTCAGAAATATGGGAGGCAACCAGGGTACCCCATGGAAACGCACGCAGACAGCTTTGTATAAAGCCTCCTATACCCTCCAGTGGTAAAACCGATTAAAATGTGTTTATTTTCCAACCCGATATAAAATGCATTAATCAAAATAATCCCTTTCCCTTGGCAGCTAGATGCCCGCGTTATTCCCTCTTGATTGTTCTGGAAACACAACTTCAAAGAAAAAATAATCCCAAAACTGATAAATAAAGCAGCAAGGGGGACTGCCTTTTTAACTCCTCATTAAGAAATGATTTCAGATTGAAACAACACACGCAATAATACAAATGTTTTTGTTAAGTGCTGAAAGAAAGGGTTAGCCCCAGCTAATCTGCATTTTTGCAAACATTAACCAATTCTTAAACATTTCTTGTGGGAGTAGGGCAGATTAATGTTTATGACCCCGTTTCTAAACCTTGGGTAACATATTGGAGGAAACTGGAGGTAGAAACAGAGGTTTAAGAGTAGTAAAAAGGGAACCTGGGCAGGTATTTTACACGTATTTTGGGGAAAGGAAAGCCCAACAAGAATGCATTTTCCCTGGGCCGGAAATACGGGTAGTCAGGAGAGGCCTGTGCCTATGGGGGAGGAAGCAAGGATATACTATTGGAGTGTCAATAGGATGCAATTGGCACCAGTATGAACTGAGTGGTGGTGAGGGGACTGGTGGGTGAATTTATGGGTAACTGGGGTTTCCATGCTGGGTTGGTACAATTAGGCAAGGCACTAAGCCAGGTAGTATTACCTTGGGCACTATGCGGCATGTGTCTATAGGGAAGAGTGTCAGTGGGGTTTGACTGGTACCAGTATAAACTGAATGGTGATGGTGGATTGCCATGTAAACTAAAGGGTAACTGGGTTGCCATGCTGGGTGGGGACAATTAGACAAGGTGCTTAGCCAAGTAGTATTGCCTTGGGCACCAATGTTTCTTGTCCTGGCTCTGCCCTTGTTGTTTACAACCAAAGACAAAGCCCGAAAATGTAGTCAAGTTCAACAGAACATAAAGAAATATATCTATGTAACGTCCAGGGTCCACTATCACTGGGCATATATATCTGGCAAGTCTGCTCTTAGTGGAGCAGCTATTGGTTTCCCAAGGTCTGTATTGAGCAGTACAACCATATGATGAATGGTTTTACTCCCACCCTATCGTGTTCTGCTGTAAAACAATTGGCTAAATACCTTCAAATATTCCGCAGCACATTGCAGAGATTATTCATCATCAGTCCCTGCCCAAGTGGAGCTTACAATCGAAGGTGCCAATATTTACCTGCCTGTATTACATTTGTATTTATTATACTGTAATTATGGCTCGTGGTCAGAACGTGAACTTAGTAGCTGGTATGATTTGCCGTCTCTGCATTTGTACAGTGAAATCAGTAGTTCTGTTATGCACTGTAGGGAGAGTTAATCCATGTGCTCCTTCTAAAGACGTCAGTGTTGAGGTTATGGTGAGCTCTATCTGTTTCTGCCATTGGAGTGCAATTGAAACATATGACACACCTGTGTGTTGTACACTATGTCCGACTCTTACACATTTCAATAGGACAATCCTACGCTCAAAGGCTCCTCTTGTCCATCTTTCAGCACCATGATAGTTTTACAGTTCTTTATGCAGGTCTACCAATCAGAACGTGACACATTTCCTACTTGGCACATTTCTTTGCGTCTCAGCTTGGCAGTGAATGGGTTAAATGTCGAAACAACAATAACGAATGATATCAATTCAGGATGATGAATACTGAGCTTGAAAAATAATTGACATTAACAAAATAAAATGTTTGCTTGTATGTCCCGCAGCTGAAGCCATTGAAACCCTTTAGTGTTGAGCAGACAAGCAAACAAAACCAGGTTCTCTTTTAAACAGCAAAAATAATTCTGAGTCCTGATTGGTGGAGTTGTGTGAATAGGAATGAGGTCAGTGTCTGGTTTAAGTAGAACAGGGTGAATGACAAGTGGGTAAAAAACATGAATAACTGCAATACAAATTGTAATTTTCTTGAAATACCTCTATGGAACAAACATAAAGACATGTCCCCCTAATGAAATAGTTTGGGTATTTTCCTCTCTCCGGTTCTCGGCAGGGCTTTGCTGTCATCTGGTAGGAACGGCGTAACCCTTTAGGGGCCAAGAGAGGTTGCAACGTGCCAAAAAAGTCAGGTTAAAATAGCAACAGAATCCGTATTAGGAAAAACCTGTTATTCTTATGCACAGTACATTGGCAGAAAAGTCATTCCCAGGATGAGCCACTCTTCCACCATGAAATTGTTTCCTGGCCTGTATTTTTCCAGGTAATAGAGTCCATATACAGCAGGATTCTGCCCCCTCAGATCTTCAAATCCCCGGCTGTCAGTGAATACCTCATTTGTCACCCTGATTGTTTCTGCAGGATGAAGCTCGAAGGGGCTGTGCGCATTCCAAAAAATCATGCTTTCTTTTCAAGCTGTGATATCTTAGGCTGGAGCAACATATAAATCTTATTCTGGCGTGTCTTTGAAAGGTTCTGGGATGTCGGTTTTCCTGTAAAATATAACAGTTTAGAGAAAAGCTGTGCATTAATACTGTCATAGCTGAGTGTCCAGCTGGCAACCCTGACTGGTTGAATAAAAACAATTAAAGCAAAAGCCTGTGGCCCTCCAGCTGTTCTACTGCTACAACTCACAGCAAAGTCTGGAGAAGGATTCTGGGAGCAGTTTTCACTGGATGATGTGGACTGTAGTCCAATAGTAGCTGAAGTCTCTGGTTAAAACAGCAAAAAGGGAAAAGATGCGAGATAAAATGATTTCTTGAAGGCCAACCTGCGGACGTCTTTATAATTATATATAAACACAGGGGGGTCCTCAGATCAGAATTTTTAAAGTGAGAAGTTCACGGTTAAAACGTGCGAGAATAAGGCAAGATGGCAGCAGAAGGGCAAGAAGACAAAAGTAGGGTATGAGGATGACAATAGGGAAAGGTGGCAGCCAAAACCCAAGGTGAGGGGCAATTGTGCGCTCTGCACCAGTTAAATGATGGGAATTCCAGCTCTTAAAGCTACTGGGACTTTGCCTTATCGTAGCCATGGAGTCCATACTTCCCACAGAAGTTTGCAGTGAGTTATCACCAACAACAACTTCAGAACAGGTTAGATCTTCCATTAAGTTCTCCTTAAAAATATAGGGTAATGCAAAAGCAGAGCGTCTTTGCACATTTTGCATTCAGTCCATGCCTACTTGTGTTTAGATATGTTTGCACCAGCAGCCATATTGCTTACCTCAGCTGAGGCATTCTCTGCCCCAATAGAATGACATGCTGTTACTAATATGCATGGACACACAGTGAGCCATAGCCCCTCCTATAAATATATTCCCCATATAACATTCTAGAGGGGTACAGGGCATGGCTATCTCATTTTTAGGTTTATTGGTGGATGAAATGCTTGGTCAGGGCTCCCCAGTTCATGAGTATGAGAATGGTTTTGAATGTGGTAAGCACAATGAGTACAACTTGAGTAGCTTTACCGCATGCCTAAAAGCACTGATCTTCGTTATACAAGCAATTAGGAGGTCATCAAGGGTACAATGCCCTGGGGAGTGCAGGCACGGGAGAGTCAGAGCTCTGTTACAGGCCTGAGAATTCCCTGTATGTGCTACCTATTGGGCCCGTGCATGATGGGGAAGTCAGAAAGTAATTATATATTATATATACTGTATTATAATATATAATATAATTTAATGGGTACTACTTTGGAGCAAAAATGCTTGTCTACTATAGGAGGCATATGTTCATCAGCATATACTCACTCTGCTTCAAGGGCAGTTGGTACATTTTAACTCCATAGTAATACTGTACCTGTAGACTTGTACAGCAGCCCTCTGGCAGGAGTGCATTCACTACAAAGTGCCGGGACTAGCCGCTCGGGCACCTTGCCGGCCACCTTAAGTGACTTGACTGGACAGCTCTCCCACCTGACAGTGGGGGGGGAGCGAGATTCCCTGGGAAAAGGGCTGTTCTCTAGGACCAGAATGGCCTGGAGTGGGGAGAGGAGGGCACGGAGTAGGGCAGTAGAAGAGGTATGTGCCTAGTGCCCCCCAGCATTGCACCCAAGGCACGTGCCTCTTCTGCCTACCCCTAGTTCCGGCTCTGCACAGAAAATTTAATCAGATGCTTATAATATTTTACATTTTGCTGCATGCTCAGTTTTTCTCCCCTCTGCGTCCCACCCAAGTTCATGCTACTGCAGTCCCACTTTGCTGGGCGGCTTGTTTTTCTGAAGTTGGTGTTGTATCCGAGGCTGATGGATAGCTCTTTGGCCGACAGCTGTTGGTACAGCATATAAACTCCAGCTTTGCTCTAGACACAGCCTGTGTTTACTCATTCCTTGCTTTACAGCAGATGAGCGAGGGATATTTTTGTCTTTAACTCTCGCAGTGCACACACACACATGGCATTCCTTGAGTACCAGAGGGCGGCCATATTGCCTACCAGCCCTCTCTCCCCTACAGCATCACTATCCACAATGTGCTGACTTGACCAAATCACCTTTAAATCATCTGCATCAGATTAAAGCCAATTCGTGGAACAGTTTGGGAATGAATACTTTGTCTTTCTTTCTTTTCAGCTGCATATTTTTTTGTCAACACTTTTATTCAATCCAGGTTTTTCCAAGGAAGAAAAAAAAAATGTACATAGTTGTCCTTTTGCCTCACTGTCAGTTGACAGTCGACCGCAAGACATTCTTTCTCCGTGACACTAAAGATTTATTTTGGGGGCAGAGACGGGGCTAAGGGAGCGCTTTCTGGGTCTTATTTGCTCTTTGTAAATAAAAAACGTAGTTATTCAGCGTATACAGAGTTTATTGAGAGCAAAGTCGGGGTGGCGTAGGCAGCAGCCGCTTAGCGCCGTCATTTTGAATTCTTTTATCTGTCCCTTTATAGGGTGAAGAATCGAAAGCCATGACTCTTGTTCTCCACCGGGAATCTGGATCCCTGGGATTTAATATTATTGGTGGCCGTTCCTGCGTGGTATGTTAATTGTTAAAATCTGTTTTCCTGTTGAGTATATGGAGGGGGGGCAATTGTCTGAAATAAAAGTATTGCAGGGTTTATTTTGCCTCTATGGGGGGCTGTCTACCATTCATGCCCCAGAAACTAGAGGAATTATGTTCATATCATTTTTCCTTACATGGTATTTTGTATGTATGGCATAAATGTATAGCAAAACAAGAGTAATGGTTGCCATACACGGGCCGATCTTAGCTACCGATATTGGTTCCTTTCGACCGATTCAGCAGCTTATCTGCCCGTGTATGGGCACTAACGACGGGTCTGGCCTGAAGACGGACAGCTCTCGATCAGGCAGGTTTGATTTTTCCATCAGGTCGGGGCCACATTGACTTGTTGATGCAGCCCCCGAACTGACGGCGCCTATACCTGCCATCCTAATTCGACTGTTTGGGGCCAAACAATCGAATTAGCCCAATATCGCCCACCTGTAGGTGGGGGATATCGGGAGAAGATCCACTCACTTGGCAACCTCTTACCGTGTTTGGCCACCTTAAGGGCTGCTCTGTACGGAATGCATTATTTATATGTCCATTTGACATTTATTTATGTGAAGGGGGAGCGAACTCTCAAATTAAAGGAGACAAACAGCATAAATGAAAACGCCAATCTTGTAGGCAATAATCAATACAATATGGTGCTAGTTTCACTCCAGCCAAAAATGTATCATTATCTTGAATAAATGGAGCTCCCCCTAGATCTGCTACAGTCCCTGTTTCAAATAAGCGGTGGGTGTGGTCGATGCCAGAAGCACAGTAGGAAAGGAGTAGCCAATCACAGCCCTGCAGTCACACAAGCAAAGAAAGCCTTCAGTTCCCTATTAGGTCAGCCTAGCTGCTGATTGGTTCCTATTCTACAGTGCAGTCTGCTGAGTGGCCCTTCAAATGTAGCTTATTAATAGCAGCTCTGTATTTTGAAAATGATAAGCATTAGGCCTGGCACACTTTTGTGTGATACCCGTGCCCCCCTGCCAACCATACCTGTGTGTCCCACTCCCCCTGCACCAGTACAAGGTGTATGTGGGGGAGGAGCCAAACAAAAAGACAGGAAAAGAATTTAGCCAATAAAACAAAAGTCCAGTCAGATCTGTGACCTTATTGCCAGTGTGTAACGATTAACTTTTCTGGAAAACAATACTGACCGTCATATATATTTTTCCTCCCTTTATTATAAACATTGGGATCAAGCATCAGCAGCCAGGGGCCCCCCAGTAACAATCCAGCTTTCTTGGTTGCTCTGAAGGGTGGGAGGATGCAGAGAGCGCTATATATGTTATATATCACAGGGCATGTGGGGTGAAGCGTGCACCTTTTTGATTACTGATGAGTGTAATTGCCCCCACCCCCCAACTCCTCTTTCATCTTGTTTTCTGTAACTGTTATCAAGTAACATAAAGTGTTAATGATTTTCAGAAAAGACTCTGTTGCTTACTGCTGGGCAGGTTTAACCCTCTGGGATAAAGGAACCTTCAGTCACAAGGACATGTGGGCTTAATTTGTTTGCTGTAATGGACAGATTACTTTATGTTAAACAAAAGGGAAACACACACACATATATATATATATATATATATGTCTCATTGATAGTTTGCCCTGCACCCCTTTCTGAGGTTTTAACAATTCAAAGCAAATAGGGAGAGTCAGATTTATACGTGACCATATAAAGGCTCAAGGCTGCAGGCTGAGTTATACAGGGAACTCTGAGTATCACTCATGTATTATAAGGGATAATGTACCCCCTACTGTAAATGATAAGGATATTAGCAGTCACTGAGGGGTTCTGTGCCCATATAAAGGCACAAGGCTGCAGGCTGAGTTATACAGGGAACTCTGAGTATCACTCATGTATTATAAGGGATAATGTACCCCCTACTGTAAATGATAAGGATATTAGCAGTCACTGAGGGGTTCTGTGCCCATATAAAGGCACAAGGCTGCAGGCTGAGTTATACAGGGAACTCTGAGTATCACTCATGTATTATAAGGGATAATGTACCCCCTACTGTAAATGATAAGGATATTAGCAGTCACTGAGGGGTTCTGTGCCCATATAAAGGCACAAGGCTGCAGGCTGAGTTATACAGGGAACTCTGAGTATCACTCATGTATTATAAGGGATAATGTACCCCCTACTGTAAATGATAAGGATATTAGCAGTCACTGAGGGGTTCTGTGCCCATATAAAGGCACAAGGCTGCAGGCTGAGTTATACAGGGAACTCTGAGTATCACTCATGTATTATAAGGGATAATGTACCCCCTACTGTAAATGATAAGGATATTAGCAGTCACTGAGGGGTTCTGTGACCATATAAAGGCTCAAGGCTGCAGGCTGAGTTATACAGGGAACTCTGAGTATCACTCATGTATTATAAGGGATAATGTACCCCCTACTGTAAATGATAAGGATATTAGCAGTCACTGAGGGGTTCTGTGCCCATATAAAGGCACAAGGCTGCAGCTGAGTTATACAGGGAACTCTGAGTATCACTCATGTATTATAAGGGATAATGTACCCCCTACTGTAAATGATAAGGATATTAGCAGTCACTGAGGGGTTCTGTGACCATATAAAGGCACAAGGCTGCAGCTGAGTTATACAGGGAACTCTGAGTATCACTCATGTATTATAAGGGATAATGTACCCCCTACTGTAAATGATAAGGATATTAGCAGTCACTGAGGGGTTCTGTGCCCATATAAAGGCACAAGGCTGCAGGCTATACAGGTCAGGGAACTCTGACTGAACTTTATCTTATGGTGATATCCGGCATGAAGGTCAGGGTAATACTTAATTTTGCTCCACAGCCTATAAAACTCTGGTATTGGAACTGTAAGTTCAGGGTATGTTATTTTAAATGGGTCATGTGATACAAACGACATCACTAAGTGCAGTTAATTCCAGGTGACATCTCTAACTCTGTTTATGAGGATATATTTTACAGGTTATTAATAGCTTTTGTGTATTATAAGTTTCTGTAGATTGTTCTTGGCTATAGTACAGAAATATACTATGCAAAAACCCTACTTTATCTCATCCAACAATCCGTAGCATGAATGGGATCCCTGATTGCTGCAGGCAGTTCTGCGCAGTATGTAGAATTACCAATAATCATGCTGAGTAATTGTGCTTAGTGGATTCTTTGGTGCATAACTGTCACGGCTTGCTCGCTGGTATGCAGCTATGGGAGGCTGAATGGCTGCAATAAGTCACATTATCATGACAAAATGCCTTGTTTTGAAAATGGCCAATATGTCTCTGACATCTCAAAAAAAAGATATTTTTATGAGGGACTAATGTTTTAATAATTTGCCCTATTATCAGCAATCTTTAAAAGTCTGCTGGAAATGATAGATCTTAAAGGCATACTTTACCCTTAATTGTTCCTGTAGAATTGTGCTTAGTACAGGGGGTTACCTAAACTGCCATAGTTTTATGGTATCTCTCTGTACAGGCTATGAGCCAACTTAGGGGGCTGTTCCTGCTGAATTGTGCTTAGTACAGGGGAATCCCTATGCTGCCATAGTTTTATGGTATCTCTCTGTACAGGCTATGAGCCAACTTAGGGGGCTGTTCCTGCTGAATTGTGCTTAGTACAGGGGAATCCCTATGCTGCCTTAGTTTTATGGTATCTCTCTGTACAGGCTATGAGCCAACTTAGGGGGCTGTTCCTGCTGAATTGTGCTTAGTACAGGGGGTTACCTAAACTGCCATCGTTTTATGGTATCTCTCTGTACAGGCTATGAGCCAACTTAGGGGGCTGTTCCTGCTGAATTGTGCTTAGTACAGGGGAATCCCTATGTGCCATAGTTTTATGGTATCTCTCTGTACAGGCTATGAGCCAACTTAGGGGGCTGTTCCTGCTGAATTGTGCTTAGTACAGGGGAATCCCTATGTGCCATAGTTTTATGGTATCTCTCTGTACAGGCTATGAGCAAACTTAGGGGGCTGTTCCTGCTGAATTGTGCTTAGTACAGGGGAATCCCTATGTGCCATAGTTTTATGGTATCTCTCTGTACAGGCTATGAGCCAACTTAGGGGGCTGTTCCTGCTGAATTGTGCTTAGTACAGGGGAATCCCTATGTGCCATAGTTTTATGGTATCTTTCTGTACAGCCTAAGAACAAACATGGGGGCGTTTCCTGCTGAATTGGGCTGATTACAGGGGAATGCCTATAGTGGCAGAGTATCTGTCATTACAATAATACAGAAATGGAGGGGTTTGTGTTCCTGCTTATGCTTTACCTGGAGTATTAATTTACTGGCCATATATGGCTGGTTCATTGTTTTTTCAGACCACACCTCTAGCTGAAAGGCCACACCCAGTCTGGTTTCCTGATATTATAACAACAAATCTGGCTACTACCATTAGGCCCAGACTGGCAAATGCCAGAGGGACTGCTGTAAGATGCTATAGGCAGTGACTATTTCATGGGCTGGGGGGGCTGTTTGCACTTGAAATGCCTGGGCCTACTTTACATCCTAGTACAGACCTGATTACCTTGGTCATTGTAGTACTGTCTTATCTATAGTTCCATGGATCTCCCATTCCTCTTCATATTATTGATTAATGTTTTTACTAATTAGGAGAATTATCTTTTATTTATTTAATACTGGCATCAGTCCCCGCCCCAGAGGAGCCAACTATTCCAGTTTCCCATTATACACACCTAGAATATAGTGTAGGGGATCCGCAGTAGAAGGAGACTATCACAGACATGTTAAGGCGCTTATGGCCATGGCAATAACAAGGCTCTGTTAGGAGTTTTAAGTACATGTGAAGTGAAGTCTTCAGGGTAATTAACGGGTAAGGGTCACTGCTGGCCTCTCTAAAGTGGCTTTGCCCCCCTGACCTCTAATATCCACTCAGACACCAATTAGAATCTTGCAAACACATAGGGGATTGTGGCTCCCATGCAGCTGTTGTTGCTAATATGCTCTGTGTATAATGAGCTTTATATTGCATATATTTTGCCTTAGGGCAGTGGTATGCGCGACAGTTTTGGCCATTTTGTCGCTCTGAATTAACCACTATACCTGTAAATATTCACCTTGTTGGGTTTATTTGTTGCTATATTCACTAACCTGCTCCCCAGTTGCCTTGAGAAAGGTGCTAGCTGTGTTAGCTGTGGAGCATTACACTAGGCAAGCAACATGGCAGCTCCGAACAAAATACTCAGTCAAAATGATCTGTACACATACCAACCTGTGTGCTGTACCTATTACAGGTGGTTCTGTTTACTTTCACATTGCCAAAACTCTATTACTTTGACTACAGGTTGGTTCTGGCCCCAGCTACTAAAGCTGAAACAATTCAGCAATAACAATACAATATTAGGGTAATTGTAATAAAAGGCTCTAATTAAGCCACGGGTTTTGTAACCTTTAGCAGCTAAACAGGTAATATATCTGCTGATTGGTTGCTTTGGGTTACCAGACCAGTAGCAAACGAGGCGCCAGTTATTACATTTCTCTATTATGACCCCACAATTAAATCGAAATGAAATTGCCTTGGATTACAGCATATTCCTTGTGTTTTCATATGTATGTTGTGTCCTCCTCAACTCTGTTGATTTGTCTGTGGATCCACACCCCTGGCTCTACCTAAAGCTGGCCATACACGCACTGATAATATCGATGAAACCTCGTTTCGTACGATATTCGGTGCGTGTATGGCAAGTCGGCGAGTCGACCGGTATCGCAGGAAGCTGCTGATATCAGTCGACTCGCCGATAGGGTGGGTTAAAAGATTTTGATCAGGCGCCATAGAAGGCGCCTGAGCAAAATCTGCCTTCAGGGCTGAATCGGCAGAAGGAGGTAGAAATCCTATTGTTTCCACCTCCTTATCTGCCGTTTCAGCCCTGAACGGTTAGTTGTGGAGTTAACGATCTTTCGTGCGAACGATGGTCGCACGAAAGATTGCAAATCGCCACGTGTGTGGCCACCTTAAAGGTCCCCATACACCTTCAGATCCTACAGGTGGGTGATATCGGGAGAATCCAGGCTACTTCGGGCATTTGGCCCTGGGGCCAAACAATCGAATTATAATGACGGGTATAGGAAAAGTCGGTTCAGGAACCGCATCAACGAGCCAATGTGGTCCCCGATCCAACTAAATCTTTTAACCTGCTCAATCGATATCTGCCCGATTTCAGTCTAAGGGACCGATACCGGCAGCTAGAATCGTCCCGTGTTTGGGGACCTTAAGCTGATCAGAAAACCCTACACTACAATAATAAGACCCATAATGGGTATAAATAGTCGGTATTTGGGAATCTGATCAGCGTTTCCTTCTGCTTTAAAAACCCAATGGGTGAGCTTTAGCCTATAAGATAAACTCATATCAATAGGAATTTCTTGGAGCTCTCTGGGATTAGTTCCCAGAATTCCTTGTGTTTCTTAGCACAGTTACAGTGCTGCTTCCCAAAGCTAACAGACCCCTATATAACTCCCACTTACTTTCCTCCTAGGCTCCTCCGCTCCCAAGCAGTCTTTCAACTTTTGCATCATTCAGGGCAGTGATCCCCAACCAGTGGCTCGGGGGCAACATGTTGCTCACCAACCCCTTGGATGTTGCTCCCAGTGGCCTCATAATTGGTGCCCATTTTTACATTTCTTTGGAAGCACAGAGACACAGTTTTATTCCAAGCAGAGAGCCCTGCAGGCCTACTGTCCCCATGGGGCTACCAAATAGCCAATCACAGCCCTTATTTGGCATCCCCAAGGGACTTTTTGATGCTTGTGTGGCTCCCCAACACTACACTGCTCCCGGTGGTGGCTCTCTGAACATACGCCTTAGACAAGACACAAGGAGCAGGAGGCATATATCAGGGTAAGCTGGAAGATAAGTAGGGGTTGAAAAAGAGAATTGGATACAGATGGGGATTATATAGTAACGGGTCAAAGGTTGCTCCATTTCTAGTAAATTATAGTAGCCATTCACAGCCCAGACTGGCAATCTGTGGGTTCTGGCAAATGCCAGAGGGGTAAGATGTCATAGACACTCACTATTTAGAAGAGTGGTGGGGGGCTGTTTGCACCTCTGTTTACTTGAAATGCTAGGGCCTAATTTAAATCTCAGTCCAAGACTGAGCCAATCAGAATTTACTGGTCTTCTGTCTAAAAGTCGGCATCTGCAAAGGGCAGCACAGAGGATGCTGGGAGCAGGCAGCAAGATGGTGGCAGCATGATCTGCAACCCTGGGCTGGGGAAGATTTATAAAGAAGAGGGGTGCTGGCCTGGGGTAAATATAGCAACAAATTTACCTAACAAATTGACACCACAATGATGTGGGGTTTTGTTATCCATTAATTAAGACTCTATGAGAAATGGCAATGGCAATGTTTCTGTAGAACAGGGTTCTAGATAACTGATCCCATGCTTGCAGTTTCTTGTGGATAGTTGAGTAGAAGTTGGAGAGTAAGAGGCCTAGGGGGCTGCAGTCTCATTAATCAGGGCACAGAGTTCCTGAGCAGAATATGCGTCAGCGGGCCAGGGATACGGATATTACACCTTGACGTATATACACACAATACACAGCATGAGGTGTGTGAGCCGTAGAACCGGCATAGAGCGCTCTCTGTCTCATGAGTAACCACAAGATAAACAGTTAAACCGCTATGAAACTGTCTCGCAATTATCTCCGACTGCGGTTACCTGGATGCAAAGTCACACTCCATAGCTCTCATTTACCGACGTAGTCGCACACCTCCGGGTCCTCGCGAGGGATTCTGGGATAAAGGGAGAATGAATGGGAAACTGAATGTACAAGCCACAAAGCAAATTCCTATGGATCAGGGGTTAAAATGCAACAGAGCGCAAAACTAGCATAGGCTATCAGATTACTGTGCTTAAAAGAGTATGCTACCTGCATATTAACTCTATGCTGGAAATACTTTTCAAATTGTAATTTCCTTTTCATTTAGGTTTGAAACCAGTGAGAAAGTGTAATGAATGAATATTGAAAATTATATTTTCTTTCATTAGGTGGTGTAAGTATAAATCAATGCTAATATTAAAACAATTTTATTGTGGCTTGTAACATTTTTTAGCTGTCTGATCCTGAAAAACTTAAGATAAGCTGATAAAACTAATTACCAGACTACTGAGAAGCCCCTGATAATGAGCAGCTCAAAGGCTGCTGCTTAGAGATGGGAGGGGTTTGTTTGTTCAAAGGTAGATCTGAATGTATAGGCATTCCCAGACAGTCTGTCTATTAGATATCCAGACTACTATGTTAGTTCTGTCCAATCATTGACCCAAGGGCTAAAACATCATATTGGCCCAATTTTGGACTAAATGGATTAAGAAAAGATCCAATTGTTTGGTGACTTATAAGAAATAATAGGGTTTTATCTTCAGGTGAAATTTCTCTCTCTCTCTCTCTCTCTCTCAATAAATATAATATAATATAATATATTTGAACATTTGGAAGGGTTGAAGTATGTAACTATGCAAAATAATGAAACCGCTTCTCTTTATAATGTTTTGCAGGATAATCAAGATGGACCATCCAGCGAAGGGATATATGTTTCTAAAATAGTTGATAGTGGCCCGGCGGCTAAGGAAGGGGGACTTCAGATCCATGATAGGATTATCGAGGTATGTGAAGATCATCTAATATCTCTCATTAGCTGCTCGGTAAAGGCTTGGATGTAGAACTGCAAATGCCTTCTGCTTGTTCAGCAAAGAAACCTCTGACCTTCAGGGCTTGAGCCACATCTCTAAATATAGAAAGAGAACTGGGCAAGAGTTCCTCGGCCTAGTGAGGGGGGCAAATGGAGATTGTTTACTGTGGCCAATGGATCGTCTTACTAGTCTAGATCAGAAAACTGTGGATTACATTACTGGAATTTACAGAATAGAAGGAGAATAATGAAGGTTTAGGGAGATTTAGCCTCCCCAGAAAGTCTTAAGTGGAAAGCCTTCTATTTGTAGCCTCCCTAAGCAGTACTTTCACCCTCCTCATCCTCTGCTTTGAGATTAAAGGGCAGCTCATACCCAGCAAGGGTCTGTGGGCATTGTAAAATGTAACCTTGTATAGTTTGACTGTGTGATATGTTTAATGGTGTCACGTGATGTTCTATATAAAGTGCTTAAATCTGTGCATGTATCTTTGCCATTTTGAGGTATTCGTAGTATGGTGATTGTTGTGCAACAACTGAAGGGCAGATCACAGTCATTAAGTGGTAATTGTTTCCTTGGGCCTCACTAATAGAGCATATATTAAGGATAAGTAACTGGGAATTTTGGATAAATCCATCTGTGCAGTTGATAGACATATGTTTTGCACCCTGTGGGTTTGACCCTGTTGTTTAGGACAATGACTCCCAACTAGTTTCTAGCGAGTAATGTAATGGTCACTGCTCTTAGATGGAGCTTTTTAAGTCCAGCCTGAGGCACACTGGGAAATCAACAAATGTAGTAAACTCAGGGATGTAAGTGTACAGCCAATCGGAGTCACTTGGGGCTAGTCGGTGGCCAATCTCTGCAATATTCAAGGGGTGGTACAATATATTTTTTCCTCAAACCATTAACAAAGACAATACACTTCCAGCTTCAATGTTACTGGGCTCCCTCCAGTGTGGATAGTTCTATCCCTAGCATATGTTACCAACACTTTGCATTTGAAAATAGTTTTTGTGGGTACAAATCACTAAGCACCTTTGCTTTAGCCGTGTACCCATGGTTGTCCCCAGTTCTTCTGTATTTGCTCTCAGCTCCGTATTGCTGTATCTTATGTTATATTATACATGTGAACAAATAAAATGTATTTTTATTGTGAGATTTAAATCCAGTCCACTATAAAGGACATTATAGTTATTTATTTATTTCTGACAATCTTTTAGTATGTGGTAATATCCCTGAGGGTTGCTGTCTGTGCATTCCCAGATAATGAATGGATGAAATCAGATTTAATTAGCTCTCTATGGGTGTCAGGGGGTTTCACTCTAATTTCCTAACTGCTTTACTTTGGAAAGCTTCTTCCCAAAAACAAAGACAACTTTTGGGTATAAGCAGCTGGTGCTGCAGTGTCTCTTTGCAGTGAAGTAATTAGAGATGTGATTTAAATATGAAAAATATCAGTTACACTTGCACTTTCAGATTTCAGAGCATGGACTGAATGTTCTTAAGGGGGAACTTTATCTTTGTATTAAAGAGATCCTCCAGATATTTTAAAGAGACCAACCTCCCATCACAAAGTACTACCTGCACTTGTCCATAGAGGCTTTGGTTGGCTGCCATCATTCTGTTCCTGATACCTATGGCCTTAGTTTTGGTTCATGATGTCACATGTGTCTAATGACTAACTGGACCTGTGTATTATAAGAAATTATTTAAACCAACCAAGCAGTATATCAGAATTCCCGCTGAGGTTCACTGACTTTGACTCCTGCAGCTCGGGGCTTTTTTTTTTATCTACTTAGCGACTTCTTATATCCTGATATTGGGGGCTTATTCTATATCACATTAAAGCCATGACATTCTGAGGCTAATTCCTATATACTTGTAAAAGCAAGCCCCATTTATAGGAATTGCACATAGCTATTGTTAAGTACAACAAAATACGGCTAGACTACGGTAGAATACAGTTTGCCCAACATAAACCGTGGGAACTGGTATCTAAGTTTGGCTGCCGGGGCTGGAAATGCTTGTGTGTAATATTATCAGCGAGCAGAAATAGAACCACGCAAAGTATTCCTGCTTCTTTATCATATGTTTTGGGTATAATTAGTCTTACTAATCCCCAGGGAAACAGAGGCCATTAATCACACAATCCACAATCAAGTGCACTAACTCCCAAGGGACTGTGCGTCAGCTGTGTGGGGCAGATCAGACTGCGGGTTTGGCTAGGTCTGGGATTCAATCATATTAGTTACTGCAGTGTCTGACGTGTGGCCCTACAGCAGTGGTTGTGCTACAACTCTGATCAGTAGGAGTAGCCTGTGGCCTTGCTACTATAGCTGTATATGTATATGTGTGGGTAGAGGGGTGCCTAAGGGGGTGTAGACAAGAGTAACCCAGGCTCAGCTCTGCCCGTGGCCTTCCTTGAGCAGTTATGGAACCTAGCTCGCAAGGTCGCCATACTCGTAGCAATCTTTCGTAGATTGTTCCCACCCTCCACTGATGTTCAGGGCTGAATCATCAGATATGGATGTAGAAACAATAGGGATTCTACCTCCTTCAGCCGATTCAGCCCTGAATGTAGATTTTGCTTGGGTGCCTTCAATGGCACCCAATCAAAATCTTTTCACCCAGCTGTTCGACGAGTCGACCAATATCTGCAGCCTTTCGCGATATCAGTCGCCTTGTCAAGCCGCCATACACGCGCCGAATATAGGTACAAAACAAGGTTTCGTACAATATCATCGGTGCATGTATGGCCAGCTTATAGGCTTCAGAATCAAAATGTTCCTCAATGGAAAGTTCTATTGCTGTCAGTTACAGTTAGGATGTGCCCCCAAATGTACGCATAGATGAAAGGGGCCTGATATGCTTTTGCCTTTTTTGGGGGGCCAAGGGCCATGCAATTACAGTGCTACATTATTATTAGTCAATTCGACTTCACTTGTTTTATGGTATATATTTATATATGGAGATAACCCAACGTTCCGACTGCAGAAGGCAGCGAGCAGCTCTGTGAATCATCTTTGAAGTGGGAAAGTGCACATTTTTGTAATTAGGGGGTTGCAGAGTGGGCTGATGGTTTGAATTGTAAAACTTCTGTTGATGGTTTGAGTTTGGCTACTGGAGGCCGGGGGGAGGCAGAATTGTGTTTATGAAACTGTGAATTCCGTGCCGACTGGTCATGCTTTTAATTTAGTTTGCTTGCTGTAGTTATATTTACCATCCTGTTGCGTGGGGCTCAATTACGCGGCAGTGAAGGATGTCACATCCATGTCACATGTGTCTAATGTCTCATTGGCTTGAAGGGTTTGAAGTCCACTATATTCTGTTGTATTGAACACTGGTGGTCAAACCTCAACCAATCAGCAGTTACCTTTTCCTGTTATAGCACAGTTGGGCTATTGTAAGCAGAGGTCTGACTGGTTGTTTTGAGTTACAATCCTAGGAAAACATTTGCACGCCAAATGAGCCCCCCAACAAAGAACGACATAACTCTTCTTGTTTACATACTGTGCTTACAAAATATATAACCCTTTCTACCTAATCCGTAATGATTGTTTTTCATCTGTCTGGAAGAAAAAGGATATGTGGCGGCCTGATTTCGCTTTCCGTATGCGAACGCAAACATGTGGTATTTATATGATTGCTGTTTCACAGTAAATGAATTATGCTGATGTTTACTCGCAGATGTTCTTGCTATGAACGTTCCGTTCCAGTGCCTCCTCGTGTGGACGAGGGTTTTCATTTCACTCGTTAGGCTGAAAGCTTCCTGGCAGAACTCAAATCATTTCTGCTAAATTTACTGTTTTCTTATCGGTTTCGGAACAAATATATGTATTAACTTTTGGGAAACAAGTTCACGGCAGCCATATTCTAGAGCACTGGGACACAGACTAGGGCAGAAGGAGTCGATGCAGTCAATTAAAGTAGAACTAAGGCTTATGAAAGTAATAGGCTAGAAATTCTACATTCTTATGTTTCTGTACCAGCCCAAGGCCCCCACAGCCCTTTAGCAGGGAAGATCTGTGCCCCTGAAGATGCCCCAGTAGCCCCCCATCTTATCTGCTGATTCCCAGCACATGCCCTGGGCTGTTGGGGCCAATGTATTTTGTATCATAATTTAATAATCAGTCTGTGTGACTGAACCCCACTTTCTGCTTGATAATTTGCAACGACCCCTAAGCTTATCATTTCAACAGCAGCCCTGAGATCCAAATGGTGAGCTCCTGTAGACAACTTGGAAGGCCTGGATCATTACTGTTATAGGGCTGCTGAACCAATGGGCCAGGATAGTACGTTCTGTATATAAAATGCAGCATTTCTAGTCATATTCATCCTTTGGTTCTCCTTTAATCCCCTTATGAACAGGCTCTGCAAAGTCCATTTGCAAGTAACTGAATTGGAAGTTAATTGCCTTAGCGTTTCAACTCAGACCCAACTCTGCGAGTCCTGCAGAATCAATTTGTGCTTTAGCAAACTATATTATGAGAGCGGTAGTTAAATAACTGGATTTAATGGCAGATTCTGTGCTTTCTTGGACACATTTACTGTTTCTGTTACAGCCACTAAACCAGTTTATTCTTTTCCCTTTGACATTTTCTGTGGGAGATCTTGAATTTATGAAATGATGACTGTCTTGCTTTCTATTCTCTTGCTTCTATAAAGGTATTACAGACTCTGATGACAGTTTCAGCTTGTTTGTTTGCATTGTTTGCTGGCTGTGTGGCTACACAATTTGGCCAGGAAAATGATGCTTGTAATGTAATTAATAGGGACAAAAGTGCACAAAAAGTGGGCACCTCCTTGCATGGCAGCATTTCTTGGGATAAGTCTCCTGACCTGGGCATTGGTTTCAGTACAGGTTTTAAGGTGGCCGTACGCGCTAAGATCCGCTCGCTTGGTGAGGTCGGCAGTATCCCAATATTGGGGCAATTCTGTCCCAGGGCCAAACAATTGAATTAGAATGACGGGTATAGGCGCTGTTGGTTCAGGGACCGCATTAAAGAGCCGATGCGATCCCCGATTCGACTAAATTTCAAACCTGCCCAATCGAGATCTGGACAATTTCAGCCCAGATGTCAGTTAGGCAGGGCCGTCATTCTACCCATACACTGACGGATAAGCTGCCGAATCAGTATAAAGGACCGATATCTGCAGATAGAATTGGCCCGTGTATGGCCACCTTAAGGCCTCCCCCCCCATTAGCTTTTATAGGACAGACATGCCACAGCATTGGTTCCACAGGCTTAATCCTTCCACATATTGTGTCTTTTAAAGAAGAGAGACTGCCCAGACCAACACCCAAGGCATAAGGCCATGGATGTGGGAGCACTCCAAGGCAAAGTAAAAATATATAAGTACAATGGAAGTGCAACACATCAGGCCCAATTAGCTACAAGCTCACAGAAGAGAGGGGGATTGATCAATGCACATTCCCTGGCCCTGGTTTCACTAGGCATTTAGTATCTAGGCAAGTGCATGTATTTACAAAAACAGGAGTGGCTTATCAATCGTATGATCGTAACTTTGTTACTAAAAAAAACCCTTTCTGTAAATACAAGCACTTGTATAAATACCAAATGATTAATTAATAGGGATAAAGCTAAAAGATGATATTATTATCATTATTTATGGAAAACTAATTCCTAGTGATGTAATAATCTCTTTACAAGAAGCTATGTTTTTGTGGCAGGGGGTGTAGCTTGATATCAGGAAGTGGCCAGGTGAAAATGTCTGACTATGGTTTTTCCCATGCCAGTGAAGCACCCCTATCCTATTTGATAGCCCGGGGAAACTATAACTTATTTAGATATTTCCCTGTGCTAAAAACAGTTCTGAAGGAAAATTGGTAGAAACACCCAGCTTGGGCCCAACTTGGTTTTGCAGAATTCTACACAACAGGATGTAGCAGCCCAGGAGGCTGTATCGGCGAATAGGAAGCAGGCATTCTCATTATAAGAGTATGTATTTAGCATTAGCATTTCTGTGAATTTGACAAATGATTTTTCCTCACTTTTTTCTTTTTTTTATGTTCTGCCTCAACATGTTTTAATGCTCTACAATAAAACCTAAAGACAGAGAGACTGACAGCAGCAAGCGTTAGAACAAATAGGTGCTAAGTTCAGGAGAAAAAAGGCCCCAACCTGGAAAATATTATGTTTCTGTATCTCTAAACCAAGGTGTCTGGGCTGAATCGGGTAACAGCCCCATTTCTCATGTCCGACGGGGCATATCTGAGTGTGAAGTATACACAGGAATCAGACAGCTGGGGTATGAGTTGCGGGGCCTGAGGAAGAGCTGCAGTGCCAGATTAGCCCACTTGAGAACACAGGAGGAATCCACAGATGGCTCATTTCTCGCAGAGAATGTGCAGCTGAGCGTGGCGCGGAGCACTCTAGTCAGGCTGGAATACCCATCAGCGTGTCCTCTGGATCATGCCGGGCTTGTCATTTTCCACAGACCCATAACATGATCGCTGTAAGATATTGGCTAGTTAGCACCCAGTGTCATCAGATAGTTAGTAAAATACTTATACTTACTTGAAATATATAATTAAGGGAATACTTATCATGGCCATTTAAAGGGGTGGCTTTAAGTTAACCTTTAGTAGGTTATAGAATGTCCTATTCCTAGCAACTTTGCGATTGCTGTTTATTATATAATATATATAAATATATATGTCAGAAACTATATTATTATTAATATTATTATTAACATTTATTTATAAAGCACCAACATATCCCGCAGCGCTGTACAATAAGTGGGTTACATACATTGGACATACAGAGTAACATATAAAGCAATCAATAACCGATACAGGAGGTGAGGAGGGCCCTGCCCAAAAGAGCTTACAATCTACAAATATATAGTTTCTGACTTATTTGCCTTCCTCTTCTGCCTCTTTCCGGCTGTCAAATGGGGGTCACTGACCCAAGCAGCCGAAACAGAATTGCTCTGTGGGGCTACAGTTTTATTGTTTTTGTTACTTTTTATTACTTATCCTCCTATTCATTCAAACCACTGCCTGGTTACTAAATAATACCCTAGTAACCCGATAAGGGTAAATAATACCCTAGTAACCCAATAAGGGTAACTAATACCCTAGTAACCCGATAGCTTCTATCATGTGACTGAAACTTGTGTATTATAGTAAGTAATGTACCCCCTGTTGTAAAATATGATGATATTAGAAGTCATCTCGGAGTTCTATGACCTGTATAAAAGCGCTAGACATGTTATCAGCGGCGGACTGGGCCACCGTTGCATCTGGAAAAAACCCAGTGGGCCCCAGCGGCCCAGACCTGAACCTCCCAGGGCACTCCCGTGTCTCCCTCCCCCGACGTGCCGGAGGTGAGTTTCATTTAGATGCGCTCAGGGGAGGGGGCTCCTGCGGGGGGGGGGATAAAGGCGGCTGGGGCCATTGGGGGGTGCAGGGGCCCCTGAGGCAGAAGCCCCGGTGGGCCTTGCACCCCCCAATCCAAACCTGCATGGGATGTAATATCTTTGTATGGTCAAGTAGACTCTTTCAATATCCTTATATCTAACAATAGGAGGTACAACATTCCCTATATAAATCTGTTTTGGACTGTTTTGACACCCAGTGAAGGAGGTGATGAAACTAAGCTAATTTAAGTCCTTTGTAAAAGAGAGAACAAGGCGTGACGCGCGTTTGCAGGGAGTCTCCCCTTGTACCATAGATATACTGTTTGCCCAACTAGTTACAAATCTGTCAGGGTTTTTCATCACCATTTGTGGCTTCAGATGTCACAGTGTGTACAGAATAGGCTGTGCTGCTTATATATAAAACATGACAAGGCCTCACATTGACTAGAAGTTTCAGCCTGTTGTGAACAAACCGGTTATTTTCATATTCAATATGTCAGCTAATACTTGTTTATGTGTTTGCTAGCCTATTAACTGCAATTACACTCATTAATGGGAAAAAAATTGCTTTTTAATTGCTGCTTGCAATGGTCTCGCCCCTAATTTAAATTCTAAATATATCAGTTATTATATTGTGTATCAATAAAATACTCCCCAAGGGGCACCTCCTGATGCCGGAGAGCCACAGCCCTCATTCCCATTCCGTTTAGCTGCCATTACTTCCCTGATCATTAGCGTCTGAACATCCAACACAGTTACAGTTTGAAAACATGGAGGCACCAACCCAAGATGAAAGCAAATACACGGGGCGGAAGGTTCATGGGCAGTGTGGGAAGAGAGGAGCGGAATGTATTTGCCCCCCCCCCGAGATGCGGGCTCTTTTGGATGAGAAATCACCAGAGTGAAAACAGATTTGTTGAAAATCTCGGTTAAACCCTCTGTTGTCTGAGAACTGATCTGTATTTTCTTTGCTGCTCGAAAATTGTTTCTGTAACTTTTTGTGTAATGACAGAAACGGGGGAAAGTGATGAAAAGAAGAGACCAAAGAAAGTGCTTTTTCAAGATGATTGTGTCTGTGGGAAAACCTCGTCACTCCTGCTCCATCCTTTGTCTCTATAGAGCGGGAACTATAGCGCTCGGACTATGGGGCTCATTTACTAATGGAAGCCAAACACAACAACTTGGCATAACCTTCTGTTCATTTTTCCCTGAATGCAGTGTTTCCCCCACAATTCCAGTGTAATTGCCCCTAATTAATTATCTTACCTAAATAGGGAACCTAAGTCAAAATATACTTTGTGCGGCCTTCTGATAATTGCAGGACCATCAAGAATCATTGAACCTCAAAAAGGTGGGGCTTGTCAAAAGGTGGGCAGGACTTTGGAAGTGTCCGGGTAAATGGGAGTGACTGGGGCAGATTGGGGAGTGTCACAACTCAAATATTTGGTAGTATGTGGTACCCCCCCATAGGCCTTCAGATTGGCCATCACCATCTTGCTCTACCATTGCCAAATTGCCCTATGCTGCCTACTATTGTCTGCTCCTT
Source organism: Xenopus tropicalis (assembly GCF_000004195.4). Lineage (NCBI taxonomy): Eukaryota > Metazoa > Chordata > Amphibia > Anura > Pipidae > Xenopus > Xenopus tropicalis. The sequence continues at coordinate 139,668,257 of NC_030680.2, forward strand.
CAAAAGCAACAACAACTGCTGCTGAGCCTCATTATATGAGGGGGTGGGGCTATATGTAAATATAAGGCACATAGACCCCAAAATAAACCTTTGGTCAGTGAACGAAATTGTAATTGTAAATAACTTCCCACTGTACATGTATTTGTTGTTTTCTATTCTCTGGGGGATCTGACTTTCAAAACAAAGCAGCCGAAGCTGATTAACAGACCCCTAAGAGTGAAGACACACAGAGCTTACTAGTAGCAGCTACTTAAGGTGGCCATACACGGGCAGATTGTATCGGCCCGTGTAGGGGCAGGAACGAGAGGCCTGCCCGACCGATATCTGGCCAGGTATCAATCGGGCAGGTTAAAAGATTTAGTCGGATCAGGGACCGCATCGCCTCGTTGATGGGGTCCCCGAACCGAATGCCCCATTGCTGCCATTATAATTCAATCGTTTGGCCCTGGGGCCAAATTGACCTACATTTTCCCCGATAACGCCCACCTGTAGGTGGGGATATTAGAAGAAGATCCGCTCATTTGGTGACCTCGCCAAGCGAGTGGATCTTCAAGTGTATGGGCACCTTTAATAGACAATGTTGATCATTTACTGATAATTGTCTCTATGTGTGTTTTAGCAGAGGCAATTCTCAGTATTGTCTATGGCAGGGGATTTTCTGGAGTTTAGTAGCTGTGGAAAAGTAGCTGCTACTAGTAGCTCAGTGCGTCTTCACCCTAAAGAAGCTTGCAAGCCTGACTCTTGCTGTACTGTTTCATAAGACAGAAGCAGGCAACAGAGAACTATAGCAATTACATGTACATATAACTCAATGTGAATTGGAAAACTTGTTTAGAATCACGCTTTCTTTTACTAGGCAGCATTTTATATTTGGGTTTACATCCCCTTTAAGCTGATAATAACGAAACTCGTGACACTATTGATTTCCCCCACAATAATAACAGGGTGAGTGACATGAGACTTTATAGTTAGTTGTGACCCCTACAGAGCTTGGGGCCCCTGCGCATCTGTCCAGCCCCTCCGGACACCGACGTCCAATTCATAAAGCATAATCATATTACATGCTGCAACGTTTGGAAGATGACAGCGGCGGATACTTTATTTTTGCAGACCAGACGCATTCTTTCCTTTTATTTTATTTTAATAAAAGTTCACAGCGTGTTGACTCTGTTCCACGGGGGCGATGAAAGAGCAGAGACGCGGCGCTTATCCCCACTGAGGGACCCAGCAGTAATTGCCTGCATCCTTACAGACACGGAGATGGGCCCGCGAGGTGGGGCGGCCGCTTGGCCTTGGGACAGGCCTTGGTGACGGAGGAAGTTTATTATAAAATAACAAGAAATGACAACTCTGGGCAGGAGTCTGAGGGCAGAAATAACCAGAGTGACTATTTGGTAACAGAATGATGAAGAGGCGTTTAATCAGCTGTGAAAACCATTTATTGTGATTACCGTACGAAGGGCATTTCTGTTCCGTCTCCTGTCGCAATTCCAAATGTTTCAAGCTGGTTTCGATTTCTTGTAACGTCCATCCTAGGGGGGAGAAAAGCGGTGGGGGGGGGGGGGGGGGGGGAGGTAGTTTAAACATCTCCTGTTATTTTTACTGGATTGGTTCAGAGTTTATTATTTCGAAATGGTCTGTGATTTTTATTTAATTTGAGTGACGTAAGATAGACTTCCAGCATTCCATTCATTTCTCTTTATCTATATGTTTGGTCTTCTGTTTCATTGTGCTAGTATGTGGTAATGTGCATTAAAGGCTCCCTATAGATTTGTACAGGTATGGGACCTGTTATGCCCAGGATATAGGGGTTTCTGTATAAAGGGTCTTCCGTAATTTGGATCTCCATACCTTAAGTCTACTAAAGAATCATTTAACCATTAAATAAACCCGATAGGGCTGTTCTGCCCCCAATAAGGGGTAATTATATCTTAGTTGGGATCAAGTACAGGTACTGTTTTATTATTACAGAGAAAAGGGAATCATTTAACCATGAAATAAACCCAATAGGGCTGTTCTGCCCCAATAAGGGGTAATTATATCTTAGTTGGGATCAAGTACAGGTACTGTTTTATTATTACAGAGAAAAGGGAATAATTTAACCATTAAATAAACCCAATAGGGCTGTTCTGCCCCAATAAGGGGTAATTATATCTTAGTTGGGATCAAGTACAGGTACTGTTTTATTATTACAGAGAAAAGGGAATCATTTAACCATTAAATAAACCCAATAGGGCTGTTCTGCCCCCAATAAGGGGTAATTATATCTTAGTTGGGATCAAGTACAGGTACTGTTTTATTATTACAGGGAAAATTGAATCATTTTTACAAATGTGAATTGTTTGCTTATAATGGAGTCTATGGCTTTCTTGTAATTTGGAACTTTCTGGATAACAGGTTTCCGGATAACCGATCCCATACCTGTATTTTATTTCTCTTAAAAATGTTAAGGGGTGTATGTATAGTTCATTTGCTTAATGAAGGCTGTAGAATAAAAATTCCAGCCTTCCTTACAAGACCATTGTTTTTATTCCTGTGACCTCCCATTGCCTCCCTTTAGTGCTATAACCTCCATGAAGGCAGCAAGCAATATGACTAGGGGTATTTTCTGGTGCATTTAGGGCAGCAGGAGTGACTCCCAAAGAATAATTCAAGAGCCGTCTGTTATTAAAGTGCAGGACCCAACCCTAAAACTTATGCTATTTATTGAATCTGTTCCCTAATCAGGGAAATGTTTGTAATTAGCTCTCTATTGTACTGACATTCACCTATAAGGATTGACTTTTAGAACAAAGTACATAGTATTGACGTTTATGCCAGCTCAAATACATGAACTTGGGAACTTATGGGAGCTGCCATACTGATGGGTCTGCTCAAGGGAAGCTCCGTATTATACTTGGGTATCAATGGAAATATGTTTAAAAATAAAATCCATGACTGGTTGAAGTAATACCCCTTACTAAGCGTCTTTTCCCAGCAGAATGTGCTCGATTGGCCAAAGACTGTGACTAATCACCCCCCTCTCAGGATAATAGAGAGCTCTTATGTCCCATCAGCTGTTACATGACCTCACTTACCCTCAACTATGATCATATCAAATTTTTTCATATATGGGATATATTTTTTCTAGGGACCAGCAATGTTTAGCAGGACAGAATGGGTTGAGAGATAGATATGTCCCTGTACAATGCAGATGATATCTCTGTGCCGGAATTGACTTGCTTCTCCGAATAAAACCATAACATTCTAAAGAGCAAGGAATTTTATTTTTCTTCTTCAGGGGCCTGGGTAATTAGCAAACAAATTCTGTGTAATCAGTCGTCGCTGTGGCTTCACGCTTTAATGACGTATGAATGCTATGTGATTGTACTGCCAGAAGACAAGTCTACAAACCACAGCAATAGCAATTTCCTCCCAGCCCACAAAACCTTGTGCATGACTCTTATTTGCACAGAATAAAATGCAGGTTGCCGTAATTTGGCCACAGCAGGTTTCAATATACTACTACATGTTCATCAAAGCTTCTGTAATGGGAACCTGGTTTGGCAAGAAGCTGTGAGTGTTACCCCTGGGTGCCTGTGCCAAGCTCTCCTCACTGCCTAAGGTACCATAGTGAAGTAGAATCGGGTTAAGAAGAGTTGAAAGGGAGACTTCTGGGGAAAACATGGAGTCATGGAGTCATTATACAGGGTTGGACTGGGCCGCAGGGACACCGGGAAAAATCCTGGTGGGCCCCGGCTCTAGTGGGCCCTGGTGGCCCAGACCCGACCCTTGCAGCGCTCCCCCTGCCCGACCACTCCTCCCCAGACGCGTTAAATTTACGTGCTCAGGGTAGAACTTTGGGTGGGGGGCCCTGCGAGGGGAGTTAGGGGGGGTAAGGGTGTGCGGGTGGCGGGGGCACCTGCAGGGCCCCTGGGGCGGGAGCCCCGGTGGGCCCTTCACCCCCCAGTCCGACCCTGAGGTTATATCATACTGCAACAGTTGCTCCAAAGCTCAAAACCAATTGGAACCAGTTCCCAAAACTATGGGCCCCTCTGGAGTGGGACCTGGAGCAGTGACAGGGGTCCCAGTGTGAAGGTTAATTTGGGGAGAATGCCTTTATCAATCAGCCCCAACGCTGGCATCAGCCAATCCCTGTGCTTGCAGATGGAGCCATTGCACCAGTGAAGGCCCAAGGAATGGATTTCAGGACTGAAATGGGGGGAGTCTGTACCAAAATCCACTCTCTCTGCCTGCACCCAGTCGACTCAATTCAACGGCTTTGGGTGCCAGGCACAGGGAAAGCATAGGGGCTGATTCTTGGTCTGGGTTCATATGCATTAGCCAAAGGGGCTTGAAGTGAAAAAGATCAACACCGCTGCTCTAGCCACTAGGAACTACATTGGGAAGTTGTAGTGCCAGAACATCTGGAGGCTGCTGTTTGTCTAGAATGCCATAAAACCCGACCCGGCACTGTATCCCCTGGGAGCTTTGCCCTTGTGGAGGGAGGGACTGGCCCATACAACAGATTATTTGAGAATAGTTTCTGCCCCATTAAATAAGGAAGAGGTACAATTTCTGCTCATGCCTTGCAGAGTTTTCAGATCACTTTCCGTTTCATTACCCACATGTAATTAATCATGTTGTACTGAGCTGTCTCATTACTCACTGAAACCTCACATAATGTGCACGGGCCGGCATAGATCCCCTTAATAACTGCGGGACTGGTACCAGTATGGGGGTCCGTGTGGAGAAGGAGAGAGAAAAAGCAAATTGGGCCAATAATGACCAATTATTTGTTTCAGTAGGACATTACAGCAAATGGACATCAGAGAGTTGTGGATACAGGGTTTCCAAATGAAAGGTGTTGCCTGTTTATAGAGTTAGTGGATTACACGCGTGTGAGAAACACTAGAGCTTGCAGGCAGCACAAGAGCCGTGTGAGTAACGGACTGGTAAAAGTGAAGCAGATGTCAGATGTGTCGGCTTATAAATTGTGGCGCGGGGCTTACAGCAGTCACAGGCAGATTGCCGCACACTTTCCCAATAACATTCAGATCTCACTCATGGCTTTGGTATGCTGTATGCCTTGCACGGCACTGTGTATCGCTGCTTGCCAAGCAATACTTTACTGGCATCCCTGCACTGGCTGCCAGGCTTATTAAAGATGGGCTTGAAGTTTTATTCCTGTGCAACATTTGCACAAAGTTGCTTTCTGGTGCAATTTAGCAGTTCCATTTTAACTGAGACTTTGCAGACAGCGCAAACTTTACAGTTCCAGTGAACTGGAGAATTACATTCTAGTGCAAACTTTGCTGATAGCGATGTTTATGGGGTGTTACATTCTTGTGCCAACGTTACGGACAGTTACATTCTTGTGCCAACGTTACGGACAGTTACATTCTTGTGCCAACATTACGGACAGTTACATTCTTGTGCCAACGTTACGGACAGTTACATTCTTGTGCCAACGTTACGGGCAGTTACATTCTTGTGCCAACATTACGGACAGTTACATTCTTGTGCCAACGTTACGGACAGTTACATTCTTGTGCCAACGTTACGGACAGTTACATTCTTGTGCCAACGTTACGGGCAGTTACATTCTTGTGCCAACATTACGGACAGTTACATTCTTGTGCCAACATTACGGACAGTTACATTCTTGTGCCAACGTTACGGACAGTTACATTCTTGTGCCAACGTTACGGACAGTTACATTCTTGTGCCAACATTACGGACAGTTACATTCTTGTGCCAACGTTACGGGCAGTTACATTCTTGTGCCAACTTTACGGACAGTTACATTCTTGTGCCAACGTTACGGACAGTTACATTCTTGTGCCAACGTTACGGGCAGTTACATTCTTGTGCCAACGTTACGGGCAGTTACATTCTTGTGCCAACGTTACGGACAGTTACATTCTTGTGCCAACGTTACGGACAGTTACATAGATTCATAGATTCATAGATTGCAGTGTTAACTTCAGACATTTATTTCCTATTGTATCTAATACATCTGATATGGAGTTGAGGAGCCTTGTAGTATCAGAATGAATGCTGGGGACTGCACCCTTAACGGAACAGTTCAGTGTAGAAATGAAACTGGCTAAAATAGACAGACTGTGCAAAATAAAAATAAAAAAATTGTAATATAGTTAGTTAGGCAAAAATGTAATCTATAAAGGCTGGAGTGGGCAGATGTCTAACATAATAGCCAGAACACTACTTCCTGCTTTCAGCTCTCTATCCTCTTAGTTAGTCAGTGACTATAGGGGGGGCCACATGGGACATAACTGTTCAGTTAGTTTGTGAGCAAACAGGTCACTGACTGCTAACAGATTGGAGAGCTAAAGGAGGAAGTAGTGTTCTGGCTATTATGTTAAACATCTGCTCACTCCAGCCGCTTTAGATTACATTTTTGCCTAACTAACTATATTGAAAACATTTTTATTTTGCACAGTCTGTCTGTTGTCTTTTATGGTTTCCATACACGTTGAGGTCCACTCGTTGGCGAGGTTGTGAAATGATCAGATCTTCTTCTGATATACCCTAAGGTGGGAAATATCAGGCTAATAACGGCATTGGCGGTCCCTGATCTGACAGGAAAATCTAACCAGTCTGATTGACTCCTGGCGGTTTTTTACCCAGATATCAAATGGGGAGGCCCTTTGGGGGGCCCCATACAAGGGCAGATAAGCAGAATTGAATCGGCAGCTTAAATCTACCCCTGTAGGGCCACCATTAGTCAGGGCTAAAAAGATTTCAGCAGGTAACTTTTTAAATTAGTGCAGATGGACATCCCAGGTATATCAGTGGGTGTTATCTGATATCTCTCAAGTGTGTTGTGACCTAACACTTCATACCATATCCCATCATTGTCCCTGTTATTGACATTCTTGGGTTGCTGTATACCCAAGCAAGCTGGGGCCCTCCAAGAGTTTTACTCCCAAGGCGATGCTATGGTGATGCAAGGTATTGGGCAATGCTAAGTATTGGCGCTGTCAAAACCCAGTGGGCCCCAGCGGCCCAGAACTGATCCCGAAGGGCACTCCATCGATACTCAGGTCTCGGTGGGAGATCTCGGAGGGGTGGGGGGCCCTGCGGGGAGGTGTGTGATGGCTGCGGCAGGGGCCATGGACCCCCAGGGACCCCCAGTCCGACCCTGGTCAGGAGGGCCACAGGTTGCACATTAGAGAATAGGTGTATAGTCGTTAACTTTGTAAAAAGAAATAAAGGAAGGTTGTGGTCTCCCCGTACATAAGAATATTCACTTTAAAGGCTACAGCAGGGATCTCTTTCTTCATTCTAAGCTACTTTCCAGCACACATTCCTTATACATTTTCCATTTTACAGTTATTTGTAAATGTAATTGCTATTGAAACCAGACCAGATCTGTCTGGCCGTTTCTACTCACTGCCCTGGCTCTGACTCCTGAAACAATGTAGCAGAAGCCAGGGGATTTAACAGGCCTGTGCAGAAGCAAGGAAGGCAAATTGGGGAATGGAATTATAACTGGAGGCAAATGGGTTTCTGCTACATGCTCCTGAGGTAGAACCAGCAGTACAGAAAGAGTTACAGCTGTAAACCTCCCGCTATCTCTCCGTAGGGGTTATTGCACTTCTGGGGTCCTAGGAGCTTGGCCCTGCTATGGCGGTTTTCCTCTATGGCATTATAGCAATCTGATATTATTTTTAGTTGTAGCAATAACTTCTATTGCAACATTTTAAATCATGCATGGATCTTCATCAGGAACTTCCATTTATGGGCCACTTGCCTGGCCACACTTTCATAAGACCAAGTCCCCTGGATCACTAGGCCATGTACTTTAAGACCCAAAATAAACCCCAGGGTTCAGCACCAGAACCAAAGATTATTTATCATAGATTTCATCAACTATAAATTAAAAAATAACACCTACAGAATCTAGGGGGAAGGTTCAGCACCTGAAGGACATCGGTTCCAGCCACGTACGGAGCTTTACACCTAAATAAGCACAAACGTTCTGGTTTTAACCTGTTTCAGGCATTTCCTTTAATAGTTGTGGGAAAATAAGAGGTCACGTCTGGGTGGAGCACATGCAGATTATTCGGTGCATATGCCTTTAATTAGTCACATGGGAAAATCCTCCGGCCAGACATGGCTGGAAGTGAAGAATGACGGGTATGATGGATAGACCCCCATTACAGGATGTATCGTTGTTGCTGTACTACAACACTAGCCACCTTGGGCAGCCAACAGCTGTATTGGGGGGTGTCAATAAGGGGTGCAATAATTAAGGTTCGTATTATTTCTACGGGGAAGAGAATTTATAACTGCCTGGGCTTATGGGTAATCTAGTAACAGGTATATAGTTTGCTCTGGATATAAAAACCCACAGCGACCAGTCAATATATTGCATTTATTGGACTGCTTTTGGAAAGCAAGTACTGGTGATGTTGGCTTACACACTATATAATTTATATGCCCCTATGTGTTTGGTCTCCCCAAAGACTGATTGGTTGGATACAGCAGAGGATCCCCCACCATTGGACTGTAATTTCACGCTAATGGGAGACTTTATAGATGGGTAGATGCTCCAGTGTGCAATTAATCTTTTGGCTCAGAATAAACTGTAACAGTGTTGAACCTTCCAGAAGTAGTAGAACTGCAACCCCCGAGCTCCGCCAGTGGGGTTACTGGGAGTTGTAGGTACTCCTATGACTATAAAGCTGATGGGTACAGAGCGAGTTTGTCGCCCGCAATAGAGCTCTGCTACCGCGGGCAACTAACTGCTTTGAAAAGCATTTCCATCGGCCAGGGGCGGCCCAAGCCGACTTGATGCCCTAGGCAACCCAGTCGGCCACCTGTGTGACTCATTGCGCCCACCATGTAGGGACAACCAGCTGGGGCAATTATAAGGGAGCGTGGACTAGGGGTAGGCAGGAGAGGTTCCTGCCTGGCGCACCCCAATCTTTGCACCCTAGGCAGGTCCCACTTCTGCCTATGCCTACTTCCGGCCCTGCCATCGGCAACAATAGGAGCCGCCGGTGGAAAGGCCTACTCATCGCTTCGGCTTTGTGAAGTCTCGTGAAGGTGCCCGACTTCTTCTTCATGGAGCCTTCTTAATTCCAAGTGGTTTGCCTTTCCCAACCTTGGCACGTACCTCTGACCCTCGTTTGTATGCGCGCACTCGTTTAGGAACAAAAGGGCCCTTCCTGGGCCGGCTCAAGGCACGGGGGTAATTACAGGAAGTCATATTAGTTATTGCAGCTGCTTAATTAAACGGAGTTATCAGTCAAGCGATAAAACTGGCCAAATGCAATTTGCTGAGAATATCGGGGAATAACAAGGCAGGTCTTGGGAAAGGGTGAGTCTGGGCCCCGGGACCAGCAATCCGACTCACAGGAAAGCACAACTAAACGGCGCACAGGAGGGAAGGGGAACTGGCTCTACCCATATTGGGCTAGATTCCCCTTTTATTAAAACCAGATGTTTTCCCTCCGGCCTTCCAGGCAATAAACCAGAGGTTTTATTTCGAATTATTCAGCAGATTCACAAAAGCAGAGGAATCCGTCATAAGAAGTGCCTTTTTTTTTTAATAACAAAAATTAAAAAAGGAATTATGGATGGAAATGCTGTATGGGGAATGTAAAGGATAAGAGTAATCACAAAATAGACTTACCCAAAGGGGTCCAAAATAAATCCCTGTGTTATTGATCACTTTAACCCACATTCAGTTTTAGCGTTGCTTAAAGTGCTGCAGAATCTTTCCTTACGCCCCATTAACTTTAAAGGGGAGGTGTAATTCTGCCTAATGAAAGAAAATGTCATTCTAAGCAACTTTTCCCTATACATTCTTTACACATTTTCATTGTTTTTCATGCGTGCAGGTAACTGCAATTGGAAGCGATGGGACATTGTGCACTGCTGGTTCTGTCTCTGAAACTATGTAGCAAAAGAAAGCCTTGCTTAACAAGTCACAGGTCTCTTAATCAGCTGGCTTCTGCTACATTGTTTCAATAGTCATAACCAGGGACAGAAAATGTATTTATATATATATACAGTATATATTGGAAAGTTGTCGTTTTGGGGATCAGGCATGTCGCAGCTCCTCATTACCAATAGAAAGCATGTTACCGGCTGTCTTTTTGTGAGGAGTCGGACTCAGCCGCAGATACACATAGGGTTTGCAAGTAATAATGCTGTATTTATTGTTTTGTTTTGCCAAACATCTACTGAACAATACAGTTGTGTAAGCAGTAATTATATGAAATGCTTTCCTTTCTTCCCACAGTGACACTGCAGTGCAGTTTCCCATAAGGGCAGGTTTTGTGTTGTGCCATAAGGGAGGCTTTGTGCACCTATTGTGATGTTGTCGACTTATGGAATTTCTCATTATAACCCGGGGGGTCACCTTCCCGCCCGAATGCTCAGTTTTGGGGGTTGTGCCTTAATTACGTCGTGTCTGGGTGCTCTATATCCTTTTGTTTGTCACTTTCTACAAATAAGTCTGGAAGTTGTTCTAAAAACCCCTTTCTTTTGTGCGGCACATATTTTACCTTTAAATTCACTGCCCGAGTGACCTGACAGACAGAGGCAGGTGTATTTGTTTATTAAGTGGTACCAGCCACAAATATTTTTTTGGAGTCTTTTTTAAAAGGGGATTTTTTTTCTATTAAGTTTTACTTTGTTATATTTGGACCTCTATTCAGGTCTGGACTGAGGCCCTGGCATTCCGAGTACACAGAGGTCCCTCATGGGCCCAATAAATAGTGACTAGTGTCTATGGCACCTTACAGCAGCCCCTCTGGCATTTGCCAAACCCACAGATTGCCAGTCCGGGCCTGTCTATACTAATTGTTTTTTTTTAGGGTTTAAGAATTATTATTGTTCCTTTTCTGGGAATCATTTAACCATTAAATAAACCCAATAGGGCTGTTCTGCCCCCAATAAGGGGTAATTATATCTTAGTTGGGATCAAGTACAGGTACTGTTTTATTATTACAGAGAAAAGGGAATCATTTAAACATTAAATAAACCCAATAGGGCTGTTCTGCCCCCAATAAGGGGTAATTATATCTTAGTTGGGATCAAGTACAGGTACTGTTTTATTATTACAGAGAAAAGGGAATCATTTAAACATTAAATAAACCCAATAGGGCTGTTTGTTCTTACATGGGAAAATGTATTCAAGTGGCCAGCACTCCCTCCCATGAGCTGTCTGCTGTCTATGTTCTTATGTATGGGTACAGGCAGGTTTAATGGCTCCCAATGAAACTGCCCCTACTTACATAGTATAGTTACATAGTTACATAGGGTTGAAAAAAGACCAGTGTCCATCAAGTTCAACCCATCCGAGTAAACCCAGCACACTTAACCCACACCTACCAATCTATACACTCACATACATAAACTATATATACAACCACTAGTACTAACTGTAGATATTAGTATCACAATAGCCTTGGATATTCTGATTGATCAAGAACTCATCCAGGCCCCTCTTAAAGGCATTAACAGAATCTGCCATTACAACATCACTAGGAAGGGCATTCCCCAACCTCACTGCCCTCACCGTAAAAAACCCCCTACGCTGCTTCAAATGGAAACTCCGTTCCTCTAATCTAAAGGGGTGACCTCTGGTGCGTTGATTGTTTTTATGGGAAAAAAGAACATCCCCCATCTGCCTATAATCCCCTCTAATGTACTTGTACAGAGTAATCATGTCCCCTCGCAAGCGCCTCTTTTTCAGAGAAAACAACCCCAACCTCGACAGTCTAACCTCATAGTGTGTGTTACTGTGACTGATGGGAAAGATGTATAATCTAAGTAAGTGCTATGTAAATGTGCTCATAGTTATGCATGTATAAAAATATAATGGAGTGATTTGGGAAATGATAGTATCCCTTGGAATAAGCGGAACAGCCAGGGAACATTTGTTCAACATGGGAAACCTTCAGGCCTGAGAGCAGTATGGCCGTTTTGGCAACATAAGATAAAGCTGTTCTAGTGGCATTTGGCTGACAGGTGCTGCTATGGGTCTTTTTTTTCTGCAACTGCTACAGCTGAGAGTTTGCCTGGGCCCAACCTGTAATTCTGACTGATTAGAGCAGATGGACGGATCAAGTTTTTTGAGATATTATGGCCATTGCATGGGTAAGTAGAAATCTTACCAGCCAATTCAGCCGGAGAAGGCACGGAATAAATGTTTCTCAGTACAGGTATGGGATCCCTTATCTGGAAACCCGTTATCCAGAAAGCTCCGAATTACGGAAAGCCCGTCTCCCATAGACTCCATATTAATCAAATAATTCAGAATTTTAAAACTGATTTCCTTTTTCTCCATAGAAATAAAACAGTTCCTGTACTTGATCCCAACTAAAATATAATTACCCCTTATTGGGGGCAGAACAGCCCTATTGGGTTTATTTAATGGTTAAATGATTCCCTTTTCTCTGTAATAATAAAACAGTACCTGTACTTGATCCCAACTAAGATATAATTACCCCTTATTGGGGGCAGAACAGCCCTATTGGGTTTATTTCATGGTTAAATGATTCCCTTTTCTCTGTAATAATAAAACAGTACCTGTACTTGATCCCAACTAAGATATAATTACCCCTTATTGGGGGCAGAACAGCCCTATTGGGTTTATTTCATGGTTAAATTATTCCCTTTTCTCTGTAATAATAAAACAGTACCTGTACTTGATCCCAACTAAGATATAATTACCCCTTATTGGGGCAGAACAGCCCTATTGGGTTTATTTCATGGTTAAATGATTCCCTTTTCTCTGTAATAATAAAACAGTACCTGTACTTGATCCCAACTAAGATATAATTGCCCCTTATTGGGGGCAGAACAGCCCTATTGGGTTTATTTAATGGTTAAATTATTCCCTTTTCTCTGTAATAATAAAACGGTACCTGTACTTGATCCCAACTAAGATATAATTACCCCTTATTGGGGCAGAACAGCCCTATTGGGTTTATTTCATGGTTAAATGATTCCCTTTTCTCTGTAATAATAAAACAGTACCTGTACTTGATCCCAACTAAGATATAATTACCCCTTATTGGGGGCAGAACAGCCCTATTGGGTTTATTTCATGGTTAAATGATTCCCTTTTCTCTGTAATAATAAAACAGTACCTTGTAATTGATCCCAACTAAGAGATAAATAATCCCTATTGAATGCAAAACAATCCTGTTGGGTTTAATTAATGTTTTATTGATTCTTTGGTAGAATTAAGGTATGGAGATCCAAATTATGCAAAGACCCCTTATCTGGAATACCCTTGGTTCCGAGCATTCTGGATAACGGGTCCTATTACTGTATTTCCATTCAGTGTTAATGTTTAATATTGTGTAGCCCATTGTCATCTAATATTGCCATTGCTTCTATGTTTTTTTGAAGGGATTGTTCAACATACGTAACTCTCCATTTTGGAGTTTCAGCGGCTATCTGGTTGCTAGGGTTCAAATTACCAGGGAGTGGTTTGAATGAGAGACTTGTATTTAAATAGGAGGGAACCTGTAGAGAAAGATAAGTAATAAAAAGTAACAAAAACAATAAAACTGTAGCAATAGTTTGATGGCTGCCGGGGTCGGTGACCCCCATTTGAAAGTTGTAAAGAGTCAGCAGAGGAAAGGAAATAATGAAAAAACTGTAAAAAATAAATAAATAAATAAAGATTTATTATTATTATTATTATTAGTAACATTTATTTATAAAGCGCCAACATATTCCGCAGCGCTGTACAATAAGTGGGTTACATACATTGGACATACAGAGTAACATATAAAGCAACCAATAACCGATACAAGAGGGGAAGAGGGCCCTGCCCAAAAGAGCTTATAATCTACATGAAGATGTTTGCAGCAGTGTGGTTGCTCAGTTACTGCCTTTTGCGATAAGGTTAAACAGTGTTACATTTCAGACTGCTTCCTGGTTGCTATGTGTATGTTACACTGGCAACAATAGTTGCTCAACTAGCTTCCACTACTAGCTATAGCATTCTAGATGTAACACAAATATTGAGGGGAACTTGCCCATTAAGAGGAGATGCTCCAGCCCATTGGCTTAATAGTCTGTTTTGATCCCTTCAGACAGGTGGAGCAGCTCGGGTGTTGCGGAGTGTCGGGAAACTGACATTCCAACAGTATCATTAGAATTAAAAGCTGTGTCATCCCTTGGGAGCTGCTCCAGGGTTTGTCGCTGCTGGACCTGCTGGTCACTTTGGGATATTTAATACTACATGTGCTGCCATTTGGCAGGCTGGGACAGAAGGATATTTAAATGGGAAAATATTCTCTATGGGGGGGGGGGGGGCTATGAAACAGAAGATTCAGTTATAGAGGCACAGTCTCTTGCCTTGCCCTGCCACAATGAGTGTACTGTGTCTGTGTACTGTACTGGTAATGTGGGGGTCAGGGGAAACTCAACCCCCACCCAACCCTAACCCACTAAACCTTAACCAAAATGTCATTGTAGGAGCCACACGCAACCTGTACCCACGTCTATCCATTTCCCAGCCATGTGACCTGTGCTCTGATAAACTTCAGTCACACTTTACTGCTGTGCTGCAAGTTGGAGTGATATCCCCCCCTCACCCCCAGCAGCCAATCAGCAGAACAATGGGAAGGGAGCAAGATAGCAGCTCCCAGTAGGTATCAGAATAGCACTCAATAGTAAGAAATCCAAGTCCGGCTTGGGACTCCTCCAGTTACATGGGAGTAGGAGAAACAATAGGTTAGCTGAGAGCAGTTCTAATGTGTAGCGCTGGCTGAAAGCTCAGACTCGGGCACAATGCACTGAGATGGCGCCTACACACCAATATTACAGCTAAATATACATTTGTTGGTTCAAGAATACAATATTAAATGGCAGAGGGAATTATTTGCTATGTAAACAGTGTAATTTAGAAATAAAAAGTACCCCATAAAATCATGGCAATATCCCTTTAAGTGTAGATGTGCATAATGCTATTACTCACCATGTATATAAGCTGAAATAAGCAGAGCTCTTTCTATGGTTCATTAAAAAATGGTTACTTTTGTATGTCATTAGATTTGTATATTTGTTTTGTTTATGAATTCTGGAGCCACATCCATCCTTCAGAACTGGACTGTCGCAGGCTGCAATGATTCCAATCGTGCCCTGTTGTTCCGCAGTGATCTGTGCTGTATACGTTACATATCTGATCAAATAATAAAATATTAATCACTGCATATTTGGCCGACGTCCATAAACCCTTACATGGAGATGATTATGTGTTCTTGAGGGTTTTGTTAATGTTTAAATAAAAAAAATGGGTGACCTTTAAGAAATAGAATGGCTGGATACATAGAACTTAATTATCTATGGTTTTGGTAAAAATGCCTTAATTGTTTGTTTAAAACCAAGTTGTTCTTCAGTTTCAGAACGTTGTTTGGATAAGATTACATACTTTCTTGCTGGGTTTCAGCAGTGGGGGTCAGATTCTCTTTGCAGGGGGGTTCAATTAAACTGACAATGAGAGTCGGCCAAATATGCAACAACAATGGCAGTGGGGTAATGTACACACAGCTCAGCTGGGGCGCCCAGTACTGTATCCAGCCTAGTGTAAATGCCAAGGGTAAAAAAACATTTATTTTTGTCTGATTCCTTGAATCATTGTCTGGCACGTTGCATCAGTCAGATGCTTTACTCAACCAAGGATGTCACTGACATATTTCTGTCTTTTCAGACTCTTGAGCCAGTGGTATAACCGTACTCTTGAGAGCTGAAAGCAGGAAGTAGTGGTCTGGCTATTATGTTAGACATCTGCCCACTCCAGCCTTTATAGATTACATTTTTGCCTAACTAACTATATTAGAAATATGTTGCGCAGTCTGTACTCTTGAGCCAGTGGTATAAGCGTACTCTTGAGCCAGTGGTATAACCGTACGCTTGAGCCCGTGGTATAAGCGTACTCTTGAGCCAGTGGTATAAGCGTACGCTTGAGCCAGTGGTATAACCGTACTCTTGAGCCAGTGGTATAAGCGTACTCTTGAGCCAGTGGTATAACCATACTCTTGAGCCAGTGGTATAAGCGTACTCTTGAGCCAGTGGTATAACCGTACTCTTGAGCCAGTGGTATAACCGTACTCTTGAGCCAGTGGTATAACCGTACTCTTGAGCCAGTGGTATAACCGTACTCTTGAGCCAGTGGTATAACCATACTCTTGAGCCAGTGGTATAACCATACTCTTGAGCCAGTGGTATAACCATACTCTTAAAGGAGAAGGAAAGGTTAAGTTTTGGCACCCCCAAGTGACTTAGAACGCCTACCTTGTACCCCGGGCTGGTGCCCCCGTACGGAGAGAACAGCACCAGCCCGGGGCAGCTGCCGGCGCTACCTGCTTCCTCCTCGCTTGCGCGCGCATGCGCAGTAGAGTGAAAAGCCGAACTTAAACATTAAAGTCGGCTTTTCACTCTACTGCGCATGCGCCGGCCCATGGATTTCGGCAGCAGCGCGCAAAGGAAGGAGGAAGCGGTGTCTACAGGTGCCCCGGGCTGGTGCTGTTTTCTCCTAACGGGGGCACCAGCCCGGGGTACAAGGTAGGCGTTCTAAGTCACTTGGGGGTGCCTAACATTTTGGTACCCCCAAGTGACTTAACCTTTCCTTCTCCTTTAAACCAGTGGTATAACCATACTCCACAACCAGTGGTATAACCGCACTTTTGAGCCAGGGGTATAACCATACTCTTGAGCCAGTGGTATAACCGTACGCTTGAGCCAGTGGTATAACCGTACTCTTGAGCCAGTGGTATAACCGTACTCTTGAGCCAGTGGTATAACCGTACTCTTGAGCCAGTGGTATAACCGTACTCTTGAGCCAGTGGTATAACCGTACTCTTGAGCCAGTGGTATAACCGTACTCTTGAGCCAGTGGTATAACCGTACTCTTGAGCCGGTGGTATAACCGTACTCTTGAGCCGGTGGTATAACCGTACTCTTGAGCCGGTGGTATAACCGTACTCTTGAGCCGGTGGTATAACCGTACTCTTGAGCCGGTGGTATAACCGTACTCTTGAGCCGGTGGTATAACCGTACTCTTGAGCCGGTGGTATAACCGTACTCTTGAGCCGGTGGTATAACCGTACTCTTGAGCCGGTGGTATAACCGTACTCTTGAGCCGGTGGTATAACCGTACTCTTGAGCCGGTGGTATAACCGTACTCTTGAGCCGGTGGTATAACCGTACTCTTGAGCCGGTGGTATAACCGTACTCTTGAGCCGGTGGTATAACCGTACTCTTGAGCCGGTGGTAACTACTGACCGGTAACCGTACTCTTGAGCCGGTGGTATAACCGTACTCTTGAGCCGGTGGTATAACCGTACTCTTGAGCCGGTGGTATAACCGTACTCTTGAGCCGGTGGTATAACCGTACTCTTGAGCCGGTGGTATAACCGTACTCTTGAGCCGGTGGTATAAGCGTACTCTTGAGCCAGTGGTATAACCGTACTCTTGAGCCAGTGGTATAAGCGTACTCTTGAGCCAGTGGTATAACCATACTCTTGAGCCAGTGGTATAACCGTACTCTTGAGCCAGTGGTATAAGCGTACTCTTGAGCCAGTGGTATAACCGTACTCTTGAGCCAGTGGTATAACCGTACTCTTGAGCCAGTGGTATAAGCGTACTCTTGAAAGCAGGAAGTAGTGTTCTAGCTAATATGTTAGACATCCGCTCACTCCAGCCTTTATAGATTACATTTATGCCTTACAAACTATATTAGAAACATTTTTTTATTTTGCGCTGTCTGTCTATTTTACCAAAGAACTATTCCTTTAGGGCAAAACTGTTTGTGCTCCCTGTATGAAGTGCAAAGAGTTGCATACCTCTCTGTATGGGCACTGCCTGTATAGGTACTATTGAAGAATAATGAATTCTATGAAGTTAAACTGGCCCGATTCTTGCTGCCACTAGTATAGTGTAGTAATTGTATTGTTAAAGCTGCTCTTACCCATTCATCAGTCCAAATCTGAATCTTCTTTTGTTTTGCCGTTTCTATGACTGTGAAAAACTGACCTTTATTAAAACTATGTTCTAATTGTGCTGATATGGAATGCTGCTTAGACTACAGAGCATGGTTATTATTAAGTACAAGGACTGAACCCACTCAAGGAAAGTCAGTTAGATACTGTATATGGTAAAGGTGACCATGGGAATGTCTGTTAGGCTCTGCCCTCTGCTGGCTGGAGGAGGTAGCATTACAGTGACCCAGGACAAGGAAGGGTAGCCCCCAGCTTGAGAATGGGTATGTCCAAACTGTCACGTTCCCAGCCACCTCTGTATTATAAATATGGAATGTTATTATACACATTCCTCTCCAGAGAAGTCTATGACAGTGATCTGTTGTTATAAAGTACAATAATGCTGAACCCATTGAGAACCAAAGCAAGCAGTGTGGCAGCGCTCAGCCTTGTACAACTACATGGAGACGGTATAAATAAGCTGAACCCATGTCTGCTCTCTGTTTAGTTGAGAATAATGGGAGATAACCTCTTCTTATAAATGTATTTATTTTACTGTTAAACAGCCTGTCATCATTATTTACTGTGTCAGTGACAGCCATGCCCTGAGTACATATGGCCTCACAGGACTCGTTTCTGAAGGCAAAGACCCCATTGGCCTTAGAAAGCAAATCCCACGTCGGGATGTTTTTGGTTTTACTGAATTGCCCTTACAAGAATGGGACACGCAGGAACAGTTGAATGGGTTCCTGGTCCTGGGGGCAACTGTCTATCAGTCTGGCAGCTGGGAGCCTGATTGAGCGGCTTGAGTGATTGACAGCTTGGTTTATACACTGACATCAGGATAAACAGCCCCAAACCTATTTACTAAAGGATTCCAGGGTTCTTGTCAAAGCAAATAGACAGGCTGGCTTCTTCACTATGGTGACAGACGAGGCCGGTTTGAAGGCCTATAGATGGGGCCCCCCAGCACCACAGGAGCCACATCTTTAACTCTAGCCCTACAAACAGGCCTTTGTGCCATGACGACACCTCACGTTTCCAACAGAAAAGCGCCAGTACATACGGGGTTAACCTTTCCACGGTCGGGATGGTTTACATTAGTGCGGCAGGGAGAACAAAGAAACATTCACAGTGAGTAAAACAGGAGCAGAGCCGGAGGATGAGGAAGATGAGGCTGGCAGATGCAGGAATAGAATATGTGGTTGCGCAGTGTAACTAACGGGAGCTGGAGTTTGGCGTCAGCCGGTCACGTTGCCCGTGTTTATAGGCCGCAGTCTGGGGGAGCAGCAGAACAAGTCACGTACTATGGAATCATTGCCCCCCGGTACAAATGGGCTACAAACGTTTCAAGCCCCAAGCTGCCAACTTGTTGTCCAGATATTCAGCCATAGGTCTCTCCAGACAGCAGTGCAGTAAATGGAAACAGGTTGAAAATGATTCTGCATTGTGTCTTGTGAGCCACCCTGCATCTCATAGTTACATAGGGTTGAAAAAAGACCAGAGTCCATCAGGTTCAACCCATCCAAGTAAACCCAGCACCCACAACCTATACTTATCAATCTATACACTCACATACATAAACTATATATACAACCACTAATACTAACTGTAGATATTAGTATCTTTATAATCCTTGCCATAAAGCAAGGCAGGGCTGATGTATTTTGCTAGACAGGAAGTAGGGACAGTCATGTGAGTACCAGGGAATACATTCCCCCTGTGCAAGCGCCAAACAGGGCTTCTTCAGAATTAAAGCAAAAGAAATTATTGGTCTCTGCCTGCGTCTGATTGGAGGGCCTTTATTTAGAAAGGGCAGCATGGCCTATGAAATATTTCTAGTTTCTGTTTAATAAATTTGCCCAGGTCACACTTAAACCCCGCCTACTTATCATTCGGCCCCACCCCTTTCCTCACCTTCTTTTCAGGGCTGCCCTGTGACAACAGGGAGATGTGTATTTACCATCAGACTTTATTTTTAGCCTCCCGCTGATGATATAGGTCTGTAGGTATATGTTTAACCACGTGAGAATGCTGTTATTATCATTAGCGCTTATCTCATTTCACTTGCAAAAGAGGAATTTTGGCAGAGATTTAGCCCTTCAGGGTGGTGCGCGGTCTGTGGGTTTAGTGTTCACAGCCAGCCGGGGGAAGGGGATTATGTGAGTGTGCGTTTATATCGCTCTTCCCGCTGTTATAGCGAGATCTTCCCGCAGCCATTACAGCGCCTCGTTGGGTGGGAGCGATCAGTACAGATTTCACAGGCCATTTACCCAGGCAAAGCCATAGTGTAGAAGCTATGCGCCATGCTAGGCTGGCAGTGTCTCTCTTAGCGCTCTCAGTGGGCTGAAGCCAAGCAGATATACTCACAGGAGCACCTGTGGCACTGCCATGGCTGCAGCTTGGATCCCACACTCTGCTGACTTTCTGCCTAGTGTTTGTGTTTTTAAAGGGGAAATATACCCGATTTTTTGAGAGAGATGCACTCGCTGGGACTTCATGTTAAAAATAAACACATTTTTCCAGAATTGATTCACAGTTAAAATCAGGGCTCTATCTATCTATCTATATATCTATCTATTTATCTATCCATCATCTATCTATCATCTATCTATCTATCTATATATCTATTTATCTATCTATCATCTATCTATCTATCTATCCATCATCTATCTATCTATCTATCTATATATCTATCATCTATCTATCTATATATCTATTTATCTATCTATCATCTATCTATCATCTATCTATTTATCTATCCATCATCTATCTATCTATCTATCTATCTATCTATCATCTATCTATCTATCATCATCTACCTATCTCTATCTATCTATCTATCTATCTATCTATCTATCTATCTATCATCTATCTATCTATATATCATCTATCTATCTATTTATCTATCTATCTATTTATCTATCTATCTATATATAGAGAGAGAGACCCGAGGCTCTGTGCCTAGGGAGGCAGCCAAAGGGGGTAGGCTTTTGGTGTCTGTATAATCGATAATTATAAAAATGAAATATAAACACTCCCCAGCTACCACCAAATGCTTCCTGGCCCTCACCTTCCCCCCCCCCCGCCCCCCCCAAAGCAGAGCTGGGGGGTGAATGAGGGTTCCCCCAGAGATCACAGTCGATATGACATCACTTCCTTCAGAAGAGGATGACATCATTATTATTCATGAAGTTGCGCTTACCATCAAAATCACAATTAATGGCACTATTGCAGCCGCTGTGGGAATCCTGGAATTACCGCCAACTGTTTCACCTACATTAATACGTTCACTGCGCTCAGTTCAGAACAGGAGGCAGGACAGACCCCACGACAGTGAGCATAAGTGAGCTACCTTTAATGAATGGAACATTGCAGAGACTACACTTACAGTCATAAATTACCCTTTATCACTAACGTAGAGAGTAACTGAGGCTGGGAGTTATGTTTCAGCAACATCTTAAAGGCCACCATACACTGTGATAGTGTTATAGTATTTCTGTATAAAGGCTATGGGGAAGCTTAGGGGGCTGTTCCTGCTGAATTGTAATCTGTGCAGAGGAATAACTGTTTCTGTACAGGCTATGAGAAGGTATAGTAGCCAGTTACAGTCCTGCGGGTGCATATGTACGGTGCAGACAATATAGCCATACTGTATATCAGCACCCGGACCCCAGCACAGACCTTTCATTCGCTGCTGATTGTTTCACAGTCGAGTGACAGTTCAGGACACAGAGATTATCTGGCAGTCGGGCCAGAGCTGCCTGCTTGCACATAACACCTGTTAGACAACTTACTGGTAGATTGAAGGGTAAAAATAGCAGTTTGATAGATCTGTCCCCCTCGCTCCACTGTAACGTCAAGAGCTTTCCTTACTGTGTACGTCATGCAAGGGGCCTTTATATATCCTCCATCTTTGTGCTCCTGTTTATAATGGAGGCTGGCCTTTACTGCTCTTGATTTACTCTTTATTCCTACTCATCAGTGACCCAATTGCTTGTTAGGATTTAACTTATGACCTGCTGCACTTTG
The DNA here is from genome assembly GCF_000004195.4 of Xenopus tropicalis. Classification (NCBI taxonomy): domain Eukaryota; kingdom Metazoa; phylum Chordata; class Amphibia; order Anura; family Pipidae; genus Xenopus; species Xenopus tropicalis. The sequence goes on from NC_030680.2 coordinate 139,690,246, forward strand.
AGGCCAGGCTATTTTGGGCTGCTGGGAGTTGTGTAGCCGAAGGGCCATAGGCCGTGCATTCTTTCTTTATATCAGGGCTGTCAGGCTGAGTGTGGCCCTACAAAAGATTTGTATGGTCCCTAGACTGTCCAAGGGCTTCACTGAATTTTATGCATGACTTTATCATTTTATTATAATGTGGCCCTAGATTACTGAGTAATATGTTGTTTCATTAACCCATTGGATGTTGCTCCCAGTGGCCTCAAAGCAGGTGCTTATTTTTGAATTTCCGACTTGGAGGCTTAAAAAACATGTGTACTGCCAAACAGAGCTTCCTATAGGCTGCAAGGCCACATGGGGCTACCAAATAACCAGTAGTATAGTCACCCCTACATGAAATATAATGAACAACTGACTATAAACAGATAACCAAAAAAACCATGGAAATTGTGCACAAAAGTCCACTTTGCTCATTGCCATCTGTGGACGCAAATGAGCAATTTTTTAAAGATTCTTTATTTCTAATGCAGATACAGGTATGGGATCCCTTATCCGAAACCCGTTATCCAGAAAGCTCTGAATTACGGAAAGCCTGTCTCCCATAGACTCCATTTTAATCAAATAATTCAGAATTTTAAAACTGATTTTCTTTTTCTCTGTAATAATAAAACAGTTCCATGTAATTGATCCCAACTAAGATATAATTACCCCTTATTGGGGGCAGAACAGCCCTATTGGGTTTATTTAATGGTTAAATGATTCCCTTTTCTCTGTAATAATAAAACAGTACCTGTACTTGATCCCAACTAAGATATAATTACCCCTTATTGGGGCAGAACAGCCCTATTGGGTTTATTTAATGGTTAAATGATTCCCTTTTCTCTGTAATAATAAAACAGTACCTGTACTTGATCCCAACTAAGATATAATTACCCCTTATTGGGGCAGAACAGCCCTATTGGGTTTATTTAATGGTTAAATGATTCCCTTTTCTCTGTAATAATAAAACAGTACCTGTACTTGATCCCAACTAAGATATAATTACCCCTTATTGGGGGCAGAACAGCCCTATTGGGTTTATTTAATGGTTAAATGATTCCCTTTTCTCTGTAATAATAAAACAGTACCTGTACTTGATCCCAACTAAGATATAATTACCCCTTATTGGGGCAGAACAGCCCTATTGGGTTTATTTAATGGTTAAATGATTCCCTTTTCTCTGTAATAATAAAACAGTACCTGTACTTGATCCCAACTAAGATATAATTACCCCTTATTGGGGCAGAACAGCCCTATTGGGTTTATTTAATGGTTAAATGATTCCCTTTTCTCTGTAATAATAAAACAGTACCTGTACTTGATCCCAACTAAGATATAATTACCCCTTATTGGGGGCAGAACAGCCCTATTGGGTTTATTTAATGGTTAAATGATTCCCTTTTCTCTGTAATAATAAAACAGTACCTGTACTTGATCCCAACTGAGATATAATTACCCCTTATTGGGGGCAGAACAGCCCTATTGGGTTTATTTAATGGTTAAATGATTCCCTTTTCTCTGTAATAATAAAACAGTACCTGTACTTGATCCCAACTAAGATATAATTACCCCTTATTGGGGGCAGAACAGCCCTATTGGGTTTATTTCATGGTTAAATGATTCCCTTTTCTCTGTAATAATAAAACAGTACCTGTACTTGATCCCAACTAAGATATAATTACCCCTTATTGGGGGCAGAACAGCCCTATTGGGTTTATTTAATGGTTAAATGATTCCCTTTTCTCTGTAATAATAAAACAGTACCTGTACTTGATCCCAACTAAGATATAATTACCCCTTATTGGGGGCAGAACAATCCTACGGAAAGACCCCTTTTCCGGAATACCCTTGGTCCCGAGCATTCTGGATAATGGGTGCTATATTTGTACCTGAATAATCGTGAGGCTATGCTAGTGCTGTTATTCCGTTCCCTGCGTGCCAGCGTGGCATAGTGTTGCCTTTATAAGGAAACATTCAAGCTGTGGGTTTGTGTTTCACCTACACAGGTCAGGATGGATATGTGCCAAGCAGTAAAGCTAGAAACTGTTTCTGCAGTCACCTGTAAGGGCCCCGATGCTCGCAGAGAGGCCTCGGAGTATGGCAGCTCCCGTTCAGGAGACCGAGCAAGGCTTCATGTGTTCTGCCAGGCATCGGGGTCACGGCGTATCTATTTCACCCTCTAAAAGAGCTTTTTATGTAAAATGCACTCTAAAAATGTCAGTAGAATGTCAGAGTGAAATCCACATTGTTCTTCATGCTATTGTATATGGGCAGGTAGCAGCACTGTTATCTGGAGGCTTATTCCCTGCACAGGTACCCGGGATTATGTGTTGGGCATAGTTGGCTCTGGGGATGATGTGCACAGATTACAAGGATAACTGGGATGTGATTAATTGTGATAATGGTGATCATGTTCTCCCCCAGTGCATTAGAGAATGGGTTGCAGGTTTGAATATGTACAAGGAAAACATAGAAGTAAGGAAAGAACAGGCACAACTGTGAGCAATGATGTAAAGAAGGGACCTATGGGCACCATCTCTCCCTACTATACCTGCTATCCCACAGCCCCAGTCCCTTCCCAGAGGCTATTATCCCCCCACTGCTACTATAGGCACCATCTCTCCCTACTATACCTGCTATCCCACAGCCCCAGTCCCTTCCCAGAGGCTATTATCCCCCCCACTGCTACTATAGGCACCATCTCTCCCTACTATACCTGCTATCCCACAGCCCCAGTCCCTTCCCAGAGGCTATTATCCCCCCACTGCTACTATAGGCACCATCTCTCCCTACTATACCTGCTATCCCACAGCCCCAGTCCCTTCCCAGAGGCTATTATCCCCCCACTGCTACTATAGGCACCATCTCTCCCTACTATACCTGCTATCCCACAGCCCCAGTCCCTTCCCAGAGGCTATTATCCCACTGCTACTATAGGCACCATCTCTCCCTACTATACCTGCTATCCCACAGCCACAGTCCCTTCCCAGAGGCTATTATCCCCCCACTGCTACTATAGGCACCATCTCTCCCTACTATACCTGCTATCCCACAGCCCCAGTCCCTTCCCAGCGGCTATTATCCCCCCCACTGCTACTATAGGCACCATCTCTCCCTACTATACCTGCTATCCCACAGCCCCAGTCCCTTCCCAGAGGCTATTATCCCACTGCTACTATAGGCACCATCTCTCCCTACTATACCTGCTATCCCACAGCCACAGTCCCTTCCCAGAGGCTATTATCCCCCCACTGCTACTATAGGCACCATCTCTCCCTACTATACCTGCTATCCCACAGCCCCAGTCCCTTCCCAGAGGCTATTATCCCCCCATTGCTACTATAGGCATCATCTCTCCCTACTATACCTGCTATCCCACAGCCCCAGTCCCTTCCCAGAGGCTATTATCCCCCCCACTGCTACTATAGGCACCATCTCTCCCTACTATACCTGCTATCCCACAGCCCCAGTCCCTTCCCAGAGGCTATTATCCCCCCACTGCTACTATAGGCACCATCTCTCCCTACTATACCTGCTATCCCACAGCCCCAGTCCCTTCCCAGAGGCTATTATCCCACTGCTACTATAGGCACCATCTCTCCCTACTATACCTGCTATCCCACAGCCCCAGTCCCTTCCCAGTGGCTATTATCCCACTGCTACTATAGGCACCATCTCTCCCTACTATACCTGCTATCCCACAGCCCCAGTCCCTTCCCAGAGGCTATTATCCCACTGCTACTATAGGCACCATCTCTCCCTACTATACCTGCTATCCCACAGCCCCAGTCCCTTCCCAGAGGCTATTATCCCACTGCTACTATAGGCACCATCTCTCCCTACTATACCTGCTATCCCACAGCCCCAGTCCCTTCCCAGAGGCTATTATCCCCCCACTGCTACTATAGGCACCATCTCTCCCTACTATACCTGCTATCCCACAGCCCCAGTCCCTTCCCAGAGGCTATTATCCCCCCACTGCTACTATAGGCACCATCTCTCCCTACTATACCTGCTATCCCACAGCCCCAGTCCCTTCCCAGAGGCTATTATCCCCCCACTGCTACTATAGGCACCATCTCTCCCTACTATACCTGCTATCCCACAGCCCCAGTCCCTTCCCAGAGGCTATTATCCCCCCCACTGCTACTATAGGCACCATCTCTCCCTACTATACCTGCTATCCCACAGCCCCAGTCCCTTCCCAGAGGCTATTATCCCCCCACTGCTACTATAGGCACCATCTCCCCCTACTATACCTGCTATCCCACAGCCCCAGTCCCTTCCCAGAGGCTATTATCCCCCCACTGCTACTATAGGCACCATCTCTCCCTACTATACCTGCTTTCCCACAGCCCCAGTCCCTTCCCAGAGGCTATTATCCCCCCACTGCTACTATAGGCACCATCTTTTCCTACTATACCTTCTTCCTTCAGTAGCTTTTAGAGACATTTTGATTGGTTGCATACAGCCCTAACTGGATGAATTACTAGTAACAGTACCTCTAGAAGTCATGTTGGTAGGCTGGATAGAGCTTAACGTTACATTGTCAAGCAGTATGTCAGTACCACACGGTTCTCGTTTCCTCGGCTTCTGTGCGCGCCTCTAGTTTCCGTAGCTTTGCTGCCGATGCTGCATGGTGCTTACGCAATGGCATACTTCATATCACCTGTTAGTAATTATGGCTGGATGCAAATTCCAGGCCTCCATAAAGGCGCTTGATACCATGCCAGGAAATTCCAAGCCCACAGCACACGCTGTCATATAGAGGAATGTGCGCCCAATTTTTCACTTCCTGCGCCGTGCGTTATACATGGAGCCCACTTGGTCATTGTGTGGAAAATAAACTTGGCTGCTTGCCATGTTTTTGTTATATATATATATTTTTTATTTATTATATTGGTGCAAAATGTCCCAAATTTCCTGAATTCTTTACTTAGAGAGAGATATATAAATATATATTGAAAAGAATCTTTAATTATCCAATTAAATCCAATCCAACGTTTCGCCCCACATAAGGGCCTATATATATATATATATATATATATATATATATATATATATATATATATATATATATATATATATATATAGAAAAGTCTTTTACTCATTTCTCAGTTTGTTGATAATAGACATCATAAATGGCCAGTCAAAAAGGGCCACATTTCCAAGGTGAAGACCCATCTCCAAAACGGCTTTGTAACTCTAGATCCTTAAATGCATTGTATACAAAAATATTTTAATGTCTTCTATACTATTGACTTTGTCCAAGATAGTCTAATGTTATGTTTGAGTTTCTTCTACTGTAATAAAGAGTTAAATACCATTTTGCTTAAGGCCTTTGGGGTTATAAGGTTCCAGTTTACATGGTTCTTGTACTGGATGTTATTGTGTTATAGTCTGTTGCTTATCAGCCCCCAGCAGCACCCCACTGCAAGAAGGTCTCCTATCTTTCCTTGGCCTCTGCTCTCTGCCTTTATATCTACCTTTATATCATATAGGAACGACCAGCCTCACTCTATGTATCCACCTTTTTGGTTGGAGTCTTGCTGTGAAGTTGTTGCAGGGTGTTACTATATTCATGCAAAAGCCACATCTGCATTTCTGGCACCGGATCCAGTTATGTCACTACATTAAATACCAATTCATTCATCGGCTGCCGCTTGAGATTTTCCAGCCTTAGGAGGTCCGGGGGCAGCTGTTGCACTAATCCGTCCAGTAGAACAGAGATTTTCCATGGACTGGAACACAAGTTTTTGTTGATTCACTTAATTTCCCGAATAAGCTTTGTCTTCATATTTGATTTCTGATTCACCCAAGGCACAATCCCCCACTATTCTGTGCACGTTATCAGTGCTTCTATGCCTGGCACGGAGCAATCTTGTTCTTCTGCCTCGAGTGTTTTGGTTGCCCGTGCCAGCCCTGTCATAGCCACAAACCTCATGGCACCGTTGTTGTTGGGCGTATCCATCAAATCAAACTAGATCTGCCTGGCAGCATAAAACTAATTCATATTAAAATGACTACTCATATTAAATTGTGCAATTATAGGCTGCACAGAATTACAGGATTAATTATTATATTAGAATATAACATGTACGCCTTTTCTTTTAAAAAAAAGTAATCCTATTTAATTTGATATACTCTTAAAGAGACAGCTCTTTGTGATATGAAGTTTTGGCATTCTAACACAGTTTGCACTTGGGTTTCTTTTGTATTCTTGTGTCTCTGGTTACCTGGTTGCTAGGGTGTCACTTTTCCCTATCAACCAGGCAATGGTTTGACTTGGGGGGTCAAGTAGAAAACACAGCATTGCAAACTCACAAAATTTTGATGAAAGTCATTGTCTTTAGAAAATAGGAATGTAAAGGTGGCCATACACTTTAAGATCCGCTCACTTGGCGATGTCGCCAAGTGAGCGGATCTTCTCCCAATATCCCCCACCTACAGGTGGGCGACACCAGGCAAATGTAGGCTGGGGCCAAACGATCAAATTCTAATGGTGGCAATGGCACCGTCGGTTCGGGGACCGCATCAATGAGCCGATGCGGTCCCCGATCCGACCCGTACCTGCCCAATCGATATTTGCCCAATTTCAGGCCAGATGACGGTTGGGCATGGCCGTCGTTTCTGCCCCTACACGGGCCGATAAGCTGCCGAATCTGTCCAAGGGACCAATATCAGCAGCTAGAATCAGCCCATGTATGGGGGCCTTTAGACCTGACTCATTTCGAGTAGAGACCAAGCTAAAATCATATGGCTGGAAGAAAGTAAATAGGCTCAAACAGATAAGTGGGTAATATTAATTGAACCTAAGGGTGAAGACACACGGAGCTACTAGTAGCAGCTACTTGTCGTGGCTACTAAAATAGACAATGCTGATCATTTACTGATAATTGACTCTACGTGTGTTTTAGCAGAGGTAATTCTCAGTATTGTCTATGGCAGGGGATTTTCTGGAGTTTAGTAGCTGTGAAAAAGCTGCTACTAGTAGCTCTGTGTGTCTTCACCCTAATTCTTCAAATCCCTTTGTTGTCTGTCGAAGAGACACACAAAATAAAGGTGGTATCTTAACGTTAGCACATTTTAGGGGGCAGGGGTTTCAGCCACCGGTGTTTAGATAAAATTTCAGCGACATGACGACTGCGGCTTATTTATCGCAAGCCCCCCCTGTAACACTATATTTTCATGTTGCTGTTACGCTTCGGATTATGCCATGTGCCGTTTCTAATGGATTTTGCAGTCAAGTGGTATAATCTATTCGTGATAAGTGAAAGCGTGGCTTGACTAGCTGCTGTGTGGTTAAGAGCATTCCTGCGCTCAGACAATGGCTCAGTCTTGTGCCGGCTTCTGGCTCAGGAAATTGTTTTTGAGCGAGTCTGGGTTTAAAGAAGGGGAAAATGGGTTGCTGTTTGGCTATTGCTTTCCTGGAACACTGTTGTTAAGAGGTGAAGAACAGTAGGGTGTTTGAGGCAGAAACCTACTTTGGGTTTAAATCCAATTATTTGGCTGTTTTGGGTTGCATACAAGTACAGCCTATATTAAATCTACCCTATGCATAGGTGCACTTATATCTCCCTTGCAGTCCCCTACTTTCTGGTGTGCTTTTATTATATTATGTATTATGTTCTTATTTAGGGATCCCCAACCTTTCTTACTTGTGAACCCCAGTCAAATGTAAGACTTGGAGAGCAACACAAGCACCATAAAAGTTCATGGAGGAGCCAAATAAGGGCTGTGATTGGCTATTAGGCAGCCTCTATGCACACTATCAGCTTACAGGGGCTTTATTTGGTAGAAAATCTTGTTTTTATTCAACCAAAACTTGCCTCCAAGTCAGGAATTCAAAAATAACTCCCTGGTTTGGGGGCACTGAGAGCAACACCCAAGGGGTTGCCCCCGAGCCACTGGTTGGTGATCACTGTTCTTACTAATGTCATACAGCAGGGGTGGCCAATACGTCAATCGCGGCCCACCAGTCGATCCCCCGTGGATTTCTGGTTGACCGCGATCAAGCCGGGGATGCGGAAGTGCTGTGTGAATGGATATGTATGCATTCACGCCACACTGTCACATTCCACGGTCGTCAGTCAACTGCAAAGGTAAAAAGTGTGGCCACCCTGTCATACAGACTCGCAATAGGTCCCTTGAGTGACCGTTCCTGAAATTATCTGCCAGAAACTCTTTGGCACCCATGGCAAGTGTGGCAAACTGCACCCTCCCTTATGGTCCAACCGCAACATTACTCCGTGTCTGGAAGCCTTAGTAGCATAGACGGGCTCGCTAACACAGGAAGGGCAAGGAGAATCAAGGAGTTATAGAAGAAATATACTCCATTTCCTTTTCCCAAAATGTTTCCATAGTCTGCTGCCTCTGTGGCCTATCCCTACATTCCATAATGAGTTCATTGAAAACCCAACATTTGGGACATTTGATTAAACACATTTATACATTTGTGGGACAGGCAAGCAAACGTTGCGTTCTGCCTACAGCCATACTGAAGACTAAATGTAATCTTTGTAGAAAGCAGTGTTTCTCTGTTAGCAGTTGGCATCGCTCTGAGACCTGGCAACGCATGGCAGAACAGATTACAAGTCTGGCAATTGATTTACTTAATTGGTTGCTGTTTTAAAGTTATTCAGGCAACGTCGAGAGTTTCTGGCTTTTCGCATGAAAATAATTTCTATGGTAACCCTAATCCAGGGTTACATATACTGCAAAGAGAATTCCAGATTCCCTTACCCCATAAAGTTAAATGTCTAAGTTTACCAGGACGTGGAGCAGACCTCTTGTTCACCTTATTCCATGAATGTTATATTAAGTTTGCCTTGCAGGTACATAAAATAGATCTTTATGCTGTTTAGGGTAGGCCTCCATGATCATCTTCAAGAAATTATAACATTAAACTGGTTCTAATCCATATCTGGCTCTCACAAACTGATTCTCTAACTGTTTGGTCCAGAGAAAAAGGTTAGAAAATGTTGGTCTGGTAGGTTACATTATCTCATTAATAAGTTCTCTCTTTTCCATATTTCCATGATGACCTAATACTCTATGGATGAAGTCTCCATTTTTTTTTCTCTTAAACAGAATGTTCAGTCTCTGTTAAGTTAATATGATTTGGTTTGGCAGATTGTTGTTGATATTGGAGACGGCTTGTCTTGCTCGGAGGGCCTGGATCCGTGTGAGTGCCCTGTTTATCTAGAGAGGGCTCTCTCTCGGTTTTGGTGTCTTGTTGTGGCTTTATTTAGTTAAACAAGTATGCTTGATAGCTTTGTGATGTGGAATTCCCACTCGTGCATTAGTGGGCAGCAATTCTAAGTAGATATAATGTGTTTTGAGGAGCAGTAAGTGTGCCATCTATGTAATGCTGCATTAAAGGGTCATTGTGCTGACCCTAGTGGTTTGCCCAACGTGCATGTTGGAGCAGGCAAAAAACCTGTTCGGTCTTGGACTCCCCTTGTCAGTGCCCCTGGGAAATAAGCAGAATGTGAGGAATGGCTGTTATTGACATTCAATCTATGCTGACAAGATGCACTCCAACTTCCAGTCTTTGGCATGTACTCTATGGAAACAGTGGGATATGTGCCTTGGAGAGATGAAATATGTGCCCCTGACTTTTTGCCATTCCAAAAAGTCACTGGGACACACTTCAGGTTTCTTTTTAGGGTTCCCTGTCTCAGAAAGATAATCTGTTTTGCATTTCTATCTATTATCTATCTGCCTATTATCTATCTATATCTATAGCATAATTGTACATCAGTCAGTGACTCCAGTAGCACCTCCATTATACGTGGCCCACAGGGTCTGCCATCATTGTTAACCTCTGAATGGAGTTTTAAAGATCTTTTTGCAAATAATGGAGAAGACCTCTGCTTGATTGAGTCTTAAGGTAGCCATAGATCCGTTCGCTTGGCGAGGTAGCCAAGCCAGATGTTAGGCCAGATATCGGTCGGGCAGGCCTGTCGTTAGTGCCCATACACGGGCCGATAAGCTGCCGAATTGGTCTAAGGGACCCATATCGGCAGCTAGAATTGGCCCGTGTATGGCCATCTTAAGAAGGTGTCCCACAGCCAATCAAATATTTCATACCTCGAATGTACTATTCTCTTTTTGATAGGTCACTATAAGGTCCAGACTAGGATTCAAAATAGGCCCTTGCATTTCAGAATACAGAGGCCCAAACAGTCACCACCGGCTCAATAAATAGTGAATGTATGTGGCATCGTAGAGCAGCCCCTCTGGCATTTGCTGGAACCCACAAGTTGCCAGTTTGGGCCTCGTCACTTTTGCTCTTTCCCTTATTTTGACATGTACTAGAAATGGCCTAGTTCTGTTCTTGAAGGTGATGTTAAAATACAGGTAGATGATAAGCAAGGGATGGCTGTAGTATATATATATACTGGAACAAGGACAGCACTCCTAGGATTTCAAGAATTGTGAACAAAATGTAAATGCAAAAATAAAGAGGTTTATTACTCAATGTTTCGGTCTCACACAGAAGCCTTCATCTGCAGATACAGTATATAATGCTTAATTGGTATATTACGATAGCATTCATTTCATATTATGTGTATTTCATAACTAGTTGTATATTTCAGCACTAAATTCAGTGTAGATCACTGCACATTATCATTGTAATTAAGCGCCGCTAAATTATTATTTGGCTTTGCCATGGGAAAAAGGGGCAACGAAGCATAAAGCAGCCTGAAATCTGAGCAGTGTTTTTATTGCCTATACATCTGAGTGGGGGATCAAAGCTTACGCTTTATATTTGCTAAAGAAAAAGGGAGTTTTTAATGTATACAACATCAAATAGTTTCCCTTTACAACTCGGATACATCAGAATAGAGTTTAAAGCCTGCCTATTAGGGAACTTAAGATATTTCAACATTTTGCTCATTAGAGGTAAGTGGATATCCAGTTCCAAACTGAGGCAGGAAAATAAGACGTTGTAGCCTGGTTATTAAAACAATGCAGACGGAAGATGAATAGGCAGGGGCCCCCAAGCTCAGTGCGTTTGTCCAGCTACCAATCAAAGACAGATGAAAGCTAAAGGACTGTGGGTTTTGTTGTTATGTGCAGTTTGTGCATTATGGGCTATTTGTGTCACCCGGGATAATTGGCAAAAGAGTGATGCAGTCGGATGGTTTGGTGGTGAGATGGGCTGGCGTAGACTCGAGGCCCCGACGTTCCTGTAAAATCTTCATGATTGGTCGCTTCCAGAGGGACTAATTGCCCGATGTGGAAAAACTTATAATGGGTTCTTTACAAATGATCAGCTTTTCAGTTTAACGTAATAGCGGATGCAAGAGGGCAATGTGCTTGATGCACTGCAATAAGCTCGCGTTCCCCTGCTCCAGTTTGTTTGTGCCGACTTTGCCTCACACGGCACGCATCTGCAACTGCACTTGGGGTTATAAATGACCCCTGCAGCGCCCTCAGCTTATGTGCCACAGTATATCTCCATTTCCTCTGCGTTTTTTATGGCTGCAGGCAAGTTGCCTGGCACAGTTGCAGATAGATCCGTCCAAAAGATTGTTGTTACTATTAAATTATATATCTGTTTACAGTCTCTCCTGTTCATTTTGACATCCAACCCACTCTCTGGTTAGACACCCTACAAGCACAAACTTACCCTTCAATTTTTGATCTAATTATATTTTTAATACTTTTTTTTATGAGGGATTTGTGTAGCTCTTGTTCAGACAGCAAGTCCCGGCACCTCCTGACAGCCTTTAGATTTAGTCTATAGTATAACAGCTGGAAGAATACAAGTTGGACAGACAGTTTTTTTTTAATGGAAGTTAAGGGGCCCGGTCTCCCATCACTGCCCTGGCCCCCTCGTCCCTATCTCCGTCCCTGTTTATAAGGTGGCATTGTGAGTGTCACACTGGAGCTTCAGTGTAAAGATATTAAATTAAATGTCTCTCTCTGCTTTAACCAAGCGAGGCACGCACAACGCCAACACTCCTAAATGTCACTCCGGCCGGGGATTTAACTAACCACAAAACCATCACGCTCCCTGAAAGGGACCTCTCAGGCACAGCAGCCTCCAGTATAAAGGCAGCCTGGGCTCCGTGTAGTTGCTCCATGCAGCCTCTGCCAATTCCGACAAGCGAATGCCAACATTTTACTCTGGAAAAATAAACACGACATGGATACTGCTTAGCACTCGATGCTCGGATTAAATGAACAGTTGTATAAATAAGCAGGAACACATAGCTCAGAATAGAAAAGCCAGAGATAACACTGGGCTTGCTCTAATATATCCCACACAGGAGTACAGTGTCACCCATTCATGCACTCCAGATAAGTGGCCATACAAGAGCCACGGCAGTCTAGTTAATGTAAGGTAGCACTAGCCACAATTTGTGCCACTGAATGGCAGCAGCAACGTGCAACTGGCAGTTGGTCATTTCTAGAAAAGTCTTTCCAATAATAGCAAAATAAGTCCCGCTTTTATACCAGGAGTGGGTGTTTGGCCACATAAATGAACTCAAATGGAAAATATTATCATAGGAAGCCTTAATTTTCTGTTGCACACTCTAAATTATGAGGGCACAGACCATTCCTCCACTGTGGTTCTACATGCAGGAAGGAGTTGCCATGTTGTTTCCCTTAGTGCAGTATGAATACACTGCTAGTACATGTGCTAGAGATCCCCTGCTAAACCCTTGGCACAAAATTCAGAGGAATACCAAACTGAATGCAAACCCTAATTTGTATATTTACAGCAAAATCCCCCAAAATCTGCAGCACCACAGGCAATTTTTTTTTCCTGGGGAGGCTAATTAAAGACACCAGAACACATGGCAGGATAAATACAGTGCCAATTCCATATATAATGCCCCCAGAGCACATGGCAGGATAAATACAGTGCCAATTCCATATATAATGCCCCCAGAACACATGGCAGGATAAATACAGTGCCAGTTCTATATATAATGCCCCCAGAACACACGGCAGGATAAATACAGTGCCAATTCCATATATAATGCCCCCAGAACACATGGCAGGATAAATACAGCGCCAATTCCATATATAATGCCCCCAGAACACATGGCAGGATAAATACAGCGCCAATTCCATATATAATGCCCCCAGAACACATGGCAGGATAAATACAGTGCCAGTTCCATATATAATGCCCCCAGAACACATGGCAGGATAAATACAGTGCCAATTCTATATATAATGCCCCCAGAACACATGGCAGGGTAAATACAGTGCCAATTCCATATATAATGCCCCCAGAACACATGGCAGGATAAATACAGTGCCAATTCCATATATAATGCCCCCAGAACACATGGCAGGATAAATACAGTGCCAATTCTATATATAATGCCCCCAGAACACATGGCAGGATAAATACAGTGCCAATCCCATATATAATGCCCCCAGAACACATGGCAGGATAAATACAGTGCCAATTCTATATATAATGCCCCCAGAGCACATGGCAGGATAAATACAGTGCCAATTCCATATATAATGCCCCCAGAACACATGGCAGGATAAATACAGTGCCAATTCTATATATAATGCCCCCAGAGCACATGGCAGGATAAATACAGTGCCAATTCCATATATAATGCCCCCAGAGCACCTGGCAGGATAAACACAGTGAAATTTATTGATGACGGGGGGCGTTACTCATCTCATATAGAGGAACCCCATGATATGGTATTGTAATAGGGTATAACAATATCACTCTCATGAATAACATAAACAATATGCACCTAATGCATTGGTACATGAGGGCTCATTTACCAGCGTCGGGCACAGTACGGCACAACATGTTTATATAAGAATACTTATCAGATCACTGATATGTGTTAGAATAAGCCTCCGCTGAAAGGAAATGTCTCTGGGACGCAATGGGCGGGTATTTGTGTGCACAGAACAAATATGTCTGCTTTCAGGCCGGCATTTACACTAACCTCCTGCTACTGAATAACTTGTATGTCGGAGTAATATATTTTATATGTGTACGAGACTGATCCTTCCAAATAAATTGCCTTCATACCATCCGGTCAGAATTGCTCCTTACCCATAGCCCAAGGCTTTCTGCACAGCGACGGCCACGGGTAAATAAGCCCATTGTCTGCGTATTTGGACAAGGATTGGGCAGTTTGGGGAATTGCAGCCTTGTGTTTGTTTGTAAAAATGGTTTTCATTTATAACTTGCCTTCTTACGGCCCAGGGGATGGAAACAAAGGAGACCACTGGAAACATTGGAAACCCTGCTTGTTAACCCCATCCAAGTTGTTTCTGTGTATATAGAGAAGCTCCCTTTCTGTTACATGGCCTCTGTGTCTTCTGAAATTCCTGCAGAATTGGTATTAGTGCCATAGAGGGCTAGTGCTGCTGTTGATCTGTGGTACAGGCTAGGAACAAACGCAGAGGGCTGTTCCTGCTGAATTATTCTTTATAGTACAGGGACATCCCTATGCTGCCATAGTTTTATGTATCTTTCTGTGCAGGCTATGAGCAAACTTAGGGGGCTGTTCCTGCTGGATTGTGCTTAGTACAGGGGAATCCCTATGTGCCATAGTTTTATGGTATCTCTCTGTGCAGGCTATGAGCAAACTTAGGGGGCTGTTCCTGCTGAATTGTGCTTAGTACAGGGGAATCCCTATGCTGCCATAGTTTTATGGTATCTCTCTGTACAGGCTATGAGCAAACTTAGGGGGCTGTTCCTGCTGAATTGTGCTTAGTACAGGGGAATCCCTATGCTGCCATCGTTTTATGTATCTTTCTGTGCAGGCTATGAGCAAACTTAGGGGGCTGTTCCTGCTGAATTATGCTTAGTACAGGTGAATCCCTATGCTGCCATAGTTTTATGGTATCTCTCTGTACAGGCTATGAGCAAACTTAGGGGGCTGTTCCTGCTGAATTGTACTTAGTACGGGGGAATCCCTATGCTGCCATAGTTTTATGGTATCTCTCTGTACAGGCTATGAGCAAACTTAGGGGGCTGTTCCTGCTGAATTGTGCTTAGTACAGGGGAATCCCTATGTGCCATAGTTTTATGGTATCTCTCTGTACAGGCTATGAGCCAACTTAGGGGGCTGTTCCTGCTGAATTGTGCTTAGTACGGGGGAATCCCTATGCTGCCATAGTTTTATGGTATCTCTCTGTACAGGCTATGAGCCAACTTAGGGGGCTGTTCCTGCTGAATTGTGCTTAGTACAGGGGAATCCCTATGCTGCCATCGTTTTATGGTATCTCTCTGTACAGGCTATGAGCAAAGTTAAAGGGTTCCCTATAGTTTTATAGTGTCTTTCTCCTACTATGGAGAGTTTCCTATGATCTGCATTATGGCACAATAGAAAGGCTAAGAGACAATGGCAGTTTAGGCAGGGATGAAACTGCAACATGAGCTACAAACACATTCATAAATGTGAAAATAGATATACATGAACTTATAATGGCCCTGTAATCATTTGACTTAAAGATAATTCAGTTTGGGGCCCCTGCCCGTGTACAGAGAGCACTTGTCCTTAGCCTTAGGTGCACCAGCTGCATTTTAATTGGCTCCTATCCAGTCATTTCACTCCTGTGCAGTCTACCTATGGGAAGAGAGCTGTGCTGTGGTGGGAGAGATTATAGGGAAAAACACCGCTAAGGCCTTTCAGAGCTTTGGGGACAACTAGATCATTTTACAGAGGTCCTGCTAGTTAAACACATATATACATTAGGTCAGACATTTGCTCTTAGTAAGAATGAAAGGAAAACACATGATGCCATTGAGCAACATAGGCTGGCGTGGGTATTTACAGCAAGGAACAGGATATATTAGTTCCCGTGGGTTTCCATTAGCCCTGGGTGGTGAGAAGGTCCTGCTCGCTTAGATTTACAGGCGTCGGGGGGAGGTGGGACACTGTTATGGAGACCTTGTTGCTCATCGTGAGGGCCAGCCTGTGGCTCGTGCTAGGCTTATGAAAGGGACATTGTGAGACCAGGGCTCCTTGGAAATACAACCTTACACGAGGATAAACATGTAACGGTTATTTCTAGCCCGGCCAGGAGTGACATAATTATCAGAATGCCACTTACGGGGTAATTATAGATTGCACCAATTCCTGCTCATTCCCCGGAGTCCCATGTACTACAGCGCACAGCGTCTCAGATGTTCGGCTGGACTTGGGGCTGGAGAGCTGAATTATAATTACACATGTTGTGAGCTCTTTAATTACACATGGGTGTGAGATTATATGTCATATTTCACCTTCTGAGAGCTGGAGAAAGCCCTAGAGCTTCACTCAGGTCCTATGGCAACTATTCCTCCATGGTGTTTGTGTGAGATACTGGTGGCCACGGCACAGATCATTTCACTGTTGGTCTCTGGTTTTGTATTAGAGAGGTGAGTGCATGGTACGATTGTCCTGGCAGATGCAGAAGAAAGCTTAAGAAAAGGTTGATCTTCAGAAGAGATCTCAACTTTTTCTGGATCAGCTGGAAGTTAGGTAGCCATTGATTGAAGACTGTTTTATCATGGTGGTTGGGACATGATGGGTTGGCAGATGGTGCTCCTTTTCATTTCCTGCAGGGTCGGACTGGGCTGCCGGGACACCGGCGCTTCCTCTGCCTGACTGTTCCTCCCCTGATGCGTTAAATTTACGCATGCTCAGGGGAGGGCGTCGGGTGGGGCCCCTGTGGGGGGGAGGTTAGGGGATGCGGCCGGCGGGAGCCCTGCACCCCCACTCCCACCCTGAATTCCTGCATTTACTATTGTTTGGGCTACCAGTAGAATTGCATGGAACAGAATGTAGCTATCTTATGTGCATTCAGGCATCTGGTTACCATCCATTTGGCCCATAGGCTGATATATGTTGGCCAGCGTGTGGTGCCATTAGGCACAGACCAGAAGTGCTTCTTCTAGTTACACTAGTAACTTACCCTCCAGTACTACGTAGCAGTAAAGTATAATAGTTCTGCTGTACTGGAGCTTTACACTTTACTTCTACAGCATGGCATTCTGGGTACAATGGTTGCCATGGTGGAAAAAACATTTTACCACCATCTTGTTCATTGCTGCCTTTTTGTTCTGATAGGCCGTCTCTACCCAACACTCCTACTGATTTCTGTTCTCAGCGGCCCATTATGTTCTCTTGGGGGACCCCACCCCATAGTTCTGTACACACACAACCTCCTTTATTGAAAAAAAAAACCACACACTTGTGCAATAGAGAGAGAAATCTTGTGCCTTTTCCCCAAAAGTACAGGACTAAATTTCCCATTTTTCCAGCTGAAGCGGCGGCGGGATGGAGATTTCCTGGTTTCTGCCGTTGGTGGGAGATTAATGGCGGCTGAATGTACAAAGTAAATCACAGACAGTATTAGGGATGAGATTAGGAGCCGGCTATGCGCACTCGGGCCATTTTCTAGCTATTAGTGCAGGCCTCTGACATGACACACTGAAATGGAACATTATTTTTGCAGCAGACCTCCCAAGGGGATTCTTGGAATTTCAGCGCTCTGCAGTGTATACAAAGTCTTTAAAGGGAAAAAAGGCCACATTTCACACATTTATGCCTGCCCGTCTGTGCAAGTTTCTGTGCTAAATGTACATGCTGGTATATGCGTGCTGCACGGCCATTAGATGAAGGATAACTACACACAATTTATAGAAAAGTTTTTTAAGCATATTTATTTGAGAATCGGTTACCCACAGCAGCCATTAGAATAATGGAGATTGAATAGTGAAAGCCAACATCAGATTGGTTGCTATGAGTTACCACACCAACCATGGCAGTCTTTGCCTTCTTTATTACAAGGCAGTTGCGGGTGTTGCACTAGCCATTCTCTTGTTTGACTCTAGGCCCACAGACTGGCACGCTTCACAGCAAAGTGGCACTTACTGGTGGCGTCCCAGTTAGTAGATGTGAGTGAAACATTTATGTCAACCCAGAGGAGAAGTGCAAGAATATGCCCCTAAAGGTCCCCATACACGGGCCGATTCTAGTTACCGATATCTGTCCCTTAGACCGCTTCGGCAGCTAATCGGCCCGTGAAGGGGCACTACCAACGGGCCTGCCTGACCGATATCTGGCCTGGAATCGGGCAGATATCGATCGGGCAGGTAAAAAATCTAGTCAGATCGGGGATGCAGTTATAATTCGATCGTTTGGCCCCAGGGCCTGCATTCTCCCGATATTGCCCACCCGTAGGTGGGGATATCGGGAGAAGATCCGCTTGCTTGGCAACATCGCCAAGCGAGCGGATCTGAAGGTGTATGGGCACCTTAAGCGAAGGGGATACCTCCCCCCTCAGGCCCCTTATAGATACAGCACTGCCCAAAGCTAGTAATGCCTAATTGCACTGCTGCCTCTATAGGGGACAATTGGTCATATATTGGTGATGCAAGGTCATGAAATTTCCAACCTGCAACCAGCTCTTCTCAACCCAAGTCTGAGTACTTGGACCTGAATTGTCCCCTCTGATGATGTCAGGCATGTGGGTTCTTTTGTGAATATGTGAATAGAGAGGCCTTGATAACAGTTAGGTTCCCAACTTAGCCAGTATAGTTACCAAAAGCCAAAGCTGAGGGTTGGACAGCTTTTGCAACAGTTCTATAGATGAGCTCAGCCATGCATTTAGCTTGTAAGTTATATAAATGTGCCCATATATTCTCAGTTTAGGCCTGCCATTTTGGCACTGTTTAGTGCTGGATAGGGTTGCCATCTTTGCCAGTGGCAGAAATCACACAGACATGAGTGAGATGGGTGGCATTATGATGTGTAATTTGGGGCTGTGTGAGAGTGGTATATATGGGTGAGGAATCACAGGGGGTATTGAAGCACATTTTTGTCTGGGTTTCATATCATGCAACCCTAATACTGTACCATTTGGGTATGTATGGCACATCAAGAGAGAAGTTTCAAAAGACCATCCTTGTCCAAGTTCCATCTGGAGATATGGCTTTTTATTGTTTGCATTGGCATTAGAGGATGGGCAAGGAGCCACAGCATGTCAGATTAACAGGTCTGTATAACTTGCCAACCAATATCTATTCTTTCAGCCTGTGGGCCTATTGGTCGGATAATGCTGATTAGATGCCACCACTAAGGTTCTCTATTGAATCTAGACCCTTTATGAGCAGACGAGTGACTTGTGATTGGGCCTGCAAACCTTCATCTTATTTTTAAATGCGGCAAAACCCTCTGCAGATCAGAGCAGATTATAAAGTCATATTTCTCCTCCACCCTTCCCAACCCACCAAATATCAGCATTCAGTTATTCAGTCGTGAACAGCGGTGCTTAACCTTAGTTCCTATTCCATGGGGGTTATGCTGCGGCTTCCCTCAGTGGTGTAGTCGGCTTACCTTTGACAAGGTGTTCTTAAAAACAAAACATTGTGCCTGACCGTGATTGGTCGAAGTGCTGTCTTGGATTCTTTAATGGACCTTACAGAGATGATAAACCGCGTTGCACCAAGTACAACTGGGGACAATTACTCATGTCCTTATAATTATTTGCCCAATAACTTCAGCTCATTCTTCTTGTTTTATCAGATGTGAAGGACTCCTAGGGCTAATTGCTCGTTACTGTGATAAACCATTGTATGTGATGCGTTTCATCTACTTTAAGGGCCGTGGCAGACGGGGAGATTAGTCGCCCGCGACAAATATCCTCTTTCCTGGGCGACTTAATCTCCCCGAAATGCCATCCCACCGGCGAAAATGTAAATCGCTGGTGGGATGGCATACGTGGCACATCGATTTCCCACAGTCGCGGGCGACTAATCTCCCCCGTGGGCCACAGCCCTAAGGGGACAGTAATCTGTAAGGGTAATCTAGTGGTTCCCTACACACAAAGCCAAACCTACGCCATATCAGCTATATCAGACATATTTTGGTATGTCCCAAAGTTTTCTAAGAACCCCAGGAGCGAGTTACTCTCCTGTGATAGATCTCTGCTATTGCGGGAGAGTAACTTCTCCGAAAAAAGGCTTTTCTCCTGCAGGCAATTTCACGCGAAAACCGAAGTGATGCAAAGGGCTTTCCACCGGCGACTTCAGTTGTTACTCTCCCATGATAGCAGAGATCTATCACGGCGAGTTACTTGCTAGAATGAAACTACTGAGATCATTCCCATCAGTCCCAGTTGCCCATGTTTGGCCTTTTTTATGATGTGCTGACATACAGTAATCCATTTTGTGAATCTAAAATCTATTTTGTGATCACAGAACTCCTTTTCAGAGCACAAAGTACAAGGCATGAATTTCATGCTACACAATGTTCTGTGTACAATTGGCACCCTATCCAGCAGTTGTAACCTTGTTAAGTGGTCACTCAGAATATTGTGTTAGCAGAGACCTAGTAAATACTTCAAGGGCCACTTTGGGTGGAGCGTCAAGCCTCAACATTCTATATCTTACCCTTGTTTAGTGCTAAAGTGGTAATTCCATGCTTGGTAACCACAGACGGATCGGAGTGGAACATAATCTGTGCCGATGCCAACTCGCTGCCCGCGTCCGTCTTAGCAGGCATTTTGCAGACAGCTGCCTTCTGTTTTTCTCTCCTAGCCACACTGCTTACTGTTATAGACCTAATGTGTGTCTAGCCGCAACGGCCACCTGCAATGATGCCACATGTATGTCAGCTATGCCCAAGGAGCTTTCAGGCCCTTGTATCTGTGTATAACAGCCGGAATGGTTTGAGGAGCTGCAGCCTCTCAGTGCTTGGGAAGGGCATTATATTCTCGAGGGGTAATTCTAAGGCTAATTGTACACACATGCATGCTATCATCTAAATGGTCATTGTGATCCAGTATGATGGAGAATGGGGGAAAAAAATCCCACAAATTATACACACCCTTAGAACCCTAATCTCCTGTGCATCCTTCAAGAGGAGAGTTAAATGGATAAAGTACAATGAAAACCATCTGCTTTCAAGATGTGCAGTTGGGGCCGGGCCACAAGTACCACAATCATTACAAATATGCCTTTTGCGGATTTAAACCAATAGGAACCTACTATATTGTATTATTTCTGAGCAAACGTCTGATTTTAGTAGGCCACTTCTTCATGCCACATGGCTCCTCCCATGTTCTACGTTAACTGTCATCTCTGGAATAGTGGGTGGGTCTGGACTCTGAAATGGCACATGTTACTGACATGGGTTGGGGAGATACTAAAGAGGTGTCAAGCTTGTACCCCGCCTTTTGAGAACCTCCCAACAAGCAGGAACACTGCACCTACCTCTGTAATTGTAATATTTTACATGTTAAAAATGGTGCAATTATATGTGTCCAACTCCCCCCCCAAACCCGGCAGTAAATTATTTTTTGAGATGTGCACATTGACCCACACCCCAGTCCCGCCCGTGTTCCAGGCCGTCCCTTGCCTCCCAGGTTCCCCGCTCCTTTACAGCTCCCAGGTAGGAGAGTGGCTGGAGAGGAAGGTTTTCTATAGAGTATAGAGTCTATGCAAAATGTGTGATAAATGTATATTGGAATGTTGCTCTGAATTACAATTTCTTATATTTATTTTTGGGCTTACATCCCCTTTAATTTCCTGTTCATAATGATCTCACTTGAAACTGCAATATTTGTGTATTCTGTTGGCTAAGTCAGTGTTCGGCACTGGGGTTGGGATTATTGTTTCTTGTTGACCAGTGTCGCTAAATTACAATTCTCCGGTGGCCGGCGGCCAGGGAGCCGTAAAGGTAAAAAACAACGATATAAAAACAGTGATCTCAACGTTTTAGGGGAGCAAAGTAGTCTGATTTATGTGCGCTCACAGCTCCCATACCACCCCCGCGGCTTATAAAATACTGCTAACATAAAATACTTGAATTTATTTTCAGCGTTTTTTGGAACGATGACAGAAGGGAGATAAATAGATTCATCGCTCCGTGCTCGGCAGAAAGCAAACGCCTCGGCTCAAGTCCCTGGGCGCAGAGTCACGCCGTGTTCTTTATGTCCTCTTGGAGGGGCAGTTGTAGGAAAGGAAAGAGAGATGGCTAGCGTCAGCCAAAGACTGAATGGAAAACTAGGTTGGGAATTCGCTCCTAGAGTCCAAGAGTCTGTTCCAAACTTCCTTTTGTTACAAGAAAGTTTTCTCTTTAATATTTGCTCTGAAATTACTACTTTGTTGCAAATTACGGGGCAAATAATATTTTTTTTATGTTTTCATGTATGTATTGCTTCTCTAGAATGGCATCTTTATAGCCTTATGTGACACTTTTTAGCCTTGCCTACGCTGCCATTGTCTGTTAGGGGAGCAGGCCATAAGCTTTCTTATCTCTTCTTGTAAGCAGGGTCAGACTGGACTAGTGGGACACTGGGAGAAATCCTGGTTGGCCCCAACCCTTGTGGGCCCCATTGCCCCAGGCCTGCTTTGTGCTTGGGATCTGCTGGGCGGGGAGTTGTTGTGCATCGGCCACAACAGTAGCTACAGAGACAGAGGCAGAAAATTGAAGGTTCAGGATGGGGGAGGGGCTCTGTGCCACTGGGGTGATAGGCTGTTGGGTGACGGCCCAGAGTGGGCCCCAAACACCCCAGTCTGACATTGCCCATAAACCTTGTTTTGCGTCATAATAATCTAGCAAGAGTGCTTTGCCCAAGAACCATCCTCTAGCATCACTTGGCTCTGTTGCTGAAGGGGGCTGTAATTGGGACCCTTCCTGGAAGGGACATGGGTTTTCTCATAGCCTGTACTGAAGCTCTCTCTTATAGGTACCCAGAGGTTAGTCGTATCACTCCTATAAAACATACTGAGGGTTTATTAAGCAGGGTGGGGGATATAACATCTCTTCAAGGATCACCTACACACTGGGCTGAAGTTGGACACCCATGATCTAGATCAGTGATCCCCAACCAATGACTCAATGTTGCTCACCACCCCTTTTGATGTTGCTCCCAGTGGCCACAAAGTAGGTGCCATTTTTACATTTCTGGCTTGGAGACACAGTTTTGCTCCAAGCAGAGCCCCTTGCAGGCCAGCAGTCCCCATGGGGCCAACAAATAGCCAATCACAGCCCTTATTTGACACCCCAAAGACATTTTTTCATGCTTGTGTGGCTCCCCAACGCTTTGTACATCTGAGTGAGGCTCATGAGTAAAAAAGGTTGTGGATCCCTGGTCTAGATCGAAAGAATGTTGGTCCTCCTCAGTGTCCAATGACTCAAATCCTGAATCACCCCTTTCCTGTACACTTTATTCACTATAAACTTAGAAAATTTCAATCATGAGTTTTTATTGACAGAATAATGGGTAAAAACTTGTTCCCTCCCTCACATAAACGATTTTAATAATGAAACAGTTTAATAATAGAATTAATGGAAGTTCAGGGAATAGGCGTGTAAATCCCAGCTTGCAATTAGCACGGAAGGCGTTACTGCTGGTGCTATTGTCCAACACAGCACGTCATTCTTCAGCCAACCGGTCTTCCTTATTGGTATGAAAATTCCATATTTATTGGGTCCACATGAGATTTTGCCACAGTGAAATTGAGGGAGTTCGAATTAAGTGAGTAGGTTGAGTTGACCACTCCATTTTGACTCATTGCTATATCGATGGCTAACCCACGGCTAGTTCACTGGCCTTCCTGCTTAATTAGTTCTAGAAGCCATTCAGTTTTCTTAGACATTTCCGTCCAATGTTCCTTGTGTCCATGTTTTCTCTTTGCTCCAGGCAGCCGGAGTGGAACAGCTTTGCTACACTGCCCTTGGTTTGTCTTGGCAAAGCTACCCAAATACATTTGAAAAAAGAAAGACTGCAGAATACTCCTGGGTCCTCTGCCCCCCCCCCCCCCCGAGGAGCTTACAATCTAAGGACCCCATTACCTTTCCCAATGGTCACTTTGGTCAGGATCCTTGATAGTTATAGTGAAAGGCAAAAGCAGCAGAAATGTGTGTCTAATTGACTCGCCAACTTGGAACCTCCTCCAAACCCTGTAGGCACTTTTTTGTAGCAGCCTCTGACAGCAACTAATTGATCGTCATTCAGACAAGATGTACATATGTGTTTCATGGTGGGAAGGTGTTTGCAGCTGACAGACAGGTCCACTTTAATCACCTTTGTTCCCCTTCATAAACCAGGGTCCCCCTTTGAGAAAGACCATACTTTGCCCCAGCGGGGTTGCCTTTCAGGCGCATATTTTCGTGACAGTTGAACGTTTCCAGAAGGCTTTTTTTTGCGCCTGACCATTATTTGAAGCGTTATGATTAAAGGAATACTTTGTTGATGCCTTAATAAGAAAAGTGTTGATATCTCGCCTTGCCAAGGTGTGGAAACCGGTTTCTGCCATGTTATTTATAGTGAGGCCTCACCTCCATGCTGCAGAGCCAACGCCGAGGAGGAGGAGGAGGAGAGCTGTCAGAACAGATTAAGGATATCTCTTCCCTAACACGCTCTGTTTTCACCGTGGACATAAAAGAAACACTCCAGTTTCCTATGACTGGTATACGACTTTCCAGAGATATGGAAATTGTATTTTTAGCAGGGCCTTTTCATAAAAAGCACAATGGTGCAGTTGCACATGTGGTTCCTTTCATTGGCTCCTTCTCCAGGATGGACTGGTTGCATTTAAATTCCTTCAGGCAGATAACGGCAGATAACGCATGGCTGCATTTGTATTAATAGAAAAGCACATTCTCAGCAAAGCAGTATTCTTACCCAGACATAAATATACCTCCTCCCCGTATTCCCGTTTTCCAACATAACATTCAAACAGTCTTTGTGAGCCTCCACTATTTATATAAAGAAGGGTCTCTAGAATGTTATGGATGTCTAAGGGAGAACTAAAGTTAAGAAAGAAATCCGGCTATAGATACTTTACCTTAGGGCAGTGATCCCCAACCAGTGGCTCAGAGGTAACATGTTGCTCACCAACCCATTGGATGTTGCTCCCAGGGGCCTCAAAGCAGGTCTTCATTTTTGCATTTCTAGCTTGGAGGCAAGTGTTGGTTGCATAAAGACCATGGGTACAACCAAACCAAGCCTCCTGTAGGCTGCCAGTCCACAGGACTGTGTGGCTTACAGGTTGGGGACCGCTGCCTTAGGGGCATTTATGAAGATGTAGGAAGTGCAAGAGATGCAAGATGCAGCAGACCATCTCTGTCCTTATCGCCTTCCCTATGCAAATACAACATCCCATTGTGGCCTGTGTCCATTGCCGCTCCCTAACATGCACAAAGTGCAAAATAATGGGTGATTGCACTGGCTTCTTGCACTTTGGACACTGCCTTCCCTGATCTAAAGGACCCTTTTTTTTGAGGCACCTGTACCAATCCAAGGCCACCACAACCCTTTAGCAATGAATATATGTATATATATGTATATTTGCACTAATAGCAACATGCCTTTTCAGGGTTTAGTTCTCCTTTAAAGGCAGAAATGGGCAATGTAATGTCATAAATAAAGTTTAAATGTGTCTGAAAACATGTGTAATAGTGTTAAATTGCCTTTTGTGCATAGGGAAGTGCAATGAAGTACATGTGTGTAATGCAATTATTTTGCGGCCAATGAAATGTAAAGGGAAAGTGCGGATTGTCACTAATTCAAGGCACGATCCATACAATTTGTCTCCCACGCTGCGTCCCCGCCATTGGGAGGATGATTTATCCTGACATGCCTCACGTTGCCATTCCAACACGCGGATGTGTTTATTCGTGTCTCGTGTGAGAGAAACGCCAAAAGCGTCTCCGGACGCCGCTCGCCGTGTTAAGTGAAGAGAAAGATCAGGCCCGGGGGCTTGGAACAAAAAATCCTCCTTCCTTGGTGTCGGTGTCCTGTCGCCTGCAAACAGCCCCCTCTGTTACTGATCAGGGCCAATTAAAAGCTGTCTCTGTCGCTGCTGCAAAACAGCTGTAATGACTCCAGGATGTCTGTGCCGCAGAGCGGGGCCCGGGGAGCCCACTAATAGGGATGTTTCTTCCAGAGCTGAAATGAGTTTGTTGTTTGGCAATAAATAATTGTTATATTTCCAGGGCCATTTTAAATGGAAGTCATTTTTTATTTTTTAATAGACTTTTACTTTGTTGAGATATATCATTATTTCCAATGTGCTTCATTCCCCTGTATTCAATAAAGGTGTTACTTGTTCAGCTTGCATTTGTAGCCTCACCTAGGCTGCCATTGTGTTTCTAGCTCAGCGTTTTTCAACCACTGTTCCGCGGCACACTAGTGTGCCGCGAGATGTTGCCTGGTGTGCCGTAGGCAGGGCACCAATGTACTAGGGGGGCACTGCTCTTGGCACCAATGTACTAGGGGGGCACTGCTGCTGGGCACCAATGTACTAGGGGGGCACTGCTCTTGGCACCAATGTACTAGGGGGGCACTGCTGCTGGGCACCAATGTACTAGGGGGGCACTGCTCTTGGCACCAATGTACTAGGGGGGCACTGCTGCTGGGCACCAGTGTACTAGGGGGGCACTGCTGCTGGGCACAGAGTTAAATTTTTTAACATTTTCTAATGGTGGTGTGCCTCGTGATTTTTTTCATGAAACAAGTGTGCCTTTGCCCAAAAAAGGTTGAAAAACACTGTTCTAGCTAGCTAACTATACTCATTATTATCCCATCACATAGCCCTCCTATTGTGTTACTATCCCCAAAGCCAGAAGGGGGCGTGGCCTGGTAGTCTGGGGCATGTCATGATGTCACTGGGGGCTTTACAAGGTATTATTCCCTTACTAGAAGCAGAATGACAATGTGTTCCTAGAAGTCTGCATACAAGGCATGTCATGGTGTCACAGAGGGGATGTATTTTCTATATTGGCATCAGAGGTCCAGTGTCGAGGGTGGCAGCAATGGTGGGGTTGCCCTTGGGTGTCTATATATATATATATATATATATATATTTAACCCCCCCCCCCTCAAGCAGTTGCCAAGGGCAGCACCAGACCATAAACATCTCTACATAGACAAAAGGCCAAAATGGTAGAAAATAATTATTTTGACTTAGTAAATTGGTCCCACCCCTGATGGTCATTAATAGAAGTCGTTTTTGAGTGCATTTGCCTGTGGCCAGTAACCCATGATAACCAATCAAATTGTTTTCATTGTTCTACCTGCATGTGTAAATTCATGCTATTGTCCTCATAAATGTTTAATACACATATGCATAGGTTATTCTGCACACTTGGTAAAGGGCAGGTTTAGCTGAAGAGGATCCGGTTTTGCCGCATCTGTTACAGCTGTAAAGGTGATGTACTGTGGTTTATTTGTCTATTTGTATTTGTTAGGATCCATGGGTGCCGCCATGATTGCTCGGATGATGTAACATCTGAAACAGTGACATCTCTTGGCCAAAAAGGGTATAACGCTTGCTGTGCTTTGGTGCTAAACTCTGGATCTGATCATCCCCCAAACCCACAAATACACTTTTTCTTCTACATCATTCATAATGAGTTAATCTAATGTCCTTTTACCAAGGTTTGGTTTTGTTGGATAAACTTATTACTAATTAGTGTCACTAATGGTTAAGGAGAGGCAGTTTCCTTTCTTTGTGCCTTGTCACCAAATCTTTTCTTTGGCCAGTAAAAGTTATTTTTGTTACCAGTTATTTACGGGCCACAATACACAATATAAAATGTTTATTAAACATTAGAATGAGCAGCAACACAGGGGGGAGATCCGTTTCACATTTGTGAGTCCCCAGAGCGCTGCATAGTATCTGGCGCTTGTTTACGCCTCCATCAGCAGATGATCACACTGTACATGTGTTGAGAGCCTAAAGCCAATGGATCTGGCACACAAGCCATTGTTAAGATTTGTAGGATTTGCAGTATCCTTTGGAAACCCGAATGCTTGTAAACGCCCAGTGTTATGAATGAAAAGCCCCATAAAGACCTATAGAAAAGGAGGCCTTTGGTTGCGTGTCTGTGTACCGTGGAGATTTGTCACAGTGCAAATGAATCAGGCTGAGCTTGTGTGTTGTCTCTGTAAAGCGCAGGGGAACACAAAGGAAAACCCTGTTTGCTCTTCGGGTTTTTTGTTTCAAAGTCGCCCTCACAAAGTGCTCAGCTGTGCAGGAACCACATCAGGGAAGGGCCATGCACAATTAGCAGTGATTGGAAGTATGTGGTTTAGACAGTACTTTCCCAGGTAAGCCGGGGTCTTCCTCGCAGGCACACACACAATACGGAGGTCAGAAGCCATTCAGAGATGCAGGTGCATGGCCCAGAGCTCTAAGCCATTCACTCGCTCCTACCTATTATAGGAGGATATGGCTGAATAATGTGCGGGGAAATGAAAGACCCAGTGCTTTGCATTGTGTGTGTTCCCATTGGTATTTATTTTATTCCAGGCACCTCCCTCAACATTTTGACAATGATTAAGTCATTTATATGTGATACTTGCATCTGAAGAACTAAAGTCCAAGACTGACTTCACACGGAGCGATTTTGGCTTCCAGTTAGGGCACTTATTGCCATATCAGCAGCATATTGGGCAGTGTAATCAGCACAAACCATAGCCTCCATCACTAAAGGTGGCCAAACACGTAAAGATCCGCTTGCCTGGCGAGGTCGGGTGGGTGATATCAGGGGAATTTAGGCTAATTCCATATAACGATCGACTTATAACGACTGGGACCCCCAGTTGGTTTGGGGGCCCCATCAATGAGTCGATGCGGTCCATGATCTGACTGAATTTTTTAACCTGCCTGATCCATATCTGCCTGATTGCAGGTCGGGCAGGCCAGTCATTGTTTCCCCTACACGGGCTGATAAGCTGCCGAATCGTTCCAAGGGACCGATATCGGCAGCTACAGTTGGCCCGTGTATGGCCACCTTTAGGCTAGCTTTGCACAGAGTGATATTGGCTGCCAACTTGGGCACTCATTGCCATATCAGCAGCATATTGGCTAGTTTAATTAGCCAAAACAGTAGCCTCCATTACTAAGGCTAGCTTTGCACAGAGCGATATCGGCTGCCAACTAGGGCACTCATTGCCATATCAGCGCCATATTGGCCAGTGTAATCCGCTAAACCATAGCCTTCATGACTGGTATCTGATGGGAAAACCATACTAGATGTGAATGTGGTCTTTTCCAGATGGGTCAGCCCCCCTCCCCCCAATATTCATTACAAGGCAATAGATAAATAAAATAAAAACATCACAGTCACCCTTGTATAATGTTCCAAGAATGTATAAGGAATAAATTGTAAGTTTGCTTTTGACCCAAAACCTATTGTTTTCAGCTTGGGGTACCCATCTGGGCATCTCTGGGTTGGAGTGGGAATTTGGAACCCCTATACAATGCAGAAAAGAGTGTGCAAAATGCAAAAAAATGCAGTTTTAATAGTAAAATTAAAGTGCAGTCCAGTAGGCGAATCTCTGATCCACGGTGCATTAAGGCTTAGTGTTTCCTTTACATGGCAGTTACCTGACGCTCCCTGGAAGGCTTAAAGGCAACAGGTTTTGTGTTTGACCACAGCCTGCTCATTACCGCCAGTAGCACTTAATAAAGGGGGGGGGGGGGGGAAGCATAATTGAGACAGAACGTCTACTGTGTGTATTGCCCTGAAATATACTAATCCTTCCATTTTACTTCAACTCACCCCAGCAATGAATCGCTTTCCCTTTGATGTCTAAATAATAGGATTAAAATCAAGTTGTTTGGTGTTTGAAATCTGAGGTCATAGGAAAAATGCATTAATCCGTTTACTAGTTTTACGCTCTCCAAAACTATTTCCCATCATACGATTTCCCAAATATCTTTTTTTTTTTTTACATATAGGTCTAGGAGGGGTCTCTGTAATATAAGACCCTTATGAGGGTAAGAGACTGTGGTGGTATAATGGTTGCTCTGTTGTACAAGGCATTAAAACCTAAGGCCCCTGGCACACTGGGCATTTGTCCATAATTGTGCCACGAGGCCAAAGATTTACTTTTATATTTGATATGCGTCTATATGTTTTGCTATTTCTTCAATGTACTTATTATAAGCAAGTTTAACTCTCTAGTTGGGCAACTTAAATTTAAAATTCCTCCCACCCCCAACAGGCTTTGGCCCATATTGCCCTTGGATGGATCCTTCCCACAGACAGTGCTGACCATTACTCTGAACTGTTTATCCGTCTGTTATTTGGTTATTTGCCATCATGCCTCATTCCTAGACTGCTAGGCCATGCCTTTGTAATGACGCTGTAACACAATAGGAGGCCAATGGAAAGGGGAGAAGCTTTTTTTTAATCTTTAAAAATGCAGTATCAGTAATCTGCCAATTACTCTCCATTGCTTCCTGATAAAGAGGGGATAAGTAAATCCACTGGGGGGGGCACACATTTTTTAGGCACCCCAGTGATTATAATAAACATTACTTTCAGTAGACCTTCCATCAGCGCACAATTCCCCAAGCAAACACGCCTGCACCCAGTTTTGCAAACACGTCTGTGGCCCGGTTCTGCCTCGCTGGCACGGGTAGGAGTTAAGCAGTGCCACCAAATTCTCCTAAACTTCAAAAGGGATTTACAGGTAATTTTAATCTTCACAGTTTTAGCAGTGGATAAAAAAAACCAGTAGCAGCTTTTCTAGCAGGATTAGCCTAACGCTCTTTTAACTGGCATCTCACATGAGTCTGGACCCCGGGTGTTCTCTAGCCCTGTCAGTAATTACTGCTTTGGCAGGCAGTGAGGAGAAGGGACCACACTACTTGCACCTTCCCCAGAAATAAATGGGACTGTGACCTTTCTGCCCCTCTGACTTTGTATAACAGTGCGGGTAATTGTGCAACGACATGGGTCCTTTCATTAAATGTCAACATTTAATACATATATATAATATACATAAATATAATATATATTAGTGTTTGCAGTACATGTATGGGATCCCTTATCCGGAAACCCGTTATCCAGAAAGTTCCGAATTACGGAAACGCCATCTCCCATAGACTCCATTATAAGCAAATAATTCACATCTTTAAAAATAATTTCCTTTTTCTCTGTAATAATAAAACCGTACCTGTACTTGATCCCAACTAAGATATAATTACCCCTTATTGGGGGCAGAACAGCCCTATTGGGTTTATTTCATGGTTAAATGATTCCCTTTTCTCTGTAATAATAAAACAGTACCTGTACTTGATCCCAACTAAGATATAATTACCCCTTATTGGGGCAGAACAGCCCTATTGGGTTTATTTAATGGTTAAATGATTCCCTTTTCTCTGTAATAATAAAACAGTACCTGTACTTGATCCCAACTAAGATATAATTACCCCTTATTGGGGGCAAAACAAGCCTTTTGGGTTTATTTAATATTTAAGTGATTTATAGCAGACTTAAATCATGGAGAGCCAAATTACGGAAAGATCCCTTATCCGAAAACCCCCAGGTCCCCTAGCATTCTGGATAACAGGTCCCATACCTATACAACTTTTGCCATAAAGTGCATTATCTATGTACATTGAATGGGCTACAATCCGCCCTGATTGCCCTTTGTTCCCAGTTGTGAATGCTTTGTGTGCCGACCATTCAGTAACCAGGTTGGGCAGTTTCCGACTCATTTCATTTGAGTGGAGTTTGCTTGCTAAAATAGGCTCGCTTGCTTGTTTTCTCTGGCTGGCCAGTTCGCAAGTGGTACCCTTGCAAAAACATCATTATCAACTAATGGAAGCTCTTCAGAAAATGCCACAGTTCCACCTCCTGGGACCATTTATAGGGTTCAATAGGTTTCCTCAAACATTGGGAAAGAGGCTCAATTAACAGTCTGGTGGTTTTCAAACTTAATCTATGGTGGAGTCTGCTGAGTAGTGTCTGTGAGAGCCTTAGGGTGTAAGTGCTGGGCTGATATAATTATTGGCCCTATGAGCTATAATGTAGGGCTGACAGAAAGCCCAACTTGCTGAGCTCCCCAAGGCTTTAGTGATTTACAGCTCCCAGTATCCTCAGAAATCTCTGACTGAAGCTGCTGTTACAGCGTCCCACAAAGGAAAGGCCGGGAGTTCCACATCTCTGGAGGGACGGTAGCAACAGTCTGTGACCACAGAGCAAAGTTTAAGGGTTGTAACTGGAATCCATTTGTATGAAAAGTAAGCGGAGCATTGTGTTTCCTTGACAAGTTGTGTCATGTCATAAACCTGAAATTGGTCCCCAGTGAATGAGGGAGCCGGCCGGGTGAAACACTAGCCCTTAGGAACCATACACACAGCACATATTTATTTGTTAAACTATACCCCCAAACAATGTAGGTCTCTATACAAATATATTGCATAAACAGCTCATATGTAAAACCCTGCTTCATCCAAATAAACCATTTTCATCAAAATATACTTTTTTTAGTAGTATGTGCCATTGGGTAATCCTAAATAGAAAACTGCCATTTTAAGTACTAAGGGCCGCCCCCTGGGATCATAGGATTCACAGTGCACACAAACAAGCCAAGGCACACATACATGCTAGGCCCCATCAGCCAATGAATGGGCAGAGTTCTGCCTTTTGCTCCCACACTACTTCCTGTTACAGTTAGAGCTGCATCACATCCTGTCAGCTGATCTCTGAGGGAGCACACAGCCCATCACTAAATGGCGGCTCAAGGGAAAGGATGTAGAAGGGCAATATTTACTGATATATATATTCCAGTTTGGGGAAATTCTTTAATAGGTTGGTTAAGTATACATTCTGGGGGTTTATTGTCAGATGTTTCAATAGCTGCGCATCTGATTTTGCTGTAAATACATCTATCTACTGATAATATATTAGGTTTCTGGGCAAAAAATGGAGACTCAACAGTTTCCTGTATCTGATAAGCTGAGCATATACAACAGAAATTCTTATTGGTCCGTCTCCATCAGCTGACCAGGAAGTGCCAGGAAAACATGGCTTCCAAGACATCAATATAGTCTACTGAATATTTACAGGAAACCCTGTGTATAAAACAGTATATTTTCATGTTCTAAAAGCAGAAAAGGGCTGTTTATATATAAAGATACCAATAATGTTGTAACCCTGTATTTGTGCACAGCTTAAGGAGAAACTTGCGGATTTTATAGAACATAGAGATAAGAAAGGAAACAGGTCACCAGATAAATACAGAAATGGAGAGAAGATGAAAAGAGGTGAAGGGAAAATGATCCAGAAGGTCAGGGCAAGAGGAGGATGAGGATGTCAAAGGGTGAAACAAAGCAGGGCGAGCCAGCGGGATGGGGGGCCGGGAGGTACATGAAAGGAAATTCCACTGCTTCCCAACATCAGAGCACTGAAACTAACCTCATACTGAGGGCTGGACACCCTGGGCCCCTAGATATTGTTAAACTATAACTCCCACCAACAGCTAAAATCAATACACAGCTTGGACTTTTACTGGATTTGTTACACACTGGATTTTTACATGGAAATGTCTGGTGTCCAGACGGTGTATCGCTGTTTTCTTACGCCGATTGATAAATAGGCCCCACAGTGTTCATATGTTCCTGTGTGTAAAAATAATATACAGGAACCAGTGACTTGTGTATTTGTTAGCATGTGTGTGCTGCTACTGGAATGTGTTGCATGCTGGGGGGGCATATACCTCCCCTGTCCTTACATATCTAGAGAGGAATCCCCAAACATATAATAAATAGAGACAGAGCGCTGAGAGAGGCCATGGGATCCCTACAAGGGGAACAGATACAGAGCTGACATTTGTGCTGTATAGTACTTTACCAAATAAACACAAAAAGCTTTATAATACTTTCTTCTTAACCCCTATGTTGACTTGAGCATTGTGCAGTATATAGTGAACCCTCATCCAAAAATAACGTGTGTTTTGTGCCTCAGTATTGAAATTATTGAGGCAAAAAAGGTACAACTGCCTTGCAAAAGCAACAGTTCAGCCATTCTACCGTGCTAGAGATTCTAGCTAGCAGTCTATGATTATGAATGAGTTGTTTGAAACAATTTCCAACTTCCCATAGGCTCACAGTGTAATGCCAGTGTTGCAATGGGCAATGGAGAAATCCCAGACCCGGTCCCCGCTGGCGCTCTCCCACTAAATTCCCTCCCCCCATTGCACCAAAGATATGTATAATGTACGCATGTAAGGGGGTAGGATTGCCACCTGTCCAGTTTTAACCCGGACAACCCGGATTTTGGGAGGGCTTTCCGGGTCAAAACTACCTGCCTGGGTTCCCCGATTTGGAAAACCAGGAATGACTCTCTGAGATGGAAGTGGCGATCAGCCAATCGCCGATCTCCACATCATAGCCCCACCCCAAGGCATCACAGTCATGCCCACATGATGTCACTGCCCCGCTCAGTGACATCACTCCCCACCCCCCAGCCCAGAGATAGTGGGCGCTAAAGTTGGCGACCCTACTTCGGGGTAGGGGGTGGTGGCAGCCCCGGAACCTGTGTACCCCAGTCTGACCTTGTGTAATGCAACCCCAACTTCAACGTGTTTCATTGTGAAGTGACAGATTCTGGGAATTGAAGTCTTTCTGCTTTCCAGAAAAGCAGAATGTCCCAGAATCCATCACTTTCCAACGGAACAAGGTAAGAGGTAGCCACAAACTGTCATCCTGAGGGATGTTGGGAAATGGTTTATATGAGTATCATGGTTTCCTTTCAATCTGTGGAAGGTATGTCTGTGTAACAATTAATTATATTAATTTCTGGAAGTTCAGATAATATTTATGCACCTTTTCTACATAAGCTCAACTGAATAAGGGGTATATTTGCCCTTTAAGGCTAACTTCTCTGTTAACCCACAATCAACTACATAGTATTTTTGGTTTGGTAAAGTGCTTATAATAATAATGACAATTTCCCTGCAGCGATAACTGCCATAAAAGTGGTAACTTAGCCAGTTTATTTGATGCCATTTATATATATGTCCCTCGCCAATTAAAGAAAAAAAAGCCTCCCCAGCCGTCTCCTGTGATGTAGTGCCAGCACTAAAACAGATTTGCACTGCTATACTCTTTGGGTTTCATTTTACCTCTTTATGGTATGTAAGCGAATGAAAGGACAAAGGCTGAGCAAAGGAATGCTGAATGTAGACACACACAGAGGACTCAATATGAATTAAAAGGCATAGGTTGAAAAGAATTGAATGTCGGTGGAGAGGCTGCCTGGTAAAGAGGGAATGGAACCTTATTCATTAGTACAGACAGTAGAACATGAGACTATAGCTGTGTGTGTAGAACCTTCCCTGCAGAACTGCACCTATCCACTCAGCTAGTGCCATTACATTTGCCTAAAGGAGCTCTGGTTGTTTGAACTCTATGTAGAATGTCTCCATAGAAAAATGTTGGAGAATGCCAACTTAAGAAATAGGGTAAACTCCCCCCATAGCTGGAAATGTCTCTCACAGGGTAGAATGGTGCAAGGGCGTTACTGTATGTACTATTGGGCACAAAGTCGCTCCCATTAAGGTGGCCACACACGTGGCGATTTGCGATCTTGTGTGACCATCGGTTGCACGAAAGATCGTTCAATCTGCCACTAGCGTTCTCAGCTGAAACGGCAGATAAGGAGGTACAGACAATAGGATTTCTACCTCCTTCTGCCGATTCAGCCCTGACGGCAGATTTTGCTCAGATCAAAATCTTTTAACTGGCCCGATCGGCGAGTCGACCGATATCAGCAGCCTCCTGCGATATCGGTCGACTTGCGACTTGCCATACACGCACCGAATATCGGTAGCTGTTATTTGTGACTGATATGCCTTTTTTGTTGCATTCAGCACAGGGTCACTGACGGTTTTTGCCTTTGAAGAGCTTCTCAGCTGAAGCCTGCCTAACTCTATAAAACTGCTAATATCTCAGGACCACTAAAAATAGAAAATGAATGTAAATGGAAAAAGGGTTAAAAGAAGCACCATTAGTAAAGTTACGTCAATTGATATGTTTGAGGTTAGATTCCCTGTAATGGCCCTCCAACAGGTGTCCTGTTCCTCTTGTACAGTCACAGCTCTTTGTGGCAGCCGCAAATGTGGCGGGGTGGGGCGGAGAAGGTGCATTGCAAGCAAAAACAAGGAGCTTTGCACCTGTTTTTGCACTTTGCTACCTTATGTGATATATGATCCCTTATATCTAGAATCCCAGTCATAAAGCAACCCAGCAATGCTGCACTGGCCCAGCCTTGGCTCATAGGTCAACCAACCCACCAACTTCTAGCCAGCTTCATAAAATGCCAGAATGGGGCGGTATTAAAAATTTACTGGCAATGTAGTTACAAGTAATTTTGTAATACCCCTAAGTTGAGTGCCTGGCCTGCCCAATCAAGCCCTCAAACCACTCAATCTTGCCCTTTATCTTCTCTGTAATGCACCCCAGATTTTTGTGTCATCGCTCCTCCCTGTTTCTCCACCGCTCCTCCCCTTTATGTTCTGTCCCGCCCCTTCTATAATGCAATCTGCTCGTTTTATATCAATACCTGCCCCCATTTTAGAAAGGGGGCAACCCTAATG
The DNA here is from genome assembly GCF_000004195.4 of Xenopus tropicalis. Lineage (NCBI taxonomy): Eukaryota > Metazoa > Chordata > Amphibia > Anura > Pipidae > Xenopus > Xenopus tropicalis. The sequence goes on from NC_030680.2 coordinate 139,726,609, forward strand.
ACAAGCTCCTAGCCACTTATAGCTCATATTGAGAGAGTACAGAGAGGAATGCTCGGGCACATAATATACTGTACTGTGTAGAGCAAATAATATGGCAGCTCCCACCTGTATGTATAAGCAAAAACAGAATAAGATATCTCCTCTTTCTTTGTTTTTTCTCTTTCTTTCAAGATGGAATATATTCCCCATTAATCATCAATTTTATTTCTTTCTTTTGATAGATATTTCCCCCCTATTTATGTGACCCCATGCTCCCTTGGCGAGTCCCCAGAAAGGGCCGGCTTTTATCCGCCTTTTTAGATCTTCACTCCTTCATTTATAAAATGTCCGTATCCCATAAGTGGGCATTATAAATCTAAATGAATGAAAGCGCGGCTCATCACTTGGCAGATTCCTCCCCTTGTACAGACCTTGCTCCGCACATTCTAGCCTTTAAATCTGCTTTAAGAACCAACCATCAAAGGATCGAGCCCCCCCCCCGCCCCCAAGCACTTTCCCGTTTCTTTAATAAAAAGATATTTTGTGACCCAAAAGGGCGCACCTGACATTGTTTTGCATCTGAAGCAACTGGTCTGTAATAAGTGTTCCTGTGTTAGTTTAATCCTGCGTTCAGGGGTCACTGACTCTCTTGCCTGTTACTTGATCTGTTTAGAGCCGACTAATTTGTTCATCAGAGCAAAGATTATTTCCCCAGCTCACAATATTGAACTAGATTGCATCTAGGGGACATTGTCAGTTTGCATTTGTGCCTGAGAACATTGGGTAATGCTTATTATGTAAAATTGTTTTGGAAATAAAATAACTCTTCTACACTTCAACTGTATTGTGTCTGTATTAAATGGTTTTGTAGTTACTTTTTCTAAGAAAGCAGCAGTCCTGCCCTGCTTTATGGCTGAGATTCTAGCTATCTGTATAACAGAGCATTCTGTCACAGTGGCACAGATCCTATCTGATCCCCCCCATTGTAAGCAGCAGTCCTGCCCTGCTTTATGGCTGAGATTCTAGCTATCTGTATAACAGAGCATTCTGTCACAGTGGCACAGATCCTATCTGATCCCCCCCCCCCCCCCATTGTAAGCAGCAGTCCTGCCCTGCTTTATGGCTGAGATTCTAGCTATCTGTATAACAGCATTCTGTCACAGTGGCACAGATCCTATCTCATATCCATTGTAAGCAGCAGTCCTGCCCTGCTTTATGGCTGAGATTTTAGCCGCAAAGGCATTAACACTTAGTGGTCCAAGTTACCCTATTGAAACCTGTTGTTTGAATGACTTCAAGATTTTGAGCCATTAGCAGGATTCATTAGCAACAAGAAAGCTTGAAGGTGAAGGAAAGAACTGTGGAAACTGCTGCCTGACATCTGTTGGTAACTACAGTTCCTAGTGTGCCCCAGCTTTCACATCTTGGCAGTTTACGTTGCTGTGATATTGCCCCTTCAGGGAAATACCTTCATACAGAGAATATTATAGTTACTGTCTCTTTAAGTTGCCTGCATTAAATTATTGGACAGCATTACATGTCTGCAATAAATCTGCCATTGAACTGGGTAAAAAAGTAAAATACTAGGGAAAAATATCTTATATTTCAAAAGATTAGTCATAGTTTGGGAGACTTTTCTTTGGCCCAACATGAAAGCTCTCCGTACCCTAAATGAAAGAGGGCAAGTCCCTGGAAACATCGCCCACCTCCATATTTTAGAAGGGTTGTGTATAAAAATAACCTTTGGAGTTTTAAAGTCCTATGATTTTAGCTGAGACATTTATTAGGCCAGTCTCCATCTACAGATTCACCCTACTCTCCACCTTGTGCTACGGTTTCACCCTACTCTTCATCTTGAACTAGGTTTCACCAAACTCCCCATCTATAGTTTCACCCTACTCTCCATCTACAGTTTCACCCTACTCTCCATATTAAGGTATAGTTTCACCCTACTCTCCATATTAAGGTATAGTTTCACCCTACTCTCTTTCTTGAGCTACAGCTTCACCCTACTCTCCATCTTGAGCTACGGTTTCACCCTACTCTCCATCTTGAGCTACGGTTTCACTCTACTCTCCATCTTGAGCTACGGTTTCACCCTACTCTCCATCTTGAGCTACGGTTTCACCCTACTCTCCATATTAAGGCACAGCTTCACCCTACTCTCCATCTTGAGCTACAGCTTCACTCTACTCTCCACCTTGAGCTACGGTTTCACCCTACTCTCCATCTTGAGCTACAGCTTCACCCTACTCTCCATCTTGAGCTACAGTTTCACCCTACTCTCCATATTAAGGCACAGCTTCACCCTACTTTCCATCTTGAGCTACAGTTTCACCCTACTCTCCATCTTGAGCTACAGCTTCACCCTACTCTCCATCTTGAGCTACAGCTTCACCCTACTCTCCATCTTGAGCTACAGCTTCACCCTACTCTCCATCTTGAGCTACAGCGTCACCCTACTCTCTTTCTTGAGCTACAGTTTCACCCTACTCTCCATCTTGAGCTACAGTTGCACCCTACTCTCCATCTACAGTTGCACCCTACTCTCCATCTACAGTTGCACCCTACTCTCCATCTACAGTTGCACCCTACTCTCCATCTACAGTTGCACCCTACTCTCCGTCTTGAGCTATGGTTTCACCCTACTCTCCATCTTGAACTAGGTTTCACCAAACTCTCCATCTACAGTTGCACCCTACTCTCCATCTACAGTTGCACCGTACTATCCATCTACAGTTGCACCCTACTCTCCATCTACAGTTGTACCCTACTCTCCATCTTGAACTAGGTTTCACCAAACTCCCCATCTACATTTGCACTCCATCTACAGTTGCACCCTACTCTCCGTCTTGGGCTATGGTTTCACCCTACTCTCCATCTTGAACTAGGTTTCACCAAACTCTCCATCTACAGTTGCACCCTACTCTCCATCTACAGTTGCACCGTACTATCCATCTACAGTTGCACCCTACTCTCCATCTACAGTTGTACCCTACTCTCCATCTTGAACTAGGTTTCACCAAACTCCCCATCTACAGTTGCACCCTACTCTCCATCTTGAGCTATGGTTTCACCCTACTCTCCATCTTGAACTAGGTTTCACCCTACTCTCCATCTTGAACTAGGTTTCACCCTACTCTCCATCTTGAACTAGGTTTCACCCTACTCTCCATCTACAGTTGCACCCTACTCTCCATCTACAGTTGCACCCTACTCTCCATCTACAGTTGCACCCTACTCTCCATCTACAGTTGCACCCTACTCTCCATCTACAGTTGCACCCTACTCTCCATCTACAGTTGCACCCTACTCTCCATCTACAGTTGCACCCTACTCTCCATCTACAGTTGCACCCTACTCTCCATCTACAGTTGCACCCTACTCTCCATCTTTAGGCACAGCTTCACCCTACTCTCCATCTTGAGCTACAGTTTCACCAAACTCCCCATCTATAGTTTCACCCTACTCTCCATCTACAGTTGCACCCTACTCTCCATCTTTAGGCACAGCTTCACCCTACTCTCTATCTTGAGCTACAGTTTCACCCTACTCTCTATCTTGGGGATGCTGGAGGAATCCTACAGGCTAAAGTACCAATCTACACATTAACTTTAGTCTCTTTACTTAATCCTCCCTCAGACCATCATGAACACCGGACAATGTAGAGCATGGGTACTAAACCCATTTGCTACCAGTCGGTTCCAGATATTAACTGTTCTACATAATAAACTTGCTGACTGTAGGAATTCCACTGGGCTTCCCTTGGTGATGATATTGGGAAAATGACATATGGCATGTTTTGTGCTTAGCTACCATCTGTTGGGGCTCAAGCAGTAAGGGCACATGGGGCTGTTTAGGGTCCTGTTATGGCCCCAAACTGCCTAAAGTTGCACAAAAGAGCCTCATGCACAATTGCCCTAAAGGTGTTACAACTGCCAGTTTATTACGATTACAGCAAATATGCCCTGACCACCATCCTCCCCCCATTTAAACCATTATGAGCCTGGTGGGGCAAGACTCCTTTGTTAAATATTAACTCCAGTCATAAACCTACATGCCAGCAAGTATCCATACCTGGCTTATCATTAGCTTTAACGGCATTATTTTATGGCTGTGAAAATCTTCTACTCAAGCCCCTTTTGCTGTGGTCAAACACAACATGCATTACGTTACAAAAACAGCACCAAGATGAGGGCAGGGAAACCCACTGATAACGTTTGATTGACAGAGTCTGGAGAGCGGCCCATTAAGATAGCAATCGGGAACACAAACATGTTGACTTGCTCATATCCTATGTTTTCATTTGTGTTCTTGCTTCAACTAGATGGGCTGCTGATAATACACTGGCAGTGTGACACATACAAGGAATAATGTACCCCCTGCTGTTCTCTATATAGGAAATAAGTTACCCTCTCTTATAAAGTATAAGGATAATAGAAGTCAATGAGGAGTTCTGTGTCCATATAAAGTAGGGTCTATATACAGTAGGGGGCAAATTATCCCTTTTAATACAAGGAAAACTCGGAGTTCCCTTTATGCCTTTATACGGTCACAGAACCCCTCAGTGACTTCTAATATCCTTATCATTTACAGTAGGGGGGTACATTATCGCTTATAATACATGAGTGATACTCAGAGTTCCCTGTATAACTCAGCCTGCAGCCTTGTGCCTTTATATGGGCACAGAACCCCTCAGTGACTGCTAATATCCTTATCATTTACAGTAGGGGGTACATTATCCCTTATAATACATGAGTGATACTCAGAGTTCCCTGTATAACTCAGCCTGCAGCCTTGTGCCTTTATATGGGCACAGAACCCCTCAGTGACAGCTAATATCCTTATCATTTACAGTAGGGGGTACAGTATCCCTTATAATACATGAGTGATACTCAGAGTTCCCTGTATAACTCAGCCTGCAGCCTTGTGCCTTTATATGGGCACAGAACCCCTCAGTGACTGCTAATATCCTTATCATTTACAGTAGGGGGTACATTATCCCTTATAATACATGAGTGATACTCAGAGTTCCCTGTATAACTCAGCCTGCAGCCTTGTGCCTTTATATGGGCACAGAACCCCTCAGTGACTGCTAATATCCTTATCATTTACAGTAGGGGGTACATTATCCCTTATAATACATGAGTGATACTCAGAGTTCCCTGTATAACTCAGCCTGCAGCCTTGTGCCTTTATATGGGCACAGAACCCCTCAGTGACTGCTAATATCCTTATCATTTACAGTAGGGGGTACAGTATCCCTTATAATACATGAGTGATACTCAGAGTTCCCTGTATAACTCAGCCTGCAGCCTTGTGCCTTTATATGGGCACAGAACCCCTCAGTGACTGCTAATATCCTTATCATTTACAGTAGGGGGTACATTATCCCTTATAATACATGAGTGATACTCAGAGTTCCCTGTATAACTCAGCCTGCAGCCTTGTGCCTTTATATGGGCACAGAACCCCTCAGTGACTGCTAATATCCTTATCATTTACAGTAGGGGGTACATTATCCCTTATAATACATGAGTGATACTCAGAGTTCCCTGCAGCCTTGGGCCTTTATATGGGCACAGAACCTCGCCTCCATTGAGTTATTATTGTTCCCCACACTGTCTCTGGGTCTCCCTCCATAGCTCCTCTGCTGCCTTCCAAATAGCATTCTAGTCCTTTCCAAATATCTGTATTACATATTTCCGGAATTCAAACTGCTTCTGTCCCCCGTGCATTTGTCCTGTCCGATTGAACAGCTGCTCGTCTGGACTGAAACTCATTCTCCGAATGCTCCGTTCCCAGTAGGATTCTGGCTCGTTGATGGACTCTGAATCCCTGTGGGTTGTGATTGCTGCTGCTGCTGCCGCCGGGCAGGGAGGAATGGATGGTACTGGTGGCAGAGACATAGAGAATCACACACTCCATATAAAATAACAATACTAATACCAAAGGAGGATTATGGGAGATGTAGTTAACTGTGAACAGTATTTTTCTGTATGTGAGTTGAATAATGGACTTGCTATGCTAAGGATTCTGCCCTTATGCTATGAGGGGGTGTTGGAAGATCAACAACAGAGACAATGGTGAGAGCTGCACATCAAGAACAGATGGAGGTCATGTTAAATCTAGTAAATCAGCAACAACAAATGGGGGAGTTGACGTTGTAGACCAATCAGTGTGATAGGGAGGTGCTCACAGTTTGGGACAACCAATGATCGGTAGGCGTGTAGTTCAATAGTAGATGGAGGGTGTACATCAACAACAGAGGGAGGTGGATGTGGAGGGAGTAGACCAACAACAGATGAGGATGCTGCTGAGAGATTTAGATCAATACGGGTGATAGGTAGTTGGCCAATAACATGGGGCAATGTGAGTTGTAGAACAACAACAGATGGAGGCTCAAAGGTTAGTATGCTAGTGTGTTTAGCAGCCTCATAGAAGCTTTTAGGGGTTTATATGAAATGTATAAGTGAGACAAATCCAGGAGTCATGTTTATTTACTGGGGTGATTAGGCACCCCCTGCCCCTACAAAATACACCAAGAGGGCAAACACGGGCACATTGTATGCATTCTGTATGTGATCATTACTGAGCAGCCTCCTGTAATAGCGCAGCAATATCATATATCTCCATTGAACTGGATGGAAACTGTCTCATTAGACGCCGTAGGAGCCATTCCGCGAGTCCTTTCATATCTGAGTTCCTCCTTATACATAGGGGGCGCCGTGCCCTCAGGCTATTGGTCCTGTTGGCAGCTGAAATCTGAATATTCTTTGACTACAACTCCCAGAATTCCCTGATGTGTGTTGCTGGAATGTCCTGAATTGGAAGTGCTGTCAAAGTTGTCTTGGAATCATTTTGAGGACAGATATTCCATTGCTGCCGGGAGTGTTCCGTAGCGCAGAGACTATTAGCAGTCACGTTGCTCCAGAAAATTCCAGGTGCTTCCTGTCTGGGGAGCGGAACGCCTGGGAGAGCACTCGGCTGCTGCACCCAGCTCTAACACTTACGCTTTAATAGGCTCCTCGGGAACAGTGGGCTCCAATTCAATTGGTGGCATCAGTGCCCCCCAGAACGTCAGTGTCCCCTAACCTTTTGTAAATGCCACACCCTCATTTCCATCACACCACACCCCCTGGACAGCTTGGCCACGCCCCTTTCTGGCTTCTTTTCCATTACCAGCAAGGAGTGTGTCTATCATACACTGGGTTTGTTCTCTCGTCCACTCATTAACCCCCATGTACTGATCCTAAAGGTGCACCCACCTAGGGCACATTAGTTTCATGAAGGGGTGCAAGGGCTGTACCACTTCTGTGGGATGGGGGTGGCTTTTTTTTTTTTTTGGTCCTATGTAAATGAAAGCATTTTGGTGGAGATTGCGTTTTTCTGTGTGTGGGGGAATCGTGAGTCAGAGGTCATTGTTATCATCTGTGATTTCTGGCTGAAGGTTTGCAGTTTTGTTGCACATATGGGAAGCTTTTCTCTCCTCTCCCAGTCTCATTGCTGTGTTGGGTTAGTGAGATCTGGGCGCAGATACCACGTCAGCACAAGGATTTATTCCTATGCTCATTGCTATATTGTTAGGCTGCCACCTTGTGGCCATTTGTGAAACAGACTTCTGAGGATTTAAAGCCAATTACTCCGTTTTCCCTAATGTAATTCCAAGCAACTTTCCTATACACTGTAAATTCATTACTCATTTTAGACTTATTTATAAATGGAATTGCTGTTGAAATATTTATGCACTGCTGCTTCTCGTTCTTAAAACAAAGTAGCAGAAATCAGCCTTGTATGCATCTTTACAGGTCTGTAATTCATTACTGTCTTTTTAAAGGGGAACTTGTCATATTTTGGCTCTACGGATTTAATTCATAAGGAATCTGGCATTAAGATCTAATAGACTAAGCTCCCAGCCCAGCAGTAACCCAGCTCTTCCCTTGATGGTAACCACATGTATGTATGTATTTATGTATAACTTTTTTATAAAGCGCCACAAGGGTACGCAGCGCTGTACAATCTTACAATATACACAATTACACACAGGGAGGGCAAGTGTTATAATTAATACAATAAATAAGTATAAATACACAGGGAGTAAGTGCCATGTGGTATGAGACGCAGTAGGAAGGAGGTCCCTGCCCCGTAGAGCTTACAGTACTACTGCCCTACAGGGGGTGCCACGGAGGCTGGGTATCCCGTGTAGCCGTGCCATTTGTATTAAGTCTCTAGCAGTTGATGTGCGTGTAGACATGTCACTGCTTTGCCATCTGTCTGGTTGTTACACAGCGTTGTACCAAAGGAGAGAACCCTACAACTTTATTTTATTATGAGATTGTGCGCTGCAAACACTAGGTGGCAGCAGAGTCACTCTAATGAGCCCAATGGACCCTCTTAATAGTGTAACTACTGCTTCTGAGCATGATATGGATTTGTAAGTGTTATCACTAAGTTACAGGCAAGAACATAAAGCCCAGTGGCTTATGGAGTACTTTGACCACCTTCAAGTTTACAGATAGGGTAGAACTGCAACATAAAATAGTGCTACAAACTGGGCCCAGTTGCAGAAGGTGAAAAGAGATCATATTAATGTCATTCTGCTTGATCCTAAAGAGTTGTAGTCATGAAGATCTGTGACCTGCACATATTGCATATTCCCCAATACACACGGGCTATGAGCAAACTTAGGGGGCTGTTCCTGCTGAATTGTGCTTAGTACAGGGGAATCCCTATGTGCCATAGTTTTATGGTATCTCTCTGTACAGGCTATGAGCAAACTTAGGGGGCTGTTCCTGCTGAATTGTGCTTAGTACAGGGGAATCCCTATGTGCCATAGTTTTATGGTATCTCTCTGTACAGGCTATGAGCAAACTTAGGGGGCTGTTCCTGCTGAATTGTGCTTAGTACAGGGGAATCCCTATGCTGCCATAGTTTTATGGTATCTCTCTGTACAGGCTATGAGCAAACTTAGGGGGCTGTTCCTGCTGAATTGTGCTTAGTACAGGGGAATCCCTATGTGCCATAGTTTTATGGTATCTCTCTGTACAGGCTATGAGCAAACTTAGGGGGCTGTTCCTGCTGAATTGTGCTTAGTACAGGGGAATCCCTATGTGCCATAGTTTTATGGTATCTCTCTGTACAGGCTATGAGCCAACTTAGGGGGCTGTTCCTGCTGAATTGTGCTTAGTACAGGGGAATCCCTCTGCTGCCATAGTTTTATTGTGTATCTCTGTCCCACAGCTACAAACAGCCCCTCCCTCACTATCGCTTATTCATGTACTTATATAAATCAGCATTTAATATTGAGCGGGGCCATGACTGATCCCATGTATGTGCAGGATAATAATTTCCAGTGTAATCTCTAACCTACCAACGTCTGACTTTAATTCCCAATTTCTCCTATATCAATGTAATATATTCCTTATACACATTTATACCCCTCACTGCTCCCCCCATTAAATGAATGATATGGTACAGCTCAGATTAACAGAAATGCCATATTTTAATTAAATTATTTTTTCCCCGGGGGGGGGGGGGGTATATGTTTCCTGCTCAAACTGTTAAATATTCAGTGGAATTAAAAGGAATGGAGGCTTTATGGCAGGACCCCCAGCATCACAGTAACCCCTTGGGGGATGGAATGCAGATAAAAGTGAAAAGGAATTATTATATTATACAGGGAAAGACATTTGTTTTATTTTAGATATATATTAGTTATACATTCTCAGCCTAATTTATGACTATAAGTGGGATCAGGAATGACTGCTCCGATGAGAAGAACTCCTCCAATCATTCAAATGAACCCACGCCCTCTAGTGGCCAAACTCGGCTTCTCACTTGCCTGAATAACTATACGTGGCATTTTCCTTAAGGGCTTCAAATCCTGCGGTGATAAAACCAGTTTCCAACCAGGGTTATGTGCTGCTGGTCGCTATAATAAAGAACAGAATCTAATAAAGGATATCCTGCACGTTCACCATCAGGCACAATGGGGTTAATCCATCCACGTGCGGCTGTAAGTCTCTCGCTGACAGTTGATACTACTTGGAATACAAAGAATATATAAAACAGGTGATGGTTTGTGCTCCCCCCTTTAGTGAGAGACAAGCAACCCCCCCATTTAACGGCACCATTAGGCTGTGACATAAAGAAGATTTAGTGGGGCCAACATTCTATTGGTTGGGGGCATATTAAAGGCAGGGACAATAAAATCTCTGCTGGGGAAATCTTGCCGTTCTTGGCGCAGTGAGGCTCTGTGGGACCATAACGGGGCAGAAAGGCTTCTCTCAGGACACGGGGCCCCATAATAATGAGGGGGAGCCACATTAAATGGTACAGATCGGCTTACTTGCACCAATATCATTAGGAGGCAGGAAGGGGTATTAGGGGCCCAGCTGCGCCAGGGAGATGGGGACATCATCTTAGTGATTGGACACGCGCGCCCCCTGCTCCTATAAACTGATATATTTATTATCCAGCCGGTAATGGGCCTTGGGCTTGGGATAACAGCCAATTATTAGTAACGTTTTTATTTTACCTACGGATATAACTGACGTTACCGACAAGTTGCTATTGGTTCAGCCGGCAGTTTCAGCCTTGCCTGAACAGCCATTATGCTTCAATTACAAACACCAGTGCTGGGCGCTAAGTGCCACTGCGGATTGCAATTGCCTTTTTTTATCCATAATTAAGTGGCCCTATTCCCATAATTCCAGTGTCGCTGTAGCCGCAGTTGTGCTTGTGTGTCCATCCAGCATTTTGGGGAGTGGGGGTTTGTGTCACTTCTGGTCAGGGCCGCCATTGGGGGAACAGTCGTCTGGGGCCTGGGCGATTTTCACTTTAAAGGGGGCCCGGTCGTGCTACAGTTTAATCAACTCTGGGCCCTGTCATTGGTGCTCAGCGGGTAATCCTATTGGTTGCGCCCCGTGCGTACGCGTCCGTACTCACGGGGCGCGACCTTATCAAAGTGAAGATGCAGCGGGGAGCCACGGGACATAGCCGGAGGACACAAGGGGAGCCAGGGACGCAGGAGGATGCTGGGGGGGAGCTGGAGGAAGCAGTGGGGGAGGAGGAAGCAGCGGGGAGCGGGCCATAGTTTAAGAACACTGGGGGAGGAAGGTTTTAGGGGTCCCTGGGCTGGCTAGCAATGTTTTTGGGGGTCCCTGCCCTGGCACCAATGCAAAATGTAACCCCTGGCCACCAATGTTTTAGGGGGTCTCTGGCTACCAATGTTTTAGGGGGCCATGACTACCAATGTCTGTGGATGGGAGGGGCCATTGGGGGCGTGGGAGGAGGGGAGCCCAGAAAATTTTTTTGTGAGGGGCCCCGTCTCCGCTATATGGGAGGAGGGGGGGCCCCGTGATTTCTGTTGGCGGCCCTGCTTCTGGTGCTCGCATCCAAAATGGGCTTCCCATGCATTTTACTGGGCGCAGTCTGGGGCACCTATTGGCGCAAGCCCCCTAGGTTGAACATCCGACATTTGCAACATTTTGGGTTCTTCTTGTGCTGGGGCCACAGCTAGGGTACGTTTGTCAGTGGCTAAACCCAAACAGAGGGGTCGGGGCTGATGGTATTGAGGGTGGGGCAGTAAAGCAAGGGGTGGGCACGTTGGGCGGGGTTATGATGCCAGGGTGCAGTTACTGCATCACTTACAATTGGTTGGAATTCAGGCAGTTTCTTTAGTGGAAAACTGGGATGTCCGGTTCTAAACCAGATAGTTGATTGGTTCTGTCTGATAAGTAAGTCCAATCATTTAATTGTATGGGGTCTGTTTTACCAGTTATCCAGAAAGCTCTGAAATTTGCTTTTTCTTTCTGTAATAATAAGAGAATAATTGAACTTGATGATAACTATGTTGATAGAACATAATGTTTTACATTTATTGTCCAAATTATTGTTGGGGATTCACAAGACTGAAAACCGAACAGACAATTGAGACCCACACAGGCCTAAGGAAAACCCAACTGTTGGGGTCAGAACCAAACTGGTGGCAACCCTAGCCGTAGGGCAAATGCCTCCCCTGTCCTACCCAAAAACCCAGTCTCATTGGTATTTCCCTGTGAGATGGTAATGCCCATGAATATGGCATGGGGGGGGATATGGGCATTATGTTTAGTTGCTGCTGTACATGGGGGGGTGTACACTAGCCCTATATAAAAGCTGAACCTTTACTGGGGTCACAGTTAAAATCCCATTATCCCTGCCGGCCTCCGTCGCCTTTTTATTCCCTGTTTGCCAGTTGTGCAGTGGGAGTTCTTTCCATTGTACAGACCCAAATCTCAAGATCCTCTCCACTCCCCGCGCTGGTTAATGGCCTCCCGCTCCGCAGAACAAAACAAGGCGGCACAGTCATAAGAACAGCATTTGATCAATGCACTTATCATAAATGAAGGCGAGATTGGATGGAAATTGCAGGACGCGGCGCTTGCATGTACACAGCGCTTCCCCGGCTTCTATTCAAATAAGAGCAGAAATTGGGGGCTTCGGCTTATTCTGATTATCCTCCAAATCTCCTTTTATTGTATTTATCCCGGAGACAGAAAAAAAAAATATATATATATATCTATACACAGCCTTTGGCTGAACGTAATTGCCTGTGCAGTTGTTAATGAGACGGTGTAATTACGTGGCCACGCAGGGGGTATAATTGTGTTTCCCTGTGTTTTTATGACAATTACGACTAAAGATGATTCTGTTTTATGAACAAATTCATTTGTTTTCTCTTCATTTTTTCATAATCGTGTTTTTACCCATTACTAGTCTGAATAGCAGTCTCTTTCTGCAGATTTAGCTGTTTAAAGGGGAAGTTAACCACGATATTGAACTTTTCAACAGTGACAGTCTAAGAGCCATTGAGGTTGTTTAAACATTTAAAAGATACTAACATTCAAATAAAGGTATGGGATCCCTTATCCAGAAACCCGTTATCCAGAAAGTTCAGAATTACAGAAAGGCCATTTCCCATAGACTCCATTATAAGCAAATCATTTTAATTTTATGGAATGATTCCCTTTTCTCTGTAATAATTAAACAGTACCTGTACTTGATCCCAACTAAGATATAATTACCCCTTATTGGGGGCAGAACAGCCCTATTGGGTTTATTTAATGGTTAAATGATTCCCTTTTCTCTGTAATAATAAAACAGTACCTGTACTTGATCCCAACTAAGATATAATTACCCCTTATTGGGGCAGAACAGCCCTATTGGGTTTATTTAATGGTTAAATGATTCCCTTTTCTCTGTAATAATAAAACAGTACCTGTACTTGATCCCAACTAAGATATAATTACCCCTTATTGGGGGCAGAACAGCCCTATTGGGTTTATTTAATGGTTAAATGATTCCCTTTTCTCTGTAATAATAAAACAGTATCTGTACTTGATCCCAACTAAGATATAATTACCCCTTATTGAGGGCAAAACAAGCCTATTGGGTTTATTCAATATTTAAATTATTTTTAGCAGACTTAAGTTATGGAGATCCAAGTTACAGAAAGATCCCTTATCTGGAAAACCCCAGGTCCCAAACATTCTGGATAACAGGTCCCATACCTGTACTGAAATTTAGATTTAAATACTGATGTTTTTTTTCTCTTTTTCATTAGTACCGGGCAATTTCCTGTTGCTCTCCTGTGCCTTGGAGTTGTTTCTTTAGCCTTGCTAAGCTTCCTTGTCTTGAGCAATCAGCTAAATAATGCTGTTAAGGGCTCAGTACCTTGCACTGATTCATAGAATGGTTTATAGAAAGGATCTAAGACCATTGTAGTCTAAATGTTCGGTTCTAAAAAAGAAAACTAGAACCTCAGCCATAAAGCAAGTCACCACTGCTGCTATGCAATAAACATTTCAGCTTTTCTCCAAACTTGATCACAGGGTCAGGCTGGCGGCCCATAGGGATACTGGGACAAACCCTGGTGGGCCTTGTTGGGCCTTGCTACCTGCCTGCAAGCCATCACCGCTCCCTGCTCCGCTGTCGTGTGTTCCACTGTGGAATGCACGGCCATCTTTATTTTTTAACTGTAAGTAAGTAGTGGAACAGAATGGGAGCAGCAGTGGCTAGGGGGCAGAGGGAGTCGGACCCTGGGTTACCACCATAGACCTCACCCTAATTGGTCAATGTACTGCCCATCTAGGACTATCCAGGGCAGCAAATAATCATTCACCCCTAATCTCAATCCCTCATTGGGGCATCACCGTTGTGCAATAGAGTCCTAGGTTCAATTCCAGCCAGGACAGGAGATTGCTGGGGTCATTTCAGATTGCAAGTGCAGTCGCTGGGCAGCTTAATTGTCCAGTTGGATAGACAAGTGTATCTATCGATGCAGGGGAACCCATAGCATTACTGCCCCTCCAAAAGGTGGTGGGGACTCTAGGGTTCCCAGTGTGGTCTACACCAATATTCTAAGGCAGTTTGCAGTTTTTTTAAGCTTTGGATTTTGTGGTGTGCAGCTGTCAGCCTTAGAACTGTATCAGGTTGCTAGGAACTAATTACCCTAGTAACCAGGCAGCAGTTAGAAGAGTAGATATAGTAAAGGGCCTGAATAGTAATATTAAAAAGAAGAATAATAATAAAATGAAAGCCTCACAGTCACAAGCTTTTGCTGCATGTCCCCAATACACCAGAAGTAAAGGTGAACTTCCCCTTTAATAAAAAGCTTTCCTACATTACTTAGAAAACCCCCTTCCTGAATATGTTCCAAAAGCTCCCGTGCATGGGCAGCGCCGCAGCCTCGCAGGTTACACTCACAGGTTGGAAGCCGCGGCCGTTTCTCAGCCTTAATGCAACTGTTAAACCTCCGTAATGAAGATTGAAGGTTTAATAATGACAAGTGTTACAAATGTGTATTTAATCATTGCTAAATCGATTAGGAACTTGTGCCCACGTGCCTGTCACCGAAACAAAGACTCAGCGCGGCGCTCTGACATTGATAAATGGGGCTTTGCTACAGTATCAATTGAATTATTGGATTTAGCCGGCTACCAAATGAGATTTGCATTGTCTCGGCCATATGTGTTTAGGCCTGAAGAAGGTCATTAGAGGCTGCAAACGCGGAGGCAGAGATGGGTTAAAGTGATTCCGAACAGGGCAGGATTGTTCTTAGTCAATTAAATAGAGCAGCAGAGACGAGGGCTTCGGGGATGGGAGATATTCACTGGTCAGTCAGAGGGTCCCAGGGGCCTATTTAAAATAGACTAAAGTCTGCAGCGAGTAAATATCAACACTCGCCCCCGGGCTCTTTACCCAGTGACAAATTGGTTTTGGGAACAAAGGCCGGAGAAGAGAGCAGCGTGCATGGAAGCACAGTGCCCCCCGGGCAGGCAAATGGGCCCAGGGAAGGCTGTATAATTAGGCAATTGCATTGAGATTGTGGGAGAAAGGGAAACCTGTACCCAATACAAATATATATAATATATATCCTATGCTTACAGGAGAGATACACTTGAATCTTGTAGATTGTAAGCTCTTTTGGGCAGGGCTCCCTTTACCTCTTGTATCGGTTATTGGTTGCTTTATATGTTACTCTGTATGTCTCCTTGTAGAGTGTAAGCTCTTTTGGGCAGGGCTCTCTTCACCTCTTGTATCGGTTATTGGTTGCTTTATATGTTACTCTGTATGTCCAATGTATGAAACCCACTTATTGTACAGCGCTGCGGGATATGTTGGCGCTTTATAAATAAATGTTAATAATAATAATAAAATCTGCATTTAGAATCTCATTTGTGCAGTCAGATCCATTCTTGGGGCAACAATCAGATGAGCCGAGGCAGACCTGCTGGGAGAGAAATACCTCCGTGGCTTGATAGGTACATGGGTACAAGTATGTGGTTACCCCTTCTAGTTATTGGAATTGGATATTTAAGCCACAGCCATGATACAATGACACTCAACAGTTTTGAGGAAGATCCTTTCCTGTTTCTGCACAATAATGACCCCAGGCACAAAGAAAGGTCCATACACAGTGGGTTTGCTGAGAGGCTAAGAACTTGACTTGAGCCCTGGCCTTTACCTAACTGAATACCTGAGTGTTGAATTGGAACCCCCCACTGTGGACCAGGCCTCATCACCTACTATCAGTGGTAGCCAACAACCTTCCACCAACCATGTTGGGATAGTAGATACTCTCTACTGTTCCACCAAAGGAGCAACTTCTTATTAATACCTTTGGCTTTAAATTGAGATGTTGGACAAGTAGGTCATATAATGTATCTGGTCAGTCCCTTGACAGATATCGTGTCCCCAATACATTGGCCAATGAGCTTCCAGCTTCATCAAGAGTGGCCAAGTATCAGCAGGCAATATCTGTCCATATGTGTCCATTGTAAGAAAGGTAATGGCTTTTCTTTTACGTTGTCTACGTCTTCCCATTCACACTATCACACCCAACATCCTAAACCTCCGAACACAGATATCTAAGTCAAAAGTAGTCAACATTTGCCAGTGGAATACATTAATAAGTTGTTGTGTAGTAGTACATATATAGTAGATATGTAGTAGAATATATAGTAGTAGACATGCAGTAGTATAGTAGCAGATATATAGAGGTACAGTAGTAAATATGTAACAGTGTAGTAGTAGTAGATACGTAATAGACTAGTAGTAGATATATAGTTTAGATATACAGTAGTATATTAGTAGATATGTAGTAGTGTAGTAGTAAATATGTAGCAGTGTAGTAGTAGTAGTAGATACGTAATAGACTAGTAGTAGATATATAGTTTAGATATGCAGTAGTATATTAGTAGATTTGTAGTAGTGTAGTAGTAAATATGTAGCAGTGTAATAGTAGTAGATATGTAATAGACTAGTAGTAGATATATAGTTTAGATATGCAGTAGTATATTAGTAGATATGTAGTAGTAAATCTGTAGCAGTGTAGTAGTAGACATGTAGTAATATAGTCGTAGATATGTAGTAGTTGAGGTTGTAACCTTTTGCTTCTGTCTGGAAACAACAATGTTTTTAAATCCAGTTGTTTGATGAATATATTGGCACTTATGTATGAATTATTGGCCAGAGTACAGGCTAGACCACTCCATCCAGTCTCAGATTTGGCCCTACACTGGCCAGTCTGGCTCGGAATCTTTGTTGCCTTCTTTGTTTTGATCTGTTCTTGCTTTAATGGCGTATGTTCCAGCGCTGAGCAAACCGGGCCTTAAGTCAGTGCTTATTTGATGAATGAGTAGCCCGAGGGGAATTTGGCAGGAGTGTTACTAGGCCTTGTCCTTCCTCATATTCAGCATCATCATCATACACCTTATTGTCACTGTCTGGTACTTATTGAACGGAAATGATTGGTGATTGGTCTGTAAGTGGAAAGAAATGTCTGGGCTCAATTAGTCCATGTATCATTGCACAGTGATCATTAACCTTCATGGTCACATGACCAATCTCATATAATTATCTGTGAGAGAGTAGCCATGGAGTATTGGGGTAGCCGGAGGCAGTAGCCTGGGTGACGATATAAGCCAACCTTGTTTTCCTCTGCATCCAACATAAACTGATTAAAGGGCCACTGAGAGGAGGAAATGAAAGTCCCTAAATGGGTTTAAAGTTAATGTCTATTTAGCCTGCACCTTCTTAATGCTGCCATTATACTTAGGAAAAAAATATAGTATTTTATTTTGTAGGAGTCTTTATAAATAACTTTCTTTAATCTGAAAATAGAAATAAAAATATGCACATTATAATGTGTCCGAGAGGCCCAGCTGTCCCTAATTTGGTATATAAAGGAGAATAATAGACCAGAAAAGGGGTACAGTTTAGTGGGTGGAGTCTGTACTTCCTCAGGGGTGTGGCCATTATGTATTAGGGGAGTGGCTTAGATTTCCTTCCATTATCTGTGTGCATGTTATTTTCTGGAGAGTTCTATGTTTTGTTTCCTATACCTGCCAAGCGCACAGGGGGGCAGTCGCCAGTGCATATTCCTTTAGAGAATGAGGCAGAAGGGATATTCGGAGAAAGCTGCCAGCGCTCGGCCCCATCCCAGAATTCATTAGGGAGAGGAAACCGCCTCAGCAAACCGTATCATCAATTACACTTATAGACATGTCTAAAGCATTCCCCAGAGCGGCCGCCACTTTTACTGTAAGATGTTAATAAGCAGGATATTTATTGAGCTTATGTATATCCAGCAGCATACACGGATACAATATTTATCATGTGTTTCCCCCAGAGAGAGAAATACAGCTTTGCAGTCGGGAGGGGGGAGCAGCGAGCGGGAGTCGGAACTCTGGACTTGTTTCATGTTGCATGTCTAGTATGTGTGGCTGTGTACATTATCTGCAAATACTCCGGGTTTCACCAGCTATTATCATGCTCAGAAATCCATAAAACACAAAGGGAATTATGTAATAATAGGTACAATGTTTGATCTAGATCCACTACACATAGCAGCCAATCAGCTGGTAAAGATTACTGCTATGTTTAAAAGCAAACCTCAATAGGTGGTTGAGGTGGGATTATTATAATAGTCTCTTGATTGTGGCTGTGGGATAGCAGGTATAGTAGGGAGAAATGGTGCCTATAGTAGCAGTGGGGGGATAATAGCCTCTGGGAAGGGACTGGGGCTGTGGGATAGCAGGTATAGTAGGGAGAAATGGTGCCTATAGTAGCAGTGGGGGGATAATAGCCTCTGGGAAGGGACTGGGGCTGTGGGATAGCAGGTATAGTAGGGAGAGATGGTGCCTATAGTAGCAGTGGGGGGATAATAGCCTCTGGGAAGGGACTGGGGCTGTGGGATAGCAGGTATAGTAGGGAGAAATGGTGCCTATAGTAGCAGTGGGGGGATAATAGCCTCTGGGAAGGGACTGGGGCTGTGGGATAGCAGGTATAGTAGGGAGAGATGGTGCCTATAGTAGCAGTGGGGGGATAATAGCCTCTGGGAAGGGACTGGGGCTGTGGGATAGCAGGTATAGTAGGGAGAGATGGTGCCTATAGTAGCAGTGGGATAATAGCCTCTGGGAAGGGACTGGGGCTGTAGGATAGCAGGTATAGTAGGGAGAGATGGTGCCTATAGTAGCAGTGGGATAATAGCCTCTGGGAAGGGACTGTGGCTGTGGGATAGCAGGTATAGTAGGGAGAGATGGTGCCTATAGTAGCAGTGGGGGGATAATAGCCTCTGGGAAGGGACTGGGGCTGTGGGATAGCAGGTATAGTAGGGAGAGATTGTGCCTATAGTAGCAGTGGGGGGGATAATAGCCTCTGGGAAGGGACTGGGGCTGTGGGATAGCAGGTATAGTAGGGAGAGATGGTGCCTATAGTAGCAGTGGGGGGGATAATAGCCTCTGGGAAGGGACTGGGGCTGTGGGATAGCAGGTATAGTAGGGAGAGATTGTGCCTATAGTAGCAGTGGGGGGGATAATAGCCTCTGGGAAGGGACTGGGGCTGTGGGATAGCAGGTATAGTATGGAGAGATGGTGCCTATAGTAGCAGTGGGGGATAATAGCCTCTGGGAAGGGAATGGGGCTGTGGGATAGCAGGTATAGTAGGGAGAGATGGTGCCTATAGTAGCAGTGGGGGGGATAATAGCCTCTGGGAAGGGACTGGGGCTGTGGGATAGCAGGTATAGTAGGGAGAGATGGTGCCTATAGTAGCAGTGGGGGGGATAATAGCCTCTGGGAAGGGACTGGGGTTGTGGGATAGCAGGTATAGTAGGGAGAGATGGTGCCTATAGTAGCAGTGGGGGGGATAATAGCCTCTGGGAAGGGACTGGGGCTGTGGGATAGCAGGTATAGTAGGGAGAGATTGTGCCTATAGTAGCAGTGGGGGGGATAATAGCCTCTGGGAAGGGACTGGGGCTGTGGGATAGCAGGTATAGTATGGAGAGATGGTGCCTATAGTAGCAGTGGGGGATAATAGCCTCTAGGAAGGAACTGCGGCTGTGGGATAGCAGGTATAGTATGGAGAGATGGTGCCTATAGTAGCAGTGGGGGGGATAATAGCCTCTGGGAAGGGACTGGGGCTGTGGGATAGCAGGTATAGTATGGAGAGATGGTGCCTATAGTAGCAGTGGGGGGGATAATAGCCTCTGGGAAGGGACTGGGGCTGTGGGATAGCAGGTATAGTAGGGAGAGATGGTGCCTATAGTAGCAGTGGGGGGGATAATAGCCTCTGGGAAGGGACTGGGGCTGTGGGATAGCAGGTATAGTAGGGAGAGATGGTGCCTATAGTAGCAGTGGGGGGATAATAGCCTCTGGGAAGGGAATGGGGCTGTGGGATAGCAGGTATAGTAGGGAGAGATGGTGCCTATAGTAGCAGTGGGGGGATAATAGCCTCTAGGAAGGAACTGCGGCTGTGGGATAGCAGGTATAGTAGGGAGAGATGGTGCCTATAGTAGCAGTGGGGGGATAATAGCCTCTGGGAAGGGACTGGGGCTGTGGGATAGCAGGTATAGTAGGGAGAGTTGGTGTCTATAGTAGCAGTGGGGGGATAATAGCCTCTGGGAAGGGACTGGGGCTGTGGGATAGCAGGTATAGTAGGGAGAGATGGTGCCTATAGTAGCAGTGGGATAATAGCCTCTGGGAAGGGACTGGGGCTGTGGGATAGCAGGTATAGTAGGGAGAGATGGTGCCTATAGTAGCAGTGGGGGGATAATAGCCTCTGGGAAGGGACTGGGGCTGTGGGATAGCAGGTATAGAAGGGAGAGATGGTGCCTATAGTAGCAGTGGGGGGATAATAGCCTCTGGGAAGGGACTGGGGCTGTGGGATAGCAGGTATAGTAGGGAGAGATGGTGCCTATAGTAGCAGTGGGGGGATAATAGCCTCTGGGAAGGGACTGGGGCTGTGGGATAGCAGGTATAGTAGGGAGAGATGGTGCCTATAGTTTCAGTGGGGGGATAATAGCCTCTGGGAAGGGACTGGGGCTGTGGGATAGCAGGTATAGTAGGGAGAGATGGTGCCTATAGTAGCAGTGGGGGGATAATAGCCTCTGGGAAGGGACTGGGGCTGTGGGATAGCAGGTATAGTAGGGAGAGATGGTGCCTTTAGTAGCAGTGGGGGGATAATAGCCTCTGGGAAGGGACTGTGGCTGTGGGATAGCAGGTATAGTAGGGAGAGATGGTGCCTATAGTAGCAGTGGGGGGATAATAGCCTCTGGGAAGGGACTGGGGCTGTGGGATAGCAGGTATAGTAGGGAGAGATGGTGCCTATAGTAGCAGTGGGGGGATAATAGCCTCTGGGAAGGGACTGGGGCTGTGGGATAGCAGGTATAGTAGGGAGAGATGGTGCCTATAGTAGCAGTGGGGGGATAATAGCCTCTGGGAAGGGACTGGGGCTGTGGGATAGCAGGTATAGTAGGGAGAGATGGTGCCTATAGTAGCAGTGGGGGGATAATAGCCTCTGGGAAGGGACTGGGGCTGTGGGATAGCAGGTATAGTAGGGAGAGATGGTGCCTATAGTAGCAGTGGGGGGATAATAGCCTCTGGGAAGGGACTGGGGCTGTGGGATAGCAGGTATAGGAGGGAGAGATGGTGCCTACAATAGGAGATAATAGCCTCTTGGAAGGAACACTGTGCTTTTTTTCCAGGCTGCTCTGGGCTTTGCACAATCCCTTTCAAATGGTGGGGTTAACAATTTTCGGATGAACGCGTTTTTAGAGATAATTTAGTACTGCGATAATAAAGGCGCACACTTTGGTGCTGTTATCAGTCTATTGTGTGATCTTGTGTTGGTAGCGAGCAAGCATTGCTGGGTAATTGCAGATTTCTGTACTATACCCGCACAGGATTCTCTGATTGCCACTGTTATCGCACTACTTAACTATAATGTGGCTGTACATGTTAAAATCTGTTTTGAATTGGAAGGTAGAGAAGAAATCAATAAAATACTCCAGTAATGGAAGAAATTTGCAGAGAATAATGTGTGTTGTTTACTGAAAGAAATATTCATGTGTAGGAAAGGTCCACAGAGATTCCTCCATCATGAAATGTCCCTTTCTTAATATTTTATTTTAATGGGTATCAGATCTGTGCCACTGTGACAGAATGCTCTGTTATACAGATAGCTAGAATCTCAGCCATAAAGCAGGGCAGGACTGCTGCTTACAATGGGGGGATCAGATAGGATCTGTGCCACTGTGACAGAATGCTCTGTTATACAGATAGCTAGAATCTCAGCCATAAAGCAGGGCAGGACTGCTGCTTACAATGGGGGGATCAGATAGGATCTGTGCCACTGTGACAGAATGCTCTGTTATACAGATAGCTAGAATCTCAGCCATAAAGCAGGGCAGGACTGCTGCTTACAATGGGGGGATCAGATAGGATCTGTGCCACTGTGACAGAATGCTCTGTTATACAGATAGCTAGAATCTCAGCCATAAAGCAGGGCAGGACTGCTGCTTATAATGGGGGGGATCAGATAGGATCTGTGCCACTGTGACAGAATGCTCTGTTATACAGATAGCTAGAATCTCAGGCATAAAGCAGGGCAGGACTGCTGCTTACAATGGGGGGATCAGATAGGATCTGTGCCACTGTGACAGAATGCTCTGTTATACAGATAGCTAGAATCTCAGCCATAAAGCAGGGCAGGACTGCTGCTTACAATGGGGGGATCAGATAGGATCTGTGCCACTGTGACAGAATGCTCTGTTATACAGATAGCTAGAATCTCAGCCATAAAGCAGGGCAGGACTGCTGCTTACAATGGGGGGATCAGATAGGATCTGTGCCACTGTGACAGAATGCTCTGTTATACAGATAGCTAGAATCTCAGCCATAAAGCAGGGCAGGACTGCTGCTTACAATGGGGGGATCAGATAGGATCTGTGCCACTGTGACAGAATGCTCTGTTATACAGATAGCTAGAATCTCAGCCATAAAGCAGGGCAGGACTGCTGCTTATAATGGGGGGGATCAGATAGGATCTGTGCCACTGTGACAGAATGCTCTGTTATACAGATAGCTAGAATCTCAGGCATAAAGCAGGGCAGGACTGCTGCTTACAATGGGGGGATCAGATAGGATCTGTGCCACTGTGACAGAATGCTCTGTTATACAGATAGCTAGAATCTCAGCCATAAAGCAGGGCAGGACTGCTGCTTACAATGGGGGGATCAGATAGGATCTGTGCCACTGTGACAGAA
Source organism: Xenopus tropicalis (assembly GCF_000004195.4). Classification (NCBI taxonomy): domain Eukaryota; kingdom Metazoa; phylum Chordata; class Amphibia; order Anura; family Pipidae; genus Xenopus; species Xenopus tropicalis. The sequence continues at coordinate 139,749,674 of NC_030680.2, forward strand.
TGCTCTGTTATACAGATAGCTAGAATCTCAGCCATAAAGCAGGGCAGGACTGCTGCTTACAATGGGGGGATCAGATAGGATCTGTGCCACTGTGACAGAATGCTCTGTTATACAGATAGCTAGAATCTCAGCCATAAAGCAGGGCAGGACTGCTGCTTACAATGGGGGGATCAGATAGGATCTGTGCCACTGTGACAGAATGCTCTGTTATACAGATAGCTAGAATCTCAGCCATAAAGCAGGGCAGGACTGCTGCTTACAATGGGGGGATCAGATAGGATCTGTGCCACTGTGACAGAATGCTCTGTTATACAGATAGCTAGAATCTCAGCCATAAAGCAGGGCAGGACTGCTGCTTACAATGGGGGGGGGGGGGGGGTCAGATAGAATCTGTGTCACTGTGACAGAATGCTCTGTTATACAGATAGCTAGAATCTCAGCCATAAAGCAGGGCAGGACTGCTGCTTACAATGGGGGGATCAGATAGGATCTGTGCCACTGTGACAGAATGCTCTGTTATACAGATAGCTAGAATCTCAGCCATAAAGCAGTTGGGGGATATTCCTGTTTAGACAGGGCCCAGCCACCACTAAGGATATCTCTGTCTAATATAATGTTGTAGAGAAACCCATGGACATGTTACTACCTGCTCCCGGGAGGAATGAGTGTGGGCCTTTGCTGAGTGGGAGACAAGACTTTTCTCCGCTACTTGTTGCCTTTGTTTCCTGCTGTACAATAATATATAAACTCCCAATTCCATCATCAGCACCTCCCGACGCAGCAGCTGCCGGCAGTAAGTAAGAGGATCATGGGAATGAATATGCCCCATAACCTGTCTGTCTCTCTGTCAGCGTGTCACGTGGCCCCGGCCGGCATGTAGCCTCCTGCTGTGTGTCATCTTCCCTGCTTGTCACTGACAGCACCAAATGTCAGCTGCTTGGGAACAGCAACATTCATATTTAATGATATAAACAGTGCGGCTCCTCTGTAATTATCCCCAGTGCTACTCTGGCCAAAGTATTTACTTACAGAGCCACGGGCTGCCCGGGGGAGTCAAACCCACACGTGAATTATCCCAGCGCCGCTGCACCTTATTAATTGCTACATATACCTTACTAAACATGGTGTGTACACTCCTCTGTGGGTAATAAGGTTACCATACTTGTCTAACAATGGTATCCAGTACCCATGGGATCTGTTTTAAATAACCAAACGCCTTATTATTTTTACTATACCTGCTATCCCACAGCCCCAGTCCCTTCCCAGAGGCTATTATCCCCCCACTGCTACTATAGGCACCATCTCTCCCTACTATACCTGCTATCCCACAGCCCCAGTCCCTTCCCAGAGGCTATTATCCCCCCACTGTTACTATAGACACCATCTCTCCCTACTATACCTGCTATCCCACAGCCCCAGTCCCTTCCCAGAGGCTATTATCCCCCCACTGATACTATAGGCACCATCTCTCCCTACTATACCTGCTATCCCACAGCCCCAGTCCCTTCCCAGAGGCTATTATCCCCCCACTGCTACTATAGGCACCATCTCTCCCTACTATACCTGCTATCCCACAGCCCCAGTCCCTTCCCAGAGGCTATTATCCCCCCACTGCTACTATAGGCACCATCTCTCCCTACTATACCTGCTATCCCACAGCCCCAGTCCCTTCCCACTGTTACTATAGGTACCATCTCTCCCTACTATACCTGCTATCCCACAGCCCCAGTCCTTTCCCAGAGGCTATTATCCCCCCACTGCTACTATAGGCACCATCTCTCCCTACTATACCTGCTATCCCACAGCCCCAGTCCCTTCCCAGAGGCTATTATCCCCCCACTGCTACTATAGGCACCATCTCTCCCTACTATACCTGCTATCCCACAGCCCCAGTCCCTTCCCAGAGGCTATTATCCCCCCACTGCTACTATAGGCACCATCTCTCCCTACTATACCTGCTATCCCACAGCCCCAGTCCCTTCCCACTGTTACTATAGGTACCATCTCTCCCTACTATACCTGCTATCCCACAGCCCCAGTCCCTTCCCAGAGGCTATTATCCCCCCACTGCTACTATAGGTACCATCTCTCCCTACTATACCTGCTATCCCACAGCCCCAGTCCCTTCCCAGAGGCTATTATCCCCCCACTGCTACTATAGGCACCATCTCTCCCTACTATACCTGCTATCCCACAGCCCCAGTCCCTTCCCAGAGGCTATTATCCCCCCACTGCTACTATAGGCACCATCTCTCCCTACTATACCTGCTATCCCACAGCCCCAGTCCCTTCCCAGAGGCTATTATCCCCCCACTGCTACTATAGGCACCATCTCTCCCTACTATACCTGCTATCCCACAGCCCCAGTCCCTTCCCAGAGGCTATTATCCCCCCACTGCTACTATAGGCACCATCTCTCCCTACTATACCTGCTATCCCACAGCCACAGTCCCTTTCCAGAGGCTATTATCCCCCCACTGCTACTATAGGCACCATCTCTCCCTACTATACCTGCTATCCCACAGCCCCAGTCCCTTCCCACTGCTACTATAGGTACCATCTCTCCCTACTATACCTGCTATCCCACAGCCCCAGTCCCTTCCCAGAGGCTATTATCCCCCCACTGCTACTATAGGTACCATCTCTCCCTACTATACCTGCTATCCCACAGCCCCAGTCCCTTCCCAGAGGTTATTATCCCCCCACTGCTACTATAGGCACCATCTCTCCCTACTATACCTGCTATCCCACAGCCCCAGTCCCTTCCCAGAGGCTATTATCCCACTGCTACTATAGGCACCATCTCTCCCTACTATACCTGCTATCCCACAGCCCCAGTCCCTTCCCAGAGGCTATTATCCCCCCACTGCTACTATAGGCACCATCTCTCCCTACTATACCTGCTACCCCACAGCCCCAGTCCCTTCCCAGAGGCTATTATCCCTTCTGGTAATTTAGCTCAGTTGTCTCTTCTTGGACCCCTGTATAAACAATACACACCTTCAAAGATGCAGACAGAGATCCAATTTGCCAACCTTGCCCCAACAACATATACCAGCAAATGAAGTGCAATTAAGAATCACTCTGAGAGGGAAACAAAGCCGGCTGGCAGTGGCAGGTGGGGGGAAGCCCCAGTTAATTGCCCTCCATAAAGCTGTTAAGTCCCCGGCTGAGGGAAGAGCAGTTATTTAACTCCTTCATTAGTAAAGATGTTCGCTCCACCCGCTGGCAAATAACCTGCTGCTTTCTTTTGTTTTCCAAGTAATTAAAATGCTTTTTTGCCTTAAATTTGGTGATGCACATGTAAGTGCTCTGAGTGTATCTTTAATAAACCGCAGCTTTCATTTACTGCTCTGCCGATAACCATTCCTTTCATTGCTGGTACTTAGCCATACGGGAGGGGGGCCTCGACTCCTTAACCCTAAGGATCCAGGATAACTTTCTTTAAGATATAAAATAGGTCTCTTATATGAAATCCCTATGTGAAGCTTCAAAATTTGTTCTAATTTTGGGATTACATCCCCTTTAATGGACCTGCTGATCGAAAGGAAATTAGTTTTAGCATCTTTAAAGCTAAATATATATATAGCTTTATATTGTTAATACAATAAAAACCTTCTGGAACATATAGTAGAATAATCATTGTGCCAATTCCATTTATAATACAACGGGATTCCGGATAACAGATCCTATACCTGTACCGACAGGAAGACATAGCCAGATAAAGTGCCAGGTCTGTGTATATGTCTGTCCTGTATGTTATACAATACAATGGTTTTGGTTTGGGGGGCTCAGCAGAGAACAGAAAGCAACTGAAAAAATAATGTTTTGCAAGTGTGAGCTGCCCCTTTAAGGACATCTTAGCCAAAAATCCCACAGACACAAAATAGCCGTTATTGGATCGCTCTCGTACTGAGCTCACGAGTCTCGGGGAGTAACAAGCTGTCACTTCTGCTTTACAACTGCCGCTGAGACAGCCAAGAAGCTGTTTGTATTGGCTCTGACCGGCCTCGCTGCTAATATTGGTGTTGGATAGTGATAACAAGCAGCCAACAATGTAGGGAGAGGGAGAGATTAAGGGGAAGAGTGCGTCGGTGGATATTAAGGAATAGCCCCCCCCAAGCTGAAATAGCCCCCCCAAGCTGAGCTCTGCACTAACACAAAGGGATAAGTGTCCCTCTATCTATAAATCTGGATGCACACTCGCCTCTCACTCAGCAAATCAACAATAAATGTGGGGGATTCACCAATCTGTATAACATACGTACAGGAATTATAGACATCTCCGTAATGCCCAGAACGCTGCTACACTTCTTTACAAAATGCCCCAACCTGATGTATTGTGCCTCTGAGTGCTCCCCCGCCATCTTTACTGCTTTCTTAGAGAACCATTACAGCTGGTCAGAACCAGCACATGTGCAGTATAGAAGGATTTCTAGATTTTATTATATCGGCATTATTCACTCCACAGATATGGCGTCCTGTAGGCCAATGGGCTGGTGGGATGAATTCATGTCGATGGCGTGCTATAGGCCAATGGGCTGGTGGGATGAATTCATGTCGATGGCGTGCTGTAGGCCAATGGGCTGGTGGGATAAATTCATGTCGATGGCGTGCTGTAGGCCAATGGGCTGGTGGGATGAATTCATGTAGATGGCATGCTGTAGGCCAATGGGCTGGTGGGGTGAATTCATGTCGATGGCGTGCTGTAGGCCAATGGGCTGGTGGGAAGAATTCATGTTGATGGCGTGCTGTAGGCCAATGGGCTGGTGGGAAGAATTCATGTCGATGGCGTGCTGTAGGCCAATGGGCTGGTGGGGTGAATTCATGTCGATGGCATGCTGTAGGCCAATGGGCTGGTGGGAAGAATTCATGTTGATGGCGTGCTGTAGGCCAATGGGCTGGTGGGAAGAATTCATGTTGATGGCGTGCTGTAGGCCAATGGGCTGGTGGGAGGAATTCATGTCGATGGCGTGCTGTAGTGTAGGCCAATGGGCTGGTGGGAAGAATTCATGTAGATGGGGTGCTGTAGGCCAATGGGCTGGTGGGAAGAATTCATGTCCATGGTGTGCTGTAGTGTAGGCCAATGGGCTGGTGGGAAGAATTCATGTCGATGGCGTGCTGTAGGCCAATCGAAAAATATATATAGGGGGGAGCACGAGACAAAATGCAAAATTTCTGCAAAAAAAGTGCTTTTATTTTTATGCCATACACAACATGTTTCGGGCCCCTTTCTTGCCCTTTATCAAGGCATGCTGTAGGCCAATGGGCTGGTGGGAGGAATTCATGTAGATGGCGTGCTGTAGGCCAATGGGCTGGTGGGAGGAATTCATGTAGATGGCGTGCTGTAGGCCAATGGCGTGGTGGGAGGAATCCAGGGATATGACTTGCTGTAGGCCAATGGGCTTGGGAGAGGACTCCGGAGATATGGCATGCTGTAAGTGTAAACTATAATATCAGTAAGGAGGTCAGTAGTTGGTACAGGTGGGTGGGGGGCACAGTTACAGATCTGGCACCCAGCCTTATAGAGCTGTATTTCTGTTTAGAACGTCCTGTCACTGCAGCTTGGGTTGCCTTTCAGTCAGTGGCAGGGGGTACGGCTCCGCTTGGTGTGCCATAACCCTAAATGGAGCCTCCATTAATTTGGCCCTGAAAGCTCAGGTCTAATTTGTGAATAAACCAGCATTAGGCGCAGCGGCAGGTTCCCATATTCATTGGGAAATGTCACTCATCCCTTTCACCGGAGTAATTGCCGATGGTGTATTGTGACGTTTTCAATGAGACTGACACGCGTCTCTGCTGGATTAATCAGTGTGTTCTTTGATCCAAAACATAAGCTCCCTGCGGACTTTTGGAGTCAACATATTCGACATTTGAGGCCTGATCCTTTCACGGGGCCCCGTGTTGTATTGAGAAGAGACACAAACAGAATCACACAGCGGTGACACTCTATATCCCATCTGCACTGGTTATTTAGCGACTCAGTAAGAACAATTAGCAGTTTGATATCCAGAACTAAATACAGCAAGAGAAAGAATTGCTGGTATTGCCTTATCTTACATCAGTTATGGGTATTGAAAGATCCAGGGGTCATTTCAGAGCTGGAACCGGGGGGCAAGGGGAGCACGTGCCTTGTGTCAGGCAGAACTGGAGCAGCGGCACCTTGGCATCGCCGAGGGGGGTTGTTGCACTCTTAGAACCCAATGGGGGACTGTCGCCCCAAGGGCCCATCACCCCAGCAGTCTCCCCCACTCCCACCGTGAACACCCTGCCACCATGTACCTCCTCTTGCTGCTGCTGCCCCCCAGACTGTATACATGCAGCAGGCCTTTGACGGCAGTAGGGCCCATAAGGGCCAAAACCCACAAGGATTATTCCTGGTTCCACCAACCAATCCTAGGTGTTTGTGACGGCTACTTTGTGCCCCAGGGGCAGGGACAGGCAAGGAACCACAGACCTTGGCCTAGTTTTGCATTTACTTCATGCACAGCAGGGTGCATCCACCATGTTTTTTGCACTTTGCACCTTTCTCTGTATGTGGTGAGTTTGTGCAGGTCTCTGTGCTCCAACTCATCAACTGTATGTATGTATGTATATCTTTATTTATAAAGCGCTACTTATGTACCCAGCGCTGTACAGTAGAATTCATTAATACAGACAGGGGGTTAAAGATAATGGATAAATACAAAGTACAACAATAAATACAAATAAATACAAGGTGCAGTTGCAATAAGAGTCAGAAACACAAGATGAAGGAGGTCCCTGCCCCGTAGAGCTTACAATCTATACAATCAACTGCCCCTAATGTCAAACTCCCCTCCGATGTCATCATTCAACCCCCCCAGTTGTCTGGGTTTAGCCACTGGCAATTGCATTGGATACAGTTGGGGGGTCGCACCTAGAGAGAGAGCAGCAGAGGGGCCGTTGTGATTGAGCCATGGGGAGAGGACTGGGGTTGCCTTGCAAAAGTACCAGTACTACTTTGCTATCTGCAACTGATTTAACAGACCTAAAGGAAAACTGACTTCTGCTACATTGATTCAAGAGTCGGAATCGGGGTACAGAAAAGTATAAACAAACACTGCCTTCAATTACAATTACATGGAACTTTATAACCACTGGCAGTGTGCAATGAATGCCTATTGGGAAGGGGCTTAGAATTACATTATGCTGAAGTCAGATGGGGACTGGAATTAATTATTCTTTCAATACAGATAACCCTTCCTAATCATTTGGAAATCAATGCACTCCCCGGGAGGCTTGGGGCTTGCAGGGGGTGCCACAGTGATTGTCACAGTCACGCTGCTGAACCAGGAACATCAGGTAGAGACGCCGGTTCCACTCTTACCGCTGGGACAGAATCCAGAGCTTTCCGGAGCGGAATCTGAATATTAATAGGCGGTTGGGTCGGAGCTCCGCACTGACTCTGACAGTTTAAAGGGAACACTTAGTTAATTAGAGAATGACATGTCAGCCCAGGTCCCACGGCACCGTCCTACCGTCTGTCTCCCAACGCCGTCTCTTCCTCGCTGTGACATGTCGGATTACCTCATTACATTCAGTTTTACTTGTTAACTGCTGTAAAGGTGCACAGCTTAGCCATTAATTAGATTCCATCTCTGGCTCGGCCCGACTTCAATAGGCATAAAAAGAAATGTAAAAAAGTAGACCCATTCTGTATTTCAAAGGGAATGTCACTGCCTATTAAATACCTGCTCGTTAGCTGATTGCACCGGGAGGCAGGAGATAAAGCGAATAACACTGGCGGTACAACATGGAGCTCTTTAACTATACGCAATGTCTTAATGTGCGTTGTACCTGTCAGCGCCTTCTCTAATCCTGCACTTACCTTTGTATGATTCCCAGACATAGGCCTGTGCCTCCTACCTGGTGTATCGCTTTAAAAGGGCAACTTTTTTGTTAATTATTTCCCTCTTTTTATCTGTCTCTTTCTGTTAATAACAGAAATTCCAGGATAGTTCAGGATTTAGTTTTTCTTCCTCCTCCCTAACTAGGAGACTGGATTGGGGGGGGAATGAGTCCCACCAGGGACCGGCGCTGGTTAATAGAGAAGACGGCTAATTATTGGAGTTTGCTGGAAATGAGGGAGAAACTAAATGAGCCAAATTATTCCTATCTGCTGTCAGTTTCGTAATGAGACTCATGAATCGGTGTCATTGGCTTTGTAAATCATATTTTGTTTGCCATGTTTAGTTGTTGTGTAACACAGACAGATTGGCAATAATGGGTTTTGATATATTTGTCCAAAATTCTGTTGCTTCTCATGCAAAACATAGGTTCCAGCAGCTGTAGGGAGGAATATGAGGGTTGCTAGGCGGAGTAGGGCAGGATGGCAACACAGTGGCTATATAAGTAGGGTAGATATTGCTGAAATCCAGCACCCACTGACAGCTGGTGAGGGGTATTGGGCAGGGGACATTCTGACCCAGTATGGGGGCGACAAGTTATTCCGACTCTTCTAAAATAGGGAGGGCCGTGAGTAAAATGTGCATTGGAAGATATGCAGGCTGACAGTTTGGTTTGCAGATTGTGCCGGATTTGGACTTATTGGGCATTAAAACACACTGAGGTTTATTTACCAGTGAATTTGGACCTGGGTAGTATAAACACTAACACACTTTAGTCAGCCCTGTATAACATCCAGAAAAAAGAGAGAGTGTTGGGGCATAGAGACTAGTGTGAATGGAATTTCCAACCACCTTCAAGTAAAACAATGAAGGAAAACATTGGATTGGTTGCCAAAGGCATTATGGATATATTTACAATTCACATTCTACCGGTCACATTTATATCATAATCCTTAAGAGCTTATTCTGAATCTGTTGCAAGGTCCAAAGTGCAAAAGCACCCAGGCACAAAGTGGCATGTTATGTTGCTTAATACGGAGCACAAAAAGTCGACCCTTCTGTCCCTGCCGCTCCTGCCAGCTGTGCATAACCAGGGTGGGACCTGGGCACCCCCTGACTTGCTCCCTACATTGCTTATCTTGTATAAGGCACAAGGCAAGGCTGGGGTATGCAGGACACTTGGGATAAGCAACAGGGAACAGGGTCCATTTGTTTTTCTCCATTAAAGGTGCAGTGGGCGCAGGGATGGGCACAGACACTCCTGCCCTGCACCATTATTGGGTACAAGCACTATGTGTAATGTGGTTTGATGGGCACAATATCAATCCAGCTGGGGACTGCTGGGATGGCAGAACTATATCCATAACTGGTTCCATTGGCACAGGAGGAGGGGGTAAGGTTATTTCTTTGGTGTTCTAGAAATCTAGAACTACAATATCTGCCCTCCATGACTTTGCTCTCTTTGTCCCCTTTTCCTTCTGCCTCTCCCCTGCCTGAGTCGGTATAATCTTGCCCTTGTTCTTCCCCGACCCCATTCCATGTGGTGCTCGCTACTCACACAATTCCTTCCCCATCCCTCATACACCATAAAGGAAGATTCCATGGGAAGTGTCAGCTGGAGCGCCGCCGTTCCTGCCAAATCGTAAGCCTTCAGATGGGCTTTTCTGCCGTCGGTAATTGCATTAGTGGTGCATTAAGCCCAACAATAGCTGCGGGTTTTAACTGCCCAGCAAACATCAATTTTTAGCCAGTAAATGACTCATTTTACACTATCTAGTGGCTCCTAGTGATCGCTTACACAGATTAAGGGGGGAGGTCGGAATAAAAAGAAAGGGAAAGAAATTAGATTGGGCTCCGCATTCTCAGCTTGGATTGTGCCCCCAGAGGCAGGTTAAAAGTTCACTCACACTCAGCCGAGACCTCCATTTAATTCATCAATGTTTTCTGGGTCCGTTCAGTGCTCTCATTAGAGGGAATTAATGGTGAATGGTCAGCGGTCACACAGCTTAACCTCTGCCATCGGCCAAACAAATGGGCAGTCAAGTTTAGCCACCTGCCCTGGGCCACCTCTAAGTGTATAGTCTTTATAATGGACTTCCAGTACCAGAGTGGGCTCTCACTGCCCCCCATACTGTTATATCCGTTAGAGATGGGGCAGCTGGAGAGAATGCAAGGTTTGCTTAATCTGGGATGTCTAACCTGATGCTCAAGGAGTTTTACAGAAAGAGACCTGAGCAGTTCTAGTTGTCCAGATCCAAACCTCGTTATTTCCAACAGAGATCCACTAACTGTTTTGCCACATCCCAAGTCGCTGCTTGCTGTTACCCAGAAGTGATGTCACTATAAACCAGAAGTGATGTCACTATAAACCATGAGTGATGTCACTATAAACCAGGAGTGATGTCACTATAACCCAGAAGTGCTGTCACTATAACCCAGAAGTGCTGTCACTATAACCCAGAAGTGCTGTCACTATAAACCAGGAGTGATGTCACTATAACCCAGAAGTGCTGTCACTATAACCCAGAAGTGATGTCACTATAACCCAGAAGTGATGTCACTATAAACCAGGAGTGATGTCACTATAAACCAGGAGTGATGTCACTATAACCCAGAAGTGCTCTCACTATAACCCAGAAGTGCTGTCACTATAACCCAGAAGTGCTGTCACTATAACCCAGAAGTGCTGTCACTATAACCCAGAAGTGCTGTCACTATAACCCAGAAGTGCTGTCACTATAACCCAGAAGTGATGTCACTATAACCCAGAGGTGATGTCACTATAACCCAGAAGTGATGTCACTATAACCCAGAAGTAATGTCACTATAACCCAGAAGTCACGTGCCTTTAACTTACAAGTGGCATTACTGTAACCATAGAGTGGCACCCCTCCAGGGGTGGTGAAACAGGGGGCCCTGTGTGTTGCCCCTAGACTAGCCACACTATATATTGGTCTTTACAAGGGGCCCAAAATCATTATTTTTCTTTGTTTTACTGATCATTTTCTGTACGGGTTTGTTAATATATTGATCAGACGAGAGAGGTAAGTGGTGGGCTGAGAGGAGCATCTGACTGCGATGCACAGACAGCCCCCCAAATACAGATGCTACAGTTTATTGGTCCTCTCTCGTCTCCACTTTTCCAAGTTAATGGCATCCAATAAAGTAGTAAATGAGGCATTTAGGGCCTGACGGGGGGGGAGTGGGGGCTCCATATCATTATAATATTATAAGCAGACAAGTAACGATTCCCAATGGGACAATGAATGCATTAAAAGGACATTGGCCGCTTCAAACCTTTATGAAGCCAATTGGCTGAACTGTATTTGAAAGTCAGTGATGCTCTATTGATGGGGGGCCCTGTGGCCCCTTCTTAGCAATGGTTTGTGTTTTCAGCTAATCTTACAACAACAGGTAATATTCTTACAGACCCCCTTCCCTTGTATTCACATGAACATTATACCAACCAATAGTGTTATACATGGACTGTACTACCTATACTGTAATACATGGACTGTACTACCTATACTGTAATACATGGACTGTACTACCTATACTGTAATACATGGACTGTACTACCTATACTGTAATACATGGACTGTACTACCTATACTGTAATACATGGACTGTACTACCTATACTGTAATACATGGACTCTACTACCTATACTGTAATACATGGACTGTACTACCTATACTGTAATACATGGACTGTACTACCTATACTGTAATACATGGACTGTACTACCTATACTGTAATACATGGACTCTACTACCTATACTGTAATACATGGACTGTACTACCTATACTGTAATACATGGACTCTACTACCTATACTGTAATACATGGACTGTACTACCTATACTGTAATACATGGACTGTACTACCTATACTGTAATACATGGACTCTACTACCTATACTGTAATACATGGACTGTACTACCTATACTGTAATACATGGACTGTACTACCTATACTGTAATACATGGACTCTACTACCTATACTGTAATACATGGACTCTACTACCTATACTGTAATACATGGACTGTACTACCTATACTGTAATACATGGACTGTACTACCTATACTGTAATACATGGACTGTACTACCTATACTGTAATACATGGACTGTACTACCTATACTGTAATACATGGACTGTACTACCTATACTGTAATACATGGACTGTACTACCTATACTGTAATACATGGACTGTACTACCTATACTGTAATACATGGACTGTACTACCTATACTGTAATACATGGACTCTACTACCTATACTGTAATACATGGACTGTACTACCTATACTGTAATACATGGACTCTACTACCTATACTGTAATACATGGACTGTACTACCTATACTGTAATACATGGACTCTACTACCTATACTGTAATACATGGACTGTACTACCTATACTGTAATACATGGACTGTACTACCTATACTGTAATACATGGACTCTACTACCTATACTGTAATACATGGACTCTACTACCTATACTGTAATACATGGACTGTACTACCTATACTGTAATACATGGACTCTACTACCTATACTGTAATACATGGACTGTACTACCTATACTGTAATACATGGACTGTACTACCTATACTGTAATACATGGACTGTACTACCTATACTGTAATACATGGACTCTACTACCTATACTGTAATACATGGACTGTACTACCTATACTGTAATACATGGACTGTACTACCTATACTGTAATACATGGACTCTACTACCTATACTGTAATACATGGACTGTACTACCTATACTGTAATACATGGACTGTACTACCTATACTGTAATACATGGACTGTACTACCTATACTGTAATACATGGACTCTACTACCTATACTGTAATACATGGACTCTACTACCTATACTGTAATACATGGACTGTACTACCTATACTGTAATACATGGACTGTACTACCTATACTGTAATACATGGACTGTACTACCTATACTGTAATACATGGACTGTACTACCTATACTGTAATACATGGACTGTACTACCTATACTGTAATACATGGACTGTACTACCTATACTGTAATACATGGACTGTACTACCTATACTGTAATACATGGACTGTACTACCTATACTGTAATACATGGACTCTACTACCTATACTGTAATACATGGACTCTACTACCTATACTGTAATACATGGACTGTACTACCTATACTGTAATACATGGACTCTACTACCTATACTGTAATACATGGACTGTACTACCTATACTGTAATACATGGACTCTACTACCTATACTGTAATACATGGACTCTACTACCTATACTGTAATACATGGACTCTACTACCTATACTGTAATACATGGACTCTACTACCTATACTGTAATACATGGACTGTACTACCTATACTGTAATACATGGACTGTACTACCTATACTGTAATACATGGACTCTACTACCTATACTGTAATACATGGACTCTACTGCCTATACTGTAATACATGGACTCTACTGCCTATACTGTAATACATGGACTCTACTGCCTATACTGTAATACATGGACTCTACTGCCTATACTGTAATACATGGACTCTACTGCCTATACTGTAATACATGGACTCTACTGCCTATACTGTAATACATGGACTCTACTGCCTATACTGTAATACATGGACTGTACTGCCTATACTGTAATACATGGACTGTACTGCCTATACTGTAATACATGGACTGTACTACCTATACTGTAATACATGGACTCTACTACCTATACTGTAATACATGGACTCTACTGCCTATACTGTAATACATGGACTCTACTGCCTATACTGTAATACATGGACTCTACTGCCTATACTGTAATACATGGACTCTACTGCCTATACTGTAATACATGGACTCTACTGCCTATACTGTAATACATGGACTCTACTGCCTATACTGTAATACATGGACTCTACTGCCTATACTGTAATACATGGACTGTACTGCCTATACTGTAATACATGGACTGTACTGCCTATACTGTAATACATGGACTGTACTGCCTATACTGTAATACATGGACTGTACTACCTATACTGTAATACATGGACTGTACTACCTATACTGTAATACATGGACTCTACTACCTATACTGTAATACATGGACTCTACTACCTATACTGTAATACATGGACTCTACTACCTATACTGTAATACATGGACTCTACTACCTATACTGTAATACATGGACTCTACTACCTATACTGTAATACATGGACTCTACTACCTATACTGTAATACATGGACTCTACTACCTATACTGTAATACATGGACTGTACTACCTATACTGTAATACATGGACTGTACTACCTATACTGTAATACATGGACTGTACTACCTATACTGTAATACATGGACTGTACTACCTATACTGTAATACATGGACTGTACTACCTATACTGTAATACATGGACTGTACTACCTATACTGTAATACATGGACTGTACTACCTATACTGTAATACATGGACTGTACTACCTATACTGTAATACATGGACTGTACTACCTATACTGTAATACATGGACTGTACTACCTGTATTGCCAACTATCTCCCTGTGGATGATAATTCAGAGCCCCCAGTACTGAAGCTCCTGCTCATATAAAATGAATATAAAGGGGTAGAGTTACTCATGCCAGTATGCTCAATGATTTAATGAACATATATAAGGTATATTTTCCCTTTAGGCTATGGGAATGCATGCATAGTAGCACTGAATGATTTTCAAACTGGTTTGGTCAATATCTGCATGATCTCTATTCAGAGGTTATGGGTTTGACCCCATACAGGGGCCAGTAGGCTGCCAACCAGGTAAAAGTGGTCAAACTGGTTGGTGCATATTGGTAAATTTCTGGCTTGGAGGCAAGTTTTGGAAGCATAAAGACCATGTGTACTGCCAAAATGACTCTTCTGTAGGATGCTGGTCCACATTGGGCTACCAAATAGCCAATCACAGCTCTTATTGGCATTTTGGTAGCCCAGTGAAATAATTGCCTTAGAACAGGAGTCCCCAATCTTTTATCCCTGTGAGCAACATTTAAAAAAATAAAAAATTGGGGAGCAACACAAGTATCAAAAAAAGTTCCTTGCCCCCCTAAGAACTTTTTTCATGCTTGAGTTGCTCCCCAACTTTTTTTATATAAATGTTGCTCATGGGGATAAAAGATTGGGGACTCTTGTTCTAAGGCAATGATTTCAATTCTTTCTCTAGCCATTTGATACTCTGCTGTACTTTATGATCAGATAGCGGCCAAATAAGTGTGTGCCTGGATCAGGGGCCCCTTGAATCGGGCAGGTTCATTTTGGAGAAATGAGTAGATGGATGAGTATAGACCCGGCCAGCGTTGGTTGGGAGCCAGGACATGACGGCATGTGGATCCTCTTGTGTTCTGCCCGCACATCAAAGCACGGGGAGCCGTAGGTCTCCTGCTCTCTGCGGCAACTCATTAACCATCCGCTGTGATCTCATTAACAACATATGACGTTGCTTCGCCTGCCAAAATCCGAGGAGGATACTGGCGCTCACCGGAGGGGCTTGGAAACGGGCTTTACTCTCACTTTTCCTTCAACCGTTTTCTTCTATTTTCTTCTATGGATCAAAGGGAGTATAATAAACCATTATGGGAGATGGGTTCTAAGTGGCGATAGAATGCTAAGAACACAAAGTAGCATAGTGGTGCTCTCCTGCCTAAAGGGTGCCAGTGGGTGGGGGGGGAAAGCCCACCTTAAAAATAAAATCATTTATTTAAAAATAAATTTGTATTAGCTGCTGAGGGCCGCTTTAAGTTGGAGGCCCCCACTGCACAGGCTATATGAATGAAAGCAGTAGGACAGCTCCCTCTCATATGTATAACTGCATGTATGGATAAATGGAGCCTTCCATGCACATATACAGCCATGCTTGGTTACATTAGTGAGGAATAATAATATCCTATAATAGGTGAAAGTTTTTTTAAAATGAACAACCAACCAAAAGCAGCAAGTACAAAGGAGAGACAGGGTTCCACAGCCATGTGACCTGTGGTCTGATAAACTTAAGTCACACTTTACTGCTGCACTGTCCGGCTTGGGACTCCTCCAGTTACATGGGAGTAGGAGAAACAATAGGTTAGCTGAAAGCAGTTCTAATGTGTAGCGCTGGCTGAAAGCTCAGACTCAGGCACAATGCACTGAGATGGCGCCTACACACCAATATTACAGCTACAAATACATTTGTTGGTTCAAGAATAAAATTTTAAATGGCAGAGGGAATTATTTGCTATGTAAACAGTGAAATTTAGAAATAAAAAGTACCCCATAAAAAGCACAACAGTATCCCTTTAATCTGAAGTTGCTACAGCAGGCTGAGTGAGAATGCTGGGAGATGTATTACAAAGCAGCCAGAGTGTGTTTCCTTTATTGCATTCCCACCTTAAACTAACACAGGACTGAGAGTCATTCTATGGGGGATGATAAAGAATTTATGCACAATGATTCCATTCAAATTGCCTACAATTGGCAGATTGCTGACTGTGCCCAGGCTGTATCCGGATAGTGATGCCCACCTTCGGAATCCCAGTCATACATAGGAGAGCTATTGGCTGCGGTGCCGGTGGCGGTGCCGGTGAGTGGTCACTGAGAAGTGATGAATATGCAGGAGGAGCCGTATTTATGGGCTCTGTGGAGCACAAGGCGAGCAGCAGAGGGAGGGCTCTGAGCACAGATAGGAGAGGATCTCTAGCCGTCTGTCACCAACTGTGCGAGACCAATGTGACTGCCTAGCAGCTCCCCACACTCTCCTGCTCTGCACGGGGAGAGACTGCCG
Source organism: Xenopus tropicalis (assembly GCF_000004195.4). NCBI lineage: Eukaryota > Metazoa > Chordata > Amphibia > Anura > Pipidae > Xenopus > Xenopus tropicalis. The sequence continues at coordinate 139,766,386 of NC_030680.2, forward strand.
GCGCAACTCTGGCAAGACATCTGTTAAACATGGGATGCAGCCTCTGCAGCCTGCGGAGACCCGATGAAGAATACAGATTATTGTATGAAGTTTGCCAGGTAATATTGGATGCTGCCAACTGGGTACCACAATGGACGTGGTCTCTTCCCTTATCCAGAAGTACCTTGACTGGCAGAGAGTCTTGGGATGTAGCGAGCTGCCACACCCCCTGGGATGAAGGGGTTAAAACACCATGTGTGAGTAGGGAAAGTTTGGTTTTTACTAGAGATGTTTTTGGACCCTCTGGGTATAGGGAGGGTTGCGCTTCAGTCTGGCTTACAGTTTAGAGATGCAATTGTCTCTGGGTTATTCATGTGCCTGGCACTCTGCTAGGGATACCCCTTACCCTGCATACTGACTCTATACTAGGGATACCCCTTACCCTGCATACTGACTCTATACTAGGGATACCCCTTACCCTGCATACTGACTCTATACTAGGGATACCCCTTACCCTGCATACTGACTCTATACTAGGGATACCCCTTACCCTGCATGCTGACTCTATACTAGGGATACCCCTTACCCTGCATACTGACTCTATACTAGGGATACCCCTTACCCTGCATACTGACTCTATACTAGGGATACCCCTTACCCTGCATACTGACTCTATACTAGGGATACCCCTTACCCTACATACTGACTCTATACTAGGGATCCCCCGTATTACCCTACATACTGACTCTATACTAGGGATACCCCGTATTACCCTACATACTGACTCTATACTAGGGATACCCCCGTATTACCCTGTGTGCTGACTCTATACTAGGGATACCCCCGTATTACCCTGTGTGCTGACTCTATACAAGGGATACCTCTGTATTGCCCTGCATGCTGGCACTATGCTAGGGATGCCCCTGTATTGCCCTGTGTGCTGGCACTATGCTAGGGATGCCCCTGTATTGCCCTGCATGCTGGCACTATGCCAGTGATGCCCCTGTATGGTATAACAGTTAGTAATATATATGTGTATAGTATGTTCTACTGATGTGCCTGTATGTAACTCCATGCCACTGTAACAGTTATACTGTATGGCACTATGTGCTGGCACTATGTGCTGAGGCACCTGTATGGCTCATTACACTGGCACCATGATTGTACCCCAGGCTGGCACTGTGCTTGTCATACTCCTGTTTTATACCCCAGGCCGCTCCTGTGCCCATGTGGGTTCTGCCCTGCCACTGAATGTGGGGCCCATTGCTGGTACTAACATAGTGACACACCTGGGGGATTTGGTTGTACCCGCATATATATGTGTGTTACTTCTGTATGGTACTGGCATTGGCATCTCATAGTCTGTATAGTATGGGTCCTGTGTTGCACCTATAGGCACCTATTGGTAGCCCCCATATGGCAGTGCTCTCAGTGGCCCCGTGCTTGTATGATACTCCCCGCTGCTGCCTGTACTGGCTTGTCACAGTCTTCCTATGAAGGGGTTAAATTAATTTAATACTAAATTAGGAATCCTTGAGAAGCATCGGGGTACAGCCCCTGCAGGGAGATGATATAAGAAACACTTTTTGCTAAATGCACTGTTTTACACTTTATTGTACTGGAAGCTATTCCTATATATATATATATATATGTTAGGCATTATACTCAAAGATATTGCACTACTGTTAACTACAAATCCCAGCATCCTCGGTCAGCAAATGATGTAAATATGAAGGCTATAGGTCCGACACCTTATGGAAACATGTACAGCTTTTGCATTTAAACTCTGAATTATCAGAATCTGCCCCCGATTTCTTTAAAAGGGGGGCAGAGCCGGATACCATCATTTATTTGACTCCTACATCCACTTTAATGAGTAAATGAGCTCTGTCCAATACTCATGTTCCTAAGCAGCTCTGGCAGCAAATAAAGGCAATTCAGTGGGATTACAGGGTTTATTAAGGATTAACTAGAGAAGTGGGTTAAACCAGTCCTGTTGGTGGGACAATGCAATGAGCAAATTGTGACTGGGGAGGAAACTGCACCCCCCAAGCTACTTATATTAACGCTCCGTTATAAACAGGGTTGGGATTTAGTAGCGACCAAATTAGCCAAATCTTTTACAGATATATTTCTGTTAGAACTGGTACTAAGTTCTAGCAGCCAATCAGCGTGCCTCATTTACTGCTCTACTGTCTGAAAGGGAATATTGGATCAGTTGCAATGAGTAAAGGTTGCCATACATGGGCCAATACATACATGGGCTAGTACATACATGGGCCGGTACATACATGGGCCGGTACGTACATGGGCCAGTACATACATGGGCCAGTACATACATGGGCCAGTACATGCTGTCCCTCCAGACTGAGTCAGCAGCCTATTGGCCCATGTAAGGGACCCTTGGAAGGACCTGCCTGTCCAATATCTGGTCTACAACTGGGCAGATATCTATCTGGCAGGTATGAATACCCCATCGGGCAAGGTCTGCATTGGACATGTTGATGGTCATCTGACAGGTCACTGTAGGCTCCCAGTATGATCTGATCATTGGCTTCATTTGGTCCAGCACATAATCCACTCATTTGGTGCCCTTAGGGTGAAGACACACAGAGCTACTAGTAGCAGCTACTTGTCATGGCTACTAAAATAGACAATGCTGATCATTTGCTGATAAATGATCTACGTGTGTTTTTAGTAGAGACAATTCTCAGTATTGTCTATGGCAGGGCATTTTCTGCCGTTTAGTAGCTGTGAAAAAGTAGCTGCTACTAGTAGCTCCGTGTGTCTTCACCCTTAGGGCTGTGACACACGGGGAGATTAGTCGCCGCGCGACAAGGAAGATCACAGCCCTTAAGTGTAGAGGGGCCTGGCAATCCCAATCAACATGTCTATGTGCCATGAATACCTGTAGGCTCAGGGATGGGGTATGGAAAGCCTTATCTGCCAATGCACTGGTATCTGCCAGTATGTGGTGGCTTGGTAGGTGAAGAAGGGTCGCAGCTATCTGTTCCATATCCTTGGGGCTGTCTGCCTATACAATAGAACAATAGAAAGACACCCTACCATGTATTGGCCTATATATTTTATACATTCTATCAGTTACCTCTATGCATAGTTTATTTTATCAGTCATCTTTGTTCTGCTCTGCCCCTGTGTTACCAAATACATCCATGAGGGGGCGCTGGGTTAAAATGAAACAAATTGTTAGCGCGTTGCATTGCTGAGATAACAAAACTTAATATTATTATTCCTCAGATGCATTAAGGTGTTTGGGGAGATTGACATCTCCGCCTTGTTCTGTTTCCTCTCCTAGTATTGTTTAGTGGGCAAACATTGGTTTAATTGTAGCACATTTTAGCCCTCTTGTCTTCTGGAACTGCATCTCCCAACATCCCCTGACAGCCTCCAAAGCAGGAATTAGTTAATAAAGGCAAGCTGGACAACTCCACCTCTACAAAATACCAAATATTACTCCTGAATTCCCCTTTAAAAAATAAAATCATGTTAGCGAGTGGTATAGCATTTACACCTCAACTTTCCACTCATTGGCTTTTCCAAAACGACACCCTGGGCTGGGAGTTGCTGGGAGTTATAGTTCTTGTAGAAGACAGCCCATCTCTACATTAGCACTTATTAATTGCCTGATCTTTTTTAAAGGGAACAGTGATGTAGAGTGTAAGCTCTTTTGGGCAGGGCCCTCTTCACCTCTTGTATCGGTTATTGATTGCTTTATATGTTACTCTGTATGTCCAATGTATGTAACTCACTTATTGTACAGCGCTGCGGGATATGTTGGCGCTTTATAAATACATGTTAATAATAATAATAATAATGTAAAATCTAAGCAGCTTTCCAATATCCATTCTTTAAACCTTGGTTCTAAGGTAACTGTAATTGCTGCTGAAAGCAGTCTCTATCTGGTTCTTATATCCCTGCACTGGTGGTTCCGGCTCCTGATAGCAGCTGATTAATGGACCCAGAAGTGAATTCTACACTGAGAATAGAAAGGGACAGACAGACGCTGCTTTCTGTAGCAATGATATATACAAATAACCTAAAAACTACTGGAAATACATAATGAATTTATATTGGGAAGTTGCTTAGGATTATATTTTCTTTCATTATGCAGAAAACTGTTTTCTTGGGTGTAGTTCCCCTTGAAGCCACAGTGGCCCATGGATTTCTCAAGCCAATTAGAACGTCCCTAACATTACAGTTTGCTGTGCGATTGTGGCTGCAGAGCATTTCCCATATTATGTGCCCAGCGGATTGTGTCAGGGCTTTGAAGCCATTAGGTTAACAAGGGGTTCTGGCCTCTGTGCCGCCTCTGAGGGGCCTGTGAATGGTGCCTTCCCTTAGCCGCTTGAGGTCCGTATTGTTCCTGTGAATCCTTGTGTTAAGATCGGGCCGTGTCTGCCGTAATGGTGAGCCCTGGCCGTCGCCAAGTTTTCATGCAAGTCTGGTTCCCGGGACGGCGGCGGAATCCCAGCTAGCGGAGTGCAGCCGGCAGAACAAACTCAGGAGGCGTCAGGCCCCGTGTGAAATTAACTGTTTATGTAACAGAGAAAAGAGTGTCTGGGGCAGAGTCTTCCTGGCACGCCATTGTGCATTGTGTCCTGGTCATTAGCAGCTCGCTGGGAGCCATGTAGCCATGGACTGCAGCCCTTAATAGCCCCTTTAGGCCTGTAGGCTCAGCTGGACTTTATTTCATTCAGAACATCATTCTTGGGGGGGTCCAGATTTATTTTGAACTGAGGCCTGAACTGAGGCAGGGTGCACAACACTAATATAAAGTGTAAGTCTAAGGGCAAAGACGCACGGAGCTACTTGTCACGCCTACTAAACCCCAGAAAATCCCCTGCCATAGACAATACTGAGAATTGCCTCTGCTAAAACACACGTAGAGACAATTATCAGTAAATGATCAGCATTGTCTATTTTAGTAGCCACGACAAGTAGCTGCTACTAGTAGCTCTGTGTGTCTTCACCCTAATGTCATGCATGGGATTTTCTCTGCCAGGGCTGCAGTGCAATGGACTGATATGGCATTCTGTCAGTGTGCACAGGGGCCCGAGAGTGCACACTTTTTTGGGGCCCAAGTTTGCCCTATGTGTGCAGTCAGTCGGATGCCATTGGTTACCCTGTCAGCGTGTTTTCCACTTTTTTCTGCTTGTGGTAAAAACGCTATATGTGCCATTCCTACTGTCACCATGGGGCCTGCTGTTGGCCTTTTATACCTGCTGCTCCCCGCTTTTCCAACTTGCAACTTCTGCTCTGTGGGGTAACAATATTTGGGCCGATTAGGACCACCTACCGGCAGTTATGTAGTATATACGTTTCTCCAAAATGTCCAGCACAGGCTGAGCAGTGTCAGTTATGGATAGGTGTCCATGTTGCACAATCAACTTGCTCGCATTTGCTTCTTTTTGTTGATAGATGTGGGACACAAGGTGTAGCAAAACATAGCAGGACTGACCACAGAGAAGAGGAAGAGTTTTGCACTTATGCCCCTACTTATACTCAGTGAACCTCTCGTCCCCTCGTCTTGTATGCTGCATCTCTTAGGGTGCAGACACATGGAGCTACTTAATAGCAGCTACTTTTTCACAGCTACTAATCCCCAGAAAATCCCCTGCCATAGACAATACTGAGAATTGCCTCTGCTAAAACACACGTAGAGACAATTATCAGTAAATTATCAGCATTGTCTACTTTAACAGCAACGACAAGTAGCTGCTACTAGTAGCTCTGTGTGTCTTCACCCTCAGGCATCTGGCCCCCTGATCCCTTACTCGCAGAAACTCATAAAGGTTCAGATCTAGTGGCGCTGACACTGGATTCCCTGCTTCACCCACTAATAACACAGGGAGCTTCCCTTCATTAAGAGATTTGGCCGACTGCCGGCAATTTCATCTTCAGCTGCTGGGAGCTTAATGACGCTGAACAATATTCTCCCCCCTCGCATCCGTGCAAATACCTTATTGTACCTTTTAATTACACAATAAAGAATGTATTAGGATACCTACTCATTTGGTGCTGCTGGGCATAAGGATGTGGCGGTACAGGATTAACCCTTTGTGTGCTGGACATTTGCCCTTTTTTTAAGTCATTATTTGGCAGTATAAAGTCATTAAAGAGGCAAATGCATCAATATTAAAGTGCAAGAAAGAATAACGTGACTGTCTAGTCAGTTTCGGCTGTTCTGTGCCTGAGGGTCTGGCTATGTTTACAAGACAGCATACTTACGCTGGGGTTCAGGATCCTCTCTAGGAACTTTATGAGCCTTAAACAGTATAAATAAACAGATTGGTTGAGATCATAAAGCTCAGCCAGGCCAAGGAAACAACTCCATGGGAGTTTTTTGTTATAACACATTATAAGGCCAATCAGGGCAGTTGGATATCTGCAGGGCAGACAGTATTGTAGGGCAGGGTGGTTCAGATGCGGTCCTTTGGGCTGAATGTGGCCCTTCATGTATATTTATGACCCCCAGCCTCTTAGGGAACTTCATAGACATCTTTGTACAATGTATGGTTTTATTGAAATCTGGCCCTGGCGGTATTGCCCCACTGCATGGGAATAGGTGGGCAGCAATTCTGTGGCGCATTGGCACCTCCACAGGAGTCCCATAGGAACAGCAACAAAATGTGTGATTTGAGCGGTATATTTACTTTTAGTATGTTTTCAATTGGTCTTCATGACTTATTTTGAATTATTTGTCTTCTTTTTCTGACTTTTTCCAACTTTTAAAAAAGTTGCGGTGACTAATCGGTGCACAGCAAACGACGTGCAATTAGTCACAGCAACTATAGTTCCTAAATAGTTGCAATTAGTCGTTGAGACTGAGTTTTTTAAAAATCGTGGCGACTAATCGCCCCGTTTGTCTTTGCCCTTAAGCTTTAGTGGTCAGGTTTCTTAAAGAACATCAACTTGATCTCCAGAACTGCTGTGATCTTATCCAGTCTAACTCCAGAGACAGTGTTCTGGGCTTTCTGAAGTGGGTTGTACCAGCTTGGAAGGAGAAATAGAGACAGAGAGAGAGAAATCCTCGGCCCGACAGCCTGGAAGCTCCATAGTCTTCGGAAAAGTGCCCTCTAATGATGGTGGCGCCTCCGGACGGCTTAGAAGTTCCCTGTGCTTAATTAGACATTCATCAGGCGCTGGCAATTGAAATTTTCCCCTTGACTTGCAGATGAATAATGCAGTTGTCTCGGTGCGAATCCCCACATGGCGGATCTTTTATTGCACGTAAATCCGTGTGAATAGAGAAGTATGCGCTTATGAGCAAGCGGACAATTAAACAGTCAGTTTGAGACAAAATGGTGCGGCCCCTCGGGAATGGTTATTGCTGAGCGCAACGTATTTTTCCCCGCGTGAGATATCTGCTCTGCAATATTTAAAGCTTCAGGAACTCGCAGCAAGTTGTTGCTTTATCTTTTCTTTGAGTTATGGGAAGCTGTGAGCTTTTCATTGGGAAGAGGTCTCGTGGAGACGGCCATATGCTTTTCTTGGCTGATGTATTTGGGCGGAGCAGGCTCAAGGTAAAAAACCACACGGCACCCCCCACAATTCCTTGTGGTTCCGTTCATATCTTGGATCAGGCTCTACTCGTGGCTGGAACTCACAGTAGCAGCAGAGGAACTTGTCTAGGGTACAACCATTTTGGGAATTGGTCCAATTTTAGAAAATACTCTTAACTGCAGTTTTATTGGCCAAATCCAGTTACTATGAATAAAGACTGGTCTTTCCTTTGTGCAAGTTGGTGTCTGCCACTAACTCTCCCAGACTGCGGGTGAGGGTGTGCCATTGGGGATGGGTGGGGAGAACTCACAGATTGGCGCCCTTGTCTTACTTGCCAAAATTCTTTGGCCTAGGCGCTGGTTCTAACATGATATAAATAGAAGCAGATAATGTCATGGAATTGATCGTGTTGGTCCTGGTTGAGTAGGAGTATGTAGTAATAAAGATATAATTTAGATGTTGGCTTGTTCAGATTGTATCAAACACATACAGTGATGTAACTAGCCAGCGCTGTTCCCCACCCCTTCCCCCAGCAAAAAAGTCTTTGGAAGGGCCCGGCACTGGCCGACTCCTACCTGGTCCACCCACTTGCCATCCGTGTCCACTACTCCCCACCCACAGGTTGAGGACCTGTTGAAACTATAGAGGGTCACCTGTCTCCAGCCTGGGGGGGCCTGTTCCTCTATAATTATGCCAGTGAACAGAAGCTAATTGGTTACTGATGTGTATGTGTTTCTGAAGAAAGTCTCCTAGAAGGCAAAATCACTTTATATGCCCTTTGCTGGGATTTTGGGCTTTGGAACAGCTGGTAGGCCACAGGCTGGACAGCTCTACTATATTTTTAGGACTTTTAAAAAGTTGCCCATCTCTTTTTATTATTCATCTCACGTTGAGGATCCCTTTCTGCATTGTCCAGGGCTCTGGCTTCTTTTTGAGCAGCCTTAAGCCGGCCATACACAGATTTTAGTCTTCCTCCGACGAACGTTCGGATATCGCCCATCCGTTTAAATGCAACAATCTGAAACTAATGTTCAGATTGAAATTGTAGGATAAAGCCCAAAAAATAACAAATAGTTTTGAGCATGAAATAGTTGGCAGGCACCAGTTGTACGAAAGTGGCTTCTTAGAAATGCATTGTAGGGCCCCCAAGGGTATCGTCAGATACACAATACATGCACCAATTTTATCGGTATCCAACCTGGCCGATCAACTAAACGACCGATCCCCATGGTATGAAAATTATCAGGATTATAACGTGGGGTCCACACATGGTTCGAAAGTCGCACAAAACTACATTTGGTACGATTATATCCTTGCGTGTATGGCCAGCTTTAAACTTCAAGCATTCTACTGTTGATGTTTTTTGCATCCCAGTTATATATATATAGACAATATATACATATATACAGAGAAAGAGAGAGAGCCTTTATTACCTAAGCCCAAACGCCTTGTTGCTTGAGCATCTTAATATCAATAAGAATAAGTGCATTCCCAGAACTTATTAAGTGCTTCAGTTATTTAGGCCCATATCCCAGTATCCCGTTACACTGAGAGCCCTCGTTCAGGGTTAGTGAATTGTATTCAATTCCCACCTTATAGACCTCTCCAAATCTGGATTGTAACACTTAATTGAAACACTTCATATATGGGGTATAATCATGTTTCAGCACTCTACTAATTGCATTATCAGTCATTTAATTCTATAAGGAACAGAAGCCTGAGAATTCCTTCCCGAGCTCCCCATTACGGCTGAATAAAGGCCTCCTTTGAACCGCTCTGATGTCATGTTATTTGTCTCCGTTACCCCAACCTGAACCGTTCCTCCCCCACCCCATATACATCTGCTTATTGCCTAGAAGCAGGTGGCCGGGAGGGAAACGTCCCCGTACGTGTCACGCAGGAAAGCTTAATGAAACATATGGAACAATAAAAATTTGCAAAACCCATCAGAGCCTTTCTCCTGCTCATTAATTATGAAGGGAAATGGTGTGTATTTTTATATACATATTGACAATAAAGAATTGCCGCAATTGCACTAGTGGAATGGAACCAACGTCCTTAATGTTTCATTAAGTCTCTGGGGCACAGAGATGCTTCCTGGTCGTTCTTTTCACTTGTTGGTGACTCCCACTTCACTTATTGTAATGCATTCTACTGTTATAGGCGGTGTACATTGGGATGGACCATTAAAATTAATATGTGCACAAATCATGGCAAAAGGGTTGTGTTGTTCATATCTCTAATGGCTACAGCTCCTATTTCTACTTTATCTTGGTTATGTGGCTTCCTTGCTCATTTATGAATTCATGTGTTGCATTGTACTTGCCATGGACCCTTTAATCAAGGACTAAGAACATTTTTGGTCCCTACTTGCCCAAGCACCTCTCTGGCTTCTTTTGTATGACAACATTTTATTATAACATGGCTCTATGCATATGGTATACTGGATAATCAGAATACTACATGAAAAGCATGGGCATCCCTGCTCTACAGTCTTTGCCCCTACTAGTCAATCCATCCAAGACAATTCAAGTGATTGGTTCAATTGATTCATTGATTGGGCGAGTTTAAAAATAAATAAACAAAAGAATGGAAAGGTGGCCATAGGGTTTATGGCCCTTTGTACGGTGTCCGACCATTTGGCCCACAGGCTGATCAGTTGGATACAGGATTGGTTAGGCCATAGCCACCTTACATTCATTCCTATACTGGATGTTGATATCTATAGCGAAGCCTATATCCAATTCTTCTAGATAATTCCCTCTTGTACGAGGAAGGGAAGCATATACTCTTACTGCAACCACTGAACTGAATAGGATGAGACAAAACCTTCTGTATTCATTCACACAGAGCCATTTTAGCCATTAATAAGCACATTGCATGTCCTCCTGTCGTGTCTTTCATGGCTTTTATTGGATAACGCAACCTCTTCATTTTGCTCACTGTATGGTGGTGTTTCCTTCTCACATTCCCAATTCCCATGAATCATCAGAAATGGAGGTTTTCCTTGGTTATATATGTGACCACAAGTTGGGCATGGCATCTATCCAGTGATAAGGAGCTCCTGAGGACCTTTTAAGTGTCTCCAAAGGCTACTCCTGGGAGGCTCTTTGCCGATATGAACACTTCTTAGGTTGGGCATGTTGGATTTATGGAATTGGATTTGGCCAACATCTTTGAACCCAATGCTTGTAGCCGACACCATCTTATGATTTCAGAGACTGAGTTTGATTCATGTTCCTCTACTGTGAGTGGTGGCCACAAAGACACAAGTACTGTTTACGCTTGGACGTGGTGTATTGATACACATCGCAGCTCTGCTTTTTGAAACAGAAAGACTCTGTCCGGCACAAAGAAAAGCCGGATTAAGCCAAACTGTGAGTGGAATTAACCTGGATCCTGAACTCTCTCTCTAACATTCATGAGGGAAAAGACACGCACAAAGGAGAAGTTTTTCCTTTTCTAGACGTTCTAAAATGGAATTGTTTTAGAAACTCATTAAATATGTTTATTAGACCATAAAGGAGCCTTGGAAAGAAAATAAGCATCTGTATGGGACGATGAACCAAGCGGTGCTATTCCCAAGGATTTGTCCAGCTTACTAGAAGGGATTCTTGCTCATTCCGGAACATAAAGGCTTTCCCTTGAAGGCCTTATGATTTAAGGATAGGCCAACAAATCGTTTAATGCATACAAATGTTTTCTATTCATTTCAATAAATAGACTGAAAATCACCCTAAACAGAGACAGCTGTAATAATGGGGCCCTTTCTTCTCACTGCCAGATTGTTATGTCATCCCAGTAAGCAGAGAAGTGGGGCTTGTGTTCCAGAAGGTCAAGATTTGGCACAATCGCTTCGTATTACATGATGCAATCAACCTTATGAAGTAGGCAGGTCTGGTGTTGTCCTCTTTCTATGCACCTCCATAATAAAGTAATTATTTCTAGTTCTTTAATAACTTCTATATAACTAACATGGGGCCCATAATGTATCCTATAGACGTGCCTTTTCTGCTTAATCCAGTCGTCTTTTTTTATGGCGTTGTAGGGAAGCTATGGCGCTACACACCTCAATGCCTTCATTTTTCAGTCTCCAAAGCAGTTAGTACAGGTATGGGATCGCTTATCTGGAAACCCATTATCCAGAAAGCTCCAAATTAGGGAAAGCCCATCTCCCATAGACTCCATTTTAATCAAATAATTCAGAATTTTAAAACTGATTTCCTTTTTCTCTGTAATAATAAAACAGTACCTGTACTTGATCCCAACTAAGATATAAATAATCCTTATTGGATGCAAAACAGTCCTATTGGGTTGAAATAATTTTTTTATTGATTTTTTAGTAGACTTAAGGTATGGAGATCCAAATTACGGAAAAACCCCTTATCCGGAATACCCTTGGTCCCGAGAATTCTGGATAATGGGTCCTATACCTGTATCTGCAAGATGATTTAATTCAAACCTATACTTTATGCCATGTGGTCCAAAACTCCTATAACCTACAGAAACCTTCCCTACCATTGTAGCTGGAACCAACCTATGCCCAAGGTGCCATCTTCTGGCTAACCCTATGGATTTAGTGATCAAGACATAAATGGCACCCAGGCATCTCCTTGGGCAGCTATTATAAACATCTGGTCTTTTACTTTTCTCATTTGAGGGAAAAACACTTTCTGCAATTTGACTTTTTGTAATTTTCGTAAAACACCATGTTCACCAGAATCTCTTCCTTGATGTTATTGAGCAAGTTACGTATTGATTTCTCAAGTTTCACTGATCTTTAAAGATTCCAATCAGAAGCGAATCTTCGTGTACGCTAAGTAGAAGTGTTCTTTGTCTCTATTACTCAGAACAAAAGGTTCCATCAAAAAATTTCCATTCGTTAAGTCTCACCTTAGGGACAGGTGTCTGTTCCATGTAGAGCGCGTTGGCACACAGGTGATTATGGGGGGCGTCTGTGTTCTGAGCTTTTATTAGATTTGTGCACATCTGTGTGCGGCTTTTTCATAAGATTTGGTGCCTAAGAACAGTCCCTCAGCTCTCTGTGTTGATTCGGTCAACAATCGCAGAATATTGGTTCAAATACATTAGTGTTCAGAATTGCTTTGCTCAGCTGCCCGGCGCCTTGCCCAGAATCTCCCAAACAAAATCAGCAGCACCTGCTCCCGCCAGGAACGTACAGTACGGACCTTTCTATGCCATTAACCCTTACAGGCAATGTACAAAGCTGAGAATGTTCAGCTCAGTAACCCAACATCTACTGTTCTGTACATTGGCTCAGTGCAACACAATTCAACATCTGCTTCCAAGAGTTTGTATTCGGAGCCAACGCACCTGATCTGATTATTGGAATACTAAGGAAATAAATGCAAAGGAATTGATTACTTTTTAGTAGTCCTTACTGTACATTACGGGAGAATTTTTGCTGGAGTTCCTTAATTTCCTGTAACTGTTGCACTGTGGGGGCCCCCAAAGAGATGGCTGATCACTGATCGAGGCACAAGTTAGAGGTGTAGGGACCACAAATGTAATAAAATAATTTGAGAGATGTCTATGCTGCAACCCGTCAGCTTTTATTGAACACTCGGCATCTCCTGACAGCCTGTGGTTGCCTAAAGGCCACCAATTAGAGTATCTTTGCATAGTTTCTCCACCCATCAGGCCAATGATCAAATCATAATAGTGATCCATCAGGAGAGGACTACATCACTACATCAAGAGCCCGATGGGATTTTTATACCCGCCCAGAAGAAACTGGCCAAACCATGGCTATATTTCGTCAGGCGTCGTTTTGGACGCCATATGGAGTGCCCAAGTCAGGCATTAACGTGAGCCTGTGTCTAGACATCTATTAAAAATAATTACCACACTTAATAAAGGATTTTAAACCATATTTGGGGATAGTGGAGCCATTTTACATCCAGTAATACCTCGTACACCCAGCAATACATAAGAATATGCAGTGATAATATCAAGGTGGACATGTCTCGGGCTCGCTAGACTTTCTGACAGATTTGCACATTCATTTTCTCGCTCTCAATCCACCGTTGGGTGTCACATCCAGGATGTGTTTGTGTCGGTTCATTAGCAGCTCTGTGTTTTTAGCTTTCAACTCTCCCTCACCCCAGTCTGCACAACATCAACACCTATCATCGCAGGGACCTAATCAGCCGCGGGTGCTGAACTGAGAGCCACGGAGAAATGATCCAGATCCTGGGCGAGCCAGAGTGACTCAGACAATGGAGTAGATGGGATGGCGTGCATCTTGGCTCGCACAGTATCCATCACTGTTTGCGTTGCGTCTGGAATGGGCGGCTTTTATTATCCACTGTAATAAAGAGCTTTCTGTAAATGCTACATACATTGCATTGCCATTAAACTAAAAAACCAAAAGACTTTATTCTTCACTTAAGAAATTATGGACACACAATTTACTTCTTTGTGTCCCTTTGGCAAAATATGCATCAAGAGACTCAAAGTCATAAATCAAAACTTGCAGAAACCTATTGGAACATGTCTTCTGATTAGATTCTGGTAGGAATTGCGGGGCAGCAAAATGGTAAATCAAGGGTAGGGTGAGAAGGCTAAACGATACCAGAATATGGCTTACGAGAGGTAGGATTTCATGAGAACCAAAGGAAAAAACCATCAAGCTTAGGATAATAAGGGCTAAAAGCTATTGTTACATGGACAGAGGGGTAAAGGTGCCCATACACCTTAAGATCCGCACCTACGGGTGGGCAATATTGGGGGAATTTAGGCTAATTCGATTGTTTGGCCCTGGGGCCAAACAATCGAATTATAATGATGGGCACAGGCAAAATCGGTCCGGGGACTGCATCAATGAGCTGATGCATTCCCTGATCCGACTAGATTTTCTAAACTGCCCGATCGAGATCTGGTCAGGCAGGCCCATCGGTATTCCCCATACATGGGCCGATTAGCTGCCGAATCGGTCTAAGGGTCCGATATCGGCAGCTAGAATTGCCCCGTGTATGGGCACCTTTAGACTTGCAGGAAATCTACAGGAAAAGCCATCAGGGTTAAGGAGAAAAAGGCTAAATGTTATTGAAACATGTCTTTAGTGGGGTCGGACTTGGAGAGCAACCACATGGAAAAACCATTATTGGCTAAAAGATATTGAAATGTGGCCTCTTCTTCTGCAAAAAGACCTCTTGCCTTGGTCCGACAGGCTGCTAACAAGAGGTAATAGTTCTGTGTAGATGTAATGCCACATCACTGTATCACTTTTCTGCCTTCTTAAAAGCCATTCTTAATATTCTTGTTATAAATAACATTGTACGGGCTCTTTGGCCCTCTGCAGCCTCTGTACTTTTATGATGGTGGCCCTGGTATCTGTTGTTGTCAGTTGGAAGCTACAATCACTTATCCCCAAGGAGTTTAGTCACTACTATGTGAAACAGCAGTTATACCTATTGTGTGTCCCATAAGAATGAGGGAAATGGTAACATGTGGCTTGAGTAGTTGCTAGGTGCTAGGAGTTGTGACAACAACTGAAAGACTTCATGTTGGGCAGCCCTGATCTTTGTTACTGGGCAACATTGATATATTTGTCTCCATCTTGCTCAGCTCCTCAGCCCATTACACTTCAGTACGGAGAGATTGAATGTTCGGCGCACACAATAACCCGAGACCTCATACTCATTGTTTATGGAATTAATATAAGGGAAAGAATGTGAATAATGTTAAATTGCCTTTTGAGTAGAATAGCACTACTTTGAGTAGAATAGCACTACTTTGAGTAGAATAGCACTACTTTGAGTAGAATAGCACTACTTTGAGTAGAATAGCACTACTTTGAGTAGAATAGCACTACTTTGAGTAGAATAGCACTACTTTGTGTAGGATAGCACTACTTTGAGTAGAATAGCACTACTTTGAGTAGAATAGCACTACTTTGTGTAGAATAGCACTACTTTGAGTTGAATAGCACTACTTTGAGTAGAATAGCACTACTTTGAGTAGAATAGCACTACTTTGTGTAGAATAGCACTACTTTGAGTTGAATAGCACTACTTTGAGTAGAATAGCACTACTTTGAGTAGAATAGCACTACTTTGTGTAGAATAGCACTACTTTGAGTTGAATAGCACTACTTTGAATAGAATAGCACTACTTTGAGTAGAATAGCACTACGAGTTGAATAGCACTACTTTGAGTAGAATAGCACTACTTTGTGTAGAATAGCACTACTTTGAGTAGAATAGCACTACTTTGAGTAGAATAGCACTACTTTGAGTAGAATAGCACTACTTTGAGTAGAATAGCACTACTTTGTGTAGGATAGCACTACTTTGAGTAGAATAGCACTACTTTGTGTAGGATAGCACTACTTTGAGTAGAATAGCACTACTTTGAGTAGAATAGCACTACTTTGTGTAGAATAGCACTACTTTGTGTAGAATAGCACTACTTTGAGTAGAATAGCACTACTTTGTGTAGAATAGCACTACTTTGTGTAGAATAGCACTACTTTGTGTAGAATAGCACTACTTTGAGTAGAATAGCACTACTTTGAGTAGAATAGCACTACTTTGTGTAGAATAGCACTACTTTGAGTTGAATAGCACTACTTTGAATAGAATAGCACTACTTTGAGTAGAATAGCACTACGAGTTGAATAGCACTACTTTGAGTAGAATAGCACTACTTTGAGTAGAATAGCACTACTTTGTGTAGAATAGCACTACTTTGAGTTGAATAGCACTACTTTGAATAGAATAGCACTACTTTGAGTAGAATAGCACTACTTTGTGTAGGATAGCACTACTTTGAGTAGAATAGCACTACTTTGAGTTGAATAGCACTACTTTGTGTAGGATAGCACTACTTTGAGTAGAATAGCACTACTTTGAGTAGAATAGCACTACTTTGTGTAGGATAGCACTACTTTGAGTAGAATAGCACTACTTTGAGTTGAATAGCACTACTTTGTGTAGGATAGCACTACTTTGAGTAGAATAGCACTACTTTGAGTAGAATAGCACTACTTTGAGTTGAATAGCACTACTTTGAGTAGAATAGCACTACTTTGTGTAGGATAGCACTACTTTGAGTTGAATAGCACTACTTTGAGTAGAATAGCACTACTTTGAGTAGAATAGCACTACTTTGTGTAGGATAGCACTACTTTGAGTAGAATAGCACTACTTTGAGTTGAATAGCACTACTTTGTGTAGGATAGCACTACTTTGAGTAGAATAGCACTACTTTGAGTAGAATAGCACTACTTTGAGTTGAATAGCACTACTTTGAGTAGAATAGCACTACTTTGTGTAGGATAGCACTACTTTGAGTAGAATAGCACTACTTTGAGTTGAATAGCACTACTTTGTGTAGGATAGCACTACTTTGAGTAGAATAGCACTACTTTGAGTAGAATAGCACTACTTTGAGTTGAATAGCACTACTTTGAGTTGAATAGCACTACTTTGAGTAGAATAGCACTACTTTGTGTAGGATAGCACTACTTTGAGTAGAATAGCACTACTTTGTGTAGGATAGCACTACTTTGAGTAGAATAGCACTACTTTGAGTAGAATAGCACTACTTTGAGTTGAATAGCACTACTTTGAGTTGAATAGCACTACTTTGAGTTGAATAGCACTGCTTTGAGTAGAATAGCACTACTTTGAGTAGAATAGCACTACTTTGAGTAGAATAGCACTACTTTGTGTAGGATAGCACTACTTTGAGTAGAATAGCACTACTTTGAGTAGAATAGCACTACTTTGAGTAGAATAGCACTACTTTGAGTAGAATAGCACTACTTTGTGTAGGATAGCACTACTTTGAGTAGAATAGCACTACTTTGAGTAGAATAGCACTACTTTGAGTAGAATAGCACTACTTTGAGTAGAATAGCACTACTTTGAGTAGAATAGCACTATGTTGGTTTGGACACCAGATTATGGGTGGAACCAGATTATTTATTCTGATTTTTATTCTTTTTGCAGGTTAACGGGAAAGACCTGTCCAGAGCCACACATGACCAGGCAGTAGAAGCATTTAAAACGGCAAAAGAACCCATTGTAGTGCAGGTCCTGAGACGAACTCCTCGCACCAAGGTGTTCAGCCCTCCAGCCGATGTGCAGCTCCTGGATATGGGAACGCAGACAGAAATAACCTTTGAGCACATAGCAGCACTGACCAAGATTGGCTCTCCTTCCCCATCAGTGGCCGGATTGGACCCATATCTTTTAACAGAGGAGTAAGTAGTAATTAAAAGTTTAATTCACTAATGAGATAAAACAGAACAGTTCAACCTGTGGCCCATACCCTGGTTGTTGGTGATGGGAGTTGTACTGCTGGTACATGGCCAGAAACTACACTCCTTTCTGCTACTATAGGCACCATCTCTCCCTACTATACCTGCTATCCCACAGCCCCAGTCCCTTCCCAGAGGCTATTACCCCCCCACTGCTACTATAGGCACCATCTCTCCCTACTATACCTGCTATCCCACAGCCCCAGTCCCTTCCCAGAGGCTATTATCCCCCCACTGCTACTATAGGCACCATCTCTCCCTACTATACCTGCTATCCCACAGCCCCAGTCCCTTCCCAGAGGCTATTATCCCACCACTGCTACTATAGGCACCATCTCTCCCTACTATACCTGCTATCCCACAGCCACAGTCCCTTCCCAGAGGCAATTATCCCCCCACTGCTACTATAGGCACCACCTCTCCCTACTATACCTGCTATCCCACAGCCACAGTCCCTTCCCAGAGGCAATTATCCCCCCACTGCTACTATAGGCACCACCTCTCCCTACTATACCTGCTATCCCACAGCCCCAGTCCCTTCCCAGAGGCAATTATCCCCCCACTGCTACTATAGGCACCACCTCTCCCTACTATACCTGCTATCCCACAGCCCCAGTCCCTTCCCAGAGGCTATTATCCCACTGCTACTATAGGCCCCATCTCTCCCTACTATATCTGCTATCCCACAGCCCCAGTCCCTTCCCAGAGGCTATTATCCCACTGCTACTATAGGCACCATCTCTCCCTACTATACCTGCTATCCCACAGCCCCAGTCCCTTCCCAGAGGCTATTATCCCCCCACTGCTACTATAGGCAACATCTCTCCCTACTATACCTGCTATCCCACAGCCCCAGTCCCTTCCCAGAGGCTATTATCCCCCCACTGCTACTATAGGCACCATCTCTCCCTACTATACCTGCTATCCCACAGCCCCAGTCCCTTCCCAGAGGCTATTATCCCACTGCTACTATAGGCCCCATCTCTCCCTACTATACCTGCTATCCCACAGCCCCAGTCCCTTCCCAGAGGCTATTATCCCCCCACTGCTACTATAGGCACCATCTCTCCCTACTATACCTGCTATCCCACAGCCCCAGTCCCTTCCCAGAGGCTATTATCCCACTGATACTATAGGCACCATCTCTCCCTACTATACCTGCTATCCCACAGCCCCAGTCCCTTCCCAGAGGCTATTATC
The DNA here is from genome assembly GCF_000004195.4 of Xenopus tropicalis. Lineage (NCBI taxonomy): Eukaryota > Metazoa > Chordata > Amphibia > Anura > Pipidae > Xenopus > Xenopus tropicalis. The sequence continues at coordinate 139,785,377 of NC_030680.2, forward strand.
CCCCCCACTGCTACTATAGGCACCATCTCTCCCTACTATACCTGCTATCCCACAGCCCCAGTCCCTTCCCAGAGGCTATTATCCCACTGATACTATAGGCACTAACTAATGAGTGCACTGTACTGTAGCAGATAAACCTCACTTTCTGCTTAATGATTTCTAACAACCCCTAAGCTTAGCTTCTGATGAGCAGCCTGGAGCACACTGAGCATGTGCAGTGCCACTGACACCTAAAAGATGGCCTAACAAGATCTAAGATGGGGAACTGCTGCTGTGGGCAACTTTGAAGGCCCAGATCATTAATTATAGGGCTGCTTAACTTCTGGGGGTAAAATAAATATGTACAGTTTTGAAAACACAGCCTTTTTAGCTAAATTTGTTTTGTCTTTGCCTCTGTGCCATTGGGATGCTGTCTGAACCACTGCCTGCTGGAAGGTACATGCCAACCCCACTACCTCATGATCATTTAGCTTGAAATAAACATTAAAAGGGTTACTCCCCCCCCCCCCCTTGTGACACTATTTATACAGACAAAAGAAATCACAAGGGGGCTTGGAATTTACATGTAAATGGAGTGTTAGTGGTAATTGCATTGCTTGTGACTGGGAAGGGCTGAGCTGCTCCTCTCATTTACGCCCGGGATGTAATGGGACATGTGTACATTAAACACTATTCCTTGATTGAAGAGCTGTTCCACTTCAGAGCGCCCACCGGCACAGTGGGCAATATCAATCCCCAGCCCTGATGGGTAGCAGCAAATGTAGGCGCAGCCGCCGACCGGGGCCCCGGCATTAGCCGTAAATAGGCAGCGTCTCCCATGCAGATTCACATGATAATTAGGAACCCAGATTTGTGCGCAGGAGAGATAAGCGGCAGCCGGGGATGTCAAGCAGAAACAAGTGTGATCCCCCCCGGCTGGGAGATGGCATTCCAGCGCAGCGGGTAACCGACAGGCGGCTGCTTGGCAACCCTTGACAGGTCACAGCCAGCGGGACAGACCTCCCCAGCGCCGCTATTGACTGCAGAACTTTTCACTGACAACAGATCATTGTGACAGGCAGTTAGGGGGCAGAATGAGGCTCATCAGGCTGTCGGCTTAACCAGTTTGTGGGCACGGCAATGCTTTAGCAGGGGCATCAGTGGGGAAGGGGCTATTAGTGCGGAACGGGGGGGGGGGGGTGGAACAGGTTGTTTCCCTCATGTTTCATAATGTGATGTATAAAATGATATGGCATTGTTATTACTGACAGAGCAACCTGGCCGGTTTCTATAGAAACACGTTTTGATGAGTCCCCAGGTTGGCACGGGCACAGCAAACTGGGCATCTGGGCACTGTCTCGTTCTTTGCCTTTTCTTCCTTTGTGCCCAAAGTGCTGCCCTGCCCTAGAGGGCACCCAAGTCTGTTTTGCCATGGGTTCTGTCACAACAAAATAATCACCCTGTGTAGGTGCCCATTATAAAATGGACTGGGTGAGTGGATAAGGTTTGGGTGGATCATAAGAGCAGTATTGGAATAATCAGGGCAGATTAGGGATGTGACATGTATATGGGGGCTATTTTTTTTTAATAGGGCTCCATTTTGCCTGTTGGCAGGGCCTACTACCCTGGGAGTCCAGCTGACTATTGCACTCATAAATAAGGCCCTGCTAATGTTATATGTGGCCCCATGATAACTAATGGTGGCCCTGCACAATATACAATATAAAAGTCACAATACAAGGTTGAGCCATTAGTTCAGATTCACTCTACATGGCAGCTCAGAAACCAGTGCATTCTACATCAGATTTTAACCATCAGCCATGTAGCATCAACTCTATAAACCTCATGTTATGCTTCGCGATTTTCAAGGACCCCTAAGCTTAGCTTCTCAACAGCTGCCCAAAGCTCCAGGGGGGCTTCTACCCCAGGCTGTAGTGCCCACAGGTTATCGGGGGAAGCAAAAAGACTTTCTTCATAACTAAAGCTGCCCATACATGGCGATGTTGCCAAGCGAGCGGATCTTCACCCGATATCCCCACCTACGGGTGGCCGATATCGGGTAACATGTAGGTGAATTTGATTGTTGGGCCCTGGGGCCAAACGATCGAATTCTAACGGCGGCAATAGGGCAGTTGGTTCGGGGACCGCATCAATGAGCCGATGCGGTCCCCGATCCGACTGAATTTTCTAACCTGCCCAATCGATATCTGGCCAATTTCAGGCCAGATATCGGTCGGCCAGGCCCATAGTTTCTGCCCCTACACGGGGGGCTTTAGAGAGAGGAATAAATGGAATATATTTGTTTTTTTCTAGGCATTCTCCAGCACATGACTATTTTGACCCCAACGATTTCATGGGAGGCCTGCACCCCGAAATGGATAGAGATGAACTCGAACTGGAGGTAACTGTCCTTTTTATCATTTATTTTCCTCCCAAGTCTCACTACTACTATAGGTACCTATCCTTATGTGCAGCTACTCATCTTCAAAGCCTTGCTATATATTGGGACCTCCATAGCCACCTACATTTAGCTACCAACCTTTAAGACAAATCGGGTTGTGAAATATCTGGAGTGAATATGCTTTATGGCCCTATAAATACTACGTTATTACAATTTACAGATCTAAACAAATGTACTCTTTCTATATTGGAGCAGTAACTACGTTGGGGATATACCTGTAGTGCATTATATAGAATTACATTGAGTCCGTGTGTGTATATTTACTACAAGGTGTGAGTAAAATCAGCAAGTACAATAGGACTGGGATTCTTTAGTGTTGGTAATGGCAATTTCTTTCCTTGTCAAAGACTAAGTGCTTCCATGGCCCAGAATGACACTGTAGGGCCCCTGGAGCAGATAAATGTCTAAATGACACTTTGTCTAGAGCTTGGCAGTTGCATGATGACTGGCTCGGTGCTGGCTGCACATAAATAACCCTGACAGTGATGTAGTGAGTGCCGGCAGGAGGTAACCTGTCCCCAGAAGCAGCTCATTATGGGATGGCTGTAGATTCAGAGGCAGTAAGGAAGGGCTTGCCCACACTGGCATCTTAGAGGCAAAAAGATCAGCATTTAATGTGGGTACCCACACATGATTGCACCAGCAGCCATTATAAGGGTATTACCCCAGTGTTAATTGGCTGGCTGAGTGCTCACTGGCTGGCTGAGTGTTCATTGGCTGGCTGAGTGTTCATTGGCTGGCTGAGTGTTTATTGGCCGGCTGAGTGTTCATTGGCCGGCTGAGTGCTCACTGGCCGGCTGAGTGTTCACTGGCCGGCTGAGTGTTCACTGGCCGGCTGAGTGCTCACTGGCCGGCTGAGTGTTCATTGGCTGGCTGAGTGTTCATTGGCTGGCTGAGTGTTTATTGGCCGGCTGAGTGTTCATTGGCCAGCTGAGTGCTCACTGGCCGGCTGAGTGTTCACTGGCCGGCTGAGTGTTCACTGGCCGGCTGAGTGTTCACTGGCCGGCTGAGCGTTCACTGGCCGGCTGAGCGTTCACTGGCCGGCTGAGCGTTCACTGGCCGGCTGAGCGTTCACTGGCCGGCTGAGCGTTCACTGGCCGGCTGAGCGTTCACTGGCCGGCTGAGCGTTCACTGGCCGGCTGAGCGTTCACTGGCCGGCTGAGCGTTCACTGGCCGGCTGAGCGTTCACTGGCCGGCTGAGCGTTCACTGGCCGGCTGAGCGTTCATTGGCCGGCTGAGCGTTCATTGGCCGGCTGAGCGTTTATTGCCGGCTGAGTGTTCATTGGCCGGCTGAGCGTTCATTGGCCGGCTGAGTGTATATTGCCGGCTGAGTGTTCATTGGCTGGCTGAGTGTTCATTGGCCGGCTGAGTGTTTATTGCCGGCTGAGTGTTCATTGGCCGGCTGAGTGCTCACTGGCCGGCTGAGTGTTCATTGGCTGGCTGAGGGACTGGGAACAGAATGCAACGTCTGAGCTGTAGGTACCAATACCCAAAATGTCATAAATGTAATGTGGGCACATGAGAACCATAATAAAATATGATTTTAAATATTTGGAGCCCTAACACTATTTCAGTACCTTATCCTATTTTTTCTATGCTCCACCTCTTTTTTTTTTCCATATTCATTTCTTCTCTCCCTTTCACCCAATCTTTCTTTCATACTCATCATTTTAATCATATATATATATGGTACGAAAAGGACAAACCATGTATTTAGAACAACATGAATATATATAGGTCAGGTTACACAGCTCCATACCACAATATGATAACAAACAGGTTATAGAATAAAGGGGAGAATCAGAGGGGCTTTTTTCTCCTACTTCCATATTTCCACATTGACCCACTCGTACTTTTGGGTGTATAAATTAAACTTTATATAGAAAAACAACCATTATCCTATACAATAGGCAAAGAAGGCCCTGCCCAAAAGAACAGTCTTTATGTCCATTATTCTGTTCTCTTTCTCCCCTCCTTCAACTCTCATTTATTCCCCCATCCTATTTCTCTACTATGTTTAATATTTTTAATCTCCATCTCATCTTTCTCCCCCCGTTAAGTTCTTCTCTTCCTCTTCACCCTCCATCTTTGCTTTCCCTTTTGCTCCCCCCTTATTACCTGTACCTTTACTATTACGTCCCTTCCTCCTTATCTCTTTTTCTGTTCTCCCCTTTTTCCTTACTTACCCCTTTCTCCTTCCATTTAAGGTCCCCCCCCTGCCATTGAGTGGCATTACTGGGATACAGATAGGGCCTGTATAGGCCAAGGGAGCCGTATGGTGACTGGGCAGCGGCAGGAGATTCGGGTCAAACTCACATTTATGTGACAGCTGTTCCACTGTCCTGCATTTGCCCAGTCCCCTCGTGGCTCCATGACAAAAAGGTCATTTTATGGCAAACGTATCCTTTTTAATGTCAGACCCCTGTTATTCCGTCATGGCAGAAAATGTGTTAACCCTTGAGTCCCCTGCTTACAGAATAAAAAACAATGAACAAACAGTGGGGCTGAGGCTGGAAGATGTCACATATAAACGCTTCTCCTGTTAGGGACATGAAGATCCCCATGACTTGGGTCAGTTTGCGGAGGGAAAGGCTGACATCTGGCCCTCTGAAAGGCCTGTGTCAATGGCGCTACCTTAATTGGCTGACAGCTACTCCTAAATGTATAGCGGCCGGGGCCCCGGGGACAACGCGGGACGTAACCCGCTCACTGGAACAGGCGACTTGCCCGATCCTTTCCAGCTGAACTGCTTGGCAGGTTTATTTGGCACATTCACACACGGTCCTGCTGTCAGTCATGATATCTGCCCTGGGAGCGGCTCTAAGGGCCCCAGAACTGCCACTGCGCTTCTACATTCTGACATCTCTGTCATTTACACAATTAACACTGTCCCTATTCCTGTTGGTTCATCACTTTGCCTTTAGTGACTCTTGTTATTTTTACCTTGTAGGAATGAGTGGCTGTTGTGGGAACAGTAAGGGGCATCTCTAGGGGCCTGGGGCAAACAAACTGTTAAGGGTGCATATTATTTATATAAAGTAGGACCCTTCTTCTGACCCCCACGCATGTCCCTTCAACTGTTGCAAAACTACTAATCCCAGGACCCCCAAACAGCCTTCAGCTGGCAGAAGGTGCCCTCTATCCTCTTGTGTCTTTGACTCTTAACTTATTGCAACTGTATTTATCTTGTATCTATCTGTATTTATTGTTATACTTTTAATTTATCTATTATTATCTTAATAACCCCCTGTTTGTATTAATGTATCTACTGTACAGCGCTGCGTACATAAGTAGCACTTTATAAATAAAGATATACATACATACATACATACATACATATATACTCTTATCCTTCTGCCACTATCAATGCCTGTAGTTGCCATCTTCCTTTCTCTCATCATTGTATCTTGCTGCCACTATCAGGCAGTACTGCTGCCATCATGCCCTACTGTCACCATCTTATCCTTCTGCTACTATCATGACCTGCAGTTGCCATCTTGCCCTACTATCACCATCATGTCCTGCAACCACTATCATACCCTACTATTGCCATCTTGCCCATCTGTCAGCATCTTACCTTACTGCCACTATCATGCTCTACTGTTGCTCTCTTGCCCTATGGTCGACATATTACCCTACTGCCACTATTATGGCTTCCTGTTGCCAACTGGCACCATCTTGTCCTGTATCAATGATGTCACTCTTTGATGTCACCAGTACTCCTTTAGTGCCCATTTTTCTAAAAGGTTTTGTGCCCCACTGCAAAATGAGATGACACCAAGGATCCAATCATAGGTAATTAGATTACTAGTGTATCTTGTCAGCTTAACTAATGATCTGCCAATTCTGCTGTCAGGTAAAACAGGTAGATCTGCCATTATTTAATCAATATGAGACACCAAAGCAGTTTTGGATTACGTTCTTGTTCTACATTTCTATCCCCGGATATAGGAATAAGCAGTAATTTGGGCTTGTAGCCTTAAACAAACGTAATTACTAAACTAGTATTCCACCCTAACAACAGGCACTAATGTATTCGCCCGGAGGCAGTAAAACCATGTAATGTGCTGGAAATTGCCTCTTCCCAGAGGGGCCGGCGATTCTGTTATTTATTCCTGAATTAATATTGGAAATATTTTATTAGTCTCGCCCCAGCAGGAGCAAAAGGAAGCGGCTGATTGTTTTCCCAGCCTTGATTTTATGAGAAACGCTCAGGATTTCTGTTCCTCGCAGATCAATAATAGGCCTTTTCTTTCTTTTTAATGGCTCCGTATTGACAAATAGACTCAGAAAGCGTCATTTATTGATCCGCAGATGTTTAATAGATAGGGGCGAGTAAGTTAACTGCCTCTCTCAGGCAAATGCAGTCGGCTGCCTTGTCGGAATGAGCCTTTGTGTACCCCAGGAATAACATTGCTTCATTATGTGTTAGGGTTAACTATAGCTTATATTTTAGTTATTTTGTAGTTTATTTTCCCTTTAGTTTTCTAAAAATATTCACTAAAATATGGGAGGGATTGATTATTTGATGTTATTTCTCTGTGTGTTACTATTTCCTGATTGGAGCTCCCATACTGCTTGCTCTGTCCATTGTTTGCCCAGTCCATCGCCAGTGACTAGATTGTCAGCTTTAACTGCTCTGCTAATGCTTTCTCTCCTTCCTCAGGAAATAGACCTTTACAGAATGAATAGCCAGGACAAGCTGGGCCTTACTGTGTGCTACCGGACGGATGATGAGGATGATACTGGAATTTACGTTAGTGAGGTAAGTGGCATCACCATCATGGCTGGAAGCAGAGGTCCAATGGGCCATGTGTATAAAGTGGCCTTGGTGATCATTATGACAGACATAAGCCATAGGCCAGATGATCATGACTGTAGGGTTGGCTCCTCTAGCTGGTTTAAAACAGTGGGAGGAGTCAGGTTTGTAGTACATGCTCATTGGCTATTCTAGATATTTTTGCAAATGTAGCACGTTGACTGTCATGACAGTATCCTAAACCATGTTATGGACAAAGTGGCCTAAATCTCATTTGCTTTCAATTTGAGATCTGGCCGATTTCAGGCCACATATCGGTCGGGCAAGCCCGTTGGTAGTGCCCATACACAGGCCGATTAGCTGCCGAATCAGTCTAAGGGACCCATATCGGCCTGTGTATGGGGACCTTTACGGGGCCTCAGCCTTGGCCAGTTCCCAGCAGTCCTTTTACTGGTCTAGCAAACTCCTATAACATTCAGCACTATTTACATGTAGTTGCTATAAGAGTTGCCCCTGGGTATGGGCCCTAGGCGGCCCAGTCCAACACTGCCATTAACAAAAAACAAAGAAAACTGACCCCTAGAATCAACGCCAGCTGTCCCCTAATTACCTCTATTTATTAACCCCATAAAAAGGGATATTCCCTATTGAAAATGATTTACTTTACCCCTAAAAAGAAATACTGTAATTCTCTGCACTTGCACCAGGGAATGAATTACTTGGTACTTATGGAATGACAAGTTGTGACCCTCCAGTTGCTACAGAGCTGCAGTAACATGTAATTAGTTTTAGTGTGATTGCCTCATAAGTGGGATGGACCTAAATTCCAAGATGGCAGCTTGTAGGGAATAGGGTTTGTATAAATAACTGCCCATACATACACCTTTTTTGTTACCCACTTCTCACTCTCTCCATTTTACTTTAATAGCTATTCTTACAATGTACAATGTTTAATTATAGAATTCATTTTTTTGCCTTATAACAGATTGATCCCAACAGTATTGCGGCCAAGGACGGGCGAATTCGAGAGGGAGATCGGATAATACAGGTACTGTCCTGCCTCATTCTACTAACCCTAAATATAACTGTTTCCAGCCACATAAGCCTTATATATTTTTATTTATGTGCTTGCCTTGCAGATTAATGGCATCGATGTGAATAACCATGAAGAAGCCGTAGCCCTCCTGACCAGCGAAGACACCAAAAATGTTTTCCTGTTGGTGGCCCGGCCGGAATTGCAGGTATTGTGCCAATATTACACAAGGCTACCCGACTGTATGTGGCCCTCCGTAGGATTGTTATGGCCTACACACTGCTCCATTGAATGACATTATCACTTTATTATCATCTGGTCCCTGAGCATTAAACATAGTGAATAGTTGGCTAACCGTATAGAAACAATTGGGCAGTGCTGCTCTATGATTTTCAATGATATCTGTGAAGTAATGGCATTCTGTCCCTCTGTCTCAGAGGGAAGCCTCACAGTCAATCAACTGGAATTCCATTGGGATTTCCATTGAAAAGAATGAAACACACTGTGCCTATAACAGACACTGGGGGGGGACAGATGGGCACTGCATAAAAGCATTCAACTGGGCATTGCTGAACAAGACCCATCTAGCACTGCTACTCCATAGGCCAAAGGTCTGGACCATTAAAATACAAGGTTACAAAAACTACAAGGTTGTTAGTATTACAGGGGCTGATCCTGAAGTAGGAAGATATTTGTATCTCCTGAAGGCAGCAGTAGATAGGCACATTCATCTAGATCGGTGATCCCCAACCAGTGGCTCGAGAGGAACATGTTGCTCCCCAACCCCTTGGATGTTGCTCCCAGTAGCCGAAAGTAGGCTTATTTTTGAATTCTTGGCTTGGAGACAAGTTTTGGTTGCATAAAAACCACAGTATAAAGCCAAACAGAGCCTTCTGTAGGCTTCCAGCCCACATAGGGGCTACCAAATAGCCAATTATAGCTCTTATTTGGAACCCTTGGAACTTTTTTAATGCTTCTGTTGCTTCCCAACACCTTTTCAATTTGATTGTGGCTCACACTAATAAAAGGTTGGGGATCCCTGATCTAGATCAATAAGAACCTGGATGGCAAATATTAGAGTTTAATCCATAGTCCATGGGAAGGTTGTGATGTCTCTGAATGGCCATTGCTGCAGTAGAGGGAAGCTGACTGTTCCATGATATCCCCTGGACAACATTGTGACGGTTCCCTTTGTCTCTTGCTCGCAGCTGGATGAAGGATGGATGGACGATGACAGAAATGATTTTCTCGATGATTTACACATGGATATGTTAGAGGAACAGCATCACCAGGCAATGCAATTTACTGCCAGCATGCTTCAGCAGGTAATGCCATTCCCCTGCTCCTCTGTCAGCATTGCTTGTCACTCCGGCCACTCACATTCCCAGCCTCTGCTAAATGGATTAAACAAACCCGCCATTATAATGACAGAGTAAGATTAGCCCAGCTCCGAGGGATCGGTCAGAGTTTGTACAGGAGAGACTCACTGGGGAGAAGGAAGATAAATTAAAATGTCCCATTATTCTCGGATATAGAGAACGATCACAACCGAAATCAGCCTGACAGATACATGAGTAATTACTTTGGTCAGTTCAACCAGCGCTGCCGTGGCAGGATAATCCCGGCTGGGTATAGGGTAGGGCATAGAGGGCATATGCTGTGGGACCAGTTCTGTTTGTACCATGAAGCAACCTTGCCTTAGGCGTCACTTTACCAGCAACAGCGAAAAGCCACCCCTGCTCTTGTAGTGCAGAGAATTCAATTGCCCCCCACAGTCTGCTCAGTGGAAGCAAGAATGGGAGGTCTAATGCAATTGGGAAGGATGTTACATTCACTAGGGAGGCCATGATTCTTATCATCAAGCACAGTCTTTCCTAATCTAATATTTAGCTAAGCAGTATTGTTATTCAGCACAGCGCTGCGGGATATGTTGGTGCTTTATAAATAAATGTTAATAATAATAATTATTAAAATCAGCCAAGTGATTAGCTTGGGACTACCCTGTGCTTTCCCTGTGTGCCCAAAATAGTGGCCCTGATGGTCAAAGAACGGCCCTGCAACTGTAATGTCTAAAAGTCTAAACCTTTCTGGGGGTTTTTTGGAATGTAAACAATTACATTTATATGTACATTTCTGGAATATTTACTGCTTAAGCAAAAATCCCTAATTGCCTGCCCTTAATAATCAACGGAGGTCATTTAGTGAGACGCCGAATGCAAGTGTGAGAGGACTAAGATGCTTGCTGGGGGTGCAAGGAAGGCTTGTCTTTGCCTTAGGGCCAGTAATAAGTACCCTTCGGAACCCCCTAACTTGTGTGCACAGGGCGGGGGGGGCGCCTACATACCATCGACTGCCGGCCCCTCATGAATAACTTGCAGACAAATGCAGGCATCACTCATGGGGTGAATGTAGGTCTGTGCGCAGACACCTTCCTTTACCTGTAGGGCTGGGTGCACGGTTCCCTACAGATAGCCATCAAGGAAGCCATTCATCTCAAATTGTCCCCTTACTGCTCCTTCAGACGTGACCCAATCCCCCAGCAGTCCAGGTAACTACAGCTCTTTTAATTCTGTCTGAATGAATAATGGCCACTAGAGCGGCGCTGCACACCACTAGACTGATATCACATAGAATTACAGTGATTGGGCTCAACTCTACTTGAGCAAATTTTGCCAACAGGCCAAGCCACCAAAATGTAGTTTCTTATGTATTGGGAGCCCAAAAACTGTTGTTCCAAATGTTTATTTTTATCTTTTTTTCCAACAGAAAAAACTTGAGGAAGATGGAGGAACAACTGATACCGCAACGCTACTATCTAATCATCTTGAGAAGGACAGTGGAGTTGGCCGCACTGACGAGAGCACTCGGAATGATGAAAGTTCAGAGCAGGAGAATCTTGCCGACGACCATACGACTTCTTCTAACACTCTGGGAAGCCATAAGAAGCTCATGTACAGCCAGGATACCCTGGGCAGTGGCGACATGCAGTTCAGCAACGAGTCTTTCATATCGGCCGACTGCACTGATGCTGATTTTCTGGGCATCCCTATGGATGAGTGCGAGAGGTTCCGTGAGCTTTTAGAACTGAAATGCCAAGTGCAGAGCTCCAACCAGCGCAGCCGCTATTACCAGAACAGTACAATGGAGACCAACAGGAGCGACCAAGAAAGCGTGGACCGGGAGTTAGAGATGCTGAATGAAGAGCTGCACAGCATTGAGCTCGAATGTTTGAACATTGTCCGTGCCCACAAAATGCAGCAGCTTAAAGACCAATACAGAGAGAGTTGGATGTTGCACAACAGCGGTTTCCGCAATTACAACACAAGCATCGACTTGCGCCGACACGAGCTGTCGGACATCACAGAACTGCCAGAGAAGTCGGACAAGGATAGCTCAAGTGCCTATAACACTGGGGAAAGCTGCCGGAGCACCCCATTAACTTTAGAAATATCCCCTGACAACTCGTTGCGTAGGGTGGCAGATGTCATCAACTGCCCAAACGCTGAAGGTGCAGCTGGCAGTGCCCCGTGCAGTGCTCCCCAGAAGAACCTGCAAACCCACGGAGACAGTCGCGAATCCAGTCCTGCCAGGTACCATCTCCCTCTCAAGGATACAGATCCCAGCAAACAAGCGGAGAACAAGGAAAGAAAGACCAGCGACGCTGGTAAAAGTCAAACTTCTCAGGACAAGCTGTCTGGCAGTTATGCCCCACCATATCGCCACTCTCCATACAAGCACGCTCACATACCCGCCCATGCCCAGCACTATCAGAGTTACATGCAGCTCATCCAGCAAAAATCCGCCGTGGAATATGCACAGAGTCAGATGAGTTTGGTCAGTATGTGCAAGGACCTCTCCAACTCAATAGAACCCCGGATGGAATGGAAGGTGAAGGTGCGCAGCGATGGCACTCGATACATCACCAAGCGCCCAGTCAGGGATAAACTGTTAAAAGAACGTGCCATAAAGATAAAGGAAGAGAGGAGCGGAATGACCACGGACGACGACGCCATCAGCGAAATGAAAATGGGACGTTACTGGAGCAAGGAGGAACGGAAACAGCATGTCCGCCGAGCCAACGAGCAGAAGAGGAGACGGGAATACATGATGCAGAGCAGGTTGGATTGTTTGAAGGAAAAGCAAAGCACGGAAGACAACAAAGAGGTCAGCATTATTGACCTCAGCCACAAAAAGATGATGAAGAAGAGAAACAAAAAGATTTTCGACAACTGGATGACAATCCAAGAACTCTTGACTCACGGCACCAAGTCGCCCGAAGGGACTCGAGTCTACAACTCCCTCCTGTCAGTGACGACAGTATAACTTCACAGATCGGATATTTCTGTAAATAGCAAAACTACCGCTGAGGTAGAATTCCCCGCCTCGTTCAATGTGGCAAGGTTTTTTGTTTTTTCTTTTTTTGTAAATATAAGGTAATTACCATCACTGTGTTAATAGTTTGTCTTTTATAAAATGTTTATCATTCTACATCTAATGGGTGCCAAAACGCTCTACTTACCCTCGGCGCTACCGGGCGGGGAAGAGACTTATTGCCGTGCAACACGTTGGGGTGCAGTGGAGACTTATTCAGTGCTGTCTGTAGGGGCGGGAAGGCAGTAGTAACGAACCAATCAGACCACATAAAATGTCAATCCACTCATTACAAGGGGCTACAGTTCATATTATATATCAAGACAGTCCAAAAATAATTGGACCCTGGAACTGATGAAGGGTATAGTGGCACATTCCAACTGCTGGCCAAATGCTAAAATAGCAACGATACCCTGTATATTTCCTGTTATGCCATGATACATCCTGTTGTGACATTATACTTCCTGTTATGACACCTCACTTCCTGTTGTGCTAAAGAGCACTATTCCACTTCTCACAGCCAGCAGCTCAATTCTTTAAAACACAAAAGCCCTGTATCTGCCCCGCTTCTTTTTTGGGGTTCACTTGGCACAGCCCTCCTGCTCCATATTCTGCCCTTCTTTGCACTGTCCTGCCTCAGGGGGCAGATTACTTCATGTTCAGGCACACAAGTTCCCTGCAGTTCAGGTGCTGTGCTTTAGGAACAGGGCCGCCATCAGGGGGGGCACAGGGGGGACAGTTGTCCCAGGCCCGGACAATCGACGCTTTAAAGGGGGCCGTGATACAGGTTTTTTTAGCTTGGGCCCCCTTTAAAAAACTATGGGCCCTATAATTGGTTCATTGGTGGCTAGTGGGAAATTTGATTGGCTGTGTCCGGACGCGCGGTGCACAACCGTATAAAATGTGCCAATGCAGCGGGGAGCTGGGGCAAGTATCAAGAGGGGGGAGCCACAGGAAGTCGCTGGGGGGGTGGGCTGGAGGATTCTGGTGGGGGCAGCGAGGGTGTCAGAGGATGCTTGGGGGGGTGGGAGCTGGAGGATCCTTGGAAGGACACTGGGGGGAGGAGCTAGAGGAAACTGGGGGGAGGAGATGGAGGATGATGGGGGGGAGCTGGAGGATGCTGTGGAGGGGTAATTGGAGGATGCAGGAGGGGGGTAACTGGAGGATGCTGGGGGGAGGAGAGGGAGGATGCTGGAGGATGCTGTGGGGGGGGTAATTGGAGGACGCGGGAGGGGGGTAACTGGAGGATGCTGGGGGAGGAGATGGAGGATGCTATGGGGGGAGCTGGAGGATGCTGTGGGGGCGTAATTGGAGGACGTGGGAGGGGGTAACTGGAGGATGCTGGGGGGATGCTGGCTACCAATGTCTGTGTGTTCTTTGTACTGATGAGAGGGGTCACTGGGGGAGGGGCCATTGGGGGGCCGGGTGTGGGAGATGGAGGGGGGGCCCAGAAAATTTTGTTGTGAGGGGCCCCGTGATTTCTGATGGCGGCCCTGTTTAGGAATACAGGAGCCTTGAGGCAACCTAAAAAGCTAGTGGGGCAGATAGAGGTACTTTATATGGTATACAGCCTTATGCCATAACGGCAATTAATATAAAAACGTATTTGCTGTTGCCCTTTATATATTGGCCCCGCCCCTACTGGCCCGTGAAGCCGAGTGGTCTCTGCATACTATGAGAACTCCATTGTACTTCTTTTCCGCTATTCTTCCTGCCGATATTAAATACGTGAATGCCAAATAGTCCTAATTACACATGTACTATTGTTAATCAGTATTTATAAACAATACACTCGCTTTCTCCTCCCTTTTTGCCTAAAAACAGAAGAGCAACTGCCAATATGAAACAATATTTTATAAGACTTTGTATTTTGCTGTTGTGCCCTTTTATATTATATCTGCCTATTTATCCATATTTACAGTAACAGCCTTTCCCGCGCAAGTGAATGCCAGCGCCCCCCCCCCCCCCGCCAACTCATCACTTGTGTACGAGCTCCTATTTTATATGAAGAGAATGTTATTCAATGTTTAGCTTTAACGGGTTCCATAGAGAGGTTTCATATCCATGCCCTTTGCCCTGCGGCCTTAGCGCGGGAGCGGGGGGTTAAAGTAAATGTGCTGTAAGCACGCCGCCTCCTTTTTAACATTTTGCTTTCGATATTTCTTTGTACTGAAATTTACAAAAAAAAAATAAATAATTTGCAATTTCATAAAATCGCGGATAGTTACCAACATGCCAATGAGGAAACAAATAAATTATTGTTTTGTATCCACTACGTTACTGAGTCGTGTGATTTTCATTACATGTGTTTCTGACTGGTCTGATGTTATGTGAGGGGCATTCTATGGGGCATCCTATGGGGCATTCTATGGGGCATTCTATGGGGCATTCTATGGGGCATCCTATGGGGCATTCTATGGGGCATTCTATGGGGCATCCTATGGGGCATTCTATGGGGCATTCTATGGGGCATCCTATGGGGCATTCTATGGGGCATTCTATGGGGCATCCTATGGGGCATTCTGTGGGGCATTCTGTGGGGCATCCTATGGGGCATTCTATGGAGTATTCTATGGGGCATCCTATGGGGCATTCTATGGGGCATTCTATGGGGCATTCTATGGGGCATCCAATGGGGCATTCTATGGGGCATTCTATGGGGCATCCTATGGGGCATCCTATGGGGCATCCTATGGGGCATTCTATGGGGCATCCTATGGGGTATTCTATGGGGCATCCTATGGGGCATTCTATGGGGCATTCTATGGGGCATCCTATGTGGCATTCTATGGAGTATTCTATGTGGCATTCTATGGAGTATTCTATGGGGCATCCTATGTGGCATTCTATGGAGTATTCTATGGGGCATTCTATGGAGTATTCTATGGGGCATCCTATGTGGCATTCTATGGAGTATTCTATGGGGCATCCTATGTGGCATTCTATGGAGTATTCTATGGGGCATTCTATGGAGTATTCTATGGGGCATCCTATGTGGCATTCTATGGAGTATTCTATGGGGCATTCTATGGAGTATTCTATGGGGCATCCTATGTGGCATTCTATGGAGTATTCTATGTGGCATTCTATGGAGTATTCTATGGGGCATTCTATGGAGTATTCTATGGGGCATCCTATGTGGCATTCTATGGAGTATTCTATGTGGCATTCTATGGAGTATTCTATGGGGCATTCTATGGAGTATTCTATGGGGCATCCTATGTGGCATTCTATGGAGTATTCTATGGGGCATTCTATGGAGTATTCTATGGGGCATCCTATGTGGCATTCTATGGAGTATTCTATGGGGCATCCTATGTGGCATTCTATGGAGTATTCTATGGGGCATCCTATGTGGCATTCTATGGAGTATTCTATGGGGCATTCTATGGAGTATTCTATGGGGCATCCTATGGGGCATTCTGTGGGGCATCCTATGGGGCATTCTGTGGGGCATCCTATGGGGCATTCTGTGGGGCATCCTATGTGGCATTCTATGGAGTATTCTATGGGGCATCCTATGGGGCATCCTGTGGGGCATCCTGTGGGGCATCCTATGGGGCATCCCATTGGGCATCCTATGGTGCATCCTATGGGGCATTCTATGGAGTATTCTATGGGGCATTCTATGGGGCATTCTATGGGGCATTCTATGGGGCATTCTATGGGGCATCCTATGGGGCATTCTATGGGGCATTCTATGGGGCATCCTATGGGGCATTCTATGGGGCATCCTATGGGGCATTCTGTGGGGCATTCTGTGGGGCATCCTATGGGGCATTCTATGGAGTATTCTATGGGGCATCCTATGGGGCATTCTATGGGGCATTCTATGGGGCATCCTATGTGGCATTCTATGGAGTATTCTATGGGGCATTCTATGGAGTATTCTATGGGGCATCCTATGTGGCATTCTATGGAGTATTCTATGGGGCATCCTATGTGGCATTCTATGGAGTATTCTATGGGGCATTCTATGGAGTATTCTATGGGGCATCCTATGGGGCATTCTGTGGGGCATCCTATGGGGCATTCTGTGGGGCATCCTATGGGGCATTCTGTGGGGCATCCTATGTGGCATTCTATGGAGTATTCTATGGGGCATCCTATGGGGCATCCTGTGGGGCATCCTGTGGGGCATCCTATGGGGCATCCCATTGGGCATCCTATGGTGCATCCTATGGGGCATTCTATGGAGTATTCTATGGGGCATTCTATGGGGCATTCTATGGGGCATCCTATGGGGCATTCTATGGGGCATTCTATGGGGCATCCTATGGGGCATTCTATGGGGCATCCTATGGGGCATTCTGTGGGGCATTCTGTGGGGCATCCTATGGGGCATTCTATGGAGTATTCTATGGGGCATCCTATGGGGCATTCTATGGGGCATTCTATGGGGCATCCTATGGGGCATCCTATGGGGCATCCTATGGGGCATTCTATGGGGCATCCTATGGGGTATTCTATGGGGCATCCTATGGGGCATTCTATGGGGCATTCTATGGGGCATCCTATGTGGCATTCTATGGAGTATTCTATGTGGCATTCTATGGAGTATTCTATGGGGCATCCTATGTGGCATTCTATGGAGTATTCTATGGGGCATTCTATGGAGTATTCTATGGGGCATCCTATGTGGCATTCTATGGAGTATTCTATGGGGCATCCTATGTGGCATTCTATGGAGTATTCTATGGGGCATTCTATGGAGTATTCTATGGGGCATCCTATGTGGCATTCTATGGAGTATTCTATGGGGCATCCTATGTGGCATTCTATGGAGTATTCTATGGGGCATTCTATGGAGTATTCTATGGGGCATCCTATGGGGCATTCTGTGGGGCATCCTATGGGGCATTCTGTGGGGCATCCTATGGGGCATTCTGTGGGGCATCCTATGTGGCATTCTATGGAGTATTCTATGGGGCATCCTATGGGGCATCCTGTGGGGCATCCTGTGGGGCATCCTATGGGGCATCCCATTGGGCATCCTATGGGGCATTCTATGGAGTATTCTATGGGGCATTCTATGGGGCATTCTATGGGGCATTCTATGGGGCATTCTATGCGGCATCCTATGGGGTATTCTATGGGGCATTCTATGGAGTATTCTATGGGGCATTCTATGGGGCATTCTATGGGGCATTCTATGGGGCATTCTATGGGGCATTCTATGGGGCATTCTATGCGGCATCCTATGGGGCATTCTGTGGGGCATTCTGTGGGGCATCCTATGGGGCATCCCATGGGGCATCCTATGGGGCATTCTATGGGGCATCCTATGTGGCATTCTATGGAGCATCCTATGGAGTATTCTATGGGGCATTCTATGGGACATTCTATGTGGCATCCTATGGGGCATTCTATGGGGTATTCTATGGGGCATTCTATGGGGCATTCTATGGGGCATTCTATGGGGCATTCTATGCGGCATCCTATGGGGCATCCTATGGGGCATTCTATGGAGTATTCTATGGGGCATTCTATGCGGCATCCTATGGGGCATCCTATGGGGTATTCTATGGGGCATCCTATGGGGCATTCTATGAGGCATCCTATGGGGCATTCTATGGGGCATCCTATGGGGTATTCTATGAGGCATCCTATGGGGCATTCTATGGGGCATCCTATGGGGCATTCTATGGGGCATTCTATGGGGCATTCTATGGGGCATTCTATGCGGCATCCTATGGGGTATTCTATGGGGCATTCTATGGAGTATTCTATGGGGCATTCTATGGGGCATTCTATGGGGCATTCTAAGGGGCATTCTATGGGGCATTCTATGGGGCATTCTATGCGGCATCCTATGGGGCATTCTGTGGGGCATCCTATGGGGCATTCTGTGGGGCATCCTATGGGGCATCCCATGGGGCATTCTATGGGGCATTCTATGGGGCATCCTATGTGGCATTCTATGGAGCATCCTATGGAGTATTCTATGGGGCATTCTATGGGACATTCTATGTGGCATCCTATGGGGCATTCTATGGGGTATTCTATGGGGCATTCTATGGGGCATTCTATGGGGCATTCTATGGGGCATTCTATGCGGCATCCTATGGGGCATCCTATGGGGCATTCTATGGAGTATTCTATGGGGCATTCTATGCGGCATCCTATGGGGCATCCTATGGGGTATTCTATGGGGCATCCTATGGGGCATTCTATGAGGCATCCTATGGGGCATTCTATGGGGCATCCTATGGGGCATTCTATGGGGCATCCTATGGGGCATTCTATGGGGCATTCTATGGGGCATCCTATGGGGTATTCTATGAGGCATCCTATGGGGCATTCTATGGGGCATCCTATGGGGCATTCTATGGGGCATCCTATGGGGCATTCTATGGGGCATTCTATGGGGCATCCTATGGGGCATCCTATGGGGGGCCAACATGGGGGGGATAGTGACATTGATAGCAGTTAGATTTAGCCACTGGTGATCTAAGGATGTAGAACTTGAAGTATGTAACATATTTACACTTACTGTGTTTATAGTTGGTGTAAATACGTTACATACTTCAAGTTCAGCCCCCCCTCCCGTGTGGGTCACTGACATCTTAGAATCTATTTCCATTTTGATTTCCTTCCTCTGATAAATAAGCCCCTTATTATTTACCACAAGTAGAAGTATAGTTTCTAATGTGCAATGTATTGATAAAACCCATATATCTGCCCTTGTGTGTGGAACAGCGCTTTCTCATTTCCCTAATAACTTACTGTAACAGCCAATCATTTACTGCTGTATTGCCTGAACGAATCGGATTGGTCGCTGTGAGTTACTGCCCCTGGGGCAAGCTTAGAGGCTGTTATTAAATTGTCCCTAAGCAGTGCTGGGAGTGCGTTAGCGGGGATGATTTATTAATGCCGTGTGTATGAAACATCCCCCTCGTTGCTGTGAATTTCATATTTGCCTTTTGGCGCAGATTCCCCACAAGCTGGAGCCCCCCCGGCATTAATGTGTGAAATTCTCTCAGCTCCCCTCACTCACTGACACAGAGAGAAATAAATGCACTATTGCTGTGCCGCCGCCGCCGCTACTGTGCTGTCTGAATTACTACTCACTGTGTGTAAATACTGAGTATTGTGAGTCTGTCCCTAAAGGCAGAAGCCCCGGGCATGGGCTGGGAATCAGCAGGAAACAAGATGGGGGGGCTACAGGGGCATCATCAGGGGCACAGATCTTCCTGCTAAAGGGCTGCGGGGGGGCTTAAGTACTTCTTTAATGGGCCTGGACTGGCAATCTGTAGCTTCTGGCAAATGCCAGAGGGGCTGCTGGGGTGGATAAGGGACAGGCAAGGGGCGGGTAAGGGACAGGCAAGGGGCGGGTAAGGGACAGGCAAGGGGCGGATAAGGGACAGGCAAGGGGCGGGTAAGGGACAGGCAAGGGGCGGGTAAGGGACAGGCAAGGGGCGGATAAGGGACAGGCAAGGGGCGGGTAAGGGACAGGCAAGGGGCGGGTAAGGGACAGGCAAGGGGCGGGTAAGGGACAGGCAAGGGGCGGGTAAGGGACAGGCAAGGGGCGGGTAAGGGACAGGCAAGGGGCGGGTGAGGGACAGGCAAGGGGCGGGTGAGGGACAGGCAAGGGGCGGGTGAGGGACAGGCAAGGGGCGGGTGAGGGACAGGCAAGGGGCGGGTGAGGGACAGGCAAGGGGCGGGTGAGGGACAGGCAAGGGGCGGATGAGGGACAGGCAAGGGGCGGATGAGGGACAGGCAAGGGGCGGGTAAGGGACAGGCAAGGGGCGGGTAAGGGACAGGCAAGGGGCGGGTAAGGGACAGGCAAGGGGCGGGTAAGGGACAGGCAAGGGGCGGGTAAGGGACAGGCAAGGGGCGGGTAAGGGGCAGGAGGGGGAAACCTAACCTCCCAGTAGGTGAGAGGTATAATAGGGACATCTCTTACCTGTTACTGTTGCCATCTTGCCCTTTTATTCCTGATATCCCCCACTATTCCTATTTAAAACAGCTGCTCTGCAAGTCACCTCTATGGGTTCCCCTGGCAGTCACCTCTATGGGGTCCCCTGGCAGTCACCTCTATGGGGTCCCCTGGCAGTCACCTCTATGGGGTCCCCTGGCAGTCACCTCTATGGGGTCCCCTGGCAGTCACCTCTATGGGGTCCCCTGGCAGTCACCTCTATGGGGTCCCCTGGCAGTCACCTCTATGGGGTCCCCTGGCAGTCACCTCTATGGGTTCCCCTGGCAGTCACCTCTATGGGTTCCCCTGGCAGCCACCTCTATGGGGTCCCCTGGCAGCCACCTCTATGGGGTCCCCTGGCAGTCACCTCTATGGGGTCCCCTGGCAGTCACCTCTATGGGGTCCCCTGGCAGTCACCTCTATGGGGTCCCCTGGCAGTCACCTCTATGGGGTCCCCTGGCAGTCACCTCTATGGGGACCCCCTAAAGCCATCTGAGCCCAATAGCCACCCTGCTGGGGACTCCAGAGCTTTCCCAACACAAACAAAGACATTTCTCTTTTTAAATTATATTTTATTCCCACCTATTAGGCTCATCACAGGCAGGAAAGTGGGAGAGTAAATAATTACATTTCCCTGCACATTTAGACACCAGTTTAATAAGCCGTAGAACCCGCGAGCCGTCACTCATTTCATGAAGACGAAATTCATTTTCCACTCAATTTCCCCTCGGCTGAAATCATTTGTCCCTATTCTGGATTTACATGAATTCCTTTGTTTTATTATACACAATAAAGGGAAAAGTCCAGTAAAGGAGGAATAAGGGACAGCAGGGCCACTATGGGCGAGGGAGGGGCTGTAGTGCCTGGAGAAGTCCGTAGGGGGGGCCCTGCCGTGTCACAAAATCTACGCAAATAGTTCCATAGAGATTCCACAAAAACTGCCCTGACCTGCCCAGAGACTGACATAGAAGCTTAGGGAACTTACGTATCAAACAAACGCAATGAAGGGAAACTTGACAGGGGCGAACTTTTTGTTCAGCAGCTCTCCAGCTTGGAATTTCAGCAGATATCTGGTTGCTAGGGTCCAATTTAACCTAGCAACCAGGCAGTGGTTTGAAAGAAAGACAAGGATATGAATAGAGGAGGGCCTAAATGGAAATAGATATAAATAGAGGAGGGCCTAAATGGAAATAGATATAAATAGAGGAGGGCCTAAATGGAAATAGATATGAATAGAGGAGGGCCTAAAAAGAATATACTAAAAGTATGAGCGTCTCCTACATGAACCTTCCAGCAGGGGACTGGTTATTGGGCCCCAAAGCAACACCATTGGGCCCCTAATTTTGGGAACAAGACATTTTCTGTGAACATATATTGTAGTTACTTATCAGTCAAATCCTATGGGGCCCTCTATAGTTACCCCCCTGCTTTCAGTAAGATGATTGGTCGGTTCATATGACAGTAGCTGTGGTTGTAAAAAACAACATTCAGCAATTTCACCCTATTGTCCCAGCACCTTTGTGCAGCAGATACAAGGGGTGTGGCCAAAATGTTAGTACTGCCCACTTGTATTCATGGGGGGGGGGGCCAAAGTTTCTGATAGTTGCCCTGAGAGACAGTAATGATTTACCCCCCATCCGTATGAATGTGGAGCTGTATTCTGCTCATCTGCACAGGGTAATTAGCATTTATTAGTCATTATTTTTCTCTTTCTTTTGTTTAAAATGTTCTGTTGTATCTGTAACTGTATCTGGTGCTAAAGGGGAAATAAAAAGTATTAATCAGTAGAGATGAGCAAATCCTTTCACCAGGCATGGATTCGACTGCTGCAAAAGATTTACTATGCGCAGGGTCCCGGTGGGCCCCGACTCTAGTGGGCCCCGGCTCAAGTGGGCCCCGGCTCCGACCCTGACATGTCTAAAATCTATGCTAAAAAATCCAAATTCGACAGTTAAACTTGCTGAGTTCACGTAGCAGCCAATGGCAGCGCTCCCTTCCCTTTCCTCGAAGTTCTTTCTTTTGTCTCGAAACTTTAAAGATTGCAGTGGGTTTTGTCCGAAAATCACAACTTTTTTGAATTGTCGCAGCGACAGTTCCATAAAGTCTGGATTTTCACAGCAACAATTCAGAAAAGTTGAGTTTTTTTACAACTTTTCTCTCAGCGACTTTTTTTTAGCAAATATCATTCAGGAAAATGAGTTTGGTCGAATTTGAAAATAAAAAAAAGAGAAATGATGGAGTTTTAGTAAATCTGCCCCATGTGATACTTCCATTCTTGGGTCCAGTTTTGCATCAAAACCACCAAAATGCTTTTATTTTTTAAATAAATGTAACCAGGGTTGGACTGGGGGGGTGAAGGGCCCACTGGGGGTCCCCCCTCGCAGGGCCCCCCACCCGTCGTGCTCCCCCGAGTGCGTAAATATAATGCGTCAGGGCAGGAGTGGTCGGGAAGGGTCGGGTCTGGGCTGTTGGGGCCCATCAGGATTTTTCCCGGTGTCCCGGCGGCCCAGTCCGACCCTGAATGTAACAACTTGTTTGTTATTCTATGTATTTCTACATTTCTATGTAAGTTGGTCTTTTGGCCAAAGTTCAACCAGATTTACAAACAGGATCCCTCCCTCTGCGGCTCAAACCGAATAATGGCGTTAGGGGCGGGGCCATAGTGAGCCGATATTGGCAAAGGTCCCCCAACGTGTGGTGCAAAGAGCCGGAAAAGCTCGGAGCCAAACTTAAGTAAATTTGTGTTTAGTAAATGGAGAGAAGGAAGCGCGCTGATTGGAGATGGCGGCGAGACGGGCTGAGCGGCGTATTCCCCGCGGGCGGGTAGTGGGAGAAGTAATTATGTTTAAAACTGAAAGACTGCAAATTAACATAATATAATTATCTCCTTGTGGCCGTTGGGTTCGCCGGATGCTCGTTAGCGCAATTGCACAAATGCCTACGAGCAGCGACGCGGCCTTTAAAGGCACAGCGGCACGGAATTGTGTGAGTGTTTCTATGGGGAGACGCAAATGCCGACATGGAGGCAGGATCATTAACACTATGGGGCTTATTTACCGAACTATTTGTCTACTAAATAATCATATTTTTTCTAAATTATAGAACATTTCGCAATGTATGCAAACATTTCGGTAAAAATCCACAAGTTTTTATGTGGTTTTCGGTAAATTTGCGCAAATAAATCGTATTTTGTGCAAAGAATACAAACATTTTTGGAATTCGTTAACCCTTTGGTCGCACTTTCATCGGGACTATCTTGTCGCCAGGTTTGATCTGTCGAGTGCCATTGGGTCCCATGGATGCTTCAAAGCAAGAAAGGTTTTCGTGGTGTTTGCAAACTTTTCAGCCCGACATCATGGCCGCCCCCAAACCAAAGGCATTATATTATTTATTATTATATAGGTATTATAGACGTAAAAATGTGGCAACCCTACCTCCAATGGAGTTGGCATGACACTCTAGGGCAGTACTGACCAACTGGCGGCCCGCGGGCCGCATGCGGCCCCCCTCTGTGTGGCCCCCCACCTGTCTGGCTGCTTTGATGGCTTACCTTTGAGTAAGCATTAAATGGTATCAGTACTGAGATTAACTGCCCCCCTGCATGGTTCTCACCTCAGATTCAGGCTGTAATCCCCCTGTATTGTTTAAATATGTAATCCCCTGTGTTGTTCACACCTTTTAATACCTGCATTGTTCACCCCCTGCAGTGTTCACACCTCAGGCTCAGACTGTAATCACCCCCATTGTTCACTTCTTCACACCTCAGACATAGGTACTGTAGGTACCTATGTAGGTACTGCCTGGACTATGCTGCCTGTGTGTTTGGCACACACAGGGAGCATAGGGCAGGGAGGGTATGGTACACACAGGCAGGGTAGAGCAGGCAGAGTATGGGACACACAGGGAGCATAGGGCAGGGAGGGTATGGTACACACAGGCAGGGTAGAGCAGGCAGAGTATGGGACACACAGGGAGCATAGGGCAGGGAGGGTATGGTACACACAGGCAGGGTAGAGCAGGCAGAGTATGGGACACACAGGGAGCATAGGGCAGGCAGAGTATGGCACACACAGGGAGCATAGGGTAGGCAGAGTATGGCACACACAGGCAGTATAGGGTAGGCAGAGTATGGCACACACAGGCAGCATAGGGCAGGGAGGGTATGGTACACACAGGCAGGGTAGGGCAGGCAGAGCATGGCACATACAGCCAGCATAGGGCAGGCAGAGTATGGCACATACAGCCAGCATAGGGCAGGTAGAGCATGGCACATACAGCCAGCATAGGGCAGGTAGAGTATGGCACACACAGTCAGGGTAGGGCAGGCAGAGTATGGCACACACAGGCAGGGTAGGGCAGGCAGAGTATGGCACACACAGGCAGGGTAGGGCAGGCAGAGTATGGCACACACAGGCAAGGTAGGGCAGGCAGAGTATGGCACACACAGGCAGGGTACGGCAGGCAGAGTATGGCACACACAGGCAGGGTAGGGCAGGCAGAGTATGGCACACACAGGCAGCATAGGGTAGGCAGGGTATGGCACACACAGGCAGGGTAGGGCAGGCAGAGTATGGCACACACAGGCAGCATAGGATAGGCAGGGTATGGAACCCACAGGCAGGGTAGGACAGGCAGAGTATGGCACACACAGGCAGGGTAGGGCAGGCAGAGTATGGCACACACAGGCAGGGTAGGGCAGGCAGAGTATGGCACACACAGGCAGGGTAGGGCAGGCAGAGTATGGCACACACAGGCAGGGTAGGGCAGGCAGAGTATGGCACACACAGGCAGGGTAGGGCAGGCAGAGTATGGCACACACAGGCAGGGTAGGGCAGGCAGAGTATGGCACACAGAGGCAGCATAGGGAAGGCAGAGTATGGCACACACAGGCAGGGTAGGACAGGCAGAGAATGGCACACACAGGCAGCATAGGAAAGGCAGAGTGCTGCCTGTGTGTGCCATACTCTGCTTGCCCTATGCTGCTTGAGGGAGGTGAACCTGGCAGGGGTTTGTTCTGGGAGTTTGTTAGCAGTTGGAAATAGCCATTAAATGGTCCCTAAGGTGTGTAATTATGTACTGGGGGTTGCTCTGCTATCCACAGGGGAGGAGGAGGCATATGGAATTTAAGGGTATATCTTAATATGACATAATTCTTTCACATATGAATGATGGTTGATATCCCCACAGTAAGGACCAAGCATTTGGGATTTTGCTGTGCTACCACCATTGTGATAAAATAGGTGTGGTTTGAAGTGGGCTTGAAGTGGGGGCTATCCGCCTAGCAGCCCTCCAAGAAAAAAGAACCATGAAAAGTTGTGCTATTAACCTTTAATTGCAAAGTATTTTACCCCCCTGGTTGGTAAAAATGATGTTTGATCCCAATGTTATTAGGGAAGATAAATAAAAATATAGGAAAGTATTTGTTTCCAGAATAGGTGGCAACCCTACCTCTCCAATGCCTGATATATATCCTGCAGTGAATATAGTGCCAGGCAGGGTGCCCCCCAGTCTCAGCCTGTGTGGGGATGTGAGGGGAGAGAAGCACAAACACTGACCAACGTCCTGAACTAGGGGTACCGTAGCTCTCCCCACATTGTGCCCTAGGTACCTGCCTACCCCTCGTTCTGGCCCAGGGTGCAGGATTAGGCCTCTGCACAATTTAGCAGCTGTTGCACTTGGGCGCATCTATGGCACCTCGAGAGCCAGATTTGGGGGTCCAGGCTTGAGCATTCGGTCCCTAAAACTAGGTGTGAGTTCCTAAACATATACATGGTTCCTGTACCCAAATACCTCCGCTTGTTACCGATAGTAAGTATTTGTTTTTGTTTTTTTAATCCAAGTGCATTTTTTAAAAAAATAATCGGTAGCCAAGGTAACTGGATGCAGAAATGCATGGTTTTAGGGACCCAATGCTCAAAAATATCATCTTACTTTCCTATTGGATTTCAAGTTGGTCGGCCCAAACCGATACCTTCACCCGCTGATGCCCCCTCTTGGTGGGCGAATGTAGCATTTCTGGCCAGATCCCCCCATTCCTGCCTGTAGCGCAGAGGGAATTGTAGCCGCTTCTTTATCCCCAGCCCAATGTGTGCATCTCCCTGTACAGATTGCTACGTTAGCCCCCGAGCGCCGAGAGCGGAATAACCAGATTAGGAGCCGACTAATCCCCCCAGGAGAGCCTCTAACCGCACAAACAGGATTATGGGACTGCGCTCGCCCAGCGGGGCCCTAACACAGAAAAGCAGCTGGGCCACAAGATTGGAAATGTCCACTGGGGTCCAAAGAGCATCTGTCAGGCCCAGACTAACGGAAACCCAAGGAGACTCCTGTTCCAGCTCCGCTCTGATAAAGATCATGTTAGTGACCAGCAGGTCCTCGTGTCAATGGGCAGTTTTACTGAGCAAATCATTGGGCAGCGCCGGGGGTACAGTAACTCACCATTGTGGCTCTTACGGGACTTTACAAAGAATAATTCAATCACTTTCTGCAGCTGAGCTTGCAATCTAATTTCCCTTATCATGCACGCTATGATGAATCCAGTTCATTTCCCTGTTCAGACTGGGGAGGGAAGCACATAGAGAACATACAGACTTTGCACAGGTTCAAATTCAAAACTAGTGGTAGGAAGAAGAGTCACATGCCTAGGGGGCAGTTTGTGTGTGGGGGGGGGGGGGGGACTAGGTACAAAGCTCTTCTTTCTGCCTACCCCATGTCTGGTCAAGTCCTGTGGTGAGTGGTGGTGGGCAGGCTGGAGTGAGGTGCCCACCTGGGTTGCCTTGGGTGCCCAGCCAGCTTGGCCTAACAGTACCAAGACCACTGGGCAGTGAGGCCAGTGTCAGACTGGGGTGTCCGGGGCCCGATGAGGCTGCTACCCCAGTTTGAAGCTGCTACAGCCCCCTTCCCTCCCAATCACTGCATACTGCACTTTCTCCTTGTGGCTGCAGTGGGCCTGGGTCAGCAGGGGCTTTAGGGCCCACTGGGAATTTTCCTGGTACCCCGCTGGTCCAGTCTGAGGCAACAATGGTACCCAATGGCATGTAATTCTCATCACACCAGGGGGCAAAGGCTATTCTGGCCTGATGGAAATAAAGCTGAATGCAAATATACTTCTAATAAAATGGTACTGGTTCATACTGGGCACAACCACTCTCGTTGGCCTCCTGTTGTGTTATAATTCTGTACCAAGCAGATATGGCTACATATATTTAACCTGACACTAATTACTAAAGGAGCTGAGGCTCCTCTGCGTTTCCTTGGCCAACATGGCGCATCAGCAAAATAAAATAAGAGCATTTTTACTGATTTCTTTTCGTTGTTTCTTGGAAAAGCAGGTGGAGTATTGAGTGAGTATAGCGCAGGCCTGAGTCAGCGGTGCCGCTGTGAGCTGAACTTCGAGCCCCTCGGCAGGAGTGGGAGGCGGTGACCTTCATGGCCGCTTGCCACTGTGACTATACATTTACCGCACGTTCCCTTTCGGTTTCTTATTTATTTATTTTCTTCTTAGAAATCCCTTTTCGTCTGATAGACGCTTCCCTGCCGGGCACAGGCGCAGTGTGAGGGGGAGCAGGTGGCGTGCCCGCTGTGTGCCAGCGAGACTGGGGAGCCGCGCCAACAGGCCTTTTAGCTAAGAGCTTTCCTTGCTCCGCTGTGTGGGGAACCTGCAGAAGGACACTTGACAAATATCTTTAACTTCTAAGTGTGTGTTTAACTTGGCCTTTATTGATCCTCATTGTCACAAGCAGTTTGTTCTCTGATCTAAGATGCTTTAACGTCTGGCCTGGAATTGCTAATCACTCATAATGAGACAAGCAGAATGTCTTACAGGTAATGATCCTTAATTCTTATTGAAACTGCCCGCGTACAGATGCACCCCATCAGGCTCAGACTGGCAGTTAGTATGCTCCAAATGCCAGAGGGGCTACTGGTAGATGCCATAGACCAGTGTTTTATAATAGGTCCGTGTAGGGCTGTTTGGGCTTCTTGTATTCAAAATGCCAGAGACTATTTTGACTGTCAGTCTGGGCCTGATCCCTACGCAGCGTTGAACTGGGCCTCTGAAGGCCAATCAGAAAACCTGATGTTAAGGGTCCAATCTCACAGCAATTAGATGGAGGCGGTGCTAAATGCAATAGGTATCATATAAACTTAGGGTGGGAACGAGAAAGGACGGATGGAAATTGTCCTTGGATGGGGCCCATTGGGAGATCCTCTGATAAACTGACGGACCAGTCTGGCCTTGCCCCTATAGGCAATGCTTGTGTTATTACAGGTATGGGATCCCTTATCCAGAAACTCATTATCCAGAAAGCTCCAAATTACAGAAAGCCTGTCTCACATAGACTCCATTTTAATAAAAAAATTCAGAATTTTAAAACTGATTCCCTTTTCTCTGTAATAATAAAACAGTACCTGTACTTGATCCCAACTAAGATATAATTACCCCTTATTGGGGGCAGAACAGCCCTATTGGGTTTATTTAATGGTTAAATGATTCCCTTTTCTCTGTAATAATAAAACAGTACCTGTACTTGATCCCAACTAAGATATAATTACCCCTTATTGGGGGCAGAACAGCCCTATTGGGTTTATTTAATGGTTAAATGATTCCCTTTTCTCTGTAATAATAAAACAGTACCTGTACTTGATCCCAACTAAGATATAATTACCCCTTATTGGGGCAGAACAGCCCTATTGGGTTTATTTAATGGTTAAATGATTCCCTTTTCTCTGTAATAATAAAACAGTACCTGTACTTGATCCCAACTAAGATATAATTACCCCTTATTGGGGGCAAAATAATCCTATTGGGTTTAATTAATGGTTTATTGATTTTTTAGTAGAGTTAAGGTATGGAGATTCAAATTACGGAAAGACCCCTTATCCAGAATACCCTTGGTCCCGAGCATTTTGGATAACGGGTCCTATACCTGTACTTACTGGTAGGACCCTCCATGCACCTTCTGCTCAGTACTCAGGAGTATTGGCAAATGAATGCCTTGGCAGGACACCCCTAGGCCCCCCAAATTATCTCCCTTCCACTGCTCAACCCCAATCCCCACCCCCGCTTAATCCACTCCCCTTTCTATAGCCCACACTGACCCCCAGGGACTCGCACCAACATCCAGCTGTTCATAGTCCCCCCACAAGTCTGCAGTGCTCACTGGACTGTCCGGCAGTGTGCCATATTCCTAGTGCCACTCTCACTGGTTGCCAGCTTGTATAAATGCCAACCTTTACCCACTGTCCCTCAGCGTCCATGTTCTTGGGCCTTTAATTCTCTCTTGCCCACATGCTGTAATGACTCTGCTCAATGCATTTTGGCTGGGGGTACTGTCGTAATGCCCTCTTCTCTCTACCCACTCGCGCACATATTTTACTTGTAAATTCACCTTCCCCACGTGGCCAATATTTACTGTTACTAAAGATCTCAGGACTGGTCTCCTTCCAGTTCAACTGAGGATGACATACACGCCAATGGGAATGATCAACCAACCAGATATTGCATCATGGGTAATTTACTCCAATGCAGTAACCTTGTGTGAAGCTTTAGATGGTTCCAGTGGGGACCGATTCATGGAAGCTTAGTCGGCTAATTGACCCATCGTCTTTCCTCAGAAGTTCAGTATTTTTGTATGTTGAGTGGTTTTGCCCATCGTCATAAGCTGCTAGGCCTGGTCTCGCTCTGTGACTCTGGGGAAGGCTTTAAAGAGGCATTTTACATGCAATATATTATTTCTGTGCGTAAGTAAAATAGAAGCTGCTTGTAATGAACCCATCATACAGAAAGGAACTTTGAGAGCCAATGAGGAGCCCAGCTCTGCGCCACATTCTGTAAAAGTGTATTCATGGGGGTAAATAGTGTTATATAAAGTCTAATGATACCTGCGCTGTAGGAATGCCGACCTCCCCATCTCCCGGGCCATTAGCCCTGACCAGACGGGCGCGTGAGAAGCATTTTGTAGCAACGTCAAGCTGTGACGGAGACTTATTTGGGATGAAGCATCTGGAAGGGGTCTGGCTGATTTCTCCTGGCAGATGTTCGGCCTCTCCTGAGGAGCTGTACTGCTGACAAGACCAATCTACAGTGACATATACCCTTGCCTTCATACTATTTATTCCTTTATATAGAACTTAACCCTGAGAGCTCAAACAGCCGCATTGCCAGAGAAAATGTTGCGTCCTTGTCTAAATTGGGTTTAAATGTAAGAAAGAGCAACGTTATGATAGAAATGGTTCTTTCTACTCCATTAACCATGATTTGTTGGAAAAGGTGGGAAAGTACAATTTGCAGTTATGGGGTTACCCTGTTGATGTGTACGGCCCCTAATCTGTTACAAACCCACCCAGGATGTGCCTACGTGGCCCCTCCTCTTTTCTGGGGTTGTCACTCCTTGTAGTTCCATTGCCTGTGATGGCACAACCTCCTCACTGGGGAGATTAGGGTTCTGCACCCCACTGCCAAACAAGAAGTCCCAGAAGAATTAGGAAACAAGTTACATTATGTCAAGCTGGCCAATGCACGGAGCTTGTCAGCCTGTCTATTGCATGTACTAACAATTATGTTATAATTGGAATCACTGAGACCTGGTGGGATGAACAAGGTCGGACTGGGGGGTGAAGGGCCCACCCCGCACCCCCCAGGGTGCCTCCTCCGGCCGCATCCCCCACCACGCACCCCTATACCCCCCCCTGCAGGGGCCCCTGTCCCACGTCCTCCCCTGAATGCGTATGTGAAACACGTCAGGGGAGGACATCGGAGGCCAGAGGAAGCAGCTATAGGGTTGGGTCTGGGCCACCGGGGCCCACCGGGGCCCACCGGGTATTTTCCCAGTGTCCCGACGGCCCAGTCCAACCCTGGGGATGAAACATGCGACTGGGCTGTGAATTTAAATGGTTAAACTATCTTTAGGAGGGACAGAGAGATTAAAAAGGGTAGAGGGGTTTGTCTTTCTGTAAAGTCAGATTTGGGGCCATGTGCTAAAGATATTACCAGGGGCAGCAATGGGGAGGGGGTGGGATCCCTTTGGGTAGAGATTTCAGCAGGACTAAGGGTTACAAAGGAAATGATCATTGGTGCCTGCTAATAACCACCCCGTGTAAGTGAGGAGAATGAAGCCCAGGTACTATTGCAAATGGAGGAGGCCTCACAACTGGATCAAGTTGTTATTATGGGGGACTTTAATTATCCAGACATTGACTGGGGTAATGGGGTGGCCAAGTCAGAGAAAGCTTCAGGCAAGAACCTACTAGGAATGATTCTCTTTTGGACCTGGTAATAAATAATGATACTGAGCTCATCTCTAACATTTGAGGAAAACTCTAAACTCCTATAGAAATTAGCAGCGCCACGGGGAGTCCTGCTACTGACCCCTGCTGCATTTACTCTTCAGCCTTCCATGAATAGGCCCCTTAGAATTATATTTCCATTGCTGACACTTCGGTCCAACTTCTACATCTTAGTTTTACTCTGTGATACTATATTTATGAATAGTGCACAGAAGTTCAGTTCCTAACCAGCTCTGACCTGGTAAAAGTCTAGCGTTTTGATCTTTATAAGTGTAAAGGTCCCCATACACGGTAAGATCCGAGATCGCCAAGCGAGCGGATCTTACCGTGTATGGGGACCTTTACACTTATAAAGATCAAAACGATAGACTTTTACCAGGTCAGAGGTCTCCTACGGGTGGGCGATATCGGGGAGCTCGAAGTTTAAAAAAAAAAATAATCCGATCGTTTGGCCCTGGGGCCAAACGACCGGATTATGTAGGCGGCAATGGGGCAGTCGGTTCAGGGGCCGCATCAACGAGCCGATGCGGCCCCTGATCCGACTGAATCTTTTAACCTGCCCGATCGATATCTGGCCAATTTCAGGCCAGATATCGGTCGGCCAGCCCACTCGTTTCTGCCCCTACAAGGGCCGATAAGATGCCGAGTCGGTCCAAGGGACCCATATCGGCAGCTACAAACGGCCCGTGTATGGGGGCCTTTAGTTAGAGAGAAAAAGTTACTGATCATTTATTACCCAACAATATATTGAGATTCATTAAAATGGCAATGGCAGGGGGAATTTTAGATAACAGTTAGAAAGACAGATAATAGATAGATGATAGATAGCTCATAGGTAAATAATAAATAGATGGTAGCGAATAGATAGATAGCTAGATAGATACTAGTTACATAAATGATAATTAGCTAATAGATACATTTTAGATGATAGATAGTGAATAAATAGATGATAGACAGATAGATAGAAACATATTAAATAGATAGATGATAGCTAATAGATAAATGTTAGATAAATGATTATTGGATAGATAGTGAGTAGATAGATAATAGATAGATGATAGATAGATAGATGACAAATAGACATACAGACAGGATAGATAGATATTGAATAGACAGACGGTAGCGAATAGATAGATAGATTATAGATAGATAGATAGATAGATAGATAGATAGATAGATTATAGATAGATTATAGATAGATAGATAGATAGATAGATAGATTATAGATAGATAGATAGATAGATAGATAGATAGATTATAGATAGATAGATAGATAGATAGATAGATAGATAGATTATAGATAGATAGATAGATAGATAGATTATAGATAGATAGATAGATAATAGATAGATAGATAGATTATAGATAGATAGATAGATAGATAGATAGATAGATAGATAGATAGATAGATAGATAGATAGATTGATACTAATTGCGTAGATGATAAATAGCTAATGGAAACTTTGTAGATGATAGATAGTGAATAGATAGATGATAGATAGTTGACAGACAGACAGGATAGATAGATATTGAATAGACAAATGATAGCTTATAGATAAATGTTAGATAAATAATTATTGGATAGATAGTAGATAGCGAGTAGATGATAGATAGATAGAAAGATAAATATAGATATATATATATATAATGGAGATTGCTCAGGCAAGGAGAAGGTATTTTCAGGAGTTCTGAGTACCCTAAGCCCAAAACTAAACTGACCCCTGTATCCAGTGGCGGTGCCAGTAGCCCTAACATGGCGGTGCCTGTATCCAGTGGCGGTGCCAGTAGCCCTAACATGGCGGTGCCTGTATCCAGTGGCGGTGCCAGTAGCCCTAACATGGCGGTGCCTGTATCCAGTGGCGGTGCCAGTAGCCCTAACATGGCGGTGCCTGTATCCAGTGGCGGTGCCAGTAGCCCTAACATGGCGGTGCCTGTATCCAGTGGCGGTGCCAGTAGCCCTAACATGGCGGTGCCTGTATCCAGTGGCGGTGCCAGTAGCCCTAACATGGCGGTGCCTGTATCCAGTGGCGGTGCCAGTAGCCCTAACATGGCGGTGCCTGTATCCAGTGGCGGTGCCAGTAGCCCTAACATGGCGGTGCCTGTATCCAGTGGCGGTGCCAGTAGCCCTAACATGGCGGTGCCTGTATCCAGTGGCGGTGCCAGTAGCCCTAACATGGCGGCACACAGGACGCTTTTTATCAAATAGTCCAAGAACACTGAGCAGGATCCGTCACCCCATTGACCCCACTGAAATCTCCTCACATGTGCTGGCCAAAGCGCCCAGCAGTGCCCCTGGAACACAACCCCCTCCAATATTTAGGAAACAATCCTCGGCCTAATGAACAAATTAGTCGGCTCTAAACAGATCAAGTAACAGGCAAGAGGGTCAGTGACCCCTGAGTGTGGGATTAAACTAACACAGGGACTTATTACAGACCAGTTGCTTCTTTTTATTATAACAGTCGGGAAGGAAGGGGGGTTGTGTCCCTTTAAAAATCATTTTATTGAGCCAAAGTTTCCTTTCCCGTCAGTCATGCTGGCCGCCCGATGCTCTGACAGATACAATTGGGCTCTGTGTGTAGAGATGGCGCGGCACCGGATCCTTTGTGAGCCCCCGATGTTACGGGAACTCCTTATCAGCGTGCCGGGCCGCGCAGTACCCAGTGTAATTACTGTACATTGATTTTCCCCCGATCCATTTGTCTGAGCCCACGCTGTTTATTAGAAACGCTATCTGACAATTTCAGCAGCCGACCATCTTTCTTTAATTGCTGCCTCCAATTTGCAGCTTGTTAAACTGACAGGTCTATAATTTCCAACACCCCCATTTTATTATTTTTTTTTTACTCTTTTTCTTTCTTTTCAGAGGAAACAAACATCTGCTCTTATCGCCGTCTCCGCTGCCGCCGCCGCCGCCATCATTCGCAATCTGAAAGCATCTTAAATACGTTACGCTGAGTTTTATTGTCTGTGGTGGTAAAATCTGGATTTGCTGTCTCTTCGGCTGTTTATCTGCCGCCCGTAACATCTGTTATTGACGTGACCTAGAAATGTCCCTTCCAATGCCCTGTAGCAAAACGCCGGACGGATACAGACGTGCCCGCAACTGACGCACAAAATATCAAAATATAAAATATGTGCATTGATTTGTGGGGCACTTACACTGTCAGTATCCCATTTGTCTCTGTGCCTGAATCCAATGCCTAATAACTGATTGGTTCCCCCTCTGCCCTCTCTCTCACTGAGCAGCAGTACAGTCACACTTTATGGATAAGATGATAAAACCGTGCAACCCATACATTAGATTGTGATATTGCAGTTGGTCGTCATGCTTACCTCTTGTTCTTTGAGCATCATTAACGGGATACAATCACACTCTCTGCTAAATTGTCAATAGAGAAATTGAGATTTGGCTCTTAAAATTACTAGGGATGTACCGAATCCACCATTTTGGGATTTGGTCAAACCCTGAATCCGAATTTGCTGAATGAAAAATGTTCAACTTCTGTGTTTATGTGACAAAAAGTTACGTGGTTTTTATGTGGATTCAGATTTGGTTGAACCGGACACATGGATTTGGCTGAATCCAAAACCTGCTGCAAAAGCCAAATCTTGGCTGAATCCCAAACCGATTCCTGGATTTGGTGCATCCCTAAAAATGACCAAGGCTGACACTTTGCTGGTAACGTGTGGAAATGCCTTGTGACAGTGACACCCCTGGGAGCCATTTAGATGGTAAATTCTTGTAAACAGGGCCTTTGATCCTATTTTTTATTCTTAGTCTTATATGTTTAAATATTGGAAGATCCCTGTTTGGTGTAAATGAATATAAAGCCCTGCGTAACTTGCTGACACTGTATAAATAAATAAATAAATGAAGAAGATGATATCCAGCCTTGTACAGACAGTAAGTATTGTTAGATTCCTCTACTGACAAATTGTTTTGCCGTTTTGGACTGAAAATAACCAAAAGGAAGAACCAATGAAAATGCCCCTCTAGTGTGAGACTAACAACCCTACCTGGGCCCTTTACCTCTCTTCTCATAAGCTCAGACTTAGTTGAACGAGAATGAAGCCATGTTGGATCTTCTCCCTTACTGCCGAATGCCCAGCCACAAACAGCAGCTTCTCTCCTTCCCTCCACACCTACTTGTGCTCAATGAAGCCCTGTTGAAGCCTGTTGGATGCACCCTGGGTTATCAGAAGCCATTATATAGTCGGGGTTGAATTTAGTTCCAGTGTAAGCCTTGGGGCCGGAACTAAATACGAACCCCAAGTTGCAAAAATGATGTCACTACTGCTACGTGTGATGTAACTTCCATTGGAAGTGATGGCCCCCAAGCACCCATCTGCACTCTCACCCCAGCTCCGCCACTGGATTTGCACAGGTATAATCTGGTGCCCTGGGCACAGGCCCTCGGGTGCATATAGTAAAGTTTCACATAACTGAGTGGTGTGGGTGGCTCAGCAGATCTTATATCCATATCAAACAAAATTAGCTTTTCCCTGCCCTCAATTGGATGATATCAACTCCAGTTCCAGGGTGCAAAGTGCAAAAAACAGTTCCAACCAACAGGTACAAGCCTATGTATTTTACTTTGCACCCTGGCCCACCTTCCGAAGTGCATTCTCCTATAAATACCTTGCTGCCCGCCAGTGGTATACAGGGTTGGACTGGGGGGTGAAGGGCCCACCGGGGCTCCCGCCCCAGGGGTCCGCACTGCCCCCTCGCAGGGCCCCCCACCCGACGTCCTCCCCCAAGCGCGTACATTTAACGCATCAGGGGAGGAGCAGTTGGGCAGGGGCAGCGCAGGTAAGGGACGAGTCTGGGCCCAGTCCGACCCTGGTGGTATAACCATACAGCAGGGGGTGCCAGAAAACAGATTGGCCCTGATTAGCTGTGGGGTTCTCTGTACAGTTCCATCTTATTTCTTCCCATTTGTCTTCCCAGCACCGATTGAGCAGATGGGATGGTGTTGGGGGCATTAAGCACAAACATGGCAGGGGTCTCAATTATTGGGGGATCCTGGCAGAAGCATGTTTGGCCACTGCCTAAGATCATTAGTGCTGTATTCAGCGCCCCCACCATCCCCTCACTTGTACGCCATTTAGCAATGACCGAAAGGGGTTTGAAATCCGGTGCACAGCCGTGCCCCCGGCACAGGTACTTAGGGGCTTGATTTTGCATCCCTTGGTGCCCAGGGCATTAATAAATGAAGCCATTGTGGCCTGGGTTGGCTAGTAAACCCCAGTGGGTTGGGTGCCTGGTCGTTCCATTAACCCTGCGCAGGTCTGTGCACTCCATAACTTGCTTTATAAAAACTTATATGAGTTCTTTTTATCCTGCTTGGTCCCTGTATGATAATAACTAGAAACCCAGCGCCATTAATCCCATTGACCCAAACCTGCCCAACAGCACCACATACATAATATATGTTTTATTCTGAGATCGACCAGCAATATAATGGGCTTCCTGAGATACTGTAAGAAGCAGAATTCATTTTAGAGTTAGAATCCCAATAATATTTCTTACTGTAAGATGCGCATTGTATTTTAATGCGATAATAAATAGTGGTATGGGTTGACTGGCTAAAATCTATATTTCTTTATTCCTAATCTATATTTATTTTTTAAGGAGTGCGTTTTCTGGGCATGAATATAAAGGATCTGATGCTGTAAGCTTGCTGTGTATATAGTTTTATTAGTGAATTAAACTACAGGCCTCTGCCCTCTACGTGCGAGCCAATTAATCAGTGTATTACAGCGTCTCCCCGCGCAGCAGAGCAGCCATCCATTCTATTCCTAGGCCTGTGTTTTATAATAACCCACTTACTGTATCTTGTCATTCACTCACAACCATTCCCAGATTAACAATATCCATCCATAAGAAACTCACTTTCCTGCAGTCAAACGCTCCCTAAAGGCAAATCTCTTTAAAGAATAACTGAGCCCCTAGGAACCTTGTAATTCTAACCGTCTCTATTTACTCAGAGAAACTGTGCAAAACAAAATCTCTAATGGAAGCAACTCCACAAGTCTCTGTGTCATGTGTATGCAGTATATAGGGATAGTGGGGAATTAAACCACAAATTATTTTAATTTCACACAATCGGTATATATTGTTGAATCCCCTGTATAGGGTTTTTGTTGGTTTGGTAGGAACCACCAACCTGTGGAATTAATATTGTTACTTAACAATGAAAGTTGGTAGTTGGATATTATTAGTAATGTGCGTGCAGAGCATTCCTTTTGGGTCCAAGCAGGGGTCACTTGCCCAGAACATAGCCAGGCCCCAATGAGCTGCAACACCAGTTACTAACAACATGGTAAAGATCAGGTTGTGGCTGTGGGATAGCAGGTATAGTAGGGAGAGATGGTGCCTATAGTAGCAGTGGGGGGATAATAGCCTCTGGGAAGGGACTGGGGCTGTGGGATAGCAAGTATAGTAGGGAGAGATGGTGCCTATAGTAGCAGTGGGGGGATAATAGCCTCTGGGAAGGGACTGTGGCTGTGGGATAGCAGGTATAGTAGGGAGAGATGGTGCCTATAGTAGCAGTGGGGGGATAATAGCCTCTGGGAAGGGACTGTGGCTGTGGGATAGCAGGTATAGTAGGGAGAGATGGTGCCTATAGTAGCAGTGGGGGGATAATAGCCTCTGGGAAGGGACTGGGGCTGTGGGATAGCAGGTATAGTAGGGAGAGATGGTGCCTATAGTAGCAGTGGGGGGATAATAGCCTCTGGGAAGGGACTGTGGCTGTGGGATAGCAGGTATAGTAGGGAGAGATGGTGCCTATAGT
Organism: Xenopus tropicalis; assembly: GCF_000004195.4. NCBI lineage: Eukaryota > Metazoa > Chordata > Amphibia > Anura > Pipidae > Xenopus > Xenopus tropicalis. Next base: position 139,823,981 of record NC_030680.2, read on the forward strand.
AGCAGTGGGGGGATAATAGCCTCTGGGAAGGGACTGGGGCTGTGGGATAGCAGGTATAGTAGGGAGAGATGGTGCCTATAGTAGCAGTGGGATAATAGCCTCTGGGAAGGGACTGGGGCTGTGGGATAGCAGGTATAGTAGGGAGAGATGGTGCCTATAGTAGCAGTGGGGGGATAATAGCCTCTGGGAAGGGACTGGGGCTGTGGGATAGCAGGTATAGTAGGGAGAGATGGTGCCTATAGTAGCAGTGGGGGGATAATAGCCTCTGGGAAGGGACTGGGGCTGTGGGATAGCAGGTATAGTAGGGAGAGATGGTGCCTATAGTAGCAGTGGGGGGGATAATAGTCTCTGGGAAGGGACTGGGGCTGTGGGATAGCAGGTATAGTAGGGAGAGATGGTGCCTATAGTAGCAGTGGGGGGATAATAGCCTCTGGGAAGGGACTGGGGCTGTGGGATAGCAGGTATAGTAGGGAGAGATGGTGGCTATAGTAGCAGTGGGGGGATAATAGCCTCTGGGAAGGGACTGGGGCTGTGGGATAGCAGGTATAGTAGGGAGAGATGGTGGCTATAGTAGCAGTGGGGGGATAATAGCCTCTGGGAAGGGACTGGGGCTGTGGGATAGCAGGTATAGTAGGGAGAGATGGTGCCTATAGTAGCAGTGGGGGGATAATAGCCTCTGGGAAGGGACTGGGGCTGTGGGATAGCAGGTATAGTAGGGAGAGATGGTGGCTATAGTAGCAGTGGGGATAATAGCCTCTGGGAAGGGACTGGGGCTGTGGGATAGCAGGTATAGTAGGGAGAGATGGTGCCTATAGTAGCAGTGGGATAATAGCCTCTGGGAAGGGACTGGGGCTGTGGGATAGCAGGTATAGTAGGGAGAGATGGTGCCTATAGTAGCAGTGGGGGGGATAATAGTCTCTGGGAAGGGACTGGGACTGTGGGATAGCAGGTATAGTAGGGAGAGATGGTGGCTATAGTAGCAGTGGGGGATAATAGCCTCTGGGAAGGGACTGGGGCTGTGGGATAGCAGGTATAGTAGGGAGAGATGGTGGCTATAGTAGCAGTGGGGGGATAATAGCCTCTGGGAAGGGACTGGGGCTGTGGGATAGCAGGTATAGTAGGGAGAGATGGTGCCTATAGTAGCAGTGGGATAATAGCCTCTGGGAAGGGACTGGGGCTGTGGGATAGCAGGTATAGTAGGGAGAGATGGTGCCTATAGTAGCAGTGGGATAATAGCCTCTGGGAAGGGACTGGGGCTGTGGGATAGCAGGTATAGTAGGGAGAGATGGTGCCTATAGTAGCAGTGTGGGGATAATAGCCTCTGGGAAGGGACTGGGGCTGTGGGATAGCAGGTATAGTAGGGAGAGATGGTGCCTACAGTAGCAGTGGGGGGATAATAGTCTCTGGGAAGGGACTGGGGCTGTGGGATAGCAGGTATAGTAGGGAGAGATGGTACCTATAGTAGCAGTGGGGGGGATAATAGTCTCTGGGAAGGGACTGGGGCTGTGGGATAGCAGGTATAGTAGGGAGAGATGGTGCCTATAGTAGCAGTGGGGGGATAATAGCCTCTGGGAAGGGACTGGGGCTGTGGGATAGCAGGTATAGTAGGGAGAGATGGTGGCTATAGTAGCAGTGGGATAATAGCCTCTGGGAAGGGACTGGGGCTGTGGGATAGCAGGTATAGTAGGGAGAGATGGTACCTATAGTAGCAGTGGGGGGATAATAGCCTCTGGGAAGGGACTGGGGCTGTGGGATAGCAGGTATAGTAGGGAGAGATGGTGCCTATAGTAGCAGTGGGATAATAGCCTCTGGGAAGGGACTGGGGCTGTGGGATAGCAGGTATAGTAGGGAGAGATGGTGCCTATAGTAGCAGTGGGATAATAGCCTCTGGGAAGGGACTGGGGCTGTGGGATAGCAGGTATAGTAGGGAGAGATGGTGCCTATAGTAGCAGTGGGGGGATAATAGCCTCTGGGAAGGGACTGGGGCTGTGGGATAGCAGGTATAGTAGGGAGAGATGGTGCCTATAGTAGCAGTGGGGGGGATAATAGTCTCTGGGAAGGGACTGGGGCTGTGGGATAGCAGGTATAGTAGGGAGAGATGGTGCCTATAGTAGCAGTGGGGGATAATAGCCTCTGGGAAGGGACTGGGGCTGTGGGATAGCAGGTATAGTAGGGAGAGATGGTGGCTATAGTAGCAGTGGGATAATAGCCTCTGGGAAGGGACTGGGGCTGTGGGATAGCAGGTATAGTAGGGAGAGATGGTGCCTATAGTAGCAGTGGGATAATAGCCTCTGGGAAGGGACTGGGGCTGTGGGATAGCAGGTATAGTAGGGAGAGATGGTGCCTATAGTAGCAGTGGGGGGGATAATAGTCTCTGGGAAGGGACTGGGGCTGTGGGATAGCAGGTATAGTAGGGAGAGATGGTGCCTATAGTAGCAGTGGGGGGATAATAGCCTCTGGGAAGGGACTGGGGCTGTGGGATAGCAGGTATAGTAGGGAGAGATGGTGACTATAGTAGCAGTGGGGGGATAATAGCCTCTGGGAAGGGACTGGGGCTGTGGGATAGCAGGTATAGTAGGGAGAGATGGTGCCTATAGTAGCAGTGGGGGGATAATAGCCTCTGGGAAGGGACTGGGGCTGTGGGATAGCAGGTATAGTAGGGAGAGATGGTGGCTATAGTAGCAGTGGGATAATAGCCTCTGGGAAGGGACTGGGGCTGTGGGATAGCAGGTATAGTAGGGAGAGATGGTGCCTATAGTAGCAGTGGGGGGATAATAGCCTCTGGGAAGGGACTGGGGCTGTGGGATAGCAGGTATAGTAGGGAGAGATGGTGCCTATAGTAGCAGTGGGGGGGATAATAGTCTCTGGGAAGGGACTGGGGCTGTGGGATAGCAGGTATAGTAGGGAGAGATGGTGCCTATAGTAGCAGTGGGGGGATAATAGCCTCTGGGAAGGGACTGGGGCTGTGGGATAGCAGGTATAGTAGGGAGAGATGGTGGCTATAGTAGCAGTGGGGGGATAATAGCCTCTGGGAAGGGACTGGGGCTGTGGGATAGCAGGTATAGTAGGGAGAGATGGTGGCTATAGTAGCAGTGGGATAATAGCCTCTGGGAAGGGACTGGGGCTGTGGGATAGCAGGTATAGTAGGGAGAGATGGTGCCTATAGTAGCAGTGGGGGGATAATAGCCTCTGGGAAGGGACTGGGGCTGTGGGATAGCAGGTATAGTAGGGAGAGATGGTGCCTATAGTAGCAGTGGGGGGGATAATAGTCTCTGGGAAGGGACTGGGGCTGTGGGATAGCAGGTATAGTAGGGAGAGATGGTGCCTATAGTAGCAGTGGGGGGATAATAGCCTCTGGGAAGGGACTGGGGCTGTGGGATAGCAGGTATAGTAGGGAGAGATGGTGCCTATAGTAGCAGTGGGGGGATAATAGCCTCTGGGAAGGGACTGGGGCTGTGGGATAGCAGGTATAGGAGGGAGAGATGGTGGCTATAGTAGCAGTGGGGGGATAATAGCCTCTGGGAAGGGACTGGGGCTGTGGGATAGCAGGTATAGTAGGGAGAGATGGTGGCTATAGTAGCAGTGGGATAATAGCCTCTGGGAAGGGACTGGGGCTGTGGGATAGCAGGTATAGTAGGGAGAGATGGTGCCTATAGTAGCAGTGGGATAATAGCCTCTGGGAAGGGACTGGGGCTGTGGGATAGCAGGTATAGTAGGGAGAGATGGTGTCTATAGTAGCAGTGGGATAATAGCCTCTGGGAAGGGACTGGGGCTGTGGGATAGCAGGTATAGTAGGGAGAGATGGTGCCTATAGTAGCAGTGGGGGGATAATAGCCTCTGGGAAGGGACTGGGGCTGTGGGATAGCAGGTATAGTAGGGAGAGATGGTGCCTATAGTAGCAGTGGGGGGATAATAGCCTCTGGGAAGGGACTGTGGCTGTGGGATAGCAGGTATAGTAGGGAGAGATGGTGCCTATAGTAGCAGTGGGGGGATAATAGCCTCTGGGAAGGGACTGTGGCTGTGGGATAGCAGGTATAGTAGGGAGAGATGGTGCCTATAGTAGCAGTGGGGGGATAATAGCCTCTGGGAAGGGACTGGGGCTGTGGGATAGCAGGTATAGTAGGGAGAGATGGTGCCTATAGTAGCAGTGGGTGTATATGATTAGCCATGGTGGAACACTGTTACTCAGTAGAACTTCATGGGAAACAGGTTACGTTGGTTGGGGGATATTACAAGCTGCTGCTGATACACACAGTAGAGGAGAATACATTTAATACTTCTGCTCATTTCTTGTTATCACCAATCAGCACTCACAGTATTAATCAGCGGCGCCATTATTACTATTAAATGGACACATTCTCTTTCGGAAACTTCTCACTATTTATATAATCCTTCACATTGCAATCAGCTGCTCATTTTTTAGTTTTTTTTTCCCCCCCAAACCTGACAAACCTTTTGCTGGGCTGATTGCCTCCTTTGTGGGAGTTGAATTATTTCTGAATTATTCTAAATACACACTTATCTTTCTCTTTCTCGGTATCTTTTTAATAATTTGCTTTGGGTTTTATTTCATCTTTAATTTTTTTCTACCCATGAAACCTTTTTTTTAAAGTTCTTGTTGTTTTGCCGTAAAGCATAGGGGCCCCCGTGCCCCTGGCTCCCCGTGCCCCTGGCCCCCCGTGCCCCTGGCTCCCCGTGCCCCTGGCCCCCCGTGCCCCTGGCTCCCCGTGCCCCTGGCTCCCCGTGCCCCTGGCCCCCCGTGCCCCTGGCCCCCCGTGCCCCTGGCTCCCCGTGCCCCTGGTCCCCCGTGCCCCTGGCCCCCCGTGCCCCTTGCTCCCCGTGCCCCTGGCCCCCCGTGACCCTGGTCCCCCGTGCCCCTGGCTCCCCGTGCCCCTGGTCCCCCGTGCCCTTGGTCCCCCGTGCCCTTGGTCCCCCGTGCCCCTGGCTCCCCGTGCCCCTGGCCCCCCGTGCCCCTGGTCCCCCGTGCCCCTGGCCCCCCGTGACCCTGGCCCCCCAGGAACACACCCGCTCTGCCTTACCCTTTACCAGCCCTGCTAATTGGGTTAGTAAATCCTCTGCACCCCTTCCCAGGCCGCTAATAAGAGCCACAATCAATGGAACAAATGGCGACTTTATTTGAATGAATATTTGATATAAATTTCCGGCCGACGCAGGGGGCACAGCTACACTAATGGTACAAAATCAGTCGGTTCCACCTAAGTTACAATGATTTATTAGCGGCGGGGAAAACAACAGCGTGGGTCTTTAATTTATAACCCATGGCTGGATCTTTTTATACAGGGGAGAAAGGAAGATGTCGGATTGCATATAAATTTTATGTTTTCTGTCCAGTTGATTTATGTGGCCTGTGCCTTATATTTCAGCAACGCTGCGTAATAACGGGGCCTGTACATTTCCATTCACAGCAATAAAATGGCCCCATTAAAGCCGCCTCGATTTGGATGTTAACCCAAACACTGCCGGGGACTAGGGACCTGTATTCCATGAAAGCACGAAGCTTTAAAATGGAGCGTTCCTTTAACCAAAAAGTTGTCAATACACTGCCTTTATATCATTAAAGGGAAAGTATTACCTACTAATTTTGTTCATCATTACTAGCCTTTTACCCCAAGGAAACACTACCCAGGGAGGCAAATTGTCCTGGCATTCCAAGTACCCAGAGGCCCAAACAGCCCCCCAACGGCCCAATAAATAGTGACTGTCTATGGCATCTTACAGCAGCCCCTCTGGCATTTGCCTGAACCCACAGATTGTAAGTTTTTGCTTGGCTTTGTCTTCCAAAAAGACCAGTTGCAATTTATAGGTGCAGGTATGGGATCTGTTATCCGGAAACCCAGTATCCAGAAAGCTCTGAATTATAGAAAGGCTCTTTCCCATAGACTCCATTTTAAACAAATTATTAAATTTTTTGAAAATTAATAAAACAGTACCTGTACTTGATCCCAACTAAGATATAATTACCCCTTATTGGGGCAGAACAATCCTATTGGGTTTATTTAATGGTTAAATGATTCACTTTTCTCTGTAATAATAAAACAGTACCTGTACTTGATCCCAACTAAGATATAATTACCCCTTATTGGGGGCAGAACAGCCCTATTGGGTTTATTTAATGGTTAAATGATTCCCTTTTCTCTGTAATAATAAAACAGTACCTGTACTTGATCCCAACTAAGATATAATTACCCCTTATTGGGGGCAGAACTATCCTATTGGGTTTATTTAATGGTTAAATGATTCCCTTTTCTCTGTAATAATAAAACAGTACCTGTACTTGATCCCAACTAAGATATAATTACCCCTTATTGGGGGCAGAACAGCCCTATTGGGTTTATTTAATGGTTAAATGATTCCCTTTTCTCTGTAATAATAAAACAGTACCTGTACTTGATCCCAACTAAGATATAATTACCCCTTATTGGGGCAGAACAATCCTATTGGGTTTATTTAATGGTTAAATGATTCCCTTTTCTCTGTAATAATAAAACAGTACCTGTACTTGATCCCAACTAAGATATAATTACCCCTTATTGGGGGCAGAACAGCCCTATTGGGTTTATTTAATGGTTAAATGATTCCCTTTTCTCTGTAATAATAAAACAGTACCTGTACTTGATCCCAACTAAGATATAATTACCCCTTATTGGGGGCAGAACAGCCCTATTGGGTTTATTTAATGGTTAAATGATTCCCTTTTCTCTGTAATAATAAAACAGTACCTGTACTTGATCCCAACTAAGATATAATTACCCCTTATTGGGGGCAGAACAGCCCTATTGGGTTTATTTAATGGTTAAATGATTCCCTTTTCTCTGTAATAATAAAACAGTACCTGTACTTGATCCCAACTAAGATATAATTACCCCTTATTGGGGGCAGAACAGCCCTATTGGGTTTATTTAATGGTTAAATGATTCCCTTTTCTCTGTAATAATAAAACAGTACCTGTACTTGATCCCAACTAAGATATAATTACCCCTTATTGGGGGCAGAACAGCCCTATTGGGTTTATTTAATGGTTAAATGATTCCCTTTTCTCTGTAATAATAAAACAGTACCTGTACTTGATCCCAACTAAGATATAATTACCCCTTATTGGGGCAGAACAGCCCTATTGGGTTTATTTAATGGTTAAATGATTCCCTTTTCTCTGTAATAATAAAACAGTACCTGTACTTGATCCCAACTAAGATATAATTACCCCTTATTGGGGGCAGAACAGCCCTATTGGGTTTATTTCATGGTTAAATGATTTTTCATTAGACTTAAGGTATGGAGATCCAAATGACAGAAAACCCCCAGGTCCTGAGGATTCTGGATAACAGGTCCCATACATATATATATATAGTTATACACTCCCCCATGGAAATACCTCCCCAAACACGTGTCCCCCCCCCCCCCTCCCCTACTCGCCTTGTCTAATATAGGTTTTGCTTGGCTTCAGTGCAACAGATATGCAATAATAAAAGAAACCAGGAAAGTGTAAATATCTGGGGGGGGGGGGGGTATCTGAATGCTATCACTGCTGGGAACCCACTAATTCCCCCTGCACGGAAACGTCCTTGTTGTTTTTACCTACAATATCGGCACTGACGCAGCTCAGTAAATACGTTACAGGGCTGGGTAAGGTATATAGGAGAAAATCTACCAGAAATATCCATTCTAGTAGGCAAGGCCAATGGGAGGCTGCTGGGGGATGCTGGGGGATGCTGGGGGGCCCCTGGGGGATGTGACAGACCGCTCTGCCTCTGAGCAGGATTCCAGTTATCCGGTGCCAACTAGGAGAATATCAGAGCCATTGAACCCAAGCCAGTCCCCTATACGGCTCTTGTTTAAGCGAGCGGTCCCTTCTGTATCTCCGTCCCCCCACCCTCTATAGAAAGGGGAAATATTCTTTACCTACACAGTCTAATTGTGGCTCTTTTCAACCTATAAAATCAACAGGGAGACCCCCTCAATAAGTGATAATAATAATAATTGGCTTCAGACATATTTATGGCTTTTGTACTGAGCCAAACGAGAAATCTACTCCAGTCTTTGTCTAGTTCTTCCCCAGAAGGGTTAATCAGAAGATTAAAGCCGTCTTCTCATCTTTTTTTTTTCTCTTCTCGTTTTTTTTCTTTCCCCAGCTTTTCGTAGCCAAGTTTCTCCATATAAGGGAGGCCGCAGAGCCATTAACAATGGGACGGACAGGTGTCTGATGGGAGATAATGTTGTCATTATTTACAAGGGCGCATCTGCGCTTTCTTCAAATGAGAAGTTGGAGAAATAAAGAGTCTGGCGCGCGGCTTGGGATTCAGCGGAGGGATTTCTGTCAGACGTGCGCCACATAATCACCCGTATTAAATACAAGGTTTTGTAATGAAAAAATAAATAGTGTACGGGGGAACCGGCCCGGGTTTGTTGTACTTTCAAAGCGATGAGGCATTTGGGATCATTTTGATATAAACTAATTAGAGATGTTTATTTTTCTTACCGTGACAATAAAAACGTTCCTTACAGAAAGGTGCATTGGTTCTAGTACCCCGAAGTACATCTCAGGGCTGAGTAATGAGAATATCAGGTTCTAGTACCCCGAAGTACATCTCAGGGCTGAATAATACGAATATAAGGTTCTAGTACCCTGTAGTACATCTCAGGGCTGAGTAATGAGAAAATCTGGTTCTTGTACCCCAAAGTACATCTCAGACCTGAGTAATGAGAATATCTGGTTCTAGTACCCAGTAGTACATCTCAGGCCTGAGTAATGAGAATATAAGGTTCTAGTACCCTGTAGTACATCTCAGGGCTGAGTAATGAGAATATAAGGTTCTAGTACCCTGTAGTACATCTCAGGGCTGAGTAATGAGAATATCAGGTTCTAGTACCCCGAAGTACATCTCAGGGCTGAATAATACGAATATAAGGTTCTAGTACCCTGTAGTACATCTCAGGGCTGAGTAATGAGAAAATCTGGTTCTTGTACCCCAAAGTACATCTCAGACCTGAGTAATGAGAATATCTGGTTCTAGTACCCAGTAGTACATCTCAGGCCTGAGTAATGAGAATATAAGGTTCTAGTACCCTGTAGTACATCTCAGGGCTGAGTAATGAGAATATAAGGTTCTAGTACCCTGTAGTACATCTCAGGGCTGAGTAATGAGAATATAAGGTTCTAGTACCCTGTAGTACATCTCAGGGCTGAGTAATGAGAATATCTGGTTCTAGTACCCAGTAGTACATCTCAGGGCTGAGTAATGAGAATATCTGGTTCTAGTACCCAGTAGTACATCTCAGGGCTGAGTAATGAGAATATAAGGTTCTAGTACCCCGTAGTACATCTCAAGGCTGAATAATACGAATATAAGGTTCTAGTACCCTGTAGTACATCTCAGGGCTGAGTAATGAGAAAATCTGGTTCTTGTACCCCAAAGTACATCTCAGACCTGAGTAATGAGAATATCTGGTTCTAGTACCCAGTAGTACATCTCAGGCCTGAGTAATGAGAATATAAGGTTCTAGTACCCTGTAGTACATCTCAGGGCTGAGTAATGAGAATATAAGGTTCTAGTACCCTGTAGTACATCTCAGGGCTGAGTAATGAGAATATAAGGTTCTAGTACCCTGTAGTACATCTCAGGGCTGAGTAATGAGAATATCTGGTTCTAGTACCCAGTAGTACATCTCAGGGCTGAGTAATGAGAATATCTGGTTCTAGTACCCAGTAGTACATCTCAGGGCTGAGTAATGAGAATATAAGGTTCTAGTACCCCGTAGTACATCTCAAGGCTGAGTAATGAGAATATAAGGTTCTAGTACCCCGTAGTACATCTCAGGGCTGAATAATACAAATATAAGGTTCTAGTACCCCGTAGTACATCTCAGGGCTGAGTAATGAGAAAATCTGGTTCTTGTACCCCAAAGTACATCTCAGACCTGAGTAATGAGAATATCTGGTTCTAGTACCCAGTAGTACATCTCAGGCCTGAGTAATGAGAATATCTGGTTCTAGTACCCTGTAGTACATCTCAGGGCTGAGTAATGAGAATATAAGGTTCTAGTACCCTGTAGTACATCTCAGGGCTGAGTAATGAGAATATCTGGTTCTAGTACCCTGTAGTACATCTCAGGGCTGAGTAATGAGAATATAAGGTTCCAGTACCCAGTAGTACATCTCAGGCCTGAGTAATGAGAATATCTGGTTCTAGTACCCAGTAGTACATCTCAGGGCTGAATAATAAGAATATAAGGTTCTAGTACCCAGTAGTACATCTCAGGGCTGAGTAATGAGAATATCTGGTTCTTGTACCCCGAAGTACATCTCAGACCTGAGTAATGAGAATATCTGGTTCTAGTACCCAGTAGTACATCTCAGGCCTGAGTAATGAGAATATCCGGTTCTAGTACCCAGTAGTACATCTCAGGCCTGAGTAATGAGAATATCTGGTTCTAGTACCCAGTAGTACATCTCAGGCCTGAGTAATGAGAATATCTGGTTCTAGTACCCAGTAGTACATCTCAGGCCTGAGTAATGAGAATATCTGGTTCTAGTACCCCGTAGTACATCTCAGGGCTGAATAATAAGAATATAAGGTTCTAGTACCCTGTAGTACATCTCAGGGCTGAGTAATGAGAATATCTGGTTCTAGTACCCAGTAGTACATCTCAGGCCTGAGTAATAAGAATATAAGGTTCTAGTACCCAGTAGTACATCTCAGGCCTGAGTAATGAGAATATCAGGTTCTAGTACCCCATAGTACATCTCAGGGCTGAGTAATGAGAATATCTGATTCTAGTACCCCGTAGTACATCTCAGGCCTGAGTAATGAGAATATCTGGTTCTAGTACCCCATAGTACATCTCAGGGCTGAGTAATGAGAATATCTGGTTCTAGTACCCCGTAGTACATCTCAGGCCTGAGTAATGAGAATATCCGGTTCTAGTACCCTGTAGTACATCTCAGGCCTGAGTAATGAGAATATCTGGCTCTAGTACCCCGTAGTACATCTCAGGCCTGAGTAATGAGAATATCTGGTTCTAGTACCCTATGGTACATCTCAGGCCTGAGTAATGAGAATATCTGGTTCTAGTACCCTGTAGTACAGCTCAGTTATCAGAATGTGCATGGCTGGCCTCCTCTTTGTTTGTGTTTGGCAGTGGAAGAGAAACAGTTGGGATGAGGTCACTGCCCTGAAGAGCTTACAGTCTGTGCCAAAGAGGAGAGAGAAAGCAAATAGGGAGGAGCCAAATCAGGTGTTAGTTGTTAGTACAGGTATCGGACCCCTTATCCGGAAACCCGTTATCCAGAAATTACGGCATGCCCGTCTCCCATAGACTCCATTTTAATCAAATAATTCAGAATTTTAAAACTGATTTCCTTTTTCTATGTAGAAATAAAACAGAACCTTTTAATTGATTTCAACTAAGATATAATTAATCCTTATTGGATGCAAAACAATCCTATTGGGTTTAATTAATGTTTTATTGATTTTTTAGTAGACTTAAGGTACTGAGATCCAAATTACGGAAAGACCCCTTATCCGGAATACCCTTGGTCCCGAGCATTCTGGATAATGGGTCCCATACCTGTAGTAGACTAGTGGAATACTTCCTCTAGAAAGTGAGGTTCGACAATAGAGTTCAGCTAGAATAGAGGCTGATTTTATTTGCTCACTCAGGACCTTCAGATCAAGTCGGCAGTTTAGTAACCTGTGCATATGGACCTCGGAAGGGCATGTCTAAACTCTATATGCTCGAAGACCGGCCAAATATCGATCTGGTCCTCCCTCAACATGTCTCTGTAGACCCTTAGCACAAAATAGTTTAAACCAGTCAAAGATCCAATCATGTGGCAAGGCCGCCAACAAACAGATCTCAGTGTGCATGGGCAGCTTTGGATTAGGAGCTTGTCTAACGCAAGATGGCAGAGCATTCCAAAGGTTTGGGTGATCTGGGACAATGGGTTGGTACGTTACTCAGCTCTTGTTGAGGACTGTATGGACAACAGATTGTCCTGAGCTAAGAGTGAAAGTTGCCAGATATGGGCCAATTAAAGCCCATGTGCCAATAAAGCCCTAGACCATGTCAGCAGTTTATTGGCCCATGGATAAGGCACACCGACAGTCCTATCCAGATAATCACCCAGATATAAATAGGGCAGGTGTGATTTTTTAGTCTTCCAGGGTCCACATAAGCATGTTGCAGTCATCATTGGTGGGCCAGTGGGGCAGAAGGGTATCAGTCAGCCAAATCGTTCCCAGATCTGCTCATTTTCTGACCACTTTAAACAAGGGAATCTGGCAATATGTGGTCGCTTAAGGAGCAGGAGGGATGAGAGTATGCGGGGGATGAGAGTATGGGGGGGATTAGAGTATGGGGGGGATGAGGGTATGGGGGGGGATGAGGGCAGATAAGTAGAGAGGAGCAGAAGAGGCCATGATAAGATGCTCCAATTTCCGGTTGTACAGAGGCCCCAGAAGACTGAGTGGTTTTATATCCGCCTTACACTGAGGGACCCTCTTTAGATATCCAACTCCAACAATAAGCATTACTGTACCACCCAACCTTACTTACTTACCTAACGTTTAGGACAGTCCCCAATTCTGGTTTGTGGGAGGGCAAAGGTTACCAAATACAGACAGAATTTTCTCTTTCATAAGGGAATTAGGGGCACATTTAATGGGAATTGATATTTTACTTACAATTTATTAACATTTTTCCTGTTGGGTGTAAGGGGTGTCGCCAAGCCTCGAGGGATGTGTCTCAGTTTGGGTTACAGACCAGTCTATAGCAGCTGATGATTTAACCCATTCCTATCACCCCCACGAGATATAATGAATGCGCTGCAGGGCAGGGGCTTTACCGTAACCTCAATATAACGCCATATAACGCTTGCAGCCGGTTGCCAATGCCTCTGCTGTGTCACTTGGCTGCCATGCCAGGGTGAGAGTAATCCTTCTGCTCTGGGGACGTCTGATTAATGTGATCTCGGCTTTATATACTAATGATAGCGAAATAATTACGATATTAATTAAAAGAGGCCATAGTGCAGATGTCTGCAACCCTGCATCTGTGTCAAATAAATCTGTGCAAATTCACATGATGGATTCCCTCTAAATCCTCCGTGAGAGCCGTCCTGGCGTTTCTAAAGCTCATCTGCGTGGGGATCGGTCTCGGGGGGCATTACGAGAAGAGCTTGGTATGTTTGCATTTCCCTTGAGCGAGGGATAGGGAATCTGGGGGGCCACACAATCTGTTCCTCGTGGTGCCAGCACATATCAATTGCTCATGAAGCTGCCAGGCAGTTTTATGCCGACAAAGGCAGACAGGTGTAGCGCCTGTTTGGCTCCATGTTCCAGAGAGAAGACAATCAATTACAGCGCCCTGAAGGGGGGAGGCAGATGCTGCAGGTAGTGACGCCGCACTGAGCAGTATAGAGATGCGCCTTGCACTTCATTCCTCTACCCCGGCTGTTGGTTATTATGAATCCTGTCTAAAGGTCGGCACCAGTTAAAGGAGAAGGAAAGGCTAATAAAGAGTTAATCTCAAGCTGCAGGCATACCTTCAGTTCTCTCAATAGTGCCCTTAGGTCTCCCCATATTTCTCCCGTTCAGATGATCAGAAGCCAAACAGGAAGAAAAACCACTGAGCTCTGTAAAGAAAGTTCCCATAATGCCTCACTCCTGCACCAAGACCCAGACCGGTGTACATGCTCAGTTAGTAAGACTATGAGGAAGCTTCCTGCTGATTGGCTCAGATCCACATTCCTAAGGGGGGGGAGGGAGTTCTTAGCATTCTTGAGGGAGAGGAGAGAGGAGAGAGCAGCGTGTCTCTGGCAAAGGAAAACAAAGAGACAACAAATCCTGTTTCTTTTGACAGAGCATTTCTGTGAGTGCTTATGGCTGTATTTACATAGACCTTTCTGATAAAGCTTACTTAGTTTTTACCTTTTCTTCTTCTTTGAGGCAGAAGAATGACAAGGTAACACCGAAATTGACCAGATCTCGATTGGCCAGGTTTGATTTTCTTGTCAGATCGGGGACCGCATAGGCATGTTGATATCCACGGTCCTACGGCCCACATTTTCTGCCTGTTGGAAAATGCCTTTAGAGAGTGAAATTAGCTGTGCCCCGGCCGCCCAATTGAACCTGTCGGCTGATTATATTTGTAACCTTCTCTGCTTATGTTGGATTATCAACAGCTTGGACTTAGCCACTTGCCTGCTGCTTTACAGGCAAACCTGGGCACTCTACTTAGTAGTATTAAATCTTCTATAGTGTGGGGCCAGTGTAGAACTTGGCCAGCGGGACACCTGGAAAGAACCTGGTGGGCCCTGGCCCTTTTTGTCACTCCCTCCTGAGGTGCAGGGGGGAGTGGCTGGTTACGGCGCCAGCTAACGACTGGAGGCCCCTGAGGTGGCAGCAGCAGTGGGCCCTAGACACCCAAGCCTGATGCTTATATGGGCATTGGTGTTCTGGAGATGTTTATGGGATTTCTTGACCCTCATTACCAAAGGTATTATGCTTCTTCACGCACCCATTGGGGGTCCAAAGTTTTCCCAGCCTATTGGAATTCTCCCAGACAAGTGATGATTCTTGGACAGCCGGGGGGGCAAATAGGAAACAGTCAGCAAAAAAAAAATGTAAAGGTAAAGTAACTCGGTTGTCAGAAAAACAAACAAGCAGCTGGCAGAGAAACATTCACCCATTTGTCATGAACCCTGAGCTGTGAGAAACCACTGAACGGAGTCCCACTGCCTCTCAGATACAGAGCCGGAGGTAATAAAATATGATCCATATTAATACTCATTATGGGATCCCCCCTGCAGCGCCGCCAACCAACTGTGAATAAAGCAACGTCCGTAAGTCTTCATTCCTCATTGCACAAACCCACCGGGTGTTCTGCTGAGAGGTGCCGGAAACTTGCAGGCTTTGCAATGGGGGGAGATCTGTGTGAGCTGCAAGTTTCCCCCAGCAGTGTTATCATTAATTATGAGGCATTAATAGATATACAGAGCATCAGATACTAAAGGGAAAATGTGAGAAATGTGAGGTTATGCACCTGGGATGTAGGAATATGCAGCCACTTATACCCTTAATGGGACTGCACTAGGCAAATCCATAATGGAGAAGGACCTTGGAGTCCTTGTAGATAATAAACTTGGCTGTAGCAAGCAATGCCAGGCAGCAGCTGCAAGGGCAAACAAGGTTTTGAGCTGTATTAAAAGGGGTATAGATTCACGGGAGGAGGGGGTTATTCTTCCCCTTTACAGAGCGCTGGTAAGGCCCCATCTAGAATATGCTGTTCAGTTTTGGTCTCCAGTGCTCAAAATGGGATATTATTAGAGAGACAGAGAGGGTCCTAAGAAGGGCCCTCTCCAGGGACTGGTCCGATTGCCATCTTGGAGTCAGGAAGGAATTTTTTTCCCCTCTGTGGCAAATTAGAGAGGCTTCAGATGGGGTTTTTGCCTTCCTCTGGATCAACTAGTAGTTAGGCAGGTTATATATAGGCATTATGGTTGAACGTGATCGACGTATGTCTTTTTTCAACCCAACTTACTGTGTTACTATGTTACTATGTCACTATGTTACTATGTAACTGATACCACTGTGTGATCATGACAAACTCATGTTCTGACTGTGTCATTTTGCTTGAATTCTGCAACTGATCCAAACCCACCAAACCTGCCTCTAAGTATCCCTGATAGACTTGCAGCCAGTGCTCCTATAAAGGTATCTCAGGGGCAGGAAGAAGGTGAGGCAGAAGTATCAGAAGGAATTCCCCAGAGCATTCCAGTTCCCGGCCCAAGTACCCCCTGCCGGCCTATAGAGGATGCACGGTAAAACCTGGCATGGACTTTACATGCTGCGCAGAAGGAAGCCCCCAGGGTAGTGTATAAGTACATGCAGCACTCACACTGCAATAAACCAGATACAAGAATAAAAAAAATGTAAATACGTTTTCCTGCACAGGAAGCATCACATGTGCCTTCCCAATGGATCACTTCATTGCTGGTGGGAAGCCATTTTGGGGAGACTACTATGCTTTTGTAGCCAAGATTTAACTGCGGGTGTGCCATTGGCCAACGGCAATGGTCGTTCCTTTACGTGTGGAATTTTATGCCATATCATGGAGAGTAGAATATTCTATTCTGTTAATTTACAGGAAATAAATTGGGACTGGATTAACAATGTTTATCCATATCAGAAGGTGAAGGGTAACAGTTGTGGGATGACCTATAGCGGGGTATCCTATTGGCAATATGTTTTGAGAATCCGAATCCAGGATTAGGTCCGGTATTCGGCCAGGATTCAGCCTTTTTCGGCAGGGTTCAGATTCGGCCAAATCCACAGTCCTGGCTGAACCGATTCTGAAGGATTTGGAAGGGTTAATGTTGCCGCATAAACACGGAATATCACCATACAATTCGCTAACCCCACGATGCGGTCGGGGATAGATATTGGCGCTGCGCGCATATGACAATAGGCACAATATGGGAACACACTGAGCGCTGGCTCTGCAGATATTTCTGTTTGACATGAGACTTTACTAAATGAACACATTAGAATGTCTGGATTTAACCAACAAAAGCTCAAATCAAAAGTGGAGGGAGAGTAGTCTGAATTGGGAAACCACAGGCAGTTCCCTCTCAGCCATTGAGCTTGAATGTGCCAGCTGTGGGGCAGTGCCAAGCCTGATGCCTTTGCATCTGCAGAAGAACAACATTGGGTACTTGCTGCATCTTTTGCACTCACTGGGCAATCAGAGCCAAGTTCTCTGGGGACCCACCCCCTTCATCCAAGGGATGCCCTGCAGGGGCAACTAGGAGCTCCAGTCCCAGACCTTCCCTGAGGCACATAGTGTGACCCCTACACTCTGTCTGTAGCCTCAGCACTGCGCTTCCCTCCACATCTACTCCAACCTTCATAGTATCTTATATATATCCCCAATATTCAGGGGGCATCCTACATATGGAGACTTTTTTTTTTACCTCACTTGCAGTTGTCTGCCACTTTCCTTTCCAAAGAATTCTGTTTAAAATCACAAATTAGAAATGATTGACATCAAGAGATTTCCAAAATATCCCATCATTTGCCTTAAACAATCCTTCCTTTCATCTAGCCAGCCAATCATTTGCATATATGTAACAACAGGTTCTGATTGGTGGAATCCATTGGTGCTTATTCAGTTATGAGCTGCTGGGGGTTCTTAGTCCGGGTTAGGTAGAAGCCTCTCTGCAGACCCCGGGCACATGAGGGCGGCTGAGGGATATTATATGGGAAGTGGCACTGAATGCCAGCCATGCCCCCAGCTGTTCTGCTGATTATTAGCATCCAGCCCATGGTCCCATCACACCCCAATATGGTGTTGCCAGGGTGCTGGTGGGATACACTGTGCCACTTGATGGTGGGGGGATACACTGTGCCACTTGATGGTGGGGGGATACACTGTGCCACCTGATGGTGGGGGGATACACTGTGCCACTTGATGGTGGGGGATACACTGTGCCACTTGATGGTGGGGGATACACTGTGCCACTTGATGTTGGGGGGGATACACTGTGCCACTTGATGGTGGGGGGGATACACTGTGCCACTTTATGATGGGGGATACACTGTGCCACTTGATGGTGGGGGGGATATACTGTGCCACTTGATGGTGGGGGATACACTGTGCCACTTGATGGTGGGGGATACACTGTGCCACTTGATGGTGGGGGATACACTGTGCCACTTGATGGTGGGGGGGATACACTGTGCCACTTTATGATGGGGGATACTCTGTGCCACTTGATGGTGGGGGGATACACTGTGCCACTTGATGGTGGGGGTGATATACTGTGCCACTTGATGGTGGGGGGGATACAAGGTGCAAATGCCTGAGGGGCTGCTGAAAGATGCCGTATACAGTTACTATTTCTTCCCGTATTCCTTTTTCTCCACCATCAAGTGGCACGGTGTATCCCCCCCACCATCAAGTGGCACGGTGTATCCCCCCACCATCAAGTGGCACGGTGTATCCCCCCACCATCAAGTGGCACAGTGTATCCCCCCCACCAGCACCCTGGCAACACCATAATGGGGTGTGATGGGACCATGGGCTGGATGCTAATAATCAGCAGAACAGCTGGGGGCATGGCTGGCATTCAGTGCCACTTCCCATATAATATCCCTCAGCCGCCCTCATGTGCCCGGGGTCTGCAGAGAGGCTTCTACCTAACCCGGACTAAGAACCTCCAGCAGCTCATAACTGAATAAGCACCAATGGATTCCACCAATCAGAACCTGTTGTTACATATATGCAAATGATTGGCTGGCTAGATGAAAGGAAGGATTGTTTAAGGCAAATGATGGGATATTTTGGAAATCTCTTGATGTCAATTATTTCTAATTTGTGATTTTAAAGAGAATTTTTTGGAAAGGAAAGTGGCAGACAACTGCAAGTGAGGTAAAAAAAAGTCTCCATATGTAGGATGCCCCCTGAATATTGGGGATATATATAAGATACTATGAAGGTTGGAGTAGATGTGGAGGGAAGCTCAGTGCTGAGGCTACAGACAGAGTGTAGGGGTCACTCTATGTGCCTCAGGGAAGGTCTGAGACTGGAGCTCCTAGTTGCCCCTGCAGGGCATCCCTTGGATGAAGGGGGTGGTTTCCCAGAGAACTTGGCTCTGATTGCCCAGTGAGTGCAAAAGATGCAGCAAGTACCCAATGTTGTGCTTCTGCAGATGCAAAGGCATCAGGCTTGGCACTGCCCCACAGCTGGCACATTCAAGCTCAATGGCTGAGAGGGAACTGCCTGTGGTTTCCCAACCCAATTCAGACTACTCTCCCTCCACTTTTGATTTTTTTGGCAGGGTTCAGATACGGCCAAATCCACAGTCCTGGCTGAACCAAATCTGAAGGAATTGGAAGGGTTAACGTTGCCACATAAACACGGAATATCACCATACAATTCGCTAACCCCACGATGCGGTCGGGGATAGATATTGGCGCTGCGCGCATATGACAATAGGCACAATATGGGAACACACTGAGCGCTGGCTCTGCAGATATTTCTATCTGACATGAGACTTTACTAAATGAACACATTAGAATGTCTGGATTTAACCAACAAAAGCTCAAATCAAAAGTGGAGGGAGAGTAGTCTGAATTGGGTTGGGAAACCACAGGCAGTTCCCTCTCAGCCATTGAGCTTGAATGTGCCAGCTGTGGGGCAGTGCCAAGCCTGATGCCTTTGCATCTGCAGAAGCACAACATTGGGTACTTGCTGCATCTTTTGCACTCACTGGGCAATCAGAGCCAAGTTCTCTGGGGACCCACCCCCTTCATCCAAGGGATGCCCTGCAGGGGCAACTAAGAGCTCCAGTCTCAGACCTTCCCTGAGGCACATAGAGTGACCCCTACACTCTGTCTGTAGCCTCAGCACTGAGCTTCCCTCCACATCTACTCCAACCTTCATAGTCTCTTATATATATCCCCAATATTCAGGGGGCATCCTACATATGGAGACTTTTTTTTTACCTCACTTGCAGTTGTCCTTTCCAAAAAATTCTCTTTAAAATCACAAATTAGAAATAATTGACATCAAGAGATTTCCAAAATATCCCATCATTTGCCTTAAACAATCCTTCCTTTCATCTAGCCAGCCAATCATTTGCATGTATGTAACAACAGGTTCTGATTGGTGGAATCCATTGGTGCTTATTCAGTTATGAGCTGCTGGAGGTTCTTAGTCCGAGTTAGGTAGAAGCCTCTCTGCAGACCCCGGGCACATGAGGGCGGCTGAGGGATATTATATGGGAAGTGGCACTGAATGCCAGTCATGCCCCCAGCTGTTCTGCTGATTATTAGCATCCAGCCCATGGTCCCATCACACCCCATTATGGTGTTGCCAGGGTGCTGGTGGGATACACTGTGCCACTTGATGGTGGGTGGGATACACTGTGCCACTAAATGCTGAGGAGATACACTTTGCCACTGGCTATTGCCAATAGGATACCCTGCTGGTGGAGATAACGTATTGCCAATAGGATACCCTGCTGGTGGAGATAACGTATTGCCAATAGGATACCTCGCTGGTGGAGATAACGTATTGCCAATAGGATACCCCGCTGGTGGAGATAACGTATTGCCAATAGGATACCCCGCTGGTGGAGATAACGTATTGCCAATAGGATACCCCGCTGGTGGAGATAACGTATTGCCAATAGGATACCTCGCTGGTGGAGATATCGTATTGCCAATAGGATACCCCGCTGGTGGAGATAACGTATTGCCAATAGGATACCCCGCTGGTGGAGATAACGTATTGCCAATAGGATACCCCGCTGGTGGAGATAACGTATTACCAATAGGATACCCCGCTGGTGGAGATAACGTATTGCCAATAGGATACCCCGCTGGTGGAGATAACGTATTGCCAATAGGATAACCCGCTGCAAAAAAAAGCACAAAAGAAAGTAGCAAAACGTGAGCGAATAATAGAAAGGTGAGAAAAAAAGGGAGAAAAAGGAATACGGGAAGAAATAGTAATTGTATACGGCATCTCTCAGCAGCCCCTCAGGCATTTGCCAGAACCTATAGATTTCCACTCCGGGCCGACTTTTTGCCTTCACTATAAATCTATAAAGTCTCCCTTACCCTGCACAGCTGGGGGCATGGCTGGCATTCAGTGCCACTTCCCAATAGGGAAGAGATAACGTATTGCCAATAGGATACCCCGCTGGTGGAGATAACGTATTGCCAATAGGATACCCCGCTGGCGGAGATAACGTATTGCCAATAGGATACCCCGCTGGTGGAAATAATGTATTGCCAATAGGATACCCCGCTGGTGGAAATCACGTATTGCCAATAGGATACCCCGCTGGTGGAGATAACGTATTGCCAATAGGATACCCCGCTGGTGGAGATAACATATTGCCAATAGGATACCCCGCTGGTGGAGATAACGTATTGCCAATAGTAACCCACCAGCACCCTGGGAACACCATATTGGGGTGTGATGGGACGATGGGCTGGATGCTAATAATCAGCAGAACAGCTGGGGGCATGACTGGCATTCAGTGCCACTTCCCATATAATATCCCTCAGCCGCCCTCATGTGCCCGGGGTCTGCAGAGAGGCTTCTACCTAACCCGGACTAAGAACCTCCAGCAGCTCATAACTGAATAAGCACCAATGGATTCCACCAATCAGAACCTGTTGTTACTTATGTGCAAATGATTATCTGGCTAGATGAAAGGAAGGATTGTTTAAGGCAAATGATGGGATATTTTGGAAATCTCTTGAGGTCAATAGTTCCTCATTTCTGATTTTAAACAGAATTCTTTGGAAAGGAAAGTGGCAGACAACTGGAAGTGAGGTAAAAAAAAGTCTCCATATGTAGGATGCCCCCTGAATATTGGGGATATATATAAGATACTATGAAGGTTGGAGTAGATGTGGAGGGAAGCTCATTGCTGAGGCTACAGACAGAGTGTAGGGGTCACTCTATGTGCCTCAGGGAAGGTCTGAGACTGGAGCTCCTAGTTGCCCCTGCAGGGCATCCCTTGGATGAAGGGGGTGGGTCCCCAGAGAACTTGGCTCTGATTGGCCAGTGAGTGCAAAAGATGCAGCAAGTACCCAATGTTGTGCTTCTGCAGATGCAAAGGCATCAGGCTTGGCACTGCCCCACAGCTGGCACATTCAAGCCCAATGGCTGAGAGGGAACTGCCTGTGGTTTCCCAACCCAATTCAGACTACTCTCCCTCCACTTTTGATTTGAGCAGGGCCGGGACTAGAAGTAGGCAGAAGAGGCAGCTGCCTAGGGCATAATGATTGGGGGGCGCCAGGCAGCAGCCTCTCCTTCCAACCCCTAGTACGCGCGCCCCCCCCAGCGCTCGAACTGCACGTGCGCATCAAACACGGGGGGGATGCGATGTAGCGGTGCAGGGGCGAGGTAGCCGACTGGGTTGCCTAGGGCGCCTGGTCAGCCCAGCCCGCCCCTTGATTTGAGCGCTTGTTGGTTAAATCCAGAAATTCTAATGTGTTCATTTAATAAAGTCTCATGTCAGACAGAAATATATGCAGAGCCTATTGGCAATACGTTATCTCCACCAGCGGGTTATCCTATTGGCAATACGTTATCTCCGCCAGCGGGGTATCCTATTGGCAATACGTTATCTCCACCAGCGGGGTATCCTATTGGCAATACGTTATCTCCGCCAGCGGGGTATCCTATTGGCAATACGTTATCTCCGCCAGCGGGGTATCCTATTGGCAATACGTTATCTCCGCCAGCGGGGTATCCTATTGGCAATACGTTATCTCCATCAGCTGGGTTATCCTATTGGTAATACGTTATCTCCATTAGCGGGGTATCCTATTGGCAATACGTTATCTCCATTAGCGGGGAATCCTATTGGCAATACATTATCTCCGCCAGCGGGGTATCCTATTGGTAATACGTTATCTCCATTAGCGGGGTATCCTATTGGCAATACATTATCTCCGCCAGCGGGGTATCCTATTGGTAATACGTTATCTCCATTAGCGGGGTATCCTATTGGCAATCAGAGTCAAGTTCTCTGGGGACCCACCCCCTTCATCCAAGGGATGCCCTGCAGGGGCAACTAGGAGCTCCAGTCTCAGACCTTCCCTGAGGCACATACAGTGGCTTGCAAAAGTATTCGGCCCCCTTTAACTTTTCCACATTTTGTCACATTACAGCCACAAACATGAATCAATTTTATTGGAATTCCACGTGAAAGACCAATACAAAGTGGCGTATACGTGAGAAGTGGAACGAAAATCATACATGATTCCAAACATTTTTTACAAATAAATAAGTGCAAAGTGGGGTGTGCGTAATTATTCAGCCCCCTGAGTCAATACTTTGTAGAACCCCCTTTTGCTGCAATTCCAGCTGCCAGGCTTTTAGGGTATGTCTCTACCAGCTTTGCACATCTACAGACTGAAATCCTTGCCCATTCTTCTTTGCAAAACAGCTCCAGCTCAGTCAGATTAGATGGACAGCGTTTGGGAACAGCAGTTTTCAGATCTTGCCACAGATTCTCCATTGGATTTAGATCTGGACTGTGACTGGGCCATTCTAACACATGGATATGTTTTGGTTTAAACCATTCCATTGTTGCCCTGGCTTTATGTTTAGGGTCGTTGTCCTGCTGGAAGGTGAACCTCCGCCCCAGTCTCAAGTCTTTTGCAGACTCCAAGAGGTTTTCTTCCAAGATTGCCCTGTATTTGGCTCCATCCATCTTCCCATCAACTCTGACCAGCTTCCCTGTCCCTGCTGAAGAGAAGCCCCCCCAGAGCATGATGCTGCCCCCCCCATATGTGACAGTGGGGATGGCTGGCATTCAGTTCCACTTCCCATATAATATCCCTCAGCCGCCCTCATGTGCCCGGGGTCTGCAGAGAGGCTTCTACCTAACCCGGACTAAGAACCTCCAGCAGCTCATAACTGAATAAGCACCAATGGATTCCACCAATCAGAACCTGTTGTTACTTATGTGCAAATGATTGGCTGGCTAGATGAAAGGAAGGATGGTTTAAGGCAAATGATGGGATATTTTGGAAATCTCTTGATGTCAATAATATTTATTTGTGATTCTTTGGAAAGGAAAGTGGCAGACAACTGCAAGTGAGGAAAAAAAAGTCTCCATATGTAGGATGCCCCCTGAATATTGGGGATATATATAAGATACTATGAAGGTTGGAGCAGATGTGGAGGGAAGCTCAGTGCTGAGGCTACAGACAGAGTGTAGGGGTCACTCTATGTGCCTCAGGGAAGGTCTGAGACTGGAGCTCCTAGTTGCCCCTGCAGGGCATCCCTTGGATGAAGGGGGTGGGTCCCCAGAGAACTTGGCTCTGATTGGCCAGTGAGTGCAAAAGATGCAGCAAGTACCCAATGTTGTGCTTCTGCAGATGCAAAGGCATCAGGCTTGGCACTGCCCCACAGCTGGCACATTCAAGCTCAATGGCTGAGAGGGAACTGCCTGTGGTTTCCCAACCCAATTCAGACTACTCTCCCTCCACTTTTGATTTGAGCTTTTGTTGGTTAAATCCAGACATTCTAATGTGTTCATTTAGTAAAGTCTCATGTCAGACAGAAATATCTGCAGAGCCAGCGCTCAGTGTGTTCCCATATTGTGCCTATTGTCATATGCGCGCAGCGCCAATATCTATCCCCGACCGCATCGTGGGGTTAGCGAATTGTATGGTGATATTCCGTGTTTATGCGGCGACATTAACCCTTCCAAATCCTTCAGGTTCGGTAAAGCCAGGACCGTGGATTCGACCGAATCTGAACCCTTCTAAAAACGGCTGAATACTGGCCGAATAACAAACTGATTCCTGTATTCGGTTCATCCCTAGAGATAACGTATTACCAATAGGATACCCGGTTGCAAAAAAAGCATAAAATTCTACATGTAAAGGAACGACCATTGCCGTTGGGTAATGGCACACTGGGATATTGGTCACCCGAGGGTAAATCTTGGCTACAACAGCCAACTAGTCTCCCAAAATACCTTCCCACCAGCAATAAAGTGAATCGTTGGGAAGGCACATGTGATGTTTCGCTTTCCAATGTCGCCCAAAGTTCCCTGTACAGGAATACGTATTTATATTGTTTTTATTCTTGTATCTGGTTTATTGCAGTGTGAGTGCTGCATGTACTTATACACTACCCTGGGGGCTTCCTTCTGCGCAGCATGTAAAGTCCATGCCAGGTTTTACCGTGTATCCTCTATAGGCCGGCAGGGGGCACTTGGGCTGGCAACAGAACTGTGGATTCTGCCAAATCTTAAACCAGCTCAAATCAAAAGTGGAGGGAGAGTAGTCTGAATTGGGTTGGGAAACCACAGGCAGTTCCCTCTCAGCCATTGGGCTTGAATGTGCCAGCTGTGGGGCACAACTCTTACCCTTCACCTTCTGATATGGATAAACATTGTTAATCCAGTCCCAATTTATTTTCTGTAATACAGAATGGGGTAAATTAACAGAATAGAATATTCTACTATCCATGATACGGCATAAAATTCCTCATGTAAAGGAACGACCATTGCCGTTGGGTAATGGCACACTGGGGATATTGGTCACCCGCGGTTAAATCTTGGCTACAACAGCCAACTAGTCTCCCCAAAATACCTTCCCACCACCAATAAAATGAATCGTTGGGAAGGCACATGTGATGTTTAGCTTTCCAATGTCTCCCAAAGTTTCCTGTACAAAAATACGAATTTATATTGTTTTTATTCTTGTATCTGGTAAAGTCCTTGCCAGGTTTACCTTGTATCCTCTATAGGCCGGCAGGGGGTACATGGGTGGGAAAAGGAATGCTCTGGGGAATTCCAAGTGGCACAGTGTATCCCACCAGCACCCTGGCAACACCATATTGGGGTGTGATGGGACCATGGGCTGGATGCTAATAATCAGTAGAACAGCTGGGGGCATGGCTGGCATTCAGTGCCACTTCCCATATAATATCCCTCAGCCGCCCTCATGTGCCCGGGGTCTGCAGAGAGGCTTCTACCTAACCCGGACTAAGAACCTCCAGCAGCTCATAACTGAATAAGCACCAATGGATTCCACCAATCAGAACCTGTTGTTACTTATGTGCAAATGATTGGCTGGCTAGATGAAAGGAAGGATTGTTTAAGGCAAATGATGGGATATTTTGGAAATCCCTTGATGTCAATAATTTTAAATTTGTGATTCTTTGGAAAGGAAAGTGGCAGACAACTGCAAGTGAGGTAAAACAAGTCTCCATATGTAAGATGCCCCCTGAATATTGGGGATATATATAAGATACTATAAAAGTTGGAGTAGATGTGGAGGGAAGCTCGGTGCTGAGGCTACAGACAGAGTGTAGGGGTCACTCTATGTGCTCTATGAGACTTTACTAAATGAACACATTAGAATGTCTGGATTTAACCAACAAAAGCTCAAATCAAAAGTGGAGGGAGAGTAGTCTGAATTGGGTTGGGAAACCACAGGCAGTTCCCTCTCAGCCATTGGGCTTGAATGTGCCAGCTGTGGGGCAGTGCCAAGCCTGATGCCTTTGCATCTGCAGAAGCACAACATTGGGTACTTGCTGCATCTTTTGCACTCACTGGGCAATCAGAGCCAAGTTCTCTGGGGACCCACCCCCTTCATCCAAGGGATGCCCTGCAGGGGCAACTAGGAGCTCCAGTCTCAGACCTTCCCTGAGGCACATAGAGTGACCCCTACACTCTGTCTGTAGCCTCAGCACTGAGCTTCCCTCCACATCTACTCCAACCTTCATAGTATCTTATATATATCCCCAATATTCAGGGGGCATCCTACATATGGAGACTTTTTTTTACCTCACTTGCAGTTGTCTGGCACTTTCCTTTCCAAACAATTCTCTTTAAAATCACAAATTAGAAATAATTGACATCAAGAGATTTCCAAAATATCCCATCATTTGCCTTAAACAATCCTTCCTTTCATCTAGCCAGCCAATCATTTGCATGTATGTAACAACAGGTTCTGATTGGTGGAATCCATTGGTGCTTATTCAGTTATGAGCTGCTGGGGGTTCTTAGTCCCGGTTAGGTAGAAGCCTCTCTGGCAGACCCCGGGCACATGAGGGCGGCTGAGGGATATTATATGGGAAGTGGCACTGAATGCCAGCCAATGCCCCAGCTGTTCTGCTGATTATTAGCATCCAGCCCATGGTCCCATCACACCCAATATGGTGTTGCCAGGGTGCTGGTGGGGGGATACACTGTGCCACTTGATGGTGGGGGGATACACTGTGCCACTTGATGGTGGGGGGATACACTGTGCCACTTGATGGTGGGGGGATACACTGTGCCACTTGATGGTGGGGGGGATAACACTGTGCCACTTGATGGTGGGGGGGATACACTGTGCACTATTGGGGGGATACACTGTGCCATGGTGGGGGGGATACACTGTGCCACTTGATGGTGGGGGGGATACACTGTGCCCTTGATGGTGGGGGGGATACACTGTGCCACTTGATGGTGGGGGGATACACTGTGCCAGTTGATGGTGGGGTGATACACTGTGCCACTAAATGCTGAGGAGATTAACACTGTGCCTTGATGGTGGGGGGATATACTGTGCCACTTGAATGGTGGGGGGGATACAAGGTGCAAATGCCTGAGGGGCTGCTGAAAGATGCCGTATACAGTTACTATTTCTTTCCCGTATTCCTTTTTTCTCTCACCATGCAAGTGGCCAACGGTGTATGCGCCCCCCACCATCAAGTGGCACGGTGTACCCCCCCCACCATCAAGTGGCACGTGTATCCCCCCCACAAGTGGCACAGTGTATCCCCCCCAGCACCCTGGCAACACATATTGCGGGTGTGATGGACATGGGCTGGATGCTATTAATCGCCAGAACCAGCTGGGGGCATGGCTGGCATTGCAGTGCCACTTCCCATATAATATCCCTCAGCCCCCCTCATGTGCCGGGGTCTGCAGAGAGGCTTCTTACTAACCCGGACTAAGAACCTCCAGCAGCTCATAACTGAATAAAGCACCAATGGATTCCACCAATCAGAACCTGTTGTTACATATATGCAAATGATTGGCTGGCTAGATGAAAGGAAGGATGTTTAAGGAAATGATGGGATATTTTGGAAATCTTCTTGATTGTCAATTATTTCTAATTTGTGATTTAAAAGAATTTTTTGGAAAGGAAAGTGGCAGACAACTGCAAGTGAGGTAAAAAAAAGTCTCCATATGTAGGATGCCCCCCTGAATATTGGGGATATATATAAGATACTATGAAGGTTGGAGTAGATGTGGAGGGAAAGCTCAGTGCTGAGGTTACAGACAGAGTGTAGGGGTCACTCTATGTGCCTCAGGGAAGGTCTGAGACTGGAGCTCCTAGTTGCCCCTGCAGGGCATCCCTTGGATGAAGGGGGTGGTTTCCCAGAGAACTTGGCTCTGATTGCCCAGTGAGTGCAAAAGATGCAGCAAGTCCCCAATGTTGTGCTTCTGCAGATGCAAAGGCATCAGGTTGGCATGCCCACAGCTGGCACATTCAGCTCAATGGCTGAGAGGGAACTGCCCTGTGGTTTCCAACCCAATTCAGACTACTTCCTCACTTTTGATTTTTTTGGCAGGGTTCAAGATAGGCCAAATCACAGTCCTGCTGAACGCTAAAATCTAAGGATTGAGGGTTACGTTGCGACATAAACACGGAATATCACATACAATTCGCTAACCCCGCATCGGCGGATAGATATTGGCGCTGCGCTGGCATATGACAATAGGCCCAACAATATGGGAACACACTGAGCGCTGGCTCCTGCAGATATTTCTATCTGACATGGAGACTTTACTAAATGAACACTTAGAGAATGTCTGGATTTAACCAACAAAAGCTCAAATCAAAAGTGGAGGGAGAGTAGTCTGAATTGGGTTGGAAACCACAGGCAGTTCCCTCTCAGCCATTGAGCTTGAATGTGCCAGCTGTGGGGCAGTGCCAAGCCTGATGCCTTTGCATCTGCAGAAGCACAACATTGGGTACTTGCTGCATCTTTTGCACCTCACTGGGCAATCAGAGCCAAGTTCTCTGGGGACCCACCCTTTCATCCAAGGAATGCCCTGCAGGGGCAACTAAGAGCTCCAGTCTCAGACCTTCCCTGAGGCACATAGAGTGACCCCTACACTCTGTCTGTAGACTCAGCACTGAGCTTCCCTCCACATCTACTCCAACCTTCATAGTTCTTATATATATCCCCAATATTCAGGGGGCATCCTACATATGGAGACTTTTTTTTACCTCACTTGCAGTTGTCCTTTCCAAAAATTCTGCTTTAAAATCACAAATTAGAAAATAATTGACATCAAGAGATTTCCAAAATATCCCATCATTTGCCTTAAACAATCCTTCCTTTCATCTAGCCAGCCACTCATTTGCATTATGTAACAACAGGTTCTGATTGGTGGAATCCATTGGTGCTTATTCAGTTATGAGCTGCTGGGGTTCTAGTCGCGGTTAGGTAGAAGCCTCTCTGCAGACCCCGGGCACATGAGGGCGGCTGAGGGATATTATATGGGAGTGGCACTGAATGCCAGCATGCCCCCAGCTTTCTGCTGATTATTAGCATCCAGCCATGGCCCATCACACCCATTATGGTGTTGCCAGGGTGCTGGTGGGATACACTGTGCACTTGATGGTGGGTGGATACACTGTGCACTATGCTGAGGAGATACACTTTGCCACTGGCTATTGCCAATAGGATACCTGCTGGTGGAATAACGTATTGCAATAGGATACCCTGCTGGTGGATGATAACGTATTGCCAATAGGATACCTCCGCTGGTGGAGATAACGTATTGCCAATAGGATACCCCGCTGGTGGAGAACGTATGCAAGGATACCCCGCTGGTGGAATCGTATTGGCCAATAGGATACCCCGCTGGTGAGATAACGTATTGCCAATAGATACCCGCTGTGGAGATAACGATGCAAAGGTACCCGCTGGTGGAGATACGTATCCATAGATACGCTTGAATCTATGCCAATAGGATACCCGCTGGTGGAGATAACGTATTACCAATAGGATACCCCGCTGGGGAGATCACCATTGCCAATAGGATAACCCCGCTGGTGGAGATACGTATTGCCAATAGGAAACCCGCCAAAAAAAGCACAAAAGAAAGTAGCAAAACGTGAGGAATAATAGAAAGGTGAGAAAAAGGGAGAAAAAGGAATACGGGAAGAAATAGTAATGTATATCGGCATCTCTCAGCAGCCCCCTCAGGCATTTTGCCAGAACCTATAGATTTCCACTCCGGGCCGACTTTTTGCCTTCCACTAAAATCTATAAAGTCTCCTTACCTGCACAGCTGGGGCATGGCTGGCATTCAGTGCCACTTCCAATAGGGAAGAGATAACGTATTGCCAATAGGATACCCCGCTGGGGAGATAACGTATTGCCAATAGGATACCCCGCTGGCGGAGATAACGTATTGCCAATAGGATACCCCCTGACATGAGCATGTCCCGGTAATCACGTATTGCCAATAGGATACCCCGCTGGTGAGATAACTATTGAATGCCGTGAGATAACTATGCCAATAGGATACCCCTGTGATGTAACGTATTGCCAATGTAACCCACCAGCACCCTGGGAACACCATATTGGGGTGTGATGGGACCATGGGCTGGATGCTAATAATCAAGAACAGCTGGGGGCATGACTGGCATTCAGTGCCACTTCCCATATATATCCCTCAGCCGCCCTCATGTGCCCGGGGTCCTGCAGAGAGGCTTCTACCTAACCCGGACTAAGAACCTCCAGCAGCTCATAACTGAATAGCACCATGGATCACCAATCAGAACCTGTGTTACATGCAATGATTCTGGCTAGATGAAAAAGTTGTTAAGCAAATGATGGGATATTTTGGAAATCTCTTGAGGTCAAAGTTCTATTCTGATTTTACAGAATTCTTTGGAAAGAAAAGTGCAGACAATGAGTGAGGTAAAAAAAAGTCTCCATATGTAGGTTGCCCCTGAATATTGGGGATATATATAAGATACTATGAAGGTTGGAGTAGATGTGGAGGGAAGCTCATGCTGAGGCTACAGACAGAGTGTAGGGGGTCACTCTATGTGCCTCAGGGAAGGTCTGAGACTGGAGCTCCTAGTTGCCCTGCAGGGCATCCCTTGGATGAAGGCGGTGGGTCCCCGAGAACTTGGCTCTGATTTGCCCAGTGAGTGCAAAAGATGCAGCAAGTACCCAATGTTGTGCTTCTGCAGATGCAAAGGCATCAGGCTTGGCACTGCCCCCACAGTGGCACATTCAAGCCACATGGCTGAGAGGGAACTGCCTGTGGTTTCCCAACCCAATTCAGACTACTCTCTCCACTTTTGATTTGAGCAGGGCCGGGACTAGAAGTAGTGGCAGAAGAGGCAGCTGCCTAGGGCATAATGATTGGGGGGGCGCCAGGCAGCAGCCTCTCCTTCCAACCCCTAGTACGCGCGCCCCCCAGCGCTCGAACTGCACGTGCGCATCAAACACACGGGGGGGATGCGATGTAGCGGTGCAGGGGCGAGGTAGCGACTGGGTTGCCTAGGGCGCCTGGTCAGCCCAGCCCGCCCCTTGATTTGAGCGCTTGTTGGTTAAATCCAGAAATTCTAATGTGTTCATTTATATAAGTCTCATGTCAGACAGAAAATATATGCAGAGCCTATTGGCAATACGTTATCTCCACCAGCGGGTTATCCTATTGGCAATACGTTATCTCCCCGCGGGGTATCCTATTGGCATACGTTATCTCCACCAGCGGGTATCCTATTGGCAATACGTTATCTCCGCCAGCGGGTATCCTATTGGCAATACGTTATCTCCGCCAGCGGGGTTATCCTATTGCAAATACGATTATCTCCGCCAGCGGGGTATCCTATTGGCAAATACGTTATCTCACAGCGGGTTATGCCTATTGGTAATACGTTATCTCCATTAGCGGGGTATCCTATTGCAATACGTTATCTCCTAGCGGGGATTCCTATTGGCAATACTTATCTCCCCAGCGGGGTATCCTATTGGTAATACGTTATCTCCATTAGCGGGGTATCCTATTGGCAATACATTATCTCCGCCAGCGGGGTATCCTATTGGTAATACGTTATCTCCATTAGCGGGGTAATCCTATTGGCAATCAGAGTCAAGTTCTCTGGGGACCCACCCCCTTCATCCAAGGGATGCCCTGCAGGGGCAACTAGGAGCTCCAGTCTCAGACCTTCCCTGAGGCACATACAGTGGCTTGCAAAAGTATTCGGCCCCCTTTAACTTTTCCACATTTTGTCACATTACAGCCACAAACATGAATCATTTTTATTGGAATTCCACGTGAAAACCAATACAAAGTGGCGTAACGTGAGAAGTGGAAGAAAATCAATACATGATTCCAAAATTTTTTACAAATAAATAAGTGCAAAACTGGGGTGTGCGTAATTATTCAGCCCCCTGAGTCAATACTTTTGTAGAACCCCTTTTTGCTGCAATTCCAGCTGCCAGGCTTTTAGGGTATGTCTCTACCAGCTTTGGCACATCTACAGACTGAAATCCTTGCCCATTCTTCTTTGCAAAACAGCTCCAGCTCAGTCAGATTAGATGGACAGGCGTTTGGGAACAGCAGTTTTCAGATTTGCCACAGATTCTCCATTTGGATTTAGATCTGGACTGTGACTGGGCCATTCTAACACATGGATATGTTTTGGTTTAAACCATTCCATTGTTGCCCTGGCTTTATGTTTAGGGTCGTTGTCCTGCTGGAAGGTGAACCTCCCGCCCCAGTCTCAAGTCTTTTGCAGACTCCAAGAGGTTTTCTTCCAAGATTGCCCTGTATTTTGGCTCCATCCATCTTCCCATCAACTCTGACCAGCTTTTCCCTGTCCCTGCTGAAGAGAAGCCCCCCCAGAGCATGATGCTGCCGCCCCCCATATGTGACAGTGGGGATGGCTGGCATTCAGTCGCACTTCCCATATAATATCCCTCAGCCGCCCTTCATGTGCCCGGGGGTCTGCAGAGAGGTTCTAACTAACCCGGACTAAGAACCTCCAGCAGCTCATAACTGAATAAGCACCAATGGATTCCACCAATCAGAACCTGTTGTTACTTATGTGCAAATGATTGGCTGGCTAGAATGAAAGGAAGGATGGTTTAGGCAAATGATGGTATTTTTGGAAAATCTCTTGATGTCAATAATATTTATTTGTGATTCTTTTGGAAAGGAAAGTGGCAGAAACTGCAAGTGAGGAAAAAAAAGTCTCCATATGTAGGATGCCCCTGAATATTGGGGATAATATAAGAACTATGAAGGTTGGAGAGATGTGGAGGGAAGCTCAGTGCTGAGGCCTACAGACAGAGTGTAGGGGTCACTCTATGTGCCTCAGGGAAGGTCCTGAGACTGGAGCTCCTAGTTGCCCCTGCAGGGCATCCCTTGGATGAAGGGGGTGGTTCCCCAGAGAACTTGGCTCTGATTGGCCAGTGAGTGCAAAAGATGCAGCAAGTACCCAATGTTGTGCTTCTGCAGATGCAAAGGCATCAGGCTTGGCACTGCCCCCACAGCTGGCACATTCAAGCTCAATGGCTGAGAGGGAACTGCCTGTGTTTCCCAACCCAATTCAGACTACTCTCCCTCCACTTTTGATTTGAGCTTATGTTGGTTAAATCCAGACATTCTAATGTGTTCATTTAGTAAAGTCCTCATGTCAGACATGAAATATCTGCAGAGCCAGCGCTCAAGTGTGTTCCCATATTGTGCCTATTGTCCATATGCGCGCAGGCGCCAATATCTATCCCCGACGCGCACTCGTGGGTAGCGAATTGGTTTATGCGTGGTATATTCCGTGTTTAAATGCGGCGACATTAGCCCCTTCCAAATCCTTCAGGTTCGGTAAAGCCTAGGACCGTGGGATTCGACGAAATCTGAACCTCTTCTACTAAAGAGGCTTGAAATTTACTGGCCGAAGTACAAACTGATTCCTGTATTCGTTCCATCCCTAGAGATAACGTATACCAATAGGATACCCACGGTTGCAAAAAAAGCATAAAAATTCTAGCATGTAAAGGAACGACCATTGCCGTTGGGTAATGGCTACACTGGGATATTGGTCACCCGAGGGTAAAATCTTGGCTACAACAGCAACTAGTCCCCAAAAACTCTCCACGCAGCATAAAGTGAATCGTTGGGAAGGCACATGTGATGTTCGCATAAACACGGATATCACCCATACAATTCGCTAACGCCACGATACGGTCGGGAATAGATATTGGCGCTGCGCGCATATGAACAATAGGCACAATATGGGAACACACTGAGCGCTGGCTCTGCAGATATTTCTGTCTGACATGAGACTTTACTAAATGAACACATTAGAATGTCTGGATTTAACCAACCAAAAAGCTCAAATCAAAAGTGGAGGGAGAGTAGTCTGAATTGGGTTGGGAAACCACAGGCAGTTCCCTCTCAGCCATTGAGCTTGAATGTGCCAGCTGTGGGGCAGTGCCAAGCCGATGCCTTTGCATCTGCAGAAGCACAACATTGGGTACTTGCTGCATCTTTTGCACTCACTGGGCAATCAGAGCCAAGTTCTCTGGGGACCCCCCCCTTCATCCAGGGATGCCCTGCAGGGGCAACTAGGAGCTCCAGTCTCAGACCTTCCCTGAGGCACATAGAGTGACCCCTACACTCTGTCTGTAGCCTCAGCACTGAGCTTCCCTCCACATCTACTCCAACCTTCATAGTATCTTATATATATCCCCAATATTCAGGGGGCATCCTACATATGGAGACTTTTTTTTACCTCACTTGCAGTTGTCTGCCACTTTCCTTTCCAAAGAATTCTGTTTAAAATCAGAAATGAGAAATTATTGACATCAAGAAATTTCCAAAATATCCCATCATTTTCCTTAAACCATCCTTCCTTTCATCTAGCCAGCAAATCATTTGCATATATGTAACAACAGGTTCTGATTGGTGGAATCCATTGGTGCTTATTCAGTTATGAGCTGCTGGAGGTTCTTAGTCCGGGTTAGGTAGAAGCCTCTCTGAAGACCCCGGGCACATGAGGGCGGCTGAGGGATATTATATGGGAAGTGGCACTGAATGCCAGCCATGCCCCCAGCTGTTCTGCTGATTATTAGCATCCAGCCCATGGTCCCATCACACCCCATTATGGTGTTGCCAGGGTGCTGGTGGGGGGGATACACTGTGCCACTTGATGGTGGGGGGGATACACCGTGCCACTTGATGGTGGGGGGGATACACCGTGCCACTTGATGGTGGGGGGGATACACCGTGCCACTTGATGGTGGGGGGGATACACCGTGCCACTTGATGGTGGGGGGATACACTGTGCCATTTGATGGTGGGGGGGATACACTGTGCCATTTGATGGTGGGGGGATACACTGTGCCACTTGATGGTGGGGGGGATACACTGTGCCACTTGATGGTGGGGGGGATACACTGTGCCACTAGATGGTGGGGGGGATACACTGTGCCACTTGATGGTGGGGGGGATACACTGTGCCATTTGATGGTGGGGGGGAATATCACCATACAATTCGCTAACCCCACGATGCGGTCGGGGATAGATATTGGCGCTGCGCGCATATGACATAAGGCACAATATGGGGACACCCTGAGCGCTGGCTCTGCAGATATTTCTGTCTGACATGAGACTTTACTAAATGAACTCATTAGAATGTCTGGATTTAACCAAGAAAAGCTCAAATCAAAAGTGGAGGGAGAGTAGTCTGAATTGGGTTGGGAAACCACAGGCAGTTCCCTCTCAGCCATTGAGCTTAAATGTGCCAGCTGTGGGGCAGTGCCAAGCCTGATGCCTTTGCATCTGCAGAAGCACAACATTGGGTACTTGCTGCATCTTTTGCACTCACTGGCCAATCAGAGCCAAGTTCTCTGGGGACCCACCCCCTTCATCCAAGGGATGCCCTGCAGGGGCAACTAGGAGCTCCAGTCTCAGACCTTCCCTGAGGCACATAGAGTGACCCCTACACTCTGTCTGTAGCCTCAGCACCGAGCTTCCCTCCACATCTACTCCAACCTTCATAGTATCTTATATATATCCCCAA
Organism: Xenopus tropicalis; assembly: GCF_000004195.4. Classification (NCBI taxonomy): domain Eukaryota; kingdom Metazoa; phylum Chordata; class Amphibia; order Anura; family Pipidae; genus Xenopus; species Xenopus tropicalis. The sequence goes on from NC_030680.2 coordinate 139,859,596, forward strand.
TATTCAGGGGGCATCCTACATATGGAGACTTTTTTTTACCTCACTTGCAGTTGTCTGCCACTTTCCTTTCCAAAGAATTTTGTTTAAAATCAGAAATTAGGAACTATTGACCTCAAGAGATTTACAAAATATCCCATCATTTGCTTTAAACAATCCTTCCTTTCAGCTAGCCAGCCAATCATTTGCATATATGTAACAACAGGTTCTGATTGGTGGGATCCATTGGTGCTTATTCAGTTATGAGCTGCTGGGGGTTCTTAGCCCCTGTCGGCCTATAGAGGATACAAGGTAAAACCTGGCATGGACTTTACATGCTGCGCAGAAGGAAGCCCCCAGGGTAGTGTATAAGTACATGCAGCACTCACACTGCAATAAACCAGATACAAGAATAAAAACAATATAAATACGTATTCCTGTACAGGAAACTTTGGGCGACATTGCAAAGCGAAACATCACATGTGCCTTCCCAACGATTCACTTTATTCCTGGTGGGAAGGTATTTTGGGGAGACTAGTTGGCTGTTGTAGCCAAGATTTAACCGCGGGTGACCAATATCCCAGTGTGCCATTACCCAACGGCAATGGCCGTTCCTTTACATGTAGAATTTTATGCCGTATCATGGATAGTAGAATATTCTATTCTGTTAATTTACCCCATTCTGTATTACAGAAAATAAATTGGGACTGGATTAACAATGTTTATCCATATCAGAAGGTGAAGGGTAACAGTTGTGGGATTTCCTATAGATTCCTTTGAATATTGGCCTTTAGGGTAAGGGAGACTTTATAGATTTATAGTGAAGGCAAAAAGTCGGCCCGGAGTGGCAATCTATAGATTCTGGCAAATGCCTGAGGGGCTGCTGAAAGATGCCGTATACAGTTACTATTTCTTCCCGTATTACTTATTCTCCCTTTATTCTCACCTTTCTGTTATTCTCTTACGTTTTGCTACTTTCTTTTGTGCTTTTTTTTGCAGTGGGGTATCCTATTGGCAATACGTTATCTCCACCAGCGGGGTATCCTATTGGCAATACGTTATCTCCACCAGCGGGGTATCCTATTGGCAATACGTTATCTCCACCAGCGGGGTATCCTATTGGCAATACGTTATCTCCACCAGCGGGGTATCCTATTGGCAATACGTTATCTCCACCAGGGGGGTATCCTATTGGCAATACGTTATGTCACCAGCGGGGTATCCTATTGGCAATACGTTATCTCCACCAGCGGGGTTTCCTATTGGCAATACGTTATCTCCACCAAGCGGGGTATCCTATTGGCAATACGTTATCTCCTACCAGCGGGGTATCCTATTGGCAATACGTTATCTCCACCAGCGGGGTATCCTATTGGCAATACGTTATCTCCACCAGCGGGGTATCCTATTGGCAATACGTTATCTCCACCAGCGGGGTATCCTATTGGCAATACGTTATCTCCACCAGCGGGGTATCCTATTGGCAATACGTTATCTCCACCAGCGGGGTATCCTATTGGCAATACGTTATCTCCACCAGCGGGGTATCCTATTGGCAATACGTTATCTCCACCAGCGGGGTATCCTATTGGCAATACGTTATCTCCACCAGCGGGGTATCCTATTGCCAATACGTGATTTCCACCAGCGGGGTATCCTATTGGCAATACGTGATTTCCACCAGCGGAGTATCCTATTGGCAATACGTGATTTCCACCAGCGGGGTATCCTATTGGCAATACGTGATTTCCACCAGCGGGGTATCCTATTGGCAATACGTTATCTCCACAGCCAGTGGCAAAGTTTATCTCCTCAGCATTAAGTGTATCTCCCCACCAGCACCCTGGCAACACCATATTGGGGTGTGATGGGACCATGGGCTGGGGTCTGCAGAGAGACTTCTACCTTACCCGGACTAAGAACCCCCAGCAGCTCATAACTGAATAAGCACCAATGGATTCCACCAATCAGAACCTGTTGTTACTTATGTGCAAATGATTGGCTGGCTAGATGAAAGGAAGGATTGTTTAAGGCAAATGATGGGATATTTTGAAAATCTCTTGATGCCAATTATTTTTAATTTGTTATTCTTTGGAAAGGAAAGTGGCAGACAACTGCAAGTGAGGTAAAAAAAAGTCTCCATATGTAGGATGCCCCCTGAATATTGGGGATATATATAAGAGACTATGAAGGTTGGAGTAGATGTGGAGGGAAGCTCAGTGCTGAGGCTACAGACAGAGTGTAGGGGTCACTCTATGTGCCTCAGGGAAGGTCTGAGACTGGAGCTCCTAGTTGCCCCTGCAGGGCATCCCTTGGATGAAGGGGGTGGGTCCCCAGAGAACTTGGCTCTGATTGCCCAGTGAGTGCAAAAGATGCAGCAAGTACCCAATGTTGTGCTTCTGCAGATGCAAAGGCATCAGGCTTGGCACTGCCCCACAGCTGGCACATTCAAGCTCAATGGCTGAGAGAGAACTGCCTGTGGTTTCCCAACCCAATTCAGACTACTCTCCCTCCACTTTTGATTTGAGCAGGGCCGGGACTAGAAGTCGGCAGAAGAGGCAGCTGCCTAGGGCATAACGATTGGGGGGCGCCAGGCAGCAGCCTCTCCTTCCAACCCCTAGTACGCGCGCCCCCCCAGCGCTCGAACTGCACGTGCGCATCAAACCACACGGGGGGGATGCGATGTAGCGGTGCAGGGGCGAGGTAGCCGACTGGGTTGCCTAGGGCGCCTGGTCAGCCCAGCCCGCCCCTGGATTTGAGCTATTGTTGGTTAAATCCAGAAATTCTAATGTGTTCATTTAGTAAAGTCTCATGTTAGACAGAAATATATGCAGAGCCTATTGGCAATACGTTATCTCCACCAGCGGGGTATTCTATTGGCAATACGTTATCTCCACCAGGGAGTATCCTATTGGCAATACGTTATCTCCACCAGCGGGGTATCCTATTGGCAATACGTTACCTCCACCAGCGGGGTATCCTATTGGCAATACGTTATCTCCACCTGCGGGGTATCCTATTGGCAATACGTTATCTCCTCCAGCGGGGTATCCTATTGGCAATACGTTATCTCCGCCAGCGGGGTATCCTATTGGCAATACGTTATCTCCTCCAGCGGGGTATCCTATTGGCAATACATTATCTCCACCAGCGGGGTATCCTATTGGCAATACGTTATCTCTAGGGATGCACCTAATCCACAATTCGCAACACCCAACTGTACCAGTGCAGGAATGGCTGCCCCCGGGGCTACACAGCGGGGTATTTTATGAATTAAACTATAGTTAGGGTTCTGTAGCAAACACCCCAGCTGCTTCCCAGGTGCAGGGAATGGCTCCCCCCGGGGCTACACAGCGCCAGCGATATTTATTAGTAAACTATAGCCTAGGGTTTTCGTAGCCAAACACCCCAGCTGTACCGGTGCAGGGAATGGGCTGCCCCCGGGGCTACACAGCGGGGTATTTATATAAACTATAGTAGGGTTTCTGTAGCAAACACACAACTTTTACCAGTGCAGGGCAACAATACTTTTTGTTTAAATTATTTTAAAGCTATTTCATTTTTGGTGTTACTGTTCCTTTAAGCACAAGTAGCTTCTCGGCTCTGGTACCCTCCTGCCTCTGCGCTCATCGTGCTCCCCAAGGAAGCTGCTTGCAATAAGCTCAATATGTCGGCGGCCTCCCCAGATCAGGCGAGCGTTGTACATGGCTGCCCGGCCGCCTCGCGGGAACAGATTTAATTAAAGGCTCCGGGTACAGTTTAGGGCAAATTCTTCCCATGTTACGTACACCAGGTGAACAAAGCCACATTAAATAAACTTCCAGCCGTCATTACTAGATGAGAGCAGCTGCCTGGGTATTCATTACAAATGATGCGCTTAAGCACTGGATCCAATGAAATGAATTTACAATATCCACAATAAGCAGCCAATTAGGCCAGAAATAATAAACACGCACAGGAATAAAAAAATGAACCAAACTGAAACATATGGGGCAATAACAAATGGAGATACTTTGGGGGCTTTAAGATATATATATATATATACACACGTCTGGCATCAGAAACTTTGGGCAAGTTATGTATATGAGCCCCCCATGAACACAAGTGTGCAGTACCCCTTATATGTGCAATATAAACAGCTGATGTTATTCTATAATAAGCCGCTCATATAAAAAGTTCCATTGGTTAATGTGCGAATAAGTCAGTCAGTTTATTGGGGGTCAGTGGAGTTTGCCCTAATTTAACCCCTTCCCACCTTCCTGCCCCTGCTCTGCGCTGTTATTGCTTGATATGGAAGTTATGGAAGTTTTTGCATAGGTTATATAAATTGCGTAAGTTTAGGGGCCCAATGTTATTGCTGTGGGGCCCAATAACTAGTCAGTAGTAGTTCATAAATATAGTAAAAATAATGAATGTGCTAATAGGTTAGTATTTTATTGGGGGGTCATTGGAGTAAGTTTCTTTGAAATGAACACAAGTTTTTGCATATGTTTCATACGTTGTGTAAGCGTAGGGGCCCAATGGTGTTGCTGTGGGGCCCAATAACCAGTCATTCCCCTGCTGGAAAGTTCATGTAGAACAGTAAATAGCTCCCAATATAAACAGCTGATGTTACTCTCTAATAAGCAGTAGTTCGTATAAATAGTTAACATAAATAATAAATGTGCTAATAGGTCAGTCAGTTCATTGGATATAGATTGTAAGCTCTACGGGGCAGGGACCTCCATCCTCTTGTGCCTTTGACTCATTATTTTGACTTATTGCAACTGTATCTTGTATTTATTGTTATACTGTGTATTTATCTATTATTATCTCAACCCCCTGTTTGTATTAATGTATCTACTGTACAGCGCTGGGTACATAAGTAGCGCTTTATAAATAAAGATATACATACATACATTGGGGATCAGTGGAATTTCCCTTTTTTTTTTTTTTTAAATTCATTGGGGGTCAGAGAAGTTTGTTAGGTTTCTACTTCCAATGACCTCTCTTCTCGTGCCCCATCATCAGAGGTCGCCATTGGGCCCTTTCCCTGTTAGCTCCTTATGGTGTTTGATTAAGTGATCAATATCCCAGTATAGTTTTACTCTGTATTGGGAGGGTCACATTTGGCCTGTAGGCTTCAGTTCGCCAGTGCATTGCAGAAACCCAGCTATTAATAAGATCTTGCCTATTGTTGGTGTGATGGAAAATCTATGGGTTTTGTTATGTCTTAAACAGGGCAAACAGGAAAAATTGAAGCTACTCCATGTGTGGTCCTTGCGAGGCAGATAATTAGATTAGCAGTGCATATATATATGTATAATGTATTCAAACAAAGGGTGAGGGCAAGGGCTTGTATATTGGTAATCTAATTAACTAACTCCAAACATGGAGTCATGTAAGGGTAAACCCACAGGTCCCACGGGTTGCAGGTCACTAATTTCTACCCATATTCATTTCTAAGGTTTAGTTCTCCTTTAATGTTACCTCTACTGAACCTTGTCTGTCTTTTGCCTGGTTAAATGGTTTAAAAATTAAAGTTTTTAGTCAATAAAAACATGTGGTTCAAATGATGCATACAAATAAACACAAGTATAATATCTGTGTATATATATATATATATATATATATATGGAGAGAGAGAAAGTTAAAGTACACACCTGACCTGGAAATACAATGTGTAATTCCCCTGAGATTGCTACAAACAACCCTACAGAAAGCTTTGTTTAAAGGGAAACTATACCCCCAAACAGTGTAGGTCTCTATACAAATATATTGCATAAACAGCTCATATGTAAAACCCTGCTTCATCTAAATAAACCATTTTCATATAAATATACTTTTTAGCAGTATGTGCCATTGGGTAATCCTAAATAGGAAACTGCCATTTTATGTACTAAGGGCCGCCCCCTGGGATCATAGGATTCACGGTGCACACAAACAAGCCAAGGCACACATACATGCTAGGCCCCATCAGCCAATAAATGGGCAGAGTTCTGCCTTTTGCTCCCACACTACTTCCTGTTACAGTTAGAGCTGCATCACTTCCTGTCAGCTGATCTCTGAGGGAGCACACGGCCCATCACTAAATGGCGGCTCAAGGGAAAGGATGTAAAAGGGCAATATTTACTGATATATATATTCAAGTTTGGGGAGATTCTTTAATAGGCCACTTAACATAATATAAACTGTCTGTTGGTTACATATTCATTCTGGGGGTATAGTTTCCCTTTAAATTATAAAAAGTGAACATGTCTCTGACCCTTAATGGCATATTTTCAAAGTGACCCCGTCTGCCCCCGGCTGGGATCTCCTGCTCGGGGTGTCACACTGTATTGCTCAATAAGATACTGACTGATGTAAAATCTGGGCATTTGCTTGGAATGCTTCTCTGTGCCGGGGCATGGGAAAGGCTTGTCACTGCCAGAGTCTTCTACTCACCGCTATCATTTCCTTGAGCACATAATGCCCCCCTCCCTTTTACAAAAATCACAATACTTTTTAATTAAATGGGAACTCCACCCAAACACAACTGTTTTGAACAGTACACATCATTTTTAAGCAACTTTGTGATATACGTTAGAAAAAAATATGCAGCGTCTTCATGATTTTCAATGAAATAATGTGGTTTGGTACAGTTCCCTAAGCCCCGCCCCCTGTTCCCCTGCTGATCTGGCTGGCTACTTTGTGACTCAAATAAAATGTAACAGTAGCCGCCTGTCCCCAGCCTGCCTTCAGCCTGCATCCTCCCAATCCCACAATTCCCTGCACACATGATGTCAATAAGGAAATGCAATGCATTGTGGGTTATGTAGTTCCTGCATGCTGTCTGTAAGCTGTGGGGAAGTTGTTGCAATTTGTAACATCAGTGTTTTAGTCCCCCCTCCCCTGCCAGGATTTCAAATGATGCAGAAAGAGTAGAACAGTTTCGCAGCTGGATTTCAGCAAATAAAATGGTATTTATTCCTACTTTTTGAAGTTGCCCAAAAAATTCTCCTACAAAAAGGGTATCATTTTGGCACACAACTGTGATCATCTAAGGATCTAATTAGGATTTGGAAGGGTTAAAAGACTAACGGGCCGGACGTCGCCCGCGGGCCGTAATTTGCCCACCCCTGTTCTAAAGCAACGTTTTAGGCTGCAAAGCTGACTTCATTTGTGTCCCCTTAGGTCAATAAACACTGCACTAAATGGGGCTCTTATGTTTGTTTTCTCAGTCTGGGGCCCCGGCCTTCTTGAATTGTTCCGGTCCCTTCTTACCCCACCAGCACAGTTGTGCTGCAAAATTATACCCTTTTTGTAGGAGAATTTTTTGGGAAACTTCAAAAAGTATGAATAAATACCATTTTATATGCTGAAATCAGTATAACATCTAATCCAACCTACAAGGCAAGAGCAGATACATCACTAATCATAAGAAATATCTATTGGTCTCTATTTCTTATGACCTTTAATCTCCGCCAGGAGTAGTACTTTTGTTCCTCTCCAATTATCAAATCCCTCATTGCTGAGAATAATATAATGGTTCCAAACCAGAGATTGTTAACCTATAGGTCAGGAACCGAAAAAGGGCCCCAATCTTTTTTAAAATGGTCCCCGTGATCACCTTCTAAAGCAGGGGTGGGGCAAACTTTTTGGCTCAGGGGCCACATTGACTTACAGACGGGCTGGGCCAACGTTACGCCGTTTCCACTCGTCAGTCCCCAGACGCCAAGTCTTGCGTGATGAGACCAGGAGTAGTAGTATTGTTCCTCTCCAATTATCAAATCCCTCATTGCCGAGAACAATATAATGGTTCTAAATTAGAGATTGTTAACCTATAGGTCAGGAACCGAAAAAAAAAGGCTCCAAAACTTTTTGGCTCAGGGGCTACATTGACTTACAGACGGGCTGGGCCCCACATGACAAATCTTGCGTGATGAGACTTGCGGAGTCGGCGGGCCAGATTAAAAGACTAACGGGCCAGAAGTGGCCCACGGGCCGTAGTTTGCCCACCCCTGGTTTAAAGCAACGTTTTAGGCTGCAAAGTTGACTTAATTTGTGTCCCCTTAGGTTAATAAACACTGCACTAAATGGGGCTCTTATGTTTGTTTTCTCAGTCTGGGGCCCGGCCTTCTTGGATTGTTCCGGTCCCTTCTTACCCCACCAACATGATATATTTATAGGTATTATATTTACCCAGTAGCTCAAAAATAGAACACAAATATTAGAAGGAACAAAGCAGGGCCTATTGACTTCACTTTCAGAGCAGCTTTACGTTTGCCAACAGACAAGGTCACAGACCTTCTTGGTGATTTATTTTCCCTTTATTTCCCTTTATTACTTGTTACTTTATCCCACTCAACCACGACAAGATAAAGCCCATGCATATTGTATTGATTTTTGTTCTACATAACCCAGCCCTGCAGCGGGTCCCTGGGCATCTCCGCAGCCGGGGATTCTAATCCAACAGAACAATTTGGGATTTATTTGTCCGAAATCACAAAGGCCATTAAAGGCAAAGAGTGTAAATTTGTGGCGGCCGAGGGGGGAGAAGGTTTTATCTGGCGGGGTGGTTACCAGAGGAGCTGGGAGCTCTACTGAAAGGCTAAGTCAGAATTCACACGCAAGGCCCAGCCGACTCGTATGAGAACTGGATCAATTACAAGACCTTTTTTCACAAACAAATTCTGCCTGTGTTCCTGGGGAAAAGGAGGAGAAAAAATATATAATAAAATCTTTCAAATGGGACAAAGAGAAGCTGTTGGTGTACATTGCGGAGGGAAGGGGGGGACGTAAATCATGGTTACTGCCGCCATAATCTCTGACCCTCACACAGGCTTTAGAGTTCAAAGGTGAGGCGGCTTTGTTTATTTATTGCTCGGTGGGATATTCATCATTTCCCTTCCGTGTAACCCTTTAGGCACCAGGAAGAATGATCCTGAATTCAAGGGACTGTCATTTGGCAAATTTTTCATTACGGAATATTTGGGCCAATTTGCAATGCATGGATACTGTCAATTTTGCTCTTTCCTTGGCTCAATATGTTTACTCCCCGGCACATTTCACTCAATTTCAGATTCCTTTTTGTTTTTAGATTTCATCCTATGTATAAAATAAGAATTTTCAACAGGACCTTTATTGTTTAAATCAATGAAGATTCATACAATGTCCCCACTCATTGAACATTTTCATAGGGAATTTGATTTACTAAGGCCTTATTCATCTAGTGTGCTGTTCCTGTGACTTAACTGCCTCCCTTCCCTTGCCTTTGATTGGGCAGCAGACTTGCCCCTTACCCAGCATTGTGCCCAATACACTCTGTCCAATCACAGTGCAGTCATATGACAGGTAGTTAAATGGACCCTGTGAAGGCATGGGAGCAGTTACCGCAAGTGACTATACAACTAAATGCAAGAGAACTGCTTTAAAAGATAAGTAAACCTTTAATGTAAGATAATAAAAGATATTTACTGTTTCATTATAAAACAGTCTGGTGTCTCTGTCCCATTATATGTCACTTTGTCAACCAATGCAGAAATGTCCTTAATATACTTGGGGGACACAGTATAGTTATTTACTGAGGGTAAAAGCAGATATATTCAAGATTCTAGTGTTCTCCTGTTGTATTTAAATGCCTAAGATCTAATGGTGGTACTCAATGGGCTCTGGAGAGATATATAGAGGGCAAACTGCCAATGGGAAGCATTTTCTTGGGCTCTTGGTACTTCCTGTCAAACACAAAATGGTACCACGGATGCCAGGCTGGATGTCACTGTATATGAGAAATGGTCAACTTCACCACTATGTAAGCAGGCCTGGATTTGTGGGCAAGCCACATAGGCCCCAGACTAGGGCATAAAAAATCTGGGGGCAGCATGCCACCCGCTGGCCACATCTGCACTGGGGATTGGACGGGAGATTTTGACAACTACTTAAATCTCCCACCTGTCCAGTCACCCAGCGCAGCCAATCAATAAGGCCATTGGTGCGAGTGTGGACGGGGGGGGGGAATGCAAGGGGGGGTGGGAGATGCAAGTGTAGGGGGAGCAAGTGTGAAGGGGTGTGAGCCTGCGGGAGGGGGCGAGTGGCCTTGGGGTGCACCACAAATTCGGTCCTGTATGTAAGGAAAAAGTCATGGCAATAATATGTAGGGGTGCCATCTCTTGCTTTTGATACTGAATGCATATTTGCTCTCTGTTAATTGGAACACCCCAAATCCTGAGACAGTGAAGGATTCTGGGAGCTCTAGGGCTGCTGGCCTATGACTTTAACAGCCCGACCATAAGAGATAAAGCTGCCAACAAAGGTCCACCTACCTACCCAATGTACCTCCTGATACAATTTGCTCACTGCAATTCTGTTGGGATGAACTACATGATCTTCGACTGGGATTTAAAACCAATGAAATGCGCCAATGAGGAGCGCATTTTATTTCTCATATAATACCTGCCAAGCGCTCGCTGTATCATAGTAGGTAATAGCAACCGTCCTTTGTCTTGATCCTGATCAATCTCCTCAATGTTATTGCTTTATCTCCCTTTGGGACGGAGATATAGAAGCTTTGCAGGGCGCCAACTCCTTGCAGAAAAGCACAGTAAATATTGCCGGCAAATGCCAAACTCCAGCAGTCACAGAGTAAAGGACTGGTGCCCAGGGAAATATGGCAAGAAGCCTGCCGAGCCAACACTACAGATGCATTTGCATTGTTCATTATGCTGTGTTTGTACAGATGGAGTCCGGGGTCTTTAGACTTTTCTGGCCTCGGTCCCTCATGGCTTTCATTTATTAGGCAGGGCCCCTCCTTAGTTCATAGTGCGATTATATATATATGTATATACACAATATAATGCAGTAATATATCTGAGACCCAGAGTTATAAGGGGTCATTATACACAAATATACACAATGGAAGCGCATATTAATGCAATTTATTAAGGTACTTGTGCCCAAACATGCTGATCCACCTCCACATCCACACCAGTGGCTCCATCCTCACCTCTTCTGAATGGTGGGCAACTTCTCCCAGAGAGGCCCCCTAGAGCTACCGCCACCCTGGAACTGGTTCTTATCTCCGCGGTTGCGTCAATAGGACCACTTGTGCCCAGTGAATCAGATGCCAACGTCAACCCCGCCCCTCCACTCTGAAAATGCTAGGTGCAACCCTGATTTGCTTCAAAACACAAGCACAATTGCATCATCCATGTGGACATGGGGCTCAAGTGTGGGAGATGCACTTAAAATTTGGGGATTTGCGCTTGAAACTGTACATATTATCCCTATTGTTTCCCTTTAATGCTGCTTCTGGCACGGACTCACATTCTGTAGCACCCCTTCACATTCCCAGGGGGCGGCCCTTAGTCATGATTTGTCATGATTTTTATGGGGTACTTTTAGTTTCTAAATTACACTGTTTACATAGCAAATAATTCCCTCTGCCATTTAACATTTTATTCTTGAACCAACAAATGTATTTGTAGCTGTAATATTGGTGTGTAGGCGCCATCTCAGTGCATTGTGCCCGAGTCTGAGCTTTCAGCCAGCGCTACACATTAGAACTGCTTTCAGCTAACCTATTGTTTCTCCTACTCCCATGTAACTAGAGGAGTCCCAAGCCGGACTTGGATTTCTTACTATTGAGTGCTATTCTGATACCTACTGGGAGCTGCTATCTTGCTCCCTTCCCATTGTTCTGCTGATCGGCTGCTGGGAGGGGGGGGGGGGATATCACTCCAACTTGCAGCGCAGCAGTAAACTTGGAAATGAAGAATATGGCTAGCCCCATGGGAAAAACAGATTACAATACAGGATTCTGCTGGAAAAGCTCTATTTACTGATTTGTTTTGATAAAAACATGTTTTCCCATGACAGTATTCCTTTAAAATGGCAATTAGAGATGTAGCGAACTGTTCGCCGGCGAACTAATTCGCGCGAACATCGGGTGTTCGCGTTCGCAAAAATTCGCGGATTTTTGCCGATGTTCGCCACTTTGGGTTCGCCGCGGTTTTTTTTGGCGCCACGTTTTTTCGCCTTGGTTTCCCGCCGCGTTTTTCCGCCGCGTTTTATCGCCTATGCATATACATAGGAATAGCTTGCGGGTTTTTTTTGGCGTTATTTTTTGGCGTTCTTTTTTTTTGCGTTTTTTTTACAAAGTATTTTTCAGAGAAGTTTTTGCCCTTGATCCCCCTCCTGCATGTCACTGTCCAGGTCGTGGCACCCTTTAAACAACTTTAAAATCAGTTTTCTGGCCAGAAATGGCTTTTCTAGGTTTTAAAGTTCGCCTTCCCATTGAAGTCTATGGGGTTCGCAAAGTTCGCGAATATTCGCGAGTTTTGGCGAAAGTCCGCAAACGGGTTCGCGAACATTTTCGGCGATGTTCGCTACATCTCTAATGTCAATGGGTTATTTAGATGAAGCAGGGTTTTACATATAAGCAATATATTTTTATAGAGACCTACATTGTTTGGGATGGTATAGTTTTCCTTTAGAAAAGCCTCACTTTAATGAACAATGCCTTTTCCTGTCGTTCCTACTGGAATAGGGGAGCATTGAGATGGCAGTGATATATTCCTACCTCCCTGTATAATCTATTTATTAGATATGGCTCCTTAGCGTATGTAAGCGCCTCATGAAATATTAGAGCCCTCAGAGCAGGCTGGGGCGCAGATATGTGCCATTTAGATTGTATCGCAGTCTGTACAAACGCCAGTGACAAGAAAAGGCAAAGTGGCAAATAGATTGTATTCAGGTTATCAGTAGAGATATTGTGCCCTTCACAGGGCCTCTCTCTACACAAGGGCAGGAATGATTATGGCGGCACTGGAATGTCTGTAATGGCCTTAGATAAAAACGCAGCCGGGGGGGGTTATACAAACGCTGTCTGGAAACACGAGATTTCCCCGCTCCGTGTTATTATGATTTCCCATAAACATGAATCCAACCCCATGCGATAAAACGCGGTGAAAATAAGAGATTACAGAGATCGGCCCTCACTTGCGATCAGTTTTTCATATTTCCAAACTAATTGTGTCATTATTTCAGCTGAAAATTTGCCCTTTCCCAAAGGGAACGTTATTTTATTCTCTCTGGGAAATGATTGTGTCAGTTGAATCTGTATGAAACGCAAAGGAGATTATTTGCACTCTGTCTCTTTGTCCTTTTATCCTCCCCTTAGGGGATTTTATAGTATTTATATATATATATATATATATTTTTGTTTGTTTGATAGGAAATTATCACATACACATCTGACTGACGCCCTCCCTGCGCATCTTTATTTTCTACCCACAAGGCAAAGCTTTGTTACCGACTGTTGTAATTAAAACGCTCAACCAGTGATCCCCACAGGGAGGGAAAAAAACCATAATTGAGATGCCGCAGTTGTTACCTCAAAAGCTAAAAAGAAAATGCATTGATCCAGCCGGAGCCACAGGGGGAATATATAGCACCAATGCATTTACTCAGAGATTTACAGAGACTGTTCAGACCTAGTGATGAGCGAATCTGTCCCGTTTCGCCGACAAATTTGCGAATCTTGCAAAAGATTCGCGAAACAGCGAAAAATTTGCAAAACAGCGAAAATGTTGGACATCAAAAAAAACTGTCGCCCGCGGCTATTATTTTGTCAAACAGCTATTCTTTTGACGCCCGCGGCTATTATTTTGACGCCCGCGGCTATTATTTTGACACCCACGGCTATTATTTTGACGCGCGGCTATTATTTCATCGCCCATGGCTATTATTTTGTTGCGTGGCTATTCTTTTGACGCCCGCGACAATTTTTGGACGCACCGCGAAACAATGCCTGGCGAAACATTTCGCCCATCACTATTCAGATCCATTAAGATCCGCTCACCTGGCAAAGTCACCAAACAAGCGAATCTTCTCCTGATTTTTTAACCTGCCTGATCGATATCTGGCCAATTTAGGGCAGGCCCATGATTTATGCCCCTACATGGGCCAATAAGCTGCTGAATTGGTCTAAGGGACCGACATCGGCAGCTACAATCGGCCACCTTAAGGTTCCCTGTATTGATGGTAGGGTTGCCACCTTTTTTTCAGGTCTTTACTGGCCTGTAGGGGCCGGCCAAAAGGGTTATTGATGCTTGGTTATTGATGGGTGGGGCTGGACAGAGTTGGTCCAAATTCTGCAAGTAGACTGGGTTTGGGGGCATACAGGGGTAGGAAAGTGAGGGGATTGGGGCAGTTCGGAGGCAGGTCATGGGCCAAATATTAGGAATTACAAATTTACTGACAGCTATATTGCTGGTAAATGCCCTGGCATTACCAGCTAGGTTGGTGAAATACTGGCCAGGTAGCAACCCTAAAGGTGCCCATACACTTTAAGATCCGCTCGCTTGGTGATGTCACCAAGCGAGCGGATCTTCACCCGATATCCCCACCTACGGGTGGGCGATATCGGGTAGCAAGGGACTTAAAAAAAAATAATCCGATCGTTTGGCCCTGGGGCCAAACGATCGGATTACATTTGAGGTTATAGGGCAGTTGGTTCGGGGACCGCATCAACAAGTCGATGTGGTCCCCGATCCGACTGGATTTTCTAACCTGGCCGATCGAGATCTGGCCAATTTCAGGCCAGATCTCGGTCGGCCAGGCCGCTCTGTTCTGCCCCTACACGGGCCGATTAGCTGCCGAATCGGTCCAAGGGATCGGGGGCCTTAAGAGCTGGGCATATATACAGTGCAGTAACTACGGGGAAGCAGACACCACTGTGGGGGGGGGGGGGGGAGCCTGGTGCTAAAGGGGGGCCGGGGTGGGGATCACCTGCCTTGTTTACAGGGGAAGACCGGCAGGTATGGGGGCCGCTGTAGAACAGCTATTTTCTTAGTGTTGCAGGTCACCCCCAAAATGATGCCCCTGCATATGTGGCAAGATCTAATCACACAAAACTACTGGATACAGCACGCGTGTGAAGTTCAATTTCAGCTGACATCAGTAACTGATGTGTTTATAACAATCTGGGTAGCAAGAACATTAGTTTGGTATAAACAATAGATCTTAATATGTCTCACCATTTCAATTGTCTGCTTGGGGTGCCCTCTGCCCGGAACACAGCACTTAAGCTCAAATACCCCCTGTCTGGGTGAGTCAGTAAGATCTACTCCTTTGACAAGGTCTCGCCAAATGAGCAAATCCTTGCCCATTTTGGCCACTCAGGCCCTGGGCAAAATAGGGCTGATCTTATTGTTTAGCCCCTGGCATGTACAGACCCTTTGGGTCAAAAATCCAGCCAATTTTCTATATATCTGTTGGGCATAGGGTTGCCACCTGGCTGGTATTTTACCATACACCGGCCAACACAGGAGGGGCAGAATGAGCAGTTTATATCAATAACATATACACAGACTATGCCCAGTTTTATGAGCAGTCAATCAATTAACACTGATTAGAGCTATAACCATAGGGGAGCTCAAACTGCAACTGGGGGGCAAGGAATATATAGGGCCCAGTGGGTCCCTGACTCATTTTACCATTTTTTTCCAATACAGATCATATTTAAATATTGAATTAGTTTTGGGCAGCTTATTAAGACTTGCAGGAAGTGTTAGGCCAGACTGACTGAGCACCCATGCAACCCAGCCGGCCACCTCACTCCACCCCCTGTATCGCTCGCCCCCCAATACAAGTGCACATGTGCATAGATGATGATGGGGGAGGTGGAGAAGGATAGTGTGGAGTGGCGACTCTGGGATTAAAGCAGCGACAGGAGGGCCTGGACTGGGTGTAAGTAGACAAGAGGTATGTGCCTAGCACCCCTCCAGCGTTGCGCCCTAGGCACGTGCCTCTTCTGCTCTCCCCTAGTTCAGGCGCTGCTTACACTGCAGTGAGGGCTAACATCTACTTTGCCCCTGCCACTGGTTTAAATATCAAGCTATAAAATGAATACAAGAGTGTCTGAAATAGAAACAAGTCATGACAAACAAAAATTAAATGCAATAAAAATGTATAATTATTGTACTTTCTAGTTTGCTGGGGGCAGTTGTCTGATGGCTTTACTGTCAGGTCCTGGGGCAGGGAGTTGTACAGAAGTAGCAAATACATCACTGCATAATTTATATTACAGGTCTCATGGGGTTAAAAATTCTCAGGACAGTTTTGGCTAAGAGTATTTAGTGATGAGCAAATATTTTCGCCAGGCATGGATTTGCTGTGAAATTCCACAAGGGTGAAGACACACAGAGCTACAAGAAATACTAGTAGCAGCTACTTGTTGTGGCTACTAAAAGATACTGCAGATCATTTACTGATAATTGTCTCTACATGTGCTTTAGCAGAGGGAATTCTCAGTATTGTCTATGGCAGGGGATTTTCTGGTGTTTAGTAGCCGTGTAAAAGTAGCTGCTGTGTGTCTTCACCCTAAAAGGGTATGAGTATCCCTTTAAGGAGAGAGATGCCACACGGGCTAGTTCTGAATAAGCCAGCGAAAGAATAAAAATAAATATATCTGCCCAATAATTGCCTTAAATAAAAGCAGATGATGAGTCCCGGTGGGAAAGCGAATGTCGGCTACCGGCGGCACAGTCACTGGCAGAACTGAGAGCTCATCACAAATGGGAGACGGGCAGATTTCTGCATATTAATCTCTTACTGGGTCAGACTGCCGGCAGCGTCTCGCTTCTACTCCGTGTAATCTGCTGTGCCAAGCAGCCTGCCCGTGCCAAGCACAGGATTTCCCTTTATATTCCGAAGAGATTAGCAGTGCCCCCCTGAGCTCGGGGAATGGTTCTACCTGCATGGGGGGTTAGTAGGCTGCCAGTTCCCCCAGCACTGGTTCTACCTGACTATACTGTATGTTGGGTCTGTGTAAAACTAATGTTACCCTGCATGTTCTGGGGAATTTATATGTTAAGATCCAAAGTGTGGCTTTAACCTGTAATATGTTGGCATAACAGGTATGGGATCCCTTAGCCAAAAACCTATTACAGGTATGGGATCCATTATCCGGAAATCCGTTATCTAGAATGCTCCGAATTACGGAAAGCCCGTCTCCCATAGACTCCATATTAATCAAATAATTTTTTCTCTGTAATAATAAAACAGTACCTTGTACTTGATCCCAACTAAGATATAATTACCCCTTATTGGGGGCAGAACAGCCCTATTGGGTTTATTTAATGGTTAAATGATTCCCTTTTCTCTGTAATAATAAAACAGTACCTGTACTTGATCCCAACTAAGATATAATTACCCCTTATTGGGGGCAGAACAGCCCTATTGGGTTTATTTAATGGTTAAATGATTCCCTTTTCTCTGTAATAATAAAACAGTACCTGTACTTGATCCCAACTAAGATATAATTACCCCTTATTGGGGGCAGAACAGTCCTATTGGGTTTATTTAATGGTTAAATGATTCCCTTTTCTCTGTAATAATAAAACAGTACCTGTACTTGATCCCAACTAAGATATAATTACCCCTTATTGGGGGCAGAACAACCCTATTGGGTTTATTTAATGGTTAAATGATTCCCTTTTCTCTGTAATAATAAAACAGTACCTGTACTTGATCCCAACTAAGATATAATTACCCCTTATTGGGGGCAGAACAGTCCTATTGGGTTTAATTCATGTTTTGTTGATTTTTTAGTACTTTGACTAGATTAGATAAAAGATCCAAATTTCGGAAAGACTCCTTATCCAAAATACCCTTGGTCCCAAGCATTCTGGATAATGGGTCCCATACCTGTATTTAGAAAGCTCTGAATTACAGGATGGCCATCTCTCATAGAGTCTATTTAAGCAAATTCTAATTTTTTTTAAATCACCCTTTTTCTCTGTAATGAAACAGAACTTTGCCCTTGATGGTAACTTGGTAACTAAGCTGAATAAATTCTTATTGGCAGCAAAACAATCCTATTGGGTTTATTTACCACTGAAATGATTTTAAGCAGACATAAGGTATGGTGATCTAAATTATGGAAAGGCCCCTTTTCCAGAAAACCCCTGGTGCTGAGCATTCCAAGATGCAATAGCCCTAGCACCTTATATCAACCAATCAAAAAGTAGATTGCCACTGTTATGTACTGGTATTACATATAAATATGTAGGGTAGAAATGTTGTACCTTATGTTTTGGGTTCCTGTACCAGCCCAAGGCCCCCACAGCCCATTAGCAGGGAAGGTCTGTGCCCCCAAAGATGCCCCAGTAGCCCCCCATCTTCTTTTCTGCTGATTCCCAGCACAGGCTCTGGGCTGCTGGCACTTACCTGAGCTTAGGGGCCCACTCACACTATACTGTATATACAGTATAAAAGTAATTAAACAAGGCTATTTATTAATTACTATTCACATTACATGGCAGCTCAGAAATGGGCATTCAGGGCCAGAATTTGATAATCAGCACAGGAGAATCGTTTTTTATCATAGATGAACCTCATTTTGTTATTTCCCACAACTCCAAACCTTAGCTTTTCAACTGAGCATGTGCAGTGCCACTGACACTCAAAGGAGGGCCTAACACAGTGAAAATGGGAGCTTATAAGGCCTGGACCATTACTGCTTTAGCACTGCAGAACCTGCATCTCTGGATGTATTCATTTGGTTTGGAACTCGGCTTCTGAACCAAAACTTGCTAATAAAGAGCCCCCCACACACAGAAACCCCTAATAACCTATCCCTGTAATCTGTTCCTTCAAAAAGTATAAATATATACCATTTAAGTAAATGGTGAGAGTAAATATAAATAACAAATAAACATAATTATAGACCGTATGGCTGGGATTGCTTTCTCTCAGTATATGGCTGTGCCTATTTAATGTACAAGCGATCCGTTGCATTCTGCTGAGCCTGCGAGTTTGAGACATACAGTAATATACACACACACATATATATATATATATACTGCCAGATCTCAGGGGGCCCGACCAGTAAAACCCAATCCAGACGAGACCTTTGATATCCGCCGAATGGCAAGATAAAATCAATAGTTTTAATTTTCACGCGGAAGCCCACAACGCTCAGCTGACAATCTCAGCAGGTTTTAATGGACACAAACAATTTGTTTTTTACGGTTTTAATTGTTTCTGCGTCTTAAGACGATTCCTTTTTATTGCCCTGTTTGGCACGTGGCATAAATTAATAAGAGCTGCCCATAAATGATGGCTGGGAGAGATTAACATGGTGCGGTTAGATTCCGCTCCGTCTGCGTTTGTGCTCTGCTTGGAGCCTCCTAGTATTCAGCGCCGGATTCGTCCTTTCGGCGCCCCTAGGCCACCCCCGTTGGTCGCCCCTAAGCCCCCCCCCCCCGTGTGCGCATGCGCGAATGCGGAACCACCGCCCCCATGTGCGCATGCGCGAACGCGGAACCACCGCCCCGTGTGCGCATGCGCAAACTCTGAACCACCACCCCCTGGTTGCGAGCGCGCATGCGCAAGCATTTAAAGTCCGATACGGAGCAGTGGGGAGAGGTCCCCGTTGCTCCGTAAGGGAGGCAAACTTACACATTTTATTGCGGCGGGGCGGCATGCCGCCCCTAAATTTTTGCCGCCCTAGGCCCGGGCCTTTGTGGCCTCGCCACAAATCCGGGCCTGCTAGTATTGTTACTGGCCCAGCACTTCTTATATCCGTGGCTTGGACCCCCCTATGGTGCGTGCCGGTGCTGATTAATCCAGTGCTGGCTCTTGGGCACAACAGGGTGCTCATCCAACAACAGCTGCCCTGTGAGGCACCCCCAAAGGCAATTTAGGTTCCAGCACTGCTAACTAAGGAACGTAGACTTCAAGGGTCCTAAACACATATTCATACTCACACCCACATTGTACACATTCTGAACTGATAGAGAATGTAATTTTAATTCAGCAGTCATTCGTTTCAGGGATTAATGATTTGGTGGGGGCAGTAGAGCACAGACCCCCTGTATAGGTATGGGACCCGTTATCCAGAATGCTTGGGACCTGGGGTTTTCCAGATAAGTGGTCTTTCCGTAATTCAGATCTCCATACCTTAAGTTTGCTAAAAAAAATCATTTAAACACTAATTAAACCCAATAGGATTATTTTCGCTCCAATAAGGATTAATTATATCTTAGTTGGGATCAAGTACAGGTACTGTTTTATTATTACAGAGAAAAGGGAATCATTTAACCATTAAATAAACCCAATAGGGCTGTTCTGCCCCCAATAAGGGGTAATTATATCTTAGTTGGGATCAAGTACAGGTACTGTTTTATTATTACAGAGAAAAGGGAATCATTTAACCATTAAATAAACCCAATAGGGCTGTTCTGCCCCCAATAAGGGGTAATTATATCTTAGTTGGGATCAAGTACAGGTACTGTTTTATTATTACAGAGAAAAGGGAATCATTTAACCATTAAATAAACCCAATAGGGCTGTTCTGCCCCCAATAAGGGGTAATTATATCTTAGTTGGGATCAAGTACAGGTACTGTTTTATTATTACAGAGAAAAGGGAATCATTTAACCATTAAATAAACCCAATAGGGCTGTTCTGCCCCAATAAGGGGTAATTATATCTTAGTTGGGATCAAGTACAGGTACTGTTTTATTATTACAGAGAAAAGGGAATCATTTAACCATTAAATAAACCCAATAGGGCTGTTCTGCCCCAATAAGGGGTAATTATATCTTAGTTGGGATCAAGTACAGGTACTGTTTTATTATTACAGAGAAAAGGGAATCATTTAACCATTAAATAAACCCAATAGGGCTGTTCTGCCCCCAATAAGGGGTAATTATATCTTAGTTGGGATCAAGTACAGGTACTGTTTTATTATTACAGAGAAAAGGGAATCATTTAACCATTAAATAAACCCAATAGGGCTGTTCTGCCCCCAATAAGGGGTAATTATATCTTAGTTGGGATCAAGTACAGGTACTGTTTTATTATTACAGGGAAAAGGGAATCATTTAACCATTAAATAAACCCAATAGGGCTGTTCTGCCCCCAATAAGGGGTAATTATATCTTAGTTGGGATCAAGTACAGGTACTGTTTTATTATTACAGAGAAAAAGGAAACCATTTTTAAAATGTGAATTATTTGATTAAAATGGAGTCTATGGGACATGGCCTTTCTATAATTTGGAACTTTCTGGATAATGGATTTCTACATTAAGGGGTCCGATACCTGTATCTCAGAATGGTGCTTCACTGCTCAAACAGTTGAATATATTTTGACCAATTGACTCAGGGTTGGACTGGGCAAGTGGGACGCAGGTTAAAAACCCGATGCACCCCAGGCCTAATAGGCCCCGCAACCCAAGTGCACTCACCAGCCCAGATTGTCCTCTCTGCCCCAATTACAGATGCAAAGTTAAAGAGGAGGGAACAAAAAGCGCGGAGGGGGGATGCCAGGAGGAGGCCCTTGAGTTTGTAAGGGGGCCCTCGAAGTCACAGCCCCGGTGGGCCCAGGAAGCTCCAGTCCAACCCTGAATTGACTTACTGATCTGTGCTGATAAATGTGTCGATTGGTTGACATTTCTTGATGGTAAGGGACAAGTATTTACAGGAAAGTATTAATAACTTGCAAAAAATAAAAAGTAATGGGAATCCCTTTGGATTTCCTCAGGTCCATATTTAGTAAACTGACCCCTGTGTTTAAGGGTGAAGACACACAGAGCTACTTAGTAGCAGCTACTTTTTCACAGCTACTAAACACCACAAAATTCCCTGCCATAGACAATACTGAGAATTGCCTCTGCTAAAACACACGTAGAGACAGTTATCAGTAAATGATCAGCATTGTCTGTTTTAGTAGCCACGACAAGTAGCTGCTACTAAGTAGCTCTGTGTGTCTTCACCCTTAAAACACAGGGGTCAGTTTACTAAATATGGACCTGAGGAAATCCAAAGGGATTCCCATTACTTTTTATTTTTTGCAAGTTATTAATACTTACCATCAGGAAATGTCAACCAATCGACACATTTATCAGCACAGATCAGTAAGATCTTGCCTTGGGGCACGTTGGTCGAGACAAGATAGTGCCACAAGGTATCAAGGGGGGGGGGGGGTCACAGCAAACAATAAAATTGCCTATGATAATAATTCTAGCTGCAGCACTAGGCGCAAAAATGGGGTCAGTAATGTGCCCATTAATGTGCCAGAATGATATAATTTGTGCCAACCTGTGCTAGTACCTATCTGTAATAATTTGGTGCATAAGTAGGGTTGCCACTTTTTGGCGGTTTTTTTTTTGTAATATTGGCCTTTGGGTCGGGGGTAGTAGGCAGGTTGTAAAATGGGGTGGGGCAATTATGTCACAGGGAGGGGAAATGGGCAGAGTGGATGGGGAATTGGTGGGGTATAGGCAGGTCTGTATTTATAAGGAGTAGTCCTTTAATGGAGAGGGTCAGGGAAGGGAGGGATTCAGAAGATATTACAAATTACATTGCCGGTAAATAAGTAATGCCTGCCCTGGCCCTAGCTTGTGATTTACTGACTGGGCCGGTCAAATACCATCCAGGTGGTAACCCTATGCATAAGGCACAAGGTGTGGTGCGTGTTGGCATAGGGGGGCTCTGTAGTGCCATACGCAGCAGGAAGTACTGGACTCCCTCTGTGTGTTGCACCTATAAGCAGTGGCGCAGCTATAAAGGAGGCAGACCCGGTGGTCGCTGGGGGGCCCAGGGGTCAGGAGAGCCTGGACTGTGGGGTCTGCTTCCTCTATAGCATAGAAATCCCCCCTTCCCAGATGTTCTCCTACCCTGGAGCTGGGGGTGGGAGCTGGGGCAGGCAGGTGGGGGGTAGATCTGAGCAGGGTTATTTGTGTGTTCTGGGCCCCTCTGATGACTTGTGTGGGACTAGTACCACATACTTGTGTCACTGCCTGTAAGAGCTTAATCAGGGGTGGAACCACCGGGGGGTGGGGGGTGATTGCACCCGGGCCCATAAAACCCTATTAGAGACCTAGATGCTTGCGCTACTGGAGAAAACTGTGTCTGGAGGGTGGGGGGCCCCAGAACTAATAGTTATGTTTTTAAGCTCATTGTTGAGTCAAATACAAGTCTATGTCATACCCATGTGGCAGCTGTGGCCTTTTGTGCACAATTTACTAACCACCCCAAATCTCCGTGCTGTGGACGAAAATAAGTCCAGCAGGTGCAATTACACAAAATTCCGGCAAGGAATGTTGCATTGTGGGTAAAAAAAATAAAATATGTCACACTGTCCAGATTGTTTTGCACACTTCTCCCCCATTAGCACCAATGTGACTGCAGAGGTTGTGTGTGAGTGAATGGCTGTTACGGAATGACTCCCCCAGCTGAACTGTATGGCATAGGAAATAAGGGGCCCAGCGGCGAGCAGGGAAAGGGCAGTTTATTAAACAAATGTCCCCCCCCCAGTTAATTTGAAGGCATCATAAGTGAGAAAGAGCTCAGCTGCCCGGGTCTGGGTAATGGGCCTCATTGGGCTGCAAATGAAATGTCAAGTCGGCGGCTGCACCGAACGCTGTTTGATGGTCTCTCCCCAAGGGAACTTGTCTGCCCCCTGCCCAGACCTTTATAGGATGGATAACCCCCCCCACAAACAAAAACCTAATAAAGCAGCTCAGCATTTGCATAAACCTGGGTAACGACGGAGAAGGAGAGAGTTAATGAAGGTATCAAACAGGTTGCAGTGTAATAGGGCAATGCTCATGTCATTATATGGGGATTAATAGAGTGATTAGAGTGCAGTCCTGCTGGCGGCTTTGATCAAAGTGCTGCTAGAGTCCTCCTGCGTTCAAGGACACACAATGGGTAATTGGGTCTCTGAATCAAAAGGTAACACGTTAATGGCAATAAATCTGCTTGGGAAGCAACAGCGCAGGCAGGGGGGTCGGCCCAGGGCAGCACTGGGGGAGCTGGGATATGGTTATATGGTGCCATCAGGGGCAAACGTGCTGATACCTGGGAACCAATAGGAACGGGCAATATCTCCAGGCGTAAATAGCTGTTGGATGGAGTTTAAAGGGGAGATAAACTCTAGGTTTATTGTTCCTTTATCTTACATACAGGGGCCAAAGTTAAGCTGGCCATACACTGCCCGATATCAATTATGAGGTCACCAAATGAGCAGATCTGGACCCGTTTTGGCCACCCACAAGTTGACTCCAAGGACAATGATTGGATCATAGAGGCAGGTTCAGATTGGCATTCAAAATAGGCCCTGACATTTCAAGTACACAGAGGCCCAAACAACCCCCCCAGCCCAATAAATAGTGAATAGTCTTTAGGTGGCCATACACGGGCCGATTGTAGCTGCAATATCGGTCCCTTCGACTGCTTATCGGCCCACGTAGGGGCACCAACGACGGGCCTGCCCGACTGATATCTGGCCCTGGGGCCAAACGACCAAATTAGCCTAAATTCCCCCGATATCGCCTAGATGGGAATATCAGGAGAAGATCCGCTCCCATGGCAACCTCGCCAAGCGAGAGATCTTGACGTGTATGGCCACCTCAAGGCATCTTACGGCAGCCCCTCTGGCATTTGCCACAGATTGCCTATTGGATGAGGACCACCTCAATACACCAATGCAATCATTGTCGAACAGGAACATACAACCTGCTCAATTGATATCTGGCCAATTTTCATGCCAGACATTGGCCCAAACACAGGGCAATAAGCTTATGACATGGTCCAGAAAAAGGATAAAGGGGACTGAGATACAGGGGGTCTGGGGCCCCAATTTAAGTTGAAGCAAAGTATTTTAATTGGTGGTAAACTGCAACTCTCCACCTGCTGCTATAACTCCCAGCATCCCTTGCAGTCTTCAGCTTTCTGGCAGTGATGCAAAAGTTGCCAAAGTAGATGCCAACTTGCATTCATACTGGTGCAAAGTGTGTCCTGCTGCTTTGGGTACAATGTAATGCATCTGGAGGAAACTTTATGGGTGAAAACACAGCGATTTGCATCTGAATTGCAACGATGAGCCCTTATTTCTGGAAATAGGGTGCGCTGTCCCTTTAAATATACATTTCTGGCCGACATGGAGCGATTAAGAGTCTGTAGCCAATTACAAGTCCCAGTTACACAGAGCAGATCTCTTTGCATTAATGGCCCCTACATCATACGTTAATGGGAGGGAACGCCTATGATGGTCGCATTAATGGCGAAGCAATTTGGTACCTTGTGTATAATCTCTCCTATTGCCCCATGAATAGCGATGATGCTCAGATAGCGGCTCATATTGTGTTCTCGCAATCGACTGCGGGCAGCGAGGAAACATCACCAGAAATAATATTACATCCCACTTTTAATCTCCCCCTATCTCTCTTCTTGGCACTTTCTGGGCACTCGGCGCTCTCAGAGTGTTTACTGAAACAATTTCCGAAATTGCATCTCCTTTAATTGCCATTTAAGCCTCCCTATTCCCACCATCAATGCATCAATAAAAATATTAGTTTGAGCGACTGCGCGCCGCCGCGCCTATTATACATCATCTCGGCTGCCTCGTGGCCATGAGAATAGAAAGTCTGGCGGCTTGAATACACTTTGCAATAATTGCTGGTTATTCTGAAACATTAATGGGCCGGCGAGAAAGCGATACGATAAAGCGTTGGCTCTTCATTGCTCGCCGTCGCTGCACGTGCCAAAGGAAAGGGCACGAGAAAAGAACACAAATGTATTTGGGAATAAATTTGGTATTTAAAGGGTAACTGTCATCTTGCGCCTCTCCCAGTGTCCCCTGTGGTGCATCATGAGTTCCAGCTCTATCCGACAGCTTCCCGGTGACCCAAGGTGGCCATATATGTAGAGCACTCACCGATACTGTACAATAGACTATACATAGGGTTGCCACTTGGCCGGTATGTGACTGGCCTTGTGGGTAAATCACCAGCTGGGGTTGGCACCGGTATTGCAAATTTATAGAGATAATCCCTCCCTTTCCTGACCCTTCACACTGCCGATCACATTTTATAACACGGATTGGCAAACTACGAGCCACATCCGGCCCGTTGGCCTTTTTAATCTGGCCCACCGACTCCGGGTCCCTTTAAATAATTTCTGGGTCCTGATTGGTTGTGCCCCGTGCGTGCGCATGAAGTCAGTACACATGGGGCGCAACCATATAAAAGGATGCAGCGGGGAGCCGGGGAACAGACGCAGCCGAAGGATGGAGGGAGCCGCAGGTTGGGGAGATGGAGGATGCTGGGGGCGGAAGGACACTGGGAAGGACACTGGAGGATGCTGGGGAATGGAGCTGAAGGATGCTGGGGTGGGGAGCTGGAGGGTGCTGGGGAATGGAGCTGAAGGATGCTGGGGTGGGGAGCTGGAGGGTGCTGGGGAATGGAGCTGGAGGGTGCTGGGTGGGGAGCTGAAGGATGCTGGGGTGGGGAGCTGGAGGGTGCTGGAGAATGGAGCTGGAGGGTGCCGGGTGGGGAGCTGAAGGATGCTGGGGTGGGGAGCTGGAGGGTGCTGGGGAATGGAGCTGGAGGGTGCTGAGTGGGGAGCTGAAGGATGCTGGGGTGGGGAGCTGGAGGATGCTGGGGGGGAGCTGGAGGATGCTGGGGTTGGAAGCTGGAAAATGCTGGGGTGGGGAGCTGAGGGATGCTGGGGAGTGGAGCTGGAGGATGCTGGGGGGGAGCTGAGAGGCCCCGTGATTTCTGATGGCAGCCCTGGGCATAACTTTAGCCCGTCCCGTCCCGCCTGTGAGTCAATGTGGCCCCTGAGCCAAAAAGTTTGCCCACCCCTGCTTTATAACCATGAGCAACCCTCTGCTCCACCTATAACCCCACCCATGTATTGACCCCATCCACCTTTCCCCTGCCAGCCCACCTATTTCCCCACCTAGGGTTGCCACCTTTTTCTAATCATAATACTGGCCTTTGGATCTGGGGGGGGCTGTGCTGTAATTTGGGGGTTGGGGTTATGACATTAGGGGCAGGGAAATGGGTGGGCTGGGCAGGGAAAAGGCAAATGGGGCTAGCAAATGGGCGGGCAAGTAGGTGGATTGGGTGGGGAAATTGGCAGAGTATAGGTGGTGCCTGTGATTATAAAGGCTGATTGGCAGTAAGGGTCAGGAAAGGGAGGGATTTATAGGGTATTACAAATGCCAAGTACATTGCCAGTAAATCTGTAATATCGGTGCTGGCCCTAGCTAGAGATTTACTGGCCAGGGTTGTTAAATACCGGCCAGGTGGCAACCCTATGGCAAATAAACAAGTTCCCTTCTCGCTGTTGGATATTTGCAGCTAAATCAGACCGCGGGGCTGGGGGGGGTGAGTTTATTGGGATAAATATCCCATATCCCGTACAGCAGGGCCGGCTATACACACGCCAGTTACTGAGGGAAGGGGCCGAGGCCCAGTGCCAACAGCATCAGAACTACATACAGGCCTGGCAATAAATACATATGGACAGAACTACATATCTGCGGCACCCATGCCATTCTTTTGGACAACAAACGCAACTAAACTTTCTCTTCCAGGCTTAGGTGATCGACTCTGAGGGGAATCGTGTGACTAAATATAACATAACTAATAAGGGGCCGTGCTCTTATCCAGGAGGGGATCAGTGAGCTTCACTCTTCCCAAGCTATATCCAACACTTGTATTACTGGAGCCACAGTCTTTAGAGATACACTGATACCTACCAATACTAGGGTGGCCACCTATTTATGTGACTAATATTGGCCTTTGGATTAGAGAGCAGGATGTGATGTCATTTGATGGCGGGTCTATGACATAAGGGGGGACATGAGCGGGGTGGGCAGGGCAAAGGTGAATGGGACTGGTAAATGGGTGGGCCTCCTATATCTCCTGGTATATATATCTACTGCCAGGGGCGTAACTACAGAGCAAGCAGACCCTGCGGCTGTAAGGGGCCCAGGAGATATAGGAGGCCCACCCATTTACCAGTCCCATTCACCTTGCCCCTGTCTAGCCCGCTCATCTCCTGGTAGGGCTGGGCTGAACTGTAGGCAGTCCATTGGTATTAACAGTGTTCTACATAGGATTTCTTTGGCATTGGGCTTAAATCAGTGCTGTAATTGGTCCTGTAGGTATCTGTAGTTTATGTATCTGTATATATTCCATAGGATTCCCTCAGTGCCGGGCTGAACTCTATACTGTCTGTAGATATCTGTAGTTTATGTATCTGTATATATTCCATAGGATTCCCTCAGTGCCGGGCTGAACTCTATACTGTCTGTAGATATCTGTAGTTTATGTATCTGTATATATTCCATAGGATTCCCTCAGTGCCGGGCTGAACTCTATACTGTCTGTAGGTACCTGTAGTTTATGTATCTGTATATATTCCATAGGATCCCTCAGTGCCGGGCTGAACTCTATACTGTCTGTAGGTATCTGTAGTTTATGTATCTGTATATATTCCATAGGATCCCTCAGTGCCGGACTGAACTCTATACTGTCTGTAGGTATCTGTAGTTTATGTATCTGTATATATTCCATCGGATCCCTCAGTGCCGGACTGAACTCTATAGTATACTGTCTGTAGGTATCTTTAGTTTATGTATCTGTATATATTCCATAGGATCCCTCAGTGCCGGACTGAACTCTATACTGTCTGTAGGTATCTGTAGTTTATGGTATTTGTATATATTCCATAGGATCCCTCAGTGCTGGACTGAACTCTATACTGTCTGTAGGTATCTGTAGTTTATGTATATGTATATATTCCATATGATCCCTCAGTGCTGGACTGAACTCTATACTTTCTGTAGGTATCTGTAGTTTATGGTATTTGTATATATTCCATAGGATCCCTCAGTGCCAGGCTGAACTCTATACTGTCTGTAGGTATCTGTAGTTTATGTATCTGTGTATATTCCATAGGATTCCCTCAGTGCCGGGCTGAACTCTATACTGTCTGTAGGTATCTGTAGTTTATGTATCTGTATATATTCCATAGGATCCCTCAGTGATGGACTGAACTCTATACTGTCTGTAGGTATCTGTAGTTTATGTATCTGTATATATTCCATAGGATTCCCTCAGTGTTGGGCTGAACTCTATACTGTCTGTAGGTATCTGTAGTTTATGTAACTGTATATATTCCATAGGATTCCCTCAGTGCCGGGCTGAACTCTATACTGTCTGTAGATATCTGTAGTTTATGTATCTGTGTATATTCCATAGGATTCCCTCAGTGCCGGGCTGAACTCTATACTGTCTGTAAGTATCTGTAGTTTATGGTATTTGTATATATTCCATAGGATCCCTCAGTGCCGGACTGAACTCTATACTGTCTGTAGGTATCTGTAGTTTATGTATCTGTATATATTACATAGGATTCCCTCAGTGCCGGGCTGAACTCTATACTGTCTGTAAGTATCTGTAGTTTATGGTATTTGTATATATTCCATAGGATCCCTCAGTGCCGGACTGAACTCTATACTGTCTGTAGGTATCTGTAGTTTATGTATCTGTATATATTACATAGGATCCCTCAGTGCCAGGCTGAACTTTATACTGTCTGTAGGTATCTGTAGTTTATGGTTTTTGTATATATTCCATAGGATCCCTCAGTGTCAGGCTGAACTCTATACTGTCTGTAGGTATCTGTAGTTTATGTATCTGTATATATTCCATAGGATCCCTCAGTGCCGGGCTGAACTCTATACTGTCTGTAGGTATCTGTAGTTTATGTATCTGTATATATTCCATAGGATTCCCTCAGTGCCAGACTGAACTCTATACTGTCTGTAGGTAACTGTAGTTTATGTATCTGTGTATATTCCATAGGATCCCTCAGTGCCGGGCTGAACTCTATACTGTCTGTAGGTATCTGTAGTTTATGTATCTGTATATATTCTATAGGATCCCTCAGTGCCGGGCTGAACTCTATACTGTCTGTAGGTATCTGTAGTTTATGTATCTGTATATATTCCATAGGATCCCTCAGTGCCGGGCTGAACTCTATACTGTCTGTAGGTATCTGTAGTTTATGTATCTGTATATATTCCATAGGATCCCTCAGTGCCGGGCTGAACTCTATACTGTCTGTAGGTATCTGTAGTTTATGTATCTGTATATATTCCATAGGATCCCTCAGTGCCGGGCTGAACTCTATACTGTCTGTAGGTACCTGTAGTTTATGTATCTGTATATATTCCATAGGATCCCTCAGTGCCGGGCTGAACTCTATACTGTCTGTAGGTATCTGTAGTTTATGTATCTGTATATATTCCATAGGATCCCTCAGTGCCGGGCTGAACTCTATACTGTCTGTAGGTACCTGTAGTTTATGTATCTGTATATATTCCATAGGATCCCTCAGTGCTGGGCTGAACTCTATACTGTCTGTAGGTATCTGTAGTTTATGTATCTGTATATATTCCATAGGATCCCTCAGTGCTGGACTGAACTCTATACTGTCTGTAAGTATCTGTAGTTTATGGTATTTGTGTATATTTTCAGTGCATCTCACATTCCTCTCTTCAAAGCCCCATGTTGGCATGCACGCCCAAGCACCACTGACTGACACTGCTGGGGGATGTGTAACCTATGGCCCTCCCGATTCTATTGAACTACAGCTCCCAGCCTCCCCTTTGGCCAAAGTCTGCCAGAGCATTGTGGGAGCTGTCATTCCACAAGACATGAAAGCCCCCCCGCCTGCATTATCTCTGCTGCCCAGCATTTAAGTGAAATGAGATTCCGCACATTCAGTATCACAAATGGAAAAGTCATTAAGAGGAATAAAACACTGTATTAGGCACCCAGACCTCAGCTTTCCCCCCAATTATCTCTCCCTAGCCTGGCACCCGCGATACCCTGCCGCTGTCTGCTGATACTGGCAAAATATAATTGTTATGTACTGTAAACCTGCTGCCCTCGGGATATTGATGGAAATGAGAATGCCAGCCTCTGCCTATACCCTGCTGGGAGTGAGCACAGATTAGAAACCATTGGACAAGGCCTGCCATTGCTTTCTCTGGCTCTGCCCCTATTCCATTTGGAGCTTAACCCTGTCACTGCCACATTTGGCATGAATGCCTGCCTCTCAAAGGCTTCAACCATGGTCTAAAATGCAGGGGGGGGGGGAGGGGGGAGGGGGAGGAATGACCCCCTAATAAGCCATTGCTATAGAATCCCTAGAATAAAATATCTTGAATTCCTATTCTTTGGTTTATATGGTATAAATCATGGAAGAAACATCCTCTAATACCTTAGCTCCAAAATTCGTGTGTGAAATGAGTAAAAAAGATCATATCATGTAAGGGATAGGCTGGGAGCTCCATCTACTGGCCATAGGTGGTCACTGCAGCAAAAGAATATGAATGTTTTACTACAGGCAGTGTGTAGTAAGGTAAATGATGCAGTGCTCACAGTTGTAAAGCTTTAGATATGCTCGTTAGGGGTTATTTACTCATTGGTTCGTTTACGTTTACTTGTAATTAGTATTTATCTAACTATATACCCAGGAAATAAAGGTACTCCTAGTGGCTTTATAGTAAGGAGTGGCTGCTGGGGGGGGGCTCAGGGGGCATGGGGGTGGGGTATATTCATGCTAAGGTTCTGTGTTTGGCAATCAGTAGCTTTATAGCTGACAGGAGACATTGTATTAACCAGTTAATAAGCCAATATTATAAACTCACTTACTGGGACACATATGGCAGCTCCTACCTTGTCTGCAAGTTGCTTGGTACAGAGATTAATGCTCTCTAGAGCCAAGTAGGGGCAGTGCCAGCTGTTACAGAAGCCAAGCATGGCAGGGACAAAGCCAAGAAGGTGATCGTTGTATTAAAGTTTTTTCTTTTTTAAATTCAATAAATTTTTATTAAAACAAGGCAGAAAAGAGTACAGGCTTTTATTAAAGTTTTTACTGCATATTGACTCATTTCATTCTATGGGGGGAAACATATGAAAGGAATGGGGTGTTCCTGGCATCTGGAACGTAGTACAGAACAGTAACAGTTAATTCGGGGGGGGACGAGTAGAACGAGAACTGATAGAAAAAAAGTGTCAGTTTTCATAGACCGACAGCCCCCTCTAGTGGTCATGGATAACAATGGCACAGATTACAAGACCTATAATGTGGGGGGAGATCCATAAATTGGCCGCACACATGGACAGACTGGTTGGGCAGTTGACCGATTTTTTTTTTTTTTTTATTCAAAACACTGCGCTCTTGCTTTAGGTGCATCAAAAAGGTGCAAAATATAAAATAAAGGTCCCTATATATGCTGTAACCAGCAGGGGGCACTGGAGAAGCCCAGTGGATGGGAGTTTGCCCATAAGCTGTTTGTGTATATATTACTTGTATGTTATACAGGGACCCATAAGCAACTTTCCAATTGGTCTTATTTATTTTGCTTTACTTTTCAGTTATTAGCCTATAGTTATTTCCAGCCTGCAATGGAATATGCTGTCTGTCTATGACACTAAGTAACCACAAGGCAGAACAATTCTATGGTCACTTTATTGCTTCCTTTTCCCACCATCCCCTATTGATCTTCCAGTTGGACTTGGAAACTGCTGCCTGGTTGCTAGGGTAATGAAACCCTAAGAACAAGATAAGCCAGGGAGCTACTACAAAAATAAATGAATTATTATATTATAATACTGAGACCTACAGTTAATTTTAAAGGGCACGTCAACCCAAAAAATAATTTTACCTAAGAAAATAGCTCTAAGCAACTTTCAAATGCTTTAAAAGTTATTTGTAAACGTAATTGCTGTTGAAAGCAGCATTCCTCTGACTGGTTCTGATTTAAACAATGTTGCAAAGCTCAGTCTCCTCCAGCAAGGCAGGTCTGTCAGTCGGCTGCCTTGTGTTACATTGTTTCAACAGTCAGTGCTACCAAGCCAGAGAATAGAGAAGGACTGGCAAACACTGCTTCTAATAGCAATTATAAATACAAATATATACTGCCTGGTTGCTAGGGTAATTTGGACCCTAGCAACCAGAGAGCTGCTGAACAAAAAAGCAAAACCATTCACAAATAATTAATGAACACCAATAGCAAATGGTCTCAGACGTGAGCTTTCCCTATGAGATATTATTAAAATGTCCAGGGCAGAGCGAAAGATAAAAACCACCAACATTGATTTGTGTACTTTACTTTTATTTTTTATTATTTTTTTTTCATTTTTTTTAGGTGCATATATTTGATAAAAATTTACTCCGGGACTTTTAATAACATTAATATTTATTGCTTCATATGAATACTGTATTGAAAGCCCAAGCATTCGGTTTACACACAGAAATTATACAATTATAGAACGTTTCACAAAGGCAGTGAACACTTGTTACATTCTACAAAATCTACTTTACAGAAATTTAAAAATTCTAAATATCAAAAAAGCTATAAGTTGAAGAAAAAACCAGGTAGAAATTTGGCAGCCAGCAACAAAAAAAAAAAAAAAAGAAAGTTTCAGACTAAATCAACTTCAGAGGAGGTCAGAAAAACAAAAATAATAAAGGCAGAATAAATGGGTTAAGAGCGGCTATTTGTGCTTTGAGCTGGTTGGAGAGATCTCTCATCGCTGGCTGTCACAGGAGGGTGTTCAAAAATATTCAGTTCACTTCAAAAATGTGATAGAAATGACGGCGGTCTCGAGAACTGAAACGTACGCACTGCCGATACCGGCGAGAACGACAGCACTGCCATTGCATACGGCAGAAAGGACCTAAATGCCTTGAAAATTTCAAAGAAAAAACAAAAAAGTACCTTTCAAACACCGCTGCCCCCCCCCCTCCCCAGATCTGCAAGTGTCAATCATACAAAAAAAAAAAACCCCAACACGTCGAGTGCAGTTTCCCCTAATAAGCGCATTCTCTCATAAATAAAATGGGAAAAAACAAAACAAAAAACACTCTGGCACCTCCAAAAGAACTAAAAACGTACACAAAATACGGCGGTTCGATCACTTGGAATGTGTGGAAATTAGGATTTTTGCAGCGTCCGTTCCCCCACCGCGAGGCTTGTGTAGATTTGTTTCTAAAAAAAGGCAAAAAAGGAAAAAACTTTGCTGACTGATCGTTGAGCAGAAAAGGGAAAGAAAACCATATTTCCAATATTACGCTTCTTGAAAAAAATATAACGGTTTAAACGCCGATACCACGAACAGATGAAATGAACTGAAAGAACACAAAGGACAACAAAAAGCTCGTTTTCTAAGAACGTAATGTGGAAACCTCCAAAGTTGCGGTGGAAATGAGTAGCCTTCCAGTTTAAAAACACTTTCTAAACAAGAATAATAAAAAAAAAAAAAAAAAGAAGAAATCTATACAGAAACCATTGTTTTTACCCAACTGAGAACTCAGCGGCGCGCGCAGAACCTGAAGGCGCAGATTCACAGTCTTAGAAAGGGAAAAATAAAGCTCGTTCGGTTTTTATTCCAGAGGAGTTTGTGGTTTAATTGCCTTTTGAAAAACTAAAAGGTCCAACTTTTTTTTGTTTTTGTTTTTTTACATAAAATTTGTTTTATACAGTGTAAAAACAGAACTGTCTGGAAAATACTGGTGTGTCGGCAGCGGTTAGTCTTGATCCATAGGTTCCTCTGGAGCATCTGTGGCCTCTTCACTGTTTTCCATAGGAGACAATGTAAGGGTTTCAGTGGATTTGACCCCAAATGTTCCCAGATGTTCCTCCTCGCTGGTGTCGGTACCCACAGTGCTCGCTGCTGCTGCGGCAGAGTTCTGCTCTTCGCTGTTCAGAGAACAGGCTGTTTCCGACTGTTCCGATTCCTCCATCTGATGACTCTCCTCTGATGACTCTTCAGTCACACTGACTGTCTCGCTGTCCCTCTCGCCGCTGTCTGCCTCAGTGGATTCACTAGGCGTCATTAAAGACTCTGCAACGACAAACACGTATGAGGGGAATTACACAGGAGTTACTATTTCCAATGACAAACTAAGCATTATTACTTTGAACCAAACTATGTGATAAACTACATGTATCGATCACAGCTACTTATTACACTGCAGCCAAGTCTGTAAATACAGTAATAACACTGGTTGCTATAGGTCAGGGGTCCTCAAACTTTAAAAAGGGGGCCAGTTCACTGTCCCTCAGACTGTTGTGGGGCCGGACTATAGTTAGTTAGTCCTCAAACTAGCCCCCCCCCCGACCCCCCCACTGCGTCCTCACCCCTGGGTACTACCTGTCTGCCTCAGCATGGTCCTTGGCCCCAGCGTGTCATGTCACCGAATCACACCAGCCAAAGCTAATGACACTGGTCCACACTGAGGCAGACGGGTAGTAGCCAAGACACAGCGGCGGCTGGGTAAATTAACTTGGGGGGCTGTATCCGGCCCATGGGCCGTAGTTTCAGGACCCCTGCTATAAGTGGACTGAAGTTACCTTTCCCCATATTACTGAACAGCTTTTGTTTTATAAAGTTTAACACTGTACAGAAACTTTACCAGATTCACAGCCTCGAGCCTCTACTTAAGGGCCCCACACACTAATGTCCGTATTACATTACGATTTTAAATAGGTTTATAACAAATCTGGAAGTTTTGGATTCGGGGGAAATACAATCCTGCACAAAGGTTTGGCTGAACACTCAACGATTATATAGATATGTAATTATTAGCCAAATAGCTGTGGTTCAGTGATTTAACTTTAAATCTGTGGCCAGCTGAACGTTACAATGATTTGTTCAAAATTGTTGCCTAATTCAAATTAGGCTCCAGATTTCGTTAATAATTACATACGTATATAATTTCAATAAAGTAAGAGATTGGTAAACAGGTACTAAGAGGAAGAAGAAGCAGCAGCTGCCAGGTATTCAGGTCTCACCAGATTTGCCTTACACTGCTAATGATAAATTGTGATATCTTGGAGCAAATTGCCACTGTAAAATTCCTTAAATGGCACCTAAAAAATGTTTTTCCCCACCAGAGGTGTATGCCAATTGAGCCCACACTCCAGTAGTGGAATATAGTTTTTTTTCATTATAATATGCCCCTTGCCAGCGCTAAGGAAACACCCCAAACGGAATGTGGGCCCTATCAGCCTGCAGCTCTGCTGGGAGGGAACAATTTCTCAGTGATAAGGGCCCTTTAACATCTGAACCTGCGCCAAGCCAGCCTATGGCAGCTGAATGCAGATGTTGTGACCTGGCTTTTGTGTCTCCAGACAAGCCCCTCAGCCCTGTTTATTAGATACAGGCATATCACGGCACTTCCACTAAGTGATAATATACTGCAACAATGAGCAAAGCAGTGATCCTGCTATTAAAATCCATCTTTAAGAAATCTAAAACTTCCTTAGCCCAATGAGAGCAGGAGAAAGTGTGTGGCCAAACCGGATTGTAGAGGTTATGCTCTGTGCAAATCAGCTCGTACCTTCATCTGCAGCCTGGGCTGACTGGCAGCTTTCTTTGTCTTTATCCGCACTTGCAGATGCAGATTCCGCTTCCTCTGCCATTTCAGTGGAGACCTCGCTCGATGCGTCTGGATTAGCACACGCTGCCTCCTCCTCTTCTGTATCAAACTTTAGTCTCTTGACTTCGTGTTCCTCAGTCTCTGCCGAGTCCTCAGCTGAATGCTTGTTTTTTGGAGTAGTTGCTTGGGATTCATCTTCCGACGCCACAGAATCACTGAGAATATAATAAAGAAGGCTTACAGGGGAGGGGTTTGAATTAACACAGGAAACTGAACGGCAGCTGCGCTTTGGCCAGTCATATGTTCATGTGAGATAAGATTATTCCTTGAGGGGCAACGGCCACAAGGGGCTGATTCTCGGCATTGGGATAGACGCAGACCAAGAATCAGCCACTGTGCTCCAAACAGCCTTTCCACGTGTCTGTACCCGGAGCCACTGTACTCAGGCTGACAGTGAGTTCGGGGTGCAGTAACATCTGAACATTGATTGGAGCATAGGGGGCGACTCCTGGTCTGCGCTTATCCACAGGCCAAAAATCTGCACCATACAGCTTAAGCCTAACAAATGAGTGAGGTCACAAGACAGAGCATAATTACCACCATACAATTTACAAGAGAATGGTGATATCTTATACAACTACATTCTATCTACATCCTACAACACATCTACAAACTGATTTCTCTGGTATTAGGCTGGCAGTCATTCTTCCATGTTGTGATGGATTCTGAGACTTGAAGTCACTGGTCACCATGGGAAGCAGAAAGACTTCAAGTCCCAGAATATATAAATTTGTTTAGCAATATAGCAATATAGCAAGGTTAAGGATTTGAATCTATGGAAGTAGAATTCAGATAAGTCTAGATTCAGCTGCCTAGTTAGCATGCTTTTCCCATTCAAACAAAAACACTGCCTTTATATCACAAAAAAGTGTTTTTAATTTATGTCTTTTTAACGTGAGGGTCCAACTATATTAAGTGAGCTCTTGAAACCTTTGACAGCAAAATCCAATCTCTCTTGAGGAACGGACTCATAAGTTCTCTATATCAGTCTGTAAACCAATAATAAACAATTTCTGTAAAATAGTGCGTATCGTGCAGCATGATCTCCAACTATGTTCCTAAGATGAATACCACAACGCTGTGTTTCACACTGCCCATATAAGACAAAGGCACCATTGTACTATGAGTATGAAATAACAACCTCTGACTCTTTTCTTTCTGCTGCAAGTCCGACTCATTATTTTCCATACTGTCAGGCAAACCATTTGTGGTCATTGGGCTTGACAAGGAGAATTTGGGTCGATTCACTGGTCTTGGGGTTCCAGGACCATTAACATTTGACCTAAAAAAAAAAAAAATCAACAGAAGATATTTTATGAAAAAAAACAAAAAACAAACTATTCCCCTTTAATGTCATTAAAGAGATACGGACACCAGAAATAACTTTTTTTATGACTTTCATAACTGTCTTTGCATGATATTTATAATTTTGCCTTATAAGTATTTGCCCAATGTTTTTACATTCCCTATCTGATCCCCCATGTTCCTCTATGAGGGGGCGGCCATATTTGTGCAGCAGGAGTCCGTTAGCATTAGAAGCTGTAATGGACAGGCTGAGAAGGGACAGGTCAGGTTTAGGGACTTCAGGTAACAATTACTTAAAAAACAGCTCTATCAGTGAAAATAATCAACGTGACCTATAGGGAACTTTTAATGTACAATAATAATATTTTAGAGTTTTTTTTTTAGTGTCAGTATCACTTTAACAAAGGAAGAAGTGTAATTAGTATGTGCACGACATACCTGTCTGTATAACTCTGGGAGTTACTTGGAAACATAACGCCATTCATGCGGTTCAGACTGGTAGAACTGTTTTTCCTATAAGGAAATGTTACATTTAGGTGAGTAGTGAACAAAGGGAGGTTAAATCATTTTACAAATACAGAGAAGTATTTTAATAGAAGGGATGTCCGAATAAAAAAAAACACCAAAACAGAATGCTGTTCCCCAGATGCAAGACTCCAAATACCACAACTCCTTTTCGTGTCATCAGACCTGGGAAGATGGAGAAAGTGACATACTTTAACTTTGGTATAGTAGCTGCAGTCCTTGACATCTGCTTTGTCTTACCGAACGCAGTTATAGGTGGTGCTCTGGGATTTCTAGCAGCTTCTATACAGAAGGCATTTTCTCCATCTTCCCAGACAGAGTTCAAAGCAGCGTGCAAGGCAAGCTACCCTGACTGTTTTAGTGGAATTGGTAGAGAAGGGAGCAGAAAATAGCAAGGGACAGACAGGTACTGTTTTATACTGCAATTATATTTACAATTAAACTTAGTTTTTTGTTTTGTTTTTTAAATTTGTGTATACTGGAAGTTTCTTGGCATATACTTCAGTTAGGCAATATTTTAAACTAGGTGGACATCCCTTTAGTGTCAGTACTGAATGTCCTATTCCAACAGCCTTTTCCCACAGCTACATGGTTTGAAATCAGCGATCCCTACCCTGTGGCTCATGAGCAACATTTTCACCAACCCCTTATAGATGTTGCTCTCCGTTGCTCTCTGACTTGGGTGCAAGTTTTGGAGGGTGTACTGCCAAATAGTCAATCACAGGGTCACCTTTTTACAAGACTAGCACTTCTGCCAATTTAACTCAGATAGTCTGCACAAAGAACCCACAGAAAGCTAAATGCAAGTCCCTACAAGGTACTGAATTGGAAACACTTACTCAGAAGAAGGGTATACACAGCTCACAACCATCACATTCTGCAAAAGGAAAGAAACATTTGATGAGTGCAAAGATGAGGATAATACAAAATTATTTCCCCCCCCCTTAATTTACATGAATGTATAATTATTCCTAGCATTTTAAGCCTATATAGGACAACCTTTCTTTCTATCTCCAATTGCCCTTGTCCAGTCTGGTTGGACTGGAGCATGGGCAGCCATTAAAGGATTTATAGAGGTATAGCTGTTGCGTAAAAATGCCCTGGGTTTGCTCAGTGTACAAGGAGGGATACCATAATCACAACCTGAAACTGTCTCTGCCTTGCCCTTAAGAATTTCTGAACCTCAGAGGAAAAAAATAAAACTAATGTAGTGTAGTGGATATCACTATTGGTATAAATCTAAATTTACCTTTTCTACTCCTCTCAGAAATTTGTCTGTGCCTGTGTAATTCCTTCGTGGGTCTGTCAGTAATTCGCAGAGCCGCTGAATAGTAAAAGGAGTACTGGAAAAAAAGCAAAAAAACACATTAGCGGAAAAAAGGGGAAACAAAGAATGCAAACTAATATTATATGAAATTATATAATTTATTGTGCGTTAACTTGATATAAGTTGATAAGTTAGATTCCAGTTTCACTCAATCCAGGTAATTTGCACTGTTGCTGACAGTGCAATTAAATAAGTTCCCTCTAGATGTCACTATTAAACATACAGAGCACTTTTTGTCACTAGTGTCCGAGGCCCAGGCACAGGAAACAAACAGCCACTGCATGCTTCCGACACCCAACTTGTGACAACGAGCGATGGACATCAGTTCTGCAACAGCCCTTAAGGCTGATGTCCCACAGAGCGAGTTAGTTGCCCCCCAACGACAGATCTCTGCTACTGCGGCTTTCCAAAGTTGCCTGCAGGAGGAAACTCTGCACAACTTTGGAAAACCAAAGCAATGCACAGGCCCTTTCACCGGTGATTGTTGCCGGTGGAAAGGCATTTCGGAGCGGTTAATTGCCTGCAATAGCAGAGTTCTACCTCAGGCACCCAACTCACTCAGTGGGCTGTAAGTCTAACAGTCCTCCATCAAAAGCAATTTCCAGCGGATACCTTTGATCAGTGAAGGGTGGGATAGTCTGGGGGTAATACCTTTGATCAGTGAAGGGTGGGATAGTTTTGGGGTTGTACAAGTCCTAACAGGTTGTCCACTTGCTCCGTTTCCAACCAGCGTTTGTATTGGTTCTTCAATCAATAACAGCCATCTTTTAGATTTCAAACTGGACAGGGCCCTCTCTACCTCTTGGTTATGTTTTTTTTCTATGTAATCTGTATGCTCATTCTATACACCTATTTATTGTACAGCACTGCAGAATATGTTGGTGCTTTATAAATACTGGATACTGACAGGGTCATCAGCTTTCACCAACACCAGGAAATGGAGCTGAGACATTAAGCAACTGCACTGGCTTTGCCAAGGCCACAGAGAATCAAACCCTAGTTGTCCAAAGTTATATCCGTGCATTTGAGCCATCATATGTAGATTGTAAGCTCGACTGGCCAGAGCGCACTGCATATACTCAGTTGCTTTATATTCCATGCTGATTATTATAGCCAGAGCAGGAGAACACTAGCAGGGGAGTCCTAGGAAAAGTTGAGTGATAATCTGGGACAGTGCTGTTCAACTTTTTACATGTAACAAGTCAATTTATATCTCATACTGCTTGTATGAAGCCCAGAATGTAGTAACACGGATATCATACAAAGGAAGTCATTGGAGGCCTCAAGTAGACTGGAGGCTACAAGAAATAAGTTAGATACTCACTAAGTGCTCAGTTTCAGTTATTTCCATCTGTATTCTGGAACCACAGATATGACCAGCACCCCAAGCTCTACCGGTGCAGTTGCACTCAGCAGATACAGGCAGTAGTGATGCTTGGTGTGCATACACACGTACTGAACTAGACACAGAGGGGTAATCTCTAGGGGAGAGGACAGAGTACTTGCATTTTATGGTAGAAAAGAATGTGATTACAGAAGCACCCCCCCCTTACTGACCATGGAAGCAACTGCCATTAAGCACAAAGCCATTATGTTACCAAATACCAATTTTTATTACTGAAATCTCCTCCCTTCTCCTGCATTCTGAATCCTTTTACAGCCTCTCCCTGGCCTTTTTGCCTCGCAATAATGTTTAACATTACATTGCATGCAGCGACCCTCTACAGTAACCTGCTTATCATATGAAGCCCAACGTGAAAATGTGAGATACTTTCCTCTCAACTCAGTTTGTGCAGTTCAATGACACGCCTGTTTCTGTTCTTGTTTTTATTTTCATGGGCCCCAAATTAGCTGGCTGGTGGGGGCCCCAGTCTGAGTTCAGCTAATCTTCCTTTTTGCAGGAAGTGTAGCAGTTAGGGTGAGATTAGGGGTGAACATCTTTGGAGTGTAAGTGGAAACAGCATACAGAAAAAACCCCATTCATGAATAGGGAGAACACAAACTCCTTGCAGAGCTAGGTCCCCAATGCTGCAATGCTGACCACTGTGCCACTGTACAATATGGCTGAATTTTTAATGCGTTGATTTATTTGTAACCCTCAAAGTAGTGGCTTTAAAGCCAAAACATCCAAAATGCACAGATTTAACCCAATTTTCCACTTCTCTGCACTCTTTATGCACTTACAATTTAGCAGTAAGATTTCAGCGTTGTAACTGCCCCAGAGGTATCAAAAATAAAGATTTCTCTTCTGTGAAATAGACCAGTTACAGATACCATTGTAAGTTGTTTGGAACTGAACACAGACAAATGTGCCAGACAGCACAGCCAAACTGGCCACAGATCCGGCTGCTTGCCCTTAGGTAAAAAGCATATGAGCACATATTTAAGCAGCTTTAGTCTTAGAATTAAAAAATTGTACACAAGGAGAACATACCCATTAAAACCAGTGACAATCTTTAGTATTCTCTGCTTCATCTCATCAAAAGGAATATATTCCACATTTGGGTTTGGAGATCCTCTTTGATCAGGAGCAGAAGAGCGGAAATCATCCATTACCTTCTCCAGTTTAAATACGAAGTACTCTTTGAATTGTGGCCACTGGACCCTGCAACACAATTTAGTAGGATAAACACTATTCAACTGTTGCATTGAAACCATAAGTAGCAAAATCAAATTTTTTGGAAGAGCTGTCTGGGTCAAAACTCCGAGATTGATGCATCAATTGGCCAATCGCAACACCATAGCCCCGCCCCCCTAAAGTCACCAAATCAACCCCATGTCACTGCCTGCCCCTCCCCAACCCCTGTGATGTCACCACCTGCCCCCTTCCTGGAGTAAACAGCCGAAAAAGGTGGTAACCCTAGCAGGGACTGCGGCTACAAAACATTTTTCCATGGAGATCTCAGCAGTGCTGCCTATTTTGTTTACAGTTTCTCAATTTAAAGGAGAAATAAAGCTAAATGAAAAATTAGGCTACACCTGCACAGACATTTAGCAGTGAAGATCTGCGCCTCCAGGTTAACACAATATAAAATTCTTGATACAAGACTAATAATAAGCTAGTGTTCAAGGGTACCCCCCCCCAAACAGCCCCACAAAGATCTGAACTCCACAAAAAAGTGGAATTCAAATCCATGTAGGGTGAATTGGGCAATAGTGGTTTCCTCTCATATAGGTATCGAAATGCGCTATAAGCCACATTAAGGGTGAAGACGCCCGGAGCTACTTAGTAGCAGCTACTTGTCACTGCTACTAAACTCCAGAAAATCCCCTGCCATAGACAATACTGAGAATTGCCTCTGCTAAAACACACAGACAGTTCTCAGTAAATGATCAGCATTGTCTATTTTAGTAGCCACGACAAGTAGCTGCTACTAGGCGAGGCCACAAAGACCCAGGCCTAGGGCGGCAAAAATTTAGGGATGCCTTGCTGCACAGAATATTTGCTCCCACACGAAGCAATGGGGACCTCTCCCCACTGCTTCAAATGAGTTTAAATGGGCTAACACGCGTGGGGGATGGGGGAAGGCGAATGGGGCCGGCCTCGGGGTGCCTGGATAACAAATCTGGCGCTGCTAGTAGTTCGGTAGTAGTAGCTGCTTGTCACGGCTACAAAACCCAGGAAATCCCCTGCCATAGACAATACTGAGAATTGCCTCTGCTAAAACACACATAGAGACAATTATCAGTAAATTATCAGCATTGTCTATTTTAGTAGCCGTGACAAGTAGCTGCTACTTGTAGCTCCATGTGTCTTCACCCTAATGCTTGAATGGGGCGGAGTTTCACACTAGGCAAGGAAGTCAGTAAATGAGCTGTAGTTGAACTGGCTGTAATGGAGAGACATAAATCTGGATGCAGGGAGAAAGGTGTGTTATTCTGAGGGCTGTACAGAATAAATTTAAAGATTTACAAATAGGTTCACTTATTCTTTAAAAGAAAAAAACTTGCAACTTACACAGTCTCTCCAGTCTTTGCAACATGACAGAGAAATTGGTCGAGTTCAGAAGAAGCTTCCTTCTTCCCTCTTTTTTCAAAATCTAATGAGAGAAAAGCAACAGTGAGTTCAGTATAGGTGCAGAGAGGCAGTGATTTAGCAGAAGAGCCTTCATCCCAAACATATTAACAGATGTTCCTGTTCAGAGAAGTAAACGTTGGCAAACCTTTTATCTACGGGACCATTCATTTAATGCTACAAACAAATGACACAAGAGGGAAAACCATAATTTAGATGAAGATGAATCAGACACACTGGGTTTTGTTTTTTTCACTAACAATCCCCAGTTTGGCTGAAAGGCAGTTATATTAACTACAGTAACTGTTCCCAATTAGGTGCTTTGGAAAGCTAATCATTGCCTAAATATTAAAAAAAAATAAAAAAAAAGTGTGTGTGGGTCAATTAGAGGTTTGAAGAGAAAGAAAAGACATAAAACTAAGAAGCACTAATGCTCCGGCAGCTACAATCATG
This sequence comes from Xenopus tropicalis, assembly GCF_000004195.4. Classification (NCBI taxonomy): domain Eukaryota; kingdom Metazoa; phylum Chordata; class Amphibia; order Anura; family Pipidae; genus Xenopus; species Xenopus tropicalis. Next base: position 139,903,477 of record NC_030680.2, read on the forward strand.
AGGAGTTGCACTGCACTAGGAAGGGCACTACGTTAAAGCAAGAGCCATGGTGCGGATGTTATTTGTTCAGTTGCTAATAAACAGAGTGCAGACGGAGAAAGTGCAAAGCCGGATTAAGCAGGGGAGGGGGAAGGGGACAAGGAAGCACAAGCTATATATATGATGGTGTTGCCTTTAAACACCTGTATATTTAGGCAGGGAATGTGCCCCAGCCAGGAGAAAGCGTTACACCTGCACCCCTGCACCTTTAGCCACAGGACAGTGGTAATTCTAAAACATCACTTTTCATTAAAGCAAATGTCCACGTTCCCCTGGCACAGAGCTGCGGCCATACATATTTATCCCTGCTAAAGTGCATCGGCCATCCTTCTTTTAATAAGGCAAAGTCCATTAATCCCTATTATAATTACATTACAGATCCAGCTCTTGTCCAGTGCCATATTCAAGGGTAATCCCTATCCTTATAAGCAAAGGCAAAGCCACACTTACAGAATTTTTGTACCCAAGTGATCGGCCGTTTAGTCGATCGGACAGGTTAGAAAATTTAGGTTGGATAATTGTATTTTGGTTGGAGGTATTGTGTATCTGACGATGCCCTTAGGGGACATTTCATGTTCAGAACAGCCTCCCATTTGTTATTTTTAGGGCTTTATCCCTCAATTTCAGTCTGAATGTTAGTTTTAGACTGTTGTATATAAACGTACTATCGCTAACTGAACGTTCGTTGGAAGAATAATAAAATATAAAATGTGTATTGCCACCTTTAAGCTGGCCATACACGCACCAATATCGTACGAACCCTTGTTTCGTACAATATTCGGTGCATGTATGGCAGCTCGACGAGGCGAATGATATCGCAAAGCCATGTTTGCCAATGAGTTCATCAGAAAGCCGGGAATCAGCCCCTACGCTGCGAACATCCTTCCCCAGGTGCCTGCTCACAGAGCCATTGCTCAGACTGGATGCAGGCACAGAGAGCTGATTTCAGCGCCAAAATGTGCATTTTGGCGCTGAAATCCACTCTTTATGCCGGCACCCCAGCCAATGGCTCCGGGTGGAGCAACAGGGAAAGGCCAACGCCAGCATAGGGGTTGTTTCTCTGCCTGAATTTATCTGAAGGCCAAGAATCAGCATGGTGCAGCATTAGCCTTACGGTAACAAAGCTTCCCTCAACAAATTACTTAAAGGGATCTTCACAGTGATACTCAGATTTAAAAAAAAATAAATAAATAATAATAATTTTTGTGGCTTAATGATTTAGCTTTTTGTTCAGCAGCTCCCCAGTTTGGAGTCTCAGCAGCTATCTGGTTGCTAGGGTCCAGTTAACCCTAGCAGTGGTTTGACTGGGGGACTGGGGCCTGAATAGAAATATAATTAGCAAAAAGTATCAATAAAAAGAAATAGTTCTATTGGCTGTCCCAGCCAGTGACCCCCAAATGAATGCCGGAGTCAGAACAGGAAGGAAACAGCGATGTGTGGGTCACCAACTAAAGCACCCTCCTCAATTTAAGCCAACATGCCTTCATTCCTCTTATACCTGTGACCCACTCCTTGCCGATGTCACTGTAGATGGGGTTCTACGAGCCCAGTGTATATGGACAGAATCTGGCCCACCATCTGCTGAAAGAGTGTTGCTCCGGCCCCAACCCATGGGTCATGTGGTTCTGTATTGTGCAAGAGCCCACCAAGGCCCACTGGGTGGTATGTGCAAGATGGCAGTTCTGTATTTAGCAAAACACTTACCAGGTGCATTAATAACATGGCACCACCTCAGGGATTTAATCTTCCCTCTCCTTTAACATTTAAATATTTTCCAATAATATTCATTATAGGTAGGATGCACATTCCATCTATTTAACCCTAAACCCATTCGCTCCCCCCTAGCCACACGTATTCACTAGAGAGGGGGCTGCCAGACTGCTTGCCCAAAAGGATACTTTCTTCATAGAGGTCTGGTTCAGAGACACTGACAAATGCAATATCACATTGCTTCATCTATGGATAATTTGGGTCACAGAAGTATGTGGGGAAGGGCAGGGTCGGACTGGGCCGCCGGGAAAAATCCCGGTGGGCCGCAGCGGCCCAGACCCGACCCCTGCCAGCGCTCCCCCTCCCGAACGCTCCTCCCCTGACGCGTCAAATGTATGCGCTCGGGGGAGGATGTCGGAAGGGGGCCCCTACGAGGGGGGGGGGGTTGAGGACACGCCCGGCTGAGTGCACCTGCAGGGCCCCTGGGATGGGAGCCCCGGTGGGCCCTTCACACCCCACACTGACCTATCTATCCCCTCACATACAGACCCACACTGACCTATCTATCCCCTCACATACAGACCCATACTGACCTATTTATCCCCTCACATACAGACCCACACTGACCTATCTATCCCCTCACATACAGACCCACACTGACCTATCTATCCCCTCACATACAGACCCACACTGACCTATCTATCCCCTCACATACAGACCCACACTGACCTATCTATCCCCTCACATACAGACCCATACTGACCTATCTATCCCCTCACATACAGACCCACACTGACCTATCTATACACTCACATACAGACCCACACTGACCTATCTATCCCCTCACATACAGACCCACACTGACCTATCTATCCACTCACATACAGACCCATACTGACCTATCTATCCACTCACATACAGACCCACACTGACCTATATATCCCCTCACATACATGAACTGTGTGTCGCACTGAAGAACCCCTGAATGGGAAGATTATTTTTTTCTGCTCTGAGTAAAAAGGACTCCAGTCCGGAGTGAAAATAATCACTGGAGGGGGTGACCACTAAATTAGCACCACCCAGTAATTAACTTTTATTCTTCTTTAAAAGGACAATGAAGACCCTCCCCCTCCCCACAAGGTAACCCCCCTTCCCTATATGTGGCTTTTATATAGAGCAGTGCGTCCAGGTTGGTGGCTGCATCATATTGGTTGCTATGGCTCCCTGGTCCTGGCTCCCAGTACCCAATTGATCCCAGCCAGGGAGCCATGGAACTGGATATGAGGTGGCCAGACATGGTGGTTGCCAACCTTACAGCATTACTCTGCATTCATAGCCCAGGTTCAGGGGCAGCCATTGGTGGACTGCTTTGTGTGTTTGAGATGGCTAGGGATGGGCAGGGGGTTCCTTGTCCTTTAAATACAGCTGGGTATCCGTATCCTCCTATAAATATGCCACTATGGCTAATAGCCCTGCTAATGTCCCACCAGTGTACATGCCCAGCAAGCAAGCCATTGCCCAGGATACTGGTACTTAAGTTGAGATGCTTCTTTACACACCAGAACCCCTAGTACTTCAGCAGTTGCTGAACTACAAATCCCAGCTTCCCCTAAACCCCAACTGATTGGCCATCAGTAAGTCTCCTCTCACCCCCCCCCCCCCCATAGAGCTAAACTGTTTAAAGTATATAGATTGTAAGCTCTACGGGGCAGGGACCTCCTTCCTCTTGTGTCCTCGACTCTTATTGAAGCTCTATCTGTATTTATTGTTATACTTTGTATTTATCTATTATTATCTCAACCCCCCTGTTTGTATTAATGTATCTACTGTACAGCGCTGGGTACATAAGTAGCGATTTATAAATAAAGATATACATACATACAAGGTAAAGGGACACCATTTATAGAAGCCACCTGTGACTAACAACTAGCGCGACAGATGCCGAAATGCAACTCCCAGCACCTTCCAAGCCAAGTAAATCCTTTTTAGTCATATAAGTATGCATTGTATCGGGGGGTCAGCAACTCCCAGGCACCCACGCCCCTATCCCTGTAACTTTAACCAAGCATAAGTAAAAAAAAAAAAAAAAATTAAAGGGTAACTCTGCCCTAGATCTATTTTTTAATTTTAAGCAACTTCCCAATACACACACATTGCCAATAGCTTTACAGTTATGAGTACATGTAATAAAGCAGTGTTTGTTTTTCCCTCTTTTCTCTGCTTCTGACTCTTAGAACAGATTAGTCCTTGATTCAGGAGTCAGAACCAGCAGTGCAGGGAACACAGACACAAAGGTACTGCCTTTACACATGATTCATTGTATAGTGGGAAGCTGCTTACACTGATATGTTCTTTCAGGAGATTTCCTATAGGGAGAATAATGATTACACCCCGCCGCCCACAAGCCCTGACTAAACTACAACTCCCATGATGCCTAAGCAGCCGGCCTCCCCTAGACTGGGCGCCCAGTTTGAGCCACATTCGCCCACAATTGCCCTGAAACTGCCGGGACAATGACCTTTCAGAGCCTCCTGGAGCCGGTCGACGTCCATTGCCGGAAGAGGAGGGAGTCACACACACACAGACACCGGCAGCCTCCCGTTGCTCCCAGCCCCGTACGTAATCTCTTCAGCCGTCACAGAAAGGGAAAAGCACAGGAACAAACGAGGGCCGGTTCTCTTCCGCCGGTCTCCACGCTGAGCAACGACGGAAACACCTGAGCGAACCGAAAACCCACAAGCCGCCGCCGCCGCCGCCGCGCAATATGGCGCTTGTGACGTCACGGGGGGCGCGCAAGGGGGACTGGGCGCGTCACATGAACGAGCACGCACAGGAGGGGGAGGAGCGGGGGGGGATAGGCGCTGCTGATTGGCGCTTTCGAGAAAGGAAACTCAGCGGGCCCGCTGATTGGCCGCACGTAGCGGCAGAGTTCAGTGTGATTGGCCGTTGAAGAAATGACCTCATCCAGCAGTGAGAGTAGAACTGTTTTATTTTTTAACCTGTGGCGTCTGAGTGAGATTCCACTTCTATTGTGTTTGGTGAGGGGAGTAGTTCAGCAGCAGCAGCAGCTGGGGGAGGGAGGGGTCACAAGTTCAGTGTTTTTAGGCCTCAGAAATGTCTCCTATACAGACACTTGTGCTACTCACAGCTTTGTCTGCACAGCCCCTCACTTCTGCCAAGGTTGCAGAATATCAGCCCAAGGGCACATCCCAATGAAAAGGGAAAATAATAATTTATATAAATCAGCTCCACCTTTGCTTTATGTTCCTCTCAGTGAGCAGCAATACATAGGAGCATAGATTATTATTTAGAGAGACTAATGAATGAGTGTGGGTGCTGCCATACTGAGTACTCATCTGAGCATCATAAGCATCATAAAAGGAGGAGCCAAATGAGGGCTGTGATTGGCTATTAGGGGCCTCTATGCACCCTATCAGCTTACAGGGGCTTTATTTGGTAGGAAATCTTGTTTTTATTCAACCAAAACTTGCCCCCAAGTCAGGAATTCAAAAATAACTCCCTGGTTTGGGGGCACTGAGAGCAACATCCAAGGGTTTGGGGAGCAACATGTTGCCCCTGAGCCACTGGTTGGGGATCACTGTTCTATAGGATCTAGGGATATAGCGGAATAGTGGGAAAAGCAAATTCCAAGTCACTTTGCAGTTGGTCTTTTGCTCATGCTTTTTGTTCTGTTTCTTGGCATGAATGGGGCCCTGTATAGCCAGCGACCTTGCCCTGATTCTGCTCATAGAAACAATACCCCCGCCATGTCACAACCCAAGCTCGTGCACGTGTTCCTGCAGGCTGAATGGATGTATCCCGGAACGTTGGGGAACATTCCAAACATTTCCTTGTATCCTGGGAAATAAGCATCAATGCGCTGCCAACTGGGAAAAAAACAGGCAACAACTATCGGTGCACAAAATCAGACGATAATGATGCGACTCGCCGATGGCAGCACTTTCCACACTTACTGGGGTTGGGGGTGTTTCCTTTGTGGTCCAGCATTTGGTCAGACCCCCTTGGCGCCAAACTTCGTTTAAAGGAGACATATCCTATAAAAATGAAGATTGTACCAGTGAATTATACTCCTCTAGATATAGAGCTTCAAAAAGTTGTATTTCAGACTGATTTATTGAGAAATTCCACCAAAGCCCCACTAGCCCCGCCCATCTGTGCCACTTCCTGCTGGCTGGATGAGCTGGGGAGCCGGCGGCCCTCCGTACACTGCACTGTAGGATAGGAACCAATCAGCAGCTAGGCTGACCTGATAGGGAACTGAAGCCTGTCTGTGCTTGTGTGAGTTCAGGGCTGTGATTGGCTCTCCCCCTCCTACTGTGCTTCTGGCAGGGACCGTTAGGACACGCCCATACTCCCTTTCAAACTCAGACAGAGAAGTAATAGAATCTATAAGGAGCTCCAATAAAGGGGCCATTGTTACAGATAGGGTTAATATTTAGCCCAAAGGGAAACCAGCACCGTATATTATTCATAATTACCTACAAAATTAGGGTTTTCCCATTTATCCAATATGTCCCCTTTAAGAAAAACAAAGAAGGCACAACAGACACCCTGCTTCAGTTCCAGGAGAACAACCATTCTCTCCAGCTATCATTGCCCCTTGCACTGATCGCCCATTTGTACCACCCTGGGGCAACAAGCTGTACAGTATGGCTGTACACTTTTTTGATGTAAACCTACTCAGACTGCTTCTTACTGAACACTTCTGCACTTTACATTTATGTTTTACTTTTAGTGGTTTCTGAGATATTAGAAGTTTTAGATTGCTAATACCAGGCATAAATGGTCTTCAGGTTGGCCCCACCCGATCCACCGCTACAGGAGCCATCAGTGTGGCTGAGCATACAAGATAGGTGTGCTGGGTTTACTTGGATGGGTTGAACTTGATGGACACTGGTCTTTTTTCAACCCTATGTAACTATGTAACTAACTATGTACTATAACTAAATGTCGCTGCTGGTTCAGACCACATTCACTTTCTCTACAGGAGGCTTTTTCTATTGATGTAAACTATCTCCAGCTTACTGCATCAATACGTTGCTCTACCGGCCTTTCAGATTTGTGCTGCAGCTCAGGCCTAAGATTCAAAATAGGCCCTGTCATTTCAAGTACACAGAGACCAAAACATACCCCCCAGCCCAATAAATAGTGACCATCTATAGACCACTATAAAACAAATGTTTTTACCCAGGGGACCAGGTTAAATAACGTCTTTCCTTAGAATAAGAACGACAAAAAACTTTCCGAACAACCAGTGGGCACTGGACATTTAAAGAGTCATTTGCTGCAGTCAGGCCAAGTAGTGTTTGTCTTTTACACAACACTAAGACTGTAAGCCCCTTGCTGAGTCTCCGTGATCCCGCACAGCACAGGACCCCCCAAAACTGCCCCATTTGCTCGTCACTTAATAAATTGCTTTTTGGTGGTGATCAATAAACAATAACAGCACATGTATTCTGATTTTGGATATTTTTTATTTTAAAGGAGAAGATAAAAAGTAAGCTCAGAAAGGTCTATGTAAATACAACCATAAGCACTCACAGAAACGCTGCACTGAGTCCTCTATCAAAAGAAACAGAATTTCTTGTTTTCTTTTGTGTACACATGTTCTTTGGTATCTGACTTCCTCTCTCAGAATAATCCTTCATTCCCGGGGCCCGAGTCTGTGCAGCTCTCTTTTCTCTCCCTTCTCCTGCTCCCCCCACCCATAAGAATTCACTCCCCCTCCCATCAGAATGTGTGATCTGAGCTACCAACGGGTAGAGCTACAGGAGACCAAGCTAAAATGGCAGCTGTAATCTTAAACAAACAGAGAAAGCTTCTAGTGCTCTTTACTCAGGTATGGCAATGCTTTCTGCAGAATAAATATAGCGTTCTAGTGGTGAATCTATTGGCAGTAAAATGCCAAAATGACTTTACTTCTCCTTTAATGCTGCTTAGGAAATGATGCAGCTCTTCAGGGGTTAAAGGAGGGAAGGGTGTGTAGGCAGATGTGCATATAACTCATATCATTTATTCATGTAACATCATACAGTTTGGTATTGCACATGAGACGATTGCTGCAAGACAAAAGATGGACTTCTTCCAAGAACGTGACCAATCTGCTCGCATCCCCATTAAAGTACCTCCCTGCTTTCTTCTGCCAGACAGAGTTAAATACGGGCTTAATTGGATCAGGCACAGAAAGTGCTCCACCGGTACAGCAGCTCTGAGCAGTCACCGCGTCGTATAGAGAAAGTGTTTGACCGACCAGAGAACAGGGGAAGAAAGTCATCTCTCTAGGGAAAATAATGCTTGGAATGAGCCAGTGAACAACCTGCAACCCTGAAGATGGCAATTCCTGATTTATGTGATTATATCTTTATATTTAAAGGGGAACTCCACCCAAACAACTTAAGCTTTTTGAAAAGTAACCATAAATCCAAGCAACACTGCAATATGATTTTTAATGTAATAATGTAGTTTGGAACAGTTCCCTAAGCCCCGCCCCCTGTTGATCTGCCTGACTACTTTGTGACTCAAAATGTAACAGTAGTCGACTGTCCTCAGCCTGCCTCCTCCTAATCCCACAATTCCCTGCTGCACACGTGATGTCAATAAGGAAAGGAACATCCCAGTGCAATGCATTGTGGGTTATGTAGTTCCTGCATGCTGTCTGTAAGCTGTGGAGAAGTTGTTACAATGTCTAACATCGATGTTTTAGTCCCTCCTCCCCTGCCAGTATTTCAAATGATGCAGAAAGAGAAGAACTGTTTTGCAGCTGTCTTTCAGCATACAAAAAGGGTATTTATTCCTACTTTTTGAAGGAACAGATTACAGCGATAGGGATATTAGGGGTTTCTCTTTAGTGTGGGATTCTAACAAATTTTTGCTTGGATGCTGGAGTTTCACTATAAAAAATGCACAATGTTTTAAGGTGTGGGGCATCTGGGTCCACAAAAGTTCTAGTTATGCCAACTAGACTTGAATGTCCAGGTCTGTCTGAGGGCGTAAGGACAGACATTCTTACATATATTAACATCTATCTATCGATAGATAGATCGATCTATCGCCCTATATGATATGTAGTTGTTACAGCCAGATTGTTATAAGGAGACCCTGCAGCATTCCTCTCCCCCCCCATTAGAGAAGTAGGCCGGGAACGTTAGGGTCCATCTGGCAGGGAGAGGAGCGGATCACAAGTTCCGTATGTTTTCACGGGTAATCACTCTCAGCTGAGAAACTTCCTTACTGTTCCACTTGGAAATATGATCCAGATGTAAGGAGGGGATTATGGATGTGACAGGTCTTTGTAGCCTCAGCGGTGCTCCCCAGGACTGCAGCTTTCCTGTATATTATTACATGTTAACATGCACCTAAGTGCCAGGTACACACGAATATGTATTGTTAAGGCGGCTTTTTGGGTTGAATAGGCTAAAATGTTGTTTATATGTAGATCAAACCCAGTCTGAGAAACATTTAACCCTTATTTAATCCTCTGCTGGGAGATTTTTTCCCCCTACCCTACCTAAACACAAGTTACGCTATAAAAGCTACCATCTATGGAGATAGCTTCAAACAAAGCAAGGCATAGGACAGCTCCCATCCACGTGCATGCTGTATGAAGGCTTCCTTCCATATAGTGGAGCATGAACAGGAGAGAAAATTCCATCAAAGTCTCTGGAAAATAGCATTGCTGCAAAGACTCCAGATAGCACTAAAGCCCAGGTTTAGATCAGGCATTTAATGCAATGACCCTTTAGAATTAACTTCTTAGGCTGATGTCACAGGGGGCTGATCTTGGCCTATGGAAAAATGGAGGCCAAGAATCAGCCCCTACTCTGGTATCCGCCTTTTTTCTTTGCATCGGCACAGGCTGTGGATATCGGCTCTTAAATGCTCCTGCACTTCTTCTCCAATATCCGCCGCTAATCAGCCTAATTTGTCATCATCCTTGGGTTAAAGGAGAAAAAAAGGTACAAACTCAGTAAGCTTTATCAGAAAGGTCTATGTAAATACAGCCATAAGCACTCACAGAAACGCTGCACTGACTTCTCTGTCAAAAGATTTGTTGTGTCTATTTTCCTGTGCCAGAGACAAGCAGCTCTCTCCTGCTCCCCCCCTTAGGAATGTGGATCTGAGCCAATCAGCAGGAAGCTGACTCAGGGGCTGATTTACTAATCCACGAATCCGAATGGGAAAAAATCGGATTGGAAATGAACATTTTGCGACTTTTTCGTATTTTTTGCAATTTTTTCGTCGCCGGCGCGACTTTTTCGTAGCCGTTACGACTTGCGCGAATTGTCGCGACTTTTTTGTAGCCGTTACGACCTGCACGAATTGTCGCAACTTTTTCGTATTGAGCGCTAGTAAACGGCAGGCAAACCTTTCCGATTTTTTCGTGATGGCTACGAAAAAGTCGCGACAATTCGCGCAAGTCGTAACGGCTATGAGAAAGTTGCGACTGCGACGAAAAAAATCGCAAAATACCGATCATTACGAAAAAACGCATTTGGGCGCTTTTCGGACGTTCGTGGATTAGTAAATCAGCCCCATAGTCTTACACTGGTCTGGGTCTCGGTGCAAGAGCAAGGCATTATGGGAACTTTCTTTACACAGCACAGGGTTTTTTCTTCCTGTTTGGCTTCTGATCATCAGAATGGGAGAAATATGGGGAGACTTAAGGGCACTATTGAGAGAACTGAAGGTATGCCTGCAGCTTGAGATTAACTCTTTATTAGCCTTTCCTTCTACTTTAACAATACACAGAGCACTTTTCAGCCCCAGATATCACTTCCCGTGGTTCCGATCCATTTAAGGGGAAACACTGGGTAGCACAGAGGTGCCTGTAGTTAGCCAAAAAGTGCTGTGCCGTTTGGTGAATAAAACCCATTGGAGTCGGTCATGGGTCATCTTCTACTACTCTGGGTTGAAAGTGCCATTATGCCTGACAGATAGGCAAGGGCTGTTCTTTATTTCATCCAGGGCTAAGGTGAGAAGGATAAAAACCATCCATTAGAATGTCGTAATGAAAAAATTCAGCAAATATTGCTTTTCTTTCTTTCTTTTTTTAAACTATATCATTATCAAAGCCTTATTTATATGGTTGGTGGTAGCCATATTGTATTTTGCCCCCTTCAAATAAAACCAAAAAAATTGATTAGTGAAACATTCATTATTTGTATAAAGATTTTATTAATGTTTATATGGAATGCACATTAAACAGAAATCAACTAGAGATTAAAAAAAAGAGAGAAAATAATACCCAAGCAACCCGGGACACAGTTTAACTAATGGAGCCACAGTCTCCAGCCAGCCTGGGTCACCGCATATCAACCAGCGACATGCCGAACAGCTGGCTCTGAAACAGTTAACGCGAGATGCGCCGAGGATCTCTCGCACGTAGAACTGCACATCTGTCGTCTCCCTGGGAGACATAAAACAATTAGTGCGCATTTCTCTGGGGGGAGACATTTTTAAGTGGTTTATAGTTCCAGCTTAATGAGCCCAATATAAAACAAAAAAAAGAACATACTCAAAGATTCCACATTTCCACTAATGGTACTGATCCCCTATAAACAAGTGTAGTGCAAAAGATCGAGACTTGGGGGAATATATAGATTTAATTTGATTGGCTGCTGTCCGCTTTGCTTGATCCCAGCACAATCATTTATATTAGGTTAGCCTTTAGTTTAAAGGGGAACTTTTCAATATCAATTTTTCAATGGTTTTAAGGCTATTTGTAAATATAATGGCAACTAAAAGCCTGGGAAAGCAGCCAGCAGGGAGTTAAATTGCTGCCTGGCGCCAGTAAGGATTTTGGGGAATATTTTTTTGTACAGCAGTACGGGCATATTCCTTCTATTTTTAGATCTCTATAGTGCAATGGAAAACACTTGTTCATATCACCACGTCCCCTTTAGCTTTTACTGTAATACAATGTAGAAACAGCAATATTCTAAGACATTTTGTAATTGGTTGTAATACCTTTGGTAGCTTTGTTTGTGTGTCCTACTGCATTGCTAGCATTTCAGACCTTAGCAACCAAGCGGTGGTTCGAAGTACATGACAAAACGAAGGTGATAATTAAGGTAAGTGTGTTGCAGTGTTACATAGTATTTTCCCTATGTCCAGTTGTGAGTCAAGCAACGACTATTCCATAATAATAAGTACCAATTGGGGTAATGTAAATATAGGTCCAATGTTTGCAAAATATCTAGTAACACATAGCAACCAATCAGCAGGTAGCATTCACTGAAAGTTGATTGGCTGCTATGGATTAGTAAATGTTGCATTATAAGTTTATTATACAGGTGGTTTAACTGCGAAGGGGAATTTGGAAGTGCTTACAACTTCACTGTTCTGCAAGTGCAAGAAATAACACAGAAGGGCTGTGTGTCTGTTAGAAGTATCTGAATATAAAGCTACATAAAGTGTCCTCCAGATCCAAAAATGCACGTAAAATATACCATTTGGCCACTGTCATATAAAATGGATTTGCCTATTATACATATAAAACTAAAAGATTTTCAACTCTAAATCTATATTCTACACGTTGCGGTTTAGTCACAGAAAAAATAAAACATATTTACAGCTGTTTTAGTTCAGGAAACATCAATATTGCTCTTTTTCAATCCATTCGGTATGTCCATATGTATGCACAAAACCATTACTCTTAAGGTTATATAATAAAAGGCACTAAATTTGCCCAACAACACTAACCAATAGCAACCAATAAGATGCTTGCTACAGGTGACCAGTAAATTCTGCCTGCCAATTGGCTGCTATGGCTACTGCTCCTGGGCAAGCTTATTACATAACCCCTTTAGTCATCCCCTATCCCTTAGCAAACAGGGACAAGGTGCAAATACACAATGTGACATAGGCCTTAAAGCAGAGATTTTTTTTTTTGGTTTAAAGTCCCCCTTTTCAGTCCAACAAGTGTTCAGGGCCAAAGACTGCAAGAGTCATCCTGGTAAAGCTTAAATTCTAGTCCAAGACAGGGATTGGCTGCTTGCATTGCAAATGTCAGAAACCAATCATTCTGAGCCACTTCAAGAAGCAACAGGCAACCTTTCACACTGCATAACTCCCAGCAGTTACCCCACATTAGTTTTGGCCTTGTAAAGGCCATATAATACATATCCCAACATGTCTCATTATAGGGAAACTCCACCCAAAAATTATATATTTTTTTCGAAGAAACTGTAATTCGAAGCAAAGTTATCCGTTACCGAAATTGAAAACAGTATCTGTTTATACTTTTCTGTTCTCTGGTTTGGATGCTTGGAACAATGTAGAGGCATTGGGGCCAATTTTCTTAATGGTTACTGCTGTCCTTTAAGTTGGGGGTGGGGAAATGGACTGGCTTAGTGGGGAATGGGTGGGTCGGGCAGGGAAATAAGCGGGTGCGGAAATGGGCAGGGTAAAGATAGGCCTCTACTTAAAAGAGGTTCAGAGAAGGGAGGGATTTATAGGTAGGGTTTCCACTCTTAGGGTGGCCATACACGTTAAGATCCCCTCGCTTGGTGAGGTCGCCAAGCGAGCAGACCTATGGGTGGGTGATATCGGGAAAATGTAGGCTAATTCGATCGAATTAGGGGCCAAACGATCGAATTATAAAAGGAGCAATGGGCGCAGTCGGTTCGGGGACCACATCAACGAGATGATGCGGTCTCCAATCCGACGAAATCTTTTAACCTGCCCGATCGATATCTGGCCAATTTCAGGCCAGATATCGGTCGGGCATGCCCCTCGTTCCTGCCCCTACACAGGCCAATAAGCTGCTGAATCAGTCCAAGGGACCAATATAGGCAGCTACAATCGCCACGTGTATGGCCACCGTTACAAATTAAATTTGTAATGCCGGAACTGGCCCTAGCTGGCAATTTTCTGGCTACGCTGGTCAAATACCCAGAAATCCTATGTAGAGGTCAGTTGTCCTGGATCACCTACATAGTTTCTCAAATCAGAACCAGCCCAGAACATAAACAGCCAGACAGATGCTGCTTTTAAACAGAAAATTACATTCCCAAATAGCTTTGAAACCAATGAAAAAATGTGATAAATTTATATTGTAATGACATTTTCTTTCTTTCATTAGGCAAACAGCAGTTTTTGGGAGGAGGACTCTGGATGGAAACAATGGGGGATGAGGTTGAAGAGTGAATTCGAGTGCAAGGGGAGAGCAAGACACCGGTTCAGTGTTCCGACGATGAAGTAGGAACAAGCCCAAATGTGGCTGCTCCGCCGAAACACTATAATAAGGTTTAAATCAGGCCAATAAGACGCTATAAATACCGCTGTTCAATCCTCGCCTCCCAGAGATAACGAGTAGGCTTAGCTAGCGAGCCCCATTGATTATCTGAAGCTTTCTCTGCTCTGCTTGTGTACTTCCGACATCCATCGGCTCCGTTACTCCGGATGAAATGTGCCCCGTGTAGAGAGATTACTTTCCGAAAATTAAGCACAGACCCAGCAGGCGTCCCCCAGTGCGTGTGCCAGCTCACTACCAATCAATACAGGCTCCTCGTTACGCCGCCACTAAATCACTAACTCTCTGACAGCAAACATTTTAATCTTTTTTCCCTGCGTTTTGCAGCACGCGGCTCATCACCATTACATCGCACCGGGTAAGTGAGAATGGATTCAATTGCCAGCAGAAAGCGCCGCGCTCTCAATTACTACACACTGTGAAAAAGTACAGGCTGTGGGCAGTAATGAAAGCGTAAAGGGGAAGCGGCGGCTCCTTCCTCGCTGCTAGCCGGGCAAAATTACAGTATAGTGTTCCTGTGTTCTGCAATAAATGACACAGGGTGTTATCTGCTAGAGACAGCCAGATTAGGCTCACTGCGCCTCTATGGTGACGTTTACAAGTGAAAGGAGTCCTGATAATGTTAAAGGCACAATTGGCTAGATTTTAGCCATACTGTAGAATTAAAGGGGAAGCACCTGATTTTTATATTTATATAATTTTTTTTTAATAGTAAACTATGAGGATGTTGGCAGGGATACTGTCATGATTTTTATGGTACACATTTTATTTCTAAATGACACTGTTTACATAACAAATAATTCCCTCTACCATTTAAAATTTTATTCTTGAACCAACAAATGTATTTGTAGCTGTAATATTGGTGTGTAGGTGCCATCTCAGTGCATTGTGCCTGAGTCTGAGCTTTCAGCCAGCGCTACACATTAGAACTGCTTTCAGCTAACCTATTGTTTCTCCTACTCCCATGTAACTGGAGGAGTCCCAAGCCAGACCTGGATATCTTACTATTGAGTGCTATTCTGATACCTACTGGGAGCTGCTATCTTGCTCCCTTCCCATTGTTCTGCTGATCGGCTGCTGGGGGTGAGGGGGGGGGGATATCACTCCAACTTGCAGCGCAGCAGTAAAGTGTGCCTGAGTCTGAGCTTTCAGCCAGCGCTACACATTAGAACTGCTTTCAGCTAACCTACTGTTTCTCCTGCTCCCATGTAACTGGAGGAGTCCCAAGCCGGACTTGGGTTTCTTACTATTGAGGGCTATTCTGATACCTACTGGGAGCTGCTATCTTGCTCCCTTCCCATTGTTCTGCTGATCGGCTGCTGGGGGTGAGGGGGTGGGGGGATATCACTCCAAGTTCCAGCAGCACTCCAACTTCACAGCAGTAAAGTGTGACTGAAGTTTATCAGAGCACAGGTCACATGGCTGTGGCACCCTGGGAAATGAATAATATGGCTAGCCCCATGTGAAATTTCACAATTAAATATAAAAAAATCTGTGTTTTTTTTTTAAAACTGAATTTTAATGCAGGATTCTGCTGGAGAAGCTCTATTTCATTTTGAAAAAAACATGCTTTCCCATTACAGTATTCCTTTAAGCTACTAGTAAGACCCTCCGTGTCTGGGGACCACCAGCTTGTGTCCTCTTGTCTTAATATTTATGTCCTGGGGTTGGTCTGTTTGATCAAACAGTATAGCCCATTTGGGAGGGAGGGGATAAGCAGGTGGCACTAGGTCACCTTCCAGTTTTAATGAAGTGGTTTTCATACTGTGCTGCTCCCCAACTCATTTTACATTTGAATCTGGTTGACGCGGTTCATGTTGCACTAAGGGGAGCCCTGACCAAAGGTTAGCATCTCAAGGGGGGCCTGGGCAAAGGCTGGACATTCAAGTAGGGTATAAAGGTTCGCAAAGGGAGGATATGCAAAGGCAACAGTTACAGACTACATCCCATGACCAAGATGGCCCTCAGCCAATAAGATTTTCCACCTAGCCAAATGGATATCGAAATGAGTCCCAATCAGATATCAGTTGGAGAGGTGTTTGTTTTAGGCCCATACACAGGAATGACCCCACCTTGAGGCCTGTGGCGCACACACAGCAATTTTGTGCATTTAATGGGCAAATATTTTCCCTTTTCATCAAAACATGGTGCCAACACTGCTCCCAATTGCTGGCAACACGTGAGAAACCAGCGTGGTCGACTTTCATGTGATTCTTACCTGAAGAGATGTTAAACTATCTGTACAGTTGTTCTTGGACACTTTTAGTAAAGCATTTTAAGAGAAGGTAAATTAAAAAAAGAAAAAAAAACTTGCCAGACAAAATGCTGAAATTGCTACATGTGCCATAGGCCCAACACTGCACAGTCGCCTGTGATTAACTGCCGGAAGTGTTGGATAATCTAGAGAAACAGGTTTGCTATCCCTTGGGAAAGCACTTGCCTCATGTTTGCTGAAACAGCAGCCAAAACACATCAGGAAACAACTCAATTAAACAAGTCTCTGCCCCACCCAAACGCTTCGCACTGATGAATTTGATTATAAAGCAAGAGGATCACCAATGGGAAAATTGTCTCCTAAAGCTGCTCAGAGCTATTAATACTGTAGTAAATCAGTCTCGTTCAACTACAGGTTAGGCCAAAGGGTTTCCAACATGTATTCATAGCTGCCCCCCGCTACTGCTTTGGGTCTCCCTACAGAGGCGAGCCCCACAGTCTAGGGAAAAGGTGCTTCTTCTGTTCTTCCTGAATATATAACAAGGGGGTTAGTAGTATCTATCCTGCAGTTGTCAGGGATGGGAACTGGGAATCGTACTCCAACAACAGCTGTAAGGCTGCAGGTTTATCATCCCTGGTCTAAAGCTGGCTACACACACAGATATAATTGTACGAAGCATAGATTTTCGGACCACACGTGGGCTCAAAATTATCATCCTGATAATTTTCGTACCTCCGGATCTGGCATTTAGTTGATCGCACAAGTTAGAAAGTTCCGATCGGATAAGGATAAAATCTGCACATGTATTGTGTATCCGACGATATACTTGGGGGACCCACAATGCATTTCCAGAAAGTGACTTTCTACGAAACTATTTCAAGTTTAGAAGATCCTCTGATTTGTTATTTTTAGGGCTTTATCCTACAATTTCAGGCTGAATGTTAGTTTTAGATCGTTGCATTTAAACGTACGATCGATACCCAAATGTTCCTTGGAAGAAGACTAAAATCTGAACGTGTATGGCCAGCTTTAGGCTTCTGACTGAGTTAACTAATACAAGACTCCCTCCCTCCCAACCAAAAATGATAAAGGATTTGGATTTATTAATCAAAACCCTTGACTTGTGCAATATATGTCTCTAGTGCCTGTACACGTTATGATTGTAGATGGTGGCTGGGAGGTATTAGCCTATGAATTATGAAAATATATTCAGACACCATAGAGGAGATGCTTTGGCACACTGTGCAATATCACACTGTTCACATTTGCTATGCAATACTATTGCTCAATTCATTTCCAAGCTAAAGGCTACTGTAACACAACGAAGGCCCAAAGGCCAGATAAAGCCACATACATTTTTGGGGAGGATGCCATGTACCCATGACAAGAGGGAACCCACATAAAAGCCTGTGTGGTTCCTGTGCACTCATCTGGGCTTTGTGTGGCCCACAAACTAATCTGCTCTTACATATTTGATGATTTGTATCCTCATGATCACTAAAACCCAGAGTTCCAGTTTGTAATATAGCAAAAATCTAATTGGTTGCTATGGGTAACTTGCCTTGATGCAGTTGGCTGTTTAATATATGGCTACTGGCGTGCAGACCAGCACAAAGCACCTTCAGCCAGTAATGCTCTTCAGCTTCGGTCAAAGCAAGCCACAGTTTTGCTTTGTCAGCATTTTCAAATAATGTCTTTAAATATGGAACCCCCTTTGGGTACATAGCCACTTATTCATAAATCACTTGTTGCACTCTAAGCAACATCACCGCTACAAATGCATCATCTCCAAAATGAATCTGCAGTTATCAGTATAAATCTGCAATTAAGCGGCGCCTGCACTATAATTATATAATGGATTGGAAAGCAGATGGCCGGGTCTAGTCTGAACCAACAGGAACTAACTTTTAACCTCCAATGAGCAATGTTGCAATGAGCATAATGTAAACATGTGCCTTGGGCAGAAGCAAGAGCCAGCCTACGAAGGTCTGCCCCCATACCAAATCACTGAAGGATCCTACTCAGTGTTGTGTTAATATGGTTTCTATCTGGTGCGGTCTTCTGCAAGAAACAAAAAAATGGAGGCCAGTCTTGCTCCAGCAAGGGTGATTTGGCTGAACAATCATATTTTCTCCTTTTATCCCTTATGATTTATTGTTTTCCAGTTGGATGTCAGACAACACTTCCATGTGTTATCCTTCTAGATAAGATGGCCTACTGCAGGGATCCCCAACCAGTGGCTCTGGAGCAAAATTTTGCTCACCAAACCCTTGGATGTTGCTGCCAGTGGCCTCAAAGCAGGTGCTAATTTTTTAATTTTTGGCTTAGACGCACGTTTGGCATAAAAAACAAGATGTACTGCCAAAAAGCCTCCTGTAGGCTGCCAGTCCACATAGGGGTACAAATTTTCCAATCTACACCTTAATTTGTACCCCCAGGTACCTTTTTTCATGATTGTGTTGCTCCCCAACACTTTTTACAATTGATCGTGGCTCACAGGTAAAAAAGTTTGGGGACCCCTGGCCTCCTGTAAGGATACGCAACTTCACAATCCAGCTTCAAAGCCAAACAAGAATTATTTGGAGTACGAACTGCTAACTCTTGTGAATTGCGTTGCAGTCATTGTGGCCAATGCCATTGTTCTGAGGCTCTTGTGAAGTGCAACTATGCTCACCGGGACACGGCACCTTTCTGCTGCTCTTTCAGAACACATTCATGGTGATGCCAATGGAGTCATGCGCGAAGTCATGCGTGGGATCTGATGTGCATAACAACACGTCTCTCATACATCATCTTCATGGTCTTTTCAATCTGCTTGAGAAACACCTGGGGGATCCGGCCACACAGAGTATGAACGCTCTCCAGGAACTTCGACTGAAGGGGGAAATACATTGACTGGAAGAGATTGTCGTCAAAAGGGTACTGCAAGGGAAGAAAATATAGAACCATGTGATTTGTGTTAGGATTTCCAACTCTGTGGTGATTAGTGATGCTAATTAACTTGGTCAAGTGATTAAATGTCAACCCATGCCTGACTCTAACCCACCCGGACCCCACCCGACCCACCATGCCCCGTGACCACCCTTCTGATTGCTTAAAGGAGAAGGAAAGTAATTTTGGCATTTTACTGCCAATAGATTTTAATTCTGCAGAAACCATTACTATACCTGAGCAAACAGCTTTAGAAGCTTTCTCCTTTTGCTTAAGATAGCAGCTGCCATTTTAAGTAGCTTCCTGCCTGCAGTCTCTAGCTGTTATAGCTGAGATCACACATTCCTAAGGGAGGGGGGAGGGAGTTATAAGCATTCTGGTGGGAGGGGGGAGCAGGAGAGGGGATAGAGGAGAGGACTGCACAGACTCTGGCCCTGTGAATTAAGGCTGTTTCTGAGAGAGGAAGTCTGACACTGGAGCATCATGTTTACAGAAAAGTGAAAAGTAATTCTGTGTTTCTTTTGACAGAGAACTCAGTGCAGCGTTTCTGTGAGTGCTTATGGCTGTATTTACATAGACCTTTCTGATAAAGCTTAGTTTGTACCTAAGTAAGCTTTATCAGAAAGGTCTATGTAAATACAGCCATAAGCACTTACAGTAACGCTGCACTGACTTCTCTGTCAAAAGAAACAGGATTTGTTGTCTCAGTTTTCCTGTGCCAGAGACACGCAGCTCTCTCCTGCTCCCTCCCCCCCCCCTTAGGAATGTGTGATCTGAGCCAATCAGCAAGAAGCTTCCTCACAGTCTTACAAACTGAGCATGTACACCGGTCTTGGTCTCGGTGCAGGAGCAAGGCATTATGTGAACTTTCTTTAAAGAGCTCATCGTTTTTTTCTTCCTATGAGGCTTCTGATCATCTGAACGGGAGAAATATGGGGAGACTTAAGGGCACTATTGAGAGAACTGAAGGTATGCCTGCAGCTTGGGATTAACTCTTTATTAGCCTTTCCTTCTCCTTTAGGTCACTGGAGGGAATGAGGCAAATGAGATAATATAAATGAATGCAGGCAAACGGCTGGAGAAGGTTCCAACATGAACTGAGATTGTAGACAGAGAGGGCTGTGGGCAAAGTCAGGGCTACCACCTGTCTGCTGCCCAACTTGCAGTTTTGGACCTCCCTGTGAAACAATAGAGTTGGCACTTGAAGATTGTAGGAATGCAAAGTACAGCCAAGATAACCTAAAGAAAAGAAAATAAACACCCACATAGTGTATTATTCACTGAGTGACTGCTCTTAGGCTAGTGTCACATGTCACATGTTTTCACTTGGTAAACTGTGCAGGTAGCCACTGACTACTTCACTACTACAGTAGCAATACACAGCACCAACCCCTTTCCCTATAATCCCAACCACACACAAACAACAAAGACAGGGTATATTTTTGACCAGTAATGACATTTTTTTTTTTTTAACTCTTGTGCATTCATTCGGCCTTGGAGATCAACGATGCATCAACGGAAGAGACAAGTAAATCACTCACATCACGTATGACTTCATAGAAAGCCTTGAAGGCAGGCTGCTTTTCGTCATGGTAGACACCCCGATTACCATGAAGAATGGACACGCCCTCTTCCTCTGCTGCTTTACAGTTGCTGCCATACATACAGTGATCTGGCCTGTAATTCCAGTGGCAGGGAAACACATACAGCATCTCTGCAATGACATTAATCAATACATTGTGTTTACATGGAATACAGTGTGGTGCTTTGAAGCAATTTGATGGACTCCAGAATACTAATGCTTTTTGCACAAATGAGTGTACGAGTATTGAGGCTGCTTTTGATCATTGTGGGGGCAAAACAGACAACAAGGGGATTTCTGTAAGGTAGAACTGCGCAACCTATGGTCCTTCAGCTGCTCATACACTTCAACTCCCAGCAGTCAGTTGTACTTTAAAGGAGAAGAAAGGTAAAAACTAAGTAAGCTTTGTCAGAAAGGTCTATGTAAATACAGTCCTCTGTCAAAAGATTTGTTGTCTTTGTTTTCCTCTGCCAGAGACATGCAGCTCTCTACTTCCTCCTCCTCCCCCCTCCCTCAAGAATGCTAAGAACTCCCTCCTCCCCCCTTATGAATGTGGATCTGAGCCAATCAGCAGGAAGCTTCCTCATAGTCTTACAAACTGAGCATGTACACCGGTCTTGGTCTCGGTGCAGGATTGAGGCATTATGGGAACTTTCTCTACAGAGCTCAGCATTTTTTTTCCTATGAGGCTTCTGATTATCTGAATGGGAGAAATATGGGGAGACTTAAGGGCACTATTGAGAGAACTGAAGGTATGCCTGCAGCTTGAGATTAACTCTTTATTAGCCTTTTCTTCTCCTTTAACAAGTCACAGGCTGTCGGTTGGGCAGCAATAAAATGTGCCTTACCCTAATGATGCCACTTTTCCCTGCAATACCTTCTACCAATACCCTATCCCACTCTTTCTTTCTACAGATGTAGGAGTATAATGAGTGCAACAGGACCCAGCTACCCACAGTGCTGCAATGTAAAGCCGCCTGAGTACAGACACGTGGGTTTAGCTCCGGGGCCCATAAGTCCCGAGTTGCTCCTGCTTTGAAAGCCCCATAAATACAGCTCTGAGTACTGACCTCACAGATACAAACTAAGCACTATTTTGTTTATTTCCAACCACAATCAAACCTCTGACAGAGCACTGTCTGTGCCAAAAGATATCACTGCACTCCAATACACCCACTCCTTTCACAGGCCTAAGCGTACACTAGGGTGAGTATCACTGGGAAAAAATCTCTGAAATGTAATTTGCCTTAATATGATTTAGCCATTTTGTTTTTATAACATTGTACACTCATTGCCCCAGTTAAGGGTAAAAAGAGGCAATAACAAAATCATCTGAATCCAACCCCACGCCCTCATCAGAGGTTTGGATCCCTCTATTATTACAACCTTTTATAGAATAACAGAAGGCTGTGCAAAATGGATATATCTCCCTGTATTCCATAACTAACAATCCTGGCCATTGTTCAAGTCTAATCATTTTCCTATACCCCCAGAATGAATACGTAACCAAAATATAGTTTATATCATATTAAGAGGTCCATTAAATGAATCTTAAAAAACTGACATATACATCAGTACATATTGCCCCTTTAGATCTATTCCCTTGAGCCACCATTTTGTTAACGATCACCTGACAGGAAATGATGCAGCTCTAACTGTAACAGGAAGAAGTGTGAGAGTAAAAGACAGATCATTGTCCATTAATTGGCTCATGTAACCTTACATGTATGTGTGCCCTTGATTTTTTTTGTGTGCACCATGATCCCAGGGGGAGGCCCTTAGTACTTAAAATGACAATTTTTTATTTAGGATTACCAACTGGTACATACTACTAAAAAGGTGTTGGGGGTATAGTTTTTCCTTTAAACAAACAATGGTGTTTCTTACCTGGGTTAAAGTAAAAAATGATGTTCAATAAATCCTGATCGCCCCACGTGATGTAGTTCTTATATTTCTGATATAAAGGATGCAGCATCTCTTCCCAGGTCAGTCCGGCTGGGATCATGTTATTCTAGAGCAAGAGCGACATACAATAATCAAGAAACAAGAAGGTGGGGGAATGGTGAATTAAAGCTAAAATGAAAAAAAACAACTTTCCAATAAAACCTTCAATAGAAAAAAGTCAGCTTGTCTGTAATGAAATGCTGGGTATTGTAGTGCAGCACCCCCTACAGACTGGGGTTAATAACCAGTGCAGCTGGGGGGGGGGGGGGGGGGAATGTAACTGCACTGGGTAACTGTATATACATTATATACATATAGTAGGGTCCATATCATTTTTTCATTGTTTTCTATTTTATGATATTCACTACAGGTATGGGATCTCTTATCCAGAATGCTTGGGACCTGGGGTTTTTCTGGATAAGGGATCTTTCTGTAATTTGGATCTCCATACCTTATGTTTGCTAAAAAAAAAACAAAAAAAACAAAACATTTAAATATTGAATAAACCCAATAGGGCTGTTCTGCCCCCAATAAGGGGTAATTATATCTTAGTTGGGATCAAGTACAGGTACTGTTTTATTATTACAGAGAAAAGGGAATCATTTAACCATGAAATAAACCCAATAGGGCTGTTCTGCCCCCAATAAGGGGTAATTATATCTTAGTTGGGATCAAGTACAGGTACTGTTTTATTATTACAGAGAAAAGGGAATCATTTAACCATGAAATAAACCCAATAGGGCTGTTCTGCCCCCAATAAGGGGTAATTATATCTTAGTTGGGATCAAGTACAGGTACTGTTTTATTATTACAGAGAAAAGGGAATCATTTAACCATGAAATAAACCCAATAGGGCTGTTCTGCCCCCAATAAGGGGTAATTATATCTTAGTTGGGATCAAGTACAGGTACTGTTTTATTATTACAGAGAAAAGGGAATCATTTAAACATGAAATAAACCCAATAGGGCTGTTCTGCCCCCAATAAGGGGTAATTATATCTTAGTTGGGATCAAGTACAGGTACTGTTTTATTATTACAGAGAAAAGGGAATCATTTAACCATGAAATAAACCCAATAGGGCTGTTCTGCCCCCAATAAGGGGTAATTATATCTTAGTTGGGATCAAGTACAGGTACTGTTTTATTATTACAGAGAAAAGGGAATCATTTAACCATGAAATAAACCCAATAGGGCTGTTCTGCCCCCAATAAGGGGTAATTATATCTTAGTTGGGATCAAGTACAGGTACTGTTTTATTATTACAGAGAAAAGGGAATCATTTAAACATGAAATAAACCCAATAGGGCTGTTCTGCCCCCAATAAGGGGTAATGATATCTTAGTTGGGGTAAGTACAAGGTACTGTTTTATTATTACAGGTATAGGACCCGTTATCCATAATGCTCGGGACCAAGGGTATACCGGATAAAGGGTCTTTCCGTAATTTGGATCTCCATATCTTAAGTCTACTAAAAACATCAATAAAACATTAATGAAACCCAATAGGATTGTTTTACATCCAATAAGGATTAATTATATCTTAGTTGGGATCAAGTACAGGTACTGTTTTATTACTACAGAGAAAAAGGAAATCCGTGTTAAAATTCTGAATTATTTGATTAAAATGGAGTCTATGGGAGACAGGCTTTCTGTAATTCGGAGCTTTCTGGATAATGGGTTTCCGGATAAGGGATCCCATACCTGTACAGAGAAAAAGGAAATCATTTTCAAAAATTAGAATTATTTGCTTAAAATGGAGTCTATGGGAGAAGGCCTTTCCGTAATTCGGAACTTTCTGGATAATGGATAATGGGATAAAAGATCCCATACCTGTACTTCCCCTCTTTTGAATACACTGCAATATTGGGCATTGTGCCCATTGTGTTTAGTTGGCACAATCCAACCTTCTTTACCGGTTGGATTATTGTGAAAATACCAGCACAAATCTGGTTTTTTTTTTTTCTAACTTGGAAAAGTGCCCGAAAACTGCCACGCGTTCCATGTGCCTAGAGACAGGTCTGCTCCTATGTGATTGACTGCAAATGACAAGGAAGCTGAAAATAATAATCACAAGGTAACTCACACACCCCCCCAGCTCCTCTGGGACTGTTGGCTCAGGAGATATTTAAGGATAAGGGGCTAATCACGCTCTCACGGAAAGCCTAAGTAAAAACATGTGCGCTCAGTAATTCATTGCTTATGGCTAAAATGTACCCTGGCAAGAGCGTCCCAAGGAAAAGTTCCTAAAATCCAGCGTGAGCGGCGAGATATATTGTTACACATGGGTGAGCCACGGAGCCAGGGAATATTACTGAACAAATAAGGTATTTCATTTTCATCAGTCTCAGTAATGCAGCACTGCGGCGAGGTTATGCCCAAACACCAGCGCTGGATGCGGTTAATATTACATGTACTCTCACAGATATCAGGTTATTGCACCTCACTTCATCTCAAATCCTCATTTTATCCAATTTTATACTTGAGTTTAATCCCGTAAAGTGATGCTGTCACCCCAATTTCAAATTCATTCATATTATATTTGCTTTCCGCACTGATTTTCAAGAGGGTCTCGCACAGAGTGAGATGGCGGCATATTTCAGTCATTTCTGGGATCAACTGGCAGATTGTTGTTCTGTCTGTGGGGGCCATTTTCACCAACTGCAATACAGTGACATAGCAGCTGTGTGGTAATAAACACATTGGCTATTTCCTGTCATGGGTTTGTGTGAGAGGTTCTTGGCCAACAGGAAGTGACGGATTCCATCTTCTTCCTGTTTCCTGTAATGGCCTATTACTTGTGGGCATAGTTGTAGTTAGGGTTGTAGGTCCAGGTATAGGACCCATTATCCAGAATGCTCGGGACCAAGGGTATTCCGGATAAGGGGTCTTTCCGTAATTTGGATCTCCATACCTTAAGTCTACTAAAGAATCAATAAAAAATTAATTAAACCATATGGGATTGTTTTGCATCCAATAAGGATTATTTATCTTAGTTGGGATCAATTACAAGGTACTGTTTTATTATTACAGAGAAAAAGGAAATCAGTTTTAAAATTCTGACTTATTTGATTAAAATGGAGTCTATGGGAGACGGGCATTCCGTAATTCGGAGCTTTCTGGATAACGGGTTTCCGGATAAGGGATCCTATACCTGTACTACAGTTCAGTTGCCACCTGTTTGGTTTTCACCTGAACAGTTGGGTTTTTCTTAGGCCTATTCGGGTCTCAACTGCCTGTTTGCCTTGTTTTAGCCTTGTGAAACCCAAACAATAATCTGGGCAATAAATTGAAAAACATTAATATATTAATTAATTTATTTTTTTCTATAAACATAGCTTAGTTATCATCAAGTACAGTGATTTTTTTATTATTACAAAAAGAAAAAGCAAGTTAAGCATTAACCCGACCCTGGCATCATTGTGCCCATCCCTGATGTCATCATGCCCACCTCCAGCATCACTGCCCCACCCCTGATGCCATCAGCCCCACCCTCTTTGTTCAGATTTAGCCCGGCAAAGGTGGCAACCCTATACTACAGAGAAATGCTTACACTGTTATACATTTAACAATATCCCTCTATACATGCTACGGACAGGGAATTACATCACCTATAAATTCATAATACGGGCATGGCTTTTGCAGGCCCATGCTTTGGCATGGTTTGCATTTTTTAACATTTCAGATTTTTCAGCTGCCCTCAGCCTACAGTATATGGCTTTCTCTGCAAGGAACCTGAAGACCACCAACATCATACCCCCCAACTGTCCCGCTTTAAGCGGGACAGTCCCGCTTTCTATAGCGCATCCCGCTGTCCCGGATAGTTCCTTGAATGTCCCGCATTTTCGTAATAGATTACGGAAATGCGGGACATTCATAGAAGGATCCGTGACAGCGGGATGAGCGCTCCGACTCCTTGCGCTACTTCTCTCATGCGGCTCCTTCGCCGGCGGTCCCTGGCCCTTTTATAAGGTTGCGCCCGTGCGTAATGACGTCACACGTACACACGGGGCGCAACCATATAAAAGGGCCAGGGACCGCTGGAGAAGGAGCCACAGGAGAGAAGCAGCGCAAGGAGTCGGAGAGCGTATGGGGGCTCTGTGTATGGGGGGCCTCTGTGTATGGGGGGCCTCTGTGTATGGGGGGGCACTGTGTATGGGGGGGCACTGTGTATGGGGGGGCCTCTGTGTATGGGGGGGGCCTCTGTGTATGGGGGGGGCCTCTGTGTATGGGGGGGGGCCTCTGTGTATGGGGGGGCCTCTGTGTATGGGGGGGGCCTCTGTGTATGGGGGGGCCTCTGTGTATGGGGGGCCCTCTGTGTATGGGGGGGCACTGTGTATGGGGGGGCACTGTGTATGGGAGGGGCACTGTGTATGGGAGGGGCACTGTGTATGGGAGGGGCACTGTGTATGGGAGGGGCACTGTGTATGGGAGGGGCACTGTGTATGGGAGGGGCACTGTGTATGGGGGGCCTCTGTGTATGGGGGGCCTCTGTGTATGGGGAGGTATGCAACATGGTTGAAAGGTCAGAGCTTTTCTACCCAAATCTGATCTTTTGTGGGTATCCCATGGGTACCCGCAGGTATGCGACTGGGTGCAGGACTATATTGGGCCTATGTGGGATTACGGAAATGCCAAAGTATATACTCGGGTGTAAGCCTAGTTTTTCAGCACCCAAAATGTGCTGAAAAAGTCACCCTCTGCTTATACTCGAGTTGGGTGCCATGGGCACCCTCTGTCCTTTGTGTGCAAATTAGGCCACCCACAACCAGACCCTCCAGTGCTCGGCCCCACTCCCAAATTGATCTACCATCCTCACCTGTCCCATTCTGCACTAGACTTTATATTCTATATAAACCATAGTTTTGAAGGATTTTAACTCTTTGTGTTTTAGCTTGGTTGCTGATTGAGCTAAGGGGGTAGTACTCTTAAGGTATCATTGTTGATACCATATTGTGATACTATTATCTACAGTTAGTATTAGTGGTTGTATATATAGTTTATGTATGTGAGTGTATAGATAGGTAAGTATAGGCTGTGGGTGCTGG
Source organism: Xenopus tropicalis (assembly GCF_000004195.4). Lineage (NCBI taxonomy): Eukaryota > Metazoa > Chordata > Amphibia > Anura > Pipidae > Xenopus > Xenopus tropicalis. Next base: position 139,931,217 of record NC_030680.2, read on the forward strand.
GTTTACTTGGAAGGGTTGAACCTGATGGACTCTGGTCTTTTTTCAACCCTATGTAACTATGTATATTGTTTTTGTTGACCTTCTTCTCCACTTACAGAGCTAGTTTACTGTTTTTCTTTGAAATAAATATTTAAAAACATATGCCCCACTGATGCCTCATTTAATGTAATTTTATTGGTATTTATTTTGATTATTGAAATTTAGCAGTAGCCGCCGCATTTCCCACCCTAGGCTTATACTCAAGTCAATACGTTTTTCCAGTTTTCTTAGGTAAAATTAGGTACCTCGGCTTATATTCGGATCAGCTTATACTCGAGTATATACGGTAATTTGAATCTGACGCCACTAACCCTTGCTATAAACACAGTCCCATGCTTCTTTCCCTACTATACCCACTGTGCCAGATGCCTACAGCACTGTGGTACAATGGAGATTCATTATTTCCCCTCTATACACAAAAGCTGTGGGTCCCCACTAAGACCAAGCCCAGGCTGCCCCCTTCTGCTTGTTCTCAATAAAATAACAGCTTTGGCAGACACCTGTTCCCGATAACTGTGTTAGCACCTGTCATTTTTACATCTTAGGGCTCTGGCACACGGGGAGATTAGTCGCCCGCGACAAAACTGCCTGTTCGCGGGCGACTAATCTCCCCGAGTTGCCTTCCCCTGCCATCCCACCGGCGAAAATGTAAGTCGCCGGTGGGATGGCACACGCGGCGGCGCGATTTCGCGCAAATCGCCGAAAAAGCTTCGTGAGTCTTTTTCGGCGATTTCCCGAAATCGCGACGCCGCGTGTGCCATCCCTCCAGCGACTTACATTGTCTCCGGTGGGATGGCAGGGAAAGGCAACTCGGGGAGATTAGTTGCCCGCGAACAGGCAGTTTTGTCGTGGGTGACTAATCTCCCCGTGTGCCAGAGCCCTTAGGCAAAGGGTGCTGTTTATGTTTAGGGAGTAAAATACAGCATGGGATTATAGAATACAAAGAAAATGAAGCTACGATAGAATCCCTTTAATTCCTTAGGGCTGCCACTTTATCTTGAGCATCGGATAAATGTTACAAAAGAGTCCCGCTAACTCGGCTGAAAGCTTTATCCTGGTATTTAACAAAAAAAAGCACTTAACCTATAATGGAACAGGGAGAGACACTGTTTAAGAGATAACAGGTACGTGCCCGGGTTTTAATCTCACCTCACTGAAACTGGGCTAAACGGCTGCTAGATAATGACCCAAACTTTAAAAGAAAAGCTTTTACTATTACAGCAAGAGGTAATAATATAAGTATCACTCCAAGCAAAGTGGCCCCTCACATGATCTACATTTATTCAAATCACAGGTTTTTTTTTACCTTTAAGGCAGCATTCTTTTATAATAAAAATACCATGATATGTTCTGTACAAAAAAACTTTTAAGCAAAAATGTACTGTACAACCTACGGGCATAGGACTAATATCTGGGAACCTGTTATCTGGAAAGCTCTGAGTTACAGGAAGGCCATCTCGCATAGACTCCATTGTAATCAAATAATTCTAATTTTTCAAGATAATTTTCTTTTTCTCTGTAATAAAAAAACAGAATTTTGAACTTGAACCAAACTAGGAAGTAATTACCCTTTATTGGGGGCAGAACAGCCCTATTGGGTTTATTTAATGGTTAAATGATTCCCTTTTCTCTGTAATAATAAAACAGTACCTGTACTTGATCCCAACTAAGATATAATTACCCCTTATTGGGGGCAGAACAGCCCTATTGGGTTTATTTAATGGTTAAATGATTCCCTTTTCTCTGTAATAATAAAACAGTACCTGTACTTGATCCCAACTAAGATATAATTACCCCTTATTGGGGGCAGAACAGCCCTATTGGGTTTATTTAATGGTTAAATGATTCCCTTTTCTCTGTAATAATAAAACAGTACCTGTACTTGATCCCAACTAAGATATAATTACCCCTTATTGGGGCAGAACAGTCCTATTGGGTTTATTTAATGCTTAAAGGAGAAGGAAAAGTAAAAACTAAGTAAGCTTTATCAGAAAGGTCTATGTAAATACAGCCATAAGCACTCACAGAAATGCTGCCCTGTCCTCTGTCAAAAGAAACAAACATGTTCTTTTGTATGAGACTTCCTCTCTTCTAGGGCTCCTTCAGGTTTGGGGCTTGAGTCTGCTCAGTTCTCTCCCCTCCCATAAGAATGCATATAAACTCACTTCCCCCACCCTTAGGAATGTGTGATCTGAGCTTCCAACGGCTATAACTGCAGCAGGAAGCTACCAAGACCAAGCTAAAATGGCAGCTGCTATCAGAGAGAGCTTCTAGAGCTCTTTACTCTATAGTAAAACTTTCTGCTGAATAAATATAATGTTCTAGGTGGCGCTAATGTGGCAAATCTATTGGCAGTAAAATGCCAAAATGACTTTCCTTCTCCTTCAAATGATTTTTTAGTAAACCTCAAGGCCCCTTAAGGTGCCCATACAATTGTAGCTGCCGATATTGGTCCCTTAGACCGATTCGGCAGCTTATCGGCACCTGTAGGGGCACTACAGACAGGCCTGCCCGACCAATATCTGGCCTGAAATCGGGCAGGTTAAAAAATTTAGTTGGATCAGGTACAGCATTGGCTCGTTGATACGGTCCCTGAACCGACTGCGCCTATTACCGGCGCTCTAATTCGACTGTTTGGCCCCAGGGCCAAACGATTGAATTAGCCTAAATTCTCCCGATATCGCCAACCCGTAGGTGGGGATATCGGGAGAAGATCCACTCTCACTTAGCGATCTCGGATCTTAACATGTATGGCCACCTTTACTCTTTTCACAACCATGATTTGGGACTTACCTGGGAGAGCTGGGAGTTGTGCTTCCCGACAGCATATGGGTGCAGCTTAGATCACAGTGCAAGCCCAAACTGTAACATTTATGATAACACTGATTCTTTTATACCAGAGCTGTTGTTATGATCCCTGGCACTTATAAAGAAAGCTTCAGCCTTTAACTCTCTGACATTACAAAAAAATACTCTTTTATAAAACCGTACCTTGAACTGCTGGTTGCGAATACGAGTAAGGTTCATAAGCATCACTCCAGAGTTGACCCCAGTCGTCCCATAAAACGGGTGCCGAGCGAAGCGACTGTACCAGCCGATCTTCGATATCTCGTGCTCCGGTGCCATGGCCGCCAACTGAGTGTCGTTAAAACGTCTCAGAAATGCCCAGATGTGGTCCAGAGGCCTCAGGAAGAGAACATCTGTATCCACGTACAGCAGGGAATCCACGTCTTGCAAAAGCATCTGCACATTGAGAAATATTGGGTAATGTAAATCAGAAGGCAAAAACCCTTTTATAGATGGCAGCAAGCTCTCCGTTTCCTTGGGATTGCCTTTGGAAAGGAGCATTCTGCGTATTCACATTACACCCGTCGCCTCAAAATGTAACATAATATTTTAAGGGCCTCATAAAAAAAATCAGCATTGTTATAAATATTCTCGGAGGGATTTAGTAGGGAAACGCTCGCATTGCTACCGTATTATTTCCTCCTTCCGTGCGTGTTCATGGGCGGCACTGGTGAGAAATAAAACAGGAGCAATAACGAGTTATTAGGGAGCCATATCCCTCCTTCCCCTTTCTGCTTCACAGTGATGGGACCTATAGGCAACATCCGTCTCAGCATTCCGCTCTCCTGCCGCCAGTAACCGCGGGCCCCTCGGTACAACGGCGGCAATTTACAGCATGTGCTTAAGGACGTGCGGATTATACGAGCTGCAGATGGGATGAAAGTCATTATTTATTAAAAGGGAAAAGTGCTGCCATAATAAGGAACGGCCGGGCAAATAAAAGTTGATACTGCCAATGTGCACGGCCTAATCTGTGAATGAAGTAAAATAATGGCAGCAGATCCCTTATCCGGAAACCCATTATCCAGAAAGCTCTGAATTACGGAAAGCCCATCTCCCATAGACTCCATTTTAATCAAATAATTTAGAATTTTAGAACGGATTCCTTTTTCTCTGTAATAATAAAACAGTACCTGTACTTGATCCCAACTAAGATATAATTACCCCTTATTGGGGGCAAAACAGCCCTATTGGGTTTATTTAATGGTTAAATGATTCCCTTTTCTCTGTAATAATAAAACAGTACCTGTACTTGATCCCAACTAAGATATAATTACCCCTTATTGGGGGCAGAACAGCCCTATTGGGTTTATTTAATGGTTAAATGATTCCCTTTTCTCTGTAATAATAAAACAGTACCTGTACTTGATCCCAACTAAGATATAATTACCCCTTATTGGGGGCAGAACAGCCCTATTGGGTTTATTTAATGGTTAAATGATTCCCTTTTCTCTGTAATAATAAAACAGTACCTGTACTTGATCCCAACTAAGATATAATTACCCCTTATTGGGAATAGAACAGCCCTATTGGGTTTATTTCATGGTTAAATGATTCCCTTTTCTCTGTAATAATAAAACAGTACCTGTACTTGATCCCAACTAAGATATAATTACCCCTTATTGGGGGCAGAACAGCCCTATTGGGTTTATTTAATGGTTAAATGATTCCCTTTTCTCTCTAATAATAAAACAGTACCTGTACTTGATCCCAACTAAGATATAATTACCCCTTATTGGGGCAGAACAGCCCTATTGGGTTTATTTCATGGTTAAATGATTCCCTTTTCTCTGTAATAATAAAACAGTACCTGTTATTGATCCCAACTAAGATATAAATAATCCCTATTGGATGCAAAACAATCCTATTGGGTTTAATTAATGTTTTATTGATTTTTTAGTAGACTTAAGGTATGGAGATCCAAATTACGAAAAAAAACACTTATCCGGAATACCCTTGGTCCCGAGCATTCTGGATAATGGGTCCTATACCTGTACTGCTGTTACCAGTTAGTGGGAGTATCGGGTCAATGCTGAATCACAGGCAGGGCCAGATCTGGTGTAACTGGTAGACCTGAAAAAGTAAATGGGCGGTTCCCCTTAAATTAACATTTAGTATGTTATAGAATGGCCTATTCTTAGCAAATTTTTGTTCGGTCTTCATTTTTTAGTCTTTATAGTTTTTTAATTATTTGCCTATTTGTTCATATAGTTATTCATACCAGTTCCTGCCCCAGTGGAGCTTACAATCTAAAGTCCCTATTACATTCACACACTAGGTTCAATTTCATTGGTAGTCTGCCTGTATATTTATGGAGTGTTGGAAGGAAGTAAAGCTTGTGGGGGACGGGGGGGGCATTAGGGCCTCTGTGTGCTTAAAAAGCTATTTTGAATCCTAGTCCAGATTTGGCTGATAATTGCTGATAATTAGCTGTGGAAGAGGGATTATCTGTTGTGGGGTATCTGATTGGCCACAAGAGGGAGCTTTTCCATTCAACAAGTTGACTTACCCTTTTTTTCCCCCTGTATAGTTTAAATATGTAATCAACTGTACTGTTCACACCTTTTAATCTCTGCATTGTTCACCTGCAGTGTTCACACCTCAGGCTCAGGCTGTAATCACCCACATTGTTCACTTCTTCACACCTCAGACATTGTATGTACTGCCTGGCCTATGCTGTCTGTGTGTACGCAGTATAGGGCAGGCAGAGTATGGCACATAGGCACCATAGGGCAGGGAGGGTATGGCACCCACAGGCAGCATAGGGCAGGGAGAGTATGGCACACACAGGCAGGGTAGGGCAGAGTATGGCACACACAGGCAGTATATGGCAGACACAGGCATCATAGGGCAGGCAGAGTATGGCACACACAAGTAGGTGCCTGTGGGAGGTGAACCTGGCAGGGGTTTGTTCTGGGAGTTTGTTAGCAGTTGGAAATAGCCATTAAATGGTCCCTAAGGTGTGTAATTATGTACTGGGGGTTGCTCTGCTATCCACAGGGGAGGAGGAGGCATATGGAATTTAAGGGTATATCTTAATATGACATAATTCTTTCACATATGGATGATGGTTGATATCCCCACAGTAAGGACCAAGCATTTGGGATTTTGCTGTGCTACCACCATTGTGATAAAATAGGTGTGGTTTGAAGTGGGTGTGGTTTCAAAAAGGGGAGTGGTCAAACCTGGCTTCCATTAGTGGCCCTCCATGTATGCTAGAGAAATTCCAGCCCTCGGCACCGCAGAAGTTGGACAGCACTGAATTAAGTAAATGAACCAATTAAGTTTATTAGGGGGATTCACAAGTCATTTTATGGATGTGACCCAGATCAGATATGGCTGATATTTAGAGTAGCTATCCCTTTAACGAGAGGTTCTCTATTAATATTCTGTCTAAATCTGAGATAACTAATTAGCAAGAGACAGCATTAACATACAGTAATATTGTTACAGCATTAACCTAGCTCCTAAATTAAGTGTTTTCTAATTATGTTAATTTCAGGTACTTGACACCTTTAAAAGTGCAAATTTGCCGCATCCCCCTCTCCCTTTCGCGCAATCATTTCTCCGAAGCTTTCGCTTAATAATAATAAGGGTAGAATATCATCGCAAATTAGTCCTACAAAATTTGCAATTGGCCTTTGTGCCTTACACCTCACGGCTGCCATGTTTAGCAAAACACTTTAATGTAATACATAATTACGTGTAATCTGATTGCCAAACAGCTCTGTTATGCCATGAAGCCCAGCGCCGGCAATTCCACTTAGCGCTTTATTATTCCCAAAGGACGCAGCTATTCCGCTTTCCTATGTTTGGGTTTTTTTGCACAAAAGACATTTTATAAGCAGTTTTCATTTTACTCCTAATGTGTAACCACTAAACTAATTAACACTGAAAGCCTCCGTGTGTGCAGCAAGTGTTTGGACTGGCAATCTGTGAGTTCTGGCAAATGCCAGAGCAGCTGCTGTAAGATGCCATTGAGTTATTATCTAATGAGCCTGTGGGGGCTGTTTGGGCCTCTGTGTACTTGAAATGCCATGGACTATTTTGATTCCCAGTCTGGGCTTGGCCAAAGGTACCCAGACACATGTTTATCCATAACAATTAAGTCACTCATCTAAGGCTGATGCCAGACGAGGCGTAAGGCGGATATTTTCGGCAAGCGGAAAAACGCTTGCCGAAAATTCTGCCCTACACCTCCTAGTTGTGCCTGCACCCGAATGAATAGAATACGCTCGGGTGCAGGCACATGTAGCGGAAATACGCAAAAAACGTGAAAGTCTTGCGTTTTTATGTGTATTTCTGCTACATGTGCCTGCACCCGAGCGTATTCCATTCATTCAGGTACAGGCACATGTAGGAGGTGTAGGGCGGTATTTTCAGCAAGCGCTTTTCGTCTTGCCAAAAATATCTGCCCTACGCCTTGTCTGGCATTAGCCCAAAATGATGTCAGTTGGCGTTCACAGCTGACCCCCAGTAGCAATGTCAGCACAAGAACTACTCATAAGTGTGTGTTTTTTTTATTCTTTTTTATGAGTGATCAACACAATAATACCTTCACGTAAGGTCCATACAGAATGGGTTTGATATGATGGGAGCAAGAACTTGATTGGCCTGTACAGAGCCCTAGCATCAACCCAAATAAACCCCCGTGAGATGAATTGGAACACCAGCTGTGAGCCAGGCCTGATCCCCCAACATAAGTGCCCAATCTCACTAATGATCTTGTGGCTGAATGGAAACAAAGGCCAACTACGTTCCAACATGTAGTGAGAACCTTTCCAGAAGAGCTGGGGCTGTTGTAGCAGCAACATAAGAACCAACGTCATATTTATCCCTTTGGTTTGTAAATTAGATGTTAGACAGACAAGTGGTATTGGTCATATAGTGTATATTTAGCATTTGCAACATATTGGAACACAAACTGAAGAGCTGTAGGTTGGGAAACACTGACAAGTGTTACGCTCCATCTGGCTTTATCATACTTACTACTCTTCCTTATACTTACAATATGTACTGGGAGGCCCCAGTTTGTGCAGTGCCCAAGGGAGATATCCCTATATGTAGCCCCTATAGACACTACCTGACTCTGTACCCAATAAAAATACATGTCAGTTCTTACATCCAGGTCTGGCCTGGGGTTCAAAATAGTCCCTGGCATTTAATGTACATAGAGGCCCAAACAGCCCCCCCAGCCCAATAAATAGTGACTGTCTATGGCACCTTACAGCAGCCCCTCTGGCATTCCCAGTACCCAGAGGCCCAAACAGCCCCCCCAGCCCAATAAATAGTGACTGTCTATGGCATCTTACAGCAGCCCCTCGGGCATTTTCCTGAACCCACAGATTGCCAGTCTGGGCCTGATTTTCAGTACACAGAGGCCCAAACAGCCCCCCCACCAGCCCAATAAATAGTGAGTGTCTATGGCATCTTACAGCAGCCCCTCGGGCATTTGCCAGAACCCACAGATTGCCAGGGCAGTCCTGCTTATGTCTCTCCAAAGTAGAGCACAAGGATCATTATTACAGACCATATAAAGTCCATGTCGCTCAGCTGCAAATAACTGAAGGAAAAAGAAGAAAATCCAAATTTGGTCGCAAACATATTGAGGCATACATTCCTTGCAAAATGAGCAATTCCACAGATCAAAGCCCCCAATCTCCAAATTTTTAATCAAATCCGATCTTGGCAGGGACATGAGGAACAAATGGGAACCACATGGAATCTTACCGGCAGAAAGAGGCGCTGAGCTGCACACGGCTTGAACAGTTTCTTCCACTCCTGGGGGTTCCCCACTGGGAATGTAATGGGGTAAATCTTGTATTCGACCTTTCGGGAGATTTGCTGGGGCCATTTCTCAAGCTGCAGGTAAAATGAAACGGGGAGTTTATATGAGGGACTCCTGAAGGGACAGGTTATGTTGTACCACGGGTAAGGTTTGCTCCAGTCCCAAATTCCTTATTAACTAATCCAGTTAATGTCTGCACTAAATAAATCTTTAGGCAGACTATGCTTCATGTAGGTGAATAACCCCCCCCCAACTATGTGCAAACAGGGGTAGAATATTTTACAGGACTGTGGCTGTGGAAAAAGTGATGGTCAGAGACAATTAACTGAAGGTTATAAGGTTTTTATTTAATCAAGGGACTATAATCCCTGCTGCTACTATAGGCACCATCTCTCCCTACTATACCTGCTATCCCACAGCCCCAGTCCCTTCCCAGAGGCTATTATCCCCCCACTGCTACTATAGGCACCATCTCTCCCTACTATACCTGCTATCCCACAGCCCCAGTCCCTTCCCAGAGGCTATTATCCCCCCACTGCTACTATAGGCACCATCTCTCCCTACTATACCTGCTATCCCACAGCCACAGTCCCTTCCCAGAGGCTATTATCCCACTGCTACTATAGGCACCATCTCTCCCTACTATACCTGCTATCCCACAGCCCCAGTCCCTTCCCAGAGGCTATTATCCCACTGCTACTATAGGCACCATCTCTCCCTTCTATACCTGCTATCCCACAGCCCCAGTCCCTTCCCAGAGGCTATTATCCCCCAACTGCTACTATAGGCACCATCTCTCCCTACTATACCTGCTATCCCACAGCCCCAGTCCCTTCCCAGAGGCTATTATGCCCCCACTGCTACTATAGGCACCATCTCTCCCTACTATACCTGCTATCCCACAGCCCCAGTCCCTTCCCAGAGGCTATTATGCCCCCACTGCTACTATAGGCACCATCTCTCCCTACTATACCTGCTATCCCACAGCCCCAGTCCCTTCCCAGAGGCTATTATGCCCCCACTGCTACTATAGGCACCATCTCACCCTACTATACCTGCTATCCCACAGCCACGGTCCCTTCCCAGAGGCTATTATGCCCCCACTGCTACTATAGGCACCATCTCTCTCTACTATACCTGCTATCCCACAGCCACGGTCCCTTCCTAGAGGCTATTATCCCCCCACTGCTACTATAGGCACCATCTCTCCCTACTATACCTGCTATCCCACAGCCACAGTCCCTTCCCAGAGGCTATTATCCCCCACTGCTACTATAGGCACCATCTCTCCCTACTATACCTGCTATCCCACAGCCCCAGTCCCTTCCCAGTGGCTATTATCCCCCCACTGCTACTATAGGCACCATCTCTCCCTACTATACCTGCTATCCCATAGCCCCAGTCCCTTCCCAGAGGCTATTATCCCCCCACTGCTACTATAGGCACCATCTCTCCCTCCTATACCTGCTATCCCACAGCCCCAGTCCCTTCCCAGAGGCTATTATCCCCCCACTGCTACTATAGGCACCATCTCTCCCTACTATACCTGCTATCCCACAGCCCCAGTCCCTTCCCAGAGGCTATTATCCCCCCCACTGCTACTATCGGCACCATTTCTCCCTACTATACCTGCTATCCCACAGCCCCAGTCCCTTCCCAGAGGCTATTATCCCCCCACTGCTACTATAGGCACCATCTCTCCCTACTATACCTGCTATCCCACAGCCCCAGTCCCTTCCCAGAGGCTATTATTCCCCCCACTGCTACTATAGGCACCATCTCTCCCTACTATACCTGCTATCCCACAGCCCCAGTCCCTTCCCAGAGGCTATTATCCCCCCCACTGCTACTATCGGCACCATTTCTCCCTACTATACCTGCTATCACACAGCCCCAGTCCCTTCCCAGAGGCTATTATCCCCCACTGCTACTATAGGCACCATCTCTCCCTACTATACCTGCTATCCCACAGCCCCAGTCCCTTCCCAGAGGCTATTATCCCCCACTGCTACTATAGGCACCATCTCTCCCTACTATACCTGCTATCCACAGCCCCAGTCCTTCCCAGAGGCTATTATCCCCCCACTGCTACTATAGGCACCATCTCTCCCTACTATACCTGCTATCCCACAGCCCCTTCCCAGAGGCTATTATCCCACTGCTACTATAGGCACCATCTCTCCCTACTATACCTGCTATCCCACAGCCCCAGTCCCTTCCCAGAGGCTATTATCCCCCCACTGCTACTATAGGCACCATCTCTCCCTACTATACCTGCTATCCCACAGCCCCAGTCCCTTCCCAGAGGCTATTATCCCCCCACTGCTACTATAGGCACCATCTCTCCCTACTATACCTGCTATCCCACAGCCCCAGTCCCTTCCCAGAGGCTATTATCCCCCCACTGCTACTATAGGCACCATCTCTCCCTACTATACCTGCTATCCCACAGCCCCAGTCCCTTCCCAGAGGCTATTATCCCCCCACTGCTACTATAGGCACCATCTCTCCCTACTGTACCTGCTATCCCACAGCCCCAGTCCCTTCCCAGAGGCTATTATCCCACTGCTTCTATAGGCACCATCTCTTCTTACTATACCTATTTCACATACACAGTTGAAAAAGTGAGGTGTGGGGCATTACTTATCTTCCCCATTATGTACAGAGAACGCACCAGTCACCCTTAATTAAAGCTAAAGCTGATGCCTAGTGCATTGTGTCAGATATTGCAGCTAATTACATTTATTTATTGCCACAAGCCACATTACTAACCTTTATTTCAAAGTCTGGTTTCAGAGAATCTTCTGCAAAAATGTGAAACTTAATTTTTTTAAAGCTAAAAAGCACCGCTGATTTTAACATGGTAACTGTCTCCTCCACGCGATCCCCACAGGCAACAACAGCAAGATGCATCCATTCCTCAGGCATGGGGGGTTTTGGCTTCTGCTCAGGAGCTCTGCCAAGGGAATAAGAAATTATATCATTGGTGTATATGAGGCGAAAGCTTCCAGGGCAAATATTACAGTACAGGTATGGAACCTGTTAACCAGAATGCTTGGGACCTGGGGTTTTCCGGGTAAGGGGTCTTTCTGTAATTTGGATCTCCATGCCTTGAGTCTACTAAAAAATCATTTAAACATTAAATAAACCCAATAGGCTTGTTTTGCCTCCACCAATAAGGAATAATTATAACTTAGTTGGGATCAAGTACAAGGTACTGTTTTATTATTACAGAGAAAAAGGAAATCATTTTTAAAAATGTGAATTATTTGCTTATAATGGAGTCTATGGGAGATGGCCTTTCTGTAATTCGGAGTTTTCTGGATAACGGATCCAATGCCTGTACAATCATATGTTTATTGATGTGTAAATAGAAATGTATGTGTGTGGGGGCCATGGTGGGGGTCCCTTGGGGGAATGCGGGGCCTTTGGGGCGGCAGCTCCGGTAAGCCCTGCACCCCCCAGTCTGTCCCTGCAAAACAATCCTATTGGGTTTATTTCGAAGCCCCTTATCTGGGAAAACCCCAGGTCCTGAGCATTCTGAAGAACAGGTTGTATACCTGTACGGGCCCTGGGTGCTGTTTTACTGGATAGGCCAGTGAAATGCCGGCCAGGTGGCAACCCTAATCTGGACATGGATGAAGGTGGCTGATGACTGGTCTCAAACATGCAAAGCTGTAAGGCTGTACATTTTTCTCATTTAAGGAGAAAAAAGCTCAGGAAACTCTCAGTAGAAACATAAAATAAACAGGATTCATTCTTTATCATGGCTACAAGGGTTAAACTATCTTCCCTATCACTGTGTTTCAATAAAAGATTTAAAAGCTCAGATCTTAATTAAATTCCAGCTACTGTGGCGTATTCATAATGAATGCGTTCATTTATGTGAATTAGTATTTACATCCTGGCTTTTAAGTATTATACAGCTACGCTGAATTATTGAATGGAGCTGTTCTTATGCTAAAATCCATATTCTTCCCTGCCGGCTTGCCTATTCTTTTAGATAATAAGAAAAAAGTGGAGAGTCTTCCCTTATCCCTGATTCTCTATTTGTATAATGAATCTGCTCATATGATTCAAGGGTAAGTCCACCCAAAACTGTTTCTAGTATAATGAAATAAAATGTCATTCTAAGCAGCTTTCCAATATACGCTGGTTATGCATTGTCAATGGCTATTTGCAAATATAATTGCTATTAAAAGCAATATCTGTCTCTCGCAATTCTCTCCTGTGCTTTTCCTGACTACTCATATATTTGGAACACTTTAATCGGTAGATATCTCCAAGCGAGCGGATCTGAAGGTGTATAGGGACCTTTATACATTTGTTCTGTAGTCTGGCAAACAGTGAAGTGAACAGCAAAGAACAGATAAGGTCAGACTGGCCAATTACTGTGGGCAGTGGCAGATACCCATAAGGTCTATTCGATCAAGTTTTGGTTGAATAAAAACAAGATTTCCTACCAAATAAAGCCCCTGTAAGCTGATAGTGTGCATAGAGGCCCCTAATAGCCAATCTTAAGGTGGCCATACACGTGGCGATCGGACGATGTTTCGTACGACCATCGGTCGCACGAAACATCGTAAGATCCGCCACACACCATTCAGGGCTGAATCGGCAGGTAAGGAGGTAGAAACAATAGGATTTCTACCTCCTTCTGCCGATTCAGCTCTGAAGGGAGAATTTTGGTCAGACGCCTTCTATGGCGCCCGATCAAAATTTTCAAACTGGTCCGATCGGCGAGTCGGCCGATATCAGCAGCTTCCTGCGATATCGGTCGACTCGCCGACATGCCATACACGCACCGATTATCGTACGAAACGAGGTTTCGTACGATAATATCTGTGCGTGTATGGCCACCTTTAGCCCTTATTTTGCTCCTCCATGAACTTTTATGGTGCTTGTGTTGCTCCCCAAGTCTTTTTACATTTGACTGTGGCTCACGAGTAAAGCTGCCATACACGGGCAGATCCGCTCGCTTGGCGCCAAGCAAGCGGATCTTCACCCGATATCCCCCACCTACGGGTGGCGATATCGGGGAGGCATGTAGGTGAATTCGATCGTTTGGCCCTGGGGCCAAACGATCGAATTCTGCACACGGCAATGGGGCAGTCAGTTCGGGGACCGCATCAACGAGCCGATGCGGTCCCCGATCCGACGGGATTTTCTAACCTGGCCGATCGATATCTGGCCAATTTCAGGCCAGATATCGGTCGGCCAGGCCCCTCGTTTCTGCCCCTACACGGGCCAATAAGCTGCCGAGTCGGTCCAAGGGACCGATATCGGCAGCTTCTATCGGCCCGTGTATGGGGGGCCTTAAGAAAGGTTGGGGACCCCTGGAATATAGGCACTACCAGTCCTTTTTCCCCACTCTCATTGCATTTTTGTAGGCAGACACCAGCCGCAGCCTCTACCAATTCACGTTGCAGGGGGGGCCTTGAGGTTAGGTATTGTGGTGGGCCCCAGGTACCCAAGTCCAACACTGAGGAAAGACAAATGTTTTCATTTGCCATTCAATTTACAGATGATAATGAAAATCATTAAACAGTTTAATGAATGCACATTGGAAAGTGGCTTAAAATGATGGTTTATTTCATTAGAAGGAAAAGGCTAAGCGCATTGGTCACAGTGGTCGGGAGTGGAACCCCACGCGACCCAGCAGTCTAATACATGAGACAGTATATACGCCTCTGACGCCCCTTCCATCTCTGAGGGCGCAGATTGGGCCGCTTATCCACTGCAAGTTAATGTGATGGATGAGGTCACGTCGGGCGATCTACCTGCGGAGGAAAAACGGAGTTCTCCCAGCCAAAAGATCTATAATCCACTCCAATTTCGTGCCGCGTCTTTTATCCTAACCATTACCAAGCGGGAATAGGAAAATCAAAAAGCACATTTGTATCCATTTTCCCTGTGGCAGTTCAATCAATTACTGTTATATAAAGCGTTTTTTTTCTTTCGGCTCACATCTGCTTAGACAGGCTGTTTATCAAGTGTCATCCACGGGGGAGAAGAGCATTCCGCCTCAGGAACACGCTATTATTTTATATTCCTTATATACACCTCATTATACTGTATAGCGCTTACGTGGAAACCCGCACCTCAACATGTTCCTTTTATTCCATTTATTCAATTTTTTTTTAAACAAAAGAATAAAAAAGTAAATGGAAGTCTGAACAAGAAAAAAAAATGCGCAGGGCTGCTGTACAATTTCCCATGTACAATGGAGAGCAATGGGGGTAGAACAAGACTTTGGAAGGCCAAAACGCAATACTAGGGGTGGCAACTAGGGATGCGCAGGTCGACAAAGGGTTCAGCCTCTCCTAACCGTACCCGACCCAACAAGCCACCATTTCTTATATACCTTCACCTGACCCACGCATCTCTGGCATATATCAGAAGATTCCCTCAGATCATTTAACATCAAGCTCAGTGGGACCCCTAAAGCTTATGGGCCACATTGCATGTTGGCCATGTACAGGTATGGGATCTGTTATCCTCTTTATCCAGAAAGTGGGAAGGTCATCTCCCACAGACTCCATCATAAGCAAAAAAAAAAAATTTAATTTTTACAAATGATTTCCTATTTCTCTGTAATAATAAAACAGTACCTTATATTCAATCCCAACTAAGATATAATTACCCCTTATTGGGGGCAGAACAGCCCTATTGGGTTTATTTAATGGTTAAATGATTCCCTTTTCTCTGTAATAATAAAACAGTACCTGTACTTGATCCCAACTAAGATATAATTACCCCTTATTGGGGGCAGAACAGCCCTATTGGGTTTATTTAATGGTTAAATGATTCCCTTTTCTCTGTAATAATAAAACAGTACCTGTACTTGATCCCAACTAAGATATAATTACCCCTTATTGGGGGCAGAACAGCCCTATTGGGTTTATTTAATGGTTAAATGATTCCCTTTTCTCTGTAATAATAAAACAGTACCTGTACTTGATCCCAACTAAGATATAATTACCCCTTATTGGGGGCAGAACAGCCCTATTGGGTTTATTTAAAGCTTATATTATTTTTTTAGTTAAGGTATAAAGATCCAAATTATGGAAAGCTCCTTATGCAGGAAACCCCAGGTCCAGATCATTGTGGATAACAGGCCCCATACCTGTAGCAGAGCAGAAACAATTGCTCTTTTAATGAGTCTTGGGAGAATTCTACCCTTCCATAGAGATTATCTTTATTCTTCTCTACTACTAGTTATATAACGTATATACAGCTCCAGGCAGTGCTGGCTCATACACCTTAGAGCATTCACCATCACAAATGGTCAGACCCAATTACAACAGACCTATCAACCCAATATAATAAGAACACAGTGGAACAAAACTAATATAATGGTGCCACTCACCACTACCAGGAAATAAGTCTCTCTGTACAAACAGGAAAAGGGGACAATGACATTTCCCAAATAAAAGCAAAGTGCTATTTTCAGCATTACTTTGTACAAAACTATTACTGAGCCTACATACCGACCATACATACGGGCCGTAGTTATAAAGGTGTGCTATATATTTTGCACCTAAAAAACAGATAGTAAATGTACAATAGTCTGTGCGAATTACAGAAATAAGAACCCATTCCAAATAGCTAAGAACCTCTCACAACTCATGCCCATTCCCACACCTTGTGTCTTAACCTTTCCCCTTGTAGATTGTAAGCTCTTTTGGGCAGGACTCTCTTCACCTCTTGTATCGGTTATTGATTGCTTTATATGTTACTCTTTATGTCCAATGTATGTAACCCACTTATTGTACAGCGCTGCGGGATATGTTGGCGCTTTATAAATAAATGTTAATAATAATAATAAACTCCAAGACAGTAACAGAAAGCACCAGGAAGTGCCAAAACCACCATAGTAGAGTCCTGCGCAGAACCAATTTTTGAGACCCGGACTCAATTCGGACCTGTAACCCGCATTTTTATTTGCTTTGAAGCACTACCCGACCCACAACTTCCTTATCCGCAACCCGCTGACCAAGTGCTGTTGCTGCAAACCGGAAATGACATCATCAGAAGTGGGCGAGGGTAGAAAAAATATAGATAACATAGGTAATATAAGATAAGAAATATGGATAAGACCGACCCACCAACCTGTATCTATACCCACATCTGAAAATCCTACCGGTAACCTGCAGGGTACCCACTTTTCTTGCAGGTAACCCGTGGGCACCTGACCCGCTGCAGAACTCTACTCTACAGAATGGCCCATATCTATAGGAGGTTTTTTGGGGTCCTCTAGAGGTATCCAGAAAAACAGTCTGAGGGTATCCAATATGAGTACCTGAAGAATGCCTATCTGCCCTCCTAGATATTCAGTCCTATATGATAGGTTATTTAGGGTGAGGTTTGAGGGATGGGGGCCCTGATCAAATGTTGGACCTCAAACGAGTACTTGAACCAAAATCCTCCAAGGGCAGGAGATAACGTAAACAATGGGCCAAATCTCTTCACACATGTGCCCCCCGTGGCAACTCAGTGGTGCAACAGGAGGGAAAGAGCTGCTGGTAAGCTGTGGGTAATGCAACCCACTGGTACTATGGCCTTGGCTTACGTGTTATGTGAGATGGTGCCCAAGATTGCCAATATGAGGCATTACCAATTTGCACAGTCCTTCCCTTATACTCCCCCTCTGCCTCCATACTGACACTAACGCACCTTTCCACACCTCACGCTACATAGCCACGCCAAGTGCCAGCCAGAACCCCTGGATTCTTTGATCCATACTGCCTTTTCTTTTATGTAAGAATCTCGCTTGCCTTCTGATCTCTTTGAGGCCCACAGAGCCCTAGGAACAATATGTCTGGCATAACACCAAGCCCCCTTTCATTCCATCAGGCAGGCTGAACTGGGCGAGGGCTTGGCACTGCAGCGCGGAGCAGTTCTCTGGGTCCCAGGCTGGCTGAACCAGCGCCAAACCTTAATCCCTATCAGCATTATGTAACAGTATGTGAGCCCAGCCAATATTACGGGTGCAACGGAGAACAGCAATGGGACCATAAATTACACAATTAAGTTTATTTATATCTTTTATACTCTTTATTCATTTTAAACATTACATTGACACTTAAGCTGCACATCTTCTTAGGAATGGGTAACCTGTGGCACATTCTGTGGCACATTTACAACTACAACTCCCGGCTTCCTTTTAGATTGTTGGTAACCTTCATTAATGGCAAAGCCCATGTGTACTGAATGGCAACTTGCTCAGGATGGAGGGATCTATGTTAAAGGGCAAGTAAACCCTGATAAACATTACTAGCATACAGCTGGTGTATGCTTAGAGCTATAGTATATGGGATTCTGTCTCCAAAATACTGGCAGTTTAATAGGAAGAGCTCCAGTCATTGGAAAATGTGCACTGGTCTGTATTCCAGTAACATTCCCCAGCCTTGGTAATAAAATCATCTAGCGTTTCCTTGTGCCTTGGAAAAATAAGCTACATTGGCCAAGTACAGAAGCTGCGGAAACACTGAATTACTTTATATTTTAAAACGTTATAATTGTGCATATACAGTATGTGTGTGTGTGTGTGTGTGTGTGTGTGTGTGTGTGTGTGTGTGTGTGTGTGTGTGTGTGTGTGTGTGTGTGTGTGTGTGTGTGTGTGTGTGTGTGTGTGTGTGTGTGTGTGTGTGTGTGTGTGTGTGTGTGTGTGTGTGTGTGTGTGTGTGTGTGTGTGTGTGTGTGTGTGTGTGTGTGTGTGTGTGTGTGTGTGTGTGTGTGTGTGTGTGTGTGTGTGTGTGGAGGGGGGGGGATATATTATTTTGACATTCCCCAACTAGGGTTGCCACCTTCTTTTGCCAACAATACTGGCCTTTGGGTTGGGGGCAGGCAGAGATGGGGGGGTGATGATATAACAGTGTGGTGAAATGGGTGGGCTGGGCAGAGGAATGGGTTAATGGGAAGTCTGTGTCAAAAAATAGCATTTATATTCATATCTGAAATTCCAGACAGTATTCATGCATCTTTTCTACATAATCCCAAATGAAAGAGCTTGTGTCACATGGTGGTAAATTTTCCCTTTAAACCAAGCCATATAATTAAACTCAGCTGGCACATGAAATATACAGGGAATAATGAGCTGCCTTCTGTAAGCTATGCGGGCATTAGAAGTGGGTTTTAACACTGCAGAAATATAAGGCCCTAGAGCACAGTCTTTTATACTGGCCAAGGAGGAACTCTATGATGGGTTAAAGTGGCCACGAATGGGACAAAATTTGCAACTGAATCGCCCAGTCTACACCAGGCTTCCTGGGGCCAAAACGCCATCTGGCGGGGGTCAGTCAGGCAGGTTATACAATCTCATTGACGTACAACTGTACAAAGTACATTCACCACTTATTCACATTTGTTGAGAACCATGCGCAGATATGCTGGTGAGTTTGCCTGGCAGGATCTGGGCAGAGTGATTCAGGCCCATTGTTGGGCACATTCATTATGCACAAGAAACTCCCCAACAGAAAGCATACCCGCTGCTCACACACGGGGGCAAAATCCTGTCAACTTTTCATAACCAACTTTTATCTGGACATGCCAGAGCTGCAGCCTGATTGGCTGATATGGGACTTGTAGCGCCTCACAGCCGAAGGCCCCGTGCAATGCACAACCCTCCAGACCCTGTATGCACCACCACTTCTACTGGACAATGCAGCCAAGGGCACTAAAGCATTGCACCACTGCAAACACTGCCAGCTGGTTAGCACTGCTGTCACAGGGGCTTATTCCATATTTGATCCTTTATTCCAGATGGAAGATAATAAAAATGGTATGCTATAAGTGCTCCTATACATGATCATAGGCAACTGTGGCCCTACTGACACACATACATGATCATAGGCTGGGGGCAACTGTGGCCCTACTGACACACATACATGATCATAGGCTGGGGGCACCTGTGGCCCTACTGACACACATACATGATCATAGGCTGGGGGCCACTTGTGGCCCTACTGACACACATACATGATCATAGGCTGGGGGCCACTTGTGGCCCTACTGACACACATACATGATCATAGGCTGGGGGCCACTTGTGGCCCTACTGACACACATACATGATCATAGGCTGGGGGCCACTTGTGGCCCTACTGACACACATACATGATCATAGGCTGGGGGCCACTTGTGGCCCTACTGACACACATACATGATCATAGGCTGAGGGCAACTTGTGGCCCTACTGACACACATACATGATCATGAGCTCAGGGCAACTTGTGGCCCTTCTGACACACATACATGATCATAGGCTGAGGGCAGCTTGTGGCCCTACTGACACACATACATGATCATAGGCTGGGGGCCACTTGTGGCCCTACTGACACACATACATGATCATAGGCTGGGGGCCACTTGTGGCCCTACTGACACACATACATGATCATAGGCTGGGGGCCACTTGTGGCCCTACTGACACACATACATGATCATAGGCTGGGGGCCACTTGTGGCCCTACTGACACACATACATGATCATAGGCTGGGGGCCACTTGTGGCCCTACTGACACACATACATGATCATAGGCTGAGGGCAACTTGTGGCCCTACTGACACACATACATGATCATGAGCTCAGGGCAACTTGTGGCCCTTCTGACACACATACATGATCATAGGCTGAGGGCAGCTTGTGGCCCTACTGACACACATACATGATCATAGGCTGGGGGCCACTTGTGGCCCTACTGACACACATACATGATCATAGGCTGGGGGCCACTTGTGGCCCTACTGACACACATACATGATCATAGGCTGGGGGCCACTTGTGGCCCTACTGACACACATACATGATCATAGGCTGGGGGCCACTTGTGGCCCTACTGACACACATACATGATCATAGGCTGGGGGCCACTTGTGGCCCTACTGACACACATACATGATCATAGGCTGAGGGCAACTTGTGGCCCTACTGACACACATACATGATCATGAGCTCAGGGCAACTTGTGGCCCTTCTGACACACATACATGATCATAGGCTGAGGGCAGCTTGTGGCCCTACTGACACACATACATGATCATAGGCTGGGGGCCACTTGTGGCCCTACTGACACACATACATGATCATAGGCTGGGGGCCACTTGTGGCCCTACTGACACACATACATGATCATAGGCTGGGGGCCACTTGTGGCCCTACTGACACACATACATGATCATAGGCTGGGGGCCACTTGTGGCCCTACTGACACACATACATGATCATAGGCTGGGGGCCACTTGTGGCCCTACTGACACACATACATGATCATAGGCTGGGGGCCACTTGTGGCCCTACTGACACACATACATGATCATAGGCTGGGGGCCACTTGTGGCCCTACTGACACACATACATGATCATAGGCTGGGGGCCACCTGTGGCCCTACTGACATACATCCATGTTTATAGGCTAGGGTCCATCTGTGACCCTCCAGTTACTGACTACATTATGATTTATCCTATGAGTTTTACTTCTATAAAAACACTATATAGCACTTTAAATTTGGGTTTCCCTTTAATGTATGTTTCCAACATGCCAGCTCTCTAGTACAGCTGCTGCTGCTGAACCCTTAGGGGAAGAGCTGTCAGTCTGTATAAAGATATATTATAAGGTTGGTTCATATTGTAAGTTTGATTAAGTTACTTTAGGGGGTGATGGGAGTTGTAGTTCTAGCGTTGCACAGTTAGCCCATGAGTGCCCAGCGGAACAGTAAAGGAATCCCCTTACCTAACTTTGGCCAAGTGCGGCTTCTTCTTGCCCCCAGGGACATCCCTCCGGGACATGGGATCCTCCGCCGCCCTGAAGTATCCGGGGGTTGCAATTGGGGTCCTTCCCCGGCCAGAGGTGGATCCCGGGGGGGGCTGGAGCTGGGCATTGCCGAGATGCCTATGGAGCAGAAGGAGCAGCCCAGTCAGGCACAGGACACTGCCGAGGAGCTTCCAGCGGAACCGCATGCTTCCCTCTCCCGGGTCCCGGCGCTCATCCCGGCCTCTCTCCTAGGGGATCCGCCGCTCCGGGCAGCATTGTGCGCAGCTTCCAGCGGGAGCTCCCCCAGCAGCAGCTCCACGTATCCGATTGTCAGAGCTGGGGGAGGGGAGATAGGGGAGGGCTGGGGCCGTAACGTGAGCTGCTCCTGGAGACCCCTCTACTGCCTGCCGCCTGCCAGGGAATCTGCAACCTGAGGCTCTCCAGCTGTTACAGAACTACAACTCCCACAATCCTCCCCGCCGGGACAAAACGCTGCGGATTAGTGACACCCAGCTGTGTATCCGCTCCATTTGGAAATCTCCCAGCTCCCAACTACAGCGAGAAGCTCACTGGTTCTACCAAGTTCTTGCTCCATAGCGATCGAGCAGATCGACTTTAACTGGCCATACACGATAAGATCGGTCTGGCGATATTACCATTTAATTTTATAAGTGATATTTAATTCTAGTATCCAACTTGATATGTGTGAGTGTTCTTGAGCGGATTGCACCTGTGCCGGTACCTCTATGCCATCACCAGAGCCGCCCCAGTGTGTGTGTGAATGAGATAGGAAACTTAGATTGTAAGCTCTGCTGCAGCAGGGAATTATTAATAATGCAGCAGGAGGGGTGGGGTTGGCCTCAGAGACTTCCAATTCTGTTAAAGAATTTATAATTACAGTAGTGATTGACCAATCAATTGGGGGGGGGGGGGTAACATTTGCCCTCCCCCCAGTGATTATAACTCTGCTTTTTTACTTTGATTTTATACAGCATAGGAAAATAGAAACCTTTTGTGTCCTGTTAAATAACATTATTCCTAAAACCACAAGCTGTCCCAACCCAGGGGCGTAGCAATAGACCCTTTAGTTGCAGGGGGGCCTAGGAGCGCAGAGGGGCTCAGTAAGGCCCTAATTAATTAGAAATTTCAATATATCTTGGGAAAATTGGTAATGCTTTGGGCCCTAACTTGCTATGGGGCCCTGTAATATCTAGCTTGGCTACGCCACTGTCCCAACCCCTATAAATAACATAAGGCTATGTAGAATAAAAAACATCTCTGGGCCCATAACCCACCCACAAAGGGGAATTCAGGACAGAGGCAGATGGGACAAAGAAGCCATTGACTCTGCTTGACAAAGGATATAGGTTATATCTGGCACTGTCAGTAGGCAACAATTAGTTATTATACTGTACCCAATGTGCCAGTCCCACTAACATACACTGTCAAGGTTCAAAGCTATAAGCAATCCGATTGGCCGTGTAACTGACTACCAAGTAACCTAACCATGGTGACCAAAGACAGGACCAGTAGTCCCTCTGACCACAACCCTCCACCCTGTTCTGTCCAATTAATGCATGGGATGTGGAGGCACATGCAACATGAAGGGGGGGGGGCTGGATATAAAATTTTGCAGGGGTCCTGCTTGCTCTACTGCCTTGCCAATGGAGTTGTTGCAGCAGGGACCAGTAATACTGCCACTGAAGGGTGCTAAGGGGTGTTGGGAATGGTGGCCAAAACAGCCGGATGGCCACCATTTGGACAACCCCTCCTTCCTAAATAATGAATTAAGCTGTATTGTCCCCAGGCCCTATAACCACCACCACCACCAAAAATAATCTTGGACATATCTAAACTGTAACACTTGAAAATTGCCGGCTAAGTATTCTGGGAGCTGTAGTTTACAGAGAATCAAAACATGTGGCTGCCCAGTTATGCCAAATGTGATTTCAAAGGCTACACTGTAATTTCAATAGGCACATCCAAGGTTAAAACATGAATGCTGCTGTTTATGAACTACAATTCTCAGCTTCTTGTCTGGCAGGGGATGCTGGGAGCTGCAGTTCTTTGTGAGGGCGCTAGGCTGTGTGCAGAAGGCTTCCTGCGGAAATTGCAAAGAAATGAGATTAAAATGAGATATTTACACTGTAATTTCAATAGGCACATCCAAGGTTAAAACATGAATGCTGCTGTTTATGAACTACAATTCTCAGCTTCTTGTCTGGCAGGGGATGCTGGGAGCTGCAGTTCTTTGTGAGGGCGCTAGGCTGTGTGCAGAAGGCTTCCTGCTGAAAATGGCAAAGAAATTAGATTAAAATGAGATATTTACACTGTAATTTCAATAGGCACATCCAAGGTAAAAACATGAATGCTGCTGTTTATGAACTACAATTCTCAGCTTCTTGTCTGGCAGGGGATGCTGGGAGCTGCAGTTCTTTGCGAGGGCCCTAGGCTGTGGGCAGAGTCCTCCTGCTGAAAATGGCAAAGCAATGAGATTAAAATGAGATATTTAATCCCGAGGAACCTTTGTGTTGGTTTCAACCTTCTGCCTCGGCTTTGGGCTAAAGATTTATTTCATTCCACACAAATGGGTTTATAAAGCGAAATGACTGCGTCTGCAGCAATAAATCGGTTTAGGAGGGAGATGGGAAATCTGCGCCGAGGTTCACGCTAGGGTAGGTCAGCTCGCAAACCTGGAAATGTCACAACTGTATTTTATCCTCTGCCCTCAGTTCAGTGTAATTTATACTCGGTATTTAACTGCCCAGGAAAGCATTTGTATCTTGTGGTGGTGACAACAATAAACACAGCGACAGTCCCTTCCCAGAGGCTATTATTCCCCTACTGCTACTATAGGCACCATCTCTCCCTACTATACCTGCTATCCCACAGCCCCAGTCCCTTCCCAGAGGCTATTATCCCCCCCACTGCTACTATAGGCACCATCTCTCCCTACTATACCTGCTATCCCACAGCCCCAGTCCCTTCCCAGAGGCTATTATCCCCCCACTGCTACTATAGGCACCATCTCTCCCTACTATACCTGCTATCCCACAGCCCCAGTCCCTTCCCAGAGGCTATTATCCCCCCACTGCTACTATAGGCACCATCTCTCCCTACTATACCTGCTATCCCACAGCCCCAGTCCCTTCCCAGAGGCTATTATCCCCCCCACTGCTACTATAGGCACCATCTCTCCCTACTATACCTGCTATCCCACAGCCCCAGTCCCTTCCCAGAGGCTATTATCCCCCCACTGCTACTATAGGCACCATCTCTCCCTACTATACCTGCTATCCCACAGCCCCAGTCCCTTCCCAGAGGCTATTATCCCCCCACTGCTACTATAGGCACCATCTCTCCCTACTATACCTGCTATCCCACAGCCCCAGTCCCTTCCCAGAGGCTATTATCCCCCCACTGCTACTATAGGCACCATCTCTCCCTACTATACCTGCTATCCCACAGCCCCAGCCCCTTCCCAGAGGCTATTATCCCCCCACTGCTACTATAGGCACCACCTCTCCCTACTATACCTGCTATCCCACAGCCCCAGTCCCTTCCCAGAGGCTATTATCCCCCCACTGCTACTATAGGCACCATCTCTCCCTACTATACCTGCTATCCCACAGCCTCAGTCCCTTCCCAGAGGCTATTGTCCCCCCCCCCCCCCACTGATACTATAAGCACCATCTCTCCCTACTATACCTGCTATCCCACAGCCACAGTCCCTTCCTAGATGATATTAAAATTCCACAGGTGGTCTAGGCAATACTTTACATTCTAGAGAGTAAAAGTGGAAAATTGTAGTGCATTACTTAGCTTTCCTATGGAAGAAAAAGTTACCCCTGCTTTGATGCCCCAAAAGGCAGATATGTCACTCTTTTTCTGTATGAAAAGTGTCTTTAGATCATTATTTTACAGTTTTCAGGACTGTACTAAATGAACTATGTCCTACATTAGCAATTATAAAAGGTCATTGTCCGACCCAGAAGTGACAGGAGCTGCACATCCCCCTTGAGGCTGGATAAGCAGATCAGCATTATCAGCCTGTCAGCAAATAGCCTATGATAGCCAAACAAGTAGATCACTAGGGAATCAACACATGTAGCGTTTAATCTGGAGGCCCCGGTTTCCCTGCATTGCCCTGAGCACCCTCATCCCGGGACCCCATAAAAACATGATGTGTTCTGTGACAGATGCTGCTCGCTGCCTGCCTCACTCCACTCTCGAGATGGTCGGAACAGTAGAGATCTTTCCAAGGAACTTTAAGCAAACCAGATGTTTGGGAGATTCATATTTCTCCTTTAGAGCCAGCGTGGCCTTTCCGCCAGGGTTTTATCGTTCCCATTTTATGAGCTTGTTTCATATTTCATGGTTCATGTAAGGGCCATGTGCCGCATAATTCATAGCAGTAATAAAAATGTTGGATATATGCTATATATATGTCCATATCTATTGTTAGAGTGATGGATGGATTGACACATGACTCAAATGTACCCATTCTGTAAAAAAAACAAAAAACTTCAATGTATATTTTGATCTGATCTGAATGGCAACTTCCACCATTCCATGACTGCATATTTAGGGCCTCTCTGGGACACCGTACGATACAATATGGTGGCTGCCCTAAGTCAAACAACAGGCTGCTGGGCTCTGGCATACAATATCCTTATAAAACAGGAAGTCAGGACAACTTCCTGTTTACATAAGACAGCTGCTCTGTAGAACAGGAAGTATCAGTACTTCCCTAAACATGTTATTTCCTCCTTGAAAAAGTACATTTTAAGCATAAGTTTTGTGGATTAATGGTAACCTCCACATCCCACACCAAGGCCACAGGTTTTATACCCAAATGTCACCATAACTAGTCCTCAGGCAAAGTACCCCCCTGCCACCTCAGATTGGGAACCAAAGTGAATGTCCACTGTCAGGGCACTGGTACATGAGGAAAGTTTGGAGCCCCCCAAACTACTAAGGGCGCAGGTGCCAAAACACCTGAAATCTCTCAGTCATTTTCCTTGAAGCTAACCCTAAATGACCTTTACACAGAGGCCTCCCATTCCCATCCATTGCTTTGCCCCCCCCCCCCCCCCGAAATTCCATTGGAAGCAGATTGAAGGAATGGCAAAGCTCAGGGAGTCGCAGCCCACGGCTCCTTGTTCCTTAATAAAAAGAAACACAATGACACAAGCCCGTAATTGCAGCCATATGTTGTACCAATAAAAACTACAAAGTTATATTATCTGCAGCAAGTCGAATGTTTCCAGTCCAGGGTGTATTTTTCCCTTAATGAAGGTCTGTATTGGGCTGACAGAGCTTGGCGGCATGCACAATGTAGAATTCTGAATTATTTACATAGTGCTGTGTGCTGGCTTGGACACCTGCCCGGCCAAAGTATAGTCCTATTGCCTGTTAGGGACCAATACTATGTATTCTGTGATTCCAGCATATGATTGCATTTCATTATTCTCTATCTAACCTAAAGGGAAGGCATAGGCTTTACATTCAGTTTATGCTTTGAGAAAATGTGTTGCCATAGATTATTCTGTATAAGAAGTCTCATTTGTATGAATGGGGGCTGTCATGACTTTAATTAAAAGGTGCCCCCTGGTGGCCACATTAACATTAAGGATAAAATGTTTGCTTGTTTCTTAATTAATGTTTTTTGGTGTTTTTTTTCAGCTTGTCATTTTTCCACACATAAAATGGCTGGATTTAAAGGGATAATGACACCTTTTAGTTTTAAAGGGATGTCACTGTGCCAATATATGAATGGCCAGCACTGCATCAGGTGAGTACATTGGTTACTATAGTCATGGGCCCTTTAGCAGAGTGGGCCCCCAGAGATGTAAAAGTGTTACTTGCAGATCATGAAGGGGTGGGTTTTGTGAGATAGTGGGACAGTTTACTGGGCAAGGTTTCACAATAATGGGGCATTGGCTGAGGTGGGTCAGGGGTATGGTTTTGCATCTGTGGATCATACTTTTTCATTGGGGCCCCATTCTACTTGCTGGCAGACTGGCAATCTGTGGATTCTGGCAAATGCCAGAGGGGCTGCCGTAAGATGCCATAGACAATCACTATGTAATAGGCCTGTAGGGGCTTGTTTGGACTTGTGTACTAAAAATGCCGAGGTCAGTTTTAAATCCCAGTCTATTCTTTTGGCAGGGCCTTCTGCTCATGGGCCCAGGTGACCAGTGTTTTAATAACTGGGTGCCCCTGGGGACTGGGCCCTACAAAGTGGTATGGGGCCCTGTGATTTCTGATGGTGGCCCTGGTATAAGGCACAGTTTAAATTCGTCTTTGAGCCTACTGGTTCTCTGCCCTAGCCAGGTCCAGACCGGGATTAAAAAATAGGCTCTGGCAATTTAAGTAGACAGAAGCCCAAAGAGCCCCCCACCAGCTCAAACAATATTAACCGTCAGTGGCATCTTACAGCAGCCCCTCTGGTCTTTGCTAGAACCAACAGATTGGCAGGTCAGGTCTTTCCCTTCCTCCCTAGTGTTATGTCAATGACAATGTACCTATTAGTAGTGAAGGGGTGGCAAGGGTCCACAAGGCTAGAAAACCTTATGGCCAATAAGATTATTAGACCAACCTATTGGCAATACTAGTAACAGAAATTTAACATGATTAAACCAATGCAGTCGATTAGTTTTTAAGAGTGCAATGCAATAAAGAGTGCAAAATTTGCTACTGGTCTAGTAACCGACAGCAACCAATCACCAGGTTGCATTTACTGGTGAACACATCAGAAACTGGTTGTCTGTTTAACAAGCCTGGGCAAACTTTGCACTTTTATTACATGGCACTGCACTAGGCTCTGGCACTGGGCTGCAAGTAGGCTGCAGGCTCAGGTGTGTGGCACTGCAGGCTCAGGTTGCACTAGGTGTAGGCTCAGGTGGTGGCACTGCAGGCTCAGGTGGTGGCACTGCAGGTGGGTGTAGGCTCAGGCACTGCAAGGGTGTAGGCTCAGGTGGGTGGCTCAGGTGGGCTCAAGGGGCACTGGTGTGGCTCAGGTGGGTAGGCTCAGGTGGGTACTGCAAGGTAGGGGTGTAGGCTCAGGTGGTGTAGGCAGCAGGGTGTAGGCTCAGGTGGGTGGCACTGCTGTAGGCTCAGGTGGGTGGCACTGCAAGGGTGTAGGCTCAGGTGGGTGGCACTGCAAGGGGAAGGGGTGTAGGCTCAGGTGGGTGGCACTGCAAGGGGAAGAGGTGTAGGCTCAGGTGTGTGGGATGGATCCTAAGGTCAGGTTCTCTGGTGGTGGGGTTGCTGCCTTACCCCTTTTATACTGGCCACAACTTGAATCCACATCCTGCAAAGCTAAGAAGCAATTAACTGATGCATGCTGCAGACTGAACTGATTTACGTGCAGCCATGCAGTATACGTCTAAATGAATTGATAACTAGCAATATGGTTTTAATATGTGGCCAATTATAAAAGGGTAAGGGGGCAACCCCAGGAGGGCCCCTAGTACTCTGACCCAACACTGCTTCCTTATGGGACCCAACATTAATCAGTAAAATTGATTTTTAACCCCTAACCAGTTCCACACTGTTTAGGAGAACATTTCACTATATTTTGGGACCCATTTATAGCCCCAATGTACTCAATCTAAAAGTCACGGACACCTAATGTGCAGTGACTTACCGAGCAAGCTATGACCTTAAGGTGCCTGGCTGACAATCTCCAAACACCAGCTGTTGTTGTTTAACTGCAACTCACAAAGCATCTGCTAATATTCATACGCGTTCCGCTGCTGCCTCCCTCACTAAAAGC
This sequence comes from Xenopus tropicalis, assembly GCF_000004195.4. Taxonomy (NCBI): domain Eukaryota; kingdom Metazoa; phylum Chordata; class Amphibia; order Anura; family Pipidae; genus Xenopus; species Xenopus tropicalis. The sequence goes on from NC_030680.2 coordinate 139,960,427, forward strand.
TGCAATCCTGCGCTTATCAGCATGGTAACACATCTTCCCGCCTCCTTCGTACTCCTGACCAATCACAAATAAAGTGACGTAATCCCCACATTCCTTTCTCTACGCCGCTTCAAAGCCAAGAACGAGTCTGCCAATAGCGGATTTTGATTGGCCAAAGGGAGGTCCCGCTTTAATCTCAGCACCAATGGGAGCGCTCGTTTTCCTGCTGTTTTTGGAACACGTGTAGACCCGGAACTAGGAAGACACCAGCGTGCTGAAGAAGAATCGCGGATCGTAGGTGAGGAGAGGGAGGCAGCGCTTTGTACTGGGGATTTGTGTAACTTGGTAGTGGAGCGGTACTACTCCCATAAGGTTACTGCTAGCTAATGGCTGTGGGACTATCTCCCCCGGCAGTGACTAGTAGAAAGGCTCTGTAATGTATGTGAGGATACGGCGGCCTTCCAGCTGTTACTGGAGATAAATATATATATATATATATAATATATATATATATTGTAAGGTGATGGTTACGTGGAGGGATCCAGAAAACTACTGGTTTAGCACACACCTAAACCATGTGGAATTCTGGGAATTGGCCTTTCTGCATTGTGGTGTTGCAGAACTGTACATCTCAGACTGAATCAATACATTAGGCGCCAGTGTTTTTCCTTTATTTGCAAGAATATCTTGTACAATGGAAACAAATGATACATTACAGTGTTCAGCATATACTCACAAATAAAACCAGTGCTTTTCCCTATCAGGGGCCGATAACTGAACATTTATTTAGTCAACACCGAAATGTCCAATCCTCAGTATGAGGTCCTATAAGTGGAACCTAGGCAAACTAGTTCTGGACACTTTTTCCCCCTATCCTTAGGGTGGTACAACTAGGACTTTAACCCTTCTATTGTCCTTGGTGGAGCTTCATGTTGCTCACTAGATACTCTAAGCCTGTCTTTCACTCCTGGAGTGAACTACCCACCATTAGCTTCACCTTCTGGGCCTTCCTCTGCCCAGGCTCTATAACATGCAGGAAGGTGGAATCCAATGAAAGATCAATAAGGGTTGACTTCCCCTTTTATGGAACAAAACAATTTCCTCTATTGTCTACAGTTACTAAACTGCGAGGAAAATAAAGGGTTGGCTACCATCAGTCTTCTATACACACACTAAAATGACTAGATATGTTACCTTGGCAATCCTCTGTCATACCTAATTGGTGCTTGCACAATACAGTTAGTGCACATATCCCAGTCGGGTAGGAGTTATGCCAGTAGTATTAGCTGCAGTGGTTTGATGGCTAGCTCCAATGTGATACTTGCCCAATGGGATTTTATAGCCAGCACCATTGATATTGGTTTGGCAGACCTTATATTTTCCTCCATATCCCACATATCCCAGTCGGGTAGGAGACAGGGAACTCCTTTAGTTATGCCAGTAATATTAGCTGCAGTGGTTTGATGGCTAGCTCCAATGTGATACTTGCCCAATGGGATTTTATAGCCAGCACCATTGATATTGGTTTGGCAGACCTTCTATTTTCCTCCATACACATATCCTTCTTCCACACATTGGTCATTCAATTTGATTATTGGTGGTTTTGTTGTCTGGGTTATGGATCAAACATTGAGCAACTTTCATCATTTCTGTTCTAGTGGAAATCATGATAACCCCTGCATTTGACATTAGTCAAGATTCAGATTTTCTTACAATAATTATCAAGGTTCCGTATGCCAGAGCTTCAGAAATTGATATTTACATCGAAGGCGATGACTTCAAATTCTACGCCAAGCCATATTTCCTGAGGTAAGGGATATTTCATATGCTTTGGTTTGTTTATACTGCAGGCATTTATCTATGATCTTTCAGCTTAAGAGACTGGCAAATATGGAACTCATAGGCCTCTTCCTGCTCTTAGGCTAATGTCCAACAGGGCGATTAGTCACCCGTTATACATCCCTGTTACCACGGGAAACTAATCTCCCTAAAAAGCCATTCCACCGGCAACAAAGAGAATCGCTGGTGGAAAGATCTACGCATCACTTCATTTTTTTAAGGTTGCACCAAGTTGCCTGCAGGAAGTAACTTCGTACAACTTCAGAAAAATGAAGCGACACGTTGGCCACAAAGCCCCGGGCCTAGGGCGGCATGCCCCCCCCCAGTGCAGCCAATCAGTATGGGGTGATTAGTCGCCCACGGTAGCATAGATTTATCATGGGCAACTAATCTCTCTGTGGGGCATAAGCTATGCTATAGGGTGGACGCTTTTGCTACGTAAAGTTGATGGGGTTTATTGATGTGGTTCCCAGCCTTCCCTGAGTTCCATGGGCCATATTTTTTATATGTGTTTTGCAAAAGAAAGATACTACCATTTGAAGCTGTTCCTTCTTCAAAACATTTTAAACAGTATTAGCCAGTGGACCACAGAACCCTCATATAAGGAGTGATCTATATAATACACAAGAGGCACAACTCTTCTGTAAACTTTATCCAACTAAACAGAGCTTAGTGATGCTGTTATTAGTGATGCAGTTATAATTGGTGCTTAATGATGTAATTTGTGTCACATGACATGTTTATTAAAAAAAAAAAAATGTACCCCCTGTCAGCCCTTGACTGGCAATCTCTGGATTCTGGATGCTCTAAGATGCCATAGACAGTCACTATTTCTTTGGGCTGGTGGGGAGCTGTTTGGGCCTCTGGGTACTTTTTATGCAAGGGCCTATTTTGAATTCCAGTCTGGACCTGGTCCCTGCTGTAAAATATGATGATATCATAAATTCATAGTTTAGTGACCTGTAGAAAAGCACTCAACACTCGGTCTTTGTGCCTGGTCATGGAACATCGGTATAATAATCTTATATTTTACAATAGGTGATACATTATTCCCTATATAAACTAATTCTTATAGTCTCATAATTATTCTATATATTTTCGACATACCTTCCTGGACATGCCGTTCTATCCCTCTGCTTCAGCTTGTGTATGTAACTCATTAAACTTCTAAGATCGCAAGTTCTGCAGGGCAGATGCTGCCTTTCTCTTGTATCTCTTAAAAGCATTGTGTCAGCACTTGTTCTTCAGTAAATTGTTTTTTCCCAGCTCCTTAGGGGTTCCAGCCCAAGTAAGTAGCCCTGATTCAGATTAAAGTAGATCACAGATTGTTATTTCTATACGGAGTGGCAGTATGGATCTCTGGCCTTTGCACACCAGGGAAATTATATCATCCAGAATAAACACTATTCTGGTAGCTGGTATATTAAATTATGGTCAGTATGCACAAGGCTAGTTGCTATAATGAACAAGAGTGATGTCTCCTCCAGGGAACTACCCCACGCAGCTCTAGTCACCTCGTTTATTATGTGGTTGAGGCTGCAGTCCTCTGTGCATCGCTGCGTCGCAGACTGGAATCTCTCATAAAGCTTTTCCAACTCAGCAAGCTACATCGGATAAGGCTATGACCGGGACTTTTTTTTTTGGGCCGCTGGCTGTTTACTCAGAAGACCTGTAGAGTGGATCTATATTTAAAGCTCTGCAGGCCTAGTCACGTTATTATTACTGTTTTGTGTGCAGTTATTGTGACTTTCACAACATCTAATTCTGCTTTTTACCCCGTGCCCAGGCTGGCACTGCCAGGAAGGATCGTAGAAGATGGAAGACAAAAGGCAACTTACAATGCTGATGACGGTAAGGAAATAAGATCATTTTTGCTATTGTTTGTTTGTATCATGCAGTTTCCTCTTTTACAGTGCTTGAGTTATTAAAACATACATCTTTATTTCCCCTTAGTATTTGTGTAGTCAATGTGTTAAAAGATGAGTGTGTTGGTTATTCCTTCTTGCTGCACTTGCAGTTTGGAACTGGCAGTATACGGGATGGTATTGACTGCTGACATGACCATGCCTGCCTGGCAAGCTGAAACCTTTATCCAATTTTTTATCTTTTTATTTTTTTAACAACTTGCAGCCGTTAAGTGGTTAAAAGAGACATGTAACTACCAAACTACTGAATGTATAATCGCTCACAGTGCTCTTCTGAGCACTCATAATATTAGCAGTTTTACATTGTAAATTTGTAACAGGAGCGCCCTCTGCTGTCCTTTTGGTGACTGGCCAGACAGAAGCTTAAAAGAGGAAAAAAACTAATATCAAGGGGTGAGGATGTCTAACAACTTGGCACCTTCAGTGATTTTAGCTTTCCTTCTTCTTTAAGTAACTGATACAGTAGGCATCTCCTGATGTTACTGTGCTCCTGAGCAATTTAATATTAGGTTGATGGCGTGTATATGTGTTGCATTTAAACAATGCTCTTGTCTTGATCCCTCTTGGGCTCATTGCCCTTTAAAATCTGTTCAGGACCTTTAGCTTAAGGGCAGTTGCATACAGGGTGATTTTGACTTTGCATTTTGTAACTCCATGGACACAGGACATAACCTATGCATGATATGTAAGAGAAATGCATTACCAGCTCCCTAGCCGCGGGGCAAGTACTTTTTGAACTCTTGCTTTGCAAATAATCACAAACACTAAAGGTCCCCATACATGGGCCGATTGTAGCTGCCGATATCGGTACCTTTAGACTGATTCGGCAGCTTATCGGCCCGTGTATGGGCAGAAACGACGGCCATACCCGACCAATATCTGGCCTGAAATTGGGCAGATATCGATCGGGCAGGTTAAAAGATTCAGTCGGATCGGGGACTGCATTGGCTCGTTGATGCGGCCCCCGAACCGACTGCCCAATTGCTGCCATTAGTCTACATGTTCCCCGATATCGCCCACCCGTAGGTGGGGATATCGGGTGAAGATCCACTCGCTTGGCAACCTCGCCAAGCAAGCGAATCTTCACGTGTATGGGCGACAGATTACTTGTTATATAGTGAATAATGTACCCCTTTTGTAATATATAAAGATATTTTAAGTCCCCGTGGCATTCACATGACCATATAAAGGTACAAGGCAAAAGGCTGAACTCCAAGGTGACTCCTAATTTCATCATATTTTACAAGAAGGGGTCATGTGACAAATTGTGTCACTGAGCACCAATTATAACTGATAAAATCACTAAGTACTGTTTATAACAATATAATTTACAGGATATTTATAGCTCTTTTATAATATATATTTGCTAATAGATCTATATTCACAGGTATCATAACAGTTAGTGTACCAAAAGAAACACCTGGACAGCATTTTGAGGGTCTGGATCTGCTGACTTCCCTTCTGGCACCTCGAGGATCAAAGTCAGCCAAGCCCCTGGTAGAAGAAATTGGTGAGTATCTGGCCAATCCCCTTCTGTCCCATCAGCACTGTACACGCCCACATTACTATGGGTTGCTTTGCTTTTAGGCTAATGCCACACCGGGCTGTTTCTTGGCCTGCGTATATGCCTGCATCAGTTCTCTCTTGTTTCTGTGTTAGCTTGGGTGCAGACATATGAAGTGAATATGGATACTCGTGTGTTTTGGTGGTGATATCCAGGACACACGAGGGAGCGAATGTCAGCAGATCAGCTGATTCCTTGGCCTGTGTTTATACGGCAGTATTCAGAACGGCAGTTAGTAAAGAGGAGCTGAATGACAAACCAATCAATATCTAGGATTTAAAAATATTGATCTTGGGATCGTCCGCCCACCATATTGAAAATCATTTACATGCATAGCCAGCTTAAGAGCTTTCGGCAGTCTCCGAGTGTCTGTGTTAAGGGCTCTTGTGCGGGGCTCTGGGAGAAGTAGTGCTCATCTCCTTTCAGTGCAGTCAGTCATTCACTTCAACCACATTCTGTCGTTTTAACACGTTACAGAGCAGAAGTGGCAGCCTACACAGTTATAAACACGTGGTGTTGACTTTCAGCTTGCCTATGTATGGGGATAGCAGGAAAAGTACTTATTAATTATGAATGATGCAGTAAAAAAAGGCCGGTTACTAATTGCCCATATTATGGTGAAATACCTCTGGGACGACTTCTTTCCTTTAAATTCCAGAATCCATCACTACAGCTTTGGACAAGGGGTAGGAGGGGTTGAATGACTCTGCCAGCCTGAGGGGGGTGGGGAAATGGTCCCTGTCGGTCACAGGCAGACTATCATGGATTCCTCTGGAATCTGACTAATCATATACAGGTATAGGACCCTTTATCCAGAATGCTCGGGACCAAGGGTATTCCGGATAAGGGGTTTTTCCGTAATTTGGATCTCCATACCTTAAGTCTACTAAAAAAATCAATAAATCATTAATTAAACCCAATAGGATTGTTTTGCACCCAATAAGGATTAAATATATCTTAGTTGGGATCAAGTACAGGTACTGTTTTATTATTACAGAGAAAAGGGAATCATTTAACCATTAAATAAACCCAATAGGGCTGTTCTGCCCCAATAAGGGGTAATTATATCTTAGTTGGGATCAAGTACAGGTACTGTTTTATTATTACAGAGAAAAGGGAATCATTTAACCATTAAATAAACCCAATAGGACTGTTCTGCCCCCAATAAGGGGTAATTATACCTTAGTTGGGATCAAGTACAAGGTTCTGTTTTATTATTACAGAGAAAAAGGAATCATTTAACCATGAAATAAACCCAATAGGGCTGTTCTGCCCCAATAAGGGGTAATTATATCTTAGTTGGGATCAAGTACAAGGTTCTGTTTTATTATTACAGAGAAAAAGGAAATCCGTTTTAAAATTCTGAATTATTTGATTATTATGGAGTCTATAGGAGATAGGCTTTCCGTAATTCGGAGCTTTCAGGATAATGGGGTTCCGGATAAGGGATCCCATACCTGTATATCAGCATATTTTACATGAGGCCAGTTGAATTAACTCAGGTCAGAAAGTTGCCTATTTTTCCCTTTACAAAAAGACATTGATTGAGTCTCTGAAAATGCACTTCCCTTATGCAGTCTGTGTGTGTATAATGCAGTGGGTGCAGCTAATGGTTGTACATTTGTCTCTGCGGCCCTGGAATGACGACATTGAGAATTGTCTCAATTGGATTCCAGCCTTGGACAAATCTTTCTCTCATGTATTGATCCCTGCAAATGTATTGCTATTCCCGTGCTTACGTCTGTCTGTCAATCACTATATACTGCCTGCATACGGAATGAATTGCTTCCAGCGCTTCTCTGGCCTAATCTCCAACACAAGCACATCCCATTTGTAAGGCCCATGGTTTCCAGAGCATATTCAGGTGTTTGGGCTGCTTGTTGGGAAAGGACCACATAGGTCCATTGGTCGGATCATCTCCCGACAGGTAATCGTAGACCCCTATTATGATGGGCTGATCATTGGCCCTGATTTTTGGGCATTTGTTTGGGGATGTTTCTCATATTATGTTTGTATTGTTAATGGCAACATTTACGGACACACATAAAAATGATTAAACTTGCAGGGTCTTCAGACAATGTTGTTGAGGAGGAAGAAGATGAATTTGATTGGCAGATAGAGCAAACTCCTTTCGTGGAACCCACAGAAGAGGCCCTCCAGTCACAGTGCACTTATGGCTTTGGAAACTTACGGTCAGGGGTCTTCAGACGGTTGCAGGTGAGCTGGCTTTGTAGGCTGGAGAAGTGGCACCTCATTGGGCTAGGCACACAGAGATGTGTATATGGTCTGCCAGGCTGAATATTTACATTGGTGACAGGCAGATTCCATTCATGTCAGTGATTGAAGATGCTGGGAGGGGACAGGTATCTGCCATTTTTGATATAGAGAGACGCAATAGGGCTCCTTTACACAGTAATTGCATGTATTGACGCCAGTCATTAGAGGTAAGTGCCTAAACGTTCTCCCCACAATTGGCATAAAGCAATATTGTGCCCACCTAGTCTGCCAAGATGAATCCAGATGCACCTTTTGCCGCAGGGGATGCCTGGAGCTACCGCCCACCTTGAAGGTGCTGGCAATCCCAAGGTTCCCAATCCAGGCTGCATCAATACGTACAATGTACTTAAAGAATAATGCACAAATATTTAAAAGGGGTAGTTCACCTTTAGATTAACTTTTAGTATGATGTAGACATTGATATTCTGAGACAATTTGCAATTGGTCTTCATTTTTATTTTTTTTATGGTTTTTCCAGTTATTTAGCTTTGTGTTCAGCAGCTCTCCATTTGGTATTTTAACAGCTCTCTGGTTGCTAGGGTCTTATTTACCCTAGCAACCAGGCAGAGGTTTAAATGAGAGATGGGAATACGAATAGTAGAGGGCCTGCATAAAGTAAGAAAAATTAATAATAATAGAATTGTAGCCTCACAGATCAGTTGTTCTTGGCTGCCAGGGTCAGTGACCCCCATTTGAAAGCTGCAAAGAGGCAGATAAGAAAGGAAAATCATTCAAAAACCATTTTTCCGCCTAAGCCTGGTCCTACCCCCCCCCCTTTTCTATCTCTATTGATGGCACCCTCATCAACCCCGTCGATTCGGTGCGTTGTTTGGGGGTGATCTTTGACTCCAGTCTCTCCTTTTCTAACCACATTAACACCACTGTCAAAACCTGTCACTTTTTCTTACGCAATATTGCCAAAATTCGTCCCTTTCTTTCTACTGCAACAGCTAGGCTGCTCATGCATGCTCTCATCCTATCCCGACTTGACTACTGCAACCTGCTATTAACCGGCCTCCCTAACTCCCATTTTTCCCCCCTACAGTCTATATTAAACACTGCTGCCAGAATTCTCCTCCTCTCATCCAGGAGAGTTCACGCCCTTCCCCTGCTAAAGTCCTTATCGTGGCTTCCTATCAAACAAAGAATTTCTTACAAACTTCTTCTCCTAACCTTCAAGGCCCTCCATTCCTCTGCTCCTCACTCCATCTCTTCCCTTGTGTCTCCGTATGTTCCCGGCTGACTCCTTCGTTCCTCGCAGAGCAATCGTTTGGTTGCGCCCCCCACTACTACTGCTGTTTCCCACCTTAAACCTTTCTGCCTGGCTGCCCCCTACATTTGGAATGCCCCCCCTGATTTCCTCCAGAGAGAATCCTCCCCCAGTCTTTTTAAAACTAAGGTTAAAGACTCCCTTTTGGAGCACTCGCCCAGCACCTGATCTGGGAACTGGCACTTATATTGTAGTGTCACCCACTGTGACCTACAGCACTTATATTTGCCTATTTGTGTCTGTAAGTTACCCTCCCATATAGATTGTAAGCTCTACGGGGCAGGGACCTCCTTCCTCTTGTGTCCTCGACTCTTAACTTATTGCTGCTGTATTTATCTGTATTTATTATTATTATACTTTGTATTTATCTATTATCTTATTAACACCCTGTTTGTATTAATGTATTCTACTGTACAGCGCTGCGTACATAAGTAGCACTTTATAAATAAAGATATACATACATACATACCATAGAAAAATAAATAATGAAGACCAATTGCGTATTTGCTAGGAACAGGACATTCTGTAATATACTAAAGGTTAACTTTAAGGTGAAGCACCCCTTTAACTCCGAACGCTGAAAATGACACCCTGGCAGACAATTTTATACAGCTCCGTGCAGGGGAGCTGCTGCCATGAAGTGAGTTGGGGGGAGAGACCCCCCCCTTCACACCCTCTGGCGCAAAAAAGCTAAGTTTGGGGGTGTGGCCTGCTCAGGTGGCTAGGACCCCTAAGGCGGCGCTACCTCCTTGTGTTAATGCACAGGAAATAACGTAAGTCAGGCTTTAGCTGAAAAAAGGAAGATATTTTTGCATAAAGGGGTGCAATTATTATCCGGTATTTACATTGTGTTCAGATATGTTAGATTTTTTTTTAATAGTGTTTTTAAGCTGCGGTTTTGCCGGCGCAGGTTTCGTCAGCCTTTTAATGCTGTGTATTCACCTGCATTATACATCGCTCTCTGTCCCGCTTTTAGGAGGAATTGAATGATGTTATTGACTTAAGGGATCCAGACGTCACTCCGGCATCAGAGCGCACGCGGAGGCGTCTGGCAGCTGAAAAGGCGAAGTTTGACCCTGATCATTACCTGTAAGTGCCTTTTAATGTCTGCACAAGAACATATTTCCCTGTAGGATTGGGCATGGCTGTGTGGCTGTCTCTGGACTCTCTCCATACAGCCATGAATGTCTGGGCTTTGATTTCCTGCAGCTTATTAACCATTGGTGGGTGAAACTGCTGCACGGCTCAGTCCAGGAATGCTGTGGGCTTTCTATGATGCTTAGAATTTCTAACATAAAGCCATGTCCTATTAAAAAAATGATAGGGGCAGTAAACCCACTTTTTCAGCATTGGATCAATGATAGGGCTTTCCTGTTGTTTTGATAACAAAAACAATATTTTTGGGATTTCTTGAAAACTGGGAAGTTGAAGCTACTTCATGTTTGGCCCTTATGAGGTAGATAATTAGATTACTAATTTACAACCCTCTCCTTTGATTTTTTATTAGCAGAAGCCCATGATGCAGAAGATTATCTGTTTGCTAATAATTTAATTATCTCTCTACATTCACAAAGGCCAATGGAGTAGCTTTCAGTTCCCTGTTTCACTCAGAGGTAACAGAAACAAAGGGTTTTTTTATGATGAAAATACAATAGGCATTTAATAAATATTTATATATATATATATTTATTATTATTATTATTAACATTTATTTATAAAGCGCCAACATATTCCGCAGCGCTGTACAATGAGTGGGTTTCAAGAGCATATATATATACTGTGTGTATATATATATATATATATATATATATATATATATATATATATATATATATATATATATTAGTCCCAAAATCGGCACTCGCCAAAATAGCGAATTAGAACCGGGTGCTAACCATAAATAAACATATTCTCCTTCAGAAAGCACTCACGGTATTTGCAAAAAAAGCAAGTATTTATTTACACAAAAATGTCTACGCGTTTCGATCCATATAGGATCGTCATCAGGACCTGGATGACTCACTGACAATAAGTTGGGTGCTAACCCAGATCACTGGGTGCTATAACTCTACAAGGCATTCCCCAGGATTTCTGAATGGACTTATACAGTCTGCTTTATGCTTTTACCAGCACTACACGCTCCTAGCCTGTCGGTATCTGCTGCTGCGTCGTATTGACAATAGGGTCCCCCAACATCGGACTCCTGGTCATGCACGTAGCTAGCCGCAGGCACCTCAACAAACCGCTAATGAGCACTGTCTCACAGCGCCAATTATGACACTCATGTCAGTACACTCCGCTATATGCCGAGGTATAAGTATACTTAGACGCTCTGAGGAGCGCTATGTGAACTACATGGTTCCCTTTCTTGATACATTGCCACCCTCTGCAGCACAATATTGTGCTTACGGTGCTCTTATCGCTTCCTTGTGCCCCAAGCCGCCAGCCTACCTATGTGTATGAGCGTATTACTTAACAGTATGGACAAACATATACAAATTACCACAGCGTCCTTCGAATCAGAGCGGGTACTGGGAGTTGCAGTTCAGCCACACAGTGATTCAAGCGCCCTTTCTTTGCACACTTGTTGCATTTTATTTATTTCACTGGGATTTCCCGCTCCTTTTACACAGGGTGATTCACTTCTCTTGCACTTTCTACTCATTTTTGGTTTCCTTTGTAATTGTTTTATTCAAATTGTGTCTGTACAGTGTCTGGTGTTTAGACACACCCACTCTATGATGTCATCAAGGCTTGCCACTGCTGGGTTTATCAGGGGGGTTTGATTGCCACATCTGCACTTTGAGAAAGGCTGCTTGTGTGGCCGAAACGTCAGTCCTTGATCCAAATAAAACATTTTTGTTTTTTGCATCTAAGACCTGAGTGTGCGGCATATTCTTTCTAATTTTATATATATATATATATATATATATATATATATCAAGTGCTACTAGGATACGCAGCACAGTTTTACAGTATAATAACATTCACACAGGGTGAACACACATTGTAATAAATAAATATAGATATACCTAGATTAAAGGAGAAGGAAAGGCTAAGTCACTTGGGGGTGCCAAAATGTTAGGCACCCCCAAGTGACTTACATGACCTACCTTGTACCCCGGGCTGGTGCCCCCGTTAGGAGAAAACAGCACCAGCCCGGGGCACCTGTAGACACCGCTTCCTCCTTCCTTTGCGTGCTGCTGCCGAAATCCGTGGGCCGGCGCATGCGCAGTAGAGTGAAAAGCCGACTTTAATGTTTATGTTCGGCTTTTCACTCTACTGCGCATGCGCGCACAAGCGAGGAGGAAGCAGGTAGCGCCGGCAGCTGCCCCGGGCTGGTGCTGTTCTCTCCGTACGGGGGCACCAGCCCGGGGTACAAGGTAGGCGTTCTAAGTCACTTGGGGGTGCCTAACATTTTGGCACCCCCAAGTGACTTAACCTTTCCTCCTCCTTTAAGTGCCATGTGATAAGGGATAGAGAATATAGAGCTTACAATCTAAATATCTACAGTTTTTAATATTTCATGAACTAAACAGGGCAAAAGAATCAGAAGGAATCATTCCAGATTCTTTGTACTTGTGAGGTGGTTAAAGCACCAGTCTAATAAGAAGCCCTCTGTATAAGCAAACCCCCTCCCTTCCCCCAGCCTCAGCCTTCGTTAGGCTTTGAGACAAGGAGTAGCTCTTTATACAGAAAGTTTCCTAGTAGACTGGTCATTTGTTTTAACCACCTTAAAACATCCTGGAAGTTGGAATGACTCTTACTTTCAATTTCAGGTCAAGAAATAAGGAAAAAACAGATATTTTTTCCGTTAAAGAACAAGGAATCCAGTCACTGAGTTTTTATTTCTCCCTGAACTGATGCTCCTTTTAGTAAAACAATGCACCAGCCTGCGGGGGGAAAAAACAAACTCACTTTCTGAAAGCCAATGACAAAAATTCTTTCCCTTTCACCTTCCAGTTGATGGAGTCTCCTTACTAAAAATGTTTATCTGTCTAAGGACACCTAGGGCTGTTTGTATAATGATAGGAGCAACTTCCTCAGCCACTGACTTATTGGAACCCGGCCTTTCTTATCTTTCAGCGCTGATCTGTTTGAAGAGGAGCCTGTTCAGCATTTACTGAAATATCAGCCCTGGTGGGTGGCTGAGATACACGCAGGATGCAGTCTGTCAGCAGAGAGTCAGGAGAGAAGAGGTAAAAGGTGTCATTAAACAGATTTATGTTAGTGCTTGGGAAGTGCAGAGTCAGCCCCTCTGTGAGATGTTCTCTGCTTGTCTCTAATCTCCAGTCATTATTATAGTCTGCCCTTAGTAGGGGGTCTTACAATAGGGGGTACTCAGAGTTTGCTGTATAAGACTGCAGCCTTGTGCCTTTATATGGTCACAGAACCCCTCAGTAACATCTAATATCCTTATCATTTACAGTAGGGGGTACATTATCCATTCTAATATCCTTATCATTTACAGTATGGGTGTACATTACCTCTTTTTAATACACAAGTGATACTCAGAGTTCCCTGTATAACTCAGCCTGCAGCCTTGTGCCTTTATATGGGCACAGTACCCCTCAGTGACTGCTAATATCCTTATCATTTACAGTAGGGGGTACATTATCCCTTATAATATATGAGTGATACTCAGCGTTCCCTGTATAACTCAAGCCTTGTGCCTTTATATGGTCACAGAACTTCTAATATCCTTATTTATAATACAGGTATAGGAGCCGTTATCCAGAATACTCTGGACCAACAGTATTCCGGACAAGGGGTCTTTCTGTAATTTGGATCTCCATACCTTAAGTCTACTAAAAAATTAATAAAACGTTAATTAAACCCAATGGGATTGTTTTGCATCCATTAAGGATTAATTATATCTTAGTTGGGAACAAGTACAGGTACTGTTTTATTATTACAGAGAAAAGGGAATCATTTAACCATTAAATAAACCCAATAGGGCTGTTCTGCCCCCAATAAGGGGTAATTATATCTTAGTTGGGATCAACTACAAGGTATTGTTTTATTATTACAGAGAAAAAGGAAATCCATTTTAAAATTCTGAATTATATGATTAAAATGGAGTCTATGGGAGACGGGCTTTCCGTATTTGGAGCTTTCTGGATAACGGGTTTCCGGATAAGAGATCCCATACCTGTATTCTATCTATCTATAATCTATTTACAGTATCTCAATTAAGTAAAGGGATATCAGTCATTGTCCTATTGCTTGCCGTAACATTATACCATAATAGTTAAATTTACAAAAATGCACATCCATGATCTTCAGCATTTGGTGCTTTTCTTCAGGTTAAGGGGAACTTGCCTAGAATTATACTGCACCCTATTGGACCGTTCACAGCACAAAAATTAATAATTTACTGCTGTAGATACAGCAAATAAATATATGTGGGAGACACAAGCCCTTATGGAATGAGGTTCCTTCCACTTGTTCCTGCCCTGTTGTACGTAAGCATGCCGGCTGCTGAAAGGCACGCGGGACCGATCGGGGGAGGACAGAAGGCAATTGCCTGCGTTCAGCTAGATAAAATGATTGCAATTAAACAGAATAAAAAGACAAAGGGGAAAAAAAAAAAATCTCATGTCTGCTTCTATGGAAACAGACCTAGTGATTAGCAGGGAACTGTGATATTCAGCCCCGGGGAGCTCTCATACAGCTGATGGGGAGCGGGGAGCGGGGGGCCTGTGTTGCCAACTGAACTCTGTGGCCGTGATTACCAGAAACTGCTGTGCAGATTGAAGCATTTATACTGGGGGGACACGGGCTCAGCTGAGCTGATTGTAATTAAGGTTCTGTTGCTTTGGGTCCATATTGAGAAGCTGCAAGTTTGGGGTCTATGTGACGTCACTTATATATGTGGGTGCAGCCTCTGGAGACTGGGTGCCTGGGACCTGGGTGCACAGGCTCTTGTCATACACAGTGACCTTTAATTGCTGTAGCACTGGCAGAGCTTCTGGGGTGGATGGGGGTGTGAACCGGGTCCTGAACGACAGCCAAAATGTTCCAAGAAAATAGCTGATTGGTTGCTATGGGTTACTGACCCTGGGCAATCCTTGGCCATTGTTACTAGATAAGCCGAATACTCTGTGTTTCTTTTAAAGAGACAGTAAAGGCTTTAGCATTTAGAGTGTTCTAAGGGCTGTGTTAGAGGGCGACAAATCTCCATTGTTGTGGGCAACAAATCTCCCCGATATGCCATCCCACTGGCTTGAATGTAAATCACCGGTAGGATGGCATATACAGCGCGGCGATTTCCCAAAATCGGGCGCCGCGTATGCCAACCCACTGTCGATTTACATTCTTTATGGTGGGATGGCAGTTCGGGGAGATTATTCGCCCGCAAAAAGGGAGATTTGTTGCGGGCGACTAATCTCCCCATCTACCACGGCCCTAAGGCATAGGGTTGGGGCAGGCAATATATGATTGACAGCTGGCATTTTTAAATGCTTTTATTATGGGTATGGATGTGTTGTTGAAAAAAAGAATGTGCAGTAGGTTGTAATTCTTCAGCACAGTCTCTACCTAGCGCCAGCGCAGTCATATTTATGGTTTCAGTTTCTTCTGTTTCCATTGATGCCACGCGGCATGTATACTGGCAACATGTGGAACAACGCCAGCACACTTAGGGTTAAAGGAGAAGTAAATCGTTTTTTCCCCCCCAAAGCTGCACTGCTCTGCGCAACAGGACGTCATGTTTTGAGCTCCCAGTGGAACCTTTTTATTTTGTTTCTTGCCTGTTTTGTGTGAAAAGGCAGAAATTGGCACAGTGGGCACCAAATGAAGTGCGTTTCAATTATTTCAGTTTCCTTCAGTGACAAACAGAAGGAGCAGCTGAGAAAATTCACAAACAAGTCACATTTGCTTGATAAGAAAACGCAGCAACAAGCCTACCTGGGGCTGATCGATCTCCTCCTGGCCTACTGCTATGAAGTCCGTGTCACAGAAGGCGACCAAAATGTAAGTGAATTATCTGTCCGCTGAGCCGGTTGTGTCTTGAGCTCTTATTGTTTGATGCTCTTTGTGTCACTCGCAAGCTGCATCAAACACACAATGATAAAGATAAATTGGATTATTAAGGGACCAAGCTTCTTTTGTTCTGTATAGACATACAGGTATGGTTTCTATTATTCAGAATGCTTGGGACTTGGGGTTTTCCAGATACAGGGTCTTTCTATAACTTCTCTTTAATGCAAAGGGCACACACAGCGGATTGTCTGCTCTTCTCTGCCTGCATTTTGTACATGAGTGGAGGAAAGTGGCTCTGCTTAAATGTAGCTCCACACAGGCCAACGCCTGGCCAGTCAATAGAGCTACGGGGGTGAGCACATGAAAGCGGATCTGTAAAGTGGACAGTCCACTATGTGTGCCCTTCCCCTAAGGCTGCTAAGAACATTTATGGGTGCCATAAAACTAGGGATGCAATGAGTCCACTATTTTGGAATCTGGACAAACCCCGAAGCCACGGTGGGGTTACATTTTTAACTTCTGTGTTTATGCGACAAGTGATGGAATCTTAAGGATTCAGGCTGATCCCAATCCTGCTGAAAAAGGCCAAATCCCGAACCGAATACTGAATTCGGTGCATCCTTACATAAAACATACCACCTAAGTATGCCTGTTTAGGTGCCATTTATCCATGTGCCAGGCTTGCCACTTTCTGATCTGGGCCCAGTCTCTTTCGATCAGCCTCATGGCCTAAAACAGCATAATTATAAATCCAAAATGTTGGGAGTTAAGAGAAGTAAAAGCTTATAAGGTGGGCTCATCAAATTGTATTAAATGCATTTGTGACTCCTGGAGGCACCTGAGCTGCTTCATCAGAACAATTGTTATGATGCTGCACATTTGTGCACTATCATTTTTCCCTTTTTCTATTGGCCCTGCAAGCTTAGTGGTTCTTACAGGGCTAAACAATTTGTTCTGCTGGAACAAAAGCCTGTCTAGCCTTTGTGCTACTGGAAGGAATACTATCCAGTCATGGTCCCAACTACAACCAGCGTCTCTTGGCATTGACTATCCTGGGATACTGAGAATCCCAGTTCAGTACTAGTTAGGCCATGGGTCAGTGGCACTATGCACTAAGCATGACAGATCTACATGATGGACTGTAGAAATACTTACACCACCATAATAACCAACCCTCTGTGCCACAGGTGGAATCTGCCTGGAACATAAGGAAGTTAAGTTCAACTCTCAGCTGGTTTGAGGTAAGAATTTACATTCCTATAGAACATTTTCCTGTGCTACAGAGGCTCTTTCAGAGCTCCGTGTGGCCCTGCCAGTTGATTTCAGCTGGCCATACATGATTAAATCTGTTGGGCAGGTTGGCTGATTCGAGATGCAGTGTTGACCATATGTATGTATGTATGGCATGTTGGGGGCGGGTTTTGACAAATCATTGAAATTCACCCCACCCAGTAAATTTTTCTTTGAGCTTCTTAAGCTGGCTATACACACGTGCTCCCTGACAGTACGCGGGCCCTCCCTAACAGATATTTGGCCAAAAATCATTGATATATATATTAGGCAGGTTTAAAAATCCAGTTGGGCCAAGGACCAAATGGACTCATTGTGTCCTCACAGCCTGCATTGGCCTTTGCTACCACCCAATTATTGGCCCCACATAGCACTCAACACATAGGTGGCCATATTGGGCAAAGATCCGCTCGTTTGGAGACCTCATCAAATGAGTATATCTTCTGGTGTATGGCCACCTTCACTCATTTGGCCGTTTAATATGAAGGACACAAGAACAGTGAGCAACAACATATATAATCACAAATAAGGAGGCCAATGCAAACACAGATTTCTCTTTGTTCATCGTCTTCCAATCTGTCATTCAAACTGCTGCTTGGTTGCTAGGGTAAGTGGCACTGTATCAACCAGATAATAGTTTAAAGGGGTAGTTCACCTTTAAAGAAATGTTCAGTGTGATGTAGACATTGACATTCTTAGACAATTTGCAGTTGGTCTTCATTTTTTTTATTTTTTGTGTCTTTTTCGTTATTTGCTTTTTTTGTACAGCAGCTCTCCAGTTTTATATTTTAGCAGCTCTTTTTGTACAGCAGCTCTCCAGTTTTATATTTTAGCAGCTCTTTTTGTACAGCAGCTCTCCAGTTTTATATTTTAGCAGCTATGTGGTTGCTAGGGTCTCTTGTACCCTAGCAACCAGGCAGGACTGAATAGAAAGATAAATAACAATAGCAATACAATTGTAGCCTCAGAGAGCAATAGTTTTTAGCCTGTTGGGGGTCAGTGACCCCCATTTGAAAGCTGGAAATAGGCAGAAGTGGAATGCAAATAATTGAAAAACTATTGCCAATAAATAATGAAAGCCATATGGAAAGTTGCTAGGAAAATGCCATTCTATAACATACTAAAAGTTATTTCAAAGGTGACCTACCTCTTTAATAACAATAAAACTGTAGCCTCACAGAGAAAGTTTTTTGGCTTTTGGGGTCAGTGACCCCCATTTGAAAGCTGGAAAAAAGCAGAAGATGAAGGCAAATAATTAAAGACTATAAAAAATAAAGACCAATTGAAAAGTTCCACGTTCTATAACATACTAAAAGTTAAAAAAAAGTGTACAACCCCTTTAAATCCCTAATTGGAAAACAGCAGAAAGATTAAAACTTAAAGGGTTGGTTCACCTTTAAGTTAACTTGTTATAACTCTGTGTTATAGAATGGCAAATTCTAATCAACTTTTCAGTTGTTCTCCATTATCTATTTGTTATAGATTTTGAATTGTTTGCTTTCTTCTAACTCTTTACAGCTTTCAAATGGGGGTCACTGACCCCAAAAGCTAGAAAACTATTGCTCTGTGAGGCTACAGTTTTATTGTTACTGTTACTTTTCATTTCTTATCTTTCTATTCACGTAATTTCCTATTTATATTCCACTCTCCATTCTCATTGAAACCATTTTCTGGTTGCTAAGGTAATTTGGACCCTAGCAACCAGATAGCTGAAGTGGAACATAAAAATGCCTGGTTTATGGTTTAACTGGGATCAAGTACAGGTACTGTTTTATTATTACAGAGAAAAGGGAATCATTTAACCATTAAATAAACCCAATAGGGCTGTTCTGCCCCCAATAAGGGGTAATTATATCTTAGTTGGGATCAAGTACAGGTACTGTTTTATTATTACAGAGAAAAGGGAATCATTTAACCATTAAATAAACCCAATAGGGCTGTTCTGCCCCAATAAGGGGTAATTATATCTTAGTTGGGATCAAGTACAGGTACTGTTTTATTATTACAGAGAAAAGGGAATCATTTAACCATTAAATAAACCCAATAGGGCTGTTCTGCCCCAATAAGGGGTAATTATATCTTAGTTGGGATCAAGTACAGGTACTGTTTTATTATTACAGAGAAAAGGGAATCATTTAACCATTAAATAAACCCAATAGGGCTGTTCTGCCCCCAATAAGGGGTAATTATATCTTAGTTGGGATCAAGTACAGGTACTGTTTTATTATTACAGAGAAAAGGCAATCATTTTAAAAAAAACATTTGAATTATTTGCTTATAATGGAGTCTATGGGAGATGGCCTTTCCGTAATTCGGAACTTCCGGATAACGGATCCTATACCTGTACTATGGTTTTTTCTCATTTTAAATCTTTGGTTTAGTGGTGCACTGGTAGGCCTGAAACTTATAGGCTTGGGCAACATCCTAGGTTGTGGGCGGGTCACGGGCCAAAACTCACAAGGCCTCTCCCCACTAGCCAATCGAAAAATATATATAGGGGGGCGCACAAGACAAAACGCAAAATTTCTGCAAGAAAAGTGCTTTTATTTTTATGCCAAACACGACATGTTTCGGGCCCCTTTCGTGCCCTTTATCAAGTGTGATATATATTTTTCGATTGGACATTGGCTGAGAGTGCGACTCTATTGCTGGGGGTTTGATGCATGAAGTCTGGAAGGCTGAGCGCAGAGGATTTATCTATTAGAGTATTATCTCCCCACTAACCCAATCTGGGGATGTACCACTGGAGAGACCACTCATCTGACATACTATCTGACCATCAGAAGAGGCGGGGGTTGGAATGGGTTCTTAACCTTTAGGGCCATGGCACATGAGGGAGATTAGTCGCCCGTGACAAATCTCCCTGATATGACATACCACCTGCGAAAATGTAAATCGCCGGTGGGATGGCATATGTGGCGTTTCCGCAAATCGCACCGCCGCGTATGCTATCCCACCGCCGATTGTCGCGGGCAACTAATCTCCCTTGTGTGCCACGGCCCTTAGGATTTACCCGAAAAAAAGAGACAAATCTAAAATAGAATAAAATCAGCAATTCTTCTTATGTGAGGGGTTAACTGTGCACATGTGAGGCAGGGATGAAGGAAATTGGCTTCTGCTGCTCCCGGCCCCCAGCCGCTTGAACCGGAGCCAGAAATAATACAGGGCTGTGCCAGTAATGAGGAGAGAGCTCCAGCCTTTGCTGTAGATGCCGCTCTCGCTGGCCAGGCGTCTTACCAGGCCCTCTGAAAAGTGTCCACCTTGGAGAAACATTGGCAGGGCCGCACTCAGCTGGGGAATTACTATTTTCATTTTATGAATGGAGGATTCAGAGGGTAAATCCAGCTCTTTGGAAGAAAAGCCCAGTTGCAAAAAGATTGTTTGTTTTGTGCCCCGTGCCAAGAAGCAGCGGGCAGCCTGCACGCCAGGAGGTGCTTTCTTTCTCTGAATTAGGCTTTCTGCCTCTCTGGATGTTTCAGGTCCATTGAGGAATTGCTCTGTAGCCATTTGTCTTAAAGGGAACTAAACCATAAATATATATAGGTCACATTAATTCCCTATCGATGTGGGGACACGGGCCAGTGATTATCTAACAAATCATTCCCCCATTAGCAGTTTGAATGCCTGTCTGAGCAAGCTGACATCATTTCTGTTTTTTATTATATACATTCACAAATAGCGCGAAAACCTGGAACAAAATTCTAATTATTGTTTAATGGCAAATTGTGTAGAATTATATTTCATTTTTAATTTTGGGCTTTCATCCCTTTAAAAAGATTGGCTTCAGTGAGTGGTTCCATAGTGTACAAATATAGAATGGCATCCAGGTCCCCATACATAGGCCAGATGGGATTCTTATTTGTCCTTATTGGCCAGAAAGGTTGGGTCTGATGGATCAGTGTGAGTGCCATATATAGGCAGATTTAATGGTTTTGCTTTAGGTCAGTGTTACACAGGGATATTAGTCGCCCCGCAACAAATCTTCGTTGTCGCAGGCGACTAATCTCCCCACAATGCCATCCCACCAGCTAGAATGTAAATCACCGGTGGGATGGCATACGTATTGCTGCGATGTCCCACAGACGAACAAAGTTGTCTTCGGAGGAAACTTCGGGCGACTGCAACGAGTATGCCATCCCACCAGCGATTTACATTCTAGCCAGTGGGATGGTATTGTGGGGAGATTACTCGCCTGCGACAAGGAAGATTTGTTGCGGGGCGACTAATCTCCCCGTGTACCCCTGCCCCCAAGCTTCTAGACTGGGTGGTGTATGTAAAGGTAAAGACACACTGAGCTACTAGTTTCAGCTACCTTTTTTTACAGCTACTAAACAGAAAATCCCCTGTCATAGACAATACTGAGATTTGCCTCTGCTAAAACACACATAGAGACAATTATCAGTAAATGATCAGCATTGTCTATTTTAGTAGCCACGACAAGTAGCTGCTACTAGTAGCTCTGTGTGTCTTCACCCTAATGGTCTTAGGGCTCTGGCACACGGGGGAGATTAGTCGCCCGCGATAAAACTCACTGTTCGCGGGCGACTAATCTCCCCGAGTTGCCTACCCCTGCCATCCCACCGAACATGTAAGTCGCCGGCGGGATGGCAGACGCGGCGGGGCATTTTCAGGGAATCGCCGAAAAAGACTTGCGAGTCTTTTTCGGCGATTTGCGCGAAATCGCGCCGCCGCGTGTGCCATCCCGCCGGCGACTTACATGTTCGCCGGTGGGATGGCAGGGGTAGGCAACTCGGGGAGATTAGTCGCCCGCGAACAGGGAGTTTTATCGCGGGCGACTAATCTCCCCCGTGTGCCAGAGCCCTTAAGTGAGCTTACCATGGTTTTCTTTGTCCCTCTATCTGCTCAAAGGATTCATTTGGATTCTATTTGGTATCTATTTGTCTTTGTGCTGTTCCTTTGTAGCAATTGCAACTGACCAATTGCATGACAACTTACTTTAAGACCAGGCCACACAGCAGCAGTATGTCCTACAGTGCACCCCCGACTGAGGTTAATTAGGGAGGGAGAGCCAGCCATGCTAGGCATAGGGGGGTGCTGCCCATTTCCATGCCCACTCCGCCCATTTCCCCACCCTAGTACATCATTGCCCATCCCCATGTTATGCCCGGCCTACTCCCCTGACCCAAAGGCCATTATTACAAGAAAAAAAATGGTGGCAACTCTAGGTGCCAGGGGAAGGTGAGAAGTGTGCTGGTGGGAAAGCCCCTTGTAAATCCACAGCTGTTGTTGTTGGAAGACAGGCCCGCACTGGCAATCTGTGTATTCTGGCAAATGCCAGAGGGGCTGCTGTAATATTGCATAGACAGCCACTATTCGGTGGACCTGTGGGGGGGCGTTTGCGCCTCTATATGCTTAAAGGAACAGTTCAATGTAAAAATGAAACTGGGTAAAATAGACAGACTGTACAAAATAAAATATATTTGTAATATAGATAGTTGGCAAAACTGTAATCTCTAAAGGCTGGAGTGAGCAGATGTCTAACATAATAGCCAGAACACTACTTCCTGCTTTCAGCACTCTTAGTTAGTCAGTCACTAACATGGGACTTAACTGTTCCGTTAGTTTGTGAGCACGCAGGTCAGATTCAAAAGCAAACTAACTGTTATGTCCCATATGGCCCCTCCTCAAGTCACTGATTGGTTACTTAGAGAGCTGTAAAGCAGGAAGTAGTGTTCTGGCTATTATGTTAGACGTCCGCTCACTCCAGGTTACATTTTTGCCTAACTAACTATATTGAAAACATATTTTATTTTGCTCAGTCTGTCTATTTTACTCCATTTCATTTTAATACTGAACTATTCCTTTATAATGCTAGGTCCAGTCCAGACCTGCCATCAGGTATTCTAATGCGTCACTAGTCTAGACTGATGTGCTTATGGACCAAACAATGGACATTTGTACCTCCTTGCAAGCTTCTCAGAGTCACCCATATGGCTCCAGTCAGAGCAATGGCACAGGGAAGATGGCAAGCATTTTGCTACCTGTGTTATTTGTAGCATGGCGGATGGAGGCTTAAACAAGGTTATTATTATTATTAATAACATTTATTTATAAAGCGCCAACATATCCCGCAGTGCTGTACAATAAGTGGGTTTCATAGGACATACAGAGTAAAATATAAAGCAATCAATAACCGATACAAGAGGTGAAGAGAGCCCTGCCCAAAAGAGCTTACAATCTACAAATTTTGGAGACTTCCATCATGTGGCCCATCCAAAACCCTCAAGTTGCCAAATATCATCTCTGTGGTCGGCCGGCATATTTTATCTTGTAACTGCTCCGATCTTCTGTTTCGTTCCAATTCAGGGGTTGCAACATACAGCAGGGAGAGGGCAGGGGGGACTCCTCCGAGCCGCAGAGGTTTCTGCTTAAGCACTCGCTCCCCATGGAGGTTAATAGAAGACTTGCAGAGGGGTTAATTGCTTGGCAGGCCCGGCCGCCGCAGCAGAGCCGAATGCAGCTTTAATTTCTGCTGTGCACAACACCATAAAAAAAGAGCGGAGCAGCGCCGTAAAATATTCATGTAACGAGAAACTGCTCTGAGCCTCCGTGCAGCACTGATTTAATTTTTAATCTGTGGTAAATGTTGATGTCTAATCAAGACAACATAATTCATAAACAGAATATGTCCCAGAGAATAAGTAATTGCCTGCTGTAACGTCTCGGGTATCTCGCTAGCGTCTGTGGCTCTCGCTTCCAACACAATGAGCTTCATCCCTGGCTGCAGGGACATCCATAATGTATCCACCCTTGCACCCGAGCAGGGCCCGCTGCCTCGCACCATCATAAATCATTCTAAAGATCAACTGAGTACGCGTCTATTCCGTAAATACCACGTGTTGCCTTGCTGCCTGGGGATTTTTATATTTTAAAGAGGAAAGCAAACAATTATTTCCAGCCTCCTCATGTTAAAGATGGGCACACTCCCTCTTACTTGTGTGCACTCACTCATTAACACTCACTTGCCCTTGAGGGTCTCTCTCTTAAATGGGTTGTTCACCATTGGATTAACATTTAGTATGTTGTAGACAGTGCTATTCTAAAACAATTTGCAATTGGTCTTCATTTTTCATACGTGGCTTTTGAATTATTTCGTTTAATATTTAGCAACTCTCCAGTTTGGAATTTTAGGGTCCAAATTAACTTAGCAGCCAGGCAGTGGTTCAAATGAGAAAGTGCAAATAAATAGAAAAGGGCCTAAATAGATAAGTACAGGTATGGGACCCGTTATCCAGAATGGGGGACCAAGGGTATCCCGAATAAGGGGTTTTAACGTAATTTGGATCTCCATAGCTTAAGTGTACTAAAAAATCAATAAACCATTAATTAAACCCAATAGGACTGTTCTGCCCCCAATAAGGGGTAATTATATCTTAGTTGGGATCAAGTACAGGTACTGTTTTATTATTACAGAGAAAAGGGAATCATTTAACCATTAAATAAACCCAATAGGGCTGTTCTGCCCCAATAAGGGGTAATTATATCTTAGTTGGGATCAAGTACAGGTACTGTTTTATTATTACAGAGAAAAGGGAATCATTTAACCATTAAATAAACCCAATAGGTCTGTTCTGCCCCCAATAAGGGGTAATTATATCTTAGTTGGGATCAAGTACAGGTACTGTTTTATTATTACAGTGTATGTCTGATTGGATTTTCTTACCTGCCCAATTAATAGCTGCCTGATTTGGGATAGATTTTGGTCAGGCTGTCAGCTTTTTCCCATAAGCAAACAATAAGCTGCCAACTGTATCTGCAGCTCTTATTGGCCCATGTATGGCCACTTTAACATGCCGAAGTGTATGTGCTGCTTCTGTGGTGAAATCCACAGTATTAGAATTATGTTGTATTCTACATAGCATGTTAAAGGAACAGTAACACCAAAAAATGTAAAATGTTTTAAAGTAGTCAAAATACAATGTAATAGCAACATGATAATACATGGAGTAATTGGGAATATTACACCACCGATAATCTCAGAGCCCATCCTGATACTACTGATCCTACCCATCCACCACAATAGCTTGACCCCAGGGAGGCTAAGGACCCTCTCCAAGATCCTTTTTTGTGATTTAAATGACATATAAGAGGGTATAGTTTATTATACCGAGACTATATTATATTATAGGGACATATGGCATAATAGGACACTGTCAAAGCCGAGTCTGTGACTATCTTGAGCCACCATGTCATCCAGCCTAGTTCTTTGTTAAGTTTGGTTTGTTACTTTTCTTCTTCATGCATTTGTACTTGTATATAATATATAAACAATAATAATTAAAAAATAAATAAATAAATACAAATATATATATATATATATATATATATATATATATATATATATATATATATATATATATATATATATATATATATATATATATATATATATATATATTAGCCAGAAACCCTACTATAGTTTATATAAACAAAGCTGTTGTGTAGCCCTGGGGCAGCCATTTAAGCTGGAAAAAAGGAGAAAGGGCACAGGTTACATTGCAGATAACAGATAAGATGAGTAGATTCCCATTGTATGCTACAGAGCATATCTGTTATCTGCAATGTAACCTGTGCCCTTTCTCCTCTTTTTCAACACTCTATTTAATCTGCAGAATGCTTTATCATGGCTGTATCAACAGCCATAGAATCTGCCTCTGTTCGTTTATATTAGCAACTGCCATTTTTGCTTGGTCTGGCTTCACTTCCCTGACTACACACTGCCCCTGGAGCAGCTCATAGTTCAGATTACACAGCAGAGATGGGAGGGGGAGAGAGTTGAGATGGGAGGGGGGGGAGGAGCAGAAGGGAGGGAGTGCTTTAAACCACTAGGCCCTCTGCCCCCTCACCAACTGCATCAGCAGGACCTTCCAGAATTGCCCTGTTCCCCCATAACTGGCAGCTAAATGCAGAACTCAGTGGACTTGGTGGCCATGTTTGACCATACCACTTTTAGTCCCAGGCTCCACAAGGGTAATTGTAGAGCAAGAAAGAACATGCTCAGTGTAAACCAGCCTCGGGGAGGTGTATGTGCTAATACCCACAATTATTGCTTTTTACAGCTAACAAGTGTTTCCAAATTTGTGTAAATTAACATCTATGTTTCACCCCCACCTCACAGAATTTCACCTGTGTAAAGGACATCTTGGTGTCATTTGGTCGACGAGTTCTGTGTTATCCTCTTTTTCGGAACTTCCAGCTTGTGGAAAAAGCAATTGCAGACACAGTCTCTCTGCTGAAACTGGGTAAGATACTCCGATTGGCTTAGACCTCTCATGTTGCAGAGCAATTACACATAATCCCTCGGTTTAAATCAATATCCATAATATCATTGGAGCCTTTATTGAACACACATTGTAACAGGCATTTATTAGTGGTGGCCATTTGTCTTCGATATTTATTTTCTTCTTTGTGGTGTGCTTCTTCTTTATAATGATTAACTGTAGGCAGGACGATCACACTGAATATGACAAGACTTGGGATAATGTGACCCCCTACTGTAAATGATAAGGATATTAGGAGTCACTGAGGGGTTCTGTGCCCATATAAAGGCACAAGGCATAAGGCTGAAATATAATACACGAGTGATAGTCAGAGTTCCCTGTATAAGGGATAATGTACCCCCTACTGTAAATGATAAGGATATTAGCAGTCACTGAGGGGTTCTGTGGCCATATAAAGGCACAAGGCTGCAGGCTGAGTTATACAGGGAACTCTGAGTATCACTCATGTATTATAAGGGATAATGTACCCCCTACTGTAAATGATAAGGATATTAGAAGTCACTGAGGGGTTCTGTGCCCATATAAAGGCACAAGGCTGCAGGCTGAGTTATACAGGGAACTCTGAGTATCACTCATGTATTATAAGGGATAATGTACCCCCTACTGTAAATGATAAGGATATTAGCAGTCACTGAGGGGTTCTGTGCCCATATAAAGGCACAAGGCTGCAGGCTGAGTTATACAGGGAACTCTGAGTATCACTCATGTATTATAAGGGATAATGTACCCCCTACTGTAAATGATAAGGATATTAGAAGTCACTGAGGGGTTCTGTGCCCATATAAAGGCACAAGGCTGCAGGCTGAGTTATACAGGGAACTCTGAATATGTTAAAATAGCAACTTAAACCACATTTCCCCAATAAATGTATATTCTGGTATCTCATTGTATGGACTATAAGAATGTTTGATTAAACTTGCCACACCCGTCCTAGTGAAGTAAAACTCTTTGGCCCCTTCTTGTGGCTTCTTGTTATGAAAGTTTTTAACTAATCCCATGTCATTAGTGTGTTAATTATACACTCTGGGCATGTTTGGGACCTTATTTCACGTTATTAATTAGTATGAAAAGGAAGCTAACCATGGCTGTGCCCAGCCCGTTTGGGAAACAATGGCTGCTTAGGCAAAACTATAACTGTAAGCTGAGCCTGTAGCCCCTCCATAGCGGTCTAGCAAAATAACAAACAGAAAAGAATTCAAGATTCGCCTCTTAATATTTCCATCAGATAAACAGAGAGAGAGAACATGAAAATGAAGTTGAATGTGAAGGAGTTGCTGGCACTGCCTCTCTATGTGAGAATAATATTCCTCCCAGTACTCTGAGGACCACTGCCCTGGATATAAACAGAGATAGCAGCATGGGAGCCCAGCGCACACACAAACCACATCAATCTCTGAGCGGGATTATCTGACGTATCATACGGCGTAAATTCTCTGCGGGGAAGCCGTGGGCTTTGTTTTAGCACAAGAAATGTGTGTTTTATTTAACACAATCTGGAAATGATTTCAGGCTGGTGATTACCCTGCCAAGAGAAGGGTGTGAAAATGTTCGATAGAGGACAGATGCCAAGTAGACGCTGAAGTTATGGCGGAGATATCTGTTATTTTTATCTGTTGCGCTGTGACGGCGCCAGGAGCACGCAGCTGAGAGTGCAGCTTTATAAACCCCGAGACGCTTAGCAATAAATAAATTCCTTACGGCAGGGACAGCTAACTTGCTTTCATGCAGCTGTTATGGACTACCTCTCTCAGCATCCATTTACCATTCTGTTCTGCCGCTCTCCATTTTGGATTTTAAGTTATGTGATTGGTTCAGCCAGCCAGCTCTTTAAAGCACTTGAACTCAGCCTGCAGCCTTGTGCCTTAATATGGTCACCGAACCCCTCAGTGACTTCTAATATCCTTATCATTTACAGTAGGGGGTACATTATCCCTTATAATACATGAGTGATACTCAGCGTTCCCTGTATAACTCAGCCTGCAGCCTTGTGCCTTTATATGGGCACAGAACCCCTCAGTGACTGCTAATATCCTTATCATTTACAGTAGGGGGTACATTATCCCTTATAATACATGAGTGATACTCAGAGTTCCCTGTATAACTCAGCCTGCAGCCTTGTGCCTTTATATGGGCACAGAACCCCTCAGTGACTGCTAATATCCTTATCATTTACAGTTGGGGGTACATTATCCATTATAATACATGAATGATACTCAGCGTTCCCTGTATAACTCAGCCTGCAGCCTTGTGCCTTTATATGGGCACAGAACCCCTCAGTGACTGCTAATATCCTTATCATTTACAGTAGGGGGTACATTATCCCTTATAATACATGAGTGATACTCAGAGTTCCCTGTATAACTCAGCCTGCAGCCTTGTGCCTTTATATGGGCACAGAACCCCTCAGTGACTGCTAATATCCTTATCATTTACAGTAGGGGGTACATTATCCCTTATAATACATGAGTGATACTCAGCGTTCCCTGTATAACTCAGCCTGCAGCCTTGTGCCTTTATATGGGCACAGAACCCCTCAGTGACTGCTAATATCCTTATCATTTACAGTAGGGGGTACATTATCCCTTATAATACATGAGTGATACTCAGCGTTCCCTGTATAACTCAGCCTGCAGCCTTGTGGCTTTATATGGTCACAGAACCCCTCAGTGACTTCTAATATCCTTATCATTTACAGTAGGGGGTACATTATCCCTTATAATACATGAGTGATACTCAGCGTTCCCTGTATAACTCAGCCTGCAGCCTTGTGCCTTTATATGGGCACAGAACCCCTCAGTGACTTCTAATATCCTTATCATTTACAGTAGGGGGTACATTATCCCTTATAATACATGAGTGATACTCAGCGTTCCCTGTATAACTCAGCCTGCAGCCTTGTGCCTTTATATGGTCACAGAACCCCTCAGTGACTGCTAATATCCTTATCATTTTACAGTAGGGGGTACATTATCCCTTATAATACATGAGTGATACTCAGAGTTCCCTGTATAACTCAGCCTGCAGCCTTGTGCCTTTATATGGGCACAGAACCCCTCAGTGACTGCTAATATGCTTATCATTTACAGTAGGGGGTACATTATCCCTTATAATACATGAGTGATACTCAGAGTTCCCTGTATAACTCAGCGTGCAGCCTTGTGCAGTACAGTTCCCTAGTCATGCTGGTTCTCTGATGTTGGTTTCCTCCCTATTTACACAAAATACTTTCCAGGAAGATAATTGCCTTACCTATCGCTCATGCATTTCTTCCTTTCAGGTAAGGCTGCTGTCCTGAAATGCTTGTTGGAAATCCACGCTATATTCCAAGAGAATGACCCAGCATATATCCTAAACGACCTCTACATTACAGACTATTGCATATGGATTCAGAAAGTCAAGTGAGTTGTAGTATAACTAAAAAGTGATACTGACACCTGCCAATAACCTATAGAGCTATTCTGCCACTGAGCGAGGGAGGTTCATGTACTGCCCTTGCTGCCTGAAAGGAAGGGCAATTACGCTCATCTTCTGCGCCACCCCTCATCATTATGAATGGAATCCACCTGTCAGGTGGTTTGTTTCCCAAAAATGTGGTCCTTCAGCTAGCTATAGAGGCAAGGTCTGCTTGTTTGGCTGCCAGATTATCGACCCAAATTGGGCTGTGTATAGACAAAGTGGTTTTGTTGGTTTTGAATGTGCATTTATGGCTGAGCACGGGGCATTGTCTCCGTCAGAACGACTCTACCTCCTAGAAATGCGCCAGAACTGTCAGTCAATTCCTATTGAAGTCAATGGAAGGAAGGTAGTCTTAGAAAATACAAGTTCATGACCTACCCTCAAGGCCAAAGTACTGATATTTTTAAATAATGAAATCGCCTATTCATGACAAATTGTTCAGTAGGACAGAATACGGGGCATATTGTTAACCACGCTTTGTCCTGAAACTTGTAAAATTAGACATATGTTTGTAGAGCCCTAGTTTCTCTTTAGTGTGAATTCGTCATGTAGAAGAGTGATCCCCAACCAGGGGTTTAGGGCACGTTGAGCACACTTGTGTTGCCACCAGTGTGGAGGTGGGACAAAGACTCTAAGGATATGCTGTTAAAGGGCTGATGTACTTCTAGCCCTATAATCCCCAACCAGTGGCTTGGTGACTTGGGGGCAAGTTTTGGTTGAATAAAAACAAGATTTCCTACCAAATAAAGCCCCCTGTAAGCTGATAGGGTGCATAGAGGCCCCTAATAGCCAATTGCAACCCTTATTTAGCATCTCCATTAACTTTTATGGTGCTTGTGTTGCTCTCCAAGTCTTTTTATGTTTGACTGTGGCTCACGAGTAAGAAAGGTTGGGGATACCTGATCTAGACTCTCGCTCCCCTATATTAAAAATTCAGAGTTAAACACACAAACTACACCTTAATGTTGCAGCTTAGGTTGGGCACAGATGGCCTTTGGAACTACGTAGTATTTAGAAATATAGGGTGCAGTCTTTTGTTCCCCTGTTTGGATTTGGTTCGGTTGGTTTAAGCCAAAACGGTCCCCAATCCGACAGAAATATCAAACGTGCCCTATTGAGATCTGGCCAATTTCAGGCCCGTCAGGGGTGCCCATGCACAGGCAGATAGGGCCGGATTTCTTTCTGAGGCGCCCCGAGGCCGCCCCTGTAGGTGTCCCCCTCTGCGCATGCGTGAACGCGCCCCCCCGTGCGCATGCGCGAACGCGGCCTCTCCCCCAGTGCGCATGCGCAAACGCTCCTTTAAACTCCCATACGGAGCAGTAGGGAGAGGTCCCGACTGCTCCATATTGGAGCCAAATTGAAAAATTTTCTTGCGACGGGGCGTCATGCTGCCCCTAAACTTCTGCCACCCTAGGCCCGGGCCTTTGTGGCCTCTCCACAAATCCGGGCCTGCAGGCAGATAAGCTGCCGAATCAGTCTAAAGGACCCGAATTGGCAGCTGAAATCTGCCCGTGCTACATCAGACCCCATAGAGATTTCTATCAACATGTAAGTCTCCACCAGTGCTGCTCCCAGCGGACCTTATTAGAACATTTCTGTCACTGTGTTTCACATGCCGGTCGGACTGTAATTTCTAGTGATTGGCTTTGCATGGCTAACTAGGTAGCTGATATCTCCTGCTGCCGTAATTGAAAAAAGAAGCCATCTTCTATTAGCTAATTGGATCTGCTTATAAGTGTAGTGCAATGGGTAGTAGTTCGGATTCATATTATTGTGCTGATTCTGATGAAAATCTAAATATTGCAACTGCTCCTCTGAATTATAATACATGATAGAGAAATAAATGAACCTTTTTCTAGGAGGTCTGAATCTTGCAGCCATCCAGCTAGTAACTGTCACATTGGCACATGGTGTGTATATGAGAAACCTTTGATATTAGGACAGAACAGAACATTCAGTGCCTACATGCGCTTTGCTCCTCCGTATTTGCATCTGCCACTGTCACGCACAAAACTTTGCACCTCTGGAACTGGAAGCTAAAATTTCACCTCTTGTAAGTAAATGGCATTCAATAGGCAAAACTTTCATATTCTACAAAAAGGGGTAATTTGTATGAGGCCTATGGGTGGCAGTCTCCTTCTTAGCGTGCCATTCCACGGGAGTTAAAAAGAGGACCTACTGGCCCAAGATGCAGTGGGAACCCTGTACTGTGTGCTTACAGGAAGTAGGGATGCCCTGTAACCTGAATTTTGGCACATTTGTAAACCTCAGCGTTTACATGTGGCTAGCGAAATGGACCCTTAATGCTATAGTTTCTCTCTTCCGTGATGGAAGAGCCAATCATTTGTTTCTGAGTCTTGCTTAGACCCCGGGACCCTGTATAAATGCCCCTAAAAGTTAACAAAAAATGGGTAGCTGTCTGTGGGGAAGAGATTTACTAGGACCAAGATTCAGTGTATCCCTATTAGGGTGAAGACACACAGAGCTACTTGTCAATGCTGATCATTTACTGATAATTGTCTCTACGTGTGTTTTAGCAGAGGCAATTCTCAGGCTTGTCTATGGCAGGGGATTTTCTGGAATTTAGTAGCTGTGACAAGTAGCTGCTACTAAGTAGCTCCGTGTGTCTTCGCCCTTAGAGAGGTAAAAGGTGATGGTTGATCTTCAGGTTGGGCTTTGCATGGTAGCTGTGGTACAGGGTGCTAGGGTGCTTAGATTTGCTCTCCTTCATAGGGTTACATGTTTAATCCCAGGCAGAGACAAACCTAGCAAACGTATCTGCTTTGATGGGCAGTGCTAAGTGGCAGACCAATGAAAGAGATTACATGGAGTGACGGGGGATAAGGATGTATCAGGGAGGTAGTTGGCAATCTGTGTGGATTGCGGCGTTGAATAAAAGTCCCAGTTTCTAACCTGTAA
The DNA here is from genome assembly GCF_000004195.4 of Xenopus tropicalis. Taxonomy (NCBI): domain Eukaryota; kingdom Metazoa; phylum Chordata; class Amphibia; order Anura; family Pipidae; genus Xenopus; species Xenopus tropicalis. The sequence goes on from NC_030680.2 coordinate 139,993,232, forward strand.
AGTATCTCTGCAAATTGATCTTTCCATGGTGAGTGTTGCCTTTAAACCCATTACGCATCCCACAACTGTAAAATTGACAGCACTGGCACCTTTATACTTTTATTCCTTTGACTTATAGGGCAAGGTATTGGCTTTAGCATCCTGCACTCACATTCTACTGTACAGCGCTGCGTACATAAGTAGCGCTTTATAAATAAACACAAACATACAGACATACATACATACATCACAGACTGCTTAGAATATAAACAGTTAAAGGAAAACTATACCCCCAGAATGAATTCTTAACCAACATATAGTTTATCATATTAAGTGGTATATTTGTAACAATCTCCCAAACTGGAATATATATATCAGTAAATATTGCTCTTTTACATCTTTTCCCTTTAGCCACCATTTTGTGATTGGCTGTGTGCTCCCTCAGAGATCAGCTGACAGGAAGTGATGCAGCTCTAACTGTAACAGGAAGTAGTGTGGGAGCAAAAGGCAGAACTCTGCCCATTCATTGGCTGATGGGGCCTAGCATGTATGTGTGCCTTGGCTTGTTTGTGTGCACTGTGAATCCTATGATCAAGGGGTGGTCCTTACCCAATAGCACATACTACAAAAAGTATATTGTTATAAATATGGTTTATCTAGATGAAGCAGGGTTTTACATATGAGCTGTATATATTATATATATATATATATATATAAAATATATATATTTTTGTAGAAACCCACATTGTTTGGGGGTATAGTTTCCCTTTAAGCCATTTGCCCCCACTGATGCATTTAGGATTCTCGCTTACTGTCTCGTAGGTCCAGTGGGATCAGCCCCTGCACGACAAGAGTTAACTCTGTTTGCCACAGGGCGCATTCCTTCCTGCAGAACAAATGTGCTGTGGAGTCGCTAATAGTAGAGTTCAGAGCCGTAGCCGCACACAGAACGAATGCCCCCAGAGAGGAGCGGGCTAGATTGCCTCATATTTTCGGTTAGCCTCAGTGACAGCTGCAGAATCCTTTCCAAATATTCCAATGTAGGGTTTTTTCCATTTTTTTCATTGCTTTAAACACTTTCTACATGTGCTTTGAGTATATAGTAGGTATGAGCCAAGATATCCTCTTCCTGAAGGTCAGAAGGCAGAAAGACAAGCGGGGAGATGATGGATAGGCACATTGACCGACAGATCTGCTCCCTTTGACTTTGGAGAGTGACTCTGTAAGAAAGGGGATAATTTACTCCCATTCGGTCTCCCGGCTGACCCCATTTGTCTGATGGAACATGATCTTCATCATCTGATTAATCTTATTGGAGGAACTTGCTATATAGAAATTGTTATTGTCTCGTGCATTGAACAGGGAATTTGGCCTTGACATTGTTTCCAACCGAGACTTATTGGAGTCAAAGAAACTGGGATAAATGTACAAGGAGGTCAGGTTTTATCCACATAAAAGCAGTGGTTTGAAAACCGTTCCATTATAACCCAGATCAGTTTGGCTTTTGCCTCTTAAAGAGATACTGACACCAGCAATTATACCTTTTTTTACATCTATCATAACATTGTCTTTGCATCACCTTCATTTTTGCCATAAACGTATTTGCCCAATGATTTTATATTACCTGTCTGATCCCCCATGTTCCCCTATAAGGGGGCTGCCATATTTGTGCAGCAGGAGGCCGTTAGCATTAGAAGCTGTAACTGACAGGCTGAGAAGGGACAGTCAGGTTGGCAAAACAGTCAGGTTTAGGAACTTCAAGTAACAATTATTTACAAAAGCAAATCTCTCAGCGAAAATCAATCAACATGACCTATAGGCAACTTTTTATATACATTCATATTTTGAGGAGTCATTTTTTTAGTGTCAGTATCACTATAACATGGAACAAAATGGTGCTATTTGGGAATCCCATGGGACTCTAAACTCCATTCCATACCTTTCTATTCAAATGACCAATCTCTCACTTTGATGCAGAGCGAGGACAAGAACTTTTTCCTCCTGGGGCAATGCTACTTGGCCCAGGACCCCCCACCCCTCCACTGCTATCACTCTCCCAATAGATGTTCACTGGTAGGCCCAAACTGGCAATCTGTGGGTTCTGGCAAATGCCAGAGGGGCTGCTGTAAGGTGCTATAGACAAGTCATTATTTAGTGGGCTGGAGGGAGGCTGTTTGGGCCTCTGTGTCCTTGAAATGGCAGGACCTGGTAACTCACTTGCAGTCTTAGATATGTGCCCCCTCCCTGTTTGTGCCCTTGGCAGGTTCCACTGCTGCCTACCCCTGATTCCAGCCCTACTTAGACGTTCCAGATAAATCCCCATAGCATAGCACTGGTATCTGCGATGGGCATAGCCTTTCCCATTTATCTGGGTGGCAATTGAAGGTGGCAGAAGGAGTTTTGATAACTGTGGGCCTGAAAGCACCACAGCAGTAGGGAAACCTTGTATGGAAAGGCTTATGGCACAAGGGGTATTCAGACCACTGCTGGAAAACAGAAGCAAAATGTCCAAAGTCGCCTTCTCTCCATTTGCCATAGGAGAGAATAGTGTGTCACATGCTGGCAGTCACGGCGGTCTCGAGATAGGGAGCGTTTCCTAATGCAGGCAGCCACTTGCTGCTAGCAGGTACCATAAGCAGAACATTTGCCTTTCTTTGCTTCTGGGAGAGTCAGAGCATCATCTCTAGGCCGTCTGCTGGCATTTCAATTAATCACTAAGGCTTAGCCTCAGATACGTGCAAATGAAGGATGAATGAAGGTTACTCATGCGCCAGAATTCATTTCCTAAGCTATATGTACGTCTGGTGAGTGGGCCTCGTTCAGCTGCTGAAATACGGTACATATCCTTTGGTAGTGGGGGAATAGGAGGGCGTCTCGAAACTGAAAGTTTCATTTCTTGGGTACTATGGTTGCCACCTGTCTGGTTTTGACCCGGACTGCCTGGAGCTGTCTCCCTGCTTGCATATTTATTTTGTTTCCCTATTACAAGTAGCTGAACTGCGGCTCTTTTACTGACTTCCTTTTCTAGTGTGAAGCCACCCCCCCTTTTGCTTTTTGAGCCCCCCTTCTTACTCCGACTATGAAGAACTCAAAGAGGTGCCTACTGGGCATGCTCACTGCCTCTATTCCAATTAAAATCAATACAGCTCTTTGAGGTCATCATAGTCAGAGAGAGAAGGAGGGCTTAGAAAGCAAAAGGGGGCGGAGTTTCACGCTAGGAAAGGAAGTCGGGAAAAGCTGCAGTTGAACTGCTTGTAATAGAGAAATGAAATAAATCTGGGTGCAGGGTGAATGGTATTCTGGGGGCTGTGTAATTTTACTACAATGTATTCTTTTTCATTCCTCAAGTCCCACCTATTCAGTACGGCCATAAGATTGCTTGGACCCTTGGGCTGCTTCCCTGTTGTATATTTGTGTCTAGAGATTTGACCCTGTGTGCATTGGGGTGACAGCTGGAGCCAAGGGCTAATTCAGTGATTGATCCAGTTGTTCTAATGTTGCCTCGTGGTTGGCTTTGAGATTGACAGTCTTTATGCCGTCCAACCTTAACCCCCCCCCACCCCCCGCCAACCTCTAAATATCTCTGAAGCGTTAGGCAGGATCACTCCAGGGTTAAGGTAGCGATGATCGAAATGTGCAATATTTATACTTTCTGATGTAGAATGTCAATCACCAGAGCACCCCCAACTGTGCAGGAGATTGTCCAGGCTAAGTACAGGTGGATAAATCTGTCAGGCAGATGCCAATGATAATGATAGAGGTAGCTTTAGACGGGGAGGAAGGAAATAGCTACCGCGCTCTCTATTAGAGGTCCCAAGAAGTGATCTTATGAACCTCATCACAATCTCTGGGTTGCGTGTGGGTGGGCACAGTGGATACATGGGTAACTGGCAACCAGAGGTCTGTGCCCCAGTCTTCAAGAAAGTACATCATTTTTATGAAAGAGAAGTGCTGGCCCAGACAAGGGCAGACCTTGACTTGAACTCGGTTGGTGATGTCGCCAAGCGAGCGGATCTTCTCCCGATATCCCCCACCTACGGGTGGGCAACATCGGGAGAATCTAGGCAAATTCGATCGTTTCGCCCTGGGGCCAAACGATCAAATTAGAACGGTGGGTATAGGCAAAGTCGGTTCGGGGACTGCATCAACGAGCCAATGCGGTCCCCGATCCGACTAGATTTTTAAAACTGCCCGATCGAGATCTGCCCAATTTCAGGCCCGTTATCAGTCGGGCAGTCCCGACGTTAGTGCCCATACACAGGCCGATTAGCTGCCGAATGGGTCTAAGGGACCAATATCGACAGCTAGAATCGCCCTGTGTATGGGGACCTTAACTCTGTTGGAGTGGGGCACCACGCAGCTACCTCTCCTTCCTACCTCTAGCCTGCGCATCCTTGTCATTGCCCCTGCCGGTTGTTATTACGTGCCTACGTGCACCCGGTCTGCCTGGCCCACCCCTGAATCGGGTCCTTAGGGCAGTGACAGATGGGGAAATTAGTTGCCCCGCAACAAATCTTTGTTGCACGGGGGGCTAATCTCCCCGCAATGCCATCCCACCGACAAGATCGTAGTGACACATATGCCATCCCACCAGCGATTTACATTCTTACTGGTGGGTTGGCATTGCGGGGAGATTAGCCCCCCATGGCAACGAAGATTTGTCGTGGGGCGACTAATCTCCCCTTAAAACCAATCCGGCGGTTTATCTGGCTGTGTATGGGGCCCCCCCACAGGCCTACCTGACAGAAATCTAGTCTAAAATTGGCCAGATGTTGGCAAGTTTGATTTTCCCATCAGATCTGTGCCCAGATATCGTTGACGAGATCCTCGCTCCGATGGGTGCTATACTCATTATTGTAATTTGATCGGTTGGACCGATGGCCAAACATTTGGATTACTCCGATAATGTCCAGCTTAGGTTGGTATATTGGTGGAAAGAGCCGCTCGTTTGTATGGCAGCCTTTCCTGGCCTACTATTTGACTGTGACTAGGCCGAGGCGCCGGAGAAGACAGGGCAAGGATTTTCTCTCTCTCAGGAGCGTAACCACAAAGCAGACCCTGCGTTGCAGGGGGGCCCCCAGTAAGGCCTTATTTAAAGGGCAATTTCTATTTATCTTGGTAGAATTAGTCAACTTACCAATACTTTGGGGCCCTAAATTGAATTTGCTCTGGGCCCCAGTATAATCTAGTTACGCCGCTGCTCTTTCTTCCCCTGTATAATCCCCAGTTCTGGTGGCGACGTGTTATTAACACATTGTTACAGCGTCTCGGCGTGTTGTCGGGGCAGTTTCGTGTTTAACCATCCCCGGGGACAAATTATGGATTTCAATCTTTTCAGACCGGCACCTCTTGTTTTGATCCCGCCGTAGCATTTCGATTCTGCATCCCCCCGCAGCGCAGGGAAAATTGGCAGCAAGAGCCGTGCTCCGGCGTTACATTTATAACTAGTGTTTTTGGCAGCCGGGCTGCATAGTTAATGTGTCTGAGTGCTTCTGCGAGATTCTCCGGTGTCGCTCCTTTCGCTTTGCTCACAGTAGGCGCTCGCCATAAACGATCCACATTACCAGCGTGCAGAACAAGTGCAAATGAGCTGGCGGCACAAGATATTCCCCTCTGAGCCAGCGGAATCTCTATTGTTCTACCCATTTACATTGACTGATGCGCTGAATAGAGAGGCCTGGGCAGGGGCCGGAGTGCGAGACGAGACGCCGAGTGTGAATTGTCCGAGTGAGCTGACAGTTGGGATGGTTTAGCACATCAGAAGAGAGAGAAATTCTTGCCTGTGCAGGTTTCCATGCTAACGTCTATATGCCATTTTTTTTTTTCACAGGCTTTGGTTACTGGCTATGCATAGAGTTTGCTATAATACATAATAAAAATTAGTAAACATAATTTAAAGCAACTTTGCAGTTCACATCAAATAAAAAAATGCATCTTTTTCATGATTTTTATTTAAAGGAACAGTAACACCAAAAAATGAAAGTGTATAAAAGTAACTAAAATATAATGTGCTGCTGCCCTGCACTGGTAAAAGTTGTGTGTTTACTTCAGAAAGTCTACTATAATTTATATAAATAAGCTGCTGTGTAGCCATGGGGGCAGCCATTCAAAGAAGAAAAGGCACAGGCACATAGCAGATAACAGATAAAACACTATTGTATTCTACAGAACTTATCTGTTATCTGCTATGTAACCTGTGCCTTTTCTCCTTTTTTCCAGTTTGAATGGCTGCCCCCGTGGCTACACAGCAGCTTATTATATAAATTATAGTAGTGTTACTGTAGCAAACACACCAGTTTTACCAGTGCAGGGCAACAGTGCACTATATTTTTATTACTTTAAAGCTCTTTCATTTTTTGGTGTTACTGTTCCTTTAATAATATGGTTTGGAACTGTTACATAAAGGTGGCCATACACAGACTGATTTTATCTGATTATCTGTCTAAAATTGCCCAGGTCTCGATCAGGCACATTTGATTTTTATGTCGGATCAGCTTGTTGATGGGGTCCCTGAACCTATGGTGCCTATGCCCGCCATCGCCCACCCATAGGCTGGCATATCGGGAGAAGTTCCGCTCGATTGGCAACCTCGCCAGTATATGGCCACCTTAAGCCCCGCCCCCTGTTCCACTGCTGATCTGGCTAATTACTTTGAGACTCAAATAAAATGTAACAGTAGTCGCCTGCCTTCAGCCTGCATCCTCCCATTCCCACAATCCCCTGCACACGTGATTTCAATAAGGAAAGGAACATCGCAGTGCAATGCATTGTGGGTTATGTTTTTCCTGCATGCTGTCTGTAAGCTGGGGAGAAGTTGTTACAATTTGTAACACCGATGTTTTAGTCCCTCCTCCCCTGCCAGCATTTCAAATGATGCAGAAATAGAAGACCTATTTTGCAGCTGGATTTCAGCATATAAAAATGGTATTTATTCCTACTTTTTGAAGGAACAGATTACAGGGATAGGGATATTAGAGGTTTCTGTGTTGTGTGGGGCTCTTTAACAAATTTTTGTTCGGAAGCCAGAGTTCCCCCTTAATCACTAAGTGCTATTGTTTCTGCAGGAAGTGCAATTGAGGTTACAGGCGGGAGGTTGTATTGTTACACTTTTTGGCACATCAAACAGGTAACTGTGATTTCCCCCATTGTGCAACTTTGTCCATGTGTTAATTCACACGGGGCCAGTTTAGCCTCCACTGGCCGACTGACTGCAGATACCCCTTTCTTACCTTGGTTTCCTATTCTCAGGTGTTTATTTTGTATTGTCTGAACTTAATTCAGGGGTCTGGCAGGTTTAAAATTTGACTGTGCCGTTGCACCACATGTACCAGTGCCCACGCTATTAGCAGATGGGCGAGTGTAGAACAGAGGTCCCCAACCTTTTTTATACCTGAGCCAAATGTAATTATTTGTGTTCAAATGTAATTAGAGTTGGAAAGCAACTCTAGCAAGTACCTAGGGGGTGCCAAATAAGGGCTGTGATTGGATATTGGGTAGCCCCATGTAGGCTGCCAACTTGAAGGAGGCTCACTTTGGCAGCACACATAGTCTTAATGCCTCTAAAACTTACCTCCAAGTCAGGAATTCAAAACAGAGTTTCTGCTTTCAGGCAACTGGGTGCAACATCAAAGGGGTTAATAGGCAACATGTTGTTGGTCTGCCACTGATTGGGTATTACTGGTTTAGAGAAACCAGAGCTTCTCTTCACTTTCTGTTGTTCCGATCATTCAAGCTGTCTGCTTTATCAATTGGAACAATTGGTCAGATACTGTACAAGGTTGGACTGTGTATGGCTGCCTTAAGGGTAATGGTTCACAGGGTCTTTCTCCTGCTTGGTGAGCCGGTAACAAAATGTGCAGAATTGCCTCCCCCCTATTTATTCCTAAGGTCATTTTCTGCACTCATAGGTCAGGTGACTATCACTCAAATATTCATTAACTTCATTTGTTGGGGAAGATCATTGGCTTGGTCAACATGGGCCAGTAAGCTACAGGATCAGCTTGTTGTTGGCTGGGTCGATGTTATTTGCATTCCCTGTTTGAATGGAGATGTTACATAGAGATGTTTCTGATTCTGAAATTTAAGGTGGCCATACACCGTGAGATTTGCTAATTTGGGGAGGTATTGGTCGGTGAGGCTTGTCAGAGGGCCCCATACACAGGCAGATAAGCTCCTGAGTCGGTCTGAAGGACCCGAAACGGCAGTGAAATATGCTTGTGTATGGCCACCTTTTAGAAGGGAATTGTACCTGTTTTGGAAACAGTGAGGCCAGTGGAATATGAGCAGATTACTGACCCCGCGATAAATCTCCTCTAGTGGTGATGACTAATCTCCTCAAGTATGTAGGAGATCAATTGTGGGGCGACTAAAGGTAGACATACACGGACAGATTTAAGCTGCTGATTCCAGTGCTTTAGGTCAATTCGGCAGCCTGACCGACGGCCTTACCTGACGGATATCTGGCCGAAAATCAGGCAGGTGTTGATCGGGCAGGTTTGATTTTTTTTAGTCGGCTCGGGGACCACATTGGCTCGTTGATTCCTCGCTCCAACCGCTCCTATCTCCTTTGTCGTAATTCTATATCACCCTCCTTAGGTGGGCATATCGGGGAAAGATCCGCTCATTTGGCGATCTCGCCAAACAAGCGAATCTTACAATCTATGGCCACCTTAATTTACTTGTGTGTCATCGGCCTTCAAAGGTTTTAATCACATCGCTAATTATCTTATTGTGTGAGTTCTCCTTTAAAACGGTGAAGGGGTAATGCTAATGAGCAATTAGCCTTTGTACGTGTAATTATCACTATTTGAGCGCTTGTTGTACAGGGAATGAGCTGAATAGATAATCACGGCGACAAGGCGTTCCCAGGGCTTTCTGTTACACGTGGGGTAGATGTGACAAAGCAACCCTCGGGAAGCGCCCTATCGCCCTCCATCTCATGAACAAAGTGTTGGAGCGCTCCGATAAAGAACTCATTTTCTCTCCGCGCCTTTCATTAGACCGAGCGGGGGAAATTACTGCAGATAAAACCCCGGCGCTGATAAAGGCCACGCGACCGAGATTAGGGGGCTGTTGTTATTTATAATGGTGGGGGGGTGCCTAATTCTCATACTGAGCCTGGATTGTGTCCAACGTTTCATTGTGCGGCTGCAGCCAGTGAAATAAATTCTGCTTTATTTCCCTCTAAGGTTTTGTCTCTCTAGTTCCGTGAATAAACGCTCCCGAGGGGCATCGTAACAGATAGAACGCAGGCAGCGCCGCGCTAGAGTCCATGAACTGAGTGTTTGGAGCCTTGTCTGGGGCAGGCGTGGGCGACCTCCATATAATTGGGTCAGTTTTAGAGCCTTCCATTAGAAAGCATTTCATTTGCTATTCCGACAGTTACGTTCCTCCTATAATCCACTTCTGGGCATCGCTTATGCTAAAGGCAGGCAGTTCATATCTCCTTTTGTTCCTGAATTTCTCCCATTTATTCCTTTTATAAAGATGGCATAGCTTATCCTTTGCCTTTTCCACACAATTAGGGGGGTGATTACAGGTATAGGACCTGTTATCCAGAATGCTCGGGACCAAGGGTATTCCGGATAAGGGGTCTTTCCGTAATTTGGATCTTCATACCTTAAGTCTATTAAAAAATCAATAAAACATTAATTAAACTCTATAAGATTATTTTGCATCCAGTAAGGATTAATTATATCTTAGTTAGGATCAAATACAGGTACTGTTTTATTATTACAGAGAAAAGGGAATCATTTAACCATTAAATAAACCCAATAGGGCTGTTCTGCTCCCAATAAGGGGTAATTAAATCTTAGTTGGGATCAAGTACAGGTACTGTTTTATTATTACAGAGAAAAGGGAATCATTTAACCATGAAATAAACCCAATAGGGCTGTTCTGCCCCCAATAAGGGGTAATTATATCTTAGTTGGGATCAAGTACAGGTACTGTTTTATTATTACAGAGAAAAGGGAATCATTTAACCATTAAATAAACCCAATAGGGCTGTTCTGCCCCCAATAAGGGGTAATTATATCTTAGTTGGGATCAAGTACAGGTACTGTTTTATTTTTACAGAGAAAAAGGAAATCAGTTTTTGAAATCTGAATTATTTGATTAAAATGGAGTCTATGGGAGATGGTCTTTCCGTAATCCGGAACTTTCTGGATAATGCGTTTCCGGATAAGGGATCCCATACCTGTATTTGATTTTTTTATTCAGTGGAGTTTTTCATATTTAGATTTTTTTAAGAAATAAGCAGACATTCATGTTTTTTTATTAAATGTGTTCACAAACACAAAAATTGATAAATAAGTCCATTGGATTTAAACATTTCAGTATTGGGAGATTTAGATATCCGCAAAGGAAGGGATTCATTAAGATTCATTGCTGATGTGGCGCAATGGTGGAATCTGTAGGTTGACTCCTGTAGGGCCCCTCTATGTTATTGGCCATATATGGGCAATTATTGTCTGATAGCCAGGGCCAGATTGAGATTCAAAATAGGCCCTGGCATTCAAGTACACAGAGGCCCAAACAGCCCACCAGCCCAATAAATAGTGAGTGTCTATGGCATCTTACAGCAGCCCCTCTGGCATTTGCCTGAATCCACAGATTGCCAGTCCGGGCCTGCTGGCGTCTCTCATTGGGTTAACAGGTTATTGCCCAAGGTATGTGGCAAAAATGACCTATATTTGGCTGCAGACCTCTGCTGACAGGTCTGCATAGGCCCCTATTTTACGTCTGCGTGGAGTAAGCAAAGTGCAATTTCAAGCTTAATTGGCATGTTTTTTCCCCCAGCTTCATTGTGGTTTCAAGGTGACAACAACATTTGGTGCGGTTGAGCCGTGCCTACCACATGTGCCGTATTTTCCTAAGTTACCACAAATTGGATGCAGTTGCACAGAAGTCTGTCTGCTGTCATTGTGAATTTGTGTGCGAGTGATGTCGGCACCCATTTCTTCAGGCGCAAGTGCGCTGTTGTCTAGTGATGTTGGGTACGAAGGGAACCCTGGCAGTAGTGTTAGGGTTCCCCTGGGTCATTAGGTGCAGCAGTGCTCAATATGGAAGGCAGGAAGGACTGAGTGCTGGGTGCAAAAGACCTGGGGGCCAATGATGATTATTAACATTTATTTATAAAGCACCAACATATCCCGCAGCGCTGTACAATAAGTGGGTTACATACATTGGACATACAGAGTAACATATAAAGCAATCAGTAACCGATACAAGAGGGGAAGAGAGCCCTGCCCAAAAGAGCTTACAATCTACAAGGAGAAAGGGCTGAGACACAAGGTATGGGGATGGGCAAGACCAGAGTTCAGATCAATTTGATTTTTGCCCTCCATGGGTGGCAAGATGGTTCATAGGATAGCAAAAAGTAATTGGTTTAACATTTTGATTCCTTCCAATCAGGGCTGTAGTGGGTTTGATATCATGACCTGCCCCAGTTGCAAAGCTGCACCCATTCCAGGCATAGGTGTAGTAAACTGGGGGCAGAGGGGGCACATCAATAGCAGAAATGCTGTATAATGAGCCCTGTGCTCTGTACTCTCCTCTTTGCCGTTAAATTCCTGCCCTCCTTGCCGTTGCCGTCTGTGTGCGAGATTGCCCTGCAATGATTGATGCAAGCAATATTTTTTCCGTCAGACCATTTTTATTGGCGTTTGCTAATCTCGCATCAACCTATTCGCTTAGGTGCCCCATTACAGTCGCGCCGCTTGAAGAGGAGTAGCTGTGTTCTGAGCGTTTCCCATATATTGAATAATTCACGTAATTAAGATTTAATTAGCCACTTTAGCTAGTGCTGTCTAAAAGCCATGAGATCGGAAATTGGCTTTTCAAATAAATCATTGCTAATATCCGCCAGTATTGTTGCTGGAGAGCCATCGTGACTGGGGGAAAGGATCTCAGAAGTAGGTAGAGCACCCCTCCTGTGTGAGAAAAGGGATTGAGGTAAATTCTGGGCCAGTTAAGCTAAGCAGGCACAGGCGGATCCCAGTAATGCCAGTTACTACTTACACGGGTTGTCACATTAAGGGCAGTAGCATGCCATAGAACTTATGTGCAAATCCACTAAACCGGACTAAAGGTGGTGGAGGCCCCCTTACCTGGTTCAAAACTGTCAGTCTTTTCACATTGAGGCTATTACTCAGGACCCCAGCAACCAGCAATATGGTCGCCAGTCAAACAACGGCCATAATAACGGCTCCTTCAAGATTGCTCGGGTAGGGTGGCAGGACACGAGGACCTGCATTTCATGATGGGCACAGCGTAGCCTCAAGCATGTTGGCAAAGTTGAAAAACTGGACAAGACCTTGCACTGTATGAGGTGGTGGTCAACCATTTACTAGCCACAATGTCGTAGTCCCACCCTTCCATATCCTTTTGATAAATGTCATCACCCTTCCCCCCAGCATTTTAAGATATAACAGTACAGGGGGAGGTGGCCCTCAGCTTTTCATGACATGACAGGTGCAGCTTGGCCCTCAGCATTTTGAGACCCCTAAACAACCCCATCCTATATGATTTTTTTTTCTCTAATGAGCTTTATAACTGCACAAAACCCTCCCCCATTGCAAAAAAAGTTGTGAATACGTGCAAGATACTGGAGTACATTGCAAATCACAATACTATGTGTCAGCGTGGTTTTATGTGTAACAGATCTTGTAAAACTAATTTAATTGCCCTCTATGAGGAGGTGAGCAGAAACCTAGACTTTGGAATGGCAGTGGATGTGATCTACATAGACCTTACGTGTTTAAGACCTAAAGGTTTTGATACAGTACCAAAGGATATGTTTAAATGAAGGAATATCTACCTGGAACATAATATCCGTACTTAGATAAAGTACTGTAGGCAGATAGCATAAGATCAACACAGCAAGACCCCCCTTCCCCTTGAGACTTGAGGAATTGAACCTTCATTTGAAGCAGCGTAGGGAGTTCTTCGCAGTGAGGTTGGGGAATGCCCTGCGGGTGATATTATGATGGCAAAGTCTATTAATGCCTTAATGGGGACACACAATTATAGAACATGAGGAGGGAGGGGAAATGAGAAAAGTGCAGTGACACCTAGGAAGTGCTGAATGGAAAGTGAAAGTAACTGCCTTAAATAGATTTATGACAGGTAGGAATGTTTAAAAAAAATAAATAAATAAAAAAAAATTTGGGGTTCATGTTTAATTTGAAAAGGACTTTTATTATTCAGCTTTTCATGTGTCCCCTTTAAGAGTGGCTTGGGTGATTCCTTGAGCAAGCATAGTATCCAAGGCTATTGTGATAATAAGATCTACAGTTAGTATAGGTATGGGTATATATAGTGAGGCCTTGAGAAAGGCCCTAGATGTGGACCAAACGTCAGCCTGTTTTCCTTTGAATTAATCCTTTAATAAAAGATAAGTTTTAATGAGAGATACTTCTCCGGTGTTCATCTATTTTTGTTAGGGATGCACCAAATCCGCTATTTTGGGATTCAGCTGAACCCCGAATCCTTTGTATAAGATTTTGCCTAACAATGAACTGAATCTGAATCCTAATTTGCGTATGCAAATGAAGCTAACGAAGGGTAAAAAAGAAAAAAGTCACATGATTTTAATGATTTCTGGTTTGGTTTGGCTAGGACTATGGATTCGGCTGAATCCGAATCCGAATCCTGCTGAAAAAGGCCCAAACCAAATCCTGGATTGGTGTGCATCCCTAATTTTTGTATAATATATATATAATGGTTTTTTTTTTTTTTAATATTATGTATCTTGTTAATTGATAAAGAGACGGGAGCCTCGAAACGTTGTAACTGATCTGCATTGTGCAGTAAAAATGTCCTTTTTTGCTATTATAAAAGTCTCGACCTATATATGTAAGAGTATCTATAAGAGTATATTAAGGTCTGTATAAATATGTTCGCACTGGGGTTCCGTTAGAGGGGTTGAACTTGAAGGACTTGGGTCTTTTTTTATTTCAACTAAACTACGTAACAAAGCCCCCAGCTTGTATTTTGCTTTACTTCTCCTTTAAAGACTTGGGAATAATGTATGCAGCAGCTTCCATTGGTAATAAAGCAGCCGGGTATAGATAGCAGCCAGGAATAAAATCCTATTAGGAGGGAGAGCACTAGGGTTTGTGACACGCTGAATGATTATTCTCCTGGGAGGAAGGATATGAAGCTCTTTAAAGCCACTGAGCCGGGAGAATATGCACCTCGGCTCTAGCCTTGTGGGAGTCATGTATTACATTATCCTCAGATTGCTCCTCTGTCAGCGCGCCGTGCCTCCGGGGTTAGTGGGGGTTACACGGAGGAAATGGAACTGCAGGATTTATACGAGACACATTAGTGCAGGAAGTTGCAGTCGCCTTGTGAGACCGCCGATGGAATGTAGTGCGCAGTGTCCGGGCAGCTGCAGCCGCCCCAGCTCTTTATCCCCGGCTCCATTGGATCCGTGCTGCGCTTCACTCCAACCGATTTTCCTTAGAATACGACCGCAATATAAATAAAAGTGATATGTAGCGCTGTGCCGCGGCGACTTACACTGATGCACTAATTTCGTTGGTCGTTTTTTAAGGGCCCTTGTGCCTTCTTTTTTGTTTGTAATACAGGTATGGGACCTGTTATTCAGAACTAGGGTTTTCCGGATAAAGGATCTTTCTGTAATTTGGATCTCAATACCTAAAAAGGGGTGGTTCACCTTTAAGTTAAATGTTAGCACGTTATAGAATGCCCAGTCCTAAGCAACTATTCAGTTGGTCTTTATTATTTGTTTTTAAATTATTTGCCTTCTTCTTCAAACTCTTTGCAGTTTTTAAATTGGGGTCACTGACTCCAGCAGGAAAAAAAAACAATCCTCTGTGAGGCTACAGTTTTATTGTTATTGTTACTTTTTGTAACTTTCTTTTATATTCAGACCCTTTCCTATACATATACCAGTCTCTTATCCAAACCACTCCTTTGTTGCTAAGGTGACTTGGACCCTAGCAACCAAATAGCGACTGCAGCTCCAAACTGGAGAGCTCCAGAACTGAAAATAAAATAACTAAACAAAGCTACAAATAATGAAAAATGAAGACCAATTGCAAATTGTCTGAGAATATCACTCAAAGGTGAACCACCCCTTTAAGTCTACTAAATAGTCACTTAAACATTTAATAAACCCAATAGGGCTGTTCTGCCCCAATAAGGGGTAATTATATCTTAGTTGGGATCAAGTACAGGTACTGTTTTATTATTACAGAGAAAAGGGAATCATTTAACCATTAAATAAACCCAATAGGGCTGTTCTGCCCCCAATAAGGGGTAATTATATCTTAGTTGGGATCAAGTACAGGTACTGTTTTATTATTACAGAGAAAAGGGAATCATTTAACCATTAAATAAACCCAATTGGGCTGTTCTGCCCCAATAAGGGGTAATTATATCTTAGTTGGGATCAAGTACAGGTACTGTTTTATTATTACAGAGAAAAGGGAATCATTTAACCATTAAATAAACCCAATAGGGCTGTTCTGCCCCCAATAAGGGGTAATTATATCTTAGTTGGGATCAAGTACAGGTACAGTTTTATTATTACAGAGAATAATAATCAGTAATGGGTTCTGGGGATCTCCAATTAAGTCAGGCAGCTGCCTCCTACGCTCCTTTCTCACTCAGTAATATACTCGCCGTGCCAGACACAGTGTACATTGCCCATTACACGCTGCGCTGTCCAACAAATTCACCCTCGCTTGGTGTCGGTCCTTCTTTTCTGTCTGAGCAAAGAGTGTAGGAGGCGGCTGTCTCGCTTATTTGGAGGTTACTGAAAACCATAGTGAGGGGCACATGAAAAATACTAATAAGAGCTGACTGATATTAAAGGGGTTCAGAGTACACAGAAATTAAAGACACAAAAGGACAAATAAAGCCCAGAAATAATTAGGGCCTGGAAATGGATGAGCTCAGCCACCACAGCTGTCTTCTTTAGCTCACTGTCTTTTGAGTAGTTCAAAACATGAAAATAAATGTATTATTTACATTTGGGTTATCTTTGTGTTTCCCATTAATAGCTCAGTAAATCAGGCAGCCGGCATTTTAAAATCTGATCGTTATCATTTGTTACATTTCCCAGCAACTTTGGCCCCTGCTGAGCATCCTCCCTTTTATTACAGTCTGTTACAGAAGAAATTGTCCCGTTGACACATTTGTGACCATGTTGTCTCAGAAATAAATAACAGAAATTGAAAGGATTCTGTTGAAAATAGTTTTGTTGAGGTAAACTACCCCTTTAATCTTTAGTTCCTCCCCTGAGCCAGTTTTGGTCAACATGATCTATATATGACCTGTGAAACCACCAGCAGGGGGCAGCTGAGATCTGTAGTGCTAAGGGACTGCTGATTGCGGCACACTGATTCTAAACCACTTGTTAGTTTTAATTGCCCTTTAATGCAGTTTACTTAACAATAGATCTGTGACTGTGGGATAGTAGGGAGAGATGGTGCCTATAGTAGCAGTGGGGGGCATAATAGCCTCTGGGAAGGGACTGGGGCTGTGGGATAGCAGGTATAGTAGGGAGAGATGGTGCCTATAGTAGCAGTGGGGGGATAATAGCCTCTGGGAAGGGACTGGGGCTGTGGGATAGGAGGTATAGTAGGGAGAGATGGTGCCTATAGTAGCAGTGGGGGGATAATAGCCTCTGGGAAGGGACTGGGGCTGTGGGATAGCAGGTATAGTAGGGAGAGATGGTGCCTATAGTAGCAGTGGGGGGGATAATAGCCTCTGGGAAGGGACTGGGGCTGTGGGATAGCAGGTATAGTAGGGAGAGATGGTGCCTATAGTAGCAGTGGGATAATAGCCTCTGGGAAGGGACTGGGGCTGTGGGATAGCAGGTATAGTAGGGAGAGATGGTGCCTATAGTAGCAGTGGGGGGGATAATAGCCTCTGGGAAGGGACTGGGGCTGTGGGATAGCAGGTATAGTAGGGAGAGATGGTGCCTATAGTAGCAGTGGGGGGATAATAGCCTCTGGGAAGGGACTGGGGCTGTGGGATAGCAGGTATAGTAGGGAGAGATGGTGCCTATAGTAGCAGTGGGGGGGATAATAGCCTCTGGGAAGGGACTGGGGCTGTGGGATAGCAGGTATAGTAGGGAGAGGTGGTGCCTATAGTAGCAGTGGGGGGATAATAGCCTCTGGGAAGGGACTGGGGCTGTGGGATAGCAGGTATAGTAGGGAGAGATGGTACCTATAGTAGCAGTGGGATAATAGCCTCTGGGAAGGGACTGGGGCTGTGGGATAGCAGGTATAGTAGGGAGAGGTGGTGCCTATAGTAGCAGTGGGGGGATAATAGCCTCTGGGAAGGGACTGGGGCTGTGGGATAGCAGGTATAGTAGGGAGAGATGGTGCCTATAGTAGCAGTGGGGGGATAATAGCCTCTGGGAAGGGACTGGGGCTGTGGGATAGCAGGTATAGTAGGGAGAGATGGTGCCTATAGTAGCAGTGGGGGGATAATAGCCTCTGGGAAGGGACTGGGGCTGTGGGATAGCAAGTATAGTAGGGAGAGATGGTGCCTATAGTAGCAGTGGGGGGATAATAGCCTCTGGGAAGATACTGGGGCTGTGGGATAGCAGGTATAGTAGGGAGAGATGGTGCCTATAGTAGCAGTGGGGGGATAATAGCCTCTGGGAAGATACTGGGGCTGTGGGATAGCAGGTATAGTAGGGAGAGATGGTGCCTATAGTAGCAGTGGGGGGATAATAGTCTGGGAAGGGATGTCGCAGATCAGCCCTGACTTTGTGGAAAGGGGGGTCTGAATATATTTTCTTTTTGCGGAGGAGCCTGGGCCCGTGAAGTTACTCCCCTGCCAGGCACCTTTATGACTAAAACCAGGCATCAGAATCTGCCTGTGATGTAGGTATCTAGTGCTTGGGAATCATCAGTAACATCTCAATAACATGAGGTGTCAAAGGAACAATAAAGCCATTGTATCTCCCCCTAAGGAAGCAGCCTGAATCCTCGCTGATCTGAGGCTGAGATGCATCACTGCAGGGCAAGCCTGGAAAGCTCAGCGGAGCAGCAGATTGTTACAGGAATCGTTACATGCGCCATGGTGGGGGCTGCTTTATTGCTTCACATTTACTCCAGCCTCCAATATCAGCTATGGGGGAGTATTTATATTTATATTCTGTTCTATTCTGTTTATATTCTATTCATCATTTCTTTGAAGGTACAACATGATATTAGGTATGTATGTATGTATGTATATCTTTATTTATAAAGTGCTACTTATGTACGCAGCGCTGTACAGTAGCATACATTAATACAAACAGGGGGTTATTAAGATAATAATAGATAAATACAAAGTATAACAATAAATACAGATAGATTCAAGATAAATACAGTTGCAATAAGTTAAGAGTCAAAGACACAAGAGGATGGGTCCCTGCCCCGTAGAGCTTACAATCTATATATTATAGCTTATTGTGTGTATATTTGTTTTTATATAGACAATTTTAGTTTACCCAGAATCCAAAAAGAATCAAAATTCTGCCAACTACTGGTGTAGGGTCAGTACATAGTAGGTGCTAACATTTGTTCTTTTGGGCAGGCTAGGAAGGGGTGTATTAGTCAGATCAAGATAAGAAAAAAGTAATTATTTATGGTATTTGCTACGCTCTCTGCGAGACGACAATGCAAACATATACTGGAAAGTGATCTGTTGGATGAGAAAAGCCCAGTAACAATGGATTTCATGGCCAATTCATATTGTCTGAGCTCACAGTCTGCGCACTTTAAATATGCAACCGCCAACCGATATACATTTGCACCAGCAGTACCCAGTTATTGGGCACCCGTGCCATTTGCCCACATGAAGAATAGTCTTTGAATTGACAATTAGCTGTTACATGTCTCTGGCACTTAAAATAGGCAATAGCTTCTACCAATTGAGGAACAAAGGGGGCCATGTGAGCCCCACCAGCTTGAAAGTGAGCCCCCGCCAGCTTGAAAGCGAGCCCCCGCCAGCTTGAACGCGAGTCCCCACCAGCTTGAACGCGAGTCCCCACCAGCTTGAACGCGAGTCCCCACCAGCTTGAACGCGAGCCCCACCAGCTTGAACGCGAGTCCCCACCAGCTTGAACGCGAGCCCCACCAGCTTGAACGCGAGCCCCACCAGCTTGAACGCGAGCCCCACCAGCAGTGTTCCATCTAAGCTGCGTTTATGTACAAAAGTTTCTGATTTTGCCTTGCAATGTATTTTTGATGACTTTATAATGCTGAAGAAGTTGGGCTTAAGAGCCAAATCGGCTGATTTGGTGACCCATATGCTGGGCCAAATCAAACTGGTACAATCATTGGCACAGATCATACTGCTGGCCTAAGGAGAGCTGTTGTGTTGATGCCAGGCCTTGTCCAACAAACTAACCTGCCCAACAGATCTGGCTGTTTCAGGATGTCGGTCAGACCCGTGTATGGGGCACCAAGATTTTTCTAATGTTTTCCAAAGTTTGCTTCAGGTCTTATAATCCATAGTAGCCAACCAGGAGTTGGCTTTCAAACAGCCAATCCATAAATACTATGGTTGCTATGGGTTACTAGACCCAACACAAACTCTGCTCCTAAGTATTTCCTCAGTCTCATAGTATGTATGGAAACCCAGAAATCCCTTGGCGCAGCCCCGGCTTATTGAGAATAAACAGATGGCAGCCTTCGATGGAAAATAACATTTGGCCACCCAACATGTTTTTATTTCTGCTTTAATTGAAGACATACGGCCTTATTTGATCCTTTGCCATTGTTATTATTCCGTTTCCCGTGTATTTCCCATTTATCTTGCGAGTTTCCTCTCGGCTCACAACAGCCTGCAATGGATCACGATTCACGAACGTGAAAACAAACACTGGCACACTTACACACTAACACGCGCACATACTAGTGCCGGCCTCTGGCCTCTGGTATGAAAAGCAGGTTTGTATTGGCCATGGGAGGTTTAACTAAGGTGGCCAAACATAAGGCAGTAAAAGCTGCTGACTCAGCAGATTATTGGCCCCTGTATGGGACCCTCTATATGGTGCTTTGGTAGCCATGATGAGACCCAGCCTACGACAACTATTTCTACCTTCTAACAAATACTGTAGCTATATACTACTCTACTATAATACTTAGTCTTATGTAACAAAAGGCACTACGTTTGCCCAGGAGCAGTAACCCGTAGCAACCAATCAGCAGGTAGCATTTACTGGTCACATGTTTCAATTACAGGGAAATTCTGGCTGTTCCTTCAAAAAGTAGGAATAAATACCATTTTTATATGCTAAAATCTAGCTGCAAAACAGCTCTTCTCTTTCTGCATCATTTGAAATCCTGGCAGGGGAGGAGGGACTAAAGCATTGACGTATATAATATATAAGGGGAGGAGTGTGTAATTTCTACATGCAATTTTTGCAAGGTCCCTGTCTGTCAGGTCTTGTAATGGGCCCTTAGTTAGGCCCAGTCTGATGCTGGCAAAGCCCTATGCCTTCAGGCACTTGAGTGAAACATACAGTAGGGTTGTGTAGATATTGCAGGCAGTTCCAGAATGGGATCAAAATAGGCCCTGGCATTCCAAGTACACAGTGGCCCTAACAGCCCCCCCCAGCCCAATAAACAGTGACTGTCTATGGCACCTTACAGCAGCCCCTCTGGCATTTGCCAGAATCCACAGATTGCCAGTCTAGGCCTAATTGCAGGGCTCCACTTCAAATAAAATATTGGGGTCCACCAAGCCATAATGAAGATGATACAATTAACAAAAATATAGTGAAATTAGCCATTGATTGGGAACCGCGGTGGGCCCCCTGCGTATGCAAGCTTTGCTGCCCTTTAGTTACGTCCCTGCTTGGCTCCATATATTGATGCATATATATAAATTGATGGTTAAACCCGAATACTGACAATCTCAGTGTTGAGGAATCGGTGCCGAGGGCTTTGGAGTGAAGCGCTGTCCCTGCGCGCAGACCTGAGGCGGGAGGGTGACTTTCTGCCGGTGACTCATAGAATAATTTGCCGGCTACAAATTGCTGCTCCAGAGACAAGCGCTGATAGTGGCGCGGCCCTGTCACAGTGACTAATTGATGTAGGGCTGGATGGCTCTGTGCCCACTGGGACACGGCGCTCGGCTGACTGTTACTCACTGCAGCACAAATGGCACCGTATCTCAGCCCTTGTGCTCTGCTGTCTCTCCCAGCAAGGGCCACCTGAGCCTGACAGTTGGCAGCTCTTTGCTTATTCCTATCCCATATATATGGAAACTGATCATATATATATATATATATATATACACATATATACACATCAGGCCCTCAATCAGTGTCGGGCTGGCCCACCAGGATACCAGGAAAACTCCCGGTAGGCCCAGGTGTCAGTGGGGCCTCTTGCTTCTAACTATTTGGCCAATTGCATAGTCATTCCCTATTTCTGTGTGGGAAAAAGAGATGGAAGGATAGAGAAAAGAGACTTGGATAATGAAGAAGTTGAAGGAGGAGAAGTTGAGTGAGGAGGGATAATAGTTTAGAAAGTGGGCCTATGGTCCAAAGTTTTCTGGTGGGCCCCTGGCATCTCAGTCCGACACTGCCCTCAATACAGCAGACCCAAAGGCTGCTGGACAAGTATAACTGTTCCCCCTGCCTGTGGCAGCAACTCAACATGACTGTGGCACTTTAGATTTTCTTTTTTGGGGTGGTGGGTGTGTCTCTAGGGTTGCCCCCCAGCCTATCCAGCAAACTGCCAGCTAAGGCCGGTGCCAGTGTTACAAATTTACTGGCATATAGGCTGGCAGTCCTACTTATAAACCCCTTGCTTCCTGATTCTCTCCTTGCCCAAGCACCCCTTTTAAATGGGCTCTGCCCATTTCCCCACCCCACATGCCCATTTGCCTGCCCCTTTCCCCGCCCTGTGGTATCATGGCCCTCCCCCCCAAAACCAAAGGCCATTACTTTAAAGAGAAAAAAGGGGTAACCCTATGTATTTCTCAGGGGGGCCTGTGCTTCTGGTCACGGCTCCACATTGCACAAGTCACGCTAGGGTGTTCCCGGGAATGCCCCAGTCCCTCCCATTGTGCACTTTTTTTTTTGCTCTTTGCCCCATATTTTTTTCATAAACATCAATTTACTAATGAAAAACCACAAGCGTGCCAGCAGGGTCCTGGCAATTACCATTCAGAGCAATAGAGGGGCAACTGCGAGTATTTTTCCGCCCTTGTGCCAAGCTGGAACCCACACAGATGGCATAGCGCAGTCTCTCAGCGTGGCGCTGCCCTTAGCATAAGCTTCTCTCGCACCGAGCCGGATCACTGTTTACCCAGCACCAAGTCCTGTGAAACCACTGTTGTTGTAAGGAAACCTAATGATAGGTCACTTTGGCGTTCTGCGGCTTTCTGTTTCAAAGTTGTTTCGTGACGCCATTAACCGCTTACTCTCTGAAGGGCTGAATGCCTTCTGGCGGCTCCAGTGCACGGAACCCTTTTTGCTTCCTCCCAGCTCTCTTCTGGCACAAACATATTAATTACACTTGCCCTTTGATTTGTGCTTTCCTCAGAAAAAAAAAAGAAAAGAAATGGCGTCTGTTTGCAGTTAGACCCAGCTGGTTGTGACAGCAAAACCACAACTGGCTTTTCCCAAAGGGAGTTAAAAATAACCAATTTATTTTCTTATTTTTCCTGCTTTCCTTGTCGTTCTGTTCCACGGACTCGGCACTGTATCCCGCTCAGCAGCGGCTCTCCTCCATGCAAGAACTCCCGTTCCTTCCTCCCATTCCCCCGACTCGTACATCTCCTCATTATTTGCTCATCCCTTTCTGTCCTCTGGTTCTGACTCTTGAAACAAAGTAGTCTATTCTCCCCGTCTGCTAATCAGTTGGCTTCTGTTGCATTGTTGTACATGACAGAACCAGTGGTGCTGAGAATTTTAACAGCCAGAACAATTCTGCTTTCAATAGCAGTTACACTGACAACAATTGAGAATGGGTAATTAAAGTATATTGGATTGATGCTTAGAATTACTTATTTTTTCATTAGGAAAAAAATGTTTTAGGTGCAGTTTCCCTTTAATCTTTCTCTGCCTGGTTGCTCAGTGAATAGCACTTCTGCCTTGCAGCTCTGGGGTTCTGAGTTCAATCCCAGTCAGGGAGTTTGTATGTTCTCTCCGTGTCTGAGCGGGTTTCCTCCATGACTCCAAAAACATACAAGCAGGTTATTGGCTTCTGACTAAATTGACCCTAGTGTGTGTGAGTGGGATAGGGATCTTAGATTGTAAGCTCCACTGGGGCAGGGACTGATGGGAATGTGATAGGGACCTTAGATTGTAAGCTCACTGGGGCAGGGACTGATGGGAATGGGATAGGGACCTTAGATTGTAAGCTCCACTGGGGCAGGGACTGATGGGAATGTGATAGGGACCTTAGATTGTAAGCTCACTGGGGCAGGGACTGATGGGAATGTGATAGGGACCTTAGATTGTAAGCTCCACTGGGGCAGGGACTGATGGGAATGTGATAGGGGCCTTAGATTGTAAGCTCCACTGGGGCAGGGACTGATGGGAATGTGATAGGGGCCTTAGATTGTAAGCTCCACTGGGGCAGGAACTGATGGGAATGTGATAGGGACTTTAGATTGTAAGCTCACTGGGGGGAGGGATTGATGGGAATGTGATAGGGACCTTAGATTGTAAGCTCACTGGGGCAGGGACTGATGGGAATGTGATAGGGACCTTAGATTGTAAGCTCACTGGGGCAGGGACTGATGGGAATGGGATAGGGGCCTTAGATTGTAAGCTCACTGGGGCAGGGACTGATGGGAATGTGATAGGGACCTTAGATTGTAAGCTCACTGGGGCAGGGACTGATGGGAATGGGATAGGGGCCTTAGATTGTAAGCTCACTGGGGCAGGGACTGATGGGAATGTGATAGGGACCTTAGATTGTAAGCTCACTGGGGCAGGGACTGATGGGAATGGGATAGGGGCCTTAGATTGTAAGCTCACTGGGGCAGGGACTGATGGGAATGGGATAGGGACCTTAGATTGTAAGCTCACTGGGGCAGGGGCTGATGGGAATGTGATAGGGACCTTAGATTGTAAGCTCACTGGGGCAGGGACTAATGGGAATGGGATAGGGACCTTAGATTGTAAGCTCCACTGGGGCAGGGACTGATGGGAATGTGATAGGGACCTTAGATTGTAAGCTCTTTGATGGCAGGGACTGATGGGAATGGGATAGGGACCTTAGATTGTAAGCTCACTGGGGCAGGGACTGATGGGAATGGGATAGGGGCCTTAGATTGTAAGCTCACTGGGGCAGGGACTGATGGGAATGGGATAGGGACCTTAGATTGTAAGCTCTTTGATGGCAGGGACTGATGGGAATGGGATAGGGACCTTAGATTGTAAGCTCACTGGGGCAGGGACTGATGGGAATGGGATAGGGGCCTTAGATTGTAAGCTCACTGGGGCAGGGACTGATGGGAATGGGATAGGTACCTTAGACTGTAAGCTCACTGGGGCAGGGGCTGATGGGAATGTGATAGGGACCTTAGATTGTAAGCTCACTGGGGCAGGGACTGATGGGAATGGGATAGGGACCTTAGATTGTAAGCTCACTGGGGCAGGGACTGATGGGAATGTGATAGGGGCCTTAGATTGTAAGCTCCACTGGGGCAGGGACTGATGGGAATGATGAATTATCTCTGTAAGGCGCTATATAAATACCAGGAAATAAATACAGTGCCCCAGCCCATCTCTGATGTCACATAAAGGGACAGGGCAGTAGCGTTGGGCAGGCAGGTCGTGGGCAGCCCAGACTCTGTCCATGGTCCCAACCTGCCTTCAAACCCTCTTTCCAGGACCCCCCTGGAAGGAGAAATCTTAAGTGAAAGTACATAGGGCAAATGATCTTGTGCTACAGTTGTTAGATAGTCACAGCACCTACTTTTATCATTGCCCTGCTTGCAGCCCTCCAGTTGCTGAACTGTAACTCTCAGCAGCCCACCGACTGTCTCGGGCCCCATCCTCTGATCCCTCCCCTACCCCCGAGTCCCACTTAGCGCCGCTTAGGTTGTCATAACTGCCGTACAATTTATGGTTGGGTAATTTCCTTATCGCTGCCTCCCAGCTAATTAAAGAGATCTGGAATCTTTAATATGAGCGGCACTGGATTTGGAAGACATTTTTCATAATTGTAAAATGCCTAATTAAAAACTGATTACAAGCTCATCTGCATTTCTTGGAGGTGGCGAGAGAAGTGTTATTTCTTCTTCCCTGGGGCCACAGCAGCAAAACAAATCGTAAACGCCATGAGAAGAGCGTTGATGCAGAATATACCCCATTGCTAAGCAGGGTTTGTATTCCCTTACAGAGGCAATAAAGCATTAGGGCAAAGCTGTTAGTGAGCATTTAGTGTGAATAGTTGCTGGTTATGGGCTGCCATGTTGCTTGCAGAAATCCTGATTCTCCCATCAGTACACAACCAGCAGGGGGAGCTGCTGCTCATAGTGTTTATAGTTGACACCTGTGGTCAACAGAAGGCAGATAAGCATGAATTTAATTGACAATATTTCAAGGGCAAGAACCCTGTTGTTGCCAGTGGAAAGCCTTTTCGGAGTGAATTGTCGCCCGTGATAGACTGAACCTTTCCGAGTTTTCTTACCCTAAAGGTGGCCTTACATGATAAGATTCGCTCTTTTGGGAAGATCGCCAAACAAGCATCTCTTTCCCTAATATGCCTACCTAAGGAGGGCGATATTGGGCTATTTTGGCCCTAGGGCCATACAATTGAATTATAACAACATAGATCGGATTGGTTGGAGAGAAGACAGCATCAATGAGCCAATGTGGTCCTGATCTGGCCTTCAGGTGTCCCTATACATGGGCAGATAACTGCCGAAGTGATCTAAAGGACACAAATGACCTTAATATAATATATTATCTCTTCCTTTTCCATACGCTGACCTGAGACAGCAGCAATATGGCAAATGGACATGAGTACCGCTTAGGGTACTTAGGGTACCGCTTAAGGCACATGGGGCTATATTAAGGGCTGTAAAAACGCAGCCATAGACTTGTAAGGGAAATCACATTGCCCCTCACAACAAAATTTTCTGCCCCCTCCCTCCTCCCATGCCCTGCCCCCAATTGCCCCTCCCCCGGTGACCCCTCCCATCAGTACAAAGGACACACAGACATTGTTAGCCAGGAGTTACGTTTTGCATTGGTGCCAGGGCAGGGACCCCCTAAAACATTGCTAGCCAGCCCAGGGCCCCCTAAACATTGCTGGTCCTCCCTCTTCTGCCCCCAGCATCCTGTGGCTCCCCCCAGCATTCCTCTTGCTATGTCCCCCAGCTCCCTGCTGCATCCACTCTTTTATAAGGTTCCGCCCAATGCGTACTGATGTCACACATATGCACGGGGCACAACCAATCAAATTACTTGCTGACCACCAATGACAGGGCCCGTAATTCTTTAAACAGGGCCTGAGCTTAAAACCTGTATCATGGCTGGGCCCCCTTTAAAGTGAGGATCGTACGGGCCCAGGACAACTGTCCCCCCTGTGCCCCCTGATGGCAGCCATGGTAGTGGTGCTATAAAAGACTTTAAATCCCCCCCTGTGCAATTGCCCTTATGAAAAATGTTGAGCCTGTTGGATCCATTGCCACCATCACGTATGTAGCGGTAGTAGTTCCAGGGTTCCTGTCTGTGGGCATGTCTCTGAGCCATGTATGTGTGTCAGCCATGAATAAGATTAGTAGTGCTGACAGGGGCTTGCTGAGCTATTCCCTTGCTAAATGGGCTTCAGGTATCCGAGAGAGGAAAGCCCTGTGTTCTCTCAATGCATCATTTGCCTAAAGACTCCCTAATGACTTCCTGGCTTGGGGTAAGGAACAGAGTCAGCAGCGGGACCCCTAGAGATTCACTAAACCCTAAACCATGGAGGGGATTGTGCTGCCGTGCTGAGGTTCAAAGCGAAGTGGTGGGAAAATAAACATTGCTAATAAATGGAGAAGCGTGCAGAGGCCTTGGGGGACGGGAGAGGAAGCCGGTAGCCGCTTGGCTACAAAGAAATAGTGGCTGCTCTGGCTAAAGCTGAGTCACTTCTTTCATAGAATCTTTGGGAAATAAAGAAAAACACACTGAGCTGGTATTAGAGAAAATAACATTGTTTATGGGCAGGAAGAACCTGAATATAGCTCTGTATTCTCTCCCTGTTTGTATGGATCCCGGGCATCGATCACTGCACGCAGTTGGCCCCACTGGCTTCACAAGTCACACTCAAATGATTGGCGGCTGTAAAAAATAGTGGTCTTAAAGCACAAGACAATGGCTATTGGCTAAAATAGTGGGGAAGGGGCAGTCTGGGGTAATTGCATAAACGAGCCATAAACACTGTCACGCATGTCCTGCCCCCCCCCCCCCCCCCCCCTGCAACTGGGGTGTCTGCTTCCTCTACAGTTATGCCACTACATGGGTCATTTTGACTGTTGCTATTTTCCTCCCTGGCCTAGACTAGACTTCAAAATGGTGTTTTAAGTACACAGGGGCCCAAACAGCCCCCCCAGCCCAATAAATAGTGACTATCTATGGCATCTTACAACAGCCCCTCTGGCATTCCCAGTACCCAGAGGCACAAACAGCCCCCCCCAGCCCAATAAATAGTGACTGTCTGTGGCACCTTACAGCCCCCCTGGCATTCCCAGTACCCAGAGGCACAAACAGCCCCCCCAGCCCAATAAATAGTGACTGTCTGTGGCACCTTACAGTCCCCCTGGCATTCCCAGTACACAGAGGCACAAACAGCCCCCCCAGCCCAATAAATAGTGACTGTCTATGGCATCTTACAACAGCCCCCCTGGCATTTGCCTGAACCCACAGATTGCCAGTCCGGGCCTGTTTCCACCAGAAAAGCAGCTGCATATTGTCCCTCTACCCGTGCCCACTATGGGCATCATTGTGCAGAGTCCTGTGCCAAACTAGGCCTGTGCGTAACATCCGCCAGCATAACCGGTGCCGCCTCAGGTCACTAAAGGTTTCTAGGAACTATTTTGGAAAGGGCTTGGCAGCTTGCGTACAGAACAGAGTCCGATGCCAAGCTGCTAGGGTTTCTGTTTTTATTTATCTTCTTTTTCATATCTGGGAACTGACTTCATTAGCCTAAAAATGGCAGAGGTTGTTCCCACTCTCGCATTCTGCGGTTAGCTTTGTGCTCGGCGTGGAACGGAGTGTTTTTCCCCTTGGGCGCAGATTAGGGTGAGAGCTGTGATAAAAGTGAATGTGTAGCCAACAATCCAAGGTGTGCCTTGGCAAGGGCAGCGGGCACCCAGCCGCAGCTCAATCCCACAGCTTCACTCTTAGAGCCCTGAAGCCCCGATTAGCTCATGGCATCATGAAAAGACTCAAGTCAGATGCTTGGACGCTGTTTATTTAAAAAGGCTATGAAGGTATAGAGGGCTGTGAATTTAAAGGGGAACTCTACCCAAAGAAAATGTAATTTGAAGCAACTTTATTTTATTAATGAATTCATGTGTGTTGGAAAGCTGCTCCAAAATCCAACCTGCAACAAGTTGGAAACATTGCTGATTTGATATACTGTATATACTCGAGTATAAGCCAAGTTTTTTAACACCCAAAATGTGCTGAAAAAGTAACCCTCGGCTTATACTCGAGTCGGGTGCCATAGGTCCCTCTAGACTAGCACCCTCTGTCCTTTTGTGTGCAAATTAGGCCACCCACAACCAGACTCTCCAGTGCCTGTTGTTTTTGTTAACCCTCTTCTCCACTTACAGAGCTAGTTTACTGGTTTTCTTTGAAATAAATATTTTTAAACATATACCCCACTGATGCCTCATTTAATGTAATTTTATTGGTATTTATTTTCATTATTGAAACTTAACAGTAGCCGCTGCATTTCCCACGCTAGGCTTATACTCGAGTCAATAAGTTTTTCCAGTTTTGTAGGTAAAATTAGGTACCTTGGCTTATACACGAGTTTAATTCACCTCATTTAGGGGCCCCAAGCCAGGGACCTTAATTTTTCACCTCTTGCCCTATGGAAATGTTTCTTGAAATTCCCTTTATTGTTTCTGTAATGTGAATGTCTTGTCTTTCAGATCTAAAAAGGTAGCCTCTCTGTCGGACTGCGTCCAGTCGCTGAGCATTTCTAAATCAGATCTGGGGTTCGAACTGGGGGAGCTCGAAGAAGCCGCACGTCTTGTGCAGGAGGAAGAGACGCAGGGGCAGTTGGCGTCGAGCACCTGTCTTGTCCGACCGCTGGCGACTGTCGCTTCCGAATCATCAGACACCGACAGCTCTACATCTGACACAGACGACTCCTCGTCGGAAACAGAAGACTCTACATCGGAGGAATCGACATCAGAAGAAGAAGCAGATCCTACAGACAGTGAGTTGCAGAAGGCTATTGTGCCTGGGCAGAATAGCAGGGTTCAGAGTTCTCTAGAGAAAGCAGGCGAGGAGAAAAACAAACTGCCCGCAGCTGGAAAAGCAGAGACGACAGTCACGGAACAGATGAAACATCTAGCTGAGAAGATGAATAGTGCAGTTATTCTTTCAGAAGCCCCCGTGGGACCACCCGGCGTTCAGGACAAGTCCCCAGAGAAGAAAGCTGGAGAATGCACAGCACAGTCGGCACAAAGCACTACAGGGACACCAATGACCAGGGAATTTTTAGAGGTGACACCGCGGCTGAATCCACTGCTCATTGTTCCTCTCTCGGATGAGGATGATGAGTTAGCGGAACACTGATGGCTTTCCTCAGTGAATCTGTTTAGGATTCTCTCTGGGAGACTGAGACACTGCAATTAATAGTGACAATGCCTTGGAATCGGAATGGGGCAGTGGGGTGTGTTATTGGCCACCGTACAGAAGTATTCCAGGCTATCCGGGGATTACACAAGGGTGGGGTGTGCAGGACACTAAGGTCATTGAACCATTATAGGATTTCTCATGTTTTTTTTTTTTTTCCACCACATTCTTCTGTCTGGTAAACGCAGGGTCAGAATACCCCAAATTACCCATGATTGCTCCCTATGGGAATTGCAACTCCAGCATGGAAGAATCTGACAATTGTGATAAATTAATTGAAAATGTACTAAAAAAAACACTAGGGGCGTTTGCAAAGTTTGAAGTATTGTGTGTTGTAAACCCTGCCAAACTGGACTATAAATCCCAGAATAATGTATATATCATATAATGATGGTTGAGGCATGCTGGGAACTGTAGAGCAGCAACATCAGGGTTGTATTCTTAAGGCAATATAGCACAATAAAACTTTTCCCCAAATCTCTGCCAATGAATGCTTTAATGCAATATATTTGTATAGAGACCCACATTGCTCAGGGGTATAGTTTTCCTTTAGCTGCAGGTGGGGTGGATAGCGAGTGGGGCCTGCTCACTCTGGGCTGGACTGAAAATCTGTTGGCTATGGTGGGGGGGCTCTTTGGGCCTCTGTGTCCTGGAAATGCCAAGTCTTATTCTGAATCCCAGTCTGGGCCTGATGGTAAGCAACTTTTTCCTCCAGACTAAAGAATAACAGATGTGTTCCATCTATCTGCGCCAGGCTCATCAGACTGACTGCTTTTTGGTTGTTATGGGCTACTGTAGAACGTATTGTTTCGTTTTTTTTATTTGTTGTTACTAAAGTTCCTTCATGCAGTAACGTGTGCATTATAAGCCTTGGCCCTGGGAAATGCTCATTATTCCTGGAATCTGTGCTTAATTTGTCCTTTTGGGTTGCTCAACGCGCTTTATTGGTAGAACGCGCCGATCGGAACTGTATGTATTCAGAGCTCTCAAAGGGCTCACAGCAAAAATCAAGGCCCCGCCCCTCTTTTAAGGATAACTAAAGCTTAATATATATATATTTATATACACATAGAGGTACAGGGATTATACTCCATTCCCATCAGTCTCTGGCACAGTGGAGCTTTCCATACAACACATTCCCTACACTAGGGTCAATTTCATCAGAAGCCAATAAACCTTCCCCATTGGGGGGGGGGGTAGCTGGAACTTAGAAAGATTAAAGGGGAACTCTACCGAACCACAACTTTTTTTTTGGAAACTAAATATAATTTAGTGATTTTTAATGTAATAATCTGGTTTGGAACAGTTCCCTAAGCCCCGCCCCCTGTTCCCCTGCTGGTCTGGCTGGCTACTTTGAGACTCGTATAAAATGTAACAGTAGTCGCCTGTCCTCAGCCTTCAGCCTGCATCCTCCCAATCCCACAATCCCCTGTTGCACACGTGATGTCAATAAGGAAAGGAACATCCCAGTGCAATGCATTGTGGGTTATGTAGTTCCGGCATGCTGTCTGTAAGCTGTGGAGAAGTTGTTACAATTTGTAACATCAGTGTTTTAGTCCCTCCTCCCCTGCCAGGATTTCAAATGATGCAGAAAGAGTAGAGCTGTTTTGCAGCTGGATTTCAGCATATAAAATGGTATTTATTCCTACTTTTTGAAGGAACAGATTACAGTGATAGATATAAAGGGGATTTCTGTATTGTGTGGGGCTCTTCTTTGGTTTGAAAGCAAGAGTTCCCCTTTAATGCTTGGGTAATAAGCAGACACTATTTTTCAAAGGTGATTGCATTAGACAGCAACCCGTCTGCCCTCACTGCTGTTTCTGAAACAGCAGAAGTTAGAATTCCTTCAACGAAGACTCCAATTCCCACAATGCCTTGCTTCTTCCCATGTCTGGTAATCTGCGGGCATCCATTGGTTCAGTTATCAGAACCAGCAGTACAGAAAATAGCAAGAGACAGACACTGCCAAAGTTGTAATGACTGTATAATGGAAAGCTGCTTACAATTCTATATTCCTTCATTAGCAAAAATTGTGGGGTGGGGGTGGGGGCTGTGATATTGCTGAAACATAGATGAATGAGTCACGTGACTTGGCTTTAAATATTAAAAGCTTTATATAATATAATTATATAAAGGTTAATAGAAAGGGGTGGGGTTTTTGCTCGGATGGAAGCTAAGCTCCCGTTGAAAACTGAAAAGGCACCAAGCTTCGTTTTGAGTGGTTACTTTTTTTTATATTCTCTGTTAAAAACATTAAAGGAAAACTATACCCCGACAATGAATACTTAACATAATATAAACTATCTGTTGGTTAAGTGACCTATTAAAGAATCTCCCCAATTGGAATATATATATCAGTAAATATTGCCCTTTTACATCCTTTCCCTTGAGCCGCCATTTAGTGATGGGCTGTGTGCTCCCTCAGAGATCAGCTGACAGGAAGTGATGCAGCTCTAACTGTAACAGGAAGTAGTGTGGGAGCAAAAGGCAGAACTCTCCCCATTCATTGGCTGATGGGGCCTAGCATGTATGTGTGCCTTGGCTTGTTTGTGTGCACTGTGAATCCTATGATCCCAGGGGGCGGCACTTAATACTTAAAATGGCAGTTTCCTATTTAGGATTACCCAATAGCACATACTACTAAAAAAGTATATTTTATACATTGTTTGGGGTTATAGCTTTCCTTTTAGGACTGACCTGTGTGGCTTAACTTATACACAAGGGGTTAATAAGAAAGCAGAAGAGAGCATTTCTAAATCTACAGGTCAGAGGGGAAGACCAACCATATAGGACCTATAAATATTGCAACACGTGTTTTAAGGCAACAGCCGGGGAGCCAAAAATAGCAACTGAGGAACTGATTGCTTTACTTGAAATCACCAATCCTAAAACTTGCTTTGATTGTATCAGCAGTAATAACATGTGCCTTGGGCGCGGGGGCCCATTAGAAACAGAAGTACTTTGGTCACAGTGCACGTGACTGATGATATATTTATTTCAGTATATACAATAGAGGAACCCGTAGTACAGAATTCCATTGTAGTAATACAGAAGGCTCTGTCCAAACACACAGGGTACATGGGAGTTGCACAAAAATCCAACCAAATTGTAGTGGATATTTAATCAATCTTTCCAGTAGTGTAACAACAACGCACTGAGCCCCTCCCACTGAAACAATTTTCAGAGGGCCCCAGCGTGCACCTACCTGGGCCTCCCTCCCCCCCGTGTGTGTTCTCCACTGGCCAGACGCTCCTGTTGAGTAGGTAAGAGAGCGCCTGGGGAGGGGGGGACTTCTTACAACCTACAGAGGGAGCAGACCCCCCCCCCGGGCCCCCGCCCACTGAATCTGTTTCTCAGAGGGATTTATTGTTTAACAGTGCGTACTGTGCTGTACGATGTTACTGGCTGGCACATTTAAAGGAGAAGGAAAGGTAAAAACTAAGTAAGCTTTATCAGAAAGGCCTATGTAAATACAGCCATAAGCACTCGCAGTAATGCTGCACTGAGTCCTCTGTCAAAAGAAACAGGATTTGTTGTCTCTTTGTTTTCCTCTGCCAGAGACACGCAGCTCTCTCCTCTCTCCCCTCTCCTGCTCCCCCTCCCTCAAGAATGCCAATAACTCCCTTAGGAATGTGGATCTGAGCCAATCAGCAGGAAGCTGACTCATAGTCTTACTAACTAGCATGTACACCGGTCTTGGTCTCGGTGCAGGAGTGAGGCATTATGGGAACTTTATTTACACAGCTCAGTGTTTTTTTTTCCTATGAGGCTTCTGATCATCTGAACGGGAGAAATATGGGGAGACTTAAGGGCACTATTGAGAGAACTGAATGTATGCCTGCAGCTTGGGATTAACTCTTTATTAGCCTTTCCTTCTACTTTAATCAAGAAAGGTTTGGATGTTTTTTTTTCCACAATTAGAAACTGCAAAGCTGCTGATATTCATTTATTTAGTATAATATTGATCCGGGGACCATCCAGTTGCCAGGGGATATTTTTCCCCCTTCTGAGGCAAATTTATAATGGCTTTAGTATACGTTTATTTGCCTTCCTCGGGGTTAAGTCAAGGAGACCACTTGGGCAAATCTTATTGGTCAGGTAGCACGTGGCATGTGAGAAGGGCTCTTGGGCTCCTTTTAGCCCGTCTCTCCCTAACCAATATGGTTCTTTTGCTTTTCTGCTTTCCAAGTCCCACCCCTTAAGAAGCCATGTTCCACTATCTTACACTGATGGGATCTAAGAAGATCGGAACAGGCTTTTTGGATCTATGGCTCTGAACTATTAGGCTGTATATGTGCTATTAAACCAGCGGTTCTGGATGCCCAGTTGGCCACAGGGATATTAAGGAGTCATTTGCATGTCTCCGCCTATAATATCATAAGTTAAAGTCAAAGTCTTTCATTTTTGCTCTGAAGGCAGTGCTATGTGCGTAGTATGAGGCATGTCAATACCTTCTGTATTAAGACGGCTCTCGGTGCTTGTCTTGCATTTGAGAAGGGCTCTTGGCTCTGTTTAGCCCTTCTCTCTCTAATAAATATGGTTCTTTTGCTCATATAACTGAGCTGGATTCAAATACAACCCCCCGCAAACGATTCCCATTCTCATGTCTTTTCCGGCTCGCTCCCGCCCGCTCCCAGTAGAGATAGGCATTGATGAGTGCGGATTTACAGCTCTCCGAGATAAATGCTCTAAAGGAATTGATTGATACCCAAGGAGTGAATGAGGAGCATTGCTGTCTGGAACGCTCTCCCCTTAAATAATGTCAATAGGCTGAGCAGGTGTGTGAAGGCCGGAGAGCTGGGGAAGCAGGGAGATGGATCGGTTGCCTGTTTGAGTTGCCTCAACTGCCCATTTCTCTGCTAGAGAAGGAAGAATGGAGGCTGGAAAGATAAACTGTGCTGGGGGTGGAGGGGGGCAAAGGGGAGTTTATGAGGGAATTAGTAACACGGGGAGAATGAGCATTCTGTGCTATGGTAGGGATGGTGCATTCTGCTGCTCAACTACAGTCTAGGTGTGTGAATGAGCTGCTCCAATCAGAGCCCTAGATGTTACCCCATTCTGTCAATACCCAAAGTTAAAAGGTGCAACAGAGAGTCTGCGCATATACGTTTGTGCACCAATCACAACAAGACTTCCTGTGATATCATCATAGTGACATTGGGTTGAAATAATCAGTGCTGTGGGGGAACAGAGTTGTAGTCTGGGACCATCTGATCGTTCCGTCTGCAGGAGATGACATATATAGGTGGATACTGACGCTGAGATTAAACGGGAAAATATAAACACTTTAGTTTTCATGACATTAGCTATTTTATACTCAGGGCCGGATTTGTAAGCCGGGCGCCCCAAGGCCGCCCCCTGTCTGTCGCCCTCCCCACCCCCTCCACGCATGCGCGGGTCTTTTCAATAGCATACGGAGCAAGTGGGGGAGAGGTCCCCATACAAGAAAAACTTTAATATTTTGTTGCGGCAGGGCGGCATGCCACCCCCCAAATTGTGCAGCCCTAGGCCCGGGCCTTTGTGGCCTTTCCAGGCCTGTTTATACTACTAATATCATACATTTCTAACAGGAACAACCCCTGCTGTTCTGTCTGCCTGTCCTAGTTTACGTTACTTAGGCAGGAGGAGTCTTAAGGTGCTTCTCTGCTCAGGTCCAACCAAAACAAACCCAACATCACTATGTGCCATGCCAGTCTAAAAAGTTTGGATTTGGCAAATGCACAGTACCAATGGTAAAGTAGAACATAGGCACCAACAATTTTCCAACATCTAGTGCAAAGCTTTCCCAGAAGAGCATCATAGCACAACTGAAGGGCTCTTATGAGGGGCCCAGTGGACGTAGGGGGTCTGGTTTGGGCATGTGAAAGTGTTTGGGTTTGACTGATCTGTTCGAGTTTGGGTAAGATCGGGCTGTGACCATTCAGGTGAATGGGGCCCCCTACTTCATATGGCAACTGTGGGTGTTATAGCAAAGGGACAGGCCCGGACTGGCAATCTGTAGATTCTGGCAAATGCCAGAGGAGCTGCTATAAGATGGCCGACAGTCACTATTTTTTTTTGTGGGGGGGGGGGGGGGCTGTTTGGACCTTTTGAGCAAGGCCTCTTTTGAATTTCAGTCTAGGCCTGAAAGGGGGTACCTAAACCAAGTTTAGGAATGAGACCTTGGAAGGGCAGGCTTTTAATTGCTGAGGCAGGTAGCCCCCCAGTACTTACTGTGTCCCAGTTATGTGGTTTATTGTACTGGTATGGTATCCCTTATTGGAAAACCCATTATCAAGAAAGCTCCGAATTACGGAAAGCCCATCTCCCATAGACTCCATTTTAATCATATAATACAGAATTTTAAAACTGATTTCCTTTTTTTCTGTAATAATAAAACAGTACCTTGTAATTGATCCCAACTAAGATATAATTACCCCTTATTGGGGCAGAACAGCCCTATTGGGTTTATTTAATGGTTAAATGATTCCCTTTTCTCTGTAATAATAAAACAGTACCTGTACTTGATCCCAACTAAGATATAATTACCCCTTATTGGGGGCAGAACAGCCCTATTGGGTTTATTTCATGGTTAAATGATTCCCTTTTCTCTGTAATAATAAAACAGTACCTGTACTTGATCCCAACTAAGATATAATTAATCCTTATTGGATGATAAACAATTCTATTGGGTTTAATTAATGTTTTATTGATTTTTTAGTAGACTTAAGGTATGGAGATCCAAATTACAGAAAGACCCTTTATCCAGAATACCCTTGGTCCCAAGCATTCTGGATAATGGGTCCTATACCTGTACTACAAACATTGTGTCGCTTGCCCTAGGGGGGCTATTACCGTACATAGACGCACAATGCTGAAACATTAGATAAACAGAGAGAGGAAAACATCCCCTTTAAGCAGTCTGAGGGTTTCGTAAAGCATCTGCAAATGTTGTGTTTATGTGCAAATTGCCCTGCGTTTAGCCGTAAGTCGCCGCGCCGGAGGCAGCTGGGAGCATTTAAGAGAGAAATCCGTCTCCAGATCTAAATAAGTCGTATAAATGACTGACAGCGCCAATACCCAGTGCCCCGTCTCTCGTGATTCCGCCTGGTTTCTATGGCAGCATTTACATATATTTGTGCGCGGAGTCAATCATACGGCTCGGGGCTTCCATTAAAAGTGCTGCTGTGTGGGGGCCGCCGCCGATCGTATCACAGGGGAGACGTAGAAAGTCCCTTTATTGTGAAAGAGTTGCCAGCGTGATGTGTATCCAGGCGGCGTGACAATCAGTCGTGGTGGGTTTGATAGCGACACGGGGGGCGGGGGAGTGACGCCGGCGTTCAGCCGAACAGAAACCGATGAAATTCTGCAAATTTTTTTTTTTCACTTCCTGGAACTGCTGGTATAAACAGCAAAATATGGCAGGGGTGGGATCTTAAGGGCAGATAGAAAGTAAAGTGGTAAGCGCTTTAAAGGGACAGTTGTCATTGTGTGATTCTATAGGGGACCCATAATGTGACATTGGCTGTTAGGGAAATGGCCCAAACGTGTGGCATCAAAACCCCTATAGACAAAGCAAGAGTTTTGTTCTGCCCTCACCCATTATCATTATATATAGGGCATTAAGCCATTCTGTGCATTAATCTGCCAAGCAATGCCCTCCCCTTTAAGCAAAACAGGGATTGTTTGTCCATATATTGTAATATACTTCAAGCTGGCCAACTACAGTCACCCCCGGTCTGGCCAGTCCTACACTCACTCACCCCCGGTCTGTCCTACACTCACTCACCCCCGGTCTGTCCTACACTCACTCACCCCTGGTCTGGCCTGTCCTACACTCTCTCACCCCCGGTCTGGCCTGTCCTACACTCACTCACCCCCGGTCTGGCCAGTCCTACACTCACTCACCCCCGGTCTGTCCTACACTCACTCACCCCCGGTCTGTCCTACACTCACTCACCCCTGGTCTGGCCTGTCCTACACTCTCTCACCCCCGGTCTGGCCTGTCCTACACTCACTCACCCCCGGTCTGGCCAGTCCTACACTCACTCACCCCCGGTCTGGCCTGTCCTACACTCACTCACCCCCGGTCTGGCCTGTCCTACACTCACTCACCCCCGGTCTGTCCTACACTCACTCACCCCCGGTCTGTCCTACACTCACTCACCCCTGGTCTGGCCTGTCCTACACTCACTCACCCCTGGTCTGGCCTGTCCTACACTCTCTCACCCCCGGTCTGGCCTGTCCTACACTCACTCACCCCCGGTCTGGCCTGTCCTACACTCTCTCACCCCCGGTCTGGCCTGTCCTACACTCACTCACCCCCGGTCTGGCCTGTCCTACACTCACTCACCCCCGGTCTGGCCTGTCCTACACTCACTCACCCCCCGGTCTGGCCTGTCCTACACTCTCTCACCCCCCGGTCTGGCCTGTCCTACACTCACTCACCCCCGGTCTGGCCTGTCCTACACTCACTCACCCCCGGTCTGGCCTGTCCTACACTCACTCACCCCCGGTCTGGCCTGTCCTACACTCTCTCACCCCCGGTCTGGCCAGTCCTACACTCACTCACCCCCGGTCTGGCCTGTCCTACACTCACTCACCCCCGGTCTGGCCTGTCCTACACTCACTCACCCCCGGTCTGGCCAGTCCTACACTCACTCACCCCCGGGTCTGGCCTGTCCTACACTCACTCACCCCCGGTCTGGCCTGTCCTACACTCACTCACCCCCGGTCTGGCCTGTCCTACACTCACTCACCCCCCGGTCTGGCCTGTCCTACACTCACTCACCCCCGGTCTGGCCTGTCCTACACTCACTCACCCCCGGTCTGTCCTGTCCTACACTCACTCACCCCCGGTCTGGCCAGTCCCAGCTCTCACTCACCCCCGGTCTGGCCTGTCCTAGCTCTCACTCACCCCCGGTCTGGTCTGTCCTACACTCACTCACCCCCGGTCTGGCCTGTCCTACACTCACTCACCCCCGGTCTGGCCTGTCCTACACTCACTCACCCCCGGTCTGGCCTGTCCTACACTCACTCACCCCCGGTCTGGCCTGTCCTACACTCACTCACCCCCGGTCTGGCCTGTCCTACACTCACTCACCCCCGGTCTGGCCTGTCCTACACTCACTTACCCCCGGTCTGGCCTGTCCTACACTCACCCCCGGTCTGGCCTGTCCTACACTCACCCCCGGTCTGGCCTGTCCTACACTCACTCATCCCCGGTCTGGCCTGTCCTACACTCACCCCCGGTCTGGCCTGTCCTACACTCACTCATCCCCGGTCTGGCCAGTCCTACACTCACTCACCCCTGGTCTGGTCTGTCCTACACTCACTCACCCCTGGTCTGGTCTGTCCTACACTCACTCACCCCCGGTCTGGCCTGTCCTACACTCACTCACCCCCGGTCTGGCCTGTCATACACTCACTCACCCCCGGTCTGGCCAGTCCTACACTCACTCACCCCCGGTCTGGCCTGTCCTACACTCACTCACCCTGGTCTGGCCTGTCCTACACTCACTCACCCCCGGTCTGGCCAGTCCTACACTCACTCACCCCTGGTCTGGCCTGTCCTACACTCACTCACCCCCGGTCTGGCCTGTCCTACACTCACTCACCCCTGGTCTGGCCTGTCCTACACTCACTCATCCCCGGTCTGGCCAGTCCTAAACTCACTCACCCCCGGTCTGGCAGGTCCTACACTCACCCCTGGTCTGGCCTGTCCTACACTCACTCACCCCCGGGCTGGCCTGTCCTACACTCACTCACCCCTGGTCTGGCCTGTCCTACACTCACTCACCCACGATCTGGCCAGTCCTACACTCACTCACCCCCGGTCTGGCCTGTCCTACACTCACTCACCCCCGGTCTGGCCAGTCCTACACTCACTCACCCCCGGTCTGGCCTGTCCTACACTCACTTACCCCCGGTCTGGCCAGTCCTACACTCACTCACCCCCGGTCTGGCCAGTCCTACACTCACTCACCCCCGGTCTGGCCAGTCCCACACTCACTCACCCCCGGTCTGGCAGGTCCTACACTCACCCCCGGTCTGGCCTGTCCTACACTCACTCACCCCCGGTCTGGCCAGTCCTACACTCACTCACCCCCAGTCTGGCAGGTCCTACACTCACCCCCGGTCTGGCCTGTCCTACACTCACTCACCCCCGGTCTGGCCAGTCCTACACTCACTCACCCCCGGTCTGGCCTGTCCTAAACTCACTCACCCCCGGTCTGGCCAGTCCTACACTCACTCACCCCCGGTCTGGCAGGTCCTACACTCACCCCCGGTCTGGCCTGTCCTACACTCACTCACCCCGGTCTGGCCAGTCCTACACTCACTCACCCCCGGTCTGGCCTGTCCTACACTCACTCACCCCCGGTCTGGCCTGTCCTAAACTCACTCACCCCCGGTCTGGCCTGTCCTACACTCACTCACCCCCGGTCTGGCCAGTCCTAAACTCACTCACCCCCGGTCTGGCCAGTCCTACACTCACTCACCCCCGGTCTGGCCTGTCCTAAACTCACTCACCCCCGGTCTGGCCTGTCCTACACTCACTCACCCCCGGTCTGGCCAGTCCTACACTCACTCACCCCCGGTCTGGCAGGTCCTACACTCACCCCTGGTCTGGCCTGTCCTACACTCACTCACCCCCGGTCTGGCCTGTCCTACACTCACTCACCCCTGGTCTGGCCTGTCCTACACTCACTCACCCCCGTTCTGGCCTGTCCTACACTCACTCACCCCTGGTCTGGCCTGTCCTACACTCACTCACCCCTGGTCTGGCCTGTCCTACACTCACTCACCCCCGGTCTGGCCTGTCCTACACTCACTCATCCCCGGTCTGGCCAGTCCTACACTCACTCACCCCCGGTCTGGCAGGTCCTACACTCACTCACCCCCGGTCTGGCCTGTCCTACACTCACTCACCCCCGGTCTGTCCTGTCCTACACTCACTCACCCCCGGTCTGGCCTGTCCTACACTCACTCACCCCCGGTCTGGCCTGTCCTACACTCACTCACCCCCGGTCTGTCCTGTCCTACACTCACTCACCCCCGGTCTGGCCTGTCCTACACTCACTCACCCCTGGTCTGGCCTGTCCTACACTCACTCATCCCCGGTCTGGCCTGTCCTACACTCACTCACTCCCGGTCTGGCAGGTCCTACACTCACCCCCGGTCTGGCCTGTCCTACACTCACTCACCCCCGGTCTGGCCTGTCCTACACTCACTCATCCCCGGTCTGGCCTGTCCTACACTCACTCACCCCCGGTCTGGCAGGTCCTACACTCACTCACCCCCGGTCTGGCCAGTCCTACACTCACTCACCCCCAGTCTGGCCTGTCCTACACTCACTCATCTCCGGTCTGGCCTGTCCTACACTCACTCACCCCCGGTCTGGCCTGTCCTACACTCACTCACCCCCGGTCTGGCCTGTCCTACACTCACTCACCCCCGGTCTGGCCTGTCCTACACTCACTCACCCCTGGTCTGGCCCTGTCCTACACTCACTCACCCACCCCCGGTCTGGCCTGTCCTACACTCACTCACCCCCGGTCTGGCCTGTCCTACACTCACTCACCCCCGGTCTGGCCTGTCCTACACTCACCCCCAGTCTGGCAGGTCCTACACTCACCCCCGGTCTGGCAGGTCCTACACTCACCCCCGGTCTGGCAGGTCCTACACTCACCCCCGGTCTGGCCTGTCCTACAGTCACTCACCCCCGGTCTGGCCTGTCCTACAGTCCACTCACCCCCGGTCTGGCCTGTCCTACAGTCACTCACCCCCGGTCTGGCCTGTCCTACAGTCACTCACCCCCGGTCTGGCCTGTCCTACAGTCACTCACCCCCGGTCTGGCCTGTCCTACAGTCACTCACCCCCGGTCTGGCCTGTCCTACACTCACTCACCCCCGGTCTGGCCTGTCCTACAGTCACTCACCCCCAGTCTGGCCTGTCCTACACTCACTCACCCCCGGTCTGGCCTGTCCTACAGTCACTCACCCCCGGTCT
This sequence comes from Xenopus tropicalis, assembly GCF_000004195.4. Taxonomy (NCBI): domain Eukaryota; kingdom Metazoa; phylum Chordata; class Amphibia; order Anura; family Pipidae; genus Xenopus; species Xenopus tropicalis. The sequence continues at coordinate 140,034,999 of NC_030680.2, forward strand.
GGCCTGTCCTACACTCACTCACCCCCGGTCTGGCCTGTCCTACACTCACTCACCCCCGGTCTGGCCTGTCCTACACTCACTCATCCCCGGTCTGGCCAGTCCTACACTCATTCACCCCCGGTCTGGCCTGTCCTACACTCACTCACCCCCGGTCTGGCCTGCTGTCCTACACTCACTCACCCCCGGTCTGGCCAGTCCTACACTCACTCACCCCCGGTCTGGCCTGTCCTACACTCACTCATCCCCGGTCTGGCCTGTCCTACACTCACTCACCCACGGTCTGGCCTGTCCTACACTCACTCACCCCCGGTCTGGCCTGTCCTACACTCACTCATCCCCGGTCTGGCCAGTCCTACACTCACTCACCCCCGGTCTGGCAGGTCCCACACTCATTCACCCCCGGTCTGGCCTGTCCTACACTCACTCACCCCCGGTCTGGCCTGTCCTACACTCACTTACCCCCGGTCTGGCCTGTCCTACACTCACTCACCCCCGGTCTGGCCTGTCCTACACTCACTCACCCCCGGTCTGGCCTGTCCTACACTCACTCACCCCCGGTCTGGCCTGTCCTACACTCACTTACCCCCGGTCTGGCCTGTCCTACACTCACTTACCCCCGGTCTGGCCTGTCCTACACTCACCCCCGGTCTGGCCTGTCCTACACTCACCCCCGGTCTGGCCTGTCCTACACTCACTTACCCCCGGCCTGGCCTGTCCTACACTCACTTACCCCCGGTCTGGCCTGTCCTACACTCACCCCCGGTCTGGCCTGTCCTACACTCACTCACCCCCGGTCTGGCCTGTCATACACTCACTCACCCCCGGTCTGGCCTGTCCTACACTCACTCACCCCCGGTCTGGCCAGTCCTACACTCACTCACCCCCGGTCTGGCCTGTCCTACACTCACTCACCCCCGGTCTGGCCTGTCCTACACTCACTCACCCCCAGTCTGGCCAGTCCTACACTCACTCACCCCCGGTCTGGCCTGTCCTACACTCACTCACCCCCGGTCTGGCCAGTCCTACACTCACTCACCCCCGGTCTGGCCTGTCCTACACTCACTCACCCCCGGTCTGGCCAGTCCTACACTCACTCATCCCCGGTCTGGCCAGTCCTACACTCACTCACCCCTGGTCTGGCCTGTCCTACACTCACTCACCCCCGGTCTGGCCTGTCCTACACTCACTCACCCTGGTCTGGCCTGTCCTACACTCACTCACCCCCGTTCTGGCCTGTCCTACACTCACTCACCCCTGGTCTGGCCTGTCCTACACTCACTCATCCCCGGTCTGGCCAGTCCTACACTCACTCACCCCCGGTCTGGCAGGTCCTACACTCACCCCTAGTCTGGCCTGTCCTACACTCACTCACCCCCGGTCTGGCCTGTCCTACACTCACTCACCCCTGGTCTGGCCTGTCCTACACTCACTCACCCCGTTCTGGCCTGTCCTACACTCACTCACCCCTGGTCTGGCCTGTCCTACACTCACTCACCCCCGGTCTGTCCTGTCCTACACTCACTCACCCCCGGTCTGGCCTGTCCTACACTCACTCACCCCCGGTCTGGCCTGTCCTACACTCACTCACCCCCGGTCTGGCCAGTCCAACACTCACTCACCCCCGGTCTGGCCTGTCCTACACTCACTTACCCCCGGTCTGGCCAGTCCTACACTCACTCACCCCCGGTCTGGCAGGTCCTACACTCACTCACCCACCCCCGGTCTGGCCTGTCCTACACTCACTCACCCCCGGTCTGGCCTGTCCTACACTCACTCACCCCCGGTCTGGCCTGTCCTACACTCACTCACCCCCGGTCTGGCCTGTCCTACACTCACTCACCCCCGGTCTGGCCTGTCCTACACTCACTCACCCCCGGTCTGGCCGGTCCTACACTCACTCACCCCCGGTCTGGCCTGTCCTACACTCACTCACCCCCGGTCTGGCCTGTCCTACACTCACTCACCCCTGGTCTGGCCTGTCCTACACTCACTCACCCCCGTTCTGGCCTGTCCTACACTCACTCACCCCTGGTCTGGCCTGTCCTACACTCACTCACCCCCGGTCTGTCCTGTCCTACACTCACTCACCCCGGTCTGGCCTGTCCTACAGTCACTCACCCCCGGTCTGGCCTGTCCTACACTCACTCACCCCCGGTCTGGCCAGTCCAACACTCACTCACCCCCGGTCTGGCCTGTCCTACACTCACTTACCCCCGGTCTGGCCAGTCCTACACTCACTCACCCCTGGTCTGGCAGGTCCTACACTCACTCACCCACCCCCGGTCTGGCCTGTCCTACACTCACTCACCCCCGGTCTGGCCTGTCCTACATTCACTCACCCCCGGTCTGGCCTGTCCTACACTCACTCACCCCCGGTCTGGCCAGTCCTACACTCACTCACCCCCGGTCTGGCCGGTCCTACACTCACTCACCCCCGGTCTGGCCTGTCCTACACTCACTCACCCCCGGTCTGGCCTGTCCTACACTCACTCACCCCCGGTCTGGCCGGTCCTACTCTTACTGTCTGTGTGAATTTTGTGGTGACAGCCTCGTTGCACCCCCAACTAATGGTTAAAAATTTAGTGGTTGAGCACAATTTCCCCTCTTTTTCTATAGTTTATACAGGAGCAGTGGGCAGCTCCATGTTGTAGCTCCCACCCTTCCCAGCTGCAGTCAGGTGATCCCAGTGAAGCCAATAAAAGGGCAGCCATTTGGGGGTTTTAACCTTGAAAGCAAGTAAGTTGCAGGTAAAACTAAGTCTCTTTGTTAAATGTATGATGAAGCAGTAGAATTCTTAATGAATCAGATAAGTGTGTGTGTAGGACAGGACAGACCGGGGGTGAGTGAGTGTAGGACAGGACAGACCGGGGGTGAGTGAGTGTAGGACAGGCCAGACCGGGGGTGAGTGAGTGTAGGACAGGCCAGACCGGGGGTGAGTAAGTGTAGGACAGGACAGACCGGGGGTGAGTGAGTGTATGACAGGCCAGACCGGGGGTGAGTGAGTGTATGACAGGCCAGACCGGGGGTGAGTGAGTGTAGGACAGGACAGACCGGGGGTGAGTGAGTGTAGGACAGGCCAGACCGGGGGTGAGTGAGTGTAGGACAGGCCAGACCAGGGGTGAGTGAGTGTCTGTGACGCAGTTGGCCAGCTTGATTATATTACAATATATGGACAAACAATCCCTGTTTTGCTTAAAGGGGAGGGCATTGCTTTGTAGCTTAATGCACAGAATGTCTTAATGTCCTATATACTGTATATTGGTAATGGGTGAGTGTGGAGGAATTTGTGTTGCTGTCTATTTGAATTTTGTGGTCACAGCCTCATTGCACCTCTGTCTAATGGTTAAAATTTAGTCTTGAGCACAACTTTCCCCTTTTTGCTAAGGCATCAAAACCCCCACTGCCCCATATGCCAGAGGCAATAGTCATGTAATATTAATGGAAGGCGGTTTGGGGCAATTTAATTCAAATCTATGTCCTTGGATATTACAAGTAGTCATGGGAGGAGGAGATGGTATGAAGTCAGATTCTCCCTTTTCTCCTTGTGAAGAGGGTACAAGGCCCGGACTGGCAATCTGTGGAGTCTGGCTAATGCCAGAGGGGCTGCTGTAAGGTTCCATAGACTACTATTAGACCCTAAATTATGTCTGTTGGAACTGTAGTATCAGTCCAGGTTAAAACAATGTTAAGATTACTGTTATTCAGCAGGAACAGCCCCCAAAGCCTGCACATAGAAATACCATAAACCTATTCCAGGATTTCTGCATTACAGCCCCGTAATTTAATATCCTGTTAATAAACCATAAAACTGGCAGAACAGGCAATTGTTCATGTTCAGAAAATGTCAGTACTGCTTTAAGGTATGCATTGCTGTGCTTTGGGCCATCATGGGTTAACATGGGACTGAGCGCTTGGACACCTGCTGTGCGTATCACGTGAGCATTCGGGGTGCTTCAGTCCCCCCATAGGGGGGAGCCAGATGTTTCACGTTGTGCATCCCCGGTATTGCCCTGTTATAGCTGATTCTCCTTGGCTAAATAGCCAAAAATAATAGTAATTCATTTCTGTGGACTTGCCAGCTGTTCCCTCGCCAGCTACTCGGAACTAAATCGTTTTCTATAGACTGAAAATTCTGTTTTTATTGTGTAGCGCTATGGGCATGGGGGGGGTTAGCTGCTACTGCTTCCCAGGTAGAGCGTTAGCAATCGGGCACAAGTGGGTCTCAAAGTGGCACAATGGATTTTTAGGCAACGATGACAATGCAGTGTATAGTCTCAGTATATCTCCCAAGCGTATCACATAGATACCCTGTGTCCCTTTAGGGTAATAACCTATGGAGCGGTTCAGTCCCACAATAGATCTCTGCTATCGTGGGGACAAACCTCTCCAAAAAGGCTTTCCACTGGCATCGCTCTGGTAATCTGAAGTTGCTGTTTCCTCCTACAGGCAACTCTGCGCGACTTTGGAAGCGATGCAAAGGGTTTTTCAGAGCGGTTTGTCCCCACGATAGCAAAGATCTATCACGGGCGACTCAACCACTCCGTGGGTTCTTGCCCTAAGTGTCAGTGCCAGTAATGGCATAACTAGTGGGGGTGCAGGGGGTGTGATACCACCCAGGTTCACACCCCTCCATGGGGCTGCCGCCCTAGACACAGGCACTTGGGTGCCTATATATAAATACAGCCCTGGTGGGCGAGGGTCAGAGGAGGGGTGAAGTGTGGGCAGAAGGTGGATAGAAGTTTAAAGTAAGAATGCAGGCATGTGTCCGGATTTGAGGGACACTATTGGTGGGTGGGGGGATGTACAGAGGGTGGTGGGGCCTGGGACTATGCACATCTACTTACATCACTCCATTCCATAGATTTAGAGGTGCTTTATATAGGGAATTACTCTACCCTGAGCCCCAATAACCGCACTCTGTCCATCCTCAGTGGAGCATAGGACTGCTCATTTGAGTTACCCTGTCAGTCCCACACAAAGTTCCATAAGAGGCGCTAACCTATCATTCACTATAAGTCCTCATTTGTAGAATCCCATTGCTGACTCTCCCTAGATGTCCTGAGGGCTCCCCTTCATTGAGACCCCTGAGGCTCTCCAACCACATTCGCCCTCTCCTTAGAGTGGAGTCTGAAGAGAAAGAACATGGCTGCTTCTCCCTTTCTATTGCAAGGATAGCACCCCTGGGCCAATAGGAACACAACCCTCCCACAAGGTGTAGGTTACACATTAGACAGTAGGGGAAATTAACTCTTTCACATCTTCTACAATAATAACGTTTGTCTCTATCTAGTCTGTAACTGGAGATCCCACAGACCTAAATAGTGCCTGTAATAATTCCTTATATGTTCTCCCATAGCCAGCGTGTGCAGAGCATGTCGGCTGTTTAATGCTGTTGGCCCCATTATCGGTTTGACTTTACGTCTATTGTTTGAAGCCTTGGTGTTCCTCCAGCCCCTGCCTGCCCTGCTCTGCACACGTTGGCTATGGGGGAACATATAAGAAAGTGCAAGTAGATTTGCTAGAGCTGGGGGTTCCTTTAGAAGGAGTATCAGGTTCCTATTCCTGTGCGGGGAGGGGGGGGGAAAGCTCCTGCCTTTTGTCCCATTGCTCAGACAGCGTATAAGTCTGACAGACTTTGTAGCAAGCTTTTGGGCATGCTGTTTTTGTGGGCTCTCTAATCAAACATTTTTGAAACGCAATAATGTTGCAGGACTTGATGACACTATGGACTCATGCGCAGATTTTAATGAAGGCATAATACATAAAATTGCCATTATATTTATCCTGTCATGTTTATGGGGCACTGTATGTATCCTGCGATGTGTTCTGGGGGAATTATTTATGGAATAGGGACTGTATTTATCCTGCTGTGTGTTCTGGGGGCATTATTTATGGAATTGGCACTGTATTTATCCTGCCGTGTGTTCTGGGGGCATTATATATGGAATTGGCACTGTATTTATCCTGCCGTGTGTTCTGGGGGCATTATATATGGAATTGGCACTGTATTTATCCTGCCGTGTGTTCTGGGGGCATTATTTATGGAATAGGGACTGTATTTATCCTGCTGTGTGTTCTGGGGGCATTATTTATGGAATTGGCACTGTATTTATCCTGCCGTGTGTTCTGGGGGCATTATATATGGAATTGGCCCTGTATTTATCCTGCCATGTGTTCTGGGGGCATTATATATGGAATTGGCACTGTATTTATCCTGCCATGTGTTCTGGGGGCATTATATGTGGAATTGGCATTGTATTTATCCTGTAATGTTTTGGTGGCATTATACATGAAATTGCCATTATATTTATCCTGTTGTGTTTATGGGGCACGGTATTTATCCTGCCATGTGTTCTAGGGGCATAATATGTGAAATTGGCACTGTATTTATTCTTCAGTGTTATGGTGGCATTATACAGGAACTTACCATTATATTTATCCTGTCATGTATTGGGGGTACAATTTATGGAATTGCCACTGTTTACTGCTATGGGCTTCATTATATCTAACATTGGCACTGTATTTATCCTGCCATGTGCTCTGGGGGCATTATATATGGAATTGGCACTGTATTTATCCTGCCATGTGCTCTGGGGGCATTATATATGGAATTGGCACTGTAATTATCCTGCTGTGTGTTCTGGGGGCATTATATATGGAACTGGCACTGTATTTATCCTGCCGTGTGTTCTGGGGGCATTATATATGGAACTGGCACTGTATTTATCCTGCCGTGTGTTCTGGGGGCATTATATATGGAACTGGCACTGTATTTATCCTGCCGTGTGTTCTGGGGGCATTATATATGGAACTGGCACTGTATTTATCCTGCCATGTGTTCTGGGGGCATTATATATGGAATTGTAATTACATTTTTAGCTCTTGTATATTGTAAGCTCTTTTGGGCAGGGCTCCCTTCACCTCTTGTATCGGTTATTGGTTGCTTTATAGGTTACTCTGTATGTCCAATGAATAAAACCCACTTATTGTACAGCGCTGCGGGATATGTTGGCGCTTTATAAATAAATGTTAATAATAGGCAAACTGTTTTGGGAGGTATTTTACATGAAATTGCCACTGCAGTTATCCTGCCGCTGGTTCTGGGGTATTATACATGGAATTGGCCCTGGGGTGGTTTGAAGAAATCTGCCCTCTGCCCATGTCTATGATGCAGTTCTGGGGGCAGTGAGGGACTGGGAATACTATAAGGCATTCATGTACACCTCCAATCTATAGCAACGTCTCTCCTGCGTGCGTGTTTGGTCACAGTCTGTCAATCGCGTAATCGGATGACAGGGATGTGACATAACAAGTGCAGTGAGCAGCAAAATGGTTAAGTTTTTATACTGCCTGCTGCCAGGCCGGGTTTCAGGCCGCCCCGCGTACGCCTGGGCCACGATTCTTCATTTTCCACTGACTTCCTTAATGAGGTGTATTACAAGTGCAACGCTGCTCCGCTAACAGTGGGGGTTCCTTGCGGGGAATGACTAAGGGGATTGTTCCATCTGCTGTGGGTGAAGGAGAGGAAGGGGCCTGGGGTTTGGCCTCCTGCAGGTGTCACGGGGAGAGGAATTCCAGGTGCAACGGGGAGCAGTCGCCCCGCTCGGCCAAGAACAACTTTCGCCTTCGGTAGGAGTCATTAGCCACATAATAAAGACACAGTGCAACGGCAGATCACTTACCAAAATAAATCATAAATGGTGGGTAGGATTTCACAGAGAGTGTTCTGTGCCCCCACCATACCCTTTCTCTATATACCGCAGTGACCAGAATGGTGTTCAGGGCATTAATGTCTCCGGGGAATGCTTTGTGTCAGCAGACTGTTTTTATTATTGTATAAAGCAATATCTGTCTGGGTGTTTGTATTCTCTGCACTGCTGGTTCTCACCCTTGAAACAATGTAGCAGAAACCAATGTAGTAACAGATCTGTCTGCAGCGTTGAGGTACAAGGCGAATGTCACACGTGGGGTTTTCTCTGGCCACACCCCTCATGCCCCCCCCTCCCGTACTCGCAAAAGCCTTCTCCCCCACCCGCTCTGGGCTCTGGACCAGAACAAGATAAGTCCCCTGTGTGGCTACCAGCTATGCAGTCGGGCAGCAAGCCCAGGGTCGGACTGGGGGGGGTGAAGGGCCCACCGGGACTCCCACCCCAGGGGCCCTGCAGGTGCCCATGCCCATAGCCCCCCCGAGGGGCCCCCCTAACCTCCCTCGAAGGGCCCCCCACCCGACGTCCTCCCCCGAGTGTGTAAAATTAACGCGTCAGGGCAGGATTGGTCGGGCAGGGGGAGCGCCACAAGGGTCGGGTCTGGGCCCACTAGAGCCGGGGCTCACCGGGATTTTTCCCAGTCCGACCCTGAGCATGCCACCCTGGGACTTGCCCTTTGTGTGGCCACAGATAGCTTACTAACAGCAGTGATACATAAGGTGATTTAGCGCCTGAGTATATACCAGGTGATTGCCATTAAAAAGCCTTTAATATATATATATATATATATATATAAATATACCAGAGGCTGAAAGCCAATTGATCCATGTTATCCCTTATAACAACAGACTCCTACGTGCCGGGGATGATGGACATTAGTGGGTAGTGTGACTGTCAAATATTTACCCAGCTAGCCCACCCTGGCTCTGTAGCTAATAAAGATAAACTGGGGGGGGGGGGGGGTGGATCAGCGCTGCTGGTGAATGATTTCCCCACAGCTGCAGGGCCCCATGGCGGCTGTCCCTGGGGGGCCAATTGTGCTCTTTCAGCAGTGTCCCTGAGTATCACTCCCTGCCTCCCTCATTAGAGTCTCCCCCCCTTGCCTTAATTAACCCCATGGCTGCTTGAAGCACATACACTAAATAGCTATTAATTATGGCATTTGCCTGTGAATTATTCAAAGGCTTTAGAAGATATAGGGCCGGCACCACTGAATTTTCTTGATGTATTAACCCCCTCCTGGCAGCAGGGTCAGTAACACGGAAGGGAAATGCTGAACTGTTATTTGCTCACCTACATTACTGAGGAACCTGCTAATGAAGGTTTCCTTTTTAATAGACCCTGTTCTATCAATATAACTACTGATGCATGGGAGGAAAGAGACTTAAACATGTAAAGGTAAACAAAGGCCGGGGACCGGATGGGATTCATCCCAGGGTATTAAATGAGCTGAGCGCTGTGATTGCCAAACCTCTTCACTAAATTCTTCAGGATTAATTGAGGTCTGGCATGGTGCCGAGAGACTGGTAATGTGGAGCCATTATTCAAACAGGGATCCCGTTCTCCGCCTGAAAACTATAGGCCTGTTAGTCTGACATCAGTAGTAGGAAAGCTTTTGGAAGGGGTAATAAGGGATAGGGTACTTGAATACATTGCAAATCCCAATGCTATGTGTTTGCGCAGGATGGTTTTATGTATTGTAACACCTATTTGGCTATAATATGGCCAACCCAGGCTAGTAGCGTGCTGTAGAGCATGTGTTACATGCGACCTTAATGCACAGGAGTGGGCCTCCGCTACGTGGGAGGTATATAATGGAGCTGAGGGGTTGTTGAACTACAACTAGCTGAAGTAGTGTGGTGCAATGGTTAGAAATGGACGCCAGAGGATTCTTATGAATGAACTGGGTAATACTTTATTTGTCCAAGACAAAGGTAATCAGGGTTATCAATACTCACTTAATAGATGGTACACAGTATGCAGTTATACAATTGAGGTAATTCGGATAAATAGCAGAAATATGATGCTCCCCTGTGTATCCCTTCTCATCAAGAGGTTGGGCAGGTAGAACACCAACAGAGTGATAGGTAGGAAAGCTCACCGGCATAGTCCCATGCTCTTTTGGAGGTTAGGGCAAGGCATATTTGCTAACCTATTCCCTAGCACTTCTGTGTCCCTAATCTAAGGCCAGTAATGCCTGTTAGGAAGACTACTCCTTTGCTATTATCCTGGATGGAGCAAATGGCTGCTCTTTCTGTATAATTCTGTCTGAACTCACCACTTCTAGAGGGTGCTATGAAATATGCTGCTATACTGTCTTTTCCTCATTCACGGGGCCCTGTCCCCGACTTAATTTGGATGGATAGTGGCTTACTGGGCCGGATCTGTACCCAGGCTCGATGGAGCTCTGCTTCAGGTAGCAGATCAGCAGCCAAAGAGGAAAACACTTCCTTGTGCAAGACACTATATAGTCTGCCAAGGGGAGTGGTCAAATGGGCTAAACCTATAAGGGATAGCTTAAGAAACTGTAACCTGAGTATAGGGGGTCTGCCCTATAACAGTACAGATAAGGAAAAGTAGGGAAGTAAAGCCATAGGGAGCTTAACCCTATGGGTCCCTACAGTATAATAGATCTTGGCTAACAAATTGAATTGCCTTATATGAAGAGGAGAGAAGGAACTGTGACTCTGGGATGGCAATGGAGCATTTTCTAATTGGACCAGTGTTGTTATTTTAGTACCGCAGGGGTCAGTCCTTGGCTATTTAACTTGTTTCTATCTTTGCTGATGATGCTATATTGTGCAAAACTATACCTATAAGTTATACAGTATATAAACTCCAGCTCCAGTTCTTAAATGAGCTGGAGAGACTGCAACTAAACTGGTAAAGGGGATGCAACACTGAAGCTATGAGGTTAAACTGTCAAGGTTGGGGTTGTTTTCTTTAGGAAAAAGTCAGTTGGTCTTCATTATTTATTTTGTATGGTTTTTTTTTATTATTTGCCTTCTTTTGACGCTTTGCAGCTTTCAAATGGGGGGTCACTGACCCCGGCAACCAAAAAACTATTGCTGTGAGGCTCCAGTTATATTGTTATTGTTACTTTTCATGACTCATTTTTCTATTCAGCCCCTCTCCTATTCATATATCAGTCTCTCATTCAAACCACTCCCTGGTTGCTAAGGTGGATTCTAGCAACCAGATAACTGCTGAAATTCCAAACTGGAGAGCTGCTGAACAAAAAGGGAAATAATTAAAAATCTACAAATAATAAAAAATGAAGACCAACTGCAAATTTTCTCAAAATATTACTCTCTACATCATCTTATCCAGGTTGAAATCTCTGACACATTACTGTGGTTGTATTGGGCCGAGGTGACACCTGGAAAATTTCAGATGGTCCCCTCTGCCCCGGGTTCACCGCTTGCTCAGGATCTTGAGGGTAGGAAGAGTGGTTTTCCAGCAGCCAGAAGAAGTAAGTGATGGGCCGTGGCAGCAAGACAAGGTATGTGGGGGTGGGGGGGCCTCCACAGTTGGTATTGTGGGCTCTTGAGGTTATGGGCCACCACAGGGGAGTGATGGGCCCTAGATACCCCAGTCCAACACAGCTTACAGCTGCTTACAAAGAATCAGCATGTCTGCTCAGAATGCAGTGCAGGCTGCAGAAAATGCTCTGTGTCTGTATGCAGGCTGGCACCATGCTTATCAGTGCAGAAGTGGAGTGATGGGAGCGCAGGCTGCTCATCATGTGCCCTTAGCCTTAAGCAGAGTCAGACTGGGGGGTGCAGGGTGGGACTGGGGGGGTGCAGGGTGGGACTGGGGGGGTGCAGGGTGGGACTGGGGGGGTGCAGGGTCGGACTGGGACGTGCAGGGTCAGACTGGGACGTGCAGGGTCAGACTGGGACGTGCAGGGTCAGACTGGGGGGTGCAGGGTCGGACTGGGGGGTGCAGGGTCGGACTGGGACGTGCAGGGTGGGACTGGGGGGTGCAGGGTCAGACTGGGACGTGCAGGGTCAGACTGGGGGGTGCAGGGTCAGACTGGGGGGTGCAGGGTCGGACTGGGACGTGCAGGGTCAGACTGGGGGGTGCAGGGTCAGACTGGGGGGTGCAGGGTCGGACTGGGGGGTGCAGGGTCGGACTGGGGGGTGCAGGGTGGGACTGGGGGGGTGCAGGGTCGGACTGGGGGGTGCAGGGTCGGACTGGGGGGTGCAGGGTCGGACTGGGACGTGCAGGGTCGGACTGGGACGTGCAGGGTCGGACTGGGACGTGCAGGGTCGGACTGTGGGGTGCAGGGTCGGACTGTGGGGTGCAGGGTCGGACTGGGGCGTGCAGGGTCGGACTGGGGCGTGCAGGGTCGGACTGGGACGTGCAGGGTCGGACTGGGGGGTGCAGGGTCGGACTGTGGGGTGCAGGGTCGGACTGTGGGGTGCAGGGTCGGACTGTGGGGTGCAGGGTCGGACTGGGGCGTGCAGGGTCGGACTGTGGGGTGCAGGGTCGGACTGTGGGGTGCAGGGTCGGACTGTGGGGTGCAGGGTCGGACTGGGGGGGTGCAGGGTCAGACAGGGGGTGCAGGGTCGGACTGGGGCGTGCAGGGTCGGACTGGGGCGTGCAGGGTCGGACTGTGGGGTGCAGGGTCGGACTGTGGGGTGCAGGGTCGGACTGTGGGGTGCAGGGTCAGACAGGGGGTGCAGGGTCGGACTGGGGCGTGCAGGGTCGGACTGGGGGGTGCAGGGTCGGACTGGGGGGTGCAGGGTCGGACTGGGGGGTGCAGGGTCGGACTGGGGGGTGCAGGGTCGGACTGGGGAGTGCAGGGTCAGACAGGGGGTGCAGGGTCGGACTGGGGCATGTAGGGTCGGACTGGGGGGTGCAGGGTCAGACTGGGGGGTGCAGGGTCGGACTGGGGCTGCAGGGTCGGACTGGGGCATGTAGGGTCGGACTGGGGGGTGCAGGGTCGGACTGGGGGTGCAGGGTCAGACAGGGGGTGCAGGGTCGGACTGGGGCATGTAGGGTTGGACTGGGGGGTGCAGGGTCGGACTGGGGGGTGCAGGGTCGGACTGGGGGGTGCAGGGTCGGACTGGGACGTGCAGGGTCGGACTGGGGGGTGCAGGGTCAGACAGGGGGTGCAGGGTCGGACTGGGGCATGTAGGATTGGACTGGGGGCTGCAGGGTCGGACTGTGGGGTGCAGGGCCCACTGGGGCTGCCGTCCCAGGGGTCCTGCAGGTGCCCCCACCAGCCGCATCTCCCGCACCCCCTGATCCCCCAGCAAAGCCTCCCTAACCCCCCCGCAGGGGCCCCCACCTGACGTCCTCCCCCAAACATGCGTAAGTTTAACATGTCAGGGGAGGAACGGTTGGCTGGGGGAGCGCCGCCAAATGTCGGATCTGGGCTGCCAGGGCCCAGCGGGTTTTTTCCCAGTGTCCCGGCGGTCCAACCCTGGCCTTAAGCTGCAGTGTCAAAAGCCCCAAACCGACCCCCTGCAGTTTCTTCCCAGCATTTCAGTGGGAATAATGTGGTTGCACTTTTCTCTGCACTGCTTGTTCTTACTTTGGAAGCAATGTAGGAATCAGCTCTCCTCGAGCCCAGAGAGGAATTCCCACAGTGCATTGCACCTTCCCAGTTCTATGAATGAGCTGGGTTCTACCTCCTTGTTTGAAGCTGCGTCGGCCAAACTATGAGAGCAGCCAAGGCAAAGCCACACTCCATCCCTCCGCCATCTTCCTGCACACGAAACTGTCAGCTCCTACTCCTCATACTGCCGCCTGTGAGCCTGACTTTCCCTTCAGGGCCCAAATTAGGGGTAAGCAGAAGAGGTACGTGCCCAGCTATACCCACCCTGCCATTTTGCCCTAGGCACACACACCTTCTGCCTAATCCTGAATTTCCCCCCTGGTTTCACGAGTCAGAAGCAGCAGTGCAGAGCATAGCAAGGGATATGGGATACAGCTTTTAGTAGTAATTACATTTACTCCCCGTTCCCCCTACATTCACAAAAACCAAACTCTTAGCGTCCGGCCTACGAGTGAAAGGCAGAAATGAAGCATCTGGTTCCCATGATGGTGTCACTTTAATGGGTTTTACTGGTCTTTCCCCAGACAGACGCTAAGTGCTTATAGGCTATGAAAGCTGCACGGTTAATCTCTTCCTGTGTGAACATGGGATAGGGCCCCCATGCCAGCTCACGGAATATCACATATCGTAAAGGGGGACTTCTAGTTGCCTGGAAATTGTTGTATTCTAAGATCATTTGCGATTGGTCTTTTTATTTATTTTTTTGTTTTTTCATTTAACTTGGCTCTTTAGTGTGGAATGTTTGCTAGTTGCTAGGGTGCCATATATCCTAACAACAGGGCAGTGGCTGAAATGACAGACTGGAAGATGAATAGGAAAAGGTAAGTGACAGTAATTAGATGCAGCCTCAGGACCAATCAGGTCCAGCAACCAAGTCATATGTCATTTTTAGGTCAGAAAGAGATAAATTGGAAATGAGGACTGCCATTGGGTGACAGGCAGGAGACTGGGCCCCTATTATGGGATGTCTGTGCATGTGTGCCCAGCTTTCCAAAAGGATTTTAAAGGTATTTATAAATGTAATTGCTACTGAAAGTTGTACCTGTCTTGGCCGGAGGAAAACTTGATTATGCTACATTGGTTCAAGAGTCAGAATAAGCAGTGCAGAGAATAGAACAGGGTAAACACTGCTTTCAACACCAGTTACATTCACACATAACTTGACACTTTCTAATGAATATATACTGGGATGTGGGTTAAAAAGCCATTTTCTTTTATTACACAGAATTTCATTCTTTTCATTGTTTAGGTAAAGTTCCCCTTTTAATCTTTTTTCGATGAATCAGTATAGAAAGGAACAATTCATATTCATTTCTAGCAAATGGCACAATATGTACCAGAAGAAGCTTAATCTGGTGGTATTTCTACCCGGAATAAATCCTAATCGCTCCCTCCTTAAGCACAATACAAGCAAGATGCCGTGCTGATAATTAGGTTAATGGTTTAATTATATGATTCATCAGAGCTGCTCCGAAGTTATTGTCTAATCTGACAGCTCAGCTTTGTGCGCTAAACAATTGCTGGATATTACAATGTTCCATGCCTTTCAATACAATAGCGCTAAAGAATGAGTGTTTGATGGTAAGCTCTTGTGACAAGTGGCATTAGTTAGAGCAAGGTTTATCAGTATGGCAGCAATTCTACTTCCTGCCCAGTGTATTGGGACACAAGGGGGCTTTATGAATAAAAGATAATACTAATTCATTGTCTTCCACCCCTCCCCTACATCCCCCCCCCCCCGGTCACTTCTGTAACAGTCTTTTGACCCTTTATCCTACGGGTTAGGAGCAATTACCCCAAGGACTTCCCATTGTTAATAGATATCCCGTGGCGTTCCCAGTCCAACAGCTTATGTTCAGCGCTTTGCGCGGTGCTTCCAGCGGGACGTGGGTCGCTGACACTTTAATTGAAGTGTCAAGTGTCTCTCCTTGAAATTTCAGCCTCGCTGATTCACTAAAGGCGACGATGCAAAATAAGAGCCACTTGTTCCCAGAATTAGGCTGTAATTGTCCGATTTCTCTACTGGAATTGCATTAACCAAAGGGATACGCCACGGGGTTGGGAATTCACCAAATTCAAAATAAGAGAAAAATGTTGGTTCTGCCAAAAAAATGTCTCAAAATGTTTTTGGGTTAATAGGTAGTGATGGGCGAAATGTTTCGCCAGGCATGGATTTGCGGCAAATTTCTGCGTTTCGCCATTGGCGGATAGTTTTGCGAAACGGATGAAAAAATTCGCCGTGGAAAAATTCGCTGCACGGCCAAAAATTGTCGCCGGTGTCAAAAAAGAATAGCCGCGGGCGTCAAAAGAATAGCCGTGCGACGAAATAATAGCCGCGGGTGATGAAATAATAGCCGGGCGCCGAAATAATAGCCGTGGACGACAAAAGAATAGTCGTGGGCGACAATTTTCTTTGCCGCACAACATTTTTGCCGTTTCGCTAATTTTTCGCCATTTCGCGGATCTTTTGAAAGATTCGCAAATTTTTCGGGAAAGCAAAACGGAACAGATTCGCTCATCACTATTAATGGGTCAGTCACAAACACCAACGATTAAAATTCACCCCTTTGATCTTTATTAACTGTGAGGTTCACAGATTTAAAAATGTCAGATTAAATGTCACATGAAGTTCTCAGAATAGGCAATAGGTTTTTTTATATCCATACAATTAAACCGTTTATTAAAAAAACATAAATTGCATAAATAGTTATTATTGTATACAGATAAAATTATTTCACCTTTCACCTTCAGATTATTTAGTAACTGAGGGCCTGCACATAACCATTATACTGGTATGAGATCTGTTATCTGGAAACTCGTTATCCAGAAAGCTCAGAATTACGGAACGCCAGTCTCCCATAGACTCCATTTGAATCCAATAATTCAGAATTTTAAAAATGATTCCCTTTTCTCTGTAATAATAAAACAGTACCTGTACTTGATCCCAACTAAGATATAATTACCCCTTATTGGGGGCAGAACAGCCCTATTGGTTTTATTTAATGGTTAAATGATTCCCTTTTCTCTGTAATAATAAAACAGTACCTGTACTTGATCCCAACTAAGATATAATTACCCCTTATTGGGGGCAGAACAGCCCTATTGGTTTTATTTAATGGTTAAATGATTCCCTTTTCTCTGTAATAATAAAACAGTACCTGTACTTGATCCCAACTAAGATATAATTACCCCTTATTGGGGGCAGAACAGCCCTATTGGGTTTATTTCATGGTTAAATGATTCCCTTTTCTCTGTAATAATAAAACAGTACCTGTACTTGATCCCAACTAAGATATAATTACCCCTTATTGGGGGCAGAACAGCCCTATTGGGTTTATTTAATGGTTAAATGATTCCCTTTTCTCTGTAATAATAAAACAGTACCTGTACTTGATCCCAACTAAGATATAATTACCCCTTATTGGGGGCAGAACAGCCCTATTGGGTTTATTTAATGGTTAAATGATTCCCTTTTCTCTGTAATAATAAAACAGTACCTGTACTTGATCCCAACTAAGATATAATTACCCCTTATTGGGGCAGAACAGCCCTATTGGGGTTATTTAATGGTTAAATGATTCCCTTTTCTCTGTAATAATAAAACAGTACCTGTACTTGATCCCAACTAAGATATAAATAATCCTTATAGAAGGCAAAACAATTCTATTGGGTCTATTTAATGTTTTATTGATTTTTTAGTAGACAAGGTATGGAGATCCAAATTACGGAAAGACCTTATCCAGAATACCCTTGGCCCTGAGCATTCTGGATAACGGGTACTATACCTGTACCACATTGTCTTCAGCTGGCCATACACATTTAGATTTTAGGGCAGTGGTACACGGGGATCTTAGTCGCCCCGCGACTAATCTTCCCGCAATGCCATCCCACGGGCTAGAATGTAAATCGCGGGCGAGATGGCATATGCGTCGCTGCAATGTCCCGCAGTCGCCCAAAGTTGTCTTGAGAGGGAGATTGGGGCGACTGCGGGACATTGTATGCCATCCCACCGGTGATCTGCATTCTAGCCCGATTTGTCGCGGGGTGACTAATCTCCCTGTTTACCACTGCCCTTAGTCTTCTTCCGATAAACTTTCGGATATCGGTCGAACGTTTAGGGTGAAGACACACGGAGCTACTAGTAGCAGCTACGTGTGCTTCAGCAGAGGCAATTTTCAGTATTGTCTATGGCAGGGTATTTTCTAGTGTTTAGTAGCTGTGAAAAAGTAGCTGCTACTAGTAGCTCAGTGTGTCTTCACCCTAATGCAACAATCTAAAACAAACATTCAGCCTGAAATTGTAGGATAAAGCCCTAAAAATAACAAATGGGAGGATGTTCTGAGTGTGAAATAGTTGGCAGGCACCAATTGTACGAAAGTGACTCCCATTGTAGGCCCCCAAGGACATCACCAGATACACAATACATGCACAGATTTTATCCTTATCCGACCAACATTTTCTAACCTGTCCAATCAACTAAGCGACCAATCACCATGGTACGAAAATGATCAGAACCAAAATTCGTAGCCCAGTGTGTGTATGGCCAGCTTTACTGGGTAAATTGTACTATAAATAATGTGCACAGACCAAAAAATGACCTTTATGTTTTTTTAAACCCAATAACCCAAGAACGTGTCTTGAAAAAAATGCTTGAGAGCGAAACACATAGAATATTCTCCCCCGGGGATCTTGTATCAGGAGAAGATACAGAGCTTCTTTTAAAAACCTGATCTTCCAGTTGGGAAAAATAATGTTTCTAAGGTAAAATATTGCTGTTAATCACGACACACATCCTTCCCAAACACAAAGCTCTGTATCCTTATCCGTATCAGTGCTGCACTGTGTATCTAACAAACTTCCCAGGCTCCCTCTGGGATTAGCTAGTAAGGTGCTAACTACCTACTCTCCCCCCAACCCAATAACCTGTTCCAAGGGATAAACCCATTGAATGGAGCCAGAGAATGAGACCAGAGGGGCTGATCTGCTGTTTTCTAAATGAGACTGGTTTATAGAACTAATATGGGGATGTATTTTAAGGGGCAACCACACAGTTCTTCTGAAATTACTCTATTGATTTGTCTAATGGAAATATCAAGAGCTGAAAGTCTATTCGTTTTCCTTTTGATTTATTTCTTCAAGTATCTATGCAAGTACCACCGGCTTAGCTGGAAGAGTTGGCCATTTTCTCATTGGTCCGTATCCTTATCACTACCTATAGGGCTCCTATTATGTCTACCAAGGGGGGAGTGGCCTAGCAGTCCAATGGTGAGCTATACCATAAGTGGGGGGCGTGGCTAGATAAGCTGCTTTTTCCTTGACAGGGAATAAGGATGCAGTGGCCCATTAAGAGTGTGACAGAATGGGATATACACATTTCCTTTATATTTATAACCCCCGTGGAGAGATAGATGGATGCTTCTCTGCCGTTCCAAAGTGTGTGCTTCTATCATCTGTACCTCATTGTACCGTGCATGTGTGTATCCATATGGCTGGAGTGATTATAATGTATTATACTTGGCTGAAGGCCCACGCCCCAAGGCCTTTAGAAACCTACATTAAACAGAATGTAAATCAGCACTTCGTACAACGGCACGACTTTGCTTTTGGAATTCACAATGAAAGGCCCTAGTGCAGCAATCAGACAAGGCAGCGCCTCGGGGGGGCCCAGCTTTGTTTGGAATCCGGGGCTGGATGGATGGACCCTGTCAATGAACTAATAATGCAATAAAATAAACGTTCTTATGGGGCCAGCTGGACACGAGTCCACGAGCGATTCCTTGGCAGATCAAACAGAACTATTTGGCGCTAGCGCTGGGGTTGAACTTGCCAAACATCCCTTAATCTATTCCTTGGGATTTCGTTAGACACGTGATGCCTGATCAGCTCCACCATAAATATTTAATTCTTGGGAAATCATTTGCAAAAGTGTATATATACGGTGCTAATCACATTCCAGGAGACGCTTCAGACTAAACAGTAATAGGTTTGCCTCCCAGGAGCTGGTTCCGCTGGTGCCTGATCCCAGCTCAGAGAACATCATCACATGGTTCAGTAAAGGGCCACATTCTGATTTCCTTCCCTATGGGGTTTGGCTAAATGAAATGGTAAAGGGCAACTAAACCCTCAGATCTTTATACAGAATTGTGCTTAGAACAAGGGAATACCTACGCTGTTTAATGGTATATCTCTCTACAGAAAAGGTGGGATGTTGTTCTATATGGAAATGCCCCATTAATTCCAGACAACGCCCCCTGGCAGTTTATCGTAAAGATGTTATAAAACAATAGGAGGGTTATGGGGAGTGCTAAGAAAACCTGAGTGACAATGGCACCTTAAAGAAAAAGCATTCAGACATTGGGGCCCTTTAGGAGCTTCTTCATGTCCCTTATCCTCTATAAGGAAAAGTGCCAGTAACTCAGCATAGTCCCCATACACTGGCAGATCTTCTCCTGATATCCCCCACCTATGGGTGGGCGATATTGGGAGAATCCAGGGTAATTCGATCGTTTGGCCCTGGGGCAAAAAATTTAATTATAATGACGGGCATAGGCAAAGTCGGTCCGGGGACCGCATCAACGAGCCGATGCGGTCCCCGATCCGACTAGGTTTTCTAACCTGCCCGATTTCAGGCCGGATATCGGTCGGGCAGGCCCCTCGTTAGTGCCCATACACGGGCCGATTAGCTGCCGAATCAGTCTAAGGGACCAATATCGGCAGCTACTATCGGCCTGTGTATGGGGACCTTTACCCTTATTTCCATGCATTGGGTTGCAGTTAGATACCAGCTGGAGGGTTGCAGGGTGCCCATCCCCATTCATCATTTTTATTTACCCTTGGATGTTTGGGGTCCAGATTCAAACGCCCACCTTGCCCTAAGAGCGGTGCCAAGGCTTCCCCAAGAAGCCGGAGACTTCCCCAGACTGCATTCATCTTCTCATTTCTCAATAGCTTTGCCTGATATTTTTTCATCCTGTATATTTTGGCAAACTGTGAGTTTCAGCACTCAGGAGACACGTCGGGGAGAAGCCGAGAGGCCGAGGAATATCCAGACGCGGTGCTGCTCTGCTGAATCCAGTTACTGGCTGTGTGTGTGCTGCTAAAGGAGGGTAAGGTTTCCCTTTCAGCCACTCGGCTTTGGGTAACCGACACCGCAGGGTTTCCCTGCAGGATTAGCCGGACTCCCTATTCAGTTTTATTTCAGCTCAGTAACTGCCTTCATAAAGTCCTGCTATTTTTATTTTGTTTCATTTCCAACCTTACAAAGCCCTGTCTATGATGGTGCGGCTCTTAACTTTGAGAACTGCTGCAGGGCCAGTAACACAGGACTTAATTACCTATGCAGGAGAATTCTCCAATCGGGTGCAAGTTCCCTAGGCCGGCACAGTTGGGTCATATCATTAAAGGAGAAGGAAAGGCTACACAAGAGTTAATCTCAAGCTGCAGGCTTACCATCCATTGTCTCAAAGGTGCCCTTAAGTCTCCCCATATAGTGATGGTTTATAGGTTCTGAAGCCAAACCGGACAAAAAAACGCAGAGCTGTGTGAATAAACTTCCCATGATGCCTCTCTCCTTCCCAGACTTGAGGACTTACGAACAGAGGCGGCGCATGCGCGATGTTGATAATCAGTGGGTCATAATCGTGAGTCTCCATTCAGCACCTCTGAGCCGGTGAGGGAGAGGCAAGGGGGAACAGTTCCCTGCGGCAGTGGTGGCGGCGGCGGGGGGGGTTGCTGGTGGGGGGAGAGGCAAGGGGGGAGAGTTCCGAGTGGTGGGGGGGCTGGTGGGGGGCGGCGGACTGGGGGGAGTGAACGAGCGAGGGGGGGGGTTACTGACAAAAGGAAGGAAGCGGACTGAGCGGGTGGTGTGTGACAAGAGGGGGGGGGGGCGGCGGGGGGGGGTTGTGCAGACGAGGATGTATGTTATGGATACAGATATCTGATACATATAAGGACATAGCTGCTGGGGGGGAGACACAGAAGGACGCGGGGGGGACACAGGGAGGATGTTGGGGGGCGCCTGCACAGTAGAGACAGTGAGGAAAAGGGAGTGGGCATACCTTATTAAAGATGGCGGCGCCGTTCACTGAAACAAGTATGTAGGTTCTAGTATGTGTATCTCTGTAAATCTGTCATTAGGCCAGCCAGAAATATAGCGTTTTTACACAGCAATAGTAGTACTATTTAATAGTGTGCTAAATAGATTTTGACTTTCCTTCTCCTTTAAGGACGTTGACTTGATACTTTTGATTGTCAGAGAGTCAGGTTGCCGCCCAGCTGGTATCCACAAAACCTACTAAGGCCGGGGCCGATATTACACCTTGTCATTTTCTACCCCATGAAACAACCACCAAACATAATAATTGATAAAAAGCCCCAGTACAAGTGGCGACCCTAGTAGAGAGTGAGTTTGGGCCCAACACAGCAACCAAAGCACTGGAGATAAACTGCACCCTATCATCTACTCTAACATTAGGCTTCTCATTGGAGATACTTTGTGCATAGGAGATTCATTTCTGTGCCGCAGCCCTGCATCAGTCCTGATCACAGAAGGGCAACTTTGCATTATAAACGTTCCATAAACACATGAGAATAAGGCCCAGGGGCCTGACAATAAACTGCCTAATAAACTGGGCTGTAGCAAGAAATGCCAACGCTATGTTGTTCTGTGTTACAGGGTGGACACGAGGGTCATTCTTCTTCTTCCTTACAAAGCACTGGGAAGGCCCCATCTAGAATATGTTGTGTTCTCCTCTCAGCTTGAGGGCCATATGCATTGTATGATGCACAGCCTCCCACCAATGGCATCCGGACTCCAGATCTCCAAAACTAGAGGAAGGCAGGGAAAAGAAAGACCTGCCCAGTGCCCTAGGCACATTTCTCTTCTGCCTACCCCTGGCTCCGGCCCTGCTGCTTGAACTTTGTATTTTCTCCCAGTGTCTACCAGTGGTTTTCTTTGGGTTCTCCAGTTTTCTCCAAGGAACCTTAGATTGTAAGCTCACTGGGACAGGGACTGATGGGAATGTGATAGGGGCCTTAGATTGTAAGCTCACTGGGACAGGGACTGATGGGAATGTGATAGGGGCCTTAGATTGTAAGCTCACTGGGACAGGGACTGATGGGAATGTGATAGGGACCTTAGATTGTAAGCTCCACTGGGGCAGGGACTGATGGGAATGTGATAGGGACCTTAGATTGTAAGCTCACTGGGGCAGGGACTGATGGGAATGTGATAGGGACCTTAGATTGTAAGCTCCACTGGGGCAGGGACTGATGGGAATGTGATAGGGACCTTAGATTGTAAGCTCACTGGGACGGGGACTGATGGGAATGTGATAGGGACCTTAGATTGTAAGCTCCACTGGGGCAGGGACTGATGGGAATGTGATAGGGACCTTAGATTGTAAGCTCACTGGGGCAGGGACTGATGGGAATGTGATAGGGACCTTAGATTGTAAGCTCACTGGGGCAGGTACTGATGGGAATGTGATAGGGACCTTAGATTGTAAGCTCACTGGGGCAGGGACTGATGGGAATGGGATAGGGGCCTTAGATTGTAAGCTCACTGGGGCAGGGACTGATGGGAATGTGACAGGGACCTTAGATTGTAAGCTCCACTGGGGCAGGGACTGATGGGAATGGGATAGTGACCTTAGATTGTAAGCTCACTGGGGCAGGGACTGATGGGAATGTGATAGGGACCTTAGATTGTAAGCTCACTGGGGCAGGGACTGATGGGAATGTGACAGGGACCTTAGATTGTAAGCTCCACTGGGGCAGGGACTGATGGGAATGTGATAGGGACCTTAGATTGTAAGCTCACTGGGGCAGGGACTGATGGGAATGGGATAGGGACCTTAGATTGTAAGCTCACTGGGGCAGGGATTGATGGGAATGGGATAGGGACCTTAGATTGTAAGCTCCACTGGGGCAGGGACTGATGGGAATGTGATAGGGGCCTTAGATTGTAAGCTCCACTGGGGCAGGGACTGATGGGAATGTGATAGGGACCTTAGATTGTAAGCTTACTGGGGCAGGGACTGATGGGAATGGGATAGGGACCTTAGATTGTAAGCTCACTGGGGCAGGGACTGATGGGAATGTGACAGGGACCTTAGATTGTAAGCTCCACTGGGGCAGGGACTGATGGGAATGTGATAGGGACCTTAGATTGTAAGCTCACTGGGGCAGGGACTGATGGGAATGGGATAGGGACCTTAGATTGTAAGCTCACTGGGGCAGGGATTGATGGGAATGGGATAGGGACCTTAGATTGTAAGCTCCACTGGGGCAGGGACTGATGGGAATGTGATAGGGACCTTAGATTGTAAGCTCACTGGGGCAGGGACTGATGGGAATGTGATAGGGGCCTTAGATTGTAAGCTCACTGGGGCAGGGACTGATGGGAATGTGATAGGGACCTTAGATTGTAAGCTCACTGGGGCAGGGACTGATGGGAATGTGATAGGGACCTTAGATTGTAAGCTCACTGGGGCAGGGACTGATGGGAATGTGATAGGGGCCTTAGATTGTAAGCTCCACTGGGGCAGGGACTGATGGGAATGTGATAGGGACCTTAGATTGTAAGCTTACTGGGGCAGGGACTGATGGGAATGTGATAGGGACCTTAGATTGTAAGCTCACTGGGGCAGGGACTGATGGGAATGTGATAGGGACCTTAGATTGTAAGCTCCACTGGGGCAGGGACTGATGGGAATGTGATAGGGACCTTAGATTGTAAGCTCACTGGGGCAGGGACTGATGGGAATGTGATAGGGACCTTAGATTGTAAGATCACTGGGGCAGGGACTGATGGGAATGTGATAGGGACCTTAGATTGTAAGCTCACTGGGGCAGGGACTGATGGGAATGTGATAGGGACCTTAGATTGTAAGCTCACTGGGGCAGGGACTGATGGGAATGTGATAGGGACCTTAGATTGTAAGCTCCACTGGGGCAGGGACTGATGGGAATGTGATAGGGACCTTAGATTGTAAGCTCCACTGGGGCAGGGACTGATGGGAATGATGTATAATCTCTGTAAAGGTCTGCAGGATATGTCAGTGCTGCATAAATAAAGATCAGTACTAAATATAGAAAGTCCAGAGAAGAGCAATAAAAATGATAAACAGCATGGGAGGCTCAGTTATGGGGAAAGACTGGCCCAGTTGGGTTTGTTTACACTGGAGAAGAGGCGCATAAGGTGGGACATGATAACTATGTATAAATATATAAGGGGATCATATAATAACCTCTCTAATGTTTTATTTACCAGTAGGGCCTTCCAAGAGACATAGGGGATCCCTTGAAATAAAAGAAAAAAGCTTCTGTAGAAAGTATTTTTACAGTTAAAGACAAAAGTTCTCCCAGTCCTACACTCACTCACCCCCGGTCTGGCCAGTCCTACACTCACTCACCCCCGGTCTGGCCTGTCCTACACTCACTCACCCCCGGTCTGGCCAGTCCTACACTCACTCACCCCCGGTCTGGCCGGTCGTACACTCACTCACCCCCGGTCTGGCCTGTCCTACACTCACTCACCCCCAGTCTGGCCTGTCCTACACTCACTCACCCCCGGTCTGGCCGGTCGTACACTCACTCACCCCCGGTCTGGCCTGTCCTACACTCACTCACCCCCAGTCTGGCCTGTCCTACACTCACTCACCCCCGGTCTGGCCTGTCCTACACTCACTCACCCCCGGTCTGGCCTGTCCTACACTCACTCACCCCCGGTCTGGCCTGTCCTACACTCACTCACCCCCGGTCTGGCCAGTCCTACACTCACTCACCCCCGGTCTGGCCTGTCCTACACTCACTCACCCCCGGTCTGGCCTGTCCTACACTCACTCACCCCCAGTCTGGCCTGTCCTACACTCACTCACCCCCGGTCTGGCCTGTCCTACACTCACTCACCCCCGGTCTGGCCAGTCCTACACTCACTCACCCCCGGTCTGGCCTGTCCTACACTCACTCACCCCCGGTCTGGCCAGTCCTACACTCACTCACCCCCGGTCTGGCCTGTCCTACACTCACTTACCCCCGGTCTGGCCAGTCCTACACTCACTCACCCCCGGTCTGTCCTGTCCTACACTCACTCACCCCCGGTCTGGCCTGTCCTACACTCACTCACCCCCGGTCTGGCCTGTCCTACACTCACTCACCCCCGGTCTGGCCTGTCCTACACTCACTCACCCCCGGTCTGGCCTGTCCTACACTCACTCACCCCCGGTCTGTCCTGTCCTACACTCACTGTCTATGGCATCTTACAGCAGCCCCTCTGGCATTTGCCTGAACCCACAGATTGCCAGTCCTGGCTGGGTGCGGGGAGAGCAGTTCTGTACACCAACCTGTTGCAGACTGCGTGTAATGTAATTGCTAGACATATGGGGTGTTCCTTTTGTTTGGTATCAGCGCTGGAGTCACAGACCCAGTAGCCGGTGGGGCCACAAATACCGACTGCCCAACAGACCTCTTCATCATTTCAGTTTATATGTGGGAAACAGATTGCCTTCAGTGGGCTCAGGTACTATGGGTTTTGTGCCAATTATATTCACCTTGTGGCTGGCAAACAGCACGTGCCCCACGCTTACATAGCAACCGAGTAGTTACGGGCAAGGGAAACCGTCGCTGGGGCTTAACCCTTTTGTTGCAGCTTTATCCTTGAAGCATCGCAGGCTGTGAAACCTTGAATTCCTTGCAGCAGATCCTCACATTAATACCAGTGATTATTATATTGTATACTGTACATATCATTTCATGGTTGGCATATTGTCTGGCACAACAGTAACAGAGCATTTCCCTAGTCTAGCTCAGGCATTGCTTGGGATGTTACACAAGTAAGGGTAATATTTGTAATATCTGTAAGTAATATTGGTCAGACCACTATTGTTTCATATGTTGCCCATGGTACCCCTTTACCCCCCCCCCCCAGCTTTTCTTTTGCTCCGGAGGCAATTGGAAGGGGTTCACTAGAATAGAGTGGGGCAGTCGAGCACTTAATACTAAACCAGAACCATGTTATACACATTAACTAGCAAGAAACTTAGAATGCCCTGTTCACAAGAGCTTACAATCTAAGAAAATAATGGGGCTTATTGTTTATTTTTTGATCAATATTGAATGTGTGGAAAACGATTGAGCTCCCTGATATTCATATGGACTTGGAGAGAGTAATGGCTTCCTTGATGTTGCTGATATTGGCCTCGATGGGGATTCAGATGGACTGAGAGAGTGGGTTGTATAACCTGGGTGGGAGAGGGTTGGGCTCACTGGCATTCCTGTGACGTGGGTGGGAGAGAGTAGGGGTCACTGTGATGGGAGAGGATAGTGCTGTGATTCCTATAGGCTGGGTGGGAGAGGATTGTGCTGTGATTCCTATGGGCTGGGTGGGAGAGGATTGTGCTGTGATTCCTATGGGCTGGGTGGGAGAGGATTGTGCTGACTGTGATTCCTATGGGCTGGGTGGGAGAGGATTGTACTGACTGTGATTCCTATGGGCTGGGTGGGAGAGGATTGTGCTGTGATTCCTATGGGCTGGGTGGGAGAGGATTGTGCTGTGATTCCTATGGGCTGGGTGGGAGAGGATTGTACTGACTGTGATTCCTATGGGCTGGGTGGGAGAGGATTGTACTGACTGTGATTCCTATGGGCTGGGTGGGAGAGGATTGTGCTGTGATTCCTATGGGCTGGGTGGGAGAGGATTGTGCTGTGATTCCTATGGGCTGGGTGGGAGAGGATTGTGCTGTGATTCCTATGGGCTGGGTGGGAGAGGATTGTGCTGTGATTCCTATGGGCTGGGTGGGAGAGGATTGTACTGACTGTGATTCCTATGGGCTGGGTGGGAGAGGATTGTACTGACTGTGATTCCTATGGGCTGGGTGGGAGAGGATTGTGCTGTGATTCCTATGGGCTGGGTGGGAGAGGATTGTGCTGTGATTCCTATGGGCTGGGTGGGAGAGGATTGTGCTGTGATTCCTATGGGCTGGGTGGGAGAGGATTGTACTGACTGTGATTCCTATGGGCTGGGTGGGAGAGGATTGTACTGACTGTGATTCCTATGGGCTGGGTGGGAGAGGATTGTACTGACTGTGATTCCTATGGGCTGGGTGGGAGAGGATTGTACTGACTGTGATTCCTATGGGCTGGGTGGGGGAGGATTGTACTGACTGTGATTCCTATGGGCTGGGTGGGAGAGGATTGTGCTGTGATTCCTATGGGCTGGGTGGGAGAGGATTGTACTGACTGTGATTCCTATGGGCTGGGTGGGAGAGGATTGTGCTGTGATTCCTATGGGCTGGGTGGGAGAGGATTGTACTGACTGTGATTCCTATGGGCTGGGTGGGAGAGGATTGTGCTGTGATTCCTATGGGCTGGGTGGGAGAGGATTGTGCTGTGATTCCTATAGGCTGGGTGGGAGAGGATTGTACTGACTGTGATTCCTATGGGCTGGGTGGGAGAGGATTGTGCTGTGGTTCCTATGGGCTGGGTGGGAGAGGATTGTACTGACTGTGATTCCTATGGGCTGGGTGGGAGAGGATTGTGCTGTGATTCCTATGGGCTGGGTGGGAGAGGATTGTGCTGTGATTCCTATGGGCTGGGTGGGAGAGGATTGTGCTGTGATTCCTATGGGCTGGGTGGGAGAGGATTGTACTGACTGTGATTCCTATGGGCTGGGTGGGAGAGGATTGTACTGACTGTGATTCCTATGGGCTGGGTGGGAGAGGATTGTACTGACTGTGATTCCTATGGGCTGGGTGGGAGAGGATTGTACTGACTGTGATTCCTATGGGCTGGGTGGGGGAGGATTGTACTGACTGTGATTCCTATGGGCTGGGTGGGAGAGGATTGTGCTGTGATTCCTATGGGCTGGGTGGGAGAGGATTGTACTGACTGTGATTCCTATGGGCTGGGTGGGAGAGGATTGTGCTGTGATTCCTATGGGCTGGGTGGGAGAGGATTGTACTGACTGTGATTCCTATGGGCTGGGTGGGAGAGGATTGTGCTGTGATTCCTATGGGCTGGGTGGGAGAGGATTGTGGCTGTGATTCCTATGGGCTGGGTGGGAGAGGATTGTGCTGTGATTCCTATGGGCTGGGTGGGAGAGGATTGTGCTGTGATTCCTATGGGCTGGGTGGGAGAGGATTGTACTGACTGTGATTCCTATGGGCTGGGTGGGAGAGGATTGTGCTGTGATTCCTATGGGCTGGGTGGGAGAGGATTGTGCTGTGATTCCTATGGGCTGGGTGGGAGAGGATTGTGCTGTGATTCCTATGGGCTGGGTGGGAGAGGATTGTGCTGTGATTCCTATGGGCTGGGTGGGAGAGGATTGTGCTGTGATTCCTATGGGCTGGGTGGGAGAGGATTGTACTGACTGTGATTCCTATGGGCTGGGTGGGAGAGGATTGTACTGACTGTGATTCCTATGGGCTGGGTGGGAGAGGATTGTACTGACTGTGATTCCTATGGGCTGGGTGGGAGAGGATTGTACTGACTGTGATTCCTATAGGCTGGGTGGGAGAGGATTGTGCTGTGATTCCTATGGGCTGGGTGGGAGAGGATTGTGCTGTGATTCCTATGGGCTGGGTGGGAGAGGATTGTGCTGTGATTCCTATGGGCTGGGTGGGAGAGGATTGTACTGACTGTGATTCCTATGGGCTGGGTGGGAGAGGATTGTGCTGTGGTTCCTATGGGCTGGGTGGGAGAGGATTGTGCTGTGATTCCTATGGGCTGGGTGGGAGAGAATTGTACTGTGATTCCTATGGGCTGGGTGGGAGAGGATTGTGCTGTGATTCCTATGGGCTGGGTGGGAGAGGATTGTGCTGTGATTCCTATGGGCTGGGTGGGAGAGGATTGTGCTGTGATTCCTATGGGCTGGATGGGAGAGGATTGTGCTGTGATTCCTATGGGCTGGGTGGGAGAGGATTGTGCTGTGATTCCTATGGGCTGGGTGGGAGAGGATTGTGCTGTGATTCCTATGGGCTGGGTGGGAGAGGATTGTGCTGTGATTCCTATGGGCTGGGTGGGAGAGGATTGTACTGACTGTGATTCCTATGGGCTGGGTGGGAGAGGATTGTACTGACTGTGATTCCTATGGGCTGGGTGGGAGAGGATTGTACTGACTGTGATTCCTATGGGCTGGGTGGGAGAGGATTGTACTGACTGTGATTCCTATAGGCTGGGTGGGAGAGGATTGTGCTGTGATTCCTATGGGCTGGGTGGGAGAGGATTGTGCTGTGATTCCTATGGGCTGGGTGGGAGAGGATTGTGCTGTGATTCCTATGGGCTGGGTGGGAGAGGATTGTACTGACTGTGATTCCTATGGGCTGGGTGGGAGAGGATTGTGCTGTGGTTCCTATGGGCTGGGTGGGAGAGGATTGTGCTGTGATTCCTATGGGCTGGGTGGGAGAGAATTGTACTGTGATTCCTATGGGCTGGGTGGGAGAGGATTGTGCTGTGATTCCTATGGGCTGGGTGGGAGAGGATTGTGCTGTGATTCCTATGGGCTGGGTGGGAGAGGATTGTGCTGTGATTCCTATGGGCTGGGTGGGAGAGGATTGTGCTGTGATTCCTATGGGCTGGATGGGAGAGGATTGTGCTGTGATTCCTATGGGCTGGGTGGGAGAGGATTGTGCTGTGATTCCTATGGGCTGGGTGGGAGAGGATTGTGCTGTGATTCCTATGGGCTGGGTGGGAGAGGATTGTACTGACTGTGATTCCTATGGGCTGGGTGGATGAGTCCCGGCAGCAGTTCCTATGATGAAGCTGTCAGTCCCAGGAGTCCCCTGTGTGTACCTGCCAGTGCAGGAAAGCTCCTTGTTCTCCCTAAAGCAAGGAATTGATTGGCACGGTACCGCCATGCTGGGAAGATGCTATTGTACGGATCTATTCCACTGTGTATTCCCTTTCCCTTCTCTCTGCTCTCAGCAGGCTTCATAAAACCACTAATTTGCGTGCTGAGGATGAAGATACTTGTACATGTCGGCATTATCACAAGATCCTCGCTGACAAGACAGAACGCAGCTAAAAACTGCAAGTGACTGTCAGCAGCGCTCATGTTTATGGGAACAAATTGTTCTTCCTGCTCTTCTCATGGACTTCCAGGCCTTTTCCTTCTTATCAGAACTCAGTGGCCTCTGGTGGGGTCAGAATGGCCAAGACACAAGCAAACACTCGCTAGCGCCATCCATAAAATGACTGCACATAGGTAATGAAACTCCATTGCCCCTTAGTGACCCCCTAGAACCCATTTTACTACAATTACCCTATAGTTATACCCCTGCAAACTGAGAAACTCTGGTACAAAGAGATACATCTTGTCTACAGTTTGTAATGTCCCCTAGTTACCGAATGGGAGAGAGGGACATTCTCATCTCCACATGGTGGGGTCAGGTTGAGTCAAGAAGCAGTTTGGGCACATAGAGAATTTGGGGTGGCAAATGAGAGTGCCTAAGCCCTATAGATACAAAAATAATTACTAGCATGTCTGGACCTCTTCCCTAAGGACAGGGATCCCCAATTATTCTACTCATGAGCCACATTTAGATGTGTTGGGGAGCCACACAAACATGAAGAAAGTTCTTTGGGGATGCCAAATAAGGGCTGTGATTGGCTATTTGGTAGCCCCATAGGGACTGTAGGCCTGCAGGAGGCTCTGCTTGGGGTAAAACTGGGTCTCTGGGCTTCCAAAACTTGTCTCCAAGCCTGAAATGTAACAATGGCACCTACTGTAAGGCCCCTGGGTGCAACATCCAAGGGGTTGGTGAGTAACATGTTGCCCCCGAGCCACTGGGTGGGGATCACTGAGGGTAGATTACAAGAGCTATACGCCATTAGTCTGTATACATGAGCTCCCCATATTGCGAGGACGGGAACACCATGGGAATATAATACACATAAAAACATGAACTGAGATATATCAGTCACAATATAAACCCAAGAGTTTCATGATCTCTGTAAAAAAGCTTGGCCAGGGATCTTGTACTTTTATATGGTCATAGGGGGACTTCTATTATTTCTATCATTAAATTTTCAGCCTGATCTCCTGTTCCTTTATATGGTTCAATAAACCCACAAGGACTTATAATATACTTATACGTTATAGTCAGGGATTAGTTATCCATCATCCTTGTGCCTTTATGGTTACAGAACCCCTCAGTGACTTTTAATATCCTTATAATTTACGGTAGGGGTAAATTACTCTCTTTAATACACAAGTGATACCCAGAGTTCCCTGTATAACTCAGCCTGCAGCCTTGTGCCTTTATATGGGCACAGAACCCCTCAGTGACTGCTAATATCCTTATCATTTACAGTAGGGGGTACATTATCCCTTATAATACATGAGTGATACTCAGAGTTCCCTGTATAACTCAGCCTGCAGCCTTGTGCCTTTATATGGTCACAGAACCCCTCAGTGACTGCTAATATCCTTATCATTTACAGTAGGGGGTACATTATCCCTTATAATACATGAGTGATACTCAGAGTTCCCTGTATAACTCAGCCTGCAGCCTTGTGCCTTTATATGGGCACAGAACCCCTCAGTGACTTCTAATATCCTTATCATTTACAGTAGGGGGTACATTATCCCTTATAATACATGAGTGATACTCAGAGTTCCCTGTATAACTCAGCCTGCAGCCTTGTGCCTTTATATGGGCACAGAACCCCTCAGTGACTTCTAATATCCTTATCATTTACAGTAGGGGGTACATTATCCCTTATAATACATGAGTGATACTCAGAGTTCCCTGTATAACTCAGCCTGCAGCCTTGTGCCTTTATATGGGCACAGAACCCCTCAGTGACTTCTAATATCCTTATCATTTACAGTAGGGGGTACATTATCCCTTATAATACATGAGTGATACTCAGAGTTCCCTGTATAACTCAGCCTGCAGCCTTGTGCCTTTATATGGGCACAGAACCCCTCAGTGACTGCTAATATCCTTATCATTTACAGTAGGGGGTACATTATCCCTTATAATACATGAGTGATACTCAGAGTTCCCTGTATAACTCAGCCTGCAGCCTTGTGCCTTTATATGGGCACAGAACCAATGGGTTGTCCCTTTTTGGGTTAACCAATTGCCCCCTGCAGCAGGTGGTGGGTCAGATTAGCCATCGGGGTAACCAATCCCTGTACCAACCCAACTTCTTACAGTGGACATTCATTTCTGCTATTAATGTATTTGTACCTGCTCACTTTGGTGACGTTAGAGGAAGGTGGGTCGGGCGTGGGTATATATATATCTATATCACTACTTTATTACTATCCTGTCACTACAGGGGGAATTGGGAGGTAGAGGCAGAAAGAAATCATTCCCTGCTAAGGGCCACTCCGCTTGGAGGTGGGAAGCGGGTAGAACAGAAATAAAAGATATTTGTATATCTGTTCCTGTATTTAAACCCCACTCCCCTCTCCCCAACCACGTCGGCTCTATTGCCTGAACATGTCTCCTTGCTGCTACAGGGATTCCTCTGCTCCTCAATAGCCCTGTCTCAGGAATGGGTCGGGATTCCGCTTTGAAAGCCCTTCCCTGGGGCAAATCCTTCAGCAAAAGTCTCTTATCTCCCTCCTTGCAGCTCCCCCGGCTTTCTATTATTGGTTCCCTATCACAGCCATGCACCGGGGGCATTTTGGGACTCCAGAGAAGCTTCATCACCATCTTACAATACACTTAGTATACACTACACTATACACTATATTCATATTCAAATGCATGTACAGGTATCGGACCCCTTATCCGGAAACCCATTATCCAGAAAGTTCCGAATTACGGAAAGGCCAACTCCCATAGACTCCATTTTAATCAAATAATTCACATTTTTAAAAATGGTTTCCTTTTTCTCTGTTATAATAAAACAGTACCGATACTTGATCCTAACTAAGATATAATTACCCCTTATTGGGGCAGAACAGTCCTATTGGGTTTATTTAATGGTTAAATGATTCCCTTTTCTCTGTAATAATAAAACAGTACCTGTACTTGATCCCAACTAAGATATAATTACCCCTTATTGGGGGCAGAACAGCCCTATTGGGTTTATTTAATGGTTAAATGATTCCCTTTTCTCTGTAATAATAAAACAGTACCTGTACTTGATCCCAACTAAGATATAATTACCCCTTATTGGGGGCAGAACAGCCCTATTGGGTTTATTTAATGGTTAAATGATTCCCTTTTCTCTGTAATAATAAAACAGTACCTGTACTTGATCCCAACTAAGATATAATTACCCCTTATTGGGGGCAGAACAGCCCTATTGGGTTTATTTCATGGTTAAATGATTCCCTTTTCTCTGTAATAATAAAACAGTACCTGTACTTGATCCCAACTAAGATATAATTACCCCTTATTGGGGCAGAACAGCCCTATTGGGTTTATTTAATGGTTAAATGATTCCCTTTTCTCTGTAATAATAAAACAGTACCTGTACTTGATCCCAACTAAGATATAATTACCCC
The DNA here is from genome assembly GCF_000004195.4 of Xenopus tropicalis. Lineage (NCBI taxonomy): Eukaryota > Metazoa > Chordata > Amphibia > Anura > Pipidae > Xenopus > Xenopus tropicalis. Next base: position 140,068,735 of record NC_030680.2, read on the forward strand.
TTATTGGGGGCAGAACAGCCCTATTGGGTTTATTTCATGGTTAAATGATTCCCTTTTCTCTGTAATAATAAAACAGTACCTGTACTTGATCCCAACTAAGATATAATTACCCCTTATTGGGGGCAGAACAGCCCTATTGGGTTTATTTAATGGTTAAATGATTCCCTTTTCTCTGTAATAATAAAACAGTACCTGTACTTGATCCCAACTAAGATATAAATACCCCTTATTGGGGGCAGAACAGCCCTATTGGGTTTATTTCATGGTTAAATGATTCCCTTTTCTCTGTAATAATAAAACAGTACCTGTACTTGATCCCAACTAAGATATAATTACCCCTTATTGGGGGCAGAACAGCCCTATTGGGTTTATTTCATGGTTAAATGATTCCCTTTTCTCTGTAATAATAAAACAGTACCTGTACTTGATCCCAACTAAGATATAATTCATCCTAATTGGGTTTAATTACTGTTTGATTCATTTTTTTAGCAGACTTAAGGTAGGAGACCCAAATTATGGAAAGACCCCTTATCTGGAAAACCCCGGGTCCCGAGCATTCTGGATAACGGGTCCCATACCTGTACATGTAATTTAAACACCTATTGATTTGATCTATTGAAATGACTGGCTGATCAACCTGTAGTGCCACTGAATGGTTAATTGTGCGTGCCTGTCATTCCTCAGGTACAGCGCCAACTGGAACAGACTGGGGCACCCGTTTTACCTGTGTGACGAGTAGAAGAGGGAGATCAAATAAAATCACCTGCCGACTGAAACCCTTTGTCTTAGCTGAGCCCTGTTGTTAAAGGGATGCTGTCATGATTTTTATGGTGCACTTTTTGTTTCTAAATGACACTGTTTACATAGAAAATAATTAACTCGACCATATAAAATGTTGTTCTTGAACCAACAAATGTATATTTAGCAGTAATATTGGTGTGTAGGCGCCATCTCAGTGCATTGTGCCCGAGTCTGAGCTTTCAGCCAGCGCTACACATTAGAACTGCTTTCAGCTAACCTATTGTTTCTCCTACTCCCATGTAACTGGAGCAGTCCCAAGCCGGACTTGGATTTCTTACTATTGAGGGCTATTCTGATACCTACTGGGAGCTGCTATCTTGCTCCCTTCCCATTGTTCTGCTGATCGGCTGCTGGGGGTGAGGGGGGGGATATCACTCTAACTTGCAGCGCAGCAGTAAAGTGTGACTGAAGTTTATCAGAGCACAGGTCACATGGCTGTGGCACCCTGGGAAATGAAGAATATGGCTAGTCCCATGGGAAAAACAGATTACAATGCAGGATTGTGCTGGAGAAGTTCTATTAACTGATGGATTTTGAAAAAACATATAGCATTATAAAGTACTCACATGACCAATTACATAGGCCAATGGGGAAAACTTTCCTCCCACAGGGCATAGGTCATTGACCAGCAACTTTCTAAACAGTAGAGGAAAATCAACACTATAGGTCTCCTTCACCTGGTCGTAATAGGGGGCAGTCAGATAGGTAGGCAGGAGAGCTACCTGCCTGGCACCCCCCCAACATTGCACCCTAGGCAGCTGCCTCTTCTGCATACCCCTACTTCCAGCCCTGGGTTGGCCAAAACAAATAACTGGGCAACCAATGACCTGACTCAAATTCAAGACCACACTTCCCAGCAAATCCACCAACTGATATGAGTGACCACCTTGCCCTAATGATTGTTGGATAGACCAACACTTGGCCTGAGTGTGGCTTAGCCTTGTTCATTTACCTACAATGTACTATGTAAGTATATCAGGTATTTCACCTTTCCCCTTCCCGGGCCCCTTCCCCTCTCCCCTAGCCCCACACTCAGTATATTTTAACTTATTATAACAAACATCTGAGTATCTGATTTGATTTACTAACATCATAGGAAAGGACTGGACCCAAGCGATTGGGATTACAATTATAGATCTGACTCCGGTCTCTTTTGTGTCTTAATTAAGTGAGTAATTACTGCAGTTCCAGTTACTGGATGGCCTCCAGATTTACACTTGTACATTTAACCCATAGTAGTTGCTACTAAAAATTCTTTGTGGACATCTGGACCATGAAGAAGTAGGACAGAAAAGTGTTGATGCCTTTGGACTTTGGTGTTGACGAAGACCATGGAGATGATGGCAAAGGAAAAACATGGATCCAACTCAAAGTTGGCCACCTGAATTGACCATATAAGAAGACTCTATTCCCTTTTTGGTTGCTATGGGTTACTAGAACTAGACCCTTTTATTATGAACTCTCGAAAAAAAATACTGTAGTTTTCATCATTCTAAAGCCCAGGTTTTATTTTATATTTTATTCTACTGATTCTAAGACACAACTAGATTGTATTCTGTCTATAAAGGGGGAAAACTTTGTCTACAGGTAACCTGCACTACTGACTATGGGATGTGTGGCATACTGATACATACAGGCTATTGTTAGGTCTTTAGTTAGGCCATAATTAAATGTTGGCCACCCCATGTTCCCCTGCCTTTATTTTCCCCATATATTTGACTGATGGAAACATGGTCAGACTGGGTCAGTGGAACAACAGGAAAAAACCCAGTGGACCCTGGTGACCCAAATGCACTCCCCACTGGTTGACAAGAACATCGGGTGCTCCACGTCCCTTTTCCCCAGTTGTGGGCAGAAATATGATGTGAATAGTACAGTGCTCGGGGGGGTTGTGTTTGAGGCTGGAAGTGGGCTTGAGCAATTCGTGACTGAGGTGGGGGCCTCTATAGCGGCAGCCTCTCTGGGTCCCCGACAGGGTCGTACTGGGGGGGTGCAGGGTCCACCGGGGCTACTACCCCAGGGGCCCTGCAGGTGGCCCACCAGCCATGTCCCTGGAACCCCATAGGGGCCCCTGCTGCACCCCCTAACTGTTCATAAGTTTAACATGTCAGGGGAGGAACACCGTCGGCCATGGGAGCGCTGGCCCACTAGGTTTTTTCCCAGTGTCCCTGTGGCCCAGTCCGACCCTGGTCCCGGACACCCCAGTCCAACACTGTATGGAAATAAAAGCTTATATAGTAGTAGAAGTAGCCGAAGTACAATTTTCTCTTCTTGTTGCCAGCCAGACTGACTGTTCAGAACCTTTTTTTTAATCACCCTTTTGACCACTGAGCTCCTATTGTGTTATAATCCCTTACAGAAGCTAACTAGCCTGTACAGAGAGATAGAATAAATGTATGTCAGTATAGATATTCCCCTGTATTATGTATAATCCAGCAGGAATAACCCTGCCCACAGCCTATAGAGATGGCAGCACAGGTATTTGGCACAGTTCTGCAGGAACAGCCGCTCCGCTTGCCCAAACCCTGTACAGAGAGATACAGTACATTTCCTACAGCAGATCTAACCCCCAGTCGTGCAGGGAAATTTGAGGGTACGGTGACCTTTTAATAAAAATGACTTGGCTCTCTGTGGAACTGCATGATTATTGGCTCTGCAGATGCTAAACCGCCCCAGCAAATGAAATGCCTCCCTCTGTGTTATGTCCTGCTCCTGTGCCCCCGTAGCTGGAACTGTTAATTAAAAATGTTCTGCTGAACCATTTTGATTCATTTAGCGCTCGCCGGCTAATGAGGTGTAAATCCTACAGACTGCCGGATCCTACCGCTGACACAGTCATTTATATCAATTGGCGCGATTAGTACCAGTCTTCAATCATTCTTTTGTGGCTGCTTCCGACCTGCCATATTCCTAATAGAGGAAACAGCGGTTTTTGTTGGCGACCGAATATGAGCAGGGTGCTGATGGGTGCCTAAAGCGCAGATAAGATATTTATAGGCGTCAAAAAAGGATTCTAAATCCTTATTGTACTGCCATGGGGGAAAAGGGTTGGTTCTGGTACCAACAATCTGTATCTAGGAGGCTTCCTTGCTGCTACTGCTGTTGCTAAAGATGCTTTAGATTCAGACAAAAAGCACCCTTTGCCTGACCGGCGTAGTAACCCGTAGCAACCAATCAGATGCTTGCATTCACTTTTTATTTGTCACTCTGATAAAAACATATTTCTGATTGGTTGCTATGGTTAACTGCACTGATGCAGCATAGCTCCTATTTGTTTTATATATCAGCCCCCCTTTACTCTCAAGCTCATTCAGTTGAAATAAAAGGCGTAGAAACTAGTGATGAGCAAATCTGTCCCGTTTCACTTCGCCAATAAATTCGTGATTCTTTCAAAAGATTTGCAAAACGGTGAAAATGTTGCACGGGAAAAAAATTGTCGCCCGCGACTATTCTTTTGACGCCTACGACTATTCTTGTGACAATTTTGGCCGCACGACTATTCTTTTGATGCCCGTGACTATTCTTGCGATAATTTTGGCCGCGCGACTATTCTTTTGACTCCTGCGACTATTCTTTTGACGCCCGCGACTATTCTTGCGACAATTTTGGCCGCACGACTATTCTTTTGACGCCCGCGACTATTCTTGTGACAATTTTGGCCGCACGACTATTCTGTTGACGCCCGCGACTATTCTTGCGATAATTTTGGCCGCGCGACTATTCTTTTGACTCCTGCGACTATTCTTTTGACGCCCGCGACTATTCTTGCGACAATTTTGGCCGCACGACTATTCTTTTGACGCCCGCGACTATTCTTGTGACAATTTTGGCCGCACCACTATTCTGTTGACGCCCGCGACTATTCTTGCGATAATTTTGGCCGCGCGACTATTCTTTTGACTCCTGCGACTATTCTTTTGACGCCCGCGACTATTCTTGCGACAATTTTGGCCGCACGACTATTCTTTTGACGCCCGCGACTATTCTTGTGACAATTTTGGCCGCACGACTATTCTGTTGACGCCCGCGACTATTCTGTTGACGCCCGCGACTATTCTTGCGATAATTTTGGCCGCGCGACTATTCTTTTGACTCCTGCGACTATTCTTTTGACGCCCGCGACTATTCTTGCGACAATTTTGGCCGCACGACTATTCTTTTGACGCCCGCGACTATTCTTGTGACAATTTTGGCCGCACGACTATTCTGTTGACGCCCGCGACTATTCTGTTGATGCCCGCGACTATTCTTGCGACAATTTTTGGACGCGTGACTATTCTTGCGACAAGTTTTGGATGCACAGTGAATTTTTTCATCCGTTTCGTGAAACAATCCGCCAATGGCGAAACACGGAAATTCGCCTCGAATCCATGCCTGGCGAAACATTTCACCCATCACTAGTAGAAACACTGTATAAACTTCCAATAAATATAAATGTATTTTTATTTTACACAGACATACCCGATTCCACAGATTGTAAGGAAGCCATGTAACCTCCCTTAGGCTCACAGTGTAATGCAACCCCTCCCTCGCCTTGTTCTAATATGAAGCAATGGATTCTGGGACTTGAAGTCCCTCTGCTTTTTATAATTGGTGGTGCATAGAACCGGAAGACCATAGAACTGGAAAATAGAGGGACCTCAGGGCCAAGAACATACAGTTTGTTAGAGGAGAAGGGGCAATGTGCCAGGTGTTATTTATTATGTCACAGCCCCTGTCTGTATCTCTGCATAGTAAATAACTGCAGTCACAGTAAATGCCTGGGGCTATTTCTCTTCTACTGTAAGGATATACACATAGCAGAGGTGTTATAGAGGTTAACAGGTTAGATTAGTAACAGGCCCGGACTGGCAATCTGTGGGAGGGGTTGCTGTAAAGCTGCCCATACACGGGCCGATTGTAGCTGCCAATATTGGTCCGTTAGACAGATTTGGCAGCTAATCGGCCCGTGTATGGGCACTACCGACGGGCCGCCCGACCGATATCAGGCCTGAAATCGGGGAGATCTCGATCGGGCAGGTTTAAAAATCTAGTCGGATCCGAACCGACTGCCCCATTGCCGCCATTATAATTCGATTTTTTGGTCCCAGACCCAAACGATTGAATTAGCCTACACGTTCCCCGATATCGCCCTCCCGTAGGTGGGGATATCGGGTGAAGACCCGCTCGCTTGGTGAGATCTTCACGTGTATGGGCACCTTAAGATGCCACAGACAGTCACTATTTATTGGGCTGGGGGGGGGGCTGTTTGGCCCTCTCTGTACTTGGAATGCCAGGGCCTATTTTCACTCCCAGTCCAGACCTGATTAGTAGCAAGGTGCAGGCGTTGAGGCCACCCAATTTCCTTGGTAGGGATAACATGGGAAGGAAGACTAAAGCTAGCCGTACACCTAAAGATTCACTTGTTGGCAAGGTCACATCTTGAGTTGAGTGATATTTGGTCCTTGGGCCAAAATTGGATCACTACGTAGGTAAATGTGGGCTGTTGGGAGTTTAAGGTTGACCTTGATGGACATCTTTTTTCAGCTTTACTTACTATGTTACTATGTGACTGCATCAGCAAGCCAATGTGGTCATTGTCCCAATGGGAAAATCTAACCAGCCCATTGGCGGGCCCCATACATGGCCCCATGACTACACAGCAGCTTATTTATATAAACTATAGTCATCTTTGTGAAGCAAACACGCTGCAAAATGGCAGGCTTTTGCCCCAAATATGGCTTTTATTCATCATACAGGGGCTTCTGGTAAATCCTATTTAGTGAATTTCTTCTTAAAAGGGAACTCCGGCCCAACACAAGCCAAAAATCCTTTAATATACTCATCACTGTGTAACTTCTCCCAACATTTTTTAAATGTTGGGAGGTACGCTGCAATGTGTTCCTTCAAAAAGTAGGAATAAATACCATTTTTATATGTTAAAATCCAGCTGCAAAACTGTTCTTCTCTTTCTGCATCATTTAAAATCCTGGCAGGGGAGGAGGGACTAAAACACTGATGTTACAAATTGTAACAACTTCTCCACAGCTTACAGACAGCATGCAGGCACTATATAACCCACAATGCATTGCACTGGGATGTTCCTTTCCTTATTGACATCACGTGTGCTGCAGGGAATTGTGGGATTGGGAGGAGGCAGGCTGAAGGCTGAGGACAGGCGACTACTGTTACAGTTTATTTGAGTCACAAAGTAGCCAGCCGGACCAGCAGGGGAACAGGGGGCGGGGCTTAGGGAACTGTTCCAAACCTTATTATTACATTAATCATGAAAAGGCTACATATTTTGTAATTGATGTATATTGCAAAGTTGCTTGAAATTATGTTTACTTTCAAAATGTTTGAAAGTATGGGGGTGGCACTCTTAGTGGGGGAAGAAGCCCCATTTTCTCTCATTGATATTCCAAGCAAGGTGCCCAGACTGAAGGTTGATTTTGGGAGAATTGTTTTGCTGTCTTGGGATATCTTTGAGCCTATTTCTGTATGGCTGATAGCAACAGTATATAACCTTATTAAGAGCTTGGGGTCCCTAATTAAATGTGCATTTCATGGGATGGGAGGAGGGGCTTGAACCACAAGGAAAAAAAAACACGCATTAGTCATTCGCTGTTGTAAACTGAGATTTTTCTCTTTGCCAGTAGTAAGTATCCCCCAGGAAATCTCATTACAGCGAGGCCTAATTATTAAGCACATTCAGTTCTGCAGAGGAAACAAATCCACCTCTTTTACTGGTGGGAATGGCTAAACTGGAACTAAATAATACACAGTATGAGTAGCAAATCCTCTGACAAAGGCGCATTATTTTGTGGAATGCAGGCAATGTGGCCAAACTTGCCCAGGCCTTCCCCGGCTGAGCCTCGTGGCCGTCGGTTCCTCAGTTTAGCAGCGGAAGTCTCTATATCAGCAGTCTCTATATCAGCAGTCTCTATATCAGCAGTCTCTATATCAGCAGTCTCTATATCAGCAGTCTCATCTCCCGGGTGTGATCCGCGGCACAAGGGGAAATAGCAGCACCTCAGGGAACTCTCTCTGCTCCAAAATAGTCATTTTCCCTTTCCTCCATTCCAGTTCATCAGGAGGCTATGGCCACGGGTCACGGGCAAATGACACCATCCTGAATATCATCTATCTATCTATCTATCTATCTATCTATCTATCCATCTATCTATCATTTATCTATCTATCTATCTATCATCTATCTATCTATCATCTATCTATCTATCATCTATCATCTCTATATATACTGTATATATATACTGTATATCTATTATATATATTATCTATACAGATACAGATATATATATATACAGATACAAATATATCTATGTATCTCTCTCTCTCTCTCTCTCTCTCTCTATATATATATATATATATTACTGTATATCTATTATATCTATTATCTATACAGATACATATATATCTATGTATCTATTTATGTATATCTATCTATCTATCTATCATCTATATATATATATATACTGTATATCTATTATATCTATGTATCTATATATGTATGTCTATCTATCGTCTATTTATCATCTATATATATATATATATATATATATATATATATATATATATATATATATATATATATACTGTACATATATACTGTTTATCTATTATATCTATTATATATACATTTCTGTCAAATCTGTTAACCAGGTCATAGGACTTTCAAGAATTTCAGGGGTCAGAAGGACCAGGATTCATTAGTGAGTTGGGTTAAGTTCAGATCATGGCACGGTTTGGGCAGTGGCCCAGCTGACATTTTGGCCCCACTATCTCAGGTATTTGCTTATGTACCTAGGGCGGAGTGTGATTTTTGTGTTTTTGGGGAGGCTCAATAAAGGCATTTTCTACACAGATTCCTTCATAGTATCCCAGGGCCAATGCTATGTATAATGCCCCAAAACACACAATGAGATAAATGCCCTATCTTGCCCTGTAGTTGTCTTTGATGTGTTCAACTTTGGTTTCTGTTCCCGTGGGTCTTGGGGGACCTGTAGGAATGAATAAACCCAATTACCAGGTGGGTCTCTATATGAAGGAACACATTGGAGGTCGCCATTTTTGACAGTGCTGTATTTGGCCCCCAAATTGATCACCCCGGGGTGTGTAGGAGGGCCCTAAGGGGGGTGCCAGAATAGTTCTGCTGGCTCAGAATAGGACCAAAGGAACTCCAGGATCATGACCATTACCCCTATGTATAACCTTACTAACAGTTACCTTTAGAAACAATCCTCACCACTTCACTACTGTTTGTTGTATAGACTTTTTACTGAGTCATAAAGACAAAAAAAAGACAAATCACCAGGTCATGTTTTTTTATGTTCAAGTCACTGGCCTCTGGGTACTCCATTCTAAACTGACAGCAACTGCTGGATTGCAAAGGATGCTGGGAGCTGTAGTTTTGAGTGATAAGTATAAAGATATAAATGAAAAAGAAAAGCATTTAGTACTGTGCAACATGCAGGGCCAGAGTAAAGGTCCCCATACACGGGCCGATTGTAGCTGCCGATATGGGTCCCTTAGACTGATTCAGCAGCTAATCGGCCCGTGTAGGGGCACAAACCACAAACTTGCCCGACATCTGGCCTGAAATCGGGCAGATATCGATCGGGCAGGTTAAAAAATTTAGTCGCATCAGGGACCGCATCGGCTCGTTGATGCGGCCCCTGAAAGTGTATGGCCACCTTAAGACAACTACGGGCCCCCATACAGTACAAAAAGGATAAAGACACAAAAAATAAACATTGAATATCAGGGATGTGTAACTTGCAAGAGGTTTTAATGAATTATAACTTCCAGCACCCAGTGATGGGCCCCAGGCACTGCAGAAAGGCTGACTAGGAGTTAAATAGGGGTATCAAACGTACAACCCTATAGCTGTTTTTTTAATCCACCCCCTATGGGATGTTGTGAGTTGTAGTCAAACAACAGTTGGAGGGCTGGGGCCTCAATATTCTGATGTATATACTGAAACTAAATAACACATTGTACAATATAGGTCCTTTAAGCATTTACCAACATACAGTACTACCCTGACTTTCCGTCTCCGGATTTTCCGTTAGCCGGGAATTTAAGTTTAGTCGGGGTCCCATTCAGGCAAGCTGTGTTTTTTCATTCCCCGATTTAAAGATTTCCCAGAATTTAGAGAGTTTTGATACAGTCTCCTGGGAAGCATAAAATGTTCCGTATCATCAAATCCTGAGGTCCCCGAATGCCGTCTGCACTATGTCCTGCCCTAAAGTCAGCCCTGCCAACAATGTAATGCCGAAAGTTGTAGTTCAACAACGGCCAGAACAAAAGCAGGTTTTTGGTCAATATCTATAGTAAGCAACATAGGTGGGAGTAGAAAGCGCGACCCCCTGATGCAAGGGGGGGAAGGAACAGCAGAGAGACTGACAGTTTAATGGCAGACAGAATGGCAGAGGCTGAGGCCGGAATTCTAACACTCAGAGCTGCACAGAGTGAGTGGGAGGCATGAAAGGGCCTTTGTGAGATGCAGCTCTAACAATAAAAGGGAGATACTGGGAGAGAAGCGGGGTCTTTCCTTGCACAGGATCAGTGGAAACGGAGAGAATCATGATTAATATGAATTCATGTTTTTCTGATCTATTTCTTCCACCAAATAAGTGCTAGCAGGCTGTTCCGTAGCCTTGTGCTCTTACCCTGCTAGCCTGGCCTTAAGGTCCCCTACACGGGCCGATAGTAGCTGCCGATATCAGTGCCTTGGACCCATTCAGCAGCTAATCGGCCCGTGTATGGGCACGTCCGACGGGGCCTGCCTGATCGGGCAGGTTAGAAAATCTAGTCTGATTGGGGACCGCATCGGCTCGTTGATCGGGTGAATAAAGGGTAATTCGATCGTTTGGCCCTGGGGTGTAAAGGGGGTGTAAAGTTGGTCCGGAGACTGCATCAACGAGCCAATGCGGTCCCCGGACCGACTTTACCCCCCTTTACACCCCAGGGCCAAACGATCGAATTACCCTTGATTCTCCTGATATTGCCCACCCGTAGGTGGATCTGCCAATGTATGGGGACCTTAACTCTGAGGAATAATGACTAAAGGTGGCCATACACCTTAAGATAGCGAGCAGATCTTCTCCTAATATCCCCCACCTACGGGTGGGCGATATCAGGCGAATCCAGGCTAATTTGGTCGTTTTGCCCTGGGGCCAAACGATCGAATTAGAACAACAGTAATAGGCGCAGTCGGCTCGTTGATGCGGTCCCTGATACGACTAATTTTTTTAACCTGCCCGATTGATTTCAGTGCCTGGGTTGGCGAGGCCTTGGGGCCAACTGAGGTTTTTCCCGGTGTGCCCTCAGCCTAGTCTAACCCTGATCACACCACTGCCTGGTTACTAGGCATTGCACCATAGCAGCCAGAGAGCTGCTGAAATTTTAAGCTGGAGAGCTGCTGAACAAAACACAAAGAAATTCGAAATCCATAAGGAATAAAAAAGAAAGACCAAATGCAGATTGTCTCATAATAGTGCTGCCCACATCATATACTACCTGTTTAATTTTTGAGTTACGAGACCAAAAGGTGGCATAGTTACATAAGGAACTGGGTTGTGATTTGAGTTTTAAACAGCCAATCATCTTGAGCCTGTTGGCAGGTCGGTAGTTATAGCCAACGACTCCTCCCAATAGGCGGCGGCCACTTATAACACCAAAAAGTGTAAATATTTGACATGAATTAACGAGTGCCTGTAAAAACGTTTTACTCGGAGCCGAAGTCCTGATTTTCACAACACTGTGTTCCCTTATTTGTTGCCTAAACACTGCGCCACCAGGTCCACTCTGTGGTGTGAAACGTTCCGCAATAAATATTCCCCAATTGGGTCAAACTGGCCTATAAAATGGAAGGATATGGATCAGGAAGAGATAAAAGAACGAGAGGTTGTGGGTTCTAGAAATGATCCAGGCGACCCAAAGAACAATACGTGTGAATGGGCGACACACAGTAAGACGCGAGCTTAGGATTGTGGCAAGAAGCTGAGTGGGAAGGGATGTGGTTATCGGTGCAAGGGCTTATTCTCAGATATCAGCTAATATTTCCCACAAACCACATTAACCTCCCACCCCTGCCACAGCCAGTTTCTCTAACAACTTCAATGTCTCATTTCTGCCCACTCTATCATAGCCTAACCGTAGCCAAAGCAGAATGTGAGGCCTGTGGCTCTGTAGCTGTCATTAAACTACAACTCTCACTGTGCATGGGGGGGAAGGGGTTGTTAGTGGTGAGGCACGTGTTTGTACAGAAGGGCCATCCTTCATGGTCATGGGACTGTAGAAAATTCAACCTGTGTGGGCCCCTATAATTCATATCAAGCAAAGCTGTTCTACCTGTACCCTGGAGGCAAATCCTCTCAACCCTCGGACTCCCCCTCTGTATATAGTGAATGTTCTGTGTAGCTCCACACACTAAAAAAATCCCTGCTCACATCCCTCTAAAGTTGTGTTTTTTTATATTCAGGTCCTACTTGGAGACCCAACCATTGGTCATTGTCTTCTTTAGCTCCTAACAAGGGTACAGATGTAGGAAAATGTTGGGTTTGCAGCCATTCAGCCACAGCTCCAAGAATATCTAGGGCATCGGATACGTTTTTACCTGAAATCTCACCCTAACTGACCCAAGGCTGGGCTTTCAGATATATCTAGAAGAGATAGGTCAAAGGAGGGGAAAATGTCAATATCTTTTTCTTACCAACTGGCTTTCAGGCTGAGCCCCCACATGCCATGGCTCCATGTGGCCTGCTCTAAAGACTCCTCTGTTTGGGGGTACCAAATTAAATTGGATGATTTTATTGATTCTAAGTGGCTGATATGCGGGGCTCCTTCTCCAAATAAAGCACCAGCTGGGGGCCAGTTTTAGTTGGACACATAGGCAATAGAGAAATATCAGCCTAGAGTGGAAGGTAAGTGTGTTTTACAACATGCCATAAAGCATTGTTGTTCCATGAACCTTGAAGCATTTTTGCCATAAACTGCCATCTCCATCAGTACAGGGTTACACGATGTTCTCCCAGAATAGGCCTTGGCTTTATAATATTTTGCTCACTGAGCAACCTGTATTCTGCCATTATTCCTTATCATTATGTGTCGCCTCATTCCCCCCTGTTTGGTTATTTGGACAAATGTTGGACGTTGGCTCTGCGCTAAATGGTAGGAAGGGAGGAGAAGCTGAGGTGCTGACTCCAGAGTCCAAGATCTGAGACGTTAAACTATAAAGATTTCAGGCATCTCAGTGGCAACATTAGAGGGAACTTGCCAGATTCCTTCCCAAAGTCTCTTCAGGCTGCTCCCCACCCGGTGTGCCTACTGCTTCCATTTTAAATCTGCCTTCTAGTGTTCTCCCCCATACCTCTCTTTTATTAACCCATCAGCCTTCCACTTCCCTCCTTAATATACTTAATTTTGTCTTTGTTCTGCTCCACCTTTCATGTCCCCATTCTTCTCTCTTTCCCTGTCTCCTTCTATCTACCCCACCCCATGACCTAACTATCTTTACCCTTATCAGCCTACTGCTTCCTCTGGCTCCTTTACTTATTGTTCTGCTTAGCTTCCCTCTCACCTTCTACTTCTCCTCATTATCAGAGGTCACATACCTTCCCTGCAACCCTCCTGCTTTCCCTCATTGTGTCTCCCACCCCCAGTGCTACTTCAGCTCCATTCACTATGAATCTTCTGCATTATTATTCCTTCAGTCTCTTCCTTTTCTAATCTGTCGCATTTTGCTTTCTCACTAATGATGAGCGAATCTGTCCTGTTTTGTTTCGCAAAAGGTTAGTGAAACGGCGAAAATGTTGTGCACGTCAATAAACGTTTTTTTGTTGCGCATTGAAATTTCCCAGGCCAAATTTTGTCATCTGTTTCATGAAAAAATCCACCAATGGCGAAACGTGCAAATTTGCCACGAATGCATGCTGGCCGAATTATTTCACCCCTTAACTATTTCTCACTTTCCCCATCCATATCTCTATCACAGTGCTGCTAACCCTCCTGAAATTCTTCTCTCCTGTTTACCTGTCTTCTACTTTCCCTTTCATATATTTGGGTCAGTTTCCATCACTCGCCCCTTTCTCTTTGTCGCCCCTTTTCTCTTTCTCATGACCCTTCAACTTCCTTCCTTTCCCTCCAGTTCCCACACCATCTCCCTCCCACAATGCCATGTTTATTGCCTCCCTTTCTTTCCCTTCTCCATCTCCATTTCCCATTACTTTTGCTGCTTTCTCCTTTGCCCATAGCCCTAGCAGTGTTGGGCTGCCCTATCAGAGAACCTGACATCCAACGCCAGGGCCAGTACTCACAACAAATAGATGGAGACAGTGTCAGATGGTTTTTAAATTATATAGATTTATAGGAAGTTAGAAAGCACTAATGGGAATTCTCTCTGACTTGTTCTCTCAGCCCTAGGATAATGGTACATCTGGCATTTTATCCCTATAGCTTTTCTTTTAAACAGTAATAGCACCAAATGCTGGTAAGCTCTGTAGATTGCTTCCCATTATGTTTTCTATTTCAGTTAATAGCAAAAACCCATGGACAAACCTCTTTTCCACAATCATGTGCGCTTCATACATGCAGTGAGGTGAGAGACACCAGCGCCATCTTTTCTTGTTGGTGCTCGCGGGGAGAAGCCAAATCCCACTGTGTGAGACAGCTGAGGGCCCGTGTATGCTGAGACTGCTGAATTGCAAACAATAAACCACTGTTGTGCCTTGTAGGCCCATAAATGGCAATACAAATAGTGTTAACTTAAATACATATTTCTGAATGTAGCGAGCTCCTGAAGCTCCAAACATTTGGCAGTTCCCCTATGGCTGCAGCCAAGTCAGGCCCGGACTGGGATTCAAAATAGTCCCTGGCATTTCAAGCAGACAGAGGCCCAAACAGCCCCCCCAGCCCAATAAATAGTGAGTGTCTATGGCACCTTACAGCAGCCCCTCTGGCATTTGCCTGAACCCACAGATTGCCAGTCTGGGCCTGAGCCAAGCTCCAGCCACACATGTCGCAGCTTACATCAGTTTAAACCATTAAAAGCACCTTAGCCACCTGAGTGCCACCTACATCTGCCACATTGCACTTGTTTATTTTCTGATATTTAATTAAATTGCAGACTTTAAGACAAAGCAATGAGGATAGGAATGATGGCTGCACCGTTGCCTATTCATTCATATTTATATTGCGAGTTTTATGTTGCCTGTGCTGTGCACCGTCTCTCTGAAATGCTCTTTTGGGGCTCGGCGTCACCGGTGAAATCTCAGGTGTGTTGCTGACTGTGATAGCTTGTGATATTTTAAACTGGGCTGTCGTTGTAAGTTGTCACTTCAGATAACGTATGGTGTATTTTTGGCAGGCAGCAGAATGAATGAGAAAGATACTGAGGCTGCCAGGAGAGGTTCTGACCACAACATCTGCCTCCAAATCCTCTATAGACTCAGGAATAATGAATCATAACAATGAATCAAGCGAGCTACTTGTTCTGCTGTTTCTTATCTCCGCAGCGGAACCTTTCCTGCAGGCTGGGCCTGGAGCCGAAGCACCGGCGGTTTCACACAGCTTTGCCGCGCTGCCTTTTCTACGATGATTTAGAAGAGAGCATAGAAACAATTGTTTATCTGTAGAATATATTGTATTTCTATTAAAGTGTGGGCCTGCTGGGGATTCACTTTTACCTGTTGGCCTCTGGGCTTAACCTTCTAACTCACTAAACTTGGTACATTAGGCCTCATTTATTAACTCAGGGGCAAGGAGCAAAAATTGGCACAAACTATTGCAACAGGAGCAATTAGTATGGGCTCTAAGGGCAGCAATAAACTGGTAAATAAACCCTAGAAGGGAATCCAACCAAGGCTGGCCTAAGGCCTACTGAACCCCTTAGGCCCAACTGGGCCCGATGACCAGGAGATGAGACTATGATGTAAGTTGCACCCACAGAAGCCTGAAGACAAGAGGCCTGGGGATCACTGATGTTAAAGTCTGGGCAGAGTTGGGGGCAGTGTGCTGTTACTGTGCCTGCCATGAAATGCTTGGGGGCCACAGAGTGTCATGAAATGCTTGGGGGCCACAGTGTGTCATGAAATGCTTGGGGGCCACAGTGTGTCATTACATGCTTGGGGGCCACAGTGTGTCATTACATGCTTGGGGGCCACAGTGTGTCATGAAATGCTTGGGGGCCACAGTGTGCCATTACATGCTTGGGGGCCACAGTGTGCCATTACATGCTTGGGGGCCACAGTGTGCCATTACATGCTTGGGGGCCACAGTGTGTCATGAAATGCTTAGAGGCTATGGTGTGTCATTACATGCTTGGGGGCCACAGTGGGTTATAGCAGTTCAGCAGGAGACAGGGAGAGTCAGGCACTGTTTGCTGCCCAACCCCAGACCCCCCCATGGCTTAAAAGCCAGCAAGACCCAATCTAGGGGCCCCACCAGGGGTGTAAATACAGGGGAAGCAGACCAGTTGCAGGGGGGCCCAGGAGAGTGGGGTAGGGGCAGCAGGACCCTAATAAATGAGCAATTTCAATATATCTTGGTATATTAGGTCAATTTTACAAATGTTTTGGGGGACTAAACTGAATTTGCTGTGGGGCCCAGGAACATCTAGTTATGCCACTGGGCCCCACCAAAGTTGTGTTTTGGACTAATTTATTGAGAAATTCCATCAAAATCCCACTAGCCCCGCCCATCCGTTCCACTTCCTGCTGGCTGAATTCTCTGGATGTGCAGGGGAGCCAGCGGCCCTCAGTACCCTGCACTGTAGGATAGGAACCAATCAGCAGCTAGGCTGACCTGATAGGGAACTGAAGCCTGTCTTTGCTTGTGTGAGTGCTGGGCTGTGATTGGCTCTCCCCCTCCTACTGTGCTTCTGGCAGGGACCGTTAGGACACGCCCTGCCCTCATTTGAAACGCATAGAGAAGTGATAGGATCTATAGGGAGCTCCAATAAAGGGGCCATTTTTACAGAGGATTTATGTTTAGCCCAAAGGGAAAGCAGCACCGTATATTATTCATAACTGCCTACAATATTAGGGTTTTTCCCATTTATCCAATATGTCTCCTTTAAAGTAGGGGGTACATCAGTGGTCCATATTTTGCTTTTCAAAAACCCTAATAGTAAATGAGACCTACTGTTGTGTGACATTAGTACCCCCTGTTAGAAAAATAAGGATTATAGAAGTCACCAAGTAGGTCTGCGACAGAATGAGCTATTTGACAGGTTTTTCACGGCTCCTGTGTATTATAACCATATTATTGCGCAGCAGAACTGATGGAAAGAATATGAACTCATGTATCACACAGAATAACTCCCTTCCACCCAGTGCAGCGGAATAACAAACAGTAATAACTTATATAAGAAATTGCAGCCATAAAATAACTCACAGGGTGACAGCAGCTTCAATAAACTGTATTCTTCCCAATCCCCAGGCGCTGGCAGCATTTCATACTATTACCCCCGGCTACATGGGGGGGGGGGGCACGGGGCCTCAGGCTGGGGCTGTAGGAAAACCCCCTAGTGCAGAGAGGTTAAATGCATTGGTGGCATTTTCAGCATTATCAACGCTCTTTTAATAGCACTGGAAATGCTTATAGAATGTGCTGAATCCACGTAGTGCGAGGCCAGAGTTGCAGAGATGTAGTTTGGATTGTTAATACTGAGGCCCCACACAGGGTATTCTGCCCCGAAGGCCATAACCACCAAGCAAATTAAAATAGGTCCTCCCATTTCAAGTATTCAGAGGCCCAGACAGCCCACTTAATAGTGACTCTCCATGGTATCGTACAGCAGCCAGAATCGACTGGTTGCCAGTTGCCTAAACACCTCCAGCAATAGCCCTGGGTATTAGCAACATGATTTGTGTGCATATTCCTGGGGCCAGCAACTAGGAGGGGATTCATTTTTCATTAAGCCTAGTCCCAACCAATCCTGGTCCTGCTTTACCATCAATCTGTCAACTCCCAGATCCACCCACATCCCACCCCCATCTGATGATACTGGGCCCCCTGGTGATTTTGAGCCTGGGCAGCCCAAAAATACCTTATTGGGATCCACCAATGCCACCAACTATATAAGAATTTAAATTAATTGAGAAAGGATTGAATTGCAGGGAAGTCAGAAGTGGTTGAAAGAAAAAGAAATGAGGACGGGTGGGATTCAAGAAAAGTGAGTGGAGGGACTGGAGTGAAGGGAGGTCAGGTTACATATAATGAGAAATGGATGATAAAGATAAACATGAAGGGGCTGGACTGACAACAAGGAGAACAATGTTTGAATCATCGCCTGTGAGACCAACCCAAAGGCATGGGCTCCGATGCTCATGTGTCCAAGGCTTTCGCCAATGAACAGCATGTGCGGGCAGATCCACCTTCGCCGAAGCTAGAGTGAGACCCACCAAGTCTTGGGCTAGGGTCGAGCCCAGCGGACTATGACACCTATCCAGGGTGCACAAATCAAACACAAAAAGGGTGCTGAAGTGTGTGTGTGCAATGCCATTATTTGCCTTGGTAAGGCTCCAGCTGGCAGCTGGAAAGTATAAAAGAAAAATACCTTCCTCCTAATGGCTGGGGCAAAGGAAGTGAAGCATGATTAGGCAGAAGGAGCATGTGCGAAGCCCCCGACAAAACATAAACCAGCAGCTCTTCCCTAATGGGAACACAGCTCCTCCACTTTCATCAAGCTTCAGCTTGAGCAATTAGCAATAATCATGCCTCGGTTGGACCTCATTGGCTATTATACTGCCACTGAACAAGGAGAACAAGGAGAAGTTCCACCAAAGTGAGGAGGGTCTGAGAAGGGGTTGGATTTACAAACAGTAAGTTGGAGAGTGAGAGAGAATGTAGGACATGATTGGAGGACAAGCTGGAATGAAGAGAATCATGAAGGGGTTGGACTGAGAGTGAGAAATTCCACCAAATTAAGGAGGATTCTGTTAAAGAGAAGTAAGGAGGGGTGAATTGAAAGGAAGTATGGATTGTGGGGCAAATGGAAGTGAGGGGAGGTAGTAGAGATAAGAAGTGGCCACACCAAAAGGTAACGAGGAGTAGTTGAGTTGTAGGGGAATGTGGAGCATTTGGACAAAAGAATAATGAGAAGGAAGGGGTTGGATTAAGTGAGGAGTAGAGGGACCAAAGGGAAGTGATGGTTTGGGTTTTAGGTGAAATGATTATATTATTATTGGAACTAAGCAAAGAATGATGGGAGTTGGAAGGGGAGGAGTAGCCTGAAGCTCAGCTTGTAAAGCAAAATCTTTTTTTAACTTTGATTTCCCTACAACTACAGCAAGGTCACTCATACTGCAATGTTTCAGCACTTTATACACAAGGGAGTCCGACCAAATGTTGGGCCACAAAGGGGGTCATGAACCCAACTGAAAACTGAAAAGCAGTGACCGAAGGGACGAGGGGAAGAGTTGCATCTACGGGAAGGGAGGGATCCATTGGAAGGAAATAGGATCTGGATCAAAGCGAATGCAGATGGGGAGCGGCTCAGATGGAATCAAGGTCCCGAACGCCAGACCCCCAGACAAGTTGCTCCGAGATGAAAGGCTAACTAACCCCACCTGCTGCATTAGCCAATTAACAGCCTCGTTTCCTTGTTTTGTTTCCTTTGCCTGAATATTTATCTTATCTGACCTCTATTCTAGGTGGGGGGTGTAGTACATGTTCACTGGGGCTGCTCTCTCTATGCCTTTAATGCCTTAATTAGGGCTCAAAATAAAGGAAAGTTGACCTTTAAATTAACTTTAAATACATCCTACAAGGAAGTATTTTGCAATAACCCTTTATTGGAATTTTTTGCAGTTTTTTGGGCCAAGTGTAAGGTGCAGATCTCAGCAACACAAAGTATGAGCCGGGGTGCAAGGGGTAAGTGTACGGACTCTAATAAGCTACACGGTGGGGGGGACATTCAATACACGGGCGGATAAAAACTGCCATCTCAGCCCTTGGTAACCCCAAGTTGGCAATTGTTTAACCGACAGATATCTGGGTAAAAATTAACCAGATATCAATTGGGCAGGTTTAAAAACCAAGTCTGGCAAGGCCTGCACCCAGGGCCACCATCACAAATCACGGGGCCCCTCACAACAACATTTTCATGGGCCCCCCATCTCCCACACCCTGCCCCTCAATGCTCCCTCCCATCAGTACAATGGACACACAGACATTGGTAGTCTGGGCCCCCTAAAACATTGGTAGTCAGGGCCCCCCTAAAACATTGGTAGCCAGGGCCCCCCAGCATCCTCCAGCTCCCCCCCAGATTCCTTCCCAGCATCCTCCAGCTCCCCCCCAGATTCCTTTCCAGCATCCTCCAACTCCCCACCCCCAAGCATCCTCCGGCTCCCCCCAGAATCCTCGAGTTCCCCCCTGATGGTGGCCCAGCCTGCACCTGAGCATTGATGTGGCCCTCGCCTAGGGTTGCCACCTTTTCCATGCCCCCCTACCAGTCGATGACGTGGAGGCAGGAGCGAGAATGGGTGTGGCTATGATGCTGAGGGGGCAGGGCTATGACGCAGGGGGGGCAGAGCTGCTAAATTGTTGGAAAATGGGAGCAAGATAATGGGCAGGATGGAGGTGGAGTGGGGGGCGGGATGAAGAAGGAGGGGTGGGATGGAGGCGGACCAGACTTAGAACATTGATGGTAAATTTGTAATAATGGTCTTGGCTGGTATTTTACTGGCTAGGCTTGTGATACACTGGCCAACTGGCCACCCTTCTCTCCAGCCCAGTCGTTATATACCCACTGCCATATGATACACACTGTAGCAGCGCAGCACTCGCCCCCTTGTTCATTGTTAATGAGCCCCGTAATTAGCGCAGACCTTCTCCTGACGTTCCAATCACTGCTAGCCACTGAAAAAAAAGGGTTACATTAAAAATCAAAAAATTAAAAACATTATTTAAAACCCACACTTCCCCTTTAAGATTAGAACATCACCCCCCCCACCCCCACAGTAATTAACAGGTCACATGATGATTATTTCTATTATTTGTATTCATCACTCTCCCCCCCCCCCCCATGAATTCTCTCTGCATCTCACAGTGACTGTAGAACCCGGTGCTGTGCAAATCTCCCCCCCCCCCAGTGATGGGCAGCTGGGCTAAATAATCCAACCGAGGGCCCCACGGAGTGACCCCCCACAGGGGCCCTTGCTAGAGGTGCCCGACCTGCACTGTTTACCCTACTTTTATGTTGTCAGAACCCACTCCGGCTTCATTGCAAAGGGATTTGGCCCCCGGAACTCCTGGGGAATTTGTATTTTGAGTGGGAAAGGCAAGAAGCTCCATTAATCCCTTTAGTGCTGGAGGGCCCCGGACACACAGGATATGTCATGTGGCAGATGATAAATACCGCTGTGAGTTGTGCAGGTACTCGCACGCAGCCAGGCCCCAAACAATTCCCCTTTATTATTCGGCAGTTCATTCCAGGACAGGCCGCCACACAGCGCACTTTTCCATTAATACCCCCCCTTTCTATTTCATATGTGCCTAAATACATACATGTGTGCTATTATCATGGGAAACAGCTAAATACCAGATCTGACTCTAACGGCTCCGGGTAGATGAATGGGTCGGTTTAACCATATGTTAGAATTTATGCACAAAGAACATTCTGTTATCAGTGATGCCCATCGGTCTGCCCTTTGGTGCCCAGCTGTGGCCCCCGAGCTTGTTGCCCCAAAGAAAATGAGGTTCCTGCCACTAAGAACCTTAGTCGCCTTTTTTGAGGCCCTGAAATCTTGGATGTTGTTATTGTTCCCTGTACTTCATAAATAGGAATAAAATAAACCCTATCTGTTCCTATATAGACTTTTAGGGGCTGATTTACTTACCCACGAACGGGTCGAATGGAGTCCGATTGCGTTTTTTTCGTAATGATCGGTACTTTGCGATTTTTTCGTATGTTTTGCGATTTTTTCGGATTCTTTACGAATTTTTCGGATCCAATACGATTTTTGCGTAAAAACGCGAGTTTTCCTATCCTTTACGAAAGTTGCGTAAAAAGTTGCGCATTTTGCGTAGCGTTAAAACTTACGCGAAAAGTTGCGCATTTTTCGTAGCGTTAAGTTTTAACGCTACGAAAAATGCGCAACTTTTTACGCAACTTTCGTAATGGATACGAAAAACTCGCGTTTTTACGCAAAAATCGTATTGGTAACGAAAAATTCGTACAGAATCCGAAAAAATCGCAAAACATACGAAAAAGTCGCAAAATGTTCGTTTTCAAGTCGGAACTTTTCCAATTCGGGTCGGATTCGTGGGTTAGTAAATCAGCCCCTTAGTATAGGTCAGGGGTGGGCAGACTTTTTCCATCAGAGAATGACCGATGACTCCTCCCCAATGACACAGCGTATGTACGCATTCACGCCACACTTCCGCATCCCCCAGCTTCTTCGCGATCCACCACAAATCCACGGGGGATCGACTGGTGGACCGCGATCAACGTCTTGGCCACCCCTGGTGTAGGTTATAGGTGGAGCTAGCAAAAGGAAGACCAACACGGGATTAACCAGTAAATGATGCACTTTGGTACTCAATGCATCCGCAGCCCTATGGCTGTACATACCCACACCTCTGAATTTGCCCTTCCCCTCCATACTATGACTACATGACTTTTTCATAATGACCAGCCCACTTTCCAGTGCCGGCGGCACTGCACATGCTCAGTACTCTGGGCCACTTACTAGGGGATGCTTACTAAGGGAAGCTTAGCTGCTACTAGCCATGATGTCACCATTGGTGGTAGCCTACTATCGGAGAGAGGCCAAGCAAAACTCCAAAGGTCAATACTACATGGTCCAGGTCTTTGCCAGAACACCCCTTCCCTTATGCTCCCAACAGCCCTTCCCCTTCTGCTGCCATCAATGCTGCTGCCTTCAGTGCTACTGTTTGCCCAATTGTCCCACCATCGGTCGATGCTCACTCAGCCCATCACTTTCCCCAGCGGTTGCTTGCTCAGAATTCTGCCCCCCTCCCCCCCCAGCTGCTCCATAGGTACGTGCCTATTCTCTCCCTACATCTTATTCCAGCCCTGGCTTCTGTACAGCAAAGTGCAGCAGCCCTATAATAAAGGCTTTATCATCTGTGGGGCTTTAAATACTCTTTATAAATTGGATATCCATTTATGGATCAAATTCCCTATGAGATAGAAACAGAGACATAATAGTATGGAGACGACTGTGGCTGCAAAGGGGTCCAAGGGTGGGCAAGGGCCCATTATTCTTCCATGTGCCGGTAATACCAACTGTATATGGGGGGAATGAAGGGGAGATAGCAGCCCAGAAATATTTATTTTTTTACCAAGGGCCTGGGGTGGTTAAATTTCATTGCTGCCAATAAACCGGCACCCAGAGGAACAGAAACCAAAGCTGAATGCAATAAAAACTGTACAAAAGCAAGTTTAAATCCCTTTATTTTTCACCACTGGTAGGAAACAAGCTCCGCACTGTGTGTGTGCAGCCCTGGAACCAGCTCAGGTCAATAAGTACATCCATTTACCCACCAGAACTTACATTGCCCCAGCAGTGAGCAGGCATAGGAATAATAATAATAATGACAGGGACGGCTGTCTGACAAGGGGCAGCGCACAGGGTTCAATTCAGCTCTTTATCAATACATAATACATCCAACGTTAACACGATGACGCAGCCCTGCCATGTTTAGTAAATCTTCTCCTCTCCGGAGCAGCAATTTCTAGGAATTTCCATGAGCGCGAGTCCCATGAGGAGAAGCAGATAATGTAACCGTGCAGCAGAGCGGGAGTAATGGACGACTGTGTGAGAGGGTGGATAAGAGGAGAGACGGGTATGGAATATATAAGGGAAATGCGATGTACAAGGGGCTCAGGGGAAGGGATTCTCTTGGCTAATAGGCTAATGGGACAGGCAACTTGGGAGATAAACAGTCACGCAGAAATATATGTCCTCTAAAGCACATGGGGTGTATTTCCTACTGACAAGGGAGGGGCCCCAGCTCGGCTGCGCATTTAATAAATGGAGTCCACTTGTCACTAACGGTTTCAGATGCATTTGATTCAAGTAAATGACAGGATGCAGACACTTATCGGTAATCGTGCCAGTGGAGGATACACAAGGGTATCCCATCTCAGACATCCAAGGGCAGTCAATGCCAATGGGCTAGAGGTAGCCAATCTCAAACTGATACGGTCAGTTAATGTCAAACAGCCAAGGGCAGCCAATGCCGATCAAGCAAGAGCAATCAGTGTCAAGAGGCTAAAGGAAGTCACTGTCAAATGGCCAAGGGCAGTCAATGTTAAATGGCCAGAGGGAGCCTATGTCAAGCAGCCAAGGGCAGCCAGTCTCAAACAACCAAGGGCTGGCAAATAGCCAAGTGTAGCCAGTTTCAAACAACCAAGAGTGGCTAATATCAGATGGTCAGGGGCAGTCAGAGTCAAATGGCCAGAGGCAGCTTATGTCAAGCAACAAAGGGCAGTCGCATGGTTTAATATAGCGAATGGGAAACAGCCCAATGTCAACTTGCCAGAGTCAGCCTTTGTCAAACAACCAAGGGCAGCCAATCTCAAACAGCCAAGGACAGTCAAATGGCCAAGTGTAGCCCATGACAAGCAACCAAATGGCCACGGGCAAATGGCCACGGGCAGTCAGTGTCTAATGGCCAGAGGCAGCCTTTGTCAAGCAACCAAGGGCAGCCAATCTCAAACAGCCAACGACATATGGACAACTGTAACCAATGTCAAACAACCAAGAGCAACCAATATCAAATGGCCAAGGACACTAAGGGGCACATTTACTAACCCACGAATGGGCCGAATGCGTCCGATTGCGTTTTTTCGTAATGATCGGTAATTTTGCGATTTTTTTCGGCGTCTTTACGATTTTTGCGAAAAAATTCGAGTTTTTCGTAGCCATTACGAAAGTTGCGCGAAGTCGCGATTTTTTCGTAGCGTTAAAACTTGCGCGAAACGTCGCGCCTTTTAAAAAAAGTCGCGAAAAAGTCGCAAAATGTTCATTTCCAATCGGAATTTTTCCAATTCGGATTCGAAATCGTGTCTTAGTAAATCAGCCCCTTAGTGTTGAATGGCCAGAGGCAGCTTATGTCAAGCAACAAGGGGCAGTTTATCAAATGGCCAAGTGTAGCCCATGACAAGCAGCCAAGAGCAACCAATATCAAATGGCCACGGGCAGTCAGTGTCGAATGGCCAGAGGCAGCCTTTGTCAAGCAACCAAGGGCAGCCAATCTCAAAGAGCCAAGGGCTGTCAAATGGCCGAGGGCAGCAAGCTGCAGCTTTCCTCTGCAAAGCCAGGTATAATCTGTCAGTATCAGTGTGAGTAAAGTCTTGTTGTGCTCCTTTAAATCAAATCAGTGTCAAAACCAATGTTACTAAGGGAAGGGAGAATGCAAATCGGGTTGCCCTTTAACACAAGCGCACTCTCAATAAAATATGAAAAGCTTTATTGTGAATACAATTCCCTGGTGTTTCTGGTTTCTTCAGGCTTTATCAGCTGTGCAAACACTTTTATATATTTAATGCAAACACCAGAGCATTTTTTTCCCCAAACGGCCACATCCACCCACTTTTTTTTTTTTTTGCTACAAAATTCATGTTTGTGTTTGGAAATTCTTTTCTTTCTGTCTTTTACTGGTTATTTTTAATGTACAGCGCTGTGTACACAAGTAGCACTATATAAATAGAAATCTACATGCAGGCTCCTACGCACCTGTTTCAAAGCAAACATCCCTTAGACAGATTCGGCAGCTAATTGGCCCGTGTATGGGCACTACCGACGGGCAAGACCGACCGATATCTGGCCTGAAATCGGCCAAATCTCGATCGGGCAGGTTAGAAAATCTAGTCGGATCGGGGACCGCATTGGCTCGTTGATGCGGTCCCCGAACCGACTGCCCAATTGCCACCAGTGGCCTGGGGCCAAACGATCGAATTAGCCTACACGCTCCTCGACATAGCCCACCCATAGGTGGGGATATCGGGTGAAGATCCGCTCGCTTGGCGATCTCGTGTATGGGTGTCTTTACTAGAATTGAGGCAAGTGTAGGAGGTTCTTCATGATGGTGGGAAGTCTCCTTTCTGTTTCTGCAGAGAGCTGCCCCCCGCCCCACCAAGTTACAGTGTTCAAAAAATGTATCTGGCTTCCGTTCACTTTACTTTAAACAGAGTTTATTGCCCTATTTTATTGTATAATGGGTGCATCCATTCTTGACATATCTGCAGTTATTACTGAGGTCTGCCATTTTGCCTCGGACTAGGGACCCTCCATTGACTGCAACAGAACTGCCCATTTTTTTTATATGGTTTTTCTTATGTATATGTGTAAAGATGCAAAAATGTAGCCATCTCTAATAAGTGTCCCCCTTCTTGTAGTCCCACTATGTACCTCCATTCCTATGTAGGCATGGTAACAGTCGCACCATAGTATAAAGCATCAAATGGCTCAACCTATTCCTATATTATTATTATTAACATTTATTTATAAAGCGCCAACATATCCCGCAGCGCTGTACAATAAGTGGGTTTCATACATTGGGCATACAGAGTAACATATAAAGCAATCAGTAACCGATACAAGAGGGGAAGAGATCCCTGCCCAAAAGAGCTTACAATCTACAAGTATTCAATGATCTTAGTATTGGGATTGATCAGTTTCTCTGGCACCTTATCTTTGTTTGTTGTGTAGCAATAAAGCAGAGAGCCTCAGTTTGGTGGAGCCCCTAGTGAATACACAAGCTACAGTAGAATGGAGGCTACACCAGTGAGAAGGGGGCTCTAGAAAAAATAGATGGTCAAAGCATGGAGAAAACAGCTGGAGTTCAACAAAGGAGTGTTAGTGGGGTATTTTGCCATGCAGGACAATTAAAGAGACAGTATACACCCTTTTTCAACATCAGCACAATGTATGAAACATGTGCTGAACATACAGTTTGCCTATGGTTTTAATTAAGAATCTGGTTGCTAGGGTCCAGTTTAACCTAGCAACTAGGCAGTGGTTCAAAAGGGACACAGGTATATAAACAGGAGAGGGCCTAATTAGAAAGATAAGTAATACAAAGTAATGGTGATAAAATTGTAGCCTCACAGAGCAATGGTTTTCTTGCATCCGGGGTCAGTGACCCCCATTAAAAATCTGTAAAGAGTCCCGAAGCCAAAGGCAAATAGTTCAAAAACAATAAAAAATAAAGATTAGTTGAAAAGTTGCTAAGAATAGGCCATTCTATAGCAAACTAAAAGTTAACCTGAAGGTGAACCTCTCCTTTAATATGATGTAGGTATTGGTACGTAGGAAAGTTGCATTTCCAGTTCTAGGCTGAAGGGAGGCTGAACTGAAAGGTAAATAGTTAGAAAACCATTATAATATCATTGTCTGGATCATAGTTAAAGTTCATTTAAACTGCCTTGGCCTGGCCACCCAGGAAAAGATCGGCTTGTTTGGCCGGCTCACCTAGTGGGTGGGTCTTTGTACCTGTCAAGGTGGGCCTGTTGGGCTGTTCTAAGTGTGAAACCCTTGTGCCAATGATCATGTAGTGCAGTCAGACCTGGGTCCCGTTATATTGGAGCAATTGAGCTACTGAACCCAAGGCTTTGGGGTACAATCTGTTTAGGGAACCCATTTGCCTGGCACAGGCTCGGCGGATGTATCTCCACGTGTTGTTTCCATGTGGTTTTATATCCTTCCCAAGCCCAAATCTCACAGGTGTTGGCTTGTAACAGGAGATTTCACAGATCTAGAATATCCGGTTTCTCTTACCTGGGCTGAATGGGAAGCTGGTTTGGGAAGCATCCTCCTCATATCTCAGAAAACAAACACACAAACCGCCATTCGCCTGCTCTGGAACAAAGAGGCACACAGGCACACAGGACTGGTTCTGTGTAAAACTATGTTTATTTGCTCTGCCATTACTATGGTTTCCTCTGATTTCCTGATGCGGTTCCACAGCTTCCCACAAAATATGCACCATGTAATCCAATCAGATATTAGTGCATGGATAGACCACAGATGGACATGTTGCAATTATTCAATGGATCTGTCTGTAGGCCAGTTGGTTGGGTCATTTAGTGAAAGTGTGAGCCCAGGTAGCTCTAGGTTGGCCTACAATTGGTTGCATGCATACACTGAATCAGGCCATTGGAGTTTTGGGCAATAAACTTGAGTTCTTAATGACACAGCCCCCTCCCAACACATACATAGTTGATCATTCCTTCCAGTTCCTTCACTTGGACTTGACCAAACTATGACCAAACAAGTATCAGTTTAACTGCAGTTGATGATTTGTATGCAATGAGCTCTAGAAAACCAAATAATAATCTCCTATTGGTCCTTCTTCTGTATTTCTAAAGTCTCACCGAAGGGTTTTCTAACCTGTCATGAACCCATTAGTAGCCTACTGCTTTAATAAAGAATTGGTTCTATCTCTGTGTGGTTGTCAAGGATGCCGGGAAATGTAGTACAACAAGTGCCAATTGGATGTTGGTTGGATATTGGTGATATATTTACACTACTACTACTCTACTACACTACTACCTCCACACTTACTATATACACTTTGCAATATATGCAGCCTCTCCTCATAGAAGAGTGAAATCTTAGGGGAACAAAGTTGTTCATCTCTTTCTGAATACAACTGTGGAACACCACAAAGTAAGGAGTCGGGGCTGGTCAAGACAGCAGACTCCATGTACTTCATAGCTAATGAGTTTTTCCAGCCCCCCCAACTGATGTCTCACCAAGTTCCAATCAGATAACAGTCTGGGAGGCCCACATAGTCCTATACACAGGCAGGGTCATATAGCTATATCTCATCTTCTAATATAGATATATCTCATCATCTATCTTCATCTTCTTTTTCACACGCCCCTTGCTTCCACCATATATTTGAGGTGTTTCAGGTACTGTTTTTGGTCTTCTTCTGGCTCAGTCAGAATCAAGGAAGAACTTATTTGAACAAAATGTCGAAGAAGGATGGATGTCTTTTGTCTACAAATCTAAATGCTGTATAGATAGTATGGCGGTGGAACAGCCCCAGGTTAGTTATAGATCAAATGTGCAACCAGGCTTTCCATGATGCATCTATGAAAATGTTATTCCTCATTCCCATGCATCGGGCCATGTCCTGGTTTATTTTCGCAGCCCCCTTGCTGTATAAATATACATCTCTTCATGTGGTCTGCTAAAACAAACATGACATCTCGCTCTAACCAGAAGTGAAAACACTGGGGGGCTTAGAAAAGGGTCTCAATCGGCCAGGGAGCACTACAGCAATGCCTGATTTCCTAGGTTACAATATGATAAATGGGAGCAAAGATAAAGAAATGAAACAGTATCACTTATTTATTCCCTTTTATTCACAGTGTGCAAGTCCCTGGTTCCCCAGTGGAGCTTCCTATCCAAGGTCCCTCTTATATTCGGACAATTTGGCAACATATAAGAAGCCAGTAAGGAGCCTGTACCTTTTTAGGAGGAAACCCATGCAGACAAAGGGAGAACTTACTATCGTTGTGGATAGTGCCCAGTAGGGTACCTTATTAGCTAGCATTGAGCACCTAGCAACATACTGATTAGGAGCCGTTCCACCAACCAAGCACACAAATTAAATGGCAAACAGCTGTATGGATCTGA
The DNA here is from genome assembly GCF_000004195.4 of Xenopus tropicalis. Lineage (NCBI taxonomy): Eukaryota > Metazoa > Chordata > Amphibia > Anura > Pipidae > Xenopus > Xenopus tropicalis. Next base: position 140,098,158 of record NC_030680.2, read on the forward strand.
AGATATATAATACCCAGCTTACATGCCTGGCAGGAAGCAATTAGTAGAGTATGGTCCGTCTCTCTATGGGGCAAACCGTGTACAGAATATTCATTTATCATTAAAACCACAGACTGAAATAAACCAAGCATATCGCTTTTTGAGCTTGTTCTTTGACTACACCGCAAAGTTGCTGAGATTTTTGTGCCTGAGAATAATGGGGGCAAAGTAGCTGCGAGTGATGTAAAAAATGGGGTGAAGTAATTTGAAAACCCATGGCAATTGTGGGAGCTCTAAAATGGCTGAATTCCATTTATGTACTGCAGCATGATGGGTTTAATCTGCAGCTCAAGACCCCTGAAGGGACAAATGAAATTGCAGAGATACACTCAACAGACATTTTGATTGGATCACAGGTGAATTGGGGAACCTTCTGTATCCCAGTTGCCTGATGACCTTGCTCATGTCATATTGGTGGCCATTAGTGATGAGCGAATCTGTTCTGTTTTGCTTCGCCGAAAAATTTGCGAATCTTTCAAAAGATCCGCTAAATGGCGAAAAATTCGCGAAACGGCGAAAATGTCATGCGGCAAAAAAATTGACGCCCGCGGCTATTCTTTTGTCGGACGGCTATTCTTTTGTCGCCCGTGGCTATTATTTGGTCGGACAGCTATTATTTTGTCGCCCGCGGCTATTATTTTGTCGGACGGCTATTCTTTTGTCGCCCGCGGCTATTATTTTGTCGGACGGCTATTATTTTGTCGGACGGCTATTCTTTTGTCGCCCGTGGCTATTCTTTTTTGACGCCGGAGACAATTTTTGGACGTGCGGTGAATTTTTCCGCGGTGAATTTCGCAAATCCATGCCTGCCAAAACATTTCGCCCATCACTAGTGGCCATTAGCAAACTAGTTTCCATTTTGGCCAATTAACTGTAATCCAGTTGTACATTTGTAATTCGATGCTCCATAAATCAGTTGGGCGGCACGTGGGACTAATATTCTGGAGAGCCACTAGTTGTCCGTCACTTTGCAAATGATCACAGTGGGAAGCCACACATGGATCCTGATTCAGTGAAAGACAGGAAACACTATGTTTGCCCAAACTAAACGTGTCCAGTAAATTCTCACCTCTTGTTCCTCCTTGATGATCTCTTGACAAACTTATTGCATAAAATTGTAGTGATGTGGTGGTTATTCATCCCTGGGTCAGGATAATGTTTCCCTAGGGTAGAAGAACAAGAGTTCCAATATGGCCCCACTGATGGAAAGTGGCTCTCTCGAAAAAGGAATAAGGTAACTGTCTTTCTCTTGGAGCCCCTCAGGGAAGTAGAGGAAGGAGTAATTCAAAGCCTGAGGTAGGTGACATGACCTGTGGGAGGGTGCATGGGAAGAGCCCACATCAGGCCAATTGTTGTTGATGCGCCCGCGACTGTTTCCTCACTCTGCAAATTTTTTTTTACATCGCCAATGGTGGAATGTGGAATTTCGCTGAGAATCCATGCTTGGTGAAAAATGTTGCTCTTCACTAACCATTCCCCCAAAACACATGGCAGGATAAATACAGTGACAATTTCATATATAATGCCCCCAAAACACATGGCAGGATAAATACAGTGACAATTTCATATATAATGCCCCCAGTACACACGGCAGGATAAATAATTAGTGAACTCTCCCAGGATTCCATCCAAGTTTAGGGATATCGCCTGGCGCTCCTTCCATGGGAAACTTTATGTTAGTGGGAACGTGAAGCACAAGTGCACCGATGACCGTGACTGTCCACGGGAGGAATGCTCTGGGAAGGTGGAGACCATGGACCACTTCCTGCTTCATTGTCCCTTTAACATTGAAGTATACAAAGAAGTGTCTAATGCCTTGGGCATTCCCTGCCTCTCTGGTTTAGATTACCAGGAGTGGGCCTACGGGGTGTCACCAGGGTTTTGATTTAAGCACACTTTTTCTAGTTAGTTCTGTCGTCCGCTTTTACACTTGGAATGCACGGTGTCAGGTTCCCATTAGGCACAAAGTTCTCCCCTGTTCAGAGGTGGTGGGTTCCATACTGGGTGAGCTTTGGAAGATTCGCTCTTTTGAGAGGCAGAGGATGGATGCGGCACGGTGGGCGTCTTTATGGCGCGGGTTTTGTTTTCGGCCTCCTTGAAACCCTTTATCCACTTGGCCCTTTCTGATTGGCCTCTCTGGTGTGGGGCTGGTCTCTCCCACTCCCTTTAGATTTTTTTAATTCCTGAGAGATTTTTTATGATTGGGCTCGTGCTGTTTTAGGTGAGTAACCTGCGTCTTTGTCTTTCTGTCCTTAGGGTTGGGGTAGGTTTTTGTTTTGAGAGGAAATACTGCGGAATTGTATACATGTAAATATATGCTAAGTTTTAACTTCTGTTTATATTTATGGAATTTGTTTTATTTTAAACAGAATATTTGTTTTGTTTTTGTAATTATTTTGTTTGTTATTAAGTTGCTTGTTTTCAATAAAAAATTGGCAGGATAAATACAGGGCCAATTTCATATATAATGCCCCCAGAACACACGGCAGGATAAATACAGTGACAATTTCATATATAATGCCCCCAGAACACACGGCAGGATAAATACAGGGCCAATTCCATATATAATGCCCCCAGAACACATGGCAGGATAAATACAGTGCCAATTCCATATATAATGCCCCCAGAACACAAGACGGGATAAAAACAGTGCTAATTCCATATATAATGCCCCCAGAACACATGGCAGGATAAATACAGTGCCAATTCCATATATAATGCCCCAGAACACATGGCAGGATAAATACAGTGCCAATTCCATATATAATGCCCCCAGAACACATGGCAGGATAAATACAGTGCCAATTCCATATATAATGCCCCCAGAACACAAGACGGGATAAAAACAGTGCTAATTCCATATATAATGCCCCCAGAACACATGGCAGGATAAATACAGTGCCAATTCCATATATAATGCCCCAGAACACATGGCAGGATAAATACAGTGCCAATTCCATATATAATGCCCCCAGAACACATGGCAGGATAAATACAGTGCCAATTTCATGCATTAAATCTCAAGCATGGTAGGATAGACACAGTGCCTGCTTAATGTATAATAACTAAACAATGTTTGTTGTAGCATATCCATAAATAAAGGCTTCATTAAAATTCATCTGAGAGTGCCCTAGGGCAACACAACCAGTTACTACATGTGGCCCATGGAAAGGGGGGCCAATAAGAACCCATGTTCCTTCCTTTCTCTCCCAAAGAATATGCTTGGGGGTTGGGGTGGAGGATCATGGGCCAATTTGGGGGGGCATGAAGATTACCCCCATCACTTAAGTTACCCCCTTATGGATAGAAATGAGTAGATTGAGGGTGGAGGTGTTGCAAAGTAGTCTAAAGCTGGCCATACACGGGCAGATCCGCTCACTTGGCGATGTTGCCAAGCTAGCGGATCTTCACCCGATATCCCCACCTACGGGTGGCAATATCGGGGAGGCATGTAGGCGAATTCGATCGTTTGGCCCTGGGGCCAAACGATCGAATTCTGCATGCGGCAATGGGGCAGTCGGTTCGGGGACTGCATCAACAAGCCGATGTGGCCCCCGATCCGACTGGATTTTCTAACCTGGCCAATCGATATGTGGGCAATTTCAGGCCAGATATCGGTCGGCCAGGCACCTCGTTTCTGCCCCTACACGGCCCGATAAGCTGCCGAATCTGTCCAAGGGACCCATATCGGCAGTTTCTATCGGCCCGTGTATGGGGGCCTTAACAGAAAGGAGCCTTGTTAATTGTTATTGTGCGCCATGTGAAGCATCTGTTGCACCTTTGTTTCTGTTCATTATCAACTGTAATAGGAACCACTAACACCCATTTATTCACTTCCAAATGAAATGAGATTATGGGGTTTAGGTCTATAACCCCATGATCTACCCAGGCTAAACCATAAGGTGGGTAACAGGCACCCAGAAGCAGAAATCGTTACAGAGCTATCTGCAAATCCTCCATACTCGGTATATGCCCAGACATAAAAAACAAATATTTCATTTCGTCTTTTTTTTTCTCCCTAATTTGCATGTAAATAGCCTTCTGAACCTAATTATCTCCAGGGTCAAATACAATCTCGTTAGTCTGGTACCCAGCATACCTGAACTTAATCCGCAATGAGAACCGCCAACGTTATATTCTTCATTTTCCAGATTCCTTTTCTTCCGAGTTTTTTGGCAATTTAGTGCAGCCTCAGGTTTCTAATTACAAAGACCCATACGACCGTCTAATTGATTTGAAAGTTGCTGTGTCCTGCACTTTGCAGATGTCAAATTGATTTTGATTGATCCGGCATGTTAAACACAGCAAATGTACAGGAAAATGCACTGTTTGATATATTAGATGTTCCTCTGGAGCTTTCATACGTAGCTGGGTATCTGCACTGATATCTCTGGATTGTGAGTGGATTTAAAGGGGAATGAAGGGGAAATGCATTCCTATATATATGTCATTATTGTTTTATAGCATCCAGGAAGTCTAGAGAAGGCGAAGTGCCATGTTCTTATGTACGGTTTATTATATATTATACAATATTATTTAGCACACCTATTCCGATTTTAGATACACGGGCTGCTGACTATGCCACCTATTATGGTCTCTCCTGTTATTGTCTTATTGGGGTTCAGCCAGATACTAGCTGCATAGGTTCTAACTGCATAGGTTCCAAACCCTGCTGGCCCATTGGACCTTGGATGTGCAGTCACAGTCACCTAAACCAGTGGTTCTCAACCTTCCTAACGCCACGACCCTTTAATACAGTTCCTCATGTTGTGGTGACCCCCAACCATAACATTATTTCTAAGCCCATCGGAAATATGTGTTTTCCGATGATCTTAGGTGACCCCTGTGAAAGGGTTGTTCGACTCCCAAAGGGGTCCCGACCCACAGGTTGAGAACCGCTGACTTACAGTATAAGGTCTGCACTGGCACCCTGGTGTTACAAACATTGTCCCAAGGCTTACTGTCAGAGAAACCTGATTTTGCCCACCATTAAGGTGGTCTGATGGGGGCAAAGATCCACTTCTTTGCCAACCTCAACAAACAAGTAACTGGGTAACCAGTAGGATTAGACTAATGTCACACCAGACCAAAGTCCAAAGGCCAAGCTGCTTATACAACCAATGCAATCAATTAACCCTCAATCAGCGCCTATCCATTCCCCCTCCCCGTGAGTTGATGAGCATGGGGGGCATAGCAAGACCTGTCACCTCCCCATTGTGTGCGCAAAAATTCCTGGCCATACCAGCGGCATCTGAGCATCATCAGTTCCCTGTTCAACTGCCACCAGTGAGCACTGTCTTGCCCCTTCAGGGCTGGAACTAGGGGTAGGCAGATAAAGTACGTGTCAGCGTCAGCCAGTCCTGCAAGCTCAATAAAAAACAACCCAAGTAATTAAAAGCTTAGTAAGATAATATTGCTCATGTTACTGAATCTTTGGCAAAAGATGAAAGAATCTGGAATCAGACTTGGCTAACCATTGTTTATCTTAAACTGCCTATCAACGGGGGCAAACTGCTTGATTGGTAAGGTTGCTAATAATAATATTGTAGGAAACCTTGTTTTGTACGATATTCAGCCCATGTATGGCAAGTCGGCGAATCGACTGATATCACAGGAAGCTGCTGATATCGGTTGACTCGCCAATCGGTGGATTAGAAAATTTTGATCGGGCGCCATTGAAGGCGCCCAAGCAAAATCTATGTTCAGGGCTGAATTGGCAGAAGGAGGTAGAAATCCTATTGTTTCTACCTCCATATTTGACGATTCAGCCCTGAACGTCAGTGGAGGGTTGGAATGATCTTTCATGCGACCAATAGTTGCACTAAAGATTGAAAATCGCCACGTGTGTGGCCAGCTTAAGAGAGAAGAATGTTACCCAACTGGCCATCATCATACTGAGCAATACCTGGTTGAGCCAATTGTATGGTCACATGGCCAAGCAATCAGATCACATAGAAACCCTGTGCATAACACCGTCCAATATGGTTTACTCCAATCTTCCTGACTGATAGTTGACCAAACCTTAATCAGATATGTGTCAAGGCCATCGTTTTGGCCCCATAGTCTTTACGAGTCTCTGCACAAATCACTATAGTTTGTTGCATCGATGACCAAGCTTAACAGCTCTGAACTTCCATCTATAATCACATACAGAAATTTAGCTGAGCTGCGTGTAATAATTCACTGTCCATCAATACATGTAAATGGAATCATGTATCACGTTGGGTAATTGGGGACTGCAAATGAACCCAATTAGTGTAAGGCAGCATAACCCGTTCCGTCAGTACCCATCCACTGCTTTCAATTGCACCAGCCTAATACTCTTGTCAGCAAATAATTGGACATCTTTCTCTTCTCGTCATTGACAAGACACAAGGGGCTGTTTCTCCCCTCCCAGTGTCCCCCCTGGAGAATTCCCTCCGTAGCTGAAATTGAATATACATGGGAGGACTTTCAGTTGTCAGGTTCTTTCGCCCATCTGTGCAGTCAATGGATAATGACACCAGTCAATTTGGAGAGAAGATGGATGGGACTGGCTGGAAACTAAAGCTCGTGTTTGATATAACCTGATTTTGAAAAAAAATTTACACTATTATTGTTCCACTGAACTGATATTTTAAAAGAACATTATGTCCATCTGCTGGTGGGGGTGTTGCTTTCTGATGATTACCCCTCCTTACCCATTTCCTATTCGCTGAGCTCTGCCTTGCTCTCTTGACCCTAATTTACTCTACTTACAAGTTATCTACCTGCAACCTTATTCCAACCCATTCGTCTTCCTTTTATTGTTCCCATATTTGTCCCACCATCTTTGTTTGGCGAGATTTACCCCTCCATCCCCCCGTGTTTCTGAACGAGACTTGCCCGTTTCTTCATGTATCCAGAGCTGGTTTTATCATTTACGCAACTCAAGGGCACTTCTTGTGATGCCATTGTGAAGACATTTGTGACAATTTTATCCCACCCATCTACCAACTCTAATCTACAACCAGCGCTACAAAAATGATTTAGTTTTACAGCCCTAGGCCTGAACCTTTGTAGACGTTCCCTAAAGCCAGTTCTGCACCTACCGAACCTATCAATCCTTAACACTTTTCCTTCCCTCATCCATATTTCCCAACCTTGCCTTCTCCGCTCCCCATGCTGCCATATCTCTTGCCCCCGTGTTTCACCAAATCCACCTGCTTTGTTATTGAGTTCAGAGCCATATTTGTATATATGGACACCCAAGGGTCCGTGCCTAGGATGGCAGCATTAGAGGGAGGCCCTCAGGTGAAATAAAGCTTGGAAAACCAAGCTTTATTAAGCTAAACCTCTCTGTTCCAGGTTGGCCTATGTGTAGGGCAGTCTGTGCATATGCCGATTGGAAAAAGAAGGGGGTGGACTGAGGTGTGGTGCCTTGGGCATTCCTAGCCTACAGCCCTCTCTAAGTTCCAACCTTTCACCCTCTAGTCCCTATATTTCTGCACTTCTTTCCTCTGCTGTTAATCTTAGACCCCCTCTTTCCATACACTTTTTCCTATTCCCACCTCCAGCCTTTCCTGCCCTAGGCTTTGTTTCATCCACCTCTCTCTCTCTAGTATCTCTTTTTCTCTCTTCTCTCCCTTACATACCATACTCACCCCAATGATTTTGTTTTGGCAGCACCATGACTACAACCACCCAGGCCCAGGTGGTGTCTCCTGCTGCCACATGAAAGGATAGGACCACGTGCAGTTGCCCCCCCGTCCCCCAGTAGTTATGGGGCATCTCCCCTCCCTCACCTGCCCTTAGTTCTGTGCTCCTGATGTTGAGGCCTCACTGACTGCACACAGTTAAATAAAGCAAATGATTCTATACGAGGGAATAAATATTGATAGTTAATGTGTTCCAAGCTGTAGCCGAGCCAAGGCCTCACAAGCTACAATTCATGTTAGTTCTAATAAATTTAATATTTCATTGTAACAAATGGCTGGGAATTAGAAGGCCTTGTTATCAAGACTGACTGCAGCTATAACGAATTGTGGGTTCTGTTCTAAAGCTTCGTATTTTGTAGCTGTATAGCGATGACTCCTGACTATTGTATGAAATTAACTATAACTTGGCCCAAAAGCCCATCACCCAAACAGCTCCCAATAAGCTCAATTCTCAGGACACAGTTGCCTGGAAATGGGGCAGTATGTGTTCCCAGGCAACGAATGCACTAGCCCAAAGCATTTGCCCATGACATTACTCATGAAAACAACTATGGCAGCTCCTACTCCCCAGAGTAAATGCAAACACACAGAATATTTATAAAAATACAATGGAAGGGAACCCTGCTTATAGATGTATAATCCCTTTCATTGAGTGTAAATGTATTTTATGCTCAAGTTGCACCATTTTTGTTTTAAACTGTCTACATCGAAATGTTATCAGAACATCAGCTTCCCTGTTGGTACTCAATGACCAGCCCAAAGCTGTTGGCTGTTTTCAAGGACTTTTCAAGAGAGCTAGTGGCAGGGGTGGATTCTTCTTTAGGCCCCAGGCTGTGCCCCACTCCAACCCTGGTCTAGCTGGGCCTTTGCTTTGTCCCCATATCCCACCCCCATTTGATGACACTAGGCCCCCGGGAATCATGGCGCCCGGCTGAACATAGGCCTTATGGGGACCTGCCTTTGTAATGAGCATTTTGCTTTGTAGGATGCCAGCCAATGATCATGGTGTGGGTGGGCAGCCAGTAGCTCGGCAGCCTTCATAAAGAACTGCAGTATCCCTTCACTTTCTCTCTCTAATATCAGTACAGATTTTACCAGCACAGGAGGTGCCCCCGATCAGTGATTATATATTAGGAGACAGAGGCATAGATTTCACAGGATATTGCTGCCCAGCACCCTGGCTGCTGTCCTTATTAGCTGCATAGTGAATCAAGGAACAGTTAGCAACTAATTGAGCAAGTTAACAAGAGCCGGTGCTGTGTGGCTTTATAATTATGTCGGCAAGGTGATAATATATGTGCAGGCAAAGGGAAAGTAGGTCACCCACCCTGGGTATGTAGCCGAGCGGAACGGAACCGCTTACTTTTTAATAACGCTAAAATTTAACATTACCTTTCCATTTCCGCTGCTTTGTACAGGGAGAACCCTGGGTTGGGAATGATGCACAAAGCACTGCCTTTGTCTCGGGAATTGACACTCTGATGGGCAGGGACTATAGCGAAACCAATAAAGGTGCAGTGTTTTAAGGTGATAATCATTATTTTAGCCCAAATATAAAACAGGCACAAATAGTACTCTTCATCAACTACACAATGTGTAACCCAATATGCCCCATTTAAAGGAAAAGTAAAGCAAATTATAGACCTAAGGCCCACCTCCTCAAGTGCAGCAACCAGACTCCCAAGTGCCCCTGCACTAGAACAGAGACCCCCAACAAAGGTACATGTCCCCCATTGAGATTCCACATTTGGACAGAGACCCTACATGGGTTATAGATACATAAAAACTTTGAACATCCCTGAACATAGGGCACTGTTGAAGGGTCTAGGAGAGAAAATAGGCACCCTATCCAAACTTCACACTAACTGGCATTTAGGACTCTCTAGGAGAGTGAATAGGCACTGTCTCTCTAGGCTGGGATTTTAGGACTAACAAGGAGAGCAAATGGGCACTATCTCCAAACCTTACTCTAACTGTTATTTGGGCTGGGCTTCAGGACTATCTAGCAAAGAAATTGGCACTATCTCCAAACCTCACCCTAACTGGCCTTTAGGCTGGGCTTCAGAAGTAACCAGGACAGCAAATAGGCACTCAAACCAGTGGCGTAACTATAGAGGAAGCAGTCCCTGCGGTCATGGGAGGGCCCAGAGTGCCGGGTCTAGTCATCCTCTGCTGCCTGCCGCCTGTGGACAGGCGCACCCAAGCACGTACTCAAAAGGCTGGGGAACAGGGAGGTGGCAGAGCTTCAGGCCCCTCCAAAGATTACACCAGTGCTCCAAACTCCACCTTAACTAGTATTTAGGCTGGGCTTTAAGGATTACCTAGCAGAGCAAATAGGCACTTTCTCTGTGCAAATGTGAAATGGCTTTCACTTCAAACAGCACCTTAACTGGCATTTAGTCTAGCCTTCAGGAGTAACAAGGAGAGAAAACAGGCTTTCTTTTCATTTCCCAACCTAACTGGTATTTCAGCTAGGCTTTTTGGACTAGGAGAATGAATAGGCACTTTCTCTAGGAGAGCAAATGGACACCCTCTCCAAACCTCTGCCTAACTGTTATTTAGGCTGGGCTTTTAGGACTATTTAGTAGAGCAAATCCAGAGTAACTAGGAGAGAAAACACGCTTTTTTTTTTTAAACCCTACCCTTACCGGCATTCTGGCTAGGCTTTTAGGACTTTCTAGTAGAGCAAATGAGCACTCTCTCTAGGCTGGGCTTTAAGGAGTACAAAGGAGACCAAAGGGGCACTCTCTCTAGGCTGGGCTTTAAGGAGTACAAAGGAGAGCAAATGGGCACTCTCTCTAGGCTGGGCTTTAAGGAGTACAAAGGAGAGCAAATGGGCACTCTCTCTAGGCTGGGCTGTAAGGAGTACAAAGGAGAGCAAATGGGCACTCTCTCTAGGCTGGGCTTTAAGGACTACAAAGGAGAGCAAATGGGCACTCTCTCTAGGCTGGGCTTTAAGGACTACAAAGGAGAGCAAATGGGCACTCTCTCTAGGCTGGGCTGTAAGGAGTACAAAGGAGAGCAAATGGGCACTCTCTCTAGGCTGGGCTGTAAGGAGTACAAAGGAGAGCAAATGGGCACTCTCTCTAGGCTGGGCTTTAAGGAGTACAAAGGAGACCAAATGGGCACTCTCTCTAGGCTGGGCTTTAAGGAGTACAAAGGAGAGCAAATGGGCACTCTCTCTAGGCTGGGCTTTAAGGAGTACAAAGGAGAGCAAATGGGCACTCTCTCTAGGCTGGGCTTTAAGGACTACAAAGGAGACCAAAGGGGCACTCTCTCTAGGCTGGGCTTTAAGGAGTACAAAGGAGAGCAAATGGGCACTCTCTCTAGGCTGGGCTTTAAGGACTACAAAGGAGAGCAAATGGGCACTCTCTCTAGGCTGGGCTTTAAGGACTACAAAGGAGAGCAAATGGGCACTCTCTCTAGGCTGGGCTTTAAGGACTACAAAGGAGACCAAAGGGGCACTCTCTCTAGGCTGGGCTTTAAGGAGTACAAAGGAGAGCAAATGGGCACTCTCTCTAGGCTGGGCTTTAAGGAGTACAAAGGAGACCAAAGGGGCACTCTCTCTAGGCTGGGCTTTAAGGACTACAAAGGAGACCAAAGGGGCACTCTCTCTAGGCTGGGCTTTAAGGAGTACAAAGGAGACCAAAGGGGCACTCTCTCTAGGCTGGGCTTTAAGGAGTACAAAGGAGAGCAAATGGGCACTCTCTTCAAACCTTACCCTAGCTGGTCTTTAGGTCAGGTACCCAGGCTTTATTTTGCCCCCCAGAGCCACAGTTTGGGAATAACTAGTCCAGAGAGAAATCACCTCTGACATTGTCTTACATGAGAAGCAAATCTTATGATCTCCATCCTAATCCAATAAGAAGCTTCTGGGAAATGACTGTATTTCCCGGCTCTTAATTAAGAAGTAGCAATTCTGCGCAAATCCATCGACTGTAGGATTTAGCCTTTACCTTTATAGCGGCAGTGAGATATCATGTTCCTTCCTGCGGCCCGGCAGATGCCTGTCAGCAGAGAAATGCATATAAAAGCCACAGATTAAGGACAAGGACTTCTAACTCTGTAATAAAACCGTTCGTAAAATGTCAGACATTGAAAAAGCTTTCTACCTAAAATACCGGAGTCTTCTATAAATACTGTGCAATTTATTTTAGCAAAGTGGCAATAAAATAACCTAGGTTATCTTCTAAAATGACCCCTCTTCTCCATCTGTCAATTCTCTAGTTTGTAGTACAAAATAATATAAACAATATTCTTAAAAACCCACCAGTTAATAGAGCTTCTCCAGCAGAATCCTGCACTGAAATCCATTTGCAAACAGATTTTTTTTAAATATAAATTTTAAAATTTCCCATGGGGCTAGCCATATTCTTCATTTCCCAGGGTGCCACAGCCATGTGACCTGTGCTCTGATAAACTTCAGTCACACTTTACTGCTGCGCTGCAAGTTGGAGTGATATCCCCCCCCCTCCTCCCAGCAGCCAATCAGCAGAACAATGGGAAGGGAGCAAGATAGCAGCTCCCAGTAGGTATCAGAATAGCACTCAATAGTAAGAAATCCAAGTCCAGCTTGGGACTCCTCCAGGGCCAAACAATTGAATTACCCCAATTTTGCCAAATGAGCAGATCTTCAATGGAGCCCATTGTGGGGGAAAAGTACAAAAAAACACAAAGAGCTCAAGGGTTGCAGGTTGTACATCCCTGATTTATGTTTATGCCGCCCCCACCCCCTCCAAAATATAAAACCAGTTATACTGGTGCTTATATTAAATTTCTCTCAAAGATTCACTTCAGTTAGTGAGATTGCACTTTAAATTCAATTATTCAAACTGATCGAATGAAACATATCTTCAAGAAATCCATTTTCCTGTGATTTCCCAGCCTTTGGTGCTGCTCTAAATTGAGATAGGAGAAGGATTGGGGAGGGCAGTGTAGCCTATGGATCAGTGCAGCCTATGGATCAGTGTGGCCTATGGATCAGTGCGGCCTATGGATCAGTGCGGCCTATGGATCAGTGCGGCCTATGGATCAGTGCGGCCTATGGATCAGTGCGGCCTATGGATCAGTGCGGCCTATGGATCAGTGCGGCCTATGGATCAGTGCGGCCTATGGATCAGTGCGGCCTATGGATCAGTGCGGCCTATGGATCAGTGCGGCCTATGGATCAGTGCGGCCTATGGATCAGTGCAGCCTATGGATCAGTGCAGCCTATGGATCAGTGCAGCCTATGGATCAGTGCAGCCTATGGATCAGTGTAGCCTATGGATCAGTGCAGCCTATGGATCAGTGCAGCCTATGGATCAGTGTAGCCTATGGATCAGTGCAGCCTATGGATCAGTGTAGCCTATGGATCAGTGCAGCCTATGGATCAGTGTAGCTGGGTTACATGACACTAACACACGGAGTGAGGGAGAGCGGAACGTGCCTGAGCCTGGCGCACTGAATTGTTCCAGGGCCAGACTGAGACGTTGGCAGCGGAATATGATCCCAGCTATCAGCCCACATCAGTATGATCTGTGTAATCGCTCCAGATGTCAGCAATGTCACAATAACCACCGGGCTAGAAGCATCTCCACTCAGTAGCTTTTGATTGTTTGGTACAAATATGAGCTTGTGTGTCACACTGCAGCCAAGGTTCCGTGTTATCTAATCTAACCAGGGTTTTATTCTGACTAATAGTATTCCACTTTTGACATATAGTAGCAGTGGGGGGATAATAGCCTCTGGGAAGGGACTGGGGCTGTGGGATAGCAGGTATAGTAGGGAGAGATGGTGCCTATAGTAGCAGTGGGGGGATAATAGCCTCTGGGAAGGGACTGGGGCTGTGGGATAGCAGGTATAGTAGGGAGAGATGGTGCCTATAGTAGCAGTGGGGGGATAATAGCCTCTGGGAAGGGACTGGGCCTGTGGGATACCAGGTATAGTAGGGAGAGATGGTGCCTATAGTAGCAGTGGGGGGATAATAGTCTCTGGAAAGGGACTGGGGCTGTGGGATAGCAGGTATAGTAGGGAGAGATGGTGCCTATAGTAGCATTGGGGGGATAATAGCCTCTGGGAAGGGACTGGGGCTGTGGGATAGCAGGTATAGTAGGGAGAGATGGTGCCTATAGTAGCAGTGGGGGGATAATAGCCTCTGGGAAGGGACTGGGGCTGTGGGATAGCAGGTATAGTAGGGAGAGATGGTGCCTATAGTAGCAGTGGGGGGATAATAGCCTCTGGGAAGGGACTGGGCCTGTGGGATACCAGGTATAGTAGGGAGAGATGGTGCCTATAGTAGCAGTGGGGGGATAATAGTCTCTGGGAAGGGACTGGGGCTGTGGGATAGCAGGTATAGTAGGGAGAGATGGTGCCTATAGTAGCATTGGGGGGATAATAGCCTCTGGGAAGGGACTGGGGCTGTGGGATAGCAGGTATAGTAGGGAGAGATGGTGCCTATAGTAGCAGTGGGGGGATAATAGCCTCTGGGAAGGGACTGGGGCTGTGGGATAGCAGGTATAGTAGGGAGAGATGGTGCCTATAGTAGCAGTGGGGGGGTAATAGCCTCTGGGAAGGGACTGGGGCTGTGGGATAGCAGGTATAGTAGGGAGAGATGGTGCCTATAGTAGCAGTGGGGGGGTAATAGCCTCTGGAAAGGCACTGGGGCTGTGGGATAGCAGGTATAGTAGGGAGAGATGGTGCCTATAGTAGCAGTGGGGGGATAATAGCCTCTGGGAAGGGACTGTGGCTGTGGGATAGCAGGTATAGTAGGGAGAGATGGTGCCTATAGTAGCAGTGGGGGGATAATAGCCTCTGGGAAGGGACTGGGGCTGTGGGATAGCAGGTATAGTAGGGAGAGATGGTGCCTATAGTAGCAGTGGGGGGATAATAGCCTCTGGGAAGGGACTGGGGCTGTGGGATAGCAGGTATAGTAGGGAGAGATGGTGCCTATAGTAGAAGTGGGATAATAGCCTCTGGGAAGGGACTGTGGCTGTGGGATAGCAGGTATAGTAGGGAGAGATGGTGCCTATAGTAGCAGTGGGGGGATAATAGCCTCTGGGAAGGGACTGTGGCTGTGGGATAGCAGGTATAGTAGGGAGAGATGGTGCCTATAGTAGCAGTGGGGGGATAATAGCCTCTGGGAAGGGACTGTGGCTGTGGGATAGCAGGTATAGTAGGGAGAGGTGGTGCCTATAGTAGCAGTGGGGGGATAATAGCCTCTGGGAAGGGACTGTGGCTGTGGGATACCAGGTATAGTAGGGAGAGATGGTGCCTATAGTAACAGTGGGGGGATAATAGCCTCTGGGAAGGGACTGTGGCTGTGGGATAGGAGGTATAGTAGGGAGAGATGGTGCCTATAGTAGCAGTGGGGGGATAATAGCCTCTGGGAAGGGACTGGGGCTGTGGGATAGCAGGTATAGTAGGGAGAGATGGTGCCTATAGTAGCAGCGGGGGGATAATAGCCTCTGGGAAGGGACTCTGGCTGTGGGATAGCAGGTATAGTAGGGAGAGATGGTGCCTATAGTAGCAGTGGGGGGATAATAGCCTCTGGGAAGGGACTGTGGCTGTGGGATAGCAGGTATAGTAGGGAGAGATGGTACCTATAGTAGCAGTGGGGGGATAATAGCCTCTGGGAAGGGACTGGGGCTGTGGGATAGCAGGTATAGTAGGGAGAGATGGTGCCTATAGTAGCAGTGGGATAATAGCCTCTGGGAAGGGGCTGGGGCTGTGGGATAGCAGGTATAGTAGGGAGAGATGGTGCCTATAGTAGCAGTGGGGGGATAATAGCCTCTGGGAAGGGACTGGGGCTGTGGGATAGCAGGTATAGTAGGGAGAGATGGTGCCTATAGTAGCAGTGGGGGGATAATAGTCTCTGGGAAGGGACTGGGGCTGTGGGATAGCAGGTATAGTAGGGAGAGATGGTGCCTATAGTAGCATTGGGGGGATAATAGCCTCTGGGAAGGGACTGGGGCTGTGGGATAGCAGGTATAGTAGGGAGAGATGGTGCCTATAGTAGCAGTGGGGGGATAATAGCCTCTGGGAAGGGACTGGGGCTGTGGGATAGCAGGTATAGTAGGGAGAGATGGTGCCTATAGTAGCAGTGGGGGGGTAATAGCCTCTGGGAAGGGACTGGGGCTGTGGGATAGCAGGTATAGTAGGGAGAGATGGTGCCTATAGTAGCAGTGGGGGGGTAATAGCCTCTGGAAAGGCACTGGGGCTGTGGGATAGCAGGTATAGTAGGGAGAGATGGTGCCTATAGTAGCAGTGGGGGGATAATAGCCTCTGGGAAGGGACTGTGGCTGTGGGATAGCAGGTATAGTAGGGAGAGATGGTGCCTATAGTAGCAGTGGGGGGATAATAGCCTCTGGGAAGGGACTGGGGCTGTGGGATAGCAGGTATAGTAGGGAGAGATGGTGCCTATAGTAGCAGTGGGGGGATAATAGCCTCTGGGAAGGGACTGGGGCTGTGGGATAGCAGGTATAGTAGGGAGAGATGGTGCCTATAGTAGAAGTGGGATAACAGCCTCTGGGAAGGGACTGTGGCTGTGGGATAGCAGGTATAGTAGGGAGAGATGGTGCCTATAGTAGCAGTGGGGGGATAATAGCCTCTGGGAAGGGACTGTGGCTGTGGGATAGCAGGTATAGTAGGGAGAGATGGTGCCTATAGTAGCAGTGGGGGGATAATAGCCTCTGGGAAGGGACTGTGGCTGTGGGATAGCAGGTATAGTAGGGAGAGGTGGTGCCTATAGTAGCAGTGGGGGGATAATAGCCTCTGGGAAGGGACTGTGGCTGTGGGATACCAGGTATAGTAGGGAGAGATGGTGCCTATAGTAACAGTGGGGGGATAATAGCCTCTGGGAAGGGACTGTGGCTGTGGGATAGGAGGTATAGTAGGGAGAGATGGTGCCTATAGTAGCAGTGGGGGGATAATAGCCTCTGGGAAGGGACTGGGGCTGTGGGATAGCAGGTATAGTAGGGAGAGATGGTGCCTATAGTAGCAGCGGGGGGATAATAGCCTCTGGGAAGGGACTCTGGCTGTGGGATAGCAGGTATAGTAGGGAGAGATGGTGCCTATAGTAGCAGTGGGGGGATAATAGCCTCTGGGAAGGGACTGTGGCTGTGGGATAGCAGGTATAGTAGGGAGAGATGGTACCTATAGTAGCAGTGGGGGGATAATAGCCTCTGGGAAGGGACTGGGGCTGTGGGATAGCAGGTATAGTAGGGAGAGATGGTGCCTATAGTAGCAGTGGGATAATAGCCTCTGGGAAGGGGCTGGGGCTGTGGGATAGCAGGTATAGTAGGGAGAGATGGTGCCTATAGTAGCAGTGGGGGGATAATAGCCTCTGGGAAGGGACTGGGGCTGTGGGATAGCAGGTATAGTAGGGAGAGATGGTACCTATAGTAGCAGTGGGGGGATAATAGCCTCTGGGAAGTGACTGGGGCTGTGGGATAGCAGGTATAGTAGGGAGAGATGGTGTCTATAGTAGCAGTGGGGGGATAATAGCCTCTGGAAAAGGACTGGGGCTGTGGGATTGCAGGTATAGTAGGGAGAGATGGTGCCTATAGTAGCAGTGGGGGGATAATAGCCTCTGGGAAGGGACTGGGGCTGTGGGATAGCAGGTATAGTAGGGAGAGATGGTGCCTATAGTAGCAGTGGGGGGATAATAGCCTCTGGGAAGGGACTGTGGCTGTGGGATAGCAGGTATAGTAGGGAGAGATGGTGCCTATAGTAGCAGTGGGGGGATAATAGCCTCTGGGAAGGGACTGGGGCTGTGGATAGCAGGTATAGTAGGGAGAGATGGTGCCTATAGTAGCAGTGGGGGGATAATAGCCTCTGGGAAGGGACTGTGGCTGTGGGATAGCAGGTATAGTAGGGAGAGATGGTGTCTATAGTAGCAGTTGGGGGATAATAGCCTCTGGGAAAGGACTGTGGCTGTGGGATAGCAGGTATAGTAGGGAGAGATGGTGCCTATAGTAGCAGTGGGATAATAACCTCTGGGAAGGGACTGGGGCTGTGGGATAGCAGGTATAGTAGGGAGAGATGGTACCTATAGTAGCAGTGGGATAACAACCTCTGGGAAGGGACTGGGGCTGTGGGATAGCAGGTATAGTAGGGAGAGATGGTGCCTATAGTAGCAGTGGGGGGATAATAGCCTCTGGGAAGGGACTGGGGCTGTGGGATAGCAGGTATAGTAGGGAGAGATGGTGCCTATAGTAGCAGTGGGGGGATAATAGCCTCTGGGAAGGGACTGGGCCTGTGGGATAGCAGGTATAGTAGGGAGAGATGGTACCTATAGTAGCAGTGGGGGGATAATAGCCTCTGGGAAGGGACTGGGGCTGTGGGATAGCAGGTATAGTAGGGAGAGATGGTGCCTATAGTAGCAGTGGGGGGATAATAGCCTCTGGGAAGGGACTGGGGCTGGGGGATAGCAGGTATAGTAGGGAGAGATGGTGCCTATAGTAGCAGTGGGGGGATAATAGCCTCTGGGAAGGGACTGGGGCTGTGGGGTAGCAGGTATAGTAGGGAGAGATGGTGCCTATAGTAGCAGTGGGATAATAGCCTCTGGGAAGGGACTGTGGCTGTGGGATAGCAGGTACAGTAGGGAGAGATGGTGCCTATAGTAGCAGTGGGGGGATAATAGCCTCTGGGAAGGGACTGTGGCTGTGGGATAGCAGGTATAGTAGGGAGAGATGGTGCCTATAGTAGCAGTGGGGGGATAATAGCCTCTGGGAAGGGACTGGGGCTGTGGGATAGCAGGTATAGTAGGGAGAGATGGTGCCTATAATAGCAGTGGGGGGATAATAGCCTCTGGGAAGGGACTGTGGCTGTGGGATAGCAGGTATAGTAGGGAGAGATGGTGCCTATAGTAGCAGTGGGGGGATAATAGCCTCTGGGAAGGGACTGGGGCTGTGGGATAGCAGGTATAGTAGGGAGAGATGGTGCCTATAGTAGCAGTGGGGGGATAATAGCCTCTGGGAAGGGACTGGGGCTGTGGGATAGCAGGTATAGTAGGGAGAGATGGTGCCTATAGTAGCAGTGGGGGGATAATAGCCTCTGGGAAGGGACTGGGGCTGTGGGATAGCAGGTATAGTAGGGAGAGATGGTGCCTATAGTAGCAGTGGGATAATAGCCTCTGGGAAGGGACTGGGGCTGTGGGATAGCAGGTATAGTAGGGAGAGATGGTGTCTATAGTAGCAGTGGGATAATAGCCTCTGGGAAGGGACTGGGGCTGTGGGATAGCAGGTATAGTAGGGAGAGATGGTGCCTATAGTAGCAGTGGGGGGATAATAGCCTCTGGGAAGGGACTGTGGCTGTGGGATAGCAGGTATAGTAGGGAGAGATGGTGCCTATAGTAGCAGTGGGGGGATAATAGCCTCTGGGAAGGGACTGTGGCTGTGGGATAGAAGGTATAGTAGGGAGAGATGGTGCCTATAGTAGCAGTGGGGGGATAATAGCCTCTGGGAAGGGACTGGGGCTGTGGGATAGCAGGTATAGTAGGGAGAGATGGTGCCTATAGTAGCAGTGGGATAATAGCCTCTGGGAAGGGACTGTGGCTGTGGGATAGCAGGTACAGTAGGGAGAGATGGTGCCTATAGTAGCAGTGGGGGGATAATAGCTTCTGGGAAGGGACTGTGGCTGTGGGATAGCAGGTATAGTAGGGAGAGATGGTGCCTATAGTAGCAGTGGGGGGATAATAGCCTCTGGGAAGGGACTGGGGCTGTGGGATAGCAGGTATAGTAGGGAGAGATGGTGCCTATAATAGCAGTGGGGGGATAATAGCCTCTGGGAAGGGACTGTGGCTGTGGGATAGCAGGTATAGTAGGGAGAGATGGTGCCTATAGTAGCAGTGGGGGGATAATAGCCTCTGGGAAGGGACTGGGGCTGTGGGATAGCAGGTATAGTAGGGAGAGATGGTGCCTATAGTAGCAGTGGGGGGATAATAGCCTCTGGGAAGGGACTGGGGCTGTGATAGCAGGTATAGTAGGGAGAGATGGTGCCTATAGTAGCAGTGGGGATAATAGCCTCTGGGAAGGGACTGGGGCTGTGGGAATAGCAGGTATAGTAGGGAGAGATGGTGCCTATAGTAGCAGTGGGATAATAGCCTCTGGGAAGGGACTGGGGCTGTGGGATAGGCAGGTATATGTAGGGAGAGATGGTGGGCTATAGTAGGGCAGTGGGGGATAAATAGCCTCTGGGAAGGGACTGTGGCTGTGGGAAATAGCAGGTATAGTAAGGGTAGAGATGGTGCCTATAGTAGCAGTGGGGGAAAAGCCCTGGGAAGGGACTGGGGCTGTGGAATGCAGGTAAGTAGGGAATGGCCTAAGCAGTGGGCGGGAAAGCCCTGGAGGGAGCTGGTGGCCTGTGGGATAGCAAGGTCTAAGTAGGGAGAGGATGGTGCCTATAGTAGCCAGTTGGGGGATAAATAGCCTCTGGGAAGGGACTGTGGGCTGTGGATAGCAGGTATAGTAGGGAGAGATGGTGCCTATAGTGCAGTGGGGGGATAATAGCCTCTGGGAAGGGACTGGGCTTGGGATAGCAGGTATAGTAGGGAGAGATGGTGCCTATAGTAGCAGTGGGATAATAACCTCTGGGAAGGGACTGGGGCTGTGGGATAGCAGGTATAGTAGGGAGAGATGGTACCTATAGTAGCAGTGGGGGGATAATAACCTCTGGGAAGGGACTGGGGCTGTGGGATAGCAGGTATAGTAGGGAGAGATGGTGGCCTATAGTAGCAGTGGGATAATAACCTCTGGGAAGGGACTGGGGCTGTGGGATAGCAGGTATAGTAGGGAGAGATGGTGCCTATAGTAGCAGTGGGGGGATAATAGCCTCTGGGAAGGGACTGGGCTGTGGGATAGCAGGTATAGTAGGGAGAGATGGTGCCTATAGTAGCAGTGGGATAATAGCCTCTGGGAAGGGACTGGGGCTGTGGGATAGCAGGTATAGTAGGGAGAGATGGTGCCTATAGTAGCAGTGGGGGATAATAGCCTCTGGGAAGGGACTGTGGGCTGTGGGATAGCAGGTATAGTAGGGAGAGATGGTGCCTATAGTAGCAGTGGGGGATAATAGCCTCTGGGAAGGGACTGGGGCTGTGGGATAGCAGGTATAGTAGGGAGAGATGGTGCCTATAGTAGCAGCGGGGGGATAATAGCCTCTGGGAAGGGACTGGGGCTGTGGGATAGCAGGTATAGTAAGGGAGAGATGGTGCCTATAGTAGCAGTGGGGGATAATAGCCTCTGGGAAGGGACTGGGGCTGTGGGATAGCAGGTATAGTAGGGAGAGATGGTGCCTATAGTAGCAGTGGGGGGATAATAGCCTCTGGGAAGGGACTGGGGCTGTGGGATAGCAGGTATAGTAGGGAGAGATGGTGCCTATAGTAGCAGTGGGGGGGGATAATAGCCTCTGGGAAGGGACTGTGGCTGTGGGATAGCAGGTATAGTAGGGAGAGATGGTGCCTATAGTAGCAGTGGGTGGATAATAGCCTCTGGGAAGGGACTGGGGCTGTGGGATAGCAGGTATAGTAGGGAGAGATGGTGCCTATAGTAGCAGTGGGGGATAATAGCCTCTGGGAAGGGACTGGGGCTGTGGGATAGCAGGTATAGTAGGGAGAGATGGTGCCTATAGTAGCAGTGGGGGGATAATAGCCTCTGGGAAGGGACTGGGGCTGTGGGATAGCAGGTATAGTAGGGAGAGATGGTGCCTATAGTAGCAGTGGGGGGATAATAGCCTCTGGGAAGGGACTGGGGCTGTGGGATAGCAGGTATAGTATAAATATATACAGTATATATAACATGTACATATGGATGGGATGAATGAGGGCAGGAAGAAGGTGCAACTCCTGTCAGGTCTGGGCCAATGGCAGACAGGTAGTTGCCTGGGCCAGTGAAGCTCCCTGGGGGAGTGGGTGCTGCTCTGGGGGACTGGGTGCTGCTCTGGGGGACTGGGTGCTGCTCTGGGGGACTGGGTGCTGCTCTGGGGGGACTGGGTGCTGCTCTGAGGGACTGGGTGCTGCTCTAGGGGGACTGGGTGCTGCTCTGGGGGACTGGGTACTGCTCTGGGGGACTGGGTGCTGCTCTGGGGGACTGGGTGCTGCTCTGGGGGACTGGGTGCTGCTCTGGGGGACTGGGTGCTGCTCTGGTGAATAGGAGGCCCCAGTGAGAGTGAGAGGAGACTTCCGCTCTTGGCGGCTGCTGCTCGGGGACAATGGAGGCTGCTGTGTGAGGGTGAGGCAGGGCCGGGCATGATACCCACACAGGGAGCTCTGCTTTCCCCACATCCGGCCCCTGTATCACAGACAGCACTTCTGTAGAGACAGTCACAGAGGCAAGCGGCTTTCTCTCATAGGCTTCCTGCGCTATATTTAGCCAGCCCATCCCCCACAGCCTGCCCAGAGTAACAGG
Organism: Xenopus tropicalis; assembly: GCF_000004195.4. Taxonomy (NCBI): domain Eukaryota; kingdom Metazoa; phylum Chordata; class Amphibia; order Anura; family Pipidae; genus Xenopus; species Xenopus tropicalis. Next base: position 140,120,254 of record NC_030680.2, read on the forward strand.
TTTGTACATCATGCACCGAGGGCACCCAACTGCCTCTATGGGTGCCAGCCAAGCCTGGGGACGCCTTAGTTACTGCCTGGGTGCTCCTCTCTGTGCCTCCCTTACCCTGGAGACAGGGTCATATGTTTGTGTATTTATTACTTAATGGGGATTCAGTGTGCTGGGCACAGAGGAGTAAAACAGACTCTATATACAGTAGGTGAGTATGTACAGTTAAGCAGATAAATATACACATAAACATTCTGTAGAAAAAGCAGGAAGCCCCATGCCTGCTCTCTATGCACATTAAAGGGTAAATAATAACCAGTAACTATTGCAACTACTGTACCTCAGCCTGCAAATTAATTGCCCCTCACAAGCACTAAGTTCCCAGTGCACCATGTTTGCTGACATGTATGTGAGGTAGGAAAGATGGCTGAAACCCCCCCCCTCAACCTACATCGCCAACATGGGCATAACGAGCAAGTTGGGGCTCTAGCTTATTATTCGCATGCATGTACCCCAACATGGCAGCCAGAGCTGTGGTTTTTGAAAAAAACAAACTATTATTTTCTCCTACCAGAGTACGGCAATACTAGATTACACCTCCAGTGGGGTAAACAGTTTTTCAATGATACATGATACATGGGCTAATACATTTCCAGCTCTGGAGGGGCAGCGTTGGCAGCCTATGTATGGCCACCCTAATTATGTCAGGCATTGTTCTTTCATTTTTCCTCCTGTGTGACTTGCTTTCTGATAGTCAGGGTCACTGACCCCGGCAACCAAATACCTGTGCTGTAACTAAAGGTGGCCATACATGGGCCTATTGTAGCAGCCGATATTGGTCCCTTAGACTGATTTGGCAGCTTATCAGCCCATGTATGGGCACTAACGACGGCCTGCCCGACTGACATCTGGCCTGAAATCAGGCTGATCTCGATGGGGCAGCTTTAAAAATGAGTCGGATCAGGGACCCCATCGGCTCATTGATGTGGTCCCCACACCGACGGACGCCTATCCCCATTGTTCTAGTTCGATCCTTTGACCCCATGGCTCGCCAAGCAAGCAGATCTTAGCGTGTATGGCCACCGTAACGCTCTCTCAGGCTACATTTCTTCATTGTTATTGCTACTGTTTTACTATTTATCTTTTTGTTAAGGATGTCTCCTATTCATCTGCCATTCTCACTCTCAGTCCACTGCCTGGTTTACTAGGGTAAGTGGGAACCAATCAGGTCTGGACTGGGAATACAAATAGTCCCTGGCATTTCAAGTACACAGAGGCCCAAACAGCCCCCCCAGCCCAATAAATAGTGACTGTCTATGGCACCTTACAGCAGCCCCTCTGGCATTTGCCAGAACCCACAGATTGCCAGTCCAAGACTGGACCCCAGAAGCCACGTAGTCTTTAAATCTGCAAACAGTAAACCTGCAGAACATGGAATTTATATCTGATGCAATGCAAGATCTATATACTGATGAATTTATTATTTGTGGCACTAAACCCGGTGTAATCTGTCAGCATGGTATAAGGAAAGCTCAAGAAGATAAATGACATGGAATAACAAAACCTTGCGCAATGCGTTTCTGATTGCAGAGATTGGCAGCAAATGCCTCTGTCACCGTGTAAGCGCCACATCCATATGACACTTTACACCACGGAGACTTAGTAGCAGCCCAGCAAGTCCTGTTTTAGTGATAAAGCTGTTCAGGTTAAACTACTAATCTCCAGTTGCTATAAAGGATCAGATATCCATGAATTTCTTGGGCAAAATAAAATATCCCAGGGAAACCTTGTACCAGCAATATTTATACAAAATACATGGATTATCCAACAGAGCTAAGGCAGGCGGTCCTTTAACATGAAGCTAAGTGGCTTTAATCATTTCTCTTTCTTGGAATAGAGTTTTTTGGTTGAAAAAAAAAAACATTGTCCAAACACAGTAAGTGAAACATTAATGTTCACGAGGCTCCGGGGCCAGATTTATTACCATAAAAGCCTTGAACAAAAATGAAGTCCCACAGTTACAGTAGAAAGAAAGACTTCCCATAAATAATTACAGCAAACAAAAATGGTGCAAAATGATATTCGGGCTCAATTACAAACCCAAGTGCAGTGTACAAAGTGCAATTTGGATGCACGTGTTGCAGCATTCAGAGTTCTTCAGAGTGAGGACTGTGTTATTTCCAGCACTCACTGTTATAATAATGTCTGTACATGATCCAGGTCTGCTGCCCCCATTAATGCAGTCCACAAAGGGAGCCCTGGCTGGCAGGCTTGGTGACATGTATGTGAGGAGAAGTCGCAGGTCCTACTTTGTGGTGGTAGCTCCAGGGTTCCCCTCTGTCAGAAGAGGAGGAGGAATGAATGCATGCACTGGTGCCAAGCACAACTAAAGACACTGCAAGAAGAAGTACCTTTAATGAAAGGGGACAATGTGTGCAACAACTGGGTCCATTTTTGTGGAACCTCAATTGCAGCTGCAGTCATAAAGGAGCCCTATTGTCATAGAGCTCTGAGCTCAGTCACTTTCCTTTGGTCTTTGCACTCTGTGGCACCCATTGCTCTTGATCCTCCAGTGCCAGACCTTAGCAGAACTTAACTTGCACTAAACATCTCTTTGCTCCTGAAGAAAATGTGTAGGTATGCAGGTTTAGTAATTGAAATGAAAAAAGAGCGATTTTGAGGCTTTTGTTGGCCCCTTGCAGAGCTGGATATCACTCAGAAAATAAAACATTTTTAATTTCCCTATGTGCTAGTGTCAAATATCCCTCAAAGCAACTAACTCTGCCTTCCATCAGCCACCTCTTCTCTTATTATAATCCTACTTGCCTCCAGCCCTCTTCAAGGAATTCTACTACTCTGCATTCCTTCACTCTTATTGGAGTTCCCATGTAACTGCTCTACATTCCTACAAAGCCTTCTCCATTCAGGTCAAGTAGGTTTGACTTTCCCTACTCAGGCAAGCAACCAACCTCCTCCCTCCCTACAATCCCATTTGCCTCCTGCTGTCTTCTCAGAGTTCTCTTTTGACTCTAAATTCACAATCCCTTTTCCCACTGAGACTTTGTTTCATCATAGACCAAGAGTCTTGAACATGCTCCCTGTGGATATCTACCAGGCACAGTCTCAATCCAGTTAGGATGATAATTAGGGATGCACTGAATCCAAGAATCGGTTCGGTATTCGGCCAGGATTTGGCCTTTTTTGGTAGGGGTCGGTTTTGGTTAAATCCACGGTCCTGTCTGAGCCAAATCCGAATCCTAATTAGTATATGCTATCCATCGGAGTGGGTTCGGCCGAACCCAAAAAAATGGGTTGGGTGCATCTCTAGTAGTGACGAGCGCATTTTTTTGCCATGCATGGATTCTCAGCAAATTGCCGCATTTTGCCATTGGCGAATTGTTTAGCGAAACTTCCATGAAAGTTCGCCGTGGAAAAATTAGTTTTTGTCGTGCGTCAAATTGGGTGCTGTTGCGTGAAAAAAGGGCGTGGTCGCGTGAAAAAAGCCGCAGTCGTGTCAAAAGTGGGCCGGTCGCGTCAAAGAAGCACGGGCGACAAAAAATAGATGTGGGCGGAAAATTTTTTTTTTTTTCGCTGTTTTGCAAATTTTATTGCCGTTTTGCAAATTTTATGGCGAAACGGGACAGATTTGCCCATCACTAATCCCTAGTGATAATTAAAGAGAATGGTCATTTGCTCACTAAGATATTCTTGAATGAATATAATGACTGTCCTTGGCACAATAAGGATATTACAGATAGAGATACACTGATACTTTCCTAAATCTGTACTTAATTAATTAGTTAAGGGGGCTCTGGCTAATGGTAAAGGTCCCCATACACTGGCAGATCCGCTCGCTTGACGATGTACCTATGCCCGTCAACGATCGAATTATAACGACGGGCGTAGGTAAACTTGTCCCGGTCCCGGATCCGTCTAGATTTTCTAACCTGCCTGATCGAGATCTGGGCAACTTCAGGCCAGATATCGGTCGGGCAGGCCCGTCGGAAGTGCCCATAGACGGGCCGATTAGCTGCCAAATCTGTCCCACCTTTAGAGTTAGATCTTCATGGGGGGCCCTGGACAAAGGCTGGACCTTCAAGTGGGACTTCAACTTAAAACGTTCGACAACCACTGAAATACACAGTAAGATTATGTACCACCAATGACAACAAAATGATCATACAGTAGATGCTGAACAAGCAATTTATCTGATCCATCTGAGAATATCTTCCTGGAAATCAACTGCACAGGTCTGAAGTTCAGAGAAAGATCTGTCAAAGGACGTGTCGGACAGACGTCATTTAACATTTAGCAACTTCCTGTTTCCTGTTCAAGGGGCTTCTGTCAGACCGCCGTTCTACAGTAGGTGTAACTGTACAATTTGACCACAAAGCTCCGAATTGTTTTTTAAAAAATAATTTAATACCTTTATTCTAGTTTGCACCAATTCAGTTACTTCTGGATTGTGCAACATTTTTTAACGCCTTATTTACTCTTCCTGTTTATGGAGGTACATACAAAGACCATTTCCTGCTCCTAATTAATAATTTATGAGGTGTCAAAAACTTACAGCCAAAATGACAGGGAATGGAAAATTTATTGTAGCAGTAAAATGTTAATGAAGTACCATAACTTTCATAGCATTGCAAACACATTGTAAAAATGGGAAGATTTTTTTTTTTTTCTCTGATGTCGACAAAAAGAACTTCTTCCGTAAGAAATAATGGATTTCACGAGGTTTAAGATGGCCATCGAATTAATTGAAATTATAGTTAAAGAAGAAGGTGAAGATTTCTAAGAATAGCGAGGAGGACTAAACCAAGGGCATCACCATTCCCCTGAATCTAAACCTGAGTTCCTACACTGGTGGCATCAAATTTAGGGCCCAGAAGTCTCTCGTGCTGCAAAGATATTCTACTAGTTTCTCCTAGTGCAGTGATTGGCAGCCCATATTTTGTTTTGTGGTGATCTTCAGCCATTTTCTCCTACTGCGGTGATCTTCAGCCATTCTCTCCGACTGCTGTGATCTTCGGCCATTCTCTCCTACTGCGGTGATCTTCGGCCATTCTCTCCTACTGCTGTGATCTTCAGCCATTCTCTCCTACTGCTGTGATCTTCAGCCATTCTCTCCTACTGCGGTGATCTTCGGCCATTCTCTCCTACTGCTGTGATCTTCGGCCATTCTCTCCTACTGCGGTGATCTTCGGCCATTCTCTCCTACTGCTGTGATCTTCAGCCATTCTCTCCTACTGCTGTGATCTTCAGCCATTCTCTCCTACTGCGGTGATCTTCGGCCATTTTCTCCTACTGCTGTGATCTTAGGCCATTCTCTCCTACTGCGGTGATCTTCTGCCATTTTCTCCTACTGCTGTGATCTTCGGCCATTCTATCCTACTGCTGTGATCTTCGGCCATTCTCTCCTACTGCTGTGATCTTCGGCCATTCTATCCTACTGCGGTGATCTTCGGCCATTCTCTCCTACTGCGGTGATCTTCGGCCATTCTCTCCTACTGCGGTGATCTTCGGCCATTCTCTCCTACTGCGGTGATCTTCGGCCATTCTCTCCTACTGCGGTGATCTTCGGCCATTCTCTCCTACTGCTGTGATCTTCGGCCATTCTCTCCTACTGCTGTGATCTTCGGCCATTCTCTCCTACTGCTGTGATCTTCGGCCATTCTCTCCGACTGCTGTGATCTTCGGCCATTCTCTCCTACTGCTGTGATCTTCGGCCATTCTCTCCTACTCCGGTGATCTTCGGCCATTCTCTCCTACTGCGGTGATCTTCGGCCATTCTCTCCTACTGCGGTGATCTTCGGCCATTCTCTCCTACTGCGGTGATCTTCGGCCATTCTCTCCTACTGCGGTGATCTTCGGCCATTCTCTCCTACTGCGGTGATCTTCGGCCATTCTCTCCTACTGCGGTGATCTTCGGCCATTCTCTCCTACTGCAGTGATCTTCGGCCATTCTCTCCTACTGCGGTGATCTTCGGCCATTCTCTCCGACTGCTGTGATCTTCGGCCATTCTCTCCTACTGCGGTGATCTTCGGCCATTCTCTCCTACTGCGGTGATCTTCGGCCATTCTCTCCTACTGCTGTGATCTTCGGCCATTCTCTCCTACTGCGGTGATCTTCGGCCATTCTCTCCTACTGCGGTGATCTTCGGCCATTCTCTCCTACTGCGGTGATCTTCGGCCATTCTCTCCTACTGCGGTGATCTTCGGCCATTCTCTCCTACTGCGGTGATCTTCAGCCATTCTCTCCTACTACGGTGATCTTCAGCCATTCTCTCCTACTGCGGTGATCTTCAGCCATTCTCTCCTACAGCTGCAATCTTTAGCCTGTATTTCCTACTGTAATGATCTTCAACCTTTCTCTGGTACTGGAGCGATCTAAAGCCAGTACCTCCTACTGTAGTGATCTTAAGCCTTACTGCAAGGCCTGTACCTCTAACTGCAGTAATCTTCAACCCTGTGTCTTCTACTGCAGTGAACGTCAACCTGTATTTCCTACTACACTGATCTTCAGATTCTATCTCCTTCAATAGTGATCTTCAGGCTCTGTCTTTCTAATGCAGTGATCTTCAGTCTGTATATTTGTAAAGGAGTTAATAAAGAGTTAATCTCAAGCTGCAGGCATACCTTCAGTTGTCTCAGTAGTGCCCTTAAGTCTCCTCATATTTCTCCCGTTCAGATGATCAGAAGCCAAACAGGAAGAAAAAATGCTGAGCTGTGTAAAGAAAGTTCCCATAATGCCTCGCTCCTGCACCAAGACCAAGACCAGTGAACATGCTCAGTTTGTAAGACTTAGGGGCTGATTTACTAAGACACGAATTCGAATCCGAATTGGAAAAATTCCGATTGGAAAACGAACATTTTGCGACTTTTTCGTATTTTTTGCGATTTTTTCGGCGCCTTTACGACTTTCCCGTAAATTGTCGCAACTTTTTCGTAACCGGTACGACTTGCGCGAATTGTCGCGACTTTTTCATAGCCATAGCAAATTTCGTGAATTGTCGACTTTTTCATTGCCATTATGCCTTTGGAGAATTGTCGCAACTTTTTCATTGCCATTATAACTTTCGTGAATTGTCGCGACTTTTTCATAGCCATTACGACTTTCGCGAATTATCGCAACTTTCGTATTGAGAGCTCGAAAAAGTCGCGACAATTCGCGAAAAAGTCGCAAAGTACCGATCATTACGAAAAAAACGCATTCGGACGCTTTTCGGACTTTCGTGGATTAGTAAATGTGCCCCTATGAGTCAGCTTCCTGCTGATTGGCTCAGATCCACATTCCTAAGGGGGGGAGTAAGTCCTTAGCATTCTTGAGGGAGGGGGAAGCAGGAGAGGGGAGAGAGCAGAGAGCTGTGTGTCTCTGGCAGAGGAAAACAGACACAACAAATCTTTTGACAGAGAACTCAGTGCAGCATTTCTGTGAGTGCTTATGGCTGTATTTACATAGACCTTTCTTTCTCCTTTAAGTCTCTTTGGGCTGGACTTGCAGACTGGTCACACAAAGTAGTTCGTATGTAACCTGTAGCATTTCTAGCTTGTTCAAATAGCTAGGGTCACAGGGAGCGATTCAATTAGACCTTATGGCCCTACCCCAGTGATACGCAATGGGCAGCTGTCATCACAGGCTTCTGAACAGATTGGGCCACCGTCAGTAAACTTGATGCTCCATAAACAAAATTATCAGCTCACCCTCCCTCCCCCACACACATCCCCCCTTAGCCCTTGACCACTGCAGCAGGCCCTTTTTAGCACCATTAGGTTCCAGATATTGCTTGGCTGGAACTGAGATATAGCTACCTGTGTCCACCACCAACCTTAAATCACAAGGGTTCCTACATCAGTCTTGGTTGCCCCCCCCCAATGGCCGGTCCCCCAATTGTGGGTCTGTGAACAAAAAAAGCTTAATTGTGACTAGTAGAAGCTTAATTGTGACTAGTAGAATAACCCTGCCTTAGCTTGGGGTTCCACCAGAGCTAGAGCCAATGAAGCCTAAGAGACATGTCTCCCTGGATTGGCTGAACATCCCCACGAGCTACAGTTTATAATCTCCCATTGTTTTCTCAACGGCGGAAAATAATCAGTTTGCTGCTATAAAAGCAATCATTTATCCTCACCTTTGCTCGTTTCTTTTGTGTAAACCCTTAAAGGCAGCGACGAGCGGCTTAGAAAACATGATTATTTTGCACAATGAATTGCACAGAATAGCGAGCGTGGCCCATGGAGCCCACCAGATGTACAAACATTTCTCCCGACGTCACAACGAAAAGAATAAAGTAAAATAAACAAAAAAATCTGTTGGGAGGGAAAAGGATAGGGATTAGATGTTAATTAAAGAGACAGACTGCCTTATTATTGTAATATTAGCTTCTCGTATGATGTAGACAGTGATATTCTGAGACACATTGCAATTGGTCTTTTTTGGACTTTGGCTTTTTTTTGTTAATTATGGATGTTATGTACAGGCTGTGCAATGGGCTCTCCTGAGCAGAGGGACTCATACAACTCAACCATACAATGAACACAATTACCATGTTTATGAAGTGATCCCAGCCTGGAGTTGAGATGGGTTGAGTCCGTATCATCCTACAGGGCCCAGTAGCTTAACCCTGCCCTTTGAGGCTAACTATAGAGCAAGCAGGAATATGGATAGTCTAAGTGGCCAAAATTGTCCTCATTATCAACTTAAGGTCCCCATACACAGGCCAATTCTAGCTGCCAATATCTGTCCCTTAGACCGATTCGGCAGCTAATTGGCCCGTGTATGGAGACTACTGACAGGCCTGCCCGACCGATATCTGGCCTTAAATTGGGCAGATATCGATTGGGCAGGTTAAAAAATCTAGTCGGATCGGGGACCACATCGGCTCGTTGATGTGGTCCCCAGATCGACTTTTCCTATACCCACCGTTATAATTCAATCGTATAAAACAATCGAATTATTCTGGATACTCCCAATATCGCCCACCCATAGGTGGGGATATCGGCAGAAGATCCGCATGCTTGGCGACATTGCAGACCTTAACCAATCAGCATTCGAGTTTCATCGTTACCCAGGCTATAACTCCCAGCATCCTCGGCTAGTCTTTTCCTCCGTAGGGTCTCGTGCGAGACACCACCATGTGCAACAGCGTTAGTCCCAAACTCTCCCTTATCCAAACAGTTACAAAGAAACCCAAGAATAGAAGACCTTTATTTTTCATTGAGCAAATTGATTCCAGATGTGGATAAGGAATGTCAAATATTTAATGGGAAATGTTGATCCCTTTACAAAGTCGGCTCTTAGAGAGCTCAGGCATTGCCATGTTCTCAGGGGCATCATATTTATGGCCCCCGGTGCTCGTTTACAGGGGGGAAATGGGGTGAGCCGCTTTTGTTACGTGCATCCTTTACTGTGCAGCGTTAGGCTGGGAGCAGCTCCCATTGTGCAAGTTCCCCGGCAGCAGCTTCTCTCATTGGGGCAAATTTTTGAAAGTGCAAATATTCTTTTCATTACGTTAGGTGTATTTCCACTATTGCTTGTATAATAACACCATAAAGCAATGACCTTATTATCATCGCAAATATGACTATGAATATCCTATAACATATATCCTTATTAATAGTGCTTAGTGATGTAATTTGTGTCACATGACTCATGACTTATTATGCCCCCCCCCCCCCAGATCTCTGCTGCCAACCCTAGTCCCTGCCCTGATAAAAGCACTTGCCCTGCAGCATTGCACCATCATTATGGTTACAGAACTGCTTGATGACATCCGATATTCTTATTTTTAACAGTTGGGGGTACATCATTTCCTATAGTTCATACATTGATACCATCAAATATAATTGGTGCTCAGACAATAAACGAGAGGGGTTGCTTAGGCCAAGTGCTTAGGGCAAGTGCTCATTGGCCTCGTGGGTCTGGAACCACAGGAGTTGCTTGACACACTCAAAATGTCTTTGTTCAACCTACATTGTAAGTTGTATTGTATATTGTAAGTAGGAGTGCTGTCTTTTCTGGAAAGAATGTAAATACTGGCCTTCCTATATTTTCATTTAATTTCCCTATTAACATTGGCATAAATTATCGTTTTTACTGGCCAAGCTGGTTTAGCATTAGCTCCTTTGTTTAGGGCATCTTAAGGTCCCCATACACGGGCCGACAGTAGCTGCCAATATTGGTCCAGCCAGCTAATCGGCAAAAATGTCGTGCGACAAAAAAAGTCGCCCGCGGCTATTGTTTTGTCGCCCGCGGCTATTGTTTCGACGCCCGCGGCTATTGTTTCGACGCCCGCGGCTATTGTTTCGTCGCCCGCGGCTATTGTTTCGTCGCCCGCGGCTATTGTTTCGTCGCCCGCGGCTATTGTTTCGTCGCCCGCGGCTATTGTTTCGTCGCCCGCGGCTATTGTTTCGTCGCGCGCGGCTATTGTTTCGTCGCGCGCGGCTATTCTTTTTTTGCGACGGTTTTTGGACGTGTGGCGGATTTTTCCAATGGTGAAACACGGAAATTTGCCGCGAATCCATGCCTGGAGAAACTTTTTGCCCATCACTATTGGGGACCGCATCGGCTCGTTGATGCGGTCCCTGGACCGACTTTTTCTATACCTGCCGTTGTAATTCAATCGTTTGGCCCCAGGGCCAAACAATCAAATTACCCTGAATTCTCCCGATATTGCCCACCCGTAGGTGGGGGATATTGGGAGAAGATCCGCTCGCTTGGCCAAGCGAGAGGATCTTATGGTGTATGGGCACCTTTACTCTGGTTATTATCATATAACAATAAGAAACATAACAATCAATTCTTTCATTGGTGCCAGTCCGCGGTTTAAGGTTTGTATTCGGAGAGGCATGACCCAAATATTGCCGTAATGGCTCCAAATGAATGAGTCACATATTGTATAATGAAATCAATGCAGGCAGGATATACCTAGAAATGAGGGAGAACCCATATAAGGCACCCTGTTTAATCCATCATATCATATAAATGTATTATTAAAAGCATAGGTCTTCAGATCTTCTTGGTTCTGGCTCCCCTAGTCAAACATTTAGTTGGGCACCTATTTTGCTCATTACAAAGTTACAAATATATGACATTATGGGTGAATAGTCATTCTCCTATAGTTTCAATGAACTTGCCCTAATTGGTCCTTAGGCTGGGAGCCCCCAACTTTATCTGCCCCTTGGAGGCATCCTTGGGGTAACAACTAGCAGCTCAGAGGAGGATAAAGCCAAGCAGTTAATTACAGTTCTAAACGTTCACTGTTGGCAGCTACAGTAAGAGATGCCGTCCCAAGGAGACATTGTCATTATCATGTTAATTAATGTCATGCTCTGTTGTTATTTATGTAGCAAGTTGGATACATCTGACAGCTTCATGCAATGGGAGACATCAAATAGTTTCCATAATGATTCACAGAGCAGGACATATAGGCAGGGTAGGCTCAGGCTGTATTATCCATGGATGGGCGTGCCTGGTTTCCTACCATATGGTCTATCCTCCATCTTCAAGGTGTGGCAAGCAGACACATTCACAGCTTATTTCTTGATAAACAAGATTTATATATATATATATATATATATATATATATATATATATATATATATATATAGAAATGAACCTTGAGTTTTTTGATATGGCCCCCATTTGTGATCATTGTGTTGTACTCCAATTAGCTCTTGATATATGAAAATAGGTCCCATTGATATCCAAGAACATCAATAAACATTTACCCTCAAATTTCACCCTACTTGGCCTCAATGCTGGGCCCACCAGAGAAAGGCCAAACTTGACGGAAGCCTTACAGTTCTTACCATTGCTTAAGGTACAATTCCTAGTAGTTACTTTTTGGGGAAAGGGCACACAGAATATGCTGGAGCCTTAACTGCTATTTTCAGATGTTTGGTCACCTACACGGGAGGGACAATATAGCAAGCTCTGAATGCCAAGCTCTGAATGGGATGCCACCCAGACTTGATAATTTTTCAGGGTGATTTCATCTGATTCATCTCAAAGCATAAATTTGGAAACTTCACCTGGAACTGGGTCAAGGGCATTCCCCCCCCCCCCCCCCCATGCATGCAATAATGCTGAAAGTATGGGAGAAAATGTTGCATTGTGCAAAACAGCATGGGAATTCTCCTTATATCTAATTCTAACTGGCCTTCAGGATGACCCCCCCCCCCCAAATAAGGCTACAGGCTGACTGAGGGGACCCAGCCCAAATTGTCTGGAAACAACTAATCTATGATCAGGCCAGGGGCATACCTAGAAGCTACCAGTTCCACAGCACAATCATTTTGGTCCTTTCTAAACTTTGAGAAGATGACACTTACTGAAACCTCTTATTAGTGGGCCCCCTATATCTCCTGTGCTCCCCAGTAATTGCTGGGCCTTCTTCCTCTATATTTATGCCCCCCGGTTCTGGTATCTCCCTTACCCTGTAGGATAGAGACATAAAGGGACACTTATGAACGAGTTCATAAGCCAGAAGGCTGCCATTGACTCAAGGCTTATGTATCCAACAGTAACTTTCTGTCCATGTAGGGAAATCATCTTGTCTCTGACATTCGCTCCATCTGTGCAATAAAGTCTGGTTACACACCGACTTATCACCAAGGTGCAAATCTCACCTCTATGATTAGCAAGAGAAATGACTGGCGCTTCTGAAGTCTCACTAATCCCTCTCTACCTCCTGCCCGCCACTAATTATTTATCAAGCAGCTCTATCTGCTTTGATAACTATTGCTAGAGGCTTAAATGCTACACTGGAGGCATTTATATCCCTCAGCGGGAGTCAGAAGGAGCTAATTTAAACCACTACAAATAAGCAGGCCCCCTTCAGCATAAATGAAGCCCCCAGAGGACCTTGATAGCAATTAACTGGGGAAGGGTGAAATAAAATCAAAGGCTGACAAACGGCAAAGAGAAAGGGCTGAGTTTTGCTTGTTTAACTAGCCCTTCCTATAGCCATAGGCTATTCTGCACATGGAATTCTGGGAACAAGGCTGCATTGTAGGTAAAAAAAATCCTTTGGTGTTTTGCATCCGAATTTTACACATTGCACCGTGTTCATGAATTAGCCCTAGGGATTTTATTGCTGTGGATTCCTTCCCATTGACATGAATGGGAAGTGACAAAGGTCTCCCTGCAAGGTGATTATTGTCATTGTCCCATGTCCCACTGGTGTGCCCACCGAGGAATTGGAGTTAAGATCAGCTGCTCAACACAAGAGAAAAAAAGATTACATGGATGGATAACCCAACGAATAATAAAGGAAAAGAGTATATAAATATACGTGGTGATGCTTTCAGCAGAAGACACTGAGATCTTGCCGTGCATGTTTAATGAGTTCTATCTAATTAAGGAAAGAATGAGGGGTATTTTTAGCCCCATAAACAAATGTCAGTTCCAGCGCGGATATTATGTCAGTCCGGGGAGAAATGCTTTTGCCATATTTAGAGGCTGGAATTCCTTCCCACTTAGAAGTGAAATTAGGAATGGCTGCGGCAGAGTTTTTGTTTGCTTTCCCTTAGATCAACAGAAAGGAGATCTGGCAGGAGTTGAACTTGATCGACCTACGACCTGTTTTCTCCTAAGCCTCATGTAATTACGTGGGGACAAGGTGTAATGACTTCACGGCGGTGACTAAAGGGGGGGACAAAAGTATATAGGGAAATCCTGATTCTGAAACACCAACCAAGGCAATGATCATCTCTTAATAAGAAATTTACAATAGGAGCGGAGTTGTGCTCTCTAATATACATTTTTTATAAAACCACAGATTGTACAACGGCTGTGGAAGGATATTTTGAGTACATATAAAATCCTGGACTCAGTGTGTGGCCTTGTTCCCAGTCTCCATGTGAGAGGGTAAAGGTTTTGCACACCTGTACATTGGGCCGTGCCCATAAGGGCGATGGCCAACGGGGAGATCAGTCGACTGGGGTTAAATCTTGGCTATCGCGGGCCACTATTGCTGGTGGAAAGGCATTTCAGGGAGATTAGTCACCTGTGGTGATGGAGATTATCCGTGGGTGACTAATCTCCCCATGGCCGATTATCCTAAGGGTTAGGACAGCTGGTTCTGTTTACAGTTGGGAAAGGGTGTTGTTTCCCTGTTTAGGTCAAAGTGTTTACCTGGTAATTCTGTAGTTTGTCAGAGGTGTCAAGGTTCCCTCGTCTGTAAAAACACAAGTCACCATCTGCTTGGCCTCTTTCTGTGGATCCCCACTTGCTGGAGGAGTTGGTTGGTGCTGGAGGTAGAGGTTGGCCTTAGTAGGAGAAGAGAGTGTGAGGGCAGTTCCAGCAATACCTCACTCTAGGGAGGAGAGGCAGCACTAGGGTAATTGGTTAAGCAGCCAGAGGCACAAAGGAGGAGACCAGAAGGGTTAGTGCCCAAGGTGTCACCCTTCAGTACAGGGATTCAAGTGCTTAAGGTGGCCATACACGGGACAATTGTAGCTGCCGATATTGGTCCCTTAGACCGATTCGGCAGCTTATCGGCCCGTGTAGGGGCACAAATGACGGGCCTGCCCGACTGATATCTGGCCTAAAATCAGCCAGATATTGTTTGGGCAGGTTAAAAAATTTAGTTGGATCGGGGACCACATCAACGAGCCAATGCGGTCCCCGACCCGACTAAAGGGAACTGTCTGTGCCTATTCTGGCGTTCTAATTCAAATTAGCCTAAATTCACCCGATAATCGCCCAGCCATAGGTGGGGATATTGGGAGAATATGTATGGCCACCTTAAGGCTCAGGAATAGGAGATCCCTGGAGTAAAGCACCACAGTGAGGATCAGCTTGCTTTGGGGATGAGTTCACCTATGTGTGAGTACTACCTCGGAGTGTCTACAACTGCTACGCCCGTGTAACATCTTAAAAGTGAAAGGCATTGTCTGAAGTACCTGTGAAGTGATTGATGATTGTACCAACTGAATAGTACCACCAAAGAGCGTGGAAAACATCCCTCAAATAAAGAGTTATTTTACTAATAAAGAGTTGTTTTACATACAGTACATATGGACATAGATTGGCTTCAGGATAAATTCAGTTAGACGCTTGCGCAGTTATGATATCATCATCCAGGTTTAGCCTCTTAGTAAGTAGAGTGCCAGTATGTCCCTTAGTAGCACCCTGCAGATACACACACTGTATTGGTGCTATTATGCATGCTGTTAAACGTAAACGTAATGTTGCTGTAAAGTGCTCCGGGGGACTGTCGCGCACGCTTACTTCTCAGTGCATCCTGGCAAGGGCACGTCTGTACGCACGCATCCACACTCATGTCTTGACAATTGGCCCCTTTAGCTTGTAAACATTGCCAAGCTGGCTCTGTGTCTACAGGTCCTTTCCAAGCCTCTTTATACTTCTGGTCCGCTGGCTTTTGACTCTCTGCCTGACTTCTGACCTTAAAAGTATTCAGCCTGCCCTGACTTCTTGCTGGTCTTTGATTTCGGTTAACCCTTGCCTGTGCTAAAATTTTGGATTATAGTCTGCAGTGTTCAGGTTCTCCCTGTTGCTTTGCAGAAAAAATATCCAAGGCCCCAAAAAGGTGTCAGTGAAGACCAGTTCCAGCAGGGATCTCCTGCTCACTAAAGGGGGTACAATCTCCCAAACAGCCTCAGGGTTCCTGCCTCCCATTTGTGATAGCTTGGGCCAGTATGGAGCCCCCCCTGGCTGCTGGTCCAGCCGCTTTCTTGAAAAGTGTCCTAGGTGCTCTCCTAGAATGCTTGGAAATTCACGAGACACAGCAACTTCATCTGTCTCAGGCATTGCACCATATCTCTACCCATATGGACACCCTTTAAGTCTCTCAGGGGACCCCAGCCCCTTCTCCAACACTTGCTGTACTCTCTGTCAGAGGGGCTCAAGCTTCTGAGGCTGAGATCCCCGCTCCGCTCTGTTACATTGGTACTGGGGCGCTTTGCAGTCGCTTAGCATGCAAATTGGATTTCAGCTGTAATTGCAGGTAACATAGTGTTCTATTCTCTATAGATTATCACTTAGTCACTCCATTTGCAGTCCCCACATAGCTACTTCAGGTACTTATTGAGCCAGCCGGACTATCGTCAGTATTATTGAGGAACTCTGAAGAAGCAGTTCAGGAGGAGCAGTTCAGTCTATATATATTCCACTTATTACTATATGGTTCCAGGCTGCACCCCCACCTTTGGAGGTGGCGGTAGATTGAGGGTCCCCTATGCCAGTTGCACAAAATCTGTAACAGGAGGTGGGAGAGGGGCAGATGTACGGAAGTGCAAGAATTGACTTTGGTAGCAAGTACCTTTACTGAACAGAATTCATTGCGCAAAGAGTGGGGCAAACGTTGTGCGACCACTACTGCACTTTTGGTGGCAAAATGACCCCTAGAATGTTTTAGTGGTAGGGCCTACAAAGTATAGATGTTTGACTGGTGGGCAATACAAACCATAGATGTATGGATGGGAGGTGATACAAAGATGATATATGTGACTGCTGAGAGATATAAATCATAGATGCATGAATGGTAGGTGATTCAGCACATAGATATATGGCTGGTAGGTGATATAAAACATAGATGTATGACATATAGCTCATATGAAAGGGAAGGATATAGAGCATTCCAATCTAAAATTAATTGTTTTCTGTTTTTTCTATAAAATTAGGCACCACCTGGTCTTCTATTGGGTAAGAAGGTGTTGTATTCTACGAACCGGATTCCAAAAAAGTTGGGACACTAAACAAATTGTGAATAAAAACTGAACGCAATGATGTGGAGGTGCCAACTTCTAATATTTTATTCAGAATAAAACATAAATCACGGAACAAAAGTTTAAACTGAGAAAATGTACCATTTTAAGGGAAAAATATGTTGATTCAGAATTTCATGGTGTCAACAAATCCCAAAAAAGTTGGGACAAGTAGCAATAAGAGGCTGGAAAAAGTAAATTTGAGCATAACGAAGAGCTGGAAGACCAAATAACACTAATTAGGTCAATTGGCAACATGATTGGGTATAAAAAGAGCTTCTCAGAGTGGCAGTGTCTCTCAGAAGCCAAGATGGGTAGAGGATCACCAATTCCCACAATGTTGCGCAGAAAGATAGTGAAGCAATATCAGAAAGGTGTTACCCAGCGAAAAATTGCAAAGATTTTGCATCTATCATCATCAACTGTGCATAATATCATCCGAAGATTCAGAGAATCTGGAACAATCTCTGTGCGTAAGGGTCAAGGCCGTAAAACCATACTGGATGCCCGTGATCTCCGGGCCCTTAAACGACACTGCACCACAAACAGGAATGCTACTGTAAAGGAAATCACAGAATGGGCTCAGGAATACTTCCAGAAACCATTGTCAGTGAACACAATCCACCGTGCCATCCGCCGTTGCCAGCTGAAACTCTACAGTGCAAAGAAGAAGCCATTTCTAAGCAAGATCCACAAGCTCGGGCGTTTTCACTGGGCCAGGGATCATTTAAAATGGAGTGTGGCAAAATGGAAGACTGTTCTGTGGTCAGACGAGTCACGATTCGAAGTTCTTTTTGGAAATCTGGGACGCCATGTCATCTGGACCAAAGAGGACAAGGACAACCCAAGTTGTTATCAACGCTCAGTTCAGAAGCCTGCATCTCTGATGGTATGGGGTTGCATGAGTGCGTGTGGCATGGGCAGCTTGCATGTCTGGAAAGGCAGCATCAATGCAGAGAAATATATTCAGGTTCTAGAACAACATATGCTCCCATCCAGACGTCATCTTTTTCAGGGAAGAGCCTTCATTTTTCAACAAGATAATGTCAGACCACATTCTGCATCAATCACAACATCATGGCTGCGTAGGAGAAGGATCCGGGTACTGAAATGGCCAGTCTGCAGTCCAGATCTTTCACCTATAGAGAACATTTGGCTCATCATAAAGACGAAGGTGCGACAAAGAAGGCCCAAGACGATTGAACAGTTAGAGAAAAATGTGAGAGCATACCTATTCCTAAACTTGAGAAACTCCTCGGTCCCCAGACGTCTGTTGAGTGTTGTAAGAAGAAGGGGAGATGCCACACAGTGGTGAAAATGGCCTTGTCCCAACTTTTTTGGGATTTGTTGACACCATGAAATTCTGAATCAACATATTTTTGCAGGCTCTTCCCTGAAAAAGATGACGTCTGGATGGGAGCATATGTTGTTATAGAACCTGAATATATTTCTCTGCATTGATGCTGCCTTTCCAGACATGCAAGCTGCCCATGCCACACGCACTCATGCAACCCCATACCATCAGAGATGCAGGCTTCTGAACTGAGCGTTGATAACAACTTGGGTTGTCCTTGTCCTCTTTGGTCCGGATGACATGGCGTCCCAGATTTCCAAAAAGAACTTCGAATCGTGACTCGTCTGACCACAGATCAGTCTTCCATTTTGCCACACTCCATTTTAAATGATCCCTGGCCCAGTGAAAACGCCCGAGCTTGTGGATCTTGCTTAGAAATGACTTCTTCTTTGCACTGTAGAGTTTCAGCTGGCAACGGCGGATGGCACGGTGGGTTCACTGACAATGGTTTGTGGAAGTATTCCTGAGCCCATTCTGTGATTTCCTTTACAGTAGCATTCCTGTTTGTGGTGCAGTGTCGTTTTAAGCTGGCCATACACGTGGCGATCTCACGATGTTTCGTACGACCGTCGGTCGCACGAAACATCGTCAGATCCGCCACACACCATTCAGGGCTGAATCGGCAGGTAAGGAGGTAGAAACAATAGGATTTCTACCTCCTTCTGCCGATTCAGCTCTGAAGGGAGAATTTTGGTCAGGCACCTTCTATGGCGCCCGATCAAAATTTTCTAACTTGGCCGATCGGCGAGCCGACCGATTTCAGCAGCTTCCTGCGATATCGGTCGGCTCGCTGACATGCCATACACGCACCGATTATCGTACGAAACGAGGTTTCGTACGATAATATCGGTGCGTGTATGGCCACCTTAAGGGCCCGGAGATCACGGGCATCCAGTATGGTTTTACGGCCTTGACCCTTACGCACAGAGATTGTTCCAGATTCTCTGAATCTTCGGATGATGTTATGCACAGTTGATGATGATAGATGCAAAATCTTTGCAATTTTTCGCTGGGTTACACCTTTCTGATATTGCTTCACTATCTTTCTGCGCAACATTGTGGGAATTGGTGATCCTCTCCCCATCTTGGCTTCTGAGAGACACTGCCACTCTGAGAAGCTCTTTTTATACCCAATCATGTTGCCAATTGACCTAATTAGTGTTATTTGGTCTTCCAGCTCTTCGTTATGCTCAAATTTACTTTTTCCAGCCTCTTATTGCTACTTGTCCCAACTTTTTTGGGATTTGTTGACACCATGAAATTCTGAATCAACATATTTTTCCCTTAAAATGGTACATTTTCTCAGTTTAAACTTTTGTTCCGTGATTTATGTTCTATTCTGAATAAAATATTATAAGTTGGCACCTCCGCATCATTGCGTTCAGTTTTTATTCACAATTTGTTTAGTGTCCCAACTTTTTTGGAATCCGGGTTGTAGAAACAAATGGAATTCCACTGGATGCCAATATAAATCCAAGAAGTTCTGTTGTATAGAATAGGGCCAGGATGTCCCTACCTTAGACTGATTCGGCAGCTTATCGGCCCATGTAGGGGCAGGAACGATGGCCCTGCCCGACCGATATCTGGCCTGAAATTGCCCAGATATCGATCGGGAAGGTTAAAAGATTTTGTTGGATCGGGAACCACATCGGCTCGCTGATGCGGTCCCCGAACCGACTGCGCCCATTGCTGTCATTATAATCCTGCAGGTGGGGGTATCGGGAGAAGATCCGCTTGCTTGGCAACCTCACCAAGCGAGCTGAACTCAGTTTGTTTGGTCACCTTTACCCTCGTCTGACTCGGGGCCAAGCAGGGCTAAAGGCTAAAGACTGGCACCAGTATTATAAATTTACCGGCAATGTACTTGCCGGTAATTTTTGAATACCCTATAAATCTCCTCTCTTTCCTGACCTTCTCTGTGATGACCAGGCTTTATACTCATGGGCCCACCTTTGCCCTGCCCATTACTCTCCCCATTTGCCAATCACATTCATCCTTTTCCTGTCTGGTTTGCCCATTTCCCCACCCCTTACGTCATAGCCCTACTACCAGATAATGTCACCGGCTGCCCCCAAAATGAAGGCCGGTATTAAACCAAAAAGAAGATGGCAACCCTAAGCAGGGCAGTAGGTGGGAAGTTTTATAATGGACAGGAC
Organism: Xenopus tropicalis; assembly: GCF_000004195.4. Classification (NCBI taxonomy): domain Eukaryota; kingdom Metazoa; phylum Chordata; class Amphibia; order Anura; family Pipidae; genus Xenopus; species Xenopus tropicalis. The sequence continues at coordinate 140,140,480 of NC_030680.2, forward strand.
TAGATCTGGAGGGTCTTGTCCATGGGGGCCCATATCTGTGGATGAAGAGTCCAGCCTGAAGGGCAGTTAGGGTGAGTTTTAGGGCCTCTACTTTGATTTGTGAGCATGTGTGTAACCAGCTTTCCAATTGGGCGGTGCTACAAGAAGCCTATAGCCATTAAAATAGTTAGAACATCCACAAAGTGAGACCAACTTATTCCCAGTTGTAGAACTAATAATTTAGATTGTAAGCACTTATGGGCAGGGTCCTCCTTACTTTGTGTATAGATCACTGTTTGTATATAATTCGTATATTTACAGCTCTGTGGAAAATATACAAAAATATAGAACAAAGAAGTAAATATTATTTCATCTCGTATTTCATACAGTTGTATAAATGCCAAAAAATAAAACCCCAGACCAGGTATCATTTCTCGCTATTCATTATTAATAATATATCTATGTGCCATTGATCTTCACTGAATACCAAAGAAGGCCTGTATGCGAGGCCTGGGCCGCCGCAACTGCACGAGAAAGAAGGATCTTGACAGTTGAGTTCTATCCATCACGGGAAGGAATGCATTGGAGGAAATACCTAATGCGGGTTTGTTTCAGTTTGCAAACAACAGAGAAGCCTCGCACAAACAATAGAACAAAGGCTAAACGCACGACTCTCCCACAGCGACAACACAACTCAGAACTTTCACATCAAACAGTGTCTGTGGCTCTGAGTTTCTTCCAAAATGTTCTGTGTTTGAATGGAAAATCATATAAAATTTGGGTATACAATATATACAACATATATGTGTGTGTGTATGCAATTGTCTAATATGTTGCCATGTACAATGCTGGTTTAGGATTAAGACACACAGAGCTAATAGTAGCTGCTACTTGTCACAGCTACAAAACCAGACAATGCTGATTATTTACTGATAATTGTCTACATGTGTTTTAGCAGAGGCAATTCTCAGTATTGTCTATGGCAGGGGATTTTCTGGCATTTAGCAGCTGTGAAAGTAGCTGCTACTAAGTAGCTCCGTGTGTCTTCACATGAGAGCCCCAGTGAAACAGATTTATCTCATTCTGGACAAGGGAGTCATATACTATGTGCAATACAGGCAAGAAATGGGTGCAGTGTGCCATGTTTTTGGTAACTTTGTAATACCGGTGCTGGTCCTAGATCAGGGGTGGGCAAACTACGGCCCGCGGGCCACATCCGGCCCCTTTGCCTTTTTAATCCGGCCCGCCGACGAGGCCAAGTCTCATCACGCGAGACTTGGTGTCATTGGCGCGCCGGAATTAAAGAGAGAAGGGGGCCCGCCCTGGGCCCCCTTCTCTCTTTAATTCCGGCGCGCCAATGACACCAAGTCTCGCGTGATGAGACTTGGCCTCGTCGGCGGGCCGGATTAAAAAGGCAAAGGGGCCGGATGTGGCCCGCGGGCCGTAGTTTGCCCACCCCTGAGCCGGGGGGCCGGGGGTGAGTAAATGTGGCCCGTGAGCCAAAAAGTTTGCCCACCCCTGTCCTAGATGGTAAAATACTGGCTAGACTGGGCAAATACTGGCGAGGTGGCAACCTTATCTGGTTTGCCATTTCCAACCAGCCTCTCCTTGCCGGAGCCACATATGTACATGGGTAACATAAGCATCTCTGTAAAGCAGGTCAGTAAGAATTCCAAGTATTATACCTGATAATAAGAGCGCCCGATGGGAAGATGGGTTGCTGTACATGACCTGTTCTTCTGGCTTAGTTCTGTTCACACAGACCAGTAATCCCCAACCAGTGGCTCGGGGGCAACATGTTACTCTCCACCCCCTTGGAAGTTGTGCCCAGTGGCCTCAAAGTAGGTGCCTATTTTCAATTTCTGGCAAGTTTTGGAAGCACAGAGATACAGTTTTACTCCAAGCAGAACCTCCTGCAGGCCTACAGTCCCTATGGGGCTACCAAATAGCCAATCACAGCCCTTATTTGGCACCCCCAAAGAACTTTTTTTATGCTTGTGTGGCTCCCCAACACTTTGTACATCTGAGTGTGGCTCACAAGTAAAAATAAGTTTGGGGATCCCTGACACAGACCATAAACCATCTGGCTTTCTCCAACACTTTCAGATTAGCAGCCAACTGCTGGAATAACAGTACGTAAATCTGCAATAGCCTTGCCTGGCCCGGCAATGCAAACCCCATGATAACATTTAGCATAATAAAAGAAAATGTCATTTTAAGCGACTTTCCAAAACACATTAATTACAAAATTTCACTGGTAGGAGAGTGCTCATTATCCTATCCACTCATAAAGAAAAAGTTTATCCCAAGTTTTATCCTTAGAGAAGATGTTGCAGATTTTTTAGAAGCTGAATAAACAAACCCCACCAGCTTAAGGCGCCAATGTACCAGAAGGATAACAAAGCAATAAAATGGTCACAAACAGACTTTTTTGAGTCAAGTCTGACCTCTTATTATCAAACTCCACCAGGAGACTTTTTGTAAGAAATTAACCAAGGCTCACTCCCAATGAAAGTTAATTTCCTCCCATTACAGCTCAGGGGACTAAGTGGCCCATATGTCCAAGCCCAGGTCACACCTTCTTATTATATAAATGTCAGACAACATTCCTTCTTCATGTGAGGACTTTGTCCGGTCAAATGCTGTCTGGGCTGCACAATCACAAATTCCCATTGCTAATCTTTCCTTTGTCCTGATGGGAATACACAAACCAAATAAAACTGCTGACTTGGCCCCTCCACCTCATCCGCCAGGGTATGGGGCTCTTAAGTGGCCCTGCTCTATAGCCATATGGTCAAAAATTGGGCAGATATAAATTGGAGAGATTTGAAAATCCCATCTGGCAAGGATCATATTGGCATGTTAAGGTGGTTCTCTTCCGACGAGTCTCTGTAGTCCCCCATCATGATCCAATGGTTCATCCTGATATGGCCCACTATGTTGGTTGTCAAACTGGGTAAAGATCATTTGGTGACCATGCCATCCTAACATGTATGCCCAGTTGAACAAAGGCCCCACTTATATGACAGACATTGAGCAGTAATTCTGTACATATTTCCTTTAGATTATTCTCCAGAAATACATAGCTTTGCCATCTAATACACCCAGACCAACTGGACCTTTAGCGGAGTTCATTCAGATCACTGATATCATCATGGGATATGGAAAATGTAACCAAATCCACAGGATTAAAGGACAAGTAATGAAAAAAAAAGTGTTTATTGGTTTATCCAGCACCTACAAATACACTGGTTATTTTTGTTTGAATTCAATTCAGTGGTTTCAAGGTTATGTGTGAATGTAATTGCCATTAAAAGCAGAGTCTGTCAGTCTGCCCATTGCTAATCTCTGCACTGAAGGTTCTGACTTTCAAAACAGTCAAGTAGTATGCTAGGCATTGGGGGTAAGACTCATTGTGGAACATCTGCTACATTGTGTCAAAAGTCAGAATTAGCAGAAGAATACTGCTTTTAACTACAAATACTTTTGGTTGGATATATTTTATTTGGTATAATTGTATTTCTTTTAAATTACCTTTGATCTGGACCACAAGGTGAACCATGCTAAATCAGCATAGATTATGCCCACTTTAATTGGCCACACCCACCACTGAAGCCACACAAACACTAGATATATAATCTAACACATTAGGCTCTATATTGTGCAGAAACCAACTAGGTTCAGTCATCACCAGAAAATAGGCCCCAACATTAAATGGCATAGTGACCCCAGTATAACTGTCCTGCAATTTCAGTGGCCTGCTGGCCAAAATTGGTATTGTGCCCCAAATGCCTAGAGATATTTGCCAACCAACCCCCCTTCCACTAATCTTCAGCGTTTTGCATACAAATACTGGAGTTCACCACCCTGGTGACCCTGGTCCTCACCCCTCCCACCATGGCTACCATTGCCAAACATCAAAGATTGGGTTGGGAATAAGGCAGTTGCAGGTCAGGTAGAGGGTCAAAGCGAGTAAAAATGCGGGTTGCGGGTCCGGGTTATGTACAAGTCTCAAAAATTGGTTCTGCGCAGGACCCTACCCTAGGGTTGCCACATGTCTGGTTTTGACCCGGACAGCCCAGTTTTTGGTAGGGCTGTCCGGGTCACAACTACCTGCCTGGTTTTCCCAATTTGGAAAACCAGGCAGCATTCTCTAAGATTGACATAACCCCGCCCCTGTGACAGCATGGTCCGCCCCCGTGACGCCCAACCCACCCACCTGCCCAGAGTTACTGACCAGGAGAGGTGGGAAACCTACTCTACCCCATGGCCACCACTGTTGCACTTCACCATGCGATGCAGCTGCCAAACTACCCCACCCCCCTAGGCTACCACTGCTGCACATCAGCACCCAAAACCTTGTGAGCCGCTCAGTGTTCTGCACACCACTGCCCCCAGACACCACCCTCTGATGAAGCAAGGGTGGCAGGGCACCAGGTCCGGATTTGTGGTGAGGCTCGGGCCTAGGGCGGCACAAATTTAGGGGCGATATGCCACCCCGCTGCTCCGAAATTTTGCTCCCATTTGGAGCAATAGGGACCTCTAATGCGCACGGGAGGGGGGGTGCCGACAAATGGGGGCTGCCTGGGGGCGCCCAGATAAGAAATGCGGCGCTGCAGGGCACACCAGGACCAGTTCTTCTGGTGTTCTGGTGGGCCAGTCCAACCATGCTAGGACTTATAACAACAGTTTTTTGCCACCCTAGGCCTGCCCACAAATCCGGCACTGGGTGTAAGGCATGGTGATATATGTAATGAACCCGAACTGGGAAAAATCAAGCACTAAGGCCGCTGTGAGCAACAACCAACATGGCAGCTCCCACTTATAAATGTAAAGCTCTGTGCAGGGAAATATTTGGCCTTACGTTGGACCATTCTGATTAAGTTGCAGATTCTGGTAAATACAAAGAAAAAAACAGCAGCCTCCGATTCTTTGGGCTTCAGCGCTACCTGAGATGGTTCTGTGCTGGCAGTTCCAGTAAATGAGCCAATTAAGTTTTAATGAGAGAAATATTGAAACCCTTTCCTGTTAGCTTCCCAGCTAAAGCCGGTGTATATATATATATATATATATATATATGTTCATGAATTGCAGACCTTGTGTTTGCTTTGCTTTGTTTATAGAAGCTCATAATTATGTACTTTTCTCAGGTAATTGACTATGAGAAAGAAGCAAAAAACGTAATGTCTGTAAGTACACATCAGTGATTGCTAGCTATTAGTTAAATAACCATGATTTATCCTGCAGCCTCCCTGCTGCCACCTGCCCGACTCACGTGCGGGGGCCCAATGGCCTAAGATCTAGGTAAATAGTCTGCTCATTGGCGGCTATTAGTACTCCCTGTGTGCCTTTCTCACTTTATTATTACAGAGATTATACCTCACTCACATCAGTTTCTGCCCCAGTGGCAGGTCTGGGCTGGGATTCAAATTAGCCCCTGGCATTTCAAGTACATAAAGGCCCAAACTGCCGCCCAGTAGCTCAATAAATAGTGACTGTCTGTGGCATCTTACAGCAGCCCCTCTGGCATTTGCCAGACCCACAGATTAGCAGTCCGGGCCTGCCCCAGTGGAGCTTACAATCTAAGGTCCCTATCACATTCCCATCAGTCCCTGCCCCAGTGAGCTTACAATCTAAGGTCCCTATCACATTCCCATCAGTCCCTGCCCCAGTGAGCTTACAATCTAAGGTCCCTATCCCATTCCCATCAGCCCCTGCCCCAGTGGAGCTTACAATCTAAGGCCCCTATCCCATTCCCATCAGTCCCTGCCCCAGTGAGCTTACAATCTAAGGTCCCTATCCCATTCCCATCAGTTCCTGCCCCAGTGAGCTTACAATCTAAGGTCCCTATCACATTCCCATCAGTTCCTGCCCCAGTGAGCTTACAATCTAAGGTCCCTATCACATTCCCATCAGTCCCTGCCCCAGTGAGCTTACAATCTAAGGTCCCTATCCCATTCCCATCAGTCCCTGCCCCAGTGAGCTTACAATCTAAGGTCCCTATCACATTCCCATCAGTCCCTGCCCCAGTGGAGCTTACAATCTAAGGTCCCTATCACATTCCCATCAGTTCCTGCCCCAGTGAGCTTACAATCTAAGGTCCCTATCCCATTCCCATCAGTCCCTGCCCCAGTGAGCTTACAATCTAAGGTCCCTATCACATTCCCATCAGTCCCTGCCCCAGTGAGCTTACAATCTAAGGTCCCTATCACATTCCCATCAGTCCCTGCCCCAGTGAGCTTACAATCTAAGGTCCCTATCACATTCCCATCAGTCCCTGCCCCAGTGAGCTTACAATCTAAGGTCCCTATCACATTCCCATCAGTCCCTGCCCAAGTGAGCTTACAAGCTAAGGTCCCTATCACATTCCCATCAGTCCCTGCCCCAGTGGAGCTTACAATCTAAGGTCCCTATCACATTCCCATCAGTCCCTGCCCCAGTGAGCTTACAATCTAAGGTCCCTATCACATTCCCATCAGTCCCTGCCCCAGTGGAGCTTACAATCTAAGGTCCCTATCACATTCCCATCAGTCCCTGCCCCAGTGAGCTTACAATCTAAGGTCCCTATCACATTCCCATCAGTCCCTGCCCCAGTGAGCTTACAATCTAAGGTCCCTATCACATTCCCATCAGTCCCTGCCCCAGTGAGCTTACAATCTAAGGTCCCTATCACATTCCCATCAGTCCCTGCCCCAGTGGAGCTTACAATCTAGGGTCCTATCACAGTAACACACTAGGGTCAGTTTCATCAGAAGCCAATTAACCTGTCTGTATGCTTTTGGGGTGTGGGAGGAACCCCCGAGTACATGGAAGTAACTTTATGTCCAGTTTTCACTTGGCCAGTCCAGGTTTCAAAACTCAGAAATTCAGAAAACCCCCCCAAAATGCTCCAATGCCGACTGTAATGTCATCATTCTGTCCCTCTGACATCATTGTCCCACCCCAAAACACCTAGGCTTGCGTTGTTACTTGGCCGGCTGGCTAGCTGGTTAAATACCAGTCAAGGCTGGGACCAGTATTACAAATTTACCAGCAATGTACAAACCGGATTCCAAAAAAGTTGGGACACTAAACAAATTGTGAATAAAAACTGAAAGCAATGACGTGGAGGTGCCAACTTCTAATATTTTATTCAGAATAGAACATAAATCACGGAACAAAAGTTTAAACTGAGAAAATGTACCATTTTAAGGGAAAAATATGTTGATTCAGAATTTCATGGTGTCAACAAATCCCAAAAAAGTTGGGACAAGGCCATTTTCACCACTGTGTGGCATCTCCCCTTCTTCTTACAACACTCAACAGACGTCTGGGGACCGAGGAGACCAGTTTCTCAAGTTTAGGAATAGGAATGCTCTCCCATTCTTGTCTAATACAGGCCTCTAACTGTTCAATCGTCTTGGGCCTTCTTTGTCGCACCTTCGTCTTTATGATGCGCCAAATGTTCTCTATAGGTGAAAGATCTGGGCTGCAGACTGGCCATTTCAGTACCCGGATCCTTCTCCTACGCAGCCATGATGTTGTGATTGATGCAGAATGTGGTCTGACATTATCTTGTTGAAAAATGCAGGGTCTTCCCTGAAAGAGATGACGTCTGGATGGGAGCATATGTTGTTCTAGAACCTGAATATATTTTTCTGCATTGATGCTGCCTTTCCAGACATGCAAGCTGCCCATGCCACACGCACTCATGCAACCCCATACCATCAGAGACGCAGGCTTCTGAACTGAGCGTTGATAACAACTTGGGTTGTCCTTGTCCTCTTTGGTCCGGATGACATGGCGTCCCAGATTTCCAAAAAGAACTTTGAATCGTGACTCGTCTGACCACAGATCAGTCTTCCATTTTGCCACACTCCATTTTAAATGATCCCTGGCCCAGTGAAAACGCCCGAGCTTGTGGATCTTGCTTAGAAATGGCTTCTTCTTTGCACTGTAGAGTTTCAGCTGGCAACGGCGGATGGCACGGTGGATTGTGTTCACTGACAATGGTTTGTGGAAGTATTCCTGAGCCCATTCTGTGATTTCCTTTACAGTAGCATTCCTGTTTGTGGTGCAGTGTCGTTTAAGGGCCCGGAGATCACGGGCATCCAGTATGGTTTTACGGCCTTGGCCCTTACGCACAGAGATTGTTCCAGATTCTCTGAATCTTCGGATGATGTTATGCACAGTTGATGATGATAGATGCAAAATCTTTGCAATTTTTCACTGGGTAACGCCTTTCTGATATTGCTCCACTATCTTTCTGCGCAACATTGTGGGAATTGGGATCCTCTCCCCATCTTGGCTTCTGAGAGCCACTGCCACTCTGAGAAGCTCTTTTTATACCCAATCATGTTGCCAATTGACCTAATTAGTGTTATTTGGTCTTCCAGCTCTTCGTTATGCTCAAATTAACTTTTTCCAGCCTCTTATTGCTACTTGTCCCAACTTTTTTGGGATTTGTTGACACCATGAAATTCTGAATCAACATATTTTCCCCTTAAAATGGTACATTTTCTCAGTTTAAACTTTTGTTCCGTGATTTATGTTCTATTCTGAATAAAATATTGGAAGTTGGCACCTCCACATCATTGCATTCAGTTTTTATTCACAATTTGTTTAGTGTCCCAACTTTTTTGGAATCCGGTTTGTATTTGCCCCCTGTGCCTCCCTAATTCTTGATGGCAGGTCAGCTCTCTTCTGTCTACAGAAGCCAAATCTGTCTTGCACTGCCCTTTTAACGTCATTGCTTCACCCATTTTGAAGCCGTTGCGTCATAACCCGCCCATTTTGTGACATAACTCCGCCCCCGCCTCCCCTATATCCTGAACCGTATTATTCCCAATAAAAGGTGACAACCCTATCCCCTATCACATTCAAGGGGAATAAGGGAGCCAGGCAGATTAGAAAGGAAACTGGGAGAGAGGGTTGGAGGTGAAATGGGGGAGGGTTGGAGGCGGGCCAGGGGCAGATTGGAGGCGGGCCAGGGGCAGATTGGAGGCGGGCCAGGGGCAGATTTGAGTTGGGCCAGGGGCAGATTTGAGTTGGGCCAGGGGCAGATTTGAGTTGGGCCAGGGGCAGATTGGAGGCGGAGGCGAGTGGAGAACAAGTTATTAGGAATTTACCAGCAACTACGTTGTGGCTAAATTTGTAGTATCATCCCCAGCCCAGGCTGGTATATTATAAGCTGGTGAAATACTGGCAGGGTGGCAAACCCTTAGCAGAAAAAATAACTTTCAATGATTAGGACTTTTTGTGATGAGCAACTATAAACCAACGCGGCAAAAGGAGGCCCTGCGGCAAAGAGCTGACATTCTAGAACAGAAAGGATATTATAGATTTTGGATTGTTGCCGTGCTTTCGGTAAGGTGTCCTGACATTGCCTTTATGCACGGGGGCTTGGGAGCATGGCACGGTGTGGGTGGGTATCCGGCACATATCACCCCGCAGCAGCACTCTCTATAAGTGTCCCCTGCTGAAAGGTGAGGTCTTAACACCCTGTTCTCCGGGCATCGTGTTTCACTGCACAATGTTCTTAATGGTGAGATACCAGTGCCAAGTTTCCAGCGGTGAGGGTTATTAGAGAGGGGAATTTAATTCCTGCCTTGTGCTGCTGGTACTACTTGCTTCAGTCCCCAAGAGAAACAATGTGCCTGATAAAATATAAATAAATAAAATTATATATATTATATATAAGAGGTAAAAAACCCCAGTTCTAGCTGCATAAAAATACATTGCAGGGTGGTGTTCTTGCCTAAATTAAGATAATAAGTTGTATAAGGAGAAAAAAAAACAAAAAACATTCATTCATATTTATATCAGGTGTTTTCTACCCACAGCCTCCAGCCATTGTTTATTTACAACTCAAAGCATCCACCAAGAGCCAGTGGCACTGCGCCAGGTAATAGTAAATGAGACTTATGATAGGTGCAACCAGTTAATAAATTCACAATTTTTTTTGCACATTGCACCGTGCCTTTACATGGCATTATAGACAGGGCTGCCCTACGGCATTATAGACAGGGCTGCCCTACGGCATTATAGACAGGGCTGCCCTACGGCATTATAGACAGGGCTGCCCTACGGCATTATAGACAGGGCTGCCCAACGGCATTATAGACAGGGCTGCCCTACGGCATTATAGACAGGGCTGCCCTACGGCATTATAGACAGGGCTGCCCTACGGCATTATAGACAGGGCTGCCCAACGGCATTATAGACAGGGCTGCCCAACGGCATTATAGACAGGGCTGCCCAACGGCATTATAGACAGGGCTGCCCTACGGCATTATAGACAGGGCTGCCCTACGGCATTATAGACAGGGCTGCCCTACGGCATTATAGACAGGGCTGCCCAATGGCATTATAGACAGGGCTGCCCTACGGCATTATAGACAGGGCTGCCCTACGGCATTATAGACAGGGCTGCCCAATGGCATTATAGACAGGGCTGCCCTACGGCATTATAGACAGGGCTGCCCTACGGCATTATAGACAGGGCTGCCCAGCACCCACCGGCACTAAGCTTTGTATCCCATGCCAAATATCTTATGCTCTTATCCAGCACGAGGTGCAGAGCGCATCCCCCGGGACAGAAGCGGCCGCTGCTCCAGGTTTAAGTAAATGACCCCTATAAACTTCACAAAGGTATGTTGGGGGGATGCAGTATATTCTAGTTTTCTCTCTGTATCGAATCTGCCTGCAGAGCTAGTGTATGTACTGCATGCCTCTGGGAGTAACACGTCATTCCAATCAATAGAAATTAATGGGGTTTTATAGAGCAGCTGTTCCCTCGCTGATTTCCCAGAGAGCATCACCGCTAATACCGACAGTTACCCTTTGGGAATTGTTTGCAACTGATTTTTACAGCTATCAGGATTTTATATTCCTTTGGGATATCAGTAGAGATCTATATAGTAGTTTGGCTCTCACCAGCCTATTAAAATCCCTGTTGACCAAACCAACCCTATTTCATTACACTTTGGATAAAACTGGCAGCTAGCTGCTAGCTGGCAGTCATAATATCTTTGGTCTCCAATAAACAGTGCACACCGCAAACTTGCCATGTGTTCTGGGGGTACTTAAAATGGAATTAGCACTGTATTTATACATTTGTACATTACATATGAAGTTTGCACTGTATTTATCCTGCCATGTGTTCTGGGGGCATTATATATGGAATTGGCACTGTATTTATCCTGCCATGTGTTCCGGGGGCATTATATATGGAATTGGCACTGTATTTATCCTGCCATGTGTTCCGGGGGCATTATATATGGAATTGGCACTGTATTTATCCTGCCATGTGTTCTGGGGGCATTATATATGGAATTGGCACTGTATTCATCCTGCCATGTGTTCCGGGGGCATTATATATGGAATTGGGACTGTATTTATCCTACAATGGGTTCTGGGGGCATTATATATGGAATTGGCACTGTATTTATCCTGCCATTTGTCCTGGGGGCATAATATATGGAACTGGCACTGTATTTATACTGCCATGTGTTCTGGGAGCATTATAGATGCATTTGTAACTGGCATTGTATTGAACCTGCTATGTTTTCTGGGGTATAATATATGAAAGTAGCATTACATTTATCAACATATATACAGGAAGGGCATTTTAGGATTCATTTTGTGGGCTAGCCTAGGGAATAAGTTCAGTTGGAGCAGAGATTTCACTCATCGACTCTCATCCTGGGACACAAAGGAATGTTGTGAACAAGGGAATAAGACGATTTCCTGCTGAGAGAAGATTTACTTTCCACTGAGCCCAACAAAAGAGGAGGAAATGGATAGTGAGCGCGAGCCTACACAATTAAACGATGGACACGGCCCCATTGTGATGACGAGGGCAGTGATTTCTTGCTGTTTCAAATCTACATTAAATCTCAAGGACAACACAACCCAGGAGCTACTGGGAGGCACTGAGGGTCCAAGGTTCTCCTTGACAGTGATCCCTATACAACTTGGCATATCGGTCTGACAATTAAAGCAATAGAGTAGTGAGCTTCAAGCAGCGCTTTCCAAGCTTATAGGTTCCATCATCACAGCAGAAGCCAATGGGAGTTGTAGTCAGACACCAGCTGATGATCCATGGAATTACGATTACTGCCTCATTGGGTGGCCTATAAACATTCCTTTGAATTTGTAGAATAGCGGTTAATTAGTCACACCAGTGGCCGCGGGGATGGGATTAACCTGGTAAGAAGAGTCATAGACAACCAACTGCAGCTTCACGGTGGAAAAGGTGTTTTTACTGTATAACCTCATCTTTCTGCATGTTATCCATTCCCAGTCTATTGCATCTAATGTCGCCATTAAGAACACGGGGGGTGGGGGGAATGCAGATGTGTCCCTGACACATCCCTCAATGGGCCACCCTAGGAGTTTACTATTCCCTTGTAAAATGAAACAGCAGATGGAGAGAACATTAGCTCAGATGTCATTTTGTAGCACGTTCTAATTGCTATTTACCAGGGTCACACAAAGCGGTGGTTCTTTGATGTATGCTGCATATTTTCATGTAAACAAACACACGGCATGGATCGGAGAGCTGACTGGAAATGTGTAGATAGAGGTCTATGTGGTTATGGTGCAGGGTCCACACTTCCAAACCCCAATGACCACCAGTTTCTCATCTCTCCACTCACCTGTTTCCCTGTGCCCATAGGACCCATATCTGAACCCCTACAGCTAACATGTGGTCATACTAAAATGGATTAATAATGGGTGATGAGTGGGGATTAGACCCACAAAGGGCAACAATTTTAAAGGCCTGAATGTGCAGTCTGGACTCACCAACTGCCAGTTTCACATATATAATGCCCCCAGAACACATAGCAGGATAAATACAGTGCCAATTCCATATATAATGCCCCCAGAACACATGGCAGGATAAATACAGTGCCAATTCCATATATAATGCCCCCAGAACACATAGCAGGATAAATACAGTGCCAATTCCATATATAATGCCCCCAGAACACATGGCAGGATAAATACAGAGCCAATTCCATATATAATGCCCCCAGAACACATGGCAGGATAAATACAGTGCCAATTCCATATATAATGCCCCCAGAACACATGGCAGGATAAATACAGTGCCAATTCCATATAGAATGCCCCCAGAACACATGGCAGGATAAATACAGTGCCAATTCCATATATAATGCCCCCAGAACACATGGCAGGATAAATACAGTGCCAATTCCATATATAATGCCCCCAGAACACATGGCAGGATAAATACAGTGCCAATTCCATATATAATGCCCCCAGAACACATGGCAGTATAAATACAGTGCCAATTCCATATATAATGCCCCCAGAACACATGGTAGTATAAATACAGTGCCAATTCCATATATAATGCCCCCAGAACACATGGCAGGATAAATACAGTGCCAATTTCATATATAATGCCCCCAGAACACATGGCAGGATAAATACAGTGCCAATTTCATATATAATGCCCCCAGAACACATGGCAGGATAAATACAGTGCCAATTCCATATATAATGCCCCCAGAACACATGGCAGTATAAATACAGTGCCAATTCCATATATAATGCCCCCAGAACACATGGCAGGATAAATACAGTGCCAATTTCATATATAATGCCCCCAGAACACATGGCAGGATAAATACAGTGCCAATTCCATATATAATGCCCCCAGAATACATGGCAGGATAAATACAGTGCCAATTCCATATATAATGACCCCAGAACACATGGCAGGATAAATACAGTGCCAATTCCATATATAATGCCCCCAGAACACACGACAGGATAACGTTTCTCAACTCCCCTCATGGTAGTAGTTCCCCTGAGTACAGCCATTTTAATGGCGCTGGAATTCTAGGAAACAGCATGATTATTATACTGGAAATTGCACTTTGCTCACTCCACTTGCGGACATAAATGACCCCTTTAAGCCTCTATAAGAAGAACAAGGAAACTTTCTTGGAACCTAAACAGGACTGGCCCACAGGTAAACCCAGGCAACCTACAGGATAAGGGTGGGAGTGTTTATCTCTTAAAAATACCACAACGCTGTTTATCCAGTCGCAGGAAGGAGTCAGTTATTTTCCATGATAAATTACATTTACTGCGTGATAACTGTGAAGGTAAATAGGTCTCTCTGTGCAGAGACACCCGTATCAGTACGTTTTACTGGACGGTTATAGGAAAGTAAGTTTTCTACCTCAACACTGAACACATATAAAATGTAAGCTGGTTAAATTCCATATAACTTAGGGGAATCCTTCATGGATGTAGATAAACCAGTATAATTCTTTTTTTAAACCCTACTTATAAAAAATAGACTACTTCCCCTTTAAACGCATTTGCTGACTGCAGGCGTAAATGTGATATTAAACACAAGCTTGTGCTAATACGGCGTTCAAGCAGATTACATTCTCCACATGCCAAGGTTTTCTCCGCAACATTTAATTGAGCCGGTGACACCCCACCTCTTGTATCGCTGTGGTTTGGATTACATTTTTCTCTGGAGCTCCCTGTAAAACAAGATCCTGTTCTGGACTGTGTATACATATCAGTTCCCTGCTATTCACAAGGCTGCGAGGCTGCCGTGGCCCATGAAATGCCGAATTAATAACGTTTTGCAGCTGTTGGAAGTGGTTAAGTGAATGACTTAACTGCTCCGATTGGCTTTACAAATAGCTAGAAGCAAACGCTCCTATTGTAGCAACGGCAGAGTAGTGAGTACTCGCTCTGTATATACAGCTCTCAGCAGGCCCGGGGTGACTGTCTATATAGTCCCTGGCATTCCCAGTACCCAGAGGCCCAAACAGCCCCCCCCCCAGCCCAATAAATAGTGACTGTCTATGGCATCTTACAGCAGCCCCTCTGGCATTTGCCATAATTACACAGATTGCCAGTCCCAGTCTGCCCCTCACCTTGCCCTCTGTGTGGGCCATGTACACTCCTGGTTACTCAATCTGTATGTACCATTTACATTTTGTTGGGGCAGGGTTCATCTGTTAATACTCCTTGTGCCACTCACTTTGCCACCTTTTCAATAGAATGGTTAGAAAAACAGGGCCAAAAATACTGGGTGCCCAAGACAAGTCCCTTGCAGCCACCACTACCTCCAGTTAGAGAAGGCAGCAGAGGTATGTGCCGTGCCGTGTGGGCCATGTACACTCGTGGTTACTCAGTCTGTATGTGCCATTTACATTTCGTTGGGGCAGAGTAAATACTCCTTGCCCTCTACTTACTCTGTATGTACCACTCGCCTTGCCCTCTATTTACTCTGTATGTGCCACTCGCCTTGCCCTCCACTTACTCTGTATGTGCCACTCGCCTTGCCCTCCACTTACTCTGTATGTGCCACTCGCCTTGCCCTCCACTTACTCTGTATGTGCCACTCGCCTTGCCCTCCACTTACTCTGTATGTGCCACTCGCCTTGCCCTCCACTTACTCTGTATGTGCCACTCGCCTTGCCCTCCACTTACTCTGTATGTGCCACTCGCCTTGCCCTCCACTTACTCTGTATGTGCCACTCGCCTTGCCCTCCACTTACTCTGTATGTGCCACTCGCCTTGCCCTCTACTTACTCTGTATGTACCACTCGCCTTGCCCTCTACTTACTCTGTATGTGCCACCCGCCTTGCCCTCTACTTACTCTGTATGTACCACTCGCCTTGCCCTCCACTTACTCTGTATGTGCCACTCGCCTTGCCCTCTACTCACTCTCTATGTACCACTCGCCTTGCCCTCCACTTACTCTGTATGTGCCACTCGCCTTGCCCTCTACTCACTCTCTATGTGCCACTCGCCTTGCCCTCCACTTACTCTGTATGTACCACTCGCCTTGCCCTCCACTTACTCTGTATGTGCCACTCGCCTTGCCCTCTACTCACTCTCTATGTACCACTCGCCTTGCCCTCCACTTACTCTGTATGTGCCACTCGCCTTGCCCTCTACTCACTCTCTATGTACCACTCGCCTTGCCCTCTACTTACTCTGTATGTGCCACTCGCCTTGCCCTCTACTTTGTATGTACCACTTACTTTGCAATCTACTCTGACAGTTTTTGAATAGAAGTATACTGGTCAGCCGAGCAGGGGCAAAAATACAGGGTGCCCCCTCTGCCCCATTGTACCCTAGGCATGTGCCTCTAATGCCTTTGGCTAATCCTGGGATGTACTGGAGTGGCATTGGCGACTCCTGATGGGGGGGGGACCAATTATATAGGAGGGGTGGGTCAATTACATATAGAGGCGGGTCATGGGGTGGATTCTGGATAATCAGGACAGATAAGGTATGAGCAGGAATTGGGGTGGATCGGGGGGGGGGGGGGGAATAAGAGGGCATTACAAGTTACTGGATAGTAAATTTATAATACTAGTCCCAGTCCTGGCTGGTGTTTTATTAGCCAAGCTGAAGAAATATCAGCCGAGTGGCAAGAATGGGCACATATGTGTGTTTAGGCACAGCTACTCACTCTGTATGTACCACTCACCTGAGCCCTCTGCCTGGGCAGGTAACAAATCTGACACTGTATTTTGTCTCTACCCCTCTGTGCCCTCTCTGGCAATACCCCAGGCCACTCATGGAGTCCTGCTATGCTGGCGGGTAAGCACATTGTGCCCTTGGCCAATATCGTTGCACTCAAGCGAAGTATTGGAATTTTATGATGACAGCTTACAGAGTGGAGCCGGCTTTGCTCAGCAGTTTGTACTTTATATACGTAGCTTAGGAACCAATAATAGCTCAGCGAATTCATTGCTAGCAAATGTGGTTTGTTTATAAACGCAGAAATAATTTGCCCTTTTCCCAACCTCCCCGGTTCCCCTCTCCTGTCCGTGCCTCCTGAAGCCCAGCGACTCCTCAGAACCAAAAGAGAAAAAACTAAGGTTCCACGGCTAATGATTCCTCTCTGCCATCTGATATTCCAGTGCTGCCGGCAATGGGCTCTGGGGCCTCCCCTCACACCTTCTCACTGACTGCTCCATGGCTCTGGAATGCATTAGGTAATGATCAGGAATTACATTCACTAAGCCCCTACCAGTCCCATCTATTATAGGCCCAGCAGCCCAGCCAAGCGCCCCCCGTGACTGCAAGTGATCACTGACGTTCCTGCCTATGTGTGTTTTTATTATCACTAATTACATTGGTACCAAGGTTCCCTTCCCACTCTCCATGAATAATACATTCATACTGTTCTAGTGAAGCACGGGGAAACTCAGTATATATGTGGTGAGCGGGCCAATCCCAACCCAGCAATAAAATGCTTCACTGGATTTTATTCCAGTTCAACAATACACATATGAAACTGCACAGAAGGAAGGCGCCGGCTCCCCCAAACCCCACAGTCATAGCAGGGACTATTGTTTATACAGGTATGGTACCTGTTATCCAGAATGCTTGGGACCTGGGGTTGTCCGGATAATGGGTCTTTCTGTAATTCAGATCTCCTACCTTAAGTCTACTACAAAAAGTATTTAAACAGTAATTAAACCCAAAAGGGTTTGTTTGTTGGGATCAAGTACAAGGTATTGTTTTATTATTACAGAGAAAAGGGAATCATTTAACCATGAAATAAACCCAATAGGGCTGTTCTGCCCCAATAAGGGGTAATTATATCTTAGTTGGGATCAAGTACAGGTACTGTTTTATTATTACAGAGAAAAGGGAATCATTTAACCATGAAATAAACCCAATAGGGCTGTTCTGCCCCAATAAGGGGTAATTATATCTTAGTTGGGATCAAGTACAGGTACTGTTTTATTATTACAGAGAAAAGGGAATCATTTAACCATTAAATAAACCCAATAGGGCTGTTCTGCCCCCAATAAGGGGTAATTATATCTTAGTTGGGATCAAGTACAGGTACTGTTTTATTATTACAGAGAAAAGGGAATCATTTAACCATTAAATAAACCCAATAGGGCTGTTCTGCCCCCAATAAGGGGTAATTATATCTTAGTTGGGATCAAGTACAGGTACTGTTTTATTATTACAGAGAAAAGGGAATCATTTAACCATTAAATAAACCCAATAGGGCTGTTCTGCCCCCAATAAGGGGTAATTATATCTTAGTTGGGATCAAGTACAGGTACTGTTTTATTATTACAGAGAAAAGGGAATCATTTAACCATTAAATAAACCCAATAGGGCTGTTCTGCCCCCAATAAGGGGTAATTATATCTTAGTTGGGATCAAGTACAGGTACTGTTTTATTATTACAGAGAAAAAGGAAATCATTTTTAAAAATGTGAATTACTTGATTTAAATGGAGTCTATGGGAGAGGGTCTTTCTGTAATTCGGAACTTTCTGGATAATGGGTTTCCGGATAAGGGGTCCAATACCTGTACCAGGCAAAAATTGTTCCCTTATCAACAAACGAGCCATTTGCCCAAGGCTGACCATGGCAGGTTCATCTCACATGATTACTGGGGAATTATAATACTCAGGGTGCCATCTGCTCAGCCATTTGTTTAGTTAGGGTTACATATAATTCCATTTATTAACTGTGCAATCCACCATGTTTTTTTTGCACTTTGCGTCCTGTCTTGCACCTTGAAAAATTGTAGCCCAGTTGGCTTCCCCAAAACAATTGCAGCAGTAAACTTTGCTGTAAACAAGGAGAAGACTGGCCACAAACCCTGTCTTAAGGTGGCCATACACGGGCCGATTCTATCTGCCGATGTCGGTCCCTTAGATCGTTTCGCAGCTTATCAGCTGTAGGGATGTAATGATGGGCCTGCCCGACCGATATCTGGCCTGAAATCGGGCAGATATTGATCGGGCAGGTTAAAAAATTTAGTCGGATCGGGGACCGCATTGGCTCGTTGATGCGGTCTCCGAACCGACCGCGCCTATTACCGTCGCTCTTATTCGATCGTTTGGCCCCAGACTCGATCCCCAGACTGACCCAGACTCGCTCCCTGCCAATCTCTGATTGAAGATAAGTGTAATGTATGAATGCTCGGGGGGAGGGGGTTGGACATATAATGGGGGCCCCTTAGAGTGTGTAGGGGCACAGCGGGAGCCCCTGGGGCAGCAGCTGTGGTGTGTCCTGCATGCCCCAGTCTAACCCCATTTAACCCCCATATCGGGAGCAATATAAGGCTAATCCAATGGCTCAACCCTTTGGCCAATTTGATCACACGAGCTGTCCTCGGATGATAGGATATTCCATCCTCTATGGCAGGAGTCCCCAACCTTTCTCACTTGTAAGCCACAGTCAAATGTAAAAATACTTGGAGAGCAACACAAGCACCATAAAAGTTCATGGAGGAGCCAAATAATGGCTAAGATTGGCTATTAGGGGCCTCTATGCACCCTATCAGCTTACAGGGAGCTTTATTTGGTAGGAAATCTAGTTTTTATTCAACCAAAACTTGCCACCACTGGTTGGGGATCACTGCTCTGTGGTCAGCTATAGATCCATACAGGTTTCTGCAAACCTCGATAAGATTTTAATCAAGGCATGGATTATGTTTGGCACTGGCATGGGGCAAAGGGCTATTTACTTGATCCAGACAGGCCAAAGCTGGGCATACCCAGGCCACTATTGGCTGTCTGCCACTCTTGACCAAGTTGGAAGCTCATTGGCCTATGTCCTTGACCCATATGTGATTGTGGCTTGGTCCAGTACCAGGTGGTCAGGCAGTGGTTGTTGTCCTCTCCTAACAGTATACAAATTACATTTTAGAAACACAACAACAATAATGGCCAATCATTCTGCACTTCATTTACTTTCCTTTTGCAGGACGGAAGAACCTATTTTGGGCAATCCTGTCATTTGTATCTAATTCCCCAGATCAATAGGCAAGAAGTCTGGGGATGGATCCATCGCGTATTATTTCCCCACGGAGACTTATTGTCTGTCACTCTTGGTGAAATAATGGGAGGATTCCTGTACAAGGGCAACGGGCCGCTGGGGAGACAATGCAAAGATTTCCTTGCAGTTTATTTATCCCTTTATTGCAACGCTCATAAAAACAGGCAGGAGAATATTCATGGAAATGTGCCAAACGGGGATGAATAAGCGCTGTGCGATTTGCCAGGACTTCGGCATCTCTTTGCTTGTGATTTGTGCTTATCCATTCTCTCATTCTAGAGCCTAGTGGTCTTAAAGGGGCAGTTCAACTTTAAATTAACTTTTAGTAAAGGTGGCCATACACGGGCCGATTGTAGCTGCTGATATTGGTCCCTTAGACCGATTCGGCAGCTTATCGGCCCATGTAGGGGCAGAAACTAAGGCCATACCCAACCGATATCTGGCCTGAAATTGGGCAGATATCGATCGGGCAGGTTAAAAGATTCAGTCGGATTGGGGACCGCAACGGCTCGTTGATGTGGTCCCCGAACTGACTGTGCCATTGCTGCCGTTAGAATTCAATCCTTTGGCCCCAGGGCCAAACAATCAAATTGGCCTACATTTTCCCGATATCGCCCACCCGTAGGTGGGGGATATTGGGAGAAGATCTGCTTGCTTGGCAACCTCGCCAAGCGAGCGGATCTTAACATGTATGGGCACCTTACGATACAGAGAGTGCTATTCTCAGACAGACAATTTGCAATTGCCCTTCATTTTTTTTTTTATTATTTGGTGTTTTTGAATTATTTAGCTTTTTGTCCAGCAGTCCTCCGGTTTAGAATGTCAACAGCTATCTGGTTGTTAGGCCAAATTTAACCTAGCAACCAGACAGTGGTTTGAAAGAGAGACAACGATATGAATAGAGCAGGGGCTAAATAAAATATAAGCAATAAAAAGTAATGATGACAACAAAATTGTAGCCTCACAGAGCATTTGTTTTTGGCTGCTGGGAACAGTGGCCCCCGTCTGAAAAAAAATTAAGACCAATTGAAAAGTTGCTAAAAAATAGGCCATTCTGTAACATACTAGAAGTTAACCTGAAGGTGATCCACCCCTATAAATAAGGCCTAATATGTCCATATTCAACTACAGAGCAAAGCAACTCACCCCCCTGTGTGCCTGGCAATTATTATTATTATTTATATATTTGTAGATTGTAAGCTCTTTTGGGCAGGGCCCTCTTCACCTCTTGTATCGGTTATTGATTGCTTTATATGTTACTCTGTATGTCCAATGTATGTAACCCACTTATTGTACAGCGCTGCGGAATATGTTGGCGCTTTATAAATAAATGTTAATAATAATAATATTATAGTGCCATCAATTTACGCAGCGCTTTACAGAATAGAGGGGTACAAAAGACAGAACAGTTAACATGTACATATAAACAATTCACAAAAATGGTTTGCAGTTGCATTTGGATGGGGATCGGAGACACTAGGGGGAGAGCCCTGCTCGCAAGAGCTTACATTCTAAAAGGTAAGCAAAGTGCAGAAAGGGCAGAACGGGACTGATTGTTCTTCTGGGACCTCCTATTTAACTTAATTTCTGAAGCACAGTCTTAAGGCCTCCATACACGGGCCTATAGTAGCTGCCGATATGGGTCCCTTGGACTGATTCAGCAGCTAATTGGCCCGTGTATGGGCACTTCCGACGGGCCTGCCTGACCTATATCTGGCCTGAAATCGGGCAGATCTCGATCAGGCAGGTTAAAAAATCTAGTCGGATCGGGGACCACATCGGCTCGTTTATGCGGTCCCCGGACAGACTTTGCCTATGCCCGGTCATTATAATTCGATCGTTTGGCCCTGGGGCCAAACCCTGGATTCTCCCGATATCGCCCACCCGTAGGTGGGGATATCGGGAGAAGATCCGCTCGCTTGACAACATCGCCAAGCGAGCGGATCTGCCAGTGTATGGGGACCTTAAGTTTATAGTCAGCAATTAAAGGGGAAGTCTGCCCTGATTGTGCTTAGCGAAAAAATTATAGCAAATTTAGGAGCCAAAATCGCCACCTTTCTCCCTGCTTTACACCGTGCAAGTCTTGTTCTCCCTACAGCAAGTTACTCGGTGTCACCGTATCATTATTTTTCAACTCCAGCCATGGGGATAAAGAAGATTTCTTGCGTCACGTGGCGGCTGAGAAGTGCAGCTCAACCGATTCCCTTTATTGGTCCCGGGGCTTCAGCGTACTTATCACCACTGAGGCTCTACCTGCCTTTATCTTACAGCCGTGCTATTTAATTAGCTAATTCATCTAATTATCTAATTACCTGGAATTTCTAACAGCAATTTAACTTAATTAGGCTTAGCCAGTAGTGGGTGATTTAACATTTTTGTACAGCCTGGTGTTAGCGAGACGGAGAGCTGTGTATAAGGGACAGGACATATCCATTACCTTTATGTAAGCAGCGCAGGTAATAGTAGATGTGGGCGCAGAAATGACTTGGCTGCCGGAGGAATGTGCAAATAAACATGTTGGTTTCTATTCTAATAATTAGAGCATTAAAGGAGAGGCTCTTTAAAGGGCCACAGCCCTTAGGCTTTCCAGCAGAGATGTGCTCAGTATAAGGAAACGCGTATACAGCTAGAATTCTATGGGATCTCTTTGTACAGGCTATGTGACAGTCTAGAGAGTTGTCCCTGCTAGGGGCAGTGCCATGCAGTCCATGCCAAAAATGCCAACTCACTCATGGGTTGCAAGGCCATGCCCACTTCTGGGTTCTTGTTAGGGCAGTGATCCCCAACCAGTGGCTCATAAGCAGCATGTTGTTCCCCAACCCCTTGGGTGTTGCTCCCAGTGGCCTCAAAGCAGGTGCTTAGTTTTGAATTCCTGACTTGAAGGCAAGTTTTGGTTGTATAAAAACCCAGTACAATGCCAAACAGAGCCTAAGGTAAGCTGCCAGTCCACATAGGGGCTATTAAATAGCCAATTATTGCTCTTATTGGCACCATCAGGGACCATTTTCATGCTCGTGTTGCTCACCAACACTTTTTCCCATTTGAATGTGGTATAAAAAGTTGGGGATCCCTGCGTTAGGGTTTAAAACAATAGGAAGGATATGGAAAATAAGAAAAACTAAAGCTGGCCACACACGTGGCGACTTTCGTGTGACCGAAAGATCGTTCCCACCCTCCACTGATGTTCAGGGCTGAATCATCAGATATGGAGGTAGAAACAATAGGATTTCTACCGCCTTCTGTCGATTCAGCCCTGAACATAGATTTTGCTCGGGCGCCTTCTATGGTGCCCGATCAAAATCTTTTAACCTGGCCGACCGACGAGTCAACTGATATCCGCAGCCTTCTGCAATATCAGTTGCCTCGCCGAGTTGCCATACACGCACTGAATATCGTACGAAACAAGGTTTTGTATGATATTATCGGTGCGTGTATGGCCAGCTTTAGGCTAACTAGCCTCCCTGAGAGACAATGGGACCTTAGAGAAGGATAAAAACTACTAGTGGAGTAATGTCTTCATCCCTTCATCTAGTAACCTAGAGCCTCCCCATATATCCATATTTACTCCATAAACAGAGGCTAAGATTCTGAAAATAGCTACTCTCTATACTGCTAGACAAACAGCTTGACACACTTGTAACTATGGGGTACCTACCTAAATGGCCTGCCTATAGCTCCTTCCACCCATGATTAACACAAAACCTAATCCCTACTCTACTACATTTGCAAAGGGAATGTTAACCCAATTGTTAAATCACCTTCCTTTCTCATAGCAGCAGTTTTATCATGCTTTATGGCTGAGATTAGGGTTGCCACCTCTGCCGGCTTTATTTGGTGGGCAGGGGGTGGGCAGTGATGTCATGGGGGGGAAGAGGCGGGGCAGTGATGTCATGGATCAGGGAAGATGTGGGGCAGTGATATCACTGGGTGGAGCTATGACGCGGCGATCGGCCAATCTCAGTGAGTCCCCTGTTTTCCCAATTTGGAAAACCGGCAGGAGGTTTTGACCCGGACAGCCCTTCCGAAAACCTTTCTATTCATCTAAGTGGCAATTGCTTAAAAATACAGCGGCCAGTGACCTGCGCAAGTCCAAGCAATTGCTGTTGAGATGAATGGGAAGTGATTTGTTGGTATTTCGTCACTCACCAGCGGAGATACTCGGTGACCGAGCAATGAAACACGTGGAACTGCTGCAAGTGAAATTGCCCTAAAATCAACTTTTATTATGGAGCAGAAAAAACATGAGGGCACACAATTCAAAAACTGTGAAATAAATAATGGAGACCAACTGAAAAGTTGCTACGGACTGGTCCATCCATGACATGATACAAGGTAATGTAAAGTCGAAACTGGAACTTTGGTGGAAAAGGATGCAAGGACCCCATACACAGACAATTATAGCTCAATATACTGGGCATGGAGGCTTATGTGCCACTGATTAGTGAGCATAATAAATGTATTGTTATTAACGAGTATTTATAAAGCACCAACATATTCTGCAGCGCTGTCCAAAAACTCTCTCTTTGAAGGCCCTGGGAAATATTGCAGCGAGACTGAGACATCCCCCCGATCCCCCCGCAAATCTTTTTTCACGGCTGAAGGCTCTGCATGGCAGCAGTGGGTGCAGCTAATTCCGCTCCGTGCCAGAAAAGAAAGAATAGTGGATTGTCTGCCGCTGCTGCATCTACATAAAAGCTTTTTTTTTTTCTCACTAATCTCACCCAAGAGGATGGCCGATCAGGGCTAAGAGAATACGTCTAATAAGAGCATAAGTCGCCTGTCTGGTTGCCACAGAGACAGCGGAGGAGACGGCACTACCTGCTATGACTGGAGAAGTAGTCCCTCGCCGGAGAAGATGCTTATCAGCCTAAGTGCTGATCTATCTACTTAGCATTGCTCAAAAGGCATTATACAGCGCCACGCTCTTCTCCCCCACAAGTGGCTGCGTAAGTGGCACTGCTGGAGAGCCAAAGAACTCTGCTATTTGCCATTTTACATTTCTCATGCTTTCACAGTGCTTCCACCAAGCTTTAATATACTCATTTTATACTCATGATAGTGATCTTCTTACTGCACCTCTCCACAAGCTGACGATTCCTGCTCTATGACCAGCAGCGGAACTAGCTCGGCTGGGCCCCCCAGCAAAAAAATATCCTCGGAGGGGCCCGTTGCACAGCTATCCAAACCTTATGTGCCGATCTCCCCTCCCCGCTGACAGATAGAAGAGCGGCTGGGTAGGAGGCACTTCTTTTCAGCTATAGAGGTAGCAGAACCTGTGAGCCCCCACCCAACAGTAGTGATGAGCGATTTTTTTCGCCAGGCATGGATTTGCATCAAATTTCCGCATTTTGCCATTAGAGAATTGTTTGGGAAACTTCCGTGTAAATTCGACGCGGAAAAATTAGTCGCGCGT
Source organism: Xenopus tropicalis (assembly GCF_000004195.4). Taxonomy (NCBI): domain Eukaryota; kingdom Metazoa; phylum Chordata; class Amphibia; order Anura; family Pipidae; genus Xenopus; species Xenopus tropicalis. Next base: position 140,165,681 of record NC_030680.2, read on the forward strand.
CAAAAAAAATTAGTTGCGTGGAAAAATAGGGCGTGGTCGCGTCAAGATTGGCCGAGGTCTTGGCAAATTGCCCGCGGCCGCGACAAAAAACAAAAAAAACCATGCAACAAATGTGTTTAGCGAATTTTTCGCAAATTATATGGTGAAGGGAAATGGGACAGATTTGCTCATCACTACCCAACAGCAGTCTGAGGTTTACTTACCCTTTAAAAACTAAATAATTTCATCTAATTTATTTCTGGAGAATATATTAAAGGGGTGGTTCATCTCCAAGCTAACTTTTAGTATACTATAGAATGGACATTTCTTAGCAACTTTTTAATTGATCTTCCTTTTGTATTTGTACAGGTTTTGCTTACTTTATCTGGAAACTTCCGAAATAACGGCAAGGCCGTCTCCCATAGACTCCATTTTAAGCAAATAATTCCAATTTTTAAAAATGATTTCCTTTTTCTCTGTAATAATAAAACAGTACCTTGTACTTGATCCCAACTAAGATATAATTACCCCTTATTGGGGCAGAACAGCCCTATTGGGTTTATTTAATGGTTAAATGATTCCCTTTTCTCTGTAATAATAAAACAGTACCTGTACTTGATCCCAACTAAGATATAATTACCCCTTATTGGGGCAGAACAGCCCTATTGGGTTTATTTCATGGTTAAATGATTCCCTTTTCTCTGAAATAATAAAACAGTACCTGTACTTGATCCCAACTAAGATATAATTACCCCTTATTGGGGCAGAACAGCCCTATTGGGTTTATTTCATGGTTAAATGATTCCCTTTTCTCTGTAATAATAAAACAGTACCTGTACTTGATCCCAACTAAGATATAATTACCCCTTATTGGGGGCAGAACAGCCCTATTGGGTTTATTTAATGGTTAAATGATTCCCTTTTCTCTGTAATAATAAAACAGTACCTGTACTTGATCCCAACTAAGATATAATTACCCCTTATTGGGGGCAGAACAGCCCTATTGGGTTTATTTAATGGTTAAATGATTCCCTTTTCTCTGTAATAATAAAACAGTACCTGTACTTGATCCCAACTAAGATATAATTACCCCTTATTGGGGGCAGAACAATCCTATTGGGCTTAATTAATTTTTAAATGATTTTTAACAGACTTAAGGTATGGAGATCCAAATTATGGAAAGATCCCCCCTGTAATAGTTCTAGAATTATTTACTGTCCTCTTCTGCCTCTTTCCCATATCCACCCCTTTTGTGTATTTTTGTACTTTCTTTCTTCAGAGAAACTCTGCTAAACATTGATGTTGCTGCAACACCCCCAAACCTGTCCCTTTAAATGGTGGTCTTATGCCTTGGGTGAAGGTCTGGGCAGTCTCTCTCCTTTAGGGCGAAGACACACGGAGAAACTAGTAGCAGCTACTTTTTCACGGTTACTAAACTCTAGAACCCTGCCATAGAAAATACTGAGAATTGCCTCTGCTAAAACACAGAGAGACATTTATCAGTAAATGATGAGCATAGTATATTTCTGTAGCCGTGACAAGTAGCTGCTACTAGTAGCTCTGTGCAAGGATTAAGCCTGTGGAACCAATGCTGTGATCTTGGCAATCTTTATTCTCCGGTACCTACTGTTGTTTCCTTTATTGTTAGGTCTCTGTTCTGGGTTGGAAAAGACCAGATCAGAGAGATCTTTGCTCTGCAAGACAAGGGCAGCAGCTCACACGTATAGGCCTATAGGGGATACATGTGATCAGACACTATGTTAATAATTCAGGGTATAGGAGTTGACAGCTATAGCTCAGACAATGTGTTTAGCAATGATGAACACTAGACTTTTAAATGTATCATATGCAGCTCATAGAGTCACTTGGAAAAAGGTATTAAATATCAATAAGACTAAAACCTTATGTAGGTTGGATCTCACTCAATGTGGCAATACACTATAACAACCACTTATTTGGCGAGGTTACCAAAAAAGTGGATCTTTCCCCAATATGGCCACCTTGAGGTGAGTGATATTGGGTTAATCCAGTCATTTTTCCCTCGGGTTGTACGATCAGACCATAATTGCCGCTATGCAGGTTATTGGATCAAGGCGCCATACACGAGTTGATGAGCTGGTAACTTGGCCCTTTGGCAGCTTTTATCGGCCACCTTCACTAACAATGGGGCACTTTGCTGCAGTGTAATAACCCATAACTGCTATTCAGGAATGAGATTTTATCGGTCTGATTGGTTGGCATCATTTACTGCTATGATGCAGATTTGTGGGATCGACCACATCGGTGCAATTTGGCTCTCCAAGTGCGGATACAAGCAGGGTGCGGCCACCCTAAGCCTGAGATGAGTAATTTCCTTGTAGGTGGAAATCTCACCAAGCGGCTCTCTTGCTGCACATTGGGGCACCCCTGCACATCCCTCCACATTGGGGCACCCCTGCACACTGGAGCACCCCTGCACACTGGAGCACCCCTGCACATTGGGGCACCCATGCACAACGGAGCACCCCTGCACAACGGAGCACATTGGGGCACCCTTGCACATTGGGGTACCCCTGCACATCCCTGCACACTGGAGCACCCCTGCACATTGGGGCACCCCTGCACATCCCTGCACACTGGAGCACCTCTGCACATTGGGGCACCCTTGCACATTGGGGTACCCCTGCACATCTCGGCACACTGGAGCACCCCTGCACATCCCTGCACACTGGGGCACCCCTGCAGTGTGTATCAGTCCCATAGGCAGGAGATGATTCATGAGTTAAACTGTTTAGTTGCTTTAAGCCTTTCTGTTAATGGATCATTACCTTCCATTGAATGCAAAAAGTCAAGCTCTGCTGCCACACATTAGAGCCTTACTAGCAGCCCGTGCTGATCAACTTCCACGTGGAGTCTGGCCTGGGTCAGTCTGGGGCAAAAGTCTGGTGAGTGCACATACTGCCCCATCTGTGTTTTCCTTCCCCTCCTTCTGACCCTTCATCCCTTTCAATGGATCCTTAAAGGGAATTTAACTAGAAAAGCATTGATTTTGAATAAAACACATTACCACTGGCAGTTTTTGTATGGGGAAGACTATTAAAGATATTTTCTACATGCTTTTTATATGATCCCAGTGCCAGTTCCACGTATAACACATGAATACATGGCAGGATAAATGGGATTTTCACGTGAACCAGAACAACCTTCAGCATAAATGTATTGACATTTTTAGATATAATAGCCAAAGTGGTGATTCTGCTCCCCAGGCCTCTCTGAGGCAGCTATTTTGAAGTGCACATATGTGCATGGTAAGGGGTTGGTTACATTGCTCTCTACACTAGAGGTGCTGAATTTCCAGTTTAATAACCAGAATTTCAGCTCTTATAGTTACCAGGAACAGCTATTTTATTTTTTGCTTCCTCTGGTAACTAGCGGGGCACTACCATGGTTCTCACATTGCCTTATGGCAGGAACACCCCAGAAAACATGATACGATTAAAACAATAGCAGAATAAATACAGTGCCAGTTCCATATATAATGCCCCCAGAACACACGGCAGGAGAAATACAGTGCCAATTCCATATAGAATGCCCCCAGACAACACGGCAGGATAAATACAGTGCCAATTCCATATATAATGCCCCCAGACAACATGGCAGGATAAATACAGTGCCAATTCCATATATAATGCCCCCAGAACACACAGCAGGATAAATATAGTGCCAATTCCATATATAATGCCCCCAGAACACACGGCAGGATAAATACAGTGCCAATTCCATATATAATGCCCCCAGAACACATGGCAGGATAAATACAGTGCCAATTCCATATATAATGCCCCCAGAACACACGGCAGGATAAATACAGTGCCAATTCCATATATAATGCCCCCAGAACACATGGCAGGATAAATACAGTGCCAATTCCATATATAATGCCCCAAGAACACATGGCAGGATAAATACAGTGCCAATTCCATATATAATGCCCCCAGAACACACGGCAGGATAAATACAGTGCCAATTCCATATACAATGCCCCCAGAACACAAGACAGTAAAAAATGCCAACTTCATGTATACCACCACCACCACATAGAAGGAAATTTATTAATGTTGGTTTGGGGAGGCTTAGCCCCCCAAGGCCTCAATAAAATCCACTCATGTAAATAAAATTAGGTGTAAGTGAAGTGGTGTTATACAACTTGCATAGAGAAAGTCCCTGCCAATATTGTGACCATCTACTATCTATCCATCCATCCATCACTGCACCTTATGGGCTAATCTGCGAGCTACACCAGGGGCTTGAAGGAAAAAAGGCAGTCTATTGGAAGCCAAAAAATAAGCAATGTCCATACAGGGAAGTGTATGTCGGCTGGAATAGTGCTGTGGGCCGCACTGTGCAATAAAGATTAATTACAGTAAGTATGTTTATTGGGGGCTTTCCTTGCCCCGTAATTTTTTTTTTTTTTATTTAGACAGAAAGGCCTGGCCTCTCATGAATGCTCTGTTTGTAGTCGTGAGTGGATGTATCTCTCAGACTCCTCAATTCACTTTTCTGAAGTGGTTGGCTTTTAAGTGCTCTATTCTCATTATCTCCTCAGCCCTATCAATTATTAGTCAGATAAAGATAATTTGAGTAGATTTTAGTTGCTCGTCTTACAATGAAGTGCTATAAAATAAATCACCCCATTAAAAGGCAAAAATAAAACACGGAAATTAGCGATGTAAGTGATATTATTGTGTATTTATCAGATCATGCCCCGTTGCCATTACAGCCACTTATACCAGCCTAGAGAGCCCTGTCTCGTGGGCAGCTCTACCCATTATACATAAACACAGAGGGGAGGGTGTACTAGGAACATAGGACATTGGTGTAAACCTAGTAACTTAGTTATGGGAGTTGTAGTTTAACAACAGCTACAGGCAGTCAGCCCCAGTTGTAGCTTTCCAGCTCTGGCCCAGTTGGCGCTTTGTGACGTGACAGCAACGTAAATAACTGCACTTACTTGCAAAGTACCGGAAAATTAAATATTTTCCAATCAAGGCAGCCAATCAGTGACTCCCTAGTGGAGCGGAGACTTACAGCCTCCAGCTGGGAGTTTGGTAGTCGGACTCAGCCCTGGCAGAGACTGTACATGACCAGTTTACACGAATGGTTTCCATTTGCATCTCTATAAAGCCTCCACATGTGCCTTTGTGTTCCTTCCCCCTGGCATTGTTCTACTCCCGGGCAGCCCATTCCCCTCCGTGTATTCCTTTCCCACTCTCTCTATTGTCTTCTCACCTCCCTTTATCTTTCCCCAGTTCAAAACCTTCTGCCTCTTTTATTTTCCTCTCATTCGCGTCTCCTCCCTTCTATTGTTTTCTAGCATTTTAGGTACAAACAAATGAGAATTGGGTCCATTGAAGAGCGAATGAAACACTCCTGCACTTGATGTATTTAGCACAAAACAGACTTATGGGCCCTATTACTAGTTCAGAGCTGGTTAGTCTGACCACTTCTGGGTGGTAGTAGCTCTATTGCCCTGGGGGTTATATAATTAGAGGTGCAAATTCTGAAACAAGTTTAGTAACCCAAAACAACCAATTAGTGGCTACCATATACCAGCCACCTGTTTGCAGGGCTGCCACTTGATATCATAGGGGCCCATACTACTTAGTTAACAATGCCCTCCCCTTAGAGGCCCATACTAAACCAGCTGGTCACCCAGGGTGATGGGCCTTACCAACTACAGAAGCTCCTCTAGAATGTATGGAATACCATTCCGAACCTACCACTCCTCTTTTGCATCCATGAAGTGGGCTGTCCAGTATGCCTAGCCTCTTCCTGCCATAGGGCCCTGTGATAGGCCACCAGTGCCCTCCATCCATGGTCTCCATGCTTGTTTGGTTTCTATGAGGTTTTATTACTACATTACCATGGGGGTTGAGGGCAGGGCCGGAACTAGGGGTGGGCAGAAGAGGCACCTGCCTAGGGCGCAACAGTGGGTGGGCGCCAGGCAGGTAGGTACCCCTTCTTTCACTTACCCCTATTTCCACGCCATTTTCCCGACCACCCCCCCTCCAGCGGCCCCCCCATGTGTATGCTCACTTGCGCATGGTCATACAACCACGGGAGGGGGGCAAGCCAAGCTGGCTGGGTTGCCTAGGGTGCCCTGTTGGCTTGGCCCGGCCCTGGTTGAGGAAATAGTGGAACAGCACAGAGCTGTGGGCACAGCAACCTTCTCTATCCAATGCTGTTAGGCCATTCCAGCTGCCCCTTTATTCTCAGTACTTTCCATTCATAGTGAATTTAGAGCTGGCCCTACACTGCAAGATACACACATTTGGCAAGGTCACCAGAGGAGGGATGTGGCCCATCTTGGCCACCCACACACTGTGCCAAATCAGACTGAACCCATTTAATGAGGACCATATGGTACTGGTCTGATAGGAAAACCAATCCTGCATGTTATACATCCGCTCAATTTTCTGCCAGATATTGGTTGGACAGACCCATCTGCAGGCCCCATACACAGGCCAGGTCTCAAAGGACCAAGTCAGCAGCTTTTATCTGCCTGTGCTTGGCCATCAGGCCAGTACCGCGTGTTTGGCCCACCAGGCCAGTACCGCGTGTTTGGCCCACCAGGCCAGTACCGCGTGTTTGGCCCACCAGGCCAGTACCGCGTGTTTGGCCCACCAGGCCAGTACCGCGTGTTTGGCCCACCAGGCCAGTACCGCGTGTTTGGCCCACCAGGCCAGTACCGCGTGTTTGGCCCACCAGGCCAGTACCGCGTGTTTGGCCCACCAGGCCAGTACCGCGTGTTTGGCCCACCAGGCCAGTACCGCGTGTTTGGCCCATCAGGCCAGTACCGCGTGTTTGGCCCATCAGGCCAGTACCGCGTGTTTGGCCCATCAGGTCAGACATGTTAAGATTTTTAAAAGATCTTTTCATTATCGCAGGATCAAGCTTATCTGGAAATGATTGTTTAAAAGTTTGATTTGTCCATCAACCATTCCAAGCGATATCTGAAGCCAGGGAAACTCTCCGCTTGGTCCTGCAAACAATTGGACAATAGACAAATTTAATTTTAAAGACGAACATTTTCAAACCTGACGATCGATTGATCGATTTTCTGACCAATGTCAGATGAAAAATTGCTACATGTACAATCATTCAGTCAGGGTCAGACTGGGGGGTACAAGGCCCACTAGGGCTTCTGCCTCAGGGGTCCCTGCACCCCCCAACACCCTCCGACCCCCTCCCTCGAGCGCTCCTAAAAGAAACTTCCCTGCAGCACTTCGGGGGAGGGAGGCGGTGGATCTCGGGAACGCCCTGGGTGGGATCGGATCTGGGGTTTTTTCCCTGTACCCCAGTGGCCCAGTCCAACACTGCACTCAGTGCCCACTAAACTCGCAAAAAATTTAAAGGTTTTGTCGGATAACACTGAAATTGGTCGTTAAGGAAGGAAAAACCGTTTTGCGTATGGTCAACTTAAGGCTAATTTCACCACCAGTATTTCCACGGCCCAATGCTGTCTGGGAGAGAAGTCACAATTAAATCTGAATTGTCTGTCACCATTTTCCACTGAAAAGCATAGGGAATACCCTGCTTATGGCAGGCCCTGGCACCACTTGGGAACAGCAATATATAAAACAGACACAGCATTCCCATGGTTTTCATTGGAAGGTAAGGGCATACTAAGTGTCGCAGTAGCCTAAACCTGCAGCAACAATCCGGAGACCACAATCTGATGGGGGGTATGGGAGTTGTAGTTCAACAACAGCTGAAGGGCCATCAGTTGAGCAATCCTACTGATGACAATTAATGGAAATGCCCGTAGATGCTTACCTGCTAGAGTTCTTGCCTTTCATCATTCTATTCTCTCCTGTAACATGGCTCTTACTTCCAACTTTCCCTTTATGTCCTACATCATGTACTAAATTATTCTTTTCTCCTTTAAGGCTAATCATTCTTCTGCACTTCATGTGTTTCTGCTCCCATTAAAGGCAAACCACTTGTGCTCGCTCTAGAATACCTTTTATCGTCTCTGCTCACAGCGGGAGCCCTTTCTCACTTACAGCCCTTTTCATTGATCGCCCCGTGCCATTGGAATGCATTACGGACATACATTTGCCTAGCTCCCAGCTTCAAACCCTTTCTAAAGACGTACCTTCCCCGCTCAGTCTCATCTATCAACACGTAGAGCCCTTCCTGCTGGCCTTACCATGAGTCCCAAACATACCTACGCAATTGCAAGCAATTAGATTGCAAGCACATGGACCAAGTACTCTTTCCCTAACTGAGGCTTTATGAATTAACCTGTGCCTGCATTAAAGGAAAACTATAGCCCAGATTATTGCAGGCCTCTATAAGTATATACAGGTATAGGACCCGTTATCCAAAATGCTTGGGACCAAGGGTATTCCGGATAAGGGGTCTTTCCGTAATTTGGATCTCCATAATTTAAGTGTACTAAAAAGTCAATAAAAAATTAATTAAGCCCAATAGGATTGTTTTGCATCCAGTAAGGATTATTTATATCTTAGTTGGGATCAAGTACAGGTACTGTTTTATTATTACAGAGAAAAGGGAATCATTTAACCATGAAATAAACCCAATAGGGCTGTTCTGCTCCCAATAAGGGGTAATTATATCTTAGTTGGGATCAAGTACAGGTACTGTTTTATTATTACAGAGAAAAGGGAATCATTTAACCATGAAATAAACCCAATAGGGCTGTTCTGCTCCCAATAAGGGGTAATTATATCTTAGTTGGGATCAAGTACAGGTACTGTTTTATTATTACAGAGAAAAGGGAATCATTTAACCATGAAATAAACCCAATAGGGCTGTTCTGCTCCCAATAAGGGGTAATTATATCTTAGTTGGGATCAAGTACAGGTACTGTTTTATTATTACAGAGAAAAGGGAATCATTTAACCATTAAATAAACCCAATAGGGCTGTTCTGCTCCCAATAAGGGGTAATTATATCTTAGTTGGGATCAAGTACAGGTACTGTTTTATTATTACAGAGAAAAGGGAATCATTTAACCATTAAATAAACCCAATAGGGCTGTTCTGCTCCTAATAAGGGGTAATTATATCTTAGTTGGGATCAAGTACAGGTACTGTTTTATTATTACAGAGAAAAGGGAATCATTTAACCATGAAATAAACCCAATAGGGCTGTTCTGCCCCCAATAGGGGGTAATTATATCTTAGTTGGGATCAAGTACAGGTACTGTTTTATTATTACAGAGAAAAAGGAAATCAGTTTTAAAATTCTGAATTATTTGATTAAAATGGAGTCTATGGGAGACGGGCTTTCCGTAATTCGGAGCTTTTTGGATAACGGGTTTCCGCATAAGGGATCCCATACCTGTATCATATGAAACAGCATATGAATCTTTTAATGTCAGGGTTGGGGGATGCCAACAGTGGTTTTCAGGTCCAACATTTGGACAAGGCTGGGTTAACCCTTTCGCTGCTAGGGACATTAAAAATTGCTGCAGTGATGTAGATTCTACGTTTTTGATGACAATGTGCGGTGCCAAAGTGCCCGCTGGTAGTGAAAGGGTTATAATATATATTAAAGAATATGCTTTAGAAGTCAAACAAAACAAATCTCACCCTCTCGGGGCAATAGAGGCAGCCGACCCAGGGAGGAGAGTAGAAAGGCAAAGGGGCCCTCATCTATGTACCAATCATTTTCCAAAGGTTTGGGGGCTGGGGGGGGGGGGGGAAGTTTCAGGGCCCAGTCCCTTATTATTGTTTTGCCACTTAACAGACAGTGACAGTTTTGTTTTTTTTCCTCGCTTGTATCCATTTATTGTTGACCTTAAATTCCTCTGTTAAATTTCATTCTCTCTCCTGCTCACGTTATCGTTCTTCCTCATCCTTCTCCCCACATCCTCCCTCCTTACTTCCCCCTTGCCTCCCCCCCCATTAACTCTTTCCAGCTTATGGTTTCCATTAGTACGTTATTACTGCTGTGCCCTCACTATCTCTCCTTACAGACTTTCCTTGTCTCTGAAACTTCCTGTGGGCTTCTTCTATAGGAGTTCCCCAATTAGGCTTGGTGAATACTGGGGTCCCCCACAATACAGGGGGTCCCTTCGTATAAGGAAAGGGAAATATATAAACTGCAAACACCAACAGTTATAGATTGACTATAGTTTGGTGGGGGGGGGGTGCGAGGCTATAGTCTTATGCCCTTTGTACTTTTATCAACATTTTGGTTCCCAAAGGGCCTCTTTTCCACCGTACCCTAAAACCAACCCTGATCCCCACTAATCTGGCCTAATCTCAAATTGTACATTATTGCCCATTTAGGCTACCTAAGTAGCTGAAACTTAAGTGTGCACAATTTAGGAACTGGAAGGGGATATGCCTGGACATATATGTGAGCCAACAGGCTGCCATGGTGGTCAACAGCTGCTCTCACATGTGTAGCTTTAGTATAGAAATGGAAAGACTCAGCATAGATTCCACTGAAACTCCAGTGTTTTAGGCTACTATCACCTCCCCTCAGTATATTTTTAATATACTTTGACCACCCACCCGCTGGTACATGCCTGGGGTTAGTGAAACCACTGGCACAACCCCATGGGTTCCTCGTTCAGCCAGATTTCTCACTTGGCCCATTAATTGTCCCTTAGAGCTTACAATTCACATGGACCTGGGGAAACCAGGGTCTTTCCCAATGAGCCTATACAAGAGATGCTCTCCCTTGGACACCGCTGATTAGGGGAAGGTTAATTCGCTCCAAAACCACAAGACAATTTGCATGACAATCCCCTCAAACGTGTTTTTTTCAGAATGCACAAAATGTCACCATTCAGATGTATTTTTAATGTTTGCACTGTACACACATCTGAGCATGATGGGACCTTGTTCCAACAAATGAATGGGAAGGCGCAAACAGGGGTCATGCCCAGAGGGTTATTTGGTTGAGCTGCTGCACAGTTACCCTACTAATTGCCCATAGCAGTGGGAAGTGCCATGAACAATCCAACGGAGCATCGTGTACATAATCATGTGGCAGCCAAGCCACTGGGCAGGTAAGTCCCCCCTACACCTGTCCCACATGTAACGACTGATGTACTGCAAACCCCACTGATAGCAGCGACTCTGTGACAAAATCGCCATGCAACATGCTTGCCCCGACAATAAAAATATGTGACTAACTAGTAACCCAGTTTGCTAGTCAAGCTGGAAACAGAGAGTAGCCCCCCCCCCCCCCCCCATTTCCTGACTGGTCCTCATGTGCAGCCAACTTGAACTAATATCCATCCATGGGTGCATATTTACTGCACATTATGTTGTACTCGTGGGGCTGCCAATCCATGCAAATTGTGCCACTTGTATACGGATGCATTGCCCGGTCTGCTGTTTCACCATTGGCCCCAACTATAGAGATAGAAACAGGTTTCTTTTTAATGCATCTGACACAGGTTTAAATGCATCTAAACAAATTATCGAATTGGTTCCATTTTATTCTGCCTCCTCTATGGAATAAATAAGCAAAGGGGTGGGGGGGGGGGGGAGTTTTGAGTGTAGAAAGGGAGTCAATCTCTTATTGTCAGAGGATTCAGAAACTGTAGGCATAGGGCAGCATGGTGATGTACTGGCAGGGATCAGTGTTCGAGTCGCACTGGAGACCAAAGGACCCACAGGAGAACCTAGCCTCCAGGGCCCTGCCACCTGCTGAAGCCAATGACCACCCTTCCACCCACTGGCAATAGCACACACCAGCCACCTGCAGGGTCAGACTGGGGGGTGCAGGGCCCACCAGGGCTACCACCCCAGGGGCTCCACATCCCCCAAGGTACCTCTGCCAGACGCATCCCCTACAGGGGCCCCTGCCGTGCACCCCTAACCCCCCCCAACGTTATCCTCTGAATGTGCGCATGTGAAACGCATCATGGGAGGACATCGGCGGCCAGGGGAAGCAGCAACAGGGTCGGGTCTGGGCCGCCAGAGACAACCAGGTATTTTCCCAGTGTCCCAGTCCTGGCCACCTGCCAGCTCATGGAGGGTACTACCAATCACTGGGGTCATAACTTGCCAACTCCTGGCTCACTGCACGAAGCAGCAATCTATTTAAATGCAGGGGGAGGAGGGCAGTAGTAGAATATTGCAGGACACATACTAGACTGGAGAACTAAATTCTTGCAGTTCCCCCTATAGTTACACCACTAGTCCAAGCTTTGATTCCAGCAGGGGTTTCCCCCCATACTCCAATCACACATAGGAAGGGTAATTGGCTCCTGATTAAATGAACAGTTGATCAGTGTGTGTGTGTGTGTGTGTGTGTGAATGTGATAGAGGCAGGCTCGGACTGGGCCGAAAAAACCCAGTGGCCCCCGGCAGGCCAGACCCGATCCCTGCAGGGTGCTTCCCCTATCCCTTCCCCCCCCATGCACTGGAGGTAAGTTTCACTTATGTGCAATTAGGGGAAGGGATCCAATGGGTGGTGGGGGCCCCTGCGGGGGTAGTGTAGGTGCTGGGGGCAAACTGGGTGGTGCAGGGGCTCCTGAAGCAGTAGCCCCAGTGGGCCCTGCACTCCCCCAGTCCAACCCTGGATAGGGACCTTAGATTGGAAGCTCACTGGGGCAGCAAGTGATGGGAATGTGGTAGGGACCTTAGATTGTAAGCTCACTGGGCCTGCCGACTGATGGGAATGGGATAGGGACCTTAGATTGTAAGCTCACTGGGGCAGGGACTGATGGGAATGTGATAAGGACCTTAGATTGTAAGCTCACTGGGACAGGGACTGATGGGAATGGGATAGGGACCTTAGATTGTAAGCTCACTGGGGCAGGGACTGATGGGAATGTGATAGGGACCTTAGATTGTAAGCTCACTGGGGCAGGGACTGATGGGAATGTGATAGGGACCTTAGAATGTAAGCTCCACTGGGGCAGGGACTGATGGGAATGTGATAGGGGCCTTAGATTGTAAGCTCACTGGGGCAGGCACTGATGGGAATGGGATAGGGACCTTAGATTGTAAGCTCACTGGGGCAGGGACTGATGGGAATGGGATAGGGACCTTAGATTGTAAGCTCACTGGGGCAGGGACTGATGGGAATGGGATTGGGACCTTAGATTGTAAGCTCACTGGGGCAGGGACTGATGGGAATGTGATAGGGACCTTAGATTGTAAGCTCACTGGGGCAGGGACTGATGGGAATGTGATAGGGACCTTAGATTGTAAGCTCCACTGGGGCAGGGACTGATGGGAATGGGATAGGGACCTTAGATTGGAAGGTCACTGGGTCAGGGACTGATGGGAATGGGATAGGGACCTTAGATTGTAAGCTCACTGGGGCAGGGACTGATGGGAAATGGGATAGAACCTCAGTCCTGCAGCACTTCAGCTGCCCTTGAAAACAACTCCCAGCACCTTTATGTGGAACAACCCTGTTACACAGCACTTTTCCCCCAGGGATTCAACCTGCTCCAATTCCCAGCATCCTCTACAAGCACCACCATTCCCCATCCAAAGCCAAAATCAGGGTTCAAAGGACCCCCCTTTCAATGCAGGATGGTTGGCTCCACCATTTCCCAGCCCAGGTTTAACTACAGCTCCCAGCATCCCCTGCCAGACGGGCTGTGGGCGGGAAGCCTGGGAGCTACAGGTGAATAACAACGTGTGAGGCTCAGGTGGGACTTACCTGCTGGATATTCTGCCTCACAAATGTGAAACGTTCTTTGGTTCCTCACCTCTGTCCCCCATAGGGGCTCTGTGAGGGGGGGAAATACCCTCTCTACCCCTGACCCCTTGTGCCCCTTGTGCCCCCATGCCCGGCGGCTCTCACCCTCAGCCCCTGCCAGTGTTTAACCTTCACTACTTCCCCAAGTCGCGGACTTTTAAAGCCCCATTGCGGCGCGATTGGCTGCCTGTGAGAGTGACATCACGCTGGCCTGGCCCCGCCCCTCCTTCCGTCCCTGGGTGACTGGTCTGTGTGCAGTCTGGCAGCAGCGGCAGATCGGCGGCGGCGGCGGAGCAACACACGGCTGGGGCTCTGCAAGGCGGATTATCTACCCCCTCCCACCTCCCGAACAGCACATCTACCCCCCCACTGGCTCTATCCGAACCCCCCCAAAAGCACCACCTCCCCCTTCTCCCACCCTCACCCAATTCCTATTTATTTATAGGTGTGTGCGGGGGGCCCCCTGCAGAAATCCCTAGGGGGGAGGGAGATCCACGAGTGGATTTTACATTCATGATTATGGGCGACAAGAAGAGCCCGACCAGGTACAGTGAAGGGTGCGGGGGATTTGGGGGGGGGGGGGGGGGGGGGAGGGTGGCAGTTGGGTCATTTATATACCCCCCCCCATATTATATATGTTTGTGTATAAATATTCCAGCCCTCCCCATCCTGTGTCCTTGGGGGCTGCAGCACTTACACCCCCCCCCTCCGACCCCTGGCAACCCCCCCCCCTCCCCATGTATTAGTATTGCCCTGAATGTGAGTGTGTGTGTGTGTGTGAGTGTGTGTGAGTGTGTGTGTGAGTGTGTGTGTGTGTGCCAGGGGCCCGGCTGTGCTATGGCGGCTCAGACACACAACACTCTGACTCCCTGCCTCAGACAAAGAGAATATTTAGCAGAAGAGAGAGGAGAGGAAAGAAAGGAGGGCAGGGTGGAGGATAGAAACGCCTACACTGCCCTTTAAAAAGCAGATAAATAATAATAGGCAGGGGAAATCCACCCCAAAAAGGTGCAGGCTTTTCTGCTGACTCTTTATGGATTATTGATGGGTGCAATGTGCCTGGTACCTCTGGGTTCATGGCAGCCTGGGGGGGGGGGGGGGGAATGTACTAAAGAGGAAGGGTTTTTTTCTTTCCCCCTTCCTTGTCTTTTGTCTGCTATTCCTACACTGCTGTCTGTTGGTTATGGCTGCATGTAATAAGCCTCTTGTCTCGGTGACATGGGAGGAGGCCAGTGAGGGGTTAATGATGTGGGGAGGGATCTCGGTACATCCAACCTGTGGCCCTCCAGCTGTTGGTGAACTACTAGCCTCCTGGCATCTTCTGACAGCAGGGGGGGGGGGGGTAGAACAGGAGGCTGCAGGTTGAATGTCCCTGCTGTACTGTACACCTCCCCCCCCCCCCCAGTATTGAGATGGAAGCCTGGATTAGAGCGGAGACTTGGCAGGAACAGGTTAATGGTGTGTGCGCAGGGAAGGGGGGGGGGGAGCACCGGGGCTGCTGGCACGGCTTCATGGCATACCAGTGGCACATTCTTTGCTTTACATGTGGGCACCATGCATTGTACCCGGGTGGCTCCGAACTGGGGCAGAGTGAATGCAACGGCAGTGATGGCAGGGCAGATATGGGGGGTGGGAATGGGTTACATTGGTTTTGCTTTAACTCCTTCTGTCCTTGGAAGATTTCCTTCCCCCTTCAGCTACTCTCCCCATTAAATGAAGGACTTTAAAATAATCATGGGGCACAGGTGTTTCTCTATTGGACGGTAAAATAATCATGGGGCACAGGTGCTGCTCCCTATCCCCCACAGACCCTGCTCCATGTATGTGTGGGGGGCACGCTCAGTAATGGCTTAACCTTCTCCTTGGGATTTCCATAGTCCATACATTTATATAGTGCCCGGGCCGGCGAGGGACTGCCTGGGACAGCGAGGGGCTCCCTGAGCACAGGGCAGGTTGCCGGGGGGTGGGTATAGCAACCCAATGGCGTTAGGATTATATATAAATATATATATTTATTATAAATGGCTGGACTGCAAACATACTCTTGTTTCTTGATGTTTCTAGGCCCAAAAGGCAAGCTAAACCTTCGGCCGATGAAGGTTACTGGGATTGTAGCGTCTGCACTTTCAAGAACAGCGCCGAAGCCTTCAAATGTAGCATCTGCGACGTCCGGAAAGGCACCTCGACCAGGTACTGTACCCCCCCTACTGTGTTACTCTGCCCGCTGGCATCGGTGCACGTGGATGGGGCTTGTTGGTTGAACCCTTGGCCGTTGGCTGGTGTGTAAGATAGTAAATAGCTCAGATCATGGGCGTTCTCACCTAGTTCTGGCTTGGCACCTCTCTTTGGCATACTCACGTGTGCTGTCATATGAAAGAAGGAGCGGTCTCGAAGTGATTACGCTGATGTGTGGTTAATGGGTAACCCTTTGCCTGCCGCTTTGGCTGTTGCCAAGGAGTCAGACATTGGAAACGCGGGCGTGTCATTGGGAAATAAGATGAACCCATTTTTGTGTTGTTTTGTTATTAGGTTGTGGGCTTAGTCTGATTTATGCAGGTTTCAGGGCTAATTTTCCCCCTGCTTGGCCACCTGTTTTGCATTCGGGATGTCTGAAGCGATTTCATGGCTGTTGCCGAAGTCTCTCTTTATCTGTTTTCTCTATACAAGGAAATGTATCTTCGTCCCCCCCGTCCTGCGAAAGCTCATCACAATCGGACTTGTCATCTGCTCAGCAAATGTTGCTAATGTGCAGGGTGTCTCTAGCAGCGGAGGGGCTCGGGCCCAAACAGGGGGGGGCCCTTCCTATAGTCCCTCAGCTGCTGTCGAACTTCAGAAGCAACTAAAGGGTTAATGATGATGATAATAAAGGGGTAAGAATCACAAAATGTGCCTGTATTGCTGCTTTCATGGCGCTAGGTGTGATAATGGGGCTCAGTCCTTGGCTTGGACCTCTCTGACGGCTCTGATTGGATGCTTGGTGTGACCTGCAATTCGAATGCTTCCAATTTGAAATCCCTGGTTGGGATTAGTTCTCATGCTGTAAATGTTTTAATGGGGCTTTGCTTCCGTCTGGGTTATACACTGTGGCATCAGATGATAGGGGCGGGCAACCTGACGACCAGCCAATCCGATTGCCATGTCCTGAATTAGGGTTAGGGATCGCTTTCCCTTGAGTTGGAGCAATAGCTGGGAAGCCACAGGATTGGCTGATATCCCTGGTTCGGTGCGGAACAGGGTGCATCTCCTACGCGTATTAACGATAGGCATTACGCATCTCTCGGTAAAATGTGAGCGCTCTGGGCATTGTCTGGGAGGGGATACGAGAGCCCGGGATATACAAACAAATACTTTCTGCACAGATTCAAATACTGGTTCCTTATAAGCAGTAAATTCAGTATATTACCCTCTCCTGCAGCTGGGAAGTGGCTTTTATTGGGTTTGCAATAAACTTTCTGTGTTGCCCGTATCCTAAGGTACCGGGAGTCTGGGCATTGAGGCCACAGCTGCTTGGTAAATAACCAATAATAACTGCCCACTATTCCGACAACTCCTGGCATCCCCAGTGGATGCCACTAATGGAAGGTTGTCCTTTATAGGTATTTTATGGATTTGAGTGTGCCAGCACAGAATTCTCTCTTCTGCTATGTTGTACTCCTGTACTTAGTGTATGATCCAGGAGTTGAACTGTGCAAGAGGCAAAGGAGGCTTATGTATGTATGTATGTATGTATGTATGTATGTACGGGCAAGCACAAGCGCTGGAGCTCAATAATGGGTGCAGAATTGTCCTCCTTAGACCACCATACACTAAGTTCTTACATTTACCCCTAGCAAATTGTATGGGGCTTATGTTTGGATGCCTAAAGGCTATTAACCTAAACACCACTTACATGGCTTCCCAGAGGCTATTATCCCCCCACTGCTACTATAGGCACCATCTCTCCCTACTATACCTGCTATCCCACAGCCCCAGTCCCTTCCCAGAGGCTATTATCCCCCCACTGCTACTATAGGCACCATCTCTCCCTACTATACCTGCTATCCCACAGCCCCAGTCCCTTCCCAGAGGCTATTATCCCCCACTGCTACTATAGGCACCATCTCTCCCTACTATACCTGCTATCCCACAGCCCCAGTCCCTTCCCAGAGGCTATTATCCCACTGCTACTATAGGCACCATCTCTCCCTACTATACCTGTTATCCCACAGCCCCAGTCCCTTCCCAGAGGCTATTAGCCCCCCACTGCTACTATAGGCACCATCTCTCCCTACTATACCTGCTATCCCACAGCCCCAGTCCCTTCCCAGAGGCTATTATCCCCCACTGCTACTATAGGCACCATCTCTCCCTACTATACCTGCTATCCCACAGCCACAGTCCCTTCCCAGAGGCTATTATCCCACTGCTACTATAGGCACCATCTCTCCCTGCTATACCTGCTATCCCACAGCCCCAGTCCCTTCCCAGAGGCTATTATCCCCCCACTGCTACTATAGGCACCATCTCTCCCTACTATACCTGCTATCCCAGAGCCACAGTCCTTTCCCAGAGGCTATTTTCCCCACCGCTGACTATCCCATAGCCACAGGCAATATAGTGATATTTGTGTCTGGTTTGTTATGTAGCTGTTTTTATTCTTTGGAATAGTTAAGATTGGATCCGTATCCCCTTACTCTAAACAGCACTGTGGGAGACAATGGCGCTACATAAATCATCATTTTTTAATAAATTGCATTTTCCAAATACCAGACAGCCTTGCCGTCCCTGTAGATGCAGCTGCTTGAGTCATTTGTTGCTCCAAATGAATTCTGCAATTTTTTCCAATAAATAAATTTATTGTCCCTAGAACAAGATCCTTGTTTGAGTGCCTTTCTGGCCGGGATTCCTTCCTGATGCCTCCAATGGGGTATTTGTGTACACGTTCATGTATAAATTGTTTGTTTTGACAGTCACATGGGTTTGTAGAGGAGGGGCTGGAAAATAAGCCATTATTATTTGGATGGATTTGCATCTATTGTACTTTTGTTTTAGTGCGATGTTAGAAAACCCAGCGCTGGAAAGTTTCCAGCAGGCAGCGAGCCATTTGCTCCTAAAATTTCACTCCTGACTCCCAACTTTCAGCAATATTTTATGTTACACTGCTTGTCCCTCCTCTCCGGCTCCTAAATAAATTCTGTCTGGCTCCTATAATAGTCTGTCTGGCTCCTAACTTTTTATGTCATTTTGTCCACCCCTGGTGGAAGTGTAGGGTTTTCAGAAGGATCCAGTTGAGAAGCGTGCACAATAATGCCGACTTAATTTATGTGCATGGGAAAATGGAAAGCCGGCATTGTGCTAGACACCCGTGAACATGGAAAGGCATGGATTTTGAAATAAAAAGTTGAAGTGTCTTGGATCAGTGCTCCCCCTTTCTCCCTCATTCACACGCGCACACAAAACCTTTTACGCTTGAAGGAATCTGGAATGAGGACATTCTTCCCCTATCCTGTAGGCCAAGGATGTCCAGCTTTGACCCTTCAGCTACCGCAGAACTATAGCTATCAGACTTTGGGTTCGTTGAAACTCAGGAACATGCCGCAGGGCACCATATACTGAGTAGTGACCCAATGTGCTGACACTCTGAGAGCAGCAATTTTTTCTTGAAACTATCTACTGTATCTGCCAGTACTCTGCAAGTACATCAGTCTCCTTGTGGTCCCTGATCCAACGGGAAAACCAGATCTGCCCCATCGATATCCGGCCAGATATCAGTCACATAGACCCGTCGGGGGTTCCCAAATCAGCAGCTTAAATCTGCCTGTGTGTGGCCATCTTTAGGTTATTATTATTAACATTTATTTATAAAGCGCCAACATATCCCGCAGAGCTGTACAAAAAGTGGGTTACATACATTGGACATACAGAGTAACATATAAAGCAATCAATAACCGAAACAAGAGGTGAAGAGAGATAGATAATGGAAAGATTATTATTATTATTATTAACATTTATTTATAAAGCGCCAACATATGCCGCAGCGCTGTACAATAAGTGGGTTTCATACATTGGACATACAGAGTAACATATAAAGCAATCAATAACCGATACAAGAGGTGAAGAGGGCCCTGCCCTCAGGCATCAGCGGGTACAATATACAATGGCCCTCAAAGCAATAAACCATATACAGGTATGGGGCCTGTTATCCAGAATGCTCGGGACCTGGGGTTTTCCAGATAAGAGGTCTTTCTGTAATTTGGACCTCTATACCTTAAGTCTACTGAACAATCCTATAAACATTAATTAAACCCAATAGACTTGTTTTGCCTCCATTAGGGATTAATTATATATTAGTTGGGATCAAATACAAGGTACTGTTTCATTAATATGGAGAAAAAGGAAATCATTTTTGAAGATTAGATTTATTTGCTTATACAGGTACAGGACCCATTATCCAGAATGCTCGGGACCAAGGGTATTCCTGATAAGGGGTTTTTCTGTAATTTGGATCTTCATACCTTAAGTTTACTAAAAAAATCAAAACATTAATTAAACCCAATAGATTGTTTTGCATCCAATAACGATTATTTTTATTTTAGTTGGGATCAAGGACAGGTACTGTTTTATTATTACAGAGAAAAGGGAATCATTTAACCATGAAATAAACCCAATAGGGCTGTTCTGCCCCAATAAGGGGTAATTATATCTTAGTTGGGATCAAGTACAGGTACTGTTTTATTATTACAGAGAAAAGGGAATCATTTAACCATTAAATAAACCCAATAGGGCTGTTCTGCCCCCAATAAGGGGTAATTATATCTTAGTTGGGATCAAGTACAGGTACTGTTTAATTATTACAGAGAAAAGGGAATCATTTAACCATTAAATAAACCCAATAGGACTGTTCTGCCCCCAATAAGGGGTAATTATATCTTAGTTGGGATCAAGTACAGGTACTGTTTAATTATTACAGAGAAAAGGGAATCATTTAACCATTAAATAAACCCAATAGGACTGTTCTGCCCCCAATAAGGGGGTAATTATATCTTAGTTGGGATCAAGTACAGGTACTGTTTATTATTACAGAGAAAAGGGAATCAATTTAACCATTAAATAAACCCAATAGGGCTGTTCTGCCCCCAATAAGGGGTAATTATATCTTAGTTGGGATCAAGTACAGGTACTGTTTTATTATTACAGAGAAAAGGGAATAATTTAACCATGAAATAAACCCAATAGGGCTGTTCTGCCCCCAATAAGGGGTAATTATATCTTAGTTGGGATCAAGTACAGGTACTGTTTTATTATTACAGAGAAAAGGGAATCATTTAACCATGAAATAAACCCAATAGGATTGTTCTGCCCCAATAAGGGGTAATTATATCTTAGTTGGGATCAAGTACAGGTACTGTTTTATTATTAAAGAAAAAAGGGAATCATTTAACCATGAAATAAACCCAATAGGGCTGTTCTGCCCCAGTAAGGGGTAATTATATCTTAGTTGGGATCAAGTACAGGTACTGTTTATTATTACAGAGAAAAAGGAAATCAGTTTTAAAATTCTGTATTATTTGATTAAAATGGAGTCTATGGGAGACGAGCATTATGTAATTCGGAGCTTTCTGGATAAAGGGATCCCATACCTGTAATAGAATCAATGGGAGATGGCCTTCCCTTAATTCAGAACTTTCTGGACAACAGGTTTCCGGATATAGGATCCCATAGCTGTAGTATGGTAAAGAACAGGTGGTGTTAATGCTGTACTTGTACAGGGCCCTTTTGGGTCAAGTAGGTTTGTAATGGGTTTCTTTGCAGCTTTTTTTTAGGTTTTAAAGGGGCAGTAACAACAGAAAATGAAAATTCCCCGATGGCAGTTGCTTAAAAGGGTCACTTAGTCTGCACTATTAGAAACTGGCACCATTTCCACTAAGTGGAATATTTTTTATTTGAAAATACTTGTGGCTTTTGTTGTAGGGGTTCTGGAGGGAGAGTTCAGGAATATTTATTATATAAAGCTGTACTGAATACAACAGGCTGGGAGATGCTTTGTTAAAGGGGCAGTATACACATAAAAACGCCTTTACTAAGAATGGAAACACAAGATTTGTGTTGAATTACATTCTGCCTGTGCTTTTAATTAACACATTTTCTCATTATTTGCTTTTATAAAACACAAATTTTCACTGAACTTCCACAATCTTTCCTTTATTGACAGGGAGGTTTATTCAGAGCTCCCTATCTACTAACTCAGAGCTAACCCCTTCCTCCTCCAAGCAGCAGGTTTTGAACAGCACATTATCAGGGGCTTCGCAGTGGCCTGGTAATTCGTTTTATCTGATGCTCCATTTCTTTGTGGGATCAGGAAGTACTAAAAGTGAAACTGGTTTCATTTCACTTGCTTGGTGCCAAAAATAACAAAAACCATGTGCCTGTTTTAAGAAAGAAACATGTTCAGCTCAAGCCCTTTTAAAGGAACAGTAACACCAGAAAATCAAAGTAGTTAAAATAGAATGTAATGTGTTTGTTTCAGAGCACTACTATAGTTTATATAAACAAAGCTGTTGTGTAGCCATGGGGATAACTATTGCAACTGAAATAGGGCAAAATGGCACATACATAGCTTGCATAGTTACACAGCGGGGTATTTATATAAACTATAGTAGGGTTTCTGTAGCAAACACCCCAGCTGTACCAGTGCAGGAATGGCTGCCCCCGGGGCTACACAGCGGGGTATTTATATAAACTATAGTAGGGTTTCTGTAGCAAACACCCCAGCTGTACCAGTGCAGGAACGGCTGCCCCCGGGGCTACACAGCGGGGTATTTATATAAACTATAGTAGGGTTTCTGTAGCAAACACCCCAGCTGTACCGGTGCAGGAATGGCTGCCCCCGGGGCTACACAGCGGGGTATTTATATAAACTATAGTAGGGTTTCTGTAGCAAACACCCCAGCTGTACCAGTGCAGGAATGGCTGCCCCCGGGGCTTACACAGCGGGTATTTATATAAACTATAGTAGGGTTTCTGTAGCAAACACCCCAACTGTACCGGTGCAGGAATGGCTGCCCCCGGGGCTACACAGCGGGGTATTTATATAAAACTATAGTAGGGTTTCTGTAGCAAACACCCCAACTGTACCGGTGCAGGAATGGCTGCCCCCAGGGCTACACAGCGGGGTATTTATATAAACTATAGTAGGGTTTCTGTAGCAAACACCCCAACTGTACCAGTGCAGGAATGGCTGCCCCCGGGGCTACACAGCGGGGTATTTATATAAACTATAGTAGGGTTTCTGTAGCAAACACCCCAGCTGTACCAGTGCAGGAATGGCTGCCCCCGGGGCTACACAGCGGGGTATTTATATAAACTATAGTAGGGTTTCTGTAGCAAACACCCCAACTGTACCGGTGCAGGAATGGCTGCCCCCGGGGCTACACAGCGGGGTATTTATATAAACTATAGTAGGGTTTCTGTAGCAAACACCCCAGCTGTACCAGTGCAGGAATGGCTGCCCCCGGAGCGACACAGCGGGGTATTTATATAAACTATAGTAGGGTTTCTGTAGCAAACACCCCAGCTGTACCAGTGCAGGAATGGCTGCCCCCGGAGCGACACAGCGGGGTATTTATATAAACTATAGTAGGGTTTCTGTAGCAAACACCCCAACTGTACCAGTGCAGGAATGGCTGCCCCCGGGGCTACACAGCGGGGTATTTATATAAACTATAGTAGGGTTTCTGTAGCAAACACACATGTTTACCAGTGCAGGGCAACAGTACATTATATTTTAATTACTTTCATTTTTAAACACTTTCACTTTTTGGTGTTACTGTTCCTTTAGTTGAGCTCATGATGAAAAGGAGTGAGTACTGTCTCTTTAAGACAACTGAGAAAGATGCCTGAACACAGCAAAGCTGATAATGACCATTCACAAAATAAAGACTTGTATAGGACGCAGATAAATAGACGTTTACACTTTTGCCTTCTCTTGTCCCTTAATGGACTACAGTTTTCAGTATCCCTGGCAACCTTTGGGGGGACTCTTTTAACAGTTAATTATTGTGCAGGCTGGGGGGTAACGACAAAAGAAGCAGACTCTGTGATGGCATATGGGTCCAGGAAGTATTGGGGGGTTTTGACTGGTAGGCAGCTTTTATTCTCAAACTTCAAGTGGACCCTATATTGGTTCTGCTGTGGGGCTCATTAACATCTGTTTAAGCTTGCTTTGTGACCAATCACACGGTGACGTTAAACCGGGCTGGTAGCCCAACAAAAAAAAACCCGATGTATTATTGTTGTTTGCTGGTCTGTAATGGTGCCAACAAATGCAAAAACAATGGCACATGACGGGATGCGAGACCGTATCAAAGTGGCGCTCGTACGGCAAAGCGCTGCCTGTCAGTGCTGCACATTAGAAGGAAATGTAATCAGTTAAGAAAAGAGATAACTGGGAATACTAGGGGAAAAATGAAAGCTGCAGTCTCTCCTGAGAACCTTTCTCTGTGAGCGCCGACTTGTTAGAAGTTGAAAAGAGACATCTGAGGAGTCGGGGTGGTTAAAAAGCCCGTGTCAGCCCTGGTTATCCAGTGGGTAATGCAATTCAGTCAACTGGTGACAGTACAAAGTCGCGTCAGGTAGAGGAGCCATGTAGGGAAGATGTCCTTTGTGTTCCGACAAGTTGCTCTCTGTGTATCGGTCACTCGCTTTTTATTTTGGCGGCGATCAAAAACCGCACGAGAGTTTGAGAACAACATGTAACGAAGGACAAACAGTTGTTTAAATGCTTTTCTGCAAGGACGATGGTCCAAAATTGCTTGTTTCAAGTTAAACCTTAGGGAAATTGAAGCTACTCCATGTTTGGTCCTTTAAAGGGGCAGTTTAACCCCTTATTCAATATGCTTAATGATTAGAGCTTTTGCTGAACATAAATTGTGGCCGTTGTTTCCACCATGAAAAAGATATGGTTTTTATTTTTTCTTCAGCAAAACAGTGCAAGTAGGGAAATTGAAGCAACTCCATGTTTGGTCCTTGCGAGGTAGACAAGTAGAATACCTGTATACGACCCCTTCCATTGTTGTGACTGTTTTGTTTGCAGGATTCGATATGGTTAAAACCCTCTGTCAATCCTGTATATCCAGTGGGTAATGAATTCAGTCAACTGGTGACAGTACAAAGTCGCATCAGGTAGAGGAGCCATGTAGGGAAGATGTCCTTTGTGTTCCGAACAGGACTCGACAAGTTGCTCTCTGTGTATTGGTCAGTTGCTTTTTATTATGGCGGCGATCAAAAACCGCACAATGGTTTGACATGTAACGAAGGACAAACAGTCGTTTAAATGCTTTTCTGCAAGGGCGATGGTCCAAAATTGCTTGTTTCAAGTTAAACCTTAGGGAAATTGAAGCTACTCCATGTTTGGTCCTTTAAAGGGGCAGTTAACCCCTTATTCAATATGTTCAATGATTAGAGCTTTTGCTGAACATAAATTGTGCCCGTTGTTTCCACCATGAAAAAGATATGGTTTTTATCATTTCTTCAGCAAAACAATGCAAGTAGGGAAATTGAAGCTACTCCATGTTTGTTCCTTGCGAGGTTGACAATTAGAATACTGGTATACAGCCCCTTCCATTGTTGTGACTGTTTTGTTTGCAAGCCATGTAGGGAAGATGTCCTTAATGTGTTCTGAACATAACTCGACAAGTTGGTCCCTGTGTATCGGTCACTAGCCGATCAAAAAACGCACAAGGGAACAGTTGTTCAAATGCTTTTCTGCAAGGAGGCAGGGAAACAAACTTGCCTATTTTAAAAGTTGGAAAGAAATTGAAGCTACTCCATGTTTGGCCCTTGCGAGGTAGACAAGTAGAATACCTGTATACAACCCTTCCCTTTGTTGTGACTGTATTGTAAGCAGGAGTCGGTATGGTTAAAAGGCCATGTCAATCCTGGTTATCCATTGGGTAATGCAATTCAGCAAAACAGGGCACTTGGGGAAATTTAAAGCTACTCCATGTTTGGTCCTTGCGAGGAAGACAAGTTGAATACCTGTATACAACCCTTCCCTTTGTTGTGACTGTATTGTAAGCAGGAGTCGGTATGGTTAAAAAGGCCATGTCAACCCTGGTTATCCATTGGGTAATGCAATTCAGCAAAACGGGGCACTTGGGGAAATTTAAAGCTACTCCATGTTCGGTCCTTGCGAGGTAGACAAGTAGAATACCGATATACAACTCCTTCCTTTGTTGTGACTGTTTTGATAGCTGAAGTCCATTTGTGCTGGGGAATAAACCCCCCCCCTCCCAGTGATTATAATTTTCCTTCTCCTTTAAAAAGTGCTAGGGTTCCGTGCATCCCGACACACTATATTTCCTTTAATGCCAGGTTTATAGAAGCCGCTACTTCTGTGTTCGGGATCTTTAATGGAATATTGTGACTGTTGTTTCAAGTTAAAATTTTCTGCCGCTTTATTTTTAGCTCGTGCAATTTTCAGTAATTCCAGTCAGCAATTTTTTGCTTCTTGATTTCAGTGTCCTGACGTGTTCGTTTGCCGGAGACGTACTGCCTTGTTGTTTGGTGGTTTTGCGTTAGTCCGGGGGTTACTGCCGGGTAGCGAGCGACTAAGAGAAATACCCCTGGGGTTAAACACAGAAAGAGAATCTACATACGTGTCAAAAGGAAACCATGGTTACCCACAATAAATGGCAGAGTTTCAGTTTCATGATGATGGCAGTTAGCATGAAATTGTCATTATGAGAAGTGCAGACTCTTTTGTTTGATTATAAACTTTATTTACCGATCGTGGGCAGTGCTAACGAATCACTAAGAGGAAATGTACTAAATCTAATTCCGTTTTTGAATACGGCCCCGGCACCTGAATGTTAGATATGAACACAGCTGCCGTACTGGTTTCCTTGTCATGTGATGGAACCATTAGAAGCTCTATAGACAGTTACAGTCTGACACAAGTCTTAAAGGGGAACTCCATCCAAACACCACTTTGCAATATACACCAGTTAAAAAAAATGCAGCCTTTTCATGATGTTTAACGTAATAATATGGGTTGGGACAGTTCCCTAAGCCCCGCCCCCTGTTCCCCTGCTGGTCTGGCTGGCTACTTTGTAACTCAAATAAAATGTAACAGTGGTCGCCTGCCTTCAGCCTGCCTTCAGCCTGCATCCTCCCAATCCCACAATTCCCTGCACACGTGATGTCAATAAGGAAAGGAACATCCCAGTGCAATGCATTGTGGGTTATGTAGTTCCTGCATGCTGTCTGTAAGCTGTGGAGAAGTTGTTACAATATGTAACATCAGTGTTTTAGTCCCTCCTCCCCTGCCAGGATTTCAAATGATGCAGAAATAGAAGAGCTGTTTTGCTGCTCCATTTCAGCCTATAAAATGGTATTTATTTATACTTTTGAAGGAACAGATTACAGGGATAGGGATATTAGGGGTTTCTGTGTTCCGTGTTGATGGGGCTCTTTAACAAATTTTTGTTTGGAAGCCAGAGTTCCCCTTCGATTTGTTTTTTTTTGTTTAGAAGCTTTCCAGTTTGGAGTTGCAGGGGTCAAGTTTACCTTAGCAGTGGTTTGACTGAGCGACTGGAGGATGAATAGGAGAGGGTCTGAATAGAAAGATAAGTAGTAAAAAGTAACAATACAATTGTAGCCTCTACAAACCTCTAGTAGTTTCTTTTGGCTGTCGGGGTGGGTGATGCCCCATTTGAAAGCTGGTAAGACCTTCTCACTAGTGGAAGCCAGTAATTTGGGCCCATACAGGGGCTAGTAGGTTGCTTCACACTTAGGGCTCTGGCACACGGGGGAGATTAGTCGCCCGCGATTAACTCCCTGTTCGCGGGCGACTAATCTCCCCGAGTTGCCTACCCCTGCCATCCCACCGGCGAACATGTAAGTCGCCGGAGGGATGGCAGACGCGGCGGGGCAATTTCAGGGAATCGCCGAAAAAGACTCGCGAGTCTTTTTCGGCGATTTGCGCGAAATCGCGCCGCCGCGTCTGCCATCCCTCCGGCGACTTACATGTTCGCCGGTGGGATGGCAGGGGTAGGCAACTCGGGGAGATTAGTCGCCCGCGAACAGGGAGTTAATCGCGGGCGACTAATCTCCCCCGTGTGCCAGAGCCCTTTAAGTGATACCAACATTGCTATAAAAACTGTTTTCTTTCTCATCTTGGCAACTTGACACTTGCCTATGGTCTCTGGTCTTCTTACAGTCGGACTGGAGCTGTCTATTCTCCCTTCATTGCTGCCCCCTGATAGGCTGGAGAAGTGTTTCTTCCTTCACTTTAACATATATAACCCCCACAACATCCAACTCAAGCATGAAGGGGACCTTAAGCTGGCCATACACGCACCGATAATACGGAAACGTTGTTTCATGCGATATTCGGTGCTTGTATGGCAACTCAGCGAGGTGCCGGTTTCGTAGGAGGCTGCGGATATTGGTCGACTCGTTGGTCAGGTGGGTTTGAAGACTTTGATTGGGCGCCGTTGAAGATGCCCAAGCAAAATCTATGTTCAGATCAAAAATCGCCCCATGTGTGGTCCCCTTTAGAGCGGCTACAAGGGGACCGAAGAGGGGCAGCGGCACAGAACTGGCTGTATGGGAACAAGGCAAAAAGAGAAGTGAGAGGTGCAGTAGGGACTGTTGATGTGATTCTTTTCATACAAATGAACCTGTAGAAATGTAAATTGAGCAGTATCTTCCGTCGTGAGTCAGAACAGACAGTGCCCCAGCCAAAACGAAACCACTACTAACACAAACTGACCATGTTATATAACAAGAGCAGACTTAACCCCATTTTTTTGGGTTGTGTTTGTTTCAGGAGTCCGTCTCTTCTCCTTGTTCTCCAGGCAATAAAGCAACTTTTTATTGCCAAAAAAAAAAATATTTAATGTTCTCCTACCCCCCTTGCGCACTTTTTTTTTTTTTTTTATTTCCCAGCTGTGTTACTAGTGGCAAGGCCTGTTTTCCCAACAGCTAATAAGGTGACAAGATAAACTGCGATGATATATTAAGGAATGGGAACAAACCTGCAAGCTCGGAGAAGCTGAATAACGGCGATGCCGCTAATAAGGCATTTTATTGTAAGCGTTTTATTTTCTAAATAATTAAATGTTCTTCGGTTTCTCCACACACCTCGCTTTGTGGTAATGTAGTGCTTCTGTGAGGTGGGGCTGGGAAGGAGGAACAGCTGCCTTTAAGGTCCCTATACAGGGGCTGATTATAGCTGCCGATATCTGTCCCTTGGACCGATTCGGCAGCTTATCGGCCCTTGTAGGGGCAGAACAGAGCGGCCTGGCCGACCGATATCTGGCCTGAAATTGGGCAGATATCGATCGGCCAGGTTAGAAAATCCAGTCGGATCGGGGACCGCATCGGCTCGTTGATGTGGTCCCTGAACCGACTGCCCCATTGCAGCGTTTAGAATTCGATCGTTTGGCCCCAGGGCCAAACGATCGAATTCGCGTACATGCCCCCCGATATCGCCCACCCATAGGTGGGGATATCGGGTGAAGATCCGCTTGCTTGGCGACATCGCCAAGCGAGCGGATCTTATAGTGTATGGGCACCTTTACACTCACCCGTGGCATCTCTAGAAAAGGAAAAAGGAGAATTCCAAGGTGCAAAGTGACACATTGAGCTCCAATGACAAATACATAGGTTTCTTCCTGGTTCATGTTTTATTTAGTGTTCCACATTAGTTCTTGTGGTATTAGTGGGCAGATGTGTGGCTTTGATAGGGATCCAACATAGGGCTGGAAGTTCAGGTTATAGTGGTTTGGTAGCATTCCTGCAGGGGGAAGAGGGCTCTCGGTTGGGAGTATCCCAGAATATTATTCCGTATTTACGGCCACCAGGTCGCCACAGTGCTTTATAGTGCGCATTTCCCAGCCTGCTGAATTAATGTTTTGGTAAACATGTATCTATTGTACATATTGTTTCCACATGTGTCATAATCAAATAGAATAGTTACGTACTTGACCTGGCTGCAGTTGTGTATTGGCCTGTTGGCTTCAGGGTATGTATTTATTTCAGACTCGCTCAGGTGTCGTCCTGTTGAAAGGCTCCCTCGCTACTGTTTGCTACTCCCGTGCCGCAGTAAATGTTATTCTATAGCCCTAATTGGAAACAGGTGCCCTTGTATTCCTGATGGGGGCGATGACATTGACGGAAGGCTGTGGGACTATGGGAATGCGGATACCACAGGGACAGGCAATTACTATATATACTATTACAAAAGTTATGGTACTCTCTAGGCCATAGTCACAGGGCCGTTATGAGGCAAGTTAAAGGAACACTGACATGGGACAACCTTGTTTTTGTGCGAAACCCATCAGTTAATAGAGCTTCTCCAGCAGAATCCTGCATTGTAATCTGTTTTTCAAAAACACAGATTTTTTTATATTTAATTCTGAACTTTCACATTGGGCTAGCCATATTCTTCATTTCCCAGGGTGCCACAGCCATGTGACTTGTGCTCTGATAAACTTCAGTTACACTTTACTGCTGCGCTGCAAGTTGGAGTGATATCACACACCCAGCAGCCGATCAGCAGAACAATGGGAAGGGAGCAAGATAGCAGCTCCCAGTAGGTATCAGAATAGCACTCAATAGTAAGAAATCCAAGTCCGGCTTGGGACTCCTCCAGTTACATGGGAGTAGGAGAAACAATAGGTTAGCTGAAAGCAGTTCTAATGTGTAGTCCTGGCTCCTTCTGAAAGCTCAGACTCGGGCACACTTTACTGCTGCGCTGCAGGTTGGAGTGATATCCCCCCCCCCCCTCACCCTCAGCAGCCGATCAGCAGAACAATGGGAAGGGAGCAAGATAGCAGCTCCCAGTAGGTATCAGAATAGCCCTCAATAGTAAGAAATCCAAGTCCGGCTTGGGACTCCTCCTGTTACATGGGAGTAGGAGAAACAATATAATTTTAAATGGTAGAGTGAATTATTTGCTATGTAAACATGTAATTGAGAAATGAAAAGTATACCATAAACATAATGATGGTATCCCTTTAAAGGACATGTAACCCCCCCCCCCCCCCACGAATGTAACCAGCCAGCAGCCTATTTGAAATCATTTAATACCTTCCACTCTGGTTGTTCAAAGGTTAATACTAAGGCTGCAGCATCCCCTTAATTAGGATTCTTCGTCCTCATCTAACCCACTTGGCCTCCTCCCTCAGGAATTTACTTTGGCTATTGGCTACAGAGCATGCTTAAGCGCTTCTTAGTTCAGATTACTAAACACCCCCTTCAATTTAGCAGCCAACGAAAAGAAGGCATTGCTAGTTCCCATAGAAACTCTGCTCTAGCTGTCTGTCTGCTCCTATTTTTTCTATTAGCCTCCTCTCTGAGCTCATCTTAACCATTACATTTCTCAATCCAAGCAGGACTTTTTATCTGCCTGTGTAAGCCTGCATTCTTTTTGCATCTACTGTGCACAATTGCTGTTTGCAGATGTAAATGTCACTGATGATGT
Organism: Xenopus tropicalis; assembly: GCF_000004195.4. Taxonomy (NCBI): domain Eukaryota; kingdom Metazoa; phylum Chordata; class Amphibia; order Anura; family Pipidae; genus Xenopus; species Xenopus tropicalis. The sequence goes on from NC_030680.2 coordinate 140,196,813, forward strand.
CAGAGGGAAAATGGCCACCGGGTGAAAGCTGCTGTTTATTTTGGGAAAATGTGATGGCGGTGGCAAATGGAGGAGATATATGCAGTAGAAATGATACTAGTTGGGTGGGGGAGACTTATACACATGGTAGGAAAATGAAGGCTTTGGCTGACTCTGACCTGAATTCCCAGCAACGCTGGCTGTCTGAATACTCCAAGTAGAACATCACTGACATAATCTCCTGGTAGCAATAGGCTTATTTCAGGAAAACTCCAAGCTCTGTGTTTTTCCCGGAGGTTCCTATGGTGCGTGTAACCTACTGAGTGAACGGCTGCGTGATGGAGTTAATCTGCCATCAGAGTCATTTGTCTCCGAGGACCCCAGCGTCGAGCATATCATTAGGCAATGAAGTGCAGCTCTTACCGAGCAATGCTTCTACTGCTCCCGAGATCCTGCCGCCGCTGCCTGTCTGCATTGGGAGATAATTCTATTTAACTGATGTCGGAGGGCTCCAAGAGACAGTCTCTCTGCTCTTACACTATTACATTAGTGCCATGATGGGCTCAATTACTGGCCAAACACATAGATCACTGGAATTAGAGCGTAATTCAAAAAGGTTTTCTGTTTTGTAGTAAATGAAGATCTGGGATATTTTATGTGCAGAGAAATACCGGATGTTGTGGGTTCTACACGGTGCCTTATACGTTAAGTTTAAATCATTTTTAGTCTAAAATCTATTCCTTAGAAGGTGGGTACCTTTGACTTGATTTGCCAAAAACATGGATTATGAATGCTGCTTATTGGCTAAATGGTGGCCAGAGGACATGTTTGAGGGTATAATTATTTCTAACAACCACAACATAGGGAGAACATGCAAACTCCCTTCAGGTGCCTAAGCCGGAATTCAGTTGCAAGGCAGAAGTGCTACTCGCTGAGCCACCATGCTGAACCTTCTTCCAACTGTGGCATGAAGTCCATGAACACCCTTGTGTAATGCTGGCCTTATGTGGATCAATAAAAGCTGCCGATTGCCCCTCTAGATCGAGTCAGCTGGTGTATGGAGCCCATAGAGGTTTGAAGATCTTGGGTAAGGACTGCATCAATATGTGGACTCGGCCCTCCTCCAAAGGGTCTCCATAGGCTTACTGTATAATTCAGTTGTTGACTCCAGGGTCAGACTGGTTTGCCATGGGTAGCCAAATTGGGCAAAGATCCACCTGTTGGGTGAACTAGTCAAATGAGCATATCACTGTTAATGGGCAGCTTACCTTACGTCGGTGATCCCCAACCAGTGGCTCGGGGTAACATGTTGCTCCCCAACCCTTTGGATGTTGCTCCCAGTGGCCTCAAAGTAGGTGCTTATTTTTAAATTTCTGGTAAGGAGGCAAGTGTTGGTTGCATAAAAACCAAGTATAATGCCAACCAGAGCCTTCTGTAGGCTGTCAGTCCACATAGGGGCTACCAAATAGCCAATTATAGCTCTTATCTGCACCCCCAGAAACTTTTTCCATGCTTGTGTTGCTCCCCAACACTTTTTCCATTTGAATGTGGTTCACGGGTATTAAAGGTTGAGGATCCCTGGGTTACGTGTATGGCTTTGGTCAGTCAGATGTGCTGTCACATGGGTGAATTTGCTAATGGGCCATACCATACAGTAAAAGAAAAAAGCGAGGGGGGGGAAAAAGCTTAGTCACCACTTTATCTGCCGGAAGGCCCATGATTTTTTTTTAACTTCTTCATCGATAGGCAGAAATCTATATGATGCAATTAAAGAGTAAATCTCCCCAGTTTATATCCTTCCTGCTGATCTAGAACACATCCCAGAGCTTTATGTCCGTTAAACCGATTGGGTAATTCTCTTGAGCACCCACTATTAATTTTATTTAATGATGCTTAATATTCCCTTTGTACTTATAAGGCTATCCAAACAGAGATTTAAATGCAGCCGGTGAATCAGTGAAGCCCACCTCTTGGCTGGCCTTTCAAGTCTTAAATTGGACCCCCACTTTTTTTTTCATTAGGCAGATAAATCTATGAACCTTGTGTATATTTCATGTTGGTCAGATTAGTTCCATATGCCAGGCCTTTTCTTAGTGGTTTCCTCTGCCGTCCCCATTATTAATTTAATTGCTTGTCTTTTAAACTCTTCTCTTTCCCCTGCCGCTTTATAGAAGAGAGCCTAAAACGGCGCTCCTTATCGAGATTGTGCTTCTAGTATATATGGTTCTGATTGACCCGACAACTGGATGAAACACTTAAAAGGAACATTTGTATTGATCTAGAATTCATTTGGGTGGGTGGGGGGGGGGGGCAGAGAGAGAGAGTTTAGTGGACTTGTTATAAAAGACACAGGCACCCAACTGGAGGGAAGAGTTTGTTTGTAAGCCTTATTAACCCTTTTGCCTAAGAAGCAACACACGGAATAAATAAACATAGTAGTTTTCCTTGGATGAAATGCAGCACAGGGTTCAGAATGGAAGGCACGTGAGCTTGCAGTCACATCTGCACATGTTTATTTGCAAGTGATACAAGGTGTCTCTGCCGCTCTATAAAGAAACATGATCCCTTTAGGGTGTACTAAGGCTGTTTTGCAACGTTCATTAAAGGGGTAGTTCACATAGTTAAAGGGGAACTCCCAAACAAAATTTGTCAAGGAGCCAGACACAACACATTAACCCTTGATATACCTTGATCACTGTAACCGGTTTCTCCAAAAAGGATGACTAAATACCATTTTTCTATATTGAAATCCAGCTGCAAAACCGTTCTTCTTTCTGCATCATTTGAAAGCCTGGCAGGGGAGGAGGGACTAAAACACTGATGATACAAATTGTATCTCCACGGCTTACAGACAGCATGCAGGAACTACATAAACCACAATGCATTGCACTGGGATGTTCCTTTCCTTATTGGCATCACGTGTGCAGCAGGGGATTGTGGGATTGGGAGGAGGCAGGCTGAGGGCAGGCGACTACTGTTAATAGTTTATTTGAGTCACAAAGTAGTCAGCCAGACCAGCAGGGGAACAGGGGGCGGGGCTGTATACTAAAGGGGTCGCCTCTTGTTCTTTAATATGGGAAAAAAGATCCCCCTGCTATCTGTCTATAATCACCACTATTGTATTTATACACAGTAATCCTATCTATGTGCCCCTTCTCCTGAGAAAACAACCCCAACCTTAACAGTCTTGTTTTTATTGTTCCTTTCCCTTTGCTGCACCTTTAAATTAACTTTTAGTATGATGTAGATAGTGATATTGAGACAGTTTGCAATTGGTCTTTATTTGTTTATTTTTGTAGTTTTTGAATTATTGAGCTTCATGTTCAGCAGCCTCTCCAGTCTGGACTTTGAGAAGTTATCTGGTTTACCCTAGCAGCCAGGGCAATTGTTTCAATGAGAGACTGGAAGATGGATTGGAGAAGGTATTTCCCATATACTTCATTTTAATCAAATAATTCAGATTCTTGGAAATGATTCCCTTTTCTCTGTAATAATAAAACAGTACCTTTACTTGATCCCAACTAAGATATAATTACCCCTTATTGGGGCAGAACAGCCCTATTGGGTTTATTTAATGGTTAAATGATTCCCTTTTCTCTGTAATAATAAAACAGTACCTGTACTTGATCCCAACTAAGATATAATTACCCCTTATTGGGGCAGAACAGCCCTATTGGGTTTATTTAATGGTTAAATGATTCCCTTTTCTCTGTAATAATAAAACAGTACCTGTACTTGATCCCAACTAAGATATAATTACCCCTTATTGGGGGCAGAACAGCCCTATTGGGTTTATTTCATGGTTAAATGATTCCTTTTTCTCTGTAATAATAAAACAGTACCTGTACTTGATCCCAACTAAGATATAATTACCCCTTATTGGGGGCAGAACAGCCCTATTGGGTTTATATCATGGTTAAATAATTCCTTTTTCTCTGTAATAATAAAACAGTACCTGTACTTGATCCCAACTAAGATATAATTACCCCTTATTGGGGGCAGAACAACCCTATTGGGTTTATTTAATGGTTAAATGATTCCCTTTTCTCTGTAATAATAAAACAGTACCTGTACTTGATCCCAACTAAGATATAATTACCCCTTATTGGGGGCAGAACAGCCCTATTGGGTTTATTTAATGGTTAAATGATTCCCTTTTCTCTGTAATAATAAAACAGTACCTGTACTTGATCCCAACTAAGATATAATTACCCCTTATTGAGGGCAGAACAGTCCTATAACATGTTAACTTTGTAACATTTGTGCTTTTTTAAGACTATTATGAAGCAATTGCCCCAAAATTCTCCTGTACATGAAGCCTAAAGTCACCAATTAGATTTTTGCAGTAATATGTATGTATTCATGGGATCGTAGCGGAGCTTCCTTTGCATTAGGCAATCGCACAGTGTTTTGGCTGCTGTTCTCTTGTCCTGAAAAAGGATCTGCAACCCCTTGAGGCAGAACAAGTCGTACGTAGGAACTTGGCTTTATACAGCGGACGTGTAGTTTTCATTGTTTTTGACGGCTGCCTCCGTTAACCTTTGTGCTCTGAACATTCTAAACTCTCTGGTTGATGTGGGTTGGGTTAGAACCAATTTGTCACTTAAAGGACCGGTTACACCAATAAATGTGAATATAATGCACAGTTACCCTTTACTGGTATAGGACCTGTTATCCAGAAGGCTCGGGACCCAGGGTTTTCCGGATAAGGGATCTTTCTGTAATTTGGATGTCCATACCTTAAGTGTATTAAACAATAACTTAAACATCAAATAAACCCAATAGGATTGTTTTGCCTATATGGGAACAAGTACAAGGTACTATTTTATTATTGCATAGAAAAAAATTGAATTATTTGCTTATAATGAAGTCTATGGGGGTAATTTCTTGAGTGCCAAGTTCAGCCAGATATCTATTTGGCAGGTTTATCTCATTAGACTGCCTCCGCCTGTTGATGCAGTCCTCTCTCAGTGAGTCTGTATAGGCCCCTATTATGATCTGGTGGCCAGAGAATGAGTTCAACCAAGTTAGGCCAACCTGGTAGGTTTGCTTAAAGGTGGCCATACATGTAGCAATAACTATCTTTTCTGCGACAATTGGTCGCAGGAAAGATCATTCGTTTTCCCCACTGACGTTCAGGGCTGAATTGTCAGATATGGAGGTAGAAACAATAGAAATTCTACCTTACCCTGCCAATTGAGCCTAAATGCAGCTTTTGCTTGGGCTTCTTTAATGGTGCCCAATCGAAATCCTTTAACCTGCCCGATCAACGAGACGACATCCGCAGCCTTTGCTATATCAGTCGTCTGGTCGAGCGGCAATGCATGCACCGAATATTGTACAAAACGAGGTTTCGCCGATATCATTGGTACTTTGATAAAAAGTCCAGCTTTTGAATTGAGCACTGTAATGGGTAAAATAAGCTCAGTAGAGGAGGTTCTCATTGGCTGCTAGACTGGAGGGTGTGTTTGGTAACCTGATTTGAGAAGAATGGAGCATGCTCAGTTAGCCAAGAGCCAAAGTTGATTCGTAAAGGTGGCCATACATGTTCAGATCCACTCACTTGGCGAGGTCGCCAAGCGAGCAGATCTTCTCCTGATATCCCCCACCTACGGGTGGGCGATATCAGGTAAATTCAGGCTAATTCGGTCGTTTGGCCCTAGGTTCAGTCGGTTCGGGGACCCCATCAACCAGCCGATGCGGTCCCCGATCCGACTAAATTTTTTAACCTGTCCAATCGATATCTGGACGATTTCAGGCCAGATATTGGTCGGGCAGGCCCGTCGTTACTGCCCATACATGGGCCGATAAGCTGCCGAATCTAAGGGTCTAAGGGACCGGCAGCTAGAATCAGCCCGTGTATGGGGACCTTAAGTGATTACTGCAGCCTTACTATTAACATTTTAACAACTGGAGTGGCAGATATTTAAAGATTTGAAAGTGGCTGTTCACTGATTACATTTTTGTGGGCGGTTTACACGTGCTTTAACACCGATTATGAAATAAGCAGATATGGTGTATGGCCCCCTTAATAGTCTGACTCACGGAGAAAGGGGACACTTTGTCCACCACTACTGTCCGACTGGGGAGCATCGGTGGTCAGAATATGTCCCATGGGCCACGGGCTGTAGCACTTGGCTCGTTGGTGTATTTCTATTGGTCACTGGTGGCTTCCATTAAAGCTGCATGGCTATGTTTGGGTACCTTCCCCGTTGGCTAAAAAAATGCCATTAGAGAATACGCTACATGCGCCGCAGGAATCCTGTTAATACCCAGAAGGTGGGTGCCAAGGATTTAGTGATTACGTTGATTATCAGTAAGTGAAATAATAAGCCCTCCTCCCTGTAGAACACTGTAGTGCGCAAAGGATACCACGCTAACTTACTTTGTTCCGATCGGCAAACCCTTGGGATTTTTCCAGCCCTGCCAAACGCATTTTCATCACTCTGTTAGCTCAGTGAAACTGATGGAGCCCACGCCTCCTCTCCCAATGAAGCCAAGCCAGACTCGCGCAGCTGTACGGATGCCGAATGAAACCTTAGTCGCTATGCATTCGGGAACCCTTGGGCTGTTGCTAAGCAGGCAGGTTTTTGCTTCAGCTCTCCGTTCGCTCCACCAGATGACACATTGTGTTAGTTTAACAATTCCACACGTGTTCTGGGTCAGGCACGCTGCCAAGAGTTCTGCCTTTAGCCAGCAGGGAAAAATAAGCATTAGGATTCCCAGTAATCCACACATCCGCCCGTGCGCGCCTCTCGGCCAGCGCTGCCTGAACGAGCGAACTGTGGGGAGATTGTGGGTATTAAGTGGGATGGGTAATGAATGGTTAGGCTGTCGGGGAGGCAGGATTCGTTCCAGAGCAAAGCCATGTGAAGTGGAGAATAAGTATTTTCATTTTGGAGACGGGGGTCCTTTTATATGAAGCAATGATGCGTTTCCTGAGGCCCCTTGCATGGCGACTAGGATCCGACTGATTGAACTATAATCAGCTGGGCCTACGGGTCGGATAGTGGCATTCCATACGTGCCAGCGGGGGGCAAGGATCAATGTCTATAGCACACAGGCCAAGGAATTGCAGCAACTTTACTGCAATCTACATTTACCTCTGTGGAGTTGGAATCTGATGGAGATTAAATGACTCGGGATGCTGTTTATACGTTGGAAGTGGCATTTTCTGTCTAAAATCTAGGCTAGTGACGTGTGGGGGTGTATCGGATACCTGCAGGTCGGATGGTTTTTGGTCACAAAGTGGGATTGCGGATGAGGGTCCGGGCGAGTCTATGTGGTATGTATGGCTTGTTGGTGTCCCTAAGGGCACTGGCACATGGGGAGATTAGTCTCCTGCGATAAATCTTCGCTACTGCAGGCAACTAATCTCCCCACAATTCCTTCCCACTGATAAGAATGTGAATCGCTGGTCGGATGGCATATGTATTGCTTCTGTTGTCCAAAGTCGCCCGAAGTTCCCTTAGCAGGCAATTTTTGAAAACCAAAGTGACGTGTATGCCATCCCACCGGCGATTTCCATTCTTGCCGATGGGATGGCATTTTGTGGAGATTAATCTCCCGCGGTAGTGAAGATTTATCCCAGGCGACTAATCTTCCCATCTGCCACCTCCCTAATGGTGAAGACACACTGGGCTACTTAGTAGCAGCTACTTTTTCAAGGCTACTAAACTCCAGAAAATCCCCTGCCACAGACATACTGAGAATTGCCTCTGCTAAACACACACAGAGACAATTATCAGTAAATGATAAACATTGTCTTTTTTAGTAGCAGTGACAAGTAGCTGCTACTAGTGGCTCAGTGTGTCTTCATCCTAAGGGCTAAGAGATAATTGTCTCTACGTGTGTTTTAGCAGAGGCAATTCTCAGTTTTGTCTATGGCAGGGGATTTTCTGGTGTTTAGTAGCTGCTACTAGTAGCTCTGTGTGTCTTCATCCTAAGAGCTAAGAGATAACTGTCTCTACGTGTGTTTTAGCAGAGGCAATTCTCCGTATTGTCTTGCATTCTGTAGCGGTGACAAGTAGCTCCGTGCCTCATAGCCTTAAGTAGATTTCATTTGTCCTGTGGGGGCCATCTCTCCCCCAGCCACTGAGGTACAAGCCAAGGCACTAGAGGGGGAGCCACACCTAACTGTAGCTGTCAAACAAAACAAAATAGCAGCTGATAATCTTCATACATGGCATTTGGCTAATCTGATTATAAAATAGATTAACTGTAGGTAAATAATAAATATTAGAAAGCGCCATTCATTTCTGTTGATGACCTTGTTTTACAGCAGTGCTTATCTGGCTGTAAGGAGGCTGGTAATTCACAGTACCGGCAGATTATAAACTCATCAGTAAAGCTGTCCTTTTTTATGAAAGTATTTTATTGGCAGCATTAGGAGGGCACACCTTTGGCTGCCAGTATTGCCCTTGTGCCAGGCTGAGGGCTTAAAGGCAGAGGGAGAGCGCTGGCAGGTCATGGCATTCCAATTGTCTCTGGTAGGTTACAGTTTCATCTTGGTCGGACTGGGCTAGTACGACACTGGGGGAAAAACCCAATGGGCTCTGCCAACCTAAGCCCACTCCCCTAAATGCCGGCAGTGCTCCTCTGTTCCTTCGCCCCCAATAAGAGCCACGGAGGCAAAAGGGATGCAGTGCTGGGGGGAACACAACTGGGAGGGGTTCAGACGTTAGAAGAGGGGCCTTAAGGTTGCAGCCCAGTGAACCTTGACCTGTCTATAGTTATGTACTCCTGCTTGGTTATTTATCCCTACCAAATTTGGTGCATGACTTTAGCTCAATGATCCCCAACCAGTGGCTCGGGGGCAACATGTTACTCACCAACCCCTTGGGTGTTGCTCCCAGTGGCCTCAAATAGGGGCCCGTTTTTAAGTTTCAAGTTTGGAGGCACATTTTGAAATGTGAAAGATACAGTTTTACTCCAATCAGAGCCTCCCGCAGGCCTACAGTACCTATAGGGCTACCAATAGCCAATCACAGCCCTTATTTGGCTTCCCCAAAGAACTATTTTCATGCTTGTGTGGCTCCCGAACACTTGTATATCTGAGTGTGGCCCTGAGTAAAATAGGTTGGGGATCCCTGCTTTAGGTGCTGAACAGATGGCAGAGCAGGGAAAAGGGGGGATTGCGGATGTGCCCTTGACGGCAAGTATATATGTACAGGTATGGGATCCGTTATCCAGAAAGCTCCGAATTATTGAAAGGCCATCTCGCATAGACTCCATTATAAGCAAATAATTCTAATTTTAAAAAATGTTTTAATTTTTCTTTGTAATAATAAAACAGTACCTGTACTTGATCCCAACTAAGATATAATTACCCCTTATTGGGGGCAGAACAGCCCTATTGGGTTTATTTAATGGTTAAATGATTCCCTTTTCTCTGTAATAATAAAACAGTACTTGATCCCAACTAAGATATAATTACCCCTTATTGGGGCAGAACAGCCCTATTGGGTTTATTTCATGATTAAATGATTCCCTTTTCTCTGTAATAATAAAACAGTACCTGTAATTGATCCCAACTAAGATATAATTACCCCTTATTGGGGGCAGAACAGCCCTATTGGGTTTATTTAATGGTTAAATGATTCCCTTTTCTCTGTAATAATAAAACAGTACCTGTACTTGATCCCAACTAAGATATAATTACCCCTTATTGGGGGCAGAACAGTCCTATTGGGTTTATTTAATGGTTAAATGATTCCCTTTTCTCTGTAATAATAAAACAGTACCTGTACTTGATCCCAACTAAGATATAATTACCCCTTATTGGGGGCAGAACAGCCCTATTGGGTTTATTTAATGGTTAAATGATTCCCTTTTCTCTGTAATAATAAAACAGTACCTGTACTTGATCCCAACTAAGATATAATTACCCCTTATTGGGGGCAGAACAGTCCTATTGGGTTTAATTAATGTTAAAAGGATTTACCTTATCCGGAAAGTCCCAGGTCCTGAGCATTCTGGATAATAGGTCCCGTACCTGTATATCTTGATTTATAAAGCGCCACTAATGTACGCAGCGCTGCACAGTAGAACAGTAAATTAATACAAAAAAACAGGGGTTATCACAATAATGGATAAATACAAAGTATGATAAATAAATATAGATACAAGGGACGGCTGCAATAAATTAAGAATCAAACTAAGATAGAGGTCCCTGCCCCGTGGAGCTTACAATCTAAATGCAGCTTGTGGGCTGGATAATCGGATTGATTAGAAGTTCGTCCTTGTTTATTATTATTCTTTTATATCATTTTTGTTGCTGTTTTTCTATTCCTTTCTTTTCTGAGCGGCGTCATAATGTGGCTTTACATTGTGGGCTTTGTGCAGAATCCCAGCCCAAGGCTCGCTGCTGTACGTGGGCTCAATCATTAGCCAGCCCGCTCAGCCGTGACCCTGGCTAATAAACTGGAGATCAGGTATCCAGTAACAGGAAATTCTCTCCCCGCTGGGCAAAGGTCACCCGAGGACAACGGAGAATACCAAGCGTTTTTTTTCCCTCCTTCTGACAGATCTGGTTGGTAGGGAGCCGCAGGAATGGGGAGAGGAAAAGAGCAGCAGCCGATGTGCATATATCGGAGCTTCTCGGCTACACCGCGCGCGTCCTTGTATGAAAATGAGATTTCCCTTCCCCTCAGGGCATATTGCAAACTGGCGGTGTTTACTTGCCCGCTGATGCAAAGCGTGCGTGGGTAAATACATCGACGCCGTCCTCTGAATAATAAAAGATTATTTTCGGAAAGAGGCATCGGCGCTGCTGGGGTTTCTTCACATCTCAACGTCGGGGGCCGCACATCGGCTTGGAATGAACAGGGCATTGTGCTGGGCAGTTATCGATTGAGAAAACAATTCTGATTGATTTCACGGGGCTCTTCTTGCTGAGAAAATGGTACTTTTTAGTGCAGTTTAACGATTGGGGAGCAGCAGTGGCTAGACGTGGCTCCATAACCACCAGCCATGGCTAGTTGTAGGAGATGCTTTGTTGTACCATGGGGGAATCGGCACCAAGGAAAGCGTGAAGCCCAGTGGGTCAGTTTCTCTGTATACAGAATTCAAATGGAACACCGGCTTCCTAGAAAAAGTTTGATAAAGACCCCACACAACGCTGAAACCCCTAATATCCCTATCACTGTAACCTGTTCCTTCAAAAAGTAGGAATAAATACCATTTTTATATGCTGAAATCCAGCTGCAAAACAGCTCTTCCATTTCTGCATCATTTGAAATCCTGGCAGGGGAGGAGGGACTAAAACATTGGTGTTACAAATTGTAACACAGCTTACAGACAGCATGCAGGAAATACATTACCCAGAATGCATTGCACTGTGATGTTCCTTTCCGTATTGACATCATGTGTGCAGGGGATTGTGGGATTGGGAGGATGCAGGCTGAAGGCAGGCTGAGGACAGGCGACTACTGTTACATTTTATTTGAGTCACAAAGTCGTCAGCCAGACCAGCAGGGGAATCCTTTCATATCATCCAGCACTGAGTCTTCCAGCCTTTAGCAATCATTCTGCTTAATTCAACAAGAACCTTGTGTAGTGTGGGGATTGGCACTGTTTCCCTCGACGTGAGGTCTGTTGTTCGCAAGCTCCCATGGGAGAGGGATTGATGTGTTTTGTGTTGCATGTTGGCACTATATCTAGTAAGGATACTAATAATATAATCCGTGATTTGTTTAGAAGTTTTTTTTTTTTTTTTTTTTTTTTAAATCTAAAGTATCATTCATCATTTTGTAAGTAATGGAGCCCCAGTACATCCCCTACTGTAAATGATAAGGATATTAGCAGTCACTGAGGGGTTCTGTGCCCATATAAAGGCACAAGGCTGCAGGCTGAGTTATACAGGGAACTCTGAGTATCACTCATGTATTATAAGGGATAATGTACCCCCTACTGTAAATGATAAGGATATTAGCAGTCACTGAGGGGTTCTGTGCCCATATAAAGGCACAAGGCTGCAGGCTGAGTTATACAGGGAACTCTGAGTATCACTCATGTATTATAAGGGATAATGTACCCCCTACTGTAAATGATAAGGATATTAGCAGTCACTGAGGGGTTCTGTGCCCATATAAAGGCACAAGGCTGCAGGCTGAGTTATACAGGGAACTCTGAGTATCACTCATGTATTATAAGGGATAATGTACCCCCTACTGTAAATGATAAGGATATTAGCAGTCACTGAGGGGTTCTGTGCCCATATAAAGGCACAAGGCTGCAGGCTGAGTTATACAGGGAACTCTGAGTATCACTCATGTATTATAAGGGATAATGTACCCCCTACTGTAAATGATAAGGATATTAGCAGTCACTGAGGGGTTCTGTGCCCATATAAAGGCACAAGGCTGCAGGCTGAGTTATACAGGGATCTCTGAGTATCACTCATGTATTATAAGGGATAATGTACCCCCTACTGTAAATGATAAGGATATTAGCAGTCACTGAGGGGTTCTGTGCCCATATACATAAGAGACAAGGCTGCAGGCTGAGTTATACTTGCAGCCCTTCAATTAAATACATCTCCCTGCATTCTACTTAAATCTGAAGGCCCTTGTCTAATATAAATATTGCTTATTAACAGGGTATACTTTGCTTTTAAAATCCTAATAAAAGAGCAATGGAGGAGAATTTAGTCAAGAGGCAGAGCGAGCCTTAAATTCAGACCCGGGGAGGCGACGAGAGAATTCATTAGACTGTCTGGGTTACCCAATTAATCAGACGTGTGGGTTTCTCTTAGAACTAGCAGCAAAAAATTGAATTCTCTGCCCTTTTAAATATCAATATACAAGATAATGCCGGTGTGCGCCTATACCTGGAGAGCAATCTGCTTCTTTTTTTCCTCCTTTCTGACAGTGCAAGTAATTGAGTTCAGTCATATATGAATAATATCTTTTCTTGAGGATGTGATGTTCCGCAGTGGGCTAAATTACTGAACAATATTGCTTATTGGATCAGCCCTGCCAGGGTTTCGCAGTGGCCACATTGCCAGCGTAATGATTGGATACGTTTTATTCCAGTTCTAAACTTATATATAAAAGGAATAAAAAAATATTACTCTTGCATCAGATTATCATTTTTGTATAGACCTTAAATATGTTATAATACTGTACAATATTGTACCAGTGTGCAATGATAAATTTAGATTTTAGGGCTCCCAGTATAAATCAGGGGTAGCACAGGGTCTTTCTTGTAAACTGGGGGTGCCACCCAGCCGGTAGGGGCAGGTATTACAAATGTACTGGCAATATAAATTGGTAATATCCCTTAATTTAGCTCCTGGCCTGCCCACCTAACCCCTCAACCTGAACCCAATCCTACCATCTCCCCTCTAGCCTCCGACACACCATAGCCCCGCCCTTTATGACATCACCTACCCATACCGTGCCCCATTGATGTCATTGGTTCCCCCCCCCCCCCTTTGCCAGACACTAAAAAAAACACGAAAAGTTGTCAACCCTCTTGTGAACACTGTAAACACTCTATTATCGCTTTTGGTTGTCCCTTTGTGACAATTGTGCGATTCCATCAGATCTTAGTTGGGTTCTGTGGATATAAATTCCAGCCAAAGTCTCCCTATAGCGCAGGGATCCCCAACATATCACCTGTGAGCCACATTCGAATGTATAAAGAGTTGGGGAGCAACACAAGCATGAAATACGTCCCTGGGGTGTCGTATAAGGAGTCTGATTGGCTATTTAATAGCCCCTATGTGGACTGGCAGCCTAAATGAGGCTCTGTTTGGCAGTACATATAGTTTTTATTCAACCAAAACTTGCACCCAAGCCAGAAATTCAAAACTAAGCACCTACTTTGGGCCACTGGGAGCAACACCCAAGGGGTTGGGGAGCAACATGTTACTCCTGAGCCACTGGTTGGGGATCACTGCAGTAGTGTATGTGTGGGACGACATAGGCTGCTCCCCTAGATACTCTGTACCCTATTATGAGCTAAGGGGAACCCTGACCAAAGGTTGAAGCTTAGTGTGGGGCTTTAACTAATCCAAAAGTCCAAAACCACTGCCTCAGAGCCTTAGTTGGCCAACTGGGATTGATGCGGTTTGGCCATTCACCTGCTGGCTGACTTCCATAGATTCCATAGGCCAGACACGGCCACCTTGGGTAATAACTGCCTATTTACATAAAGAACATTGGACAATAAAGACCTCCCTCATACTAGTGTTCTAGTCATTTACTATAACATGAAATCTCATCTGTATGATTCATCTTGTAAGGAGTTGTAATCCTTTTAAGCAGAAAAGGCATAAAGTATCTGTGAAATTGCACTTCTAGAAGGAGATGATGGCTGTTCATAAACCTGTTTTGGAGTGGCCATAATACTATATGTTATAAAAAAGCTTTATGAAAAGGATGTTAAGGGTTGGTAGGTAAGGGGTTGGGTGGGGACAGGTGACTAATTGTGACAGTAGTGAGTATAGTGATGCTGGGTGGGTGTCTGTGTGCGGAGGTGGGTAATCGGGCCACTTGCCCTCTGAATTCCAGTAGATATTTATTCTTGCTGACGGGTAGCTGGCAGAGCAGTATTGGGGCAGAGGCATAAAGTTCATATCAACATGTTACATTGCAAAGGAAACCCAAACACTGTACCTGGTTGTATTATAAATTGGGTGTGGCTTGGTCACGCCCTGTTCAGCCCCCCTGGCACGCCCCTGTTCAGCCCCCCTGGCACGCCCCTGTTCAGCCCCCCTGGCACGCCCCTGTTCAGCCCCCCTGGCACGCCCCTGTTCAGCCCCCCTGGCACGCCCCTGTTCAGCCCCCCTGGCACGCCCCTGTTCAGCCCCCTGGCACGCCCCTGTTCAGCCCCCCTGGCACGCCCCTGTTCAGCCCCCCTGGCACGCCCCTGTTCAGCCCCCCTGGCACGCCCCTGTTCAGCCCCCCTGGCACGCCCCTGTTCAGCCCCCCTGGCACGCCCCTGTTCCAAACAGGTCATCCTCCCTGCTCTGCCTATTTTTGACGATTTGGGGTGGCTTTTTTTTTTTTGTTTAATACTTTTCAGTGGTGGCGGGTAAGTAAGTTTCGGGTGACTGGTTGGGAGGAGGCAAAGCAGAGTGACTTCCAAAAACTTAGGGTAAGGTGACATGCCTCAAAACCAATATGGCACAGCCTTAAAACATGGCTTTTTTTTCAATGGCTTTTTTTCAGCCATTCAAGTGTTGGGGAGGTGGCCTGTTACCCCTAGACATCTCCAGTGGTTGAGAATAGATAGAGGTCTTCAGCAGTTCCAGTTGCTTCGGAAACGTCAGTGACAATATGCTGTGCAACTTTAGACTTAAAGGGGAACTCCACCCAAACGCAACTTAAAAATAATGCACCATTTTTAAACAACTTTGCAATATACATCAATAAAAAAAAATATGCAGCCTTTTCTGTTCCCCTGCTGATCTGGCTGACTGCTTTGGGACTCAAATAAAATGTAACAGTAGTCGCCTGTCCTCAGCCTTCAGCCTGCATCCCCCCAATCCCACAATTCCCTGCACATGTGATGTCAATAAGCAAAGGAACATCCCAGTGCAATGCATTGTGGGTTATGTAGTTCCTGCATGCTGTCTGTAAGCTGTGGAGAAGTTGTTACAATGTGTAACATCAATGTTTTAGTCCCTCCTCCCCTGCCAGGATTTCCAATGATGCAGAAATAGAAGAGCTGTTTTGCAGCTGGATTTCAGCATATAAAAATGGTATTTATTCCTACTTTGTGAATGATCAGGTTACAGTGATAGGGATATTAGGGGTTTCTGTGTTGTGTGGGGCACTAACAAATGTTGGCTCAGAAGCCACAGTTCCCCTTTAACGGTTCTATTTGTTTGTCTCTATTGGGGATGTGAAGGTGCACCTTACCATGCTGTATTCCTTGTTCTTCCGCTGTATATAATGTTTTTAATTGGCCTTGGGGGTCCAGATAATCTAGTTTCCCCCTAAGCTTCCTAATAGCATGGTGTCTAGATCCTTATATCCATGTGTTCTTACAGTAGGGTAGTGCATGTGAGAACTGTTGTTTTGATCACTGAGCATGTGCAGTGCCACTGACACTCTATAACTGGCCATACATGATCCAAGATGGCTAGCTCCTGTGACAAATACTGATATAAGGCTGCTCAACGTTTCTGTGGTACAATATATCAAATACATGATTTCTAACCATACTCATTTTTAGTCTTTAGTTTTCATTTAATCCTTTGCCTATTATCTGTCTGTTTAAATGGGTCTGGTTAGCAATTCCACAGATAATAGCTGTCTACATTTATACAGTCTGTTCTGTTACTCTGCCAGTGAAAGAGCTGGCCAATGGGAATACATGTAGTTGTCACAATGTGCTTTTTTTTCCTTCAACATAATATGATGGTAAGATATAAATAAAAGGAAAGGTCTTATTATGTTTAGCACTGTCAACATTAAAATGGTTGAGAAAGTGGTTGAAATAGTTGATGTCTGCTTCTCAGATAGGGCCCTTGGGGGCCCAGTACACACTGTGCAAACTAAGGTTTAAGACACATGGAGCTACTAGTAGCAGCTACTTGTCACGGCTAGAAGGGGCAATTCTCAGTATTGTGTATGGCAGGGGATTTTCTAAGGTTTAGTAGCCTTGAAAAGTAGCTGCTACCATGTAGCTCCGTGTGTCTTTACCCTAAGGTTAAGGACCCATGGAGTGGTTCAGTCGCCCACAAAAATCTCTGCTGTGGCAAGCGGCTAACCACGCCAAAATGCCTTTCCACTGGCAACGATGGGATTCGCTGGTGGAAAGGCCATTACATCACATTGCTTGCAAAGTTGTGTCTTCGGAATAACTTAGCTATGCGATGGCTTTTCCACTGGTGACTCCTATTGTTGCCAGTGGTAATCCTTTGCCAGTGGAAAGGTTAGTCGCCCACAATAGCAGAGATCTATTGCGAGAGACTGAACCGCTCCGTGGGTCCTTAGCCTAAGGCAGGGATCCCCAACCTTTCTTACTCGTGAGCCACAGTCAAATGAAAAAAGACTTGGAGAGCAACACAAGCACCATAAAAGTTCATGGAGGAGCCAAATAAGGGCTGTGATTGGCTATTAGGGGCCTCTATGCACCCTATCAGCTTACAGGGGCTTTATTTGGTAGGAAATCTTGTTTTTATTCAACCAAAACTTGTCCCCAAGTCAGGAATTCAAACATAACTCCCTGGTTTGGGGGCACTGAGAGCAACATCCAAGGGGTTGGGGAGCAACATGTTGCCCCTGAGTCACTGGTTGGGGATCACTGGCCTAAAGGATACAGAAAGGGATGTGGCCAGGGGCCTTGGTTTAAGATGAATATTGGCTCGTTTTCCTCCTTTTCATTCTATTGTTTTGGATTTATAATGGAAGCACTTTCTCTGGGTAACGTGCAGGTTGCTCTTAACACTTGAGATGGCTCTCCTGAGACTGAAAACTATGATTTTGTTTTCTCACGATAGACTTGTTAATGTTGCGGTGTGGTTTCTTTGGTATGCCAAGATGATATCTGGATTTTCCTCATGCAGGCGTTCGTACTCTGCTTAACCATATGCATGCCTGTGTTGCTTGCCTGGTGTTACGAATGCTGGAGATGGGTAGATATTTCGCCTGTGGTTTATGAACCGAGACGGTTTGGCCACTTACCTTCTGGAGCAGTCAGACTAAGGGTAATGTTCCATGGGGAGATTAGTCGCAATAAACCTCTGCTACCATGGGCAACTACCCAAAAAGCCTTTCCACTGGCAATAAAGGGAATTGCCAAAGGAAAGGCCTATGCATCACTTTTGGTTTTTCAAAGTTGCACAAAGTTTCCTCCTGCAGGCAAATTCATGCAACTTAGCGATGCATAGGCCTTTCCATTGGGTAGATTAGGTGCCCGTGGTAGCAGAGCTTTATCGAGGGCCACTAATCTCCCCTGCGGGACATTACCCTAAAGTGGATTAGCGCTAACAAAGGCTTGTATTTGGTTTGGCATTTTGGCCCATTTGCTACTTACTGCCCTATCTGGGTATGTGGGGCAGCTCAGGAGGTGTCGGTATTGACACAGATCACAGTTGTTTTGTCGAAACTGAAAAATTTTATCTGCCAATCAACTCAGCAGGTGGATAGGGCACTGGCAGATGTTAAAGTAAACATGGCCATACACAGGCCAATAAAAGCTACTGACATGGGCGCTCCAGACTGAGTTGTCAGCTTAATGGGCTGTGTGTATGGTGGCTGCCCAATGACCTGCCCAACTGATACCTGGCTGTTTTGAAAATCTCATTGAGCAAAGATAGAGGGTTTAGGGCCCTGCATAGACCTGGATTAGGATCCAATTGTGAGCCTAAAGGCCAAGCAATCTGATAGCAAGAATTGACCCAACACATGGATGTTAAATGGGGCAATGATCTGTTTGCTTGGCTTTTTCAAATGGGGCAGTTCTCTGGTGTTTTGCATTTTTTTGACACATGAAAGCTTGTTGTCAAACCCCATAAACTCGCCCATTGTGGCATTGTCCAATTGTGTTCCTTGCCTAAAAAAATGGTACCATATGACATAAAGCTCACACTCAAATCTGTTTTCAAGTTGAAGGTTATTTGGCCTTCCATGTTGGCCGGTGTATTAGATGGTTGCTGCGTATATCACTGCCAAACATGTTAATTTTTTTGTAAAAAGCATAAAATGGCCCGAAAAGCCCCCAAACAACAATCTTTGGGAAAAGCCGTGCTTATGGAAAGCTCTTACTCCCAATCTCCTCTTTATTGGGAATAGGTTTGCCCCCCTAATTTACCAGCTGCGTTGAGGGAGGGGTGGTGGAGGCAGGGAGAAGGCATGTTGAGGGCGAGGAATAGGCACGTCCGGTCAGTGGGGATTTTCTGCCCATACAGAGCAGGGGCCTTGTTGTGCTTAAAAGTAAGTGCAGGAGGGGGGAGAAACTTAGGAAAAAGTGGAAAATACTAATTATATTGCCGGTAAATTTGTAATACCGGCCCTGGCCCCTGCAGGTGATTTACCAGCCTGATGGCAAACCTCATCTTAAATAATATGCTCCCCAAAGAGTTTGGCTAAAGATAGGAGGAAACAAATCTGTGGCCCTTTGCAGGAAGATGTATGTATTTCTTTATTTATAAAGTGCTACTTATGTACATAGCGCTGTACAGTAGAATACATTAATACAAACGGGGTTATTAAGAGAGTCAAAGACACAAGAGGATGGAGATCCCTGCCCCGTAGAGCTTACAATCTATATGGGAGGGTAACTTACAGACACAAATAGGCAAATATAAGTGCTGTAGGTCACACTACAATACAGGTGCTGTGCTGGGTGAGTGCTCCAAAAGGGAGTCTCTAAGTTTACTTTTGAAAAGACTTAAGGTCCCCATACACGGGCCGATAGTAGCTGCCGATATGGGTCCCTTAGACCGATTCGGCAGCTAATCAGCCCGTGTATGGGCACTACCGACAGGCCTGCCTGACCAATATCTGGCCTGAAATCGGCCAGATCTCGATTGGGCAGGTTAGAAAATCTAGTCGGATCGGGGACCGACTTTGCCTATGCCCCCTATGCTAAACGATCAAATTAGCCTGGATTCCCCCGATATCGCCCACCCGTAGGTGGGAGAAGATCCGCTCGCTTGACAACATTGCCAAGCGAGCGGATCTGCCAGTGTATGGGCACCTTTAGGGAGGATTCTCTCCGGAAGAAATCAGGGAGGGCATTCCAAATGTGAGGGGCAGGAAGGTCCAGTTGTTTGGTGGTGGGCCAAATTGGGGACTATCTGATGGTTTGACCCCGGGGATCAATAAGGCACTTAGGCAGACCTGTCAGGAAGGAGCTTAATGGGTTCGGGTTTAATCATGCCCCAATGGGTAACTGGCTGATCATTTCCTAGGTCTGTGTCTGGCCCTGGCAGGGAGAAAGCTGTTTTTGGCCAGGTTGGAGGCAGTAGGTCGGTCAGCAGAAACTTGAATCAGTCAGTTGTTGGTTGGAAGCAAAGGTTGGTTAAACAGCCTGTATCCTCCCAGTGATTGGCTGGCAGCTTGGCTCACTAGCGCCTCTCGCTGACACGTATCCTTACAGCTGCCCCATAGCAGGTCATTTGTAACATTCTGCCCGGCTTTCCCTTCCGGCAATAAATCACTCTCGTAAACTCTTATCTGACAGTCTCCTCAGACAGCGTGGGGTTATTGTTTAGCAGCTCCACGGTTGTCCCTGATTGAGGGCTGCTAACCCATAGAATTCGCTTATTTGCACGCTCTGTAAATGAGACTTCAAGATCCTGCAATAAAATTTCCCCGGGGAGATTTACAATATGTCACAGATTAAGCTGCAATCTCACTTCGCTTCGGCGTAAAGCGCAACAGATAAAACCCGGAGTGGAAATTACGTTGCTGAGATTTCGTTTTTCTTTTTTTTTTTTTTTAACAAATGTGTTTAATTGCTCATTTTTTTCTTTCGAATGTACCGCTATGTGCAGCGTTGTGTCAGTTCATTTCAATGTGTTGCGGCGCTTGGATGTGGCGTTTTGATAATGGCAATGTTGGAATCCGCCGCTGCCTTCACGCACTGCTTCCCTTCGACGTGAAAAGGAAGTGCCCGCAGGCAAACGGTTGCAAATTGTCCAATTTAGCCAGCCGCATGTTATTACTTCTTCTAATCAACCTTGCAAGGAGCCAGCGGTGGGTGTTGCTCGAGGTAACTGGGGGAGTTATCCATTGCAAGATGCCCGCAGGTATGTAAAACCCCTTAGCCTGTACAGAGAGATACCATAAAACTATGGCAGCATAGGGATTCCCCTGTACTAAGCACAATTCAGCAGGAACAGCCCCCTAAGTTTGCTCATAGCCTGTACAGAGAGATACCATAAAACTATGGCAGCATAGGGATTCCCCCTTACTAAGCACAATTCAGCAGGAACAGCCCCCTAAGTTTGCTCATAGCCTGTACAGAGAGATACCATAAAACTATGGCAGCATAGGGATTCCCCTGTACTAAGCACAATTCAGCAGGAACAGCCCCCTAAGTTTGCTCATAGCCTGTACAGAGAGATACCATAAAACTATGGCAGCATAGGGATTCCCCCTTACTAAGCACAATTCAGCAGGAACAGCCCCCTAAGTTTGCTCATAGCCTGTACAGAGAGATCCCATAAAACAGTGCTGTCCAACTGGCGGGCCGCATGCGGCCCTCGACCCCCCTCTGTGTGGCCCCCCACCTCTCTGGCAGCTTTGATGACTTCATTTTGTGTTAGCTTTAAATGGTATCAGTACTGAGATTAAATGGCCCCCTGCATGGTTCTCACCTCAGATTCAGGCTGTAATCCCCCTGTATTGTTTAAAAATTTAATCCCCTGTGTTGTTCACACCTTTTAATCTCTGCATTGTTCCCCCCCTGCAGTGTTCACATCTCAGGCTCGGGCTGTAATCACTCACATTGTTCACCTCTTCACACCTCATTGTATGTACTGCCTGGCATATGCTGCCTGTGTATAGGCAGCATAGGGTAGGCAGAATATGGCACATAGGTAGCATAGGGCAGGGAGGGTATGGCACAAACAGGCAGAGTAATGCACACACAGGCAGCATAGGACAGGCAGAGTGCTGCCTGTGTGTGCCATACTCTGCCTACCCTATGCTGCCTTTGTGTGCCATACTCTGCTTACCCTATGCTGCCTGTGGGAGGTGAACCTGGCAGGGGTTTGTTCTGGGAGTTTGTTAGCAGTTGGAAATAGCCATTAAATGGTCTCTAAGGTGTGTAATTTTATGCTGGGGGTTGCTGTGCTATCCACAGGGGAGGATGAGGCATATGGATTTAAGAGTGTGTCTTAATATGACATAATATAATTCTTTAACATATGAATGATGGTTGATATCCCTGCAGTGACCATTGTGATAAAATGGGTGTGGTTTGAAGTGGGTGTGGTTTAAAATGGGGGAGTGGCCAAAACTAGCTTCCATTAGCGGCCCTCCACCATATATGCAAGAGAAATTCCGGCCCTCGGCACCGCAGAAGTTGGACAGCACTGCCATAAAACTATGGCACATAGGGATTCCCCTGTACTAAGCACAATTCAGCAGGAACAGACCCCTAAGTTTGCTCATAGCCTGTACAGAGAGATCCCATAAAACTATGGCACATAGGGATTCCCCTGTACTAAGCACAATTCAGCAGGAACAGACCCCTAAGTTTGCTCATAGCCTGTACAGAGAGATCCCATAAAACTATGGCACATAGGGATTCCCCTGTACTAAGCACAATTCAGCAGGAACAGCCCCCTAAGTTTGCTCATAGCCTGTACAGAGAGATCCCATAAAACTATGGCAGCATAGGGATTCCCCTGTACTAAACACAATTCAGCAGGAACAGCCCCCTAAGTTTGCTCATAGCCTGTACAGAGATATACCATAAAACTATGGCAGCATAGGGATTCCCCTGTACTAAGCACAATTCAGCAGGAACAGCCCCCTAAGTTTGCTCATAGCCTGTACAGAGAGATCCCATAAAACTATGGCAGCATAGGGATTCCCCTGTACTAAGCACAATTCAGCAGGAACAGCCCCCTAAGTTTGCTCATAGCCTGTACAGAGAGATACCATAAAACTATGGCACATAGGGATTCCCCTGTACTAAGCACAATTCAGCAGGAACAGCCCCCTAAGTTTGCTCATAGCCTTTACAGAGAGATCCCATAAAACTATGGCAGCATAGGGATTCCCCTGTACTAAGCACAATTCAGCAGAACAGCCCCCTAAGTTTGCTCATAGCCTGTACAGAGAAATACCATAAAACTGTGGCACATAGGGATTCCCCTGTACTAAACACAATTCAGCAGGAACAGCCCCCTAAGTTTGCTCATAGCCTGTACAGAGAGATCCCATAAAACTATGGCAGCATAGGGATTCCCCTGTACTAAGCACAATTCAGCAGGAACAGCCCCCTAAGTTTGCTCATAGCCTGTACAGAGAGATCCCATAAAACTATGGCAGCATAGGGATTCCCCTGTATTAAGCACAATTCAGCAGGAACAGCCCCCTAAGTTTGCTCATACCCTGTACAGAGAGATCCCATAAAACTATGGCAGCATAGGGATTCCCCTGTACTAAGCACAATTCAGCAGGAACAGCCCCCTAAGTTTGCTCATAGCCTGTACAGAGAGATACTATAAAACTATGGCACATAGGGATTCCCCTGTACTAAGCACAATTCAGCAGGAACAGCCCCCTAAGTTTGCTCATAGCCTGTACAGAGAAATACCATAAAACTGTGGCACATAGGGATTCCCCTGTACTAAGCACAATTCAGCAGGAACAGCCCCCTAAGTTTGCTCATAGCCTGTACAGAGAGATACCATAAAACTATGGCACATAGGGATTCCCCTGTACTAAGCACAATTCAGCAGGAACAGCCCCCTAAGTTTGCTCATAGCCTGTACAGAGAGATACCATAAAACTATGGCACATAGGGATTCCCCTGTACTAAGCACAATTCAGCAGGAACAGCCCCCTAAGTTTGCTCATAGCCTGTACAGAGAGATACCATAAAACTATGGCAGCATAGGGATTCCCCTGTACTAAGCACAATTCAGCAGGAACAGCCCCCTAAGTTTGCTCATAGCCTGTACAGAGAGATACCATAAAACTATGGCACATAGGGATTCCCCTGTACTAAGCACAATTCAGCAGGAACAGCCCTCTAAGTTTGCTCATAGCCTGTAC
The DNA here is from genome assembly GCF_000004195.4 of Xenopus tropicalis. Taxonomy (NCBI): domain Eukaryota; kingdom Metazoa; phylum Chordata; class Amphibia; order Anura; family Pipidae; genus Xenopus; species Xenopus tropicalis. Next base: position 140,220,485 of record NC_030680.2, read on the forward strand.
AGAAAGTTATTATAAAAGCTGTGTTTTTCCTTTTAAAAATAAAAACAAGTTTTTGTGCCAGGCAGGTGAGTTAGGGACATTGGAAGGCTGGCACATTGCAACATGCTGTGCATATAAACAAGTTGTGTTTTGGTTTTTAGAGAAATATTGTTTGTTGCTTTTTGGAACACGTAATAATAACACTATCATTTAATTTTTTCACAGTTTATCATAATCACTTTATGGTTATAAAATTCCTATGCCAACGTCAGGTTCACTTGCCAAAAAAAGAGAAACAATTACGTTAAAAGTGATCTACCCCTGTAATCATTTCTGTGGCGCCAGGACTCCCAGCACCTTTCAGGCTTCTTACCAGCCGGGGTGGGGGGGGGCGGGTCCATGACATCAGGGGTGAAGCTATGGTGTCTATAGGGGCGGGGCATGAAGTCAGTGGGCTACGTTTGAGGTGAAATAGTTTGAGGGTGGGCTAGACTGGGAGCTGAGAGAGTGGATAGGGGGTTGGCTGTGGGCAGATCAGAGGCAGACTGGGGGTGGATTGGAGACTGGCCGGGGGCTAAGAGCAAGGTACAGGTATGGGACCCATTATCCAGAATGCTTGGGACCTGGGGGTTTTTACTTTCCGTAATTTGGATCTCCTACCTTAAGTCTACTAAAAAATTATTTAACCAGTAATTAAACCCAATAGGATTGTTCTGCCCCCAATAAGGGGTAATTATATCTTAGTTGGGATCAAGTACAGGTACTGTTTTATTATTACAGAGAAAAGGGAATCATTTAACCATTAAATAAACCCAACAGGGCTGTTCTGCCCCAATAAGGGGTAATTATATCTTAGTTGGGATCAAGTACAGGTACTGTTTTATTATTACAGAGAAAAGGGAATCATTTAACCATTAAATAAACCCAATAGGGCTGTTCTGCCCCCAATAAGGGGTAATTATATCTTAGTTGGGATCAAGTACAGGTACTGTTTTATTATTACAGAGAAAAGGGAATCATTTAACCATTAAATAAACCCAATAGGGCTGTTCTGCCCCAATAAGGGGTAATTATATCTTAGTTGGGATCTAGTACAGGTACTGTTTTATTATTACAGAGAAAAGGGAATCATTTAACCATTAAATAAACCCAATAGGACTGTTCTGCCCCCAATAAGGGGTAATTATATCTTAGTTGGGATCAAGTACTGGTACTGTTTTATTATTACAGAGAAAAGGGAATCATTTAACCATTAAATAAACCCAATAGGGCTGTTCTGCCCCAATAAGGGGTAATTATATCTTAGTTGGGATCAAGTACAGGTACTGTTTTATTATTACAGAGAAAAGGGAATCATTTAACCATTAAATAAACCCAATAGGGCTGTTCTGCCCCAATAAGGGGTAATTATATCTTAGTTGGGATCAAGTACAGGTACTGTTTTATTATTACAGAGAAAAGGGAATCATTTAACCTTAAATAAACCCAATAGGGCTGTTCTGCCCCCAATAAGGGGTAATTATATCTTAGTTGGGATCAAGTACAGGTACTGTTTTATTATTACAGAGAAAAGGGAATCATTTAACCATTAAATAAACCCAATAGGGCTGTTCTGCCCCAATAAGGGGTAATTATATCTTAGTTGGGATCAAGTACAGGTACTGTTTTATTGTTACAGAGAAAAGGGAATCATTTAACCATTAAATAAACCCAATAGGGCTGTTCTGCTTTGCACAATCAGGGCAGAGGTGCAAATAATTCATGAATATCGTTTTTATGACAGCAAGAAGCCTGTCGCTTTAACATTTCTGAATGTTTTGAACACAAACAGTGCTTAAGTTGGACCCATTGTGACTGCTGCCTGTGAGAGTGCACTTTGCTCCTTAAGGGAACCTAAAGCTGTCTCTTCTCTCCGGCTGAGATGGTCTTTGTCCTGGTCTTTATCTGTAACTATGGGACCGTGCTAATTAGAAACTTGGGGTCAAGAGCGTCGCCCCCTGTAACAAGATTCCAGCAGAGAGAGTTGCTGGGTCGGCAGAGGCGCCGGGGAATAGTGGGGGGCATGTGTCTTGCACTCAGAGACCTTTATTTTACTTTCCTGATCCTTTATTTAGGCCAGACCTCTGCCGTAACCAATGTATCTCTGCCATATATATGTTATTAAATATATTGCTCAGTAAATATGGCTGCAACTACATATATAGTATGCTAGCATGGCATATTTATATTTATAAATAGAGAGCTCCTTATACCCATCAGCCCCTGCTGCAGTGGAGCTTACGATCTAAAGGTCCTGTCACATTCACACACTAGGGTCAATTATATCAACCTGCCTCCATGTTTTGGGGTTGTGGGAGGAAACTCAGATACAGGGAGAAACTCCTTGCAGATCAAGCTCTGGGTGGATCAAACCTAGAACCCCAGAGCTGCAGAAACTAGGGGTTGTAGATTGTAAGCTCTTTTGGGCAGGGCTCTCTTTACCTTTTGTATCGGTTATTGGTTGCTTTATATGTTACTGTATGTCCAATGTATGTAACCCACTTATTGTACAGCGCTGCGGGATATGTTGGCGCTTTATAAATAAATGTTAATAATAATAATAATAGGCAGGACTAATTGGAGGGGAGCTATTAGTGGGGGAGGGAAACAAGGAGAACGTCAGGGATAACTGGGGGGACTGTGAAGGCTGAAGGGGGTTTGCCTGTGGATCAGCCAGAAAGAGGGGGTTGATTTGGTTGGGGCCAAACAGGGTACCAGGTACCGGCGCCACTTGGCCTGGATCTGAGCAGCCTGCAAAGTTGGGGACAGAAACAAAAGGGGTCCCTTATCCAATATGCAGTAATGATATTTGGCAAATATATAGATACTAAAAGTCTTCTAGAAGTTGCATAACCTCTTGCAAGAATACCCAGCCGCAGACCCCGAGTCTGTATAAGGGCTGAGACCGCTCTTAACCACAGAATAAAAACTCAGGACATCACTAAACTAAAGCTTTCAGCGTGACTGCCGAGTCTATGATAAAGGTACTGGGAGTTTCTGTCCAGCAATGTATGAAGCTAATGTTGACTTAAACTAATGTAATGCAAAGTATTTTTTATTTTATTTTTTTAAATCGGAAAATACCTGTTGATCCTCCATTAAAAACATTGAAAAAGAACCTCTTGCTTTTTAAGGGCCAATAAATGTTAACAGCTTTAAACACATTTAAATGGCATTAAATGGCCTCTTGCCTCACTAAACAAATAAACTTATAAATGTTCCCGTATCCTGACATAGCCCGAGATACCTTAGACTGTTTTTACACTAGCTGTTTAGATGTTGGTCAGCCATTTTAGGCTTAGAAGGGGCTACAAGGCTGAAAATTCACTGGTACACAAGGGCCTGTCACTTTGCTCTAGGCCAGCACAGATAGAAGTACAATATGGATGTCTCTAGTAGTGATATGCAGTTTGCTCCTGCAGCTACATGGGTAAGTGTGACCATTAAATGGAAGTATTAGTGACATTGGGCTGATGCTCTGTAGTGATTGGCTGTAGGGACAACACGGTATATGTTGACTTGGGCTATGAAGCACAACACTCTGGAACACCTAAACCCAGGGCAGGAGAATCAGGCACTGAACAATATATACTATACTAAAGATCCCTATACACGGGCCAATTGGACCGATTCGGCAGGTTATACCCGCCAGATATTGATTGGGCAGATTAAAAGATTCAGTCGGATCAGGGACCGCATCTGCTCGTTGATGTGGTCCCCTGAACCGACTGCCCCATTGCCGCCAATATAATTCGATCGTTTGGCCCATAAGCCTACACGTTCCCTGATATCATCCACTGGTAGGTGGGGATATCGGTTGAAGATCTCGCCAAGCGAGTGAATCTTCACGTGTATGGGAACCTTTAGATTTAGGAGCAATTTATTATGTGCATAAGTAATATAAGCCTGATACCTCTACAGAGAGCTGGGCTGAAGCAATGGGCTGCCTCTCGTAATCAATATCCCTTTGATGGTGGCACAATATTCTATATGATAAATCTCTATTACCCGATCCTTATCTCTGGGAAGTCACCAGTCATTAATAGCCAAGAGATACCCTCTTGTTACCCCCACCTCCTGCTGAGAGCCTGGCCAGCGGTCTACTTTCTGTAGCGTTATAGCACCCTCTAGTGGCAGACTGTAGAGCTCACCTTTTTAGTATTGCAACATCATTTCCATGTCTTCCAGTTACTGAAAAAGATCCTTAATTCCTTGCAGAGAAAACATAAGTACGAATGTTTCCGCATTTATTTGTGTTTAGTTAGACAGAAATGCCGTGTTTGCCCCTGGGGTAAAATGAATGCAAGAAGCTGATGCTTTTTCTTTATATGGCAAACTCTTCTCCAGGGAATAGTGCTCACCCTGTTCATGGAGCCCGTATGCTCTTATGTTTACCCTGATTAAATCATCCAATACAATAACATAAAAGTGAAGGTTCGTTGCGTTGCTTATTCTCTACCTGGGTGAACTTCCCCTTTAAGTCCTACCTTTTGTGCTGGCAGCGAAGGGCCGCGAGTGTAGCTGTCGTGCTCTGACTTCACTTTCCATCGCAGCAGACGTCTATCTGGCCGAACGCCGGGGAGACACATTGCCAGCGGATGCTTTTGATGTTGCCTGGTGAGTTGGCTTTCTTGCTGGGAGAAGGGGAGAGGGAAAGAAGATGTTTACAGCGAGCGAAACCTGTTAATCAATTCCATCCACATCATCTAAGAGACCGTTCCAAGATGATATACTCGGTACAGATATATACGGGCGCAGCGCGTGCTGTTCCACTGAGGTCAATAGTACAGCCAATGTCGTTTGTTTGGGGCCCTCCTTATCTTGGGTTTGGGAGAAGCAAGGGGGGGGGAATATGAACGTCTCCACATGGTGCTCATTTCCATGGAACACTATTTCCAGGAACAAAGAATTAACGGAACCTTCAGAATGTTTCTGTGCTTCGTTCTGACTAGGAGAGGCCTGCCTTGGATTTATTTTTATGGCCTCAGCCTACAACAGGGCTCCATAGACTTATTATCGTGATGTCATGCTTTTATGCCAATGGAGACCTATTGGGAGAACGTTGCATCAACCGTGCCTCAATACACATGTATCAGTCTGCTTACATGGGATGGTAAGCTGCCATCTTGGTTTGGAAGGAATGAATGTGACCATACATGGGTAGGGCTAAGCTGCAGTTTGACTCCTTCAGGCCGAGTTGGCAGCTTATCAGCCTGTGTATGGACCTGCCCAACCCATGTCCGGGTAGCAATTGGGCAGGAAGAATAATAGTCGGTGGTGCACATCTATTAACTGCCAAAAGTGATGTATGGTGCTCACTGCAGGGGTGACCTATAAGATCCCCGGCCAATCGCTCTATCCCTGAAAGCAGGACACTCAATTTAATGAGTAGAAGTTAGTTTATTTACATAATAAGCAATATAATATGTCCGTGTTCCCCAGTGTTTTGGAGGTTGAAACGCGTTGGGTTGTGATGTAAATAACCTAATTTTTCATCATTAAATTGAGAGTCCTGCTTTTACTCATGTAGTAATTGGGCAGGTTTAAAAAAAAATCTGTCACACAAGGAACATGTCTGACGGGTCTTTGTAGTACCTGGTGGGCCCCAGAACCGACCTTGTTGGCGCTTCCCCTGGCCGCCGATGTCCTCCCCTGATGAGTTCACATATACACATTCAGGGGAGGACGTCAGGCAGTGGGGGGACAGGGGGCACGTACCTTGGGGGGGGGGGTGCGGGAGCCCAGGTGGGCACCCCCCAGTCTGACCCTGGCCCCAATAAATGATCTATGTCCCTAGGATAACGTTCCCCCCTGGCCACTACATTACCGGCCTAGGTAAAATACCAGCGAGGGCTGGGGCCGGTATTACAAAGTTGTCAAGTTTTTGCTCTGATACCTAATTCCGTATTAAGTCCTTGCTGGCCTGACTCTGCCCCTTTGACTCCCAACTCCGCCCTGTGACATTGCTGCCCCTCCCATTTACATTACTGCCCGCTCACTCATGCCCTTTTTGTAAAAAGGTGGCAACCCTACCCTAGGATCTGCCCGATTTGACAAAGCATGTGGGTGGCCGAATCAGGCCTAGTTCTTGCCAAACAACTGGATCTGCCTGGGCATGGCTAGCTTCAAATTAATCTGTTTTCCAATGTGGGAATCTTAACTGTTCGTTAACAGCCATGACACACGCGGAGATTAGTCGTGCCGCGACAAATCACCGCTGTCGCGGGCGACTAAACCCCCCACAATGCCATCCCACCGGCTAGAATCGCAATCGCCGGTGGGATGGCAAACGCGGCACTGTGATTTTCCAAAGTCGTCGAAGTTTCCTCTACAGGCAACTTCGGCAAATCGCGGTACTGCATATGCCATCCCACCGGGGATTTACATTCTAGCCGGTGGGATGGCATTGCGGGGAGATTAGTCGTGTGGCTAGTCTCCGCGTGTGTCACGGCCCTAAGGCAATAGTTAGGTTTAATCTAAGTTTAGGCTGATGCCACACGTTGCGTTTTTCCGCTGCATTTTTTTCTCGGCCTAAAAACGCCGCACAAGCCACACAGCCCCTGACTATGGCGTTTTTCAGCCTAGTACTGGTGACGTAGCAAATCCCGTTTCCATGGTGCTAATAGTGTGAAATAGCAAAAAATGCCACGTATTTCCGCTAGGTCTGGCATCTGCCTTTGCGTATACATAGGAATAGCTTGCTTTGCAAATACTGACGTATTTCGGCCAACGCTTGAAAAATACGTGCTAAGGCATTTTCTAGCGTATTTCCGCATTGTGTGGTTTGCTTCGCGTCTTTTCAAGTTATTTCTATGGATGATGATATCGGGCGTTTTTCAGCCGCCGAGAGAATTAGAAAATACGCAGCGGAAAAACGCCACGTGTGGCATCAGCCTTAGAACTTTATCAAGAAAGATCCCTAATGGCCAGTCACACAGGGCCAGAGTGATTGGGACACAGCCCCCAGATTAAAGGACAAGTCAAGCAATTTACCAATTTACCAAATGTATCCCACAAAAATTCGCAAAGTTTAAGCTCAGATTAAATTCAAAAAAGAAGAATCATTTTATTTGAAAACCATATTAAACACATACGAACCCCAAAATACGCGGTAGCGTATTTTGGGGTTTGTATGTTTTTAATATGGGTTTCTGGGAGTTGATGTTGTGGTTATTGACCTGGGCAAATCCGGGCATTATTTCCGGGGATTTTCTAATGGGGTTAGTGTGTGTATGGGGTGTGGGGGGCACGGAAATCTCTACATCAGCATGTTGGCTAATTTCATTTGGCTCATACTCAGATACATATGTTCCCATTTAAAGAAGTCTAAACTGCACATGTGGGGAGAGTATTTGAAGCCATTCCTCACTGTCCTCGCTTCCTCTGAAACGTAATGCTGATAAATTCATTAAATATCCCGCGGGAGGATGACTGCGTTTCTTGAGCCTCGTAGATTAAAGGTGTTTTATACGTTCCTTTAGCAGCGGCTTCGGATGAATTAAGTCAATGTGTGGAATAATAGCTCGTAAAATGACTGCGTTTTTGTGCCGGGGATCCGACTATAAATTATCGTTATTTTTTCTTTTCATTAATGCTTTTTTTTTTCTCTTGGCCAATAAAATTCCAGACGGTTTTGCTCATTCTCCTCCTTTCTTAACTGTGATTTTTCAGTTGATATGTAGGGAATTCTTTTGGCTGTGAGACAAAATAATCATTGAGATCCCTTGGAGACACACAGAAGCTATTGTTGTGCCAAGCATGGCTGTCCTGTGATAGAGACACCGCGCACTATCTGCGCGCTCTGAATTCAGAGATTACGGGGAAGCCATTTACTTTTCCTTCCGTCAAGTGTTTTCCACTTTTATTCCCCCCCCCCCCCCCGGTTAAAGGGGAACTCCAAGTAATTCCAAGCAACTTTCCAATATTCATTCATTTAAAAAATTTCAGTGGTTTATACATAGGTGCTTCACCCCTTTTTAGTATGTTATAGAATGGCCTATTCCTAGCAACTTTTCAATTGGTCTTCATTTTTTTTTTATAGTTTCTGAATTATTTGCCTTCATCTTCTGACTAAGGAAATAAATGCCATTCTTTTTTTCCCCATTAATGCTCCCCCTTAAGGTGTCCATACAAGTGAAGATTCACTCGCTTGGCAAGATCGCCAAGCAAGCGGATCTTCTCCCGATATCCCCACCTACAGGTGGGCGATATCGGGGAATGTGTAGGCTATTATATTGGTGCCAATGGGGCAGTCAGTTCAGGGACCGCATCAATGAACCGATGCGGTCCCCGATCCGACTGAATCTTTTAACCTGCCCGATCAATATCTGGCCAATTTCAGGCCAGATATTGGTCGGATATGGCCTTCGTTTCTGCCCCTACACAGGCCGATAAGCTGACTTTAAGATCCCCATACAAGGGCCGGTTCTAGCTGCCGATATGGGTCCCTTAGACCGGTTTGGCAGCTAATCGGCCCATGTATGGGCACTACCGACGGGCCTGCCCGACCGATATCTGGCCTGAAATTGGGCAGATCTCGATCGGGCAGGTTAGAAAATCTAGTCAGATCGGGGACCGCATCAGCTCATTGATGCGGTCTCCGAACCGGCTGCCCCATTGCTGCCAATATAATTTGATCGTTTGGCCCCAGGGCCAAACGATCGAATTAGCCAACACGCTCCCCGATATCGCCCACCCGTAGGTGGGGATATCGGGTGAAGATCCGCTCGCTTGGCAACATCGCCAAGCGAGCGAATCTTAATGTGTTTGGGGACCTTTAGGAAATAAAGGAAAATTGCCATTCTTTTTTTACCCCATTAATGCTCCCCTAGTATTCTCTGCCTCATCAGCAAACTTTTAATATGTTATAGAATGACCAGTTCTAAGCAACTTTTCAATTGGACTTCATTATTTTTTATCAATGATTTCCTTCTTCTTCTGCCTCTTTCCAACTTCCAAATGGGGGTCACTGACCCCGGCAGCCAGAAACTATTGCTCTGTGAGGCTCCAGTTTTATTGTTATTGTAACTTTTTATTACTTATCTTACTATTCAGGCCCTCCTTTATTCATAGTCCTGTCTCTTTAAAACAACTCCCTGGTTGCTAAGGTAATTGGGACCCTAGCAGCCCGATAGCTGCTGACATTCCGAGCTACTGAACGAATTGCTGAACAAAAAGTAAAAGAATTAAAAAACGAAAAAAAAAAATGACCATTTCTAAACAACTCTTCAATTGGACTTCATTATTTTATTTATTTTTTATCAATTATTTGCCTCCTTCTTCTGACTCTTTCCAGTTTTCAAATGGGGGGTCACTGACCCCGGCAGCCAAAAACTGTAAGGCTACAAAAGGGACTCATCTGAATGCTTATTTGGTGCCCCAATGGATCTACCTAGAACTGTGGCAGGGTGCCTGATATGGCTGTATTTTTACATTGCTTTAACTCTGATTTTTGGCTTGGGGGGCCTGACCAAATGTTTGACTGCAGTGGGAGGAGGGCTCGAGTGTTTCTCAGATTTCCTTTTGCTATATCGCAGTGCTGTCTTGCAGAAAATGACAGAAGTTGTGACTTTGGCCAACTTTTTGTAGTCCCATCAGACTTTTTTTTCTGATTTGTATCTTAATTTCTTAATGTTATGTGGAGTGTATGTTGAAATTGCTTCTGCCTCCAAAAACCCCACGTCCCACCTATCTTTTCCACTTCCTGCTGCCTCCTTTCCCCTGCACTGTATAATAGGAACCAATCAGCAGCTAGGCTGACCTGATAGGGAACTGAAGCCTGTCTTTGCTTGTGTGACTGCTGGGCTGTGATTGGCTATCTCTTTACTGTGCTGGCAGGGACCATTAGGACACGCCCACCCCTCATTTGAAATACAGACAGGGACCAGAGAGGATCTATAGGGAGCGCCAATGAAGGAGCCATTTTTACAGATAGTAAGATTTTTTAGTGAAACCAGCACCATATATTATTCCTAACTGCCTACAAAAGGTTTTTTTCATTTATCCTATTTGCCTCCTTTTAATAATTTATGGTATTTCTTTATATTTATAGGAAACCCAGAATAAACTCCCAGTTAGTTGCACAGCAAGTGGCGCAACAATATGCCTCCCCTCCACCCCCCAAAAAAGAGAAGAAAGAGAAGGTGGAGAAACCTGAAAAGGAGAGAACAGACAGGGAGAAACTTGAAAAGGAAAAACCAGAAAAGGACAAGCTAGACAGAGAAAAATTAGACCGGGAAAAGCTGGACCGGGAGAAACTGGATAGAGAAAAGCTGGATCGGGAAAAATTAGACCGGGAGAAGCTCGACAAGGAAAAGCTGGACCGGGATAAGATCGACAGAGAAAAGCTGGACCGGGAGAAAAATGACAGGGAAAAGCTGGAAAGAGAAAAGTTGGATAGAGAGAAACTGGACAGAGAGAAACCAGAGAAGGAAAAACCAGAGAAGGAAAAGCCAGAAAAAGAGCAAAAAACAGACAGAGAGAGACATGAAAAGGACAAGGAAAAGACAGAGCGAGACATCAACTCAAGTGTCGTTAAGAAGACGGCTAATAAAAAGACCAGGTATGTCAATAAAGAGGCAGTGGGTATTGGCTTATCTGGGGGTTAGGGGCACAGCATGAAGGAATGGTCAGGAAAAGCTGTACAATAAGCACACAATTACAGACAGGGGACTTTATTTAAAGGGCACAATACCCCCTTCTCAACATGAGCTCATGGAATAGAGTGTTTGCCACTTGTTTCCATTAAGAAATTACTATGGTTATTCTTTATTTCTGTTGAAAATCACTTCCTGGTTCCAACAAGTCACTGTTAAACCAAATTACCAGTCCACAGATAAGCCATCTGCCCCCTTATTGCACAGCCTAATGAAGGTTCCGCATAGGAAAGGAGGGGTTTGTTTATACAGAACTCCTTGTCACCATTTGTACAAATGAACCTGTTTACAGAGATAGTTGGGAATCTAGGAGTACTTCAGTTTTCTTTCTCAATTGTAAAGGATAGGCAGAACAAATTCTCAACACAAGTCCTATTTATTGTACTCAAGATCAGAAAAAGGTTTACTATATGTATATATTTGTTTATACTGCTCCTTTAAATATAGGGGTCTTCCTTTGATTTAAACAATATGTGGCCCTTTTTTAATTGATAATTTGACCCATAGACAGTGCAATTCTAGAAAGTAAATCCTTCCTATAACCCCTCTAACCACTGAAAACTGTATTTGTAACTTTAAATGGGTTGTTTACCTTTTTAGTATGATGTAGAGAGTAATATTTTGAGACAATTTGCAGTTGGTCTTCATTTTTTATTTTTCGTTTTATTAAATTTCACTTTTTGTTAAGCAACTCTCTAGTAGGGAATGTCAGCAGCTATCGGGTTGCTAGGGTCCCAATTACCTTAGCAACCAGGGAGTTGTTTTAATGGGACAGGACTATGAATAAAGGAGGGACTGAATAGGGAGATAAGTAATAAAAATTAACAATAACAATAAAATTGTAGCCTCACAGAGCAATAGTTTTTGGCTGCCGGGGTCAGTGACCCCCATTTGAAAGCTGCAGAAGAGTTGGAAGAAGGAGGCAAATAATTGATAAAAAAAATAAATAATGAAGTCCAGTTGAAAAGTTGTTTAGAACTGGTCATTCTATAACATATTAATGGGGGGGAAAAGAATGGCACTTTGCCTTTATTTCCTTAAAGTGGACCCGTCACCCAGACATAAAAAGCTGTATAATAAAAGTCCTTTTTAAATTAAACATGAAACCCAAATTCATTTTTATATTAACACATCCAAACCCATTATAAAGGCATTTAAAAATCCCAGCTGTCAATCATATATTGCTTGCCCCACCTCTATGCCTTAGGCATAGAGGTGGGGCAGACAATAACTTTAGCTTTCCATTCAGCACTTCCTAGATGTCACTGCACATCTCACTTTTCCCCTCCCTCCTCCTTATCTGATTGTGTAGCCAGTACATGGGCATGGGCATCTGGTCCCCCATTCTGGGGCATAAACAAGATTTTGGCATGATACAAAGTGTGTCTTCATAACAGTGTCCACAAAATGGTGCCTGCCTGCTTGCTTTGATTGAGTAATTCCAAGACGGAAGGAAACAAGATTTATATTATTTATATGGTGTAAGTAAAGTTTATTTTGCTCAACTAACAATATAGAAAATAATTTGGAGTTATGTCTTAGGGTGACAGGTCCCCTTTAAGATATTTCGTAAGAGTTATATCCAGGGCTGGGAGAGTCTTTGGAAGTTAAAGAGCCTGCAAATAAGGGGGATTAGGAGTGAGAGGCGGTTATTGGAAGCGCTACTTTGTTTATATGGCTGGATCCATGGAACTATGTTAGCAGAGTAGCTGGGGAAATGCCGGAATTCCTTGGCTGCACACAAGGCTATCCTAGCTGTGGAATAAATAAGGTAAAGCATTCACAGGCAAAATCCAGATGTCCCATCCGTCATGGGAGATCACCTCCTGTGCCCAGTGGTATAACAGGGTCAAAAGCTCCCTCTAGTGGGAAACGATAAAAATGAAAGCGTAGATATCTGATAAAAACAATACAAAATGCCCCCAAAACTTCAACTGCAAGTTCTGTGCCAAAACCAGCAATTTGGTGTACATTGTTTTATAAAATTACTAATGGCACATTATAGCAATTGATATGATAACATTTATTTCATTTGATTGGATATTTATTTCATTTGATTGTGAGCACAGAGGATTTTATTGGCATGTCTTTTTTTTCTTCTGCCCAGCACCAGTGTAGGGCTCTCTACCAACCCAGCACCTCGGTGCTAAAAACAATCTTCTTCAGAGGGGTCTGGCACAGAGCAACAAACCCTACCCGGCCCCTTTGTCTCCCCCCCCCCCCCCCCCGCTTGCATTAATCCCTACTCCCTGCCTGGTCTCCTACCTGAGTGCTGGCAGGGCATGGGGATTTATATATAACAATACAGAAACCCCCCACTGTCCTCCAGGCCCCCCCCACACCCGGAGGGTCTAATTTTTCTATTGTTATTCAACTGCTACACCCAATTACTGTGTGTGTGCATTAATCAATTCTTGGATATTGTGGTGGGGGATAAAGTGTAATGTCATAACATCTGTACATATATAATATGTATAATTGTTCTCCTGCAGATATACAAGTATTGATACCCGGAAACCCATTATCCAGAAAGTTCCGAATTATGGAAAGCCCATCTCCCATAGACTCCATTTTAATCAAATAAATCACATTTTAAAAATGGTTTCCTTTTTCTTTGTAATAATAAAACAGTACCTGTACTTGATCCCAACTAAGATATAATTACCCTTTATTGGGGGCAGAACAGCCCTATTGGGTTTATTTAATGGTTAAATGATTCCCTTTTCTCTGTAATAATAAAACAGTACCTGTACTTGATCCCAACTAAGATATAATTACCCCTTATTGGGGCAGAACAGCCCTATTGCGTTTATTTAATGGTTAAATGATTCCCTTTTCTCTGTAATAATAAAACAGTACCTGTACTTGATCCCAACTAAGATATAATTACCCCTTATTGGGGCAGAACAGCCCTATTGCGTTTATTTAATGGTTAAATGATTCCCTTTTCTCTGTAATAATAAAACAGTACCTGTACTTGATCCCAACTAAGATATAATTACCCCTTATTGGGGGCAGAACAGCCCTATTGGGTTTATTTAATGGTTAAATGATTCCCTTTTCTCTGTAATAATAAAACAGTACCTGTACTTGATCCCAACTAAGATATAATTACCCCTTATTGGGGCAGAACAGCCCTATTGGGTTTATTTAATGGTTAAATGATTCCCTTTTCTCTGTAATAATAAAACAGTACCTGTACTTGATCCCAACTAAGATATAATTACCCCTTATTGGGGGCAGAACAGCCCTATTGGGTTTATTTAATGGTTAAATGATTCCCTTTTCTCTGTAATAATAAAACAGTACCTGTACTTGATCCCAACTAAGATATAATTACCCCTTATTGGGGGCAGAACAGCCCTATTGGGTTTATTTAATGGTTAAATGATTCCCTTTTCTCTGTAATAATAAAACAGTACCTGTACTTGATCCCAACTAAGATATAATTAATCCTTATTGGAGCCAAAACAATAATATTGTGTTTAATTACTGTTTAAATATTTTTTTTAGTAGACTTATGGTAGTAGATCCAAATTACAGAAAGATCCCTTATCCGGAAAACCCCAGGTCCCCAGCATTCTGGATAACAGGTCCCGTACTTGTATAAGGTTTCTGCCAACCTGTCTGACCTGTGCGTTCGGTGCGATAACGTCATTCTCCATTGCTATACGCCCTCATTGTTTGTGATTTTTCCGTAGACCAAAGCCGGACATTTTACGGAATCCATCAGTCGACGCCAGTATTCAGTCTGGAAACCCCAACACAAAGATCAGCAACTTTAATCACACTTCAAGGTGAGGTTAGAAAGGGACACAGCGAAGGACTGTAAAGGTCGATAAAACTATGACAAGGAAAGGAAACAATTACAGTTAAAGTGGATCCACCAGGTTTCCACCTAGATTACTGAAATGCTCTGCCTTGGAAACAATATTAAACATCCAGGGTCCATATCATGTTAAAGGGGAAGTATATCAGTATGAATTTAATGACTTATTATTTATTATTATGAATTTAATGAACAGGGCTTGTGCGGAACATCATTGTTTTTTTTTTTTTAGATTTGCCGCATTCTGTCACAGGCACAGGAAGCAGTGTCAGACTGACAGGAGACACAGCCAATAGAAGTTAAGCCTGCTGCCACTACTATGTGTGACATCATATAAGGAAGGAAAAAAGCAACTGTAGTGTTCATACTACCCCCCCCCCCCCAGCACAGGGTTTGTGGAGAAGTGAAGGATCAGCAGGGGATGATTCTTAGGTCAATATCCCTTCAGCTGCACAATTTTTGGCAAAGATTGTTCTATTAATGTGAACTGTTAAGATCCCCATACACGGGCAGATAGTAGGTGCCGATATGGGTCCCTTGGACAGATTCGGCAGCTTATCTGCCCATGTAGGGGCAGAACCGAGGGGCCTGGCTGACCGATATCTGGCCTGAAATTGGCCAGATATCGATTTGGCCAAGTTAGAAAATCCAGTCGGATCGAACCGACTGCCCCATTGCAGCGTTTAGAATTCGATCGTTTGGCCCCAGGGTCAAATGATCGAATTCGCCTACATGCCCCCCGATAACGCCCACCCGTAGGTGGGGATATCGGATGAAGATCTTATAGTGTATGGGGACCTTTAGATGTGTGAATGCTGTACTAAGATGAACAACTCCTTTCAGATGAGCCTTTTTCTACCAAATTTTCATTTGTTTTTTGTTTGTTTTTTGTAACCAGACCCAGGCTGAAAAACATTGACAGAAGTACCGCACAGCAACTAGCAGTGACAGTGGGCAACGTAACTGTAATAATCACAGACTTTAAAGAAAAGACTCGCTCCTCTTCCACATCTTCATCCACAGTGACCTCCAGTGCGGGCTCAGAACAACAGAACCAGAGCAGTTCCGGCTCTGAGTGCACAGACAAGGGATCTTCTCGCTCGTCGACCCCAAAGGGCGACCTGTCTGTTGTCAATGACGAGTCTTTCTGAAGAAGGCCAATATTGCACACAAATTGATGGAAACTCTCAAACTGGGTACGGAATTCCCAGACACCCAGTTGCCTGTGTTGGCCGCATACCCCCGGAGCATTATTGTTATTATTATTATTATTATAATTATTACTTTGGTTTTGAGAAGGAGACTTTATTTTCTCTTTTCCTCCCCTTTTTGGACAACAAGCCTCTTCCTTATGCTTCCGGGATCATTTCTACGTGACGTGGGCATCTGGGCTACCGAGGAATTTCCTACCCTCAACAATGACCCTTGACACTTGCGTATTCCATTATTTTATATGATTTTCTTAACAATCATTTATAATTGGATGTGCGCCTAAATCTACTTTTTTTTTTATACAGATCTGCTGTGCACAATTTTTTTTCCATGTACATGATAACTTTTTTTTTCTCTTGTGTTATTTTTTTTCTTTTTGACTTTTATTTATTGCATCGTCAACCTCCTGTCCACTTCCTGCATACCCCCACCTTTCTGTTTTCTTTTCCCCCCTTCCCCTTCCTGTAATACAGCATACTATCGATTTTTATACATCAATATATATATAAATATATATATATATATATAAATATATATAAATAAATGGTTATTTGAAACCAATACATAGAAAAAAAAAAAACACTGGTGCTTGATACACTGTGAAGCATAAAAAAAAGTTGAGCACAGATGATTGAAGAAAGATCTTTAACCCATTCGCCACTTGTGTTTTGCCGATGGCTTGTCCAGCAGCGAAGGGGTTAATGTAAGATAAAACAAAACTGTTGAGACCTCTGAGAGGATGTCACCTTTTCCAGCTCCCGTTTCTCTTCCTGCATTTTTTTTTTTTTAACCCCCTCCCACCCTGTCCCCAAATCATCCGGTTAAAGTGTAAGTTCCAAAGGCACGGCAAGCATCATGTGCCCTGTCATCGGTCTCTGATGTCAGAAGTCGCCCACGCGTGATCTCTGCTCGCCCTATGCTTGTTCGCTTCGGGCGTTTCACTTTGGAACATTGGTTTAGGCATATATACCACAATCACAATAGAAATGTATGTAGTTTTGTTTTTTTTTTTTACCTTCCAAAATCATAGTGATGGGACAATTTTGTTGGGAACTGGTACTGAGTTTTGAGTCTCTGGGTTTCCAGACGAAGAGATGTCAGCCGTTATATGATGTTACATACTATTGTGCTTTGTAAAGAGAGGTTTTAATTAAATGAAATGTCTGATGAAGGTTTGCTACAAAAAATATTTGTATCTACAAGTAGGTAGCATTCTAGAGGAATTTCCTGCAGGTAAATAATCCCGTCCCATTGAAGCCTGTCTCCTCCACCTACTACATCCTCTTACCCCCATAAGTAAGAAAAGGCACTATGTTTGCCCAGGAGCAGTAACCCAAAGCAACCAATAAGATGTTTGCTTTTAAACAGGTGACCATTAAATGCTACCTTCTGGTTGGTTGCTATGGGTTACTGCTCCTGGGCAAATGTATTGCCTTTCATGACATAACCCCATTAGAGTTATATTGGGATCAGAGACTTGAATCCTGCGGAGTTAATAAATCTTTCCGGGCTGACATTGAAGACTGTGCATATCCATCATGGCTAGGAGGTATTCCGGTTGTACTCTGCTCCCCAATCACTTTTTTTTTTCTTTAAAGGGGATGAGTAACTGTTGGTCAGTTAGCAAATGAGATTTGCATGCTTCTGGTTTATGTTAACAGCATAGGCCCTGGAAATAGTGATGGCAGCCACCGCAAATGTTACGATCATCCTGGGAAGTCTTCTTGATTTTTTTATTCTTTATTAAAAAAAAATGTAAATGTAAATCAAATACTGACTACCATTAGAAGCACACAACCAAACTGGCCTGTATCTGAGGGTGCTCAGGACAAAGAACATTTACAGATGCCTTCTTTGAAGATTTGATCAGTGTCGATCATGGCTATAAGGCCACACGGGGGTAATTCTCAGCCAGTGGATAAATGCAGGCCGAGTATCCGCCCCCTACGCTGGCATTAGCCTTTCCCTGTGCCCGCACCCAGAGCCATTGTGTTGGCTTCGCAATGCATACTTGCCGACACAATGGCTGTGGGTGAGGCACAGGTAAAGGCTAATGCTAGTATGTGAAATTACAGTTTGGCACCAAACAAAAGCTTAGAGAGGGGCACAGACCCATTGTATGTGCCATTGCATAGGGCATCAGCTTTAGCCCAGGTTAGCCAACATGCCCACCCCATCCAGGAATACATAGAAAGCTTTATTACTTAAAGCATTTTTTCGGTGTTCCATACCACTAAAATTGAAGTCATATTTTGACAGATTTATTTGCATTTGTGAATGGTGGGTTTCCTTGATACAGTCCTATCCCCCCCCATAGGCTGCAGTATACAAGAAGGTGACACATTTTTATATGGTATAAGAGCATCTTCAAATCAATTGTAACCTGCCCAAAGGCTCACTAAAAGCATCTAAATAGAATTAGTTCCTATTACCACAGATCCTTGTTCCCTGTCCATCAATAAATCCCACCTTAATTGGCCTCCATTGTGACATTACAAAATAAAAACGGCCCCAAATCCTGTGTATATTTTATAGCGTATGTGTTGGTTTCAGACCAGGGCAATTGTGTAGCTTCTAAATGATGTTGGCATTCCCACAAATTTCAGTTGTGCCAATTGTATTTTTTTTTTTTAAGATCTGACACCGGAGTCAAACTTTATTTTTTAAATTGTGCAACGGTAGCAATAAAGGATTATGTAATGTTTCCCTTCTTTGGGGAAGCAGACTGGCTGGTATGTAACTTCATATATGGCTGATACTGAGCACAATTACTTAGTATGTTTATATCCTATAAACTGTTTGTGATTTGTGTTGTGGATTCTGTACAGACTGAATTTTACAAGTTTCCCTGACTAATGCTACCTGTTCAGCTGTTTTCTGTGATGAAAGTTTTGTTTTTGTTTAAAGAGAGCCCGAGACGTTGTGGGTTTTCGCAGCGGCAATGTAATGACACTAGCGTAGCTTCCGTGGCCGGGGGTTGCCCGGCGTGTTGCCACGGATGAGCAGGTAGAAAGAGCACAGTGTTACGTTTTCACATTTCATAGCTAACCATCTTGCTTTACAGTGTGCAATCTGAACCGGGTCCTATCGCGAGAAGACCATAGCATTCAATGGGAGGAACGTCTTAATCTCCAGTGTAATAAATGACTTGGGTTTGAACTGAATGTTTTTGAAAATCTGGCAGTCGCCCCCCCTCCCCCCTCCCCGACGTAATTATCCACGAAAACCTTCAACCTGCCTTATATAGACCATTCTAAGTCTACTTTTGTAAACTATTGTACTTTAAATTATTTTAAAAAAAGATGAATTGTTTAATTATATCAAAATAACCATTGCTTGTTTGTAACTCAAAATGGCTTTACGCCTCCGGGGCTATTATTCTATTATTGCATTGTGTTGATGTTTTCGGGGCCCCAGATTATTAAAAAGCAAAGACTGAAGGAGCACTTATTGCTAAATAAATGAACAGAAAATGGCAGTGACTGTATGGTGTAGAGCATTCTGTACCATTACTATATATATAGATATATACAGTTGTGCTTGGAAGTTTGTTTTATAATTTTTATATGAATGTGACCAAAAACATCATCTGATTGTCAAACAAGTCCAAAAATTAGATGTAGAGTTAAACAAATGAAACAAAAATTATTATACAGGTATGGGATCCCTTATCCGGAAACCCGTTATCCAGAAAGCTCCAAATAACGTCTCCCATAGACTCCGTTTTAATGAAATAATTCAGAATTTTAATGAAATAATTCAGAATTTTAAAACTGATTTCCTTTTTCTCTGTAATAATAAAACAGTACCTGTACTTGATCCCAACTAAGATATAATTACCCCTTATTGGGGGCAGAACAGCCCTATTGGGTTTATTTAATGGTTAAATGATTCCCTTTTCTCTGTAATAATAAAACAGTACCTGTACTTGATCCCAACTAAGATATAATTACCCCTTATTGGGGGCAGAACAGCCCTATTGGGTTTATTTAATGGTTAAATGATTCCCTTTTCTCTGTAATAATAAAACAGTACCTGTACTTGATCCCAACTAAGATATAATTACCCCTTATTGGGGGCAGAACAGTCCTATTGGGTTTAATTAATGTTTTATTGATTTTTTTAGTAGAGTTAAGGTATGGAGATCCAAATTACAGAAAAAACATTTATCTGGAAAACCCTTGGTTCCGAGCATTCTGGATAATGGGTCTTATACCTGTAGTTGGTCATGTACTTATTAAAAATAAATGTTCCAATAAAATATCTGTGTGTGGCAAAAGTGAATCCTTAGGATTATCAAATAATTTGAAGGTGAAATCAGAGTCTGGCCAGACTACAAAGAAAACTATCAGCGCTGCTGTAAATTCCAAAGGGCAGGGAAGCGGAGCCGGGGTTGCTTCTCACTGAGATTAGCCGCAACAATAAATAAACAAACAAAACAACCCCTCTCTGCTTCCCTGCCCTTCGGAATGCAGAGCAGTTCTGTTCGCCTCTGGCCGGCCGGCCGTGGATGTGAGGAGATCCACCAACATCCAAGAGCTGAAGCTGTTCTGTATGGAGGAATGGACTAAAATTCCTATGATCGACGGTTACCGCAAATGTCAAGTTGCCATTATTGCTGCACAAATACTGAGAGCACGATTTACTTTTGCCACACGCAGATATGTTATTGGATCATTTCTTTCCGATAAACTCATGGCTACATATAATCATTTTTGTTTCACTAGGTTTTCTTCATCTACTTTTAGGAGTTGTTTGAAAGTCAGGTGAGGTTTTAGGTCTCGTTCATATAAAAATATTTTTAAGGGTTCACAAACTTTCAAGCACCACTGTATGTTTGTATGTATGTGTGTACGTAAGTATCTGTGTGTATGTATGTATGTATGTATATATAACCTTTCAATACCTTGATAGAGTTTAACACTGTGCTTCTTGTTGCCAGTACACTGCGTGGCATAAATTTGAGACAAACCCAGACGCACAGAATTATGTGTCAGTATATTGTTGGCAGTCAGTAGGGTGGCCATCTGGCCTGTGTTTCACCAGCCTAGTTTGTAAAATACTAGCCAGGGCCGGGATCACAGTCTATCCCAACTCCACCCCATCCAACTCATTACCACTTCCACCCCGCAGGTCCCTCCAGTTTTTTTGACAGTTTAGCAGCTCTGCCCCCCCAGCCACCTCATTGCCTTTCCATTCCTGCCGCCCACCTCATGATTGGCCAGTAAGGGGCCATGAAAAAGGTGGCAACGCTAGCAGTCAGGTACTTGATAGCCAGTGAATTCTACAGTCTACAGCACTTAATAATAAGTAAAACACAAAAAGGAAGAATAAGTAAAACATAAAAAGAATATGGCTAGAAATGTATGTTATATACTGACTCTTCTGTACCAGCCTGGAGGTTCAGCAGCTTTATAACTATGATGATCTGGGTCTTTAAAGTTGCTTGTAGCAGCTCCCTATCTTGGATTGTTAGGCCATCTTGTCCGTGTCAGTGGCACTGCACATGCTCAGTGTGCTCAGGGGCTGGCATTGACAGAGAGTATCAAAATTTTTAGCAGAAAGTTAAGTTACATATGTTGTAGAAGTTAATGATCATATTGTGTATATACAGCATGTTATGAGTTATGTTGTGGTGTGAATCATTTGAAAAGAAGATTGGGGGCCACTGGGGGGTATATTTAAAGGTACAGACCTTCACTGCTGAGCTGTAGTGACCTTGCAGAAATACCGCACCAAAACACAAGGTGTAGCATTTCTAGCCTAATTTGGTTGTTTCTATGGGAGCCCTATATTCAGAATTGATCATTTCTGTGACAGATGTTCCCATAATTTCTGTTGTTTTGATTATTCCAGGCAAGCAGTAAGCTTAACTTCTTGACAACAGACCAGATCACTCTGAGCATGTGCAGTGTCACTGACTCAAAAGATTAAATAAAAGCCAAGATGGGAAACTGCTGTGGTCAGCCTTGAAGAGACAATACTGTTCTATGACTATCTAGTAGAAGTATTTTTAGAGCAACTGGACTTGCTGAGTAATCATTGAAGGCATCTCACTACTCAGCAGCTTCTTCAGTTCAACTGACTGGTATGGGAAGTCCGCGGTGTATAAACACTTCCATTAATCTAAACTCAATAGTGCAATGTAACTATTCAGAGAGGTGGGAATGGTGTGAGGTTACTGTGATAGAATTACCAGCGTATCATGCAACTCATTGAGACAGGTGTTACTTGTAAGAGTTGCATGAATGGAGGTGTGAAGTGTTTCAAAACCGCCAGCGTAAAGATGTTAGAACAGCATTGTATGTAGCAGACAGGGATGGTTTCTCCACCTTAACGTGAATTGCCTCTTTTATTTCTCAGACTAACAGCCATCCCCGCACTCCTATGCTGAGCCATTTGCTTGGTGAGCAGTTACTTTGTCTCCCCAATGTATAGATCGGTGTCCCCCTCGCTACACTGGACTGCATATACAACATTGCTATTTCTTCAGTCTGCGTAGCCACAAGCTTACACTGCTTTTCACGGAGATGTTTGTTCTCCTTGTCTTTGGATTCTGTATCTTTTCTCACACTTTCCGCCCTGTGGTGCCGAGTTCTACCGACACCGATTTTGTGTTCCAGCGGATGGTGGGAATCGAACAACAGATATTGATTCGTACAAGTGGGTTTCCTGTACATTTCTGTTTTTAAGTTTCCCCCCTCTTGGATGGATATCAAACAGTCCAAAAAGTCAAGTTTGTTCTCTTCGACATCCTCCCTTGTGAACTTGATGTTATTTTCCACCGAGTTAGTGTTCCATAAAGGCTGCCACTGATTGGCCCAAGTGTCATCTACATATCTGATCCCATGACTTGGTGTAGTTCCCTTGAATCTATGTAAAGACTTCCTATCCACTTCCTCCATGTTGGCCACAATGGAGAATACTAGAGAATCCATGGGCCAAGTATGTATGTGGTGTTTAGGCTAGCAACAAGCATGCTTGGTTAGGACTGAGCTCCATGTTAAAATTTGCCGGCATTACAACAAATCCATAAAACTATAAGATACCTTTTGTGAATTTGTCAAGACGTTTTACAATTTGGCAACACTTTTGTAACCCCCCCCCCCCCCCTAAGAGTTGCATGACCCCTTGGTAATTCTATAACAATAACCCTTGCGAGTTTCAGTTGTCACTGCACTGAATAGTTATATCGTCCCATTGTGATTGGATTAGTGGAAGAGTTTATATGCCAAGGACTTCCCATACCAGCCAGTTGGATGGAAGAAGCTGCTCGGATGAGTAGTGAAATGTCTTCATTGATCTTCATTGATTACTCAGCAAGTCCAGTCACTCTATATTTAGTTCTGCTTGGATATACCATGACATGAATGAAAACCTTCCTAGACGTATCATAGGCAACTGAATCTCTGGGCTGGTACAGTAAACGTACAACGTTTAGGGCTCTAACACACTGGTCTTATATGTGTGTTTAAACACATGTATTCCGTTTATATGCATTTTTTTTCAAACAAAAATTATGCAACTCTCTATTGTCTTATGAACAGGAGTCAAGCACTAAAAAAATGCAATAAACTTTGACTACAATGAAATGCAGTTCTGAACAAACATGGGTACAAACGTGCGTTCAATGCACAAAGGTGCGTCTACCCATTAGGAAGAGCCCTTATAGCCTTATTGTTTGCCCAGCAGATTCTGGGCATGTACGGCCATCTTCATGCTCATGATATTACGAACTACAGTTTTGACACTGTAAGTTTTATTGACTTTTAGTGACTTCTTTCAGCCGTCAGTTATAGCAAAGGAGTCCTTTTATCTGCTCCGAATTGCTTTCTGCACTCCTATATTCCACATTTTTCCTGCACCTACTGTGTTAACCATTTCTGCTGATCTAAAATTTCCAGTGTGCCATATATATGTTTTGTCCTTATAGTGATAGTGACATGTTCAGGACATGCTGGGAATTGTATTGCAGCAGAAGTTATAACCAGTAACCCCCAGTCCATTGAGAAGCCCCCAGCTGCAGCCTGTGTTAGGCTTTCAGATAAGGAGCAGCTCATTATACACAGAGCTTTATAGTGGGCTGCTGATTTGTTTTGATGTAGGTACGAAGTAGTGGGTGTTTCCTATTAACTTCACATTTAACTCTGTTTAGTGCAATAAAAAAAGACTTTCATAAATAAAACAATAGGCAAAAGCTATGTTCCGCTCAAGCTCTTTTCACTTTAATTGGCCGACCCTATCCCATATGTCTGAGCTGCCAGATATATATGTTGTACCAGTGGAATTAAGAAGCAGCAACACACGATATGGAAGAGAATTTTTAAGTCTTCTGGCAAAAAACAGTGCGTAGGGCAAAGAAATCCTCAGTAATACCAAGCTTTAAACAAATGTGCCGTAGTCATACAGTCTTACCAAACAAGAAATCTATAATGCATATTGCTATGTGTTGGTGCATAATCATAGGTGCTCCCTGCACATGGGTGAGTGCTAAATCTTTTCTGTACTTTTCCCACCAACTCATTACTTCCCAACCTGCATCCAACCCTGCCTGAAGTCCAATGCTGGGCCAAGCCAGCTGGGCGCCCAAGGGAACCCAGACAGCTGGCCCACCCCACTCCCGTAGGTGCATGCGCGTGAGAGAGCACTTATGCACACACATGGGGCGGGGGCTGCTGGAGGAGGGTGTGCAGTGGGGGTAAAAGGCATGGAAATAGGGGTATAAGTGAAAGAATGGGTACCTGCCTGCCGCCCACCTTTTGGTCCACACCCAACTCTGCTCTGATGGCTCATATATGGGTTTGATCAGCCACCACATTAGAGGGGTCAGCACTATAACATCATCAACATGGAGGGGCCCTGCTTGATATTTGACTTGCCACACCTGAACCTGCAACTGGGCTTGCCTTCTTCACCCAGCCCATGGGTGCCAGAGGTTTTGGGTCAACCCACTCAACAATATAAGAACAGGACTTATTCCCAGAAATAGGAGTGGGATAAGCAGAAAGTAGGCGGAGTTTAGAGTGTGGTGGGGTCATTCCATGACATACCTAGGCTGTGTATTGGGGGTGTGGTTAAATAGCTCTACACTTTCCATTAGGAATGTAGGTAGGTGTGAACCATTCAATGGACATTGATACATGTTGCTTTGGTTGGACATGTTGCTTTGGTGGTATGACTTGGGTACATTTACCTGAAGCAAACTGCTGAGAGTGCTTCAGTTGCCCTTTAAGCTAAAATCTGTTGTTTATGCTGGTTTTAGAAAGGTAGGTTATGTCATCTCATTTTAACTATCTACTGCTGCCAGCCCAGCCAGAGGGAATGTATATAGACTGTCAATAAACATAAATTGACCACGAGCGTTATTTCATTGAAATAAGAGACTTTTTCAATATAGTAATTTTTTCAGAAATAATCAGTCTAGTCTATAGTATCTCCCTCCCCACTCCAGATCTGTCTCTATTAATGTAGGAGATGGAGTCAGATTTTAATGGACAATTAGGTCAAACACTTCACTGGTCTTTGCCCCTTTTGATTAGATGTATTAGAGGTAACGGTCTTTAAAAAAAAAAATACACAGACCGAGTCTCAGCTTATTGGCCTGTGTATGGTGTCCCTCTGGCCAGAAATCAGAAAGATATTTCTTGGACAGGTATCCACAGCCCTCTAGTCTGCATCCCGATTGGCAACAATTGGATCAGTCCAATTTTGTGCTGCATATGGGTGTCCAAATCAGACCTACTTTGGACCTTTCCAAGTGAGTGGGTCTCGCAGTCTATGGCCACATTAACTCGATTATTTCAGGCACAATACAAAAATTTGAAATGCTTATATTTAGTCTTTAATTTCCATCAGATTTCTCCCAGTGTCCTGCGAGTATTGTTAAATTTAAGTGCTATCAACGTATGGAAAATGTCATGAATGGGATTGTATGAATGACTGAAACTGCTTTCTTATATAAGATCAATTGCTGTCTTTAGCGTAGGGATTTCTAACTGGTGTCCCTCCAGCTGTTAGATGGCTCAGGGCATTTACAGTCTTGTTAATTCTGTCAGTTAATGTCCTACGTTTAGGCCAAAAGGCATTTACAGTAGAATGTCGCTTAATTTGGAGATATCCCTGGGTAATACTATGTTTTGTCAATCAACCAATCGACACGCCTCCCATTTCACATAGGAGCCATCATGTCTCTTTTGTATGGTGGTGTGACGACCAGGCCCAGACTGGCAATCTGTGGGTCAGGCAAATGCCAGAGGGGCTGCTGTAAGGTGCCACAGACAGTCACTATTTATTGGGCCTATGGGGGGGCTGTTTGGGCCTCTGTGTACATTAAATGCCAGGGTCCATTTAAATCCCAGTCCTGATGCCAGTAGGGAGCTAACAGCCCCGTGTCGCAGTTCAAACAGCTGGAGGGGAGGTGGGAATATTACCGTGCCCGTTAGGAGCTATGGCGATGGAGCGGAGCCGTATATAAACGCGCAGTCCTGTTATTATGAATGATCTGTAACCTTTATTTACTGTGTAAAAATGGTTACATTATTGTCCTTAGATTTTCATTTTGACTTCATGGGAGGCTCCTATCG
This sequence comes from Xenopus tropicalis, assembly GCF_000004195.4. Taxonomy (NCBI): domain Eukaryota; kingdom Metazoa; phylum Chordata; class Amphibia; order Anura; family Pipidae; genus Xenopus; species Xenopus tropicalis. The sequence goes on from NC_030680.2 coordinate 140,246,782, forward strand.
AATGCTCGTTTCTGTCAAAGCATAATCTCTCGTTTCTATTCTTCGTTGGTGTAACCTATGGATTCTGTATTTCAGTTCCCCCGGAAGCCGCTCGTACTCTGCTTTACAAACCCCCCCTGTATAGTCTTTACCGTTAACAGTTGTTTTTTTAGGGGGGGTTTTCTTCCCTGCTTTTCATTTTTTCCCATTTTTCATGCTAAAAGTGTCAATGGTGGTTTTGTGAACTGGTCAAAAAATAAAATCACAGGTCTTTTAATGTTTTGGGGAAATTTCTATTGAACACTGCTTTTTGTCTAGCAAATAAGAGATGTTAATATATTCCTGTTGCTAGCATGTGCACGGCTGTCCTAGAGGCCACTTTATTCTTTTTTTATTTTTATTTTATTCTTTTTTTATTTTTTTTTTGCTTTACTTAGAAATGTCTATTTATGAATCCTGCTTGTAGTTTTTTTCCACAAATAAAATAGTAAAATTTATTTATATCTTAGTATTTTTTTTGTTTGTTTGTTTTTGTTTAAAGTTTAGCAAATAAGTGAGATTCATACTACATGCGAATGCAAAGCTGAGCCTTCAACGTTCCTGGTCCAGTTGCTGACTCTAACAAATATTAAAGGGGAGCTCTGGCTTCCCAACCAAAATGTGTAAAAGAGCCCCACACAACACAGAAACCCCTAATATCCCTATCACTGTAACCTGTTACAGTTAATCCAACAGCTTGGCCTATGGAACAAGGTGCTGACCGCCACTATGATATATAAACCCGGCCTCCCCGAGTCAGAATTGCAAGACTAAAAAGAAAGGGCAACTTAAAGTGCTACTAAGGCTCTATGTGTGTGCAGGTTCGGACTGGGGGGTGCAGGGCCCACCAGGTCTCCCGGCCCAGGGGCCCTGTAGGTGCCCCCGCCAGCCGTGTCCCCTAACCCCCCCCAGGGGCCCCCTTAACCCCCCCCCCCAGGGCCCCTACCAGATGTCCTCCCCGAGTGCATATAAAATTAACACGTCAGGGGAGGAATAGTCGGGCAGGGGAAGTGCCGGAATGGGTCGAACTGGATTTTTCCCGGTGGCCCAGTCCGACCCTGTGTGTGTGTGTTGAAAGGCTGAACCCCTGCCTCCCAGTTCACATACAGTACATGCTAGGGACATGGGTTTTCTCCGCTTGCATATTTACACAAGTGGAGACAATAATCTGTGTCTCATTGGCCTAATACCTTCCTATTGGTGATAATGAGCAGTATCACTAACAAATAACCAGGGTACTGTATTTTTGTTAAATATAAACTCTTTGCTCATTACCGGCCCACTGATATATCTAAACTCTGATTTAGAAGTCCTATATGCTGTCAGTCATGTTGCACTGGATGCAGAAATATCCAAGTATAGGGTAGAAAATAGTACTCCAGCTTACTGAATGTAATCCAGTGCTTTTGTTTTAACAGCAGAACCTGTCAGTAACCATGTCCTGAGCAAATGGAGCGATATTGATACTGACAAATCCTATCAGAGATACAAAGGTGTCAGCGACAGCAGTAAAGAGGGTTGTGTGCGTTTCCATTTAGATTGTTACCATTTCCCACCGTAATATTTGTCTCTTAGATTCACCCAGTCTTTGTGAAACTACCAGAGAGTTCTCAGAGACTCTTATCCTTGTGCTGTGGTCCTGGTACATTTACTTCTGAGCCACTGCTGAATCCTATTGGCCTCCTGGTGAGCATTCTTGTAGACCAGGGATCCCCAACCTTTTTTTACTAATGTAAAAAGTGTTGGTGAGCAACACAAGTACGAAAAAAGTTCCTTGGGGGTGCCAAATAAGGGCTGTGATTGGCTATTTGGTAGCCCCATGTGGACTGATGGCCTTCAGGAGGCGCTGCTTGGAGTAAAACTGTGTCTCTTTGCTTCCAAAACTTGTCTCCAAGCCAAAGGTTTGAAAATTGGGCACCTACCTTGGGAGCAACATGTGCTGATAAGCCATTGGTTGGGGATTACTGAAGGAATTTAATCTAGACTTCATTCTAGCAAAACTTCAACCAAATCTTATCTTCCTTTTTTGGTGCAAGGTTCTTCTGTTAGTGCTGATGGGTCCATAATTGTTCTCAGACATATGGGCAACATATTCACCCTTCTTCAGAAGCGACTAGTTGTCAACAGCTTTGCCAAGTTCTAGGTGATTCATTCTAGAGCTCTGGATGAGTTTTTTGCTTCCGTTTGCTCTTAAACATTTGCTTTATTTGAAAGGAGAATAAAACCATGCCTACCAGACAAGCCCTAAATGTCCATGATTAGCAATGCCTCTACATGGTTTTTCCATTCTTCATATTGTAACATAGCATTAGGAGTGCCGAGGCATCGGGCTTTGTACACAACAGACTCATCAGTCATAGCAAGAAGAAGCTTCCCTGCTTGATTTCATAATTAAGAAGTTAAAACTGAGAGAATACGCCATGGGGAATCATTCCCAGTATCTGAACTGGAAAGGAACGAAGCTGCATCTGTTGTGATAAGACGACGGCTGGAGGGATCGAAGGAGCGCGGATGATCGTCTGATTAACAGAGCAGCATAGGAAAAGGCACGGAGCTGCGAATGAGAGGAGGTTGGAAAGAACCTCGCTGTGGATGAGGCGAAAAGCCAAAAGGAAATTAGCTGTTTTATTACTTTCTCCAGCAGGCACCGTAAAAGAAATTAGAACTGCACTCCCTATGTTTCCATATAATCTCCTAGAGCATTTCTTCATATCTTGCACATTATTTGCCTCTAGAAACGTCTGAAACTTCTCTAAATCCTGAATATAACGTAGATGAATTGTATAGTAACCTATCCTGCATCAAATGCCCTGCTATGGCTCTGTGCTACACAGAGTGACTTTCAGGCCCGGACTGGCAATCTGTGGGTTCTGACTAATGCCAGAGGGGCTGCAGTAAGGTGCCATAGACACTCACTATTTATTGGGCTGGGGGGGGGGGCTGTTTGGGCCTCTGTGTACTTGGAATGGCAGGGCCTATTTTGAAGCTGAGTCTGTACCTGGTGCCTTTTACAGCCCTGGTCAGTTGGCACACCCCAAATATTATGTCACTCCCCTGGACTAATTATTATCCTTTATCAATACAAGTTCCTAATATATGGAGCTTGCGAAGCTGAAACTGCATTGAGACAGTAGCACCTTCATAGGGAAAATACACCAAAAACATTTTTGTTTATACACATTCAACTCTTAAGCAAAACCGTAGGAAAAATAAATATGCATTTGAGCCTATGGGCCCCTATTTACACAGCTGGGATGGCTCTTTCCCCAGAAATGTACAGGCTAAATAATATACAGAACCTTAGAAACAGAGCTGTTAGATGCAGAATTATGTACAAATGGTGTATATAAATTGGTAAAACTACAGGTATAGGACCCATTATCCAGAATGCTTGGGACCGGGGGTATTCTGGATAAGGGGTCTTCCCGTAATTTGGATCTCCATACCTTAAGTCTACTAAAAAATCAATAAAACGTTAATTAAATCCAATAGGATTGTTCTGCCCCCAATAAGGGGTAAATATATCTTAGTTGGGATCAAGTACAGGTACTGTTTTATTATTACAGAGAAAAGGGAATCATTTAACCATTAAATAAACCCAATAGGGCTGTTCTGCCCCAATAAGGGGTAATTATATCTTAGTTGGGATCAAGTACAGGTACTGTTTTATTATTACAGAGAAAAGGGAATCATTTAACCATTAAATAAACCCAATAGGGCTGTTCTGCCCCAATAAGGGTTAATTATATCTTAGTTGGGATCAAGTACAGGTACTGTTTTATTATTACAGAGAAAAGGGAATCATTTAACCATGAAATAAACCCAATAGGGCTGTTCTGCCCCCAATAAGGGGTAATTATATCTTAGTTGGGATCAAGTACAGATACTGTTTTATTATTACAGAGAAAGGGGAATCATTTAACATGAAATAAACCCAATAGGGCTGTTCTGCCCCAATAAGGGGTAATTATATCTTAGTTAGGATCAAGTACAGGTACTGTTTTATTATTACAGAGAAAAAGGGAATCAGTTTTAAAATTCTGAATTATTTTATTAAAATGGAGTATATGGGAGATGGGCTTTCTGTAATTCGGAGCTGGATAACGGGTTTCTGGATAAGGGATCCCATACCTGTACCTCAGTATAATCTATGTTGTGTTCCACCTGCATACATCTAAATTAATTGCTAATCTATCATGCAGGATGTGTATTCAATATGTGGCCGCTATGAAAGGGGTAAAGTGGCAACCCTATCCGGACTAGGATATAAAATAGCATTTCAAGTACACAGAGGCCCAAACAGCCCCCCCAGCCCAATAAATAGTGACTGTCTATGGCATCTTACAGCAGCCCCTCTGGCATTTGCCTGAACCCACAGATTGCCAGTCCGGGCCTAGTGACCCCGATTTAAAAGTTGGAAACAGGCAGAAGAGGAAGGCAAATAATTGAAAAAATGGAGACCCAAAATAAAGCTGCAAAGAATGGCATGAACTTAAAGTTTCTTTAAAGTTTAACTGCCCCTTTAATCCCCAGTTTCATGTGTTTGCAATTAGCTTTATTGACTCATCACATCTTACCCTTATTCTGCAGAATCATTTTGCAATTACAAAGGAAAGCTACGCGCTGTTATTTTATAAATGCCAGCGATTAAATCTTAATTTGTATGAGGCTGGAGGGAAATGTACACTGTAAAAGCGTTACTTGTTTCAACAGTTTCTGCGTCTCGTACTCGGGTTACGGCGGCGGGACGGGACTGCCAAGCTGTGAAACTCAAGCCCTGGTAATACTAAACAAATGCATTAGCATGTACAAGCCGCTCGGTTCCAAGGGGCTTCCCAAACCCCTGCGCAAACGTTAGCCATTAATCTCTGTGCCGTGACTGCATCAAAGGATTAGTGCAGCGAAAGGGAAAGCGCTCCCTGTAACGGGGAGTATTTATTATTATTATTAACATTTATTTATAAAGCGCCAACATATCCCGCAGCGCTGTACAATAAGTGGGTTACATACATTGGACATACAGAGTAACATATAAAGCAATCAATAACCGATACAAGAGGTGAAGAGGGCCCTGCCCAAAAGAGCTTACAATCTACAAATATTTGCATTTCTGCAGGTATCTCTATGTAAAGAGATCACTTTGTTTGGAAACGAGCCGTAAATGTTTGCACTTGTGTGTTTAACTCTTTACTTGCTTGCAAATGGAAAAACTACAGCAGCGGCATAAAAGTACCGAGGCGCTAGCTCCAAGTTACTTTTGATCCATACCGTCGAGAAGAAAAGGCAGCGGCGATGAAATAGTTATAAGAGGCTTTGTTCCAATGTTATCACTTGGAATGATGGCGCGTTTCTGTTCTTCGGAGTGGGCAGATGAGATTTCATTTTACCCGGGCAGAGAGAGAGCCGTTTTAAAGTGATACACATTTTCATTGTGAGGCTGAAGCTCCCTGTTTGTGTGCGGTTTCCTTCTACAGTATGTGCCATTGGGGTTGCAACCTCCTCACCCATTTAATACCGGTCACATACAAAATCCACATCCTGCGTGGTTAAATAGCAATTAATTTAGATGCATACTGCATGGCTGCACATAAATCAGTTCGGACTGCAGCATGCAACTAAATTAATTGCTAATTAGCCATGCAGGATATGGATTCTATATGTGGCCAGTATTAAAGGGGTGAGGTGGCAGCACTATGTGCCATACAAGTGTGGTCAGCATAAGGGCTCATACACACAGGCTTTTCGCCTTTTCTCCTGCGTTCCACCGCAGAACAAAACCCAGCCCATTCTTTCTTGCTGGCCTGTACTGACACAGGCGCATGTAAGCGCCAAACGCAGGTGGAATGCATCATGGTGCTTTATAAATAAAGTTATACATACATGTTGCACGTAGGGTCAGACTGGGCCGACCCGGTGGGCCCCGGCGGCCAAGACCCAATCCCTGCAGGGAGCTCTCCTTCCCTCGACTCCCTGAAGGTAAGTTTCATTTACGCACTCTCGGAGGAGGGGGGTCAGACACGTGGAGGGGGCCCTTGAACCCTCAAGTCCAACCCTGGTTACACAGGCCGAAATGCCCATGTGTATGAGCCCTATGGCACAAAATTGTCTCACTTACCAATTACCATAAGAGCAGGAGTGTAACTACAGAGGAAGCACACCCTGTTGTTGCAGGGGGCGCAGGTAGGGATGCCATCTTTTCTGGAAAAAAAATTACGACCTTGCTATATTTTTGTAATTTCTCCCCTATTTGTAACATTGGCATCAAGCAACAATTTAACCAGCCAGGCCGGTGGCAACCCCCCGAGTAGGGGGGCCCAGTAAGGCCAAAATTAAAGAGCAATTCCAATATATCTTAGTAGAATTGGGCTTGGGAATATCTAATTACGCCATTGCGTAGGAACAGGGCCAGAACTAGGGGTAGGAAGAAGATGCAGCTGCCTAGGGCGCAATGATTAGGGGGCGCCAGACAGGAGCCTCTCCTGCCTACCCCTAGTCCTCCTCCTTTGTCATTGCCCCCGCCGCTTTTCATTGCCCCCCCCCCTGAACTCGCATGCGCGGCAAAGCCCGGGGGGCGACTGGGTTGCCTAGGGCGCCCGGTCGGCTTGGCCAGCCCCTGTCAAGGCAGCATTAGGGTTGCCACCTTTTTGGGGTTGCTATCTCTGGCCAGGGGGGCGGGTTGTGATGTGGGTAGAACTGTGACACTGGGGGTGGGATTATGACATGGCGATCAGCAATTGGCCAATCACCACATCAAGTCCAGAGAGTCCTGCCTGGTTTTCCAAATTGGGGAAACGGGGCGGGCAGTTTTGACCCGGACAGCTATTCCAAAGACTGGGCTGTCCGGGTCAAAACAAGACAGTTGGCAACCCCAAGCGACATACTTAATGAGCATGATTCTAAAACTGCAACTAAAATACAAGTAACCCAATAACTTAACTCCTTAAGTGCTGCATATCATAGAGTCTATGGCTCTGACAATGAAGCACCAGTGGGCCAGCACCGTCAATTCTACTTTCTTGTTTTTCCTTTAGGCAACATACACTGCTAGGAAATGCATGGTTACTGCACTTAAAGCACAACAAACACAAGGCCCGCGGGCCGAATACGGCAGCACCAATCGCCTGACTGCACTGTGACTGTGCCTGACCGTACAGTATCTTTATTAAAAATTTGGCTGGCAACTTAGCCTGTGTTTTAGATTTCAGCCCCCTTATGTGATTGAATTTGATTTAAAGAGAAAACTTAGGGAACTGATTTTATTTAAAAATACTTAAATTGGGGCCCCAAAATGCATCAAGTATTTTGCACAGAGCTCTTGCTGAGCCCAATCTCTTTAAGGGCTCTGTAACTGTGTTCAATTGGAGGCTTATTTGGGCTAAACTACACAGGAGATTATGATCAGATTGCCTTACAATGCAACAGCATTACGTGTTTTAGAATCCTATAAAACCTGATCCCCACAGCTGTAATATAATTCGGATCAGATAAAGTCAGAGTCTTTGGTTAAAGCGTCTACATCCAACAGTCAATGAGAAAAACGAATCTTTCCGACACCATAGGAAGCAGCGTTTGCGTCCTGTGTCGTTTACACATCAGATTTTTCTATCAATCTCATGGGGGAGGTAGGCTGTAGCTGTTATATATAACCACAACTATATATGTATATATATATATATATATGTGTGTATATATATATATATATATATATACTTATATAATACTGTCACCGCACTCATCCATAATGCGAACCCCGGTGCTCCGCAACTTCAGGACGCCGCTACGTCCCTCCACCATACAAAATTTGAAAAAGATGCAGCACACGGGTTACTTGCAAAAAAAGTGTATTAAAAAGAATCACATCACATATGCGACGTTTCGGACAAACTACATGCCCTTTATCAAGCCTGTAATAACGTGATCCATCCAGTGAATCACATTTAAAGGGATATACAGGAAATGACATCATACATTGAGCGTTACCATAGCGATACATTTCAAGTCATAGCAAACATTTTACATATGCAGCATATCAGTCAAGTAGCAGCATTACATGGAGGAAAACTATATAAATGCATACAGATATTTACAAAAAAAGAAACAAGTCATAATCCCTATTCAATCCTGTCGGAGAAAGCGATTGTAATTTATTAATCCACCACACCTCCCTTTGTTTCAGCTTAAGTTCCCTATCCCCTCCTCTTTTAAGAGGCGGTATAGATTCCAATACCATGAACCTGAGCTGTTCTGCAGTGTGGCCTTTTTCACAAAAATGCTTAGACACCGGTAATGTAGTATTTCCCAGATTAATAGCTGATCGATGTTGTGATATACGGGATTTTACCATCTGTGTGGTCTCCCCCACATAGATGAGACCACACGGACAGATCAACACATAAATTGCATATTTGGTGACACATGTAAAGTGTCCCCGTAATTGTATCCTTTGGCCTGTTTTTGGATGCACAAACTGGCTCCCTTTTGAAACATATGAACATTGCGTACAATTTAGGCATGGATACATGCCCTTAGTTCTAGCTCCTAAAAAGGTATACCCTAGTTTGTTTTTTGTTCTCAGTGTAGTAGAAGTAACCGAAGCACCAATGGTTCTCCCTCTGCGATATGAAATCATAGGGGGTGCCTCAAATTCTTGTATCAACGGATAAGCCCTTCTAAGGATATACCAATGTTTACGTAACGTTTGAGCAACAATTTCACTATAGTCTGAATACTGTGTGACAAAAGGTATACGTCCACCTCCCTGTTTTCTCCTTCCAGTAGAATGCTGTACTCTATATTGTGCCTTGTTAATCACCTTCTCAGGATATCCCCTATCTCGGAATTTCTGGCACATCCTATTCTCCTGTATTTCTCTTTCTCCTGTCTCACTTACCAATCTCTTGACTCTAGAAAGTTAACTCACAGGAAATGAGTTTTTTGTATGTGGTGGATGTTGACTTCTAAAATGTAAAATCTGGTTTCGATCTGTAACTATTTCACTTTTAAGGATCAGTTTTATCCACAGTTGCGTGGAACCGCGATGGGATCCAACGTCGCTCCATCATATGCTAATGCCTTTATGGCCAAGCTAGAAGATCAGTACATTTATCACGATGTAGACTTCACAGAGCATTGCTTGGCTTGGTGGAGATACATCGATGATGTGTTTGTACTATGGCGGGGTGACGTTGGCTCCCTGAAACGGTTCCACAGTAAACTGAATGATATACATCCCTCTATCACTTTGACACTTACTCATGATCTCCAACAAATTCACTTTTTGGATGTACGAATATATAGAAATAGTGAAGGCCGTTTGTGCACCTCTCTTTTTACCAAACCAACAGATCGAAACCAGATTTTACATTTTAGAAGTCAACATCCACCACATACAAAAAGCTCAATTCCTGTGAGTCAACTTTCTAGAGTCAAGAGATTGGTAAGTGAGACAGGAGAAAGAGAAATACAGGAGAATAGGATGTGCCAGAAATTCCGAGATAGGGGATATCCTGAGAAGGTGATTAACAAGGCACAATATAGAGTACAGCATTCTACTGGAAGGAGAAAACAGGGAGGTGGACGTATACCTTTTGTCACACAGTATTCAGACTATAGTGAAATTGTTGCTCAAACGTTACGTAAACATTGGTATATCCTTAGAAGGGCTTATCCGTTGATACAAGAATTTGAGGCACCCCCTATGATTTCATATCGCAGAGGGAGAACCATTGGTGCTTCGGTTACTTCTACTACACTGAGAACAAAAAACAAACTAGGGTATACCTTTTTAGGAGCTAGAACTAAGGGCATGTATCCATGCCTAAATTGTACGCAATGTTCATATGTTTCAAAAGGGAGCCAGTTTGTGCATCCAAAAACAGGCCAAAGGATACAATTACGGGGACACTTTACATGTGTCACCAAATATGCAATTTATGTGTTGATCTGTCCGTGTGGTCTCATCTATGTGGGGGAGACCACACAGATGGTAAAATCCCGTATATCACAACATCGATCAGCTATTAATCTGGGAAATACTACATTACCGGTGTCTAAGCATTTTTGTGAAAAAGGCCACACTGCAGAACAGCTCAGGTTCATGGTATTGGAATCTATACCGCCTCTTAAAAGAGGAGGGGATAGGGAACTTAAGCTGAAACAAAGGGAGGTGTGGTGGATTAATAAATTACAATCGCTTTCTCCGACAGGATTGAATAGGGATTATGACTTGTTTCTTTTTTTGTAAATATCTGTATGCATTTATATAGTTTTCCTCCATGTAATGCTGCTACTTGACTGATATGCTGCATATGTAAAATGTTTGCTATGACTTGAAATGTATCGCTATGGTAACGCTCAATGTATGATGTCATTTCCTGTATATCCCTTTAAATGTGATTCACTGGATGGATCACGTTATTACAGGCTTGATAAAGGGCATGTAGTTTGTCCGAAACGTCGCATATGTGATGTGATTCTTTTTAATACACTTTTTTTGCAAGTAACCCGTGTGCTGCATCTTTTTCAAATTTTATATATATATATATATATATAAATTATCGCACTCAACACTGGAGATATATGTTGGTTGGCGGGTAGGCCTCAGCACTATTTTATTAGAATTATTCTCTGTATGTAACAGTAGAAGAGAAAAGAGAACTTTTTTGGATAACAAGCTGCCCAGCCTCTCATTGTATCCCAGCATTCCGCCCATCCATTCATTAGTTGTCAAATCAAACGTTTTCAAAATATTAACATCATTTTTTTTTAGTTATGCTTAGTTTTTTGGAACAACACATTCCACCCCTTTGTATAATTTGTGCTGCAACAGTTTGTTTTCACCATAGAAACATTTTTAACATAAAATTATATTTATGAATGAACACATAATCAGGTTGGGAGGGCGGTTGTGCAATTTCTTTCCCCACTGGCGCCTTCAGACAGAGAACCGCATCAACGAGCCAATGTGGTCCCAATAGGATTGTTTTGCCTCCAATAAGGTTTAATTATATCTTAATTGGGATCAAGTACAGGTACTGTTTTATTATTACAGAGAAAAGGGAATCATTTAACCATTAAATAAACCCAATAGGGCTGTTCTGCCCCCAATAAGGGTAATTATATCTTAGTTGGGATCAAGTACAGGTACTGTTTTATTATTACAGAGAAAAGGGAATTATTTAACCATGAAATAAACCCAATAGGGCTGTTCTGCCCCCAATAAGGGGTAATTATATCTTAGTTGGGATCAAGTACAGGTACTGTTTTATTATTACAGAGAAAAGGGAATCATTTAACCATTAAATAAACCCAATAGGGCTGTTCTGCCCCCAATAAGGGGTAATTATATCTTAGTTGGGATCAAGTACAGGTACTGTTTTATTATTACAGAGAAAAGGGAATCATTTAACCATTAAATAAACCCAATAGGACTGTTCTGCCCCCAATAAGGGGTAATTATATCTTAGTTGGGATCAAGTACAGGTACTGTTTTATTATTACAGAGAAAAGGGAATCATTTAACCATGAAATAAACCCAATAGGACTGTTCTGCCCCAATAAGGGGTAATTATATCTTATTTGGGTTCAAGTACAAAGCACTGTTTTATTATTACAGAGTAAAAATCTGAATTATCTGATTAAAATGGAGTCTATGGGAGATGGCCTGTAATTCTGAACTGGTTAACATATCCCATACCTGTACATGCTGCCATATGGGATAAGGAAAAAGAGATACTTAATACTGTAGGCCTACTGTTCGCTGAAGTGCTCCCTGATATGGTTTTTTTTTATACCAGCGAAGAAGCACCTGAACCTGGCCGTGGCCAAAATCCACTTGTCGCAGCCAGTGTCACACGATTTCCATATGCCACATTCAAGCCTGTGACTGCCAGCACAAAGGCACCAGGTGGAGAATGCGCACCATGTGCCATGGGCCTAATGGGCTTATGTAATAAAAGGCACTACATTTGCCCAGGAGCAGTAACCCATAGCAACCACTCAGCAGGTAGAATTTACTGGTCACCTGTTTAAAAGCAAACATCTTATTGGTTGCTATGGGTTACCGCTCCTGGGCAAACTTAGTGCCTTTTAATACATATGGGGGTAAATGTTCTCTGTGCTGCTTGATTCCAATGGTAAATATTTTAGTGGTGAAGCCGCAGAGCAATGAAAGTGAATGAGAGGCTCCGCTGCTTTACACAAGCGAGTGGGGCTCAATAAAAACGAAGGGCTTTATCAGTACAGCTGGGATATAAAGAGGCGTCAGCCTCCTGGCTGTCAGAATTTACTGTTTCCATTAATGAAAATATATGGCGGATACTATGCAGATGCGCGCTGACCTTCCGCGTTCTCCCTCGGAGAACAGCAGAGATAATTGGGAGGTGATAAGCAGGCACAGCTGAGCTCTTATTTTCCTATTAGAAATAAACAGCCTTCCATATTAAGCAATGCTGCGCCGTGTAGCGGCGATTAGAGAATTCTCATTTGTATTCGCCTGGCAAACACCTGGGCTGATTGAGCGGCGCTGGCTGCGATCCACAGGAATCCCACATGCAGAGCGCAGCCCCCCGTCTCGCACATTCACTGCTACTTTCTAAATATACTCCCTTCCCTGACTGAGCGCTCTCTCCGCCGCTTTTCTAATTAACCTTTTCTCTGCTCATGGGTGCGCCATAAAGCAGGGACGTATTTCATACACCTGTCTGTATTCATGCACAGTCACTCTCTATGCATTATTTAAAATAATTATATACCCCTAAAATATGCCCCCCATAGTGATGTCTCCTGAGTCACATGAATCACAGAAATGTGTGTATTAGAAGAAATATGGTACCATTTACTTCCCAATACGAGCATAAGTCACCTTGAAGTTCTATCATGTGTATAGAAGCACTGCTAGTGGAAATTTACCCTTTCTCTTCCTTCTTGTCTTCCCTGATCCTCCTTGACTCAGCAGTGACATCATAGCTCAGTCCCTTCTGTCATTGCCCCACTCCTTTGATGTCACAGACCGTCCCCTTTGTCCCCACCCCCCACTGGCTCTCAAAAAAAATGGCAACCCTAAATTTGCTCATAGCCTGTACAGAGAGATACCATAAAACTATGGCAGCATAGGGATTCCTCTGTACTAAGCATAATTCAGCAGGAACAGCCCCCTAAATTTGCTCATAGCCTGTACAGAGAGATACCATAAAACTATGGCAGCATAGGGATTCCTCTGTACTAAGCATAATTCAGCAGGAACAGCCCCCTAAGTTTGCTCATAGCCTGTACAGGGAGATACCATAAAACTATGGCAGCATAGGGATTCCCCTGTACTAAGCACAATTTAGCAGGAACAGCCCCCTAAGTTTGCTCATAGCCTGTACAGAGAGATACCATAAAACTATGGCAGCATAGGGATTCCCCTGTACTAAGCACAATTTAGCAGGAACAGCCCCCTAAGTTTGCTCATAGCCTGTACAGAGAGATACCATAAAACTATGGCACATAGGGATTCCCCTGTACTAAGCACAATTCAGCAGGAACGGCCCCCTAAGTTTGCTCATAGCCTGTACAGAGAGATACCATAAAACTATGGCACATAGGGATTCCCCTGTACTAAGCACAATTCAGCAGGAACAGCCCCCTAAGTTTGCCCATAGCCTGTACAGAGAGATACCATAAAACTATGGCAGCATAGGGATTCCCCTGTACTAAGCACAATTCAGCAGGAACAGCCCCCTAAGTTTGCTCATAGCCTTTACAGAGAGTTATTATAAAAGCTAAGTTTTTCTTTTTAAAAATAAAAAACTAGCTTTTGTGCCAGGCAGGTGAGTTAGGGACATTGGAAGGCTGGCACATTGCAACATGCTGTGCATATAAACATATATACCCAACGTGTTATCACTCTGCCAGAGGTAATCTAGTGTAAAGGAGGCCAAACATGGGCCGATTTTAGCTGCCGACATCGGTCCCTTAGACCGATTCGGCAGCTTATCGGCCCGTGTATGGGCACTAACGACGGGCCTGCCTGACCGATATCTGGCCTGAAATTGGCAAGATACCGATTGGGCAGGTTAAAAGATTTAATCGGCTCGTTGATGTGGTCCCTGAACCAACTGCGCCTATGCCGTCGTTCTAATTCGAATTAGCCTGAATTAGGCCAATATTGCCCACCCAATAGGTGGGGATATCAGGAGAAGATCCGCTCGCTTAGTGACCTCGCCAAGCGAGCAGATCTCAGCGTGTATGGCCAGCTTTACACAGTTCTACCACGTCCTGGATTCTGCCAAGTAGCGATCCTCTGAAACACATATACTTTATCTTCCCCTTTAATATGGAATAATCCCAATACAGGCAAAACTGTGCATCAGTGCAGTGATTAGAATCAAAGGGGAACATTCACCCTACAAATAACAATGTATAATTGCTCTGAGCACTTTTGAAATAAGAATATTTTTTAGATTTTGTTGTTACGCTGCTAATATGAGCATTGTGTAACCAGAGCACCCCCTGCAGTTCTATGAGTCAATAAGACGGCAGTGATAGAACTGAGCACTGAAGTGTCAGGATAACGCGTCTGTTTACAAGTAAAACTCCAAAGGCTGAAGCTTGCCCACTGGGTTTTAAAGCACCGCCGGGGCATTTCGTTTATTGGGTTTCAAACTACAGACTGGGTTGGGTTTAACTCCACTTTTCAGTTTCATACTCTGGTCTGGGCCTGCAAGTTTATAAAGAGGGCAAAATGTTACTTTGCACACTTTTAATTTCCATTTTATAAATTATCCTACTAAAGAATTGCCAATTTAAGTACAGGTATAGGACCCATTATCCAGAATGCTCGGGACCAAGGGTATTCTGGATAAGGGGTCTTTCCATAATTTGGATCTCCATACCTTAAGTCAGGGATCCCCATCCTTTTAAACGCCGTGAGCCACATTTAAATGGAAAAAGTGTTGGGGAGCAACACAAGCATGAAAAATTTTCCTGGGGGTGCCAATTAGAGCTATAATTGGCTACTTAATAGCCCCTATGTGGACTGGCAGCCTACAGGAGGCTCTGTTTGGCATTATATTTGGTTTTTATGCAACCAAAACTTGCCTCCTTACAAGAAATTCAAAAATGAGCACCTACTTTGGGGCCACTGGGAGCAACATCCAAGGGGTTGGGGAGCAATATGTTGCCCCTGAGCCACTGGTTGGGGATCACTGACGTAAGTCTACTAAAAAATCAATAAAACATTAATTAACCCCAATAGGATTGTTTTGCATCCAATAAGGGGTATTTATATCTTAGTTGGGATCAAGTACAGGTACTGTTTTATTATTACAGAGAAAAGGGAATCATTTAACCATTAAATAAACCCAATAGGGCTGTTCTGCCCCAATAAGGGGTAATTATATCTTAGTTGGGATCAAGTACAGGTACTGTTTTATTATTACAGAGAAAAGGGAATCATTTAACCATTAAATAAACCCAATAGGGCTGTTCTGCCCCCAATAAGGGGTAATTATATCTTAGTTGGGATCAAGTACAGGTACTGTTTTATTATTACAGAGAAAAGGGAATCATTTAACCATTAAATAAACCCAATAGGGCTGTTCTGCCCCAATAAGGGGTAATTATATCTTAGTTGGGATCAAGTACAGGTACTGTTTTATTATTACAGAGAAAAGGGAATCATTTAACCATTAAATAAACCCAATAGGGCTGTTCTGCCCCAATAAGGGGTAATTATATCTTAGTTGGGATCAAGTACAGGTACTGTTTTATTATTACAGAGAAAAAGGAAATCAGTATTAAAATTCTGAATTATTTGATAAGGGGTCCGATACCTGTACTAAGGGCCGCCCCCTGGGATCATAGGATTCACAGTGCACATACAAACCAAGGGCACACATACATGTTAGGTCACATCAGCCAATGAATGGGCAGAGTTCTGCCTTTTGCTCCCACACTACTTCCTGTTACAGTTACAGCTGCATCACTTCCTGTCAGCTGATCTCTGAGGGGGCACACAGCCCATCACTAAATGGCGGCTCAAGGGAAAGGATGTAAAAGGGCAATATTTACTGATATATATTCCAGTTTGGTAAAATACTGTTGGTTAAGTATTAATTCAGGGGGTATAGTTTTCTGGAGTGGAGCCATCTGTTAACTGCCTAGAAATGCCTTTTTATCCATTTTTATGTCTTAAAGACCCCATCATGAATAAAACCTCTTACAGATTGCTTTTTGCAGTCATTTTTTTTGTACATTTCAAAAAGCTGTAATTTTATTACGCTAACCATGTTCATGTGACAAAACAGTAAAATCTTAATTTTTTTTTTTTCTGCCAAGTTGCTCATCCGTCTACTTCTGGCACATTCTCAGTATGGCTGTCAGACTCTGCTGTAAGGCAGCCAGAGCTAATTAATGCTGCCTCTCTGGGTATTCAGAGGGAATATTGTCTTTGTGACGGAAACTGTAAGTATTTGCAAACACAAAAGCAAAATAATAAGCAATAATACACAAGTCGCTGTATGTGTGCAGTGGAATAACAGAATATGGGAACGTAATTTACCCTAATTAATCTGCCAGCGCATTAGATGTGAGCAACAGACCGAGGGGTTCCCCAATGTGTAGAGCAGGGGCTCCAAAACTGTGAGACTGCCCCCCCCCCCTAGGGTTGGGCTTGGATTATTGGCAGAAAGGGGCTCAGCCTGATGGTCAGTTTGGGTGAAATCTATTGTTGGAATTATGGCTGAATGACTGATACACCAATGATTTCAATGAACTGTATAGTTACTAGTGATGAATTATTTTTTTCACCAGGCATGGATTCGCAGCGAATTTCCGCATTTCGCCATTGGCCGAAAAATGTGGCACGCATAAAAAAAATTGCGTCAAAATTGGGCACAGTCACGGCAAAAAAGGGCACGGTGGCAGCAAAAAAGCACGGGCAACAAAAAAAAAAAGACGAGGGCGACCAAAAAAGACGCGGGCGACAAAATGCGGTTTTGCAAATTTACCACCGCTTCGCTAATTTACTTGCTGTTTCGCAAATTTTATGACGAAGCGAAACGGGACAGATTCGCTCATCACTAATAGTAACTGTATTGGCCAACATAGTCCAAAGGGAACATCCTACAATGACCCCTCAGGTGACATCAGAGATGGCCAGGGGCAAAGTTCATACATTGGAGAATGGGCAACAATGTCGCCAGTAAAGAAGGGCATTCAGGAAATGAGGATCACAAATCACCAGTGATGCAATATCAGTGATGGTTTGTTTGCCCAAACCCACCCAACCAGCGAGTTTCATGGAGACCTGGCCATCATTGCTAAGTGATTACATGACCAGTGTTTTCCCTCTACAGGGGCTTCAACAGAAAACATCTGACAACCAGGATATCATATCTTACTCGGGATAACCATTTGCCCTGCCTGCAGCTGAGAATGAGAATGGAAGTTACTCCATGTTTGGTCTTTGTGAGAACAGTCACAAAACCGGGGGTTGTAGATTGGTAATGTAACCAGGGGTGATTCTGGTCTCTGTGCCGTCCCTAGGCGGCTTTCCCAGGGCCACCAACCAATCGTCCCCTGCAATTAACTTTTTAGCTTCGGAGTATGTCAAGAAGGGAGCTGCATCTCTAGTGCAACTGTGCTTTCTACCCTAGGAAAGCCAAAGTTCCCTTGGGGCCCCTAGGGCAGCAGCCCCAATTCGACTCTGCATTTTAAACCATTTAAAAAATATGCAGACTTTTTGATTTTTAATGTAATAATGAGGTTTGGAACAGTTCCCTAAGCCCCGCCCCCTGTTCCCCTGCTGGTCTGGCTGGCTACTTTGTGACTCAAATAAAATGTAACAGTAGTCGCCTGTCCCCAGCCTTCAGCCTGCATCCTCCCAATCCCACAATTCCCTGCTGCACACTGATGTCAATAAGGAAAGGAACATCCCAGTGCAATGCATTGTGGGTTATGTAGTTTCTGCATGCTGTCTGTAAGCTGTGGAGAAGTTGTTACAATTTGTAACATCAGTGTTTTAGTCCCTCCTCCCCTGCCAGGATTTCAACTGATGCGGAAAGAGAAGAACTGTTTTGCAGCTGGATTTCAGCATATAAAATGGTATTTATTCCTACTTTTTGAAAGAACAGATTATAGTCATAGGGATATTAGGGGTTTCTGTGTTGTGTGGGGGACAAATTTTAATTATTCCCATTTGGACATGATGTTTTCCAGGTAAAAGATGTATTAATACCACCCTTGGGCTGACAGCTAATACAAGGCTAACCCTGGTTAAACCCAGTAACACCCCTGTTCTGCCCCCACATCTCAGCCACTTCCGACCTGAATGCAATAAAACTATTTTGGCTCAGGAAAATGGTTTCAGAAATGAACTTGTCAGACACCATTTTCAGTTAAAGATTCATTCTTCCTCTTATTAACTTCAAAAGAGCCCATTAAAATACTTCGAATTTCTTCCCTCTCCTGAAAGCGCGCTCATTACACTATCATTTTAAGTAATTAAATCAGAATAAGTGGTTCTGCAAATCTATTTTAATGTATCGTCTAATTAAACCTGACCCAGTCTGTGAACTGCAGTCATTAACTTTGTGAACTGTGTAATGTTCTATGGACTGTTTAATCATTTATATAGAATTTAATAAGCTGCAGAACATAGCTGCGCAGCATAACACACCTGCTGTATGAATGGTCTGTAATGCAATAGCCTTCAGTATACAGTACTAGGGGGGGACGGTTATTAACAAACCCCTTCTTATTATCTACATATATACAGTATGCAGTGGCGTAACTATATATACAGCAGGCCCCGTGGTTGCAAGGGGGCCCCGAACAGCAGGATTCTACCTTAGTCGGCCCAGTCTACTAGAGCCCTGCTGGTCGGGCCCCTTGGAGGGGGGGCAGCCCCAAAGTTTGAGAACAACTGATATAAATGTAATAATAACTAGAAAGGGAAGTTTGAGAACAAACTTCATGTTGGGTTGAAAAACTTCGCCCACTTTTTCTCACCTTGGACCCACAGTTATATAGTAAAAACCACTGTGCAAAGTTTGGGGACCCTGGTTTTAATAGTCTGAATGGCAGCACTGAAAGTCAAAGATTGAAATCTGATTGACAGTTGGTGGCTCCACCCACTTTTTCTGATTGGCGTTCAGTGTATTTTCTTCTGTTAATTGTTATACAGGTATGGGACCTGTTATCCAGAATGCTCAGGACCTGGGGTTTTCTGGATAAGGGATCATTCTTTAATTTGGTTCTACATAACTTAAGTCTGCTAAAAATCATTTCAATATTAAATAAACCTAATATGATTTTTGCCCTTCAGTAAGGGTTATTTATATCTTAGTTGGGATCAAGTACAGGTACTGTTTTATTATTACAGAGAAAAGGGAATCATTTAACCATTAAATAAACCCAATAGGGCTGTTCTGCCCCCAATAAGGGGTAATTATATCTTAGTTGGGATCAAGTACAGGTACTGTTTTATTATTACAGAGAAAAGGGAATCATTTAACCATTAAATAAACCCAATAGGGCTGTTCTGCCCCAATAAGGGGTAATTATATCTTAGTTGGGATCAAGTACAGATACTGTTTTATTATTACAGAGAAAAGGGAATCATTTAACCATTAAATAAACCCAATAGGGCTGTTCTGCCCCAATAAGGGGTAATTATATCTTAGTTGGGATCAAGTACAGGTACTGTTTTATTATTACAGAGAAAAGGGAATCATTTAATGAGTTGTATTTGTCCGTGTTGTGGCTTGTTGTGAGCTTGTGGTGACACCTGTCTGCACAGTCAACTTAAAGGGTGGATGTAGTTTGTGATGTGTGATGTCATTGTAGGAGAACCGCTGGTGGCCACTAGTTATGCTTAATAAAGTCTGGGGGAACAGTCGGTGCTGTATATAGCCTGGGGGAACAGTCGGTGCTGTATATAGCCTGGGGGGAACAGACTGTGCTGTATATAGCCTGGGGGAACAGTCGGTGCTGTATATAGCCTGGGGGAACAGACTGTGCTGTATATAGCCTGGGGGGAACAGACTGTGCTGTATATAGCCTGGGGGAACAGACTGTGCTGTATATAGCCTGGGGGAACAGACTGTGCTGTATATAGCCTGGGGGAACAGACTGTGCTGTATATAGCCTGGGGGAACAGACTGTGCTGTATATAGCCTGGGGGAACAGACTGTGCTGTATATAGCCTGGGGGAACAGACTGTGCTGTATATAGCCTGGGGGGAACAGACTGTGCTGTATATAGCCTGGGGGGAACAGACTGTGCTGTATATAGCCTGGGGGGAACAGACTGTGCTGTATATAGCCTGGGGGGAACAGACTGTGCTGTATATAGCCTGGGGGGAACAGACTGTGCTGTATATAGCCTGGGGGGAACAGACTGTGCTGTATATAGCCTGGGGGGAACAGACTGTGCTGTATATAGCCTGGGGGAACAGACTGTGCTGTATATAGCCTGGGGGGAACAGACTGTGCTGTATATAGCCTGGGGGGAACAGACTGTGCTGTATATAGCCTGGGGGGAACAGACTGTGCTGTATATAGCCTGGGGGGAACAGACTGTGCTGTATATAGCCTGGGGGGAACAGACTGTGCTGTATATAGCCTGGGGGGAACAGACTGTGCTGTATATAGCCTGGGGGGAACAGACTGTGCTGTATATAGCCTGGGGGGAACAGACTGTGCTGTATATAGCCTGGGGGGAACAGACTGTGCTGTATAGCCTGGGGAAACTGTGCTGTATATAGCCTGGGGGAACAGACTGTGCTGTATATAGCCTGGGGGGAACAGACTGTGCTGTATATAGCCTG
Organism: Xenopus tropicalis; assembly: GCF_000004195.4. NCBI lineage: Eukaryota > Metazoa > Chordata > Amphibia > Anura > Pipidae > Xenopus > Xenopus tropicalis. Next base: position 140,267,612 of record NC_030680.2, read on the forward strand.
GGGGAACAGACTGTGCTGTATATAGCCTGGGGGAACAGACTGTGCTGTATATAGCCTGGGGGGAACAGACTGTGCTGTATATAGCCTGGGGGGAACAGACTGTGCTGTATATAGCCTGGGGGAACAGACTGTGCTGTATATAGCCTGGGGGAACAGACTGTGCTGTATATAGCCTGGGAACAGACTGTGCTGTATATAGCCTGGGGGAACAGACTGTGCTGTATATAGCCTGGGGGAACAGACTGTGCTTGGCAAGGAATAGGGAATGGTAAATTCACATGGGAAAATGTGGAATTTGGTTAACAAAGGGGCACGGGGAGATACGGTAATAAGGTAGATGTAAATAATAGTTTAACAAGCCGGGAAAGATGGAGAGGTAGGTTAACAAAAGAAACTGGAAGGTACTTTAACAGGGTAAAATAGGGGAGGTAGGTAACAGGGGAAGACAGTTTGGTTAAAAGGGTAGATGAGGGTAGGTTAACGGGGAAGATGGGGAAGAAGGGTAACAGGAATATTGGGAGGTTCTTTAATTAAAAGATGGGGAGGAAGGTAATAGGGGAAAATGAGCAGGAAGGTTAATTGGCAAAGATGGGGTGAAATATTACAGGGGAATTAGTTTAGAAAGGTTAACAGTAAAGGATGGGAATAAACATTTAAAGGGGAAGATGGGGAGGTATGTTCAAATAGGAAGAGGGGTTGGTAAGGTAGCAAAACATGGTGGTAGTTAAACAGGGTAGGATGTAGGAGGTTGTTTAACATGAAATATGGGTGATAGTTTAAAAGAAGAATATGGAGAGGTTGGTTAACATGAAAAGATGGTGAGTTAAGTAACAGGGAAAGATGGAGAGGTTTGTTCACAGGAAAGATGGGGAGGTAGGTAACAGGACGATTGGGGAAATATTGAGAGGTTGGTTAACAGAAAAAGTTGGAGTGGTAGGTAACAGGAAGATGGGTAGAAAGTTAACGGAAAGATGAGGAGGTAGGTTAATGGGGCAATATGGGGAGGCACTTTAAAGGGATTATGGGGTGGTAGGTTACCAGGAAAATGGTGAGGTTAGAAGAGGTTATGCATTAGCCACTGGTGGCTTGTGACTGCCCTTAGACTGGAGATTAGCCAGTCACGGGCCACTTGCATTGCCCTCACCCACCTCCAAAGCCATCACACATAATGATAAAGCCTGGAGGAAACAGGCTCTGCTTGGCAAGGTAGGTTAACAAGAGGAACATGAGGAGGTTGGTAACAATGGGAAGATGGAAAGATACATTAAAAGGGGGAGATGGTGAGGTAGGTTACAAAGGAAGACTGGAAGTTAGTTAACAGGCAAAAATGGTTAGGTAGGATGCAGGGGAAGATGGGTAGAAAGGTTAGTAGGGCAAGATGGGGAGATACAGTAAGTTGACAAGGGAAGATGGGCAGGAAGGTTAATAGGGTAAAATGGGGAAAAACATAACAGGGGAAGACTGAGAGGCTGGTTAACATTCAAACTGGTCAACTGCGTCACAGTCACCCCTGTCAGAGTCGTCCCCTGGGTAGGCCCCTCAGGGGGGTTTTATAACTTAAGATTAACGTGATACTGACACTAAAAAATGACTCTTCAAAATGTTAATGTACATTAAAAGTTCCCTATAGGTCATGTTGATGGTTTTTAACTGATAGGGCTGCTTTTGTAAGTAATTGTTACCTGAAGTCCCTAAACCTGACTGTCCCTTCTCAGCCTGTCAGTTACAGCTTCTAACAGCCTACTGCTGCACAAATATGGCCGCCCCCTCATAGGGGAACATGGGGGATAGGATAGGTAGGGGCAAATATTTTTAAGGAAAAATTATAAATAGCATGCAAAGACAGTGTTATGATAGATGTAAAAAAGCTTTCTGGTGTCAGTGTCTCTTTAAGAGCCCTGTGTATGAAATGCATAAGGCTGTTATATGTCTTACATTTGTTTAAATAAGACGTTTTCACGGGACTTGTGAGTATCTGCCAAATTTTTTGTTAATCAGATAACCAACTGGTCTTACTCTCTCTCTCTGCTCTGGATATTTTTAATTTACTCTAGGGAAGCAAACCCCATGGTCCCGCCGCAACCACAGGGTCTGCTTACTCTATAATTACGCCAGTAATTGATAGATTCCTACAGTTGTTCTTTTATATGAGCCCCAAACAGTAAATAAGGCCTAACTTTCATCAGTAAAATATAGGATTCTTCCTTTACTCCTACTCTACTCAAAAGACACATTAGAAAAGTGTAGAGCTGGTAACCACATAGCTATAGTCCTTAAGTACCTACTCTCCCCTACTCATTCTTTACATTTGTAACACATATTGGTAGTGCATTTCACTGCATCTAGCGGATAAAATGTCATTCTTCTTATTCTGTAAGTGAAAAATATTTGTCGGCTTTGGTCTGCATTTCCCTTTCTCTGTGTGTGTATTTGTCTTTGCCTTCTGCTGACATCCAGACGTGCAGAAACCTGGAAAGGAGCCACACACCTTCCATGTCTGCTATTGTGCTTTCTAAGTTTGCCAAGAATTAAAGAAATGAAAATGTCTTGCAGATTCAAAAGAAACATATAGCTGCCAACCATCTGCCAGAGATATGAAATGCTTTATACTTGTGTATGGGCACAAATCATTCTTTCTGAATGTGTTCATCTGTTATGAGAATGGTGTGGGTTCTATCAGAAATAAAAAAATACAGAAAGAATGGGTGAAATAATATAAATTAAAAGCAGTAAAATAAGACTAAGGTGCTGCCAGCAACAATGAGGGCCTTAACAAGCAGAGAGTCCTGACTGCCTGTAGATTTATGGAGATGGTCTGGTCCACACCCCCAGGTATGGTTATTAAGATGATACAATATCAACAAAACATATTTATCAGTTGGTATGGTATGAGCAATGAGAATCTACTGTGATGGATTAGAATAGGGTTTCTTAACATGTTTGAATGGGATTCAGAACAAATCTGGGCTTCTGTCTGTGAGAATAGAATTAATCACATATATCTTTTTTTATATACCATTGGCAATTGTAGAAACAGATTTCACTGTATCAAAGGGTATCACAGTAACTCATTCTAACATAAGTACATAGTTTCTATAAAGAGGCAAATTTACAGATTCATCTTTCGAGCTAATGATCTTTTTTTATACAAGACGGCACTTTATTTGCTTTAGCAGCCGTTGATGCCTTGAGTGACACAGATTGTTATCCACAAAAAAAACAAATCCACCTTAATTAAGGAGCCCCCAACACAGTGCCATTTAGTGTATAACTAGTATTTATGTTATTTCTACCAAAGTGCATAACCTTCCATTAATCAACACTGAACCTCATTTTCCAGTCTGCTGCCCAGTTCCAGTCTCTCTGCAAAGCAGTAGCATCTTGCTTGGAACTTGTAGTTTTGCACAGTTTTGTATCATAAGCAAATATAGGGACAGTGATTATGATGCCAACCTAAGACTAATAATAAACAAGTTAAACAGCAAAGGGCCAAGGACAGACCCCTGCGGTAATTACTTATTATACTGCCGCTCCAATGTCTAGGTATCTGCTCACCTCCTCATTGAAGGAAATTCAGTTGGTCTGGCAAAATCTATCATGTAAGCAGCTATCAATAGTCACATTATTAGAACTGGGTCTGTTAAAAAGGAAGCCTTTATTAGCTGGACCAATTCAAACTATAGGAAAAAATTGGTACTCACACAACTGTAAGATACACCGATACTTTTCCCAGAGTGATGTGTGAGTCCTCGCATATGGTGGAGACCAGTGTTCACAAAGAAGGGTGCCAGTAGTTCTTGAACTTAACCATGAAATTATTTATTTAACTCAATTCACAGAGGAGTGACAACAAGCAATAACGCAGGATTCGCTCATAGCACAGATTAGGTGTATACTCACAATACGTGGTCAATATGACACTATCCACACAGGGTCAATCAGGGCAAAATATGTAGCAACATAAAGACAATGGGTTACCCCCAGCTTTTGGGAATCTTCTTTCAAGTGGAACACAGGCAATTCTCTATCTAGCCCTGAGTCTGTTCACTTGGTTCCTACTTCTGGGCAATAGCACACCCAGGATCTCTAAACCCACTGAACACTCCTAATTGGATCTTAAGGCTGGTCAACTAGCTAGCTCTAACTATCTGTCACACCTAGGGGCTGATTTACTAATCCACGAATCCGAATCCAAATGAGAAAAATTCGGATTGGAAAACAAACATTTTGCGACTTTTCCGTATTTTTTGCGATTATTTCGTTGCCGTTACGACTTTCCCGTAAATTGTCGCAACTTTTTCGTAACCGGTACGACTTGCGCGAATTGTCGCGACTTTTTCATAGCCATAACAAATTTCGTGAATTGTCGCGACTTTTCCATTGCCATTATGCCTTTGGAGAATTGTAGCGACTTTTTCATTGCCATTATGCCTTTGGAGAATTGTCGCGACTTTTTCATTGCCATTATAACTTTCGTGAATTGTCGCGACTTTTTCATAGCCATTACAACTTTCGCGAATTATCGCAACTTTCATATTGAGAGCTCGAAAAAGTCGCGACAATTCACGAAAAAGTCGCAAAGTACCGATCATTATGAAAAAAAACGCATTCGGACGCTTTTCGGACCTTCGTGGATTAGTAAATGTGCCCCCTAGTGTGACCTATAAGTATATCATGATCTATCTAGACAGGGTCGGACTGGGGAGTGAAGGGCTCACCGGGGCTTCCGCCCCTGGGGCCCTGCAGGTGCCCGCACCCATAGCTCCCCCCGAAGGGGCCCCCCTAACCCCACTCGCAGGGCCCTTCACCTGACGTCCTCCCCCGAGCATGTAAAATTAACGCATCAAGGCAGGAGCGGTCGGGCAGGGGGAGTGCCGCAAGGGTCGGGCCCAGTCCGACCCTGTATCAAGAACTAAATCTAGGACTAGGTTCCACAGTTGGCCCAACCTGCCTTCTAAGGTGGCTATCTACACAAAATGGACTTTGCCATGTACAGTATATATATTATCTAGTGGGCAAACTACAGAACCACATTGGTCATACAAGGACAAGGGACTTCCATCATTTCCCTAGAATATGGACCTCCATAGGTGTCTAAATAACTAGGGGACTGTTGAGGCTCTGCTTGGAGTAAACCTGTGCCTACAAAACTTGCTTCCAAGCCAGAAATTTAAAAATTGGTGCTACTCTGAGGCCACTGGGAGCAACATCAAAGGGGGTGGTGAGTAACATGTTGCCCCTGAGCCACTGGTTGGGGTCACTGGTCTATACTATCTGTTTAGATCCAGCTTAATGCTGCAGAACCGATAGGAAGACACAATGACCATAACATAATAAGAAAGCAATCCAAGAGCTTTTGAAGGCAAAGAAGTGAGATATTCTTCCATGGCCTCAGGCCTGGATGGATATTAATGAAACATGTCTCCCCACTGCTAGGAAAAAAAACTTACAGCACCAGGGTATCTGAGATATAATCCATACTGTGTCTCATACCAGATGGGAAGCACATCTACACTATTTGCATTAACACCTTGTTCCTAATAAAACAATGTGTCTTCTTACACATTCTGACTTTCGGCGCCTGTTTGGTTACCTTATTCATACTCAGGGCTGCCATCAAATCGGTATCGGGGTACTGTATTCACACAGGGCCTCCAAAATTGAAAAGTATCATTGCCAAAGGGGCAGGGTTTGTTAAGCAGTGGGTGGGTTTGGGTAGGTTGTGGGTGGGGTTTTGACATAAATGGGGAGGGAATATGCATGCAAGGGACTTTTTTTTCATTGGGTTCCCATTTCACTTGTTGGCAGGGCCTCCAGTGAGATAATAATTGGGGCTTAGTGGGGGGGGGGGGGGGCAGGCCCTGCTAACTTAGCTAAGGTATTGGGCCCCATGATTACTGTTTATATCACTCATTCACAGAGCACCCTACTCAGGGCCTGTCTCTGCTAACCCTCCTGCTGGTTGATCACACCCAGTTTTCCGTACCGGATCGATTGTAAATGTTAATTTTCATTGTTTAATTTTGCACTTTTACATTATTTTTACGTGTGTGATTTTTGTTTTTACTCTTTTTCATTTACTCCTTGCATGATGTTTCCACCAGGGGGAGCACTTCCTGGCTGTAGCAACAAAGGAGTCTCTTCATATGGCTGTGTATGCAGGTGATCAGACCTGATCATTAATACACATCTATTCTATTAGGTTCATTTTTACAGTTAAAATGTAATTGTCTAATGAAATACAATTTAATTCTAAGCAACTTTTCAATGAGTTATTTAAAAAAAAAAATGAAATGGTTTTAAAGTTACTTGTAAGTTACTTTTAGAGTTGTTTGTATGTATGTACAGTATGTATGTATGTATATCGTTATTTATAAAGCGCTATTTATGTACGCAGCGCTGTACAGTAGAATACATTAATACAAACAGGGGATTATTAAGATAATTATAGATAAATTCAAAGTATTACAATAAATACAAATAAATAAAAGATACAGTTGCAATAAGATAAGAATCAAAGACACAAGAGGATGGAGGTCCCTGCCCCGTAGAGCTTACAATCTATATAGTTAATTTCAGTTAATAGCAATATATGTCATTCCCATTCTGTTCTCTGGTTCTGATCCTTGAAACACTGTAGCAGAAGACAGTTTATCTCCAGGTATGTTTCTCAGCTGCTACATTGTCAGAACCAGAACGGCAAAAATTGTAACAGACATGTACTATTTTCAAAAACAATTACATTGTTGCTAATCACCTACCATTACTATCTTATCCAACAGGGCCTGTATAACCAAGCTGGTATCCTTACCGTATGTCTCCCCTTTAGATTGTAAGCTATTCACCTACCATTACTACATCTAGTATAAATAAATCTTCATAGACATACTACCATTACTACCTTATCCAACAGGGCCTGTACAGCAGACAGTAGTCTTCTACTTAAATGCAATCAAAGTCGGACTGGGTCGGCAGGACACCAGGAAAAAACCCGATGTGCCCTCGCCATCATTGGCATTGGCATTCAATATTTTGGCCCCAGGGCCATATGATCGAATTACAATGGCAGGCATAGGCACTATTGGGCCGAGGACCGCATCAACAAGCCAATGCGGTCACTGATCTGATGGATCCGTGGCTCATACACGGGCAGATAAGCTGCCGAATCAGTCTGAAGGACCCAAATCGGCAATTGAATTCTGCCTTGTATAGCCAATTTAAGTATAAGGTGCACACGCGGAGGGGGCGAGGGTCTGGCAGTGGGTGAGCGGGGGCCTCGCAAACCCCAGTTCAACACTGTATGCAACTGTAACTGTGCACTGATCCAGGCGAAATGGTTTGTTTGTGTATGTGAACTGTTATGTCTTGAATTTGTATCCCCTTGCTCTATAAAGCTCTGTGGGTGACAATGGTGCTTTACATATTAATAAATTAATAGAAAATGTTTTGCCCCCAATATTGATTTACACGGCTAAGTTTGGTTCTAGTACAAGGTACTGTTTTATTATTACAGAGAAAATGGAAATTATATTATATTTGTTTAAAATGGACCCTATGGGAGACAGCGTTCCCATAATTTGAAAATTTCTGGATATTGGGTTACTAGATAAGAGATCCCATACCAGTACTACAATAATCACTGTATGGACTATGAGCAAACGGAGTGAGCTTATCCTCTACGGGTGTGAGACGGGTAAAGAGATGTAAAGAAAGATTAGACTGCTGGCGCTCCTCTTCCATATAGAAAAGAACCAAAGGGAACAAGACTCAGAAACAAGACTAAAATGCCGCCACAAGGTGGCACATTCTTTCCTTTCTACAACTGCTTCTCCAATTAGACAACTGTGGACAAACAAATTAGACTTCTGATTAAATAGGTATTGTTCTAAACTGAAAGTGTAACACCTATCCTTATGGAAACATCCCAAACTGCTAGATCCACATTTAAAAAAACCCCCATAAAATATATATCCTTTATCCAGATAATTTCAAATTCTACCCTTGATATCCAGCCAGATATCCTCAATATCCAGCTAGGAGTTTGCAGTTTTTAAAGGAAAACTATACCCCCAAACAATGTAGGTCTCTATAATAATATATTACATAAACAGCTCATATGTAAAAGCCTGCTTCATCTAAATAAACCATTTTCATAAAAATATACTTTTTTAGTAGTATGTGCTATTGGGTAATTCTAAATAGAAAACTGCCATTTTAAGTACTAAGGGCCGCCCCCTGGGATCATAGGATTCACAGTGCACACTAACAAGCCAAGGCACACATACATGCTAGGCACCATCAGCCAATGAATGGGCAGAGTTCTGCCTTTTGCTCCCACACTACTTCCTGTTACAGTTAGAGCTGCATCACTTCCTGTCAGCTGATCTCTGAGGGGGCACACAGCCCATCACTAAATGGCGGCTCAAGGGAAAGGATGTAAAAGGGCAATATTTACTGATATATATATTCCAGTTTGGGGAGATTCTTTAATAGGTCACTTAACATAATATAAACTGTCTGTTGGTTACGTATTCATTCTGGGGGTATAGTTTCCCTTTAAATGTCCACTAAAAACCTTCCCACAGTGGCTAAGGGTTAATCTCTAGCTCAAGCTCTAGCAAACTCTCCTTCACTGAGGCAAGTACTCCCAGGTTCTTCCCCATTATCGATTTACCCACAAGGTATAAGGAAATTGCATATGTTTACACCCTAAGTATAATCTACTGTAAATCTCATCTGCCACTTAGCTGCCCAGAACGCCAGTTAGTAAAGTTCTCCCTGCAATGATGTGAAATTCTGAATGGAATCAATTATTCTGAAAAATTGTGTATCAATAAACACAGATTCCTTATTTTTTTTCTCTATGCACCTCTCCAGGTCATTCATGAATGGATTTGCTTCCTCTCTTCCTACGCCCACTCCATCATTCTAACACCATATTATCAGTATTAATCATCTCACTATTTACTCTTAAGCTCCATTTACATAAATACACTAACTTCTGCCCTTGGTCAGCTAAGACCTGAACAGTTCCATCCTTGCAATACAGTAGAAATAGAAAATGAATAAGTGTACGTGCCCTTGAACACCACTAGAGCTAATCATATTCTGATGGTGTGTATACACAAGGATCAACGGGGATCAGAAATGAAAAGGGATCGGCAAACCAAAATTTGTTAAAAAGCCCCACACAACACAGAAACCCCCAATATACCTATCCCTGTAATCTGTTCCTTCAAAAAGTAGGAATAAATACCATTTTTATATGCTGAAATCCAGCTGCAAAACAGCTCTTCTCTTTCTGCATCATTTGAAATCCTGGCAGGGGAGGAGGGACTAAAACATTGATGTTACAAATTGCAACAACTTCTACACAGCTTACAGACAGCATGCAGGAACTACATAACCCACAATGCATTGCACTGGGATGTTCCTTTCCTTATTGACATCACGTGTGCAGCAGGGAATTGTGGGATTGGGAGGATGCAGGCTGAAGGCAGGCTGAGGGACAGGCGACTACTGTTACATTTTATTTGAGTCACAAAGTAGCCAGCCAGATCAGCAGGGGAACAGGGGGTGGGGCTTAGGGAACTGTTCCAAACCAGATTATTACATTAAATATCATGAAAAGGCTGCATATTTGTTAACTGAAGTTGCTTGGAATTATGTTTAGTTTTCAAAAAGCTCAAGTTGTGTTTGGGTGGAGTTCCCCTTTAATGCAATAAAACTAAGGATGATCAGTGGAATTCGTCCATCTATATCGATGTCTCAACAGCTCTGTGCTCTGCCCTTTCATCTGTGGTTATCCACGTGGCCATCCTTCAAAGTTAGCTTACTGTGGCCTTGTTATACTCTGTGGTCAGCAATTCTGGTTACCCAAAACAGGTTATCGCTGTACTACTAACAATTCACAAATAACAGCACTGGTGGTACAGATCTCCTTACATGACCAGCACAGTCAATACATATCTTCTATTTCATCTGCAGTTTCTGGACCACTGCATCATTCTAAGCCCAGTAAAGCAACTGAGGCTCACATCTGCCTTTTCCCGACAGGAGATTCACCTAATTACTTTTCAGCATGAAGAACATTAAGGCTCACGTCCCACAGACCGATTCCCACGTTAGATCTCTGCTATTGCGGGTGACTAACTGCTCTGAAATGTCTTTCCACTGGCAACAATTGGAGCCGCAGGTAGAAAGGCCTATACATCGCTTTGGTTTTCCAAAGTCGCACAAAGTTGCCCGCAGGAGGAATCCTCTCACAACGCCAGAGAGCCAAAGTTGCAGTATGTAAGGCCTTTCCATAGGCAACTCATATTGTTGCCAGTGGAAAGGCATTTTCGGAGCTGTTAGTCACCCATGGTAGCAGTGACCTATCACAGGTGGCTAAATTGCTCTGCTGGACATTAACCTTTTTTATGGTGTATATTTTATTACTAAATTGGTGTGTAGGTGCCATCTCAGTGCATTGTGCCTGATCCTTCAGAGGAGCCAGCACTACACAATAGCACTTACTTCAGATAAGCTATTGTTTCTCCCGGGGAATTCCCTACCAGTCATTTGAACTGAAGAAGCCACTCGGATGAGTGGTGAAACGTTTTAAAAAAAAAACTCAGAAAAGTCCAGTTGTTTTAGACTTAATTCTACTAGATACTGTATATCATGACCTGGATGAATGAGAATCTTCATAGACATATTGTTTCTCCTACTCAGTGTAACTGGAGGAGTCATGAATTGGGTGAGTCAGACTTGGATTTTTACTATCAAGTGTTATTCTCATATCTACCACTAGGGAACATTTTAGGGAGCACATGGAAGCATTTTTAGCAATACAGGTGTCAGAGAGCTGTTATCTTACTACCTTCCCATTGTTGGCTGCTTGGGGGGGGGCAAGCCGAACAGTAAAGTGAGACAGAGCACAAGTCACGTGGCTGAGGGCACCTGGGAAACTAAGAACATTTCTATCCCCACATTACATTTGAAATTAAGTATAATAAAATCTGCTTGCTCTTTTGAAAAACGTATTTCAATGCAGGATTCTGCTGGAGAAGCTCTATTAACTGATGCGTTTATTAAAAAACATTTAATTGTTCAACCTATTAAAATTACAACATACAGTCTCATATAGTTATCGTCTTTATCATCTTCTTGTAATTATCGTCTTTAGCATCTTTTGTTGCATCTGATGCACATTTTGCCTCTTTTCTCAGAAATTCTATTTACATCATGTGACACTGAACACCCTAACTCTTGGCCTTTGAGAATATCTACTTGAGCAAAAGAATCCGGAACGCGGTACTGAGAAACCTTGAGGTTGCAATGTTTTACGTATGTACCACTTTATTCCAACGGAATGAATGAGTATAATTAGTCGAATGCATGGAGTATTCCGGGTTCTTTTTGTCACTGCCTTTCAAGGTTGCTTAGTAAAACGCGTGGTGTAAATGCAAGAAATGTTTCTTAGGTCGGTCAGCGCGTCACAGATACCGGGAAATGTAAGGGTCATGGAGACTAATTGTTTGTGAAGTACCTATTCATTTGTTAATTTTTTAATATGCAGAATAATTTCAATTTGGCTTGTAGTATGTCTAACCTGCCCATCTGTGCATGCTAAGGTAGCGCCCTGCTTAACTATGGGCATTGGGCATATATTTCTATACGCAAACATGCGCATTTACATGATATTATTTTAATATGTCTGCGTCTGGGTCTCTTTTTGTGTGTCCCTGTATGACTGGGTTTCTATATTTAAATTGAATAGGAGTCTCTATTACGTCTATATCCTGGTTTGCATCTATGAACTTGTACTGAAGCAAAAGATCTTGAAATCTATGAATACCTGCCACTCTGGCTGTTAAAGGGTTAATAGTAAGGTTGCAGCATTCCCTTAGTCACATAGGATTTCTTCTACTCCTCTAACCCACTCGGCCTCCTCCCTTAGTTACTTTGGCCGTTAGCTACTGAGCACGGTCAGTACTTTTTATTAATAAATTACACCGTTTACATAACAAATAATTCCCTCTGTCATTTAAAATGTTATACTTGAACCAACAAATGTATTTGTAGCTGTAATATTGGTGTGTAGGCGCCATCTCAGTGCATTGTGCCCGAGTCTGAGCTTTCAGCCAGCGCTACACATTAGAACTGCTTTCAGCTAACCTATTGTTTCTCCTACTCCCATGTAACTGGAGGAGTCCCAAGCCGGACTTGGATTTCTTACTATTGAGTGCTATTCTGATACCTACTGGGAGCTGCTATCTTGCTCCCTTCCCATTGGTCTGCTGATCAGCTGCTGGGGGTGAGGGGGGGATATCATTCCAACTTGCAGCGCAGCAGTAAAGTGTGCCTGAGTCTGAGCTTTCAGAAGGAGCCAGCGCTACACATTACAACTGCTTTCAGCTAACCTATTGTTTCTCCTACTCCCATGTAACTGGAGGAGTCCCAAGCTGGACTTGGATTTCTTACTATTGAGTGCTATTCTGATACCTACTGGGAGCTGCTATCTTGCTCCCTTCCCATTGTTCTGCTGATCGGCTGCTGGGGGTGAAAGGGGGGGTATCACTCCAACTTGCAGCGCAGCAGTAAAGTGTGCCTGAGTCTGAGCTTTCAGAAGGAGCCAGCGCTACACATTAGAAGTGTTTTCAGCTAACCTATTGTTTCTCCTACTCCCATGTAACTGGAGGAGTCCCAAGCTGGACTTGGATTTCTTACTATTGAGGGATATTCTGATACCTACTGGGAGCTGCTATCTTGCTCCCTTCCCATTGTTCAGCTGATCTGCTGCTCGGAGGGGGGGATATCACTCCAACTTGCAGCGCAGCAGTAAAGTGTGACTGAAGTTTATCAGAGCACAAGTCACATGACTGAGGGCACCTGGGAAACTAGGAATAAGTTTGGCCTCATGTCAAATTTCAAAATTAAATTTAAAAAAATCTGTTTGCTCTTTTTAAAAACAGATTACAATGCAGGATTCTGTTGGAGACGCTCTATAAACTGATGGGTTTTGAAAAGAACATGTTTCCCTTGACAGAATCCCTTTAAACAATATTATCACAGTAACTAAGCAGACCCCTCAGTTTGTATTTTGGCCACCCCCTGGTGTTCCTGCAGATGCACTGCAGGCACTAATACCCCCCTAAAAAAGTAGCACAGGCAAGGATCCCAGTATCCCCTTAGATAAACTGGGCACGTACCCTCAGCTTTGCAGCTACATTCATGCCAGTCTTCCCTGCGGCTTCATTGTAGCTTTGGCACATAGTTTGCACAAACCAGACCTCCAAAATTCCTGTAATTGTGCTGCACAGACCCACCTTCCAATACAAATACAATTTTGCAGCTGCCCTGCACATTTCCTTTATAAACCAGTATCGATACAGATGTGGATAACTTGCCCAGTGTGCCCACTGCCCCAGCAGATACATTGCTCTGTAACCCCACATGTCCTTCTTATTACCTCACTTATTATATACTTATTCCTCTTAGCTCTATGAATAAAGCCTGATTGTCCTTCCTCCATCAGAAACAGCTGCTGCTCGGCCACTTTATCAGTACTTCCCAAGGTAATGCACAGAAATAATATGAATATAACGCAATGGGGGCATGTATTGCTTCTTTTAATGCAGTATATTCACTGTTCAGCTACCTGGTCTTTGACACCTTAACACCTAGCACAGGGGCCTGCTCATTATTCTGTATATTTTCAACAAATGTCATATTTTTATACTGAACATATTAAACCAGCCTTAAGGGAAAAAAAAACTTATGAATTCAAAGATTTAACAGTTTATTTGATTCTATATCCTTATATTGTCTTAGGCCAGTGATCCCCAACCAGTGACTCAGGGGCAACATGTTGCTCCCCAACCCCTTGGATGTTGCTCTCAGTGCCCCCAAACCAGGGAGTTATTTTTGAATTCCTGACTTGGGGGCAAGTTTTGGTTGAATAAAAACAAGATTCCCTACCAAATAAAGCCCCTGTAAGCTGATAGGGTGCATAGAGGCCCCTAATAGCCAATCACAGCCCTTATTTGGCACCTCCATGAACTTTTATGGTGCTTGTGTTGCTCTCCAAGTCTTTTTACATTTGACTGTGGCTCACGAGTAAAGGTCCCCATACACCTTAAGATCCACTCGCTTGGCGATGTCGCCAAGCGAGCAGTCTTCTCCCGATATTCCCCACCTACGGGTGGGCGATATCGGGAGAATCCAGGATAATTTGATCATTTGGCCCTGGGTCCAAACAATCGAATTATTACGGCGGGTATAGGCAAAGGCGGCCCGGGGACCGCATCAACAAGCCGATGTGGTCCCCGATCCAACTAGATTTTTTAACCTGCCCGATCGAGATCTAAGGGACCTTAGGAAAGGTTGGGGATTCCTGTCTTAGGGCTTCTTCTCTATATGTTTCTGAGTCCAATATCCCCACCCTTCCCCCCCATGTCTGGATTCTTTATAATAATAGACTTATCTTTTACCTGTTTGGTAATTCCTATTTCATCATATAACTGCCACAGGACCTCTTTCACATCAACCAGGGCCCCTCTAAAATGTGTAGGATGAAAAGTGCTTCTATTTTTAAATGTAGATGTATCAGCACCCTGATGGCTCTCTTCACTATCCTCACTTTTTAACTCAGATTGTGTGTTACCAACCTTCTGCAAATAATATATTTAAGAACAATTTTCCTAATAAATTCATTAACTTCCAAAACTGTTTTAAATATATCATAGTTCCTACTAGGAAGAAAAATACAGTTCCTTGCTCAACACCCATATGTGTAATGGAGACAGTCCATTACCTACTTTCTCTCTTGTAGGATTTAACGTTCCCTTTCTTTCTCTTTCAGTTATGTTGAGACATCTAGATTCAGTTATGTTGAGACATCTAGATTCAGTTATGTTGAGACATCTAGATTCAGTTATGTTGAAACATCTAGATTTTGTCCTATTTTCCACAATGTTGTGTTGGGTTTCTTGGGTATTGTCCTGTTCTCCTAAAACAATATCCTGGGCTTTTTCAATCCTGCTCATCTGTGAAGAAATGGGAGAAGATAATAAGAGCCTTCTGAAAGCTCATCATAATCCATACAGTACTTGAAGAACTGGTACTTATAACTGGTACTTGTAACCTATATGTATAGCCTTGAGATTTCCTAGCGTCTCTCCTTACTAGTGCCCAGGCCCTTACTGTAATCAATAGGGTCACAAGTGAATTTTCTCTTTATTATCCATAATATCTCGCTCAATTGTCTTTATTCTTTTCTTAACTGTCTCATATAACTCAACAAACCCTGCTCATTGTTCAATAAATAAATCAATATCTTTTTCCACCCTTTTCAACTCAGCCTTCAACTGATCAGGTGATTTACTTTTAAACTCTATCATCAATTCCATCAATTTGAAAGAGCAATCCGAAAGTATTTCTCGTAAAAATGTTATCCCCTTCAACAAATGATGGAAATGTCTTTATTCTTAAACCGTGTGGAATCATTTGTGTTTCTACATATTTCTCCGAGGAAATCTCAGTATGCTGGCTGTACTGTGTGAGGTGCATTTGGTTACTATATCCTTGAAAAAGGTCCCCAGGTGGGAGCGAAATGTTGGATTTCACTGTGTTGTAATACAATTACACTTTTTTTGAATCAAGAGAGTGCTGATCCATATGCAATCAATTATATATATATATTTTTTTTTTACACATTTTTTTTAACTCTAATATCTGTACAAGAATATATATTTAAATGGGTTTTTAAGCAAGATTCAGCACTGATTCTGCTCCATGTTTCCAAGTACAGTAAGCAGATGATCCAGTTATCCATATCTGACCAAATCCACAGGACTTCTGAGCTACTAGCCTGAGGCTTTCATGATCCCTGCACACCCCACAGGCGGCCATACAGGGGCAGATTTAAGTTGCCATTTCGAGTCCTTCACAATGATTCCTGACTGCCCATGTATGGCCTAAAATTGGTCAGATATCAGTTGTAGTGATGAGCGAATCTGTTCCGTTTCGCTTCACTGAAAAATTCACGAATCTTTCAAAAGATCGGCAAAAAATTAGCAAAACGGCAAAAATGTTGTGCGGCAAAAAAAATTGTCACCCGTGGCTATTATTTTGTCGCCTGCGGCTATTATTTTGTCGTCCGTGGCTATTATTTTGTTGCACAGCTATTATTTTGTTGCCTGTGGCTATTCTTTTTTCGCGCGGCTATTATTTTGTCGCCTGCAGCTATTATTTTGTCGCAAAGCTATTCTTTTGTCGCCCGTGGCTATTATTTTGTCGTCCGTGGCTATTATTTTGTTGCACGGCTATTATTTTGTTGCACAGCTATTATTTTGTTGCCTGTGGCTATTCTTTTTTCGCGCGGCTATTATTTTGTCGCAAAGCTATTCTTTTGTCGCCCGCAGCTATTATTTCATTGCGCGGCTATTCTTTTTTCGCGCGGCTATTATTTTGTCGCCTGCAGCTATTATTTTGTCACAAAGCTATTCTTTTGTCGCCCGTGGCTATTATTTTGTCACCTGCGGCTATTATTTTGTTGCAAAGCTATTATTTTGTTGCCTGTGGCTATTCTTTTTTCGCACGGCTCTTATTTTGTCGCCTGCAGCTATTATTTTGTCGCAAAGCTATTCTTTTGTCGCCCGCGGCTATTATTTCATTGCGCGGCTATTCTTTTGATGCCGGCGACAATTTTTGGACATACGGCGAATTTTTCCACAGCAAATTTTTTCATCTGTTTCGCGAAACAATCCGCCAGTGGTGAAACGCGGAAATTCACTGCGAATCCATGCCTGGCGAAAAATTTCGCCCATCACTAATCAATTGGGCAGGTTTGATTTTCCAGTCAGATCAGGGACCTCATCAGGTCATTAATGCTGTCCTCGCTGGGTCTTATTTCCGTCATTGTAATTCAGTCGTTTAGCCTGATGGCAACTTTGTCAAATGAATGGACCTTATGGCATATGGCCCTTTAATACCTGCCTTTGTAACAAGTGCTGGGTACCTCTAAGAGCACTACTAACTGCCCATCATTTGCCTCAGGGGCATTTGTAGCCCCAGTGGCCCTGTACGCCCCAGTCTGACCCTGTTCAGACCAGAAAGTAGATAGGGTAGTGTGTACCAGCAAAATATGACTATTTCCCGATCCCTGTTGCTGCTTCCCCTGGACGCCCCTGACGTGTTTCATTCACGCATGCTCAGGGGAGGGCGTCGGCCGGGTGGCGGGGGCCCCTGCAGGGGGTTAGGGGAGCGCAGCGGAGGCCCCTGCAGGGGGTGTAAATGATGAGGCTGGCGGGGGCACCATGGGGGGTGCGGGGCCCGGCACCCCCCCAGTCCAACCCTGCAAGTATAACTCAATCTACACCTGACCCTAACCTGCCTCCTCCCAGCCTGAACCCGGGTAAAACTGTGGGTCCCTTGGGTATTGGGCCAGCCCCCTATACAGGCTATATGTACCAGCAAAATATCACTATACATTCAATCAGATTTTATCCATACTGATCTTATTTACTAAATGTGCACTTTAATTGCAAAAATTGTTTATTTTATTTTGATGACAGCATTCCTTTATAAAATGTTTGCACTGTCTATGTAGTGTCTATGACACATTTTTTCTATTGTCCTTTCTATCAGTTGAGTGCATTTTTTAAGGAATTAGAAGCTGGCGAAATGAATGTATGGCCTTGTTAAATTCACAAGTGAAGGCTGCTTGGCCATTAAAACACCCTGAAATGACACACAGAAAATGCCTCCCATTGTCCTGCTCCTCACTGATAGAGACAGAGAAGAAATTCTAGGCTTAATGCGTAATTTGTAAAAACAGCCAAGGTCTGTCGTAGATTACTAGTCACAAACTTACACTACATGTTCCAGCAATGGAACGGCAGCTCTTTTAGCGCAGAATTCGAAAGCGGAGGATTCACTTTATGTCCCACCGCCCTTTGTCTTCTGGCCAGTTCTGTTAAAGGGGTTGTTTACCTTTGAGTGCTTGAGTTTGAGCTTTCAGAAGGAGCCGGCGCTACACATTAGAACTGCTTTCAGCTAACCTATTGTTTCTCCTACTCCCATGTAACTGGAGGAGTCCCAAGCCGGACTTGAATTTCTTACTATTGAGTGCTATTCTGATACCTACTGGGAGCTGCTATCTTGCTCCCTTCCCATTGTTCTGCTGATCGGCTGCTGGGGGAGGGGGGTATATCACTCCAATTTGCAGCGTAGCAGTAAAGTGTGCCTGAGTCTGAGCTTTCAGAAGGAGCCAGCGCTACACATTAGAACTGCTCTCAGCTAACCTATTGTTTCTCCTACTCCCATGTAACTGGAGGAGTCCCAAGCCGGACTTGGATTTCTTACTATTGAGTGCTATTCTGATACCTACTGGGAGCTGCTATCTTGCTCCCTTCCCATTGTTCTGCTGATCGGCTGCTGGGGGTGAGGGGGGCGATATCACTGTTCAGTAAAGTGTGACTGAAGTTTATCAGAGCACAGGTCACATGGCTGGGGCATCCTGGGAAATGAGGAATATGGCTAGCCCTTTGGACCTGGGGTTTTCAGGTTAGAGGGGATATAATTTGAATTATCACAGTTTAAGAAGTAAAAATGTAAAACAAATGATTGTTTAGCTACCAACACGGGTTTATGCGGCTCAGTTACCATCAAGCACAAGCCGCTGTTCTATTATTAAATAGAAAAAGGGCATAATTAGAAACATGCAATTCTTATACAAGAAAAGACATCACATCAAACACTTGAATGAAAGGAAGATATTTACCTCATTTGCTTTTTGATATTACACTAAGCTTCTCTGCACAAAGCGTTACAAACCCCCCCTCCACTTCAAACTACAATAACCATTGCTTCCAAGGCAGTTACCCAATGATTATTTCCAGCAACATAAATGGCAACAGGAATTTTATCCCTTTTCAGCTGGTTACTACATTATACCTCTATATGGCTGCCTCTATGTCTGTGACAAATAGTATAGATCTATTATACTGAATGCTTTGGGTTCTCTGGATGAATGTTTATCAATGTGGAGCACCATACTTTATGACTAAACAAAATAGTTAAACATTTAATATTACAGGTATAGGGACCTCCAGAATGCTTGAGACCAAGGGTATTCCAGATAAGGGGTCTTTCCGTAATTTGGATCTCCATACCTTAACTCTACTAAAAAATCAATAAAACATTAATTAAACCAAATAGGAGTGATCATTTAACCATTAAATAAACCCAATAGGGCTGTTCTGCCCCCAATAAGTGGTAATTATATCTTAGTTGGGATCAAGTACAGGTACTGTTTTATTATTACAGAGAAAAGGGAATCATTTAACCATTAAATAAACCCAATAGGGCTGTTCTGCCCCCAATAAGGGGTAATTATATCTTAGTTGGGATCAAGTACAGGTACTGTTTTATTATTACAGAGAAAAGGGAATCATTTAACCATTAAATAAACCCAATAGGGCTGTTCTGCCCCCAATAAGGGGTAATTATATCTTAGTTGGGATCAAGTACAGGTACTGTTTTATTATTACAGAGAAAAGGGAATCATTTAACCATTAAATAAACCCAATAGGGCTGTTCTGCCCCAATAAGGGGTAATTATATCTTAGTTGGGATCAAGTACAGGTACTGTTTTATTATTACAGAGAAAAGGGAATCATTTAACCATGAAATAAACCCAATAGGGCTGTTCTGCCCCAATAAGGGGTAATTATATCTTAGTTGGGATCAAGTACAGGTACTGTTTTATTATTACAGAGAAAAGGGAATCATTTAACCATGAAATAAACCCAATAGGGCTGTTCTGCCCCCAATAAGGGGTAATTATATCTTAGTTGGGATCAAGTACAGGTACTGTTTTATTATTACAGAGAAAAGGGAATCATTTAACCATTAAATAAACCCAATAGGGCTGTTCTGCCCCCAATAAGGGGTAATTATATCTTAGTTGGGATCAAGTACAGGTACTGTTTTATTATTACAGAGAAATAGCAAATAATTTTTGAAAATTAGTCTATGGAAGATCGCCTTTCTGTAATTCGGAACTTTCGGGATAACGGGTTTCCAGATAAGAGATCCCATACCTGTATTGTAAAAACTAATAAAAAGTTGAAAAAAAATCAGTTTCCACATTAAAATGGTGCTTAATTTGAAATTCTTTTCAACAAAAACCACAATTTTAAAAAAAAAAACTAATAACTGAATGCAATGGCCTTTGGCATGAAAACGGAACAATGGAGTTATGACAAGCAGTAGTCAAATTCCGTTATAATGAACCAAGGACAGGGCCCAACATGCATGATGTTACCTTCTGCCTTTATTCAAACGGAACCTGTTCATGTTAATATCATAAGGAAGCCTTGGTAGGAAACACGCAAGGCACCAAGGCCAATACATATAATGGCTTTCCAGTTCCTTATTGAACAATACGTTTCTATGAATTCCTGCGGCACACATTTACAAAAGCTGTTGACAACATGAAACAAATCCCACATGTAAAGCCTGTGCCACCGTGCATGTATTCAATACGCTCAAAATGCTCTGTTTGCGTAACTCCGGGGCCACGTCGACGCAGTCAGCCTACGCCTACCATGAAACCCGGTTCGATATTCTTAATAATAATATGGGTGGATTTCTGAGGTCGGTATGGGGCGCTAAAATTGGCTTTTCAGAAAGATACAGCTCTTGGTGGGACCTGTCACCCTAAGAAAAAACTCCATATTCATTTTTATTGTGTTTGTCAAGCAAAATAAATGTCACTTACACTATATAAATAATAGAAATCGTGTTTCCTTCAGGCTTGGAATTACACAGTCACAGCAAGCAGGCAGGCGCCATTTTGTGGACACTGTTATTATTATTAAGGCAAGCTTTGTGTCAACCCAAAATCTTGTGTATGCACCAGAATGGGACACCTGATGCCCATACCCATGCACTGAGGAGGGAGGGGGAAAGTGAATGCTGAATAGGAAGTAAAAGTAATTGTTTGTGTTGAAAATTTTAGGCCACTGCCTCTTTTGCACCCCCTTTAGCCATAATTACCAAAAAATACCAGTATCATCTCTACATGAAATGCATAATGAGCATATTAACCCCAGATGGGCCAGTATAATTACTACAGAAAATGGATGAGCATATTAACCCCAGATGGGCCAGTATAATTACTACAGAAAATGGATGAGCATATTAACCCCAGATGGGCCAGTATCATTACTACAGAAAATGGATAAGCATATTAACCACAGACATGACATTATAATCATTACAGAGAATGGATTAGCATTTTCCTTTTCTCTGTAATAATAAAACAATACCTGTACTTGATCCCAACTAAGATATAATTACCCCTTATTGGGGGCAGAACAGCCCTATTGGGTTTATTTAATGGTTAAATGATTCCCTTTTCTCTGTAATAATAAAACAGTACCTGTACTTGATCCCAACTAAGATATAATTACCCCTTATTGGGGCAGAACAGCCCTATTGGGTTTATTTAATGGTTAAATGATTCCCTTTTCTCTGTAATAATAAAACAGTACCTGTACTTGTCTATGAAGATTTTCATTCATCCAGGTCATGGTATATCTAGTATAAATAAATTTGAAGCAACTGAAGAAGCTGCTCGGATGAGTAGTGAAACGTCTTCAATGATTACTAAACAAGTCCAGTTGCTTCAAATTTATTTATACTAGAAGTACCTGTACTTGATCCCAACTAAGATATAATTACCCCTTATTGGGGGCAGAACAGCCCTATTGGGTTTATTTCATGGTTAAATGATTCCCTTTTCTCTGTAATAATAAAACAGTACCTGTACTTGATCCCGACTAAGATATAATTACCCCTTATTGGGGCAGAACAGCCCTATTGGGTTTATTTAATGGTTAAATGATTCCCTTTTCTCTGTAATAATAAAACAGTACCTGTACTTGATCCCAACTAAGATATAATTACCCCTTATTGGGGGCAGAACAGCCCTATTGGGTTTATTTAATGGTTAAATTATTCCCTTTTCTCTGTAATAATAAAACAGTACCTGTACTTGATCCCAACTAAGATATAATTACCCCTTATTGGGGCAGAACAGTCCTATTGGGTTTATTTAATGGTTAAATGATTCCCTTTTCTCTGTAATAATAAAACAGTACCTGTACTTGATCCCAACTAAGATATAATTACCCCTTATTGGGGGCAGAACAGCCCTATTGGGTTTATTTAATGGTTAAATGATTCCCTTTTCTCTGTAATTCTATTGGGTTTAATTAATTTTGAAGTCATTTTTAGTAGACTGAAATTATGGAGATCAAAATTACGGAAAGACCCCTTATCCAGAGAACCCCAGGTCCCGAGTATTCTGTACTACAGGTCCCATACCTGTACACAAATATCTTTTTACTATGCTGCTTCTGCTGTATCTACATTTTCCATTTCCATGTACTATTTTAGAAAAGAATGCCAATTGTCACATAACTGTATTTATATGTATTTTTTATAGAGGAACCTTCAAGTACATTGAAAAAAGAAAATAAAATATGTATCTTTTTTGTCACCCAAACAAAAGACCCAAACATCCCGGAGGAATACTCACAAACCAACCTCTCTGCATCATTTTACTGCCCGTTCCAGGCATGTCATCTTTCTTGAATTCATTGTGTACAAAAAACGTAAAAATACAGACGTGGGATTGTGATTTTATTTTCTGTGACCTTCGGAGGAATTAGCATTTCAAGTTGGTGATACACTCCATGGGCATTCATAGGTCAATTTCAATGTCAAGTTTTTCATATTGGAAAAGTTGCAACTACATGATGCACGCTCTAATACAGAAACAGATGAATCATTTATTGTTACTAAATTCATAAGTAAGCACCTCCATCATGACTACTAATCCAAAGTTTCTATCTACAGGTATGGGATCCCTTATCCAGAAACCTGTTATCCAGAAAGCTCAGAATTACGGAAAGCCCATCTCCCATAGACTCCATTTTAATCAAATAATTTAGAATTTTAAAACTGATTTCCCTTTTCTCTGTAATAATAAAACAGTACCTTGTAATTGATCCCAACTAAGATATAATTACCCCTTATTGGGGGCAAAACAGCCCTATTGGGTTTATTTCATGGTTAAATGATTCCCTTTTCTCTGTAATAATAAAACAGTACCTGTACTTGATCCCAACTAAGATATAATTACCCCTTATTGGGGGCAGAACAGTCCTATTGGGTTTATTTAATGGTTAAATGATTCCCTTTTCTCTGTAATAATAAAACAGTACCTGTACTTGATCCCAACTAAGATATAATTACCCCTTATTGGGGCAGAACAGTCCTATTGGGTTTATTTCATGTTTAAATGATTCCCTTTTCTCTGTAATAATAAAACAGTACCTGTACTTGATCCCAACTAAGATATAATTACCCCTTATTGGGGGCAGAACAGCCCTATTGGGTTTATTTAATGGTTAAATGATTCCCTTTTCTCTGTAATAATAAAACAGTACCTGTACTTGATCCCAACTAAGATATAATTACCCCTTATTGGGGGCAGAACAGCCCTATTGGGTTTATTTAATGGTTAAATGATTCCCTTTTCTCTGTAATAATAAAACAGTACCTGTACTTGATCCCAACTAAGATATAATTACCCCTTATTGGGGGCAGAACAGCCCTATTGGGTTTATTTAATGGTTAAATGATTCCCTTTTCTCTGTAATAATAAAACAGTACCTGTACTTGATCCCAACTAAGATATAATTAATCCTTATTGGATGCAAAACAATCCTATTGGGTTTAATTAATGTTTTATTGATTTTTTAGTAGACTTAAGATAGGAGATCCAAATTACAGAAAGACCCCTTATCCGGAATACCCTTGGTCCTAAGCATTCTGGATAATGGGTCCTATACCTGTACTGTATCACAAGATAATTTAATGTGTGTCTCTTAATGAAGGGATGGGTAACCTGTATCCTTTCAGATGTTAAACTGTATCTCCCAACACCCTAAGAAAGCCTTCAGATTATTGGGATACTGGGAATTGTAGTTTATATAGCCCAACCCCTCCTGTTCTTAATTTGATGGTCAACAAGATTAAACTGTTCATTATTTTAGCTACAAATTATATAGAGGATGAGATGCGTGGAAACCTATTAGGGACAGATATTAGTCACTGGTGGTTAATTCTTTGCTACTAATCTCCTTGAAATGCCTTCCCACCAGCAATAAAATGAATCACAGGTGGGAAGGCATACACTTTGTCATTTTTATAGGCTGAAATTCAACTGCAAAACATTTCTTCTCTTTCTGCATCGTTTGAAATCCTGTCAGGGGAGGAGGGACTAAAACACTGATGATACAAATTGTAACAACTTCTCCACAGCTTACAGACAGCATGCAGGAACTACACAACCCACAATGCATTGCACTGGGATGTTCCTTTCCTCATTGACATCACGTGTGCAGCAGGGAATTGTGGGATTGGGAGGATGCAGGCTGAAGGCAGGCTGAGGACAGGCGACTACTGTTACATTTTATTTGAGTCACTGATGACTACTGATGTCAGACTAACAGGCCTATAGTTTTCAGGCTGAGAATGGGATCCCTTTTTAATAACGGCACCACATTAGCAATCCGCCAGTCTCTTGGCACCATGCCAAACCTCAACGAATCCTGAAAAATTAAGTGAAGAGGTTTGGCAATCACAGCGCTCAGCTCATTTAATACCCTGGGATGAATCCCATCCGGCCCTGGACCTTTGTTTCCCTTTACATGTTCAAGTCTCTTTTGAATTCCCCTCCTGAGTGACCCATGCGTCAGTAGCTAAATTACTAGAACTGGGTATATTAAAAGGGAAGCCTTCATTATCTGGCTCCTCAGATGAAAAATAAGAGTTCAAAATTTCTGCTTTTTCCCCGTTCTCATCAACCAACGTACCCCCCCGTGATAATAAAGTTCCCACCCCTTCTTGCTTCATTTTTTTACTATTCACATAATTAAAAAATAATTTAGGATTATTTTTACTCCTAGCAGCAATATCCCTTTCCATTTCTATTTTAGCTTGCCTGATAGCTTTTTTGCAGCTTTATTTGCTTCCTTGTACCTGATGAAAGTTTCCGCTGTCCCAGCTAACTTGAATGCCCTAAAAGCATGTTTTTTCTTACCAACCTCGACACTAACACTTTTATTCAGCCATAAAGGTTTTGCTTTGCGATGCCTCTCCTTGCTTACAAGGGGAATATACTGTCGTGTATACCTGCAAAACCATTTCACCAAAACATTACCCATTTGTGCCAGTAAATTACTACAGAAATTACGTAATGACCAAATAAACCCCATACATGCCAATATAATCCCTAAGTAACATATTAACCATATATGTTACATATAATAACCCTAGACATACCATTATGATTACTACTCTATTAACTCCAGAAATACCAGTAAGATCACTGAGAAATAGCCAATGAGCAGTGGAACACATGGTCATCTTGGATTTTCTCCGAAAAGAAGAGGCAGAGGGGAGTGGCGGAGAGAGGAGGGAGCAGGGCCGCTTTATTAAATGGGCAAAAGGGGCATCTGCCCCAGGCCCACTAATTTGGGAGACCCACTTAGCCACTATTTCCTTAAATTTTGGTTTAATATTTTTCCTGCCACCCCTCTCCACCACTTTCTGCCACCTTCCCCTCCATGCCGCTCTGTTCAGAGAAAATCCAAGATGGATTCCACTACGAAACGCACACCCGTCTTGGACTTTTTCACAGCCATTCAAGCTAGCGAGGCAGGCAGAGAGGGAGAGAGCACAAAGCAACATGTGGGGAGCACAAGGAAGAAGAAAACTGGTATTATGCATACCCCCCAACTGTCCCGCTTTGTACCCCCCCAACTGTCCGTGCATTTCTGTACATTCATTGAGCTATCAAGCACAGCGGGATGCACTGGCTCTAGCCAGGTGCTCCGACTTCTTCTGGGCTCTGCAACTTGTGCGGCGCGACAGGCCAACCTTATAAAAGGGCCTGTCGCCGCCGCACAAGTTGCAGAGCCCAGAAGAAGAAGGAGCGAGTGTGTATGGGGCTACTTACTATGGGGCTACTCACTATGGGGCTACTCACTATGGGGCTACTCACTATGGGCTACTTACTAGGGGGCTACTTACTATGGGGGCACTTACTATGGGGGCATTGTCTATGGGGGCAATTGGGGGCACTTACTATGGGGGCATTGTCTATGGGGGCAATTGGGGGCACTTACTATGGAGGCATTGTCTATGGGGGCACTTACTACTTACCTTCTCTCTATATTTGTATTTTATATGTAGGAGTTGCTATATTGTTTTCCTTTTTTGTAGTACAGTATGAGGGTATAGCACATTTTGCGTCTGATCCCGCCATTTCAACGATATAAAAGGAGTATTTTTTTAAAAAAATTGGGGCGTGGCCACAAAAGTGGACGTGGTCAAAAAAAATGTTGTCCCTCTTTTCATTTTTCAAATGTTGGGAGGTATGATTATGTATTTTCTGTAGTAATTGTACTGGCATGTCTGGAGAATGTTTTGGTATAATGCAGAGGTGGACAAACTACAGCCCGTGGGCCAGGTCTGGCCCGTTGGTCTTTTTAATCCGGGCCGCCGAGGATTTGTGTGCCTCGCTTTGTCCCGACTCACGCGAGACATGGCATCAAGACTGCATGTAAGCGCTGGCCCGGCCCGTCTGTCAAATTTTAAAAGTCAATGTGGCCCCTGAGCCTAAAAGTTTGCCCAATAGTGGGCCAACTGATACTGTTAGTTGGATATTTGCCCGGGGCCCACAAAGGCCTTAAAACAGCTCTGGGCAAGAGATGGCGGAGAGGCGGTGGCAGGAAAAATAAATAAATTACAAATGAAAGAAATAGTGGCAGAGTGGGCCCCCCAATTTAGTGGGTGCCGTGCAGATGCCCCTTCTGCCCATTTAGTAAAGCGGCCCTGGCTTGTTACCTACAATACAAGCCAATGAGAGGGTGTGTGAGGGCTATCACTGTAAGATCATTGGATAATTCCAATACAAAGCAGTGAGGATTATTATTGCCAAGCCTTTCCTTGCTGGAACTGCCAGTAGAAACAGCACTAATTTGTTTCCCTGAAATCTCCATCTATCAGACAGAAGCAGCTGAAGGAAAGAAACATAACCTTGTAAAACAGGACCGGCTGACTGACGAGAAGCCAATGAATGGGGCAGCCTGGGCTGAGGGGCGAGGGCTGCGGAGGGAACCACTTATCTCCCCTGCCTGTGATTGGCACCTCAAGCCTCTCTCTGTGCGTATTTCTTTTTTATCTCCCTCTCTCTCTCCCCTGGTGAGTCATGGAGGCTGGTTTGAATGGCAGCCCCCGAGCTTTATAACTGGAACCCAGAGCCAAAGACAGAGAAGTTCATGGTCCAGCAGCATTCTCCTCAGCATTACTCTCTGCGCCTTCAGGAAGCCACTTAACGCCCCACCAGAAGTTCCACTGCTCCTTATTATGAAGAAAGTCCCCTGTGCGTTGCTGCTTGTGGCCGCTGTTTGGCTTCTGCCGGACTCTGGGAGCGCCGCGGTCATCACTGGGGTAAGTAGGAGAGTGTGCGGTGCATGATGGGAAATGACTTTCCCTCTCTTTGGAGCTCACGTGACCCTCGTAGCAGCACCTGCTGACCCTGTTTAGTCAGGACCCTGGATGGGATAATCGATTTAAAAGGGAATCATTACTTGTGTAAGGCAGGGTTTGGATTCTGCGGTGCTTAAAAAAGTTATTTATTTCCACTTTTATGCTCATACAAATAAACTGGTTTGAGCTGTGCTAGAAAATATATATATATACAGGTATCGGACCCCTTATCCGGGCCATCTCCCATAGACTCCATTATAAGCAAATAATTCTAATTTTTAAAAATGATTCCCTTTTCTCTGTAATAATAAAACAGTATCTGTACTTGATCCCAACTAAGATGTAATTACCCCTTATTGGGGCAGAACAGCCCTATTGGGTTTATTTAATGGTTAAATGATTCCCTTTTCTCTGTAATAATAAAACAGTACCTGTACTTGATCCCAACTAAGATATAATTACCCCTTATTGGGGGCAGAACAGCCCTATTGGGTTTATTTCATGGTTAAATGATTCCCTTTTCTCTGTAATAATAAAACAGTACCTGTACTTGATCCCAACTAAGATATAATTACCCCTTATTGGGGGCAGAACAGCCCTATTGGGTTTATTTAATGGTTAAATGATTCCCTTTTCTCTGTAACAATAAAACAGTATTATTGGAGCCAAAACAATCCTATTGGATTAAATTACCGTTTAAATAATTTTATTAGCAGACTTAAGGTAGGAGATCCGAATTACGGAAAGACCCCTTATCCGGAAAACCCCAGGTCCAGAGCATTCTGGATAACAGGTCCCATACCTGTATATATGATTGTTAGAGGAGCTCCTAGTTTTAATTGATTTTTTTTTTCCTTCATAAATAGTAAGTGGGACAAAAATGTTTAATTGTCTTTAAATCATTGTGAACAGAATTAGTCAGTGTTTGTTTTACAATCGGGGGTTTCCAAATGGCAAGTATTTACTGGTCTGGCCATAAAAATGATATGATACGTAATGCCAGTGTTATTAATAGGAGAGAAAAACAAGAAAGTATTTTTCTGCAGAAATACTGCCCCCCTCCAGATTTTGTAAAGGTGAGCTGATAAAATATTTGTGTTGTTGTAACATCGACTATTACATACACCGCGTTATACAGTAAGCCCTGTTACTGATTCTCTATCCATTGAAATTTTAGTCCCTGGAGATACCCCAAAACTGAGCAAGTGTACAAACAATATCAGTGATGTTATGGACAGAAATCAGCTCTCACTGTCTCCTTTCAGTGCAGTTTTTATTACTATATACATACAGTGTAGGCTTGGCACATTTTCCACAACTTTTTGGGCAGTTTTTTTTTTAGCACAAAGGCTTACTGACAATGCACCTCCAAAAGTAATTTCAAAATGTCCTAAAGAACTAGTTTTTACAATTACTATTATAGCTATTATTAATAATAATAATAATTAGGCAGGCACCATATTTGATCCAGGTTTTGTAACAAAACAGTACCTGTACTTGATCCCAACTAAGAAGATATAATTACCCCTTATTGGGGGCAGAACAGCCCTATTGGGTTTATTTCATGGTTAAATGATTCTCTTTTCTCTGTAATAATAAAACAGTACCTGTACTTGATCCCAACTAAGATATAATTACCCCTTATTGGGGGCAGAACAGCCCTATTGGGTTTATTTAATGGTTAATGATTCCCTTTTCTCTGTAATAATAAAACAGTACCTGTACTTGATCCCAACTAAGATATAATTACCCCTTATTGGGGGCAGAACAGCCCTATTGGGTTTATTTCATGGTTAATTGATTCCCTTTTCTCTGTAATAACAAAACAGTACCTGTACTTGATCCCAACTAAGATATAATTACCCCTTATTGGGGGCAGAACAGCCCTATTGGGTTTATTTAATGGTTAAATGATTCCCTTTTCTCTGTAATAATAAAACAGTACCTGTACTTGATCCCAACTAAGATATAATTACCCCTTATTGGGGCAGAACAGCCCTATTGGGTTTATTTAATGGTTAAATGATTCCCTTTTCTCTGTAATAATAAAACAGTACCTGTACTTGATCCCAACTAAGATATAATTACCCCTTATTGGGGGCAGAACAGTCCTATTGGGTTTATTTAATGGTTAAATGATTCCCTTTTCTCTGTAATAATAAAACAGTACCTGTACTTGATCCCAACTAAGATATAATTACCCCTTATTGGGGGCAGAACAGCCCTATTGGGTTTATTTAATGGTTAAATGATTCCCTTTTCTCTGTAATAATAAAACAGTACCTGTACTTGATCCCAAATAAGATATAATTACCCCTTATTGGGGGCAGAACAGCCCTATTGGGTTTATTTAATGGTTAAATGATTCCCTTTTTTCTGTAATAATAAAACAGTACCTGTACTTGATCCCAACTAAGATATAATTACCCCTTATTGGGGGCAGAACAGCCCTATTGGGTTTATTTAATGGTTAAATGATTCCCTTTTCTCTGTAATAATAAAACAGTACCTGTACTTGATCCCAACTAAGATATAATTACCCCTTATTGGGGCAGAACAGCCCTATTGGGTTTATTTAATGGTTAAATGATTCCCTTTTCTCTGTAATAATAAAACAGTACCTGTACTTGATCCCAACTAAGATATAATTACCCCTTATTGGGGTAGAACAGCCCTATTGGGTTTATTTCATGGTTAAATGATTCCCTTTTCTCTGTAATAATAAAACAGTACCTGTACTTGATCCCAACTAAGATATAATTACTCCTTATTGGAGGTAAAACAATTCTATTGGGTTAAATTAACATTTAAATAATTTTTTTAGCATACTTATGGTATGGAGATCCAAATTACAGAAAACCACAGGTCCCGAGCATTCTGGATAACAGGTCCCATACCTGTACTGATTTGCATTTGCCAAAATCCTTAGTATAACAGGAGAAGTAAATACAACAGAATGTATTCTCCACCACAAGCATTTAAGCCTGTCATTGCGGGATTCAGATTCTTCTCCACCAAAATATGTCCTTAGGGAGGGATTTTTTAACATAACATCATATTTTTGGGTTTCATATATTTTTTTATGTCGAGATACCAATGCTAACAACCTGCTACTTATCCAGCAGAGCATGGTGAATGAAAAGAGTTGATGAAAGCACAGTAAGACTGTAGTGATCATGTCCGGTGTGTAGGGGATAACACCATACACCCTGTTTTAGAGCATAGGGGGTCATTTATGACCTGCAAGTGCAGTTTTGGTGGTAACTTTACACACAGTTGGTACATGAAATTATGTTATTGTGCAAAGGTGCTTGCATCTACCTTTGTGAACAAGCGTGCCTCTGCAGCTACGCAAACTCCAGGGAAGGGAGGTGGGCATGGAAAGTAGATATGCAGGCGGGGGGGAACAGTCTGGACAAGGGGGAGGCAAATGGAGAGTTACATGCATAGTGCCCCCACACCTATGCATGTGCCTCTTCTGCCAACCCATAGTTCGGGCCCTGCAGCTCTCCGTGTTGCAGATCTCCTTTCCCTGATGTGCTGCAAGAAAATTTAATTTACACATGCTTGGGGAAGGGGGTCCTTGAGGCTCTACTGATATGGGGGAGCCCTGAAGCCTTTGCCAGCCTCAAAGATGGTAGTAGCGTCAGGGTTCCCAAAGCTGCCTGCATCAATTGACGCAACAAATATGCACCTAAAGAATCAGGCGCAGACATCATTTTGATGGAAATGAAGATGTCTGAACAATAAAGATTTTTAGTGTCCGGTGCTGGAATTGTGAGGGAAAATGCTGTAATGTGGGTAAAATGAGCCCTCATGTCTTATATAATACACAGATACATAAACACAATATTCCCGAAAATAAGAGGTTAGAGATAAAAGATTAGATTTAAGCAAATATGTATTAAAAAGTCAGTAGTAAGGGCAACCTGCATTCATCAATATGTTGCTAATGTCAGCACCTCCCAGGCAGCTTGATACGTCCTGGTAATGCAGAGATTTATCTTAAGAATATTTATATATATATATATATATATACTGTATAACACAGGTACCTGACAAGGGGAGCCACAAACCGTTGGTCTGGTTACATCTGCAGTTTCTTGTTCATTTTCATAATACACCGTTTCGGTTGGCCTTTATTTGGCAGAATTCACGCAATAAACTTTGAAAGTATAACAGGATTTATTAGAGAACATTTCCTTTTTATGTACGAGTACACATTCTGCCAGTTGTGAGCTGTTAGGATGAAGAGTGCTTTGGTCCAGGCTGTTTGGAAATATTTGGCACGGCCCGCAGGAGTCGCAAGTTTTCAGAGCCAGATGTCTGACGGCGAGGTCATTTGGGAAAGACCACGAAGAGATGAGATTTTTAGGAAAGAAATGGCTTTTTTCCCCCCAAGCACTAGGGAACAAACCTGGAAGAGTGTTTTACTGTGAGACTAAAAATCTCAGCGTTTGTGGTCAATTTTCAAGGGATCATGCAATCCAGTTACTAAGTGTCATTTATAGCAGCCAGTGAAGTCATGTTAAAGGAGAACTAAACCCAAAAAATGAATTTGGCTAGAAATGCCATATATGCTGAATTAATGCACCAGCCTAAAAATGAGTTTTAGCTGTTCTACAGGCTGATGCTACAGGGCGGATTATTACATTTTGATACTAATTGCACGGGTTTCTGAGCTGCCATGTAATGTAAATCTAATTGAATTAGTAATTAGCCTTGTATTGTGTTATTTGTATTGTATATATACAGTATAGTGTGAGTGAGTCCCTAAGCTCAGGTAAGTGACAGCAGCCCAGAGCCTGTGCTGGGAATCAGCAGAAAAGAAGATGGGGGGCTACTGGGGCATCTTGTGCCGTTTTCCTAATGATTTCTAATGATGGCCAGAGGTCGCCCCCATTCCCAGCCTTCCTTCCCCCCCCCCACTCAGGAACCATTTAGCTCACATACAGAGCACTGGGGACAGGACACACATTTTCTGCATATCCTGCCTTCAGTGTGCCGTATGTGAGCAAAATGTAGGTGCGATTGGGATTTGTGCCGCCCTAGGCCCGAGCCTTGCCACAAATCTTGCCATGGGCATCACCAGGGGCACAGATCTTCCCTGCTAAAGGACTGTGGTTGCCTTGGGCTGGTACAGAAGCACAAAAATATCTGACCTACTTCTTTAGTTAGGCTTTAGTTCTCCTTTGAACCATATGCAAAGGTAACTGCATTCAAAAGCGCCCTGTGCTCTTCAGTATAGTTGCGCCATTGCATTGCATCCATGCAGTCTGCTTTAGTGAATCATGCACAATTGCAACTACACTGGGGTACCATGGAGCGGCTGCAGCCCTGAACGTGGCTGTAATTTTAGGGTTACATATAAAGTGTATTTTTAGTGCAAATGCTAAATGCCCTATATCTCACCTGCCTCTGTGCTTAAGTAACATGATGTGAGTCAGAAACATCTCAAGAAGCATTGCAACAAAGGACTTAATGCTTTACTACTTTGGGGTTAGCTTGGTTAAGATATTACTATGCTTTATAGTGCAATAAAAACATGAATGTGGCCTTGAGCATTATACTAAACGGGGGTCAGTAGCAGGTAGCATGGAGGACTCCCTCCTATGTAAAATAAAGATAAGAGAGAGACTATATATAAATCCCTTTTGTACTCAAGTATAAATAATGTAATTAGTGTCAGAGCACTATATGTGAAGCTGTAAACCTGGCGACTATCTGCATTTCCTTGCTGACAATACGTATTACTATTTACCAGTAATGGTGTAAGACAATAATAATAATAATAAGATGTCTCAGCTAATATGAAATAGAAATAATAATAGGGTCCTGATCCAAGATAACCTGCTCAGCCCAGAGCTTACTGAATAATAATAGATTATTAAAGTTATTTCATGAACTTAAAGTAAAAAGTACAGGTGCAGGTGTTTAAGGGGGTTGTTCACCTTTAAATTAACTTTTAGTATGATGTAGAGAGTGCTATTTGAGACAATTTGCAATTGGTCTTCATTTTTTTTTATTTGCAGTTTTTGAATTATTTAGCTTTTTGTTCGGCAGTTATCCAGGTTGGAATTTCAGTAGCTATCTCGTTGCTAGGGCCCAATTAAGGGTGCCGCACTGAGCTACTAGTAGCAGCTATTTTTTCATGGCTACTAAACCACAGAAAATACCCTGACATAGACAATACTGAGAATTGCCTCTGCTAAAACACACATAGAGACAATTATCAGTAAATGATCAGCATTGTCTGTTTTAGTAGCCACAACAAGTAGCTGTTACTAGTAGCTCTGTGTGTCTTCACCCTAAACCTAGTAACCAGGCAGTGATTTGAAAGACAGACAGGAATATGGAGGGCCTGAATACAAAGATAAGTAATAAAAAGTAACAATAACAGAGCAATTGTTTTTAAGCTGCTGGGGGTCAATGACTCCCATTTAAAAGCCAGAAGGAGTCAAAAGAGGAAGGCAAATAATTCAAAAACTATAAAAAAAAATGAAGACCAACTGAAAAGCTGCTAAAAATAGACCAATTTATAACATATTAAATGTTAACCTGAAGGTGAACCACCCCTTTAATAGAGTAAGAAGTATTTATATCTTTTGTTGTATCGATACTGAATATTCATTTTTTTGTATCATTAAATTTTTTTCTTTTATATTTATTACCAGGCGTGTGAAAAAGATCAGCAATGTGGGGGAGGTATGTGCTGTGCTGTCAGCATCTGGATAAGAAGCTTACGCATGTGTACCCCTCTTGGCAACGAAGGAGATGACTGCCACCCTTTAAGTCATAAAGTTAGTATACCAGAATATTGCTGTAATATTATGTGATCGCTGACAGTTATATTCAGCCTCTGATGCTTACAAGTGATCCTCACTTGGGGGGGGGGGGAATTTGCCCCAGCAATTTATTACTCCTAGGGAGGTGGGCATAATGCTATAAATCTACCCACCCCTCAATGTGAAAAGAAAACATTATGATTGTGCCTTGTCCTGTCTAGTAACAAACTCTCGTATTGCGCATAAACCTGCAGCTCTGCATTTCTGAATGATACTCTAAAGGTGGCCATACACGGGCCGATTGTAGCTGCCGATATCGTTCCCTTGCCAGGCAAGCGGATCTTTACGTGTATGGCCACCTTCACAAGGTGTGATTGTGGAGATTCCACTTCAGTTTGAATGGGGGGGTGAAAGGTAGCTTTTTTCCCCTCTTACAAAGGAAGCAGATCCCGCATTCTAGGCCCTCCCCATGACCATAGGGTTTGCTTCCTCTATAGTTACGCCACTGATAAAAAAACATTTACTAATCCACGAATCCCGAATGGGAAAAAATCGGATTGGAAACGAAAATTTTGCGACTTTTTCGTCTCCGTCGCAATTTTTTCGTATTTTGCGTGACTATTTTGTCGCCATCGCGACTTTTTCGTGTTGACCGATCGTGAATGGCGGAAAAACCTTTCCGACTTTGCATCATTTTGGAAGCCTTCCATAGGTATAAATGGCACGCTGCAGCTCCAACCTGGCCCAAGGAAAGTCACGATACCGAAGCTTGAATGAATCTGAAACTTTCCCACTTGTTGCGACAATACAATTTTTTGTGACTGCGACGAAAAAGTCTGTTCGTGAATTAGTAAATCTCCCCCACTGTGTCCGGCTCTCTCCATACTGCATGCAGGCAGTTCCCCAGGAAGGGAGAGAGTGAGTAACTCTGCAGGCCACTAATTAGCCAGGCTTCACCATAACCTGGATAGCCTGTTGAATGGAAGTCCCACCCGCTCACTTCCATTCACTCCAGGGCCCTTTTTACCGGCTTTTCCAAAAGCCGAATGCAGTGAAAGAACACTTTTTCACTGCTGAAATACTTTCCCTGGAGCTTAATATATATAAGAGAGAAATCTAGGAGAAATATAAACACCTTCCACCTCTAACCCAGCATTTCTCTCACAATAGTTATCATGTCCCCTCATAAGCGCCTCTTCTCCAGTATAAACAACCCCAACTTGGCCAGTCTTTCCCCATAACTGAGACTTTCCATACCCTTTACCAGCTTAGTTGCCCTTCTCTGGACCCTCTCTAACTCAATAATGTCCCGTTTGAGCACTGGAGACCAGAACTGAACGGCATATTCTAGATGGGGCCTTACCAGTGCTCTGTAAAGGGGAAGAATAACCCCCTCCTCCCGTGAATCTATACCCCTTTTAATACAGCTCAAAACCTTATTACATGCTTATAAATTGTAGTTATATAAATGAATAATGATCTTCCTTTTTATTTTAGATTCCATTTTTTGGCAAAAGAATGCATCACACATGTCCGTGCCTTCCAAACCTCGCCTGCGCAAAGTTGGATGACAACGTATACAAGTGCTTACCCCTCATCAAAAACAAAGATTTTTATTTTTAGAAGATGAAGGCCGGTATAAAATAGGAAAATTAATTGTGTAGGATACATTATTTGTCACAGAGATTTGTTTAGAAAATGCTTAGCTGATGTAAACAATTCATTCAGTATTTAAATGTATTAGGCTATAGTTTTATAAATTCTAAAAAAAAAAGATGAATGCTTGAACTGCTGATCTGCAGAACTAGAATGTTCTTTACTAAACGAATAAACGTGACACGGCCATTTTAAAAGGTTATTTGTTTGCAATCTGCACAAATATTGATGGTATTTTATTGTAAATGTTTGTGCGTTTTGCAAAGAGTAACATTATTATTGCGTAATGTGAAAATGGAAAGCTACAGAGTGATATTAAGATGAAATGATTGCTAACGGGCTGTGCTGCTTCAATTGGAAATTTCATGAATTGTTAGTTAAATACCTCAGGGTCTCTGAGTGTGGAACATATTGTTTCAGCTCCGTGAGCATAACGTTAGAATCACATACTGCTGCTTTAGAGGAACACTACTGCAAAAAAGCAACGTTTTATAAGGGGATATTAATAACTCTAAATTGGGATCCTGACATTTAATTACCTGTGCTGTTAATTGTCCTGTTCTGTTTGTGTCTTTGGATCATGAATACAGATCGGAGGGACTATGCACCCTTGTACCCTTTTATGACAAGTGTTTTTTTACTAATGGCTTCGACAAGTCCAAGCTAACATATTTTTAGCACTTTATCACTACCAGGAAATGTCAGGATTATTTAAAAATGAAAAGTGATATATTTAATTATGGTATAACCCAGTGGCGTAACCAGAGGCAGGCCGAGGCGACCGGGCGCCCTAGGCAACCCGGTCGGCTACCTCGCCCCTGCACCACTACATCGGCCCCCGTGTGTTTTAACGCGCATGCGCAGTTCGAGCGCTGGGGGGGGGGGGCGTGGCACGGTGTGCGATGCGCACTACGAAGGGGCGCGACACAAACTGTACTAGGGGTAGGCAGGAGAGGCTGCTGCCTGGCGCCCCCCAATCGTTGCTCCCTAGGCAGCTGCCTCTTCTGCCTACCCCTAGTTCCGTCCGGCCCTGGGTTGCGCTAAGGCCCCCTGCAAACAAATCTTCTAAGGAGGGCTCAGCACAAACAGTCCTTACTGGGCCATAACGTGCCCCAGCCCGGATTTGTTGTGAGGCCACAAAGGCATAAATCTAGGGGCGGCATGCTGCCCAGCCACAAGTAAAATTTGCTCACATAGGGAGCACTGGGGATGGGACGTGCAAAAAACTTCAGCGTGTCCTGCCCCCAGTGAAAAAAACTTCAGCGTGTCCTGCCCCCAGTGAAAAAAACTTCAGCGTGTCCTGCCCCCAATACTCTGTATGTGAGGGGGTGGCTAGGGGGCAGTGGGGGGGCCACTGGTATAACCTTTTCTTAAAATAGTAACCTAACTATGTTATATTGGCTCACATGCACCTGTAATTTATTTGTTGATAATTATAATTTATGGATCTATCCCAAGATATTTAGACTCATTTATTGTCAACGTTTCTCCATATTAATTAAAAGTGGATTCTGCTCTGTTAAGATAAACCACATTCGCACTACACACTACGGGTGATTTTATATGGACTGGTTGTGGTGTAAAGAGATCTGGGTGCACAAATCAGGGACTTGAATCCACTCGCTATGAAAGTTGAATTGATGTTCCATTCAGCCAGTATCCAGTCCAGTTGGTCAAACCGGCTGTGGTAAGGTGGCCATTCGCTAATTGCTGCTATGCTACGTGCATAGTCGTTCCTTGTCAAAGTGCAGATCCAGTCTTCGATCCAATCAGAGGCCCCATACTCAGGCCCATAAGTTGGCCTTTTGTTGCCATAAAGAAGCCAACACACATGATTTAAAAAAAATGAGAGGAAGAAGAGTGGAAAAATGAAGATCAGTTGAACAGTTGCTAAGGACATTCTATAACATACTAAAAATTAACCAAAATATCAACTACCCCTTAATGTTTTTCTTTGTCTCCGTTTAGTAGAACTTTCCTCTTTGCAAGTTACTTGGTGGTGGGTGACTTTGTTAAATGCAAATGTCCGACACAATTTGGAATCTGAAATAATTGTATCTCTAGAATCCTTTTGTCACGGTTCATGAATGACTTATAAAATGTGATGCGCACGAATGGGAACACTATTTATGTGTCAATTTTTTGTGTAACGAATAGGGAGCAATGGAAACAAAGCTGTGCTGCTGTGTATTTTGTCATTGTACACGCTGTATTTATATCACGGTGTAATATTTCTGTATCAGAATAACCTTGTCGCTCAATTTTTTTGAATATTAGAATCCTATTTTGTCATAAGTGTCACTCTTTATTTTTTCATGCTATAATGTTTTATTATCGTTTGTGTACAGGGAAGCAAAACAGTTTTGGGCCCTTCACAGACTACAGTATGTGGCAATAAGGTCCCCAGAAACATCATTAATCCATTTTTAAGTATCAGGCACAGGCACCGCCAAGTAGCAATATATTAAATGCTTAGATATAAGGATATAGGGCTTATTGAACTTGTTTTGTTTGTGGGACACTGCCTTTGTCTTCGTATGTCCAGTCCCTACATAGAGAAAAACAGATTGCTCTTGTCTATCAGGAATCCTAATACTATTATAGGATCCATTATTCTGAAACCCATTATCCAGAGAGCTCCAAATTACGGGAAGGTCATTTCCCATAGAGTCCATTTTAATCAATTGTTTCAATTTTTAAAAAATGATTTCCTTTTTCTCTGTAATAATAAAACAGTACCTTGTAAATGATCCTAATTATGATTTAATTAATCTTTATTGGAGGCAAAACAATTGTTTTGGGTTGAATTCATGTTTCAATTATTTTTAATAGACTTAAGGTCAGGGCTGGATTTCTCATTAGGGCACCCCAAGGCCACCCCCTTTTGCCGCCCACCTCTGAACCCAGCCTCGCATATGCGCACCATACCACATCCCCCCCGCAGCCCATTACTCCGCATAGGGGCAAATTATTCTGGTGCAGCTGGGTGGCATGCCACCAGGGTCGGACTGGGGGGTGCAGGGCCCACCGGGGCTCCCGCCCCAGGGGCCCTGCAGGTGCCCCAGCCAGCCGTGTCCCCTACCCCCCCTAATCCCCCTGCAGGGCCCCCACCCGACGTCCTCCCCGAGCGCATATAAATTGAACACGTCAGGGGTGGAACAGTCAGTAGGGAGAGCGCCAGCAAAGGTCGGACTGGGCTGGGGCCAACCAGGATTTTTCCTGTTGTCCCGGCGGCCCAGTCCGACCCTGCATGCCGCCCCTAAATATCTGCGTCCTAGGCCCGGGCCTTTGTGGCCTTTTAAGGTATGGAAATCCAATGGAAACTGGAAAAAAAAAATGGAAAACCCCAGGCCCCAAGCATTCTGAATGACAGGTCCCATACCTGTACTAGAAAAAATGATTTCACTTGACTAAACTAGCCTAAAATGTGGCAATAAGTTTTTCAGAAAATAAAGCTACACTACTTTGTATATTAGTAGACAAAAAGGGCTCGTTTACTAAAGTAATGCAAAGCACACAATATAGGTGCAAATTGTTTCATCATTCAATATCTGCATGGTATTTAGTTGGAGCAAGTAGGAGCACTTATTTGTGCAACTTGCAAAGGGAACCCAGAGATTACCACTGTCTCAAATAGCACAGAGCTCCATTGCATCAAAGTACGTGGCAGAGTGGGGGTTGAGCTGAAAAATTAGGACTTTATTTGTGCGTTGCAGTAGGATTCCTTCTTCATTGGTGGGTGGTGGAAAAACTGCTAGAGCCCGCCCCTTGTAACGTCAGCTAACGGGTGGTCTCAATTTGGGTTTGGATTGAAAATTCCCTTCTCAACTTTAGGCTTGGTTAGACTCATGTTAATAAAGGGGTGGGTTCAGGTTGGAAAATGTCTGACCTACACATCACTAGTGCATGGTGCCTTGTGCTTTACCAGGTCAGGACTGGCAATATGTGGGTTCTGGCAAATGCCAGAGGGGCTGCTGTAATATGCCATAGGCAGTCACTATTTAGTGAGATGCTTTGGGCGGCTTTTGGGCCTCTGTACTTGAACTGACAGGGCCTAGATAGAGTCCCAGCCCAGACCTGTGCCTTACACTGCAGAGCAAACATAACTGGTATATTGGCACACAGCAAGTAGGCCTAAGTATAAATCCTCTGGCCTTTTCCTTACAGTGTATTTCATACTTTTTTCTTATCTTCTCTCTTTTTCTTTTCCATTCTGTCTTCTTCCCTTACTTATATTGCCCATCATCTTTTTATTTTAGCCTTTCTCTCTGCTCCCTCTAATGCTCTCTGTTAGCTTCACACCTATTAGGGTGAAGCCACACAGAGCTACTAGTAGCAGCTACTTGTCGTGGCTACTAAAATAGACAATGCTGATCATTTACTGATAATTGTCTCTATGTGTGTTTTAGCAGAGGCAATTCTCAGTTCTGTCTATGGCAGGGGATTATCTGGCGTATCGTAGCCATGACAAGTAGCTGCTACTAAATAGCTCCGTGTGTCTTCACTTAAGTGTAACTGGGGTTCTATAATAAACTAAAGTTTAATTCTTGCCTCTATAAATCCTCAGTAAAACACACAGACGAGTCTTTATAAATAAATTAATATTGGTTTTGCTACCAGTATATTTTTATAGAACCATCTCTCTCAGACATGGATGTCCACACAAACTCTGTTTTACTCAGCAAGAAAAAAAAAAGGAAAACTATACCCCCAGAATGAATACTGAACCAATAGATAGAATAGAATATATATTTATTAGGTGCATCCACCTAAAAGAACAGGAGAGTGGAAAATGCGGCAGTGAGAGGCACGTTACATTATTACCATGGTGACAGGCAATGATCTAAGGATAAAACACTTATTTATCTGTAGTCCTGATGAAGGACATATAATGGCACTGAAATTCTGCACAGAGCCTTGGTGATTATATACATAATTACTGAACTCACCAGCTTTAGCTCACAGGTGTTTTACCCATACAAATGCATATATATATATATTAATAAAATACAATTATGAACATACAAAGTACAAACAGCCAGAATGTTCGGATGGAAATAACAGCTCCCAAGCTATTTGCAGTATCTGCCATTGTAACTTGGGAAGTGTCTTTAGTCATTCTCTAATAATGTCTCTTAAAGAGACACTGACACCAGAAATGAAACCTTTTTATTACATCTATCATATATTTTGCCTTAAAAGTATTTGGCCAATGCTTTTACACCTTTGTGACCCAAGAATTGGTTTAGAATTAGACATCTTATAGGGGTTGTTAACTTTTACTATGATGTAGACATTTAGTATTCTGATACATAGTTACATAGTTACATAGTTACATAGGGTTGAAAAAAGACCTGTGTCCATC
This sequence comes from Xenopus tropicalis, assembly GCF_000004195.4. Classification (NCBI taxonomy): domain Eukaryota; kingdom Metazoa; phylum Chordata; class Amphibia; order Anura; family Pipidae; genus Xenopus; species Xenopus tropicalis. The sequence goes on from NC_030680.2 coordinate 140,309,036, forward strand.
AAGTTCAACCCATCCAAGTAAACCCAGCACACCCAACCCACACCTACCAATCTATACACTCACATACATAAACTATAAATACAACCACTAATACTAACTGTAGATATTAGTATCACAATAGCCTTGGATATTCTGATTGTTCAAGAACTCATCCAGGCCCCTCTTATAGGCATTAACAGAATCTGCCATTACCACATCACTAGGAAGGGCATTCCCCAACCTCACTGCCCTCACCGTGAAAAACCCCTACGCTGCTTCAAATGGAAACTCCTTTCCTCTAATCTAAAGGGGTGACCTCTGGTGCGTTGATTGTTTTTATGGGAAAAAAGAACATCCCCCAACTGCCTATAATCCCCTCTAATGTACTTGTACAGAGTAATCATGTCCCCTCACAAGCGCCTCTTTTCCAGAGAAAACAACCCCAACCCTGACAGTCTCACCTCATAGTTTAAATCTTCCATCCCCTTAACCAGTTTAGTTGCAGTCTCTGCACTCTCTCCAGCTCATTAATATCCTTCTTAAGGACTGGAGCCCAAAACTGCCCCCCATACTCAAGGTGAGGCCTTACCAGGGACCTATAAAGGGGCAAAATTATGTTCTCATCCCTTGAGTCAATGCCCTTTTTTATACAAGACAGCACTTTATTTGCTTTAGTAGCCACAGAATGACACTGCCTGGAATTAGACAACTTGTTATCAACAAAAACCCGACTTTAACATTTAAGTTCGGCTTTTCACTCTACTGCGCATGCGCGCGCAGCGAATCAGGAAAAGGAAGCGCCGGCAGCTACCCCGGGCTGGTGCTGTTCCTTCCTCGCAGGGGCACCAGCCCGGGGTAAAAGGTAGGCGGTCAAAGTCACTTGGGGGTGCCTAACATTTTGGCACCCCCAAGTGACTTTGACTTTATTTTTCCTTTAAGGATACCCCCAACACACTACCATTCAGTAGATAGTTTGCGTTTATATTATTTCTACCAAAGTGCATAACTTTGCACTTATCAACATTGAACCTCATTTTCCAGTTTGCTGCCCAGTTATCTAATTTTGTCAAATCGCTCTGCAAAGCGGCAGCATTGGAAGGGGTAATAAGGGATAGGGTACTTGAACACATTGCAGTTCACAATACTATTAGTTTGTGCCAGCATGGTTTTATGCGTAACAGATCTTGCCAGACTAATTTAGTTGCCTTTTATGAGGAGGTGAGTAGGAACCTTGATGCTGGAATGGCAGTTGATGTCATCTACTTGGACTTTGCTAAAGCGTTTGATACAGTACCTCACAGAAGGTTAATGATCAAATTAAGGAATATTGGCCTAGAACATAATATTTGTAATTGGATAGAGAACTGGCTGAAGGATAGAGTACAAAGAGTGGTGGTAAATGGAACATTTTCTAATTGGACCAGTGTGGTTAGTGGAGTACCGCAGGGGTCAGTCCTTGGGCCTTTGCTGTTTAACTTGTTTATTAATGACCTGGAGGTGGGCATAGACAGTATTGTTTCTATTTTTGCTGATGACACTAAATTGTGCAAAACTATAAGTTCCATGATACGTTTTACAATTGGACTTTTTATTTTTTATTTTTTGCTATTTTTGGCCTATTTAGCTTTTTGGACAGCAGCTTCCAGTTTGGAATTCCAGCATCTATCTGGTTGAGGGTGTTGTGCAACTACATCTCTCCTGCTGCTGTACAGAAAAATAAAGACAGAAGGTGCCAGAGATTCTTGTAAACAAAACAGAAAGCGTTTATTAAACATTCACAGGGTTACTCACAATACAGTTTCTCAGAGGCCAGTGGTAGAGGCAACGCCACATCCAGAGTGTAATACAGACTGACACTGCCCTGAGGGCAGACTTGGCAGGAATCTCACTTCACCTCTGCGACACCCTGTAGTGGCCTGGATTCCCTGAGGGAATTCCTCGATCCACTGGGATCCCTACACTACAGGCAATATGGCCTGGGAGAGATACCTCCAATCTGCCTCTCCTATGTTGGAGCTCAGAGCTGCTCTTTCTAGCTCAGCCCTAACTGCCTTACACCCCTAGGGGCAGATTTATTATGCAGTGTACAAAACGGCAACATAAAAACAGCGTAAAATCATAAATATTTTCCGCATTTTTTCTTCTGCCAGAACTTACGTAGAATAACGGTGTAAAATCTGGTGTTTAGATGGACAAATGTCTCCATTTATTTTACACAGAGTGTACTGGTACACCTGCCACTATCTAATTACGGCCCTGTTCCCTGACATCCACCCGGTTTCTCAGGTGGAAGCCAAAGAGGAAATGGCACTGTTTTCCCAGCACTATATAAGGAAGGAAGTGATCACCCTACCTGCTAGCCAATCAGGGTCAGACAGAGGGGTGCAGGGACCACCGGGGCTACTGCCTCAGGAACCCCTGCACCCCTCAATGGGCCCTCACCGTGGTCTTCACGCACACACTTCTGCAGGGGCCCCCACCACTCGTCCCACTGCCTCAGGGGGGCGCCCTGCGGGAATCGGGTCTGGGCCACCGGGGCACACTGGGTTTTTTCTGGTGTCACGGCGGCCCAGTCCGACCCTGTAGCCAAGCATATATATGTAAATAAACTTACTTAGATACATTGCCTTCTGCTCAGCAAGTAAGGTAACTGAACCTGTAGGGATTTAAAGCCTTAGGAGCCTATAGGTCGCTACAAAAACTTTGCAATCTATTTCACTGGGGGTTGCCGTGGTCACTTACCCCAACAACCAGAGTGCATATTATTCCTAAACCTAGATTTTTATTATTATGTGTATATCTTTTATTCAAACTACTGCCCTTAATTCATGTGTCCTTATTCCCATCTGAACTTGGACCTAATGAGTCAGGCACTAATGCTGTTTTTGCAATCGGCCACAATTATTCTAGATTTCTATGCAAAAACTTGGTGTGGTTTGTACAGTGCACTTATGTACGACATGCTTATACATATGTCTTCATTTTTTATTTCATTCTGCTCACCTGGGTTCAACCAATGTAAACATATTGGGGTGAGAGTAAAACTGTACCCAAAACATAAGAACATCCACCAAAGTGCAATGGAGCCAAGTGCATACAGATAACAAACTACTTGCATGATATTTGATGACAGCGCCTGAAGCAAAGAAACCAAAGAATCAAAGGGGAAAACCAAAAAATCAAAAGGGAAGGTGAATAAAAGGTGGGGGGGGGGTTGTATCAGTCGAATGTAACATAACAATATACAGAGTCTGGCAGAAAGAAGAGTAAAAGCAAATGGAACATCTGTGCCTTATTCCCTTGGGGATCTTTCAAACCTGGATAAAAATAAAGGCAGGTAGTAACAGGAATTTCTCTGCTACTTCATGAAGGAAATAACATATGGATTATACGTGCCAGTGGGAAAAGGCAATCTGCAACTACAGTTTCATGTATAGACAGGTATGGGATCCATTATCCGGAAACCTCCGAATTATAGAATCCATTCTAAGCAAATAATTCTAATGTTTAAAAATTAATTCTCTTTTCACCATAATAATAATAAAGCAGTACCTTGTGCTTGATCCCAACTAAGATATAATTACCCCTTATTGGGGGCAGAACAGCCCTATTGGGTTTATTTAATGGTTAAATGATTCCCTTTTCTCTGTAATAATAAAACAGTACCTGTACTTGATCCCAACTAAGATATAATTACCCCTTATTGGGGCAGAACAGCCCTATTGGGTTTATTTCATGGTTAAATGATTCCCTTTTCTCTGTAATAATAAAACAGTACCTGTACTTGATCCCAACTAAGATATAATTACCCCTTATTGGGGGCAGAACAGCCCTATTGGGTTTATTTCATGGTTAAATGATTCCCTTTTCTCTGTAATAATAAAACAGTACCTGTACTTGATCCCAACTAAGATATAATTACCCCTTATTGGGGGCAGAACAGCCCTATTGGGTTTATTTCATGGTTAAATGATTCCCTTTTCTCTGTAATAATAAAACAGTACCTGTACTTGATCCCAACTAAGATATAATTACCCCTTATTGGGGGCAGAACAGCCCTATTGGGTTTATTTAATGGTTAAATGATTCCCTTTTCTCTGTAATAATAAAACAGTACCTGTACTTGATCCCAACTAAGATATAATTACCCCTTATTGGGGGCAGAACAGCCCTATTGGGTTTATTTAATGGTTAAATGATTCCCTTTTCTCTGTAATAATAAAACAGTACCTGTACTTGATCCCAACTAAGATATAATGAATCCTTAAAGGAACAGGACTCAGTAACTCAGCATTTATATATAAATAATAGGAGCACAGATTTCCTATTAGTAATTATTTGAGTTTATGTTTTTTTTTCTCAATCTATTGATAGCTATGCCTTCTGTTTAAAAATGTCTGTTAAACCGCTCACCATATGGTAAGATGAACAATCCAACCCACACACACGCAGAAGGGGAAAATAGCTGTAGCGCTGACATGAAAGGGACTAATGGATTTCTGACAATGTTAATTCTGCCTGAATGTGTTATAGAGCTGCTAATAACAATATTTGGTGAAATATTTGTAGGCACTAAAAAATAAAAAAAAAGTATATTAACCAACTGGTATTGAGAGTGACTCAAGCTGCCCCCAAAATGGCTAATGTACCCCAGGGGTACTACCCAGCCTGCTTCTGCCCAAGGCTGGAAACTCAAGGAATACAGTAGCCCCAAACTTCTCAGATTTAAGATTCTTATCTTATATATTATCAAGTGTAATTTTATTTTCTATGTACTGTATAACAGCAGCTACCAACCAATCAGAGCTGGAGGCCATAACAATAAAACAGACCATTAAAATTCTATCAGTTTCTGAAGTCTTTAATTTGAATGAAACATACTTAAATGATGTTGCCTTAATTAATGGCTTTAATTAATGGGATATGTGCAAGATATATTTAAGGTAAGGTGTATATCCAGCATGTAGCCCTTATGTGAGGGTAAGGATGAAGATTATAAGACAGGAATGACCCAATGGGGTATTACCTGAAATCTGAATCTGGCAAGTTTAAACATTTTTCTCCCCTATGTAATAAAGGGCACTAAGTTCGCCCAGGAGCAGTAACCCATAGCAACCAATAAAATGTTTGCTGGTGTGACCAGTATATTCTATCTGCTGATTGGTTGCTATGGGTTACTGCTCCTGGGCAAACTTAGTGCCTTTTATTATATAACCCCCTTTTATCTGCCAATGGACTGTGTTGGCCAGTACATGGTGCATCTGCAGATGAAGAAGTGAAACGAAGATTTGCCCTTTGCACAAACAATGGGAACAATAAAAAGACATCCATACCATGTGTGGCCCCTCATACTCTCTCTGTCTTTAAAGGGGTAGGTCACCTTTAGTTAACCATTAATGTGTTATAGAATGGCTAATTCTACGCAACTTTTCAATTGGCCTTAAGTTTTCTTCTTCTGCCTCTTTCCAGCTTTCAAATGGGGGTCACTGACCCTGGCAGCCAAAAACTATTGCTCTGTGAGGCTCCAATTTTATTGTTATTGTTACTTTTTATTACTTATCTCCCTATTTAGTCCCTATTCCTATATCAGTCACTCTCTCAAACCACTTCCTGGTCACTAAGATAAATTGAACCCTAGCAACCAGATAACTGCTGAAATTCCAAACTGGAGAGCTGCAGAATAAAAAGTAAAATAATTAAAAAAGTACCAATAATAAAACACGGAGACCAAATACAAACTGTTTCACAATAGATCTGTCTACATTATACTAATAGGTTACTCAAAAGCAAGTCAGCAATGGCCCAGTATTCCCCAGTAACTAATTGCACCATAGATTTATGTGAATAAAGCCTACTATATTAGAGGGTAGGTAACATTATATACATGGGCGGTTAACTTATAATTATATACAGGTATCGGAGTCATGTGACAGAAATGATATGATGACATCACTAAGCACCGTTTATAAGGATAGAATGTACAGTTGGGTCCCATAGGGAAATGACCAAACTGTATATTATTCAATAATCATCCAACATAAATATATCAGCCTCTTCCTAAACAGGACATATTACCATGATCTTTTCAAATAAGGCTGAGAGACGTGGTCTGTTAAAACCAGGTGGTGAAATACATCTGATCTGTCATCGGTTTTTAACACATCAGTTTTACCAGTGCAGGGCAACAATATATTATATTTTCATTACTTTAAAGCTCTTCTATTTTTTGGTGTTACTGTTCCTTTAAGAGCACTTAATGGCAACTGCCAAATAGCATAGGTTTTTATATGGTCAGAAATAACAGAAACATAGAAAGAAGTAGAAACATAGAAAGCTGGAAATTGGTTTAGGCTGGTACTCTAATAATTAGCCAGTCCAACTCTGGGTTAGCTCATTGTGTTTTGACACCATAGGGGCTATTTATTATTCCCTGGGGTAAAAGTTCTAGAGCACTAAGGGGCACAACTGTGTCCACGGGGTAAGTGGGGGATCTCTGCACTCCATTTTTGCACCTTTTTTGCACGCTGTGTTCTGCATTGAAAATGACCCCTTGTGTTTTCAACTTTCAAAAGACTCATAAATGATCGTCTAAATACCAAACTGTGCTGTTACCGGGTAAATAAATACAATGAACAAACAGTTTGGAAGTTATAAAGTTTATTAAACAGGTAAAAATCCAACAAGTCTTGTGTTATACCACATGTTTTCAACTCATACAAACAGCCGTTCCCCCATTCTGAAAGCATTTTCTAGAGAAGCTCTAGTCTGGAAAATGATCGTTGAAAAAAATAGACACAAATCCAGATTATTCCTTTTATACAAATCTGGGTCAGTTTAAAAAAATGGTAATAAATATCTTGTAGAAAAATGCAGGACGTGGTCTCGTAATAACAATGCATAAAAGTAGATTTAGCTCTTGTCATGTAATAGTACAAGTTAAGATATTTACAGATATGAAAATTATAAGCAACAATTTTGCCTTTTTTTTTTTACAGTTCTTAAAGTGATTAAGTCGAAATAGCGATAAGGAAAGCGGGAAACGCTGTACATTTTACACCTACAGTCACAAACAACCACATCACAAATCAATATATTATGTAGTATAAGAGCAATGATGAAACTCTGTGATGAATGGATGTATCCCAAGCTAGTGGCACAATGATAGGGGGGGCAGATCCCATGAGGTGAGGGGGATAAGGATGTATTAAGGTTCCCAGCAACATTATGGGGGTGATGGGGGGATGTGATTTCCACATGCAGGAGGGGCACTTGAAATATGTTTTTTGCTGGGGCCCAATGACATCAAGTTATGTCCCTGTCCCAGAGAACTGTAAAGGTACAGATATCCTAAAACCCTCAATACAGAACTGTCATCCCCTACCCCAGGAGTCCCCAACCTTTCTTACTCATGAGCCACAGTCAAATGTAAAAATAGTTGGAGAGCAACACAAGCACCATAAAAGTTCATGGAGGTGCCAAATAAGGGCTGTGATTGGCTATTAGGCAGCCTCTATGCACCCTATCAGCTTACAGGGGGCTTTATTTGGTAGGAAATCTTGTTTTTATTCAACCAAAACTTGCCCCCAAGTCAGGAATTCAAAAATAACTCCCTGGTTTGGGGGCACTGAGAGCAACACCCAAGGGGTTGGGGAGCAACATGTTGAGCTACTGGTTGGGGATCACTGCCCTACACTGGCCTAACTGAAGGACAAGGATATCTAAAATCACTGGAAGTTGGATGTCAGAGTATTAGGCAGTGTCGGATTGGGACAGCGGGACACCAGGAAAAAACCCAGTGGGCCCCGCTGACCCAGGCCAGCTCTCCCACCCACCCCTTTCCCCCAGCCAGACCCATCACAGTGCCAAATTAAGGAGGAGGGAAGTATTCGCTGTACATGTTCAGATCACACAGAGGGCCCTTAAATTCGCACTCTCGGTGGGCGCTGGGCACCCCAGCCCAACCCTGTTGTTAGGTACCCTCCCAAGCCACACCCCCATTGATTCTAGTGGTTCATCTTCTACCTGAAGATGAACAAGACACAAAAATTTTAGATTTATCAGTTATAGAATTTGTCAATTTGTGAGGTTTTTTCAATTTATATATATAAAAACTCAATCAGATTAAATGGCAAAAAAAACTTGAATGCATTGAAACTGTATTCTTCTTATCATTTTCAATGCATCCACATAGATCCCATCCCTATATAGTATTCGCACAGGACACTGTTGGAGCCTAATTACTATTTCCAAAATTGTCAAGCAAAAAAAATATTCTTAGTAAGTTTTGCTGACTATTAGAGATGACTTTCATAATAACATTTAAAAAAATCTTTAACAAAACCATTAGGAAATGTTGGTTTCCAAAACTTCAGGCAGGTGAGCAGTTTTAGGCAGAAAAATGGGGCAAAAAATGCACCAAACGGGAAATGCTATTTCTTTATAAACAGAACGTGCACTTTTTATATAAATAGAATTGTACAATAGTAAAAAGTCAGATACTACAGTGGGAAGGAAAATTTGTCAGGATATTTTATCTGTACAAGCAGAGAGATGGGCAGTAGGAAAGGCCGGCACTGAGCTGTACAAGCAGAGAGATGGGCAGTAGGAAAGGCGGGCACTGAGCTGTACAAGCAGAGAGATGGGCAGTAGGAAAGGCCGGCACTGAGCTGTACAAGCAGAGAGATGGGCAGTAGGAAAGGCCGGCACTGAGCTGTACAAGCAGAGAGATGGGCAGTAGGAAAGGCGGGCACTGAGCTGTACAAGCAGAGAGATGGGCAGTAGGAAAGGCTGGCACTGAGCTGTACAAGCAGAGAGATGGGCAGTAGGAAAGGCTGGCAGGGCACTGAGCTGTACAAGCAGAGAGATGGGCAGTAGGAAAGGCCGGCACTGAGCTGTACAAGCAGAGAGATGGGCAGTAGGAAAGGCCGGCACTGAGCTGTACAAGCAGAGAGATGGGCAGTAGGAAAGGCCGGCACTGAGCTGTACAAGCAGAGAGATGGGCAGTAGGAAAGGCGGGCACTGAGCTGTACAAGCAGAGAGATGGGCAGTAGGAAAGGCTGGCACTGAGCTGTACAAGCAGAGAGATGGGCAGTAGGAAAGGCTGGCAGGGCACTGAGCTGTACAAGCAGAGAGATGGGCAGTAGGAAAGGCCGGCACTGAGCTGTACAAGCAGAGAGATGGGCAGTAGGAAAGGCTGGCACTGAGCTGTACAAGCAGAGAGATGGGCAGTAGGAAAGGCTGGCAGGGCACTGAGCTGTACAAGCAGAGAGATGGGCAGTAGGAAAGGCGGGCACTGAGCTGTACAAGCAGAGAGATGGGCAGTAGGAAAGGCTGGCAGGGCACTGAGCTGTACAAGCAGAGAGATGGGCAGTAGGAAAGGCTGGCACTGAGCTGTACAAGCAGAGAGATGGGCAGTAGAAAAGGCTGGCACTGAGCTGTACAAGCAGAGAGATGGGCAGTAGGAAAGGCTGGCACTGAGCTGTACAAGCAGAGAGATGGGCAGTAGGAAAGGCTGGCACTGAGCTGTACAAGCAGAGAGATGGGCAGTAGGAAAGGCTGGCACTGAGCTGTACAAGCAGAGAGATGGGCAGTAGGAAAGGCTGGCACTGAGAAATACTGGCATTCAGAAAGACTGGCAAGATACTAGGATGTGTGGGTAAAGGGACTGGTAGCGGTAAAGGCTTGTGGGACCCTAATCTGTATTGGCAGAGGATCTGGCAGAACCAAAGGCTCACAGATGCTGAGCTGTGGGGCCTAAAAGATAAGTAATGATAATTGTTCTCAGGATACTGGGGTACAGCAGAACTGGAAATCTGAAATACTGGCAGGATAATGGGCTGATCAGGCAGAGGGATGGGCCAAAGGGGAAAAGCTGTCAGAATAATGGGTTTTACGGATACTGGGCTGTGAAAGCAGAGGGACTGGCAGTGGGAAAGGCTGGCAGGATAATGTTTTAGATCCAGAGGGATGTGGGTAGGAATGGCTGGCAAGGTACTGGGTTGTACAATGAAGCTTTTAGAACTGAGGAAAACACTCATTTAGCACAATGACTAGTGTGATGAAAGCAATATTGCAATGGGAAAACATGTTTTTCAGAAACATAAATGGATATTTTTTGTATTTGATTTTGAAATTTCACATGGGGCTAGTCAAATTCTTCATTTCCCAGGGTGCCACAGCCATGTGACCTGTGCTCTTAATAAACTTTCATTCACACTTTACTGCTGCGCTGCAAGTTGGAGTGATATCCCCCCCCCCCCTCACCCCCAGCAGCCGATCAGCAGAACAATGGGAAGGGAGCAAGATAGCAGCTCCCAGTAGGTATCAGAATAGCCCTCAATAGTAAGAAATCCAAGTCCGGCTTGGGACTCCTCTAGTTACATGGGAGTAGGAGAAACAATAGGTTAGCTGAGAGCAGTTCTAATGTGTAGCGCTGGCTGAAAGCTCAGACTCGGGCACAATGCACTGAGATGGCGCCTACACACCAATATTACAGCTAAACATACATTTGTTGGTTCAAGAATAACATTTTAAATGGCAGAGTGAACAGTGTAATTTAGAAATAAAAAGTACCCCATAAAATCATGACAGTATCCCTTTAGGCTTTATTATAGACTATTATCACACAATAGCGTGAGAAATGGCAAACATGGCCCAAAATATATCGTGTAATAGTAGTCTATAATAAAGCTTAATCACAGCAGTCATTCTGCATGGGCTGTATAGGCATAAGGATGGGCAGTAGGAAGGCAGGGAGGGTGCTGGGCTATATAGGCATAAGAATGGGAAGGAGCAAGGCAGGGAGGATACTGGGCTATATAGGCATAAGGATGGGCAGTAGGAAGGCAGGGAGGGTACTGGGCTATATAGGCATAAGGATGGGCAGTAGGAAGGCTGGTAGGATACTGGGCTATATAGACATAAGGATGGGCAGTAGGAAGGCTGGTAGGATACTGGGCTATATAGGCATAAGGATGGGCAGTAGGAAGGCTGGTAGGATACTGGGCTATATAGGCATAAGGATGGGCAGTAGGAAGGCAGGGAGGGTGCTGGGCTATATAGGCATAAGGATGGACAGTAGGAAGGCAGGGAGGATACTAGGCTATATAGGCATAAGGATGGGCAGTAGGAAGGCTGGTAGGATACTGGGCTATATAGGCATAAGGATGGGCAGTAGGAAGGCAGGGAGGGTGCTGGGCTATATAGGCATAAGGATGGACAGTAGGAAGGCAGGGAGGATACTAGGCTATATAGGCATAAGGATGGGCAGTAGGAAGGCTGGTAGGATACTGGGCTATATAGGCATAAGGATGGGCAGTAGGAAGGCAGGGAGGGTGCTGGGCTATATAGGCATAAGGATGGGCAGTAGGAAGGCAGGCAGGATACTGGGTTCTATAGGCATAAGGATGGACAGTAGGAAGGCAGGGAGGATACTAGGCTATATAGGCATAAGGATGGGCAGTAGGAAGGCTGGTAGGATACTGGGCTATATAGGCATAAGTATGGGCAGTAGGAAGGCTGGTAGGATACTGGGCTATATAGGCATAAGGATGGGCAGTAGGAAGGCTGGTAGGATACTGGGCTATATAGGCATAAGGATGGGCAGTAGGAAGGCTGGTAGGATACTGGGCTATATAGGCATAAGGATGGGCAGTAGGAAGGCTGGTAGGATACTGGGCTATATAGGCATAAGGATGGGCAGTAGGAAGGCTGGTAGGATACTGGGCTGCAGACTAGTCAGCACAATCAGAGGGACGAGTAATGGAAAACAAGGCAGGCAGTATAAAATCCTTCTGGGGAGAAACAGGGGTCCCCTAAGTATAAACTGAGGCAATAAGAAGAGAAGCTAAGCTGGCACACTAGCCCATAATGTGGGATATATGGTCATGTCCGGTTGCTATCATGTCATGTTAAACACTACATGCATTTTCCAACAAATACAACTACAATACATACACACTTATTCATTATGGTTTCCATGGCAAGACAGAGAAGGTGTATACCATGAACACCAGACACAAAGGGCGTCTTGGCAAGAAATAAAAAAAACCACCTTGGTTAATATTCCATTTACATATTATTACATTTTGTGTTATTTTTTGCTGTTTTATGGCAGAAATGTCTATCATGCTTCCCTCAAGCACCAGCACAGTGTTTCAGTCTTTCAGGGGCTGCTGGGAGTTGTAGTACATATAACCACTATGGTTAATTTGTACTAATTTAATCCCAGGCTGCATCCATTGCTTGGCCACCCTGACCCCCACCCTAACTTCTACCCTGCACCTATTAACTCTTTATAAATCAGATCCCAGAGAAGCTGGCCCATGTTCACTGTACAGATATGGGCACTTCTGGGAACACTGCTGGGTTACTGATAGGGGGTATCAGAGTACAAAGCCCTTATCCTAATGGCAGCCAGTCTATTTGGCCTTTGGATAACATAAGCATTAGTGCCAGCATATTGCCAAGATGTCCTGTGGCAATTATAATCTCCCCATGGAGAACAACTGACCCTGGGTATTAAATCTATTACATCAATTTAGATGCCTGTTGTCGCTATATATACTAAAATCACAATAAATGTACATACAAGGGAGGATGCATAGTAATATTAGGCCTTACTCTATCTCCTAAAGGTGAAGTCTTCTCTCCTGCAATGAATAATGGACATCTCTGAAAAACATTCTGCAAATGGCTTAAGTGTTCATTGTCTCTATGATGTGGTGATTGTGTGCAAGCAGTGACACCCCTGTCCTACCCTTGGGGGGGTCCAGGGACCTGCTAATATTGTGCAGCTTTGGCTGTGGTAGGGGTTGCCCAGTGGTACAGTGCTATGCCCCTGTGTAAATCATGTAACCCCATTATACTGTATATAATTGTGTTGTAACTAAACACATTCTCACTGGTTTGTGTTTATGCTTTTGTATTACATGGGGTGCCTCCATGTTACCTGAAGGTATATGAACAAATAGAAAGCCAGGCAGGCACGAGTCAGCTCTAACTGATAAAATGAACAATATCTTAATCCTGTAATGGCTGAGTGCCAGTGCTAATCCTATTATGCATCCTTCCTGCGGGCGTACTGGCACGCACAGGGTTAAGTCAATTGTTCCGCAGACGACAGACTGTAGCGAGCAGAGCCTTTCTTTATATAAGGTTCTTCCAAGCCTTTATACAATGCTGTGCATCCCTGTGCATAAAGGTCCCCATAATGCATGAAATACATACAAACATTGATCCTATTTATACACTATATGAGCGGGAGCCTCATTAATCTCAGATCTCCAGTTATTGGAGAGAAAATCCCCATTTCTCAGTCTATAACCTGCATTCATTCCCCTAATAAACACTTGGTGCTCTCTGGGAGGGAATCAGTTGCCTTCCTAAAATCTTTACAGCCAACCCATCTAATAACCCAGTGCTCTCGAGTCTAAAATCACTGCCATTTTATTTTCAGAACAATCTCTTGTTCCTTTCTCAAAGCATAGTCTTAGAACACAAGGCGGATCCAAAACATCAGCAGAATACAATAGCACAAAATCTTGTCTGCAAAGTGGACTACAAATCCCAGCATGCTGCCCTTGGATTACATACGTGAGGATGCTGGGAAATGTAGTCAAGCAATATTCAAGCAGCCAAGGTATCAGTCCATAGATCCTAAACCTGTGCATGACCAGCATCCCTAAAGCACCCAAAGTGTGCTGGCAGTTAGTTCAGCAACAGCTATGTACCAGGGGTTACAGATATCTGCATTATTAAAAAAAATTCTAAATCTGCCCTGGAAACTGAAGCCACATGATCTAATTAAAGAAAGATTGCATTACTGATATGTGCAGTTACCCATGCTAATTGGCTAGCAGGGTCATGTGTCCATATAAGGATCCCTTTGGGTCTGGGTGCTCTTGCAGGGGATGTAAGCTCTTAGGGACATCCTTACTTCTTTGTTTAGCAAGAGGCAGACAATAGGGTTAACCCCTGCCTGGGCAAACGTTAGCCACACTGCCGTTGTTAGGTAGCCTTGAGGCAGGCTAGAAGCCTTCAGAAAGACCCTTAGGTAACAAGCCAACAGGTAAGGAGCCCAGAAGACTAGGAACAGAAAGGTGATCACATAGAACATCTTGCAGAGCCTCTTCTCTTGCTTGAACTCTTCCAGCACTACCAGTCGCTTAATGTGGCCCTGGGTGCTTTGTCTCATTCCTACCAATGTAGGGGGAGTGGGGCCCCTGCCGAACCCAGCGATCCAGTTGGCAGCTGCCTGCCCTGCTGCCCCAGGTCCATGGAAGCTCCAGTTCTGGCTAATGGCTGGAGTCAGCTGGGCTGGTTTCATCTTCCGATGGTCATAAATGAAGAAGAGCAGTTTCATGTAGATAAAATGGGTGGCCCCCACAATAAAGGCTAGCATGAGTAGGAAGCCCAGGCTGTCGTTGGCTTTGACATAGCGATGCTCAAAGGTGCACTGGTCCTCCTCCCTAATGAACTTGTAGGTGCCCACCTCAAACACTGGAGGCAAGGCCATAGCGGTGGAAAGGATCCAGGCCATGGAGATGACAATGGCACAAGCCCAGCCCGTCATTCTCTTGCAGTAGAACCTATGGTGGGCTATAGCCATGTACCGGGTCAGGCTGATGGAGAGCAGCATGAAGGCGGCATGGAAGCAGAGCAGCACCGCCCCGAAGGCCATGATTCTGCAGCTCCTCTTGCTGTAGGTCCATTGGGATCCGCTGCTGATGGACTTCAGAACCAAAGGGAAACAAAGCAGCGACCGGATCAGGTCTCCCACACACAGGTCCAACATCAGGTAATAGGGAGCCCGGTGCAGGTTCTTGTCCTTCAGGGCGATGAAAGCGAAGAGCAGATTGCCGGCAAGGCTGACACAGGCGATGATGCCCAGAGAGGCCAGTTTGGCCACCGACACAGTGGGCATGTCCGTAGGGAGGAAGGACGCGTTGCTTTTCTCCAGATCATGGCCAGCCATGGAGACAGCAGCGGCAGCGACAGCGACAGACTGGGAGCGGATCCCAAGCACAGCATGTGCGGAGTCAGGGGCAGCCAGCAGCACAAAGCCCTGCAACGTGTCGCCCTGTAATGTATGCGCCTGCAACAGTCTCCGGCGCTGCAACAGTGTATCTGGCGCTCCGACAATGTCTCCGGCGCTGCAACAGTGTATCCTGCGCTGCAACAGTGTATCCTGCGCTGCAACAGTGTAGCCTGCGCTGCAACAGTGTATCCTGCGCTGCAACAGTGTAGCCAGCGCCTGGCTGGGGCTGTGACGGGCAGTAACCGCTGGGTGCTGATGATCTGTCTGCCACTGAGTGGGGCTCTCCTGTGGCAGAAGCTGGCAGGCTGGCAGACCTGTCCGACCCAGACATCAGCTGCTGCATATCCTCTTGGGAACCAAACATGGAGCTGTTCCATGAACCCCTGTTGTGCTTAATTAAATACTCTTTGACTGTATTGCTTCTTTACTGCTACAGATTTATCGTTTATATATCTTTCTATCTATTGTCTATCTATTAATCTATCTATCTATCATCTATCTATCTTTCTATCTATCATCTGTCTATTTATCTATCTATCTATCTATCTATCATCTATCTATCATCAACTGTCATCTATATATCTACCTAATCTATCATCTAGCATCATCTATCATTCTTCTATCATCTATCCATCTATCTATCTATCTATCTATCATCTATCTATCTATCTAGCATCTATCTATTATCTATCTAATCTATCATTCTTCTATCTATCTATTTATCTATCTATCTATTAATATATCTATGTAATCTTTCTGTCTTTCTGTCTATCTATCTATCTATCTATCTATCTATCTATCTATCTATCTAATCTATCATCTATCATTCTTCTATCTATCTATCTATCTATCTATCTATCTATCTATCATCTATCTATTATCTATCTATCTATCTATCTATCTATCATTCTTCTATCTATTAATCTATCTATCCATCTATCTATCTATCTATCTATCTATCTATCTATGTAATCTTTCTGTCTATCTATCATCTATCTATCTATCTATCTATCTATCTATCTATCTATCTATCTAATCTATCATCTATCATTCTTCTATCTATCATCTATCTATCTATCTATCATCTATCTATCTATCTATCTATCTATCTATCTATCTATCTATCTATCATCTATCTATTATCTATCTAATCTATCTATCATTCTTCTATCTATTAATCTATCTATCCATCTATCTATCATCTATCTATGTAATCTTTCTGTCTATCTATCTTTTTATCTATCATCTATCTATCTATCTATCTATCTATCTATCTATCTATCTATCTATCTATCTATCATTCTTCTAATTATCATCTATCTAATCTTTTATCATCTATCTATCTATCTATCTATCTATCTATCTATCTATCTATCTATCATCTATTTATCTATCATCATCTCTCTGTCTCTCTCTATTATCTATCTATCTATCTATCTATCTATCTATCTATTTATCCTACTCTTTCAGTGTCATGCCTGGAATTAAAGCTTGACTCACTGGGTACAGGGCCTTTATTGGCCAGTCTGATCCCCATGTTTGCAGTCAAATTGGCTAATCATTTGTTTCCATTGTTTGTGCATATTTCATGCAGCACCACTTTTCCTCAACTTGAACCAGTGTAAAGAAGTCACAAGCAATTGTATGAAATTTAATGGAGATGAATGTGATTTGAATGGCATCTAGGTGTGGTATATTATGGTATATAGTATATTAGGAAGAGTATATACACTACTGCAACACTTCACGACATTCACAGTAGTGTCTGCATATAAATGTGGTTGCTAGGCGAAAGCACAATAATGCCCCTCTGGTATTTCCCAGAATATTCAAACTGCAAGACTGTTATTCTAATCCACACTCACAGTTCTTTCAGAGGATCTAATCCAAACTAAAGCTGGCCATACACACACCGATTTTATCATAGGAAGGGTTTGTATACAATATCCAGTGCGTGTATGGTCGATTGACAAGACAATTGATAACGCGAAAGACTTGGATATCGGATGTCTCATCAATCAGGCGGGACAAAAGATTCCGATCAGGTGCCATTGAAGGCACCAGAGCAAAAGCTGCGTTTAGGGCTGAATCGTCAGGTAGGGGAAGAATTCCTATTGTTTTTACCTCCACATCTTACGATTCAGCCCTGAACGTCACTGGAGGGTAGCAACCAATGGTCGCAGGAAAGATCGTTATTGTATGGCCACTATCTGTCCCTACTACCCTACAGCCACAGTCCCTTCCCAGAGGCTATTATCCCCCCACTGTTACTATAGGCACCATCTCTCCCTACTATACCTGCTATCCCACAGCCTCAGTCCCTTCCCAGAGGCTATTATCCCCCCACTGTTACTATAGGCACCATCTCTCCCTACTATACCTGCTATCCCACAGCCTCAGTCCCTTCCCAGAGGCTATTATCCCCCCACTGCTACTATAGGCACCATCTCTCCCTACTATACCTGCTATCCCCCAGCCCCAGTCCCTTCCCAGAGGCTATTATCCCCCCCACTGCTACTATAGGCACCATCTCTCCCTACTATACCTGCTATCCCACAGCCACAGTCCCTTCCCAGAGGCTATTATCCCACTGCTACTATAGGCACCATCTCTCCCTACTATACCTGCTATCCCACAGCCCCAGTCCCTTCCCAGAGGCTATTATCCCCCCCACTGCTACTATAGGCACCATCTCTCCCTACTATACCTGCTATCCCACAGCCCCAGTCCCTTCCCAGAGGCTATTATACCCCCACTGCTACTATAGCCACCATCTCTCCCTACTATACCTGCTATCCCACAGCCCCAGTCCCTTCTCAGAGGCTATTATCCCCCCACTGCTACTATAGGCACCATCTCTCCCTACTATACCTGCTATCCCACAGCCCCAGTCCCTTCCCAGAGGCTATTATCCCCCCACTGCTACTATAGGCACCATCTCTCCCTACTATACCTGCTATCCCACAGCCCCAGTCCCTTCCCAGAGGCTATTATCCCCCACTGCTACTATAGGCACCATCTCTCCCTACTATACCTGCTATCCCACAGCCCCAGTCCCTTCCCAGAGGCTATTATCCCCCCACTGCTACTATAGGCACCATCTCTCCCTACTATACCTGCTATCCCACAGCCCCAGTCCCTTCCCAGAGGCTATTATCCCCCCACTGCTACTATAGGCACCATCTCTCCCTACTATACCTGCTATCCCACAGCCCCAGTCCCTTCCCAGAGGCTATTATCCCCCCCACTGCTACTATAGGCACCATCTCTCCCTACTATACCTGCTATCCCACAGCCCCAGTCCCTTCCCAGAGACTATTATCCCCCCCACTGCTACTATAGGCACCATTTCTTCCTACTAATGACTCTCACATTTAAAGCAGTTCATAACTCTGCCCCACCCTACATCTCTGAACTCATCTCTAGGTACCATCGAACCCACTTTTTATGCTCCTCTACTGACCTGCTCCTCAACTCTTCTCTCATTCCCCCCTCACACGCTCGCATTCAAGACTTTGCAAGGGCTGCCCCCCTTCTCTGGAATTCGCTCCCACAAACTATCAGACTTTCTCCCAATTGCTCTGCCTTCAAGAGATCTCTAAAAACACATTTATTTAGAGAAGCTTCCCCTAATCTAGTTTAGCAATACCCTGTGCCCCACCTCTCACAACTCTGGTCATGCCCATTCCCACTTAAATGGAAAATGTATTACACGGGAGCACTTACCGCTAGTCCAAGTGTGCTGTCACGCAGACCCACTCCCAAGGGTCCAAAAACCAAAGTATATAGGAAAAATAAATAAATAGCGGAGCACCACGAGGATAAAATAAAATCCAGTCTTTATTCCATCATAGATAAAAGGCAGATGCACATCCCTCAGGGTCTAACGCTTAACGCGTTTCGTGCCTAAAGGTGGCCACATGGTCCCACGAAACATCGTCAGATCTGCCTCACACAGTCAGGGCTGAAACGGCAGATAAGGAGGTAGAAACAATAGGATTTCTACCTCCTTCTGCCGATTCAGCCCCGACGGCAGATTTTGGTCAGGCACCTTCTATGGTGCCCGATCAAAATCTTTTAACCGGTCCGATCAGCTTCCTGCGATATCGGTCGACTCGCCGACATGCCATACACGCACCGAATATCGTACGAAATGAAGTTTCGTACGATAGTATCGGTGCGTGTATGGCCAGCTTAAGGCAGACAATTACTTTCACTTTCCATTCAGCACTTTCCAAGATGTCAATGCAGTCCTCAATTTTTAGCCAGTGTATGGGCATGTGCATCAGGTTGAACATTCTGGCACATAAACAAGATTTTGAGATGATATGGTATGAAAACCATTTATAGCGTGTAATAGAACTCAACAATAGTGAGATGGGGCTGCTGTAAGATTCCATAGACAGTCACTATTTATTGGGCTGGTGGGGGGCTATTTGGGCCTCTGTGCACTTGTAATACCAGGGCCTACTTTGAATCCCAGGCTGGACCTGCCTACAGTGGAACACATGAAAGATCCATCACAGGAGCAAATGTCAAGAGCCAACTGATAACAGGACTTGTCTTGGCTGGTGGAAAGTGCTTTTTTTGCTACTCCGTTGAAAAATAAAAAAAATGGGACAGACAAATGCTGCTTTTAGTTACAAATAATCTTAAGGGTGAAGACACACAGAGCTACTAATAGTAGCTACTTGTAGTGGCTACTAAAATAGACAATGCTGATCATTTACTGATAATTGTCTCTACTGTATGTGTGTTTTAGCAGAGGCAATTCTCAGTATTGTCTATGGCAGGGGATTTTTGGCGTTTTGTTTAGTAGCCGTGAAAAAGTAGCTGCAAGTATTAGCTCCGTGTGTCTTCACCCTAAGGGCTCTGGCACACAAGGAAATTTGTCGCCGGCGATTTTTAAAAGAGCGATTTGGCGACAAGGCGAACGACAAGACGCCAATGCTAAACCAATGAAAATCGCCAGCGTCAAAACATACGAGGCTACTTCAAGTCGCCTGCTGTTTCAAATCTGTTTTCTAAGTGACTTGAGTAAACATGTGGGAGGGGTAACTGTTGAGTGGTACCATGGGTAGCAGATCGCCTGGAGTTCAACTCTCATGAAATCTCTTCGTGTGTATTGTCGTGGCGACTTGTCGCCAAAGCGCCAGGGGGAAAAAAAGCAGGCGACAAATCTCCTCGTGTGCCAGAGCCCTTAGGGAGGTGACGGACGGGGAGATTAGTTGCCCCACTAGAATGTAAATCAACGGTGGGATGGCGATTTCCGGAATTTGCCCAAAGTTGCCTTGAGAGAAAATCCCGGTGGGCCCAGGCCCGACCCTTCCCCTGCCCGGCTGTTAAATTTACACGTGCTCAGGGGAGGACGTCGGCTGGGGGACCCTTCGGGGGGTTAGGGGGGCCCCTGTGGGGGAGGGGTTAGGGGACACGGCTGGCGGGGGCTCCTGCAGGGCCCTGCACCCCCCCCCCAGTCCGACCCTGGCGATGCATATGCCATCCCACCAGCGATTTACATTCTAGCCATTGGGATGGCATTGCGGGGAGATTAGTCGCCCGTGGCAGCGGATTTGTTGCGGTGCCCCGCCTGTCACCTCCCTAAAACCACTAGAAATGTTTAATGTAAACTTGAAAAAAGTTTATGTTTGATTTCATCAAGCAAATTTTGTTTTTTGGGTTTACTTTCCCTTTAGGTATAACACTGGCCTTACACTGGTTAATAATAGCCACCAACTGGGACCCTTCAGATTCTGCAACTTATTGGCCAATGCATGGGGACCTTATAGGCCCTGTCCAACAGATACATATTGGGCAGGTAAGAAATGTATGTTAGTATTGTTTTGTACTTCGCTTCCCCTTAGTAAGAAAGCCCAGGCTGATAGATCATTAGGCCAAGAGGATTTACGTAAAGTCCAACAGTGGAATAACTATAACTACGCTAACCATAGCAGCTTATTATTAGAGGGATGAAGTCCCGCCCACTCGCTAAGACTGATGGGAGATAGGGCGGCACAATGCAATCCCTATGACAACGGTACAGGCAAAGCAGCAGCCAGTCCGTACTGCGCTTCCGCTATGTGACGTCAGCAGAGGAGACCAATAAGGAGGCGAGGGGAGGCCTTGGAGCCTTTCGCTTGTTGCTATAGCAGCGAGTGACGTGCTGTGTGTTCGCCATCAGACGCGGCGGTGACGGCTATGTCGGGGGCGGAGTTACAGCGTCGCGTCCGCAGGAAGATGGCGCTCCCCGCGGCTCCTGCTGACCGGCGGCTCCAGCCTGAGCCCGATGAGCAGCTGCACCTCAACCACCGGGAGCTGGGAGAGCTGGCCCTGCCGCAGGAGCCGGACACAGAGGGGATCCCGCTACACTCGCCATGGACATTTTGGCTGGACAGGTAATGGGGGGAAGGAGCCGGGCGGGAATCGAGTGGCAGACGTACAGCTCGCCGCCCCCGGGCTCTTGTTTAACCATTTGTTTTCAGGGCATAAAGGATTGTGGGAGTATTCGTTCAGTAATGGTTGAATATATGGGTGTCATTTAGCTATAACCCTGGGGCGTCACTGCTGCTAAATGTTCATGAAATTGCCCTATGCCCTGGCCCCTATACCCTGGCCCCTATGCCCTGGCCCCTATGCCCTGGCCCCTATGCCCTGGCCCCTATGCCCTGGCCCCTATGCCCTGGCCCCTATACCCTGGCCCCTATGCCCTGGCCCCTATGCCCTGGCCCCTATGCCCTGGCCCCTATACCCTGGCCCCTATGCCCTGGCCCCTATGCCCTGGCCCCTATACCCTGGCCCTGGGACCCCAGTAGCTTCTAGTTATGCCCCTGGGTAGAGAGAGTAGAACTGAAGGGAGCCAACATGGTGCCCCCCCCCCCCCCCCCCCCCCGTACCGGCTGATCAGCACTTTCACTGTATGTTTTAGCACAATGGTACATTCTGCTGGCAGTTGTAGTTCATTTACAGACTACTGGCTACCATTCCATTCTTTTACTTTGTAATTATAACTGGGGGTGGTTCTCAGCCTGTGGGTTGGGACCCCTTTGGGGGTTGAACGACCCTTTCACATGAGACCATTAGAAAACACATATTTCCGATGGTCTTAGGAATAATTTTATGGTTGGGGGTCACCACAACATGAGGAACTGTATTAAAGGGTCATGGCATTAGGAAGGTTGAGAACCACTGGTTTAGTAGGTAAGGGGAATCCAGCGTGCAGGTAGTTATAGTTTCACAGATGCTTGTCCCTAGGATGAAAATCTCTGTGGTCTGATATTGCTTTAATGATGGGACCCAGACTATAGCTGCCCATACACATTCAGATTTCAGTCTTCCAAGGAACGTTCAGATATCGTTAACATGTTTAAATGATCTAAAACTAACATTCAGACTGAACTTGTAGGATAAAGTACTAAAAATAACAAATCGTTGGATGTTCTGAACATGAAATAATTGGCAGGCACCAATCATATGAAAGGGACTTCCTGGAAATGCACTGTAGGGCCCTCAAGGGTATCGGCAAATACACAATATATGCACAGATTTTAACGACTTAACAACCAATCACCACAGTACGAAATTATCGAGATAACGGAGCGCACACATGGTCTGAAAATTGTACAAAACTAGGTTTCCTACAGCTTAAACCTTGGATTCCCATTTACACCTGACAATTTGATTTAGAATCTGCTGATTTTAATCGTTAGGCATCTGGCAACCTGTAGGTTAAATTATCTGCACCTGATTTAAGGACAGGTACTAAATTGCACTTCAGTTACCCATAGCAACCAATCGATGTTTAGCTTTCATGGGATTACTAAAAGATGAAAGAAGAAATCTGATTGGTCTCTGTCCAAAAATATCCCTTAATCATAGGCTTCACCTGAGCGCTGGATTATCCCCTCCCTCGGGGACTGGGGCACCGACCCTCGCTATTCATAGCTTTATACAAACAGCTGCTTTGTCATTGTAGCACCAGTCTAACCGAGCAGCCTGAAGGCATTGCAGGCCTTTTAACCAATTGTAACAATCTTTTCATACAAAGTCTCCATTCTGTAACCTGTTTAACTTATCCTACTGTGCACAATTCACCAACTGGCACTGATGTGACCTGTTTTACATGAAAAGAATGTTCCAATATATATTCATTACATATTTTTAGTTATTTGTAAATCGCTCTCAATATCAATCACAATCTTTTTGACTGATTACACTTTCTGTACTGGTTCTGACTCCCGAGACAATGTAGTAGAAACCAGCTGATTGATTACACCTGCAAACTGGCATCTGATACATTGTTTCATGAGTCGGAACCATGGAACAGGATGGAATAAAGATACTGCTTTTAAGATCTTTTATTCTTATAGTTTTCACACATTTACAAGCAATAATTAAAGTTTTTACAGCGTCCTTCATCATTCTTGCAGTGTAAAGGACCATATTATCATCAGGTGGGAAACTTCTATGTGTTTCAGGAAACCCACACAGACCCAGATGCAAACCCCTGAGTCACTGACAAAAAAAATATTTAAAAATCCAAGACCTAAGTTAACACATACCATGATTAATGAAATACAGACCAGTTGGTTGCCTGTAGCAAAGTGTATAAAGCCAAACAAACGTCCCTTTTATGAAGATGGTCACTCCGACCTCCGTCTCGGGTTTTAGTGTTTATTATACCCTCATCTGTTAGATGTCTTTACTCTTACGCTCTTAAAAATGATTGGAAACCATATTCCTCATTTACGCATACAGTCACGATTATATGATCATGAATAACTTTTATAACCTTTTATATAGGGTTTATAGCAAATCTATTCTTGGAAGTGTCGCAATAATATGATTCACGTTGACTCAGGTGACCTTTACTTCCACGCCTGTACATTTACCCTACTAGAGAACAAACTAGGGCAAAATATATTTCCTAAAGTGGGGGAACCCATGGAATAGTTGTTATTGTTACACTCATGGGGTGCCTTTATGCTCCGTGTCTGGGATAATTACCTTCATTGTCACAAAATACTGTACAGCGCTTTGGCTCCTACAAATGGAGAAGAGCACTGTAGGGGTACTTTCCTATCCCTCCCCATTGAGGAACTTTCCCTGCCATAAAGTGATTGTGAGAACTCGCCCTAAACATCTCCCAGTTTTTGAGTCTTCCCCCTCCTAAGGGTGAAGACACATGGAGCTACTTAGTAGCAGCTACTTGTCACGGCTACTAAACCCCAGAAAATCCCCTGCCATAGACAATACTGAGAATGGCCTCTGCTAAAACACAGACAATTATCGGTAAATGATCAGCATTTTTCTGTTTTAGTAGCCACGACAAGTAGCTGCTACTAGTAGCTCTGTGTGTCTTCGCCCTAAGGGCTCTGGCACACTGGGGAGATTAGTCGCATCGCGAGTCTTTTTCGGCGATTTTGGGAAATCGCGCTGCCGCGTGTGCCATCCCGCCGGCGACTTACATGTTCGCCGGCGGGTCATGGCAACTCGGGGAGATTAGTCGCCTGTGAACAGGGAGTTTTGTCTCGTGCGACTAATCTCCCCCGTGTGCCAGAGCCCTAAGTGAGAAGAGTAGTTTAGAGAGTGGTACTAATTGCTCTGCCTAGCTAGCTTTCACCCACCATCACCATTTAACTATATTGGTCTCTGTAGGGAAAACCTGTTCTAGTCAGTGATCTAACATAATGGCTGATTAATTGGCAACCGATTATGTTAACCTATGGGCGGGGTTGAGGAATTAATTTCTGTAAAAGACTGATCTAATGTACAAATAAATGAGTCATGTCGCTGGATATATCCATTAAACAAAGGAATTTGGTGTGAGTAATATATTGGCATTCTCTTTGCCGGTTGTGTGGCCGGCTGACAGGTGTAGCCTTTCCCTAGTAATGGGCAATTAGCTGCGATTTATTTAGAGTCGTTTTTATCAACCATCCATCATTTTGATTGAAATGGCAACTCCTAGATTTCCTCTGAAGCTGTGAAAATTTGTAGTTCAACATCTGATGACATTTAAAGGGGATATAAGCCTTCATATACTGCCGTCCTCCCTCTCCAGGATGTAGAAATAGGCTGTGGGAGATGAGAGCCGTTCTACAGAACAAGCCCAGTCTCTCCATCACTCATTAGCATGCCTTTAATTGTATTTGCAGTCGGTTAATTGTCTGCAGATCCATGAGGGCATCCGGGCATGTACAGTAGCGCTTGGCATATTCTCGCATTTTCACTCCCAGTGCCAGTCATTGCTAATGTGCCAAACCCAGGGTTGCATAAGAGGCTCACTCTCCCAAACAAGTTATACAGCACCTCGGCAGTAAGCACAGTACCAAGCCATAACCTTGGCGCCTAAATTCCTAAAGGACAATTAAAGCTTAGCAAAGTAGGCTAAAAATGCTGCATGTTATGTTTTAGGCTTCTATACAAACCCTGTAGCCAGGGGGGTTCTGCCTGGGTGTGGGTTGAAATAGATACATCTATCTATCTATCTAATTTTTTTTTTGTCAACCTGCACATCACTACAACCCTAGGCTGATACAGCAGGGAAGATCTGTGCCTTTGAAAATGCCCCCAGTAACTCCCTGTTCTTTCTGCATGCTCAGTGTAGTTTAGAGCTTAAGGTCTGTCAGTGTACAGGTATATATAGGACCCATTATCCAGAATGCTCGGGACCAAGGGTATTTCGGATGAGGGGTCTTTCCGTAATTTGGATCTCCACACCTTAACTCTACTAAAAAATCAATTAAACATTAATTAAACTTGTTAGGATTGTTTTGCATCCAAGGATTATTTATATCTTGGGATCAAGTACAGGTACTGTTTTATTATTACAGAGAAAAGGGAATCATTTAACCATGAAATAAACCCAATAGGGCTGTTCTGCCCCCAATAAGGGGTAATTATATCTTAGTTGGGATCAAGTACAGGTACTGTTTTATTATTACAGAGAAAAGGGAATCATTTAACCATTAAATAAACCCAATAGGGCTGTTCTGCCCCCAATAAGGGGTAATTATATCTTAGTTGGGATCAAGTACAGGTACTGTTTTATTATTACAGAGAAAAGGGAATCATTTAACCATTAAATAAACCCAATAGGGCTGTTCTGCCCCAATAAGGGGTAATTATATCTTAGTTGGGATCTTTTTGCATGCTTGTGTTGCTCTCCCAACTTTTTTTGACGTTTGTATGTGGCTATAAAAAAAAGTTGGAACTGTGCTTTGGACTCTCATTACATGGCAGCTCGGAAACCAGAGCAACCTGGAGCATCAGCTTGTGTGACAGTTTGCAACAACGTCAAAGCTTTGCTTCTAAACTGCCCAGAGCGTACTGAGCATGTGCAGTGCCACTGACATTCCTAACAAAATCCCAGGATGGGGGAGCTCTCTGTGCAAATTTGTAGGCTTGGATGTTGAATTCTTGAGATTTCAAACTTTAGGCTGGTCCAGTAAAGTCAGTCTTTAAAATTCACTTTTAGTGTTTAGTTCTCCTTTAATCTCCCCAGCAAAGTCCCACCTTTACGCTGGTTTATCTGCTATTCTGACCATGCTACAGCAGATGAACTAGTTGAGACTTAATGATCACTTGCCCTCTGTTATTGGTATTTACCTAATGTAGAAAAGGATTTTTTTAATTATTAACACAGCTCTTCCTGATTCCTGGACTTTGTAGGATCGTTGCTCTCCTACCTGACGTACTTAAAATGTCCTGTACCTAGGATGCCCATAATCAGCAGTTCTTTGGGGCCAAGTCAGTAGGCAGTATTAGCCCATGTATGGGCAGCCATTTAGCCAACATAAAGGAAAACTATACCCCCCAAACAATGTAGGTCTCTCTAAATAATATATTGCATAAACAGCTCAAATGTAAAATTCTACTTCATCTAAATTAAACCATTTTCATACAAATATACTTCTTTAGTAGTATGTGCCATTGGGTAATCCTAAATAGGAAACTGCCATTTTAAGTACTAAGGGCCGCCTCCTGGGATCATAGAATTCACAGTGCACACTAACAAGCCAAGGCACACATACATGCTAGGCCCCATCAGCCAGTGAATGGGCAGAGTTCTGCCTTTTGCTCCCACACTACTTCCTGTCAGCTGATCTCCGAGGGAGCACACAGCCCATCTCTAAATGGCGGCTCAAGGGAAAGGATGTAAAAGGGCAATATTTACTGATATATATATTCCAGTTTGGGAAGATTCTCTAATAGGTCACTTAATATCATATAAACTGTCTGTTGGTCAAGTATTCATTCTGGGGGTATAGTTTTCCTTTAAGAGGGGTGTGCCACTATTGCAAGATGCTTTGGTTACTTTACAAATCTGTTGCTTTGGAGACGCATAGAATTAAAGTAAATTCAGATGTGATGTGTATGTGAGTGTGCAGTGCCTGATGGGAAGAGTTTATAGCCCTGATGTGGCTGAAGGAAGCTTTGGCAACCTTGTAAGGCTGCTTCACCCCCACCCGAGAGACACTGATGCTAAACACTCCCAATAGACTGCTGTGACAGGGCCGTGTAATTAAGGCCACTAAAGGTGCCGTTTGTGTCTGAGGAATTATCATGCTTGTTCTTATAGCTTTACCTTACCTGGAAAGGGACACGGTGACCAAGGAAATGGTTAGATGAAGTTTGTACCCCTCTTGTCAAACAGTATACTATGCTTGCCATTTATTGGAAGATTTCTATTTGTGCTTTTTTGGCAGAATCTGGTATTATCTAATGGTTGGATTAAATTATATTTTAATAAACTCATATAGCTGTAAAATTGGTGTGTAGGCGCCATCTCCGTGCATTGTGCCTGAGTCTGAGCTTTCAGCCAGCGCTACACATTAGAACTTCTTTCAGCTAACCTATTGTTTCTCCTATTCCTATGTAACTGGAGGAGTCCCAAGCCGGACTTACTATTGAGTGCTATTCTGATACCTACTGGGAGCTGCTATCTTGCTCCCTTCCCATTGTTCTGCTGATCAGCTGCTGGTGGTGGTGGGGGGGGGTATCACTCCAACTTGCAGCGCAGCAGTAAAGTGAGAATGAAGTTTATCAGAGCACAGGTCACATGGCTGTGGCACCCTGGGAAATGAAGAATATGGCTAGCCCCATGTGAAATTTCAAAATTAAATATAAAAAAATTGTGAAAAACAGATTACAATGCAGGATTCTGCTGGAGAAGCTCTATTAACTGATGGGTATTGAAAAAAAAAAACCTGTGTTCCCATGAGCGTTTTCCTTTTAAACCGTTACACAGGGCAAACTAAGAAACTGAAGCTACTCCATGTTTGTTTGCAAAGTAAATTAGATTTCAGTTGCACTGCTAATCCCCCTGTAAAATGGATTCCTTCCATTCCCTTTCTTTCAACAAGAAGGCATGGGTTTGTATAGTGGTAATCTAAGTATCCATAAGTATCTCCACTAAGGCATTATGTAGTAAGGTTTGTGGGTTATTGATGCTTGCTGTTCTGTGCAATAGAATATTGTAGGCTTTGGGCCTTGTGCATCTGTCATCATAAATCAGTGCTTGTTTGGTTATTGCTAATTTCCTTTATTAATGCAGTGGAAAGTGATGAAGCTTAGTGCCTATTGGGTAGGGTGCTGGGGCGGCATGGCTATGTGAGTGTATTGCTTCCTGGGTGCTCTGTCCAGTTTCAGTCGGTGGCACTTCTGGTTGATAGAATATCAGTATGGCGGTTCCCCGTCTATTAGATGTATATTCTGCTCTGTTTGTGCTGATTTCTTCTTTTTATACTTTTGTGGACAAAAAGATTCCCGTAAAGAAAGTTTGAAAGGTACTACTGTCTCCTGCATTTGTAATTGCTGGAAATGCTATGTGTGTGTTTATATACAGTATAAGCAATGTAGTCCTTCTCTTAATGTAAATTCTATAGAAGGGAATCTCTGCCTTCAGTACTTTAGTCTTGTGATTACTGGCTGGTATATCTCACATTGGGTTAGATGGCCTAGGCTGAAATACTGCCTGAATCCTTATGGCTGCAAATAAAATATCTTTATATGTTTTCTTAATACATTGCAGATCATTACCTGGAACAACAGCAGCAGAATGTGAATCAAACCTGAAGAAGATCTACACTGTACATACCATACAGGTAAAAGCTGACATCTTGGTATTCAACCTTAATTATAACACTAGCTGGGAACAGTGATATTTAATCTGCTGTGGAAGCTGCACAATTACATTCAAGATGTGTATGGGCCCTAAAGCATTGCATAAGCTATGAAAAAGAAAAAACTCTTAAGGTCTTAAAGGACACATGGGGGGGGGGGGTAATACACACAGCATCCTAGCCTGCCCCAACCCCAAGTGCCATTAAGTCTGTTCTTTCTTACAGTACACAAGGCTGGGCAGATTACTTGTCCCGAGCTTTACTTTCCTTTTAGATAGTTGTCATTAGAAAATGGATCTCTGCTCTAAAAGTAAATTTGATATTTTAATAGAATGCTGTATAACTTTCTGCAGTTTTGTTGTAGGCTTAATGACCTTAGAGCAAAGGGAAACTGAATATGTTTTAGCAAAATGCAGGAAAACCCATGCTTGGGCGGGAATTGGATTCAGAAAAAAATAAACAATACTTTGTCCCAAATGTGACTTTCAGCTACAGCACCATCTTGACTCAAATGGGCACCTGTAGATTGTAATGCCGGGCCAATGTATTGGTCACATGTTAGCTACTGTGTGTATTTGGGGTGAGCTTTGTATGTTTGTTTTGCAGAGTTTCTGGAGTGTGTACAATAACATCCCTCAAGTCACAAACCTTCCCCTCAGATGGAGCTACCATTTAATGAGGGGGGAGAGAAAGCCTCTATGGTGAGTTGTTTGTGCCTTTGTCTCTAGCTCTTTGCTTCTCTATACAGGGGATCAGTGAGTAAATAACCGGATTCAGGTTACCAATTTGCAACTTTGTCATTTGTGCAGGGAAGAAGAAAGTAATGCAAAGGGAGGAGTGTGGAAGATGAAAGTTCCTAAAGAAGCCTCTGTAAGTCTTTCTGCTTTCCTCTCAAGCTTCTGCAACAGGTCCCATGGCTTGTCATTTAAAGGGAAACTATACCCCCAGAATGAAGAGAGAATCTCTTGCCAAACTGGAATATATATATCAGTAACTATTGCCCTTTTACATCCTTTCCCTTGAGCCGCCATTTAGTGATGGGCTGTGTGCTCCCTCAGAGATCAGCTGACAGGAAGTGATGCAGCTCTAACTGTAACAGGAAGTAGTGTGGGAGCAAAAGGCAGAACTCTGTCCATTCATTGGCTGATGGGGCCTAGCATGTATGTGTGCCTTGGCTTGTTTGTGTGCACTGTGAATCCTATGAGCTCAGGGGGCGGCCCTTAATTCTTAAAATGGCAGTTTCCTGTTTAGGATTACCCAATGGCACATACTACTAAAGTATATTTATATGAAAGTGGTTTATTTAGATGAAGCAGGGTTTTACATAAGAACTTGTTTATGCAATATATTTTTATAGAGACTTGTATTGTTTGGGGGTATAGTTTTCCTTTAAAGGGACACTATCCCCTTAATGTCACTGATCCTTTTTCCTTTCCAAAGTTCTTGCCTAATGTCTCACTGATACAGAGAGGGGTGAATCAACCCCACTTGAAAGGGTTTCTCACATCTCTTTTATTTGCTATTATAAGAGGCCAACAAGGAGGGAGTGTCTGTAGGGCAGACTGTAGCTTTATTTTTTTTGGTTTTGGCACAGTATTTATATGTGCAATCCCATTTAATATTCTTGCCTTAAAGATTGCTTTTACTAATCCATTCTCTTTGTTTCTTCTTTCAGTCTTTGGTTTGGAAAGAATTATTGCTAGCTACTATTGGTGAACAGTTTACAGATCGCTGTGCGCCTGGTAAGTATTTTATGGCTTTTCTTATACTAGGCCATTAAAATAAACATTGTTCGCCTAATCAAACTAAATTATAATACGTAAGTATTAACAAAACCTAGGCAAAGTTAGCTATAAGACCCCCCCTTCTTTCTTTCCATAAAGGCTACATTGTTTATACAGCTTTCAGGGTGAGCTGGAGATACTGTTTATATCTCTACTTCACCCTACTGGATCTTTGCCCAACCCTCGCCACAATGTGGGTCCACTATACACAGACAGCAGGCTACTTTCTTATTTAATAGTATTAAATTAAATGAAAGTGTTGGTATCAAGTTAATGGTGCCTTTTTTATTAGGAGGGAAAAGTACAGATTGGGGGGCACCAGAAAAATCAGGCAGTTGGCTGAAGGTCCAGTATGGGTTGCTGCAATAAATGGGTTGTCAAGGGGCACCGGTAGGTCCCATTAGTCTGTTTGGTTTTTAGGGGCATAGGGCATGTAGGTGGACACTCCAAAAGAAGTTGAGACTGATATTAGGCGTAGCATGCATGTAAATACCAAGGGAATGTAACCATCCCCTTATTTGGATTGGGTATCCTCCTATTCCCAGAATCCCATGCCTTCTATCTGTATTTAAGACCCCCCCTCCTCAGTTGTCCCAGCTCCATCTGTGTGTGTTGCCCTAACATGCTGATTCTTGCTAGAGGACGAAGTGATCGGTGTCAGCGTGAGTGTCCGTGACCGGGAAGATGTGGTTCAGGTGTGGAACGGGAATGCCTCTGTTGTGGGCGAAGCTACGGTCCTAGAGAAAATATATGAACTTCTGCCAAACACGTCTTTCAAAGCTGTATTTTATAAACGTAAGTAACGCCACCTTCCTGTTGCTTGTCCGAGGCGCCATTCCTGCTGTTACTCATTTGTGGTATTTATATATGGGGCTCCACTGGGGAAGGGCTGGTGTGAGTGCTGTAAAGCGCTGCCGAATGCCTCTGCTTTATAATTAAAAGGATAATTATCCTGTTAATAAAACATGAGCTTTTGCTCAGTATTACATTTTTACAGACTAAAGCGAGTTAGTTCAGTGTTTCCCTGTATGTTGCACCTTTCACTTAGTAACTAGAGTCCCAGTTCCTGCAAATCAGTGACTCGCTTTGGCAAACTCCATACATCTATTTTTTTTTTTTTAACAGTTCTTTTATGCTGCCCTTCCTCACAGGCCAGTGTTATTCAGAGCCTCTGATATGGATGACTGGATCCCCTTTACTCCAGTATCAGCTCCTGAACTTTGCAGCTCATTTAAAGCTTCTCTAAGGCTTTAGTGGCTGAAATTCCAAACTGGAGAGCTACTGAACAAAAAGCTGAATAATACAAAAAGCACAAAATATATATATCTATATATATCTACCTTCACATCCTCCCTCAATTGCTTTAAATAACAAAGTTGCCCAGTGAAAGTGCTTTCGGTTACACAGTTTGCCATGTTTAGTAACAATAAATATAGATACTCCGATACAGTTCCCAGACCGTTACTTGCTGACTATACTCAATTTACCCTAATGGTAAGTCTCCCTTGTGAGTTTATGGCTGCAGTTTGAGTTCTAGGAGTCGGCCTGTGCTTTTTGGCATGCTCGTGGCTATTCACAACTGCTGTCCTCTAGCTGATGACTAACAAATTGGCATCTTCCGTTCCAGACGTGCGTTCCGATCTGGGACACGCTCTCTTGAATACAGTCTGTACTTGGATGTCACTGGCTGTAAGGTT
Organism: Xenopus tropicalis; assembly: GCF_000004195.4. Taxonomy (NCBI): domain Eukaryota; kingdom Metazoa; phylum Chordata; class Amphibia; order Anura; family Pipidae; genus Xenopus; species Xenopus tropicalis. Next base: position 140,341,653 of record NC_030680.2, read on the forward strand.
GCCTATGGAGGGCATAGACTGACCTTCGCATTATGTTACATATCGGCCACATAAAAGCCATTGGGATTAGTACACATTAAGTGCTGTTTTCTTAAACTCTCTGCAGAGGTGAGCCAGATATGTGGCTGTCAGTGTGAGGCACACAGGAACAACTCTTGGTTATGTAACTGCATTTTATTACTCCTCCTTTCTACTATTCCTCCTTTACACTTTGTGCCCAGCTATGGCGCCATGTGTCTGCCATGCTGGGCTGGAGAGGAGAGTATTGTCTATATTTGTATTCCAAAGCAGGCATGATGGCAGGACAAGCTGCTTTATTGTGCGGATACTATATGGATAGTTATGGGGTCCATGGTGTAAGGCAGGGGTTTTACTCGTGAGCCACAGTCAAATGTAAAAAGACTTGGAGAGCAACACAAGCACCATAAAAGTTCATGGAGGAGCCAAATAAGGGCTGTGATTGGCTATTAGGGGCCTCTATGCACCCTATCAGCTTACAGGGGCTTTATTTGGTAGGAAATCTTGTTTTTTATTCAACCAAAACTTGCCCCCAAGTCAGGAATTAAAAAAATAACTCCCTGGTTTGGGGGCACTGAGAGCAACATGTTGCCCCCGAGCCACTGGTTGGGGATCACTGGTGTAAGGGTTGGTACATGGGGTCTCCCTTTAATGCCTGTCGTTTCCATTAAAGGGGTGGTTTATCTTAACTTTTAATATATCTTAGAATGGCCAATTCTAAGCAACTTATTTATTTTCTATAGTTTTTGAATTATTTGCCTTCTCTTTACAACTTTCAAATGGGGGACACTGACCCCCCAAAGCCACAATACTATTGCTCTGTGAGGCTGCGATTTTCTTATCACATCTTTTTCTATTCGTTATTCGTGTGCCTCTCCTCCTATTTGTATTCCAGTCTTTCAAACCACTCCCTGGTTGCTTAGGTAATTTGGACCCTAGCAACCAGATAACTGCTGAAATTCCAAACTGAAGAGCCGCTGAACGAAATGTGAAATCATTTAAAAACTACAAATAAGTGAAGACTAGTTGCAAATATTACGCTCTACGTCATACCAGGAGTTAACTTAAAGGTGAACAACCTCTTTAATGACAATCCCCCTGGCTGGCTGACATGGATCGGTTACAGGGGAACCTATGCACAAAAACCTGAGGTCAAAACCATTTATGTCAGCCAGGGAAGCCATTTATATAACTGCAGTGCAGTTAGGGAGGGAGAGGCTGGCAGATAGACATGGGGCACATACAGTAGGGTCTGCCTAACTGCCAAGGGGGGATAGCGGTACCAATTTGGGAAAGTGACTAATTCCTGCACCCCTTTTTCTCTTTCAGCCCACGAAGAGCATCACGCCTTTGAAGGGGGGCGCTCGAGACACTAGTGGAACGCCGCAGAGTAAAATTGTCTTTTAACTCTTTCACTTCCGGAGGGGATCCCCGCAATGTGTCGGAATTGCGGGCCCGTCGCGGTTAAAGGGTTAATAGTCTGTAACGGAGGAAGGGCCAGGCGGAGGTGTTTTTTTGCAAAGTGACACTGGTCATTTTTTTTAGATATTTTTTTAACAACTTCAGAACGGGCAATTTAGTACTCAAAGTGTAAATGTTTCATGACTTAATCTAATATTTAATGTAAGATATATATAAAAAAAAAAAACCTTCCCCCTTTTTGCCCCCTCTCCTCCCTATAAATATACTGTGCAACCAGTATTTAGCATTCAATGCCTTTTTCCGCTTGTGTATAAGGGGGGTTGTACGATAGCTGCGCTGCTGGAAGATAGAGCGACTCCCCCCGGCTCTAGAGAAATCTGACCTCTCTCCAAAGCTGTCATTCAGGCCTTATTAACCCCCCCCCCAGGTCTTGGTTTTATAGCCTCGGTAGCCGGTCCTGGCATAGCCACAGGGAATGCTGGGAATGTTTGTATTTACTGATTCCATATGCTGCACTTGTGTACATACTACAGGATTGTCAAGAACCCCCCCAAAGGAAAATGTTCCCCCCTTATAAGCATGGTTTGGCTTCCATTTTCCTTTTAAATAGATTTAAAGTACATGAAGGGCATAGGTTTTAGTGCCTGCAGGAAATGTAGTCCATGTTAGAGCGGCCATATTGTTTGGCTCGGCAGAGGAGTCTTACTAAGACTTGACCAGTCCCATTTATGCTTGGTGGTGGTCTTAAAGCCTTTGGGGGGATACCTCTTCATAGTTAAGTGCTATGACAACTCCTCCTTGCAAATATATCTCTATAATAGGCTGTATACGTATATATAGGAAGGGCTGCTGCTTGCCCATGCCTTGCTCTTTATATAGAGACAATAAAGTCTATACCCATTGCTTACAGACTCATAGGCGGAGTTACGCTAGTGCAGACTCCTCCCACTGGCTGTTTTCCTATAATCACTGTACATACAAGATTACACGTAGTTTAGTGACATTCCTGTTGTGCTCCGACATGCGTGCCGAGCTTCCCCGGGCAGAGATCACCGTGCCGCATTCCTAGGTAATGTGATCTGCTCTTGCACTGACGATTTTGCACAAGGCACACAGCGTGGGGGTCATTACCCTCGCACAATGGCTCCTTATAAGTGTTTGCAACATGTCCCCGTTTGATGATGTATTACTGGATTTATATCTGTTGGTGTGACTGGGCCTTGAATGATAAAGGGATCTGTAAACCTGGCCGTGATTGGCTGTCTAGGTACAAATGATATACATACAGGTGGCAACGGAACAAATGGCAAATGGTTCTGCACTCAGGATCTCCCTAGGTGGTAAACTACAACTCCCAGAGCCACAAGCTGCAACTTGTAATACCGGCCAGTTGCACACTGCTGCTGTGAAACTACACCATTTAGCAGTTTGTGGCATGTTGGGTGTTTTAGTTCAACATCTGGAGGGTAGAGCATAGTGCTGCCGTATGCTTTCTTTTGTACACCGATTGCTGCTGCCGCATAGCAAACTGGGTTCATCCAAAAGTGTTGGCCAGTTTGTAGCTCCTCCCAGTGGGCAGTCAGAGGTATGTACAAGTACTAGGAGCTGGAGAGACTGCTTGCATGTGTGACTCCGCCTGCTGGGGGCGGAGCTATATCATGGCTGAATACTTTATGCACGTAAAAATGTCAGGCTCTCGTAGTATGGCGCTGGCGTAGGAACGAAAGTGCCAGTTAGCCCCCTGCTATGGGATCATTATCATGTGATGAGGCTTTACTTGCCCTTTAAATGTACTGAATGAAACCTATTTCCGCTCTTTTTAAACCAGTAATTACGTTTGTGTGGGTGAAATCTTTCCGACGCCAGACTTGCAGCACTTTTTTGCCCCCGGGCAGGGTAGGGCGCCCAGCGCATATTGAGATTATAGCAATGCTGATGATATGTAGCATTACTGTGAATAGTATCTGTACATTGTCCTACTCGGAGTCCATTCTGCCAGAACCATCAATCTGTTTTATTCTCATAGAACCAAAGATTTAGCAGTCTCTGGAAGTTGGCAGTGAATGTAGGGTCCCCTCACCCCCCCCCAACTGTTTCCTTTATTCTCAGTGGGTTGTACCATCTCTGTGGCTGCGGGGGGTGCCCATGTGCCATCCTGCTGTAGGAGCCCCCCCGTCGGCTGATCCGCCAAGATTGCACTGACATCCACCCCCGTCATCAGCTCTTAATTTATCTCTTCCTCTTAGTTTTATGCTTTCCCTCTATATTTATAAACTGCTTATGTGTACCCATTGTATTGTGAATAAAGATTTTCTTCCTAAACCGCCCCCCCTGTGCCGTTTCTATTCATTGCCATTTGCCCCGGCAGTAGGGTCGTTAGGTTTGTTATCGGCATTGCACTAAGGTGGCCTCTGACTCTGTATTGGCTCAAATACCCAATAATAGGGATTAAGGATGCACCAGACCCAGTTTTTCGGGGTCGGCCGAACCCCCAAATCCATCCCCAGGGATTCAGCCGAATACCGAACCCAATTGCAGTACGAAGTGCACCTCCCGAAGGGTAGTGTGCCTCACACAGATTAAAAGGGGTAGTTTGCCTTTAGTTATTAGTGTGTTAAAGAATGTCCTATTCTTTGCAATGATTCAATTGGGCTTTTGGATTTTTCCTTTTCTACAGCTAAAAGAATTTTCTGTGAGGCAACAATTTTCTTGCTACATTTTGTTTTCTGTTCATGCCCCCTTCTATTTATATCCCTGTCCCTCATTCAAACCACTGCCTGGTTGCTAGGAATAACTGGACCCTAGCAACCATTTAGCTTCTGAAAATTCAGGCTAGAGAGCAAAAAGTAAAATAATTCAAAAATTCAGTGTAGTTTCCCAGGAGCACTTAGTTTAGTCATGTGACTTGCGCTCTGATTAAACTTCAGCAGCCAATCAGCAGAACAATGGGAAGGGAGCAAGATAGCAGCTCCCAGTAGGTATCAGAATAGCCCTCAATAGTAAGAAGTCCGGCTTGGGACTCCTCCAGTTACATGGGAGTAGGAGAAACAATAGGTTAGCTGAAAGCAGTTCTAATGTGTAGCGCTGGCTCCTTCTGAAAGCTCAGACTCAGTCACACTTTACTGTTGCGCTGCAAGTTGGAGTGATATCCCCCCCCCCCAGCAGCCGATCAGCAGAACAATGGGAAGGGAGCAAGATAGCAGCTCCCAGTAGGTATCAGAATAGCACTCAATAGTAATAAATCCAAGTCCGGCTTGGGACTCCTCCAGTTACATGGGAGTAGGAGAAACAATAGGTTAGCTGAAAGCAGTTCTAATGTGTAGCGCTGGCTGAAAGCTCAGACTCGGGCACAATGCACTGAGATGGCGCCTACACACCAATATTACAGCTACAAATACATTTGTTGGTTCAAGAATAACAAGTGCAAGTGATGCACTGATGGGCATCGGGTCTGGCTCGGTGGGGCCCCCTGGTTTTTTTCCCCCCCAGTGTCCTACCAGCCCAGTCTGATCCTGTTCCAAGCTGTACAACTGTTTAGGAAGGAGGGCCAACGCCAAACACCATTAGTACCTTCATGTTTATTGTAGTAGTTTCACTTGCACCTCCTGCTGGTTATTCTAGAAAAGTGCAGTATATTGAGCAAATCCCAAGCAAACAACAAACCTGCAGCAATTGCCGTATGATTCAGTGAGTGGATACAAAGAACCCCTGGCCATTCGTGGGTTAATCCCACCGTGTATGTACTTTACATTCAGAGTGAGGGGGAACGGGTTGAAGGTTGGATTCATAATGGATCTTGCAAGTTCCAGTATCCTTGAATCATTCTGAAGATTTTACCTTGAAAAGAACGAGCAGCGCCCCCCACGTTGTGTCCAACTATTGCCCGGAACTCCAGCTGCGGATTCCATGGGGGCTGAATGACGCCTGGGCTGGCGCTATAAATGGGAGACTGGCGTAATGTCACCGTATCTGTGATAATGTTCCTTAGATTAACCCCTTCCTCTCTGGCTACTCCAGGAGGGCATGGGCAGTATGATGCTACATTTCAGGAAGGGTCCCCATTGGAGGGTTCAGTGAAATATCACAATGGGGGGAATGTAATAAACACTGGGTTGGACTGGCCTGTGTAAGGCCCACTAAGGCTACTGCCCCAGGGGCCACCCCCCCCCCCCCCCACCTCAGGGAGGGAGATCAGCGGCGGATGCCCCAGCAGGGATTGGGTCTGGGTCAGTGTGGCGGGCATAAGAGCCGGGCCCGCCAGGCTTTTTCACAGGGCCCCATTGGCCCAGTCAGGCCCTAAAAGTGTAACCTTAGAGTTAGTGTTGACGATGATGAAGACAGGGGTGATAGAGGATGGAGGGGTTTCTTGGAGGCCAGTTGACATTATATGGGGCTCGCTGACCATGGAGATAGGACATGGACAGGGTTGGACTGGGGGGTGCAGGGCCCACCGGGACTGCCGCCCCAGGTGCCCCTGCTGGCCACGCCCCAACTGCCCAATGTCCTCCTCTGAGTGTGCGTGTAAGTGAAACGCGTCAGGAGGGATTTTGTCCCGGTGGCCCAGTCCGACCCTGGACAATGAGATAGGAAAATAAATAGTTCCCCCAGGGACATGGATATAGGACCTCTGAGCCCTGAAAACACAGTGAAAGTCTCATGTGGGATAAGCTACAGTAATTATCCTAGGATGTTCTAAAACCCAGGGTCATTTATCAACCAACCAATTACATTTGTACCTGCATCTGGCTAAAGAAAAAACTTCACTGATTGGTTGCTATGGGATACTGCCCAGGTGACAATTTGCCCAGAGGTGCCCCATTAATCAGGACCAAATCCGTAAAACAGATACAGCAACTTATCACTGCGGACAACAAAAAAGTGAAAAACCAGCAGATGCTGCCATCTAGTGGCCACAAAGCAGACTGACAGCACTTATTTTAATATGAGAGGAGACTGATATTAACAGGGAAATGTGATCTGTAGAAAATAATCACTTATCAATAATAACTTGGCCCCGGAATCCATATATATTACTATATAGTTCCACCTGCTCCATATTTATTATCCAGTAGTGATGTCTCTGCTCTAGGTCAATACTAAAGATCGAAATACAAGGACAGATTTGCTGTGTATTTGCATTGAAGCACAAAAAGCAGCCGCCGTAGAGCTCTGGGTGAGATATTTAGATGCTTCAATATGTGGTATCTGATTCTATGCTGAAGAACATGGAGCAGCACAACCAAGAACCACTGGATTAAGGTGCTAATAATAACATGGGCAGCACAGTAATTATTGCAACTGTTCCCTCAAGTTTCCCCATGTTACTGTGTTAGTACAGGGGATAGCTATCAATCCATAAGGTTGTGGTATCTCTAACAGTCTATGAGAAAGCTCGGGGGGCTTTTACATGGTGGGTAGGAGGGTATTTATGGTATAGAAAGCCCCCCCAGAATCATGCCCATTTTGCTTGATTTTTTTTTTGTTCAGCCTGCCTGGGAGACAATGGCACCTTAAGTCAAGTTGCTTTTATAGAAGCTCTGGGTAATAACATTCCATTCAGGGGCGTATTTATTATGCTGTGTAAAACTAATTCACCGAAAAAACGGGAGTAAAAAGCTGTGTAAAATAAATGGAAAAGATTGCCGTCTGAACGTCGGATATTACGCTGGATATTACGCCGGATATTACAGTTATTTTCCATAAGTTCCGGTGGAAGAAAAAGCGCGTAAAACAATTACGCTGATGTTACGCCATTTTTACGCGCCGATGTGTGGCGAATTTTCTCGCCATATTTTACACAGCATAATAAATATGCCCCTCAGTGTACATTTCTCTTATACACAAGTGCCAGAGCAGAATGATCAAAATGTGAGTTTAGAGCTTAATACTCACCCACGTTCTATTCATTCCAATGGGATTTTAAGAAGCCTATTTAACAATGGGTAAATTACACCCATTGATAAATGCACTTCTAAAAATCCCATAGGAATAAATAGCACGTGGGTGAGTATTTATGTATCAAGCTCACATTTTGGTAAATCTGCCCCTATGTGTGCGTGTGTATGTGTGCGTGTGTATGTGTGTGTGTGTGTGTGCATGTGTGTGTGTGTGTGCATGTGTGTGTGTGGTACCTTGTGATAAACAGTAGAAATAAATGAATAAATTCAGCTCACAGCCAGCAGCCATATAGACAGTCCCCTTAATTAGGCCCCTTGCTGGGAGACCTTATTACCGTCTATTATATCTCTATACAATAAGTGAGCAGCAGATTCTATATATGGATTGAAGAGTTGGTTTAGTGCAGGAAAGCAGGGCTTCTGTTCCTTACAAATCAGGGATTATTATTATTATTATATTATATTAATATCCAGCGGACTCCGGGGGTGGTGGAAAATAATGAACCGTGGGAGGCTGAATAAAAGCAGTTACAGAGAATTGTGTCAGGCACAAGGTGAGTCCATTCAGGCAGCAAATGGAGCGAGTAGGGGTTAATCTTGATAGACTTGTGTCTTTTATCAGCCTATAGATACTGTGTATAACTAGAGACACTTCTCTCTTCATAAGCAGGGAATCTCCCCAATCATAACAGGGCTAGAAGGAGGGGCGTGAACCATTGGGCCCCAAATTATGTACTGTCAGGGCTGTCCAACCTGCTCCATTCCCACTCTTGTGCTCCCAGCATCCCCCATTGCCATATAATTGGTCTTACTATGGCAGAATAGGGATTCCCCTGTACTAAGCACAATTCAGCAGGAACAGCCCCCTAAGTTTGCTCATAGCCTGTACAGAGAGATACCATAAAACTGTGGCACATAGGGATTCCCCTGTACTAAGCACAATTCAGCAGGAACAGCCCCCTAAGTTTGCTCATAGCCTGTACAGAGAGATACCATAAAACTGTGGCACATAGGGATTCCCCTGTACTAAGCACAATTCAGCAGGAACAGCCCCTTAAGTTTGCTCATAGCCTGTACAGAGAGATACCATAAAACTATGGCAGCATAGGGACTCCCCTGTACTAAGCTCAATTCAGCAGGAACAGCCCCTAAGTTTGCTCATAGCCTGTACAGAGAGATACCATAAAACTATGGCAGCATAGGTATTTCCCTGTACTAAGCTCAATTCAGCAGGAACAGCCCCCTAAGTTTGCTCATAGCCTGTACAGAGAAATACCATAAAACTATGGCACATAGGGATTCCCCTGTACTAAGCACAATTCAGCAGGAACAGCCCCCTAAGTTTGCTCATAGCCTGTACAGAGAAATACCATAAAACTATGGCAGCATAGGGATTCCCCTGTACTAAGCACAATTCAGCAGGAACAGCCCCCTAAGTTTGCTCATAGCCTGTACAGAGAGATACCATAAAACTATGGCAGCATAGGGATTCCCCTGTACTAAGCACAATTCAGCAGGAACAGCCCCCTAAGTTTGCTCATAGCCTGTACAGAGAGATACCATAAAACTATGGCACATAGGGATTCCCCTGTACTAAGCACAATTCAGCAGGAACAGCCCCCTAAGTTTGCTCATAGCCTGTACAGAGAGATACCATAAAGACAAAAAACTAACAAATCTAGTTTTAGCAATTAAATAGACATTGGTTAACTAATAGTAGTAGCAAAAACCTACTGCCTTGGTTGGTGAGTTAAAGTGTTTATGTAAAATATATATACTGTGTATAGTATTTGATTCTGTTTATATCTGTGTTTCTGGATTAGAATGAGCCCCTTGAGTCATGATTTCAGCTTTAAACAGTGAGCTCCATAAAGATAAAGTATTTCATTCTGGTTATTTTGGTTAAGCCCATTTCTATGGAAACCATTAAAACTTGATATAGAAATCATTTACCTGTAACCTGTAACCTCAAGTTTTAGTTTATTTTAAAGGGGTAGTTCACCTTTATATTACCTTTTAATATAATTTCCAATTGGTCTTCATTTTTTATTCTCATGGTTTTTCAATTGGCTTTTTATTCAGCAGCTCTCCATTTGGTATTTTAGCAGATATCTGGTTGCTAGGGTCTTGTCTATTGTAGCAACCAGGCAGTGGTTTAAACGAGAGATGGGAATAATAATAGCTAAGGAGGCTTGCACAGAAAGATAAGTAATAAAAAGTAACAATAACAGTAAAATTGAAGCCTCGCTGAGTAATTGCTTTTGGCTGCCGGGGTCAGTGACCCCCATTTGAAAGCTGGAAAGAGGCAGAAGACGGGTATGGGGGATAGCTCTCAGTACAAGTGAGGGAATACAGGGGTAGGGGAGATAACTCTCAGTACAAGTGAGGGAATACAGGGGTAGGGGAGATAACTCTCAGTACAAGTGAGGGAATACAGGGGTAGGGGAGATAGCTCTCAGTACAAGTGAGGGAATACAGGGGTAGGGGGGATAGCTCTCAGTACAAGTGAGGGAATACAGGGGTAGGGGGGATAGCTCTCAGTACAAGTGAGGGAATACAGGGGTATGGGAGATAGCTCTCAGTACAAGTGAGGGAATACAGGGGTATGGGAGATAGCTCTCAGTACAAGTGAGGGAATACAGGGGTAGGGGGGATAGCTCTCAGTACAAGTGAGGGAATACAGGGGTATGGGGGAGATAGCTCTCAGTACAAGTGAGGGAATACAGGGGTATGGGAGATAGCTCTCAGTACAAGTGAGGGAATACAGGGGTATGGGAGATAGCTCTCAGTACAAGTGAGGGAATACAGGGGTAGGGGGGATAGCTCTCAGTACAAGTGAGGGAATACAGGGGTAGGGGAGATAGCTCTCAGTACAAGTGAGGGAATACAGGGGTAGGGGGGATAGCTCTCAGTACAAGTGAGGGAATACAGGGGTAGGGGGGATAGCTCTCAGTACAAGTGAGGGAATACAGGGGTATGGGAGATAGCTCTCAGTACAAGTGAGGGAATACAGGGGTAGGGGGGATAGCTCTCAGTACAAGTGAGGGAATACAGGGGTAGGGGAGATAGCTCTCAGTACAAGTGAGGGAATACAGGGGTAGGGGGGATAGCTCTCAGTACAAGTGAGGGAATACAGAGGTAGGGGGGATAGCTCTCAGTACAAGTGAGGGAATACAGGGGTAGGGGAGATAGCTCTCAGTACAAGTGAGGGAATACAGGGGTAGGGGAGATAGCTCTCAGTACAAGTGAGGGAATACAGGGGTAGGGGGGATAGCTCTCAGTACAAGTGAGGGAATACAGGGGTATGGGAGATAGCTCTCAGTACAAGTGAGGGAATACAGGGGTAGGGGAGATAGCTCTCAGTACAAGTGAGGGAATACAGGGGTAGGGGAGATAGCTCTCAGTACAAGTGAGGGAATACAGGGGTAGGGGAGATAGCTCTTAGTACAAGTGAGGGAATACAGGGGTATGGGAGATAGCTCTTAGTACAAGTGAGGGAATACAGGGGTAGGGGGGATAGCTCTCAGTACAAGTGAGGGAATACAGGGGTAGGGGAGATAGCTCTCAGTACAAGTGAGGGAATACAGGGGTAGGGGGGATAGCTCTCAGTACAAGTGAGGGAATACAGGGGTAGGGGAGATAGCTCTCAGTACAAGTGAGGGAATACAGGGGTAGGGGGGATAGCTCTCAGTACAAGTGAGGGAATACAGGGGTAGGGGGGATAGCTCTCAGTACAAGTGAGGGAATACAGGGGTAGGGGGGATAGCTCTCAGTACAAGTGAGGGAATACAGGGGTATGGGGGATAGCTCTCAGTACAAGTGAGGGAATACAGGGGTAGGGGGGATAGCTCTCAGTACAAGTGAGGGAATACAGGGGTAGGGGGGATAGCTCTCAGTACAAGTGAGGGAATACAGGGGTATGGGAGATAGCTCTCAGTACAAGTGAGGGAATACAGGGGTATGGGAGATAGCTCTCAGTACAAGTGAGGGAATACAGGGGTAGGGGAGATAGCTCTCAGTACAAGTGAGGGAATACAGGGGTAGGGGGGATAGCTCTCAGTACAAGTGAGGGAATACAGGGGTAGGGGAGATAACTCTCAGTACAAGTGAGGGAATACAGGGGTAGGGGGGATAGCTCTCAGTACAAGTGAGGGAATACAGGGGTAGGGGAGATAGCTCTCAGTACAAGTGAGGGAATACAGGGGTAGGGGAGATAGCTCTCAGTACAAGTGAGGGAATACAGGGGTAGGGGGGATAGCTCTCAGTACAAGTGAGGGAATACAGGGGTATGGGAGATAGCTCTCAGTACAAGTGAGGGAATACAGGGGTAGGGGAGATAGCTCTCAGTACAAGTGAGGGAATACAGGGGTAGGGGAGATAGCTCTCAGTACAAGTGAGGGAATACAGGGGTAGGGGAGATAGCTCTTAGTACAAGTGAGGGAATACAGGGGTATGGGGGATAGCTCTCAGTACAAGTGAGGGAATACAGGGGTATGGGAGATAGCTCTCAGTACAAGTGAGGGAATACAGGGGTAGGGGAGATAGCTCTCAGTACAAGTGAGGGAATACAGGGGTAGGGGAGATAGCTCTTAGTACAAGTGAGGGAATACAGGGGTAGGGGAGATAGCTCTCAGTACAAGTGAGGGAATACAGGGGTAGGGGAGATAGCTCTTAGTACAAGTGAGGGAATACAGGGGTATGGGAGATAGCTCTCAGTACAAGTGAGGGAATACAGGGGTAGGGGAGATAGCTCTCAGTACAAGTGAGGGAATACAGGGGTAGGGGAGATAGCTCTCAGTACAAGTGAGGGAATACAGGGGTAGGGGAGATAGCTCTTAGTACAAGTGAGGGAATACAGGGGTAGGGGAGATAGCTCTCAGTACAAGTGAGGGAATACAGGGGTAGGGGAGATAGCTCTCAGTACAAGTGAGGGAATACAGGGGTAGGGGGGATAGCTCTCAGTACAAGTGAGGGAATACAGGGGTATGGGAGATAGCTCTCAGTACAAGTGAGGGAATACAGGGGTAGGGGAGATAGCTCTCAGTACAAGTGAGGGAATACAGGGGTAGGGGAGATAGCTCTCAGTACAAGTGAGGGAATACAGGGGTAGGGGAGATAGCTCTTAGTACAAGTGAGGGAATACAGGGGTATGGGGGATAGCTCTCAGTACAAGTGAGGGAATACAGGGTTATGGGAGATAGCTCTCAGTACAAGTGAGGGAATACAGGGGTAGGGGAGATAGCTCTTAGTACAAGTGAGGGAATACAGGGGTATGGGAGATAGCTCTTAGTACAAGTGAGGGAATACAGGGGTAGGGGGGATAGCTCTCAGTACAAGTGAGGGAATACAGGGGTAGGGGAGATAGCTCTCAGTACAAGTGAGGGAATACAGGGGTAGGGGGGATAGCTCTCAGTACAAGTGAGGGAATACAGGGGTAGGGGGGATAGCTCTCAGTACAAGTGAGGGAATACAGGGGTAGGGGAGATAGCTCTCAGTACAAGTGAGGGAATACAGGGGTAGGGGGGATAGCTCTCAGTACAAGTGAGGGAATACAGGGGTAGGGGGGATAGCTCTCAGTACAAGTGAGGGAATACAGGGGTAGGGGGGATAGCTCTCAGTACAAGTGAGGGAATACAGGGGTATGGGGGATAGCTCTCAGTACAAGTGAGGGAATACAGGGGTAGGGGGATAGCTCTCAGTACAAGTGAGGGAATACAGGGGTAGGGGGGATAGCTCTCAGTACAAGTGAGGGAATACAGGGGTATGGGAGATAGCTCTCAGTACAAGTGAGGGAATACAGGGGTATGGGAGATAGCTCTCAGTACAAGTGAGGGAATACAGGGGTAGGGGGGATAGCTCTCAGTACAAGTGAGGGAATACAGGGGTATGGGAGATAGCTCTCAGTACAAGTGAGGGAATACAGGGGTAGGGGAGATAGCTCTCAGTACAAGTGAGGGAATACAGGGGTAGGGGAGATAGCTCTCAGTACAAGTGAGGGAATACAGGGGTAGGGGAGATAGCTCTTAGTACAAGTGAGGGAATACAGGGGTATGGGGGATAGCTCTCAGTACAAGTGAGGGAATACAGGGGTAGGGGAGATAGCTCTTAGTACAAGTGAGGGAATACAGGGGTATGGGAGATAGCTCTCAGTACAAGTGAGGGAATACAGGGGTAGGGGAGATAGCTCTCAGTGCAAGTGAGGGAATACAGGGGTAGGGAGGATAGCTCTCAGTACAAGTGAGGGAATACAGGGGTATGGGAGATAGCTCTTAGTACAAGTGAGGGAATACAGGGGTAGGGAGGATAGCTCTCAGTACAAGTGAGGGAATACAGGGGTAGGGGAGATAGCTCTCAGTACAAGTGAGGGAATACAGGGGTAGGGGAGATAGCTCTCAGTACAAGTGAGGGAATACAGGGGTATGGGAGATAGCTCTTAGTACAAGTGAGGGAATACAGGGGTAGGGGGGATAGCTCTCAGTACAAGTGAGGGAATACAGGGGTAGGGGAGATAGCTCTCAGTACAAGTGAGGGAATACAGGGGTAGGGGAGATAGCTCTTAGTACAAGTGAGGGAATACAGGGGTAGGGGGGATAGCTCTCAGTACAAGTGAGGGAATACAGGGGTATGGGAGATAGCTCTCAGTACAAGTGAGGGAATACAGGGGTATGGGAGATAGCTCTTAGTACAAGTGAGGGAATACAGGGGTAGGGGGGATAGCTCTCAGTACAAGTGAGGGAATACAGGGGTAGGGGAGATAGCTCTCAGTACAAGTGAGGGAATACAGGGGTAGGGAGATAGCTCTCAGTACAAGTGAGGGAATACAGGGGTAGGGGGGATAGCTCTCAGTACAAGTGAGGGAATACAGGGGTAGGGGAGATAGCTCTCAGTACAAGTGAGGGAATACAGGGGTAGGGGAGATAGCTCTCAGTACAAGTGAGGGAATACAGGGGTTGGGGGGATAGCTCTCAGTACAAGTGAGGGAATACAGGGGTATGGGAGATAGCTCTTAGTACAAGTGAGGGAATACAGGGGTAGGGGGGATAGCTCTCAGTACAAGTGAGGGAATACAGGGGTAGGGGAGATAGCTCTCAGTACAAGTGAGGGAATACAGGGGTATGGGAGATAGCTCTCAGTACAAGTGAGGGAATACAGGGGTAGGGGGGATAGCTCTCAGTACAAGTGAGGGAATACAGGGGTATGGGAGATAGCTCTCAGTACAAGTGAGGGAATACAGGGGTATGGGAGATAGCTCTTAGTACAAGTGAGGGAATACAGGGGTAGGGGGGATAGCTCTCAGTACAAGTGAGGGAATACAGGGGTAGGGGAGATAGCTCTCAGTACAAGTGAGGGAATACAGGGGTAGGGAGATAGCTCTCAGTACAAGTGAGGGAATACAGGGGTAGGGGAGATAGCTCTCAGTACAAGTGAGGGAATACAGGGGTAGGGGAGATAGCTCTCAGTACAAGTGAGGGAATACAGGGGTAGGGGAGATAGCTCTCAGTACAAGTGAGGGAATATAGGGGTTGGGGGGATAGCTCTCAGTACAAGTGAGGGAATACAGGGGTATGGGAGATAGCTCTTAGTACAAGTGAGGGAATACAGGGGTAGGGGGGATAGCTCTCAGTACAAGTGAGGGAATACAGGGGTAGGGGAGATAGCTCTCAGTACAAGTGAGGGAATACAGGGGTAGGGGAGATAGCTCTTAGTACAAGTGAGGGAATACAGGGGTATGGGAGATAGCTCTCAGTACAAGTGAGGGAATACAGGGGTAGGGGGGATAGCTCTCAGTACAAGTGAGGGAATACAGGGGTATGGGAGATAGCTCTCAGTACAAGTGAGGGAATACAGGGGTATGGGAGATAGCTCTTAGTACAAGTGAGGGAATACAGGGGTAGGGGGGATAGCTCTCAGTACAAGTGAGGGAATACAGGGGTAGGGGAGATAGCTCTCAGTACAAGTGAGGGAATACAGGGGTAGGGAGATAGCTCTCAGTACAAGTGAGGGAATACAGGGGTAGGGGAGATAGCTCTCAGTACAAGTGAGGGAATACAGGGGTAGGGGAGATAGCTCTCAGTACAAGTGAGGGAATACAGGGGTAGGGGAGATAGCTCTTAGTACAAGTGAGGGAATACAGGGGTAGGGGGGATAGCTCTTAGTACAAGTGAGGGAATACAGGGGTAGGGGGGATAGCTCTCAGTACAAGTGAGGGAATACAGGGGTAGGGGAGATAGCTCTCAGTACAAGTGAGGGAATACAGGGGTATGGGAGATAGCTCTCAGTACAAGTGAGGGAATACAGGGGTAGGGGGGATAGCTCTCAGTACAAGTGAGGGAATACAGGGGTATGGGAGATAGCTCTCAGTACAAGTGAGGGAATACAGGGGTATGGGAGATAGCTCTTAGTACAAGTGAGGGAATACAGGGGTAGGGGGGATAGCTCTCAGTACAAGTGAGGGAATACAGGGGTAGGGGAGATAGCTCTCAGTACAAGTGAGGGAATACAGGGGTAGGGAGATAGCTCTCAGTACAAGTGAGGGAATACAGGGGTAGGGGAGATAGCTCTCAGTACAAGTGAGGGAATACAGGGGTAGGGGAGATAGCTCTCAGTACAAGTGAGGGAATACAGGGGTAGGGGAGATAGCTCTCAGTACAAGTGAGGGAATATAGGGGTTGGGGGGATAGCTCTCAGTACAAGTGAGGGAATACAGGGGTATGGGAGATAGCTCTTAGTACAAGTGAGGGAATACAGGGGTAGGGGGGATAGCTCTCAGTACAAGTGAGGGAATACAGGGGTAGGGGAGATAGCTCTCAGTACAAGTGAGGGAATACAGGGGTAGGGGAGATAGCTCTTAGTACAAGTGAGGGAATACAGGGGTATGGGAGATAGCTCTCAGTACAAGTGAGGGAATACAGGGGTAGGGGGGATAGCTCTCAGTACAAGTGAGGGAATACAGGGGTATGGGAGATAGCTCTCAGTACAAGTGAGGGAATACAGGGGTATGGGAGATAGCTCTTAGTACAAGTGAGGGAATACAGGGGTAGGGGGGATAGCTCTCAGTACAAGTGAGGGAATACAGGGGTAGGGGAGATAGCTCTCAGTACAAGTGAGGGAATACAGGGGTAGGGAGATAGCTCTCAGTACAAGTGAGGGAATACAGGGGTAGGGGAGATAGCTCTCAGTACAAGTGAGGGAATACAGGGGTAGGGGAGATAGCTCTCAGTACAAGTGAGGGAATACAGGGGTAGGGGAGATAGCTCTCAGTACAAGTGAGGGAATACAGGGGTAGGGGAGATAGCTCTTAGTACAAGTTGCCCCAGGGACTGGTCCGATTGCCATCTTGGAGTCAGGAAGGAATTTTTTCCCCTCTGGGGCAAATTAGAGAGGCTTCAGATGGGGTTTTTTGCCTTCCTCTGGATCAACTAGTAGTTAGGCAGGTTATATATAGGCATTATGGTTGAACTTGATGGACGTATGTCTTTTTTCAACCCAACTTACTATGTTACTATGTAATTCAAAAACTTTAAAAAATAAATAATGAAAACCAATTGCAAAGTTGCTAGGAATAGGGCATTCTGGTAAATAAGCCCCAGAATGTTCCTGTTTAGGTTGGACAACACCTGGGTATTGACTATGGGCCTTGGTTCAGGCCCCTGGTTCTCCCTGACGCTTTCTGGATATTTCATTAGCGGCGGCGGCGGCCATTGTTTGCAGTTGTTACCCAGTTAGATTTCCTCCCTAGCACGTTCTCTGGAGTCATTAGCTGCTGCACAAAAGGCTCATATCTGAGGAAATTAATTTCACCAAACAGTTGTATAATAACAAGAACTAGTCCTTGTTCGTTAGCAGTTTAATATGTGCCAACCTTTGATTCCCCGCTTGTGCCTGCAGCCTTCCAATCCATCCCTCTCTTATTTAATTAAACAAGCAGAATGCAGGTCATGGAATGTGACCCCGGCTCCGTGCGTGCCGCAGCGGCTTTGCCTCGCCAGTCATGAGTCTCAATCACGCAGTTTTATTATTCTTATTAGCACGGAAGAACCAAATTAGCCCACAGCACCGGGCACTTAGGCACAAGGAGTAGGGAAACAGTGAATGCCAGGAACTGAAGGGCCTTGGCCATGAGATATAGTAGTAATGACAGATACTCAGTACTCATATTCCTGTTGCATGGTGTGCCTTTCTTTCTATAAAAGTATTTGCAATTAGGCTAACGTTTTGGTTTCTATGCTTCAGAAATCCATTGTAACATAGTAATACAGACTTCCATCAGTGTAAACTTTCTGTCTAAGTGAAGAACCATTTGCTCTGCTTGACCTCTTGTTCTGCTTTCTACCTTTAATGTCCTCCCAAGAGCCTTTTCTCCTATAGCAACCCCAGCCTTGATAGCCTTTCCTCCTAATTAAATTCTTCCATTCCTTCAGTTCTTTACCACTCTCTCTAGCTCACTAATATCTTTCTTAAGGACTGGAGCCCCAAACTGCCCCCCATACTCAGGGTGAGGCCTTACCAGAGATCTTTAGCTGACACTAAGTGGCACTTCCTATAGTTGCACAGTCTGTTCTCCACAAAATCCCCCAAATCCTTCTTCAAGGGATGGTTCACCTTTAAGTTAACTCTCAGTATTTTATAGAATGGCCAGTTCTAAGCAACTTTTGAACTGGCCTTCAGTTATGTTAGTTTCTAAATGGGGGTCACTGACCCCAGTAGCCAGAAAACTGTTGCTCTGTGAGGCTACAATTTCATTGTTATTGTTACTTTTTGTAACTTTCTTTTCTATTCAGGCCCATCCATATACCAGTCTCTCATCCAAACCACTTCCTGGTTACTAAGGTAACTTGGACCCTAGCAACCAAATAGCTGCTGAAACTTCAAACTGGAGAGCTCCTGAACAGAAAATGAAATAACTATGATAATAATAGAAAATAAAGACCAATTGCAAATTGTCTCAGAGTATACCTCTCTACATCATACTCAAAGGTGAACAACCCCTTTAATTAAAGAGGCCCCCCCTCAACACAAGTGTCTGTATTCAGACAACTGAACCACTATTAAGATGGTATTATGTTTAGCATAGATGATGAATAACAAAGGCTTAGACTGCCCAAAAACAAGCCAATGGCCGCCATGACTATCTGATCAAATAATTTCCAAGCACAAATGTGACCCTTTCTGTAACCCATCTGTACTAGGCACATGCTCGGGACCTGGGGTTTTCCGGATAAGGGGTCTTTCCGTAATTTAGATCTCCATAACTTAAGTCTTCTGAAAATCATTTAAATATTGAATAAACCCAATAGGATTGTTTTGCATCCAACAAGGATTAATTATATCTTAGTTGGGATCAAGTACAGGTACTGTTTTATTATTACAGAGAAAAGGGAATCATTTAACCATTAAATAAACCCAATAGGACTGTTCTGCCCCAATAAGGGGTAATTATATCTTAGTTGGGATCAAGTACAGGTACTGTTTTATTATTACAGAGAAAAGGGAATCATTTAACCATTAAATAAACCCAATAGGGCTGTTCTGCCCCAATAAGGGGTAATTATATCTTAGTTGGGATCAAGTACAGGTACTGTTTTATTATTACAGAGAAAAGGGAATCATTTAACCATTAAATAAACCCAATAGGGCTGTTCTGCCCCCAATAAGGGGTAATTATATCTTAGTTGGGATCAAAAACAGGTACTGTTCAAAATTCGAATTATTTTCTTATAATGGAGTCTATGGGAGATGGCCTTTCCATAATTCGGAACTTTCTGGATAAGGGGTTTCCAGGTAAGGGATCCCATACCTGTATAGCTTTTTAAAGTGCTTTATCATATTGGTGTGGGTAGTCCTGTATTTCAACCAACCATGGAAGTCAATGGGTTAGTTGCCTATTAACAGGGTAATGCATTTTATATTTACAATATGCTGCTCGCCTTATGTAATATACTAATCTCCACAACAGAAGTTCTAAACTGTGGGACAGTTACCCCTTGGAAAGTCCAACCTTAATGTCAGTTATCTGGGGAGAATGCCTATTTGCTCTCCTGGAAGCCCAGGTTGATGGTCAGGTCCTTATTTGCTGCCCTGAATACCCTTGTAACTGTAATTAAATGGCTGATACAGCGGCATTTTCATTTGTCTGTAACCGTAACATAACTAAATGTTGGCCCTCAAAGAGGGACCTGAACCCAAACAATCTGACAAACCCTGCTCTAGGGCAATAAGCTTTCCCGTGCCAGGGATCCACAATGGCTTTTTCTCTTTCAGTTCATAGAGACCTTAGGCAATAATGCTTAAAATAAAACCATACATGTATTCTACAGCTCCAGATTTGTCTCCTAATTACTTCTAAAATCTCTTACAACCTGAAACGTTGCTTTTCGCCACCCAAGGGAAAAAAACACAAGTGGTGAAACATTAAAAAAAACACACAACTAATTAAAATCTGTCAAACAATATTTTTGTAAGCATTGGAAAGAAACAAGTTCTAGTGTTTGCTCTGTGTAGGTGGCAACTGGGCTTCAATTCATCTCTTTAATTAGATGTTTCAGGGAGGGAGACTTCCAGCTCCGATCCAAACCAGCGGCACGTGCCGAGTAATTGGGTCCATGCTGCTGGGCAGGGGTAACGTTGCTTGATACTTGCACTTCCAAAGATGGCTGCTCTGGGACAAATTGTGCTGATCCAAATGTCTGGCCCTTGGGTAACCAATGGACTTCCAGTGAGGGGGGATGCAAATATCATTTTCTGTCTGACCCAGTTGATTTTTGAACAAGCCTGGAGCTACTGTAAGATGCCATAGATCAGGGGTCCCTAAACTTTTTTTTTTTAACTGTGAGCCACGTTCAAATTGGGGAGCAACACAAGCATAAAAAATGTGCCAAATAAGGGCTGTGATTGGCTATTTGGTAGCCCTATGTGGACTGGCAGTCTACAAAAGGCTCTGGTTGGCAGTACATCTGGTTTTGTGCAAGCAAAACTTGCCTCCAAGCCAAGAATTAAAAAATAGCCTCCTGCTTTTGAGGCCACTGGGAGCAACATCCAAGGGTTTGGGGAGCAACGTGGTGTTCCCGAGCCACTGGCTGGGCATCACTGCCATAGACAGTCAATATTTATTGGGTTAGGGGGGACTGTTTGGCAATCTGTGTACTTGAAATGCCAGGGGCTATTTTAAAGCCCAATCAAGACCTGGTGAAGCCAAATAAGCACTTATGGGCAGCACCGAATTTTTCCACATGGCAGCCAGAGGCTGTCCCCCGTCCCCCCTCGCCTCGACACAGGAGGCATCTCCAGCGCGCCTAGACCCCAGTGCTCTGGATGTGAGCAAAGTTCAGGGGCGGCTGGGTGGCATTACGCCACTAAATTTGTGCCACCCTAGGCCCAGACCATTATGCCCGTGCCATAAATCCGGACTTATGGGTGTTATTCCTGACCCCCAAAAGCCTTTGCTGACATTTGGATTTCTATAGAATTTTATTTTTTTTGATGATAATTCACAATGGCTTGTAAAGACCCCCCTGCAGTTATATTCCCACACCTTGTGTCTCAACCCTTTCTCCTTGTAGATTGTAAGCTCTTTTGGGCAGGGCCCTCTTCACCTCCTGTATTGGTTGCTTTATATGTTACTCTGTATGTCCAATGTATGTAACCCACTTATTGTACAGCGCTGCAGGATATGTTGGCGCTTTATAAATAAATGTTAATAATAATAATAATATGCTCATAGTTTATACATACAGTATCACACAAGCTGCACCCTATTTACACACTCCCTTAGCCTCCCAGGCAGAGCATGTTAACCCCACTGCGCCGGTGCCGCGTTTCGCCCATGTCCCATGCACCCCCCCCCTCCATTTGAATTACTAAGCGCTGCGCCTCAGACCCATTGGCACCATGGGGATAATTGGATAAGATTTAAAACCCAAAAGGGAAAGATACATCTTTCACCAGTGGATCAATAGTATCAGATGAGCCGGCCAGACAGTTAAAGGAGCCTCCTGTTCCCAGAGATCCACACTGAGAGGTTGGATGAAGCACCCGGTGCCTGAGGTGCCGACTGAATCTGTGATAACAACAAATGGAGACAATATTATAAATACTGCTGGGATTTATATATTACACTCACACTGCCCTGCAACAACTGGCTCCTCCGTGTCCTCTCTCTGTTCCATAGGAATACACACACACTTGGGCTGGATAGAGCTGCTCTTTGGTCAGATTGCCATACAAGTACAGCCTTGCACAATATCTAGTAGTGAATCTACTTGATCCGATTATTCACCAATGGGCAATGATTGGCTTACGAGAAAGCTTGATCCCAAGACATATATAAGTTGGGAAGACCACATTTTGACCAGACTTAGTCTGGAGTCAAAAAGTATGAACAAATAAATTATATGCTGAAATCCAGCTGCAAAACAGTTCTTCTCATTCTGCATCATTTGAAATCCTGGCAGGGGAGGAGGGACTAAAACACTGATGTTACAAATTGTAACAACTTCTCCACAGCTTACAGACAGCATGCAGGAACTACATAACCCACAATGCATTGCACTGGGATGTTCCTTTCCTTATTGACATCACGTGTGCAGGGAATTGTGGGAAGGGGCAGGGCTTAGGGAACTGTTTCAAACCATATTATTACATTAAACATAATGAAAAGGCTGCATATTTTTAAAATTATGTATATTGCAAAGTTGCTAGAAATTATGTTTACTTTTTAAAAAGCTTAAGTTGTGTTTGGGTAGAGTTCCCCTTTAAGCATGACCCTAAAGTAGGTATAGCAGAGAAAGATGGGGGAATTACTCATCATTATCATTGTCTACATCCTACTAATGGATCATTTAAAGTGAACACCCCCTTTAAAGTACAACTCCCACCATCCACTGACACCTAAGCGTCTGTGCAATTAGATATTTTTATTATTGGTGCATATGTTGCCCTTTATTGTAAAATGTACCTTTTTTACATAAAGACATATATATATGACGTTGGGGGTATTCTTTTGTATGTGCAGCTCCTTTTCAACACTAGGGGTGGGAAAACAAGATGGGGCTTTCCTTTGTCTTCATCGATATAAAGGGGATTTGGCAACCATTTGTAATCACTCTCTGAGGTCTGATTCAATACCCTTTGGCCCTGGACTAATTGTCCTTATGTATATAATTGTTCTGGCACTTATTTTAGTGTCTATTTGTTATGTGTATATGTTTTTTTTATCACTTATTGCATTTGTTTGTGGTTGCCTAGCAACAACTTTGGCGCCATTTTGTGCTTAAAAACCTGTGTACAGCACTGTGATGTTGTTGTCCCTGATGAAAGTTCCAGATAGGAGCTGAAACGTCGGACTGAATAAAGCCTCACATTTATTCATCTAATCCTATGTGACTCTTTGTTTAAAACTCCTGTGTGTGCTGTTAATCCAACCCTGTATGTATATATATATATACAGGTATCGGATCCCTTATCCGGAAACCCGTTATCCAGAAAGCTCCGAATTACGGAATGCCCGTGTCCCATAGACTCCATTTTAAGCAAATAATTCAGAATTTTAAAACTGATTTCCTTTTTCTATGTAGAAATAAAACAGAACATTGTAATTGATTCCAACTAAGATATATAAATCCTTATTGGATGCAAAACAATCCTATTGGGTTTAACTAATGTTTTATTGATTTTTTAGTAGACTTAAGGTATTGAGATCCAAATTACGGAACGACCCCTTATCCGGAATACCCTTAGTCCCGAGCATTCTGGATAATGGGTCCTATACCTGTATATATATATATATATATATATATATATATATATACTGTATAAAGGCACATGTGTCTATATGAGGATATTTCCCCTTAACGTGGGCACTAGATAGAAACATAATTTTGTATGGTATTTTCCGAGCCGGGTAGGAAAAGGTATCGCTTCCCCTTGCCATGTTCCATAAGCAGAGCAAATCAAACATATAGTCATTTTTAATGTAATTACATGGTAAATTCTCCTTGGCATGATGCTAATAGCAGTGTAATTCACACATCTCTCCTGCATGTACTTCATGCTGCTAATTTATTTGATCATGGAGTAAATGCCGCAAAGTACAACCTGCAAGGCTCCCGCGGGGGGATTCACTCTCCCCAAAGCCCAGGAATGGGGGGAAAAAGGTACCCAGATGGACACAGAGGCAGTTTCAGGGCATTTGACTGGGGCCCTTTGTAGGAAAAGAGACAGATGAAATGTCCATATTATATTGTGCAACAGTTCTTAGGCAGTCTCAGTACATACATGAAAAAATGTCCAACCTCCAGTCTTCAAGCTGTTGGTGAACTGCAACTCCCAGAATCCCAGCAGCCAATAGGAGGGATCATTTACCACAGACAGGGCCCAAGGGCTGGAGAACTAAGGGGCAAAAGGTTTCAGCCCATTCCACCCATCCATGAGCAGAACTTACCCCCATGCCCATGGTTGGGGCTGCTGTGTCCTGAGCAGAACTAGAGTCAACCTCTCCTCTGAACCTAGGTTACCCTTGGCCACACCCCTGTACTACCCAGATCATACAATGTTCCGCCCAGATCATGCCCCTTGCTGTATCCTCATCAGGAGCACAAATATGGGTGATACTTAACCCTGCCTGTATGCTGCCTGCCCTGATTATATGCCTATATATATGGACACTGTGGGGGTCTGGGCAAATTTGCCTGTGGGCAATAACCCATGGCATCCAATCAGTGATTGTCCTTTTTCTGCCAGCTGCAGGTAGAACAATGAATGCAACAATTTGATTGGTTGCTATGGGTTATTGCAAATTTGCCCAGTGTTGAAAAATGACCCCGACTGTTAAACCCCTGGACTTTTCCTTTCATTTGCCTACCAGTTAACCCTGTATGTGCTTCGATGTTTGCCAAACACCTGCCCTGCATGATTCCCAGTCTCCTGAGTATGTTGTAAAGCAGTGATCCCCAACCAGTGGCTCAGGGGAAACATATTGCTCCCCAACCCCTTGGATGTTGCTCCCAGGGGCCTCAAAGTAGGTGCACATTTTTGAATTTCTGGTAAGGAGGGAAGTTTTGGTTGCATAAAAACCAAATATAATGCCAAACAGAGCCTTCTGTAGGCTGCCAGTCCACAAAGGGGCTATTAAGTAGCCAATTATAGCTCTTA
The DNA here is from genome assembly GCF_000004195.4 of Xenopus tropicalis. NCBI lineage: Eukaryota > Metazoa > Chordata > Amphibia > Anura > Pipidae > Xenopus > Xenopus tropicalis. Next base: position 140,366,138 of record NC_030680.2, read on the forward strand.
TTGGCACCCCAGGAACCTTTTTCACCCTTGTATTGTTCCCCAACACTTTTTCCATTTAAATGTGGCTCACAGGTATAAAAGGTTGGGGATCCCTGTTGTAAAGAGTAACATTCAGAGATAATTTGCAATTGGTCTTAATCTTTTATTATCTGTGTTTTTTTTTAATAATTTACCTTTTTGTTCATCACCTCTCCAGATTGGAATTTTTGCAGCTATCTGGTTGCTAGCATCTAAATTACCCTAGCAACCGGGTAGTGGTTTTATTAAGACATTAGACTGTAAATAGTGGAGTAATTAGTTGGAAAAATAACTAATAACAGTAACAATAAAATTGTAGCCTACACTTATGCAAGTTAAATAATATGCAAAAACTTACATTATTTTTTATACGTAACTTACATATAAATTCCACCAACCCCCCAATTAAAATACGGACTTATTAGCACATCATTTTTACGAACTACTACTGACTAGTTATTGGGCCCCTAAACTTACGCAGTTTACTTAACTTATGCAAAAACGGACGTAACTTCCATATCAAGCAATGAGAGCGCAGAGCAGGGGCAGGAAGGGGTTAAACTTAGGGCAAACGCCACTGACCCCCAATAAACTGACTGACTTATTCGCACATTAACCAATGGAACTTTTTATATGGGGGGCCACATATACATCACTTGTGCGAGGCCCGAAGTTTCTGATGGTGGCCCTGTTTGCTGGTATGCAGTGGTCCTTGGTTTCAGACATTTATTAAGGACTGTTGATATTACTACAGGTATGGGATCCCTTATCCGGAAACCCATTATCCAGAAAGCTCCGAATTACAGAAAGCCCATCTCCCATAGACTCCATTTTAATCAAATAATGCAGAATTTTAGAACTGATTTCCTTTTTCTCTGTAGTAATAAAACAGAACCTTGTAATTGATCCCAACTAAGATATAATTACCCCTTATTGGGGCAGAACAGCCCTATTGGGTTTATTTAATGGTTAAATGATTCCCTTTTCTCTGTAATAATAAAACAGTACCTGTACTTGATCCCAACTAAGATATAATTACCCCTTATTGGGGGCAGAACAGCCCTATTGGGTTTATTTAATGGTTAAATGATTCCCTTTTCTCTGTAATAATAAAACAGTACCTGTACTTGATCCTAACTAAGATATAATTACCCCTTATTGGGGGCAGAACAGCCCTATTGGTTTATTTCATGGTTAAATGATTCCCTTTTCTCTGTAATAATAAAACAGTACCTGTACTTGATCCCAACTAAGATATAATTACCCCTTATTGGGGCAGAACAGCCCTATTGGGTTTATTTAATGGTTAAATGATTCCCTTTTCCCTGTAATAATAAAGCAGTACCTGTATTTGATCCCAACTAAGATATAATTACCCCTTATTGGGGGCAGAACAGCCCTATTGGTTTATTTCATGGTTAAATGATTCCCTTTTCTCTGTAATAATAAAACAGTACCTGTACTTGATCCCAACTAAGATATAATTACCCCTTATTGGGGCAGAACAGCCCTATTGGGTTTATTTAATGGTTAAATGATTCCCTTTTCTCTGTAATAATAAAACAGTACCTGTACTTGATCCCAACTAAGATATAATTAATCCTTATTGGATGCAAAACAATTCTATTGTGTTAAATTAATGTTTTATTGATTTTTTAGTAGACTTAAGGTATGGAGATCCAATTTACGAAAAGACCCCTTATCCGGAATACCCTTGGTCCCGAGCATTCTGGATAACAGGTCCTATACCTGTACAATGTTGATCCAAGGACTGGCTGTGATTTTTTTCTTTTTAATTTAGAAACAATTTTATTTTTTTTATTAGCCCCATTTGATGGTAAGCTCTTTGCCCTCCTGTATCAATATCTGTATGGAATCTGTATTCTTGATGTGTACACAAAATCACAAAAACAATAATAACAACAGCCAGGTGTTACAATTGCCCAGGAGAGAAACGATCAGTGATCTGCCAACGGGCCAATAGATGGCGCCCCATGCAAAGCAGCAGATCCACAAATATCCCGAAGAGAAACTTCTGCTTGATTACTGATGGCGAAATTAAAATGTGCTCGGCGAGAACGCAACGTGACAGTGTTGAGAATGAACAATATGTCAGGCTGCAGTTAAATTCCTGGCTAATGTACCATCAGTTTTATCCCGTATTTTTTTTTCATTTTTTTTTTATTATTGTTGTCGAGCAGTCATTTAAACATTCCAAACATTGCTGAAATTTCATACAGCAAACAGACAAAATAACATAACTTAATTGTGGCATTCGCTTGCCCGTTGTGTTAAGGTCGCGTAAAATGAAATGTGTAGTAAACAGCATCGTAAATGTTTTCATAATAAAACAAATTGTGATTCTGAGCAACTTTCCAATGTACATTGATTTCATGTTTTGAATGCTTTTAAAGGTATCAGTAAATATAATAGGTACTGAAAGCAGTGTGTTCAGCCATTTCTATTCTGACTTCGTTATTTACCTACTGACAATTTTTAGTAAAAAATGAAGGGGCAGATTTATCAGGTTTGGAAGAGGGGAATGTTCAAGGATCCCCAGCAGATCCATATGTTCTCCAAAGTGTGAAAATTAAATGGGAAGCAGAATAGGAATAAAATAAAAACATATAGTTTATCTTATATTTATGTGTAATTCCATTTAAAGACAAGTCTCTCCAGTAGGACTTGGTTTTGGATACAGTATGTATTCGTAGGAGGCAACAAGGTTTGCACTGAATATTTCTATTTTTATACTTCTAGGTATAAAGGGGGCCTTCCCTGTCTGGGGTGAACTCCATAGACAGCACTAACATAAGTACCTGCTTTATAGCCACATAAGCATGTAGTTCATGGAGAAGGTAAGCAATATGGCAGCCCCTATTGCACAACAGCTGAGAGACCCAACTGCACACAATACTACATGGCATTACAACTAAATAAAGGAAAACAACTGCTGCTTACAAAATCTTCCTTCTCTATTTCTATATATCTATTTTCTTCACCTCTTGTATCGGTTATTGGTTGCTTTATATGTTACTCTGTATGCCCAATGTATGAAACCCACTTATTGTACAGCGCTGCGGGGTATGTTGGCGCTTTATAAATAAATGTTAATAATAATAATAATTTACATTTATAAATGGGATCTGCTCTAATTATCTTAGTTAGCCAATAAAGGTATCACCTTTATACCACTTTTGTTATCTTTTATTTCAAAAGGGTTACCCTGTAAACATTTTTGACTGGCTAACACGGTACATCACCTTTTCCTGCATCTGAGGATTTGAAGAAGACCAATTCCATTAATGACCACTAGGGGTGCTGCTCCCCCATCAATGTGGGTCAATAACGGCAAAGAAAAAAATCCATGCGGGATCATTTTTACTGACAGTTCTCATCACGTATTAATTCATACAGCAAGAGACTGACAAAGTGCAGACTGTGATTAATGTTGCACCCCCCAAATAACAGCAGTCATATGCAGCATGAAAGTAAAGAAATTCCACTGTTACAAACACATATTTATTTCTTTAAAAACAAGAGTTGGAAAATGTGTAATATAAGGCAAGATGGTGTCAGGGGAAGGAACTATAACTGTAGGATATTGTGTGTTGTATGGCAAGAGAGTGCCAGGGGAAAGGGCAGTCATTGCGGGACAGTGTGTATAGTAAGGCAAGATGGTGTCAGGGCAGTCACTGCGGGACAGTGTGTATAGTAAGGCAAGATGGTGTCAGGAGAATGCATGAAACTGGGGGAGTGTGTATAGTAAGGAACAATGGTATCAGTTGGTAAATGGGGCTCTAACTGTGGGGTTATGTGTATAGTAAGGCAATAGTGTCAGGGACTGGGTTGCAATTGTATAAGAGTGTAAGGAAAGTTACAGGTTCAAAAATGTAGTCGGGGAAGATCACATTGATCTGACCCTCATTCAATGGGTCGCCATAAGCCAGACATATGATCTGACAGTTGGTCCAATCAGGGCCAGCTCATAGGTGGCTAAATTAGGCCGAGATCAGCTTGTTTGGCAAGGTCCCAATGTGTACGGCTAGTTTTAATATACAGGTATGGGATCCCTTATCCGGAAACCCGTTATCCAGAAAGCTCTGAATTATGGAATGCCCGTCTCCCATAGACTCCATTTTAATCAAATAATTCAGAATTTTAAAACTGATTTCCCTTTTCTCTGTAGTAATAAAACAATATCTTGTAATTGATCCCAACTAAGATACAAATAATCCTTATTGGATGCAAAACAATCCTATTGGATTTAATTGCAGTTTTATTGATTCTTTGGTAGAGTTAAGGTATGGAGATCCAAATTACGGAAAGATCCCTTATTCGGAATACCCTTGGTCCCGAGCATTCTGGATAACGGGTCCTATACCTGTACAGGGATATTGTGTCAGTAATACTTTATATTAGCCCTAAACCAACCCTCACCTGTGTGGGCATGCTGGGAAATGTAGTTCAGTTATGATTAGAGAACTGGGGGTTGAATTATTGCCTGAGAGTAATACGGATTAGACCACAGAACCAGCGCTTTCCTTTAGTCTATGGAAGTGTCTGGATCAGGTCAAGCCTTCTTGTACTCCCAATCCTGCACATAAACCAGGCGCCATTGTTTGTAAATACCACTTGCAGTTATATATATATAGGCAGTGAATATGTGATGTGCCTGGCTAGCATCTAATAATTATGTAGAGTCAGTGATAATTACACCCCGAATTACAAACAATTACAGAGGATGACGCTGCGCTGCTGCCTAAAGCTTTCAAGTCACAGCACGGATTGGGAATCTTCTGCCACTAATGGGCTTTTCATTTTTGGAGAAATTTCAAGAGCAACGAAACCCTAAAACAATGAAAGTGAATGCGTTCCAAGGGCACCTGTTATTTTCCCACCATTCTCATTTTTTTTTATTTTGTACAAATTGTTGGTTTAGTTTCCCTTTGATGTTTTATGACTGCTCCATCTAACAATCTACTGTCTGACTCATGGACTGTGTCACTGGCTAACAGCAGTAGTCAGGGGGTTGCACCCTGGCTGTATAATGTGGTTAGATGGACAAGCAGGGAAAAAAAAGGTCACGGGACCTTAAAGGGAAAGTAACACCATAACGTGAGACCTACAAATAAGCTAGCGCTTGGCAATATATGTCCTATTTTATATCAGAGATTCCATGGTCCTTTAGAAAGCCCTGAATGGTCCAAGTCTCTGAAACAGATTCTACCACTACTGCAGTACTAGCTATAACTGTAGCCTAGATCTCCACATGTTGCTGGCAGCATGCTGATTGGATGAGGCAATGCTATATGCAGGAAATATCAGTAGCAATGTTGCAGTTCAGAGACTTGGTGGCACAGCAAGATGGAGGGGTCATTAAAAAAAGGGGAGCAAGTAAGGGGCCAGAGGTGTGAGAAGATAGGTGTCTCTGAAACTGCTATAATGGTTCAACAGAGGGCAATTAGTAAAATACTGGAAAATATAACAATATTATAAGCCACCGAGGAGTTCCATAACCAAGGTGACTTCTAATATCTTCCTATTTATTATAGTCACGTGACAGAAATGATATCACTGAGCACCAATTATAACAGATTACATAAGGATATAATATAATTTGCAGTATATTCATGGCTCTTGTGTATTATATATAATTCTTGTTCTTGTTGACATCGTATTAAATATTGAGTCACATTAGGGGTAAAAAGTAGTCCGGGTCAAAATCAGATATTAAATAAATAAAAAATGTAATGGCGCTTTCTACACGCAAAATGCAACTTGTTTCTGACGGGCACATTTTTTTGATGTGTATGTCATTTTTTTAATGTGTGCAACTTTTTTTTGATGTGTGCAACTTTTTTTTCTTTGTCGCACAGCAAATTTTACCCGTGGCAAATTTTTACACCTGTTTTTCAGAAACATCTGCCAATGCCAAAATGCAGCAATTCAGCGCGAATCCATGTCTGACGAAAAATTTTGCCCATCACTCGTGTACACATGTGGCACAAGAAACGAGTAGTTACAGTACAGGTAGTGGTACATGGGCAACTGAGCAAGGGAGCAACCAGTTGTCATGTTTCTAAGCCACATTTGGCTAGGTGATTGCACCCACGATTGCAGGTGATCATAGAAGTGAATGGGGGTGCTTTTGTGAGTTTTGCCCCAACTTCCTCAGCAGCTAATTGCCCCAGACCATAGCTGTAACAGTTTAGAAACCTTTTGAACTAGCCACATGTGCCCGGATTCGGTCGGGCAATTTGACCAGTTTAAAGCGTCCAACTGTTTTGTTATCTATGGCTGTAGGTGCTTTATAGCAGGTAGTTCTGCTTCCTGGTGGAACGAGGATGATCTGGCTAAAAATTGCCATCAGACAGCTGAAATAAAGTGAAGATGAGTTGTGGCTCTTAAAGAAGAACAAAAGGTAAGAATATAATCTTCAAGCAACGCGTTTCCTACAGAATGCCAGCAGGCACACAGGGATATACAAAAGGATGCATTTCTAATAAGAGGTAGTTTTTCAACCATTGGATCATTCAGGTGGCCCAAAAGAACAGAACACTATGGGGCCGATTTACTAATCCACGAACGGATCGGAAGCGTCCGAAAGCGTTTTTTTCGTAAACTTTTAGCAAATTGACGCGACTTTTTCGTAGCCGTTACGACTTGCGCGAATTGTTGCGACTTTTTCGTAGCCGTCGCGAAAAAATCGGAAAGGTTTGCCCACCGTTTACTAGCGCTCAACACAAAAACAACAATTCGCGCAAGTCGTAACGGCTACGAAAAAGTCGCGACGGCGATGAAAAAATCGCAAAAAATACGAAAAAGTCGCAAAATGTTCGTTTCCAATCTGATTTTTTCCCATTCGGAATTCGGATTCGCGGATTAGTAAATCAGCCCTTATCAGTCATATAAGCTGTGCCAACTATAGGGAGCGGCACAGGGGACGGATTCCATTCCTTCATCAGGGTGAGTGTAGCTAGGAAGCCCACCGCCCAGGAAACCTTCTCAGTTCAGTGGGCGATAAAACCTTGCCCTTTGACTAGAGCTGGGCAGTATGACCAAAAATTTATATCACGGTATTTTTCAAAATTATATTGGTGTCGCGGTATTTGACGGTATTTTTTTTTTCCATGCATGATTAGGTGTTAACCCCATTTCCTAATAAATTAGAGAATAACTACTGCAGTATTGAAAATCAGAGTCAGGCAAGCGAAGGATCGGCAACAGAACGTCGTAAGGTAAATCAGGCAGGCTTAGTTTCCCAGGCAAGGCCGCAGACAACATAGCACAGGAGGAGGCGTTTGATAGCTTTAAATACCCCCCACACATGCGCAGAACCGGCGCTGTCAGCGCGTCATGGACGTGCACGCTTTGACATGTACGTGCGTTTTGACGCGCGTGCGCAACGTCCCGCGGAAAACGGGAAGCGCGCGAGACCGGGCCGCACGGGTGAGTACCCTGACACCCCGGTATTGCGGTATCTGAAAAATGAATATAGTTTTAAAAAAAAAACCACCTTGGGCAACCTCGGCCTTGTCTTTGGCCCATTTCCGTGGCAGTTTCTGCTACCGGCAGGTGTATTTTTGGGCCACAATCACAAGACTGGTGGCTATAGACCGTTGCCACTAGAATGAAGCATAGGCAGTTGTGGAGGCTTTACCAGCCTGGCTCACCCTCGGTGCCATTGCCCTAAAGTTTACTGAAAATTACACCGCATTTTGCTGAATTTATTAACGGAAATGAAGATGCAGATATTCATATAGCAGACATAAGGAACAAGCCTTGTATGTGATGGCAATATCTGTAAGGGTAGGGCAGATTTATTCTGAATGGGTCCTGTAGGCAATAAATATGTGGTTCTGTCCCCACGCCGGGCTCAGGCCATACAGTCAGGGCAGGCCCCTATCCATCTGCTGATTGCCAGAATAAAGGGAAGAGCATTAGGGACAGTGCTGTCTGGGGAGGGTCCTCTCAATCCCTTTGGCCACAGCTGCTCTCATCCACTTTACAGGGTCTGTGGGGGGCTGTCCTGTGACTGAACTTTACCCTCTCGAACTTCTTTTATTGGCGCATTTAATGGAGACTCGGGGTGGGGGCTGCCTACATGCGTTAGAGGGGCCGGGATTGTTCTACTATCACTGCGACTGTGCCCCCCCTCCGCCCCTTCTCTAGATATTGAGCCGCTACAGGCAAATGGGGAGACATTTGTGAGGTCTGAGGCCAAGCATGACAAGTGACCTCCATCACACAGCGTGCATTTATAGCCAATTTAATGGAATTAATAGGGGGCTGACCCCAACTTGTGAACTTGGAAGGAAATAAGTTCTGTTGGATTAAAGGGAGAGAGAATGGCTGAAGCAGCCCAACATCTACAGGTATGGGACCTGTTATCCAGAAAGCTCGGGACCTGGGGTTTTCTCGATAAGGGATCTTTCCGTAATTTGAAACTCCATACCTTAAGTCTGCTAAAAATCATTTAAACATTAAATAAACCCAATAAGATTGTTCTGCCTTCAGTAATTATATCTTAGTTGGGATCAAGTACAGGTACTGTTTTATTATTACAGAGAAAAGGGAATCATTTAACCATTAAATAAACCCAATAGGGCTGTTCTGCCCCCAATAAGGGGTAATTATATCTTAGTTGGGATCAAGTACAGGTACTGTTTTATTATTACAGAGAAAAGGGAATCATTTAACCATTAAATAAACCCAATAGGGCTGTTCTGCCCCCAATAAGGGGTAATTATATCTTAGTTGGGATCAAGTACAGGTACTGTTTTATTATTACAGAGAAAAGGGAATCATTTAACCATTAAATAAACCCAATAGGGCTGTTCTGCCCCCAATAAGGGGTAATTATATCTTAGTTGGGATCAAGTACAGGTACTGTTTTATTATTACAGAGAAAAGGGAATCATTTAACCATGAAATAAACCCAATAGGGCTGTTCTGCCCCCAATAAGGGGTAATTATATCTTAGTTGGGATCAAGTACAGGTACTGTTTTATTATTACAGAGAAAAGGGAATCATTTAACCATGAAATAAACCCAATAGGGCTGTTCTGCCCCCAATAAGGGGTAATTATATCTTAGTTGGGATCAAGTACAGGTACTGTTTTATTATTACAGAGAAAAGGGAATCATTTAACCATTAAATAAACCCAATAGGGCTGTTCTGCCCCCAATAAGGGGTAATTATATCTTAGTTGGGATCAAGTACAGGTACTGTTTTATTATTACAGAGAAAAGGGAATCATTTAACCATGAAATAAACCCAATAGGGCTGTTCTGCCCCCAATAAGGGGTAATTATATCTTAGTTGGGATCAAGTACAGGTACTGTTTTATTATTAAAGAGAAAAGGGAATCATTTAACCATTAAATAAACCCAATAGGGCTGTTCTGCCCCCAATAGGGGGTAATTATATCTTAGTTGGGATCAAGTACAGGTAGTGTTTTATTATTACAGAGAAAAGGGAATCATTTAACCATTAAATAAACCCAATAGGGCTGTTCTGCCCCCAATAAGGGGTAATTATATCTTAGTTGGGATCAAGTACAGGTACTGTTTTATAATTACAGAGAAAAGGGGATCATTTAACCATTAAATAAACCCAATAGGGCTGTTCTGCCCCCAATAAGGGGTAATTATATCTTAGTTGGGATCAAGTACAGGTACTGTTTTATTATTACAGAGAAAAGGGAATCATTTAACCATGAAATAAACCCAATAGGGCTGTTCTGCCCCCAATAAGGGGTAATTATATCTTAGTTGGGATCAAGTACAGGTACTGTTTTATTATTACAGAGAAAAGGGAATCATTTAACCATGAAATAAACCCAATAGGGCTGTTCTGCCCCCAATAAGGGGTAATTATATCTTAGTTGGGATCAAGTACAGGTACTGTTTTATTATTACAGAGAAAAGGGAATCATTTAACCATTAAATAAACCCAATAGGGCTGTTCTGCCCCCAATAAGGGGTAATTATATCTTAGTTGGGATCAAGTACAGGTACTGTTTTATTATTACAGAGAAAAGGGAATCATTTAACCATTAAATAAACCCAATAGGGCTGTTCTGCCCCCAATAAGGGGTAATTATATCTTAGTTGGGATCAAGTACAGGTACTGTTTTATTATTACAGAGAAAAGGGAATCATTTAACCATTAAATAAACCCAATAGGGCTGTTCTGCCCCAATAAGGGGTAATTATATCTTAGTTGGGATCAAGTACGGGTACTGTTTTATTATTACAGAGAAAAGGGAATCATTTAACCATTAAATAAACCCAATAGGGCTGTTCTGCCCCAATAAGGGGTAATTATATCTTAGTTGGGATCAAGTACGGGTACTGTTTTATTATTACAGAGAAAAAGGAAATCATTTTTAAAAATTAGAATTATTAGCTTATAATGGAGTCTATAGGAGATGGGCTTTCCGTAATTTGGAACTTTCTGGATAACGGATCCCATACCTGTACAGGTATTTGTTTTACAGTTTGCCCAGGGAATCACGACCCATGCAGGGATGCTGCCAAGCAGCTGCAGAACCTCTTGCGTAGGTTTTCCACACCAATAATATATTTACAAGAACCTGCAAAGCTAACAATTACTGTTCCCCATTGGGAATTAAACTATTTTAAAAGTAGAACCCAGACTGGCAATCTGTGGATGCTGGCAAATGCCAGAGGGGCTGCTGTAAGGTGCCAAAGGCAGTCACTATTTACTATTTAGTCACTGTTTGGGCCTCAGTGTATCTGAGATGCTAGAGCCTATTTTCAATCCCAGTGCGGGACTGGCTGCCAGTTAGGCTAGGGGCATGGGGGAGCATCACTGACAGGCACAGCGCCTACAGAGAGCGGATTTTGGACGTGAAAACATAAAACAAGTGTGCATTTTCACTCTGAAATCCACTCAGCATAGCCGTACACAGGCTAGCACCGTGCCTGTCAGTGATGCTACACTAAGGAGCCCATACAATATTCAGGGGATAGCTGCTGCAGAACGTCTTGGGAAGCAAAGCTGACAGTCACTGTTCCTAATTAGAAATCAAGCTGCTTCAGAAGCAGAGCCGCCAGTTGCTGTTCCACCTTTAATAAGTGGGCAATTGCCCAGGGCCCACCATCAGCCTCTCATCTGCTTTAACTTTTGACTGAAGCATCCCCTAAAAAATGGTGGACCCCTCATTTTAATCATCTGAAAGAGCTTTAATATAACTCGTGTTACTTTCTATTAAAACAAATGCACCTAAAGGATTTATGTTTAATAAAAAGCTGGTATTTGTGATTACAGTTGATCTTTTCCCACCAGTTAGTACAGGTTGGCATGCCAGTTGCCCATGTCTACTTCAGAAAGTCCAGACTTTTTTCTGTATTTCCTACCTTATTGTACTCAAATTCTCCTGTTGGAGGGTAGCCCTATAATAAATGTATTGGACCAGTTGTGGGGGTCCCACCAATGAGATCTTTGCTCTGGGCCCACTAGTACCATAAAATCGCCCTGATGCATATGGCACCCCCCCAGTAATTTATAATGAGGAAAGTGGTGAGCTGCTGCTGCTGCAGAACCTCTTGCCTAGCAGTGCTGACCGTGACTGATTCTAATTATAAATAAACCTAATTGAGAAGCATAATTGCCAGTTACATTTTTTTTCCTCTCCCGCCCAGTCATTTCCATGCGGGAGGTGATCAGCTGCTGCAGAAACTCTTGGGCACTTGTGGCCCCTTCCCTTAACTGCTGGATTTTGCTGCAAGGGTCAGAAAGGTAACATACAGGCACCTGTACTATGCTCCCACCTGAAACTGCAGCCCTAGGCACAGGCCCACTGATATCTGCTGAGCCAGATACTGAGAGTTGCAGTTCAGCAGCAGCTGGAGGGCTGTAGTTGTACAGATATTGACTATTACATAATAATGGTCATTGTGCTTTTAGCTACTGCCCCTGTGATGCTGTGGGCCGGGGCAAATGCCCTCTCTACGCCTCCTCACCTCCCCTTCATTCTGCCCCAGCCCCTCCCCTCTCGCTTCTCCCCTTTGGGTCTCTCTCCCTCATTCCCTGTCTGTGTCTTGTTTACCCAGCAGGTGGATGTGACGTCAGGGACTTACCACAGAAAAAAATAACAACATCTCCCTCCGCCGGACCAGCGTGTGCCCACTTGCAGAGTGGGAGACGGAAAGTGCGAATGAAGGGGGGGGGAGAGACAAAGTAGTCCGCGGGGAGGAAGGTGGAGATGGAAAGGAGAGAGACGGGGAGAAGGGCGAGGAGTGCTGGCTCAGCCTGTCGAGCGCCGGGGACAAATATGAAGGGGGGTGTGTGAGAGCCTGAGGGAGCTGGGCTGTGGGGGGAGCCGCGGAGGAATCTATTGTTATTTATTGTGTGGCGGTTGCACGCTGCTGTACTCGCTGGGACCCGCATGTGTTGCACTGCCAGCAGCGGGGAACGGGATACTCCTAATAAAGTCCCACACAGTGACACTCACTCTCACACACACAGTGTCATACACACACACATACACACTCTCACACACACACAGGCAGGAGAGCGGCGCCAGAGGGTGAGTGTTCGGCTCCTCCTGTCCGTGCCCCATTTCTCTGTCTCTCTCTCTCTTCCTCACTTTCCTCTCTCAGGACTCGCCTGTCTCTCTCTGTCTCCTCTGCCGGCAGGGGGCGCTCTGCCCTGGGGATAGTAAGGTGCTGGGGTCTTACTTGGGAGTCACATGTCACAGTGCCCTGGTACTTGTTGGAGTAACATGTCAGTACTGGAGTGTCCTGGTACTTGGAGTAACCTGCTAGTACTGGAGGGTCCTGTTACTGGAGTACAGTCTGAGTAACATGTCAGTACTGGAGGGTCCTGTTACTTGGAGTATTGGGACAGTACTGGAGTACCCTGCTACTGGAGTACCTTGCAAGTAACAGGTCAGTACTGGGGTATCAGTAACAGGGAGTAATGTCTCAATAGGGGGCTATTCTGCTACTGGAGTACTCTGTGACAGGTGGGGTGCCCTCTTGCACTATTGTCAGGGATGGGGTGTTGTGCAACTACAGAACTCTGCAAGTAACAGGTCGCTAGTGGAAGCAGTTACTGTCAGTACTGGAGTATTCTGTCAATATGACAGTACTGAGTATAAGTTTTATACCAGTTCATGAGTATTGTGCAACAGGTCGGTACTGGCGTGAGCAGTATGTCAGTGCAGCAGCACTTTACGGCTGAGATACCATGTCAGTAGCTGTCACTGATAAGCTCCATATTATGTCTGCACGTTCCAGCTGCAGGGCAAGTGAGTTTGTCTCCGTGCCGTGCCCTTCAGTCCGGCGGCTGCACCGGGCCCACCGACTTGCCCAACTTTGAACAACTTTGTGCATGTTTTCATCCTTTGCAGTGGGTTGTTATTCCTGAAGTATTGGGTGTACTTGTTGCCGTCTGCCCCTTTAAATGTATGTTGTAAGAGGGATATTGTGCAAGCGGGTGCCTCAGTAGGAGTGTGCAGCTGCCCCGGTGTTACACGCCTGGAGTGGGACTGATGCCACTGTACTGCCAGAGTTCTCTTTATTGCACTATTGTTAGTTCTAGTATATTGTGCAGCTACTGACCCCCCCCCCCTCGGCTGGCTGCTGGCTTCCTGCAGTGCTACTCCAAACTCCCTAAGTACCTGCAGCTGTCTGTCTGTGCCGCCGTCTTAGTCCCCACTTAAGAAGCGCACAGTCTGATACTCTGTTACCGGATTACGAGGCACCCAGCTGCCCCTCCACTGTGTCCTGTTACTGGGAAAATCTGAAGCGATCACCCTCTTAAATACCCCAACTGCCTGGATTGCTCTGCACCCAGCTGCCCGTGCAAGTGGCACTGTTTTTTGGGAAAGTATGCACTTGTTCTCCTTCCATGTACTCGCTGGAATATTCTGCGCCCAGCTGTCATTCCCAGTGTGTCTGGCGAGGGAGCACTGTGCGCCCAGCCGCTTCTCGTTCCATTCATAGAGTCTCATCGGGGGTGCCTCGAAGGCCGGGTATCTGCAACCCCGTGCCACTCTACACGCTATTACTGGTGTGCCGGAGTTCTGTCCTGGGGCTCTCACCTGTTCCTGATGCTGGGCGTTAATGTGGGCAACCCTGGCAGAGATACCTGAAGGAGTAGCGCGGTGCTATCTTCTCCGTCCTTTGTGCTGCCTTCCGTAGGGAGTGTGGGATTGTTAGGGAGACTTGCACTGTGCCGCTTCATGTGGGAGAAAGTTACAGGAACAAATAGGAGAGCACATTTACTAGAGCTTCCGGCACTAATCTCTGCCATCAGGCACAAAAAGGGAATTTATTTCCTTACAGCTGCACCTATTCAAGATGTTTTTTATTTTAATGCCATGCAGAACTCCCAATTAACTCCTCTCGGTGCAGAGATTCCTTGCACAGAGCTCAGCCGTAACCAGCACATCCCTGCCTGGAAACTTTTGCCCTCATCTTGTTCCTTTTGAGCTCATCCTAAGTATCAAAGGTTTGTAATGTTCCCCCCCCCCACCCCTTTTTTTAACCTCCTTTCCTTAATCTGTCTCCCCTTAAGTTTTATCCCCCCGGGTGGGATGTGAATTTGTGGTCGGCATGTGGTTCCAGGTCCCTCGTTCCTTATGGTGGAAATTTATCCGGCACTTAGTCGTGTTTGCCTTTCCTGGCACTAGCTGTCGTATAACGCCATGTAAATTAAGATTAAAAAACACAATTTTCCATGGCGTGACGAGATCAGACAAGTTTCTTTTTTAATTCTTTTTTTTTTTTTTCTTGCTGCCGCCACTTCAAGCTGCCTAAATAAAATGTAAAATCTGGAGCAAAGTTTTATTTCCAAATGCTGCCGAAAGTTGACAGGCTTTTTTTTTTTTTACCCTTGTAATTGCTGCTATAACAATTTCCAAGGCTTTTTCTGCAAATACCATCTGTAGGAATATTTTTAAGTGATAAATTGTTACGCTTTCAGCCATCTGACATGTAGAGCTTTTGTATGAATTCTCAAATGACACTCTGCATCTTTGTCTGTCTGTCTATCTATCTATCTATTTATCTATCTATCGTCTGCAGATGTGTGTGCTTTTATCATCTGTATATAGAAGTGGTACCTATGTGATCATGACAAAAGTGAAACTTGATTTTTAATACTTTGTAAAAATAAAAGTATATGATATCATTGTGTCTGATTGTAACTGATACACTGTATCAGAGAGCGAGAAGAGTCCGATACACCTAGTTCATTTCTTTGAGCTTTCCGAGCAGAGTGGATAAGGTGCCCACAGACACCTGGCATTTATGATGTTGCATTTGGAACATGTGTTTCCCACTGAATGAAGTTTTCGGTCGCCAGCAAACAATAACATTCTGAGTGACGGAATATTTTTCTTTCTAGGCTGGGGAATAAATGCCTTTATCCTGTGTTTAAATGATGGAAGGAAAAATAAAATCAAATGTTTAGTTTTTGCGCTTGAGTCTTCCAGACTTCGACAAGGTGTGTATAATTATATTTTCCTACACGTGTGTGTAATATATATATATATATATATATATATATATATATATATATATATATATATTGTATATGTAATCTTGCTTTGGTGTAGAAATCCATGGCATTCAGTAAAATAAGTCCTTGTGAAAAATGAGTTGGTTGCCAAGTAAGTCCGAAAATAAAAGTACTGAAGGTTTAATGTCTGGCAGTTGAAGTGTTCTTTCTTTCCCTTCCTTTTCTGTAGCCTCTAGATTAGTCATTGTCAGGGAGAGGAAGAAGGGGGGGAAAAAACCCTCTTTTTTGGGGGGAAAGTAATGTAAACAGCCTCCAACGAGTGAACCTTGACAGCCTAGATTATGGAGAGCCGTGGAGATCAAAGAAAGGCTCTGTTGAGCTCTTGTCAAGAACAGGCTGTGTGCAGGCTCTGGGGCTAGCTAGCCTACAAGCTCACTTATGCACAAATGGGCTATTACAAATGCTCCTCTTTTGTTGGGGGGGAATAGAAGAAGGTGCAGAATCATACAGTTCATACAAACCAGGAGGTGTTTTCAGTCACTCCAAAAAAAATTATACAATTCTCCTACCATAGCAGTAATTACCTCTCCCTATTGTTACTGAGTCTCCAAGCACTGGGCAAGTTTTGGGTCCTAGTAGTGGTGATTTTAACCAAGGTAAATACTTCCTATTAACCAGTGGTTAAACTTCTGCTGCATTTGTTATTTTTTTTTTTCCTTTTTTACCTTATAGCCATGTTTACACAATTTTGTGAAGTGTGTTGTGTTCTTCCAGATCATTTCATTTTTTCCCATGAACGCATAAACATTGTGTGAAATTATCAGTTTGAGACCATTTCCTCTTTTGGTGGTAGCATGTTTTTTTTTTTTCAACTGTTTTTGTAAATATTTGGGCTCTTCTGAAATTGTGTATGCTGAGTTTTAATTAAGAAAAGTGCATGTTTTACCCAATGCTTTGAGTAAGATAAGGTTGCAATAAAATGATCTGTATTTTTCAATTAATACCCATATCATGTTATCTGTTGTCCTGGATAAATGGTCACATTAAGGTATATTAATGCAGTAATTTGTGTATCTTATACTGTTATCTAGTCTGTTATGGACAACTGTGGCAGATTAAATATATATATATATATATATATTGTGTGGTGGGGTTTTTTTGTACAGAATGATGTTATAGGCTCTTCTCTATGTGCTTTATTATATTTTCAAGGCGTCATAGCCCAGCTTTTTTTTTTTTTACTTAGTCTTTTATAGTTTTGCTTAAATGTAGTTTAAATAATGTTAGCGGCTCTCCGAACGTGCCAGAGATTGATTTAAACTACTTTAAGTACTTGTCTTTGGAGAAACTCATTTAACCCCTGTAATGAGCAGCTTTAAGTGTTGAAATGAAGGTTCTAAAAAGCTTCATCTGCCCTTTGGTCTCGCGCAATAATCTTAAATTACTTCGACTTTACAGCAACTTCAAGGCAGTGCGATTTGTGGGCTTTAGAGGGAGAGCGTTAGGTGCTGTGTCTCAGTCTGCTCAGAGCATTTGAGTTTTATGAGCTGGGGCAAAATCGAACCTGTTCATATATTCCTTTCAATGTGTCTTATACTAACATCAATTCTTGTTCTTCTAGGGATCATCAGTGTAAAAAAAATAAAATAAAAATTGTACAGAATTTCTACCGTTCTCGTATAACGTGGAATGCATAATTCCTCGGGCAGTGGCGCTTGGTTAATGTATGGAATGTTTTCTGCCACTTAAACCCCTTTTTGCCAGCCAAATGGGTTTTTTGATGTCACTTTTAGAAAGGTGTAAAAACCCAAAGTACTGCCTCTGATATTTCAACAGACCCACCTCTGCAGAAAATGAGGGTAACTGGTATGTGTATTTATATTTATGTTTAATTGTGTAAATGTGGGGATACTGGGCGTCTAATGCTAAAATATGCCAGGTAATGCCTAATGTAATAGCATATTGTAGCATTCACAGATAGGTGTTTAAATAAATACTGTGCATTTAATGAAATGTAAGATTGTAAGCTCTTAGAAGCAAGGCCGCTCTGCAATCTGTTGCACCATGTAACCGATGAATGCTTCAAATTTTAATGTAGTGATATGACTTTCACAAATAAACAATCCTCATAATAGTAACCATATTTTGTCTTTGCATTTTGTATCTGGGAGAAGCAGTGCAGCCTGTCAGCTCTTGGTCAGGATGATATAATCCGCAATGACTGGGGTATAATATAAGGAGTTGCACCTAGCTGAGCCGGTGTAATAATAAAAAAAAAAAATATGAAAAAAATCATGGCATTTCCATATCTCTCTTTCTGACAGTTTCTGAACATGAGCGCTATAGATCTGTGAATGTTACAAGATGCTGTTACTGTCTCATAAAAGCTCCAACGCTGTTTCTCCGAGGCGCTAGCTTGGGTCCCAGCATCGTGTTTGGGGGTCTTGTATTGTATGGCTCATTTGTTCTATTTTTAGTTTATTTTAAAATTATTTTCATATTTTTTATATCTGTAGATTGTGTGCAGCATAAGTGGAAATGCTGGAAAACCACGTACATTTTGGGATAGACCCCCTTTATATTGTCCAGTTGCTTCCCCTTTACATTTTTTTTAGTCATAGTGCCGTAAAGGCTACTTGCATTTGAAGAAATATTTTTTTAATACCTAAAAGAAAATTATATTGTATACACTGGGACAGCAATTTAAAGGGCTTGTTTACCTTTAAGTATGTTATAGAATGTCTTTTTAATCTATTATTTATTTGCCTTGCAAATCGCCCTATTTTCAGCTTCCAGTTTCAATTGCTATCTGTCTGATGAGGAGGGGGGGGGGGGGTCACTGACCCTGGCAGCCAAACAACTGTTGCCCTGTGGTTGTTGTGTTACTTCATATTACTTCTTTCTACTCAGGCCTTCCTAGTCTCTCATGCAAAACAAGTGCCTGGTTGCTAGGGTAAATTAACCATAGCAACCGGATATCTGATGAACATAAAGAGAAGTCTAAAACCATAAAAAAGCCCAATTCCAAACCACTGTGTACATCATACCAAAAGTTACGACTGGTCTCAGCTTTCCATGATCTACTTGTAGGCGCTGCAGGGTAAAGATCCTAAACACAGAAGCGGTTAAGGGTGAAACTTTGCTTCTTGAATGGGTGTCAGCTCTTCATAAATCTGTTTAAATCTCGTTTGATTCCCATGCATCGGCCCTTTGAGTGCTGAAATGTAACTGGATTCCATAGAAAGAGCTTCAATTATTTTACCCACAATAGCTTGAGCCTGTAGGCCTGACCTGTACATCTTGTTCTGGATTTTTTTTAAGCATCTTTTTTTAAAGCATGTATTATTTAGATATCCACCTATCAAGGCTGCAAGCAAAACCGTTTGCTCTATTATCTCTCTGTGTGTGCTCTCATTCTCCTTGTTCTCTTCTCCTTGGAAGTGGCCCTTAGATGTCGATGTTGGATAATGCAGAATTGCAACAGTCTGAAATATCGGTGTCTGTGTGTAGGGCCATAGGGCCACTAACTGGAAAGGGCAATTATGCAACATCTGCAGAGAAGCTGTGACTAGACTATAGTGAATCATGTTATGGCAGGTGTTTTACAGGAGGAAGGAAGGAAACAGCCACGGGGTGGGCAAAATATTGTCCGACAGTAGAAATTAGGGAGATGCCAAGGCAGGGTGAGAGGGTGGGATACCCGTAACTAACTACAGAGGCCCATATAGGCTGCTTAACCCAGGATATGCATCCACTACAATAACCCTCTAGGACAATTAGATCATGAAAAAAAATAAATTTAATATCTCAGCACCGTATGATGTTATACAGCCCTTTTCGTCTCTGATTGCTTTATTACCCTCTATAAAAATCAGACCTGCTTTTGAAGGTGCAGTAGAGGCAATTTATTGAAATGCTGCCATTAAGTGCACTGGTCACATGTGAAATTAAAAGAAGCGTGTTGCCAGGAAAATAGGAAATGTAACAGTTGTGCTAGACACCGGTTGTTGGTGTTCTGATTTAAATGTGATGAATTCTCCAGTGTTTTGTACATGGGGCTGATAGGTACTCCCAAACTGCGTACCGTCTTTCCATTGTTGTGCCATTGACTATACACGGATAAGGCAGTTCTAGTTCAATTAAGTCTTGTAGAATACAAGTGGAATAAAAGCATTATACCATGCAGTGTTAGCTTTTAAAGTTAGCCATACGGCATGACCCTGTGCACAGGATCCAAATGGGCGAACTGATACTATGTGGCTGCCTCCCTATTGTCCAGTTTATTTAGCCCAAATGATTGTGACAGAAGCTGCAGCTCCTCTTCTCTTCCTAACAGTGACACTAGCATGTATATTACATTAGCTGATTACATTTTTAAATATGGCCACACCACGAATATAATATAGTTCTACACTACCTGGAACCTGTATGGCCAGCTTTAGCCATAAACTTATGCACACTGATGCATGACTTGCCACCGCAGCTCACAATCAGTTTGGAAAGTACATACGGGTTTAAGGGCATTATTGACGCCATGTACTGTGATTGAGTTGCAAAGTGATGATAATTGCGACCTATATGGTAACATTCCAGTTACAATAGCATGGCAAGTCACACATTTTTTTTTTCTTCTCTATTTTGGTCCAGTCACTTTCAATATTTACCTCCTGTTCCATAACTTGCAACTAAGTTACCATTAACCCCCTAATTGTTGGGCAGAGCTAGAAACACAGTCAGGGGATGTGCTGGGCCAAAATGCACCCAATAAAATGGCTCACTTGGGTTGTTCTTTTTGCTCATGCTTTCTGCATTTTCCAAAAATGGGAATCCTTATTGCAGAGAGTATTGAGACCTATTCCGTCCCAGCAAGCTGGTACATTTTAACTTGAGCTTCCCAATCTGCAGGGCCCTAGCCTTGGCTCTTAGTTTTTCCTGCAGGCCAGACAAGGAGAGATTTGGGGTGAAAGCCCATTTGCTTTCCTAGATATTGTGGGATCTTACTGTTTTGTATACGTGTTACCTTGTTGTAAGGTGTAGTGGGGCTTTGACCACTGGGTGTTGTTAAATTGAATATATACGCAAAAAAAAAATAAATACAAAATAAAATACTGATATATATTATTTTACTTATTTAGATTTAAACGCAGTTGCAAACCCAAAGCAATTAAATTTAGTATGAGTGAATGGCAATTGTCTTTAGAGCTGTAGTTGCCCTCTAAAGGGGAAGTATTTATGTTTGATTAAGTTATAGTAATTTTAGAACTTTTTTAATTCAAAGCCCCTCATTGGTGTCCCACATTTGGTTACAGATATTGGAGAATGCTACAGGTATGGGATCCGTTATCCAGAAAGCTCAAAATTATGGAAAGCCTGTCTCCCATAGACTCCATTTTAATCAAATAATTCAGATTTTTAAAATTGATTTTCTTTTTCCCTGTAAAAAAAAACAAAAAAACAGTACCTTGTACTTGATCCCAACTAGATATAATAACCCCTTATTGGGAGCAGAACAGCCCTATTGGGTTTATTTAATGGTTAAATGATTCCCTTTTCTCTGTAATAATAAAACAGTACCTGTACTTGATCCCAACTAAGGTATAATTAGCCCTTATTCTGGGGGCAGAACAGCCTTATTGGGTTTATTTAATGGTTAAATGATTCCCTTTTCTCTGTAATAATAAAACAGTACCTGTACTTGATCCCAACTAAGATATAATTACCCCTTATTGGGGGCAGAACAGCCCTATTGGGTTTATTTAATGGTTAAATGATTCCCTTTTCTCTAATAATAAAACAGTACCTGTACTTGATCCCAACTAAGATAGAATTACCCCTTATTGGGGGCAGAACAGCCCTATTGGGTTTATTTAATGGTTAAATGATTCCCTTTTCTCTGTAATAATAAAAAAGTACCTGTACTTGATCCCAACTAAGATATAATTACCCCTTATTGGGGGCAGAACAGCCCTATTGGGTTTATTTAATGGTTAAATGATTCCCTTTTCTCTGTAATAATAAAACAGTACCTGTACTTGATCCCAACTAAGATATAGTTAATCCTAATTGGGGGCTGAAAAATCCTATTGGGTTAAATCATTTTTTTATCGATTTTTTTTTTAGTAGACTTAAGGTATGAAGATCCAAATTACGGAAAGATCCCTTATCTGGGCATTCGGGATAACAGGTCCCATACCTGTACTGTATCAGCCATATAGCCATCGTTTAAAGAATGATAGGGAGTCGAATCTCAACCCAAGTGACAAAATATAAATGATTTAAATCTTGTTTCCTTCAGTCTTGGAATTCACAGTCAGAACAAGCAGACAGGAGGCATTTCTGGATACTGATATTAAGGCAAACTTTACATCCCAAAATCTCGTGTGTGTCCCACAATAGGGGGTCGAATGCCCCTGCACAGACAACACAAATATAGGCAGTGAGTAGAGAAGGGGGGATGTAAGGAAACGGCAGTGACATCTAGGAAGTGCAGAATGGAAATTGACTGTAGTAACTGAGGCTTAGAGACAGGCCAGGCAATGATTGGCAGCTGAAAATTTTAAATACTTTTATAACAGGTATGGATGTTTTAATAACCAAAAAGATTTTGGCTTTTATTGTTAATTTGAAAAAGACTTTTACTTTGCAGTTTTTTATATCTGGGTGACAGATCCCCTCTAAGCAGCTTTTCATTAGGTCTTAATTTTTTATGGTTATTAGCGTTTCTATTCTGCCACCTTCCAGGCTGTATCTGAAAATGCTGTCTGGCAACCAAAAAACATACTTCAGTTTTGTTTTACTCATATATATATACATTTTTTTTTATTTTATTAATTTTTTTTTTTTTTTTTTAACTCATTAAGGGCTTTTATGATTCATCTTCTGTTCTGTGTAACAAATTGCTGCCTGGGTCCTTGAACACTAGCAACCATACAGAAGTTATCATTTCAAGCCCCGACCGCTTGGAATGTAAATATAGGTATAGGATCTATTCACTGAAATGCTTGGGACCAGATAAGGGTTTTTCCATAATTTGGATCACCTTCAGACAGCTAAAAATCATTCAAACATTAAACATATCCAGTAGGATTGTTTTGCCATCAATATGGAGTCATATTGCTTAGTTGGGATTAAGTGCAAGGTAGTTGTTTTATCATACCTCCCAACATTTGAAAAATGAAAAGAGAGACAAAAAGACTTGGCGCGCGCAGTGTGGCAAATTTTTTGACCATGCCCACTTTGTGGCCACGTCCCAATTACCAAACCCCATTTTTTAAATTCATTTTTAAAATAGTTAAAATAGTGCCCCCCATACACAGTGCCCTTCATACACAGTGCCCTTCATACACAGTAGCCCCCCATACACAGTAGCCTCCCATACACAGTACCCCCCATACACAGTAGCCCCCCCATACATAGTAGCCCCGTATACACAGAGCCCCCCCATACACAGTAGCCCCCCAATTGCCCCCATAGAGAGTACCTCCAATAGAAAATGCCCCCCATACACAGTGCCCCCCATAGACGCTGCTTCTTGTGGCTCCTGCTCCTTATGCGGTTCCTTCTACGGCGGCGACAGGCCCTTTTATAAGGTTGCGCCCCGTGCATACGTGTGACGTCACACGTACGCACTGGCGCAACCTTATAAAAGGGCCTGTCGCCGCCGAATAAGAAGCAGGAGCCACAAGAAGAGACGGAGCCGGAGCGCTCGGCTGTAGCCAGCGCATCCCGCTGGCCTGGATGGTTTAATGAATGTTCTGCATTTCCGTAATGCGGGACATTAATTGAACAATCCGGGACAGCGGGATGCGCTGTAAAAACTGGGACTGTCCCGCGAAAAGCGGTACAGTTGGGGGGTATGGTTTTATTATTAGAGAAAAAGGAATTCTTTTTCAAAATTAGAATTATTTGCCGAAAATTGATTTTATGGCAAATGGCTCTCCTGTATTTCAGAATTTTCTGGATAACTGGTTTCCAGATAAGGGT
Source organism: Xenopus tropicalis (assembly GCF_000004195.4). Classification (NCBI taxonomy): domain Eukaryota; kingdom Metazoa; phylum Chordata; class Amphibia; order Anura; family Pipidae; genus Xenopus; species Xenopus tropicalis. Next base: position 140,389,638 of record NC_030680.2, read on the forward strand.
TCCTATACCAAATAAAATAAAAAAAAGGTCAATTGCAAATACTTGAGATACCAGCACTCCAGCAACTGTGTCGGTTACAATTGTGCCCCCAGTTGAGTACTGTGACGGCCCAGTATGGGGTAGATGTTGAATCCAGTGGCCACGTACTGCTGCTTCTTTAGTCATTTTGCTATACAAATTCATTAGAAATACTCAAGTTTAGAAGTTATTTGTAATCACAACTGAAGGCAATATCCATGTCCTTTTCGGCACTGCTGGTTCTGTCACTTAAACGGGTGGTTCAACTTCGTTAACTTTTGTGTATGTTAAAGAGTGGCCAGTTCTTAGCAACTTTTCAATTAGTCTTCATTATTTATTTCTTATAGTTTTTTAACTATTTGACTGCCTCTTTCCAACTTTCAAATGAGGGTCACCGGCCCCCGGCAGCCAAAAAACTATTGCTCTGTGAGGCTACAATTTATTGTCATTGTTATTGTTGCTTTTATTACTTGTCTTTCTATTCAGCCCCTTACCTATCATATTCCAGTTACTTATTTTAACCACTGCCCGGTTGCTAGGGATATTTGGACCCTAGCAACCAGATAGCTGCTGAAATTCCAAACAGGGGAGCTGCTGAACATAAAGCTAAATAATTAAAAGATCACAGAAAATAAAAAATGAGGCCACTTGTCCTTTGTTCTCTGTCCATCATGGCTTCCTGTGACTTGTTCCATCTTATCCTGTTTTATTTCTCCTGTTAAGCGGATCTTTCCCTAGGCATTGGGCACTGTAATTTCACAGCATTTACTGTGTCTTTCCCCTCTAACCAGGACTGTTTATGCATTAATTAGTCATTCCCCAATCTTAACACATCAGTGAACTAAAGGAGTCACATGTCCTAAGGCGTCACTGGCTCTTTATGCGACCGGACAAGTATCGCCATTTCCATCAGAAAGGGGCCGCAGACGATGCCAGAGTATATTAGTAGGGGCAAAAGAGAGACTTGTGTGGCTCAAGATCTGTGTGAAATGAAATCAGCTGTGTTAATATGCTCAATTAATATGCAGAAATAAACATTCTTTCTGATGTGCTGAAGCCAAGCTGACACTTATAAGACACCGGGAGCAAACAAGATGCTTAAATTAAATTAATGCTACAGCGCAATGGAATTTAATTTTTTATACCAAGAAAATAATAATTTATTATGCTTTATTCCTATAGCGCTGGCATATTCCGTGGCACTATACAGACTAGGGATCAGTTCGGCTGAATCCGAATCCTGCTGATAAAGGCCAAATCCCAAATCGAATCCTGGATTCGGTGCAACCCTAATACAGATGTTGAAGAGATAAACAAAAGCTTCCTAGGCTTGGTATGGGATGGGACCCCCTTATATTTGTGCTCTGTATATTTAGTGTTTAGGCCCAGTCTCAGGTACAGTTTTGGATCCCGTATCTGGAAGCTCATTATCCAGAAAGTTCTGAATTACGGAAAGGCCATCTTCCATAGACTCCATTGTAATCGCATAATTCACATTTTTAAAAATTATTTACTTTTTCTCTGTAATAATAAAACAGTACCTGTACTTGATCCCAACTAAGATATAATTACCCCTTATTGGGGGCAGAACAGCCCTATTGGGTTTATTTAATGGTTAAATGATTCCCTTTTCTCTGTAATAATAAAACAGTACCTGTACTTGATCCCAACTAAGATATAATTACCCCTTATTGGGGCAGAACAGCCCTATTGGGTTTATTTCATGGTTAAATGATTCCCTTTTCTCTGTAATAATAAAACAGTACCTGTACTTGATCCCAACTAAGATATAATTACCCCTTATTGGGGCAGAACAGCCCTATTGGGTTTATTTAATGGTTAAATGATCCCCTTTTCTCTGTAATAATAAAACAGTACCTGTACTTGATCCCAACTAAGATATAATTACCCCTTATTGGGGGCAGAACAGTCCTATTGGGTTTATTTAATGGTTAAATGATCCCCTTTTCTCTGTAATAATAAAACAGTACCTGTACTTGATACTAACTAAGCTATAATTACCCCTTATCGGAACCAAAACAATCCTATCGGATTTAATTACTGTTTAAACAATTTTTTTAATAGACTTAAGGTAGGAGATCCAAATTACGGAAACCCGAGGGTCCCGAGGATTCTGGATAACGGGTCCCATAACTGTATATGTGTGTGTACAGATAACCCAAGAAGTTATATGGGGCAGTTAGAACGACGAAGCTACTCTATGGGGAATTTCACCCAATGAATAATTCGATGGCTTAAACATGTAGTGGCAATCAAATCAGCACATGTGCCGTAGTGCATAGAAACTGTAGAAATCTTAGAAACTATAGAAACAAGTCTACTTTAAGGTTTTTAAAAAATGCTGAGCGAAATTGTTTCTCAGTCTGGAGCCTTTGCAGCAAAGCAATTTTCCAAGCACTATAGCAGAAAGTTTTCCATGCTGTGAGTTTTCATTGGAGGCTCCCCCTAGTGGCGCAATATAAAAGATTACTATTTATAATTCATTAATGAATCTGGAACAAACCAATTGTTTTCCTGCACTTATGCACTTTATATTCATTTTCAGTGTTTCTAGAATATTTTCAGTTTTAGACTGCTAGTACCAGTCAACCCTAATTTATTCATTAATTAACTATAGAGCAAGTGTAGAATGTTCATATAGTTCAGGTCAGTGAGTTCCAAGAGAGCTGTTGCACCAACAGCCTGGTATTATCAGTCTAAACTGTCTAAAATTGCTTATATCTTTTGAAAGCCATAACAATAGAAAACAACAGAAAAGGAATGTAAAAATTGCGGAAGGGTTTGAAGTACTACTACTATTTTTGGGTTTAAGAATGTTTTACCTCCATTTAGTACTAATACTGAATTATTACGGCAAGTTTATTTGACCCTTTAGCTCTCAGGTTTGCACATTCAATGGGTCATTGGTCTAATACGGAAGCCCTTGATCACATGGGTATCCTGGAGGAATGCGGGTCCTTTCCACATGAGTTAATGGATGGGGTCAGCTGATTTTGAGCTAGAGACTCCTGTCAGAAGTTGATCTCTTAAGATGATCAAAAAGTGGAGGTTTAATTAAACGAAAGATTATATTTGTCAGTTTCCATTTGTTTATCCCTTTCTAATCTCTGCACTCACCTCTGGTTCTGACTCTTGAAATAATGTAACATAATAAAAACAGTTCCCCTTCAGTTACCCCTGCTACATTGCTTTAGGTCAGTACTAGCAGTGTGACAAGGCACAAGCAATAGAAATTGCATTTACAATTGATTTTAAACAATGTTTAAAAATGAAAAAATGAAAAAAAGATTTGTTTTAGTTAGACATCCCCTATTAGGCCACCTCAATCCGAACCCCAGATTTTTTTATGATTTTTAAGGAATTATGCTACACAGCATCTAAAGTATTAGGGTGAAGACACACTGAGCTACTAGTAGCAGCTACTTGTCGTGGCTACTAAAAAAGACTGCTGATCATTTATTGATAATTGTCTCTATGTGTGTTTTAGCACGTAGGCAATTCTCAGTATTGTCTATGGCAGGGGATTTTCTGGAGGTTAGTAGCCTTGAAAAAGTAGCTGCTACTAGTAGCCCAGTGTGTCTTCACCCTTAAGAGTTCCATGATTCCAGGTTCAACTGCATTTAAATGACTAGGGAATAGTAGTAATTAATTTTAAAGTTACATTAACATAAATAAAAGTCTTCTTTATTGCAATTCTTTACAAAATATCCACTGATCACACTTTATCTCTGGGGTATAAGATGCTCATTTAAGTTAACTTCATGTGTGGGCGTCTGTTCTAGGGATGCACCAAATCCACATTTTTCGTATTCCGCCGAACTGAAATACTAATTAGGATTCAGAAGGGGTTAATATTGCTGCGCGTAGCAAAAAATTTTCAACTTCTGTGTTTACGTGAGAAAAAGTCACGTGATTTTTCAGATTCGGTTCAGCCAGGAGCGTGGATTTTGCTGAATCCTGGATTCGTTGCATCCCTAATCTGTTTTTTAAAGGGGAAGTTCACTTTTGGGTTAGCTTTTTGTATAATATATATGCACCTTTCTAAAGCAAGCTTTTAAAAGAGACCATTCTTTATTGTTTGGGTTTCTCCAGGGCAAGCCAATCAGAGTAGTGCAAGTTGGTGGGTGCCTTTTCAGGTCCTTTCCTTTATGACATACAACATCCCATCAGGAGCATAATAGTTGAAACTGGTTGCAAATATGTGGTTTCTGGGATCACAGAGAAGAGGACCTGAAGTGACGTGAAATGGTGCACACCAACCATGTTGTGCTACTCTGATTTTAACCAGGTACAAAAAAGTTGGGGTAATGGGAGGGTACTGTGGGGTTGATTGCTGATTACTCCTTGGTTGTTAGGCTAATTAACGCACACCTATTCCTCAGACATAAGGCTGATGCCACACGTGGCGTTTTTCCGCTGCGTTTTTTCTCAGCCTAAAAACGCCGCACAAGCCACGCAGCCCCTGACTATGGCGTTTTTCAGCCTAGTACTGGTGACGTAGCAAATCCCATTTACATGGTGCTAATAGTGCAAAATAGCAAAAAACGCTGCGTATTTCCGTTAGGTCTGACAGCTGCCTTTGTGTACACATAGGAATAGCTTGCTTTGCAAATACTGTCGTATTTCGGCCAACGCTTGAAAAATCCATGCTAAGGCGTTTTCTAGCGTATTTCCGCATTGTGTGGTTTGCTTCGAGTCTTTTCAAGTTATTTCTATGGATGATGATATCGGGCGTTTTTCAGCCGCCGAAAGAATTAGAAAAAACGCAGCGGAAAAACGCCACGTGTGGCATCAGCCTAAAGGGCGGCAAATGATAACATAGTAGATGTTCACAAAACAATTAGCACAATTACAATTCATAATATACATACCAATTGGCCTAATTACAGGTATAGGACCCGTTATCCAGAATGCTCGGGACCAAGGGTATTCCGGATAAGGGGTGTTTCCGTAGTTTGGATCTCCATACCTTAAGTCTACTAAAAAATCAATAAAACATTAATTAAACCCAATAGGATTGTTTTGCTTTCAATAAGAATTATTTATATCTTAGTTGGGATCAAGTACAGGTACTGTTTTATTATTACAGAGAAAAGGGAATCATTTAACCATTAAATAAACCCAATAGGACTGTTCTGCCCCCAATAAGGGGTAATTATATCTTAGTTGGGATCAAGTACAGGTACTGTTTTATTATTACAGAGAAAAGGGAATCATTTAACCATTAAATAAACCCAATAGGGCTGTTCTGCCCCCAATAAGGGGTAATTATATCTTATTTGGGATCAAGTACAGGTACTGTTTTATTATTACAGAGAAAAGGGAATCATTTAACCATTAAATAAACCCAATAGGGCTGTTCTGCCCCAATAAGGGGTAATTATATCTTAGTTGGGATCAAGTACAGGTACTGTTTTATTATTACAGAGAAAAGGGAATCATTTAACCATGAAATAAACCCAATAGGGCTGTTCTGCCCCCAATAAGGGGTAATTATATCTTAGTTGGGATCAAGTACAAGGTACTTTTTTATTAATACAGAGAAAAAGGAAATCAGTTTTAAAATTCTAAATTATTTGATTAAAATGGAGTCTATGGGAGACAGGATTTCCGTAATTCAGAGCTTTCTGGATAACAGGTTTCCAGATAAGGGATCCCAAACCTGTACAAAGAAGCAGAAAAAGCATACACTTGTGGATTGTGAAAACTCTGATGTTTTGGAACCCAGTCCTTTGTCAAGGGGATCTATTTGCGCCCTTTTTTCTATTTCCTTTTTAAAGATAGTCATTTTGTTGGGGGGCACACCGCCCTCCAAAACTGTTTGTTAGGCTAATTAACTCCATAATCATTTATTTTTTTAACCTTAGATGGGCAAAAATGTAAATCATTCCCAAATCACAAATAATGACAATGTATATCTGAATGTCTTACAACGAAGCTGTCTTGCACCTACCTGTAAAATTTAATTTTAGGGTGAGCAACCTGCCTGCTTTTGTAAATTTGCTAAATAATAATAATATTCTGGAGTTACCACGAATCGTAAAGTGATGTTTCTATGGGGATAATATGATATAAACTAGTATTCATTTATAAGGCACTTTTTTTTACGTGTAGGTGGCTCTTGTTATTTTTGCCGGAATCATTGTAACTAAATGCCTGAGCAGTTTTTAGTTGGGTTTACGAGAGAGCAGGCTTCTTCATGTTCTTCTATTACCTACAGGTTAATGCATCTAATATAAGGTTTGTTGATGCTGCGTCATTAAAATTTTTAAGCATACAATTCATTTATATGCTTGTGAAGGAATGCAGTGTTTTCTACTGCCGCTTCCATCCCTACACTTGTGGTTTTGTCTATAATTTCGAGTACATTACATCTAATGTCCTGAATAGTGATGTTAAACTTCATGCAAGCATGTTTGATGTTCCCTCTGTCAGGAAAACCACAAAGCGTAACAGGAAAAATGGCTCTGGTATTGACACATCTCGCTGCCCTCTCGTTGTGGCCGTGCTCTCCACAAAGAAAAAGACGGTTTGCTGTCTCTCTTTTTTTCTTTTTTTTTTCCCTTTGGCTCTGGGCAAGTCAAGCTAAACTTTCGCTTGGTGAGATTCAAGAAAATACCATAGAAAAAACATTATTCAGCTGCAGAAGTTTAATCAGTGGATTAATTCAAAGAAATGACCAAAAGTCAACAATTTGCCATAATCACAGGGATTTAACGTCTGAAGAATTATTTTCCTTGCCAGCTGAAATTATTAGTTTTAGGATAGTTTAATACTTTCCAGAAGGCAGCCATGTTGGCAGATGTTTTACTCTGGAAAAACTCTAGTTAAATTACAAATTACTCTTACTCCATTGCACATTTTTGTACAGTTCATAGTTGGTTTGTAATCATCGGAGAGCAGTTATTTGATTTTTTCCTTGTCTCAGCTCTAACAATGAGATGCTTCCCTTTTGAAGATAGGAAAAAGATGCAGAGAAGGCAACCTGTTTAGCTTATTAGTTACAATTGTATCTCAGTGCAGGTGTAGCTTGTTAACTTTTCTGGGCTCTCTGCCAAAAGCCTACTTTTTAAATTAAGGTTGAGAAACATTGTATCTTTTTTAGCGTTCAGTGCAGGAGATCAAAGGGGAATAAGGGACTTTTCATTTAGAATCTGGTACTGCGGGCTGAGCTGTCAAAATCGGGACTGTCCCGCAAAAATTGGGACAGTTGGGAAGTATGCTGTCATGACCCTGGCCCTGCCCTATTCTGCCCCGCCCTCTTCTTCGCTGCTTTGGGTGATATTGGAGAACTTTGGGTGCTTATTCTATGCCTTCTGTTCACTTTTCAGCGATGTTGTGTAGCCTTAGTGTGTCTTTGTGTGTAATGACAGTAAAGGTAAACCTTGAAGACCATTCTGCTTATAATTCTGAAGAATATTAGAGTGAGGTACTTAAAGAGCAAAGTTTTGCCAGTCCTGAAAAAATAAAATTAGGAATATGGGTCAGCCTCCCGAAGAAGATAAGTGGGGAGAGGTACTTTTTATTTCTAAATTACACTGTTTACATAGCATATAATTTACCATTTAAAATGTTATTCTTGAACCAACAAATGTATTTTTTAATTAGTTGTAAGTGTGTAGGTGCCATCTCAGTTCATTGGCCTGAACCTGAGCTTTCAGAAGGAGCCAGCGCTACACATTAGAACTGCTTTCAGCTAACCTATTGTTTCTCCTACTCCCATGTAACTGGAGGAGTCCCAAGCCGGACTTGGATTTCTTACTATTGAGGGCTATTCTGATACCTATTGGGAGCTGCTATCTTGCTTCCTTCACGTTGTTCTGCTGATCGGCTGCTGGGGGCGGGAGGGATATTACTCCAACTTGCAGCGCAGCAGTAAAGTGTGACTGAAGTTTATCAGACCACAGGTCACATGGCATCCTAGGAAATTCAAAATATAAAAAAAATTGTTTATGTTTTTGAAAAACAAATTATAATGCAGGATTCTGCTGGAGAAGCTCTATTAACTGATGGGTTTAAAAAGAAAAAAACACGTTTTCCCATGTCAGTATTCCTGTAAGCAACTGTCGACTTTTCTTGTAGATAAAACTTGAAAGTATAAGAGTAGACCTTAATTGACTGTCCTTGAAAAGAACTCTTTTTAACCTAGTTTTTTTTGGTTCTGTGGATGCCAAACACTAGGACGTTGAATTCTCATAATGAAGAGGTAGATAATTAGATTGCCAGTAATCTAGCCCCCCCCATTCCCTCTTTTGTTGTGACTGTTTTGTCTTATAGATAAGCACAAGTCCATTATACAGGGGGATTATTTGTGCACTGGTAATCTAATTTTCTACCTTGCCAGAACCAATCATGGAGTTGCTTCCCTATATGTCCTGCTTAAGAGTAATAACAAAAAAAAAGTTTGGTGATTAAAACAATAGGAAAAATTATGTTCAGCACAAGCCCTACTAATTGAACTCATGTTGAACAAGGGGGTTTACTTCCCCTTTATTAACAACCTTCTGATATACATATACAGAAGGACAAGAGAATAACTTAGTCACTAAGTCCGCTATATAACACAAGCTCAGGACTAACTGGCCTTGGTATAATACTCAAAGGGTCATACGAGTGATCTTCTTTTAGGAAATTTGCCACATAAGCCAAAGTTTATGCACTGTGATAATGCTAATAGCCGGGAGACCCAACGGAGCGTGTCCAGAGCAAATCAGTAGTACGATCAGAGAAACCTATCAGGTTTTTTTTATCATTAGATTTTAGTGATGAATAACACCCTGTTCACTTAGAAGAGAGAATGTATTTAATGTCGATGAGATGAGTTTAGGTTTAATCAGACCCTCTGCTGAAGGAAATGATCTTTGTGTAATTTAAACAGAAGGGTAAAGATAGAATTGCTGTGCTGCGTACAAGCGCCGGCGTTGCTGCCCTGTGTCCTGCCTGCGCTATTGACATGACTTTAAAAGCTTAAAATTAGAGTTTCTTTTGTCCCATCCTTGCATTGTTAGGTTCTATTCTGCTCCACCAGTTCAACGAATGGTTCTGCCATATATATCCATTTTCCTTTTGGATAATGGAAAACGGGGCATTTGGACCCCTGCTTCCCTGCAGTCAGGAAAAGACCTCTGTCCGGCTGTCACTGGGGGGACAGGCTTAAGTGTTTTAGCGCTGGGGTCCATTGGCACCACTATGTATACATTTTGTAAGCAGACAGATGCTTTGTGCACCACCTGATGGCAGCAGCTGACAAATTGCCCTATTTGCCATTGGCCTTATACATTGAAACCTCAATTTTACATACCCTGATTTTAACTTGTCCTTTATTTTACACCGTTGTATGTAAATCATAATGCATTTTCATGATTTTACATTTTTCCAGCTTTCACGCCATTCTTTCTGGTCCCTCAGAAAATGTAAAATGGGGGTTCTACTGTAATACCTTCTCTTAATAAAAAAAAACCCAACATTGGGACCTGTGAAACAGGATTCCCCTTGATAAAAGCTTTATTTGCCGAAACGTTTCGGTAATTTTCATTTGGAAAGTGTATCTGCTAACTTGTGTGTCTTTTTTTCTGCTGTTTGCACAATTAGGTGGAATGTATTGTCTTTTTTGCAAAACTTATATAAAAGACAAGTACTTTTTTACTACCACTTTGCTAGTGAATTTTCTTTGTGTGCAAGCCCTTATTTGTATAAAATATATAGTTTTCAATACTCTTTCTTATTTTTGCTCCAAATCTACATGTTAAAATCTCTTATAAGGCTTTTTTTGAGTGCCCTCCATTGATCTACAAACAGGTTATGACTTCACTGTTTGCCAGAAGGGACGTCATTCTGGAGGTGGACCAATCAGGTTGGGGGGAACAATAACTTTTATCTTGGGGAGATGGGGGGGGGCTGCCCACTTGGTAAGGGAACTGGAACTTTCTGCCCAAAACCTGACCACTTTGCAGGTATTCCATGGCTACCCAAACCGGTGCAGCACTCTAGTCTAAGTTGACCCTATTTAAGGTAGAGCGGGCCTTGTTTTCAGGCCAGAAAGTCAAATGGGCGGGGACATGGGTGGTTTGGGGTGTGTCGGGGTGTATCTGGGCGTGACTAAAAGCTATAATGAGTAGGACCCCCTTTACTTCCTTATCGGTCAATATTTGTCTGTTATTTGTATGTCTGATATATCTTTAATTTTACGGTGCCGTAGAAAATGCAGAATATATGGTAACAATGTCCGCAGTGGCAGATAATGAATGACTGGGGAAATGTGGCGCTGGGGAAAGTGCTACGATGAGTTTTTGTGCGCGGCTAAATCTTTTTCCCATCCCGTGTGAATACAGAAACACGTTTGGCTTGCTTTCTCTGTGTATATTAACGGAAAGAGAAATGTATCATGGAAAAGTTTTTTGCCCTTTGATAAATCCCGTCGGTAAGGTATAGACAAGTATAGACACTTTTGCCAGTGATTTTTATGTGACTGGTTAAGCCTGCCTGTTAGAATACTTTTCTCGGAGATGAAAGCGAAGAAGCGGTGATGTCATTGCGCGCTGCCATTCACAAGACAGTCAGCCCATGGTTCTTACATGCACGCTGTAATTATGCATATTGTGGCCTGCCTTGGACAAATTGCTCTACCACAAACCATTAACTGCTCCTAAGTACAACGGCTAGTGAAACACAAGACTTTCCTTTGTAATGTACTTTCTTTCTTCTTAAGGGGATATCCCTTTATTACTATTAATATTTATATAGCTTTATCATATCCCTCTGCACGTCAGTGAGCAAGGGGCCACAACATTTGGCGAACATCGCTAAACAATGTTTTATTTTTTTAACCCAGTAATGACTGAATAAATATATTAATATTACAATGTACTAATGACATACACAGACATTTTTTTGCCTACCTGATTTGCAGCAGGCAAAGTGCCCTAAACTTCTGTCGGGGTCAAAACAGATGCATTGCCCCTGATATTCAGGGCAGAACTGGGCTTTAAAATAGGCCCTGGCATTCAAGTACACAGAGGCCCAAACAGCCCCCCTCCAGCCCAATAAATAGTGACTGTCTGTGGCATCTTACAGCAGCCCCTCTGGCATTTGCCTGAACCTCCAGATTGCCAGTCTGGGCCTGCTTGGGACATTTCTGATTGATGCACCACTAATAAGGTTGCCACCTGGCCAGTGTTTGGCCGGTCTAGCTGGTAAATCATCAGCTAGGGCTGGCACTCGTATTACAGGTATGGGATCCCTTATCCAGAAACCCATTATCCAGAAAGTTCAGAATTACAAAAAGGCCATCTCCCATAGACTCTATTATAAGCAAATAATTCTAATTTTTAAAAATGATTCCCTTTTTCTCTGTAATAATAAAACAGTACCCGTACTTGATCCCAACTAAGATATAATTACCCCTTATTGGGGGCAGAACATTCCTATTGGGTTTATTTAATGGTTAAATGAATCCCAACTAAGATATAATTACCCCTGTAAGATATAATTACAGCCCTATTGGGTTTATTTAATGGTTAAATGATTCCCTTTTCTGTGTAATAATAAAACAGTACCTGTACTTGATCCCAACTAAGATATAATTACCCCTTATTGGGGCAGAACAGCCCTATTGGGTTTATTTAATGGTTAAATGATTCCCTTTTCTCTGTAATAATAAAACAGTACCTGTACTTGATCCCAACTAAGATATAATTACCCCTTATTGGGGCAGAACAGCCCTATTGGGTTTATTTAATGGTTAAATGATTTTTAGCAGACTTAAGTTATGGAGATCCAGATTACAGAAAGATCCCTTATCCGGAAAACCCCAGGTCCTGAGCATTCTGGATAATAGGTCCCATACCTGTACAGATTTCCCGGGAACGCCCTTTAAACCCCTCCCTTCACTGACTCTCTCTGCTGCTGATCACCCTTTATAACCATAGGCCACCCTCTGCTTCGCCTATAACCCACCCATTCCTCCCACCCCATAAATCATAGCCCTGCCCCAAAATAGCATAAACCCGCTCCCCAACCCAAAGGCCGTTATTAACAAACATAATATCCCTGTCTGCCATTACTTAGGTGCACAAGAGATTTTTAATCCGGTTATATATCCCTTTTAATCCCCGTCAAAAATGAAAAGAGTGAGGGTCGGTCCTGGTTTTCTATTTAAAGCATTTGAGTGCTTAGAATATTTATTTAGATAAAATATCAGAAGAACAACACCTACGTGTTTCCAGCACAATAAAGGTTGCTTAAACGCTCCATCTCGGCATTGAATCATTTAGATCTATGCATCAGTATTCCCATTTTAAATGTACGGAGACCTCTGAGCAGTCATTGTTTATTTATTGTCACGGAATTTATTATCCTTTCATGGCTTTTGTAAATAGAAAACATAATTTCTCTCTGCTGTTGCTCACTCGCCCCGTGATGTGTCAGCACTTCCAATTCCCTCCTGCTATCAACTACTGTAAGAACAGATGGCTAGCCGGTCCCCCCTGCAAGTACAGCCCATAGGCTTATGTGCGCTACAGTAGGGCAGACATGGCAACTGCCCCAGGCCCCTAGCATCAGAGGGGCACATAGCGTGCAGGAAATAAAAGTACAAAGCAGATATTATATTGTCCCTGTCGGCTGATTTATTCATTCCCCTACTCTTCTACTCCTCATTGGCTAATTCCCTGCATTGTCAGGGGCCCCTTCTGTAAGCCCATTTCCAAGTAAATTCCGTGCTTTGTGCCCTAACAGTGCATTATACTAAGCACTTGTGGCTTTAAAACATGACTTATGTTTTTGAGTGATTTTATTGTCCAGTTGTGATTTTCACATTTTTGCCCATTTTCGCCTAAAACACTTGAGCAAGCCTTCCGAAAAACACATTTCAGGAACATTTGGTCAGTAGGGGTCACTGTTCCATTGGAGGTTTTGAATGAGGTTACCTGGTCAGAATGGATACACCCACTCCTAAGTGAGGCCTCCTTATGTCCATATGTTTTACCTAATGTTTATAGAAAAAGTAAAGCAAAGTCTAATTACAATGGTATATTTTCCCTTTAAACCATCTGTGTTTAAGCTTAGGCTGTAAGTAAATGCTGCTAAAGCATCTCTGTGATACTGAGGCAGGTTTATATTCTCCAGTTTCTGTTTTACTTCTTTTAGATGATAGAAAAATGACTATGTTTCCTTCCTGGTGGATATTACTTTCTGTGCTTGGCTGTTTAAAGTGCTGTTCCCCCCTACTTTTGTTATTGGCTCCACTTGCCTGTCTAGCCTTGCCAGTGTTTCTCAGGGAGCACAATTCAGCAGGAACAGCCCCCTAAGTTTGCTCTTAGCCTGTACAGAGAGATACCATAAAACTATGGCAGCATAGGGATTCCCCTGTACTAAGCACAATTCAGCAGGAACAGCCCCCTAAGTTTGCTCATAGCCTGTACAGAGAGATACCATAAAACTATGGCAGCATAGGGATCCCCCTGTACTAAGCACAATTCAGCAGGAACAGCCCCCTAAGTTTGCTCATAGCCTGTACAGAGAGATACCATAAAACTATAGCAGCATAGGGATTCCCCTGTAATTCAGCAGGAACAGCCCCCTAAGTTTGCTCATAGCCTGTACAGAGAGATACCATAAAACTATGGCAGCATAGGGATTCCCCTGTACTAAGCACAATTCAGCAGGAACAGCCCCCTAAGTTTGCTCATAGCCTGTACAGAGAGATACCATAAAACTATGGCAGCATAGGGATCCCCCTGTACTAAGCACAATTCAGCAGGAACAGCCCCCTAAGTTTGCTCATAGCCTGTACAGAGAGATACCATTAAACTATAGCAGCATAGGGATTCCCCTGTAATTCAGCAGGAACAGCCCCCTAAGTTTGCTCATAGCCTGTACAGAGAGATACCATAAAACTATGGCAGCATAGGGATTCCCCTGTACTAAGCACAATTCAGCAGGAACAGCCCCCTAAGTTTGCTCATAGCCTGTACAGAGAGATACCATAAAACTATGGCAGCATAGGGATCCCCCTGTACTAAGCACAATTCAGCAGGAACAGCCCCCTAAGTTTGCTCATAGCCTGTACAGAGAGATACCATAAAACTATAGCAGCATAGGGATTCCCCTGTAATTCAGCAGGAACAGCCCCCTAAGTTTGCTCATAGCCTGTACAGAGAGATACCATAAAACTATGGCAGCATAGGGATCCCCCTGTACTAAGCACAATTCAGCAGGAACAGCCCCCTAAGTTTGCTCATAGCCTGTACAGAGAGATACCATAAAACTATAGCAGCATAGGGATTCCCCTGTAATTCAGCAGGAACAGCCCCCTAAGTTTGCTCATAGCCTGTACAGAGAGATACCATAAAACTATGGCAGCATAGGGATTCCCCTGTACTAAGCACAATTCAGCAGGAACAGCCCCCTAAGTTTGCTCATAGCCTGTACAGAGAGATACAATACAATTGTGCCAGGTATATCCCTATACTAAACAACTGTCGTTGTATGCGAGTGGTTGAAGCTTGAAACATCTGGAGGGCTGCAGACCTGACATCCCTGCACAAACTTATTGGCAGATTTCTTTCTTTTAGCGAGCGTGGGTGTTTAGTAAATACCTAGACTCCCCAAATATGAGCGAGAACACATGATGTCAGGATTTCCTGTGACATGACTGGAATATATACATATTAGCAGCATTATTAATCCCTCATAAAAGGCCAGCACATATCCCTTATAAAATAAATAAATTTAAAAAAAAAGCACTTTGGCACGGCAGTTGAAACCCAGATTCCACACGGGCCCCGCAATGCAACGTGTAGATCTGGTCACAGACCAACGCACAAGCACAACTAAACACTACTTGGCGGAAAAAAAAGTGCAGGAATCCTTTTGGGACGCCCGTGCATTTCTAACTAAATTTAATGCCAAAAAGCTTCATGCAGTCTTTATGGCACGGCAGTCATTAACGGCCGCGCTCCTCGTTTTTCTTGCGAGTTTATACAGCGAGGACAAGCACCCGAAAGCCTTTCCCTGGGCGCCTGTTAAAAAGCTTTAGTCATTCGCTATGAGATGGAAATATTTCAAATTGGCTTTTTTTTTTTTTTTACCCCTCTTGTTGTTTTTCAAGGGAGCACTGGATAGAATTTGCCGGCTTCTCCATCTGGCAAAAGCAATAACCAAATTATTATTCAGTCATGGCTTTTTAACAGCCGCAGAGCGAGTGGATGTTAACTAAATGATGCAATTTATTCCTTTCTCTTTGCCAGCTTGCCTGTAACAGGACGGTTGCCAGATTTTAATAAAGTGGTACCCAGATGGCACTCACGCGACGCCCACTCGGTTACACAGCCCAAACCGGGAATTGCTGCGCAGCCACTACAAGCTGTGGGTCAGTTGGGGGGTGCCTGTTGCTTCGCAGTTTGGCATATGTAAATCTGTTACTGTTGTGTCACAACTGTGCCGTCTACACACACACAAGCAATTGCCTTTCCCCGAGGCCCTGATGAATCTGGCCTTGGTCCCAGTTAAAGGGATTCTGAAACAATCCCCCCCCCCCCCCCTTATTATATTTATTATTCAGCATTTGCATTTATTTTGGCTTCAGGTTTTGTGCAAATATTTTTTGTAAAGTTTTACATTCATTTTATTGAAAAGTAATCATCCAATGAGAAGCGAGAAGCATATTAACAGTTGAATTTATCACCAGGGTTTTGGGGGCAGGTATCCTCCCTTGATGAGGGCAAAGGGAAAGCCCTAGCAAAATGTTGATAATCTAGGGGTAGCTAGAACGTCCCTTTGCATCGTATGTGACAGTGTCACCTCTTTTGTATACAGGTATGGGATCCCTTATCCGGAAACCCGTTATCCAGAAAGCTCCGAATTACGGAAAGCCTGTCTCCCATAGACTCCATTTTAATCAAATAATTCAGAATTTTGAATCCGATTTCCTTTTTCTCTGTAGTAATAAAACAGAACCTTGTAATTGATCCCAACTAAGATATAAATAATCCTTATCGAATGCAAAACAACCCTATAGGGTTTAATTAATGTTTTATTAATTTTGTAGTAGACTTAAGGTATGGAGATTCAAATTACGGAAAGACCCCTTATCCGGTATACCCTTGGCCCCGAACATTCTGGATAACGGGTCCTATACCTGTACTATTTGTGTTTTTTTTCCTTATAGAGATACTGACACCAGAAATTAAACCTTTTTTTACATCTATCATAACATTGTCTTTGCATCACCTTCATTTTTGCCATAAAAGTATTTACCAAATGCTTTTATATTACCTGTCATATCCCCCATGTTCCCCTATAAGGGGGCGGCCATATTTGTGCAGCAGGAGTCCGTTAGCATTAGAAGCTGTAACTGACAGGCTGAGAAGGGACAGTCAGGTTGGCAAAACAGTCAGGTTTAGGAACTTCAAGTAACAATTACTTACAAAAGCAAATCTCTCAGCGAAAATCAATCAACATGACCTATAGGCAACTTTTTATGTACATTCATATTTTGAGGAGTAATTTTTTAGTGTCAGTATCACGTTAAAGGAACAGTAACACACAAAAAATGAAAATGTTTTAAAAGTACTGTTGCCCTGCACTAGTAAAGGTTGTGTGTTTGCTTCAGAAAGACTACTATAGTTAATATAAATAGCTGCTGTAGCCACTTTTGTTTCCTTTATTTGGGCCTATAGACGTCCAAGATGACTTAGCTGCAATAAAGACAGACAGTGATCCAAATTGGCCAAACTGCCTGACCAAATCTGGGCATGAATGGCCATTATTAACATTATTATTATTAACATTTATTTATAAAGCGCCAACATATTCCGCAGTGCTGTACAATAAGTGGGTTTCATACATTGGACATACAGAGTAACCTATAAAGCAATCAATAACCGATACAAGAGGTGAAGAGAGCCCTGCCCAAAAGAGCTTACAATCTACAAGGCCATCTTAGTATCCCACCCAACACTCTTCTCTCTGTCAAATCTGTTCGTGAGTCCCCTTGCTTCTCAGGTGTACTTATATTGCCTATATACTCTTACTAGCTAAATTCATCCTAGACCTCCACTGGTATCAGGGGTAGCCAATCTACATACCCCGATAAAGGGTAACTGATCCTTGGTGTAGAATTCCAAGAATTACACTTTATGCAACCAGAACAGAATTAAATATTTTTCCCAGAAAAATGCTTCTTTACACAGTAAATATGGGAAAATGAAGGGGCAAATACAGCCTGCCTTGAATAAAAACTTTTTCTATTATGGCAGAGCTAGCAACAATAAGGGGGTTGTTTGCCTTAAAATTAACTTTTCATATGACGTAGAGCTTGATATCCTGAGACAGTTTGCAGTTGGTCTTCATTTTTAATTTTCTGTGGTTTTTTTAAATATTTAGCTTTTTGTTCAGCAACTCTCCAGTCTGGCATTTCAACAGGTATCTGGTTGCTAGGGTTTAAATTAGAAGTTGTTTGAATTAGAAATTGCAGAGTGGCTGAATACAAAGAGAAGTAATAAAGCATATTGATAACAATAAAAGTGCAGCCTCACCAAGCCATAGTTTTTAACTGCTGGGGTCAGTGACCCCCTTTTAAAAGACTGTAACAGTCAGAAGTAAAAGGCAAATAATTTAAAAAACTACGACAAATAAATAATGAAGACCAATTGAAAAGTTGCTAAGAATTGACCATTCTATAAGTTATCAGGGTATCAGGTAAGTGAATACAACCACTAGGGGGCACCTATCATTTTGGCACCCCTCAGTAATTCCACCTTTCCTTCTCCTTTAAAAACAAAAGCACCCTATAGCCTTCCTGATTGTTTTGAACTACAACTCCAACCATCTCAACAAGAGCCTTTGACTGTTAGGGAGCATTGGGAGTAGTAGTTGAGCAACACCCCGGAGGCTGCTAGTTGCTTTATTGCTTCCTGGAAGCTCTGTGATTTATCCAGGGCAGAAGTGGCTTTCAGGCTGGAGTGCAGAGACGGCTTAAGTGTGTGCGAGTGCCTATTTTTAGCCGAGCGCTGAAGACAATTCCTTTGGCCCGGGCTTTGTCTGTGTGTCTCTCGCTCACACTTTCTTTCCCTCGTCTGCCACACTTCTGCACTCCCTTTCATCAGCTACAGATGTGGCAAACAGCCGTGTTAGAGAAGTCATGAACTGTGCCGGCTGCACAATTTAACAGCCAACATCTGGTGCCGAGGCACAACTGATGGAAACAACAGCATGGAAATAGTTCTAGCCCCCCCTCCCTCGATAAAGAGCCGCAGCCTTACTTTTGGCCTCTGAGGACAATTTATATTAGATTAATGGCACAGAGAAAACAACTGTCAGAATTTTGTGTTTCAAATCTTCATCACAGTTTGAAAAGCCTTGGCTTCCAGATCAGCTTGCAGTTGGAAACCTTCTGGCACAAGAGCCGGAGAGATGTGCTTTTCATATTTAAGGGGGGGGGGGGATATTCTATATTTGCCTGTCTGTGTATATCATGGGACGTGTGAGTTTCTTTAGTGTTTAAGGGATGCTGTCCTGCATGAATAATGTTGTAGTTGTGCCTGAAACCAATGTGTAAGGGTAACAGTAAGAGACTTGTTTCGGAGGGGGGAAAATGGTTAATCAAAAGTTTTGTCAGTTCAACAAATCATCCTTACTCTCAAGCAGCACCAGTACAGGTATGGGGTCTGTTATCCGGAAACCCTTTATTCAGAAAACTCAGGGTTATGGAAAGATTGTCTCCCAAAGAGTGCATTTTAAATAAATAATCCAAAATTTTTAAACATATTTCCTTTTTCTCTGTAAAATTTAAACAGTGCCTTGTACTTGATCTCAACTAAGATAAAATGACCCCTTATTGGGGGCAGAACAGCCCTATTGGGTTTATTTCATGGTTAAATGATTCCCTTTTCTCTGTAATAATAAAACAGTACCTGTACTTGATCCCAACTAAGATATAATTACCCCTTATTGGGGGCAGAACAGCCCTATTGGGTTTATTTAATGGTTAAATGATTCCCTTTTCTCTGTAATAATAAAACAGTACCTGTACTTGATCTCAACTAAGATAAAATTAATCCGTATTGGAGGCAGAACAGTCCTATCGGGTTTATTTAATTACGAAAAGACCCCTTATCCAAAAACCTCAGGTTCGGGTATGGGACCGTTATCCAGAATGCTCGGGACTTGGGGTTTTCTTGATAAGGGGTCTTTCTGTAATTTGGATCTCCATACCTTAAGTCTGCTAAAAAATGTATCTAAACAGTAATTAAACCAACTAGGATTGTTTTGGCTCCAATAAGGGTGAATCTTAGTTGGGATCAAGTACAGGTACTGTTTTATTATTACAGAGAAAATGGAATCATTTAACCATTAAATAAACCCAATAGGGCTGTTCTGCCCCCAATAAGGGGTAATTATATCTTAGTTGGGATCAAGTACAAGTACTGTTTTATTATTACAGAGAAAAGGGAATCATTTAACCATTAAATAAACCCAATAGGGCTGTTCTGCCCCAATAAGGGGTAATTATATCTTAGTTGGGATCAAGTACAGGTACTGTTTTATTATTACAGAGAAAAGGGAATCATTTAACCATGAAATAAACCCAATAGGGCTGTTCTGCCCCCAATAAGGGGTAATTATATCTTAGTTGGGATCAAGTACAGGTACTGTTTTATTATTACAAAGAAAAAGAAAACTATTTTTAAAAATATGAATTATTTGATTAAAATGGAGTCTATGGGAGATGGCCTTTCCTTAATTCGGAACTTGGATAAGGCATCCGATACCTGTACTGAGCATTTTGGGAAACAGGTTCCATATCTGTGCTGTTATCAGTTATGGTTGCCACATTTTAAAATTGCTTTTACTGGCCAGCCGGTGATGACATAAGGGGGCAGCCATGACATAAAGGAGGCATGGCAATGGGGCGGATGACATTAGTGGGCAGGGCTAAAACATGACGGAGAAATCAGGGAAGAAACAAGGTAGAATTGGGGTGGGATGAGGGCTTAGGTGGGTGGGCCAGGGGCTAAATTTAAATATATTACAAATTTAAAGGCAACTACATTGCTGGTAAATTTATAATACCAACCATGGGCTTGTTTAACCGGTAAAACCCTGGCGGGGTAGCAAGTTTGCACAAGGGCCACAGTTCTCTGCTTAAAGGAGAATGCAAGTCAAAATTCCCTCCCCCCCTCCCTTCTGCCAGATCCGCTTCTGATTGGCTGGTGGGCATGTGTAGCTCAGAACAGCAGACAGGATCAAGTTACACACATGCTCAGAGAATAGGAAGGTTGCCGCTGGCACCTACAGGAAGGGGAGAGAGATTTCAGTGATTTCACTGGAGCAAGCAGGGATCTGGGAATTTAGATATGCAGTAAGTACTTAAAAATAATGCCTTTAGACTTACTTTTAATTTATATTAACCTTTCATTGTCCTTTTAGGGCAGCAGTGGTCAAAATGAAAGAAATATGGTATTTCTCTCTTTATAGTACTTTTAAGAATGCTTTCTGTGGAGTTCAGATTTGGTTGCTAACCTACTATCTGTATATGGACCTCCTTAGCTTGCTGTATACACTGTTTGCTGCACGTGGATACGTTTGGGCATTGCAGTATAACGGTGCTTAGCATGTCTGCATTGCAGCACTGTGGATGTAGATTTTATTCCAACCAGGGCAAGGAGTTTTATGCTCCCCCTGTGCTTTCATGGCTTCCCTCTAGGTACTCTGGTTTCCTCCTAAAGTCCCAAAACAGGCAGGTTAATTGGCTCTCAATATATTTACCATAGTGTGTGTGTGTGTGTGTGTGAATGTAAGTGAGGCCTGTGCTGGGGCAGGGACAGATGTGAATAATGCAGAATCTCTCCAAAGCACTGCAGAATATGTCTGTGTTCTATAAATAAAGAAGAATAATAATCATTTGTCTGGAGCCTTAAATACATGTATTGCTTGAGCTCAAAATAATAGTAATGAAAACATTTACGGGCTGATTTATCAATGCTTTCATTTGATTATTTTTTTTGTTTTTTTACCAAGGTTCAGGTTTCTATTTTTTTTTTTGTGAACTAAAACTCACAAACTCAAATTATAGCTTCAAATCAAGCATTTATTAAGCTAAAAACTCAAATGTGAAACTTCAGCATCTAAAAGCTTGCAAGATCTATTTATTTAATTTGTCCTCAATTTTATTCAGTTGAGGTTTTTAGATTTGGAGTTCTTTATAAATAAATAAATATAGTTTTTCTAAATTCTAAAATATCATAAATAGGCCTAGTATATATATATATATATAATATATATTCCATAATTTGAATCTCCAAAGCTTAAGATTACTAAAAATTTAAACATTAAATAAACCCAATAGGAATATTGGCCTCCCTTAAGGATTAATTTTATCTTAGTTGGGATCAAATACAGGTATGGGACCTGTTATCCAGAATGCTCGGGACCCGAGGTTTTCAGGATAAGGGATCTTTCAGTTATTTGGATCCCTATAACTTAAGTCTGCTAAAAATCATTTAAATATTGAATAAACCCAACAGGATTGTTCTGCCCCCAATAAGGGGTAATTATATCTTATTTGGGATTAAGCACAAGGTATTGTTTTATTTTTACAGAGAAAAGGGATATCCCTTTTAAAAATTAGAATTATTTGCCTATAATCTATGGGAGATGGCCTTTCCGTGGTTCTGAACTTTCTGGGTTTCCAGATAAGGGATCCCATAACTGTATAAGATACTGTTTTATTATTACAGAGAAAAAGAAAATCATTATATATATATATATATATATATATATATATATATATATATATATATAAAATAGGCATTTTTCTGATATAGTATTTTTCCAGAATGGTAGATCTAAAATATGTTTTATAATATATATATATATATATATATATATATATATATTTGGGTTTGTGTATTTGTATAAATTGGGTACATGTTCCCCTTTAAATGGGGAAAAATAATTTTTCTGCCGTTGCAAACAAGCGAAGCTGCTCCCTGATCCCCTTGTGGCTTTGTCCGGTGACCTTGACTAGATCTGGCCAGTGACAGACTTGTACCAAATAATGCCATCGATAATCTTATCGGCCTTGGTGCTGTTCCTGCAGCAGATTAAGTAAATTACAAAATGCTGGCGAGTGAAATGTGCTGGGACGCAAGCAATTGTGCCTTCTGTGCAGCCATTGTAGTTTCATATCACTATGACAGCAACTCAAAGTCGCAACCGCAGCCGGACCTCATTCAGATCTTTATCTCCCAATCTGCGCCGGATGACAGTGCATTGTTGTTATTTTTTGATTTACCTTCCGCCGAATGAGGTTTCTTTAAAAGCCACCACTTCAAGGGGAATTTGGCTAATACACTTGTCAAGAAGACCCCTTTGATCACTGCTGATATTTGCACAGCAAGGCTGACATTTCCATTTCACATCAAAACAATCATTTTATTCCTTATGTCCCACATTGTTGCTGAGATTCCTCAGATCCTTTGACAGTTTGACTGCACTTTGGTTTTCTTTCTGTACATTTGCGCCCAACATTTCCCTTGGCCAGACAGAGGCCTGTTGTAGCTGCATTTGTAAAAGTACTGTTGCCAATTGCATTGGTTACCCATGTTTATTCCTGTGCATATACAGGATTTCCACAGCAATTTATTGGTGATTTGAAAGTCACAGGGCAGCAATGTGAGTGTAACAATCAAGAGGAATGCCTTGTTTTAATGGGGGACTACAGCTTCCGAGCCCCACACAACACAGAAACCCCTAATATCCCTATCCCTGTAATCTGTTCCTTTAAAAAGTATAAATAAATACCATTTTATATGCTGAAATCCAGCTGTAAAACAGTTTGTCTCTTTCTGCATCATTTGACATTCTGGTTGTGGAGGAGGGACTAAAACATTAATATTACAAATTGTAACAACTTCTCCACAGTTTACAGACAGCATGCAGGAACTACATAACCCATAATGCATTGCACTATGATGTTCCTTTCCGTATTGACATCACGTGTGCAGCAGGGAATTGTGGGATTGGGAGGATGCAGGCTGAAGGCAGGCTAAGGACAGATGACTACTGTTACAGTTTATTTGAGCCAAAAAGTAGCCAGCCAGACCAGCAGGGGAACAGGGGGCGGGGCTTAGGGAACTGTTCCAAACCACATTATTACATTAAATATCATGAAAAGGCTGCATATTTAATTGATGTATATTGCAAAGTTGCTTGAATGGGGGAACTCCACCCAAACACAACTCAAGTATCCCAAAAATCAGTCACCAAAGTCACAAGCGTTTGAGAAGTGTAAGTCCATGGGAGTTTTTTGTGGGCCCTTACCATAAAAATTCAAGATATTGATTTGCAGTTGTTTATAGGACCCTCTGGTTTTCAGTTTAGTGTAAGAAGCCACATTACCCTTTTGCTAAACGGCCGGATGGCTGAAAATTACAGGTAGAAGCATAGTGCATAGAAAATGCTTCCATTTGTTTTAAAAAACAAAATCCATTTTAAGAGTTATTAGAGTTATTAGAGTAGGAATTATTACCTCATACCTGTGATCAATGTCAGGTGTTTGTAGCAGTTTTATTTTGGCAAAGTCATTGTTATGTTTCTGTGCTTGTGTTGGTATTCCATGGCAGTCCCATGACTATTTCATGTTTTTTTGCCAAAAACAGCAGTTTTTCAGTTTGTTTTATGCCAGGAACAGCTTTGTATTATCAGGATCATAGACCTTGTTTTACCAGACAGCAGACAGGGACTGTATTTATTGAAAAAGCCAAATGTCTGGGCAATCATAGGGTTACCAATTTAAAAAGACGGAACAGTTTCTGAGTGGCAATCATTTCACCCGCGAGTGCAACCACACTTGGGGCACATTTACTAATCCACGAACGTCCGAAAAGCGTCCGAATGCGGTTTTTTCCCGTAATGATCGGTATTTTGCGAATTTTTCGGGAATTGTTGCGAATTTTTCGAGCGCAATACGAAAAAGTCGCGACAATTCACGAAAGTCATAATGGCTATGAAAAAGTTGCGACAATTCACGAAAGTCATAATGGCTATGAAAAAGTCGCAACAATTCACGAAATTTGTAATGGCTATGAAAAAGACGCGACAATTCGCGCAAGTTGTAACGGCGACGAAAAAACGCAAAAAATACGAAAAAGTCGCAGAAAGATATAATTACCCCTTATTGGGGGCAGAACAGCCCTATTGGGTTTATTTAATGGTTAAATGATTCCCTTTTCTCTGTAATAATAAAACAGTACCTTGTACTTGATCCCAACTAAGATATAATTACCCCTTATTGGGGGCAGAACAGCCCTATTGGGTTTATTTAATGGTTAAATGATTCCCTTTTCTCTGTAATAATAAAACAGTACCTGTACTTGATCCCAACTAAGATATAATTACCCCTTATTGGGGGCAGAACAGCCCTGTTGGGTTTATTTCATGGTTAAATGATTCCCTTTTCTCTGTAATAATAAAACAGTACCTGTACTTGATCCCAACTAAGATATAATTACCCCTTATTGGGGGCAGAACAGCCCTGTTGGGTTTATTTCATGGTTAAATGATTCCCTTTTCTCTGTAATAATAAAACAGTACCTGTACTTGATCCCAACTAAGATATAATTTAGGCAAAACAGTCCTATTGGGTTTATTCAGTATTTAAATGATTTTTTGTAGAGTTAAGTTATGGAGATCCAAATTATGGAAAGATCCCTTATCTGGAAAACCCCAGGTCCCGAGCATTCTGGATAACAGATCCCATACCTGTACCAGAATACAACAAATAAACATCCATTCTATGTCTGGTTCAGGAACCCCACTATTTTCCTATTGAAAACACTGTTCGCTTTAAATTAGGGTTGCACTGAATCCCGGATTCGGTTTTGGATTCGGGCGGATTCCAGCCTTTTTTTGAAGGATTCGGTTTTGGACAAATCCACGGTCCCGGCGGAACCGAATCCTAATTCTTATTAGCATAAATTAGCATATGATAATTGCATTCGTAAGGGTTAAATGGTAGGGGGTTGGGCGCGGCAAATGTTAACCCTTCCCGGTCCTAATTAGCATATGCTTATTAGGGTTCGGATTCGGCAGAATCCATCAGGGTGGGTTCAGGGGTTCGGCCAAACCCAAAAAAGTGGGTTCCGTGCATCCCTACTTTAAATTCTGAAAAGGCAAGAAAATCGTACGGTATTTATGAATATTGCAAAACCCTTAAATGTGCTTTAACTATATTTTCCCCATAAATACTGTTCCAGATGTACTCATTTTTCGATACGCATAGATTTAACCCTTTGTTTTCATTCAGATATGCTTTATCATGCTGCTGCGGAGAGCATCTCTGCAATAACTTGGTGCGCCCCACCCATAAATGGATGGTTAGAGGTTGCATTATCTGGCTAAATTAAATGCTGCTTTTATTGCCTCTCGCAGTCAGACGATGATCATGTTATAACTTGGCAGTGCTGATCTTAAAAATGTGCCGTTGCAAGGAGTACGGGTATTACACAACGCTTATTCGGAGTCTTTTGGAAAACAGACTTATGGTACTGGCTCTTTATTATTAATAGTGGGCTAAATTACCCCAGTAACCTTTATACCCTCAGAGAAAAGAGACATTCTGTTTCTAGGCGCCTACAAGTAGCAGCTGCTATTCTTCATGGGTTACATAGGCTGCAAGGCTCAGTGTTGGTTTAAATCAGTTGACAGGCACATTATAATTTATTGATATTTGCCTCCAAATAAGCTTTTATTATGTGAGCGCAAATTCACTGGGCCCCAATCCTGGACGTGACATTGTGATAGTGACTTGGCGTAATGGGGCGTGGCCTGAAGCGTTTCATTGGCGCAACTTAACATTTTCTAAATTTATAGTTGGGAATCTTGCAAACAGCATTTTTGAAGATAGAACTGATGGGGATATAAACAGGCAATTAAATGAAAGACTGAACCCAAATTTCCACCTCTAGATTATTCATCAGTTCATCATTCTCATTCGGAAGTCGATGATTCTAAATTGTCTTTTTAAAATTACAATTCCGAAATTCTGGTTTTAACAGTCCCTGTGTAGCCCAGAGCAAAGCTCACTGCTTGCCATCTCTTGTTTATGTGTCCTTAGCCTAAGGAAAAGTAAAGGGAATTGGGGCTAATTTACTAACATAGATGCTACATTGGGCCACGTGCCCATAGCAACACGTCGGATCTTGGTTTCCATTTCCCGACCTGTAATAAAAGCTAATTGCCTTGTATCTGTACAGTAGCAATTTAGGACCTATATTAGAAAATCGGCCCCATTAAGTCTTAATAATCACAATGGTCTGTTCGGCCTTGGAAAGTGGAGCTTTTTGCATTGTGCTTTGACCTGTAGTCTTGTTTAGGAAGGAACAATACATTTTGGGTGGCTCGGTACCTCTCGGTGTGTCTCCTACATTTTTCCTATTTATTCACTTGAACTCCATTGCCTTTCTGCCCATTAATATCTCTTGTTACACTGGAGACAGACTGTGTTCTTATTGCTTTAAGAACAATAGAAATCTTGGCTTGGCTCTGGCTTTTTTCCCTTTTTTTTTTGGTGTTAGTAAATGCTGCTGAGAGCAAAAAAGGGCAACTCCCTTTTGTTTTATTTATTTTTATTTTCATCAGAACTTTATTTTGTGTCCTGCCTGCTTCATTTGCCAGCTCCGGGGATGTGTAAGTCTTGTATTAGTGCGATGGAAACGCTTCCAAGTGCACGCCCTTTCCTGCAATTTTTTCCAGACAAATTTTTGCTTGAGGCAGTCCAAATATATATGCCAGGAGAAGTAGAATTAATATCAGTGGGAATTCAAAATAAATACGGACTTTCAGACTTTCCATGAAAAATGACAAATAAACTTCCTCTTGTTAAAATAAAAAAAAAATGCCTTAATAAGTCAGTGCCTCGTCGCCTGCAGTGCAATTATACACCCGGCTTTGTGTTCATTGCCTACACTTTTAACCTCTTGGGCTTTCCTAACTAATTTAAAGCCATAAACAAAAACTGGGTTCTTTAAGTTTTAATATCCATGCCCCCAAAGATGTCCCTACCTGTCTACATCTTATATATATATATATACATATATTTTTCTGTTTTGTATCCACTCTCCCTGGTGTTAGCGGCACTGCAATTGGTCAGTGGCTTTGGGTTGCTGAATGTGCTTTCTTGGCACGCTGTGGGTGGTTCTGCCATGTATTTCTCTATGATAATATTTTTACCAGTTAATGTTTTTTTATCTTTAATTAAACATATTTTAATAAAGTACATTCTCAGTTTCTCTTTAGCATCTGTGAGTATTTATGTGTATGTGTTTCAAACGGATGCCTTCTTTTACAATATGGGCGTACTTCCTGCGCAGGGATGAGCCACACTATTAAAGTGACTGGAGGCATCTAAAGGATTTGATAACCAGACAGGCTGTGTAATTACATAGTTACATAGGGTTGAAAAAGACCATCAAGTTCAACCCTTCCAAGTAAACCCAGCACACACAACCTATACTTACCAATCTGTACACTCACATACAGACCCATACTGACCTATCTATCCACTCACATACAGACCCACACTGACCTATCTATACACTCACATACAGACCCACACTGACCTATCTATCCACTCACATACAGACCCACACTGACCTATCTATCCACTCACATACAGACCCACACTGACCTATCTATCCACTCACATACAGACCCACACTGACCTATCTATACACTCACATACAGACCCATACTGACCTATCTATCCACTCGCATACAGACCCATACTGACCTATCTATCCACTCACATACAGACCCATACTGACCTATCTATCCCCTCACATACAGACCCATACTGACCTATCTATCCACTCACATACAGACCCACACTGACCTATCTATACACTCACATACAGACCCATACTGACCTATCTATCCACTCACATACAGACCCACACTGACCTATCTATCCACTCACATACAGACCCATACTGACCTATCTATCCACTCACATACAGACCCACACTGACCTATCTATCCACTCACATACAGACCCACACTGACCTATCTATCCACTCACATACAGACCCATACTGACCTATCTATCCACTCACTTACAGACCCATACTGACATATCTATCCACTCACATACAGACCCATACTGACCTATCTGTCCACTTACATACAGACCCAGAATAACCTATCAATAAACTCACATACATAAACTATATATACAACCATTAATACTAACTGTTCATATTAGTATCACAATAGCCTTGGATACTATGCTTGTTCAAGTATGAGTTGGCTCTGACTCTTTCCAGACGGTCTTTAATAGAATATATCATCAATATACCGACTCAAAAATTATTGGAGATATGCAGCTTTGGGGGAAAACTTTGGAAGCATGGGTTATTTTATTGTCATTTTTATTCAGGCTGTTTCTGTTATCATTATCGGGGCTACTGTCATGGGGGTACAATGGGTCATCCAGTTAGGGGCCCTGTGGCAGAGGGTGTACGCGAGATGGAAAAGAGCAAAAAAAGGGGCTGTTCTGTATGGGTGGGGCTGGGGTTTTGGCTTATTTGATGGAGTGGCCAGGGCAGATCAAGAACATGGATGTCCATGCAAGAGATATTTACTTTGCTTCGGTGCCCAATTTTACTTGTTTGCACCCTGCTAATGGGGTCCAACAATTGTTGCTGGTAACCCTGGTGACATTGTTACTAGATCAATCTATTTGTGGCCTTCATTTGCCCATTACACATTGCAAAAAGGAGAAGTATGTTCTGAGTAAAATAAACATGAAATGAAACATTTATTGTATCTTAAGTGCAAAATGAGTCATCAACAATGAGAAACTGCTGATAACCTAATTAGTTTCCCTTTAAAGGAAATTATAGCCCCCAAACAATGTAGGTCTCTATAAAAATATATTGCATAAACAGCTCATATGTAAAACCCTGCTTCATCTAAATGAACCATTTTCATAAAAATATACTTTTTTAGTAGTATGTGCCATTGGGTAATCCTAAATAGAAAACTCCCATTTTGAGAATTATGGGCCGCCCCCCGGGGATCATAGGATTCACAGTGCACACAAACAAGCCAAGGCACACATACATGCTAGGCCCCATCAGCCAATGAATGGGCAGAGTTCTGCCTTTTGCTCCCACACTACTTCCTGTTACAGTTAGAGCTGCATCACTTCCTGTCAGCTGATCTCTGAGGGAGCACACAGCCCATCACTAAATGGCGGCTCAAGGGAAAGGATGTAAAAGGGCAATATCCTTTAATAGGTCACTTAACATAATATAAATCTGTTGGTTAAGTATTCATTCTGGGGGTATAGTTTTCCTTTAACGCTGGCAATATATGCACATATTTGGTCTATTCCTTTGTTCCTGACTGCAGATGAGTTGTACTGTTGGAAAATGTCACCTTCCAGTAACACCATGTTGGCGGAGCATGGTGATTTGGCAGATGAAACAGTCTAGAGAAGCCACTAAAAACATTAAAATTGTTACCAGAAGAAAATGCAGCTTTCCAATAAAGTATGTGAAAAATGTTTTTAGTGGTTTTGGTGACTTTTCAGGGCCTAAATTGTGGCAGATAAAAACAAAATTACAGAAGGTTTTAGACTTAAATTTTAACCTTAAAGTGTATTTAAAAAACATTTTTTATGAGTTGTTAACAGTGTGGAAAGTAACTGTCCAAATCCTTTGTCTCTGCTTCAAGGATTCACGTAGGGCTTAGAGCTGCGGAGTTGGGTGCTTCCACCCAATAGATGAGAATGGCTTTCCGCTGCCCAATGCAAACACATTCTGACCAACTGAAACAGGCATCAGGCTTAATAAATGTGTCCGTTTGTTAAAAGATTTTCTCACTGTTGCTAAAAAATTTTTGCCGTTCAGGAATGCTTAGATATATGCCGATTAATGAACTTTGTCGGAACTCTCCAGTTCAGTATTTGATAAATTTGCTCCAAAGTGTTAATAGATATTATAGTAGTAAATGTGACTTTCTAATAAATTATGCAAAATTAGTTATTTTTTTTTTCTTGGTGACTTTTCAGGGCCCAGGTTCTGGCAAGTGACCACTTTTCCATTAAAAAAATACATCTGTGGGAAACATGGGGCTTAAAAATTCATGGGAAAAATTATTGAGAGTTTGCTCAATAGTTTCCCTGGTGTACATCTAGATACACAGTTGCGGAGGAATGAATTCTGTATGTGAGTGGATAGGTCAGTGTGGGTCTGTATGTGAGTGGATAGATAGGTCAGTGTGGGTCTGTATGTGAGTGGATAGATAGGTCAGTGTGGGTCTGTATGTGAGTGGATAGATAGGTCAGTGTGGGTCTGTATGTGAGTGGATAGATAGGTCAGTGTGGGTCTGTATGTGAGTGGATAGATAGGTCAGTGTGGGTCTGTATGTGAGTGGATAGATAGGTCAGTGTGGGTCTGTATGTGAGTGGATAGATAGGTCAGTGTGGGTCTGTATGTGAGGGGATAGATAGGTCAGTGTGGGTCTGTATGTGAGGGGATAGATAGGTCAGTGTGGGTCTGTATGTGAGGGGATAGATAGGTCAGTGTGGGTCTGTATGTGAGGGGATAGATAGGTCAGTGTGGGTCTGTATGTGAGGGGATAGATAGGTCAGTGTGGATCTGTATGGGAGTGGATAGATAGGTCAGTGTGGGTCTGTATGTGAGTGGATAGGTCAGTGTGGGTCTGTATGGGAGTGGATAGATAGGTCAGTGTGGGTCTGTATGTGAGTGGATAGATAGGTCAGTATGGGTCTGTATGTGAGGGGATAAATAGGTCAGTGTGGGTCTGTATGTGAGTGGATAGATAGGTCAGTATGGGTCTGTATGTGAGTGGATAGATAGGTCAGTATGGGTCTGTATGTGAGGGGATAAATAGGTCAGTGTGGGTCTGTATGTGAGGGGATAGATAGGTCAGTGTGGGTCTGTATGTGAGGGGATAGATAGGTCAGTGTGGGTCTGTATGGGAGGGGATAGATAGGTCAGTGTGGGTCTGTATGGGAGTGGATAGATAGGACAGTATGGGTCTGTATGTGAGTGGATAAATAGGTCAGTGTGGGTCTGTATGTGAGTGGATAGATAGGTCAGTATGGGTCTGTATGTGAGGGGATAAATAGGTCAGTATGGGTCTGTATGTGAGGGGATAGATAGGTCAGTGTGGGTCTGTATGGGAGTGTATAGATAGGTCAGTATGGGTCTGTATGTGAGTGGATAGGTCAGTGTGGGTCTGTATGTGAGTGGATAGATAGGTCAGTGTGGGTCTGTATGGGAGTGGATAGATAGGTCAGTATGGGTCTGTATGTGAGTGGATAGGTCAGTGTGGGTCTGTATGGGAGTGGATAGATAGGTCAGTATGGGTTTGTGTGTGCCAAATTCCCTTGGAAGGGTTGAACTTGATAGACTTCTGTTTTTTTCTACCCAATTTAACTATGTAACTATATATAAAAGTATATGCGTAGTACAGGCTACAATTGTCTGTGTGGTTTTCTATGAGCTCTATTTGTACCTGTTGTGCTGCAATAACAACCCAGGGGGCACTGCTTAACGGCAGTGGGTTACGGCAAGTTCAGTGGTCTTTTTAAATGTAACTCTCCATAGAAAGTTTGTGTTCATGCCCCAACGATGTCAGACCATGCCACTAGCCTGGCTTATTGCAAAAGGTACTGGAATGCTATAGAAGGGTATGTGAACTGGAATTTGAATAGGAGAGAGTCTGAGTAGATAGATAAGTAATAAAAAGTAACAATAACAAAACAGTTGTATCCCAAAGAGCAGTATCTGTTTGACTGCAAATAATTTAGAAACTATAAAAAATGAAGACCAATTGAATAGTTGCTAAGAAATGGGCATTCTATAACATGCTAAAATTTTTTCATATTTTGCCGAATAGTCAAAAAGCAATTTTTTTTTAACTATGAATTTTATTTTGGCTCAATGGGCAAAGTATTATCTAATGACAGCAATCAGTTTGTGTGGGCTAAGCTGCACTGGAGGGGATGCCTCGGAGGTTTTCAGCCACTGTAGTTCTGATTAACAACAGCGCAGGAATGTGGGGCACATTTGTACTTCAGAGCGTGGAGAAATTGCTTGCCGAGGCTGCCCCTTCCGACATTCCATCTCCTCCACAGCAGAATGCAGCATGGAGCAGTCTGTGGCTACATTTCAGCTCTTCCACAATTTTGTCATGTCGCTCCCCTCTTCAATGCAGCGCCGCATCGGACCACCAGTGACTAAGTAGCTGAGATGTGTTGAGCGCCGTACTATAGTAGACAAGCAGATGTTGACATATGACTCATCCCAGGCAGACTGAAAAGCACAAGCCAGAAACTGAGGTTTCGTCTCCTACATATTATTACATACAATTATCTCACAGGGCCACCCCAGAACATTTGTTTTCTGGGAGTTCCACACTCGCCATAAAATGCTGAAGTCTGGATACTGAAACAAGAAAGGAACTGACTTTGTGATTTCTTTTGAAATGCCTTCACTTTTACGAGAAGAAGACTCCAAACCCTCCAAACCCTCATGATGAACTTTTCTAGACCACAGTTTTTAACACTTTGACTTTGAATTTTTATATCTGCCAAGTGTTGAATCATCATTTTTTCCCTTCTTTAAAATAAAAAATGTCAATTTAGGTTCAGTACGTTCATATGCAGCCTAAACATTTCAAATGTCTTAAATGAAACTCACTATTGCAACAAGACACCCATTTAATATCATTTTTAATATATATTTATAGTATTTTATTCACGTTATGCATTCGGATTTCAAATATTTATTTATATCCCCAACATTTTCAGAGAGATTTTTGTTCTGCTTTAGCCAGACCACCTATTGCTTCTACTCTCATATCTCAACTAGGAAAAACCACCCCAGGCGATAATGTAATTAATGTTTCTATCATAGTAAGGGTTTTGTGCTTTTTCTTGGCTTGTGAGGTACTTGCTCTTATTCTTAGTACAAGTATGGGACCTGTTATCCAGAATGCTCAGGACCTGGACTTTTCCGGATAAGGGGTCTTTCCATAATTTGGATCTACTACCTTAAGTCTACTAAAAAAATTATTTAAACAGTAATTAAACCCAATAGGATTGTTTTGGCTCCAATAAGGATTATTTATATCTTAATTGGGGTCAAATACAGGTACTGTTTTATTATTACAGAGAAAAGGGAATCATTTAACCATTAAATAAACTCAATAGGACTGTTCTGCCCCCAATAAGGGGTAATTATATCTTAGTTAGGATCAAGTACAGGTACTGTTTTATTATTACAGAGAAAAGGGAATCATTTAACCATTAAATAAACCCAATAGGGCTGTTCTGCCCCCAATAAGGGGTAATTATATCTTAGTTGGGATCAAGTACAGGTACTGTTTTATTGTTACAGAGAAAAGGGAATCATTTAACCATTAAATAAACCCAATAGGGCTGTTCTGCCCCCAATAAGGGGTTATTATATCTTAGTTGGGATCACGTATAAGGTACTGTTTTATTATTACAGGGAAAAAGGAAATAATTTTTAAAAATGTGAGTTATTTGGTTAAAATGGAGTCTATGGGAGATGGCCTTTCCATAATTCGGAATTTTGTGGATAATTGGTTTCCGGATTAGGGGTTTGATACCTGTGTAGAATCCCTGCCATAAAGCAAAGCAAGTTTACTTTATTTTTTTTTTTGTCATAAAGGAAGTCAAATGAGTATCAAGAAATACAGATTCCTGTGTAAGTGAATTGTCCTGTAATTTAATCAGCTTTTCCTTAACTAAGTAGACAACCATTTCCGGTATGGGAAAATTAATTGATGCTAATTTAGTTTTCAAATTCAAGTATCCATAATTTGTCGAAGACAGAATTTTTGGATTTGTCAGAATATCTAATCCTCCAAAAAAGATTTGGCGAAACCATATGTGGATGTTATTTTGCATATGGAAGGGAGCTTCAACGGGGTTTTGTTCTGTAGAGGTCAAGGCAAAGGCCCAAAACCAGGATTAAAAAACTATATTGAAATTGAGTTGCCACTTGTCTGGTGGTGGAAACTGCAACTTAGAAATCCATACTTACCAAATCATTGTCCCACCCAGTGGTGTCAGCCCAGAAACATCACCAGGCCCGCCCTCATGACATCACTGTTGGAGGCTGGCAACTGTACATTTATTATTTCATAACTGCACTTGCACATTAGTAGTGATGTGCTGGTCGAGGAAAACTCAACCCGACCCTAACCCGCCAATCCCAACCCTAACCCGATCCCACTCCCAACCCTTACCATACTGACCCTGCTTCTCCCCTATATTTATAGGCCCACAACGCCCCACAATGATGTCACAAAAGGGGCAGGGCATGTTGGGTGCGCATGTATAAATTCAGAAGCCAGAAAAGGAAGTCATGATCCAGGAGGAATTTAAGTTTATATTTTAAAATTTGGAATTTTAGCTCTTCAAGTTAGCAGGAGTACCTATATACCGGCCCTTGTAACCTGCAGGGTCCTGCCACCTAAGGCACCTTCTCAATTTACCACATGGCAGGAGTCCCCTGACTTTTTATTTTTTTAAAATACCTGTAATAAAACTGTCCAGCGAAGATTGAGTAGATCTCAATACAAAGATAGCATAGAAGTTACCTGGAAGTTATATCCATGACCTAGCTGGTAAAATGCTGGCTAAGGCTGGAGTCAGTGTTAAAAATTTACAGTGAATGTACTTGATTTTAAATGTAGGCTCCTCTGTTACTTCCCTGTCCCACAGAGCCACACACCTGAGCCATAACACCCTGATCCACCCTTACCCACTGGTTGTGTCACCACTGGTATGTTTTTTTTTTAATAAGCCTAGGAGCAAGCTAAGCTGAAAATGAAAGTCCCTTAAGGCATTTTAGCCTTTCTTTAATAAAAACTCTACAATTTGATCTAAAAAGAAAGGCAAACAAAACCACCAGCAGAAAGTCAACTAGCCTGAAAGTTTAAACCCCTTGTTTTTTTTAAAAAAGTTGTTAAATTAAATTTTAAATCACTAATTAATGCACTCTTGCAGAACTGTAATAACAATACTGACCTTGAGTGGCAATTTTGAGATAAAGTTGGATTTTTTTCTTACTTCTAGGTAATTTCGAGATTTACGAATGAATTCACACCAGAACTAATTTTTTTCGTTATTGTTCCCTAAAAAATTCAAGTTTTTCAAAAATAAGTCCCATCATTTGTGATATATTAATGTTTAGTTAACTTTTTTTTGTCAAAAAAAAATTGGCAGGTTTGATCTGTCGAGCACTATTGAGTCCTATGGAGGCTTAGAATACTAGAGGAATAGAATAGTCAGTGACAGCCTGTCCTTGAACTTTCAATGAGAGGCTAATCTCCTCATTGTTATCAGTTTCACCCAGCTTCAAGGGGAGGTTAATCCCCTCATTATTTTCGGTTTCACCCAAGTTCAAGGGGAAGTTATTCCCCTCATTGTTTTCAGTTTCACCCAGCTTCAATTGGAATTTAATCCCCTCATTGTTTTCTATTTCACCCACAAACACAAAACACATTATTGTTTTCCAAGAATGAGTGCCAATGCTCCTAAAATGGCAGCTGAAGCAATTCCTGTTTGGGAAAAATAAAGAGGATTTATGGAAAAGAACGTCCGTTTAAACTCAAATTTTTTGTGTTAACTCGAAAAATTCAGGATTTTCGAATGTAAACTTGAAATTTTCGTACAGATGATTCAAGTTTTATCGTGACATTTTATAAATACAGCAATG
Organism: Xenopus tropicalis; assembly: GCF_000004195.4. NCBI lineage: Eukaryota > Metazoa > Chordata > Amphibia > Anura > Pipidae > Xenopus > Xenopus tropicalis. The sequence continues at coordinate 140,425,463 of NC_030680.2, forward strand.
ATCGAGTTCAATTCGAATTTATACCATGCCCCTGAACAATTCCTGTCTCTCTCTAGATTTGTTGTTAATTGTGATGGTACAAGCATTTTCTGTTTTCCATTCTAGTTTCACAGAAAGATCTTGCACTAAAAAGGCAGCAATGAACAGATCCCCCCCTGGTACCTGTACCCACAAACCAAGTCTTGTAACTACATTCAGTCAGATAACTGTTTCTCTATTCAGCCTTTGTTATTATGATTTGTAAAATGTCAAGGAGATGCAGATTTACTGGTCAACTTCTTCTTGTTTGTTGACCCACTTACACACAAGAGGGCGTGGTGCCACCAGTACAGTTGGACCCTGATTCAGATTGTTAGCCGTTTGGATGCATAGTAAATCTCGAGAAAAAAAATCTGACAGTTAGTAAATGGCCTCTTTTATCTCTCTGTGCCTCCGGCACTTACAACTTTGTTTTAAATGCTGGGTGATCAGAACATGGTCTGCCTGAAGCAAATTCTTTCTGCAGCTTACAACACTGTTGTCTGTTAAAGAAGAATAATATATATAAGGTATGTCCGAATGTACTCTCTCTAACATATTTATTTTTTATGTATATGTATTATTAGTGAGGACTCATTTCTCTTACAAGTCATATCCAGATTCCATGAATTTGCAGATTTTGCCCAGTCCTACGCTTAAGGGCAAATGCCCATACCTAGTGCACTCTTACCTTCCAATTTGTGCCTGTATGTTACCCAACCACTTAGATTGTAAGCTCTATGGGGCAGGGACCTCCTTCCTACTGCGTCTCATACCACATGGCACTTATTCCCTGTGTATTTATACTTATTTATTGTATTTATTATAACACTTGGCCTCCCTGTGTGTAATTGCGTATATTGTAAGATTGTAAAGCGCTGCGTACCCTTGTGGCACTTTATAAATAAAGTTATACATTCATACATACATTTTAAAACTGCAGATTTGTTTTCTGATTTGTTGAATCTGCTGATTAATCCCCAAATCCTGCCGGTATGCAAACAACTTTTTGAAGCACATAAATTGCATGGTATGGCGATGTCACTTTGGAGCCTCAAGTGAAGTCGTCTGCTTATGTACTTGGGGCTCCTGAGGTGGCATTTAACCAGTCAGGGAGATCCTTGTCACCTCTTTACGTACGTAGGGCTCCTGAGGTGGAAGGTGGCCTTTAACCAGTCAGGGAGGTCCTTGTGTGGCTCTAGGCTGACAGTTATTAGGTTGTGCTTATTGGGTTTTCCCTAGCATGACCTCGGATAATGCAGGCTGCTTTTGAACATATACTTGCTGACATTACCTTTACATCTGAGGACACCTTCTAATGCTTTCTATTAATGGTACTTCTGCTCTGGTGTTTAGTCTGTAATAATCAACCTTGTGGTATTTCCCTATAGACCTCAGTGTAAGTTGGTCAACCTCATAATTACAGTACCTTCCTTATGTTGGCATCATACACACAGCTCTTTTTGGTTTTGCCCTTCTTTCATGTGCATCTGGAGAGCCTGACCTGGCCAAGCAGGCAGCACTAGTCTTGAACTATAAATTACAGAAAAAAATGTGTTGAATCACCATGCACTCAGTTACCATAGGTTCCATCTGTCTACGTTTATCCATCAGCCCTTGAAAATATGATTATGCTTGAAACTTTTGTACAGTAGTTTGTTTTTATTTTTTTTTGGAAGGTACAAATGTTTGGAAAACTGGGCAGCAAACTGGAAAATGAGGTTCAATGTGGACAAGTGCAAAGTTATGCACTTTGGTAGAAATAATATAAACGCAAACTAACTAATGGTAGTTTGTTAGGGGTATCCTTAATGGAGAAGGATCTGGGGTTTTTTGTAGATAACAAGTTGTCTAATTCCAGGCAGTGTCATTCTGTGGCTACTAAAGCAAATAAAGTGCTGTCTTGTATAAAAAAAGAGCATTGACTCAAGGGATGAAAACATTATTTTGCCTCTTTATAGGTCCCTGGTAAGGCCTCACCCTGAGTATGGGGGGCAGTTTTGGGCTCCAGTCCTTAAGAAGGATATTAATGAGCTGGAGAGAGTGCAGAGACTGCAACTAAACTGGCTTGGGGTTGTTTTCTCTGAAAAAGAGGCGCTTGCGAGGGGACATGATTACTCTGTACAAGTACATTAGAGGGGATTATAGGCAGATAGGGGATCTTCTTTTTCCCATAAAAACAATCAACGCACCAGAGGTCCCCCCTTTAGATTAGAGGAACGGAGCTTCCATTTGTAGCAGCGTAGGTGGTTCCTCACAGTGAGGGCAGTGAGATTGGGGAATGCCCTTCCTAGTGATGTTGTAATGGCAGATTCTTCATGTGAGTGTATGTGAGTGTATAGATTGGTAAATATAGGTTGTGGGTGCTGGGTTTACTTGGAAGGGTTGAACTTGATGGACTCTGGTCTTTATTCGACCCTATGTAACTATGTTACTATGTAACAATGTTTGTCCCTGTGTGATCTTTCAGGTCCTGGGGCCCTGGTATGTTCATGATATTCCATAGGTATCGCTTTATAGTATGTCCTTTCATGGTTGAACCTTTTTTTATCCAGGAGCAACATTTAAATATAAAAAATGTTGGGGAGCAACACAAACATGGCCTGTGATTGGTTATTTGATAGGCCAATGTTGACTGGCAGCCTACAGGAGGCCCTGCTTGACAGTACACGTGGTCTTTATACCTCCAAATCTTGTGTTCAACATCTAAGGGGTTGGGGAACAACATGTTGCTCGCGAGCCACTGGTTGGGGATTACTGCTATAATGCTTTTCTTCTCTGTGTATAGTCCCTTGTATGGTGTCTGTCCCATACTGTTTATTTAGATATCTACAAGGATCAGCCTTCTTTATTGCTGCCTTTAGTTGCTGTGTAAACATGCACAGGTATAAAGAACACAGGGAGGGGGGCAAGAAAGGAAAGAGAGGGGGGAAAAAACCATGAGTTTCACAGTTGTTGAATGTAAAACCACTTTTTGTAAGATGTTGCCAAAGACAAAACAATAGCGCTGTAGTGAAAGCGCGCACTGGGGCGGCAGCGGCGGCATAGAAACAAGCAAGTGATAGGTGGTGTCTCTTTCTTTTTTTTTTTAAAGGATTTCTTATAAACATATAAATAACTCTGCTTTTGAAAGTACACCTGTGTTTTGGTGTATTTTATGTGTCTTCCTGCTGTATAAACAAGAACGCTTGTGGTATAACTGCAGCACGCTCATAGAGCCAAGATCTGCGGGAACTTTGTAGGAAATGCGCACTGTTTGTATCTGTTTGATGTCTTTTTTTGACGACTTTAAATTTTCAGTCCAATTTTTCCAACATTGGTTATATACACACGGTAGGAGAGTTGTATAAAAATATTATTTAGCCTCCCTGTATGTTTTTGGACTCTTGGAGGGGGTAAAACCTGCTGTTGCTGAGAAGTAGTATATTATAACTTGAGGCCAGTATTGGGTCCATACCTAATATACCTACACCTAGGTCCCCCTTAATCACTACCCTTTTCTAGAAATCCCAGTTCTAGCTGTTATTTTTGTACTGTACAGATTTGCCCACACAATTGGCATTGGGGATTGGCCAAATAGCACAGTTCCTGTTAGGCAGCCTTCAGACTGATCAAGAAGCTTAGGTACAAAATCTAGTCAAAATCAGTTTTGGCAAAGGTAGAGGTATGATAAATAGGCTGATGAATTTGTGACTACATCCAGGATTTTCATCTATTTTGGTTCAAAAAGTTAAAGTTGATGTACTCATTATAATCTACTTATTTATCTGTGTTTTAGACCACTTGTTTCTCCTTAGGTGTCAGGATCAGCCAGGACTCAAACTCTGACTGCTTTGTGTGTTTCTGGCGAGACTATGACACGGTGATTGGCCATTGGCTGCATCAATGTTAGTCCTGCCGGTTTTCCTAATATGGGAAACCGGGCAGGAGGTTTTGACCCAGACAGCCCTTGCAAAATCCGCGCTGTCCGGGTCAAAACCTGACAGGAGGCAACCCTAGGCCCTGACCAATTCCTGTCACTCTCTTCTTGTATTTAGGCTGTCTCCTCCCTTTCCCTCTGCCCTCCTCATGATCCACATGTGTTTTCCATACTGTAATTATGGCCATGTCCCTGACCAGTGCTCGGTGCTTGGTCATTGAGTTTCATTCTGTGATCTGGCCTCTTGTAATCCTGTTCCAGTCCTTGTCTCCTGCCTACTGAGGTTCTGATCCTTGTTCCTGCATTCCGAGGTTCTGTCCGTGTTCCTGTTCCGTGACCCCAGCCTTGTTGCTTCGCTCCTGGCCCCTCCTCGTCCTGTTATTTGGATTCCAGACTTGACCTTGGTCTGACTTCTGGACTACGGTTCTGCCCACTGATTTCTGGCCTGTAATTTTTTCGCACCTATTCCTGTTTTGTTATTTGCCTTCTTTAAAACCTTGCACATTGATTATCATCCCTTCGGCTTGGTTCTGCCATTGACAGTTATACCCCAGGTTATCCAGTCTTTAGGCTCCCAACTTTCTGGTACTCCACAGCATCTGCTCAGGGTTGTAAAACCCTAATATATATTTGCAAAACCCTAATTATACATTAATAGAACCCTGGAGCAGTTATTCATTAAGTTTCTATTGAAGCTTTTCATTCACAAAATATACCCATTTATCAGCAGGGTATCCCAGTAACCAGTCTATTAACCATCAGAACATGGTCGTTTTTGCTGCCTACAACAGAATGCTCTCTGTTTGTATGTGCTACAGATCAAACACTGCTTATTATTGAGACTTCTTACAAAGGTTCTACTTACCATCAGGTCCAGACTGGAGTTCAGAATAGGCCCTGGCATTTCCAGTACATGGAAGGTTGGCCCCAGCAATCTGCTTTATCTCTAAACTGTTTATTCTAGGGTGCCGACCACCATTTCTCCCACCCCTGTGCATCCTCCATCCTAGTAATATGCCAGTAATGGGTGAAAGGTTCCCTTTGCAATCCGTTAAAAATATGATAATTATGAAGAGACTTCATTAATTGCCTCTCAATGAATATTGAGCGTAAAGATAAAGTATTTTGAATCATTGCATTGGAGGTTATATCCATTTATTTGATCAGAAATTGCCATTTTTATTTCATGCTTAATGTTGAGATTAAGTCTTATGCTTTTTTTTTTTCATAGAAGTTGGTGTCATTATGTTTCCCTTGCAAATAATTCATTCTGGAAATTCCTGTGCTGTCTGTTTTTTTCCCCATAAAAATTCATTTAGATAAAATTAGAAATTATTGTTTAATGAGGTGGCATTTCAATTTAGCCTCCGTATCGCGCTTATAACGGGACTTCTATAACACTCGGGTTCATTTGAGTAATAAAGGCTGAATCATGGGGGCTTTAATTCTTAATCGCCGCAAGGATTGTTATCCCTGTGATGCGCGAGCTGTCTTAGAGGTATTCAATCAGTTGTCCATTTAGCCATGACCAAAAGTAATTGTTCCTTGGTGGACTGCACAATGACCCGTTCATTCTTGCTTTGACCTCGTAACCTTGCTTGCAGACCATGGAAGGGATATCTAGGGGTGTATGTCTCTATTATCAGGTCAAGAGCAGTATCCAAGGTGGATTTTGGATGACAACAATTAAAAATTCTTATATTATAGTCGCACCACTGCTATTCCCTGCTGCTATTTTATTAACTGCCACCCGTATATACACTTGTGAGCCGCTCTGGCATGATCTGCATTGTTTTATATTAAAGGGACAGTGCACAGTCATTGATCTCCATTCATTTTTAAGGCTAAAGCCAAACGGGGTGGATTCTCAGCCTGTGGATGAATGCAGGTGGAGCATCCGCCCCTATTCTTCAAGGTGGGGGGGTCAGAAAATGGCTGATTTGTAGTGGATATTTTGGAATGTAAACTTTTTGAGGACTTTAGGGAGTGCTGCTTTATTGCCAAACATTTTAAAGGGTTGATTGTAGATCAAGTTGGTTGGAAAGAGGCATTGAATAACCAGGGATGATTGGAGCTGTTTTAGTTCCATAGACCCCTTTAAAGGAGAATGCAAGTCAAAATTCAAAAAGCATACTGCCCAATAGTCCTCCTATTGTTTAGTAAAAATGCCACACTTTTGGCTCACCTAATCACATATTTACTCACTCACACTTGCTTTAAATTTTCTAGAACAGGCAGCCATCTCTAAAAAGGTATTCTCCCTTCCTTTCCCTCCTTGATTCATACTGCACATGTGTTTCATTCCCTCCCTCCCCCTCCCCTCTGCCAGATCCGCTTCTGATTGGCTGGTGGGCATGTGTAGCTCAGAACAGGAGACAGGATCAAGTTACACACATGCTCAGAGAATAGGAAGGCTGCCGCTGGCACCTACAGGAAGGGGAGAGAGATTTCAGTGATGTCACTGTAGGCTTCACACTGCTGTAGGCTGCCAGCACCATATCTCAGAGAAGCAAGCAGGGATCTGGGAATTTAGATATGCAGTAAGTACTTAAAAAGAATTTATATTAACCTTTCATTGTCCTTTAAAGAAGCAGTTCCATGTAAAAATGAAAATGGGCAAAATAGACAGACTGTGCAAAATAAAAAATGTTTCTAATATAGTTAGTTAGGCAAAAATGTAATCTGGAGTAGGCAGATGTCTAACATAATAGCCAGAACACTACTTCTTCCTTTACAACTCTCTAAGCTGTTAGCACTCAGTAACCAATCATGGACTTAAGGGGGGGACCATATGGGACATAACTGTTCAGTAAGTTTGCTTTAGAATCTGACCTGCGTGCTCACAAACTAACTGAACTGAACATGTCCCCCTAAAGTCACTGACTAACTAAGAGGTTAGAGGCCTGAAAAGTAGTGTTCTGGCTATTATGTTAGACATCTTGGTCACTACAGCCTATACAGATTACATTTTTGCCTCACAAACTATTTTCCAAATATTTTTTATTTTGCGCAGTCTGTCTGTTTTACCCAGTTTTCATTTCTACACTGAACTGTTCCTTTAATAGCCTTGCCTATGAGTGAATTCTGAATTGGAGACAGGTTCTACCTACCTATTGCAAGAATTCAAAATGGCAGATTAAACCAGAAAGCTGGTCCCACTAGGGTAGTGCTGTAGGCAGCCTTCATAAGTGAGAGTCCCAACTGATGTCGGCTCTCGTGGCTGTTTCTTTAATGTGCCATTACACTTGTCTTGCCCTGCCAAGAGATACTGTAATAGGAAGCAATAATGTAACTTGCTGATGGGAAGACACATGTCACTTCCTGTCTCTAAAGTAGACCGACTTTGCCTCGTGAGGAAACATTGGGCTACTTCGCGCTATGTATCTCTTTCCACCTGAGATTTGGATTACTGCCGTTGGGAAGGACACTAGGGACATTTTGTCAACTATAGTAGCTTACGTTATGACAATTATTTGTTTCTTCAGTTTGAATATGAAAATTTAGGTTTGATTCAATTTGAGATTCATCTTATTTTGTTTTTGGATGATTTGGTCCGATACTGAAGTCATCATAAAAGATGTCCGAGTATGTTTTCTGTCAGAATAAAAGAAAAGTCAGGGGCTAAATTACTGCATGTTATAATACAGGTAAGGGACCCATTATTCAGAATGCTCGTGACCTGGGGTTTTCTGGATAAGGGATCTTTCTGTAATTTGGATCTCCATAATTTAAGTCTACTAAAAGATTTAAACATGAAATAAACCCAAAAGGACTGTTTTGCCCCCAATAAGGGGTAATTATATCTTAGTTGGGATCAAGTACAGGTACTGTTTTATTATTACAGAGAAAAGGGAATCATTTAACCATTAAATAAACCCAATAGGGCTGTTCTGCCCCCAATAAGGGGTAATTATATCTTAGTTGGGATCAAGTACAGGTACTGTTTTATTATTACAGAGAAAAAGGAATCATTTAACCATGAAATAAACCCAATAGGACTGTTCTGCCCCCAATAAGGGGTAATTATATCTTAGTTGGGATCAAGTACAGGTACTGTTTTATTATTACAGAGAAAAGGGAATCATTTAACCATGAAATAAACCCAATAGGGCTGTTCTGCCCCCAATAAGGGGTAATTATATCTTAGTTGGGATCAAGTACAGGTACTGTTTTATTATTACAGAGAAAAGGGAATCATTTAACCATTAAATAAACCCAATAGGGCTGTTCTGCCCCAATAAGGGGTAATTATATCTTAGTTGGGATCAAGTGCAGGTACTGTTTTATTATTACAGAGAAAAGGGAATTATTTAACCATTAAATAAACCCAATAGGACTGTTCTGCCCCCAATAAGGGGTAATTATATCTTAGTTGGGATCAAGTACAGGTACTGTTTTATTATTACAGAGAAAAGGGAAATCATTTTTAAAAATTAGAATTATTTGCTTATAATGGAGACGGCCTTTCTGTAATTCAGAACTTTCTGAATAATGGGTTTCCGGATAACGGATCCCATACCTGTACATACACAGATATTGGTATTATTTGTCTGGTTTTTCCTGCTATTTTTTTTCCTGACAGAATTGTGATTGCAGAAAAGTAATCTCATCTTTATACTGCAAGTAGATGCCAACTGTAAAAACTAAAAATCTATTTTTTCTCTCTGTATTTTTATCCTAACAAATCCGCCAAGGAATCAGAGAGATTTTACAACTATACAATAAGGATATGACATGCTGAAGATTAAGCATGTGGGGCTGGAGCGTTAATTACTAACACTAATTAATTGACAAGGTTCATATTTACATATTTTTGGAGGTTGTGGCTTCTTATCACTTTCAGATGATAATCTAATTGCTTTTGCAGGCTTCTGTAGCTAATGCCAAGGCACATGCAGTTTGGCTCTAGTACTTCGCAAGCTGTTCTTTGCTTGTGTGTCAGAAATTGGGCGACTTTGCAGTTTATCAGTTAAAAATATATGAAAACCCATTTGTCACCACATTTCCATTGCCGATAATTAGAATCAGGAAGTCATGGCCATATAAAACAATGCTTAAAGGAGAAGGAAAGGTAAAAACTAAGTAAGCTTTATCAGAAAGGTCTATGTAAATACAGCCATAAGCACTCACAGAACTGCTGCCCTCAGTAGGAAGAACCACCACATTGCTTTCAATTCTGTATAAATGATCTTCTGTGTAAGACTTCCTGCTCTCAGAAAAGTCCTTCAGGGCACAGCACGAGTCTACTCAGTTTGCTCCTCTCTCCCCCTCCCCTGAGCTCAGACCACAAAGATGCAAGCAGAAAGTTAAGTCAGACCAAGGTAAAATGGCTGCTGCTATCTTAATCCAACAGAGATGGCTATTTACTCTATGTAAATACAGCCATAAGCACTCACTGAAAAGCTGCACTCTGTCAAAAGATAAACATGTTCTTCAGTATAAGATTTCCTGTCCTTTAGGGCTCCTTCAGGTTTGGGGCACGATTCTGCTCAGTTCTCTCCTGCTCCCCCCTCCCATAAGAATTCACTCCCCCCTCCCATCAGAATGTGTGATCTGAGCTACCATCGGCTTGAACTGCAGCAGGAAGCTACGAAGACCAAGCTAAAATGGCAGCTGCTGTATTAAACAAAGAGAGGGAGCTTCAAGGGCTCTTTACTCAGGTATGGTAAAGCTTTCTGCAGAATAAATATAGTGTTCTAGCTTGCACTATTGTGCAATAAAATGCCTGAGTAGATTTCCTTCTCCTTTAAGAGGAAAAATTACTGTAGTATCTACCTGCAGGCATGCAGTACTTATTTACAAACTGCCACCAATGTTTGTAGGGCTTTAAAATAAAAAATGGTGACATATGCCCTTGTAGCTGTGCACAGTGGCAGCTCCCAGTTTAGTCGGGGGGACAAATTGTAACATAGAGTTTTTCTTTTCAGGAACAAATATTTTAGAAAAATAGCTGAAGGAGCTTAGAAGGATTCTGAATTTACAAAATTGCTTTAAACTGAGTGTATTTGGTATCCCTTACAAGCAGGGAAAGAAACTGGCATTAATGATTAAACGGAGTGCAAGCCAAGATTTACTATGAACCATTTCTGATATTTGGCTTGGAAATATTCCTCACACAACTGTGTATTTTCATTATTATTTATAGAAAGGCATGAGCTTGGGGGAGGGATATAATATTATTTAGGCGCTGTCTGTGAATGGTTTGTTTATCCGTCCATCATCTGCTACCTACATTGCCAATCTCAACGATTAATGAAGCAATTTACTGTTTATGCTTGTTGGTAATCCCATATAGCCACTGTTGGGGATATAAAACTGGCACAGCGAGAAAGAAAACTCATTGATCCAAAGTAAATAATGTAATAAATGTAAAAAAATGATACTTTTTGGTTTTTCTTCTGTCCCAAAGCAGGGCACCTATGTAGTGACCCATGTTCTTGTACTACCAGGAAATGTATGGGTACCTTTGGCTACATTTAAACTTCCTTTATGAGAAAACTGAGATGCTTTCAATCCCTTGTCCGAAGGCAACTCTTGATCAGTTATGTATGGTCAGTTTGTAGGTGGAATAATAAAAGCAAATATCTGATTAGTATCTAAGGATGCACCAAATCCAGGATTCAGTTTGGGATTCGACAAAGATTCTGCCTTATATTCAGCAGGATTCAGATTTGGCTCAATCCAAGTGTCCCCCTTGCGGGGGTTGGAGCCCCAGTGGGCCCTGCACCCCCAAGTCCGACCCTGGTTACTGCATTGAGGATATTTAGTTATATGAAGACCTTGATTCCTTATCTCTAGTTGTGGGAAGGCTTTGTGCTTTTCAGGCATTTCTCCTATTTTAGGTTCATTTAATCAGCATACCAAGTATGGCTTGCTGGAGTTGACACCTCCCTATAACCATTTGGGTGGCCAAGCTTAATTGAAAATGTGAAAAAGGAAGCATGGCCCTTCAATGATCTTTGCCTCAGGCTTGAATGTAAAACATTGCTTAACCTTTTGTACACGGCACAGTATTGATGTTGTGCCCATATTCTTTTTAATAGGTCAAAATAATGAAACCTTTACTGTTAAGTGTAGAAATCTCTTTAACACAAGCGCCCTCAAAGATTTGCATGTGATAAACTTTGTATCTTAGATACTAAATTGTAATGTTCTGCACCAGTATATCATGGTACTGCAGTTCCATAAATGTGCCACAACTTTATCTGTATTTTTCAGATAACATTTATTTGGTTATGAACATTTTCTTATATATAGATATCCATATTTGAGAACACACTGCATAACAAGACTTGTAATTCTGTTAGAGTACAAAACATTTTTTTATTCAACAATTTATTGAATGAATGATCCTGACCATTATTACTGTCAAGTACTTGTTACCCTCATTCCTTAGATCTTTTTCCTTTTTAAAAATAGTGTGGAACAACAACACACTAAATGCACTGAGTATAAAAGTAGAACACATTGTTAATGGATCTCTAAGAGCTTGAAGCACATATTTAGCCTCCAACCTCTGCTGGATCATTTTTGCCAGAATTACAAGCAACTGACAAAAGAATATGAATGAATGAGGCATGCAAACAGTATGAAAAAAAGGTTTTTAGAATATAAGCAATTAACTTACTGCACAGGATTATTTGCCCAGCAATGTTTCTCAGTATTGAGGGAGAGGCCTGTGAAAGGGCATAGTTTGGGCATATTAGGCAGAAGGAGCTGCTGCAAACTCTACTTATCATGTTGATGTTTCACAGGCTATTGTAACTTGGCATAGACGTTTTAGAAAACCCATCAAGAAAAGTAGAGAGAGTATTCCTTGGGTGTGATGTTTATGTATTGCAAATAATCAGTTTGGGGGGAAGCAAGGCATAATCATGGCTCCAGTCTGTTAAGAAGTAGCATTTCAAGGTTGGGTTTTCAACTCTAATGTACAACTAAATGTCCATATTGAAGTAGTCATTGCCTTTTGATTTAGCCTCTCATAAATTAATTTGTAACCAGTCATCCAGTATTACCCCAAACATTAGACTTCCATTTGGTGAAAAGGATCAATTCAGATATGAAGGACACTGCTGAACTGCTGTTTATAAATAGCAGTTATAAAAAGGCAGTCCATGTGGACCAACTCCAGGACTTGAATGTCCTGATGATCTTAAATGGCCACTGGATAGTCTGTCCATATGGGCAGATAATTATGGTTATGGAAAGCCTTCAACACTGCAGATATTGGTATATTGGGTAGGTAAGAATGAATAATCCATTGTGTACATATACAAATACATATGTAGCATATACCAAAAAGCAACTCACTTGAGATTCAAGTGACTATCCCTTGTCATTATTTAAATCCATTCAGGCTATTAGGGTGTGAGACAAGTGGAAAAACAGTGAGTTATTGATCCCATTCTTTTGGTAAAACATTAATATGGACTCTTGATGGACTCTGGTCTTTTTTCAACCCTATGTAACTATGTAATATTATGTGGGTATGGAATTCTCCAGGATAACAATGACCCAATGCAGAAGGTGTGAGCCTGAAGAGAGTGTAGACAATGTCTTGGAATCTCATTTACCAGGTTTCAAACCAATTCACACTCTTGTGAGATAATCTAGAACAAGAGAATAATTTTTAGTCTAGAACAAAAGAGCAATGTTTAGTCTAGAACAAAAGAGCAATTTTTAGTCTAGAACAAAAGAACAATTTTTAGTCTAGAACAAAAGAGCAATATTTACTATCATTACTTCAAATGCCGACAAACTTACAGCAGTTTTCCCTGAAGCTTCTCTGCTGGCTTGTGGTGGCCCAGACATTGCACATCATTGTTTTCTCTGAATTCAAATCTGTGTATTTTATTTGTCTATATGGTTTATATTGAGTCAAATGTATTGTGCCAGTATAATAAGTGAAACATCGCCTTCTGTGCTTGAATGCCAGGTTCTTGCAGCTATCTTTCAAAATATTTATCAGTCAGCGATAGCAGAATAGCAGCTGTAAAGTGATTTATCATATTAATGCGCTAAGTTTTGTCCCTTTTTCTGTTTACCAACACGGCAGATAAGGCACTGTACAATTCAAACATAACTTTGGAACCAACGCAAAGATCGCAGTTCACTTGAGTCTGTAGCTGTAAAACTTTTACAACATACTACCAGGCGGTGCTTAACCCTTTCAGTCAAGGTGCCGGGGCTAGCACCGGCTTGCACATATACAGCCTCTGGGGGCCCTGGATGTGTTAGATTAACACCTTTTAAATCATTAGCAATTTCCAACAGTAATCACGTCTGAAATCCTGGAACGTAAGAGGTAATGAAAACTGGCATCAAAAAATATTCTGTAGCCAATAAATTATAGTCTTTACTCAACAGCTATTTCCCTCCCTAAGGGGAACCTTGTGCATTTGTACATAAAGTGAGTGGCTCTAAACAGCAGCTGATTGAGCACACCTGCTGGAGCACTATGGACTGCCTCTGGAATCCTATAAAAACATGTTGTATGTTTTATTATAGGCTGTTGGATTCTGGGCAAGCTGTTGTCCACTGACACATTCCTATATCTGCCTAATTATTTACATTGTGTTAAAAATGGGTTTAATATTACCTTTTCCCTTTTTTGCTTGGGTGTTTGTTTTATAGTCTACGTGTAGTTAGAGTTGGGTTGACCTATCGGGAGAATGGTAGTCAGTGTGTCCAGCCAGTTGCATAATTTACACTTAATAATGTAGATGAGTTTTTTTAAAAAAGTTCAACCTTGTTTAAGTTGAACCCGCTTAAGTACTAGTTGATATAGAGGAAGGCAAAAAACCCATATATAGCCTCTCCATTTTGCCTGAGAAGGGAAAAACGTTCTTCTTGATTCCCAAGATGGCAGTTGGCCCCTGTGGCCCCCCAGTTCAGACGCCTAAGAAGGTTGTGTCTAATGTAGGGTCTAAGGTGCTGCATATTTTTGTTACATCTATCAACATAGAATCTCATTTTCTCATTTGCTACTTAGCCACCCAATCTACCATTTTGTCTAGAAGGATTTTATAATTTTGTGTCATCAGCAAACACAAATACATTGCTTACAATGCCCTTCCCCAAAATAAAAGTGTGCCTAATACAGAACCCCGTGGCACCCAACTAAGAACCCTTAGGTAAATACATACTTATAGGGTGAATACATACATATGGGAGAAGGGAAAGAACATAAGAGACCCAGTGTTGAATGGCCCCCTGCTAACCCAGTCCAACTCTGCATGAAGCAGAATTCCCATCTTCGATGACCTAGGTAACGGATCAGAGTTTGCTGCAATTTGTAGTCACTGTTCTCATCAGACTGTAAAAATATTTTGTGGAATGTATAGTGCCTCCCTGTTGTAAACCTAGAATGGTTCCCTCTGGGTATTGTGGAAATATAAGCCCCAGAGGAAGGTAGAAGTTTATCCACTGCCTGAGAGACACTGTTTATTCCCTCCAGTTGCAAACAAATGAAGTAAACAGTGTCAGTAGCTTATTTACTATTATGCAATTGTGTTGTTTTGGGGGAACATGGGTCAACCATGACAACTATCTTAAAGGAACACTCTCACTATCAGTGCTGTTTGTTGGAAGTAATTGGATCCATTATAAAAAAAAGCTGTATTATTTTTCTTGCTTGAGGTGGGGATTATTTTTCCAAGTCAATAGTTATCTGACTTATTCAGTCCCCTGTTGAGGCCCAACATTTGGCCAGAACACCTCTTAGGTCATAAAAAGGTTGCAAACATATGAAAACATTGCTGAATCAGCCATTCATTCAGAGTTCCTAGAATATCTAGGACATCAAATTGTGTTATAGCTGACCTCCACGATGGACTTCTAGGCGTATCTAGGATAGTAATAAAGGTGGCCATACACGGTAAAAGTTTGCCAAGCGAGCAAACCTTCTCCCGATATCCCCACCTACGGGTTGGCACTATTGGGCTAATTCAGGCTAATTCGGTCATTTTGGCTCTGGGGCCAAATGATCGAATTAGAACAACAGGTATAGGCGGCCGTCGGTTTGGGGACCGCATCAACGAAGCCGATGTGGTCCCCCAATCCGACTAAATTTTGAAACCTGCCCTATCGAGATCTGCCCGATTTTAGGCCAGATGTCGGTCGGGCAGGCCTGTTGTTAGTGCCCATACACGGGCTGATAAGCTGCCCAATCTACTGATATCGGTAGCTAGAATTGGCCCGTGTGTGGCCACCTTTAGACATTATGCCCAAATCTGACGCTGACCGACCTTCAAGCTAGACCTTCCCAATGAAAACCAGCCCCACAGATTTGGAACCGCTGACCTAGGAATCTTTTTTGCCCCTGTCCCGCTGCCCTAGACTCCTTTAGAGCATTGGCATATGGGAGAATTTTAAAGTTTATGGCATATGGGAGAATCTTAAAGTTTAGCGTATGGGGGAGGACTCTTCAGATCACCCCTAATTTTTTTTAAATGGCATTTTTCTAGAACTGCCAGTTCATTTTTTTGACAGGCAAATTTCAGTATGCCTCTACCTTAGTACTTTCTGCCCTAAGTAATGGACACCCTTCCTAATTTCACTGTTCATGATTGGTGTGCAATAGATAATTTCACAATTATCTCGGAATATCATCCCTCTGCTCACTGCTAACAATTCCATGAGAATATCTGACTTCTTCATATCCAGTCTATCAGATTAAATTAACGCTCAACTTGGTTGCAATATCTCGAGGCTCACAAACTGGCGGTCAAGGCATTTACCGACAAACTACGTAACTCTATTCGCCTGTGTATAAACAGCTTCGTTTTTATCACACATGTAATGGCACTGGAGCCTCTGGCTGTGATTCTTTTGACTGCTCATGTACTCAGAGAAGAGAAGGAGGGGGGTCTTTAACAGTTTATAATTCAGAAAAAGCACAGAATTGTGGGGAAAATAAATTCAGCTCTACACTGTGTCATGTCAGATATACATAGATTGTAGATTGTAAGCTCTTTTGGGCAGGGCTCTCCTCACCTCTTGTATTGGTTATTGATTGCTTTATATGTTACTCTGTATGTCCAATGTATGAAACCCACTTATTGTACAGCGCTGCGGCATATGTTGGCGCTTTATAAATAAATGTTAATAATAATTGTATGGTTCTACTGTTAATATAAATGCCATCTATGTATAGAGTTTGTAGACACTATTATTTACAATGTTTCATCATTGGCAATTATCGTGGACAGGGAACTTTATTGGCATATAGCTGTTGCCATGTTCTTATCAATGCCTCTCATTATTATTATTATGTTTATAATAATAACAGACAACTGATGAATAATAACATATTCCTTGTTTATATATAATTGTAGGCTACAGCATCTCTTTATGGTTTTGCAGTTGTATAACCAGTCTCAGAGCGTTCTCATCAATACCTTTAAACACTTTCCGGTTGACTTCACTTTGTCCTAAAAGATACACTTGTGCCGCCACTTGTTTTCTCATTGACCGCGTGGGTGGCTATTAGCCGAGCCGCATTGGCCCCCAACTTTTTTTTTTTTTATAATGTAATGGACTCGGGAGTCGTCGAATTTGCATCTCTTAGTTCCTTTCTATTGCACCCTGCGTCACACTGCCGTACTGACTTACATCCATGTTGTGCTTGCAATTGTGTTTTATTTTTGGGCACCTTCAATTAGTGGCAACACAGCGCATGTAAGCAAAAAAAATTACAGTAATTCAGCCGCTAACAAGTTTAAAGACACAATATGAACATTGATTATAATAGCCACATAGCCCTCGAGTTGCAGAGGCAGAGACATTAAGGAGTTGTTCCCAGAGTCGCGCGGTCGTTCAGCAAGGTTAATTTCAAAGACCTCGAGGTTCATAATTTCCAAATTGCTGCCGCGAACCCATTGTTCTTGACGGGGAAAAAACACTCCATTGCATTGTTCCTGTTTTGTAAAGTACTGATTTTTAAGAGCAAAAACTAAACATATATTTTTTTTCGTGCACATAATTTATTTCTCAGATGGAGTGGCATAAAACTTTTTTTTTCAGCCATTTTCATGTTTTATTTGGATTCTGCTTTTCTGATAGGAATAGGTCAAGCCGTGTTTCCGATATACAGTTTGCCTTCAATTAAAATGGAATCAAATTTGGGTCTTTTCTATGTTGTGGTGTAGTTGAAAAGGACCAGTAACACCCCAAAAAAAGGGGTTTAAATGTATTATAAATATAATGCACTGCTACCCAGCACTGGAAAAAATGTGTTTGCTTTACTTATACTCTACAGTTTATATAAATGAGCTGCTGTGTAGTACAGGTATGGGACCCGTTATCCAGAATGCTCGGGACCTGAGGTTTACCGAATAAGGGGTCTTTCCGTAATTCGGATCTCCTACTGTAAGTCTACTTAGAAAATTATTTAAATAGTATTTAAACCCAATAGGATTGTTTTGGCTCTAATAAGGATTAATTGTATCTTAGTTGGGATCAAGTACAGGTACTGTTTTATTATTACAGAGAAAAGAGAATCATTTAACCATGAAATAAACCCAATAGGGCTGTTCTGCCCCCAATAAGGGGTAATTATATCTTAGTTGGGATCAAGTACAGGTACTGTTTTATTATTACAGAGAAAAGGGAATCATTTAACCATTAAATAAACCCAATAGGGCTGTTCTGCCCCAATAAGGGGTAATTATATATTAGTTGGGATCAAGTACAGGTACTGTTTTATTATTACAGAGAAAAGGGAATCATTTAACCATTAAATAAACCCAATAGAACTGTTCTGCCCCCAATAATTATATCTTAGTTGGGATCAAGTTTTATTATTACAGAGAAAAGGGAATCATTTAACCATTAAATAAACCCAATAGGACTGTTCTGCCCCCAATAAGGGGTAATTATATCTTAGTTGGGATCAAGTTTAATTATTACAGAGAAAAGGGAATCATTTAACCATTAAATAAACCCAATAGGGCTGTTCTGCCCCCAATAAGGGGTAATTATATCTTAGTTGGGATCAAGTACAGGTACTGTTTTATTATTACAGAGAAAAGGGAATCATTTAACCATTAAATAAACCCAATAGGGCTGTTCTGCCCCCAATAAGGGGTAATTATATCTTAGTTGGGATCAAGTTTTATTATTACAGAGAAAAGGGAATCATTTAACCATTAAATAAACCCAATAGGACTGTTCTGCCCCCAATAAGGGGTAATTATATCTTAGTTGGGATCAAGTTTAATTATTACAGAGAAAAGGGAATCATTTAACCATTAAATAAACCCAATAGGGCTGTTCTGCCCCCAATAAGGGGTAATTATATCTTAGTTGGAATCAAGTACAGGTACTGTTTTATTATTACAGAGAAAAGGGAATCATTTAACCATTAAATAAACCCAATAGGACTGTTCTGACCCCAATAAGGGGTAATTATATCTTAGTTGGGATCAAGTACAAGTATTGTTTTATTATTGCAGAGAAAAAGGAAATGTGAATTATTTGATTAAAATGGAGTCTATGGGAGATGGCATTTCCCTAATTTGGAACATTCTTGATAATGGGTTTACGGATAAGGGGTGCGATACCTGTGTTGAACTATAGAATGGAAATCTATTGTAAGAAACAGGACATTTATTGCCAAGAAATAGTTTATTTGTGGGTGCTGGCTGCACAGATAGAAAATTGTAGTTTGCCTTTAATTTAACTGTAAGTGTGTCATATGAATGTCTTCATTTTTATATAGTTTTTTTTTTTTAATCGTTTGCCTACTTTTTGTGTCACTTTTCAGTGTTAAAATGGGGGCAGTAACCTTGTTTTTATTTAGGCCCTCGCCTATTCATATTCTGGTCTTTTGTTTAACCTTTGCCAGGTTGCTATGGTACAAAGAACTGTAGTAACCAGATAGCTGGTGAAATTCCAAATTGGAGAAAAACTACGCACTAGTTTTTATAAATTCCAGTGTTGCTGCCTTCATCAGTGTGCCTCTGTCAATCACAAGCAACACTAAATAGCCCAGTATGGAGGGAAAACCTGTGACTTTACCTTAGTCGGATTATTAAATATATGTACATTACAATTTCTTACATTTTTGTAAACTGTATAGGTCTTTATCTATCTGCATTACATTGCTCCGGTAAGGAAATCTTTTTCACTAAATGTAATTAAAACATGCCCTCTGGAAGCTGAATAATTGTGAAAATGATGGGATTTAATAGAAAAATGTCTCACATATTATTATCCAATTACAAAGGGCTGTAGAGGTCATGACTTTGCAGTGCCTAGAGTGTGGAATAACATCATTGTGGGGGCCTGGCCAATCCCATTGGTCTGTAATAGTACTTTCCACAGCAGGGGATTTTTACATAGTCAGAGATAGCATTGTACTATTCCAGCATAGGCATTTTCCTGTACTAAGCACAATTCTGCATCAAAATCCCATTATCCTTGCTCATAGCCTGTACAGAAACATATCATAAATCTATGGCAGCGTAGCTATTCCCCTGTACAAAGCACAGTTCAGCAGGAACAACCCCGTTAGGGTTGCCACCTGTCTGGTTTTGAGCTTGACAGCCTGGGTTTCAGGCTGTCTGGGTCAAAACCGGGCAGGACTCACTGGGAATGACGTGGCAATTGGCCAATTGGCAATTGCTGTGTCATTGCCCCGCCTAGTGATGTCACAACCTGTCTCTTCCCTGCACCCATGACATTACAACCCCACCTCTTCCCGCCCAGTGGCAAAGGCCATCAGAGGTGGCAACCCTACACCCTGTATTTATGCATAACATAGGGTAGTACAGGTTTGGGATCCCTTATCCGGAAACCCATTATCCAGAAAGCTCCGAATTACGGAAAGGCCGTCTCCCATAGACTCCATTTTAATCAAATAATTCAGAATTTTACAACTGATTTCCTTTTTCTCTGTAATAATAAAACAGTAGCTTGTACTTGATCCCAACTAAGATATAAAGAATCCTTATTAGGGATAGAACAATCCTATTGGGTTTATTTAATGTTTTATTGATTTTTTAGTAGACTTAAGGCATGGAGATCCAAATTACGGAAAGATCCCTTATCCGGAATACCCTTGGTCCCGAGCATTCTGGATAACGGGTCCTATACCTGTACCATAAAACTTTGCCAACTTAGATATTCCATCTGTACCAAGTCCAGGTCAGAAGGAACAACTTGTTATAAATGTGTTCAGATCTTTTACAAAGTACCCAAAATCTATCAAGGCATTGGTGGAAACTGAACCTCTTCCCCTGGCTTCCTGGCTGTGCTTAGTAGGATAAACTGGAATATGTCAAAATATTATCTACTTTGTGCAATAATTGTGCAGAATGCTCACTGTGGGAATGGGTCGGGTGGGCTTGTTTGGCAAAAAGAAAGCAGGTAAGCGGGTAAAGGTTGGGCAAGGGTCTGAAAAAACAGACCCATGTCGGACTCTACAAAAGGAACATAATCATAAATTTACTGCTAAATATTTCCATAAATTATGAAAAGGTACAGTGCAGTGAAGTTATAATAATAATAATAAAACAGTACCTTGTACTTTATACCAACTAAAATATAATTAATCCTTATTGCAGTCAAAATAGTTATTTTGGGTTTATTTAAAGAGACATATCATATAAAAATTAAGAATGTACCAGTGAATTATACTCCCCTAGATATAAAAGGATCGTGCTTAAAAAAGTTGTGTTTCAGACTGATTTTTTGAGATATTCTGCCAAAACCCCACTAGCCCCGCCCATCTGTTCCACTTCCTGCTGGCTGAATTCTCTGGATGTGCAGGGGGCCGGTGTCTCTCAGTACACTGCACTGTAGGATAGGAACCAATCAGCAGCTAGGCTGACCTGGTAGGGAACTGAAGCCTGTCTTTGCTTGTATGACTGCTGGGCTGTGATTGGCTCTCCCCCTCCTGCTGTGCTTCTGGCAGAGACAGTTAGGACATGCCCTCCCCTCATTTGAAACACTGACCTGAGAGGATTTATAGGGAGCTACAATAACGGGGCTATTTTTGCAGGCAGTATTCAATTTTAGCCCAAAGTGAAACCAGCACCATATATTATTTGTAATTGCCTACAAAATTAGTTTTTTTTCCATTTATGCAATATTCATTTGGTAATGTTTAGATTTTGGCCGGAAATCGCCCAGATATCGATTGGGCAGGTTAAAAAAGCTAGTCGGATCGGGGACCTCATCGGCTCGTTGATGCGGTCCCCGAACCGACTGCCCCATTGCCACCAATATGATTCGATCATTTGGCCCCAGGGCCTACACGTTCCCTGATATCGCCCACCCGTAGGGTAAAGATCCGCTCGCTTGGCGAGATTGCCTTCATGTGTATGGGGACCATTACACGTATTGCCTGTGATAAGAAGTGCATTTGGGTAGATAACTTTTTATTTTACATTTCCAGTTCTGACAGAATCCCAGAGTTTTAAAGTAAGTGAATGTGTGTGACTGAAGCAGTTTGGGAATGGCTGTACAGTAGGGTATGGGATCAGTACATAGCACTGAATGATTTCAGCTGTACTAAGCACATGGGTATGTTTCGTGGGCGGCAAAACTGTCTTATCAGCAATTTTCCCTTTTTTTTTTTTTTTTGACAATCTGCATGGAATTTGCCAGTGGCAGAAATCTAGCACTCACTAAATGCTGTTACAGTTGAATTCTGCACACATGAATTATGACAAGTAAGTCTGACTGTTCTGTGGTTTGTTGTGTCTGGTTTGGTTCCTACATCAAAAGTCCTAGTTGCTTTTTTGGTCACTGGAAGCTTTATTTTCCCTGGTCTGGCCAAGCCAGCAGGATCCCCCTGCGCTACAGGGAACCATAAACCTTCGGCTATAAATCCCGAGGATCCAATCCTTATTACATCACCCGCAGTAAGCACCGGGGATACGTTTATTAGCTATTATTTAATTGCTTTTTCAGTAGGAAGAACCTCTTAAAAATTAGCATCAGAATACACGGTACACCACATATTGTTTTAAATATTTGACTTTAGCTCATTTGGATTGGATTAAGGATGCATTACAATCAGGTGTTGGTTATCGACTGATGTAATGGGATGTTTTAGGCCTGCAGTGCTGCCCGGATTTTATTACACCTATTCGACACCACTTTCACATTTAAAGATCAATGTGCAAATAAAATTGTATTAACTGGAGGCCGGGCGTCCACTGCGGCTTCTGCTGGTTGGAATTCCGTGTATCTTTGCTTAAATATAACCGCAATATTAACAATAAAATCCTATGTAGATATTAAGTATATGGCTTTCATTTAAAGGGAAGGCAACAGCAAGAAATGAAAAAGCATTTACTCAGGTATGGGGAAACCCATTATCCAGAAAGTTCCAAAATACAGAAAAGCCATCTCCCATTGACTCCATTATATGCAAATAATTCTTATTTTTAAAAATGATTCCCTTTTCTCTGTAATAATAAAACAGTACCTGTACTTGATCCCAACTAAGATATAATTACCCCTTATTGGGGGCAGAACAGCCCTATTGGGTTTATTTCATGGTTAAATGATTCCCTTTTCTCTGTAATAATAAAACAGTACCTGTACTTGATCCCAACTAAGATATAATTACCCCTTATTGGGGGCAGAACAGTCCTATTGAGTTTATTTAATGGTTAAATGATTCCCTTTTCTCTGTAATAATAAAACAGTACCTGTACTTGATCCCAACTAAGATATAATTACCCCTTATTGGGGCAGAACAGCCCTATTGGGTTTATTTAATGGTTAAATGATTTCCTTTTTTCCCTGTAATAATAAAACAGTACAGGTATGGGATCCCTTATCCGTAATTTGGGTATGGAGATCCAAATTATGGAAAGATCCCTTATCTGGACAACTTCAGGTACCGATCGCTCTGGATAACAGGTCCCATACCTGTACCTTGTACTTGACCCCAACTAAGATATACTTAATCCTTATTGGATGCAAAACTATTGGGTTTATTTAATGTTTAAATTATTTTTTAGTAGACTTAAGGTATAGAGATCCAAATTATGGAAAGACCCCGTATCCGGAAAACCCCAAGTCCTGAGCATTCTGGATAACAGGTCCCAGGTCTTTTACTGTGTAGGTCTTTCTGGCCCAAGTAATGTCATATGTACTGCTCCTATAAAACAGACTGTAATCATAAACAAAATGTCTGCTGATAGAAATCAGATGAGCAAATACAAAGAATAAGGCCATTGTTTAAAACTTGATTTTTACCTATTTTTTTTTTTTTTTTTAAACTCTTATTGGATTAGTCCAACCTTTGCTCTTTGTCCATTTATCTTGAGGATTGTTTAATTTAGGCCAGGAACTAACTGTCAGCCCTCTAACTGCTGTGATCTACAAATCCCATCATGAATTTTGGAAATTATAGCTCTCAGCGGCTTAAAGGCTTTAACATGTCATGGTTATACTGCGCAGACAGGCCTCGCTCTGTATTGGCTCTCCCTGTCCCTTTGTGTGGAGGCAGGATATGAAGCAGTGGGTTGGACTAAAGAAATTTGTTAAAGGGACAGTAACACCATTTATTTATTTTTTTTGCTCAATTGCTATAAAGAGGGAAGAGACCCCCTTTATAAGTGTTAACACATTAAAACACACGTCTGATATGAAAATAAAACACTGACAAATAATAATATGGTAGTTCAGCATATCCTGAACGGCCTGTGCTATCTTGTGACTGGCACGCCTATGCAAACAGGCATGTACTAAATAATGATCTATTGACTGTTAGTAAACATTCATTGTTCATTGATATATGATCAGTTGAGTTTTTTTAAGGTAGGGCAAACTCCCATAAAGCAAATGCTTTGTATTTTCCAATCAAGGATGAATGTACCCCCATATAAAGGCTGAGGCTGAGTTATACAGTATCACTCATGTATTATAAGGGATAATGTACCTTCTACTGTAAATGATAAGGATATTGTATGTATGTATGTATGTATAACTTTATTTATAAAGCGCCACAAGGGTACGCAGCGCTGTACAATCTTACAATATACACAATTACACACAGGGAGGGCAAGTGTTATAATAAATAAATACAATAAATGTATATATATAAGTGCCATGTGGTATGAGACACAGTAGGAAGGAGGTCCCTGCCCCGTAGAGTTTACAATCTAAGTGGTTGGGCAACATACAGGCACAAATTGGAAGGTAAGAGTGCATCAGGTATGGGCATTTGCCCTTAAGCGCAGGACTAGGCAAGATAATGTCTTAGTTCTCCAGAAGGTAACAGCTGAGCTTTTTCTTAAAGAGAGTGGGTGAGTTTTCCCTATGGAGGGATTCAGGGATAGAGTTCCAGAGGTAAGGAGCAGCGAGATAGAAAGGGTTAAGACGAGAGAGCGCAGTGGGTGTGGATGGCGTAAACAGACGGAGGCTCTGAGAGGAGCGGAGGAGACGACCAGGAACATGTAGGGAGACCAGTGAAGAAATGTAGTGAGGAGCAGAGGAGGGAAGGGCTTTGAATGTTAGTAGAAGGATTTTGTAAGCTATCCTTTGCTTAACAGGTAACCATGCAAGAGAGTTCAATTGAGGCTGAGCAGGTTCCCTCTTAGGAGAGAGCAGGAGGATCCTGGCAGCAGAGTTTAAAATTGATTGCAGGGGAGAGAGGTGGGAGTCTGGGAGGCCGGTTAGTAGGAGATTGCAGTAATCTAAGCGGGAAAGGGCATGGATTAGTGTTTTAGCTGTTACTTGTGAAAGAAAGGGGCGTATCTTGGCAATATTGCGGAGGAAAAAGCGGCAGGTTTTGGCAGTGTTATTAATATGGTTAGAGAAGGAGAGTGACTGGTCAAAGATTACCCCAAGACAGCGTGCAGAATTTACAGGGTTGATGGTCATGCCATCAATAGTGATGGTGAAAGGAGGAGGAGGGCCAGGTTTGGGCGGGAAGACCATGAGTTCGGTTTTAGCTAGGTTAAGTTTGAGGTGGCGCCTGTTCATCCAGGAGGAGATAGCCAGGAGGCAGTTACCAATCTGGGTTTGAACATCAGTGGTTAGTGCAGGGGTGTCTAAGTATATCTGGGTGTCATCTGCATATAGGTGATATTTAAGACCAAACGAAGAAATAAGGTCTCCCAAAGAGAGAGTGTACAGGGAGAACAGCAGGGGATCAAGCACAGAGCCCTGAGGCCCCCACACTAAGCGGAACCGGGGTAGAGGATTTGTTAGTAAGAGAGACAGAGAAGGAGCGGTTAGAGAGATAAGAAGAGAACCAGAATGCTGCTTGATCCCGGATACCCAGAGAATAGAGAATCTGCGTAAGGATAGAATGGTCGACAGTATCAAAAGCAGAGAAAAGGTCTAGGAGAATGAGGACCGAGTAGCGTCCTTTGGCCTTGGCAGTCTGGAGATCATTTGTCACTCTACATAAGGCCGTCTCAGTGGAGTGCGCAGGCCGAAAACCAGACTGCATAGGGGCCAGCAGATTATGGGTGCAGAGGAAGTCACTGAGGGGTTCTGTGCCCATATAAAGGCACAAGGCTGCAGGCTGAGTTATACAGGGAAATCTGAGTATCACTCATGTATTATAAGGGATAATGTACCCCCTACTGTAAATGATAAGAATATTAGAAGTTACTGAGGGGCTCTGTGCCCATATAAAGGCACAAGGCTGCAGGCTGAGTTATACAGGGAACTCTGAGTATCACTCATGTATTATAAGGGATAATGTACCCCCTACTGTAAATGATAAGGATATTAGCAGTCACTGAGGGGTTCTGTGCCCATATAAAGGCACAAGGCTGCAGGCTGAGTTATACAGGGAACTCTGAGTATCACTCATGTATTATAAGGGATAATGTACCCCCTACTGTAAATGATAAGGATATTAGCAGTCACTGAGGGGTTCTGTGCCCATATAAAGGCACAAGGGTGCAGCTGAGTTATACAGGGAACTCTGAGTATCACTCATGTATTATAAGGGATAATGTACCCCCTACTGTAAATGATAAGGATATTAGCAGTCACTGAAGGGTTCTGTGCCCATATAAAGGCACAAGGCTGCAGGCTGAGTTATACAGGTCGTAATTCTGTTAATTCTAACATTTTTAAAATACACAAGTTTCAATAAATGTCGGCATACAAATAGTACAACTAAATATACATATTTTATATAGGACTTTTCTATATATCTATATATATATACAGTACCTTAGCACCCCACTAAAAGTGGAGATGTTTGAACAGATTACAGCAGGGTATTGTAATGGTTTAATCACCGAAAAAGCCAATGGATATTGCCTAGTGATATTATCTATAGCAGTGACCACCATATTTTTGATGTGCTAGACCA
Source organism: Xenopus tropicalis (assembly GCF_000004195.4). NCBI lineage: Eukaryota > Metazoa > Chordata > Amphibia > Anura > Pipidae > Xenopus > Xenopus tropicalis. The sequence goes on from NC_030680.2 coordinate 140,451,697, forward strand.
ATTATCCACCGTTCCACATGTTTGGGGGGATCTTATTATGCTACAATAATAATCTCATTTATACAGGCGACCTACAGGAATCCCTCCTTCCGTTGTATATAGAGCAATTGTACTTTATAATGTTCTATCGTCTGCGCTTTGTCTCTACATCTGTATCTCCATACGTGTTGTACTATGCAGTACGATAAGGGGCTCTATTTGTACTTGAGTAATATACACACCTATTGTACAGACATGGCAGTAAAGACATAAAAGATGTTTAATCTGTATTGGGATCTGCGTGGCTCTGAGCAGAACATGTCATATGTCCCCAGCAATCACAACAATGCAACGTACATGGGCAACGTATTGGCATTCCAGTCTGTTCCTCCACTAGTTGCCTTGATCAAAGGTCACTACATCAACAGAGCTCTCCGTCATCTTCCTTCGCTGCATTGTCATAAACGCCATTTGCATAATCTGCCTTTACGCTGATGTTAGATTAGTTCATAGAGGACAACCTTCTTTCTTAGAGTGCTAATAATCTCGCAGCCGAGCGCGGAAAGAATACATAAACCTCTACATTTCTGAAAAAAAAAATATGCACCGGAAAAATTGTAATTACGCATGATTTTGACATGATCCACTGCCTAAAATGTTAGCACCTGGGTCCCCTAAGAAACAGAAATAAGAAAAAAAAAAACGTAGAATATTAAGAAGCGTGCACTTGAAAGGGTGCTAATGAAATAATGAAATTGGGATGTGGGAATCATCAGAGTGGTGTCAGGATGTAACAGCTAATTTTAGTTATTTGTGAAATGCTTCTCACAGGGAGAAAGAATTGCTACTAGGAACAAACACGTCGGTGCGTAGGAAAAGGGGTGACTGGTCAGGTTTCACTAGTTTGCCTCTATGGGCACCAACACTGCACCCAGGTGGTACCACGGCTCTATAGGACTGAGCCTATGAGGCCTAAGAGCTCAGCAGTGATGTTGCAGGAACTCACCTGGCAAAGGCTTTAGTTAAAGTTCCATACATTTTCAAGGGTAGTCTCAACCCTTTCTCCTTGTAGATTGTAAGCTCTTTTGGGCAGGGCTCTCTTCACCTCTTGTATCGGTTATTGATTGCTTTCTATGTTACTCTGTATGCCCAATGTATGAAACCCACTTATTGTACAGCGCTGCGGAATATGTTGGCGCTTTATAAATAAATGTTAATAATAATAATAAAGGGTAAATAAAACCCAGGAAAAATCTGGTCTGCTTAAAGCCTTATGGCAAAGCACTACTACTTACATTTTCTGCTAAAGGACATTTAAACACCCGACACAAAAATTAAATAGTTGAACAGCCTCTTTGAAATCTTTATGGTTTTCCAGAGGTTAATAGTAAGGCTTCAGCATCCCCTTAATCACTTAGATTTACCCACTTGGTCCCCTCCATCAGGAATTTACTTTGGCTGTTGGCTCCTGGGCATGCTCAGTTTTTCTCATCTCAGATTACTAAACACACCTTCCATTCTAGCAGCCAATGAAGAGATGGCATTGCTGGTTCCCATAGCTGTCTGCTCCTATTTTTTCTCCTAACCTCCTCTCCTGAGCTCATCTTAATCATTACAGTGCTCAAAAAAAGCAGAACTTTTTTTTTTTTAATCAAAGTCAGTTGTGCCTGTGTAAGCCTGCATTCTTGATGAAATTTATGCTGAATAAGTTTCTGTGTGCATGTATGCTGTTTGCAGATTTTAAATGGCCTTGGCCAGAATTTTCCAGTAGGTGGCATCCATTAACAGAGTACAGTGGATGGACAAATATTGAATGTTTCCCCTCTGATGCAGAGCAGTGGGTGGGGCTTCAGTTCTAAGATGGCAGCTTCCATGGAGGGGGGTGGGGTGGGGTGGTATTATGCTTTTATAATTTAGAAACTGCTTTTTAAAATAGTATTTTGTATGGAAAACACAAAAGGAGAGTTTAGCTCTCAGAATACCATTTTTCTTTAGTGACAACACTGAGCCAATAATCTGCACTGAACTTTATTTTTTAAAATCCCTGGTTTCTTTATTTTTAAGCAGCAGTTTACACATTGCTCAGAGAGTAAACAAGTTGATTGCTGTACCCTGGCACCGGGGAGCCGGCAGCTGCTCCTTCTCTGCTCCCAAGAGGCATTTTCTACTAAGGGAAAATCACTTGGGGGATAAAATAATGTAAAGGGGGGGGGGGGGGAGAAAAGAAAACTTAGAAAACTGCTTTACTGCCGACTCCACCTGTTTATGTGAACTGCGTTGTTTGTGAGTGAGTTCCCCCGAGACTCCCATATCTACAAACATAGCAGGGCTTTGCTTGTGAGTGGAAACAGACAAACCACATGATTTAGGGACTGGCAACGGTTTAGGATTTTGCTGTCCAAATCGTTAATCTGATAAGTGCAACCATGAAGGAAAGCATGAATATGGCGCTTACAGTGATTGCAGTCACACAAATGATATTTGCTTTTCTAAAAATACTGTATGTTGTTAGACTACAAAATAGCAGTTACAAACATGTAAATATAAACATTATTATCCGTTACAAAATCCTGCCTAGAGCCACACAGTCACTAGGTTGCCCAAGGTAGCCTTTGCTAATGTAGTTATCTGGGTAATCTGCTATCTGCAACCAGGGCCGATTTGTGGAAAGGCCACAAAGGGGCCCGGGCCTAGGGTGGCACTGCTCCGTATGCGAGTGGGGGGGCTGAGCACCGAGCGCACGTTCGCACATGCACTGGGGGGGCAACAGACAGGGGGAGGCCTCGACGCGCCCGGTTTACAAATCTGGTGCTGTCTGCATCAGGTTTTACTAGTTGGATGAGGCTGCAGGGTCTAACTAACCTGCCACAGTATCAGAGGTTCTGAGAGGGTGGGTCCTCAATACCAGGTTCTCTGGTGGGCCTTGGAGGCACAGTCTATCCCTGTAGTGCTATGATCCTTGCAATGACATTGATGACTCCTTAAGAAGGTCCACAACCATTGGTTTCCACACCAGGTTATGTGGTTGAGGTCTAATTTTGCTGTATAGATTTGTAGTTTAAAGGACAAGTAAGCCTTTTATTTTTACTCTATACAGCCCCCAGAATAACATACATTTCTCCCTGCGTGCAGATTTTTGTTGTTGCTCTTTTACAAGCAACTGAACTGCAGCTCTTTTACTCACTTCCTTGTCTAGTGTTAAGCCCTGTCCTTTTTGCTTTCTAACCACTCCTATTTCCAACTTTGGGCATCCTCCAATTAGAATCAATCAGGCGTGTGCAACAGGCACCTCTTTGAGGTCATCATAGTCGGAGATCGAAAGAGGGCTCAGAAAGCAAAAGGGGCTGATCTTCATGCTAAACAAGGAAGTGAGTAAAAAAGATGAGCAAATAACAAAAAGAGCTGTAGTTAATCTGCCTATAGTAGAGAAAAAAGTAAATGTGAATGCAATGTTATACTGGAGGCTGTAAAGAGTAATTATAGAGTTTAAAAAAGAAAAATAAAGGTCTGGTATAATGCCAAACAGAGCCTTTTGTAGACTGCCAGTCCACAAAAGGGCTACCAAATAGCCAATCAGAGCTCTTATTTTGAACCCGCAGAACTTTTTTAATGCTAAAGGTGGCTCACAAATTAAAACGGTTGGGGAGCCCTGCTTTGATTCCTAGGCCCTCCAAACTACAGGTTTCATAAACTGGATTCCCACCCCTTAATTCTATTGTTCAAGGCATTATGCTCCTCATCCTGGTCAGCCTGTTTCTGTAACGGAGCCGCACACACAAACATAGGCAGTCGGGGAGCTTACCCCATTTATTATGACCACCTTGATCAACGTTTCGGGGGGATACACCCTCCCTTCGTCAGGATCCTGGTCAGCCTGTTCATTGGCTGGGTCCCCGATGATAAAGTGGTTAAAGTGCAGTCTCAGTGTCTCTTATGTGTAGGTAAGTAGCGCTATAGAGATATACATACGTACATATATCTATTATAGAAGGTTCACTCTTGCTGCAAGTCATATTATCCCTTACCCTAGCTGCCATAGGGTATAGAACAAAAATAAAAAGTGAATCCAAAATCATAAAAATCGCACAAACCAAAGTGCCTACCAAAAATGGATAAAACCAGGCCACTTTGCCTTTAAGACCAGCAAAGGAACGGTTAAGCGCAAGTAACGCCTTTTGAAAGTCCAAAGATTTCCGAAGTGCCGCGATAAAGCAAACGTATAGCAACAGATGGACCGTATTATGGATGAAATGATAAAGCAGCTATGGGAGTTGACTGCAGCGGGTAGTAGTACACAAACACATAGCTAATTATTTACAGTTCTTCCATGTCAGCCTGTGATTGAATCGCCAACTGATCTGCTCCCTCTCAGCCTCGCGCCGTCTAATCCTTATGGAAAGCAGTGGGAGATGGAATCATAAGGAAATTTGCTAGCGTACGTGTCAGCGCAAGTAGCCATTAAGTCCAATTTATTTTGATGCCTGCGTTACATGGTATCTTATTGTGTTGCGCTCGCTTTGATGCCTTCCATTGAGTCCCAGCACCTGAGATGCACTATTCATCTGTCTAATTGCTTACAATAACAAACGCTCTCGCATTGTCTCGACTGATGAAACGCTCGTCTTGTTTTGCCTTTCTGCTGTTTACAACAGCGCGCTTCTTATCACTCGCCGATTATTGCCGCCAAAGCTACATACATAAGATCCAGCTTTTCCCAATTACCAGCCTTTCACTTTTTCTCAGGCACGCCTGCGTGATACAAATAAAGGGTAACTGCCTCAGTATTTCAACTTTAGCTCTTTATTTTATTAAAACAACAGTAACCGTGAAAAGTAAAAGGGTTTTAATGTACAGGTATGGGACCCATTATCCAGAATGCTCAGGACCTGGGGTTTTCCGGATAAGGCGTCTTTCTGTAATTTTAGTCTGCTAAAAAAAAATTAAACTGTAATTAAACCCAATAGGACTGTTCTGCCCCCAATAAGGGGTAATTATATCTTAGTTGGGACCAAGTACAGGTACTGTTTTATTATTACAGAGAAAAGGGGATCATTTAACCATGAAATAAACCCAATAGAGCTGTTCTGCCGCCAATAAGGGGTAATTATATCTTAGTTGGGATCAAGTACAGGTACTGTTTTATTATTACAGAGAAAAGGGAATCATTTAACCATTAAATAAACCCAATAGGGCTGTTCTGCCCCAATAAGGGGTAATTATATCTTAGTTGGGATCAAGTACAGGTACTGTTTTATTATTACAGAGAAAAGGGAATCATTTAACCATGAAATAAACCCAATAGGGCTGTTCTGCCCCCAATAAAGGGTAATTATATCTTAGTTGGGATCAAGTACAGGTACTGTTTTATTACAGAGAAAAGGGAAACATTTAAACATAAAATAAGCCTATGGCAGATGGCCTTTCTGTAATTTGGAACTTTCTGGATTATGGGTTTCCGGAGAAGGGGTCCGATACCTATATAATGTACTGTTGCCCTGCACAAGTAAAATTTCAGAAACACTGCTGTTGTTTATATAAACATGCTGCTGTGTAGCAATGGAGGCAATTGAAATAAAATAGTTGTCCTGTAGAACACCATTCTATTTTACAGAGCTTATCTGCTCTGTAACACGAGCCTTGTCTCCATTAAATGGCTGCTCCCATGGCTACATAGCAGTTTATTTATATGTATTGAAGTAGTGTTTCTTAAGCAAAACACTTTTCCCAGTGCAGAGCAACAGTACATTATATTGTAATTACTTTAAAACACTAGGATTTTTTGGTGTTACTTTTACTAAGGATATACAGGAGCTGGGGGAGATCAGATCACATTATATTGGTTTATATTATCTAAATATAGCTATTATAGCTAAATATAGCTAATAGTGTGGGGATTATGCCTAGACATAAACCGGTGTAGCCTGTGGTTCAAATGTTACTAATTAAAGGGGCCCTCCACAAAATTCCTATGTACATTAATTAAAACATCTCAGTGGTTTTAAAATAAATGATAAATTGCTCTTGAAAGCAACATTAATTTTACCCTGCTGTTTTCTGATTCTAACATGTGAAACAATGTAGCAGAAGTCAGTTTCCCTCCTGGTCTGTTAATTAATTGGCTTCTGCTGCACTGTTTCAGGAATCAGAGCCAGAATTCCTGAGAACATGAAAATACCACTTTCAGTAGCGATTTTATATATATATATATATATATAGGACTCGCTGTGAGTGGAGTTTATTACGCAACCATACTTTTTGGACTTAAACTGTGTGCACCGCAAGTTGGATTGTGTGTATATATATATATATATATAGTATATATACACATATAACTTTTAATACCATTAAACGTTTTTAATTTATACAGGTATGGGATCCCTTATCCGGAAACCCGTTATCCAGTTCCGAATTACAGAAAGGCCATCTCCCATAGACTCCATTATAAGCAAATAATAAAACAGTACCTTGTACTTGATCCCAACTAAGATATAATTACCCCTTATTGGGGGCAGAACAGCCCTATTGGGTTTATTTAATGGTTAAATGATTCCCTTTTCTCTGTAATAATAAAACAGTACCTGTACTTGATCCCAACTAAGATATAATTACCCCTTATTGGGGGGCAGAACAGCCCTATTGGGTTTATTTAATGGTTAAATGATTCCCTTTTCTCTGTAATAATAAAACAGTACCTGTACTTGATCCCAACTAAGATATAATTACCCCTTATTGGGGCAGAACAGCCCTATTGGGTTTATTTAATGGTTAAATGATTCCCTTTTCTCTGTAATAATAAAACAGTACCTGTACTTGATCCCAACTAAGATATAATTACCCCTTATTGGGGGCAGAACAGCCCTATTGGGCTTATTTAATGGTTAAATGATTCCCTTTTCTCTGTAATAATAAAACAATAAACCCCAGGTCCAGCACTTTCTGGATAACAGGTCCCATACCTCTATTGGAAAGTTTCATAGAATTAACTTTTCCTATACTGGGCAAAACAAAAACTTTTAGGATTGAGAACCCCTTTCAATGACAGTGTTTCGTCATGGTATTTTTATCCAATGGATATAAACCCCATACTAGAAAATACGTATTTCAGGTAAAGGCTTATTTTATAGGTATAGGTTTATTTACAAAGCAAAACCACTGCGTCGGTCGCACAAATATGTGCCATTTGAGTCTAAAGCTTTTCCTGAATCTGTAAGTATATAGATGCAGGGGAACCCCAGAGGTTACGGTGGCTATAGCTTTGGGGTTCACAGTGGCCTGCATTAAGGGTGAAGACACACAGAGCTACTAGTAGCAGCTACTTGCCGTGGCTACAAAAATAGACAATGCTGATCATTTACTGATAATTGTCTCTACGTGTGTTTTAGCAGAGGCTATTCTCAGTATTGTCTATGGAAGGGGATTTTTTGGTGTTTAGTAGCCTTTAAAAGTAGCTGCTACTAGTAGCCCAATGTGTCTTCACTTTGATGACGAGCTCCAGAAATGACCACATCCCGCCACCAAATGTTTTCAGCGCGTTTGCACATTGCAACCTTAGTATTTTCAATGTGTGTTGTTTAATGTGATGTGTTTTTTAATGAGTTTTGTACTGCTTAGGGGTATAGTTTCCCTGTGGGAAGGAAGCGTATGCTGTACTGCTCCACAGCTCCTATCAATTTGCGTGTTAAAGGGAATTGATATCACGCAGACTGACAGCTATAAATGTGACTGTTACTTAGGGGCTAAGGCACTTTGACTTCTGCCGGATGATACACGGACCTGTGAATTCTAGTTGACGCAACTTCCCACTGAAAATACTGTATACAGTCGATGATCCCCATGAGGATCCCATAGTTGGCCTGAGGGTTGAACATTCTGGTCAGCCTGATTCATTCCTCCATTTATGTGACAGATCAAGTGACAATCCATCTCTTTAGCAAACTGGCTGATAAAATGCCTTTATTTATTATTATTATTAACTATAACTATTTGTAAATATGCTGCAGCGCTGTGCTATAAATGTATAAATATATATAATCTCCTTATATTTGTGTCTATGATTATCCTATACATTACTACTGTTCAGCATCACTACTTAGTCCAACACAACCCACCCTTTCTCCGAGTGTTGAGTAATTGTTATTTTCTATTTTAGTGCATAAATAGCATGTCCTTTTGTTTTCTAGACATAGGCCTACCATGCCATGAAACCATCATGGAAGGTTGCACTAATGAGAAATACGCATTGTGGAGTTGCAGCGATCTGCACAATGCATGTATTTTTTGTTAGCTTCTAGGGTTGCCAACTTTTTGTGTGACTAATACCAGCCTTCGGGATGGGGGGGGGGGGCAGGACATGATGTAAATTGGAGGTGGAGCTATGATAAGGGGGGTAATTGTGCAGGATATGTGCAGGCCCGGATTTGTGGAAAGGCCACAAAGGCCCGGGCCTAGGGCGGCAAAAATTGGGGGGCGGCATGCCGCCCCGCCGCACCAAAATTTTAAAGTTTATTGCGCATACAGAGCAATGGGGACCTCTCCCCCACTGCTCTGTATGCAATTGAAAAGGGCTGCGCATGCGCAGGGGGGCGCGACAGAGAGGGGGCGGCCTCGGGGCGCCCGGCCAACAAATCCGGCCCTGGATATGTGAAGAATGGTGGATGGTCCTGGGAATTGGGCAAGGAAATGGGCAGACTACATAGTTACATAGTTACATAGTTACATAGGGTTGAAAAAAGACCTGTGTCCATCAAGTTCAACCCATCCAAGTAAACCCAGCACACCTAACCCACACCTACCAATCTATACTCACATACATAAACTATAAATACAACCACTAGTACTAACTGTAGATATTAGTATCACAATAGCCTTGGATATTCTGATTGATCAAGAACTCATCCAGGCCCCTCTTAAAGGCATTAACAGAATCTGCCATTACCACATCACTAGGAAGGGCATTCCATAACCTCACTGCCCTCACCGTGAAAAACCACCTACGCTGCTTCAAATGGAAGCTCCGTTCCTCTAATCTAAAGGGGTGACCTCTGGTGCGTTGATTGTTTTTATGGGAAAAAAGAACATCCCCCAACTTCCTATAATCCCCTCTAATGTACTTGTACAGAGTAATCATGTCCCCTCGCAAGCGCCTCTTTTCCAGAGAAAACAACCCCAACCTCAACAGTCTCACCTCATAGTTTAAATCTTCCATCCCCTTAACCAGTTTAGTTGCACGTCTCTGCACTCTCTCCAGCTCATTAATATCCTTCTTAAGGACTGGAGCCCAAAACTGCACTGCATACTCAAGGTGAGGCCTTACCAGGGACCTATAAAGGGGCAAAATTATGTTCTCATCCCTTGAGTCAATGCCCTTTTTTATACAAGACAGCACTTTATTTGCTTTAGTAGCCACAGAATGACACTGCCTGGAATTAGACAACTTGTTATCAACAAAAACCCCTAGATCCTTCTCCATTAAGGATACCCCCAACACACTACCATTCAGTAGATAGTTTGCGTTTATATTATTTCTACCAAAGTGCATAACTTTGCACTTATCAACATTGAACCTCATTTTCCAGTTTGCTGCCCAGTTATCTAATTTTGTCAAATCGCTCTGCAAAGCGGCAGCATCCTGCATGGAACTTATAGTTTTGCACAATTTAGTGTCATCAGCAAAAATAGAAACAATACTGTCTATGCCCACCTCCAGGTCATTAATAAACAAGTTAAACAGCAAAGGCCCAAGGACTGACCCCTGCGGTACTCCACTAACCACACTGGTCCAATTAGAAAATGTTCCATTTACAACCACTCTTTGTACTCTATCCTTCAGCCAGTTCTCTATCCAATTACAAATATTATGTTCTAGGCCAATATTCCTTAATTTGATCATTAACCTTCTGTGAGGTACTGTATCAAACGCTTTAGCAAAGTCCAAGTAGATGACATCAACTGCCATTCCAGCATCAAGGTTCCTACTCACCTCCTCATAAAAGGCAACTAAATTAGTCTGGCAAGATCTGTTACGCATAAAACCATGCTGGCACAAACTAATAGTATTGTGAACTGCAATGTATTCAAGTACCCTATCCCTTATTACCCCTTCCAAAAGTTTTCCTACTACTGATGTCAGACTAACAGGCCTATAGTTTTCAGGCTGAGAACGGGATCCCTTTTTAAATAACGGCACCACATTAGCAATCCGCCAGTCTCTTGGCACCATGCCAGACCTCAATGACTAGGCACAGTTAGAGGCAGATAAGAGGTGGGGCCATAGTTATACAGGGTGATTAGCAGCAGAGGGTCAGGGAAGGGTGGGATTTATAGGCCATTATAAATTTACTGTCAAATACATTGCTGGTAAATTTGTAATACCGGTGCCAGCCATAGCTGGTGATTTAATGGCTAGGCTGGTCAAATACCGACCAGGTGGCAACCCTGTTCATTCAGAGTTGGCATTGCCATATCGCTTCTCTTGTCATGGAAACATTACCACGTATTTCTAGGCACTAGGGTGTCTTTCTATAGCACCTATCATGAATAAGAACATAATGGTCAGTGAGCCGATAATGTGCACTTTCCTATCATTGTATAGACACTGGAGGGTATAAGGGCAATGACACACAGTGCTTGCTGTTTGTTGCCCGTGTTTTGTTGTGGCTACAAAACGCCATTAAAAAACCTGCTGTAGAAAATGAGAATTTTTAACTGACAGTTGTCTCTGCTGAAACACTCCAATTGCATAATCTCTCAAAAATGGAAGGTTACCATCAGTCCCCATTTCAGGGAGATTCCCTGTCCCCATGGAAAACAGTCCCCGGCAAGTGTCCCCTCCTCTGAAAGCTGTCCCCGGCTGTCCCCTTGGTAAGAGAGCCACCTCCCAGCCAATTATTTCTATTCCAGGACAGGAGGAAGGAAGGAAGAAGGGATGCATAGCACCATGTGTCATTGCCCTAAGGGTTCTTTTATCAACTGGGTGCATAGTACAAGGAAAACGTCATGATTTCATATTTGCATTTTTTTCCCCACATAGGTTTGGGTTCTTAATGTCCTCATGGTTGGCAGAAAAACAGATTTGTGATGGTGAAGGCTTCCATTGTTGGTCTGAGTTTTGCGGAAAGCTGGTCTAATGCTCGGCCTGAGGAAGGTAAGTTATTGTATTTAAAACTGGTCTTAAAAATAAAATTAAAAAGCGTAGCTTTTCTGTTTTTATCACAGGGAAATTAAAATGGCTGGCAAATTTGCTTTAAAGTGCTGTGCCAGTTGGATCTGGTCTATGTGCAATGATTTGTGCTTCTTGTTACACTAATATATATGTGTATGGAAGGATGGATAAATAAAATCACAGAGAGAGAATGAATCAAAAGTTAATGTAAAAACATTTCTCCTCATTTACCTGTTTTTTCCAAGCCTTTAGTTCCCCTTTATAATAATAATCAAACTATTAAATATTCCTAGTAATTATCTCATCTTATCATGAGAAATATCTTTAATCCTGCACGTTATAAAACTCCAAAACTTTTCCATCAAAGTCTGAGAAAAACTCTTTTAATCACAGTGACAAAATTGATAGATATAAAAATTTGCTAGTGTTTTTTAGCCTGTAACTGGATAAATGCGAAATTACCGTACTTAGTTGGTGGTGAAATTCTTTATAAATCAAGGGAAAATATAATAGATTTTATTGCTTATAGATAGGTCCTTTTTCTGTTGGAATGCTTACCTGGCTTCATTAAAGGTTCTACTGGCTCACAGATTTGGCTTTGTCCTTCCTCTGCCATTTTATTGTCTTTATTCTTCTGTCCCCCATATGAAACTCATAAACTCAGAATTCTTTAATACCTATACATGGGTTGCCGCTGATTGAGTGGCCATACATGTGTCCTACCACCTGACTTCCAGAGCCATCAGATCAGTAGGAAGTTAAGAGTAAAGGTGGCCAAACACGTTCAGATCTGCTCACTTGGCGAGGTCGCCAAGCGAACAGATCTTCTCCTGATATCCCCCACCTACGGGTGGGCGATATCGGGGAAATCCATGGTAATTTGGTCGTTTGGCTCCAGGGTTAAACTATTGAATTAGAACGACGGTAATAGGCTCAGTCGGTTCGGGGACCGCATCAACGAGCCAATGCAGTCCCCAATCCGAATAAATTTTTTAACCTGTTAAATCAATATCTGCCCAATTTCAGGCCAGATATCAGTCGGGCAGGCCCGTTGTTACTGCCCCTACATGGGCCGATAAGCTGCCGAATCGGTCTAAGGGACTGATATCAGCAGTTAAAATCAGCCGTGTATGGCCACCCTAACTGTAGTGCCTGCTCACTTCCTTTCAGCAAAGTGACAGAAATTTTCAGTCATGACAGATAATCCTCAATCTACTGCGATTTCTGTATTATCTGTTGTAACAGCCCCCAGTTTTTTTATTTGAACGAGTTTTCCATATTAATGAATGAGCAAACATTCAAACATTGAAGTTTTTTTTTTTTTAAATGCGTGTTTATTCAGATTAGAAAAAACTCTCCAGTTTGCAAACTTGAAAATTGATACATCAGCCCATAAATGTTAGTATAGGAACCCACTAATGTCCCATAGCCTAAGGCAGTGATCTCCAACATGTTACTCCCCAACCCCTTGGATGTTGCTCTCAGTGCCCCCAAACCAGGGAGTTATTTTTGAATTCCTGACTTGGGGGCAAGTTTTGGTTGAGTAAAAACAAGATTTCCTACCAAATAAAGCCCCTGTAAGCTGATAGTGTGCATAGAGGCCCCTAATAGCCAATCGCAGCCCTTATTTGGCTCCTCCGTGAACTTTTATGGTGCTTGTGTTGATTCCCAAGTTTTTTTACATTTGACTGTGGCTAAGGAGTAAAGAAGGTTGGGGACTCCTGTTCTAAGGGTTTACAAGTTATACTTGTTTGGACATGTTTGTTCAGCTAAAAAAAAACTACTATTTGGGTCAAACTACTATGTTTGTTCAGCTTCATACACTAACTGTCTCTACAGGTGCATCAAAACCTATGTTTAGGTAATGGATAACCCTAAATGTTAATTTAGTGACCCACTAATGTTCGATTGCCTAAGTATTTACAGAGGCCCTAAGGAGGCTATGCTTAGACATGTATAGTCAGCTTTACACACTAGCTGTGAACTTCCCTTAAGGTGCCCATACACTATAAGATCCGCTCGCTTGGTGATGTCGCCAAGCGAGTGGATCTTCACCCGATATCCCCACCTACGGGTGGGCGATATCGGGTAGCAAGGGACTTAAAAAAAAATAATCCCCGGGGCCCTGGGGCCAAACGATCGGGTTACATTTGAGCTTATGGGGCACTCGGTTCGGGGACCACATCAACGAGCCGATACGGTCCCCGATCCGAACGGATTTTCTAACCTGGCTGATCGAGATCTGGCCAATTTCAGGCCAGATATCGGTCGGCCAGGCAGCTCTGTTTTGCCCATACACGGGCCAATTAGCTGCCGAATCGGTCCAAGGGACCGATATCGGCAGCTATAGTCGGCCCGTGTATGGGGACCTTTAGGGTGGGTTATACCCAAAGTCTTTCTCTACTGATGCATCAAAACCTATGTTTATTCCATGGATAACCTTAAATGTTAGTTTAGTAACCCACTAATGTCCCACAGCCTAATTTCTAAAACTAGTGCAGCCCCATTCACCACATCTGTTCTTGTTATGGCTATAAAGATTGATAACTCTGGCACTATCCAGGTCAATAAACATATGATTTCTTTCTAGCAGTGCCCTAGCAAGTTCCAGGATAAACTTAGAATGACAGCTTTGTTTGTGGTCGCATTTTTCTACAGCAAATGGAAATATTGAGTCACAGGAAATGTGAAATGTACTGATTTCCCTGGTAAAGTTGTGGGCAATTCTCAGGCAGGTCATGCTCACTGTAGAACTGCAGGTGGCATTAAATATAAGAGAAAGCCATGCTTGCCTGTCGCTAATGTAATCCTTAACACATCTCTGCATGTTAACTTGAGTGCTCTTAAGCAGGATGCTTCACTGCTGATCTATTTCCCTGCACCTCGAGGAAATAAGATGCTTGGTTTCAATTACATCTTCCTGATGAGTTCAGTCTCACCACTAAAGGAAAACTTACTGGAAGTGCTTCGTTCTTGAGATGAAGATGAAAAATGTTCCATTTTTAAGGGGCCACTTTGCATTAACTGGAGGATAGGTTTAATGATGATCTTGTGGTCTTTATTAAAAGACTCGTACGGGCCAATGTCGCTTAATTCAGTGCTGGGAATTTAACCAGAGATACTGCAACAAGAATATCACAGTGCTTTAATTTTACATTTGAATTGTGGCAGCCAAGACGCCCAGCTTCTCAAATAACCATTTACCTTCTACAATAGTAAACAAAATATTTTTACAAAGCATTTTTATTTTATGAAACTTTTTATTTTAACAAGGGATGTGCCTTATATGGGGAAATTATTTGCTCAGTAGATATCCCACTACGTTTTCTTTAAAGCTACCTTTCAATATCAGGTGAGTGTATGTAAGAGTGGGTAGAGGTCTACTTAATGGTGGAGAGTGTTTATCTAGGTTGAAGAGGGGCTAGTCTTCATTGAAGTCCATGTTGGGACAGGGGACTCCGTGAGTGAGGTGAAACCAGACTGAAGGATATATTTCTATGCTGAGATAATGTAGCAACATCAGTGCTTGAGCAAGTAGAAGAGCAACTCCCATAGATGAAATACCGTAAGATTAATGTTCCAGAGGGAGCTCAATCATAATAGGGATCCAAAGTGTTTAGAATTTGAGTAGAGACTGGGTATCTCCAGAGAAAACCCTGAGGCTCCTAATCAGTACCCTGGTGGGAAGAGCGATCATGTGGTGAATATGAGCGACACTAAATACCCCCTAGCAATGCCTTTAAAGTAGAGGGGCACTGTATGCATAGCTGTAAGTGCTGCATATGAGAATATTGCTGTTGATATCAGATGTATTGCTGATGTACCATAAGCAGGAGCATGGAATGTAAGGGGTGTAACTGGTGTTTCACTATAGAGCAGCTAAAGGGGACCGAAATAAGGCTTCTTTTGATCATTTATAGGATCATTGATCATTAGGGATGCACCAAATCCAGGATTCGGTTAGGGATTCGGCCTTTTTTCGGCAGGATTTGGATTCGGCCGAATCCATGATCCTGGCCAAACCAAATCCGAATCCTAAAAAACGTGACTTTTTGTCACGTAAACATGGAAGTTGAAAATTTTTCAAAAATTTTCCGATATTTAACCCTTCCAAAACCTAATTAGCATATGCTTATTAAGATTTGGTTTGGTATTTGGCCAAATCCTTTACGAAGGATTCGGGCGAATCCAAAAAAGTGAATTCGGTGTGTCCCTATTGATCATAGATAGGATCACAGTAACTTCCTACACAGACCCAGTGGGAGAGGACGGCATCAGAAGTCTAATGGATTTTCCCACTTGACAGATAGATCAAGCAGTTGGTTTGTTCCCACGCAAGGACTAGTATGCTGGTAACTTGGCCTGGAGTGACTAAGTAGGCAGCCATTGTTTACCCATATTTGACCAACTTTACTCTAGTATTATGCTAAGGCCACAAGATAAAAGCCTGTTCAGTTTCCAAGAGAGCCACCAGGCTACACTGCCAACCTTAAACTGTCTGTTTCCCTTTAAAAAATGCATCTATTGATTTTTTTTTGAGTGAAGCGTAAATTTTAAGTGCCGTAACCCAACGCAACAACTGCAAGCGAGTGCACAGACTTGCATTGATTCCCCATATTTCAGCAGAATTTCAGAGCATTCACTGACATAAAAATGCTATTTCTAAGCCATTATTGGAGCATACTGATTTGCTAAGTGATGCCGATAAATTTTCAGGTTTTTACATTCTTTTATTTTTTTTTTTTCTTCTCCCAAATAGGTGCTTTAAACTAATTTTTTGCAGTAGCAATAAGCCTTTAAGGTAAATGGTAATATTTTTACAACATAACTATTCTAGAGTAAGCCATTAATCTATCATTATACCGAGTTAGTGATTTGAGAAAGCTGCCTTTGAACAGTTTCACTTGCTCATATTAATTTAAGGGATCCAACTGAGCAAGACCATGAGATGCACCACTAATTATGGCACAGATACACAGACCACGCATTCCAGGCTCTCTCATATTTAATAGCCGTCTTCCTCAGCTAGGATAATTCCTATTGCAGATGCCGTTAGCTGTTCATATCTTTAATTTCACATCGAAATAAAGCGTCGAAGAGCAAAACAATAAGATTCCACAAATTAGCTGCGGCCACGGGTCAAGCAGGGTCCGTAAACGCACTGGTACATTTTCTGATTCCAACGTGCAAGATATATTTTGACAAAAAAAAAAGTAAAATAAATTACTCCTTCTTCAATTTTGTGTTTGGAAAATTGTTCTCTGTACATCTGAAATTGAAAATAACCACGCTTGACTGATAAATGCAGCTAGAAATTAAAACTACAGGCAAGTATTTAACATGTTAAGTTTGTCAAGCAGCTCGGAACGTCTCCAGTCTCCCAGGGAAGCAGTTATTTGAATACATTTCTGCGTTACATATCACTTGCTCACATAATATTGTTATAAATGACCCTTCATTTCTGTAGCCCTCTGGGTATTTTTTAAAACCCTTTCCTATAAGTATTTGATCGTCCTTAATCTCATTTAAACTTTAGAACGAAAATAATGGCCCATTTAGTGTCCAGAATTGTAAATCATCAGCCGAGCAGAAAAATGCACAACTCCGCAAACCTTTGACTCTCAAACTTCCAGCAGAAAAGTAATTTCTAACAATTTAATAAACTTAATTTTGTCCCTGCCATTCATTGTCCTCTCCACTTAAAACCCAATGCTTTCTCATAGCCCCTCAATGGAAATGCTGATCTGGCCCAGGTTATGAAAGAAGGGGAAGATGTAATAAAGAGATATGAGGCTTGTCAGGTGCCTATCAGATTGTGAAACGTGGAGAAAATCACAGAAAAAGAGTCAACTTGAATTTTTTTGTCGCCATGAAATGCTTTCAAGCCCCTCGTTCAGCTTCTTCCGTCTGTCCTTAACCCCCAGTTGAAATTCTGTAATTGGCAGAATATTTTTTTTCCAACCTAGCTAATTGGCTTGTTGCCAGTGAGGGACCCATTGTCTGGTTTGATGATGATCAGAAATTAACATGACATTTGCGTGGTGGTAATGGAATACATTAGTAATGTAATTCATGGCTGTAAGAGAGGGTCCATGGTTTTCGCCCCCACCTATGATCAGCCGGAGACACGCGAAATGATAAAATGCTCCCAGCAGGAACCTCGCAGCCGCCGAGAGCCCATTCCAACGTCAAATTCCGTCTTTTTTAAATTCTTCCGACAAAGCCGTAATGCTTACCAATTAATTACCGCAAATGTCAATTAAAAATATTCCAAATATTTTGGAAGATTAAACTTCAATTAAAATGATTACATTAAACAAAGAAGATGCAACATTGGTTTAATGAGTTGCGCTAAAGGTGACAGCCTGCTGCGATCCATACAGAAAAAGGGAGTCCAAGGAAATGTCGTACATTGCGGGGATTGAATTTTTGTTCTGCAACGCATTTCTGTTGCAGTGTTTTGGTGTTTCAAGCAAATAGGTATTCCTTTGTTTTGAATTCCTTGAGTGTTGAATTGTATGTTAATTGGTGGTGTTTTTTTTTTTTACTTAGTTGATTGAGTTTTACATAGATGCTGTAATTGCACATCTTAGTAAACATAGTACAGGTATGGGACTTGTTATCCAGAATGCTCGGGACCTGGGGTTTTCCAGTAATTTGGATATCCTACCTTAAGTCTACAAAAATTATTTAAACAGTAATTAAACCCAGCAGGATAGGATTTTTTTGGCTCCAATAAGGGTTAATTATATCTTAGTTTGTATCAGGTAAAGATACTGTTTTATTATTACAGAGAAAAGGGAATCATTTAACCATTAAATAAACCCAATAGGGCTGTTCTGCCCCCAATAAGGGGTAATTATATCTTAGTTGGGATCAAGTACGGGTACTGTTTTATTATTACAGAGAAAAGGGAATCATTTAACCATTAAATAAACCCAATAGGGCTGTTCTGCCCCCAATAAGGGGTAATTATATCTTAGTTGGGATCAAGTACAGGTACTGTTTTATTATTACAGAGAAAAGGGAATCATTTAACCATTAAATAAACCCAATAGGGCTGTTCTGCCCCATTAAGGGGTAATTATATCTTAGTTTGTATCAGGTAAAGATACTGTTTTATTATTACAGAGAAAAGGGAATCATTTAACCATTAAATAAACCCAATAGGATTGTTCTGCCCCCAATAAGGGGTAATTATATCTTAGTTGGGATCAAGTACAGGTACTGTTTTATTATTACAGAGAAAAGGGAATCATTTAACCATTAAATAAACCCAATAGGATTGTTCTGCCCCCAATAAGGGGTAATTATATCTTAGTTGGGATCAAGTACAGGTACTGTTTTATTATTACAGAGAAAAGGGAATCATTTAACCATTAAATAAACCCAATAGGGCTGTTCTGCCCCCAATAAGGGGTTATTATATCTTAGTTGGGATCAAGTACAGGTACTGTTTTATTATTACAGAGAAAAAGGAATTATTTGGTTACAATGTAGTCTATGGGAGATGGCCTTTCCATAATTCAGAACGTTCTGGATAATGAGTTTCCGGATTAGGGGTTCGCTACCTGTAGTAAATGCTCAGGATTGTCTCTTGGATGTAGAACTGATGCTGTATATTTCATTTTAATAGATTACTTACACATTACTTTGTAGATCTGATAGGATATTTATTATTTGGTCAGTATCGCCACCCATTTACAATCATTGGTCATGCTTATTTATAATTATGAGAAGCGATGTGAAGAAATCCTACATTCTTCCCTGCATCTAAAGACTGGACTTCTGTACTGTACGGTTATGTCAAGAATTCCCTGAATTCCTTGAATGCGTCAGGGGAGAAACACCGTCAGCTGGGGGAGCGCCGACAAGAGTCGGGTCTGGGTCACCGGGGCCCAGCAGGTTTTTTCCTGGTGGCCCAGTCTGACCCTGCTTGCAAAAATACCTGAAGGAAAGGTGGTCTGTAAAATAAAATTGGTTCTGCTGAGAGAAAAAAGAATGAATGAAGCTGCCATTATACACTATGGGTTCTTTTAGAATAAAGGTCTACTTTATTTCTCTTCTTAAAGAAATAAAGAAGTATATTCTGCAACTTGGGGTGAACCCCACCCCGAGTTGCAGAATATACTTCTTTTTTTCTGGAAATGTGCAAATTCTTCTATATCAGAGCTGAGCATCGTTACCAAGAGATGAGTTTGCTGTTGAATTTATTTTAAATAATGAAAACACAACTGTGCATTCCCATCATGCACCTTAAATAAATTGTACTGTATTGTGTACCCACTCCCACACTACCTGCTGGAAAGCAATGGAGCAGGCAACTACATAATGAAAAACTATAAAACGGGACTTCTAATACGCTCTTCCAGTTGTACTTCTAATTTTGTCATAAAATGTAAAAGCTCTTGCATGTACAGGTATTTGAACATTACTTTCAAATAGTGAATTTTTCACCGAATTTATGATATCCACCTATCCAGATTTCCAAAGATTCTCAAGCTGTTGATTATAATGCTTGAGTTTTTCCCCACTATCATCCTAGAAACCAAAAGGGGTAAAGTGGAAATTTGCCATAAAATTAACTTAGTAGGTTTCATCAGGGTAGGACTGGGGGGTGCAGGCCTGGCTGCGTCCCCCCACTCCCCCCCTCCGCAGGGGCCCCCTCTAAGCTTCCCTTACCCCCCCCAGAGGGGCCCCTGCTGAGGCTCCCTACCCCCCCACCCAACATCCTCCCAAGTTTTACATGTCAGGGGAGGAATGGCCAGCAGGGGGAGGGCTGGCAAGGGTCAGGTCTGGGCTGCCGGGGCCCACTAGGGCTCCCCGGGTTTTTTCCCGGTGTCCTGGTGGCTTAGTCCGATACTGGGTTTCATATAGAATCAATGTAAGCAGTGGCGTAACTAGATGCTACTGGGTCCCATAAATCATGGTAAGTTGACACATTCTACCTAGATATATTGATACTGCTAATTATTTAGGGGCTTACTGGGCCGCCCTGCAACTGCAGGGTCTGCTTCTTCTGTGGTTAGGCACATGAATCTAAGCAACTTAGCAATTGGTCTTTATGTTGTGTAGAAGACCAGTTGCTGCGGCTGGGTAGTGCACCTGTAAATTGGGAGTCTGTGGCTTTGTGCTTTTCTCAGCATAGATTTGCACATTAGGAGCAAAGTGTAGGGAACAAGGGAGCCCCCATATGTCATGTCTGGCTTAAAGAGGTGGTAAGGATAAAAGCCCCTGTTGCTCTTTGCACCCTTAGGTCCTTTTAATGAATTTAGCACATTAAGGGGCATCATATTGGATGCACATGGGCTGCCGTTATATGGTGGGTGCAACTTGATCGGGGTAAATGTAACAATAGTGGAATATTGTGGAAAATGGTGCATTTTCGGCTATGAAGGGGGCAGGGCTATGACGTGTCAGTGTCATTGAATCTTGCCGGGTAGGAGGTTTTGACCCCCATTCGAAAACCATGGTGTCCGGGTCAAAACTGGACAGGTGGCAACCCTAATGTTAGGCCCCATATCAGCCAATGAATGGACAGAGTTCTGCCTTTTGCTCCCACACTACTTCCTGTTACAGTTAGAGCTGCATCACTTCCTGTCAGCTGATCTCTGAGGGGGCACACAGCCCATCACTAAATGGCGGCTCAAGGGCAATATTTACTGATATATATATCTTCCAGTTTGGCTATAAACTAAATGTTTAGTTTTCCTTGAATACTTTAGCTGTTTCCTATGTAGACTTATCATCCAGGCAATTTTTTTTTTCTTAAATCAAAAATGCAAGTTTTTATTTTTATCAGGAAAATTCAAAAACTGACCAAACTCAAATGTGTGCTTATTTATTAAAAAGTCACCTCTTAAAAAAAAAAAAAGTATATAATCACATTCTACTCAATGTTTTCAATGAGTCTACTAACTTAAGCTTTTAAATGCTGAATTTTTACATTCAAATTTTCTGGGTTATTTTCTCTTAATAACTCTGAGACATTCAAACTCTAATTGAAAAGTGTATTGCGGTAAAAACTCTAATTTACTTGTTATTAAATCTGCCCCTTAGGTTACAGATTGACAGACAAAGTCGATTCCGTATTTCTGGGTTCTGTTTTGTATGGGAATTGCAGGAAGCTAGGCAGTGAAAGGGTTAATGGTAACCATGAAGCATGATGAATATTATTTGTGGGGGATTTTGGGTCCCGTGGTTTAGAGAACCCCCGGAGAGACACAGTTTGGGAGTGATGAGAAGAGAATCTGCTCTGATGTTTGTTTCCTCTGCCTTCCCCCAACTTATTTTGTTTATATTTTTGCTTTTTCGTGTGAAGTGGAATCGGAGTCCGACTCCTAAATCCTAGTTATGAGGTGAGATTTATCTAAATGTTCCTAGTCTTCTCCATTTGTCTCGCATATCTTATACATGAGAAGAGTTTAATGTTTCTGCCCTTCTTTTTTTTTCTGACGTAACTGTGATTTTCCCTGAAATTTTCTCCAGCTTTAAAACATCAGCGAAAATGTTTTTTTGCTTTGTGCACGGTTCCCATAGATTTAACTGTAAAGCAACTCCAGGATTCTCCACAACCTCTGCAAATCCGTTCTGATAATTGCAAATGTCATGAAAATTATTTTCATTGAAAATGAAAATTTTGTATTTTGTGCGATCCGAAGGTTCCGAAATTTTCGTATTGAAATTTTCGTATCCCAACGATCATAAGCGACCTTAAACCTTTTCTGACTTTGACACTTCACAATGTGGGAAGTTTTCCAAAGGACTCAATGGCACTCTGCAGCTCCAACCCGGCCCAAGGAAAGTCTCCCATAGGGCTCAATGGCACTCTGCAGCTCCAACCCGGCCCAAGGAAAGTCTCCCATAGGGCTCAATGGCACTCTGCAGCTCCAACCCGGCCCAAGGAAAGTCTCCCATAGGGCTCAATGGCACTCTGCAGCTCCAACCCGGCCCAAGGAAAGTCTCCCATAGGGCTCAATGGCACTCTGCAGCTCCAACCCGGCCCAAGGAAAGTCTCCCATAGGGCTCAATGGCACTCTGCAGCTCCAACCCGGCCCAAGGAAAGTCTCCCATAGGGCTCAATGGCACTCTGCAGCTCCAACCCGGCCCAAGGAAAGTCTCCCATAGGGCTCAATGGCACTCTGCAGCTCCAACCCGGCCCAAGGAAAGTCTCCCATAGGGCTCAATGGCACTCTGCAGCTCCAACCCGGCCCAAGGAAAGTCTCCCATAGGGCTCAATGGCACTCTGCAGCTCCAACCTGGCCCAAGGAAAGTCTCCCATAGGGCTCAATGGCACTCTGCAGCTCCAACCCGGCCCAAGGAAAGTCTCCCATAGGGCTCAATGGCGCTCTGCAGCTCCAACCCGGCCCAAGGAAAGTCTCCCATAGGGCTCAATGGCACTCTGCAGCTCCAACCCGGCCCAAGGAAAGTCTCCCATAGGGCTCAATGGCGCTCTGCAGCTCCAACCCGGCCCAAGGAAAGTCTCCCATAGGGCTCAATGGCGCTCTGCAGCTCCAACCCAGCCCAAGGAAAGTCTCCCATAGGGCTCAATGGCGCTCTGCAGCTCCAACCCGGCCCAAGGAAAGTCTCCCATAGGGCTCAATGGCACTCTGCAGCTCCAACCCGGCCCAAGGAAAGCCTCCCATAGGGCTCAATGGCACTCTGCAGCTCCAACCCGGCCCAAGGAAAGTCTCCCATAGGGCTCAATGGCACTCTGCAGCTCCAACCCGGCCCAAGGAAAGTCTCCCATAGGGCTCAATGGCACTCTGCAGCTCCAACCTGGCCCAAGGAAAGTCTCCCATAGGGCTCAATGGCACTCTGCAGCTCCAACCCGGCCCAAGGAAAGTCTCCCATAGGGCTCAATGGCACTCTGCAGCTCCAACCCGGCCCAAGGAAAGTCTCCCATAGGGCTCAATGGCACTCTGCAGCTCCAACCTGGCCCAAGGAAAGTCTCCCATAGGGCTCAATGGCACTCTGCAGCTCCAACCCGGCCCAAGGAAAGTCTCCCATAGGGCTCAATGGCACTCTGCAGCTCCAACCCGGCCCAAGGAAAGTCTCCCATAGGGCTCAATGGCACTCTGCAGCTCCAACCTGGCCCAAGGAAAGTCTCCCATAGGGCTCAATGGCACTCTGCAGCTCCAACCCGGCCCGAGGAAAGTCTCCCATAGGGCTCAATGGCACACTGCAGCTCCAACCCGGCCCGAGGAAAGCCTCCCATAGGGCTCAATGGCACTCTGCAGCTCCAACCCGGCCCGAGGAAAGCCTCCCATAGGGTTCAATGGCACTCTGCAGCTCCAACCCGGCCCAAGGAAAGCCTCCCATAGGGCTCAATGGCACTTTGCAGCTCTAACCCGGCCCAAGGAAAGTCTCCCATAGGGCTCAATGGCACTCTGCAGCTCCAACCCGGCCCAAGGAAAGTCTCCCATAGGACTCAATGGCACTCTGCAGCCCCAACCCGGCCCAAGGAAAGTCTCCCATAGGACTCAATGGCACCCTGCAGCTCCAACCCGGCCCAAGGAAAGTCTCCCATAGGGCTCAATGGCACTCTGCAGCTCCAACCCGGCCCAAGGAAAGTCTCCCATAGGGCTCAATAGCACTCTGCAGCTCCAACCCGGCCAAAGGAGAGTCTCCCATAGGGCTCAATGGCACTCTGCAGCTTCAACCCGGCCAAAGGAGAGTCACGATACCGAAGCTTGAATGAATCCGAAACTTTTATACTCTTTGCGACAAATAAGATTTTGTTGCAGAAATTGTTTCGCAAATTACAACAAAGTTGAGCAAATTAACGAAAATATTGTAGAAAATACGCACAGTTTTAAAACTTAGAAAAAAATACGAATTTTTGTATTTGGGCTCAATCATACATTGATGAATGTGCCCCTAAAAGAACATTTAGCTTTTTGACACCCAAATGAATATAAGTAGACTATTTGATTGCAATTGGTCTGTAGAAAGATGTTGCTTAGAAAAATGTAAAGAAATGTAAAAATTCATTTCAGATGTTCCAGAGAAATTCTATTTCTTCCTCTTACAAGTGCACAAGGGAATTCTCCGTCACTAAACGGCCCCTGGATCTAATGATTGCTTAGTTATGATATATTTATCTGCTTTCGCGAGAGGACTCGATAATGTATGTTCCCTGTCCTTTGTTCAGATAACTATCGTCCTGAGCCATCGTGCGGCCATTTGTCTCTTCCCTGCTCGTAGTTTATCCTCGGAAATTGTTATCCTGCATGCGTGGTTTATGGTTCCCGTGGTAAAGCTCCTGGTTTTCTTAGAAATTATAGCATCGCTTCAGTTTTTGGGAAAATGCACTGTCATGGCGTTTATACAAAACAGAGATAGCGTGCCATAGTAGGCACTGAGACCAACTGGAGATTAACCCTTAGGGCTTGGAAGAGTCAAGGTTTTTTACACATAAGTGTTATTTTGAAAAACACAGTGAAACGTGAATGTATATAAAGCGCACGTCTGAACACTCATGAGTAGAACCGGGCAGAATGAAATGGAATCAGTTTGCTGGTGTGTGTCAAATGTAACAAAAAATGCTCTTAGGGGCAAGTTTTCAAAAATGAGAATTTCTACGGTTTTATAGAATTCCAGGGTGTAGTGTGACCAATAGCCTGTTGGATTCAGGCACGCTGCTAATCTGTGCATGATAGGGCCACTGAATTTCTTGCAGTGGAAGACCTGTGTACCAATATCTGCTGAACTCACTCATATATTTTATCTTATTTTATCTTAAAGGAGAAGTAAAGTCATTTTGGCATTTTACTGCCAATAGATTCGCCACATTTGTGCCGCCTAGAACGCTATATTTATTTTGCAGAAAGCTTTACCATACCTGAGTAAACAGCCCTAGAAGCTCCCTCGGTTTGTTTAAAGGACATGCAACAATGTATATCAGTTGGGCACGTCTCTCCCACCCAAATGGCATAATTTGTACTGCATATATCCCTTCCGTTTGCTAGTACCATTACATTTTCCTAAAGCAAATAGCAGCTTTCCCCTGATACATAATCAGATACATTTAAATCTGCAAACAGCACACACACACACAGACCCTTATTCAGCATACATTTCATCAGGAATACAGACTCACACAGGCAGAACTGTCTCTGATAAAAGTTCTGCTTTGTTTGAGCTGAGCTCAGGAGAGGAGGTTAGGAGAAAAAAACTGAAGCAGACAGTTAGAGCTGAGTTTCTGTAGAAACCAGCAATACCATCTCTTTGGAGGGCGTGTTTAGTAATCTGAGCTAAGACCAACTGAGCATGCCCACAAACCAGAAATTAAAAGCAAATTCCTGAGGGGGGGGGCGAGTGGGTTACAGGAGGAGAAGGAAATCTAAGTGATTAAGGAGATGCTGTGGCCTTACTATTAACCTCTGGACAACCAGTGTAGCAGGTACTGAAAGATTTCAAAGAGGCTGTTCGCTGATTAAATTTTTGTGTGTGGGGTTTATATGTCCTTTAAGATAGCAGCTGCCATTTTAGCTTGGTCTCAGTAGCTTCCTGCTGCATCTTTAGCAATTGGTAGCTGAGATCATACATTCTTAAGCTCACTTAGTTTTTACCCTTCCTTCTCCTGATGTTTTTGGATTCTGGCAAAGTGCTTTGATGACTGGACTCTCTCTCTGAGTGTGTGCTCGTTATCACTCGGGTGATGCAATTTGAGCACTAAATATTACAACATATAACCATTTTTTGGTTAAAATTCCCATAGCTTTAGCACTGGAAAGTAAAAGTTTTTTCGTCTTGAGATTTATGGATCACGCGGGAAGATCGACAAGCTTTATAAGGGGACATTAATGGGCTTAATTATCCATTTTCGAGTTTGCGGATTCTAGTTTGTTTTTCTTAATCAAACAAATTTGCCTATAGAATTCCCACTTATTTCTTAATAAGGAAAACTTGTTCTAATTAAAGTTTACAAACTCGAAAAACTTGAATTGGAAATATGGTTTAACTTTGCCAAGGACAACTCCCACTGACTTCTATAGAAACTCGTAAGCTTTTACATGGTGAATTTTTACATTCAAATTTTTGAAACATAATTCAAATTTGAGGGTTTTTTTTCCATGCAAAGAATTTGAATCTAAAAAAAAATTGAATTTAAAATTTTTTTTTAACTTGAATGTTGATAAATCTCCCCCTTAGTGTTATTTATTACATTTTACTGTTTTTAGTGGAAGCCCTGTATGGGTCCAATTATGTCCTTACGGGAATAAATGTCATTTTGCGTTACTTTCCTTTCTTGATGATGATAATTGTTCTTAAACAATGTATTTGTTTTTGTTTTATAAACTTTGTTTTTTATCTGTGATTCAACTGTTTTTTTGTGCTAAAAATCATGAATTAAAATGGAAATGGTTTACAAAACATGATTTTTGCTATTTATTACTTACATTCTTAATGTAACTATCTGAATGCATGTGAGGTTATGTATAAGTCAGTGGGAACTGTCCTAGACAAACGTAATTTTTGTATTTTTTTCAAATTTAGAGGTTATTCAAAACGAAAACTATTCAATTCGAGTTTTTTAATTTTTTTTTTAGCTTTTCAAATCCATTAAAAAGGATGAGTACATTTCTAATTCAAGATATTCAAGTTTTTTTTATTTTTAAGGTTTTATTCAATTCAAGGGCTGTTCTGCCCCCAATAAGGGGTAATTATATCTTAGTTGGGATCAAGTACAGGTACTGTTTTATTATTACAGAGAAAAGGGAATCATTTAACCATTAAATAAACCCAATAGGGCTGTTCTGCCCCCAATAAGGGGTAATTATATCTTAGTTGGGATCAAGTACAGGTACTGTTTTATTATTACAGAGAAAAGGGAATCATTTAACCATTAAATAAACCCAATAGGGCTGTTCTGCCCCCAATAAGGGGTAATTATATCTTAGTTGGGATCAAGTACAGGTACTGTTTTATTATTACAGAGAAAAGGGAATCATTTAACCATTAAATAAACCCAATAGGGCTGTTCTGCCCCCAATAAGGGGTAATTATATCTTAGTTGGGATCAAGTACAGGTACTGTTTTATTATTACAGAGAAAAGGGAATCATTTAACCATGAAATAAACCCAATAGGGCTGTTCTGCCCCCAATAAGGGGTAATTATATCTTAGTTGGGATCAAGTACAGGAACTGTTTTATTATTACAGAGAAAAGGGAATCATTTAACCATTAAATAAACCCAATAGGGCTGTTCTGCCCCCAATAAGGGGTAATTATATCTTAGTTGGGATCAAGTACAGGTACTGTTTTATTATTACAGAGAAAAGGGAATCATTTAACCATGAAATAAACCCAATAGGGCTGTTCTGCCCCCAATAAGGGGTAATTATATCTTAGTTGGGATCAAGTACAGGTACTGTTTTATTATTACAGAGAAAAGGGAATCATTTAACCATTAAATAAACCCAATAGGGCTGTTCTGCCCCCAATAAGGGGTAATTATATCTTAGTTGGGATCAAGTACAGGTACTGTTTTATTATTACAGAGAAAAGGGAATCATTTAACCATTAAATAAACCCAATAGGGCTGTTCTGCCCCCAATAAGGGGTAATTATATCTTAGTTGGGATCAAGTACAGGTACTGTTTTATTATTACAGAGAAAAAGGAAAATCATTTCTAAAAGTTGGAATAATTTGTTTTAAATGGAGTGTACGGGAGAAGACCTTTCCGTAATTCGGAACTTTCTGGATAATGAGTATCCAGGTAATGGATCCTATAACCAGAACATGGTATTTTAGACAGCATTTACCCCTGAAGGGCCCTTTAGTCGTTGGAGTCATTTGCAGTGAAATGCAGCAATTCCTTTATAAACTTTAGGAAAATGCGAGTGCATGCCAGCGTGCCGGGGTTGGATTTGTTTGCACACACGTGTTTGCCAACGTCCACAAACGGCTATGCTCTGTCTGAGGCTTTCCCGTGCTTACAAGGCACCTGTTTATTAAGAACCGTTAGGCTTTTAATTTCCTTATATCCTGCTGCAATACTCCACAATGAAAATATTTTCCTGGGCAGTGGTTACACTTTAGGAAGTTTTAAAGTTTCTCCTGCTCCCTTCATATAAGAGCCTGCATTGATGGGGAGAAGTTGAAAGAGAATTAAAGTTCAACAAAGAATTGGGATGGAAAAATATATTGAGCTTGTGGACCGGACTAAAGCCACCGCAGCCCTTTAGCTGGGGTCATCTCTGCACCCACAGTGGGGTAACCTTGGATTCATGTAGATCCTTTCTAGGGACATAAAACCCTTGTTCAAAATTAGTTAGTTAAATAGGATTTGTGCTGAAAATCTTAAAAATATTTTCTTTTTTGTTATTTTCTAAGCTAATCAGGGAAACTAGTAAAATAGTAAAATTGAAAAATCTCGGTTCCTAGTTCTTGCCTGGGAGATTGACTGTGGTAATACAATCGGAAAGGAAGTGTAAACTCTCAAAACAAATAGCACCTTTGCAATTAACATTATTACACATTGTTCACATAAGAAAATTGTAACAGCACCATTTGATAATCAGGTTTGCTAACCCAACCCAACAGTCTCGAGAGAATCTCAGAAGGAGAAGGATAAAGTTGCTCTGCTTAGAAAAGACCAGAGAAGAGCCATCTGATGTTTCTCTTATCTTTTCTAAGCAGAGCAACATCGGAAGACTCCTCTACTAAAATTATCTCCCTATTGTCAGGCCAGCCATCAGAACTGACCATCAGATGGCATTATTGTTTTAATTTCACAATATTATTGGTGTAACAATTGCTAATGTCTTGAAAGCTAGAAGAATATTGGCTGATTCATTCATTTGGTTGGAAGGTTTACATGTCATTAAATTTCTTTACATTTTTTCCTGTAAAGAAAAAATTTGGATCTCCATACCTTAAGTCTATTAAAAATTAATTTAAAAATGAAATAAACCCAATAGGAGTTACCCCAATTAGGGGTAATTATATCTTAGTTGGGATCAAGTACAGGTACTGTTTTATTATTACAGAGAAAAGGGAATCATTTAACCATGAAATAAACCCAATAGGGCTGTTCTGCCCCCAATAAGGGGTAATTATATCTTAGTTGGGATCAAGTACAGGTACTGTTTTATTATTACAGAGAAAAGGGAATCATTTAACCATTAAATAAACCCAATAGGGCTGTTCTGCCCCCAATAAGGGGTAATTATATCTTAGTTGGGATCAAGTACAGGTACTGTTTTATTATTACAGAGAAAAGGGAATCATTTAAACATGAAATAAACCCAATAGGGCTGTTCTGCCCCCAATAAGGGGTAATTATATCTTAGTTGGGATCAAGTACAGGTACTGTTTTATTATTACAGAGAAAAGGGAATCATTTAACCATTAAATAAACCCAATAGGGCTGTTCTGCCCCCAATAAGGGGTAATTATATCTTAGTTGGGATCAAGTAGAAGGTATTATATTATTATAACAGAGAAAAAGGAAATAATTTTAAAAAAATAAGAATGAATTGCTTATAATAGAGTCTATGGGAGATGGCCTTCCCGTAATTTGGAACTTTCTGGATAATGGGTTTTCCTGATAATGGATCCCATACCTGTACTTTGTACTTGATCCCCACTGAGATATAATTAATCCTTATTGGAGGCAAAACAATCCTATTGGATTTTATTAATGCTAAAATGATCTTGTCAGTAGACTTATGGCTTGAAGATCCAAATTACAGAAAGATCCCTTTTCTGGAAAGCCCCAGGTCTCGAGCATTCTGGATAATAGGTTCCAAACCTGTAATATTCATTGCAGTGCAATAATTTGGGTATATATTACACTGTCACAATATGCTCTGTATGGCTGCATAGCACCCCAGCTTTTAGTATAATTGTGTATTATCTGTGCAAAACATAATGTTTCTTCATGAAAGGGTGATTTACTCTGCAGCTGAAAAAAAGGTAAGATGTAAATATTGTTGCGTGTAGGATGTCCTTTTCTCTCGTAATTACCATGCCAAATTTACCAGGCATTAGCTTTTAGTATAAGTCATAGATTTGCATAATTCGTGTGCATCAGACTTGTGTTTTTAGCAGCTCCCGGCTATTGTCATGCAAAGTAAGGCCGGAGGAGAAGAAAACACGCATTTTTCTAGAGGTGACAACAGAAGAATAGGAAATGGAAGCTTAAAATGTTTTGGCCATATTATCTCAGATCAATAACTGATGTTAAACAATAAGAAGAAGCCATTTAGACGGGAGACCAAAAGTCCCACTCTCGCTTATTATTTAAATAAGGATCCACGTAATGTAATGGAGCAAGTTCTTTCATATACAGTGCCGTAAGCGATTGACACCCTAATATTCTTCTGTTGAATCACACTATGTGCCATTGCCCTTACTGCTTCTTTATGGTGCTTGTTCTTCCTACTGCTATGCCCAGAGCATTCTATTCCTGGCTCATTCAGCTTTCTGTGATCCAATAAGAGAATCCTATGCTACAAGGCTATGCTTCCTACACAAGTCTTGTAAGATTCTTATTAAATCCACAATCTAGAAATCCCCAGCCAAACAGTCAGTGAATAACAGAGGCTTGGGCAAGAGAAGAACAAGCCAAGGAACACCTTGATAGGGTAAACAATATCCCTTGGACCGCTTCGACAGCTTATGGGTCTGTGTAGGGGCAGGAACGAAAGGCATGCCCGACCAATATATGGCCTGAAATTGACCAGATATCGATCGGGCAGGTTAAAAGATGTAGTTGGATCGGGGACCGCATGGGCTCGTTTATGTGGTCCCTGAACCAACTCGCCAAGCGAGCGGATCTTCACGTGTATGGCCACCACTCATCTCCAAGTAATATGATGATGAACTTTGATTCAAGTTTTTGTTGTGCAAAAAAGCCCCTGCAACTGTAAAATAACTGATGATATATATACGTACAGCATGTCCTACCAAACCATAAGTTGTATAGTAGGCTTAAAATATACCTGTAAAATCTCCTTCTTCCCTCTTCCACCTCTGTGTTTGGATATCCCATCATAAGATAAAATTAAAGCAAATTAAAACGCATTTTTATAGAATCAGACTTTATTTTCTGAGTTTCATGAATGTGGTTTCATTGGAAGATGCCTAGTTTTGTTGACAGGATACCTTTTTAGTTGCACAGATTTAAGAAGCTTCCATGTTTTGCTTTGAGCTGTTCGGAGCTTAATTTACACCTCATGTAAACAGCGTGACAAAAACTCACCGATACCACTAAGTGTTGGGTTATATATTGGACTTGAGGCACTTTACTGTTGTTTCTAACCTGCTGGTGTGGATGAGCAACCATTGATCTTAATTAAGAAATTGTCCCCGCTGGAGAAAAACAGGCTAATTTTTCTTTTTTCCGGCTGTAAATAACATCAAGATAGTCGTTTCATCATGTTATGTTTCACAGTTTTTTTGCTTTTTGTATTATAGTGTAACATTTCTCATAATGAAAACTTGGGAAATGTCAACTCACCCACATTTGCTGCTGTCATTGAAAAGCATAGAAATGCACCTAAAATTCTTTTAAATCCAGACCAAGCAGGAAGCATGCCTGGGGGTGTGACCTGTTAGTGGACTGGGTGTGGCCTGGGCAGAATGTGGGTGTGGCTGACTGGTTTACGGAAAGGCCATCTCCCACAGACTCCATTATAAGCAAATTATTCTAATTTTTAACATTTTTCCCTTTTCTCTGTAATAATAAAACAGTACCTGTACTTGATCCCAACTAAAATATAATTACCCCTTATTGGGGGCAGAACAGCCCTATTGAGTTTATTTAATGGTTAAATGATTCCCTTTTCTCTGTAATAATAAAACAGTACCTGTACTTGATCCCAACTAAGATATAATTACCCCTTATTGGGGGCAGAACAGCCCTATTGAGTTTATTTAATGGTTAAATGATTCCCTTTTCTCTGTAATAATAAAACAGTACCTGTACTTGATCCCAACTAAGATATAATTACCCCTTATTGGGGGCAGAACAGCCCTATTGGGTTTATTTCATGGTTAAATGATTCCCTTTTCTCTGTAATAATAAAACAGTACCTGTACTTGATCCCAACTAAGATATAATTACCCCTTATTGGGGCAGAACAGCCCTATTGGGTTTATTTAATGGTTAAATGATTCCCTTTTCTGTGTAATAATAAAACAGTACCTGTACTTGATCCCAACTACAGATATAATTACCCCTTATTGGGGGCAGAACAGCCCTATTGGGTTTATTTCATGGTTAAATGATTCCCTTTTCTCTGTAATAATAAAACAGTACCTGTACTTGATCCCAACTAAGATATAATTACCCCTTATTGGGGGCAGAACAATCCTATTGGGTTTATTCAATATTTAAATTATTTTTTGCAGACTTATGGTATGGAGATCCAAATTATGGAAAGATTCCTTATCTGGAAAACCCCAGGTCCAGCATTCTTGATAACAGGTCCCATACCTGTATTACTTATATAGTAAATTCTTATTATTACAATTGTATTGTATTCTTTATTTTTGTATGTACTGATTGGGTTGAGAATTCTGTGAAGATTTTATCACCAAGATCGTGATGTTATTTGGAACTAGAGAAAAAGCAGCATTAGCCTAGAACAGAAGAAGTATATGTGGCATAAGACCTAAGACATTTCTTATGGAATGCTGTAATCTAACATAGACTATTTTCAAGCATTTCCGTATTCTTTGCTAGTGCCACTTGTGCCGCTGTAGACCCAGATGTAGTTAGAAGTCTAACGTGACACTTGTCAGGTTCTCTTGACAGTAAGCATCAGAAAGTGTTCTCCTCTAAACTGATAAGTGGAGAAAATACTTCTAAATATAAAGAACTCGCGAATGGTGCACTCTCTCTCGTCTTCTTGTCTTTTTTATTAGAAAATAACATTTATTTTATGTCAACATTTCTACTCAGTGAACTTCTCTCAAGTTTCTCAGGTTCTCTGAGCAGAACCAAATTGTTGACCTAAATAAACTTATTTTTTCATTTTTCCCGTTCCTCTGAGTGCTCCTATATCATGTTCTACATTTTGTATTATCAAGGTAGCACCTGGGCTATGGATTTATATGATTGAATATAGGGCAGGGCCAGTCTAGGGGTAAGTCTAGGGTGCAGTGGTGGGGGGCAGTAGGTCCCTAGGCACATACCTCAACTGTCGTGTGGGGGGGAATTGAACAGGAGTTGCCGAGCGTAGGGGTAGTGTTGTCAGGAGTATGTAGTGGGGGGAAAGGACAGAGAGGGGTTTCTGAGGGGGGTTGCCTTAGGCACCCTTCTGTGTTGGCCTGAGTCAGTCCCAAGGAAGCCTAAAATATAACGTGTTGTATTTCTGTTTTGTTAAAGGAGAAGGAAAGGTACTACTAGTACTAGAGGGTGCTAAAATGTTAGACACTCCCTCAGTAATTGCAATCGCTTACCTTATACCCCAGGCTGGTGCTCCTGTTAGGCGGAAACCGCTCCAACCCAGGGTTGCTGCACAAGAGTGATCCTCTTCCTTCTTCTGTCTTCGCGCCGCATGAAAAGCCGAACTTTAACAAACAAGCCGGCTGCCCCCCCCAAGTGATTTTACCTTTCTCTCTCCATTAAGCTTAGTTCTTCTCTAAGTACACTAATTTGTGTTGAGCAGCCTAATTCTCATTTAACAAGATGACAAATTACATCTCTGAGTATTTATATCAAACAAGAACATACATTTGGCTAAAAAAGGGCACAAGTGCACCCACTGATCCCTATCTTAGAGTGTGAGGTAAGTGCAGACATAATATATATGTTGTAAACTGCCATGTAGTTCTGCTTGCTTTATCCCACCTCCCTGCTCTATAATTTATTGATGTGCGCAGAAGTGCATTGTGAACATACTGTATTCTTTTCTGTGTACTATAATAAATTGTTCCCTGTTCTTTAACTTGTAATTATCCTTGTGCATAAAAGTTATGTTTAGTCTGGGCTAGTCAGAAGAACAAAGTAAAGAAGCAAAGTGCATTTAGTTATTTCTTGTTTCTGGGTTAACAGCACACAATTAACTTCTTACCTCCACCAGCAGCTGGGGAGAGGCAAACAAGGTATTTACCTTGGGCCCCCAACCTCAAAAAGGGCCTGTTGTCTAGAAAGATGATATATACAGTGTACTATAACTTCCATGATACCCTAATGCCGGTAAGGGATGTAGTAGGCTTTCTTGACTGAGGGCCTGAGGTCAGGGTCTCTGAGAATACAATACTGACATGACCATGTCCACTTCTTGAGTCATGAATCATAACAGTCATCTCATAACAATGCTAGCTACCTT
This sequence comes from Xenopus tropicalis, assembly GCF_000004195.4. Classification (NCBI taxonomy): domain Eukaryota; kingdom Metazoa; phylum Chordata; class Amphibia; order Anura; family Pipidae; genus Xenopus; species Xenopus tropicalis. The sequence continues at coordinate 140,486,127 of NC_030680.2, forward strand.
CACCATCCTCCTCAGGTCCACCTTGACCTTATCCAGTCATATTTTTATGGGATGTTCTACTACGCAGTGACCTTCTGGCTGGGTATGGAGAAACCTTTTCATAATGTGGTCATGATCATCTCAGTTTGTCTAAACCACCTCAGACATGGATATCAAGGCTGGAAAGGCCCGGTAGAGCATCTTCATCTTCTGCTCTGCACCTGTCCATATCTTTAAGCCATTATTGGGATGGCTCCAGATATCTCTCCCAAGTGTTAAGCATTCTCTGATCTCATCCATGTTTCGACAACCTATGTCAAGCCTAAACATTTCAGGAGCTCACTGGTACTGAGAATCCTTCTTTAAGTTACATTTGTAAATCCATTCAGGAGAAGCCTATGGCAATGCTAAGAAAAACTGATGTAAGAGAACAAACATTTGTGGAAAGACATGAGCTAGTGAAAAAACCCCCCTGAGAACTGTGATTTCTCAAACTTGAAATAAATCACGAAAGAACAGCATCTCTCAGATTTTAATAAATCTGTTTTTCACAAAAACACCACAATGTACCCTGTTAGATCTTCTGGCTGGGTGCTCAGGTATGAGACCTGTTATCCAGAAATCTCGGGACCTGGGGTTTACCGGATAAGGGGTTTTTCTGTAATTTGGATCCCCAGACCTTAAGTCTACTAAAAAATAATTTAAACATGAAATAAACCCAATAGGATTTGTTCTGCCCCCAATAAGGGGTAATTATATCTTAGTTGGGATCAAGTACAGGTACTGTTTTATTATTACAGAGAAAAGGGAATCATTTAACCATGAAATAAACCCAATAGGACTGTTCTGCCCCCAATAAGGGGTAATTATATCTTAGTTGGGATCAAGTACAGGTACTGTTTTATTATTACAGAGAAAAGGGAATCATTTAACCATTAAATAAACCCAATAGGACTGTTCTGCCCCCAATAAGGGGTAATTATATCTTAGTTGGGATCAAGTACAGGTACTGTTTTATTATTACAGAGAAAAGGGAATCATTTAACCATTAAATAAACCCAATAGGACTGTTCTGTCCCCAATAAGGGGTAATTATATCTTAGTTGGGATCAAGTACAAGGTACTGTTTTAGTATTACAGGGAAAAAGAAAATCATTTTTAAAAATTACTTTGTAGAATTATTTGCTTATAATGGAGTCTATGGGCGATGGCCTTTCCGTAATTCAGAACTTTCTGCATAAGGGGTTTCTGGATAAGGGATCCCATACCTGTACCATACATAATAATTGGCCTTGTGTTACCTAAGCATGAATAGCTGATACCAGTTTATTTGTCATTAATTTGTCTTTTAAAGTGTCTTTTTTGACGTTCCAATGCCTTATATAAATATTTTCCAAGAATGTCTAATTTAAACGTGTTCTTCAGTAAAGCTGTAGGATGCAGTTAAAGAGCATGTATTTCTGACTTTAATGAACCAAAGCCCTTATGCGTCCCTTTCCTGCACCCCTCGCAGCCCATCTGTATACCAATTTTAGCACTGTAAATCAGGATACGACGCGTGACCTTATGACTTTATTTGTTTGTACATCTGCTCTTCCAATATGTGATCTTTCCTCCGAAGGAAAAAAAAAAAAAAGAGATGCAAATATGTCCCGTTCTTTTGTGTTCCGTACAGCCTTGCAGCGTGCTTGGGTAAAAAAAAGTGACTTAATACTCATTTAATTTGAAACAGTTTAATAAATACGGATTCACCATTTAAAAGAGGCTTTAATTCAGGCTAGCACCTTGATTTGTGGTTGCTATGGAGAATCAAATCTGTAGTTTGACAAGAAGTCACCCATTTATGACAGCACTTTATCTTGTCTTTCCAGAGGAAGGAAATGTCAAACGTGAGAGCAGAGAAAAAATTAAAGCCTTGAAACACCAGAATTTCCTGATTTCGTTTTATTATTCAGCTATCATATCCATTCTGATAATAGCAACGCGCTGAAAATAAATAATGTTCCCTCAGTAAAATCAAATATTTCCCCCGTTGGAATGGACAGGTCTTTGTGACTGTCATTGCTGTGAAGTCTGGCAGGAAATAGCATTATTAGATAAACCCGCAGTGCCCAAATCCAATTTTCTTTTCATTATATTGTCAAAATAATTATACCCGTGTAATTTGGGTAAAGGGAAGGCAGAACAAGTAAAACAGACTATTAGAAAGTCTTGCTTTGTGATCCTTGCTTTCTTTGGGTTTGTATGTGCGGAAGAGAAAGCTGCGAATCGATCAGCGCGTAGGACAAGCTCTCCTATAGACGCTTTCATTCTGGCCAGTCATTCTGCAGGATGTGACCCAGGACTGGGAAAACATTCACACATCTGCCCTAGACAGATATTTTCGGTTAACAGTTGCTGGATGTACTCCTTATATATATTTAGGAGCCTAATTGAAGCTGTCCTGCTAGATGGGCGGTAGGAAGCAACAAAACTTTCCCAGACTCCACTAAAATGGGCTCCAATAACAAACAAAAGACAAGTAAATAAATAATGGCATACAAATTCTCTGTAGTATACCTAAGCTTCCTGGTATCAGGCTCTTAAATGATAGATAACAGTTTGTTAAAATGTGGTTAAAGGAGAAGGAAAGGTACATTTGTCACCCCCATTGATCATACCTTTCCATCTCCTTTAAAGGAGAAAGAAAGGTAAAAACTAAGTAAGCTTTATCAGAAAGGTCTATGTAAATACAGCAATAAGCACTCGCAGAAACGCTGAACTGAGTTCTCTGTCAAAAGATTTGTTGTGTCAGTTTTTTCTCTCCCAGAGACACACAGCTCTCTGCTCTCTCCCCTCTCCTGCCCCCCCCCTCTATCAAGAATGCTAAGAACTCCCTCCCCCCCTTAGGAATGTGGTTCTGAGCCAATCAGCAGGAAGCTTCCTCATAGTCTTACTAACTGAGCATGTACACCAGTCTTGCTCTTGGTGCAGGAGATAGGCATTATGGGAACTTTCTATACACAGCTCAGTGTTTTTTCTTCCTATGAGGCTTCTGATCATCTCAACAGGTGAAATATGGGGAGACTTAAGGGCACTATTGAGAGAACTGAAGGTATGCCTGCAGCTTCAGATTAACTCTTTATTAGCCTTTCCTTCTCCTTTAATCCAATTATTTTTGTTTGCGGCTCAAGCCCTTTAGTTACCAACCACAGAACAGGCTCATATGTATAAGAATTCCTGGACTCCTCTGAACAGCATACACCATGGGTTAAATCCCAGAGTGGTCTTGTTGCGACTTTTCATTCCTACAGAGGTTTCTAACATGAGGCCCTCCCAAGTTCCAGCGGTAAAGGAAAGGTTAAAAGTCTTCTTTGGGCCCTAGCAGTCTAGTGCACTGACTCGTTGGTACTAGACATTTTGTGGTTAGGCTACAGAATGGAGTTCAGAAAACGTCCTCCTCTTTTTTTTTTATTTCAAAATTCTGATAGAGATTCGTATTATCATGTTCTCATTTGTCCAGAAGATCAAAGATTTCTGAGATTTGCAGTGAGATCTTGACATTTCCAGTTTGCATCCCTGCCCTTCAGCTTGGAGACATCAGAGAGAGCCTTCTTGAAGATTCTAATAACTCTGATAGCTCATCTGTGACAGCTGGATGTTTAGATTCTCCACTCTCCAGAAGACCTGTTCATCAAGGCCTCTTCCATGAAAAGATTAATGCTTTATGTAGTAAATGTTCTGCACATTCTTCAGCCCTACGGATGGCTCATAGACCAAGAGAATGGCAGTTCAGAGACAAGTTAAGTCATTAATTTCTTTGGGGCAATCATAGACTTGACTCAGCTTACTCTTTATCTTGCAGACCAATTGAGACTTTTCAGGAGATAACAGGGTTTGTAGAAGCTTCTAAAGTATGAACCAGAGACATCATGGGGCTTAAGACAACTTTTTAAGTTAGTCCCTTCGGCCCAGTGGCAGTCAAGACCACTACAGAGCTGGTTCCTGCAATATTAGAACAAGGTCAGTCTTTACCACAATGCCTTCCAGATATTCTCAGTGGCAGTGGAACTTCAGCGCGAATTAACTCTCCTCAAATGTGCTTGTAGATAAGAGGTCAGTGCCAAGCAAATCAAGCCTCTGCACCACTCCTCAAAGACCAAACCCTGCTTGCAAATGGACAATATTTACAGCTGTTCGGTATATAAAGAAGCAGGGGAGTACCAGAAGCCTTACACTTCTCAGCGAGCTGTCTCCGATTATGGATTGGGCAGAACAGAACTTGATCAGCCTTATATCTTACTGCCAAACAAAAATCATGAACCAGAGAATGGAAGCCAACCACTACAGCTTTCAACTTAATCACCAAACTCTGTGAAGTTACATAGATCTCTTTCCTACTTCTATCATGGTTTGCTGAATGGAATGACATGGCCTTTGCATTTCATTGCATGCCTGTTATTAAATGCAGAGTGGAAAGGAGTTTCTACCTTTATAATTCAAGAATGGTCCAATATCTCAGTATATTCACTTCAGGAATCCACACGCATTAAGTGGTTTTAATTCCAAACTGGGAATGAATATATATTATTAGAAATGAATCTATTATTAGACATTTTTGCTATGTTAATATCCTGGAAAATATATTCCTATAAACATTATTCCTCATATATCTTATATGAGCCATAGGCTAAAGTTAGACTTGCCTCTTTACAGCTGTACTTCATCTCACAGGCTGTCAGCATGACTGCTAAGGCGTTTATGGTCAGGGTCAAGCATAGGCCTACATGATACAGCTAAAACGACCTGTATATGGGTTGTGCCACTAAACAGTCCATGTATTTATACCCCAGGATAATTCTTTTGTTTAAGAAATTCAGTGTTTACCAAAGCCATAAAATGAAGTATTTCTGTGAACAAGTAGTCCATGGTTAAACTCCCCTTCATCTCCTGTTTGCTGAACTACCTACTACATACTACTATATATATATATATCCTCACGACAGCACCTCACTCCAAAATGCTAATAAATAGCTGCCCTTGTGCACGGAATACAAAATAAAACACAGCCAGCACCAAGGGTCTTATAGTTAAATACAATCTCAAGTGTAATGCATGTATAACCGACGTTTCGGCCCCTTTTGCACCATTTTCACCTTGAAAAAGGTCCCAAAAGGGACCGAAACGTCGGTTATACATAAAAAACCCTTGGTGCTGGCTGTGTTTTTATATAAATATATATATATACACAAAAGTCTTTTGGTAGTACAGCACCCTGTCAACAACTTAGTGTGTGGTGCACGTCCTCAGTGGGTTCCGACTCCCATTATAAAATATAGTTTTACAAAAATGGACAGCACACACTATTTAAGTGCAAGAAGTATATTATAAAAATTACATCATATGCTTACTGTACACATAAAAGTGACGTTTCGAGCCAGGTCGGGCTCTTCATCAGGGCTTGTGAGCAGTAACTTACAATATATATATATTTTTATATATATATATACACTGCTCAAAAAATAAAGGAAACACAAAAATAAGACATCCTAGATCTGAATGAATGAAATATTCTTATTAAATACTTCGTTCTTTAAATAGTTGAATGTGCTGACTACAAAATCACACAAAAATTATCAATGGAAATCAAATTTATCAAACCATGGAGGTCTGGATTTGTAGTCACACTCAAAATCAAAGTGGAAAAAAACACTACAGGCCGATCCAACTTTGATGTAATGTCCTTAAAACAAGTCATAATGAGGCTCAGTAGTGTGTGTGGCCTCCACGTGCCTGTATGTAAAAACAATGTATAACTTTCTATGTAGCCAGGCTTCTAATTATGATTGTTCTAAATGCCTTAATACTTTTTTTTTTATAGTATCTTAGGATCAGGTTATTCTTTTTATATGCCACCTGTTTGAGAGTTAAGGTGCCCATACACGGGCCGATTTTACCTGCCGATATCGACCCCCTAGACCGATTCGGTAGCTTATTTGCCTGTGTATTGCAAGAACGACGGGCCTGCCCGACCAACATTAAAAATAATTCAGTCTGACTTTTTATACATGAAAAAAGAACCTGCTGCTCTGTGTTTCATTTATTTAATTAATTTTAATACCCTTTAGATTGGCTAAAATGCTTTGCGCAAATCCCAGTAGCGTTATGAGAAAAAGAGATTCCCGGAGAGCTTTACCAAAAACTGATACAATAGATGGAGACTCAAAGGGAGCTGAAAGAAATATCTTTAAAGATGGGTTCCAGGGTGAGGTCTTTGGCTGTGGTTTGAAAATGAGACAAAGCAAAGGCCACCGTTTCAAGATGTCTGGGAGATAACTGCTATTGTTTGAATGGAATGCAGTTGTGGGCTCCGTCTCTCTCTCTGCTTTGAAATGTGCCCGCTCCGGCTGAAAGTGTCCCATCTGAATTAAGCATTTTAGTAAAGCAAACAGCAAAACACTATAGCTTTTTGCTATTCCACTTAATAGCCAGCTCCATCTTTACTAAGAGGAAAACGCTGCATTTTTATAAGATATAAATATATATATCTTTATGTATAGACACAATGAAACGGCTGCTTTCTGATTGAAAGCTTTTTCAGCCAAGCAGTTTTATATGTTTCAAATAAAGTCGAAACCTTTTCAGCTCCGTAGCCCTGATTGGGAACAATGTTTAGAAAAGGACTGCTAAATTAGGTAAAAATAGAAACGAGTCCGCTTTTGTTGAAAGGGAACAGTATTAAAGAGCACTTGATTCCCTTGTTAAACACTGAATCCATTGTAGCTGTGTCCATTCATGTACAGGGAATACAGTAGATGTATAACTGTTATTGTTAGCACCTATGTATTTATAAAGCACCAACATATACACTGATATATAAAGATTGCATCCAAAATACAACCAGTTACCTTGCCCAAAATAAGTACAGAAGTGTGCAACGCTGGTTTGAGGCTATGTGGCCAGGTTTGCAGGTTTAGGTTTGCTCTATTTATGAACAGAAATCATTGGTGCTGGATAAAAGGATCAAATCTCAAGGAAAAGGAAAGGTATAATCAATGGGGGTGGCAGTGCTTAGTTATTATATACTCTCGGGTTCTAATTTGCTAAAAAACACAACAACCTGGGGGTATTATTTCAGTGAGCGCAGGGCTGCCATCTTGTTTCCTGCTGGCTGCTTTGTGCTTTTTACATTCGCATTGGGCTTTTATGCGCTTATTTAATAAGAGGTACAATTTTTGCTACTGGTCTGGTCACCTGTAGCAACGAATCAGTAGGGAGCATTTACTGGTCACCTGTTTGGAAGCAACTATGCTATTGGTTTCTATGGGTTACTGCACCTGGGCACTTTATTATATATGGGCGTTAGTACTGATTTTACTCTACTGCTCATAAACACAGCCCAAACTTTTTAAACATGGGGCCAGTTCATGGTACCTCAGACTGTTGGGGGGCCAGACTGTAGTACTCAAACAATGCCCCCCCCCCACATCCTCAAACTATGCCCGCTCCCCGCTGTGTCTTCTGGTTCCCTGGTCCCCCACTCCCCGTTGCATCCTCTGGCTCCCTGCTCCCCCACTCCCCACTGCATCCTCTGGCTCCCTGCTCACCCACTCCCCGCTGCATCCTCTGGCTCCCTGCTCACCCACTCCCCACTGCATCCTCTGGCTCCCTGCTCACCCACTCCCCGCTGCATCCTCTGGCTCCCTGCTCCCCCACTCCCCTCTGCATCCTCTGGCTCCCTGCTCCCCCACTCCCCACTGCATCCTCTGGCTCCCTGCTCACCCACTCCCCGCTGCATCCTCTGGCTCCCTGCTCACCCACTCCCCACTGCATCCTCTGGCTCCCTGCTCACCCACTCCCCGCTGCATCCTCTGGCTCCCTGCTCCCCCACTCCCCACTGCATCCTCTGGCTCCCTGCTCCCCCACTCCCTGCTGCTTCCTCTGGCTCCCCCACTTCCCGCTGCGTCCTCTGGCTCCTTGCTCCCCTACTCCCCGCTGCATCCTCCGGCTCCCTGCTCACCCACTCCCTGCTGCATCCTTCAACTCCCTGCTCCCCTACTCCCCACTGTATCCTCTGGCTCCCTGCTCCCCTACTCCACGCTGCATCCTCCGGCTCCCTGCTCACCCACTCCCTGCTGCTTCCTCTGGCTCCCCCACTTCCCGCTGCGTCCTCTGGCTCCTTGCTTCCCTACTCCCCGCTGCATCCTCTGGCTCCCTGCTCACCCACTCCCTGCTGCATCCTTCAATTCCCTGCTCCCCCATTCCCCACTGTATCCTCTGGCTCCCTGCTCCCCTACTCCACGCTGCATCCTCCGGCTCCCTGCTCCCGCCGTCCCCGCTGCATCCTTCAGCTCCCTGCTCCCCCACTCCCTGCTGCATCCTCTGGCTCCCTGCTCACCCACTCCCCACTGCATCCTCTGGCTCCCTGCTCCCCCACTCCCCACTGTGCCCTCCTGCTCCCCCACTCCCTGCTGTGTCTGCAGACAGGTAGTAACCAGGGGTGAGGACACAGTGGGTGCTGGGTAAATTACCTTGGGGGGCTTGATCCTTCCCACAGGCCTTAGTTTGAGGATGCCTGCTCCAAGGGATCCATGGGACAGGTTTGTTGCTCATTAGGTTAGTACATTGGGCTGAGGTGTTTTTTAGCTGGCCCATCTGAGGTTACCAATTATAATCACAGGTGGTTGTCTAACAAATTGACTACCCTCACCCCCTGTGATCAAGCCTTCCCTTGTCATTTAAAGCCAGGATACAGGTCTGATTAGTTGGTACTGGTAACTGCTCTGGTCCAAATCTGTTGCTTAAAGTTACCTTTAAATAAACTTTTAGTTCATTTTTTATTTGCCGTTTTTGAATTATGTAGCTTTTTGTTCAACAATTCTCCATCTTGAAATTTCAGCAGCTATCTAGTTGTCAGGGTCGTGTTTACCAGGCAGTGGTTTGAAAGAGAGACAGGAATATGAATAGAGGAGGGCCTAAATAGAAAGATAGGTCGTTAAAAGTAACAATATAATTGTAGCCTCACAGCGCAATAGTCTTTTTGCTGCTGAGGTCAGTGACTCCCATTTGCAAGCTGGGATAAGTCAGAAGGGAAGACAAATAATTCAAGAACTATAGAATGAAATGAGGGCCAGTGGGACATGTTGCTAATAATATGCCCTTCTACAACATACTACAAGTTAACCTGAATGTGAACCACCTATTTAAGATTTGGAATTTTTGTTTATAGAGTTAAATAAATAAGGTTGAGGAGACTGCCTCATACAGATAAACGCAAACAAAAGAAATTCTGGGAATGAATTCCAAGCTCTTGAAATTTACATGGGCTTATCCTATAGGCTACAGTCTCCTCAACCTAATTTATTTGTTTGTAGAACCACATGGTGGCTCTACCTAAGCTGATCAGAAAACCCTACACTACACTGATGAGCCCCAAGAAAGGCGAAACCGGTCTGTAGTTGGGAATCTGATCAGCTATTATCCTGGCTTCTGCTTTAAACCCAGTGGGTGAGCTTTAGCCTATAGGATAAAGAGTTTGGAATTCATTCCCAGAATTCCTTTTGTCTGTTTATACAGTTATAACTCTTAGGGCAAGGGCACACGGAGGGGGATCATCCACTTTCTTGGAGGTGCACGGTGTCGAGATTAAATATGCCTACTCCCTCAATACCTTGCTTTGCTCAGACTGAATGCAGAACAATAGGAAAGGGGTCCAGATTCTGGGTGTATATTTCCTGATGCCTAACCTGAGCTCCCAGCCTTCTCTATTGGCTGCACTTTGCGTAACGTATGCTCTGTATCCGCCGTAAGCAACAAGCATCTTATCTGCTTCTTCTCTAGTGAAAGCGACACCGGATGACTCTCTCTTCCGAAAACATTTGTCTGAGAAAGCGAATGTAGGAAAATCAACAGATGTGACAGCGACTCATTTATTTAGTGTTCCTCGACCCTTTCTTGTACATGGAGGACATGATAAGGACAAATAATGGCAGCGCATATCATAAACAGGATTTTACATTTGCTATTCTCCTTGGTTTTTTTTTTTTTTTTCTCTCTTCAAAGAGAGGGAAGTGACAAAATACCAGGCCAGCTCGCATCTTCTCCATGCTGGCTGTGTACCAAGTTCCATTTCAAAATGCAGATTTAATAAATGCCATCCAAAAATGTGTCAAACACAAGTATCTGTGCAGAATACACAGCTCTATATTTGAACTTGTCTGAAAATACTATTTATACACAAATGTTGTTATATTCGCTGATTTGTACTGCAGCTTTATTCCTGTGTCCAAATCATCCACTTTCCTTTCATTCCGCCTCTATGAAAACGGAGAATTAAAAGCTGTGGCTGCACAGATAACTGCACCGAGTGGATTCATAGAGGATGGACGGGTTCCCTTTGTCCCTATCAGCCATATGCACAATGGCACAATGGCAGCATAGCTATGGCGCCACATTCAATACCATAGTATTGCCATGTTGTGTAGAGTCAAAGCTGGCCTGAGTTCCATAAAGGAGAACCAAACACCCACCCATTGCTTTTTAAATGATCTCCCCCCATCCTCAACTGTCTCGTGCCTGCCTTGACCCACTGGTGCTGTGACTTTGGAGTTGTGCAGTGGGGTTTGTAGCCATCTTCTGTTGGGTCAGATACGTTTCTGGCTCTTGGATAGGAAATGCACAGAGCAAGCCAATCTAGCCTTGGCTTAAAGGACAATGAAAGGTTAATATAAATTAAAAGTAAGTCTAAAGGCATTCTTTTTAAGTACTTACTGCATATCTAAATTCCCAGATCCCTGCTTGCTTCTCTGAGATATGGTGCTGGCAGCCTACAGCAGTGTGAAGCCTACAGTGACATCACTGAAATCTCTCTCCCCTTCCTGTAGGTTCCAGCGGCAGCCTTCCTATTCTCTGAGCATGTGTGTAACTTGATTCTGTCTCCTGTTCTGAGCTACACATGCCCACCAGCCAATCAGAAGCGGATCTGGCAGAGGGGAGGGGGGAGGGAAGGAAACATGTGCAGTATGAATCAAGGAGGGAAAGGAAGGGAGAATACCTTTTTAGAGATGGCTGCCTGTTCTAGAAAATGTGAAGTAAGTGTGACTGAGTAACTATGTGATTAGCTGAGCCAAAAGTGTGGCGTTTTTTTACTAAACAATAGGAGGACTATTGGGCAGAATGCTTTTTACATTTTGACTTGCATTCACCTTTAACTGCAATCACTGTTCAAGACGGTGGCCACCAACCCACTGGTCAACTCTGCAGTCACAGTGCCTCAGGATTTTTTAGGGCAGGTTGTGGTGGGGGCAAGAGGGTTTTCTTTCTATCATTGGCCAAATAGATATATCATGTAAAAAAGATTTATTTGGAAATTGGGTCATTGTACCTCCACGCATGACCAGTTTGGTTGAACATAACAGCAGAATGGGTCACTGATAAGAACAGGAACATGTAGAGTAGGGGATACCTTTTATTGGCTTAAGGTCCCCATACACGGGCCGATTGTAGCTGCCGATATGGGTCCCTTGGACCGATTCGGCAGCTTATCGGGCCGTGTAGGGGCAGAAACGAGGGGCCTGGCCGACCGATATCTTGCCTGAAATTGGCCAGATATCGATCGGGCAGGATAAAAGATTCAGTCGGATTGGGGACCGCATCGGCTCGTTGAGAGAGATCAACCCCACCCCAGGCTTTTAATAGCAATTATTATTTGTAGGGATGTACCGAATCCACCTTTTTTTCGATTTGGCCAAATCCTAAATGCTTTCTGATCGATTTGGCCGAATACTGAACTAAATCCAAACCCTAATTTGCATATCGAATTAGGCTATGGAAGGGTTAAGTGTCGCCACACACACAGCGCACGGCGAAAAATTTTCAACTTCCATGTTTACATGACAAAAAGTCATGTGATTCGAAAGATTTGGTTTGGCTGGGAGCATGGATTAGGCCAAATCCAAATCCTGCCGACAAAGGCCGAATCTTGACTAAATCCTGAACTGAATAAATTCCTTATTTATATAGCACCACCATATTCATCAGTGTTTAACAGAGATTATACATCTTTCCCATCATCCCCTGCCCCAGCGGAGCTTACAGTCATACAATCATTCACACACACACTAGGGTCAGGTTTATCAGGAGCCAACTAACCTGCCTGTACGTTTTTGGGGTGTGGGTGTTTCAACCTGTGCCTAGTTACTGTGATGTACAGTCGCTCCCGACCCAAACCCGCAAAAAGTTGCCATTTTAGGACCCATCCACTCCCTATGCTACTTCTGCATGCACCTATGGTTTCAGCTGGCCTATCAATTCTTTGGACCCCTTCCTTATTCAAGAAATGGTTATTATAGGCGTATATCCTTGAGAATCTTTTTGGATATTCACTAGAATTTGGAATTCGTTGGATCTTAACATGGACTATGTATAGAGGGAAAGTTAAGATTTTAGTGTGAACTAGTTTCTCTTCCCATTTTTTGGTTCTGGTGGGTCCAAGCGTCTTTCCCATTCCAAAGGAAAAGAGACTTGCACTGCTGTTGTCAGTTATGGCACTTCTATAACTGCTGTTTTTTTTTTTCTTACTTTGACACCATTGCAGAACTACTGTGCTTCAGGCGGCCTTTTGAGTGAGCCGCTGCTGTAATCAAGTACAAAGAGAGAAATGGCATGCTTTCAAGCTCCAAACGGCGGACAAAGCGCCCACAGAATGACTAAAAGTATTTACACATTCGACGAGCGCAATTTTTTATTTTTTTGCCAGAGAGAAGAATGCGGAGTTGACTACGGGCATGGATTCTGAATGTCATCACAACACATTAGATAGGAAAGGTGATCTTAAATAATTTGCCCTTTTGCGGATACCTCATCGTTTAATAAAGCGACTGCACGGAGGCGCCCATTTCCATTATCCCCAAATCATAATAGGAGCAAACAATAAAGCGCGCGCCCTTTCATGTGTTCCCTTCTGCTTCCACCTGTTTCAGAATGCTGTCCTCTGACACTTACATTCTCCTGATTGAAAAGGCACTGCAAAAATTTTATTAATTTGATATATCCACCCCTGTCCCTTTTTTTTTTTAACGACGTGTTTTTAGGAACTGTTAAAAATAATAAAAAAAAAAAAAAGGTGCTTAATGTGACTTTTAAATAAGAATTCTTTTGGCCGCATTGATATCAGTTTTCAAATACCCAGAGGCCTTAATAGAGAAGCATTTGAGAGATGAAAACTGTTGGGGAGAAAAAAAAAAAGAATGTTCATCATTTAAAGCATATAAAAACTCCATAAGATGCCTATTATTCCCGAGTCCTTTATCTCCTTTCACAAGCTCGGTGAGAGGGAGTCGCGCACGTTGGGGTTTATCTCAGGCTTTCATGTTCAGTAGCCACATGCTAAACATTGAGCATATTCCAGTGGAATTTCATAGGCCTTCCACAATCCTTTCATAAAGGGAGCGATCCGTTAACATCACCTCTTTAGATCTAGCCGAGAGAGTGTTCTGGGCACAAAGGAACTCTCACAGCTTCGCTTGCCGGACCAGCGAGTGAATGATTTCAACCCTGGTGGGCAATGCCTGTGTCCATGCGTAACGCAGCCGAGACCTCCGTACTAGACAGCTGCATGCAATTTTGAACTTCACTCATTGAACTGTAATAAAACAATATAAGCACTGCTTGGGGGCTGATTGGATGCAGTTCCCCTCGCCCGTATGAAAGTGCTGCTAACTGGCGAGGAGATTTCGGAGGTTTTATGTTTGATTGCATCGGCGGAATTGAACAGGCCGGGGGTATCGGGGAAAGGCTAAACCGCTGTAATGCCATAAAACTTTTATTCACATGAAGCTTTACGATTCAAAGGGGAAGGGGGTGTCAAGGGACATAAAATAGAATCATTCTTAACATTAAATATAGGTTTCTGTTTTATTAGGTTAGTGCTTATAATCTGAATGGATACTATTAAAGGGAAACTCTAGCTCCTATGTGTACAGCATTACGGTTATTGTTATACAGGTATAGGACCCGTTATCCAGAATGCTCGGGACCAAGGATATTCCGGATAAGGGGTCTTTCTGTAATTTGGATCTCCATACCTTAAGTCTACTAAAGAATCAATAAAACAGCAATTAAATCCAATAGGATTGTTTTGCATCCAATAAGGATTATTTGTATCTTAGTTGGGATCAATTACAAGGTACTGTTTTATTACTACAGAGAAAAGGGAAATCAGTTTTAAAATTCTGAATTATTTGATTAAAATGGAGTCTATGGGAGATGGGCATTCCGTAATTCGGAGCTTTCTGGATAATGGGTTTCCGGATAAGGGATCCCATACCTGTATATGCCTTGCACTGGCAGGCTCTATTGTTACCTAAGGCCATGCATTTTAGGCCAGAAGGTCCCAAAGGGTTACATGTACAGGTATGGGACCTGTTATCCAGAATACTTGGGACCAGGGGTTTTCTGGATAAGGAATCTTTCTGTAATTTGCATCCCCTTAAGTTTATTAAAACCTCATTTAAACATTAAATAAAACCAATAGGAATGTTTAGCCTCCAACAAGGATTAAATATAGCTTAGTTCAAGTACAAGGTAACACTTTATCATTACAGAGAAAAAGGAAATCATATTTAAAAACTAGAATTTTTTGCTTATAATGGAGTCTATGTAAGATGACGTTCCGTAATTTAGAACTTTCTGGATAACGGGTTTCCGGATAACGGATCCCATACCTTTTCTCTATCTCATTGTATTTATGTATCTATCTATTTAATTTAAAAATCTTATCTCTATCTATCTATCTCTCATCTATTGCTCTATCTTTCTATAGATGCATATTTCTCTCCTAAGGGTCAGGTGCTCGTCTCTGCTGAAAAGGGCCCCTTGTATGTGAGAGCATGTACCCTATTTTTTTATTAATTTTCCCAGAGGCTCTATGGGCACTGAAACATTTGGTTCTGCCGGGACGGGCCACACTAATGATGGTATAGTTGAATATGGTATAGTTGATAGTTCAACTTCACTCTACTGCATGTTTTCCTGTCTTGGGTCATTGCAAGGAATCCTTGAGAGATTGATCAAAGATAGTAGTGATGATATGCTTATTATTATTGACAGCTAATGGGACTCATGCAACTTGCCATACTCATGCTGAGAAGGGACATATGCAGAAGGAATTTGCAATCATATTTTTTTTATATTTAATTTTGAAATTTCACATGGGGCTAGCCATTTTCTTCATTTTCCAGGGTGCCACAGGCATGTGACCTGTGCTCTGATAAACTTCAGTAACACTTTACTGCTGCGCTGCAAGTTGGAGTGATATCCCCCTCCCAGCAGCCGATCAGCAGAACAATGGAAAGGGAGCAAGATAGCAGCTCCCAGTAGGTATCAGAATAGCACTCAATAGTAAGAAATCCAAGTCCGGCTTGGGACTCCTCCAGTTACATGGGAGTAGGAGAAACAATAGGTTAGCTGAAAGCAGTTCTAATGTGTAGCGCCGGCTCCTTCTGAAAGCTCAGACTCAGGCACAATGCACTACACATAAAAATACATTTGTTGGTTCAAGAATAACATTTTATATGGTCAAGTTCATTATTTGCTATGTAAACAGTGTAATTTTGAAATAAAAAATACACCATAAAAACCATGACAGTATCCCTTTAATGGAGTTTTCTGCTTCAGATTAGACTGCAGCAGAGACCCCCTTGCATCAGGCTTTGTTGCATACATCTATCTACATCTCAATCTACACCTATCTCCGTCTTACCCTAAATTCTGTCTGAAGTCAAGAATTATCCTCAGTTTAAAACCTTTGAGTAGACTTACCACCTTGTATAAAGCTAACTGAACATAAACTAATATTGCTTGCTGAATGACCTGACCAGGTTTTATCAGTCTGTACTTTCCATACAACAACAAATGTTCTAACTATAATCTGGTTTTTATCCTGTTGGTAAATGTGTTTCCCATGACCAGTTCTGTGACCAATCTCAGTGATAGGGGTTAAACCACTTGGTTTGGTTGTATGTGAACTATGTGGCTGGTACATCAGTCCATGGAGGCCATTCTGAGCAGATTGGATTGGGTTTCTGCTTTGCCGTTGAAGTTTCCTTTTATTTTAAATATAAGGAGAAAAATAAAACAGAATCCATTTTGTTGGAACCCGCTCCAACATGAAGGGCTTTCCTGATTAAAGCATTTTTGGATTAACAAAATTGATATGACATCTGACAGCCGAGTTCTTTGTGCGAGAAATAAGGCAACTTCTGCTTCTGAGATAACAATATTTTTATTCTTGATTTAAAATGATGGCTACATGTAGTGTTAATGTCCTTAAGACAAAAGTAACAGTGTAGTCTGATTGGACAAGCCCTAAACCAAAGTGGGCTGGCTTTTAGAAAAAAATCTATTATTATTATTGTTAGGGTTATAGCTTAAACAGATGCTTATCATTGTCTTTGAACATAAAAATGTACAGTCTGTTGTTCTTACGTGAATCTCATCAGTAAGATCTAAAATGATTATTCAGCGTGCCTGAGACTCCAGGTAAAGGGTGTTTCTATAAAGTGGAGCACCATGCCTTATATATATATATAAATATATATATTCAGGGATGTCTACAGGATCTCACCATCTTGGAGTTGTTAGGAGTGTCAGTGGCACCACACATGCTTTGGGCTGCTGTTCAGGAGGTAAGATTAGCAGTTGCCAATCATCAAGCAGAAAATGAGGTTCCTGATGCTACAGGACTGATTATTAATTTCTGATAACAGTTGCATTGGTTTTTATTCTGCTACGTCACAGGAATCTGAGTTAATTCATAATCAGCCATTTATATTCATTTGAAGTTCAAGTGCTGTCTTGAGGTGTCTCTAGGGCCTTCTCTGCTCTGAAGCACCCACAAATGATATCAAATAACTTTAGTGTAACTGTCTGGTTCTGATAGTAATACCATGGCCGATTTACTTACTTAGGATTGAAAATTGTACCGTTGCAGTTACCCATTCCGACCAATCAGATCTGTGCAGTCTGTGTAGTCTGGTTCCTCTAGTGCAGTGATCCCCAACCAGCGGCTCGGGAGCAATAAGCTGCTCCCCAACCCCTTGGATGTTGCTCCCAGTGGCCTCAAAGTAGGGGCTTATTTTTGAATTCCTGGCTTGGAGGCAAGTTTTGGTTGTATAACAACCAGTTGTACTGCCAAACAGAGCCTCCTGTAGGCTGCCAGTCCACATAGGGCAGTGTTCCCCAACCAGTGGCTCGTAAGCAACATGTTGCTCACCAACCCCTTGGATGTTGCTCCCAGTGGCCTCAAAGCAGGTGCTTATTTTATAATTTCTGGTAATAAGGCAAGTTTTGGCTGCATAAAAACAAATATGATGCCAAACAGAGCCTTCTGTAGGCTGCCAGTCTTCATAGGGGCTATTAAGTAGCCAATCATAGCTCTACTCGTCACCCCCAGGAACCTTTTTTTCATGCTTGTGTTGCTCCCCAACACTTTTTCCATTTGAATGTGGCTCACGGGTATAAAAGGTTGGGGATCCCTGACATAGGGGCTACCAAATAGCCAATCACAGCCCTTATTTGGCACCCCCAGGAACATTCGTGTTGCTGCCCAACTCTTTTTACATTTATATGTGACTTATAGGTAAAATAGTTTTGGGACTCTGGTGTGTATGTGGCACATGTTGCAGGGGCAGTTACCGCAGCTGCCAGTGAAAAATCACCTTTTTGGCATTTACTTGAATGGGAAATCCGGTGTCAGTGGGTGCCGTGATGGTAGGTGGGTGCCGCTCAGAAAGCAAGATATGACCTGGCCATTTGTGTTGGCATGCCCCCCCCCCCCCACGCGTTTGCCCTAAAGCTTTAAAGTTACCTAGCTGAGTAATCCATGAGTAATACATATGTGTGCCAAACAAGTTGCACAGTTTGATCTGCCCAGACTACTGTTTGTATATTTGAAGGGTGAAACATGAGACTTCCTCTGCTTTATCCAAATCTGTCATTAAAATGGCGCAGTGTTGTATACAAATCAGATTGGGAGTTTGGTGGGCACTTTGAGGCTGGCACATTTACATAAGTTTCCCTGGGCCGACGTTCCCTGTCACTACAATGCCGAGCCGCGGCAACCCCCTGCCCCTCAGGCTGCCTTTTCCACATCTTTATTTATAGAGGATTTGTATCCTCCTCAGACTCTGCAGCAGAGCAAAGTGGGCTTGCCCATAACAATAATAGTACAATTCCAAAGGTTAACAGGAAAAAGCTTGGGTCCAGAAGTGATTCCCGGCAGCTGGCAGAGGCGGAGGATCGGAAGTGCACCACCAATGAAAAGTGCAGCGAAAGGCAAATTAAACGTTATATCTGCCATCTCTCTCTTGCATTTTCTCTCTGCTTTCCTGTTTGGACTTGAAAGGTGATTGGAGCCAAGTCAATGACAGTTGACGGAAGTGCTGCAAGGAGAGAATATTTATTTACAATGAATCGTGGTGATGCTTGTTCAGGATGCGGTTTCACGCAGGATATGCCGTCCACACCCCCCGGTTTGATCATTCCTCTGAAGGGGGAAAAAAAAAAAAAGCCTTGATTGTTTAAAGCTAGGGAATAAGTGGATATGCATTGTTCAACAAGTCCCAGCTTGGATATGCCCTTTATTAGCCACTTATAACAGTCAGTTTCTATTTCTCACTCTCACTGCTAAACTCAAAGTGGAACTGGGGCTTCTTAAAGGGGAACTTCATCCAAAAATCTCTTTTTTTCTCTTGATAAAAGAACAATGTAATTCTAAGCAACTGTCTAACTAAATAGATTTAATGTTCTTCTAAACGTCAATACAGGTATGGGATCCCTTATCCGGAAACCCGTTATCCAGAAAGCTCCGAATTACGGAAAGCCTGTCTCCCATAGACTCCATTTTAATCAAATAATTCAGAATTTTAAAACTGATTACCTTTTTCTCTTTTTTTTTTTTTAAAAACAGTACCTTGTAATTGATCCCAACCAAGATATAATTACCCCTTATTGGGGGCAGAACAGCCCTATTGGGTTTATTTCATGGTTAAATGATTCCCTTTTCTCTGTAATAATAAAACAGTACCTGTACTTGATCCCAACCAAGATATAATTACCCCTTATTGGGGGCAGAACAGCCCTATTGGGTTTATTTCATGGTTAAATGATTCCCTTTTCTCTGTAATAATAAAACAGTACCTGTACTTGATCCCAACTAAGATATAATTACCCCTTATTGGGGGCAGAACAGCCCTATTGGGTTTATTTCATGGTTATATGATTCCCTTTTCTCTGTAATAATAAAACAGTACCTGTACTTGATCCCAACTAAGATATAATTACCCCTTATTGGGGGCAGAACAGCCCTATTGGGTTTATTTAATGGTTAAATGATTCCCTTTTCTCTGTAATAATAAAACAGTACCTGTACTTGATCCCAACTAAGATATAATTACCCCTTATTGGGGCAGAACAGCCCTATTGGGTTTATTTCATGGTTAAATGATTCCCTTTTCTCTGTAATAATAAAACAGTACCTGTACTTGATCCCAACTAAGATATAATTACCCCTTATTGGGGGCAGAACAGCCCTATTGGGTTTATTTAATGGTTAAATGATTCCCTTTTCTCTGTAATAATAAAACAGTACCTGTACTTGATCCCAACTAAGATATAATTACCCCTTATTGGGGGCAGAACAGCCCTATTGGGTTTATTTAATGGTTAAATGATTCCCTTTTCTCTGTAATAATAAAACAGTACCTGTACTTGGTCCCAACTAAGATATAATTACCCCTTATTGGGGGCAGAACAGCCCTATTGGGTTTATTTAATGGTTAAATGATTCCCTTTTCTCTGTAATAATAAAACAGTACCTGTAATTGATCCCAACCAAGATATAATTAATCCTTATCGAAGGCAAAACAATCCTGTTGGGTTTAATTAATGTTGTATTGATTTTTTAGTAGACTTAAGGTATGGAGACCCAAATTACGGAAAGACCCCTTATCCAGAATACCCTTGGTCCCGAGCATTCTGGATAACAGGGCCTATACCTGTACTTTTAAAGTCCAAGTTTATTTTTTCTGCACTCTTGATTCTGACTTAAAAGAAGAAAGGGGACAGCAGCTTAGAATGGAACAAAAATGGGAGAGACAGATACTGCTTAAATGGCAATTAAACAACTATTTGACATTTTAGGGTGCGGAAAGGGGGACCCCAGTGTGTCAGTCCCTATCTTCTAACCATTAATACGGCACTGTCAAATGCAGGCAGTCTTATATTTGTTGGGACTCCCAATGGTCTATGTACTCCGAAACATGTGGCAATTCATCAAGGGAGGATGGCAAAGTGCATAAAAGGAGTGCTCTGCACCCTGCCTACACATTCATAAATGAAATGGAACAGTCATTTGTTTACAGATGCAAGAAATTTGTTCCCCCAAAGTGTAGTTGCACCTTCAGCGGAAGAGACCAACTGACACGACACCATAAACCAGCAGGTGGTGCTGTGTTGCTGTTCTTTTTGCTACAGTCTGCAGGCCAGATCCTTGAAGACTGCTCAGAGCAGGTAATTTAAAGTGATACTGACACTCTTCAAAATATTATTTCACATAAAACATTACCTATAGGTCACGTTTTTGTCTGATAGGGCTGCTCTTGAAGTTTCTAACCTGACTGTTTTGCCATCCTGTCTGTCCCCTTGTTATAGGTTTTAATACTTATGGACTCTTTCTGCACAGATATGGCAGCCCCCTCATAGAGGAACATGGGGATCAGATAGGGAATGCAAAAGCATTAAGACAAACCCCCATATGTAATAAAAGGTACTAAGTTTGCCCAGGAGCAGTAACCCATGGCAGCCAATAAGATGTTTGCTTTTTAACAGGTGGCCAGTAAATGCCTCCTGCTGATTGGTTACTGCACCTCAGCAAACTTGGTGCCTTTTATTACATAACACGTTTATGGCAAAGTTATAAACAACATTCAAAGACAATGTTATGATTAATTCCTGGTGTTCCTACCTCAGTAAGGGTGTATGGCTCAAGCTATGGACAGTGAGGCTTCATTGCCTGTTGCTTGCTTGGCATTGTTTCATTCCCTTCTATCTTAAAATCCAGCAGTTCTTAATGACCAACGTCTTTGCAAAATGGAAACAAGAAGGACTTCACTGCATTAGAGACATACTTAACAAAAAACTCTCCCTCATGACATTCACAGAAGCAACTACCAAATTTCCCTTTCTCCAAACCCAACACTTCCACTTCATACAAGCCACACACTATGCGAGAGAGGTCTTGAGACAACTAACAGAACAAGATCTTACTAGCCCTATGAATCACATATGGAAAGGAGCCAACACCCACCACTCCACAGCATCCATCCATAGACTTATCAGACTAAACCCAAATGATACACACAAAGATACATCTTTGAGGAAATGGACAGATACCATTCCGAACGCTGACGAACAGCATATCCTAAAACTCCACCTACATGCTATGAGATTAACTCCCTCCAGCCAATACCAGATTATGACCCTACAGCTATTACACCAATCTTACCTCACTCCATCACGGAGATTCAAAATGGGACAATTGGACAATCCCAAATGCTTAAGATGCAAAAAGGATGAAGGCTCACTAACCCACTGCATCTGGCAATGCCCAATTGTCCAACCCCTATGGACACAAATACACGAATGCTGGAACCAGTAAAAAAAATTCATAGCAGACATCGAATGGGCCTTATTCAGCAAAATAAAAGGGGGACGACAGATCACTAAATCCGACAGAGCACTAGCAGGGAAATTGGCCGCAGCAACCAGAAATCAGTCACACCACCATCCATAAATCTAGTTAAAAGCAAATTACATTTTCTCTTTCACATGGATTGGCTCGAGGCATCAACCAATAAAACAATCCACACACATAATTTTTTCGACACATGGACAACCTATATCCTGAACATTCCCCCAGACGTTAGGCAACTGACAGTTGACACATTCAATACCATATGGTATGACCAAGAGAGCCTCAGAGGCACTAATCCTCTACTACATGCCATAATGGCTCCAAGATGAGTCATCGCTGCCTCCCAGGATCCACAACATAACGAAAACAGGTACCCCAAATAACCCTCCTCAGAACCGGTGAACTGAAATGTATATAGTTCATGTTGATTTTACTTGAAGCTCTATATTATACTTTGTTTGTTTGTTTTATTTGCCAATCGGACCTCCTACTATATCTTATCTCCGGTAACTTGGCTCACCCAAGCGGGAAACAGCCAACTACCCACCATCCATATATCTGTATACCTACAACGAGTTAACCAACATAACTGTCTTAAACCATAAGAACACTAAACATTCATGCATAACAATATGTATTGATCTCTGTGAAAGATAATATCCTGCATATGTGGAATCCGATTGTTATATACAAAATACAAATAAAAACAATTTAAAAAAAAAAAAATGCAGCAGTTCTGCCTCACTTTACTGCTGAGATTCTAGATATTTAGGACATTGCACCCTGTCTGCCCATTTCACCACCTACAGATGTCATCAACCCACCCCCAAGTGACATCACCCCCAGGTGTCATTGATAGAGAAAATCCAAGGCAAGCGGAAAAATAATTATAAATTAATAATGAGGTATAGGAATATCTATACATAATTACCCTTTTATGCAACTTCTTCATTAACATGTTTTCTATAGACATATAAACCTGAATGCAATGAATGTGTGCCTTTTTTCAATCTAAGCTACTATGTTACTATGTATATGGTATAAGCACAATAACATAATATTGCTCCTAACAGAGCCATCACAGACATAATGCATTGCTATCATTCTGCGTGTTTATATTAAGGTACAGGTGTGGGATCCATTATCTGGAAATGCAGAAAGCTCCGAATTACAGAATGACCATCTCCCATAGACATACAGAATGACAATGACCCATAGACATTTTATTATTTTTTTAATCATTTTTTTATAATCATTTTTATAATCATTATTTTTAATCATTTTTTTTTAATTATTCCCTTTTTCTCTGTAATAATAAAACTTTACCTTGTACTTAATCCCAACTAAGATATAATTACCCCTTATTGGGGCAGAACAGCCCTATTGGGTTTTTTTAATGGTTAAATGATTCCATTTTCTCTGTAATAATAAAACAATACATGTACTTGATCCCAACTAAGATATAATTACCCCTTATTGGGGGCAGAACAGCCCTATTGGGTTTATTTAATGGTTAAATAATTCCCTTTTCTCTGTAATAATAAAACAGTACCTGTACTTGATCCCAACTAAGATATAATTACCCCTTATTGGGGGCAGAACAGCCCTATTGGGTTTATTTAATGGTTAAATGATTCCCTTTTCTTTGTAATAATAAAACAGTACCTGTACTTGATCCCAACTAAGATATAATTACCCCTTATTGGGGGCAGAACAGCCCTATTGGGTTTATTTAATGGTTAAATGATTCCCTTTTCTCTGTAATAATAAAACAGTACCTGTACTTGATCCCAACTAAGATATAATTACCCCTTATTGGGGGCAGAACAGCCCTATTGGGTTTATTTAATGGTTAAATGATTCCCTTTTCTCTGTAATAATAAAACAGTACCTGTACTTGATCCTAACTAAGATATAATTACCCCTTATTGGGGGCAGAACAGCCCTATTGGGTTTATTTCATGGTTAAATGATCCCCTTTTCTCTGTAATAATAAAACTTTACCTTGTACTTAATCCCAACTAAGATATAATTCATCTTTCTTGAAGGCATGACGATCCCATTACGTTTAATTCATGTCTAAATGATTTTTCAGTAGACTTATGGTATGGCGATCCAAATGATAGAAACACCCCTTATCGGGAAAACCCCAGGTCCTGAGCATTCTGGATAACAGGTCCCATACCTGTACTCACTATATATAATGGTGCAGACAGTTACTGTAGTTGAACACTCTCCCTATACCTGGCATAGTAACGATGTGGGCTATTATGACACTGGCACATATTGAGAAGGTACTGGGAGTACTTGCCTACACTGATACAGGATCTCATCGTGCTTGCACAGTCTATGAAAGTTCTCATTGTACCTTAATGTGGACACAGACCATTTTCTTCTCGTTATTGTTGTTGACACAGGTTCTAAAACACATTCTAAAGCAGACAGAGCCAAGGACACTTAATGTTAACCACAGTGCCGGGGTCCGATCCATATGTGTGAGTGGTGACAGGGCAGAGAAGGGCTACTCAAATATTTCATATTAAAGAGAGGACAAATAATTTTTTTTGTAGCTCTTTAAGGGATGTCAACTCAAAAAATAACATTTGGCATAATCAAAGAAAATGCAATTCTTCCCAATATACATTCCTGAAACATGTGCAATCGTTTTGTGTAAATGTAAATGCTATCAAAAGCACTGTCTGTCTGTTCCTCGCCATTCGCTGCCTAGATCGCATTGACTTTTGCTACAATATATAGAAAATAAAAAGTGAAGACCAATTGAAAATTATTTCAGAATCATATAAAAGTTAATTTTAAGGTGAACAGCATCTTTAAATGCACCCCACCCATAGAATTACACTGGGACTCTCCAAATTCTTCTTCTTCCCCATCTGTTTCATATCCAGTTAGTCAGTTTTTTTTTCTTCTTCCTTAATAATGCAGTATGGAGGAAGGCTGGGTATGAACAGTGGCCCCCAAACTCCAGGGAACTCGAGATATAACTATATATGTGTGTGTGTGTGTGTGTGTATATATAGGTATGGGATCCATTGTCTGGAAACCCATTATCCAGAAAGCTCCCAATTATGAAAAAGGCCATTGGGAGCTTCATTATAAGCAAATAATTCTAATTTTAAAAAATTATTTCCTTTTTCTCTGTAATAATAAAACAGTACCTGTAATTGATTTCAACTAAGATATAATTACCCCTTATTGGGGGCAGAACAGCCCTATTGGGTTTATTTAATGGTTAAATGATTCCCTTTTCTCTGTAATAATAAAACAGTACCTGTCCTTGATCCCAACTAAGATATAATTACCCCTTATTGGAGGCAGAACAGCCCTATTGGGTTTATTTAATGGTTAAATGATTCCCTTTTCTCTGTAATAATAAAACAGTACCTGTACTTGATCCCAACTAAGATATAATTACCCCTTATTGGGGGCAGAACAGCCCTATTGGGTTTATTTAATGGTTAAATGATTCCCTTTTCTCTGTAATAATAAAACAGTACCTGTACTTGATCCCAACTAAGATATAATTACCCCTTATTGGGGGCAGAACAGCCCTTATTGGGTTTATTTAATGGTTAAATGATTCCCTTTTCTCTGTAATAATAAAACAGTACCTGTACTTGATCCCAACTAAGATATACTGTAATTACCCCTTATTGGGGGCAGAACAGCCCTATTGGGTTTATTTAATGGTTAAATGATTCCCTTTTCTCTGTAATAATAAAACAGTACCTGTACTTGATCCCAACTAAGATATAATTACCCCTTATTGGGGGCAGAACAGCCCTTATTGGGTTTATTTAATGGTTAAATGATTCCCTTTTCTCTGTAATAATAAAACAGTACCTGTACTTGATCCCAACTAAGATATACTGTAATTACCCCTTATTGGGGGCAGAACAGCCCTATTGGGTTTATTTAATGGTTAAATGATTCCCTTTTCTCTGTAATAATAAAACAGTACCTGTACTTGATCCCAACTAAGATATAATTACCCCTTATTGGGGGCAGAACAGCCCTATTGGGTTTATTTAATGGTTAAATGATTCCCTTTTCTCTGTAATAATAAAACAGTACCTGTACTTGATCCCAACTAAGATATAATTACCCCTTATTGGGGGCAGAACAGCCCTATTGGGTTTATTTAATGGTTAAATGATTCCCTTTTCTCTGTAATAATAAAACAGTACCTGTACTTGATCCCAACTAAGATATAATTACCCCTTATTGGGGGCAGAACAGCCCTTATTGGGTTTATTTAATGGTTAAATGATTCCCTTTTCTCTGTAATAATAAAACAGTACCTGTACTTGATCCCAACTAAGATATACTGTAATTACCCCTTATTGGGGGCAGAACAGCCCTATTGGGTTTATTTAATGGTTAAATGATTCCCTTTTCTCTGTAATAATAAAACAGTACCTGTACTTGATCCCAACTAAGATATAATTACCCCTTATTGGGGGCAGAACAGCCCTATTGGGTTTATTTAATGGTTAAATGATTCCCTTTTCTCTGTAATAATAAAACAGTACCTGTACTTGATCCCAACTAAGATATAATTACCCCTATATATATATATCTCAAGCTACCAAAGGGTAGAGAAATTTTTTCAACTTCCATGTTTGTGTGACAAAAAGTCATGTGATTTTTTGGATTCAGTTTGGCCAGGTCCATGGATTTGGCTGAATCTAAAGCCTGCTGAAAAAGGCAGAATCTTGGCCAAATCCCAAACCAAATCCTGGATTCTGTGCCTCCCAAATACATATATATTTATGCATTGAATCTTGATTAAACAAAACAGTGCTATTCTTTGGAATGTTCCACTTTTATTTGTTGTTAAAAAAAAATCCGAATCCTATGAAGTCATTTTTAAGCCTTGAACCTCTAGGAAAACACTCATCAACATAAATTACACTGAATGCCGGCGAGATTTTTTTTTTCCCCACAAACTAAAAGAAAATGTTCAATTACTTTGGTATAGTTTTTAGCTGTGAGCGGAAAGCTGACGATTTTTCAAACCTGACATGTTTTTCTTGGTCTCTGTGTAATTGCATTATT
Organism: Xenopus tropicalis; assembly: GCF_000004195.4. Taxonomy (NCBI): domain Eukaryota; kingdom Metazoa; phylum Chordata; class Amphibia; order Anura; family Pipidae; genus Xenopus; species Xenopus tropicalis. The sequence continues at coordinate 140,512,912 of NC_030680.2, forward strand.
ACACTCTCTTGATCCTCCCTCCGGACTTTCTGGGGGCGTCTTATGGAGACCGATAAATACCACTAATTTATACGCATTGTACTGTGCAGAATTCGACATGTTCAATGTTTGCCACTTAAATCCCGTTATTCACAGTGCTCTGTAGTGACATAGCTGCTAGCCCCCAGCCTGACTGCTGCAGTGTAAAAACATCATTTACTGCATAAAAGAAAAAAAATCAATTTTCAGCTCTTTTAGTAAAGCGTGTCTTTCTAGGATATTTTATTTTCTAGATTTTTGTAGTTAACCTCTTTAGCATTATCCACTGTGCATGTTAAAGGGGTTCACCCTTAGATTAAATTTTAGTATGATGTAGACATTGATATTCTGAGACAATTTGCAATTGGTCTTTATTTTTTAATGCTTTTCAGTAAGTTTAGCTTATTGCTCAGCTGTTTTCCAGTTTGGTATTTCAGCAGATGTCTGGTTGCCACAGTCTTAAGGTGGCCATACATACTAAGATCCGCTCGCTTGGCGAGGTTGCCAAGCAAGCGGATCTTCTCCCAAAATACCCAACTACGGGTGGGCGATATCGGGCTAATTTGGTCGTTATGCCCTGGGGCCAAAGATCGAATTTGAATGACGTCTATAGGCGTCAGTTGGTTCGGTGACTGCATCGGCTCATTGATCCGACTGATTTTTTAACCTGCCCAATCGATATCTGGCAGATTTCAGGCCAGATGTCGGTGGGGGGGGCCCACCTTTAGTGCCCATACACGAGCCGATTAGCTGCCGAATCTGTCTAATGGACCGATATCGGCAGCTAGAATCGGCCTGTGTATGGCAGCCTTTAGCTATCAAGCAGGCAATGGTTTGAAAGAGAGATGGAAATATGAATGGGGGAAGAAAGTGATCAACAAGTAGCAATGACAATGAAATTGTAGCCTCACAGAGCAATAGTTTTTGGCTGCCGGGGTCAGTGACCCCCATTTAAAAGTTGGAAAGAGGCAGAAGAAGAAGGCAAATCATTCAAAAACTATAAAAAATTAAATAATGAAGACCAGTTGCTTGATATAGGTCATTCTATAATGTAGTAACATGTAATTTAGTTGAACCCCCTGTTTATAGGGAATTTATAACCAGAAATATGAAATTATGTAAACTTATTCAAGTCCTTTGTGCAGCTTTGCAGTTTACATTTTTTTTCTAATTTTGGTGTTTTTTGAAAAGTTTTGGGCAGCCTTTAGGGTGAAGACACATAGAGCTACTAGTAGCAGCTACTTGTCACAGCATAGACAATGCTGATAATCTACTGATAATTGTCTATGTGTGTTTTAGCAGACGCAATTCTCAGTATTGTCTATGGCAGGGTATTTTCTGGAGTTCAGTAGTCTTAAAAAAGTAGCTGCTACTAAGTAGGTCTGTGTGTCTTCACCCCTAGAAGGCAATTAGCAGGCTTGTAGTCTCTTTTAAAAGTGTATGTGACCTGTCTATGCACTTCCTATGATCAGCTTACTCTCAGGTTGTTAACTCTCAGTTAAGCCTGGTATTAGTAGTCTAAAACCGCAAATATTTATTAAACCAATACAATTAATGTACATTACAAAAGTGTTTAGAGAAGCGCCCCGAGTTAACATCAGTTCATTTTTTGGTTTAATCCCCATTAATTCTGTTAAACCATCTCCACATTGCCCTAGCGTGATGAAATCTGAAAACATCCACTTGTCAACTGAGAGGGAGAAAAAGTCTGTTGTGAATGGCATAAAAAAATGTGCATTCTGCGTCCTGTTTGCCATTGTTTATATAAGTCTTTGCAGGCGTTTCTGGGGCAAGCGTGCAACCTTTCAGGTATGTCCCCACTGCGCGCGACTCTAGTGATGGAAATTCGGCCTTTTCTTAGGCACAGATCTCTTTTGTATTCTTCTTGTTTAAACATTTTTTCAAAGAAAGGGAAAATATGTTGAAGTATTTGGATGACTCGTTCCTCTTACCTCAGTATGGAAACATCTGATATTTGAAACCACTTGTAAAGCAATGCCGTTTTGATTGCAACAAGGAACATGGTTACATTTGGTTCATTTTTTCTTCTGCTCGAGCTCCCATTATTGCAACCTGGCCTCTATTGTCGGCCCCGACCAGCCATGCGTTCTTAAAGGGACACTCATAAAGAGTAGTTTCAGGCAGAGTAGAAATGGGGTGCTTGAATAGGAAAGCGTAATCCAGCAGGTTTCACCATAGTGAAAAAACTATATTTTCTTACACTAAAGCTTGAGTTTGTTTTTGGGGACAAATGTGCTATTTTATTTTTATTTTTATTTATTGAGGTCCCCATACACAGGCCGATTGTAGCAGCCGATATCGGTCCCTTAGACCGATTCGGCAGCTTATCGGGCCGTGTAGGGGCAGGAATGACGGGCCTGCCCGACTGATATCTGGCCTGAAATTGGGCAGATATCGATCGGGCAGGTTAAAAGATTCCGTCGGATCTGGGACTGCATCGGCTCGTTGATGCGGTCCCAGAAATGACTGCGCCCATTGCCGCCATTATAATTCAATTGTTAGGCCCCAGGGTCAAATGATCGAATTAGCCTACATTTGCCCAATATCGCTCACCCGTAGGTGGGGATATCGGGAGAAGATCGGATCTTAACATGTATGGCCACCTTTATTCATCGCGAGGTAGATAAATAAATTACCTGTTTACAGATAATCCCCCTGTAGCATCGACTCCTGGTAGCAAAACAGTGAACAAAGAGAGGGGAATGGAGTGTCAGTCTAATAATCTGCCTCGCAAGAACCAAACATGGAGGAGCTTCAGTTCTCCTGCTTGCCCTGTTTAGCTTAAGATATAACAGAAACCATAGTGTTTTCCTAATTAAAACAATAGGCAAAAAGTATGTTCAGCACAAGCCCTGTTTAACCAATTCAAATTGAACAAGGGTGTATGCTATCAATTAGCAGAGTCTCTGATATAAGAAATCAAAGTAAAGGAAATGCTATTGCTTCATTTTCATTGTTATAAATACTGGATACAAGTGTCTAATTCTAACTAAAATGGCTTACAAAAAATATTGTTACAAAGTAAAAATTGTGTAGTGATAGATTGCCCTTAAGATGTAAATGACTAATATGATATTTTATTTTTCAGGTAATTTGCTATGGATGTGACTTTGAAGGCTGAGAGAACACTGTTTGCCTAGTAAGGTAATGCTTCCATTTCAGTTCTTTCACACTGCATTGTATATGACATATCTAAACTGGATCTAAAGTCAAACACAGCATTAAACTTGCTCAGTGAGTGCAGCGGGTCTGTGCCGTACCTGTGTAGGTTTATATAGGTTATATGTTTCTTTTCTAGTTGTATTTTTCTCTATGGCGCTGATCTTAGTTGGGAGAACAGTTCCTGGGCTGCTACCGGGGGTACATTATACTGCTGTGGGTTCATGTTCATTGAGTTACTACCTGCTTCTATCATCAGTCATCGGCAAAAAGCTAAATTAATTGTAAAATTCAGTATAAATGTGCTTTTCTCCATTTTTCTAATTTTGCGTGGTTTGAATGTCTTGCTTCCCTAGCCTGCAATTTAAAAAGCAGATTAAATGAGACCAAATGTTTATCTTGTTTCTAATCCATTCCTATTCTTCTTCCTGTCTGCCATTCAGACTAATACCTGGTTGCTAGGAGAAACCACAGATTAGCAGGTTGAATAATTAAAAAAACACACACAAAATTGAATATTATGAGAAGTCAAAGTTATCACCAGATTTGTAAGACAAAGCGATGCAGTAAATATAAATCAAAACATTACAAGAAATAATATTAATGTTAAATGGGGGGTTCACCTTTACATTAACTTTTAGTCTTTGCAGCTTTCAAATGGGGGTCACTGACCCCGGCAGCCAAAAAAACTATTGCTCTGTGAGGCTACAATTTTATTGTTATTGTTACTTTTTAGTATTTATTTTTCTATTCAGGCCCTCTCCTATCCATATATCAGTCTTTCATTCAAACCACACCCTGGCTGCTAAGGTCATTTGGATCCCAGCAACCAAATAGCTGCTGAAACTTCAAACTGGAGAGCTGCTAAACAAAAACTGAAATAATTAAAAAACTACAAATAAAAAATGAAGACCAATTGCAAATGGTCTCAAAATATTACTCTCTACATCATACTAAAAGTGAACTCAAAGGTGAACAACGTTTATTAAGTTGGCCCTCTCTGCTATAACAGCCTCTATACTTCTGGGATGGGTGTCAAACTGGCGGCTCGCGGGCCACATCCGGCCCGGCATGTAATTATATCCGGCCCACGGGGTTGGTGCACACATTCGCCGTCATTCAAGAGAGACAGAGAGAGCTGGCGGGAGAAACCGGAGTTCTGGCGCTTACTTGATTTTTTGGCTGGCACAGGTACATGGGGCAATATGGCTGCTGGCACAGGTACACGGGGCAATATGGCTGCTGGCACAGGTACACGGGGCAATATGGCTGCTGGCACAGGTACACAGGGCAATATGGCTGCTGGCACAGGTACACGGGGCAATATGGCTGCTGGCACAGGTACATGGGGCAATAGTATGGCTGCTGGCACAGGTACACGGGGCAATAATATGGCTGCTGGCACAGGTACATGGGGCAATAATATGGCTGCTGGCACAGGTACATGGGGCAATAATATGACTGCTGGCACAGGTACACGGGGCAATAATATAGCTGCTGGCACAGGTACATGGGGCAATAATATGGCTGCTGGCACTCCAGCTCTGATAAAATGATATTAGAGCAAAGACAACTGAATTTTAGTGTGTTCAATAAATGTTTATCCTGTTCGGTCCACGACCTAAGGTGTGTTTTGAATGTTGGCCCCCTGTGCAATTGAGTTTGACACCCCTGCACTAGATGTTGGAACACAAAAGCAAAAGCATAAGTTAGATTGTCCACTGATGTTGGGGTTCCCACGGGTGTTCATTTGGTTCAAGGTCAGGGCTCTGTGTAGACCAATCAAGTTCTTTGACTCCCATTTCAGCAAAGCTTGTTGGAAGGACATGGCTTTGTGCATAATCATTCTGAAAGAGAAGGCAGCCGTCTCCTAACTGTTGCTACAAAGTAGTAAGCATGGAATTGTCAAGAATATAACTGTACACTGGGTTAAGGTTCAATGTTAGTGGAACCAATAGCCTTAGGCCAGACAAACTGCATCACACCATTATTCCTCCTCCACCAAATTTTACACTAGACATTGAGCATTAAATTAGCTTGTATTCTTCTGCCATCTGCCAAACTGCCAGATAGGGAAACACCATCCAATGGTGGGGATATGTAAACAGGGATATGTAAACAGGTATGGGATCTGTTATCTGGAAACTCGTTATCCAGAAAGTTCCAAATTACAGAAAGGTCATCTCCCATAGACTCCATTATAAGCAAATAATTCTAATTTTTAAAAATGATTCCCTTTTCTCTGTAATAATAAAACAGTACCTGTACTTGATCCCAACTAAGATATAATTACCCCTTATTGGGGCAGAACAGCCCTATTGGGTTTATTTCATGGTTAAATGATTCCCTTTTCTCTGTAATAATAAAACGGTATATGTACTTGATCCCAACTAAGATATAATTACCCCTTATTGGGGGCAGAACAGCCCTATTGGGTTTATTTCATGTTTAAATGATTCCCTTTTCTCTGTAATACCCCTAATAAGGGGTAATTACTTAGATGGGATCTTAGATGGGATCAAGTACAGGTACTGTTTTATTATTACAGAGAAAAGGGAATCATTTAACCATGAAATAAACCCAATAGGGCTGTTCTGCCCCCAATAAGGGGTAATTATATCTTAGTTGGGATCAAGTACAGGTACTGTTTTATTATTACAGAGAAAAGGGAATAATTTAACCATGAAATAAACCCAATAGGGCTGTTCTGCCCCCAATAAGGGGTAATTATATCTTAGTTGGGATCAAGTACAGGTACTGTTTTATTATTACAGAGAAAAGGGAATAATTTAACCATTAAATAAACCCATTAGGGCTGTTCTGCCCCCAATAAGGGGTAATTATATCTTAGTTGGGATCAAGTACAGGTACTGTTTTATTATTACAGAGAAAAGGGAATCATTTTTTTAAAACTGAATTATTTGCTTATAATGGAGTCTATGGGAGATGGCCTTCTTGTATTTTGGAACTTTCCCATACCTGTATATATGCATGAATATAATATTACCCTAAGTAATGCATGCAGAGTATATTCACTCTTTGCACAATCGTCAAATTTTCTTTTTCACGTTTTGTGATGTTTGCAGAAAAATTTGTCTCTGATCTGCCGAAACAAACCCCCGGTTTCACCTTTTTGCTTGAAGCTAGACACCTTGTTTTGATCTCTCGGCTTCATAGAACTTATCATTGCTATAATAACGGAAACAGCGCATACGCACACACACACACAAAAAGCCAGTTTGACTACTGTATACATGTCAGCACTGGTCCAGGGAGTTTCAAAGAAATGCTTTATTGATTCAGTAATTGAGCAGAGCAGAATGGACAATATGATCCTGCATCCCGAGGCAAGGAAAGCCCCTTCAATTAAGTGCGGCTGTTGTGTTTATGTTGTGCTTTAACCTGTTATCAAGGTTTTGTCTCGAGGTGCGAGTGGATGGTTTGTATCGCACACAGAACTCGTCCTTTACTGATTACGTTTTATTGTAAATGTGCGAGGCTTCATTTGGAAAATCAGATTGTTTTTGTTGATGGATTTAAATTCATTGGGGTACGAGAGCATAAAAAACAAATACAGGCAGTCTAAGGTGATCAATAATCAGGGATAGTTAATATCCAAGTAAAATTACACCATTTTAAAATGTAATAACTGGCTGAATACATGATTTATCATAACGTCATAATTAATGATGAATGCTAAAACTCTTACTTAAGTGCTCCTTTTTCTACCTGATCCCTCCCAATGTACAACCTTTAGCAGATCATTATTATTACAACAGGGTTGGGATCACGAAACCTGTTATCCAGAAAAGCTTTGAATTATGGGAAGGTAATCTGCTATGATCCCTGCTTTTGGATGATATTGGAGGACTTCAGGTGATTCTGTGCATTTCAATTGAGTGGGTTAGTTAGGTTTCAAGTTCAGATTATTGCCCGGGGGGCCACTGGTTGTGGCCGGGGGTATTAAACAGGGAGAATTCTCTATGCTGTTGGCCTAAACAAGCAGAAAATGGAACATAAACGCCCACTTTTATGGTATACAGCCCATCGGTCAGTATTGTAGTTCAGCATTTTCTAGACCTTTTAAGGTTTGAACGTCTCTTTGAGGACCACAATTTTGTCTGGGACCCCTGCTCATAACAGTTTTTAAAATATATAAAAATATTCAGTAGAATTAAGTCTAAAACAACTGGACTTATCTGATTTTTTATTGAAAACGTTTCACCACTCATCCGAGTGGCTTCTTCAATTCAAATGACTGGTAGGGAATTCCCCGGCATTTAAACCCTTGATGGTAGTACAGTCACAGACATCCAATCACAATGGTTCCATTGAACTTGTTCAGTTAGGTATTGGCTGAGACCGACAGGTGTAAGAAGGTATGATCCAATCACAATGGTACCATGATTCTCATTGATGCATCATGACCTGGATGAATGAGAATCATCATAGATATAAAAATATTGCTTTATCTAGTTTTCTCCATAGTTTCAATCATACCTACTATACCGAATAAGTGTGTACTCCCAAATCCATTTAAATGATCTTCAAACTCAACTTGCAGAGACAAATTGGCAATCTCCCTCACTCATTGGTCTCCAAGCTGCAGGGCTGATCAGTTGGAGGCAATAGAGGCCCCCCAGGGCTGATTCTGGGGGGCCTCTAAGCCCCCCAGAATGAAGCACTGCCATAGAAGTTAAGTCATTGTTTGGCCACTTTAAGAGTTGGCTGCTTGGTTATTTTAATTTTGCTTTATTGGCAAGCCTTTGTGAAGGAGTCACTCCTATTGCAGTTTTAGCTTTGCCTTCACAATGCCATTTATCTCGTTGCCTGTGTGGCCTCAAGCTTTGGCATCAGCTCCTATAAACCCCCTGCAGGTTCATGTACTGGAGTCGCCCCGCAGCAGCTCCTTAGCAAGCACAAGTCCAGGGGGCAGGGATTCCATTTAAACAAATGCTGCGCCACAGGCTCGAAATAATCGCCGTACAAATCTTGTTTCTATCCGAGCTAAATAAATAGCATGTGGCACACAGGGGGAGTACCCCCGAAGGATTGCGCTTCTTGCATGTTTATCAATAAAACCCACTTCCTTGAAGTTAACAAGTCAGTACATAAGATAAGAGATTATAGTATCTCACATTTTGCTAGAGTACCACATAAGCTTCCTGTTGCCGTGTTCTGTGAAAGCTCCGAGAAACAACACTTTTCTTTGCAACCCATTTATCTGTACTTTGCGCATAGACCCCTAGACAGGGACATTTGCAACTAATGCAACCAATGCAACTAATGCAAGCAACTGGGCTGGGTCAGACCTTTTAGTGCCATTCTGCCAGAAATGTGGACTTCTTCTCTTTGTAATCTGTTTAGTTGTTGGGCCAGTGGTTTTAGTGTGGTATAGAATGACCTATCCTAAGCAACTTTTCAATTGGTCTTCATTATTTATTTTTAGTTTTTCAAGTATTTGCCGCCTTCTTCCAACTCTCTGCATTTTTGAAATAGGGGTCACTGACACCAGCAGCCAAAAAACTATTGCTCTGTGAGGCTACACTTTTATTGTTGTTACTTTCTTTTCTATTCAGGCCCTCTACTATTCATATAAGCCTCTCATCCAAAGCACTCCCTGATTGCTAAGGTAACTTGGACCCTAGCAACCAAATAACTAAGACTCCAGGCTGGAGAGCTGCTGAACTGAAAATGAAATAACTAGAAAAACTACAAATAAAAAATTAACACTAATTGCACTCCCTACATCATGCTAAAAGTTAACTCAAAGGTGAACTCAGTACAGGTATTGGACCTGGGGTTTTCCAGATAAGGGATCTTTCTGTAATTTGGACCCAATAGGATTGTTCTGCCCCCAATAAGGGGTAATTATATCTTAGTTGGGATCAAGTACAGGTACTGTTTTATTATTACAGAGAAAAGGGAATCATTTAACCATGAAATAAACCCAATAGGGCTGTTCTGCCCCCAATAAGGGGTAATTATATCTTAGTTGGGATCAAGTACAGGTACTGTTTTATTATTACAGAGAAAAGGGAATCATTTAACCATTAAATAAACCCAATAGGGCTCTTCTGCCCCAATAAGGGGTAATTATATCTTAGTTGGGATCAAGTACAGGTACTGTTTTATTATTACAGAGAAAAAGAAAATCATTTTTAAAAATCGGAATTAATTGCTTATAATGGAGTTTATGGGAGATTGCCTTTCCGTAATTCAGAACTTTCTGGATAACGGGTTTCTTGATAAGGGATCCCATACATGTACTGAGTATCATTCAGCAGTTGCCCTACTCTTCTTGTCACATTTTTACCTGCTTTTATCAGCTTTAAAGCACCATTGGGAAGTTACCCAGAAGCTTAAGGGCTCTGGCACACGGGGTGATTAGTTGCCAGCGACAAATCTCCGTTTTCGTGAGCGACTAATCTCCCCGAATTGTCGCCGAAAATGTCGCCGGTGGGATGGCACACGCTGCGCAGGCGATTTCGGCAAATCGCCGAAGTTGCCTCGCGAGGCATTTTCGGTGATTTGCCGAAATCGCGCCGCCGTGTGTGCCATCCCACCGGCGACTTACATTTTCGCCGGTGGGATGGCAACATTATATTTTAATGATACACTTTCATTTTTTGAGTTTACTATTCCTTTAAATGGGATGTTGATGTGATGGAAGAAGTGATGATTTGCGGGTATTTTGGCACAATGGGACATCCCCTGAATAGGAATACAGGGAGGTATGTGTCAAAAGTTTCCCTCGTGGCACATTTTGGGGACAAATCCCAAGTAAAATTTCAGATGTGAATAAGGGTTTTATCCCACTCTCCAGCATATACTTGCCTATGGGAGAGACATAGGCGCCTCTGGATATAGACATTTAACTGACTCTGAATCTGATTTGCTCATCAGATTTAGGTAGGGCTTTGGCCACTTGCATGGGACCTTTTCTGTAATGCCATTTTCTCCCCATTAATCACTCCAAACTGTTCTAAATACACACAAATGTAACTTTTCTCTACGGACTTACATGGTGAGGAAAAAGGCTGCAGATTTTGGGCAGATGTATCTATGTTCTCGCTGCCTCACTTTATAGATGTTTTTAAAGTTAGATTAAAAGCCGTGATTTGCCATATTGTGAGCGGAGGGAAAAAAAAAAGCCCCGTACCTAGAAGAACGGCAATCTGTTATCTCACTGCAAGCAAACATCAGTTCTGCCTTGTTTGTTTATTTGTACCCCGGGAGGGGGGGGGGGAGATGCAGGAATATGGCTCATCTGAGTAATGAAGGCAAAATGTCTGATTACTGGCTTGGATCAGATGCCAGATGAAACAGATGCAGTAGGAAGGACCTACCGTTCCCTATGTCAGAATGCCAGTTTATTTCTGCGAAAGTTGGCACGGCTCATTGAGGCAGTACAGGATAGTACATTATACTGATTATTTTAAGAACCTGCTTTTATGGGTTCCAGAATGTGTTTCTATCAGACATATTGCGTGAATTCATTTTGGTTCACCGTTCTTGTGCAGGGGGGAAACATTCCCTTATGGAGGGGCTCCGGTCAGAGAGGGAGGGAAGAAGTTTATAAGGGGTTTTTCTAATGATGGTGGCACACCTGATTTTTTGACGTGTGTGGACCTCTTGGAGACCCTCAGAATGTCCTTGTCATTCGCTGCTCCCCGTGTCTGTTGTACCCAGGGCCCACCCAAAAGATTGTGCCAAGAACCCCCCCCCCGCTACATCTTCCACCACTGATACACATGATACAATCCAGACTCCACCCTGCACCACCTACCCACCAGTCTGTGTGCCAGGCCAGTGGGGCCAACTGGGTTTTTTTTCCTTTGGCCCAGTGGGCCAGTCTGACCTGGGCACCTCATTTCCATTGGGGAGTTCATCTTGAAAAAATATGGATATACAGCCCTTTTAATTCCAAAATGGCAATTGTGATGCTCTTTGCATCTGCTTCTATTGGCTCCAGCTGCCAAAGCTTAGGGATATATTACTTGCCCTTTAGTAGCATATCACAACCTTCCAGTGCATACCTCTATTGGGATGTGAAACTCCACTTCATCATTAGTTTACTGAATATGGCTTGTGCTGAACATAATTATGTGTATGGTTATAATATATATATATATATATATATATATATATATATATATATATATATATATATAATATTAAATATGATATATATATATTTATTGCACTAAACTAGGCCAGTTTAGCTGACATAAAAGTTAAGCTGCATTCTACTTCTTGTTTCATAATAGCACAATCAAAATAAATCACCAATCCTCTGAAAAGCCCTCTGTATAACCAACCCCCCACCCTTTCCATAAGCTGCAGCCTCTTAGGCTGTAAGATAAGGAATAGCTTATATGTAATATGCTTTGTTCAGTGATCTCAGCCACCTTAAAATAATATGTAACCACAGGGCCGGAACTAGGGGTAGGCAGAAGAGGCAGCTGCCTAGGGCGCAATGATTGGGGGGCGCCAGGCAGCCTCTCCTGCCTACCCCTAGTCTGCGATCCGCACATCGCCCCACTCCACTCTCAAAACGGGGGGGGGGTGCACGATTCTCAAACTGTGCATGCGCGCCAAACAAACCGGGGGGGGTGCGTGATTCTCAAACTGTGCATGCGAGCCAAACAAACCGGGGGGGTGGGGTGCTTGCGCGATGCAGGGGCGAGGTGGCCGACCGGGTAGCCTAGGGCGCCCGGTAGGCTCAGCCCGCTCCTGTGTAACCAGCTTTCTATAGATGTATTTCTGTTTTATTTCTTATTTTTTGTCTTATCCATTCTTCATTTTGACATTGAAACAAAATAACTGGCTGCTAGGGTAGTGATAGAAAAACTGTAAAAATCAATATCTGCATCATAATAAAAACTGCTTGAACTTCGCCTTTACGGTGGCCCTTAGGGAGTTGTCACTTGTTACTCATGTGCCCTGGGAATGCACTATAATCTCTCGGCCACAAGAGTTTAGGTGTGAACAATCGGTCCCCCTGGCCCACTGATACGCTTTCACTTTGACTCACTGTGCGGTTAGAATTTTGGATATATATATTTAGCCCCTTTTCCACTGAAATTAAAGGTGACTTCCTACTCCTCTGTGGTTATATATATATATATATATCCCTTGTGCGCTACAGCTGTGCGGGTGCTTTCGTGGGCACGGCCGGGCCTCCTCCTACAGAGCAAAATCAACTTGGAAGGAAATAAAGCGACAGAGAAAAAACTATTGCACTAAAAGGAAATTAGCTCTGGAAAAAAGTCTTTATCATTTCCATTTTCATGAAAGTTCATCTCCTTTTAGTCACTTCTTTAAAGGAACAGGATCCACTAAAAAACAAACTTATTCTTGCAGCTGCAGTCGTACTAAGCACAACGTTTGTGTTTGTTGGGCAGTTTTTGTTTTCCCATACTGTCGGCTGGCTGTACTTATTGTTGCCACCTGTCTGGTTTTGACCTAGACAACCCGGCTTTCCGAAGGGCTATCCGGGTCAAAACCTCCTGTCCGGTTTTCCAAATTAGGAAAACTGGGCAGGATGCACTGAGATTGATGCAGCGATCGCCCAATCGGCTTTCCCCGTGGCATAGCCCCACCCAGTGGCGTCACAGGCCGCTTCTTCCCTGCCCCTGTGATGTCACGGCACTGCCTCTTCCCCACCCCCTTGACATCACTGCCCGCCCCCTGCCCGGCTACAGACGCCAGCAGAGGTGGTAACCCTAGCTGTACAGGTATGGGACCCGTTATCCAGAATGCTTGGGACCTGGGGTTTTCCGGATAAGGGGTCTTTCCGTAATTCAGATCTTCTACCATAAGTCTGCTAATAAAATTATTTAAACAGTAATTAAACCCAATAGGACTGTTCTGTCCCCAATAAGGGGTAATTATATCTTAGTTGGGATCAAGTACAGGTACTCTTTTATTATTACAGAGAAAAGGGAATCATTTAACCATTAAATAAACCCAATAGGGCTGTTCTGCCCCAATAAGGGGTAATTATATCTTAGTTGGGATCAAGTACAGGTACTGTTTTATTATTACAGAGAAAAGGGAATCATTTAACCATTAAATAAACCCAATAGGGCTGTTCTGTCCCAATAAGGGGTAATTATATCTTAGTTGGGATCAAGTACAGGTACTGTTTTATTATTACAGAGAAAAGGGAATCATTTAACCATTAAATAAACCCAATAGGGCTGTTCTGTCCCAATAAGGGGTAATTATATCTTAGTTGGGATCAAGTACAGGTACTGTTTTATTATTACAGAGAAAGGGGAATCATTTAACCATTAAATAAACCCAATAGGGCTGTTCTGCCCCAATAAGGGGTAATTATATCTTAGTTGGGATCAAGTACAGGTACTGTTTTATTATTACAGAGAAAAGGGAATCATTTAACCATGAAATAAACCCAATAGGGCTGTTCTGCCCCAATAAGGGGTAATTATATCTTAGTTGGGATCAAGTACAGGTACTGTTTTATTATTACAGAGAAAAGGGAATCATTTAACCATGAAATAAACCCAATAGGGCTGTTCTGCCCCCAATAAGGGGTAATTATATCTTAGTTGGGATCAGGTACTGGTACTGTTTTATTATTAGAAAGAAAAAGGATATAATTTTGAAAAATGTAAATTATTTGATTAAAATGGAGTCCCGGGGTTGATGAGACTGGAAGAGAGAAAGAGAGGATCCTGGGAAGCCAATGTGCCGTTTCCCCATACGATACACTTATGTTTACTGCTGATCTGTTCTATTCTTCTATAATTTCATGCTCCTTCCCAATGGCTTCAGGCCCTGTAACATGACTCTGAGAGGCAGGGAACATGCTAATCTCCACTTGTGAAACCCTCTGAGCACAATGTGCCACACAGGAGAGGGATTAGAGAAAGAACCCTTTCCCATTTTGAAAGCAGTTACAGGGGGGGGGGGGGGGGGGTGCCGTTATACTAAGGATAAAACAAAGGCTGAGAGTTGCGGCACTTACACATCTTACAAGCAGCAATACTTTTGTAACATGATGATAACCAAATCTCACTGCTGTAACTGGGATTCTTTCCAATGGAACCCCTGATTGGATGGATTTCCAAAAGTTGAATTTAGTATCGCCATTGATATTGCCATAATAATGTATGGTTCCTATTATATAATCTCTTTACCTTTTATGCCAGGTCACCTATATGATTTTAAGCTTTTAGGTATGATGCCTACGTTGCAGGCATTGTGGGACTACTTTACGCGCCTACATACACAGCAGCCCTCTGCTTTACCCTAACAGTACTCTTAAAGGGGTGGTTCACCTTTAATTTAACTTTTAGTATGTTGTAGCATGGCCAGTTCTAAGCAACTTTATAATTGGTCTTAATTATTTATTTTGTACAGTTTTTGTCTTCCTCTTCAAACTCTAGCCAGCTTTCAATAGGGGTCACTGACCCCAGCAGCCAAAACACCATTGCTCTGGGAGGCTTCAATTTTATTGTTACTTTTTATTCCTTATCTTCTATTCAGTCCCTCTCCTATTCATATTCCAGTCTCCTTGCAACTCTACTTTAGCAATTCCCTGGTTGCTTAGGTAATTGGACCCTAGCAACCAGATAGCTACAATTGCAGACTGGAGAGTTGCTGAACAAATAGTCAAATAATTAAAAAAACACATGATAAAAAATGAAGACCAATTGCAAATCTCACTCTCTACATCATACTAAACGTTAACTCAAAGGTGAACAACCCCTTTAATATCTTAATGGAGAACCCATTTCATGCTTAGTCCCTGCTGAACCCATTTAGAGTCACATGACAAGAATGACAATAACAATTATTTGAGTAGCCTTTCTATCATAGCTAAACCTCTCTGACTGTAAATTCACCCAAACTTCAATCATGCTCCAAATGAGTTAACTTCGGTATTCAGGCCTTCAAAATTGTCCACAGAATCTTGCCATCTTGGATCTTGTAGCACCACCTTTTGTGTCAGTGGCACTGCACATGCTCAGTGCGCTCTGTATGTCGTTATTGTGAGTGGGTCCCTAAGCTCAGCTAAGTGACAACAGCCCAGAACCTGTGCTGGGAATCAGCAGAAACAAAGATGGGGGGCTACTGAGGTATCTTTATGGGCTCAGATCTTCCCTGCTAAAGGGCTGTGGGTGCCTTGGGCTGGTACAGAACCTCAAGGCATACGGTGTCACATTTCTCCTCCTCAGTGTTCTCCTTTCATAAATAGACTGCTCTTATTGGTTAGGATGTACAAAGTCATGTGGGGACCTTGTGATACTTGCCATCATTTTTACAGTATACAGAGTGGTAGATGCATCGTTGGTGCATTTGGACCCCCTTTTTTTGCTGCTCTGAACCTGTTCTGGATAATCACCCCCTGCTGAATTGGATGAGATGCCATACTGTACACTCCATTGGGTGGCCACTATGGTGTATGTCCCTCACACACAACGCATTCAGACGTACCCAATCTCACACTGTTGCCTGAGGTCCCATTCAGCTCAATTTATTATCTGCCTCGTCTCTTCCAGCCCCTTCTCTATTGAGTATATACAGCACAAAATAGCTGCACAGTTCAGAGCAGGCTGCTATTATAACCCGCTGTGCTGTGAATTATGCCTGTGTTTCACACTTGTACGCTGAAAGCGGCTTAGAACCCCCGATCAATGTAATATCCTATATTTCTTATGGTGCATTCTATAGCCTTTTTTAAGAACCTTTGCAGACTAAATGGCTACTAATGACATAATTACAATTGTTTGTCACCAGCCTAATGTGTGATTTCCTATCCCATCCCCGAGATGTAAGCTAGATAAAGGAGGGGTTCTGGCAGAAAGACAAAGTGCAGTGATTTATTACCGACCAGATGTGGTTGTTAAAAGCTTTTCGGCAGAAGGCTCAATTGCACGATACGAAATGGGAACACCAGTCTCCTCGCTCGGCAGTCACCGGCTCTTGTTGTGAGTGACACAGTTGCTCACAGACCATGACAAATTAGCCGCATGTTTTACTCTTGTCTATAAGTCATGATGGAATATGAAAGATGAAACAGGATTCCAGTAGGAAGCGAGCTAGGGATGCATCCACTTTCAAGTTGTAGATGTACTTGTTATGCTTGTGCCACCCAGGTTGGACTGGGGGGTGAAGGGCCCTCTGGGGGCCCCTAACCCCCACCTCAGGGGCCCCCCATCCGACATCCTACCCCAAGCACGTAAATTTAACGCGTCAGGGGAGGAGCGGTTGGGCAGGGGGAACGCTGCAAGTGTCGGGTCTGGGCCGCCGGGGCCCACTAGAGCCATGGCCGGAAAAATCCCGGTGTCCCGGCGGCCCATTCCGACCCTGGTGCCACCTGATGTAGAGCTGTGCATACTCAGACATTAGACTGTCGTCTCCTCCTTTACATAAAGCAGTGATCCCAGTGGCTCAGGGGCAACATGTTGCTCCCCAACCCCTTGGATGTTGCTCTCAGTGCCCCAAACCAGGGAGAATTTCTGACTTGGTGGCAAGTTTTGGTTGAATAAAAACAAGATTTCCTACCAATCTGATAGTGTTCATAGAGCTGCCTAATAGCCAATCTTAGCCCTTAATTGGCACCTCCATGAACTTTTATGGTGCTTGTGTTGCTCTCCAAGTCTTTTCACATGTGGCTCACGAGTAAGAAAGGATGGGGACCCCTGATATAAAGTATAAAATAAACAGGCAGGGGACTATAGGGGGGTTTCAGTGGACTCACATTTCTGGGCTTGTTCTTGCCTCTGCTTCACCTTTATGCAGGCTACAGAAGGGCCACTCAGGTACCAGTGGCCCCTACTTAGTGAAGTAGATATGAGATTTAGGCATGTTGATAAACCATAATCACAAATACCACATATCCCATAGGTTTATGTCCCTCCGGGAGATTAGTCACCAGTGATAAAGCTATCATGGGCAACTAATCTCCCCGAAATGCCTTCACACTGGCTACAAAGTGAATCGGCGGTGGAAAGGCATAGGTGTCGCAAAGTTCCCTTCTGCAGACAACTTTGTGTGACTTCGAGAAAATGAAGTGACGCATATGCCTTTCCACCGCCGATTCAACTTATGGCGGAAAGGCACTCATAGAGTTTTGTATTATGTGATTTTACTCAGAGTTTTCCCTCTTTTGCTGAAAATTATAGCCGCCATCTTTAATTTTGTTGGGGCTGACAGAGGCCAGCAGTGACGGGCAGTCAATCCAAGGGACACGTGATCATAACTGAACCCAGGCAATCTGTGTAAGATGTGGGGCACTGTGCATGCTGTAAGATATAATCCCCTTTAAGCCAAATACTGAGCATATTCTCATCCCTATGCAATACATAACATAATGTAGAGTAATTGATTCTTGATTTATGAATCATCTGCTTCATGAGCTCCCGTTAAACACATCACCCAACAATCACACTTCTCACTGAATCAATAAGTGTTCTTCTTCCTGGCATGGCTCATAAAACAACAGATACAAAGGTCTCCCTGGCATTTTATACAAGGATATAGAGGTAAAATATTGATTTAAACAGATTTATTAAATGGTTTCCATGTATTTTATCAAGTCCCTAACTTGAATTTCTTAATTTTGCAAACACGCAGTTTATTAGTGACCTACCTTATCAAGCTCATGTTTTAGTTTTGTTGATTATGTTCCCTGCCATCTGCTGTTGCCCCATTTTGGGCAGTTCATGGTGCATTAGCAAGTGAGGAGGATCTTCCATTCCAATAAATTGAGCTGTTTGAATGAACAAACAATACAGCCTAAAGATGGCCATACCCTCTGGCTGACTGGTCAGATACTGATAAGCATCACACAGTATAAAGGTGGCCACACACGTGGCGATTTGCAATGGCCGCACGAAAGATTGTTCAATCAGCCACTAACCATTCAGGGCTGAAAGGGCAGAAAAGGAGGTAGAAACAATAGGATTTGGAGCCCAATCAAAATCTTTTGACCTGGCCAATCGGCGAGTCGACCAATATCAGCAGCCTCCTGCGATATCGGTCGACTTGCCGTATACGCACTGAATATCGTACGAAACGAGGTTTCATACGATATTATCGGTGCGTGTATGGCCAGCTTAAGGCTGCCTTTAGACTGGGGTCACTTTGCCAGCTGACTTTGTCCCATCTCCCTTGCCATGTAGAAGAGCTGTATGACACCGCCTACTGAAAGGATAGAGGCTTATTAAAGCTGCTGACTCGACATCTCCAGACTAAGCTGGCAGCTTATTGGCCTGTGTATGGGGACCTCTGCAGGTCCTGCCTTATCGATAGCTGGACAAAATTCATCAGGTTTGACATATTTGTTAGATGAAGGCTACAATGGTGCTTTGCTGCAGTCCTCTACTGATGGGTCTGTGTAGGCCCCCATAATAATATGATTATTGGCCTGGGGGCCAAACAATCAGATCTTCTTAACAATCATATTGGTGGCCAAATTAAGTACAGACCTGCTTGTTTGGTTACATTAAAGGTGAACATACAATGACCCAATAAAAGCTGCCAACCCATCACCCTGAAAATTGTCCAGGTATGTATTAGGTGGGTTGGACAGTTTTGTCAGATGAGGGCCACAATTTTGAATTCTTTCCTAGCGTATCTTCCTAGGCCCCCATTTATGGCTGATGATTGGTCAGTGGGGTAAAAGATATGACCATCCAATTTCACCTCACCAACAAGGGAATCTAATGTATACCCAGCTTACACTGAGGCCTCAAGTGAACAAGGAGAATCTGTTGTTGTGAGCACATAAAAGTATTTAGGCACTACTAAAGGAAATGCTTTATATTTTAGGAACACATTTGGATACATGGTTTAGTTTACACATATGTTCTACAGCAAATCAGAGAATGATGTTGGAAAGCTGCAGCAGTATTGGGCGTAAGATCAGGTCGGCCATTGGTTTCCACCATGGAAAAGCCAGATGGGCTAATTCTTTCATTCTGTTAAATAACTGTTAAATTCTCTTTGGGCCGCAGCGCTCTAGTACAGCCACTATCTCCTAACAAATGATGGGTTGCTCGCTATGTTGCACTGCTACTAAGGAATGATTCTGCTTAGCCAAATCTTTGATGTGCACATGATCTAGATATGATTATATCTTGGCTGCTGTTTCTGTTACATCAGTAGCCTCAGCTTGTCCTTTTTAATTTCATATTTCTCCCTATATATAACAGCCAATTGTTTTCACCATATGCCCTGAGGGTGCGGATTCCTTCTTTTTTGTGTGTTGTATATATATATATATATAGTACACAGGAAGAAGCACACCCACCCTATACAAGTCCAAATGCCCTTGGTGCAGGTCACACACAGGGACTTGATACAAAAGAAAAAGTGTTTTTATTGAAAAAATTCCAACTTTCTGTTGGTTTGTCCCTGAGGAAGAGCACTGGTTGTGCTCGAAACATTGGAATTTTCCAATAAAAACACTTTTTCTTTTGTATCAAGTCCCTGTGAGTGTGGCACTCTTTCTATTATATATATATATAATGAAATATGTTCTTTTCTTCCTTCTTGGAGCAGACTGGTCCCATCTGGCACAATATGGACTACTATAGATTCTAACACATAGATGGAGCAGTTACTGAATCAGCGCAGTGTACAGGCTCTAATGCAGTATGGGTGCATTGCTCTATGGTATTTGGGATTTGAAAAATTAAAAACTTATTATTAAACATTTTCCTAAAAAAGCCATAAACCAGCATGCTTTGTGGCCATAGTGCCTATATTTGCATGATAAGTCTGGGGGCTTTATACTGCCATGGTACCTTACTAAAGCAATCCAATACTCATAGAAGTCCACACTAAGTGACCTGTATCTCATCACCCAATAAAAATAATTCCTCCTACATGTTTCCACACTCACTCATGTATTTTGGACCTTAAGGGGTTAATAAACGTATATCGCCCATCTTTCCTTTGCCCAGTATGTTGTTGTCTGTGTAACCAGAGTATTAAAGAGCATCCGTATGGCAGGATCCATTCCGTGGATGATCACAGCACTCCTTCCTTTTCCTCTGGACTCAGGGGTAGCTAAATGGTTAATAGGTAATCAATTAATTTAACCTTTAAGTGATCCAAGCTCTGTGCAAGATGCGGCAGGTTTCTCAGACGCGGGGGATTAATGAAATAAAAACAACAGCTGCAATTGTTTTAACTGTTATCAGATCTTTCTGTCATCTCATTCTTTTTGAGTTTAATAGAATTTTTATGCTCACAGCTGCAGCGCAGATTTGTTAGTGAGAGGCATTAAATTTTTATTGGGTTTTTATTTTGAGTGTGTGTGTGTGTGTGTGTGTCTGACCCCATCCAGCCCTTTTTTGTGAAACCCCAAATCAAAGAAGTTGAAGTATTTAATACCTACTGTATTTATTGGTATTTTAAAGCTACTATAACTGGAAACATTCATGTGGGATTTTGCTTGGTGCAGGAGACTGCCATGTTGGTATAGTTGCATATTATCTCTCTGTGAATTGTGCTTAGTACAGGGGAATCCCTATGTGCCATAGTTTTATGGTATCTCTCTGTACAGGCTATGAGCAAACTTAGGGGGCTGTTCCTGCTGAATTGTGCTTAGTACAGGGGAATCCCTATGCTGCCATAGTTTTATAGCATCTTTTTAGGGTTGGGACTTGTCCAGGGGCAAAGTTAAAATAATTAAAAAGTCAAGCTACAGTATTTTCACTCGACAAATACAAGAGTAAAAAATGAAAGTGATTAAAAATAAAATTACAGTGCCCCCTTTAAGAATTTTGACTATAGGAATAAAAATCGTCAAAGAAGACCTTGATCCCAGTAAATTGACATTCTACTTGTTATTTTTATTGGGTCGCCAAAAGTGTGACATTTGGAAACTTGATTTTTCAAGCAGTTTCAGCTCGGCCAATACACCTGTTATTGACTTTTGCATAAATTCACTTTTTTTATTTAACACTTTATATTTGATACGTCTCTAATATTTGAGTTTCTGAAACTCAGATTCACAGAATCCTTCTCATCACAACTGTGATTTTTTGTAATATATATTTTATTTTTACTTCACAGGGGCACAAAAGATCTCTCCCTAAATCAGTGCTGTTTCAGGCAGGATACAAAGATATAATATACAAACCATGATCCTTCTGTAAATCCTTTAGTATAAAATTAAAATATGGGGTTTTCTCCTAATCTCTTTTAAACAGCACTTATTTAAGGACAGATCTTTTGTGCCCCTGGGGAGTAAAAAAAACCAAAATATGGAGCAGTTCTTATTTTAACAATTATTTCAGCCCTGGACATACTTGTCAGGCAGAATATAGATAAAGCTACCCGTCGGGTTTTGAACCGGACATCCCAGTTTTCAAAGGGCTGTCTGGTTCAAAACTTTATCTGGATTAAAACATTGATAAAACTGGTCAGAATCCCAGTCAGTTGCTTCTATATCAGGCATCCTCAAACTATGGCCCGCAGGCTGGATACTGCCCCCCAAAGTAATTTACCTGACCTGGCGCTGTGATCTGACTCGAGGATGCAGGGGGGAGCCGGAGGATGCAGGGGGGAGCCGGAGGAAGCAGGAGGATGCAGGGGGGAGCTGGAAGAGGGAGAGGGAGGACGCAGGGGGGAGCCTGAGGGGGGTGCAGGAGGAAGCACCAGGGAGCCGGAAGACGCAGGGGGAGTGTGGAGGCAGGGAGGAGCCTGAGGGCGCAGGTGGGAGCGGGGAGCCGGGAGGAAGCAGGGGGGAGCCTAAGGAGGGAGTGGGAGGAAGCAGCTCGAAGCCGGAGGACACAGGGGGGAGCGGGAAGCAGGGGGGAGCCTGTGGGAGGATGCAGGGGGGAGCTGGAGGACGCAGGGGGGAAACCTGGGGAAGCAAGGGGGAGCCGGAGGACGCAGGGGGGAGCATGGAGCCGGAGGAGGGAGCAGGAGGATGCAGGGGGGAGCAGAAGGAAGCAGGGGGGAGCCAGAGGAGGGAGCAGGGAAAGCCAGAGGACCCAGGTGGGGAGCATGGAGTTGGAGGATGCAAGGGGAGTGGAAGGAAGCAGGGGGGAGCCAGAGGAGGGAGCAGGGGAAGCCGGAGGATGCAGGGGGGAGCACGGAGCCAGAGGAGGGAGCGGGAAGAATGCAGGGTGGAGCAAGAGGAGGCAGCAGGGGGAAGCCAGAGGATGCAAGGGGGAGCGGGAGGGAGTAGGAGGAAGCAGTGGGGGAGCAGGAAGCAGCAGGGAGCGGATCATAGTATGAGGACACTAGGGGAGGACTTTAGTCTGGCCCCCAACAGTCTGAGGGACTATTAACTGGCCCCCTGCTTAAAAAGTTTGAGGACCCCTGTTCTATATCATGCAGTAGCCCCGCCCCCCAAGTCATAACTCCACCCAACATCATCAGCCCCAGCATCACTGCCCCACCTGTGATGCCACTAGCCCCGCAACTTTGTTGAGGTTCCAACCCTACCTTTCCTATAATGCATTGCCTTCTAGAATGAGTTGGTAGAAAAGGAGAGATATAGGCCATAGAGACGAGTGTGTATGGGGCACAGGAGAAGCCTCCCGTTCAGTACTGTATCAGGTTGGGGGTACATGGGTGCTGCAGTCTGATGAAATAATTGTGACTTAATGTATTTTGTTAATGTCGGTTGCTGTTCTGCTAAACAGGTGGCCTTCTAGGCTGATTTTTAATGTTGATTTAATCATAGCTGAGTTGCCATGGAGAAATATGCAATGTAGCCGTAATGCACAGAAGTGATATTTGTGCCGCGCAGATAACGCACTATATTTAGCACATGACTTCAGTTTACCACTTCCTTTTTTTTTTTCAACTTTTTTTTTTTTGAAAATGAGTAATAATTAAAGTGATATGTCTGTAGTGAAAACATTTCCTGATGTATATCGACACAGTCCCCGTGAGCGGGATTTGCTTGTTTTCATCCCACTCACATAAGCAATATGGAAGGCCTGACCTTTCCAGTGTTTAGAATATAACAGCAAATTGTCATATGGATTTTCCATTTGTTCTTATAATGCCATACACGCGCAGTCACGTTTAGGCAACGGCAGACTGGAAGCATTCCTCGGAGCGGGGTAAACGGTGGGCAAACCTGTGTCCCCAACAATGGAGGTTTTTTGGGGGGGTGCAGGGAGTTGTTGTTTAGGGCAGCAGGTTGCCTATCATTGAGTCCAGTCATTCCGACACTCATTTTTTAATCTTTTTATTTGTGTTACTTATCTCTCTCTCTCCAGACCCCCATCTGATCTGTCGTTCAAACCATTGCCAGTTTGCCAGGGTAAATGGGAACCTTAGCAACCAGGTAACCATTTACATTTCCAAACTGAAGAGGACAGAGTTCATTATAAAAAAAAATACAAAAATCAACTGTTAGAAATGTAAGCTTTTAGGCCACACCCCACTTTCTAAAATGCTCCACCCTTTTTCGGGGTCTGAGTTTGGAACTTGCTCCCATAGAGTGGTACATTCAAGATCTGTCCCCTGCATATCGGCACCTACAAAGCTTGCTTTTCTTTGTACCATTTTGGTGTTCCTGTGCCCCCCCCTTTCATTATTATTTTTTTTTTTTTTGCTCATGGTGATTTTCTGACAAGTATATTTTTTGTAAAAATAATATTCTACAGGGTGCCTTTTTGTACATGGATCAGTAGAATTTAAGCTGACTATTTTGCTAAGAGAAGCTCCGTTGGCAGCCATTGTGTGTACATGTAGTTTTAAATTGTGGGTTGTGCATTCACTAAAGGGTTATAGACGGGGGTCGGGAGGGGACAAAACCAACTACTAGTCCATCAATAGTTTGGAATCGGGGCAGTGTGTATCAGGTGATACCCTAGCCAACTAGAGATTGAGGAAGGCTCCTTCCAATAAGAATGAAATCAGTGACTGCCCCTTTGGAAAGGGGCATCAAAAATTACATGTTCTCTATCAGGATGGAAATCAGTGACTGCCCCTTTTGGAGGGGCATCATAAGTTATGTGTTCTCTATCAGGATGGAAAAGTAATCATCCATGAATTATCCCCTTCCATGTTTCAAGAGGAGGACGAGGAGTTCTATGGGTGTTCTTCATCAGAAGAGGCAAGTCATACATAAGACTCCAACCACGTTGTCTATAAGGGATAAGTAGAGTAATTCATTAGGTCTTTATGTATTCAGGATCAAGAGTTAGACAAACAGTTCTTTGTCAAGAGGAAAGAGAGACAAATGGCACATTAGGCCCTCATCTGGTCTTTGTCAAGAGAAATAAGGCCCCATGTATCCTTTATCAGGAGGAAGTCATGTGTTCAGAAGAGGTGGAGACAAGTCAGTCATCAGGCCTTCGTTTGCTTTTTACTTGGGGGAAACAGTTAAGTTAAGCCCCATGTAGGGTTGCCACCTTTTAGGCTTCTTCTTATTGCCTAGGGCAGGGGGCAGGTCTAGTGTTTTAAAATTAGCTCTATAGTAACAATTAGTTATATTTAAATAGTAATGTGGCACTCACTACTCATGAATTAATTGAATTATGGGAAAATCCACAGGGGTTAAATTTACTCTTTTCTTCATTTAGTTGGCAGGTCCGTGATGTCAGGGGCAGAGCAATGTTGTTAGTGGGGGCAGGGCATGAAGTTAGTCAGTGTTGGACTGGGGTGGCAGGGGCCCACTGGGACTGCTGCCTGGGGTCCCCCCACACCAGTCTGTGTGCCGCATACTGCACCCCCCCCCCGTTCAGGTCCAGATGGGCTGAGGGATGGAGCACAGGTGGGGAGGAACGGGCCCAAGATGCCGGAGCTGGGGAGCGGCTGGGCTCACAAGATTTTGTCCCAGTCTCCTGATGGCCACATTTGAGGGGAAATAGTTTGAAGGCAGGCTAGAAAGGGAGCTGGGAGAGCAGGGTGGGGTGAATCTGAGGTTGATCAGGGGCAGTGGACAAGGTATTAAAAATTTACTGACAACTACATTGCTGGTAAATTTGTAATATCGGTCCAGGCCCTTGCCCTGACTGGTATTTTACTGGCTAGGGCAGTGAAATACCAGCCAGGTGCCTACTCTCGCCCTATGTGTTCTATGCGAAGAGGAAGCAAAGAGCAGTGGTATAGTAGCTCCCCATTTGCTCTCAGGAGGGAGTAGAGATAAGCCACACATTTAAAGAGATAACCTTGTCAAAGTTACACTGCTTTATTTCATATAACACAATGTATTTAGGCATGGCTAGCCTTCATATTATTTCTGGGATGCTTTCAGACATCGTTCCTCTGGGTGTATTTTGTATCCTTATTACGCTTTTACTTTTCTCTCCCATATAATCCTCAAGATCCACATTAGTTGGAGTCCTTTTCTAAATAGCTATCAAATGGCTAATATTCTCTCCCTGCTTTCGGAGTCGGTGTCATCTGTCGCGTGCAATAGGATGGCCGCGGAGTAACAGTGCTGCCATTTTTACGAGTACCTCAGACATAGGATGAAGTTTTCAAGGACAAATACACGAGGAGTAGTGCGATCCAACCCAAGGTCCCCAGCCCACAGCAAATAAAGAGATCCTTTTCAGCACCAGCTGTTCCCACAGATAGACACTGCTGTAATGAACATTTCTTAATATAAGTCAGGAAGCTCTGGAGGATTCTCCAAAACAATCGTGCCAACAAGGAAAGTGTTGAATTTTTTATCAGCTGCCCGGTGCTTAGCGTTGCTGGGCTGTCTGTTCATTCATGTCCAGATGTTCGGAGTAGTAACGCGCTGCAATGAGGCTGAACTCTGTGGCCTGTAGACCATTGCATTGCATGGATCTTGGCAGCCAGCGAGCACTGGAGTATTGTAGTCTGGAACACTAGGAAGACTGACGGCTGTGTGTGGCCTCCTGGCCTACAGTGATCCTGTGTGATGGATAGCGAGTAGAATAAAAGGGATTGCACTCGACATAGAGGTGAAATGCGTTTTCTGCTGACCTCTTCAGTGGTCTTGAAATAAATATAAAATCTTTGGCAACTTTGAGGTGTAGACTTTATCAATTATATATATATGTGCTTATATATTATAGCAAACATGAATTTGGTCTACGGTGTATAGTGCAGGTCATATACAGTATATATACTTAAAGAGCAGGCACTCATTGAGCAAATCTTCAGGTGGTATTCTTGATTAAAAACTTAAACTTTATTGAAGTACTGCCTTACGCGTTTCATAGCAGTTAATTGTTGAGGCTTCTAAAATAGATAATGCTGATCATTTACTGAAAATTGTCTGTGTGTGTTTAGCAGAGGCAATTATCAGTATTGTCTATGGCAGGGGAATTTCTGGCATTTAGTAGCTGTGAAAAAGTAGCTGCTTCTAGTAGCTCTGTGTGTCTTCACCCTGAGGGGCTGATTTACTAAGACACGAATTCGAATCCGAATTGGAAAAATTCCGATTGGAAAACGAACATTTTGCAACTTTTTCGTATTTTTTGCGATAATTTTTACCGATCATTACGAAAAAAACGCAATCGGACACATTCGGCCGGTTCGTGAGTAAGTAAATGGGCCCCTAAGTGTCTATGAACACAAAACAGGTAAGGCGGTACTCCAATAAAGTTACTTTTTAATCAAGGATTCTGCCTGAAGATTTGCTCAAGATTTGAAGGCTTAGGATGGTGCACCTTAGCCTCTCTTCCTCTGCCGTGAGTTGTTGGACATATTTTAGATCTTTGCATAAAGTATATATATATCTTTTATTTAAATTGAAACTAAAAAGTGTAACTCAAGGTAAGTTTATTACCTGTTATATCTATATCATATATGGAAAAAAAAAGGAATTACAAAGATTAACTTTACTACTTAAATTAAAGAGCTCTCTATGTATTCATCTAATTAACTGACAAATATAAGGTAGAAAATATACAACCACATTAGGCCATATACCAAATAACATACAGGTGATAGATCCGAATGGCCATCTCCCATAGACTTCAGTTTAATCTAAGAAATGCAATTTTTAAAAAGGATTTTTTTTCTTTGGAATAATAAAACAGTACCGTGTATCTGATCCCAACTAAGATATAATTACCCCTTATTGGGGGCAGAACAGCCCTATTGGGTTTATTTCATGGTTAAATGATTCCCTTTTCTCTGTAATAATAAAACAGTACCTGTACTTGATCCCAACTAAGATATAATTACCCCTTATTGGGGCAGAACAGCCCTATTGGGTTTATTTAATGGTTAAATGATTCCCTTTTCTCTGTAATAATAAAACAGTACCTGTACTTGATCCCAACTAAGATATAATTACCCCTTATTGGGGCAGAACAGCCCTATTGGGTTTATTTAATGGTTAAATGATTCCCTTTTCTCTGTAATAATAAAACAGTACCTGTACTTGATCCCAACTAAGATATAATTACCCCTTATTGGGGCAGAACAGCCCTATTGGGTTTATTTAATGGTTAAATGATTCCCTTTTCTCTGTAATAATAAAACAGTACCTGTACTTGATCCCAACTAAGATATAATTACCCCTTATTGGGGGCAAAACAGTCCTATTGGGTTTATTCAATATTTAAATGATTTTTAGTAGACTTAAGTTATGGAGATCCAAATTACAGAAAGAACTCTTATCCCGAAAACCCCAGGTCCCGAGCATTCTGGATAACAGGTCCCATACCTGTATTGCCATTTACAAAGCAAATTAATGAATGATTATCATGGGGCAGATTTACCAAATGTCAAACTGGGAAGGGTTTCCAGCAGTTCAATATTTTATCTATATATCTGAACTTTGCTTACTGCCATGAATATTATTCTCACGTTTTCATACATTCTAATATTTGAGTTATTCCTGGACACTCCACAATCCGCCTAAAAACATTTTTGAATTTTGTGCACACTGCTTGGAAATAATAACAGGGAAATATTTAGTGAAAGTTAAAAGGCTAAGTAAGGTTTGAACAAGCAATAACTATTACTAGCAATCAGTTAAATAGCTACAATAAATGTGTAAGGGGTTAGTACTGAACCAGCCACCCCTTTACCTGGGGACAGGTGATAAGGTCCATATAAGGCATAGATAGCCCCCAGTTAAAGTGAATATAGTGAATATAGTCATTTTAGCATATGAACCCTTGTAAAGTGCCAAGTCGGCAGCGTGGGGAATTGATTGATATGAATGGTTTGAATGCTTAGGATGTTACAGTAGACTTTAGTCTTACCAAGCTGCAAAAGAATTGAATTAGTATTCATTATATTTAGATACAGTGCTTAAAAGAAAAAAAAACTGTTGATAAATAAAACCCAAGTATCGTGAACATGAATTTGCATTGTAAAGGAGAAATGAAACTTCTCACCTCTTATACATTGAAAATAGTGCAGCAAAGTTACTACCTGTGATAAACATGGGGTGTTATTATTCTGCTATATAGAATTCAGTTTCTCTTTCACATATTTCCATTAAAGGGCATAGTGTACCTGCTTGTGTATTATGATAGTTTCTTTTGTGCATATTGACATATACATGGGAATGGGAGCTGCCATTGTGTAGCCAGTGTAGGGGCATACAGGCCAAATTAAAATGCCCAGTAACCCTAGTACCACAACTTGTGTTTCAGTTAATGTCACCAAGGCTTTAGAGAAATTTAGAGAAATTTAAAAACTAGGGGCATCAATGACACCCCTTGTTATCCCTATGTAGTATTCCGGTCAATTGACTAATATTGCAGTTGGTTGAGTATATGGGAAGTTGCCCCATCTATGGTTTGCAGGAAAGACTGTCCACGACTGGTCAGGAGTAGGGCTGGCACATCCTGCATGGTGGTTAATTATCACTTTATTCAGATTGCTTCCCCTTACATCAGTGCAGTTGGTCACAACTATCGAAATATATTACTAATTGGCCACGAAGGATGGGGTTTTATATGTGTACAGGTATGGAACCTGTTATCCAGAATGTTCGGGACCTGGGGTTTTGGGTTTCTGGATAATGGATCCCACACCTGTGCAATTTTAGAGTCCAGTAGTGGGCTGTAATCACACTGCCTGGTTCCCGAGGTTTACATATAGCCACTTTTTATTGGTAATTTTTGAAGAAATTTGAAAACTAGGGACATCAATGACACCCCTTCATTTGCCCAATTTTGGGGCTTGTTATCCCTATGTAGTATTCCAGTCAATTGACTAATTTTGCAGTTGGTTGAGTATATGGGAAGTTGCCCCATCTATGGTTTGCAGGAAAGACTGTCCTATATAGATGCACGGCTGGTCAGGAGTAGGGTAAGCATATCCTGCATGGTTAATTATCACTTTATTTAGATTGCTTTCCCTTACGTCAGTGCAGTTGGTCGCAACTATTGAAATATATTACTAATTGGCCATGAAGGATGGGGTTTTATATGTGTACAGGTATGGGACCTGTTATCCAGAATGTTCGAGACCTGGGGTTTTGGGTTTCAGGATAATGGATCCCATACCTGTGCAATTTTAGAGTCCAGTAGTGGGCTGTAAGACAAATATCAGTCAAACTGCCTTGTTCCGGTGGTGTACATATAGCCACTTTTTATCGGTCGTTTTTAAAGAAAGTAGCACTAAATGGTGACTGCTTATTTGTGTATGGGTTATCAATACCAATTTCCCAATGCTAAATAACCACCGCTTGCCTGCTTCACAGAAATACTTCTTGGCCTCAATGCTGTTTGCTGTTTTGTGTGGTTGAGAGGGGGTTCTGGAAAATATGTGTAGAGGTATCAAGCCTCAAATCTGCAATCTTTGATAGGCTTTTTTTTTTTCCAAATCTTGTGTAAACAAACAAGCAGTGCAATTGTAAGCACGAGGCGCGGTTAGGATGTCATGTTGTGCAAGGGAAGAAACCCACCACCCACCACCTTGTAAGAGAATCCACCACAGACGCTCAGTTGGGTGCCACCGAGCCGTACGTGATCTCACACCGGGAGCAGTTCCTGGAGGACTTCTCTATCATTACACTTGTCTTCCATTTTGACCCAATCTAGTGGTGGATTTTCCCGACTGGATCCTGTGTGTGCATTAACCACAAAAAAGGTAAAACAACATTTTTTTTCCAGTTTTCTGGGGCAGGGGGGAAAGAAAATGATCGTTTCCACCCGTAACTATTTGCTGATGGAAAAAGAAGGGCAGGTTGACAGTAGCGCAGACCTTGGTTACCTCTGGTCGGTCGGCTCCAGCTGCGCCGAGCCCTCAGGAAGCCTTTGCCATGCACACAGTTTGTTCTTGGGTGTGAAAGAAAACAGTATTTGAGTTGGCAGCAACTTCCCCCTTTGCAAAAACTTTGCTGCCTTGACAAGAAACCACAGCGTGAGCTCTTTGCTGCGAATGTTTCCACTGGCAGGATGACCTTTTTCCACATTTCCTCGCTTTAAGGAAACAGAACTTGATTTTTTTTTTTTTTCTCTAATGTCGAATGAATGCCAGCGCATAACAGCTGGAGTTAGCATATAATTTCTTCCCCACCCCACCTTTTTTATTCTAATGGGTAACAGCAGTGGGAAATGTGAATGCAAATAGAAAAGTTCTTCCAGAAATAATTCAGACACCTTTACATATATAAAAAAAAAGGAGCGATCTCGGTCATAGACTTTGTAAAAGGACCAGTAGATGAATGGTTTTATGGATGGGAGGGAAGGCGTTTTCTTTAGGCCCCTCGGCTTTACCAGAAGCCATTGGGGATGTAGGTGTGTCTCAATGCCCTTGCCTTTTAGAATGTAAGCTCTTTTGAGCAGAGGCACTATTCAACTGCAGTAGTGTGTGTGTGCTTCAGTAAGATATATAGTATATCTATTTGGTTCTCTGAAATTTTATACATTTTGGATGAATTATATATTACTCTCTAGACTATAAGACTTTAGCACAAAATGAACTCGAACTATACACGATATTATGCATATGGCTAACCGATATTACAGGAAATTCTTACGGACATTTATAATGACTGGTGTTTATTATACGAACATAAATGTAACAACAATGAATATTTCTTGTATATCAATTTATTTGTATTTTATATATGGTGATCTCGGTTTTCGTTTGACACTTTATTGATCTCCACTTTGTTGTGTATATAATTTGTATATAGCAATGTTAACACGTCATGTTTACGTCACAGTCCTGTGTTTCCCGCCACACTGGGTATTTAAGTCTAGTTTTTTGTGTGTGTGTTAACTTTGATAAAGGCTACAGGAGTAGCCGAAACGTCAGTTCTTCACTATTCTTCAATAAACTATTGAATTTCGTGATAAGTCCTGTGTGGAGCGGCCCATCTTTTGATCGATTATCTATGCGTTGAGGACTGCACCCAGGCGTTCAGTTCTGAGTTATCGTGAGTGCCGACCTACTCTACATTTTATATATATATATTTATGTTTGGTAAGTAGGGATGCGCCGAATCCAGGATTCGCCAAGATTCAACCTTTTTCCCCAGGATTCATCCGAATCCATGCTCCTGGCCGAACTGTATTCGGCCGAATCCTTTCAGAAGGATTCGGAGGTTTGGCCGAATCCAAAAAAGTGGATTCGGTGCATCCCTATTGGTAAGGACCAGCTGTCTCAAGTATATTATTTCACATATCACTTGTGTCCAACGTTTCAGTCCACATTAGGACCTTTATCAGTTGATTTATATATATATATTATATATATATCTATCCAAAATATAGAAAGCACTCTCAGCATCAGTGTTCAAACGAATCAACTATTTATTGAGACATATTATCAGATAATGTCTCAATAAATAGTTGATTTGTTTGGACACTGATGCTGAAAGTGCTTTCTATATTTTGGATGCATTTTTTGGGTTAGCACCCAGCCGTTGCCCTTGGAACTGGTGAATGCCGATTTTTTGCGACATTATATATATATATATATATATATATATATATAAATCATGACCAAGCTAAGCTTTATGAAGAACATCTAATTCCACCAGTTGCCGTATCAGTACTGAGATGCTTATTTCTGATATAAGGCACCTCGCATCTTCCTTGGTTGAGATTTTACGGTCAAATTGCAGCTTTTCTATAGAAGAGTGACATTTATTTATTCACACATGTAGTTATCATTGCTTTGAGTCTTATTGTTTTATTAAAGGGTTAATATCACCAGGTTAAAAGTGTTAAAAGTGTATTATGTTCCCTTAGCTTAAACTTTTGAAAATTTACCAGTGTTTTGAGAAACCGTGATATTTATATTGGAAAATACCTGTCAGCTTTTTTTTGGTCTTGAGCCACCGAGCACAATAGGCTGGGTGGGCGGGGCATGTTTAGGATGGATAAAAGATGGATGATCCCAGTAGAGCCAATAGCAAACACATTACTATAAAAAATAGGAATTGTGGCACAAGTAAAACTGGTTCACATCCACAATATACAAATGGTATTTCAGTACGTTTCATTTTTCATCATTACAATTTGACCCTTAAATAATCACCCTTCCATTTAAAAACTCATTTATGCACAAATCTAAGGCATATTTAGTTTTTTTGTATTAAATAGTTAAAGGGGAGCTCAGGCTTCTGAACCAAAACTTGCTAAAGAGCCCCACGCAACACAGAAATCCCTAATATACCTATCCCTGTAACCTGTTCCTCTTCCAACTCTTTGCAGCCTCTGTGAGGCTACGGTTTTATTGTTACTTTTTGTAACTTTTTTTTCTATTCAGGTATTCTCTCATCCAAACCACTACCTGGCTGCTAAGGTAACCTGGACCCTGGCAACCAAATAGCTGCTGAAACTCCAAAATGGAGAGCTCCTGAACTGAAAATGAAATAACTAAAAAATAATAAAAAATGAAGACCAATTGCAAATTGTTTCAGAATAGCACTCTCTACATCAGTGATCCCCAACCAGTGGCTCAGGGGCAACATGTTGCTCCCCAACCCCTTGGATGTTGCTCTCAGTGCCCCCAAACCAGGGAGTTATTTTTGAATTCATGACTTGGGGGCAAGTTTTGGTTGAATAAAAACAAGATTTCCTACCAAATAAAGCCCCCTGTAAGCTGATAGGGTGCATAGAGGCACCTAATAGCCAATCACAGCCCTTATTTGGCTCCTCCATGAACTTTTATGGTGCTTGTGTTGGTCTCCAAGTTTTTTCTCTATTTTACTTTTGACTGTGGCTCACGAGTAGGAAAAGTTGGGGACCCCTGCTCTATAACATACTAAAAATTAACTCAAAGGTGAACAACCCCTTTAAGTTTGGGTTTAGTTCCCCTTGTATTGTATTCATTGTATGAATTGTATTAGTGGTCTAATAATTGATGCAGCATTGTAGCTGCAACATTTTTGGTGGGTATTTTTTGTTTAAGCGTCCGTTTGAGGTCAAGCATTAGTAACTTCAGGATTCCTGTTAGCTTATAACAAGGATATATATATATATATATATATGAACATTGTTGTATCGGCCTTTGGGCAATAGTTGCAAACATGCCTAGGGTAAAAAGTGTTCCGCCCCAAGTTTAGCAGTAGTGGCAATGACTGGTAGGGATTCTAGGGAATCCAGGATTCGGTTCGGGATTTGGCCAAGATTCAGCCTTTTTCAGCTGGATTTGGATTGGGCTGAATCCACGCTCCTGCCCGAACCCCAAATCCTTAAAATCACCTGACTTTTTGTCACATAAACAAGGAAGTTGAGGTTGGGTTGGGTTCGCTAGTGACTGGTATTAGACTTGGGGCATTTGTGATGTGTGGCACATTGGCGCATACTACAGCACAAGTTTCTGAAGTCAAAACAGTTGAGTTATTCCAAACTGATTTGTGCATTTTACCTCCTTGCTGTTATATAAAGATATTAACCGTCCCCAAGGAATCTGGTGGTTGATGTACTTATTCTGTGCTGTGATTATAACTAATTACATAGTATGTTATAATATAATAGGACGTGGACTATTGTATCATTTAGCGGTGAGTGCTGAATGGACATCCATGGGGAGTGCACGTGGGAAGAGGTTAAGGCTAATTAACAAGGAGAATAGAGAGATGCGCTTGGCTATCACTGAGGAGCAGAGACATACAGACAAGCGTGCCAGTTAGTAACACACAAGCCGTATATTGCAGGCAGTCAATAAAAACAGAGCAACAGTCAGTTTAAAAACTGTGATTCACAAGGCACTGACACACAAGATCAAGGAATAATTCTCTGGTGCCAGAATAGACTGTTAACACATAACATAAAAACATATAAAAGATGCATAATTAGTGCGACAGCTCAGTACCCTGGGCCAGACACCAGTACATTACAGCGCCACTAACAAACATCTAATTTATACCTCCCATTTAGAGGCTCCCATTTAGTCACGCTGAAGAGAGTGCTAAAAAACACATATTTATTTTCTATTCCAAAGACAGAAGCTGTTACTCATTTTTATATGTAAAACCTGTACACTCCATCAGATTTATGATGTATGCTGTGTATTTATGGCATTTTTATTGTGTTCTGCTAATTTATAGTAACTGCCTCTCTCTTCTAGCCAAGGATTCCGCAGATTTTAACTCAGCGGAGGCCAGATAGACCCCATTGGCGGCACTGCGGGCCGAGCCATGACGATATCTTTGTGTTCAAGTGTTAATCGCCTGCCTTTGGAAAGTAGATTTGCAGAATTTTCGGAGCTTATTTATATATTAGCTATGAATTATAGTTTGCACGCTGCAAAAAGCGAGGAGGAATGGTTAATCCACTTAAGTGAGTGCAGGTTCGCCAACACTTATTCCAGCCCTGGGATAGATATATAATTTTTTTTTTTTTTGGTTTGGACTGGACTTGGTTCTGAAGGAAGCTTTGGTAGGAATGCAGCACAAAGACGTGAGCAGATATTATACTTACCCCTAAACTGCACATTAAAAACACTTGGTCAGGGTCGGACTGGGCCCACCAGGCCTTCTGCCTTAGGGACCTCTTCACACCCCCCCCAAAGAGGCTACCACACCCTCCGACCCCCTCCCCCGAGCGCTCCTAAAAGAAACTTACCTGCAGCGTAACGGGGGAGGGAGACCGCGGATCTCCCCTGGGAGGGGGGGGTCAGATCTGGCCCGCCGGGACCCACCGTGTTTTTTCCCAGTACCCCGGCGGCCCAGTCCGACGCTGCTATTGTAAGAGAATTTCTAATCCTTTGGCTTCCCCTAAAGTATAACCAACCCTAACTATTATTATTATTAATAATATTATTAACATTTATTTATAAAGCGCCAACATATCCCGCTGCGCTGTACAATAAGTGGGTTACATACATTGGACATACAGAGTAACATATAAAGCAATCAGTAACCGATACAAGAGGTGAAGAGGGCCCTGCCCAAAAGAGCTTACACTCTATACCTGTTTCTGTAGGCAAAAGGTGCATGGCCTTAAAGAGGTAGTTCACCTTTAAAAAAACTTTTACTATTATATAGACATTGATGTTTTCAGACAATTTGCAATTGGTCTTCACCTTTTATTTTTTAGGGTTTTTTTTAGTTAGCTTTTTGTTTAGCAACATGATTTTGGTACTTCAGCAGCTATCTGGTTGCTACAGTATTATTTACCCTATCAACCAGGCAGTCGTTTGAATGAAAGGTTAGAATATGAATTGGAGAGGCCTGCACAGAAGGATAAGTAATAAAAAGTAACAATTACAATAAAATTGTAGCCTCACAGAGCAATAGTTTCTCTGCTGCCAGTATCTGTGGCCCCTTTTGAAAGCTGGAAAGAAGCAGAAGAGGAAGATAAAAACTATAACACAAATAAATAATGAAAACTATATTTTGTGTATGTGAGTGTATAGATTGGTAAGTATAGGTTGTGGGTGCTGGGTTTACTTGGAAGGGTTGAACTTGATGGTCTTTTTTCAACCCTATGTAACTAATTGCAGCGTCGCTAGGAATAGGCAATTCTGTAATAAAATATAATAAACATAATAAAAATTAACTTAAAGTGATACTGACACACAAAAAAGCTACTCTTCCAAATATTAATGTACATTAAAAGTTCCCTATAGGTCACTTTGATCATTTTTCCCTGATAGGGCTGCTTTTGTAAGTAATTGTTACTTGAAGTTCATAAACCTGACTGTTTTGCCAACCTGACTCTCCCTTCTCAGCCTGTCAGTTACAGCTTCTAATGCTAACGGACTCCTGCTGCACAAATATGGCCGCCCCCTTATAGGGGAACATGGGGGATCAGATAGGGAATGTAAAAGCATTGGGGCAAATTTATTTGAGGCAAAATTATAAATAGCATGCAAAGATAACGTTATGATACAGTGGTGTGAAAAACTATTTGCCCCCTTCCTGATTTCTTATTCTTTTGCATGTTTGTCACACAAAATGTTTCTGATCATCAAACACATTTAACTATTAGTCAAAGATAACACAAGTAAACACAAAATGCAGTTTTTAAATGAGGGTTTTTATTATTTAGGGAGAAAAAAAATCCAAACCTACATGGCCCTGTGTGAAAAAGTAATTGCCCCCTGAACCTAATAACTGGTTGGGCCACCCTTAGCAGCAATAACTGCAATCAAGCGTTTGCGATAACTTGCAACGAGTCTTTTACAGCGCTCTGGAGGAATTTTGGCCCACTCATCTTTGCAGAATTGTTGTAATTCAGCTTTATTTGAGGGTTTTCTAGCATGAACCGCCTTTTTAAGGTCATGCCACAACATCTCAATAGGATTCAGGTCAGGACTTTGACTAGGCCACTCCAAAGTCTTCATTTTGTTTTTCTTCAGCCATTCAGAGGTGGATTTGCTGGTGTGTTTTGGGTCATTGTCCTGCTGCAGCACCCAAGATCGCTTCAGCTTGAGTTGACGAACAGATGGCCGGACATTCTCCTTCAGGATTTTTTGGTAGACAGTAGAATTCATGGTTCCATCTATCACAGCAAGCCTTCCAGGTCCTGAAGCAGCAAAACAACCCCAGACCATCACACTACCACCACCATATTTTACGGTATGATGTTCTTTTTCTGAAATGCTGTGTTACTTTTACGGCAGATGTAACGGGACACGCACCTTCCAAAAAGTTAAACTTTTGTCTCGTCGGTCCACAAGGTATTTTCCCAAAAGTCTTGGCAATCATTGAGATGTTTTTTAGCAAAATTGAGACGAACCATAATGTTCTTTTTGCTTAAAAGTGGTTTGCGCCTTGGAAATCTGCCATGCAGGCTGTTTTTGCCCAGTCTCTTTCTTACGGTGGAGTCGTGAACACTGACCTTAATTGAGGCAAGTGAGGCCTGCAGTTCTTTAGATGTTGTCCTGGGGTCTTTTGTGGCCTCTCGGATGAGTTGTCTCTGCGCTCTTGGGGTAATTTTGGTCGGCCGGCCACTCCTGGGAAGGTTCACCACTGTTCCATGTTTTTGCCATTTGTGGATAATGGCTCTCACTGTGGTTCGCTGGAGTCCCAAAGCTTTAGAAATGGCTTTATAACCTTTACCAGACTGATAGATCTTAATTACTTTTGTTCTCAGTTGTTCCTCAATTTCTTTGGATCTTGGCATGATGTCTAGCTTTTGAGGTGCTTTTGGTCTACTTCTCTGTGTCAGGTAGCTCCTATTTAAGTGATTTCTTGATTGAAACAGGTGTGGCAGTAATCAGGCCTGGGGGTGACTACAGAAATTGAACTCGGGTGTGATAAACCACAGTTAAGTTATTTTTTAACAAGGGGGGCAATCACTTTTTCACACAGGGCCATGTAGATTTGGAGTTTTTTTTCTCCCTTAATAACGTAAACCTTCATTTAAAAACTGCATTTTGTGTTCAATTATGTTATCTTTGACTAATAGTTAACGGTTTTTGATGAGCAGAAACATTTTGTGTGACAAACATGCAAAAGAATAAGAAATCAGGAAGGGGGCAAATAGTTTTTCACACCACTGTAGATGTAAAAAAGGTCTGGTCTACTGTCGGTATCTCTTTAAGGAAAGGGTTATTGAGCCAGGCTGAGATGGTTAGACATGCACAGTGGGGGCTTTTGTTTTGAGCTTATTGCTGTCTGCCTGTGTATGTAACGACACTAAAGATCTAAAAAGACCATTGCATCTCTTTCCAGACAAAAATACAGTCTGCCAGTGGCTCCTCTTAGTATATTCCTCAGGTTCTGGCAGATTGGGAGTGCGACTACAGTTTTCTGTCCTATTCCAAGCTGCTTGTTAGGCCATCAGTAGAACTAGCCACCCATCACTCTATGTGCACACATATACAGTTTGGACAAAATCTAACATTTCATCCAAAAGATGCACCTCAAAATCAACCCATCTATGACCTCCTTGAGAAGCAATCTCTATGCCTTTTTTTGAGGAGAGGCAACTTGGCAAGACAGTGTGATATTTCTTTTCCCTCTTGTAGCCCAGTGAAGAATTGTGTGGACTTTCCTTGCTGACTCCAGAAGTAATCATCTTGTTTTACATTCATTTTGACCGCTCTTAATCCAGTAGCAGTAAACCTCATAGTAATGGCTAGGGTTCTCCAAATTCCACTTCTGCCTTCATTCATACATTGGAAGAATGCTTTGCTTTTATGGGCTCTCCATTAACAGCAATCTTTGTGAGCAGTTAGTTGCATCCTGCTGTCGTACAGTTACGTTTATAGACTGAAGGAAAAGCTTATCTACAAATCATCTGCTGCCATTAAAGTTTCCTGCTTGCCATGTCCATCGGTACAAGTTAGGTTACAGCAATGCATAAGGACTGTAATGGCTGGAGGCAGTGTTATTGCCGCCGGTAATACGTATAGTTACAGTAGATTAGACAATGATGGATAATAGATTTAGGGGCTGATTTACTAAAATTTGTTTTTTTTTGTTGCCTTGAAAGTCATATAAATTTGAATTAAACTCAATCGTTGTATTTATAAAATGTCACGATAATGCTTGAATCGTTTGTATGAAAGTTCCGAGTTTACATTTGAAAATCCAGAATATTTTGAGCCAAAAGTATTGTTAAAACTCCAAAAACTTGAGTTTAAATGGACATTCATTTCCATGAACCCTCTTTATTTTTCCCAAACAGGAATTGCTCCAGTATTTTAGGAGCATTGGCACTCATTCTTGGAAAACAATAATGTGTTTAAGTTTCACTTGAAACTGGGTGAAATAGAAAACAGTAATGAGATTAACTTCTCCTTGAAACTGGGTGAAATAGAAAACAGTGATGAGATTAACTTCTCCTTGAAACTGTGAAATAGAAAACAGTGATGAGATTAACTTCTCCTTGAAACTGGGTGAAATAGAAAACAGTAATGAGATTAACTTCTCCTTGAAACTGGGTGAAATAGAAAACAGTGATGAGATTAACTTCTCCTTGAAACTGGGTGAAATAGAAAACAGTGATGAGATTAACTTCTCCTTGAAACTGGGTGAAATAAAAACAGTGATGAGATTAACTTCTCCTTGAAACTGGGTGAAATAAAAACAGTGATGGGATTAACTTCTCCTTGAAACTGGGTGAAATAAAAACAGTAATGAGATTAACTTCTCCTTGAAACTGGGTGAAATAAAAACAGTGATGAGATTAACTTCTCCTTGAAACTGGGTAAAATAAAAACAGTGATGAGATTAACTTCTCCTTGAAACTGTGAAATAGAAAACAGTGATGAGATTAACTTCTCCTTGAAACTGGGTGAAATAGAAAACAGTGATGAGATTAACTTCTCCTTGAAACTGGGTGAAATAAAAACAGTGATGAGATTAACTTCTCCTTGAAACTGGGTGAAATAAAAACAGTGATGAGATTAACTTCTCCTTGAAACTGGGTGAAATAAAAACAGTAATGAGATTAACTTCTCCTTGAAACTGGGTGAAATAGAAAACAATGAGGACTATACTGCACAAGCCTTATCTTACAATGTAACATATTGCAGATTATTGCTCCCCTTACCCTCTGTCTTCTAGATACCTGGCAGAACATAGAGTGCTAGCTCTTCTGGGCAAGGATTCTTATCCTTCAGTTAGCATGACTCCTCATTATCTCTTTTACTGCAGTAACTGTAACTCAGACACAGACAGCAGTAATCAAATAGAGATAATAGAGAAACTCATGCGGTCCTTAATCCAGTGGGAAACTCAAACCTGCCCGATGTTCTGCTACATATTGTCTGTATAGGCCGGTCAGATAGCCCCATGCACGGGCAGATGAGCTACAGAATTGGTTTAAGGGGGCTAAATTGGCAGCTTTAATGTGCCCCTGTATAGCCTCCTTAAGAGTAGTCAAATGGCAGGAGACTTGAGGAATCTTAGGATTTAAGAAAGTTGCCACCAATGTTATACAGTCCTCAAACTCAAACTTCTTAAATACAATACAATGTAATTGGGTTACTTTATTGATCAATGCAAGACAGATTACTCAAAATAAGGTGAGATAATTCAGCACAAATACATCATTTTTGATTTGACATTTATAGAAGCAAGGGAAAGCCCTGCAAGAAGGTGATAACCACCCGTTTTTGTTCTGTATATGATTAGTGCAAAAGGAGTCAAATCATTTAACCACAAAGTAAGCATTCTAGTTAATCATGAGTAGGATGTTGGTCAGCAAAAGATACTTAACCAGCTTGATTCAGGTCAAAATAAATACAGATATAGAATCTGTTATCTGGAATGCTTGGGACCTGGGGTCTTCCAGATAAGAGATCTTTCTGTAATTCAGATCATTTAAACATTAAATAAACCCAAAGTGATTGAATTGATTTGCCACCAATATGGATTCATGGAGTTTAGTTACCATCAATTACAAGGTTCTGCTTTATAATTTGAAAATACTAGAATTATATGCTCAAAATGGACTCCCATAATTTGGAGCTTTCTTAATAACAGGTTTCTGGATAGTGGATCCCATACTTGTACTAGCACATAGTCTACAAAGAAATTTGGAAGTATGTAGTGAGTGCAAGTAATAGATTTTAAATTACGGGATGGCCACATATCCTTTACACTTAGGGGGGCATTTACTAATACAGGTATTGGAACATGTTATCCAGAAAGTTCCAGATTACAGAAAGACCATCTCCCATCTCAATTATAAGTAAATAATTGTAATTTTTAAAAATTAACTAAGATATAATTACCCCTTATTGGGGCAGAACAGCCCTATTGGGTTTATTTAATGGTTAAATGATTCCCTTTTCTCTGTAATAATAAAACAGTACCTGTACTTGATCCCAACTAAGATATAATTACCCCTTATTGGGGGCAGAACAGCCCTATTGGGTTTATTTAATGGTTAAATGATTCCCTTTTCTCTGTAATAATAAAACAGTACCTGTACTTGATCCCAACTAAGATATAATTACCCCTTATTGGGGGCAGAACAGCCCTATTGGGTTTATTTAATGGTTAAATGATTCCCTTTTCTCTGTAATAATAAAACAGTATCTGTACTTGATCCCAACTAAGATATAATTACCCCTTATTGGGGCAGAACAGCCCTATTGGGTTTATTTAATGGTTAAATGATTCCCTTTTCTCTGTAATAATAAAACAGTACCTGTACTTGATCCCAACTAAGATATAATTACCCCTTATTGGGGCAGAACAGCCCTATTGGGTTTATTTAATGGTTAAATGATTCCCTTTTCTCTGTAATAATAAAACAGTACCTGTACTTGATCCCAACTAAGATATAATTACCCCTTATTGGGGGCAGAACAGCCCTATTGGGTTTATTTCATGGTTAAATGATTCCCTTTTCTCTGTAATAATAAAACAGTACCTGTACTTGATCCCAACTAAGATATAATTACCCCTTATTGGGGCAGAACAGCCCTATTGGGTTTATTTAATGGTTAAATGATTCCCTTTTCTCTGTAATAATAAAACAGTACCTGTACTTGATCCCAACTAAGATATAATTAATCCTTATTGGGGGCAGAACAAGCCTATTGGGTTTATTAAAAATATAAATGATTTTTAGCAGTCTTAACTTGTGAGATCCAAATTACGGAAAGATCCCTTATCCGGAAAACCCCAGGTCCCGAGCATTCTGGATAACAGGTCCCATACCTGTACTTGATTTGTTTAGTTCATGTTTTTTTGATGCCAAAACCCAATTTTGTTGCGGAAACCACCCCCCTTTGCAGTGGTCGACAAAGACCCGCCATCTAAAACCTGTTGAGATCATGCAGAAGTCAATTTCCCCTTTACAGCTGTAAGATCTGTCTTTGATTCATTGTTTTACAGGTTTTTTTATGCTGGCTTTTGTACAACAAAACCAAAAAGTGACAGTTTTCGGGCAAATAATCGGAAAAGTTGCGGTTTTTGTGTTTTTTCACTTATGCTTTTTTTAATTTGGATCTTTTGATACATGACTGACATTTAGTCATGGTTATTAAAAACAATAAAAGCTTGAAAATCTGTATGTTTATAGATGGGCCTCTTAGTATTTGCTGTAGCTCTGTAAAGCCCATTGCCTTTATTAGGGATAAGTAACTGACTTTAGATACAAAAAAAAAAACGACAACTTGTAATAAATAGAATTATTAGTAAAATCCTTCTTTAACTCGGTCTCTTTACATAAATACATCAGCTGTTAATATTGCAATAGACAGCTTTGCTCTTTTCCTTCCTGTTTTCATAGTGATTATTATCTGTGTGTTCTTGTTGGTTTTGTTTGGATCTGCTGGGTCCCTGTTTCCCATCTTCTTTTCCTCCTCTTTGTCTCTGGAACAATAGAGGTTATGGTGGAGCAGCACAAATAAATAGCATAGAACGGAGAAAAGAAAAAACAAAACAGGCAAAGTAAAGCAAACAAGTACGTTAAAAATAGTCGTTAATCTACTAACGAGCCAGATATTATACGGCATAATAACCTGCTTTTTGCAGCAATATGAGGGATATGCATCAGACTTTACTTCCATCCTCTGCCATAGACAGTACGGAAGAGT
This sequence comes from Xenopus tropicalis, assembly GCF_000004195.4. NCBI lineage: Eukaryota > Metazoa > Chordata > Amphibia > Anura > Pipidae > Xenopus > Xenopus tropicalis. Next base: position 140,555,914 of record NC_030680.2, read on the forward strand.
CCGCAACTGCCACCTTATTTGACAGGTGCTATAATGTGATTCCATTAGGGTTGCCACATGTCCGGTTTTCACCCGAACAGCCTGGTTTTTGGGACTGTGTGACTGCTCTGCTAAAGGGAATGGAAAGTCTCAGTTGAGTAATACTGTCATGGGAAAAGATATTTTTTACAAAACACATCAGTTAACAGAGCTTCTCCAGCAGAATCCTACATTGTAATCTTTTTTTCCAAAAATGCCATATTCTTTATTTCCAAGGGTGCCACAGCCATGTGACCTGTGCTCTGATAAACTTCAGTCACACTTTACTGCTGTGCTGCAAGTTGGAGTGATATCCTCCCCTCCCAGCAGCCGATCAGCAGAACAATGGGAAGGGAGCAAGATAGCAGCTCCCAGTAGGTATCAGAATAGCACTCAATAGTAAGAAATCCAAGTCCGGCTTGGGACTCCTCCAGTTACATGGGAGTAGGAGAAACAATAGGTTAGCTAAAAGCAGTTCTGATGTGTAGCGCCGGCTCCTTCTGAAAGCTCAGACTCAGTCGCACTTTACTGCTGCGCTGCAAGTTGGAGTGATATCCTCCCCTCCCAGCAGCCGATCAGCAGAACAATGGGAAGGGAGCAAGATAGCAGCTCCAAGTAGGTATCAGAATAGCACTCAATAGTAAGAAATCCAAGTCCGGCTTGGGACTCCTCTGGTTACATGGGAGTAGGAGAAACAATAGGTTAGCTGAAAGCAGTTCTAATGTGTAGCGCCGGCTCCTTCTGAAAGCTCAGACTCAGTCGCACATTACTGCTGCGCTGCAAGTTGGAGTGATATCCCCCCCCCCCTCACCCCCAGCAGCCGATCAGCAGAACAATGGGAAGGGAGCAAGATAGCAGCTCCCAGTAGGTATCAGAATAGCACTCAATAGTAAGCAATCCAAGTCCGGCTTGGGACTCCTCCAGTTACATGGGAGTAGGAGAAACAATAGCTTAGCTGAAAGCAGTTCTAATGTGTAGCGCCGGCTCCTTCTGAAAGCTCAGACTCAGTCGCACTTTACTGCTGCGCTGCAAGTTGGAGTGATATCCCCCCCCTCACCCCCAGCAGCCGATCAGCAGAACAATGGGAAGGGAGCAAGATAGCAGCTCCCAGTAGGTATCAGAATAGCACTCAATAGTAAGAAATCCAAGTCCGGCTTGGGACTCCTCCAGTTACATGGGAGTAGGAGAAACAATAGGTTAGCTGAAAGCAGTTCTAATGTGTAGCGCTGGCTCCTTCTGAAAGCTCAGATTCAGGCACAATGCACTGAGATGGCATTAGAGATTAGAAATAAAAAGTATAACATAAAAATCATGACATGAATTGCACCTTAAGAAAGGGATACTCCCCGAATGCTATGGGAGTATGTAAGTGGTGTGCTGAAGAATCTATTTATTGTTAATCATGCATTGGCTGTCCAATGAACATAGGGGTATAGATTCAGATTAGAAGAAAGGAGGTTCAATCTTAATATTTGGAAGGGTTTGTTACAGGGGGAAATGGAAAATTGTAGAGCTGTCTCCCTGAATCAGTGGTACTGGCTGATACATTATTAGATTATTATCATTATTAGCTTCAAGAAAGGGTTGGAAAATATCAGAAAGTGAAAAGATATCAGTAATGAGCTCTTAAGTACGAAGCCAGTCCAGGGATTGTTCCAGTTGCCATCTTGCAGTCATTAGAGGGATTATATTTTCCTCTAGGGTTGCCAACTGGGCAGGGGGCGGGACAGATGGTATCAGCTGGTGGGGTGGGTGATATTTCCGGGCAGTGTTATGACATGGTGATCAGTGATTGGCTGATTCACTATAAAGCCCTGTGCGGATTTGCCAGTTTGGAAATACAGACAGACAGTTTTCACCCACTGAAAACTGGGCTGTCCAGGTGAAAATCGGACAGGTGGTATTCCATATACTAATCACAGTTCAGCAGGAACAGCCCTCTATGTTTGCTGATATCTTCTAGATTGTAAGCTCTTTTGGGCAGGGCTCTCTTCACCTCTTGTATCAGTTATTGATTGCTTTATATGTTACTCTGTATGTCTCCTTGTAGATTGTAAGCTCTTTTGGGCAGGGCTCTCTTCCCCTCTTGTATCGGTTACTGATTGCTTTATATGTTACTCTGTATGTCCAATGTATGAAACCCACTTATTGTACAGTGCTGCGGGATATGTTGGCGCTTTATAAATAAATGTTAATAATAATAATATCCTGCACAGAGAAAGAGAATAAGAAAACAAAACTGTAGTACACTGTTTAGCTTTTCCTGTGTGTATAGGACATTTCAGTAAGTTATGGAAAGATTTCCTTTCCTGTTGAGCAGTTGTGTTTTCACATAAGGACACCCATTGCTCTGTCATTGCTGTGTTTGTACTGGGTGCAGGGCCCAGGTATGTATTTATACAGGAGGCTGCAGCTGCTGGGGGGCCTGGGAGGTACAGGGGGGTACTAAATAATAATGTTTTTGAACATTGTCCCATTCCTGAAGTTTTGCGTGCCCTAAATGATTTTGCTTTGGGGCCCAGTAATGTATTAAACTCACAATACTTCACAATTTAATTTAGGATTATCCTGTATTAAAGTCTAAACCAATAAACAGCCAGTGCAATTTTAATCACTCATTTCCACTCAATTCCCTCCTTCATTTTAGTATTTCCATGATAGTTTTTCGCAGACTGTCATCTCTCTGCCACATGCCAGATCATTTATTTTATCATGTTTTATTATTTTGGTAGCAATATAACAAAAATCTGTTGGTACTTAAAGGCAAATTACACCCATAAAACTAAATTAGCCTTGCTTACCATTAAAAACGGGGAAGGCCTTTTTCTTTGTTAAGGCCAAAAACCATTCGCTTGTTTCTTATGTGGCGCGCTAGCATTTCTTTAATAACTGCTAATTAATCCGTGTAATGATTCATAGGTTATTATATTTGTTTCTGGGAAATAATGGGCTGGAGTTTTAAAGGGAAATATTGAGTTCTTCTCAATGATCTGAAATGCTTCCAAACCATGGAGCCCAGAAGAGGATGGGGCTTAACAATAGACTCAATGGGTAGGACTTGGGGGGGCAAAATGGATTGGGGTTGGTCCCAACTATTATCCAATTGGATTGTTGGATATGATAAGTGTTTGTTTATGATAGGGCCGTGGCATAAGGGAACATTTCTCAAGAAAAGGGCAACATCTGCAGTAAAAAAAAATACAGTACCTACTTTTGTAGCTTGTTCTGATTGGATGTGTCATTTTGGTTTCTGAATGTTTGTTGACGTCTAATTATATATTTCTGCTATAATCTTCAATATTTGTGGGGGGGAAAGAAAAATGCCAATACATTTGTACTGATGGTTAGATATACTGCTTCATCCTAGGGCAGAAGCCCTATCAAACCTTTCATATTTTATATTTTGACTTGATTCAATCTAAGATTTGTCTGAAGACATCATGGTTACCTTTCCCAAAATACAACTTCAGATGAAGAATCTGGGTGGTGCTTTGTTAACTTGACCAGGAGCAGCTCTGTTCCTTTAAACCTGTAGAGATCCATACTGGGTTCACTTGGAAGGGTTGAACTTGATGGACTCTGGTCTTTTCCAACCCTATGTAACTATGTATGGATTTGCTTCTCTTCTACAAATAGTGCCTCTTAAATTGTAATGGTATGCCGTACCTCAGCAGTGCTAATTCTCATGGACTTCATTGCTCCAGTCTCAATATCTCATCTTCTTCTTTTGACCATCAGGAGGAAATCTGCAGCAGTCAAAAGGCCACTTACCAGCTGTCATTTCTTTGTATAAGAATCTAAGCCGTTGCTGTATGTAGCATTTGCTCTGAAGTCACAGCTTTAATGTGACTATGAAGGGTGGCCTTCATGGCCATTGGTAGTTTAACTGGTGGAGAACAATTTCTGACCACTGCTGTCTTCTGCCTTATGGTTAAAAACACCACATGTGATGTTAACCTTTGATTTTTGTCTTCATATGATGCACCCTTAAGGTGGCCATACACGGGCCAATTGTAGCTGCTGATATCGGGCCCTTAAGGTGGCCATACACGCACCGATAATATTGTACGAAACCTCGTTTCGTATGATATTCGGTGCGTGTATGGTATGTCAGCGAGTCTCAGGAAGCTGCTGATATCGGCCGACTCGCCGATCGGACCAGTTTGAAAATTTTGATCGGGCGCCATAGAAGGCGCCTGACCAAAATTCTCCCTTCAGCGTGTATGGCCAGCTTCAGACTGATTTGGCAGCTTATCGGCCCGTGTAGGAGCAGCAATGAGGGGCATGCCCGACCGATATCTGGCCTGAAATTGGCCAGATATCAACCGGGCAGGTTAAAATTTAGTCGGATCGGGGACTGCATCAGCTCGTTGATGCTGTCGCCGAACCGACTGCGCCCATTGCCGCCATTATAATTGGATTGATTAGCCCGTAGGTGGGGTGGGGATCCGCTCGCTTGGCGACCTCACCAAGAACTGGGTTGTTTGATCTTTGGGGTGTCTTGGTTGTCTGTATCTGATTATCTCCAAACCAGTATCACCATCAAAGGTACCCTTGGTTTTGAAGGACCTTAGACATGCCTTAAGTCGGACAAACACAGACATATTTGTGACTTGTGCCAAGTAACACCTTCCCAGCGAGTTTGACTTGTGTGCCTGTTTGTTTCCTGTTGTTGTTGTTGTCCTGTTACACAACCTTTTCAACTGAAATTTAGAATGATTCATTATTCCCTTTAGTGTCTGTGCAACCGTTCCATTGCAAGTTTCACAGTCGCTGGCAGCCAAAACTGCCAAACAAAATTAAGTTTTCAGTTCTCATTCCTATAAGAGTGGAATCACTTTGCTTTTCTTCTGCGTGGTATTCATGTGGGGTTCTGGCTGCCGTAATGGGTTACAGTGATAGATCCCGGTTGCCTTTTTTTTTTTTTTCTTCAGCACTGTTCTTCACAACATAAAAATGTGCATTATATGAATAATGTACAAAGTGTAATATTTGGAATGCAAACGTTCGGTGACATCCCTTGATCATATAAGCAGCATGGTGCCATCACACTAGTCAGTGATTTAGCATCAAGAAAGCATTGCACTAAAAAGAAGGATAGCTATTAAGCGCTTGTTAGGAAAGGGGATTTTTTTTAAAAAGTTGAAACAAAAACTGTGACAAAACAATAGAAAATGGACATTTATACAAAACAAGTCGCTTACTAATTAGGTTTTCTTTTTTTTTTTTATTATTGTTGTTGCTGAGTGTTTTTTTTTTTTAGAAAGTTTATTTTAGTTACATTTGTGCCTTAGCTGTGACATATGAAGGGATATGTGAGGTCTGGAAAGCGCACAGTGCATTGTGATTTCACCTGTGAAGAATTCTATTGATCCGCACAAAAACAGTATTCCCACCCATACACTCCGACGTATTCCCAAAGTTTGAATCTTTGCTGCTAAACTTGAAATTATTTCATATTTAAAGCAACTGTCTTTATCGTTGGCTATATGGAAGGGGATTATATCCATTATTCCCCATTACGTTATAATTATAGCCATGTAGCTCTGTATCCATCTTCCTTTCATAAGATACACCAGGCATCCCCAACCAGGCACCAACCATAAAAGTTCATGGAGGAGCCAAATAAGGGCTGTGATTGGCTATTAGGAGCCTCTATGCAGGGCGGGGCTATGAAGTGTCAATGTTACGGAGTCCTGTCCAAATTTCTTGTTAGCAGCTTTGGGTTTTTAAGAAAATTTCTTTAATTTTATATGGGGTAATTTAATATCAGGAGCAAAGTTTACTACACTTCTTATCACCTATAGCAACCAATCAACAGGAACTTGTTTAAAAGCTAGTATCTTATTGGTTGCTATGGGTTACTGCACTGGATAGAGTTTTATCAATACCAATACAGTGTACATGTAAAAGCTAAATTTTATAAAGGGAATGCAGCAATGGTATTTTTGCAGTAATTAGCTTTGTGTTCATTAGCTCTCCAGTTTAGAATTTCAGCAGTTATCTTGTTGCTAGGGTCTTGTTTACCTTAGCAACCAGGGAATGGTTTGAATGAGAAACTGGAATATAATTAGGAAAGGGACTAAATAGAAAGATAATTAATAAAGAATAACAATAATAATAAAATTGTAAGATCACAGGGCAATAGTATTAGGCTGCCGGGGTCAGCGACCCCTATTTTAAAGCTGAAAAGATGTAGAAGTTGAAGGCAAACAATTTGAAAACAATAAAAAAATAAATAATGAAGACCACTTGCAAAGTTGCTAGGAATAGGGCATTCTATAAAATACTAAAACTTTCTTCTGAATTTGGTCTGGTTTGTTTATTCTTGTTCCACAACAGCAGTGTTTCGGCCCCTCCATCATCATCGTTTTGTGCCCTAAATATGATGAATTTATTTTTTACAGTTTTTTCAAAAAGCATTTGATGGTTACAAGTTCCCTTAAGTCTACAGATATGGAAAGTCGCGTAAATGTATCCCCTCGGAATTATTGGGGGCACAGTCCATAAAACGTCAGACCTATACACATTCTTTTCCCCAGGTTTCGCTAACATGTTTAATGTCCTGGTTGACTATTTGAGCCTGGCGTTTGTCACGCTGTTGACTCAAAGCATAAAATAGGACATTGTTAGTGTTAACAGGATCTGTGTATATATTGATTTGTAGATTTTTCTAAACAGTATCTGGTGTTAGTCGTCTTGTTTATTTAGCTACTCCGAGGAGGAAGTGCAATTTAAAAAAATACGAAAAAAAAACGTTCTCCATCCCTTTCTTAAGAGGTTCAACTTTGCTTTTGTCCTGTAATGTTTGAAGGATCAGTTTTGCATTGAAACGATACAGGACAGTTATTATGAAATTCTAGCTGGATCCTAATCCAGAGGAAGGTGAGTACCAAAGTCACCAAAATTGCTGTTAACAGTGATTAAATATTGAAGGTTGGTTTAGGTATTTATATAGGGGCTTTGTTATTTTCTCATCAATCCTTCTCATTACTTTCCTTCTCGTTGTCCTGATAAACCATAGAATATAAATATATATATTATTTATTTTTTAAAATAAAAAGTTGTGGTGGCTCCCTACTTATAACCAAAACCTACTGCCTGTACTCTTACCAGCCTGGTCTATTGGGCTTGAGTGAAGGTAGCACCCAGAAGATAAGTGCTCTTCTATACAAGGGTGCACACTGCCTACAAACCACTGGCTACTCCATCCTTACTACTAGGAAGGTTTCCCTCTACTTGGCATGATAGTTACAAAATATCGAAAACCAGGTCCCAATTTTTTGTTTTTGCATGTTATAGCACAAGTATAGGACCCGTTATCCAGAATGTTTGGGACCAAGGGTATTCCGGATAATGGGTATTTCTGTAATTTGGATCTCCATACATTGAGTCTACTAAAAAATCAATAAACCATTAATTAAACCCAATAGGATTGTTCTGCCCCCAATAAGGGGTAATTATATCTTAGTTGGGATCAAGTACAGGTACTGTTTTATTATTACAGAGAAAAGGGAATCATTTAACCATTAAATAAACCCAATAGGACTGTTCTGCCCCAATAAGGGGCAATTATATCTTAGTTGGGATCAAGTACAGGTACTGTTTTATTATTACAGAGAAAAGGGAATCATTTAACCATTAAATAAACCCAATAGGGCTGTTCTGCCCCAATAAGGGGTAATTATATCTTAGTTGGGATCAAGTACAGGTACTGTTTTATTATTACAGAGAAAAGGGAATCATTTAACCATGAAATAAACCCAATAGGGCTGTTCTGCCCCCAATAAGGGGTAATTATATCTTAGTTGGGATCAAGTACAGGTACTGTTTTATTATTACAGAGAAAAGGGAATCATTTAACCATTAAATAAACCCAATAGGGCTGTTCTGCCCCCAATAAGGGGTAATTATATCTTAGTTGGGATCAAGTACAGGTACTGTTTTATTATTACAGAGAAAAGGGAATCATTTAACCATGAAATAAACCCAATAGGGCTGTTCTGCCCCAATAAGGGGTAATTATATCTTAGTTGGGATCAAGTACAGGTACTGTTTTATTATTACAGAGAAAAGGGAATCATTTAACCATTAAATAAACCCAATAGGGCTGTTCTGCCCCAATAAGGGGTAATTATATCTTAGTTGGGATCAAGTACAGGTACTGTTTTATTATTATGGAGAAAAAGGAAATCATTTGTAAAAATGTGAATTATTTGATTAAAATGGAGTCAATGGGAGATAGGCTTTCCGTAATTTGGAACTTTCTGGATAATGGGTTTCTGGATAAGGGGTCCGATACCTGTATATCATTATTATATATCATATATACACCTGTTGGACTGGTTTGGCCACATCAATAGCTAGCTATAGGTTTACTAGTGTTAACAAGAATCGTGTACAGAACGAGTGCAAGTTGGATACAAATAGTGAGTGATACTTTTTGGGGATTATACCCAGGAACTTTTACAGCAATAGAGATGTAATAAAGGAATGGGTGCTAATGTTACAGTATGTGTTACAGTATTTTTCTCTCACTTTCCACCTATCGAGAGGCTACAAACAGGGTCATGGTGCCCTGGTTATCCTCCCCAGATTTCCTTACTAATGGACAACAAACTTACATGAGTCTTCAGAAGTTGACAAGATCTTTAAAAACAAAGGGCTGGAGGGGATGAATAACTGCTTTATTGTTTAAAAGTAATAAGCAGCATAAAGTAAATGATGGCGTACCCGGCAGGTCGGGCTTGTCAAATATCTCTCGGTTTCACCCTGCACCTCACAAACATTTTATATGGAAAAAAACACGCTGTGTTATTAATAGATACTTGCTGACATTTGATCAGCGAAAAGATAGCAGAGACTTTCAGATCCTTTCATTTCTTCCCATGTGTGGCAGAGGGTTTTATGAATATACACTTCTAACAAAATAAACCTTTCATAATCCGGCGGCTGCCAGTGGAGCCGGGCCCTCGCAGCAACCGACAAGTCCTGTAAACTCTGCTTTCTAGTTGAGCGTTTAGCTTGGGAGTGGCGTCCAAAAATGGCCCGGGACCTATTGCGCCTGTAGCGATATCTCCTGGGCACAGAATGGGTGTAGCCCCTGCAATATCAAAAAGGGCCATGTAATCAAATGGGGCTCGCACACTAATTTATAATCAAAGCTGCTCATAACTCTAATACTAAGATGCAGACTCAATGGTTTCCAGAGCTCATTGGATGAAATGAGACAAAATGTGCCTCCTTCCTTATGTCTTGGACCTTCTTCACGGTTTCATTGGCAGGGTTGGGTTACTGGCTGTAGTTGGGTAACTGTTGGGCAGCACAATGGTTAACACCTTGCATTGCTAGGGTTCTAGGTTCAACTGTAGTTGGGTAACTGTTGGGCAGCACAATGGTTAACACCTTGCATTGCTAGGGTTCTAGGTTCAACTGTAGTTGGGTAACTGTTGGGCAGCACAATGGTTAACACCTTGCATTGCTAGGGTTCTAGGTTCAACTGTAGTTGGGTAACTGTTGGGCAGCACAATGGTTAACACCTTGTATTGCTAGGGTTCTAGGTTCAACTCTGGTTTCCCCCCACATTTCAAAACCAAATAAGCAGGTTTTGGGATCGTGATAAAACCGACTGAAGTATGTGTGAATTTGATAAGCACCTTAGATTGTAAGCTCCACTGGGGCAGGGAATGAATTATAATCCCTGTTGCCTCCCCTGATGTTCATATTGGAACCAGCACTTCCATATCTTCCTATCTCTGCAGCCTGGCCTGGAGAACCAGTATGGGGCTTGGGCCCCATCAAGGGTGGCCACCTCTGCCGGCGTTTGTTGCTGGGCAGGGGGCGGGGCCATGACATCACGGGACAGGGAAGAGGTGTGGCTGTGATGTCACGGGGCAGGCTATGATGCTGCATCAATCTCGTTGGGTTCTGCCTGCTTTTCCTAATTTGGAAAACCGGGCAGGAGGTTTTGACCTGGACAGCCCTTCCAAAAACCGGGCCATCCGGGTTAAAACTGGACAGGTGGAAACCCTAGCCCCATCTAAAAGGGGGCAGTTTAATAAATCAAATCTTTATGACCTGCTATTGAAATGCATTACCCAGCATCTCCCATCTGCAGTTTGGATCTCCCTTCTGCAAAAATTGAACACTTGTCATCTAACACTTGTCAAGCTTCGGCGCTACTGCCCTTTCTGCCCTACCCAAAACCCATCCCTGTTCGCGCCACGCCCTTCGCCCCTTTCCTGGTTTATTTCTTTAATCCTGTTTGCAGATGTCAAGCAGAATTATATTTCATGTCCAAATATCCCCGCGCTGATGGATAAACGATTGCATGTGTAGAAAGCAAAACACATACAAACGAACATATTTATACAAATTCTCAAATCTGGCTCGAGCCTTCCCCCCTTGGCTCATTTCAAGACAGCCGAACAGATTTGCAAGGAAAATATATGTTGGCATGAGGAACAACCTTCTTTGTCAGGAAAGGGGCTCTGCGAAGGCTCCCAAGTGAGCTCTGCACAGGCTCTTATTCATAAATGTAGGCACGCACGCTCCGCATTTCCCCTCGGCTTCATCCTCGACCACTTGTTCAATCCGCTCCCTCGGAGAACTCAGGCAATCTAGCCTCACCACATCACAGGGACCCCTCTCCATGTTTCACTTTACTACAGCACCGGACCCCTTGCAGAAAATAACCCTTTTCCTGAAAGCCTGCACAGAACCTTTTCCTTAGCCGACATTTGGAAATGTAATGTTTTCATTGACTTTACTGCCAGTTGGAAGGCAGTGCACTCAGGCCGCCTCCATGAACTTTCATTTAATGGGGGTTAGTATAAATTATACTTAGCACCATCGTGGTGACCTGTCTACTCCACATAGAAACTAGGTACAATGTTTGGGTATATATTCCGTATGCTTCAGTAGAGTAAGCCCCCCTTCTTTGCTTCTATTAATGGGTTCTTTGCTGCCCGCGTAGAGTCAGGAAAAATCTTTCTAGAATAAACACAGCCATGTCTAAGTCATATCCCAATCAAGCTGGAGGACTCGGAGTCCAGACTGGGTTTGCAGACTAGTAAATAACTAAATATTTGCTTAGCAACACCTACAGCAAAGTGTCTTGGATCATTGAGTAGCGTATATGAACTGTGTTGGAAAACTTTCATGCAAATATTATGGATTTATGTCGTTGGAATGGGACTGAGGAGACTCTGAGGCAGAATAACTGCAGGCGGGATACTTTTTCACCTAGGATCGGATGGTGTTTAATAGGGTCATGAATCTTAGAAACCAACACATATTCACTGCTGATTTGGCCGCTCCTCATTGGATTGGCAGCTGCATAAGGTCCCTTTGTGAAGTCATGTCAAATTGGGCACATTGGAATATCCATCAGGCTATATGGAAAATCTGGTTGGCCAAGAAACATATTGATTTGTGTGTATGGTCGATCCCCGACCAAAGACCAGAACAGCTTCATCTGGCCTAATTGTTGGGTGGCCATATTTTCTGTAGAAGTTTATTGTTTCATTGTTTATATATATATATATATATATATATATAATGCTCGGGACCAAGGGTATTCTGGATAAGGGGTCTTTCCATAATTTGAATCTTCATACCTTAAGTCTACTAATAAATCAATAAAACATGAATTAAACCCAGTAGGATTGTTTTGCATCCAGTAAGGATTAATTATATCTTAGTTGGGATCAAATACAAAGCACTGTTTTATTTTTACAGAGAAAAAGGAAATCAATTTTAAAAATCTGAATTATTTGATTAAAATGGAGTCTATGGGAGACATGCTTTCCATAATTTGGACCTTTCTGAATATCGGGTTTCCGGATAACAGATACCATACCTGTATGTATGTATGTATGTATATATATATATATTTTGTATGTACTTTTGTTTATTTCACGGACTTCATATTTAGTTATACTCATTAGAAAGATGAACAGGTTTGTGCCAGAACATGGTGTGACCAGGACTGCTTGGGTTTGCATCCTACAATGTGCCATTTCTTTTACATTTTATAAATATATGAAAAAGAACTAAAACACAACTCAGTCTTTCACTTTTTTTATCTGTGTAGAGAAATGAGTGTTAAAGTACATTTAATTCATGTTCCTATGTCCCCCTTAGTCATGTAGCGCTACTCTCTAGACGGTTATAGAGGGTTATATATTTTAAAAGGGATGGTTCACCTTTATGTTAAATTTTAGTATCTTATAGAATGTCCTATTCCTAGCAACTTTTCAGTTGGTCATCATTATTTACACATCACATCACTTATCTATCTACTCAAACCCTCTCCTATTCATATTTCAGTCTCTTATTCAGACCTCTACCTGAGTAAATAAGACCCTAGAAACACAATAGCTGCTGAAATTCCTGGATATCTGCTGAACAAAAAGCTTAATAACTTGTGAGGGCCACACATGCATGAAAAATGTTCTTTGGGGATACTATATAAGGGCTGTGATTGGCTATTTGGTAGACCCATGGGGACTGCTGCCCCGCAGGAGGCTCTGCTTGGAGTAAAATGGTGTCTTTGGCACAATGGGCACCTAATCTGAGGCCACTGGGTGCATCATCCAAGGGGTTGGTGAGTACCATGTTGCCCCCGAACCACTGGTTGGGGATCCCTGCTCTTCATCATACTTAAAGATCATTTAAAGGTGAACTACCCCTTTAAGATACCCTTGTGAACAGCCCATAAGAGTGTTTCTCAGTGCCCATCCAGTCTGTGTTCGTCAGGGCTGGCAGTCATTTTACAAATGAAGAGGAGCTCGTGCTTTCATAATCAGGTGGTGGTGGGCAGGGTTCGTGTCGAAGGGGAAAATTTTCATCAACACGGGGCTGTCCCTGTTTTCTCATTACTCATTAAAACATGCAGAGTATTAATACCTGCCCCTGTCCCCGGCACGGGACTTCTTAGTATTCAGGGCGGTTTCATAGAATCTCTTTATCACCACGTTCTATGGAAAGATCGGTGGGAATGGCTTTACCTGTATTACGTTGTTTTTCCCACCAGAGACTGATAACGGAGCCAAAGGAGCACTATATACATGTTCATGTAACAATTAATTACCCAACATTAATGCACCTAACACCTCTATATAATCGGCCCCACCGTCCCAGTGTGAAGTAAGGAAACGAATTTTCACATTGCTAATAAATGTAGTTTGCGGTCAGTAAAATAGGTTAAAGACTCATTACACAGCATCCATCTTCATAGCAATTCAACCCGGGCCAAAATACAGCTATTGGCAGTGTCTTTCTACTATTGAACTACAACTCACATCTCCTAAAACGTTATATGTCCACTCCCAAGTTCCCAAGATGCAGTGTTCTTTCAGCCTCTCGTAGGCACAGTAATGGTATTTATGGCGGCTGTACGGTTAACACATACTCTCACAGGAAAAAGAAATAGATGCGCAGCACCCAACACAAACATTATTACAACACTTCTATTTTTTCCCTCGCTAATTCTAATATATGGGTCTCAGAGCTGACTTTCAGTTTCGTGGCTCAGGCACAGCCAACTCTAACATATAAGATCTAGGCCCTCAATCATCTATTGTAATAATTAGCTCCTTGGGTTTATTTTCCATTCGTGACTTTTTTTTCTCTCTCCGATGGTTTCGCCAAGGGTTTAGGTACCAGTTTATGCTCCGTATTTACACAGGTTGGTGGTTTCATGAAGAAATCTGGGCGTTGTATTTTTCTTTCCACTCACTGCTACTTTGAAGGCCGAGAAACATTGTTTAAATCACTGAAACATTGTTTTGTATTTTAGATTTTTACCAGTGGTGTTTTTGGCTACCCTTCAAACTAAATAAGTCGAGGAATTAATACATTTCATGCCTTCGGTCTACGGGTGTCTGGGATTCCGCAGTTGTACGGTTACTAAATTACCTGGAAAAAGAAAATCTGGAGTTTACCTCTTTTTTTCTCGAATGTTTCAGTTTCACAGGTTATTTTATTTTTTCTCTGATGTGTCCTAGGGCAACAGAATTACTTACCTGTTTTTCCAAAACCCATCAGTTAATAGACCTTTTCCAGCAGAATCCTGCACTGAAATCCATTTTTCAAAAACACAAAAAGATTTTTTTATATTTAATTTTTAAATTTCACATGGGGTTAGTCATATTCTTCATTTCCCAGGGTGCCACAGTCAGGGGCGGGCCGAGCCGACCGGGCGCCCTAGGCAACCCGGTCAGCTACCTCGCCCCTGCACCACTACATCGCAACCCCCCCCCCCCCCCGTGTGTGTTTTGATGTGCATGTGCAGTTCGCGGGGGCGCGGTGCTAAACTGTACTAGGGGTAGGCAGGAGAGGCTGCTGCCTGGCGCCCCCCAATGGTTGCGCCCTAGGCAGCTGCCTCTTCTGCCTACCCCTAGTTCCGGCCCTGGCCACAGTCATGTGACTTGTGCTCTGAAAAAATTCAGTCGCACTTTACTGCTGCGCTGCAAGTTGGAGTGATATCGCCCCCCCCTCTCCCAACAGCCATCAGAATAGCACTCAATAGTAAGAAATCCAAGTACGGCTTGGGACTCCTCCAGTTACATAGGAGTAGGAGAAACAATAGCTGAAAGCAGTTTTAATGTGTAGCACTGGCTCCTTCTGAAAGCTCAGACTCAATGCACTGAGATGGCACCTACACACCAATATTACAGTGAATTATTTGTAAATGTAATTACTATTGAAACCATCAGTCACTGGGGCAGGGACTGATGGGAATATAATAGGGACCTTAGATTGTAATCTCACTGGGGCAGGAACTGATAGGAATGTGATTGGGACCTTAGATTGTAAGCTCACTGGGGCAGGGACTGATGGGAATGTGATAGGGAACTTAGATTGTAAGCTCACTGGGGCAGGGACTGATGGGAATGTGATAGGGACCTTAGATTGTAAGCTCACTGGGGCAGGGACTGATGGGAATGTGATAGGGACCTTAGATTGTAAGCTCACTGGGGCAGGGACTGATGGGAATGTGATAGGGACCTTAGATTGTAAGCTCACTGGGGCAGGGACTGATGGGAATGTGATAGGTACCTTATATTGTAAGCTCCACTGGGGCAGGGACTGATGGGAATGGGATAGGGACCTTAGATTGTAAGCTCCCTGGGGCAGGGACTGATGGGAATGGGATAGGGAACTTAGATTGTAAGCTCCCTGGGGCAGGGGCTGATGGGAATGTGATAGAGACCTTGATTGTAAGCTCACTGGGGCAGGGACTGATGGGAATGTGATAGGGACCTTAGATTGTAAGCTCACTGGGGCAGGGACTGATGGGAATGGGATAGGGACCTTAGATTGTAAGCTCACTGGGGCAGGGACTGATGGGAATGTGATAGGGACCTTAGATTGTAAGCTCACTGGGGCAGGGACTGATGGGAATGTGATAGGGACCTTAGATTGTAAGCTCACTGGGGCAGGGACTAATGGGAATGTGATAGGGACCTTAGATTGTAAGCTCACTGGGGCAGGGACTGATGGGAATGTGATAGGGACCTTAGATTGTAAGCTCACTGGGGCAGGGACTGATGGGAATGTGATAGGGACCTTAGATTGTAAGCTCACTGGGGCAGGGACTAATGGGAATGTGATAGGGACCTTAGATTGTAAGCTCACTGGGGCAGGGACTGATGGGAATGTGATAGGGACCTTAGATTGTAAGCTCACTTGGGCAGGGACTGATGGGAATGATGAATAATCCCTGTAAAGCTCTGTGGAATATGTCAGTGCTATATTAATAAAGGATAACAACAATAATTCTTTAAATTCCACTTTGAACAGGATGTGTTGGCAAATAGCAAGCCAGGACACACACACATATAATATATAATATCAGTACATCTGTCTATCCAATGGCTTCCTATTTGTCTGTCATATATATGATTTATTATTTGTGAAAATGACCAATAAGTTAATATCAGCCAGTAGGTAATGATGGTGTATTTTTGAGGTGCCATAAAACTCCCCTTTAAAAAGAAGAAGGGAACAAAGAGGCAGGTAATCAGTGGATCTGTAGGGAAGGGAGGAAATAGGAAAAGGACAGGAACTTTGGTCTTCACTGGGGAAACCTCACCCTTTTCCTTTGGTGCTAATTGTACAAATGAGTGGTTTCATTTCCACTCTCCCCCAAGCAGAATCACTTTCACATGGAGGGAGCGGGGAAACCTCTCACACTCACAATTCTCTTGCTTTTCACTTGTATCTGCCCTTTAAAGGGACATTATCTTATTAAAGAACAAAAGTTGGTATTTGTGCCTGGAAATAACCTCATTCCTTCCAGCCAGCAGCAAACAGCTCTACTAGTTTTAAAATACAGGTATGGGATCTGTTATCCACAATGCTCAGGACCTGGGGTTTTCTAGATAAGGGATCTTTTCCCTTATTTACTCCCTTTTTTTTTTTTTTACTAAAAAAAATTGTTTAAGCATTAAATTAACCCGATTATTTTCCTCCAACAATAAGGGGTAATTATATCTTAGTTGGGATCAAGTACAGGTACTGTTTTATTATTACAGAGAAAAGGGAATCATTTAACCATGAAATAAACCCAATAGGGCTGTTCTGCCCCCAATAAGGGGTAATTATATCTTAGTTGGGATCCAGTACAGGTACTGTTTTATTATTACAGAGAAAAGGGAATCATTTAACCATGAAATAAACCCAATAGGGCTGTTCTGCCCCCAATAAGGGGTAATTATATCTTAGTTGGGATCCAGTACAGGTACTGTTTTATTATTACAGAGAAAAGGGAATCATTTAACCATTAAATAAACCCAATAGGGCTGTTCTGCCCCCAATAAGGGGTAATTATATCTTAGTTGGGATCAAGTACAGGTACTGTTTTATTATTACAGAGAAAAGGGAATCATTTAACCATTAAATAAACCCAATAGGGCTGTTCTGCCCCCAATAAGGGGTAATTATATCTTAGTTGGGATCAAGTACAGGTACTGTTTTATTATTACAGAGAAAAGGGAATCATTTAACCATGAAATAAACCCAATAGGGCTGTTCTGCCCCCAATAAGGGGTCATTATATCTTAGTTGGGATCAAGTACAGGTACTGTTTTATTATTACAGAGAAAAGGGAATCATTTAACCATGAAATAAACCCAATAGGGCTGTTCTGCCCCCAATAAGGGGTCATTATATCTTAGTTGGGATCAAGTACAGGTACTGTTTTATTATTACAGAGAAAAGGGAATCATTTAACCATTAAATAAACCCAATAGGACTGTTCTGCCCCCCCAATAAGGAGTAATTGGCAATGGGAGAGGCGCTAAATAGGAAATTGGCAATGGGAGAGGCGCTGAATAGAAAGATAAATCATAACAAGCAGCAATAACAATAAAATTGTAGCCTGACAAAAGCAATTGTTTTTGGCTATTGGGGTCAGTGACCCCCTTTTGAAAGCTGGAAAAAGGCAAATGATTTAAAAACTATACAAAATAAAAAATGAACACCACTTGAAAAGTTGCTAAGAATTGGCCATTCTATTATATACTAAAAGTAACTTAAAGGTGAAATACCTCTTTAAACTAGGAAATAAGCTTTAGTGCTCCAAACGAACTGTAATTAGCAGCAGTATAACAATTCCCTATGGCTCCATATATACTGCCTGGAACTGTGCTGCCACTTTGTGGACAGATGTATGGATGTTGCATAATGCCCCGTACCCTTCCATCCTGGGGCTCAGGGATTAATGCAGGGGCAATAGGCAAAGAGCAAACACATGGTTTGTCCCTACTGTGCACCTATATTTGTTAAAGTATCACTATGGGAAATATCATTGCCGTATTTGAGATCTTTCTGGATAATGGGTGCTATTGATTCCATACCTGCATTAAAACATACTTTGAATTAAGGCGCACGTAATACCAATCTGGCTGGGGGAGATGGATTTCTAATCATCGTTCTGCTGAGGGGTAATCGGTCCCCCCTTAACCGCGAGCCTGATGGAAATTCTGATGTCAGGAATAGCGGGGATCGTCGCTGCTGTTGTTTTTCCAATTTAATCATTTTTCCTGTATTTTTATTCATTTTTCAGGGTGTCCCTATTGTAGCTAATTAAGTGCAATTTCACACATACTGTTCAGTAATTAGCGTGACTCATACTCGGTAATAAGTTTAAGGATCTTAATCCATAGCCATACCTCCTCACACATACACACCATTAGGAGCATTTTCTCATTAACTCTATGCACTGAACTGTGCCGAACTTCTGTCTCGTTTGATTGGATTAGGAAATGAAGTGTGCAAGTGGGATGCTGGGAAGTGTAGTCCGACAACATCTGGTGCTATTCCTGCTTTATCTACACCTTTAGGGCTAGTGCTTCTGTTCCAGATTAATAAAGTTTACCTTCATAGAAAATATCAGCTAAGAAAGCTTGCCCCCCCCCCCCAGCACCTCCATACAAATTGCCTTTGCCCCTCCAGCATAATTGCGTGGCAATAAGGTCCGGTTCTTTACTGGGTCCCTTCTCAGCTCAGAAGACCAACTGCAAACATATATATGGTTTGATATTGGTTTTAAATAATTTGTCCTTCATACATTTGTATTCACTACCACACTTTTAAACACCAGGAGGGGAAAATCTATGGGAAATGCCTCAGGTGAATAGCAATATGGCAGCTCCTAATGAGAGGGAATGATCTGCAAATATGATGATCTGACCCCGTAGATCATATTTAATTTAGTAGAAAGATAAATCAAAAATAAATAGTGTGCATTGCTTTAAAAGGCAACATGTCACTGATGAAATAGGGCAATATGTATTTTAAAAGGACAGGTATGGGACCCTTTATCCAGAATTCTCGGGACCTGGGGTTTTCCCGATAAGGGATCTTTCTGTAATTTGAATCTCCATACCTTAAATTTACTAAAAGATTATTTAAACATTAAATAAACCTATTAGGAGTGTTTTGCTTCCAGTAAGGATTCATTATATCTTAGTTAGTATCAAGTACAGGTACTGTTTTATTATTACAGAGAAAAGGGAATCATTTAACCATTAAATAAACCCAATAGGGCTGTTCTGCCCCCAATAAGGGGTAATTATATCTTAGTTGGGATCAAGTACAGGTACTGTTTTATTATTACAGAGAAAAGGGAATCATTTAACCATTAAATAAACCCAATAGGGCTGTTCTGCCCCCAATAAGGGGTAATTATATCTTAGTTGGGATCAAGTACAGGTACTGTTTTATTATTACAGAGAAAAGGGAATCATTTAACCATGAAATAAACCCAATAGGGCTGTTCTGCCCCAATAAGGGGTAATTATATCTTAGTTGGGATCAAGTACAGGTACTGTTTTATTATTACAGAGAAAAGGGAATCATTTAACCATTAAATAAACCCAATAGGGCTGTTCTGCCCCAATAAGGGGTAATTATATCTTAGTTGGGATCAAGTACAGGTACTGTTTTATTATTACAGAGAAAAAGGAATCATTTAACCATTAAATAAACCCAATATGGCTGTTCTGCCCCAATAAGGGGTAATTATATCTTAGTTGGGATCAAGTACAGGTACTGTTTTATTATTACAGAGAAAAGGGAATCATTTAACCATTAAATAAACCCAATAGGGCTGTTCTGCCCCCAATAAGGGGTAATTATATCTTAGTTGGGATCAAGTACAGGTACTGTTTTATTATTACAGAGAAAAGGGAATCATTTAACCATTAAATAAACCCAATAGGGCTGTTCTGCCCCCAATAAGGGGTAATTATATCTTAGTTGGGATCAAGTACAGGTACTGTTTTATTATTACAGAGAAAAGGGAATCATTTAACCATTAAATAAACCCAATAGGGCTGTTCTGCCCCCAATAAGGGGTAATTATATCTTAGTTGGGATCAAGTACAGGTACTGTTTTATTATTACAGAGAAAAGGGAATCATTTAACCATGAAATAAACCCAATAGGGCTGTTCTGCCCCCAATAAGGGGTAATTATATCTTAGTTGGGATCAAGTACAGGTACTGTTTTATTATTACAGAGAAAAGGGAATCATTTAACCATGAAATAAACCCAATAGGGCTGTTCTGCCCCAATAAGGGGTAATTATATCTTAGTTGGGATCAAGTACAGGTACTGTTTTATTATTACAGAGAAAAGGGAATCATTTAACCATGAAATAAACCCAATAGGGCTGTTCTGCCCCAATAAGGGGTAATTATATCTTAGTTGGGATCAAGTACAGGTACTGTTTTATTATTACAGAGAAAAGGGAATCATTTAACCATTAAATAAACCCAATAGGGCTGTTCTGCCCCAATAAGGGGTAATTATATCTTAGTTGGGATCAAGTACAGGTACTGTTTTATTATTACAGAGAAAAAGGAATCATTTAACCATTAAATAAACCCAATATGGCTGTTCTGCCCCAATAAGGGGTAATTATATCTTAGTTGGGATCAAGTACAGGTACTGTTTTATTATTACAGAGAAAAGGGAATCATTTAACCATTAAATAAACCCAATAGGGCTGTTCTGCCCCAATAAGGGGTAATTATATCTTAGTTTGGATCAAGTACAGGTACTGTTTTATTATTACAGAGAAAGGGGAATAATTTTTAAAAATTAGATTTATTTGCTTATAATTGTGTCTAAGGGAGATGGCCTTCCCGTAATTTGGAACTTTCTGGATAATGAGTTTCTGAATAAAGGATCCCATAATTGTGTTCACCAAAAGGGGAAATAAAGCACCGATTAATGCTGGTTCCCATTCAATAGAAGTGCTGTAAACCTAGACAGTTACCAGCCGTAGTACCTGCTCGGTGAAGAAAAAGACTCTTTTTTGCACATTAGACTTTGCCAAACCCAAGTGATAGAAATTGCAGATGTAACATAATTGCGACAGGAAAGACACCACATCTAAAGTTAAAGGCCGGTTTGTTTTTGTGCTCGCTTTCCTTTAAAGGTGCTTACTTAATCCTATGTGGGGCGGAAATATTTGCACATTACCCCCTTACTCACAGCGTTATGCACAACAACAGCACAAAGTGTCATGCCAAGGGCTCAGTGAGTCACACACAGACACTCACACTCCTACTGTCCTACTATATATACTGATATCTACCGCTATATATACTGATTTCTCTCTTCCCAGACTCACCACAACAATTTGAATTGTGGGACCTGGGGTTTTCCATACAAGGGGTCTTTACGTAATTTTGATCTCCATACTTTGTCTGCAAAAAAATCATTTAAACATTAGTTAAACCCAATATGATTAGAATTAACTATGTTTTAGTACAAGGTACTGTTTTATTACAGAGAAAAGGGAATCATTTAACCATTAAATAAACCCAATAGGGCTGTTCTGCCCCCAATAAGGGGTAATTATATCTTAGTTGGGATCAATTACAGGTACTGTTTTATTATTACAGAGAAAAGGGAATCATTTAACCATTAAATAAACCCAATAGGGCTGTTCTGCCCCAATAAGGGGTAATTATATCTTAGTTGGGATCAAGTACAGGTACTGTTTTATTATTACAGAGAAAAGGGAATCATTTAACCATTAAATAAACCCAATAGGGCTGTTCTGCCCCAATAAGGGGTAATTATATCTTAGTTGGGATCAAGTACAGGTACTGTTTTATTATTACAGAGAAAAGGGAATCATTTAACCATTAAATAAACCCAATAGGGCTGTTCTGCCCCCAATAAGGGGTAATTATATCTTAGTTGGGATCAATTACAGGTACTGTTTTATTATTACAGAGAAAAGGGAATCATTTAACCATTAAATAAACCCAATAGGGCTGTTCTGCCCCAATAAGGGGTAATTATATCTTAGTTGGGATCAAGTACAGGTACTGTTTTATTATTACAGAGAAAAGGGAATCATTTAACCATTAAATAAACCCAATAGGGCTGTTCTGCCCCAATAAGGGGTAATTATACAGTGGAGGAAATAATTATTTGACCCCTCACTGATTTTGTAAGTTTGTCCAATGACAAAGAAATGAAAAGTCCCAGAACAGTATCATTTCAATGGTAGGTTTATTTTAACAGTGGCAGATAGCACATCAAAAGGAAAATGGAAAAAATAACTTTAAATAAAAGATAGCAACTGATTTGCATTTCATTGAGTGAAATAAGTTTTTGAACCCTCTTACAAAAAAGACTTAATACTTAGTGGAAAAACCCTTGTTTGCAAGCACAGAGGTCAAACGTTTCTTGTAGTTGATGAGCAAGTTTGCGCACATTTTAGGAGGAATGTTGGTCCCACTCCTCTTTGCAGATCATCTCTAAATCCCTAAGGTTTCGAGGCTGTCTCTGTGCAACTCTGAGCTTGAGCTCCCTCCATAGGTTTTCTATTGGATTAAGGTCCGGAGACTGACTAGGCCACTCCATGACCTTAATGTGCTTCTTCTTGAGCCACTCCTTTGTTGCCTTTGCTGTATGTTTTGGGTCATTGTCGTGCTGGAACACCCATCCACGACCCATTTTCAGTTTCCTGGCAGAGGGAAGGAGGTTGTCGTTCAGGATTTCACGATACATGGCTCCGTCCATTTTCCCGTTAATGCGAATAAGTTGTCCTGTGCCCTTAGCAGAAAAACACCCCCAAAGCAAAATGTTTCCACCCCCATGCTTGACGGTGGGGACGGTGTTTTGGGGGTCATAGGCAGCATTTTTCTTCCTCCAAACACAGCGAGTTGAGTTAATGCCAAAGAGCTCTATTTTGGTCTCATCAGACCACAGCACCTTCTCCCAGTCACTCACAGAATCATTCAGGTGTTCATTGGCAAACTTCAGACGGGCCTGCACATGTGCCTTCTTGAGCAGGGGGACCTTGCGAGCCCTGCAGGATTTTAATCCATTGCGGTGTAATGTGTTTCCAATGGTTTTCTTGGTGACTGTGGTCCCTGCTAATTTGAGGTCATTAACTAACTCCTCCCATGTAGTTCTAGGATGCTTTTTCACCTTTCTCAGAATCATTGACACCCCACGAGGTGAGATCTTGCGTGGAGCCCCAGAGCGAGGTCGATTGATGGTCATTTTGTGCTCCTTCCATTTTCGATCAATCGCACCAACAGTTGTCACTTTCTCTCCCAGCTTCTTGCTATTGGTTTTGTAGCCCATTCCAGCCTTGTGCAGGTCTACAATTTTGTCTCTGACATCCTTGGACAGCTCTTTGGTCTTTCCCATGTTGGAGAGTTTGGAGTCTGCTTGATTGATTGATTCTGTGGACAGGTGTCTTTTATACAGGTGACTAGTTAAGACAGGTGTCCTTAATGAGGTTGACCAATTGAGTAGAAGTGTCTAACCACTCTGTGGGAGCCAGAACTCTTAATGGTTGGTAGGGGTTCAAAAACTTATTTCACTCAATGAAATGCAAATCAGTTGCTATCTTTTATTTAAAGTTATTTTTTCGATTTTCCTTTTTATGTGCTATCTGCCACTGTTAAAATAAACCTACCATTGAAATGATACTGTTCTGAGACTTTTCATTTCTTTGTCATTGGACAAACTTACAAAATCAGTGAGGGGTCAAATAATTATTTCCTCCACTGTATCTTAGTTGGGATCAATTACAGGTACTGTTTTATTATTACAGAGAAAAGGGAATCATTTAACCATTAAATAAACCCAATAGGGCTGTTCTGCCCCCAATAAGGGGTAATTATATCTTAGTTGGGATCAAGTACAGGTACTGTTTTATTATTACAGAGAAAAGGGAATCATTTAACCATGAAATAAACCCAATAGGGCTGTTCTGCCCCAATAAGGGGTAATTATATCTTAGTTGGGATCAAGTACAGGTACTGTTTTATTATTACAGAGAAAAGGGAATCATTTAACCATTAAATAAACCCAATAGGGCTGTTCTGCCCCCAATAAGGGGTAATTATATCTTAGTTGGGATCAAGTACAGGTACTGTTTTATTATTACAGAGAGAAGGGAATCATTTAACCATGAAATAAACCCAATAGGGCTGTTCTGCCCCAATAAGGGGTAATTATATCTTAGTTGGGATCAAGTACAGGTACTGTTTTATTATTACAGAGAAAAGGGAATCATTTAACCATTAAATAAACCCAATAGGGCTGTTCTGCCCCCAATAAGGGGTAATTATATCTTAGTTGGGATCAAGTACAGGTACTGTTTTATTATTACAGAGAAAAGGGAATCATTTAACCATGAAATAAACCCAATAGGGCTGTTCTGCCCCCAATAAGGGGTAATTATATCTTAGTTGGGATCAAGTACAGGTACTGTTTTATTATTACAGAGAAAAAGCAATGATCTTTTTGTGAAAGTAATTTATTTGATTAAAATTTAGTCTATGGAAGATGGCCTTCCTGTAATTCGGAGCTCTCTGAATAATTGTTTTCTGGATAATGGATCCTTTACCTGTGTGTGGGACCTTTCTCATATATATATATATATATATATATATATATATATATATATATATATATATATGAGAAAGGTCCCAAATATGTGACCGAAAAGTTGATTTTACACATTAAAGAATATTTTTGACTCTATGAGTGCAGAGTCTTTCTCTTTCTTGTATCTTACACTTGATTATCTGGCACCCAGGCAATATAAATACTTTTTTGGTGTGCGCCCTCCATCTATTATGATGTATGTATATTTTGCAGAACCATTATGGACATATGTGTATATTTATATGTAAATACAGGTATGCAGTGTATTATCTGCAAGGCTATTATCCAGAAAGCTCCAAAATAAAGAAACACCATGTCCTATGGTATCAACCTTAAGCAAATTATCCTTTTTTAAAAAGAAAAACCCAGTTTCTTTCATTTTAAACTTTATAGTAGCCCTAAGCAATAGTGATCCATATTCCATAAAGACCCCTTATATAGAAATCCAAGTTGCCTAGATAATGTCACACCTGGTATACATAAATATAGCTCGGTAGAATACATTGGGTTTTATATTTAACCAGGGAGGTTACATTTGTTGCCAAGACAGGTTGGTTGTGGGTGAATCAGTACAGACTTTATGGAAATACTCAGGTGCACATAATATTATAACTGAAATGACTTGCAATATATCAATTTATTGTCATTGCCTGATGTCCCACAGACAGAAATGGAACCTACATATTCCTACTCAATCACCGCTAACATTGCAAGCGCTTTCCCTCTGTTCTGATTCTGATGAGCAGCTGTCACACCGCCCGGCTCTCAAATTCTAAACCGACTCAGAACCCATGGGGATAGGGAATAGATACAGGTCTGGCCGCCCGTAGCAACCAATCAGCAGCTAGCATTTACTCGTCACAAGTTTAAAAGCAAACCTCTTAATGGGTAATTGTTCCTGGGCCAACTTTGTGAATGTTATTATATATGATGGTAAATGTCACTTATATCTGTCCTGATTATAGGGGTGGGTTAAATCCAGAACTTGGCCCAGTCCCAGCACTGTTTGGGGACTTATCATGAACCCTGAAAATGATTGTAAAACACTGGGCAGCTAAAAGCAGCAAATTGCCATTCAGATAATATTTGTGTTAGTTTCTCAAATTTAAATATGCACATTTGGGATTGTGGAGGATTCAGTGTTTGGGCCAAATCCAAAAAATGATGGAATCAAATTTACTCATAGCCTGAACTTGGGGGAATACTATAAATCTATGCCAGCAGCAGGTATTCCTCAGTAGTAACCATAAATATAAGGGAAAGTTGGCCCTTCCTATTAAAAAAATAAAAATGAATGGGTCCAAGACTCACCAGAGTCCAGAGGAGGCCCTCAGCCTTCAGCAGAAACAACTTAATGAGCAGTCCTCATCCTTTATATTTAAACTTGATCAAATGGATGTTGTTATGATGAAGTGCAGAATATAGAATTTTGTAGGCACTAAAAAGGCTACTTCCAAAATGGGGTTCACTAGAGTTAGAAGCCACCTTTCCCAGGAGCAGCTTGCTTATTTGCACCATCAACAGCAAACTGACCTTTATCCAACCATATTTTTCTATAGCAAAGCAAAACATGGGGTAATGACTCAAAATACTAATAAATGTTCTTTTTTTTTTTATTGCAGAGACCTCATGGGAGATTCTGACAGCCTCTTCTGCTGCATAGTTACACTATTCCAAGAATGCAATAAGCATCAGGCTCATTTTGCCCCAAAGGAGCACGCTCAGGAAACTAAAGACTATAAGGTAGATTTTGTCTATTGGATGTATAAATGTGGGATTTATGTGCTGATTATTATTTGCTTGCTTGGTTCGAATTATGGGCAAATCATGGTCCCCATACGTTAAAGTCTGGATCACTTGGGCAGTTTTTGGGCAGACTTATACAAATGGGGAAATCTGGTAACTAACTGCTAAAGGTGGCCATACACGTTAAGATCCGCTCGCTACCTACAGGTAGACGATATCGGGTGAGTTTAGGCTAATTCGGTCGTTTGGCCCTGGGGCCAAACAATCGAATTTTAATGACTGGAATAGGCACAGTCGGTTCGGGGACTGCATCAACGAGCCGATCCCGTCCCCGATCCGACTAAATTAAGTCAATGGCTCCAACTGGGAAGGGAAAATTTGACTTTTTTTTTGTTATAAAAGTCTACTACTCTGAATTTGTTTCCTCAATGCTGGGGTTAGGTTAACTTTATTGATGAATCAACTCAAAGAATTCTCTTGATACATTTCTCTCCCACAATTTCTCATAAGGTTTTTGGTGAAAGTTATATAATCTTTTTACATTTTTTCTTAAAACCTATTCAACAAAAAAATAAACAAATAAATAAATACATTTTTGCCCATGATACTATACCCCAAAAAATGAATTGATATAAAGATATCCAGAGTGCTTCCCTGATCACATTTGTAATTTACATTCAGTTTTTGTCCTAAGTGATTTCTGAGATATTAGCAGTTTTAGACCATTTAGTACTGCTGGGCAGACTTCAGCTCAACAGCTTTCTTTGAAGACCAAGTGTGACAGCAACTCTTAGGGGGGCGTGTTATGTAATAAAATAAATAGCGTTTGCTTCAGATCTAATCACCTATCAGAAGGTAGCATTTACTGGTCACCTGTTTAAAAGCTAACATCTTATTGGCTGCTATGGGTTACTGCAGCTGGGCAGACCTAGTGAGACTAATTTATAAACCCTGGGCAAATCTGCACATAGACAGTAACCCATATAAACCAATCAGATGCTTGCTCTTATTGTTCTACTTGCAGCTGACTAAAAAATTAACTAATTAATGATTGGTTGCTATGGATTACTGCCCAGAAGCAAATTTGCCCACTGTTTATAAATGAGCCCCACATACACCCATATGTGGGGCTCATTTATAAACAGTGGGCAAATTTGCTGTTTATTAAACTGTGTGTGCACTTCCGTAATTCATTAGAAAATGAATGTAAATTACAATTTCATTTAAGGGTTGAAGGTAGAGGAAATCTCTATGAAAATGCTGCAATGCTTAAATCATACGATTTATTTTACTTGTACGCAAGTATAATGGAGCATTAAATATTATTATTATTATAGTATTAATAATGCCAAACAAAACTTCTCTACTGTTCTGCTGTATGTTCCGTACAGGTTTATAATTGTAGAGAATAAAGGCAGGGATATAGTAATTAGGATGATATTTATTTTATTAACAAAAAAAGGGATAAGAATGTTTCCTTTCCTGTAAGAATGGGACTGTTGACCTGCAGTTCATACTGACGGCTCTATGAAGGTTTAAATCTTTGACCTTGGCGAGGGGTTTGGCCCGATCGGGCCCCTTTCTGGGCCTCCATGACAAAGCATTAATCTAGAGGAGCCCAGTTCCGGCAGACACAGCATGGAAATCAGGAAGACACTGTTTACTTAAAGAGGTTTATTGATGGTGGGAAAAAGAGAGAGAAACTGTCACTGTTTCATGTACCTGTAAATCTGACAGTGATCTCTTGTGTCTGGGCCTCTCGGTATAAATCTACTGAACTCAATGCAGATTCCTCTATTCACCAGCAATTGTATATACGACAGCGAGGGAAGGCATTTGCATTGGGCCCTCCCAAGGGCTCCTTTTGGCCCAAAATGGGCACTGAAAAATAATGACTTCTTCTATTGTGTAATACATGTTATATGTGTATTGGGAAGGGTTAGCCTAGGGAGTTTTTATATGAACTAAAGGGCAAGTAACACCGAGATAAATAAGAACCCTAAATGCATTTATTGATAATGTTCCTATACAGTGTCATTTCATTGTGATTTGTTCGATGAAGCTACTTGAACGTTTAAAGGAGCAGTATACCCCTTTTATTCAGCATTAGTTCAATGGATAGGCTTTGTGCTGAACATACTTTTTTGCCTATTGGTTTTAATCAAGGAAAAGTTATGGTTTTTGTTATTTCATGCACCAAATAATGGAAAAACTGCAACTGAAAGTAAGATCCTCGTTCATTTAAGCAAAGTAAAAGGAAATCTGAATTCCATATAATGAACGTGCCCTTATTTTAAAAAGTAACAAAAGTTGCAGCTAGGCAGAAGGGGGGGGGTTGTTCACACAGAGATGCTGGTACAAATATGACTTAGAACAAGACCTTTCTTTCAGCTTCAGTTTGTTTAGTGCAAGCGATAACCAAAACTATATATATTTCTTCATTAAAACCACAGGGATTCGGCCAAGAATACAGGCGGAGTAATAGTATATTTAGTTAAAGGGAATAATGTACCCCCTTTTGTAAAATATAGGGATATTATTGGCCTTGTGCTTTTATACGGTCATGGAACTCCGAGGTGGCTTCTAATATCCTCATATTTTACAACAGGGGGTACTTTATTTATTATAATATACAAGTTTCAGTGAGTCATGTGACAGAAATTACATCACTAAGCTCCGCTTATAACTGATGACATCACTAAGCACTATTTATAAGGATATCATTTACAGTTGGGTTCCATAGGGACATGCCCAAACTGTATATTATATGTAAATAAACAACCTTTACTGCTTTGTTCTTACTACGCCTGTGTGTTTGGATCTGGTTCCTAGCTACTACTTCTGGCTGACAGTTTGTGGCACGAGTTGCCACCTGCCCAGTAGAAAAGTTACTTGTAGTCAATGTTATTAATAGGCAAGAAAAATATAAGAAGGCCGGTATTTTTTTTTCTAGAAAAGGGGGCACCCCTGTCTGCACCTGGAACCAGGAAGCGGAATGTGGTTTTACTTTCTATTTCAGCTTTTGCCCTTATTGGCGCACTAAATAACAAAAACCCTCACAACCAAACTCACACACACACAATTCAGAAATAAACAATTAAAAAAATATAATTGTTAAGCAAATACTTAATGTTAAAAAAAAAGTTGATTGTAAATGTAATTGTTGAAACCCATGTTTCTCTGTCCCTTTCTGCACTGCTGGTCTTGTCTCTGGTGCAGTGTAGCAGGAGTCGGCCATGCCTGTGTCTTCACAGCTGGCTTCTGTCGCATTGTTTCATGAGTCGGAACCACCAGGGCTGAGAATAGAGAGGCACAGGCAGGTACAGCTTTCCCAGAGCAGCGATATTTACACACAACTGTAATTACAGGTTTTCCAAGGTTTCAATGTACATTGGAAAGTTTTTTTTTGCATTTATATCCCCTTTAAATCACCTTTTTTTTTCTAAATTATCAGTAAACAGAGTTGTTTGACTCGCCTGTTCGAGAAAGAATGTCAGTATCAGTTCTGAGGAATAACCTTGATGTATATAGAGAAGGTTTCACGTGAGCTTCGCAGGGTTGGATGCTGTTTGTCAGGGTAAATGGCTGAACGTACTTGGAAAGCTTCCAAATTATTTTTTCTTTCTTTTTGAGAATTAACACATCAACAGGAAATTTGCTGTTTTTTTTATAATAAAAATGATACTTTGCGTTGCCGTGTTTTCTCTCCGGTGTGCCAGCAGCCAGCTTAGCACAATGTCGTTTATAATATCAGTTCCCTTACGCCTTTGGCATCATAATAGATAATGCTTTACCAATTTCCATATACAGGTTTTAAACCCGTTATCCAGAAAGCTCCAAATTACAGGAAGGCCATCTCCCACAGACTTCTTTTTAAGTAGATTATTCTGATTTCTAAAAGTGATTTCCTATTTCTCTGTAATAATAAAACAGTACCTGTACTTGATCCCAACTAAGATATAATTACCCCTTATTGGGGGCAGAACAGCCCTATTGGGTTTATTTCATGGTTAAATGATTCCCTTTTCTCTGTAATAATAAAACAGTACCTGTACTTGATCCCAACTAAGATATAATTACCCCTTATTGGGGGCAGAACAGCCCTATTGGGTTTATTTAATGGTTAAATGATTCCCTTTTCTCTGTAATAATAAAACAGTACCTGTACTTGATCCCAACTAAGATATAATTACCCCTTATTGGGGGCAGAACAGCCCTATTGGGTTTATTTCATGGTTAAATGATTCCCTTTTCTCTGTAATAATAAAACACTACCTGTACTTGATCCCAACTAAGATATAATTACCCCTTATTGGGGGCAGAACAGCCCTATTGGGTTTATTTAATGGTTAAATGATTTGAGCAACCCTGTAGCATTGATGATGGAGTCCTTCTAATTTGTCCTAGAGCCTGTGCTGGGAATCAATAAGATAAGAAGATGGGGGGATACTAGGGCATTTTCAGGGGCACAGATCTTCCCTACTAAAGGGTTGTGGTTGCCTTGGGCTGGTACAGAACCCAAAAACACAGCGCGTAACATTTCTTGCCAAATTCTTTGTTGAACTTTCTCCTTTAAATGGCCAAGTCTAAAATCCAAACCTTATACATCACTGAGGGTCAGATGATCTAATGTTAAAGGTCACAGCAATTATTGTAAGGAGACGTGCAGTGTTGTACTGGGTCTCCCAAGGCCCACCGGAGAACCTCTCACCCTAGGCTGCTCTCTAAGCAATTATATATACATCAGCCAAATGTAAAAAGACTTGGAGAGCAACACAAGCACCATAAAAGTTCATGGAGGAGCCAAATAAGGGCTGTGATTGGCTATTAGGGGCCTCTATGCACCCTATCAGCTTACAGGGGCTTTATTTGGTAGGAAATCTTGTTTTTATTCAACCAAAACTTGCCCCCAAGTCAGGAATTCAGAAATAACTCCCTGGTTTGGGGGCACTGAGAGCAACACCCAAGGGGTTGGGGAGCAACATGTTGCCCCTGAGCCACTGGTTGGGGATCACTGCTATACATAATGCCAAATTGTATTGGTTCCTTTATAGACCAATGGGTCAAATAAGGCTGGGCAAATTGGGATTTACTTGGGCTGGGGCCCAATCTCCTGATATTTTGGTAAGTGAGTAGTGACCCTGAAAATATAAGTCTGCTTGAAATATTCCATCAGCAAATAGACTTTGCAAAATATATTTCTCTCCCCTACGGTGCCCGAACCACAATTGTGCAACCCTTGGAGTCTAGTATTCTTTTTTTTTCTTTCTTTTTTTGCTTTGGTTTTCAGCTTTGTCCCACACAGTTGCTGTCGCTGCATGAAGTTCGGAGCTCGGCATTCTTAGAATGAAACTACTGACAGGTTACCCAGACCATTATTTCCCAAGCAAGTGTGCGTTTTTTTTTTTTTTTTTTCCGACTGCTATTTTAGTCCGTCCCGGCCACTCTCATTCTTGGTGCCGATCGTTATCTCCGCGTCCTCATATCAGAAGATCACTGTCATCAACACAAATATCTCTGCGGTTTTCGTACGATTCCCACCGTAAATAATTTGTAAACCAGTGAGTCAGGTTCAGGGTGTGAAATGTTCATTTATCATATTTTGCAGACATAAACTAATATGTAAGAATGATACTTGAAGGCTTGTAATGAAGTTGTTTTGAAATGCGTTGTGCAGGAAACACAAGTGATTCTGTTTGGTTTTGTGGCACTTGTGTGGGTTGCTTCTTGGGGCGGGGGAGAAGTGAGGGGGAATTGACATAGATTGAGTGCTGACAGATGGTTCTATCACACTTTATGCATTTCACAATGACTTTAAAAATCTGTTGCAGCACTGGGCAAAAAGTGCCAGCGTTTTCATATACATTATATCAGGATTGTGAGACCGTAACGATGTTATCTCATACAGCGCTCCCAATTGGTACTGAGAGAATGGGAAAGATCAATGAACTCCACCCAAACACACCTTATGCTTTTTGAAAAGTAAAAATAATTTCAAGCAACTTTGCAATATACATCAATTAAAAAATATGCAGCCTTTCCATGATTAATGTAATAATATGGTTTGGAAAAGTTCCCTAAGTCCCTGGTCTGGCTGACTACTTTGTGACTCAAATAAACTAACAGTAGTCGCCTGTCCTCAGCCTTCAGCCTGCATCCTCCCAATCCCACAATTCCCTGCCAATAAGGAAAGGAACATCCCAGTGCAATGCATTGTGGGTTATGTAGTTCCTGCATGCTTCCAGTAAGCTGGGGAGAAGTTGTTACAATTTGTAACATCAATGTTTTAGTCCCTCCTCCTCTGCCAGGATTTCAAATGATGCAGAAATAAAAGAGCTGTTTTGCAGCTGGATTTCAGCATATAAAAATGGTATTTATTCCTACTTTAATTACAGATTACAGGGATAGGTATATTGTGGGTTTCTGTTTGTGTGGGGCTCCTTAACAATTTTTGGTTTGGAAGCTGCAGTTCCCCTTGAAATGATTTAGTCCTTTCTCTCGCTTTTTGAGGCTTTATGGCTCTGACTCGCCTTAATAAAAGAATATTCTGACCACCGTGGTCTGAGATCCTTCATAAAAGCCATTCTTTACATTTCTGTGGTATTTTAAGCCTATAACATGAGTAATTAGCAGAGTGAAATAAGAAAGTTAAGGCAAAGAAAACCACAGCAGGTTTGATAGATTTATAGTTTATGAAAATAAAATAGATTTAATTTGAGAAGAAAAACCTGTTCCTGTAAAAGTTACACTGCCTTTCAAACTAGTGACCCTGATATTCCAAATAGTTCCAACTCGCTATCTATCTGAACTCATCTCCAAGTATTCCCAGTGCTAGAACTGGGGCAATAAAAAGTGGAGCTATGGCGTGTGCCAAAAGTTAGCCCCTCCCACACTGATAAGCCCCACCTGCTGTTATAACAAGCCTGACCCACCCACACTTTCTGGTTTCAACCATTTTTAAGCAAAGCCATTTTGCTATTTCCATCTACTGAACAGTTTGGTGCTTATTCTGCAGAGATGCACCAATGTATGTGGCTGTAGGGATCCCAAAAAGAACATGGCTGCAAACTCAGCAGCACAACCCCAGCATATTCTATATATACTTATCCTTCTCTACATTTCTCTCAGCTTTTTAACTTATATTTTATTCCCCTTCTTTTATACCATTTTATCCTGCTACCCACCCTCTCCTTATTTGCCGTTTCTTCTTCCTCTGCTTTCAGTTTTATATTTTCATTTCCTCCTTTTTCTGCTTTCACCCAATTCCGTCTCTAATTCAGATATCAGCTTTAGATATGGCTCGTTTTTTTCCGTCCCGGTGAAACTGCGTGGGCACTGGATGCCTGTGTGGAGTTAGGAAATGCCAGGTTTTGTATTATAAGTTGTGCAGAATGGAGAGGAGCAAAAGAAATCTCCAGTATTACAATTAAAAAAATAAGTTCTCTGACTTGAAACTCTTGCTATTTCACAGACATAAAGAAAAGGAGGGATAGTATCCCTTTGCATTCCTACCCATCCCTACCCATGCCTGCCCATTCCTACCCATTCCTACCCATCCCTACCCATGCCTGCCCATTCCTACCCATTCCTACCCATCCCTACCCATCCTTACCCATCCCTACCCATCCCTGCCCATTCCTACCCTTCCTTACCCATCCCTACCCATTCCTACCCATCCCTACCCATCCCTGCCCATTCCTACCCATCCTTACCCATCCCTACCCATTCCTACCCATTCCTACCCAGCCCTACCCAGCCCTACCCATTCCTACCCAGCCCTACCCATCCCTACCCAGCCCTACCCATTCCTACCCATCCCTACCCATCCCTACTCATTCCTACCTATCCCTACCCATTCCTACCCATCCCTGCCCATTCCTACCCATTCCTACCCATTCCTACTCATCCCTACCCAGCCCTACCCATTCCTACCCAGCCCTACCCATTCCTACCCAGCCCTACCCAGCCCTACCCATTCCTACCCATCCCTACTCATTCCTACTCATTCCTACCTATCCCTACC
This sequence comes from Xenopus tropicalis, assembly GCF_000004195.4. NCBI lineage: Eukaryota > Metazoa > Chordata > Amphibia > Anura > Pipidae > Xenopus > Xenopus tropicalis. The sequence continues at coordinate 140,590,139 of NC_030680.2, forward strand.
CATTCCTACCCATCCCTGCCCATTCCTACCCATTCCTACCCATTCCTACCCATCCCTACCCAGCCCTACCCATTCCTACCCAGCCCTACCCATTCCTACCCATCCCTACCCAGCCCTACCCATTCCTACCCAGCCCTACTCATTCCTACTCATTCCTACCTATCCCTACCCATTCCTACCTATCCCTGCCCATTCCTACCTATCCCTGCCCATTCCTACCTATCCCTGCCCATTCCTACCTATTCCTACTCATCCCTACCCAGCCCTACCCATTCCTACCCATCCCTACTCATTCCTACCCATTCCTACCTATCCCTACCCATTCCTACCCATCCCTGCCCATTCCTACCCATCCCTACCCATTCCTACTCATCTCTACCCATCCCTACCCATCCCTACCCATCCCTACCCATCCCTACCCATCCCTGCCCACCCCTACCCATCCCTACCCATTCCTAACCACCCCTTCCCATTCCTACCCATCCCTACCCATCCCTACTCATTCCTACCCATCCCTACCTATCCCTACCCATCCCTACTCATTCCTACCCATCCCTACCTATCTCTACCCATTCCTACCCATCCATACCCATTGCTACCCGTCCCTGTCTATTCCTACCCATCCCTGCCCATTCCTACCCATCCCTACCCATCCCTTCCCATCCATACCCATTCCTACCCATCCCTGCCCATCCCTACTCATTCCTACCCATCTCTACCCATCCCTGCCCATCCCTACCCATCCCTACCCATCCCTTTCCATCCCTACCTTTCCTACCCATTCCTACCCATCCCTACCCATCCCTTCCCATCCATACCCATTCCTACCCATCCCTGCCCATCCCTACTCATTCCTACCCATCTCTACCCATCCCTGCCCATCCCTACCCATTCCTACCCATCCCTTCCCATCCCTACCCATTCCTACTCTTCCCTACCCATTCCCTGCACTCATCAAGCCTTTTGTCATGCTCCTCTAATGATATACTCCGAAAAACACTTAACTCATTACCATTTCACATACACATGTTCCAGACTTTTCTAGGCCTGCTCCCCTTTTCTGGAATTCCCTTCCATCTGACTTTCTCCCAATAATTCTGCAGTTAAAGCACTTTTCTTTAGTTACCCCTCATCTAACCTTGCATTCCTTCCTGATGATTCACGTAGCCGATTCTGATCTTGCCCAAGCCCCATGCCTTGTGCCTCATACCCACTTCTCCTTTTAGATTGCAAGCTCTATTGAGCAGGGCCTTTTTTTACCTCCTATATCGGTCATTATTAGTAATCTGAAAGTTTCACATATACACCCATGTTTTGTACCTAAAACTAATGAGCAATAGACTTTTTTCGACACAGTTAAGGCAGTCACAATTTTAAACAAATGTTTCTTATAAGATTTTGGGAGAATGATTTGCCTAAAAACACAGGGCAGTGGGCATTGCAAATTCTGTGGCCCATGTAGTGTCAATCTTTACATAATGCGCATGGATTCTAAACACGGGGTAGTCAATGTTGAAATAGAACAGGGTAATTTACGATCAAATAGATACAAGGCTTCCTGCTGCACCGAGACATCCTGTAGCTTCGTAGGCTGGCACCTATCTGCTTGGTTGCTTTTTCGATGAAGTGTGTCCCACAACCACTGAATTAGTTTTGAAAATGTCCTCGCCTGTCGGTCCTTCTATTCCTATTTATATAATTGAATGGTCTCCTAGGGATGGGCAGCTTAAGGGTTCCTCAGCTACATGGATGTTTAGCCCAAAATGATTGTTTCCAAGACCACTAGATATTTGCACAGAACTTATCTAACCCCCAATTGGCTACACTTGATAAACCCAGCCATTCCAGACAAATGTCCTAAATGCAATCACTCACCCGCAGACTATATACACCTAGCCTGGCATTGCCCCACCATTAAAAAATTCTGGACACGAGTAACAGAGGAAATCAGCCACTTTCTGGCGCTCATTGCTTCTCTTGACCTTACCCTAATATAACTAAATCAAGGATACTACCCCCACTAATGCAGAACATACTCTTCTATATGTTCTATTTATACAAGCAAAAAGATTAATAGCCCTCAACTGGAAGTCAAACCACTTCCCATTATATCAGTTAACATACCTCAAGAGATTTGACAAAAGGTGGTCTCCCTGGATATCTGAACATGTGCCCCCCAATGCTAGATCAAGACACATTGAACCCACAAAACAGCCCTCCCCCCGCCCCCTAAACCCCTCTCCCCTTTCCCAAAAACGACAGTATACTTTACTTGATGGGGAGTTATGTTTATTTTTTAGTTAAAATAACTGGCATTATCCAATATATCTGAAGGTAAATGTATCTTAATTGTCTCACCTTGTACAAATGTTTTTTTCTGATGTTGATGAACATTTTTATTGTTAAGTTTAAATTGCATTGGTTGGGAGAAAATATAAAAATCAATAAACATAACTTTGGGGGAAAAAACCAAGACCCCAGAGCTGCCCTGAAGAAGCAAAGAAAGGGTCCATAATACTTGGTGTCCTATTAAATTATGTCATCAGTTTTATTTTGTTAAGTTCCATTATACATTAGTTCAAAACTGTAGAGGCAAATAATTCACCTGAGGTACCTGTAAACCTAATTATGTCTCCTTATGGAACTTGTGCTTGGACAAGAGGATGGAGATCCCTGTAGTTATCTCTCTGTCTCTGGCATGTTTCATATCAATAGGTGTCATGGCAACCATGGAATTTTCTAGTATATTGTGACTTTTCCCAGGGAAATACAAACTCCAGGAGATGTCTTTGAGAAGTTTCCTCAACTTTTCGGCGCCGCGTATGCCATCGCCAAAAAAGACTCGCAAGTCTTTTTCGGCGATTTCCTGAAATCGCCCCGCCGCGTCTGCCATCCCGCCGGCGACTTACATGTTCGCCGGTGGGATGGCAGGGGTAGGCAACTCGGGGAGATTAGTCACCCGCGAACAGGGAGTTTTTCCGCGGGCGACTAATCTCCCCGTGTGCCAGAGCCCTTAACATACACCCTGGGAAGATAAAGAGTGCTGCACTTTTAGGGCTCTGGCAAACGGGGGTCTCCCTGTTTCGCCCGAAATGCCATCCCACTGGTGAAAATGTAAATCGCCGGTTGGATGGCTTTCGCGGCGCCGCGATTTCCCTGAAATCGCGGAAGTTGCCTTGAGAGGAAACTTCAGGCATAGCAGCTCTGTGCAATCTTATCAGTACGCAATGATCCTAGATAAAGTATCTATCATGTTATCGCCATATTATCAACATGACAAAGAACTAAATTGCACACCTCTGAGTGACAGGTTTCAATCTTGCCAATGCAACAGTTTTATGTGAAGTGTAATCCCCTTACTCTGTGTTAGTTAACTCACTGGTGTCTGCCATAAATATCAGCCTATTGGCAGCGTCATTTATAACCAAGGGTTACAGGATAAAAATAAGATCAGAGATCTCTCTTCAAAAGGGCTTACAATCTAAAGGTCCCCATACACAGGCCGATAGTAGCTGCCGATATGGGTCCCTTGGACCGATTCGGCAGCTAATAGGCCCGTGTAGGGGCACTACCGACGGGCCTGCCCGACCGATATCTGGCCTGAAATCGGGCAGGTTAGAAAATCTAGTCGGATCGGGGAACACATCAGCTCGTTGATGCGGTCCCCGGTCCGACTTTACCTATACCCGTCATTATAATTACCCTGGATTCTCCTGATATTGCCCACCCGTGGGTGGGGGGATATCGGGAGAAGATCCGCTCGCTTGGCGTAGGTTGCATGGCGGTGTGTACTTTGAGATCATATAGGGAGGCTTTCTTGTTAGGGGGAGTCATTATGAGTACTGTGAAATTGCGAGGAAATTGAGAACCAGTGAAGGACTTTGCATAGGGAAGCGGCTGATATGGAAATAGAATAGAAACATTTTTCCTATTTCACCTTCCTAATAAAATAAAGAAAACTCTATGTAGACTTTTGGCTCAGATGGCTCACTGTGTCCCACTATGTCAGTCCACCAAAATAGATCTTCAGTAATGAGCCATGTTGTGCACTGTGTGATGTTTTGCTCCATCTGTAGTTCATAAGCATTAGTGCTGAGCGAATTTGTCCCGTTTTGCTTCACCAAAAATGTGCAAAATTGCTGAAAAATTCATGAAAAGTAGCTACCACACAATTTTTTTGACCCAAAAATTTGCCAATGTGGAATTTCGCAGCAAATCCATGCCTAATAAGCATTAAGGGGCCTCCTGTCCCCTCTAACCTGTGCCAAATCACGCCGCTTGATACCATAGCACACGAAGAATATTGTACTTATCCAAACCTGCAGTTTTTCAAAAGTCATTTTTGGCGCATACATCCAAGAAGAAATTAGCGTGAACGTGGTGGGGGGGGGGGGGGTGACAATGTTAAAAAGTGACTCTGTCCTATTGTATTTTGCATCGAGATCCTGCATCTCTCAGACGTGAAGGAAATTGCTTTATTTTCCAGTAAAATGACAACATTTTGCATTCCCCATCATATTTTTGACTGCCTCCTGAAATTGAAACATTTAACGCCGCCATTATTGCAGAAATTACATTTGTGGCGCGCTTTTTTCCATCTCAGGGAGACTTGGAGGGTGATGTTCTATTGCAGATCGCTGTGCACCCAAGCTTTTAACTGCTTATCAGAAGGAAAAAAACGGATTCACGTTTTTATTTCCAAACATAGTGGGGGGGGATCCAGACGGCTTTCTAACGTAACCTTTAAAAAAAGTTGTATATTATCAAATTAGGGCTCTGGTTTTCCGTCCGTACTGAGTTCAACACCTGATTCACTCGATGGAAAGCACATACTTCTTTCGTGGTGTTTCATCTGAGTGGGAGAAATGTGTGTTAGGGTAGGTGGTTCTTAGCTTGTTTGTGTGACATTTCCCTCTATTGCTGATTATCGAATTCACCCACATTTTGCTAATTGTTGTTTTTCCTCCTCAAGCAAAATATTTTATTTCCCAGAATAACAATTCATCTTTTTTTTTTTTTTTTGTCACGTACATTTTACATGATTAGTTCAGTATACAGTCAACGGCAAGCAAGAGGCTTTCACCTCCCACCGACTCCATCAATGATCGTAAATGAGCTTTATGTTCTCAACCTACAATCTTGAAAAAAATAAATAAATAAAATACGGCCACTGCCGGTCTTCCTTTACTCCATGTTTACATTCATTAGTATAGATTAATATGAACAGTCAGAAATGGCCAACATTTCATAATTATCATTAGTAATAATGGAGGCACATTAATGGCACATAGGCCATTGTTTCCTGCAGGTAATTTCCTCTTTATCAATATAGGTATGGGATCCTTTGATCCCTTGAACCTGATATCCAGATATCAAATAATTCAGATTTTTAAAATTGATTTCCTTTTTCTCTGTAAAAATAAAACTGTACTTTGTATTTGATCCCAACTAAGATATAATTACCCCTTATTGGGGACAGAACAGCCCTATTGGGTTTATTTAATGGTTAAATGATTCCCTTTTCTCTGTAATAATAAAACAGTACCTGTACTTGATCCCAACTAAGATATAATTACCCCTTATTGGGGGCAGAACAGTCCTATTGGGTTTATTTAATGGTTAAATGATTCCCTTTTCTCTGTAATAATAAAACAGTACCTGTACTTGATCCCAACTAAGATATAATTACCCCTTATTGGGGGCAGAACAGCCCTATTGGGTTTATTTAATGGTTAAATGATTCCCTTTTCTCTGTAATAATAAAACAGTACCTGTACTTGATCCCAACTAAGATATAATTACCCCTTATTGGGGGCAGAACAGCCCTATTGGGTTTATTTAATGGTTAAATGATTCCGTTTTCTCTGTAATAATAAAACAGTACCTGTACTTGATCCCAACTAAGATATAATTACCCCTTATTGGGGGCAGAACAGCCCTATTGGGTTTATTTAATGGTTAAATGATTCCCTTTTCTCTGTAATAATAAAACAGTACCTGTACTTGATCCCAACTAAGGTATAATTACCCCTTATTGGGGGCAGAACAGCCCTATTGGGTTTATTTCATGGTTAAATGATTCCCTTTTCTCTGTAATAATAAAACAGTACCTGTACTTGATCCCAACTAAGATATAATTACCCCTTATTGGGGGCAGAACAGCCCTATTGGGTTTATTTAATGGTTAAATGATTCCCTTTTCTCTGTAATAATAAAACAGTACCTGTACTTGATCCCAACTAAGATATAATTAATCCTTACTGGATGTAAAATAATCCTATTGGGTTTAATTAATGTTTTATTGATTTCTTAGTAGACTTAAGATATGAAGATCCAAATGATGGAAAGACCCCTTATCCGGAATACCCTTGGTCCCGAGCATTCTGGATAACAGTTCCTATACCTGTACAACAGATTTTCCTCTAGCTCACACTTACATACGTTATTACCATGGAAAACAAAAGGAGGCCTATATTTAATAGCTATAGGGACTTTATTCCTTTCCATGGTTTACCTTAGCCTATATTTAGATTTTAACAACTGCACAGTCTGTCTAATTAGCTCTATTTGTAACCCAAACCATAAATTATAAGTTTGTTGAGAACCAATAACTAGACTGGCAAATAATCTAAACACCTGAGATATGGCCACCTGTTTCTGAAGAAGCCTACACCTCACTTCTGTAAATAAAAATAGGTCCCCTAAAGTGATATGGACAATAGACTCTCAAAAAAATATGCATTTGTTCTAAATGTTTTCTTGTAACTTTATTTATTTTTTTCAAATAATGATCAAATCTAGCATTTAAACTGTTATCTCGTTGTTTCTCAGCTACCAGGCAGTGACTATAAGCCAGGGGTCCCCAACCTTCCTTACTCGGGAGCCACAGTCAAATGTAAAAAGACTTGGGGAGCAACACAAGCACCATAAAAGTTCATGGAGGAGCCAAATAAGGGCTGTGATTGGCTATTAGGCAGCCTCTATGCACCCTATCAGCTTACAGGGGCTTTATTTGGTAGGAAATCTTGTTTTTATCCAACCAAAACTTGTCCCCAAGTCAGGGATTCAAAAATAACTCCCTGGTTTGGGGGCACTGAGAGCAACACCCAAGGGGTTGGGGAGCAACATGTTGCCCCTGAGCCACTGGTTGGGGATCACTGCTATAAGCAGTAGAACAATGACTATAAGCAGTATAATATTAGTCGGACCTCCTATCCAGCCTGGTGTATGTGTGCTAGAGGCCAGGCAGCCGTTTGTAGAAAGGAAAAGAACTTAAATGTAAAATAAAAAAGACCAGTTCCCAAAATACTTTTACAGAATATTTATATCCACTTTAATGCTAAATTTCTTTTTTTTTAATTAGACGAAAACCCTAAAGCAAAGGCTAATAATTTTTTTTTTAATGACCAACAAAAGAATTTTAAGTTCCATACCTTGCAGAGCAAAGAGAGGCTTGCCTGCGCTGTTTAATGAAGTTCATGCAAATCCAAATGGGCAGTGCTTCCCTAATGAGAAGTGACTGCTAGAAATAAGATGGGGAAGGCATGGGGATGTCAGAAGTTCTGCTAAATGTGCAATGTCTGGATGTCAGTCAAAAAGTATCCTGGATTTGGTGCCTGCGGCACAGAAAGATAATGATCTGGGTAATGTGTCTCATTGTGTCACAGCTCTTTGTGTGAGTCTTCTGACCCACTACCACTTCTTCTATATGTATTTTTGGAGAGGTTGCATAACTTGCTTTTACATACCAACTCCTACAAAAGAATTTGTGTGATAAACAAGGTGCTTTTGTTTTTTTTGTTTTTAAAAAAGGAGGGTTGTCCTATTTTTGAGGCTGAAATATTTGAATTTCCCCGGTGTGATTATCATTGGCACTCTGCTCAGTTGTATATTGGGATATCCAATCATCATTCAGCCGTTCTTCTGTGTTTTATGACCTCGGAAAGTTCTAAAATGTAGATCCCGCATTGTGCTTAGGGCAGTGGAATAGCTGCTAGATGCAGTTTTAGGCTAATGGCACACATAGCCATGCTTTTAGCATAGATACACTTTCAAAAGAGTGTTTTGGATGGCTTGGAAATGTAGATTTTTTTTATAGACTTGTTTATATTTTTTACATTTTTTAAAGATTTTTGGCCATAATCCAAATGTACACTTTATGGTCCAAATTGCTTGGGCACTTGCCTGTCCTCTTTCCAAAACCAAGGGTATTTATATGAAGTTGGCAATCCCTTTGCTGCTATCTATAGTCTTCCTTCTTGGAAGGCTTTCCACTAGTTGTTGGATTTGCTTCCATTTGGTACACAAGTGAGTTTGGGCACAATGTTGGACAATAAGGCCAGGCTGTCAAGTTCTTCCACTCCCATATCATCTTTATGGACCCTGTTTTGTGCTTGTGGGGACCATCGTGCTTAATCAAGAAAGAGCCTTCCCCCAAAGTGTTGCCACAAAGTAGGAAACACAGAATAGTTCTTTATTGGAACCAAGTCCAATCCGTTGAAAAGAACCCCAGACCCTTATTCCTGCTCCACCTACCTTTAAAGCTGGCATTATTCATTCAGGCAGTTAGCGTTCTCCTGGTGTGTGACAAACCCAGACTCGTTCATCAGACTTCTGGTTGGTGAAATGGGATTTATCAATTCAGAGGCCATGTTCCTGCCACTTCAGGGTCCAATGACAGTGACCGTTACACCACTCCAGTCAATGCTCGCGAATGAAATGTTTGGCATGTGTGCAGCTGTTCACCCATGGAAACCTTATTTTAAACTCTAGATCAATAGGTCTTGTGCTGACATTGCTTCTGGAGACTGTTGGGAACTCAGCAGTGAGTGTTCCAACTGAGGATGTGCAATTTGTTTGTGCGATATGCCTCAGCACTCGGCAGTTCCTTTCTGAGAATTTGTGGCCTGAACTTTAGTTTCTCCTAAATGTTTCCACTTCACAGGCACTTCGCTTATAGTTGACTGGGGCACATCAAGCAGAGAGAAATGTCATTAACTGATTTGTTGGAATTCTATGATGATGCAACTGGTGGTGCAACTCTTCATTGAACTCATTCTGTTGGCTGTGTTTGCTGCTGGATATTACCTTTTGGTCCTGCTGCACACAGTGCAATTAATAGTTGGACATAGGCTAATAAATATTATCAGAAATATTCAGTTTACATTTGCAGCAATCATATGAAAGAGAAAGTAGTAATACTACATGTAGAACTCTATAGTCTATGTTCATCCTCTAAAGGAGAGCTGTTCTTGAGATATCAAAGGCATGCTTCCTCTACCTAAAGGTGTTCCTTTAGACCGATTCGGCAGCTTATCTGCCCGTGTATGGGCACGAACGATGGGCCTCCCCAATCTCGATCAGGTAGGTTCGATTTTTCGATAGCGACTATACCTGCCGGTTTAATTCGATCTTTTGGCCCTATCGTGGGCCCGTAGAAGATCCGCTTGCTTGTCAATCTCGCCAAATGAGCGGATCTAACAGTGTGTGGCTCCCTTAACTTTTGTTTTCTATCAAAACCAACTTATGCTGGAATCAGACAGTTGGGCCAGGTCAACAACTCACAGCATGATTGTGTTGTTTGCAGTAAGGAAAGGCTTATGCGCTTTGGGTCCCACGGGAGAAAAGTGCTTTACAAATGTTTCGTTGTTGTTGTTATTATTAGGTTGAGGAATTGACAAAAGAAATCATTAAATATCTTAACAACTAAAAAAAAAAGTAAAGACTATTTCTGAAGTTCTTATCACACTTACAGAAAGGGGTATTTAGGGCAGTGCAGTTAGGAGGTCTGTAATTGGCAGAGGTTATTCTGCACAGCTGTTTATCTATGTGTTTGTGTTTATTCATATAAGTGGGTGCAGCCATGTTTTGCCCTGCTGAAAAAACTCATCCACAGGCTGTTATGCATCAGTGCCTTTCATTGGCCAGATTCCTTTGCACAAGGCAACACTCTGGGACCAGTTTCTCCAGCAGTAATTTTATGTTGGTGGCGCAATGTTCAAAATTAACTCTTCTGCCTCCCATTGATTAATTGGACCCTGATTTACACTACAGGTATAGGCAGTTTTTAGCTTAAAAACATGCCTGTCTTCAATGCAAGGGTGGTTTCAGGCATTTCTCAGCTTGTTGAATTAGGTTGTCGGAGAAACTACCCCATGTGCCATTAACAATGGCCACCCCTAATAAAACCAGTAAAGGCTTTGGCCATGGGCGACTTTGGTTTCGTTGCAACCATTTTGAAATTGCAGGTACAGGTCAAACAAGCGTCCCTGTTATTCATATCTCTCATGCCGTCCCTTTATCCTCCTTATTTATTTATTTGTACGAGATCGGCCTCTCTCTCACGCCGGCAAATCTTTGTTCCGAACTCATTCCTTTCTTTATTACTCCAAGCCGAGACTCCTAATAATGATGTCATTGTGCCCTCGGTATCTGATAAGCCCCTGAAACGCTCGCTAAGTCTGCATTTTAAGACGATAATCAGCTGCCTTAGAAGGTTCCCATCTGGAGGATAGAGTTCTCTCACTGAAAGATGTTTTGCCTTTTTCAGATAGCTCTTGCATTTCATCATCTGTTGAAGTGCATATGAAAAGTCAGTGACTCTGAATCCATCTGCTGTTATTATTTTTCCACTGATAATTGGCTCAAACAATGAGATGTCTGTGTCTGTAGCCTTTGAAACGGTATACCCTGTTTATTTGCTGAAGGTCTCGTTCCGCCGCCGCCGCCCCCCTCCCCACCTTCTCTATTTTCTTTTTATTATTATTTTTGTTGCCTTTTTTTTTTTTTCATCAAGCTGTTGGCCTGGGGATGAATTGATTTTTATTTATTGCCCTCTGTGTGCAACAAGCACTTCTGTCTCTTACGTTTGGAGATGAGCTCTTTATTTATAAATACACGGTCTACCCGAAAAAAAAGGGAGAAGCTGATAAAGAAAATCTGGAGTGGACTCTGTAGCATTGGCTTATACTGACCTTGAATTTCCCAGGCCTAATAACGTACATTTTTAATATTAAAGATAAAAAAAAGTGGCGAGCATCTTTAGAAAAGATTCTGAAAAGGTTCTGAACTCTTTACACATTTCCTGGCGCACTTGGGTCTCTCTACTTCCTCCAGTCATGTGATTCTTACATAAATGGCAGTGGCAGGAAAAGAAAGATGTAAAAGCGCAACATAGAAGACCTCCAAACTTTTTAATGGAAACTGGATCCGGTGACTAACAGATATCCACACAGCAGATTCTTTACATATTTCATGGTGCACTTGGGTCTTTCTACAGTCATGTGATTCTTCCTTCCAGTAATGTGATTCTTCCTTCCAGTCATATGATTCTTCCATATTTTCTGGCGCACTTGGGTCTCTCTACTTCCTTCCAGTCATATGATTCTTCCATATTTTCTGGCGCACTTGGGTCTCTTTACTTCCTTCCAGTCATATGATTCTTCCATATTTTCTGGCGCACTTGGGTCTCTCTACTTCCTTCCAGTCATATGATTCTTCCATATTTTCTGGCGCACTTGGGTCTCTCTACTTCCTTCCAGTCATATGATTCTTCCATATTTTCTGGTGCACTTGGGTCTCTCTACTTCCTTCCAGTCATATGATTCTTCCATATTTTCTGGCGCACTTGGGTCTCTCTACTTCCTTCCAGTCATATGATTCTTCCATATTTTCTGGCGCACTTGGGTCTCTCTACTTCCTTCCAGTCATATGATTCTTCCATATTTTCTGACGCACTTGGGTCTCTCTACTTCCTTCCAGTCATATGATTCTTCCATATTTTCTGGCGCACTTGGGTCTCTCTACTTCCTTCCAGTCATATGATTCTTCCATATTTTCTGGCGCACTTGGGTCTCTCTACTTCCTTCCAGTCATATGATTCTTCCATATTTTCTGGCGCACTTGGGTCTCTCTACTTCCTGTCATGTGATTCTTACGCAAATGGTAGAGATAGGAAAAGAAATAAGCAAAAGCTCAGCATAAAAGTCCTAAGAAGTGTTTTGAGTAATTTAATTGGAAACTGGATCCCTTGACTAACAGATGTTCACGCAGCTTTATTTCATTGTGTATGCAGTATTAGATGTGGTTTAGATAAGAAATAGGAGAAAAAAAAGTGTATATGTTGGTGGTATCCTTATATCTCTAGTATTAAAGGAGAAGGAAAGGTAAAAAACAGTTATTGTAATCGCTTTCCCCTGCCAGGTGTATATATATATATATCTTTTAATTGTGCCCTTTTTTGCATAATAATACAAAATAAATTTCCAATATAATGTAAAAAAATGCTACTAAAAATGGTATCTGTCTGCCCTTACTGTCCTCTTCACTGCTTTCCTGACTACAATAAGCAAAGTCACTGAAATTAGCAATTCCCACAATGCTTTGCACACTGCTGCTACTCCCCCTTTAGGTTTTTTGCTCGCAGAACATGAGCATTGTGGGACTTGGCTGGAGAAAAACGATTTTTGCAACATTGTAGATGATGAAATTGTATAAAAATATAGTCATTAAAGGACCAATAACACAACAATACAAGGATTGTATATGCTTTCAAATATAATGTACTGGTTGCTCCTTACTGGTTAAAATCATACATTTGCTTCAGAGGGGGGTGCTACGGTCTGTAAAAATAAGGTTCTGTGTAGCCATGGGGGCAGCCATGCAAGCTGAATAGGGCTGATAGGGGAGGAGCTGGGAGTGAGGAGGAGCTGGAAAAAAATAGGGGGAGCTTCCTGGAAAGAGGCGTGGCTGTGCATACATTAACTTGGAATTCTGGTAAGTGTAGGCTTCCAGAGCAGCTGGAGCTGGGTTTTATTACTCCTTGTGTGATGTCATTTCTTATCATTGGGTGTGTGTGCATTTCATTTGTAAAAAACAATAACAACAAAGAAACATCTGGGTCCGGGTTTCAGTACCTAAACATATCTATGTTACAGCTGATTCCATGCAATAGGGGACCATTTGCCACCCGGGGGCGCCCCTTAGTGCTCATGTAGCAGCACTTGCTGGGGGCCATATCATAACTCCAAAACTCCAGAGCTCCATGCAAAGAGCAATGTCATATTCTGATTCAGAGTAGTCCAGCCTGTAGCTACGGGGGATTCTGGGAGTTGTAGTACAACAGCAGCTGGGGTCTGGCAGCTTGCGCATTCCTATGTAAAGCTGGCCATACACCTTCAGATCCACTCGCTTGGCAATGTCACCAAGCGAGCGGATCTTCTCCTGATATCCCCTCCTACGGGTGGGCGATATCGGGAGAATCCAGGCTAAGTCGATCATTTGGCCCTGGGGCCAAACGATCAAATTAGAACGACAGGTATAGGCAAAGTCGGTCCGGGGACTGCATCAATGAGCCGATGCGGTCCCCAATCCGACTAGATTTTTTAACCTGCCCGATCGAGATCTGCCCGATTTCAGGCCAGATATCGGTCGGGCAGGCCCGTCAGTAGTGCCCATACACAGGCTGATTAGCTGCCGAATCTGTCCAAGGGACCAATATCGGCCGCTAGAATGGGCCCGTGTATGGCCACCTTAAGTCACCTGACATGGCTGATTTATTATGGAGCCCACAGCTCCTGAAACCCATAACCTTTAGCACATTTCCCCGTTTGACTCTTGTGCTGTTCTTGCAGCTGGGAGTCATTTGTGTAGTTGCTTCCATCTCTGTCAGCGGCGCATTGTGAGCGCGGGGCACGTGACCAGTTTCACTGTGTGTGCACGAGAGCGATTGTAGCGCTCGGGGAAACAGACACATTGGTGTGAACAGCACTCGCCTTTCTTTTTCACTAACCACTGGGACTTTTAAGTCATTTGGGGTTTTAAAGGGACTGTCTGAATTGCACCGAGTTAGGAGTAGGCTCTAGAGCTGGGGATCCTCTCCTTGTTATTGGGGGGTGTCTTTCTGTAAGGGACTGGCAGGCATGGTTATTGAGCCTATTAAAGGGAACGTAAACACCCTATTCACTGTGCAGGAATGGCTGCCCCCGGGGCTACACAGCGGGGTATTTATATAAACTATAGTAGGGTTTCTGTAGCAAACACCCCAGCTGTACCAGTGCAGGAACGGCTGCCCCCAGGGCTACACAGCAGGGTATTTATATAAACTATTGTAGGGTTTCTGTAGCAAACACCCCAGCTGTACCAGTGCAGGAATGGCTGCCCCCGGGGCTACACAGCGGGGTATTTATATAAACTATAGTAGGGTTTCTGTAGCAAACACCCCAGCTGTACCAGTGCAGGAATGGCTGCCCCCGGGGCTACACAGCGTGGTATTTATATAAACTATAGTAGGGTTTCTGTAGCAAACACCCCAGCTGTACCAGTGCAGGAATGGCTGCCCCCGGGGCTACACAGCGGGGTATTTATATAAACTATAGTAGGGTTTCTGTAGCAAACACCCCAGCTGTACCGGTGCAGGAATGGCTGCCCCCGGGGCTACACAGCGGGATATTTATATAAACTATTGTAGGGTTTCTGTAGCAAACACCCCAGCTGTACCAGTGCAGGAATGGCTGCCCCCGGGGCTACACAGCGGGATATTTATATAAACTATAGTAGGGTTTCTGTAGCAAACACCCCAGCTGTACCGGTGCAGGAATGGCTGCCCCCGGGGCTACACAGCGGGATATTTATATAAACTATAGTAGGGTTTCTGTAGCAAACACCCCAGCTGTACCAGTGCAGGAATGGCTGCCCCCGGGGCTACACAGCGGGATATTTATATAAACTATAGTAGGGTTTCTGTAGCAAACACCCCAGCTGTACCGGTGCAGGAATGGCTGCCCCCGGGGCTACACAGCGGGATATTTATATAAACTATTGTAGGGTTTCTGTAGCAAACACCCCAGCTGTACCGGTGCAGGAATGGCTGCCCCCGGGGCTACACAGCGGGTATTTATATAAACTATAGTAGGGTTTCTGTAGCAAACACCCCAGCTGTACCAGTGCAGGAATGGCTGCCCCCAGGGCTACACAGCGGGGTATTTATATAAACTATAGTAGGGTTTCTGTAGCAAACACCCCAGCTGTACCGGTGCAGGAATGGCTGCCCCCGGGGCTACACAGCGGGGTATTTATATAAACTATAGTAGGGTTTCTGTAGCAAACACCCCAGCTGTACCGGTGCAGGAACGGCTGCCCCCGGGGCTACACAGAGGGGTATTTATATAAACTATAGTAGGGTTTCTGTAGCAAACACCCCAGCTGTACCAGTGCAGGAATGGCTGCCCCCGGGGCTACACAGCGGGGTATTTATATAAACTATAGTAGGGTTTCTGTAGCAAACACCCCAGCTGTACCAGTGCAGGAATGGCTGCCCCCGGGGCTACACAGCGGGGTATTTATATAAACTATAGTAGGGTTTCTGTAGCAAACACCCCAGCTGTACCAGTGCAGGAATGGCTGCCCCCGGGGCTACACAGCGGGGTATTTATATAAACTATAGTAGGGTTTCTGTAGCAAACACCCCAGCTGTACCAGTGCAGGAATGGCTGCCCCCGGGGCTACACAGCGGGGTATTTATATAAACTATAGTAGGGTTTCTGTAGCAAACACCCCAGCTGTACCAGTGCAGGAATGGCTGCCCCCGGGGCTACACAGCGGGGTATTTATATAAACTATAGTAGGGTTTCTGTAGCAAACACCCCAACTGTACCAGTGCAGGAATGGCTGCCCCCGGGGCTACACAGCGGGGTATTTATATAAACTATAGTAGGGTTACTGTAGCAAACACCCCAGCTGTACCGGTGCAGGAATGGATGCCCCCGGGGCTACACAGCGGGGTATTTATATAAACTATAGTAGGGTTTCTGTAGCAAACACTCCAGCTGTACCAGTGCAGGAATGGCTGCCCCCGGGGCTACACAGCGGGGTATTTATATAAACTATAGTAGGGTTTCTGTAGCAAACACCCCAGCTGTACCGGTGCAGGAATGGCTGCCCCCGGGGCTACACAGCGGGGTATTTATATAAACTATAGTAGGGTTTCTGTAGCAAACACCCCAGCTGTACCAGTGCAGGAATGGCTGCCCCCGGGGCTACACAGCGGGGTATTTATATAAACTATAGTAGGGTTTCTGTAGCAAACACCCCAGCTGTACCAGTGCAGGGCAACAATACATTATATTGTAATTACTTTTATAGACTTTCATTTTCTTCCTTTAAACTCCAGCATAGAATACTGAGCACCACCATTCATTTGAATGGGAGTCATCTTACTGGTTTTTGACCAATAGTTGCCTCTAGTGATTCCCCTTTACCAGAAAGTAAGGATAGTGTTTGCCACCGGGTCGACAGAACTTATCAGTTAAAAAGCATTTTCTGCCCAAGTTTTATACTGGGGCCTCAACAAAAGATAAGGTTATAGAAATCTGTACCCCACCATTGTTTTTTTTGTGATTTATACTAATTAGGGTCATTTCAGTGCAAAACTACCACCATTCACCATTCATCATTATAGTGAAACCAGATTTTTTTTTTTTTTGTGGGGGGGGGGGGGGGGGGGGAAACAAACCCAAATTAAAACTTTTTCCTCATGAAAGAAATTCTAATTTCAAGCAGCTTTCTAACGTACATTCATTACAATTTTTTTATTTTTTGTATATATATCTCTTAAAAGCAGTATTTGGCCATTTCTATAATCTGCACTGGCGGTTCTGACTTGTTACTTTTTTTGTGAATTTAAATTTTTTCCTACATTTTTTCCTCCTCATTGGTGGACTAAGCCATTTCTAATTGGAATGGCACCTCCCAGCATGCTCAGCTCCTGGCTGTCGGAGGTTGCTGGGAAGTTGTTAAGTGACAGCTGACAGTTTGACTCCCATAGTTCTGTGATGGGTCAGGTGATGCCATAAAGTGGGTGCTTGTGGTTTCTCCGTGGCAGGGAGGCAGGACAGGTAGAGATGACAGCAGGCATGTCAGGCAGCCAGTTACTCATGTTTGTGTTTATGCAAAGGGGCCACATCCTGCGTATGTAATGTAGAGTAAGGCTGAGGCTTTTGTTGTGTTTAGCCCACATGCCTTCATTCCTTCCGTACACTGACGCCTGTGTGAGAGAGAGCACAGCCGGGACACTTTCCTCTATCACTTCTCCTCAGTTTCTTGCTTTTATTTCTCTTTGTGCCCTCATTCAGCCGCACTGGGGATATACACATGCACCCACACTCACAGCCTCTTCTCATCAATGGGTAAGTTGCACTTTACTTCCATACTTTGTCCTGCCAGCCTCTGCACTAGTCCCATCTCAGCTGCCTTGAAATAAAGTCTAGTCTTGCCCCACCAGCTATATACTCACTTTATATATATATATATATACTCACTATATACTCACTAAAGTATCACTTGTATTTGTTCCTCTGTAAGCAACAACCCCCCTTTCCCCCTGGGCTAGAATGTCTCCCTTGGTGCCTCTGATAATAATGCTTTCATTGTTTGCCGGGGCAGTGCTAGAAAGCAAAGAAAACACAGGCAGCCACCCATGGGTGCTTCCCGAAGCGGGGATCTGAACTGGGTGTCCTGGGTGGGTGTATAGAAAGTCACTTGCCCTTTTTATTGATATTAGCAGGGTGGCTAATGCCCCTAGCGTCTTCTGGGGCAGCCAGAGAGGTGGGAGAAAGTGTGTCCTTTCCTTAGTGCTAGGGGAACATGTAAGCATCCCTACTATATACTGTATATATATATATATATATATATATATATAGTGCTGTGGGAAGCTTCCGGCTCTTATAGGGGGCTATTGCTACTGAACTTTTTGTTTGTTTAATTCATGGCATTAAAGTATAAACAAGGAATTGGGAGTTATTAAAAATTAAGTGCAAATATAGAAAATTACTGAACAAATCTATACAGTATCTATAGACACACACACACACACATATATATATATATATATATATGTATATATATATATATATATATATAATATAATTGTTTGCTCTTGCTTTACTGTAGCAAACTGCCTGTGTTATCTCCCCCCTCCCCTCCCCAGCTTGTTTACTGTTTCCTCCTTCCATGTTGTTTAGTAATCACGAGGCGAGCGCCTAACTTCAAAGTGAAACATGACGGGCTCCTAACTATTTAATTATCCCGCACATTACCAGCAATTCTATCAGAGAGAGGAGACTAAGTGATTTATTGCAACAATTTGCATTCATCAGACTTTTTTTTTTTTTTTTAATAAAGAAAGCTAAAATTGTTGCTTTTAGGATTCCAACAGTCACAAATTGCTGAACAATTCTGTAGGAGACATTGGAACAATTGAAATGTAATTTTTTTTTTTTTTTTGCAACAAACAAATGTATATTTATACATATATATGAGTCAGGCAGAGAAATAGAAAATTCAGATTAATAAGAGAAAGTGTAGGACATTGCAGTGACCTTCAGTGAAGCTGCCTCTCTGGCACCCAAAGGGTGCTGGGGGCTGAGCCGCCTGTGCTAACTGAAGGGTGTGCTGTTACACCACGTGTGGGCTGCCACCATTACTTTCCTTATCAATAATAAACAGGCTGGAATGGCCAGGGGTGTGTGTGTGTGTGTGGGGGGGGGTATATTCACCCAAAATAATAACTTCCTATTCGCACTGCATCATGATAACCAGTTCCTTTTGTAATGATAAACTGGGATCTTATACTTGTTGTTTTTTTGTTTTTTTTATCCCCTTCCAACATTACTAAGTGTGTGTGTGGGGGGGGGGTTAAAAAAAAAAAAAAAGTCGAGTTTTATGAGAATGTACTCAGACAAGGCTCCTTCTATGATTAAGGCTTTTGTATTCTTAAATTTTGATTGATAGAGATAATCGGTTCCATGTAAAAATACAGACAGGTACTTTAACGTTCCGTGACAATAGCGATTTGCATTTCTTTTATCTTTTTTGTTTAACGCGGGGTGGGGGGCTGGGTGCCTCTACTTATTAACTCTTATTGCACCCAATACTACAACACAACTCTATAGATTAGGGTGAGTTGACATATACACAGGGACTCCTATTACATTTGCCTCCTTCCCCGACAGTGACCAAACCTTGCAAGAAAAGTAACTAGAAATCAGCAGATAGGGTGCATGGTAAGTTCCGGGCATCGGGGGTAAGGGCAGAGTTAGAGCTTTATATCAACTTTAGCAACAGTATAGTAAATGAGGCTGTGTTCTTGCTCAGTGGTCCATCTATCCTTAGGGGGACACATATGAATAACTGGGTAATTAAACTATGACGGGGAGTCCAGAAGTCTGTTTTTTTTAAGGGGGTTACCATAAGGGCAAAACTACATTGCCATTAATATAAATGATCTATATGGAGATTGTGAGTGTTGTGTAGAATCAGCCTCAGTTCAAAACCACCACAGTTTTTCCTTTACAAGAGAAATAAATATATATATATATATATATATATATATATATATATATATATATATATATATAAATAATGCGTTTCAGCTTTATTTGTAACATAGGTAAAACTTATTTGGGTGTTTTGGACAACAGTTATATAGGAATGATCTTTCTATGAATTATTTGAAAAGGGAAAGCAGTTTGGTAGCCTCTACTATTTTATGAGTTTCTGTTGGCAGTCAAGGGATACGAAAAAAAAAGGGATTTTTATAGTCAATCTGCCCCCTATCTTGGGTGCCTAAATAAAACATATGGGTCCTCAGATGCTTCCAAATGAAATTTCTTGTTTCAACCAGCACAGCAGACTATTGTGGGACAGGGGGAGTTGTAGTTTAATTACGTTGTACATATAGTATTACACATTGGTAGTTTTGGGCTCCGCTGATAACTCTAAATGTAAATATTTACATCTATATTTCTGTATGCCTTCACTCTTATAGGCTTATGCCATTTGTGGCACTATGCCCGCGTGTTCCTGTGATAGTGGCCCCTGCTGATAGTGGCCCCCATATGTAGCACTGATAAAACAGGTGGCATTGATCCCCGTAGCTTCCTACTTTGTAACACTGGGATCCTATCAGGTATGGAACTGTTAGTACCAGTAGGTTAGGTGCACTGTACTAGGGAAGATTACTGATGTCCCAATGAAAATCAATTGACAACAATTATGTGCAGGTTATTGCTGCTACTAGTAAAGCACCTATAGCTGAATCTGACCCAACATTGATTGCCCCAAACCCACCAATCTACACTTCTGTTCTATTCCTTGTAGATTGTAAGCTCTTTTGGGCAGGGCTCTCTTCACCTCTTGTATCGGTTATTGATTGCTTTATATGTTACTCTGTATGTCCAATGTATGTAACCCACTTATTGTACAGCGCTGCGGAATATGTTGGCGCTTTATAAATAAATGTTAATAATAATAGACCAAAACTTCCAGTGGCTTCACAGAAATGGGTGTGCTCCTTAGCAGTGCCTATACTTTCTATGTGGAGTCTGGACCTGTCAGTCAATATGATCTGCAAAGTAAAGCCGCTTTCTGGCCAATCTGCCTATTTGTTGAGTTCACAAGATGATCTTTGTCCGATTTGGCCACTCAAGTGGTCACTAAAATTGGGTTAATGAGATCACTACCCTTTGGCATCTTGCAGAATCATAGCTTTTATCAGATAGGAAGAGAGAGCTCATACATGGACCAGTTGGCTGCCTACTAGTCCAGCAATGTCCATGTTGGCAGCCACTATGTGTCTGTGTAAAGTGCTGTCATTAAGTATTTGGAGGTCCCTCTATATTGCAGGATTCTGCTTGGAATTGGCTGAATCCCTGTTTTCATCTTGTCCCAGACATAGTTGGGGGCTGCAGCTGGTCATTGGGTTAGTAACATCCATGCACTGGGACCAGTAAATGCTTGAAAGGCAAGACCACAACAAACGATGGTGTGCTAAATGATGTGCGTAGCTGAGGCAGTAAAAATGTTCCATGTAGAGGAGTGAACCTAAAAGGGACTGTGTGCTTGTGTTTCGGAGATGTCTTTCTATTGCCTTTATACAGAGGCATAAAAGAGAGTGTAATATTGTGGGGCAAACTAAGCGGCTTAATAACAGGAGGTTCTGTGTGCCAGGAATCTATGGTATCACCATATTCATCATCATCATCATCATCGTCACTTCATTATATAGAGCAGAGTTGGCCAAGAGTTCCATGGTCAGTAGGCCAATTATGTGCTGTTTTACCTGTTTGGGGGCCAGATTGTCAATAAAGCACAATGTCAGAAGATCCTGGTCATAGTGGGGGCTCCAAAATTGTTCAAATCTGCAATTGGTCAGCCATCATATAGAGTTACATAACCCTTTACAATCACATTTATAACGCCCCCAAGAGTTGACAGTCTAAACTAAAATAAGGGTTATGGTTGAAGCCAGTATATAAAGCCATGGCTCAGTAACACAGATCCCGGGATGTATTATAGTGCTAACTGGGACTCTGTAGCTCTGGGATCCATATTTCATGGCAGTGCTAGCCCTACGTGATTTCACACAATAATATCATTTATGAAAGAGGAACCTGACAGACCGGGGAGAGGATAAACAATAAAGCTGCTTTTTCTTTGTTTCCCCTTCCCCTATGTAAATAAGTGCTCTGAGTGTGTTTTACTGTCATTTACTAACAGGGGTTGCCCAGTGGGATACAGCGCATGTATGGGTATGTACAGAGACTTGAGCAGTAACCTAAAGCCTATCCCCCATATGTAATAAAAGGCACTAAGTTTGCCCTGCAGCAGTAACCCATAGCAACCAAAAACAAGTGACCAGTAAATTCTACCTGCTGGTTGCTATGGGTTACTGCTCCTGGGCAAACTTAGTGCCTTATATTATATAACACCATTTGTTTCTATAAGGGAGCTATTTAAAACATTCAGTGACTCTGGGGATTTATTTTGAATGACATATAACTGTCCATCCGTTTGTACTGGGATGTAATATAGGAGTAGGCTTGACTGGGTATGGGCTGTTACATAGATAAGGGATATCCACCTCCGGCTCAGCAATGGGTTTGGGAATTGGTAGATTGGTCAGTATGGCTATAATTAGTAGTGTATCTGCCAATGATAAAGCTTCTCGCTGGTGCAGCCATTAGACTAGCCAACTGGAATTGTTCAGAGTACAGGAGGGTATTTCCCTGAGCCTCTTCTGCCCTTGTAAAATTGCATTTTAACATTCATAGTAACATAGTAAGTTAGGTTGAAAAATTCACACGTCCATCAAGTTCAACCATAATGCCTATAAATAACCTGCCTAATGGCTATTCTCATAAAAAATGGTGATTTACATCAGGCTGTCTGACACCAACAGGGAATTTGAGTAGATGGAGGGAGAATAATGTCCTATTACAGCACATTTAATATCCTGAATATGCAGGTATGAACTGCAACTCTCAGCAAGTGAATGTACAAGTAATAAGCATTACATGTGGTCAAACAGTGCACTTTGGTTTGTTGCTTCATGCTGGAGGGTAAATATTATGCTGTCTACTTTTGTAGTTTTTTGTCCTTGGCCGAAACTTAAGATCCAAAACTCCTGTATTTATTTCTTACCTATTTGTCACTTTTAATAGGAGTTGCCACATTGATTGAACTTAAACGGGATGTCTGCCCAAAAATGAAAATGCCATTTTCCAAAATGCATTCATTATAAATGTCCACATTTTTTGATTGATATCCCTATGAACTGAATCCCGTAGGTTTGAATACAACAGTAATAGTGCTGTATCCCATAATATTCAATCTGCTTTGATTGGACCAGAGTAGTTAGAAGTATAAATGCTCAGGTCCAGTTGCTTATGGGTTATAGCCAGGTACAAAATAATTTGCAGCGTCGAGCAGTAGTTTAATTTGGTTCTTAGGGCAAGGTACTAACGTTCAATGGTTTTAAACATATTTGCAATTGCTATTTAAGGGTGAAGACACACTGAGCTACTTAGTAGCAGCTACTTTTTCATGGCTACTGAACTCCAGAAAATATCTTGCCAATACTGAGAACTGCCTCTGCTAAAACACATGAAGTAGGCAGTACGACAAGCAGCTGCTACTAGTTGCTACATGTGTCTTCACACTAAAAAGTATCTGTCTGTCGCTTTCTGCACCGCTGGTTCTGGCTGTTGAAACAATGTAGAATAAGGCAGCCTTGCTTGCTCTTTCACAGAGCTGTTAAACAGCTGGCTTCTGCTACATTGTTTCAAAAGTCAGAACCAGCAGGGCAGAGAGTAGGAAACGCTACAAGTAACATTATTAGCATTGCCATTTCATAATGAATCTTTATTGGAAAGTTGCTTAGAATTACATTTATTCAATGGGGTTTAAAAGAAATATAGAAGAACACAGGTATCTTTTTTTATTATTTAGCATTTGTATTTAGATAAATGTTAATATTCTGTCATGGGTTCAGCAGAGCCCTAAACCGACTGACAAATGTGTATTCCCATGATATACTGGCAAATGTTCTTATTTAGTCATAATACTACAGCTCCCCGGTATCAGGCCAGGAAGCAGTGCTGCCACAGATCTCTGTTAATGTTGTGCGTATGTGTATATATATATATAATATATATGTGTGTGTGTGAGGTTGGCTAGAGCACTTTATTTGTAAGGTTATTTGTAGCGGCTGTGAAGCAGGTGGTCTGCCTTACTGAGCGCTCGCTTGAAACGTATAAACAAGTCTCATTAGAAAAATAACTAAAAAGATCAGGTTGTGTCCAATTACAAATCCCGGTCAGATAATACTCTAGGGAGCAGCTGCTTATTGAGCTGATTCTGTTGTTAAAAAATAACATTCTATACTGACCTTATAAGGCTGGGACCTGGCGGGTCTATGGGTTTGCAGACTTGTTCGCTCTTGGGTTTCTCGCCCAAAGATGTGTATTTGACATCAGATTGCTTTAATTTCCTGTTTACGTTTGATCAACACAACCGCATCGTACTTAATGTTGCGATCTGTCGTCAGATTAACCTATGATTATAGTTTCTGGAATAAGAATGCTTTTTCCACCGAAACCCCAAAAACCCACGGTTCCTTTTCTACAAAACGGAATCATTTGTATCTGGTGGAGACCTTGGGCGCTGGTTTGATTTTACATTGCAGCAAATACGGGACGATATCAAACTTGGGCTGAAATAATATCAGCGCCGATATTAGGGAGAGGTTTCCTTTCATTTCTTTTATCCCATAATCAAGTCCAGAGACAAAGACTGTGAGTTGTTTCACATCTCCTCATGCTTTTATGCACCTTATACAGGATAAACCACTTCAATTCATCATAAAACAAACAGATATTACAGGTATTGGGACCTGTTATCCAGAATGCTCTGCACCTTAGCTTTTCCGGATAAGGTTTTTTTTTCCTTAATTTGGATCTTCATACTACTAAAAATCATTTAACCATTAAATAAATCCAATAGGATTGTTCTGCCCCCAATAAGGGTTAATTATATCTTAGTTGGGATCAAGTACAGGTA
This sequence comes from Xenopus tropicalis, assembly GCF_000004195.4. Taxonomy (NCBI): domain Eukaryota; kingdom Metazoa; phylum Chordata; class Amphibia; order Anura; family Pipidae; genus Xenopus; species Xenopus tropicalis. Next base: position 140,614,532 of record NC_030680.2, read on the forward strand.
CTGTTTTATTATTACAGAGAAAAGGGAATCATTTAACCATGAAATAAACCCAATAGGGCTGTTCTGCCCCAATAAGGGGTAATTATATCTTAGTTGGGATCAAGTACAGGTACTGTTTTATTATTACAGAGAAAAGGGAATCATTTAACCATGAAATAAACCCAATAGGGCTGTTCTGCCCCAATAAGGGGTAATTATATCTTAGTTGGGATCAAGTACAGGTACTGTTTTATTATTACAGAGAAAAGGGAATCATTTAACCATGAAATAAACCCAATAGGGCTGTTCTGCCCCAATAAGGGGTAATTATATCTTAGTTGGGATCAAGTACAGGTACTGTTTTATTATTACAGAGAAAAGGGAATCATTTAACCATGAAATAAACCCAATAGGGCTGTTCTGCCCCCAATAAGGGGTAATTATATCTTAGTTGGGATCAAGTACAGGTACTGTTTTATTATTACAGAGAAAAGGGAATCATTTAACCATTAAATAAACCCAATAGGGCTGTTCTGCCCCCAATAAGGGGTAATTATATCTTAGTTGGGATCAAGTACAGGTACTGTTTTATTATTACAGAGAAAAGGGAATCATTTAACCATTAAATAAACCCAATAGGGCTGTTCTGCCCCCAATAAGGGGTAATTATATCTTAGTTGGGATCAAGTACAAGTACTGTTTTATTATTACAGAGAAAAGGGAATCATTTAACCATTAAATAAACCCAATAGGACTGTTCTGCCCCAATAAGGGGTAATTATATCTTAGTTGGGATCAAGTACAGGTACTGTTTTATTATTACAGAGAAAAGGGAATCATTTAACCATTAAATAAACCCAATAGGGCTGTTCTGCCCCCAATAAGGGGTAATCATATGATTTGATGAAAATGGGACAAGACCTCCCCACAATTCAGAGTCCTCTGCAGAACTGTTTTCTGGATAACAGATCTTATATCTGTACTATCAAACGATGTGAGAACTGAAAGGGATATTGTCATCCCAAAACTGGCCTATGTGTCATTAGTTTCATTAGTACTCAGCAGTTTTATACTAAATATATGCAAAACCATTTCAAAACTGAAAAACATTTTATTAAAAAGATTTTTTTTCCCCCTGCAATTTCTCTTCCTAACATGACATGTCTTTCTCCGGATCAAATACACACTGTATGTGAGGCTGTAGAAGCAATATGGAAGCATTCATTTATTTTCTTATGCTCAGAAGTGACCATTAAATACAAGGAGAGCCATCGGAATCTGATATAGTTTTATTATTTCTTGCTCAGGGAGTATTCCGATCCCAAGAGAGATCTGTACAGGCAGCCACTCAAAGTTCAGATCCCCCAGTTTGTTCCTGTAGAAATGAATATTCTCATGGAGACCTGCCTGTCTTGGTTTGGCCCAGTATATATAATCAGCCTTAATGTTATTGCTATGGATCAAAAGAGTATGGGCCATATCCAAAAGTGTTCTAGGCAAATGTTGGGATTAAAATGTGTCCTTGTAAGGTGTATTATAGAATTGCCACCTTTCCATGGCATTAGATCTGTTTGGGAAAACCAGTCAAGTAGTTTTGACCTGGACAACCCTTTCGAAAACTGAGCTGATCGGGTCAAAACCAGACAGGTGGCAACCCTGAGAAGAACACTGAGATCATGTTTGAGGAGCAAGACCTCAAACATGATCTCAGTGTTCTTCTCATGTCCAATTTCTTCCCTTATAAACAGCAAGTCCACAATTTCCTGCCCCAGACAACAGTTACATTGATTGTAGACTTTTGCTGGATCTTCTAGACATGTCCCTGAATTCCCTCAATGTTCTTCTCAGGTCCAGTTTCTTCCATTTTCTGAAGTAAAACAGTCCACAATTTCCTGCCCCAGACAACAGTTACATTGCAGTGATTGCAGACTTTTGCTGGATCTTCTAGACATGTCCCTGAATTCCCACAATGTTCTTCTCAGGTCCAGTTTCTTCCATTTTCTGAAGTAAAACAGTCCACAATTTCCAGCCCCAGAATACGATGCTCTTCTGTTTCCATAACAGTAATAACATTACTTTTAGCTGGATTTCCAAGTGATCTGGTAAAGATAGTGGCCCGACTGAAATGGGACTCAGGAGAATGCAAGGCAGCGGTGCTGAATACTGTGCCACCATCAGGGCTTAGGGGAAGGCTTCTGTCACGGGCCTCAGTGAATCAGTGGGCCTGGACTCCCAATAATGTGTGGTGGGCTTCAGGTCTGGTATGAGATTTATAATAGGCCCTAAAATTTCAGATACACAGAGGCCCATATTGCTTGCCAGTTTAGGACTAATATGCTTTTATGGAAAAGGTGGTTTTGAGAGGGGGTCGGTCATGGTTTGACTGGACAGGTTGTGGGCAGATTATGAAATAGGGTGTATTTCCCCTTTATTTATTTCTCCATGTATCATTCTTCAGTTTTAGTCTAATTGACCAGTTCAACTCATTATATTAAATTAGCCAAAAAGATTGTGTTTTTGTTATCCTCTTGTTTCTGCTCCATAGAGCACAGCCTTTGCGCTGACAGTCTCCATAAGGGTATTTGCTTTTATTAACAGAAGACAAGACTTAAAAGCTTCTTCATTTTGATGTCCCCCATTTGCTTATACAACATAAGACAGACGACCATCCCCCCCACCTTAATGTTGCCATTTTGCCCCAGTCACGATGGGCCAGTGATAAACACTTGGGCCAGTGATAAACACTTGTCGGAGAAGCACTTTCTCACTCAGACACTTGTGCAATTTTTTCACTTGTGAATACATTTTTTTAGCAGAGAGAGAAAGAATAACAGGCGAGATTTACTAGAAGCCGCCCCCAAACAGGGCTCGAAGGATCTCGTCAAGTCAACTGGTAAATAGAAAGTTGTTTTTCTGCTCAGCCACGTCTGATTGCACTTCTTAACCTTGCAACGAGGTGTAACCTGAGCTTCCTGCATTCCTCCCCTAAAACAAAGCCCCACTGCTCAAAAAAAAAATGAAAAATATTTACTCTTTCTTATATTTCTAGTTTTTCTGATTTTTAATTGTGTTGCTTCCTAATGTCCCTCGGTTGGTTTTCCCCCTTGCACCCAAGGTGCCGGTTGGTACTCACCTCTCGGGTGAATGGTTCCAGCCCCGGTGTATTTAAACATCTAAATTAAAAATATACTCATCCATAGAAAATCTATTACGAACACAAATATTTTCTGAATTTGAGAGACAGGAAAATAAAGCTTGACGTAAACATTAATATCCGCTGGCCAGCTGCACACAATAGGCTGAGTAAAGGTGGCAAGGGAACTTGGAACAACAAATTGCCGGGGTGGGGACCATGTTTATCTATGGCTGAGCTAATTCCAATCCACATCTTATACTGACAGATCATTATTCCGCATCGCTTGCTAAAAATGTCAAGCGTCAAAAGTTTAGGGAAATTGTTACTGATGTTCAGAAATACTTTTATCAATAACAGAAAAAGGCAGAATCATTTTTTCTCAGGTGTTTGTTTTGACTCCTGACATTTAGTTTAGGCGCCTATAGGCGTTTTCCTTTCAACTAGCCCAATGTTAATATAAATGGCTTTGCCTTGAGATCTTTGCCCAGTTATCCTACTTATCTTAACCTAAACCCCCCCCCATATCCCACCCAGAAGGGATAATATTAGTTTGCCCCAGGGCAGGGGTAATGGCACAGGGGGTGATTTATTGCTGGCGGGAAAGCTGCTCTACCCACAGGCATCTCCTGAAAATCCCTCTTCATTGGTGTCAGTAGGAATCATGTGACCCCTGGCGATTATGGGATTTATCTGTTTTAGCGTTGAAGATTCCTACTAATTTATTAGCACAGAATTCCCCTAATGCTTTGCTGCCTCCTGATTCACATCTTTTGCCCTGAAATTTTTGGTTTGTGGCCTGGGATACTGCACTGGTCCAGCTTAGAACCCACATTAATAAACCCCACAGTCTCTAATTTGTATTTGTTTTTTTTTTTATATCTTACTGTGTTACTAAAGTCCATTCTCCTTTAAAAACATGGTCATTTTTGGGAAAGTTGGTTTATGTATAATTTACTTTATTTTTGCGCAGGGAAGAGTATTTGAATAGGTAACTCCCCTTCCTTTATCTCATGAAGCAGCAGTTCTGTTCTGCTTTACGGCTCAGATTCTACCCCCCATGCTGTCACAGGGGTCACCGATCGTAAGCTCTTTATTCTTTACATTTCAATTAAACCACAATTGTTTCAGTGAAATAAAAACAACATTTATTGGCTCAAAAGTAAACAAACAAATTCACAGAAAAAACATACTGTACCAAACAATGGATAGGTGCATCCCAGTCCCTCACAGTACCCACTCTCCTAACACATTTCACACTATTGGGTGCTTCATCAGAGGAGGTTCAAATTGAAAAGGTAACTCCCCTTCCTTTTCCTAATCAAGCAGCAGTTCTGTTCTGCTTTACGGCTCAGATTCTACTCACCATGCTGTCACAGGGGTCACCTATCGTAAGCTCTTTATTCTTTACATTTCAGCTGAAACAATGTTTCAAATTTGAAAAGGTAACTCCCCTTCCTTTTCCTCAAGAAGCAGCAGTTCTGTTCTGCTTTACGGTTCAGGTTCTACCCACCATGCTGTCACAGGGGTCACCGATCGTAAGCTCTTTATTCTTTACATTTCAACTGAACCCAGTGTTTTAAATGAGCCCAGAGCCAACACTGCCGCAGTTCCAAAATGGAAATAAAATGAAATGTAAATGCTATTATTTTGATTTAAGACTTGCATGCTAATGTTTTCAAGTCTTTGGCTGCATGGGTCAGATTTAGACCTTTGTTATTGCTTATATTCAGCACAAGTGATATCATGCTCTGTGGGCCAGCCATCTAAATATAATGGTTTCAGGATGATAAATATATTTTGTTGCTGTTTTTTTCTAAAGCCTTGTCATGTAATCCAGGTCATGGTCATGGAATCAGTGTATAATTGGCTGTGTACTTTGTGCAGCCCTTGTTTATCCGCTCCCTAAAGAAGCGGCTTGGGGTGCATTCTGCCTCTGCCGGCACCGTCCTTTTTAACTAAGTGGGTCAGAGACGGAACGAGTAGCTCTTGCTTTTTTCCCCAAGTAGATCATTTTTCCTTAAATAGCCCTGACAGTGCTTGCAGGGGTATAAATTACATTTCACAGGTTTATTTGTGCTGTTGGAACCGACCATCCTAGAGGGTCATTAACTCTGAGGTTCAGAGCAGCCGCCTGTGACTGCGCCGCGGCCCGTTCCAGCGCCGAAGGGGTTACACCAACATCCCAGGTGACATTATCACAATGTGAGAGTTGCTGGCTGATATGTAAAGATATAGCCGCTTATGAAAAACACAGCACAAATACATAACGCAATTTAAAGTAGCCACTTTCAGCACTTTCTGTGTTGGGAATTAAAATTTAACACGGCCCAGAAGGATTCTGTATCTGGTAGGCGATGGGATCTGCAATGCAAAGTATCCAGCCCAGGTTTGTCTGCTAAACATGCAGAAAATTGAAGCTGCACAATAGATAAACATAAATCAGTTTAGGAGACATTTTCATAATAACATCGCGCAGCGAGCGGGGAGCCGGCGCATTGCTCTGAATTTAACACACTCTGCCTGTGTCAACTGATTCCCGCACGTGAAATTGGATGTTTCACACGATCAAGTCGAGGAGGGCTGCCGTCTAGGTTATGTCTTTGCCCGCAATCAGCATTTACGTACCTACAGACTCTTAGTGGAACTAGAAGCCATTCACCAAAGTCACCATTGGGATGAATATGGAATCTTGCGCAAGTTTTTCCCAAATCCTAAACTAAATCCCAAATTGAATAATTAAGAAAAATAAAAAACAATAGCGACAAAAAGTGGCCCATTTTTGTCGAGCCCAGTGCTTTAAAGTAATGTGACTTAAGGTGGCCATACACGTGCCGATATCGGCCCTTTAGACTGTGTATGGGCACGAACATTGGGCCTCCCCGACCGACACCTGGCCTGAAATCGTCCAGATCTCGATCGGGTAGGTTTGATTTTTCTGTCTGATTAGGGTCCGCATTGGCTCGTTGATGTGGTCCCAGAAACTGACGGCACCTATATCCGCCCTTTTAATTCCTTTTTCGTTTTAATTTAACACCTACCTATACCCGTAGGTGGGCATATCGGGAGAAGATCCACTTGCTTGACGATCATGCCAAACAATCGGTTCTTACAGTGTATGGCAACCTTAATGGTTCTGATTCTGTTCGGCTGAACACTTTGGACTCCAAAACTGGCAAAACATCTAAAGAGACTACAGACATAGTGGGTGCTGGGTGCCTAGATGTATACAGTGTAGCATTCAGGGTTGCCACGAGGCAAGCTGAGAAACTTGGGTGAGGTTAGCAGGCAGTGGCCTAACTATATATACAGGACCCTGCAGGGGGGGTCGGACCACAGGGTCTGTGATACCTGTCAGGGTCGGGAAGGAGGGCAGGAGAGTAGGGACTGGTCATGCCGGGCCCTCTCAAAAGATTTTTCTGCAGGTTACACCGCTGTTACCAGGGTTAGCAAATAGGCACCCCTGGTATCTTTAAATGTCAAGGTTCCATTTCTTTTACAGGTATGGGACCTGTTATCCAGAATGCTCGGGATCTGAAGTTTTCTGGATAAGGGGTCTTCCCTTAATTTGGATTTCCATCACATAAACATAAAATAAACCCAATGGGATTGTTTTGCCTCCAATAAGGATTAATTATATCTTAAAGAGAAACTGGGGGGCCTCAGGGTGGCGTGGGACACAGAATTGCCCCTGATTGTATCCATTGTTATCCTGACTGATTCCCACTATTTACTGTATGTTTGTGAAGCCTGTCATTTTCCCCAAGGAATGGGAGGCCTCATAAAATATTACTCTGGGTCCCCGAGTCATTTACTTAGACCCTGGACAGAAATGCAATGCACTAAGGGCGACAGAAATCCAGCACAAGGTGGCGGTTGCAAGGCAGCCCTGGCCTTACCATAGGGCAGGCAATAAGTACAGGGCCACACTGCAGCCTGGGCATGTCTGAATGATTTAAAGTTAGGGGGTAGGAGGGTCCAGGGTTGTACTGGGGTGCGCCCATAGCTCCCCCAACCCCCCTCGCAAGGCCCCCCACCCGACGTCCTTCCCCGAGCTCGTAAATTTAACGCGTCGGGGCAGGAGTGTTTGGGCAGGGGGAGCGCCGCAAAGGTCGGGTCTGGGCCGCCGGGGCCCACTAGAGCCAGGGCCCACCAGGATTTGTCCCGGCGGCCAAGTCCGACCCTGGGAGGGTCTGACTACGTGTTCTACCCCCCTTGCTACTCATGCTGCCAAACACAGTCAGCGCTGTATTCATTAGGGGCACGAGCACAGTGACCTGTGGCATTTCTCTATTGGAACGTGCCTACTTTGCACCCAGCCCAGTGCATAATAAATGAGCCCTATTGACCTCCCCAGTTTCTGTTTTTTTGGAAGGGTGTACAAGTTATTTGTCGTGACAGAGAGGTATGTACTAAATGCCGAGCTTTCACAAACATTCTCTGCGCACACAACGTGGCTCGTCGGCCCAGTTCTGGCTCGGCGGCAACATTAATTGGCATCAGTTGTCTTATCTGCATCATTGTTACCGAGGTGGCAAAAGGCAGCCATAGACCTAATAAAAACCTGCATCCAAGGAAGCTCCTAATCCGTTTGGGATTCAGCCAAATCCCCATAATTTTTTGCTGGATTCTGATCTGGAGACTTTTTAGTTTTCAGCCAAACTGAGTAAAAACCTTTAAACAACGGGGAAACTAAAGGAAGGGTGTAGGGGGGGGGGGAGCTCTTCAGATGTCGCAGTTCCCTGGTATCTTGCTCAGATAGGAACCTGCTAATTTGGGTTTGTATTCATCTAATGGGCATGAAGAGTACCTACATGAAACCACAACCTCTGGGGATCGTATTTGTATTAAAAATAACAATGCAAAACCTTTCAGCTTATTCACTCCGACGTGGGAGTCGCCTCATTTTACTCTGCACACAACGCCCGGTTTCTTAAAGGACACGTTAACCCAAAAAAAATAACTTTTTGCCTAATAAAAGAAAACATAATTCTAAATGTTCCAATATAAGTTTATTAAAAAAAACAAATTAGTCTTTTAAAAGTTATTTGTAAATGTAATTGCTATTGAAAGCAGCAATCTTGTAGATTGTAAGCTCTTTTGGGCAGGGCTCCCTTCACCTCTTGTATCGGTTACTGATTGCTTTATATGTTACTCTGTATGTCCAATGTATGTAACCCACTTATTGTACAGCGCTGCGGGATATGTTGGCGCTTTATAAATAAATGTTAATAATAATTCTCCTAACTCCTGGTTATTTAGACCAGCGTTTTTCAACCGCGTTTTTCGAGATGTTGCCTGGTGTGCTGTAGGCAGAGCCGCAATTTTTACTTTAAAAAAAAAATCCCGGCCCTGTCATTGGTTGCGCCCCGTGTGTACGGGTGACATCAGTACGCACGGGGCGCAACGTTATAAAAGGGCCTGTGTGCGGTCGCGTGTAGGCAGAAGTGCAGAGGCGGCGCGCGTGAGGGGAAGATGCTGCTGAAGCCGCCGAAGAGTAAAATGCTGCTGGGCACCAATGTATTAGGGGGGGCCACGGGGCACACTGACTTATGGGGGCACTGCTGCTGGGCACCAATGTACTAGGGGGGCTGGCTCTTGGCACCAATGTACTAGGGGGGCACTGCTCTTGGCACCAATGTACTAGGGGGGCACTGCTCTTGGCACCAATGTACTAGGGGGGCACTGCTGCTGGGCACCAGTGTACTAGGGGGGCACTGCTCTTGGCACCAATGTACTAGGGGGGCACTGCTGCTGGGCACAGAGTTAAATTTTTTAACATTTTCTAATGGTGGTGTGCCTCGTGATTTTTTTCATGAAACAAGTGTGCCTTTGCCCAAAAAAGGTTGAAAAACACTGATTTAGACAACGTTGCAAAGCTCAGTCTCCTCCAGCAAGTCAGGTCTGTCAGGCTGCTGCCTTCTGTTACATTGTTTCAACAGTCAGAACCACCAGTACACAGAATAGAACAGACAAATGCTTTTAATAGCTATAATACATACAAATAACTTAAAAACCATAACAAATTGGTAATGGTAATGGTTTTCTTTCATTAGGAAAAAAAAAAATATATACTGTATATATATATATATTAGGGATGATTCGGCTGAATACAGGCTTTTTTTGAAGGATTCGCTTCAATTAGAATTCAGAAAGGGTTAAATGGTCAGGGGGAAATTTTTTAACCCCTTCTGATCCTAATCAGCATATGTTAATTAGGATTCGGATTTGGTTCGGGATTCGGACGAATCCTTCAGGGTGGGTTCGGGGCTTCGGCCAAACCCAAAAAAGTGGGTTCAGTGCATCCCTAATATATATATATATATAAAATTGCTTTTGTGCCATAGACCTTAACCAACAAGGAGCTTGGTCTACCCAGAGTTCATATTGGGGTACTCGGCATTAACTGGGATGCTGGCCTGTGAGAGTTAAGATAAGACAAATCCATCCCCTACGTTGCTGGCCTACAGCAAACCCTGAGTATTAGGGTGAAGACACACAGAGCTACTAGTAGCAGCTACTTGTCGGGGCTTCTAAAATAGACAATGCTGATCATTTACTGATAATTGTCTCTACGTGTGTTTTAACAGAGGCAATTCTCAGTATTGTCTATGGCAGGGGATTTTATGAACATTAGTAACTGTGAAAAAGTAGCTGCTACTAGTAGCTCAGTGTGTCTTCACCCTTAGGGCCATCAGAAATAACTTTTGTTGCTTTCATTCCCTTGACACCTGCCATGAATATCTAAAGTGAAAGCTGAATTGAGAGTTAAGGAGGAAATCCTGGGAATGACGGAGCCAGGTTTTGTGGTTAGGGAACTCATGTCAGGGCTAACCATAGAAAGCTGTCATCGGAAAAGGAAAATCAGAAAATGAAATCATGGTTAAAGGTATTTAGGACATGTTTATGTACAATCGGTAGGAGGAAATTTCAGTATAAATGACTATTTGCCGTTGCACTGCTGTAGGTTTTGCCTTGCTGCACGCGTGTTCAGTGACATTGGGATCAGTTACTTCTATTGGTTAAATAATGTAACGTCCAATTAGGATTCAGAATGTGTAATATTGGTCTTTATAATGTTTAGGACTTCTTAAAGATGGGGAAATGTAGAAAATGGCTTTATATACACAGCACTCATCCGTAAAACTGGGGCAAAAGCATTTGCATCACAATTATGTCCCCCAATAACCCTAAGTCTCCCTATGTGTCTGTAGGCACCCTCCCCCCCCCCAGTAATAACGTGTATAGAGGGTTATTTATCCACATATATTAAATATACCCTCCCCAGGAACTTTCTTGCAATTAAACTCATGCCATATAATATCTATAGTACTGGCCCTGAGAACTGAAATTGCCTTCTCACTACTTTCTGGATTTCTACAGTTTTTCTTGCTCTTGGAATATTCCTTACGGTATTTATCATTTGTCATTAAATTTTCTTGACCGTGAAAATGCCTAAAGTGACCAATTGGCAGGGGGTGGTGAGAAAACAACGACCAGCAATGTATAAGGGTGAAGACACACAGAGCTACATAGTAGCAGCTACTTGTCATGACTACTAAACGACAGAAAATCCCCTGCCATAGACAATACTGAGAATTGCCTCTGCTAAAACACACGTAGAGACAATTATCAGTAAATGATCAGCATTGTCTATTTTAGTAGCTGTGAAAAGTTGCTGCTACTAGTAGCAAAACAAAACTCCTTGTGCGACTAATCTCTCTGGATTTCCATCCCACAGGCGAAAATGTAAATCGCCGGTGGGATGGCATTTTGGGGAGATTAGTCGCCCGAGACACAGGAGATTTGTTGCGGCCGACTCGCGAACGATTAGTGGAAGTGACTTCTATTCTACCCTATGGCTGGAAAGTCGCTGCGATTAGTTGCCACAACAGACTTATTTAAAAAGTCATGGCGACTAATTGCCCCATGTATCTTCGCCCTATGGTGAAGGAAGAAGCAATCAGCAATGGGGGGAGGGATCAAGCCACTCTGGGTGGGGTTTTTGAGTGGCAGCAAGGGTGGCGTGGAGTTCAGGCATGGTGATGGTCAGGTTTGGACGGGGCTGGCAGGACACAGGGAGAAACCTGATGGGCCCCAGCCCTCATGGGCCCCGCTGACCTAGGCCCACTTATTGCCAGGACCTGCAGGTACTCCTCCTGAAGGTTTTTCAGTGCCCACGAGTTTTCAAGAGGAGGGAAAGAGCAATGTACGTGCCAGGGGTGACAGAATTTGTGACAGGAATAGAGGAAGTGGGGCCCTTGGGGTTTGGGCCGGACACTGCAGTCCGACCCTGGTGATGGGCCATATAGTGTTACCCTGGGCACAAATCCTACTTGGCCCGACTCTGCATGTAGGGCCACTAAGAACTGCTAAGTAGGCCAATAGGGGTGTGTATTCTATACGTTTCCCAGTCAGAACCCAAGCAGTTTTCCCGTGGCTACTACCTGCAGTAGAACTGTAATTAAGCACATTAAGCACAAATGGAGCAGCCAGTGCCCCTTTTCATCAGGCAAAAGAAATCCGACTTGTTTCCCAGTATCCAGCCCCACACTCCGCTCTCATCCACAGACAATTTAGTGCCACTACATTTTTATTTCATTAGGTGGCCAGATTTTAATCGGCGCTTCATTGTGCGTCTTGTCATATGAACCCAAATAAATTTGCTGGGCTATAGAAGCCCTTTGGCCGAGCACAAAGAAGCCTCGTCTCCCCTCCTCGCTAACGAGCGCGCGGTGCTTACGGCAAAGCCAAGTGCTGCTCCTGATAAGCGCCACTCCTGCCACTCTATTCTGTATATTAACTCTCCCAGAGTCACTCGCCATTAAGCACAACTGTATGCCTTTGTCTCCATGTTTATCTGTCACCGCTGCCCGGTGCCATGGTGGCAAAACTCACGGAGACGCTGTTTATTCAATCGCTGTTTTCTTTATTTATTTTCTTTTCTTGTCCCCAGGGTAAGGAGAGTGACCTTTTTGGGTGGTTGTAACTGAAGATTGCTTTGCTGAAGCAACTACTCCTATAAGGTAAATAAAATCTCGCCTGTTCCACTCCATGGTTTAGTGGGGGGGTGCAATGTTGAAAAAGTGTCCTTTATATCTATTTTATTTATAAATCAAGGGCTTTGGGCTATTAGTGATAACTAATTCCTTTCAGTCAGTCCTTGGCTTCTGTTCTAGCAAGTAGCAATGTGTAAGCAACGTGGCAAGAGAGGAAAACAAAAAGTAATAATGTTTATTAAATATGTATCTCTCTGCCCCCATAGGGCAGAACGGGTGTTTGTCCTTGGCCCCCAGCATTACACCAGGGACATATTATATTATGGAAGGATATTTTCAGTATATATCAGGTCTCTGTTAGACTGGGGTACCTGGGGCCCCCCAGAGAACCTCACCCCAGGAGTCTGTTAAACACATAAGCTCACTTACTGCTGCAACCATAGACATGCCAGTAAGACCAATGTGGCAGTAGATTATGAGCACATAGATATGCCAGTAATACCAATGTGGCAGTAGATTATGAGCACATAATTATGGCACATAGATATGCCAGAAAGATCACTGCAGAAAATGGATAACTAACATATTAACCCCAGGCACACCAGTAAAATTACTTCAGAATTGAACAATGAACATATTTACTTTAGACATGTAAGATGAATGGGCTTGGCTGGGCTAACCTAATAGTGTATGGGTAGTTGCCTGGGTGCACAACTAACCACCTAACTATCATCAGGGGATGCTTTGAGTAAAATCAGGATGCAGGGCTGCAATAATTGCACTTCATTTACATTTAATCATTTTACATGTTCAGCTTTAAAGTGATAGCTTTTATTGGATCAGTTGGGTACATCAGCTTTAAAGTTTATTTCCAGCTTTGATCAGGCCCAGGTTGCTACGGTATGGAGCAGTGCTACAACTAAGCTACACATTTGTCACCTGAAACATTTCATCAACAGGTTTTCATGAAGCCTTCAGTATTTGTTGCCATATATTAAATTCATTATTTTTTAAAATGTAGCACTCCTATATTAAATTCATATAAGAGCAGTGACACATTCCGTGAGCCATACCACTGTGACAAGGGCAGGGGGGGGTTCTATTCACTCTACACTGTAGATTGACCACAAGTTTGTCTGACTAATGTTTCCTGGGAAGGAACAAGACTTTGCAAAGAAGATTCAGTGCTAATGCTAATACTTTCTTAATATAATTCACTAATCATTCTGAATTTATTGAATAATTTAGACACAAAAACAATTTTGTGATTCCTGCTTCTATTTCTCAATTACAGGAAAATAAATACTAATAAATCAGATTTTCTTACCCAGACAGATATAAATAAACCTACCTACCTGCCTTACTGCTTAGCCCATCTACACTCTCCTCTCTTCTTATCGTCTTTATTTCATCTCTCTCCTGTTTCCTATATACTTCGCTTGCTTCCAACTTTTTTGTTGCCAACCTTTCCTTTTCCCTGTCCCTCCTTCCCTTCTGCTCTATCATATTCTCCCTCTGCTCTTTTCCAGACACATCTCCTCTCCCCAGCGCTTTTATCTTCTCACACCCCCCCCCCCCCTTCTCTATCTCTATTGATGGCACCCTCATCAACCCGGTCGACTCGGCGTGTTGTTTGGGGGTGATCTTTGACTCCAGTCTCTCCTTCTCTGACCATATTAACTCCACTGTCAAAACCTGTCACTTTTTCTTACACAATTTTTCCAAAATCTGTCCCTTTATTTCTACTGTAACAGCTAGGCTGCTCATGCATGCTCTCATCCTATCCCGACTTGACTATTGTAACCTGCTACTAACCGGCCTCCCTAACTCCCATCTTTCCCCCCTACAGTCTATATTAAACACTGCTGCCAGAATTCTCCTCCTCTCATCCAGGAGAGTTCACGCCCTCCCCCTGCTAAAGGCCTTATCGTGGCTTCTTTTAAACAAAGAATATCTTACAAACTCCTTCTCTTAACCTTCAAAGCCCTCCATTCCTCTGCCCCTCACTATATCTCTTCCCTTGTGTCTCCGTACGTTCCTGGCTGACTCCTTCGTTCCTCGCAGAGCAATCGTTTGGTTGCGCCCCCCACTACTACTGCTGTTTCCCACCTTAACCCTTTCTGCCCTGCTGCCCCTTACATTGGGAATGCCCCCCCTGATTTACTCCGGAGAGAAACCTCCCTCAGTCTTTTTAAAACTAAACTTAAAGACTCCCTTTTGGAGCACTCGCCCAGCACCTGATCTGGGAACTGGCACTTATATTGTAGTGTCACCCACTGTCACATACAGCACTTATATTTGCCTATTTGTGTCTGTAAGTTACCCTCCCATATAGATTGTAAGCTCTACGGGGCAGGGACCTCCATCCTCTTGTGTCTTTGACTCTTAACTTATTGCAACTGTATCTTGTATTTATTTGTATTTATTGTTATACTGTGTATTTATCTATTATTATCTTAATAACCCCCTGTTTGTATTAATGTATTCTACTGTACAGAGCTGCGTACATAAGTAGCACTATAAGTAAAGATATACATACATACATACATAGGCGCTACTGGGTTGTAGCAAGAAAATCAGGTGCCAATGGCTTTATTAATGCCCCACAGTGTAATTGACACCAACACAAATCCTGTAAAAACTGTCACAACTTGTGAGTCATTCACAAACTGATGCTATTTTGCATCTATATTGATACATTGGTCACAACTTAGCATGCAATTATACTGTTACACTGGGGGAAAATACAACGTTGTGGCCAAAAACATGAGGATGCGAGTCCAAAATGAGTGATTTGCACCAAGTGCCACTTTAGGTGGCCGTATTAGTGAGGCTTTGCCACCACTTCTGTTGTTGCTATGTTGCATCCCGCAGCCTCCAGGAGAGATACTGATTGTTGTAGTTAAGCAACAGCCGGAGCTCTGCTGATTGGGCATCATTACATGACTTGCATTCATTTCCTGAGATCTGTAACCCAGGCCTTGCTTTATCCATCTGGGGACAAAACACTCCAGATCTATATTTGTTTGCTTTTCCCCATCTGGAACAACCAAGGGTTTACTTTACTCAGCCATGGATTTCCCATGTGAAACAGGTCTCACCACCAAAAATAACCCTTCTTTTTTTAAGATACAAGTATTTATTTATAAAGAGTGTAATTACAAACAGCAACTTATTAGAAAATCATTTTTGAGTAAGTGATTTTTTTTTTAAATTTTTACAGAAACCAAAAGTGTTTAAGCAAAATTGAACGTTGCAAAAATATAAAGGGTTTGTAATCAAAGCTAGAAAAAAATATGAATAAACCAGGGGTCCCCAACCTTTTTGGCACCAAGGGCCGGTTACTACCAGGAAAATGTTTCCACGGACCGGGGGGCGGGGCCATATGCCAAGCGACATTCTAGTGAAAGCACAGTGAGATGGTGGGAACATGCGTGTACGGCGTGTTCAATCGCGCCTCTATGTGCGGCACGTTCAGTTACGCCTTCAGTTGCGCGGCACGATCACACACGTCCTGAATTGGGCGTTGTGGTAACGTCGGCGGCCCAGTCCCATGCAGTCCACGGCCCGGTACCGGTCCGTGGCCTGGCGGTTGGGGACCCCGGCTGTAAACTATGTCCTTATAACTGGTGCTTAGTGATGTCATCAGTGATGTCATAAGCTGGCCATACACTAAAAAGGTGGCCATACACACTAAGATCCGCTCTCTAAGATCCTACGGGTGGGTGATATTGGGCTAATTCGGTCATTTGGCCCTGGGGCGAAACGATCGTATTAGAATGATAGGTATAGGCATCCTCGGTTCTGGGACCACATCAACGAGCCAATGCGGTCCCCGATCCAACTAAATTTTCAAACCTGCCCGATTGAGATCTGCCCGATTTCTGGCCAGATTTCAGTCAGACAGGCCTGTCTTTAGTGCCCCTAATTGGGCCAATAAGCTGCCGAATCGGTCTAAGGGACCAATATTGGCAGCTAGAATCGACCTGTGAATGGCCATCTCAAGATCTATTTGTTTGGCGAGGTCCATATCAATGAGCCAGCGCGACCCTCAATCCACAAGGAAAATCAAATCTGTCTGATCAACATCTGGCCAATCAGAGGGCCCCATACTTGAGCAGATAAGCTGCCGAATCAGTCTGAAGGGCCTGAATTGGCAGCTTAAAACTGCCTGTGTATGGCCGCCTTTAGTGATGTAATTTGTCGTGACAGAAACTATTGCTAGTATAAAAATTGCAATTGTCTACTCATGCTGGAATCAGCCAATCAAAGCAAAGGAAATCTGTCAGTGACTCACAGCATGCCTATGTTTGTTGCACCCATAAGAATGTTAGGTTGAGGAACATACCAATAAAATTATATATAACTGTGAGAATAAATAAATCTAGTTGTGAGACAACACCCTACAGTTTAGTGAATTGTTATAATAGTGACAGTTCCCCTTTAAAAAAAAATAATGAAAAAAAAAATATATATATATTTAATTAATTTGGACAGTCCACCCGGAAACTGACCACAGAAATACTGCCAAACAGGCTATAGGCAAATCCTGGCTTCCTTCTGAGCTTGTGATGGAAACATTGATAGGAATTTGGGATCTTTGGTTAAAGTGCAGCTTTGTGGATTCCTTTGATCAGGGATCAAGCCTCTCCGATTTAATCCTGTTTGTGCTTATTGAAGTCAGTTGAGCGTTGGTTGTTCAGCTTGCTTTTTTTTTTTTCCTGGAAAGGGTGGGGGTGGAAACTTGTTTTTCTTTTCTTTCTCTATGTCTTTTCTTTTTCATTCTATTTAATCAGCCATTTTCCCTGATTATGTTAATAGATATTGCTCCGTGTCATGCCATTTCCTATATGTAGCCCACATCTCGTGCCTCTTATACCTCTATGTGCAATACATCTTATAAATTGCCCCAGCAAAGTTGGGTTTCTTTATAGGAATGCTTTGTGAAAAGGTAGAAACTACATACGGAGATCGGGCTGTCCTTATGTTCTCAATGAAAAAAGGCTTGTTCTGTATCTGTATGAATGGACCTCCAAGTATTAACTGGCACCATATACAGTACAGGTATGGGACCCATTATCCAGAATGCTCGGGACCTGGGGTTTTCCGTAATTCGGATCTCCTGCCTTAAGTCTACTAAAAAATAATTTGAACATTAAATAAACCCAATAAGATTGTTTTGCTACCAATAAGGATTAATTATATCTTAGTTGGGATCAAGTACAGGTACTGTTTTATTATTACAGAGAAAAGAGAATCATTTAACCATTAAATAAACCCAATAGGGCTGTTCTGCCCCCAATAAGGGGTAATTATATCTTAGTTGGGATCAAGTACAGGTACTGTTTTATTATTACAGAGAAAAGGGAATCATTTAACCATTAAATAAACCCAATAGGACTGTTCTGCCCCCAATAAGGGGTAATTATATCTTAGTTGGGATCAAGTACAGGTACTGTTTTATTATTACAGAGAAAAGGGAATCATTTAACCATTAAATAAACCCAATAGGGCTGTTCTGCCCCCAATAAGGGGTAATTATATCTTAGTTGGGATCAAGTACAGGTACTGTTTTATTATTTCAGAGAAAAAGGAAATCATTTTTTAAAAAGTGAATTATTTGATTAAAATGGAGTCTATGGGAGATCGCATTTCCGAAATTCTGAACTTTCTGGATAATGGGTTTCCGGATAAGGGGTCCGATACCTGTATAAATGAAAGCAAAGCACACCTAGATAGGAGAAGAATCCCACGAATCCTTCTTTTTTAGTTGACTCACCATACAGGTCATGACTACCTGCTTATTACAAAGGGCCAGACTGACCCACTGGCAGTGTTGGACTGGCCCACCAGGATACCAGGAAAACTCCCAGTGGGCCCAGGTGTCAGTAGGCCTTCCTGCTCATTTAACCATTTGCCTTGTATGCTTCTACCATGGCCATTACCAGTTCTATATGAGAAGAAACAGAAGAAATGGAAGAAAGGATAGATAATAGTATGTGTAAGAAGTCATTAGGAAATGAAAGAGTGAAAGTAAGTGAATAGGGAAGGAAAGTTGATCTGGAGAGTGGGCCTAAAGTCTAAGGTTTCTGGTGGGCCCTTGGCTCCCCAGTCCGACACTGCCCACTGGGGTTTGAGAAAACCACCCCTTGTGGGCCCAGGTCATGTCTATCCATTGTATGGTGCAACACCCACGCTTGGCTTCATACTGATGCGAGAGGTTTGTGAGAGAATCGGCCTAGACTAGCAGATTATACAGACCTGTAGAATATATTGGGGGCCCTTGAGGTCAGGCTCTCTCATTGGCCCAGTCCGATCACACGCAATGGATAATGTCATCAGGTGACTTTATCCATTTATATCTGCAAGTGCTTTGTGTCCGCTATGACTCCTGAATTCTGGGGGGGAAGAACTGCTTTGTGGCAATAAAATGCCTATTGTGCCCAAATTGCTCTTTGCACGCTGCGTCTAGGTAAGTGAATGCACCCGTATAATTCCGGTACAATAACATAAATCCCTAGTTTACCCCACTATGAGGTTTTGTACTGTGTAAAGGGACATGAGTCAATACCACTTCCAATGGGATAGTGAAGAATTCCAACCACCCCGCACTCATCAATTAAATGCCGCCTAGTGGCTCTGGAAATAAAAATAAAATAAAATAAAAGTTGTAAAAAAAAAAAAAAAAAAAATTGCGACTTAATCATTAAAAAAAAAATCATCTTTTATTTTTTTTAATGATGGTTCTAAGAGCAGAGCATTGGCTGATTGTAATCAGTGGTCCTCATTGCTTAATCATCATTAAAGTGCATCTGACGCCACACCTCAGGCGCGCAAATCCCCTAATGTGCATAATGCGCCGTAAAAGTGTCTCTGAAGTGCTAACGAGATATTAAAAATAGCTTCCTGCCAATGGGGCTGTCTATAACATCAGTCTGTGGGACTATTGACACTCCACTGCCGTCCCTCTTAAGGTGTCTGATAATTACCTTTCCTTTAAAAATAAATTACTTCCTTAAATGCCATAGCAACAGGGATATAGGTGCCGGCCAATCACATTCCAGCCGTATGATGTCAAAGCTGAATGTTAATTATTTTGACCTTGCAAGACAGCAAGATGGTTCGCTTCATGTTACTTACCCATAAAACACCTTCGGCAAAACGATAAAGCATCGTCCTATTTCCTTATCCCTTTTGGGGTTTGTCTTAGTGGGTTTCTTTTACCCCAGTGTGCAGGAGTTCTATTACCAGCCATGGGTAATTGTAATTAAATAATGTATTTATTGAAACTCAGTACAATGATGTGAGTTATTTTTACAAATTCAGATATTTCAAAGGCGAATCTTGGGTAACAAGTGCCAGTGGGAGTTCTATATTGTCCTTACGTTCCTATTCTCTACCTGAAAATATTCTTATTGGGAATGCGCTAACCTATATTTAAGATATTAGGATGTTACTGTAATCATTACTTTTGTACCCAGAATCATGTTGTAAAATAACAGGAATGGTTTGGGTTTATCTGACTTGGCATCTTTAGAACATTTTTGTGGGGTAATTTAGTCAGAAGCACCTGTGGTAACACTTATCAGCCAATCAGATGGAGCTTTCAAACTGGTGGCACAGTGCCTTAAGCAGGGCATATACACACCTATATTACTGTATGAAACCTCATGTCGTACGATATTCATTCGACGAGACGACCGATATATCGTAACAGCTTTGGATATCGGTCGTCTCGTCAATTGGCCCGGACAAAAGATTTTGATTGGGTGCCATTGAAGGTGCCCCGAGCAAAATCTGTGTTTAGGGCTGAATCATCAGGTGGAGGTAGAATCCCTATTGTTTCTACCTCCGTATCAGCCCTGGACGTCAGTGGGGGAAATGAACGATCTTTCCTGCGACCAATGGTTGCAGGAAAGATCGTAATTGGGAAGGGTATGGCCACCTTTAGTGTATAGTATAGTGTTTTTGATACCCGACTTTGTATGTAGGACCAATGGTAAGCCATAAGGGCGCATTCACTTACCTAGACACAGTGTGCAAAGTGCAATTTTGAGCACAATCAGCATGTTTTTTTTTCCCCACAATTCACTGTTTGTTCCTAGAATTCAGAAACAATGACTTCCACCCAAAATATATATATTTTCTTTGTTCATATGTAACAAAAAAGATGACAGGAACAGAAAAAACATGATAATCACGTAGGGGGAAAGTGTCAAGTAGCCGTTTTATTAGGAAATCTGCTTTTGTAGGAAGATGATCGGATACTTGCGCCAAAGTTGTTAAATGTTTGAAAAGGAGAATTATGTCTTTTTTAAAACCTAATGTCCAAGTAGAATTATATTGATTAAAACATTCTGAGTTAATTAAAAGTGAGAAAAAGAGCTTTGCATAAATGAATGTGGTCATTGGGTGCGAGTCCGTGGAATGACCCGTAGCCTCGGTTACAGTGAAATATGTCTCCTATCATCCTTCGGCCAGGGGAATCAAAGTTAATCCCAGAGTTTGTCGCTGGTTTCCAAATATTTCTCTGTACTGTACGGTATAAGCTTTGGACTCCCCAGTCATTATAGAGTTGATTGTCAGCTCTGCAGCTTAAAAATTGGTCCCTTTCGGTCTCACCAATAAATTGTTGCTTCTCTGACGCTTTGGATTCAGTTCCCATTTCAGTTCATGATCTGTCTTAATCTTAAGGCTTGCCAACTCACTGTATTTTTTTTGAGTCACTTCAATGTAAGACCCCCACACCCAGTTACACACAGTAATACACCTGTCACCCATTGCCACTGAATGGCAGAGAATCGTCACACAAAATCCTAGATCAGTAGAGAAGGAAGCATGGTTGGAAGGGCAGGGTGCCTGGGTGAAACAGGGGCAGGATTGGGGGTAACAGGGGCGGGATTGGGCGTAACACGGGCAGGATTGGGTGGAACAGGGGCGGGATCGGGTGGAACAGGGGTGGGATTGAGCAGAACAGGGGGCGAGATTGGGCAGAACAGGGGGTGGGATTGGGCAGAACAGGGGGCAGGGTCAGGGCACCAATATGCATCTGGATCACTCAAGGTTCAGGTTGGCATCTCTGTTACACACCTATCATGCATTTTCTTGCTCCATTTTCACAACACAAACTGGCCATACATGGGCTGATACTTAAGGTGGCCATACACAGACTGAAAGTCAGTCTGCAACTTATTGGCCTGTGTATGGGGCCCTCAGACTGGCCTGCCTGACCAATATCTGGCTGAAAATCCAGAAGTCAATTGAGCAGGTTTAAAAATCTCATCGGGGCAAAGAACGCATCGGCAAATTGATGCAGTCCTCACTCTGAATCCCATCAATATCCAGTATAAAGGTGGGCATATCGGGGAAAGATCTGCTTGTTTGGCGACTGTAATTTCTACAGACAGTGAACTAAAGCTGGCCATACACTAAAAAAACTGCTCGTTTGCCGACCTTGCCAAATGACCAGATCTTTAAGTGTATGGCCAGTTTGTGTCCACTGTCTGTAGAAATTACTGTCTGACACTGTCCAGGAAAGACATAGCACGCCTTCCTCTCCCCGCAGGTCTCCATGGGGCCCTGTTATTGGCTCCTTCTATTGTTGGCCCTGGGGATCCACTGACATCCCCACTAAACAAAAAGATCTTAAAGGAATAGTCCAGTATAAAACTGAAACTGGGTTAAACAAACAGACTGCGCCAAATAAAAAAAGTTTTAATATAGTTAGTTAGGTAAAATGTAATCTCTAAAGGCTGGAGTGGGCAGATGTCTAACATAATAGCCAAAACACTACTTCCTGCGTCAGCTCTCTAAGCTGTTAGATAGTCAGTGACTCTATGGGGGGCCCCATGGGACATAAGTGTTCAGTTAGTTTGCTTTTGAATCAGACCTGTGTGCTCACAAACTAACTGAACAGTTTTGGCCCATATGGCACCCCTTCAAGTCAAGTCACTGATTGGTTATTGACTGCTAACAGCTTAGACAGCTGTAAAGGAGAAAGAGTTCTGGCTATTATGTTAGATATCTGCTCACTCCAGCCTTTATAGATTACATTTTTGCCTAACTAACTATGTGTATAGTTTAATATTATTTATATACAGTAACATCACACTAGAACTTCTTCTTCCATTCCAGCATCTGCTTTTTGGGAAACTGGTATTGTCTGGTTATAATGCATTAATAATGATTAATATTATTTACCATTTTGTATTTATAGCCCTTAGGGCTGACTCCTGGTACATGGCGCTGCTTCTACTTTTTCCAACAAAACCTTTAGAACTTTAAATGTAAAAAGAACCGGAAGTTTATTTGGTGAGAATCTGTGGCTTTCTGGGCCGGTGGTGCCGAGCCTGTGCCGTTGCAGATAGTGCCGGCTTTGCCGGAATTTTTATTATTATTATTTTTTTTTAGAATCATCTCTGTAGATCTGTATTAACAATGCAAACACCCTCGAATGTTAATAGAACTCCTCTAAGCTTTTAATTCCACTGAATTTATGGCTTGCCGTTATTTTCATGAATTTCTAACGCTTTGATTCTTAAGAGCCCCATTTAATCAGTTTTGCCTGGCACGGAACATAATAAACAACTTTCTGGTGTTAAAGTGCCACATGAGAGAGGCTGCTAACAGGGAAGTTAAGTGTTTCTGCCACTAGCACTTTTGCACTGTATTTTTCATGAGCTGTTACCAGCCTTAATGTGCTGCGCAGGCTTCCGAATGCTGGTTAAAGATTGTGATAAACACCCAGACCTCGGGCGCGCTCGCAGGTATCTCCATGTACAGCCCCCGCGCTACTGCAGCTCTCATTGGAGCGCAAGCTTTGCCGCAACTGGGGGCAGTGTCGGGCCGAGATGCCAGGGGCCCACTTTCTAAACTATTATTCCATTTCTCTATCCTTCCATCTTTTATTCCCATACAGAAATAGGGAATGACCATGCAATTGGTCAAATAGTTAGAAGCAAGAAGGCCCACTGACGCCTGGGCCCACCGGGAGTTTTCCTGGTATCCTGGTGGGCCAGTCCGACACTGACTGGGGGAGAATCTTTCCTTCTGGGCAAGGGCAGAGCAGGTAACCCCTGGGGGCAATAATTCAGTTCCATCAGATTTGGCTGAAAGCCACGTAGAAAGTCTAGATTGTGCCGAAGACCCCACAAGAGCTGAATGGTATAAATAAGCCCTATTTATTGGCGATTCCCTGGGCAGAATGATCAGTTCTACTGTCATTAACCCTTATTATGTGGCGCTGTACAGTAGAAGGGAGGGTACGTCAAACATATACATTTCATGCAGATAATAATCGATACAGGGCCCTGCTCAATAGAGCTGACAGTCTAAAAGCTGCACTTGCAACATTATTTTGGCCCCAAAGAAATAAATTGGTGTCTGGTTGCCAAACTTTCAATATCAAGGTGGGAGTGTGTAACTGAAAACAGGTGATTAATGGATTAATGATGTTGGGGCAGGGTTATTGCATCATAATTGGGTTAATTTGTGCCCAGTTTTCATAACAGGCCTGACAGTATCATAGTCGGCTGACTGTGCTTGTTTCACCCAGCGGAGGTGGTTGTATGTGTGGCCCCACATGTTTACAGCTATAGAAGCACAATATCCTAATGTCTAAAGTATCCAGGAATCAATCTCAGAACCCCATCAGTGGGATGACCTGGGCAGGCTTAAGCTGGCCATACATTATAGGATCCACTTGTTTGGGGAGGTTGCTAAATGCCTGGATCGTTCCCCAAAATGTCAAAAAAAATCATTAACAGGTTTACATGGGGTGAGGACCCCACTCGTGAGCTGAATGCGGTTCTTAATCCAACCTGCCCAATCAACATCTGCCTGATTTTCATCCAGAAATTGGTCAGGTAGACCTGTCTGAGGGCCCCATACACAGACAGGTAAGCTGTCAAATCTGTCTGAATGGTCTAAATTGGCACCTTAAAATCTGCTCCTGTATCACCTTAACCTTAAGGGAAAACGTATGGAGCCACTAGTAGCAGCTACTTTTAGTGGCTACTAAAATAGACAATGCTGATCATTTACTGAAAGCAGTCTCAACATGTGTTTTAGTGGAGGCAATTCTCAGGATTGTCTATGGCAGGGGATTTTTTGGTGTTTAGTAGCCGTGAAAAAGTAGCTGCTACAAGTAGCTCCGTGTGTCTTCACCCTTAAGGTGCCCAATCTGTTCCCAAGCCTAGCCCCCTATCGCCAACTATAGGCTCCAGGAAACTACCTGAATAGGCCTTATGGGATCTGCTACTGGTAATAACCAATGAGCCTCTGTGCCACCGGCTCATTCAGTGCAGTCCCAGCAATTTGTTAGCCGACAGATTCCAGGTTCCATTAACAAAATGCGTTGGGCCAATTGATGTGTAACCTGTAGGGTCGGATGCATTAAATAAAAGTAATGTTTGCTACAACCTATATCCTTGTGTCTATTTCAGGAGAACATAATTATATTGCCTTGTTTTATGCTCAAACCTGTCCCTTAGATAGACAATAAGACAAGTTCTGAGTGCATCCCCCCCAGACAGGGTCCCTTTGCTGCCCCTCCATCCTCAGCCAGAGCCGGAGGTAGAAGTCTAGCAACGCCGGCCCCGAATTACTCAGCGACTAAAGCAGAAATGTCATTTGTTTCTCCAAACCGCATCAGCTTTATATAATTGCCTTTTAGCTATCCCTAGTGGCCCATGAAATCTCCCAAAATGAACGTGATTTATTTACATGTTGCCGTTTGGGTAGTGTACCTAATGAATCTGTTTTTCCTGGCACTAACACACACACAGAGCGCCGCCGCCGCCGCACATTAAAATAAACGACATTGTGCAGTTGGTTCTGCCTTTACAAATGAATTTGCATTTTATGTATATTTAATTCTTAAGTGCATCCAGATTTCATTTGCTCTGCAGCTCCCATCAGGGTTACACAGCTAGGCATGGGATTGTTGTGCAGAGCCATTGGCTCCTTCCTTTAACCCCTTAAATGGGGGATCAAATCGTTGCTGCACCCCATGTTTACTGTCTTGGGCCAATGTGCCCTTCCATATAGTTGCACTCAGTGCCCGCTGCCTTTCACCCATTGGAAATCTCATGCAATTGGGCTTATTGACATAGGGAAACCCTGCAGGTACCACCATGTTTAAACCAAGCGCTAGCTGGAGAGTTTGGGGAGTAACTGGGCTAATGTGACCCATATCTGGGGGCAATTGGTCACCCCAAACCTGTCCGACCTGAGGATTTTGGGCCAACCCATGAATCCCTAACCCACACGTCGCTCTGATGCCAAATGCTGGAAATGACCCCCCCACCACCACAATTGCATCTGATTCATGTCAAAGTACAAAGGCAACTTTGTCAATTTGGGATTCATGGGTTGGCACAAATCCTCAGCTTGGACAGGTTTGGGGTGAGCAATTGCTCCCAGAGATGGGTCACATTAGCCCAACCGCTCCCCAACCTCTCCAGCTAGTGCTTGGTTTAAACATGGTGTGGTAGGCGCATCTCCCCCTGCTGACCCCTGCATTATGCTGGAATCATGGGAAAAAAATGCTGCGTTGTGGGTAAAAGTAAAAGAGTCCACTTAGAAATATGTCGCATTCCTGTCCTAACTGATTATTAGTGGTTAATGTGTGTAATTGCTGCAATGGATTGTGGGTAGAACAGGGATGTGAGATAGAGACTCATGAATCGATCTGGCCTGTGGTACTCAACCTCCCAGGTAGCATGATATGGGACGTGCCCAGAGCCTGCCGCCACTGCTAAAGGGTTAAGCCGAGTGATATTGAATGGCTTCAGACTTAACACAGAAACTGCAGGGAGTTTAACTTAATTTTATGTGTGTTGAATGGAGATGACAGTGTGATATTGTGTACTTAATTGATTTTCCTCCTGTCAGAGTCACTAAATAGTGTCATTAAACCTATAAAGCCGCAGTCCCACTCAGCAATGTGTATTGAACTTGCAGTAAAGTGGAGGCGCTGATCCTTGTAACAACTCCTTCCCTTTATTTAGCGTTTGTGGCACGACAATGCAGCTACAGATACAGCTCGTGCCTTAGCCATTGCCAGCTTCCCTGATAGGAATGTATCACTGTCATCACCTGGGCTTCCAAGGGACTTGCACCCCCTTACAAGCAGTACTGAATGGGGGTGCAGGTATCCCTGTTGCCTGTGGCTTTAGGCTAAAAACCCAGTTGTGCACAGGAGCTAGCCATCATGGATCTTGTTAGGCCATCTATTGTGTGTCAGTGGCACTGCACATGCTCAGTACGCTCTTGGCTGCCATTGAAATTTCGGCTTAGGGGTTGTAGGAAATAATTGCAGCACAACATTAGCAGAAAGCGAGGTCTGTTTGATGCTGCGTGGCTGATTATTAAATTTTGAGGCAGAAATCTACTGGTTTTCAGTTGCAATATAATGTAAATCTGAATTAATGACAAATCAGAGTTTTATTGTTTATATATATATATATATATATATATACAGTATATTGTGACAGCAGCCCAGAGCCTGTGCTGGGTAAAGAAAAGAAGATGGGGGGCTACTGGGGGCATCTTCAGGGGCACAGATCTTCCCTGCTAAAGGGCTGTGGGGGCCTTGGGCTGGTACAGAACCCCAAAACATAATGCGCCGCTGTTGAAGCCTATTGCTTGTTAAGCCTTAGTTGTCCTTTAATTGAGACTCTTGTGCCTGACAGGTGAATAGCGCGGCTCTCCTGACTCCGGGATACTTGTACAGCGGGCGGGTTGGAGACGCAGCGGCGGGCATTTCCATGGCAATCAAATCACAACACAAATAGAAAGTCCAGTGAGTGGAATTTTTTAACGAGACAGGAGATTGTAGGAACGTAGCGCGTCCCAATGAATCTTCTCTCCCATCTTTTATTTCTATAAATTGACTCTAAAATCCTGAGCGTCGGTGAGAAGCCCCGAGAGCCGAGATGTGCGATATTGTGTTATTGGAAGAGGCTGGCGCAGAGGCAGAAGAAGGGCATATTTATATGTACACAGACACATTCCAGAACTGTTTACATTATTGCATTCTCCCCTCTTCTCTGTGCAATTCTGTTGTTACAGCAAACGGCATTTACTGGCAAATGAAAACATATGGGGCCCCGGCTTTTTATTTATTTATTTTTTCCTCTTCCCTCTGTGGAATTTTTTTCCCACTTCATAGCAATAGTTTTGAGCAAATTCATTTTTTTTTTATGGAGTGCGTAGTGAGATAGTGTGGAAGGAAATCAACAGATTGTCTCAGATCTCAGCGAGAACCAGGAGGTGTAGGGGGGCAGTGAGGCACCTTACGTTCCAGTTTCCCAGAAACCATTAGGCTAATGGCAAACGGGGTGTTCTGATGGGTCAGGGAGGGGAATTGAGGCAGTCGCTGCTCCCGATGTTCTTAACGGGGTTGTTCACTTTCAGACATTGATATTCTGAAACAATTTGCAATTGGTTTTCATTTTTTGTGTTTTTTTTTTTATCAGTTATTGAGCTTTTTGTTCAGCAGCAATCCAGTTTGGAATTTCAGCAGCTGTCTGGTTGCTAGGGTCTTGTTTACCTTGGCAACCAGGCAGTGGTTTGAATGAGAGATAGGAGAGGGCCTGAATAGAAAGATAAGAAATAAAAGGCAACATAAATAATACATTTGTAGCCTCACAGAGCAATAGTTTCTGACTTGTTTGATTTTCCATCGGACCACATTGGCTCGTTGATGTGGTTCTCGGTCTGATGTCCGCTGTTTTAATCCAATTGTGTGGCCCTAGGGCCACCTCAGGTGGGTACATCAGGAGAATATGCAATCGTTTGGTTATTTCATTAAATGAGCAGATTGCAACTTGTATTGCCTTTGCATTCTCTTGCGGTTTTATGCAGATATTGGCTACATGTGCCTGTACCCGAGCGTATTCCATTCATTCGGGTGCAGGCACAGGTAGGAGGCGCATGGCGGTATTTTTGGCAAGCGTTTTTTTAGCTTGGCGAAAATATACGCCATACGCCTGGTCTGACATTAGCCTAACTTTCACATATCCCAAGAACTTTCTCCCATCTCCTAGTTCTCTGATGGACAAATAACAAATATGATTATGTTTCCCTGTCTCATTCATTTGCAAAGGGAACCTTCTCCCTTCCCCAAGCTCCCTGTTTAGCTGCATGGTGTCACCACTGTATGGAACAATATGCACTTTAGCCACAATGCCTCATCCTTATCATCCGCTCATATTATTCTTCATGATTCTGCCCCTTATCTGGCATCCAAACATCCCAGACGCAAATATGTTCTCCAAAGATTTCTGTTACCCCCCCAGAATTCCTCCCCCGGCCCTGTGTTGTCTGTTCAGTGCTTATCGGAGCGCATCATTAAACTCACAGCAGAAATACGCAGCATTGTGCTCAAAGGAATCGCCGTGCACTTCAAAGTTACACGCTGTCTTATCAACAACTTCTTCCCCCTGTTTCCTTCTCCTCCATGGGAACCGACTTCACCAATGTGCCCCGTTGGTAAAACCGTATCGCACCTTTGTAAAGAGGAAAATATATTTTGGTAAACAGTGTTTTTTTTATTTTAAAGAGGGGTGATATTCAGATATTCAGTGGCTTTAAAGTTGTTTGGAAATGTAATTGCTATTGGAGCAGCGTCCGTCTGTCCCTTTCTGCCCTGCTGGTTCCGTCTCTTGGAGGAAAATGTGGCAGTTCGGCCTTGCCTTGCTTCTTTTAGGGCTGTAAATCGTCTGCTTCTGCTACATTGTTTCAGAAGTCAGAACCACCAGGGCAGAGGAGAGCAGGGGACAAGCAGATAAGTTTGGAAATAATGGTAAGTTGCTTAGAATTACAGGTTCTTTCATTAACAGCATTGGACTGTGGTGTGCGGGGCCCCCCAACAGGTTTGCCACCCCAGGGTCCCCCACACCCCCCAGGGACCCCCGTTGCCCAATTTTTCTGACAACAGTATCCTTTCAACTAGGGTGCATTTTATAACAAGGGTAATTGTTTTACCATGTTAAAAAAACATATCTATCATAATAGTACATTTCCTTATACATTGAGCAGATTTATTTAAAGAGGTAGTTCACGTCCAAATGAACTTTTAAGATGATGCAGACAGTGATAATCTGAGTGAAATAGCAATTTTCCTTTGCTTAATGATTTAGCTTTTTGTTCAGCAGCTGCAGTTCAGTTTGGAATTTCAGCAGCTATATCGTTGCTAGGGTCCAATTGACCCAAGCAACCAGGCAGTGGTGTAAATCAACGGAATAAAAGATGAATAGGGGAGGGCTGAATAGAAACATAAGTACTAACAAGTAACAGTAACATTGTAACCTCACAGAGCAATAGTTTCTTGGCTGCCGGGGTCAGCGACCCCCATTTGAAAGCCGGAAAGAAGAACGCAGATAATGGTTTGAAGAGAAAAAATAGGCTGTCATTCTATATGGAAAAAGTTTTATATCACTTTTTCAAAGTTAAATAGTCTGATGGATTAAATGTAAAATTCAGTCAAGAGAATTTGAAAAGAAATAATAATTTGAATAATTCAAAAACTAAAACAAATGAGGCCCAATAGTAAAGTGACTAAGAATTGGCATTTTCCAACATACCCCTCCAGTCTGTGTTGGCACATATATGAGACCCTAGGGGGGACCCGCCCAAACAATATCTGGTTGAAAATTGGTCGGGCAATGTATGTATGTATGTATAACTTTATTTATAAAGTGCCACAAGGGTACGCAGCACTGTACAGTCTTACAATATACACAATTACACACAGGGAGGGCAAGTGTTATAATAAATACAATAAATATATATAAATACACAGGGAGTAAGGGCCATGTGGTATGAGACACAGTAGGAAGGAGGTCCCTGCCCCGTAGAGCTTACAATCTAAGTAATGATCGGAAAGGATTGAAATCGCCGTTGGATGAGGACTTTTACCACTGATCTCCATTAAGATTTGACTATTGGTCCCAGGTTGAAATGATTGGATCATCCCAATATGGGGTTCATTTAAAACCATTGGGCAAATTTGCACCTGGGCAGTAACCTGTAGGAACCAATGTGTGATTATTTTTTTCAGCCAGCTGCTGGTAGAACAATGAAAGCAAATATTTGATTGGTTATGGGTTACTGCCCAGATGCAAATTTACCCAGTGTTTCCCCACTGTGTTGGTGGCCAGATCAGGTAAAGATCTGCTTGTTTGGTGTTTGTATGTGTGTATGTATGTATATCTTTATTTATAAAGTGCTACTTATGTACGCAGCGATGTACAGTAGAATACATTTATACAAACAATAAATACAAATAAATACAAGATACAGTTTGCCAAATGAGCAGATGTTTAGCCAATTGCCCACCATGTGGTTGAGCCATATTGGGTTGATCCATTTGTTTGGCCCCCGGGGCAGTTTGGGCTGTTTCTAGTTGCATCCCGCTGCTGTGGAGCTTTCCTACGTCCTTCGGCCCATTCTTCCAGATCTGTCCGTACTCATTCAGGGGCACGCAAGCGCCGAACACCGGTGGAGCACATCGACAAACGCCCGTGTGTAAAAGCCCCCAGCCTTGCAATCCATGAAGCACAAATCAACACAAACAAACCAAAATACATTTAAAACAAGCGCAAACCATTGTCAACTTGTGCCGCCAGTTGTTCCGCCACGCTGCTCACGGGGCCGGTAATTACGAGCAAACAATGCGTCCATTAAGAGTCAAGTTTTATCTGTTTCAATTTAATGCAGCACCTGCTTGATATTCTGTCAGCTGCGCACGCATCAAAATGAATTAGGGAGTCGCTCCCATCTCTCTCCCCATTCCTCTCTGTTACCGTATCTGACACGCTTCCATCCCGGGCGCCAATGTCACGGCAGAGGACAGAGTTAACATTAAGCGGCACGGCGCTGCTGAAACATCAGAAACCTGGGATATTAAGGAAAAGTAAATAAGATGTCCTAATGCCTTTTCCTCTTATTAGAGAACAGAGAGATGTGCTGGCTGGGTACTGATGTGAGACAGATACAGGCTCGCAGGAACCCAAAACCACCAGTAAAAAAAATAATTCCGAGAGTAGGCGGGGATTATGGGTAAAAACTGCAGGTTTAAAATGAGGGACATAGAAATGTATTTATATACCGTATATAGGGTAACATTGCGCTTAATGAACAGGAATGACATTCTCAGCAGCTTGCCAATATATGATCATTATACACACTGTCGCAGGTTTTATCACTGGTTGTAAAGCTACAGGTATAGGACCCCTTATCCGGAGTTATGGAAGGCCATCTCCCATAGTCTCCATTTTAATCAAAATATAAAAAATGATTTCCCTTTTCTCTGTAATAATAAAACAGTACCTGTACTTGATCCCAACTAAGATATAATTACCCCTTATTGGGGCAGAACAGCCCTATTGGGTTTATTTAATGGTTAAATGATTCCCTTTTCTCTGTAATAATAAAACAGTACCTGTACTTGATCCCAACTAAGATATAATTACCCCTTATTGGGGGCAGAACAGCCCTATTGGGTTTATTTAATGGTTAAATGATTCCCTTTTCTCTAATAATAAAACAGTACCTGTACTTGATCCCAACTAAGATATAATTACCCCTTATTGGGGGCAGAACAGCCCTATTGGGTTTATTTAATGGTTAAATGATTCCCTTTTCTCTGTAATAATAAAACAGTACCTGTACTTGATCCCAACTAAGATATAATTACCCCTTATTGGGGCAGAACAGCCCTATTGGGTTTATTTAATGGTTAAATGATTCCCTTTTCTCTGTAATAATAAAACAGTACCTGTACTTGATCCCAACTAAGATATAATTACCCCTTATTGGGGGCAAAAAAATCCTATTGGGTTTATTAAATGCTTAAATGATGTTTTAGTAGTTTTAAGGTATGGAAATCCAAATTATAGAAAGATCTCTTATCTGGAAAGCCCCAGGTCCCAAGCCTTCTGGATAACAGGTCCCTTACCTGTATTTGGAAATGCAGCTGCATTATCTGTCCCTTTCTGTTCTCTACCCTGGTGGTTCTGACTTTTGAAACAATGTAGCAGAATCCAGACGATTAAAGGGAAAATATGCTGCCCTTTCTGACATGAGACCATTCAGTTGGGATTATGTAGAAAAAGGTACATAAATGTCCAAAAATAAACAGAAATGCCTTTATGGTTATACACAGACATACCCAATTCCACAGATGGAAAGGAAATCATGATAGTCTGACAAATGCCCTTTAGTGTCATGGAACCCCTCCCTCACCTTGTTCCATTGTGAAGTGGTGGATTTTGGGACTTGAAATCCCTCTGCTTTGCAGAGAATCTGTGCAGCACCCACTATGGCTGTGTTATATGATATAATTGAATCAGTGAAAGTAAAAATTAGATGCATCAGTGAAGACACACAGAGCTACTAGTAGCAGCTACTTTTCCACGGCTACTAAACTCCAGATAATAATGAGAATTGCCTCTGCTAAAACACACCTAGAGACAGTTATCAGTAAATGATCAACATTTTAGTAGCCACGACAAGTAGCTTTTACTAGCAACTCTGCTGCGGCAGACGGGGAGATTAATCGCCCCGCGACAAATCTTTATTGTCGTGGGGGACTAATCTCCCCACAATGCCATCCCACCGGTAAGAATGTAAATGCCCTGGGAGTGATAATTTAGGGGGCAGACCCTGCGGTTGCTAGATAGCCCAGCTGGGCTCTGTCTGATAAGTATATGTTTGCCTCAAAGCTCACCTTCACTAAAGGTCCCCATACACAGGCCGATTCTAGCTGCCGATATCGGTCCCTTAGACCGATTTGGCAGATAATTGGCTTGTGTATGGGCACTACCGACGGGCCTGCCAGATCTCGATCGGGCAGGTTAAAAAATCTAGACGGATCGGGGACCGCATCAGCTTGTTGATGCGGTCCCCGGACCAACTTTGCCTATACCCGTCAGTATAATTTGATCGTTTGGCCCTGGGGTTTCCCTGGATTCTCCCGATATCGCTCACCCGTAGGTGAGGGATATCGGGAGAAGATCCGCTCACTTGGCGACATTGCCAAGTGAGCAGATCTTAAGGTGTATCGGCACCTTAAGGGTTAGGGTTGCTACAATGATTTCGATGTGGGCCCTAGTACTCGTGCCGCTGTTGATGCCATAGATACCATAGAGTATGGGGATTGGCTGCAGAAGGGCAGATGATTGGGATTTCTGGGTTTAGAGCGCACACCTTGCTGCCGGGCCCCTCTCTTTCTCTCAGTGATTAATATGTATACACAGGGAGAGGGATAGTGCATTTTGTTTACCTGATGCCTGTATAGTGTTTGCTGTCCATTGAAACAGCTGGGACTGCTGGGTACATTCAGTACAGTAACAGCAAATGCATCAATATCAACAGGAAAACTGGAAAAATTAGCTCTGTCGTTTCCTACATTAAAAAAAAAAGAAGAAACACGAAAACCAATGATAATATAATTTAATTCCAAGCAACTTTCCAATATGCATTCATTTGAAATCTCCAGAAGTATCCGCTTGTCCCTTGCTATTCTCTGCGCTGCTCGTTCTGACCGTTTGAATCATTGTAGCAGGAGTCGGCTAGTCGATATTTGATTTGGGTGGAATGCCCTTCAATTAGGGTGAGTTTTGGGGGGTGAACACTTATTTGCTATCCTTGATATTCCCAGAACTGTGACTGAATGACTGATACCTGTAGCTGTGAGCTACTGGGGAGCCCGAATGTTGCACTGCTCTAGATTATCTAGGTTATCAGAGCCTGTTGCAGCCACTAAATCATTGTGTCTGCCCATGTAAACACAAGAAAAACTGTCAATCAAATGGTGCCAAGGAGGCTGCAGATCAGCTGACCCCTGTGAAACAGCCCCCCCCTGTGTTCCAGGCAGCGCTCAGCTCATTCATCGACTTTAGGTTCCGACTGCACGCGTTTCACTCCGCCCATAGACTTACTGTAAATAACTGTCCATCCGTGGGCTTTATTGAAACAAATGCACCCAATAAATTCACTTACGCCGGGGCCAGTAGCAAATTTACTCTCCCCCAAACGTATTGATTTATTTATTTACTCCTTTCCGCAACAAAACTCCAGCCCAGTGGAAATGGCGCTCGGCGAGATGGCTAATTTGCTTTAGCGTATACACAAATAGCTGGCCGATTTCCCCGAGACAGGCTAATGAAAGCCAAGCCATGAAGCTGTCTCGCCTATGAGAAGTGATGGAGTCGCCTTATTATTGGTTGGGTGCCGAGGCGACTCGGACTGGACATCGTGTCTTTGAACTTTTGAACCGCTGCCTGTTGCGCTGATTTATTGATTTTGATATGTCTGTTAAATTCCCCATTGTTTTTTTTAATAAGCCCGGCACATAAACAGGCAGTCTGATGTCTCCTTTTTATTGGGAACTGAACCATATGCACTCCTGCCTCCCAGCCCAACAGGACTAACTCTTGGTACCGGCATAGCCCAGTACCCTTTCCCATACGAGGTCCCACTAAATAGCAGTTTTCAGAGACATATTAGTAAAGATGCCCCTCTACAACCTGCCCCCCTCCATGCCTCTCCACTGCCCCCCTCTGATACCCCCACTTGCCTCTCCACTGCTGCCCTCTGATACCCCCACTTGCCTCTCCACTGCCGCCCTCTGATACCCCCACTTGCCTCTCCACTGCCCCCCTCTGATACCCCCACTTGCCTCTCCACTGCCCCCCTCTGATACCCCCACTTGCCTCTCCACTGCCCCCCTCTGATACCCCCACTTGCCTCTCCACTGCCGCCCTCTGATACCCCCACTTGCCTCTCCACTGCCGCCCTCTGATACCCCCACTTGCCTCTCCACTGCCTCCCTCTGATACCCCCACTTGCCTCTCCACTGCCCCCCTCTGATACCCCCACTTGCCTCTCCACTGCCCCCCTCTGATACCCCCACTTGCCTCTCTGCTGCTCCCCTCTGATACCCCCACTTGCCTCTCCACTGCTGCCTCTGATACCCCCACTTGCCTCTCCACTGCCGCCCTCTGATACCCCCACTTGCCTCTCCACTGCCCCCCTCTGATACCCCCACTTGCCTCTCCACTGCTGCCCTCTGATACCCCCACTTGCCTCTCCACTGCCGCCCTCTGATACCCCCACTTGCCTCTCCACTGCCGCCCTCTGATACCCCCACTTGCCTCTCCACTGCCCCCTCTGATACCCCCACTTGCCTCTCCACTGCCCCCCTCTGATACCCCCACTTGCCTCTCCACTGCCCCCCTCTGATACCCCCACTTGCCTCTCTGCTGCTCCCCTCTGATACCCCCACTTGCCTCTCTGCTGCTCCCCTCTGATACCCCCACTTGCCTCTCCACTGCCCCCTCTGATACCCCCACTTGCCTCTCCACTGCTCCCCTCTAATACACCCATTTACCTCTCTGCTGCTCCCTTCTGATACCCCCACTTGCCTCTCTGCTGCTCCCTTCTAATACCCCCACTTGCCTCTCTGCTGCTCCCTTCTAATACCCCCACTTGCCTCTCCGCTGCTCCCCTCTGTGCCCAATCATGGG
Organism: Xenopus tropicalis; assembly: GCF_000004195.4. Classification (NCBI taxonomy): domain Eukaryota; kingdom Metazoa; phylum Chordata; class Amphibia; order Anura; family Pipidae; genus Xenopus; species Xenopus tropicalis. Next base: position 140,650,177 of record NC_030680.2, read on the forward strand.
TTTCTGCATTCTAAAAATTGCATGATTTGTTTTTCTTCATGATAAAGCCTTAACCTAGCACTTAAGCTGGCCATACACGCGTTTCGTGCGATATTTGGTGCGTGTATGCCATGCCAGCGAGTCGACCGATATCGCAGGAAGCTGCTGATATCGGACGACTCGCCGATAGGGTGGGTTAAAAGATTTTGATCGGGTGCCATAGAAGGCGCCTGAGCAAAATCTGCCGTCAGGACTGAATCGGCAGAAGGAGGTAGAATTCATATTGTTTGTACCTCCTTATCTGCCGTTTCAGCCCTGAACGTTAGTGGCGGATTGGAACGATCTTTCGTGTGAACGATGGTCGAATGAAAGATCGCAAATCACCACGTGTGTGGCCACCTTTACATATGAGTAGGGCTATGGTTGCTGCACTGGTAATTGTTGTTTTGCCACTATCACTGCCCAGGTAGATAGTGGTGAATCTATGGGGAGGGACTAACTATACAGCTATAGCCCCTCCCCTTAGATGAACTGTTTTTTAAATGGTGGTAGTTAGCTCCTCCCATTAGATTCAGTAGTAGACGGTATTTATCACTTTATTTAATCCAGAATTTGGTTTGGGATTCAGTCTTTTTCAGAGGGATTCCGATTCGGACAAATTCACGTGTCTGGCCGAACCCAATCCAAATCCTCAAGATCACTTGACATTTTGTCACATAAACACGGAAGCTGAAAATTTCTAACTGTACAAAGTTCTCTTTACCCCTTCCATTCAGTTCAGTATTCATCGAAATCTTTCACTTATTCGTCCGAATCCCAAAATAGTAGGGATGTGGTGCTTCCCTAACATCCCCTCCCACTTGCTTCATGGTGTATCAGCTCTGTATATGTACAGTACGTATGTATATTTGTATTTTATATAGTGTTACATACGCAGCATTGTGCAACAATAAATACAACAAATGGGGTCATTACAGTAATAGATAAATACAAAGTACAATAATGAATACAAACCAAAAGTACAGTTACACTAAAGATTCCACAGAGCTAAGTGACAATAAGACAATAGGATGGAGGTCCCTGCCCTGTAGAGCTTACAATCTAAATAGGAGGGTAACTTACAGACACAAATAGGAGGGTATTTAGTGGGTGACACTGCAATATAAGTGCCAGTTCCGTTGCTGTGTGAGTGTCCCAAGAGGGAGTCTGGCAGTTTAGTTCTGAAGAGACTGAGGGAGGGTAAAAAATGAGCTGAAAATAATAATAATTAGAGCTTGTGTTAATGTATTTCCCCTTGTCCTAGAGGTGTGGCCCCTTGTGTAGGATTGAGGTACCTGGCAGGACCCCCGTGTATGGGGTGGGGGGGGGGGGCACTGCAGGTTGATAGTGTGGCAGGAAAGGGTTAAAGAGACGCACTTGGGAGCGCAGAGTACATCACACTCTGTATTAAGCAGCTATTGTTTATTTGAAAGCTTAGCACTGCATTCTGTATCTCTCCCCCCCCCCCAAACAAAACCCCCATTTTACAGAGGGCCGTTGGGAAGGGAAGCTTGTTATGAAAGGCCTGTTAAAACAAGCAAACAGAACTGGATGGGAACACAGCGCTGACACCAACACCATTAGCTGTAAAAGTAAAAAAAAAAAAAATTCCATTTCTCTGCAACTATGTTATTGTTTACTTTACCATACACATCCTAATATGGTTACCTCCCTGTCAAACGCCACCGCCGCCGCTGCACTCGCGAAAGAGTGAGGGGCCCCCTCTTGGGAGCAAAGCCTGTGCCGCTGCCAGGGAGTCAGGAACAAACTCCACAACAGCAATAAGCACAGAGCCGACAAACAGCCGCTGCCGCTGCCTTTAGCAAGCACTGCAGTTCTACAGGCTCTGGATCAGTCCCAGTTTATTTCTCACTGATTCCCTATGGAAAGTGGCAATTAAGGGTGAAGACACACAGAGCTACTAGTAGCAGCTACTTGTCACGGCTACTAAAACAGACAATTCTGATCATTTACTGAGAATTGTCTCTACGTGTGTTTTAGCAGAGGCAATTCTCACTATTGTCTATGGCAGGGGATTTTCTGGCGTTTATTAGCTGTGACAAGTAGCTGCTACTAAGTAGCTCTGTGTGAAAACCCCACTGCATGGCCCAGATTGCTTTCTACAAAGCTGAATAAGAAGGGCCGCAGGTTGCTCAGCACCCACTGCCATTTCAGCCATAAAACAAATTGAGAACCTAAAAGGCTGTAGTGGATAGTCCCGCCCCTTTGATGCACCAATTAATAAGCAGCAGTGGATAGCCCCACCCCTTCGATGCACCAATTAATAAGCAGCAGTAGATAGTCCCTCCCCTTTGATGGATCAATAAGCAGCAGTAGCTAGCCCCACCTCTTTAATGCGTCAATTTATAGGCAACAGTAGTTAGTCCTGCCCCTTTGATGTACCAATTAAAGGAAAAGTAACACTAAAATCTATTCTACCCTGCCCCAATAATTGCCCTACCCTGCACACCATTTATTATTTTGAATGCTTTATTAGAAAATACCTGCTATAACTTGGCTTCCGGTCATTTGAAATACAGCGATACATGGATACAGAAGAAGCAGAATCCACTATGCGATGATCGACTTCTCCTCCTAGCCTTCCTTCTGTATAGGAAGGAGTCGGGCGAGGATCGATCAATCGATCGTCGCATAGTGGATTCTGCTTCTTCTGCATCCATGTATTTCAAATGACCGGAAGCCAAGTTTTAGCAGGTATTTTCTAATAAAGCATTCAAAATAATAAATGGTTGCAGGATAGGGCATTTATTGGAGCAGGGTAGAATAGATTTTTTTACTTACAAAATTTTAGCGTTACATTTCCTTTAATAAGCAGCAGTAGATAGTCCTGCCCCTTTGATGCACTAATTAATAAGTGTCAGTAGCTAGCCCCACCTCTTTGATGCGTCAATTAATATTCAACAGTAGTTAGTCCTGCCCCTTTGATGCACCAATGGGAAATGTTAATAGCCAGTGTGCTGGCCAGAGTGGTTGCTGTAGGGTTCCCATGGCAGCCTGTGCCAGTCGCCTACAGAATCAGATGCGCCACCCAACCTCTTGCACCCAACACCAGAAATGATGCCGACGACACTTAATAAAAATGTAAGCCCAATACTGTGAGTGTTACAGACTCATGTCCCCCTACAGCTGCTATGGCACTGGGATTCTGGGGGGGATTTAGCATTATGGGTAAAACAAAAACATGGCAATTGCACCCAGTGCCACCGCCCTAGCGCTGAGTCCCCTCGGCTCCCCATTGGCACCTGTATGCAGTCAGATTAAAGTGCATAAAAACATGATTAGTGTGGGGAACCAGTAAAAATGCTGCTCACACAAAATGCACCTTTTATAAATGCGCCAAAAAGCAATAAGGCAACAAATTCCCTAACAGAAACTTAGTAAGTAGGTTCCTAAAAGGCAGTAGGACTATGGCATTTGCCCAGGGGCATCCCAGCAACTCCCAGTGGGGAATGTGCAGTAACAGCTGGAGGGCTGGCAGGTTGACCCCCCCCCTAACTTTCCTGCATCCCCAGTCCCCCCCTCTCCTTGTCCTGATGGGACAGCCCGGTGCTGCTGTGTGTCCCAGGGCTGAGATGGGCTGTTTCTTGTGCAACTGTCACACACACACACACACACACTCACACACACACACACTGTGACCCCCCCTCCTGCACTTGTACATTCTGATCACAGGGCCGTTTACTCATTCTAGTGTAAACAGTGCAGTAAATAGTCTCTCTCCCGCTCCCTCTCCCAGTTAGAGCGTTTGTCAGCAGGCACCGTTGGCTTTACATGCCTCCTCCTGCCTCCCCTGCCCTGGCTACTTGGGACCCTGAGCGAAGCCCCTTTCCTCTGCATCCCCCCCCCAGCCCTCATGGTACCGACCGTGGCCGCTTACTTCTGCAAGGCTAACACAAAAGGTAGGTCGTTACCAACTCCGCGATGGGGGGGGGAGGAGCGGGAGACTTTTTTTTTCTCACTGGAGACTTGTCTGCCCAAGCAAGGGTTAAAATGTGAATGTAATAGTGAGTAATACAAGTGCGGGGAATGGTCCCGCTGTCTCCAAACAAGGAAGCCGGGCAGGGAAACGGAGTTGTGGAAATTGTGCAACTTGAGGAAGAAGCGGCCGGGGCTGCACTTTGCTTCTATTCGGCCGCTTCTCTTGCTCCTACCTCTCTCTCTCCCCCCCCATAGGGTTACACAGGTTCCTGGGGCAGTCACCCCCCCCCCAATAGCGCTGGTGTGTAGCGCCCCCCCCCCCCCCCATTCACACTTTGGGATAAACCTGCCGGTAGCGCTCCCCTTGCACTGGGCTGTTCCATGCGGAACGTATAGGGGTGTGTGCAAAGGCGCCTAATGCAGGAGGAAACTTTTACTTTAAATTGTGACGGGCTGGTGCGGAGAGATTGCTGTTACTAAGCTGAGTGCTTCAGCGGGGCCTTATAGTGTTATGGAAAGAAACTGTGCGGATGCCCATCTGGTGGCACAACCTGGAACAGGTAACATTGTGTCAAGTAAATAAACAGAGGGACGCCTTTATAGTCACAATAAGGGCACTGCTGGCCCTCTCATACCTGGCACAGGTATCCAACAGCTCTCCCTGCCCACAGCTGGGCACCCTGATACATGGCACAGCTCTCCCTGCCCACAGCCGGGCACCCTCATACATGGCACAGCTCTCCCTGCCCACAGCCGGGCACCCTGATACATGGCACAGCTCTCCCTGCCCACAGCCAGGCACCCTGATACATGGCACAGCTCTCCCTGCCCACAGCCGGGCACCCTGATACATGGCACAGCTCTCCCTGCCCACAGCCGGGCACCCTGATACATGGCACAGCTCTCCCTGCCCACAGCCGGGCACCCTGATACATGGCACAGCTCTCCCTGCCCACAGCCAGGCACCCTGATACATGGCACAGCTCTCCCTGCCCACAGCCGGGCACCCTGATACATGGCACAGCTCTCCCTGCCCACAGCCGGGCACCCTGATACATGGTACAGCTCTCCCTGCCCACAGCCGGGCACCCTGATACATGACACAGCTCCTCCTGCCCACAGCCGGGCACCCTGATACATGGCACAGCTCTCCCTGCCCACAGCCGGGCACCCTGATACATGGCACAGCTCTCCCTGCCCACAGCCGGGCACCCTGATACATGGCACAGCTCTCCCTGCTCACAGCCGGGCACCCTGATACATGGCACGGCTCCTCCTGCCCACAGCCAGGCACCCTGATACATGGCACGGCTCCTCCTGCCCACAGCCGGGCACCCTGATACATGGCATGGTTCCTCCTGCCCACAGCCAGGCACCCTGATACATGGCACAGCTCCTCCTGCCCACAGCCGGGCACCCTGATACATGGCACGGCTCCTCCTGCCCACAGCCAGGCACCCTGATACATGGCACAGCTCCTCCTGCCCACAGCCGGGCACCCTGATACATGGCACGGCTCCTCCTGCCCACAGCCAGGCCCCCTGATACATGGCACAGCTCCTCCTGCCCACAGCCGGGCACCCTGATACATGGCACGGCTCCTCCTGCCCACAGCCGGGCACCCTGATACATGGCACGGCTCCTCCTGCCCACAGCCAGGCACCCTGATACATGGCACGGCTCCTCCTGCCCACAGCCAGGCCCCCTGATACATGGCACAGCTCCTCCTGCCCACAGCCGGGCACCCTGATACATGGCATGGTTCCTCCTGCCCACAGCCAGGCACCCTGATACATGACACAGCTCCTCCTGCCCACAGCCGGGCACCCTGATACATGGCATGGTTCCTCCTGCCCACAGCCAGGCACCCTGATACATGACACAGCTCCTCCTGCCCACAGCCAGGCACCCTGATACATGAGGCACCCTGATACATGGCACAGCTCCTCCTGCCCACAGCCGGGCACCCTGATACATGACATGGCTCCTCCTGCCCACAGCCAGGCACCCTGATACATGACATGGCTCCTCCTGCCCACAGCCAGGCACCCTGATACATGAGGCACCCTGATACATGGCACGGCTTTTCCTGCCCGCAGGCAGACACTGTAATACATGGCACAGGTATCTGATGGCTCTCCCCGCCCCCAGCTGGGCCCAAGTCTTCCCTTGTGTTTCTTTATTATTATTATTATTTGTACAATCGTTCTGAAATTGTGTAACATTTGCACTTGAATTATTCATTGCTTTCGTTTAATCTTTGACTTCTTGCTTGCGATGCTACAGTTTGGGATTTCATTTGATCTGCATATTTCATCAGAGCATTGCCCAGAGGCCTTGTGGGAAATCATCTTTGGTACTTTTTGCATTTCATCCCATTCGTACGTCCCTTTAGGTTGCGTTGGCATAGTTGCCAAATAACTCCGATATCTGCAAAGCTATTATTATTATTATTATTTGTTTGACGTTTAGTGATAACTGACTCTTGAGACAGCATCAGGCTGCTGGGACTTTAAAGGTTAATAGCAAGCTGGGTGCTGAATTATTCTTGGCTTCATAGAGACATACTGGCCCCCTTCCCTATGCAACCCCTAACCCCTCCACCTGCCTCTCATTAACCCCAAAGCTGCTGTTGACTGTTGAGGACAGAATGGACTTTTGACATCTGGGGGCCACACAATCTGGGGGGGGCACAGAGTACTCCACTGCTCAAAGTTGCCTGATTACATTACAGCTTCCATTTGTTTTACCTGCATGGAGCCACGTTTTAACCCTCTACAGCCTGGAAGATTAACACTGCGCTGAACCCCACAAACTAAGAATTTCAGGGAAATAATTGACATATCTCCATTTCATCTGATCTTAATAACGCCATTGGATTCACCCTTAAATTTGCACTATTCCGGGTGGGGGGGGGTTGCCTTTGAACTCCCTTATTTTCCTGTTGGCCGACAAAGAGCGGAATCTGTAGCCTTTAATTAGACGTGGATATATTCCCACATTGGAGGGATTGGCTGGTGGCTGTTCCCTCGTTAAGGCTACTCCCTGCGCGTAATGAGCTTCATCATTAGTTGACGGAGGGAAATTTGCCCTACCGCTACCTTGAAAGGCACATCATTTACATAGCACTTCAGAGCCGCCGCTTTAATGGATTCCTCCATGCAGAAAATGAAAAGCTGGGCTCTCTAAATTTTTTAAGATTTTTTTTTTTTTTTTTTATAATAAATCTTTTTTTTTTTAACTTATGAAAAAAAAATCTAGCGGATGACCGGGGTCTGTGATTATCCTATATCTTCAAAAACGTTGAGGGGCAGAATATGGGAAAATAAAGAAATTGATGAATTACGGAAGGATTGTTGCTCGGTCCTTTTGCTTTTTTGCTTAAGTGCTTATTATATATGTGGCACAACCTGCACCCTTGGTCACTAAAGCCCTGGCAAGGGTTAAGAAAAAGGGGGGGGCGGAGGTGGGGGGGCAAGATAAGAGTCCACACATGACACATTCCTGCTTGGAAAGCCTTTTAAGTAAGCAAAGGGAGTTTATTTAATTGCGTGTTCTTGAACATGTCAGGTCAACCTTGTGACGCAGTCAAAAGTTCAAGCAGAAAGGGGGGGAAAGCGTTCGCCTTACCCTTTAAGTCCCAGCTGCCACCGAGAGTGAGAGTAGAGGGAGAGGCTACAGACGGAGCACTTTACAAGCGGAAAATGAAGTGCATTTATGGACATTAATAAATCCATGTAATTCTTTACAGCCGTTTATCCGCGCACTGGGGGGGGGGAGAGACGCCGCCGATGTTTTTGTTTTTTTTTTCCTTTTTGCGCATTTCTCCTTCTCCCTATATTTGTTTTGGGAGCCGGCGCGGCAGTGTACGCGCCAATTACAGCCTTTCATTAGCAAAATTGGGTATTTGTTTTAAACTTAACCAATCACTTTGATATGCTAATTACGGTGTAATTTAATTTGAGCCCTGTAATGATGATGCCGTTATTATGGACATAAACGATGCCGTTAAGCTGAGAGTAATCTCATTTGCATACTGTACATGCCACTAAATTAAGCCCTTTCTTCCACTGCTTCTGCTGCTTTCATTTTCCACTTCTTTTCACACAGGCGCTCGCCTCTGAGCCCACTCTGCGCCAGTCTCGGGGGCTGTTTGATGTGGAGAGGCTGGGCACTACAGGCGTGCGAGGCGCAGCGCTTACAGGCTTCATTATGTGCCCGAGCGTCGCTTTAAGGGGCTTATTAGCCGCAGCTCAGATCAATGGCACGGCGAGGAATCGGTCGTGGGCTAATTATTTCATAGGGTCTCCATGTTTAGGTCTGACATATACCCCCCTAAAGTAAATCCCCTGTTTGTTTGTGTATTTATTGTATAGTCACCTATTACTGAACTGCTCAGAACCTGCCTGCTCCGACTCCCTGCAGCCTGCCTTCTCTCTAACCCTAATAGAGAGAGTGCTAGTTAGCCTTTAAATTCACTTCGAGTTATTATTATTAACATTTATTTATAAAGCGCCAACATATCCCGCAGCGCTGTACAATAAGTGGGTTCCATACATTGGACATACAGAGTAACATATAAAGCAACCAATAACCGATACAAGAGGTGAAGAGGGCCCTGCCCAAAAGAGCTTACAATCTGCAAGGTTTCAGCTTCTTGCTCAGCAGCTCTCCCTTTTTGGAACTTCAGCAAGGGTCCAGTTTACTTTAGCAACCTAGACTGGAAGATGAGTAGAGGGGAGGGCCTGAGTGCAAATGTAAGTAATAATAATAATAAGCAATAGGGGTTTTTTTGGCTCCCGGGGTCTGTGGCCCCCATTTGGAAGCCAGAAAGAGGCAGAAGACAAAGGCAAATACAGGTACGGGACCTATTATCCAGAATGCTCGGGACCTGGGGTTTTCCAGATAAGGGATCTTTCCGTAATTTGGATCGCCATAACTTAAAGTCTGCTAAAAATCATTTAAACATTGAATAAACCCAACAGAATTGTTTTGCCTCCAATAAGGGGTAATTATATCTTAGTTGGGATCAAGTACAGGTACTGTTTTATTATTACAGAGAAAAGGGAATCATTTAACCATGAAATAAACCCAATAGGGCTGTTCTGCTCCCAATAAGGGGTAATTATATCTTAGTTGGGATCAAGTACAGGTACTGTTTTATTATTACAGAGAAAAGGGAATCATTTAACCATTAAATAAACCCAATAGGGCTGTTCTGCCCCAATAAGGGGTAATTATATCTTAGTTGGGATCAAGTACAGGTACTGTTTTATTATTACAGAGAAAGGGGAATTACATTACATTAACATTTATTTATAAAGCGCCAACATATCCCGCAGAGCTGGACAATAAGTGGGTTACATACATTGGACATACAGAGTAACATATAAAGCAATCAATAACCGATACAAGAGGGGAAGAGAGCCCTGCCCAAAAGAGCTTACAATCTACAAGGAGAAAGGGTTGAGACACAAGGTGTGGGAATGGGCATGACCAGAGTTGTGAGAGGTGGGGCACAGGGTATTGCTAAACTAGATTAGGGTAAGCTTCTCTGAATAAATGTGTTTTTAGAGATCTCTTGAAGGCAGAGAGATTGGTAGAAAGTCTGACAGTTTGTGGGAGCGAATTCCAGAGAAGGGGGGCAGCCCTTGCAAATCATTTAATCATTAAATAAACCCAATAGGGCTGTTCTGCCCCCAATAAGGGGTAATTATATCTTAGTTGGGATCAAGTACAGGTACTGTTTTATTATTACAGAGAAAAGGGAATCATGTAACCATTAAATAAACCCAATAGGGCTGTTCTGCCCCCAATAAGGGGTAATTATATCTTAGTTGGGATCAAGTACAGGTACTGTTTTATTATTACAGAGAAAAGGGAATCATTTAACCATGAAATAAACCCAATAGGGCTGTTCTGCCTCAATAAGGGGTAATTATATCTTAGTTGGGATCAAGTACAGGTACTGTTTTATTATTACAGAGAAAAGGGAATCATGTAACCATGAAATAAACCCAATAGGGCTGTTCTGCCCCAATAAGGGGTAATTATATCTTAGTTGGGATCAAGTACAGGTACTGTTTTATTATTACAGAGAAAAGGGAATCATGTAACCATTAAATAAACCCAATAGGGCTGTTCTGCCCCCAATAAGGGGTAATTATATCTTAGTTGGGATCAAGTACAGGTACTGTTTTATTATTACAGAGAAAAGGGAATCATTTAACCATGAAATAAACCCAATAGGGCTGTTCTGCCCCAATAAGGGGTAATTATATCTTAGTTGGGATCAAGTACAGGTACTGTTTTATTATTACAGAGAAAAGGGAATCATTTAACCATGAAATAAACCCAATAGGGCTGTTTTGCCCCCAATAAGGGGTAATTATATCTTAGTTGGGATCAAGTACAGGTACTGTTTTATTATTACAGAGAAAAGGGAATCATTTAACCATGAAATAAACCCAATAGGGCTGTTTTGCCTCCAATAAGGGGTAATTATATCTTAGTTGGGATCAAGTACAGGTACTGTTTTATTATTACAGAGAAAAGGGAATCATTTAACCGTTAAATAAACCCAATCGGGCTGTTCTGCCCCCAATAAGGGGTAATTATATCTTAGTTGGGATCAAGTACAGGTACTGTTTTATTATTACAGAGAAAGGGGAATTACATTACATTAACATTTATTTATAAAGCGCCAACATATCCCGCAGAGCTGTACAATAAGTGGGTTACATACATTGGACATACAGAGTAACATATAAAGCAATCAATAACCGATACAAGAGGGGAAGAGAGCCCTGCCCAAAAGAGCTTACAATCTACAAGGAGAAAGGGTTGAGACACAAGGTGTGGGAATGGGCATGACCAGAGTTGTGAGAGGTGGGGCACAGGGTATTGCTAAACTAGATTAGGGGAAGCTTCTCTGAATAAATGTGTTTTTAGAGATCTCTTGAAGGCAGAGAGATTGGGAGAAAGTCTGACAGTTTGTGGGAGCGAATTCCAGAGAAGGGGGGCAGCCCTTGCAAATCATTTAATCATTAAATAAACCCAATAGGGCTGTTCTGCCCCCAATAAGGGGTAATTATATCTTAGTTGGGATCAAGTACAGGTACTGTTTTATTATTACAGAGAAAAGGGAATCATGTAACCATGAAATAAACCCAATAGGGCTGTTCTGCCCCAATAAGGGGTAATTATATCTTAGTTGGGATCAAGTACAGGTACTGTTTTATTATTACAGAGAAAAGGGAATCATTTAACCATGAAATAAACCCAATAGGGCTGTTCTGCCCCAATAAGGGGTAATTATATCTTAGTTGGGATCAAGTACAGGTACTGTTTTATTATTACAGAGAAAAGGGAATCATTTAACCATGAAATAAACCCAATAGGGCGGTTCTGCCCCAATAAGGGGTAATTATATCTTAGTTGGGATCAAGTACAGGTACTGTTTTATTATTACAGAGAAAAGGGAATCATGTAACCATTAAATAAACCCAATAGGGCTGTTCTGCCCCCAATAAGGGGTAATTATATCTTAGTTGGGATCAAGTACAGGTACTGTTTTATTATTACAGAGAAAAGGGAATCATTTAACCATGAAATAAACCCAATAGGGCTGTTCTGCCCCAATAAGGGGTAATTATATCTTAGTTGGGATCAAGTACAGGTACTGTTTTATTATTACAGAGAAAAGGGAATCATTTAACCGTTAAATAAACCCAATCGGGCTGTTCTGCCCCCAATAAGGGGTAATTATATCTTAGTTGGGATCAAGTACAGGTACTGTTTTATTATCACAGGGAAAAAGGAAATCATTTTTAAAAATTAGTATTATTTGCTTATAATGGAGTCTATGGGAGAGGGCCTTTCCGTAATTCGAACTTTCTGGATAACGGGTTTCCGGATAAGGGATCCCATACCTGTAATTTTAAGACTATAAAAAAAGAAAGACAAATTGAAGCGTTAATACAAATAGGCCATTCTATAACATACTGAAAGTTAACTTACCCTTTAAAGTCAGTTGTTCTGCTGTAGGCAGACTGCTATCAGTGGGCACCCAGTCATAGAGTCTTGCCTGGCTGTGTAACTGTTGGGGTACCTGTAGGTGTCATGGAGGCACTCATAGGTTATTAATAAGTGTAAATAAATAGGTGCAGCCATCTGTGGGTGTGGGAGGTGGGGAGCACAGTTAGGGGCAACTACTCTGGGTGCCATTCTTTATAGGGATCCCATAGGGCAGCAGTTAGGCAGGCAGAGATAAGAAGCACCCCACACACGGATATGTGGCAGATATGGGAAATTTAGTCCAGTTGGGACTGCAGCTTGGACTCAAAGGTTGCTGCCTCCCATAAGGGCAGTGCCATGGAGAGTCAGTCAGTGGGGGCTGTTGGTTCCTTTCAGGAATAACGGGATGCTTTCAGAGGCCGCAGCTCTTTTAGGGCTTGCAGCATGATCCCTGAGTTGCTCTGTAACGGGAGGTGATAAACGAGTGCCATCAGCCACCGCCGCCGCTGTGTATCCCGGGGTTAATTGCTCATAGCAACACTGTGACATCTGCTTGTTTCTGATGGCAAGAACAGCAAGACCTTAGCCGTCCTACAGCAACTTTCACCCAAATGCGCTCTATTCAAACCCATCTGGGATGTGCAAGCTCAACTAGGGTGAGACTGCTGTTTGCTCCCAGAGGATGCTGGGAACTGTAGTTCAGAGCAAACTGAAGGGCAATGGATGCTACAAGTGCTTTTTAAGATGAAAAAAAAAACTTGTTTAATTGACAGATAAGCAGAATTGAAGCAGAATTGTTTTTTCTGATCCGTGCCAATTCATCTCAGGTCCCTGTAGTCCAGTTAAAGACACACTTACTTACTTTTTAAAATTATCTGCTTGAAAATACACAATTAATTTTTTTTTCAAATAGGATTTTGCCATGCTTCTTGGCCTTTCCTGATTTATGACTTCCCTGATATCTGATTGGGGCTATAAAAGTACTATAGGCTAGTACTAGGGCTATAAAAGTACTATAGGCTAGTACTAGGGCTATAAAAGTACTATAGGCTAGTACTAGGGCTATAAAAGTACTATAGGCTAGTACTAGGGCCATAAAAGTACTATAGGCTAGTACTAGGGCTATAAAAGTACTATAGGCTAGTATTAGGAATCTAAAGTCATTATAGGCTAGTACTAGAGCTATAAAAGTACTATAGGCTAGTATTAGGGATATAAAGTTATTATAGGCTAGTACTAGGGCTATAAAAGTACTATAGGCTGGTATTAGGGCTATAAAAGTACTAAAGGCTAGTACTAGGGCTATAAAAGTACTATAGGCTAGTATTAGGGCTATAAAAGTACTATAGGCTAGTACTAGGGCTATAAAAGTACTATAGGCTAGTATGAGGGCTATAAAAGTACTATAGGCTAGTACTAGGGCTATAAAAGTACTATAGGCTAGTATTAGGGCTATAAAAGTACTATAGGCTAGTATTAGGGCTATAAAAGTACTATAGGCTAGTATTAGGGCTATAAAAGTACTATAGGCTAGTATTAGGGCTATAAAAGTACTATAGGCTAGTATTAGGGCTATAAAAGTACTATAGGCTAGTACTAGGGCTATAAAAGTACTATAGGCAAGTACAAGGGCTATTGCCTGATCCCCAGAAAAGAAACATTGCTTGAACAGTCTGTTGCTCAGGCCCAATATATAGGAGAATATATGGGAGAATAAGATGCCTAGAGCCCGAGTTAGAGCTATTGTGGGGGAGTCAGCAGCGATTCCGCGGCGGCTGCAGTGGGTGTGAAAAGGTTAAAATAATGCAGAGCAAAATCTTTTATTGTGGTTTGTCACTTCTTACAACTCTATGCTGTGCCTTTAAAAAAAGCCTCCTTTATCATAGCTCCTCATAATTCTCCTTGTCTTAACATTTGGTATAAAATAAATAAACCCTGCAAATCCATTAAATGAATGCGGCCAATGATGTGTATCCTGGAAACTTATTCCCTCTGTACCCAGACAAGCCTCCCGCTTTATTTATTTTCCACTTACTTATTTAGGCAGAAGGTCTTTGCTGCTTTCTAGTTTTTTCGCATGGTAAAAATAGCCAGGGGTGTATTAATAGCTCGAAACCCTGTAGTGTGGGAGGCCATATCTGTACTCATTTGCACAGCACATATTCAGCTCCTCGCTGTGCAGCAGCTCCTGTAGTAGCACTGGGATAATAGCCTCTGGGACTGTGGCTGTGGGATAGCAGGTATAGTAGGGAGAGATGGTGCCTATAGTAGCAGTGGGGGGATAATAGCCTCTGGGAAGGGACTGGGGCTGTGGGATAGCAGGTATAGTAGGGAGAGATGGTGCCTATAGTAGCAGTGGGGGGATAATAGCCTCTGGGAAGGGACTGGGGCTGTGGGATAGCAGGTATAGTAGGGAGAGATGGTGCCTATAGTAGCAGTGGGGGGATAATAGCCTCTGGGAAGGGACTGGGGCTGTGGGATAGCAGGTATAGTAGGGAGAGATGGTGCCTATAGTAGCAGTGGGGGGGATAATAGCCTCTGGGAAGGGACTGGGGCTGTGGGATAGCAGGTATAGTAGGGAGAGATGGTGCCTATAGTAGCAGTGGGGGGATAATAGCCTCTGGGAAGGGACTGGGGCTGTGGGATAGCAGGTATAGTAGGGAGAGATGGTGCCTATAGTAGCAGTGGGGGATAATAGCCTCTGGGAAGGGACTGGGGCTGTGGGATAGCAGGTATAGTAGGGAGAGATGGTGCCTATAGTAGCAGTGGGGGGATAATAGCCTCTGGGAAGGGACTGGGGCTGTGGGATAGAAGGTATAGTAGGGAGAGATGGTGCCTATAGTAGCAGTGGGGGGATAATAGCCTCTGGGAAGGGACTGGGGCTGTGGGATAGCAGGTATAGTAGGGAGAGATGGTGCCTATAGTAGCAGTGGGGGGATAATAGCCTCTGGGAAGGGACTGGGGCTGTGGGATAGAAGGTATAGTAGGGAGAGATGGTGCCTATAGTAGCAGTGGGGGGATAATAGCCTCTGGGAAGGGACTGGGGCTGTGGGATAGCAGGTATAGTAGGGAGAGATGGTGCCTATAGTAGCAGTGGGGGATAATAGCCTCTGGGAAGGGACTGGGGCTGTGGGATAGCAGGTATAGTAGGGAGAGATGGTGCCTATAGTAGCAGTGGGGGATAATAGCCTCTGGGAAGGGACTGGGGCTGTGGGATAGCAGGTATAGTAGGGAGAGATGGGGCCTATAGTAGCAGTGGGGGGAAATAGCCTCTGGGAAGGGACTGGGGCTGTGGGATAGCAGGTATAGTAGGGAGAGATGGTGCCTATAGTAGCAGTGGGGGGATAATAGCCTCTGGGAAGGGACTGGGGCTCTGGGATAGCAGTTATAGTAGGGAGAGATGGTGCCTATAGTAGCAGTGGGGGGATAATAGCCTCTGGGAAGGGACTGGGGCTGAGGGATAGCAGGTATAGTAGGGAGAGATGGTGCCTATAGTAGCAGTGGGGGGATAATAGCCTCTGGGAAGGGACTGGGGCTGTGGGATAGCAGGTATAGTAGGGAGAGATGGTGCCTATAGTAGCAGTGGGGGGATAATAGCCTCTGGGAAGGGACTGGGGCTGTGGGATAGCAGGTATAGTAGGGAGAGATGGTGCCTATAGTAGCAGTGGGGGGATAATAGCCTCTGGGAAGGGACTGGGGCTGTGGGATAGCAGGTATAGTAGGGAGAGATGGTGCCTATAGTAGCAGTGGGGGGAAATAGCCTCTGGGAAGGGACTGGGGCTGTGGGAGCTCAGCAGTACAATGCTGCAAGGCTAATCACAGTGGTGGCCATACTTGTTTAATCTACCTTAGGTTGATACTGAAATCCTTGTAATGAAAGATGGGGGATTCATCATTTGGGTATCTTTATTGGTAGGTTTATGTTTTATATATATATATATATATATATATATACATACACACCTTTGCCTTTATTAAGATTTCCCAGCATTCCTGCATTAGTCAGATGCTATTGATTAGACCTTTTCAGCCTGAATCTGTATGGATTTGGGAGTTGTAGTTCTACAACACCCAGGGACCTACCTCTTTATTCAGAGATAATTTCAGGCCTCGGAAAAGTCGCTGCAAACCCACACAAACTCTGTGAATTTTTCCCATTCCCATCAGTGTTTCTAATTACAAAAGAGGCCGCAGAATAGCAGTGGTTAATTATTTCTTTTATCTGCAAGGATATCTATATTCCCCCCTTGTTAATAGATCGTTGCACCAAAGTATTATGCGTTTTTTTTTCTCTTTTTTTTTTTTTTAAAGCACTTTGGTTAAAAGCACAGTGTAAGGCAAAATAATACATTACTTGACATTAATTATACACTGGTATAAATCAAAACAGTCATATTGCTATTATAGTGATATGAACTGAAAGGTACAAGTATAATTAGGTATTTGTACCTTTTCAAACGACTACAAAAAAATAAGCCCGTCTATAGGTGGATGTCATATAGAAAACAATCGCATTGTGGTTAATGAAAGTCCATTAACTTGTATCATTAAGCTTTAAACTTGTATGCGCGCTAATAGTTGTGTAGGATCGGCTGAGTGCTTTTATGGCTCTCCGTGCCTCTCACTGTTCCTCGGGTAGGGGATGTTGGCTTCCTATTAACAATGCAGCTGAATGACTGTATACTGGATTCATAGTGCCATTGTGCAGCCACTGTCTGTCTGTTTGTCCTGAAGAAGCTCTGCCATTATTTCCTGCATTATCATTTTGCCTAACAACTCGTGTGTAAAGGTTCAGCTCTGCTTGCTTGGCCCCTGGTGTGCGGGTCTGGCAACCCCGTTGGCTGTGCATTTGAGAGTATTGTTGGTACCAGGCCCAGACTGGCAATCTGTGGTTTTCTCCTGGACAGCCCCGTTTTTGGAAGGGCTGTCTGGGTCAAAACCTGCTTCCCAGTTTTCCATATTAGGAAAACTGGGCAGGAATCACTGAGATTGACACAGTGATTGACTAATCACTGACCGTCATGTCATAGTCCCACCCATTGACATCACTGTCCCGCCTCTTCCCCACATCCATGACATCATGACCTTCCTCTTCCCCACCCCGTGACATCACAGCCTCTCCTCCATGACATCATGACCTTCCTCTTCCCCACCCCGTGACATCACAGCCTCTCCTCCATGACATCATGACCCTGCCTCTTCCCCACCCCGTGACATCACAGCCTCACCTCCATGACATCATGACCCTGCCTCTTCCCCACCCCGTGACATCACAGCCTCACCTCCATGACATCATGACACTGACTCTTCCCCACACCCGTGACATCACAGCCCCACCTCTTCCCTAAACGTTTGACATCACTGCCCGCCCCCTACCAGCCGGCAGAGGTGGCAACCCTTATCTGTGGGTTCTCACTATTTATTGGGCCTGTGGGGGGCTGTTTGTGCCTCTTAACTTTTTATTTCTTTTCCTTTTATTCGTTCCCTCTCCTATTCACATTTCAGTCTCCCATTCAATCTTTTTCCTTGTTGTTAGGGTAAATAAGACCCTAGCAACTCAATAACAGCTGAAATTCCAAACTGGAGAGCTGTTGAACAAAAAGCTAAAAAGTAAAAGTACTTCTTTACACGACCTAATAACCTAAATGATATGTTCCCAGTGGTATAGAATTGTTTACCCAAAAGCAGAATAAACCATTGGGAAGGGGACATTAAAATACAGTGCCAAGCGCGTATGTCGGAGCGTGCCAGATACTGTGCCGGAGCAGTAAACAGTGCGTTTCATGCTGTTTTGGTCACAGTGGGGTAGATAAACACAGCGGAGGCAGTTTGTGTGTGTTCTGCACTCTCTGTATCAAAATACAATAAACCAAAGGTGCTTTGATCAACATTAAACAGATTTTTCTCCCAGTTACTGATTAGACCTAGAATCCTTAACAACACTTTTTGTCGGATGCAGTAAGTAGATATGCTATCATTTTATTATCACTTAATTATGATTAGAACTTGCAGATATGTATGCGCTTAATACAGGTCAAACAAGCTGTCCAGCCTTCCCCTTGCTCTGTGGTTATTATCGGTTGTACTGTATTACAGGCTAGAGGCCAGAGTTACATTGTTTTTTTAAATGTAGACCCTGATACCCAGTGGGGCCCATAAAAACGGGAAAGATATAAAAAATTATGCTGTTATTATACTGCTGTCTCGTGTGTTATCCTATAATATCCTTATCATTTACAGTAGGGGGTACATTATCCCTTATAATACATGAGTGATACTCAGAGTTCCCTGTATAACTCAGCCTGCAGCCTTGTGCCTTTATATGGGCACAGAACCCCTCAGTGACTGCTAATATCCTTATCATTTACAGTAGGGGGTACATTATCCCTTATAATACATGAGTGATACTCAGAGTTCCCTGTATAACTCAGCCTGCAGCCTTGTGCCTTTATATGGGCACAGAACCCCTCAGTGACTGCTAATATCCTTATCATTTACAGTAGGGGGTACATTATCCCTTATAATACATGAGTGATACTCAGAGTTCCCTGTATACATCAGCCTGCAGCCTTGTGCCTTTATATGGGCACAGAACCCCTCAGTGACTGCTAATATCCTTATCATTTACAGTAGGGGGTACATTATCCCTTATAATACATGAGTGATACTCAGAGTTCCCTGTATAACTCAGCCTGCAGCCTTGTGCCTTTATATGGGCACAGAACCCCTCAGTGACTGCTAATATCCTTATCATTTACAGTAGGGGGTACATTATCCCTTATAATACATGAGTGATACTCAGAGTTCCCTGTATATCTCAGCCTGCAGCCTTGTGCCTTTATATGGGCACAGAACCCCTCAGTGACTTCTAAAAACCTATTATTTCCTATTTCATAAACATGTAAGACGTAAGGAGGTTCCTGCCCTGTAGACATTATAATGGAGATGGGAGGGGTAAATTAGAGACATAAATTAGGAGAAAATTAAACCAATTCTCTCTCTCTCTCTCTCTCTCTCTCTCTCTCTCTCTCTCTCTTTCTCTATATATATATATATAATTGTATAATGTGTGTGTATTAAGATGTAGAATGGGCACATATGGGGGCTCTGTGTCTGTGAGTTCCATAGGGATAAGTGCAGTCCCTGCTTTGCATTCAGGAGGCAGCGGGTTCCCCAGAAGGTGCAGCCAAGAATGAAGTGAGTTATGTGCCACTGGGGAATTTGTACCTTTCCCTGTGTTTGTGATAGTGGTTTTTATCGACGTTGCTAATGAGGTCATGATCAGGTGGATATAAAATGCCCCCAGTAAGCGAACTCATTTCAATCTTAATTATTAGGAGAGTTTGTAGATGAGAAAGTTGGACAATGTGAGAGTCAGCGCTAAATTTTATGAACGGGGGGGGGGGGAAATGTTCCGGCGGCACCAGTGTGTGATCATTATCTGCTTTGCTCACAGCCCGGCGCCATTAAACCAGTTTAGCCTTTTTAGCTGCGATCTGATTGGTGGTTGGAGATCCATTTGGCAGAATCATCCCTTAGTTTGACAGCACCCCTAGGGATGCAGGGGAACGAAGGTGGCCGTCGCCCCCACTGCTGACTGGGTCCATCCCAGCAGCACCCCTTGTGCCCCCCCAAAAAATGTGAATTGTGGGTAAAAAATATGGCAATAGTGTCTCAAACTGCATAGGTTGTAAATAAGCGCTTGTAGAACAAATGTCTTTGTGGACATTTATGGGTTTAAACCCCTCATAGCTCACAACAAGGATACAGATTTATATAATGTGCCCTGCACGTTTGAAACAGGTATGCAATACATGTTTTATTCACCCCAACATTAATAGAATAATCCTGCACCCCTACATTTAACCTTAAATGGCCTCAGTTTGGGCCCCCATCCTTTTTATTGGCCCCTCTGGGAAGTGGCTCATCCACTGCCATAAAGAAGAGCATTGACACAAGTACAGGTATGGGACCTTTTATACAGAATGCCTGGGACCTGAGGTTTTCCGGATAAGGGGTCTCTCCATAATTTAGATCTCCATACCTTAAGCCTACTGAAAAATCATTTACACAACAATTAAACCCAATGGCATAGTTTTGCCTCCAATGCAGATTAATGATATCTGTTTTATTATCTGTTTTACTATTAAACAGCTGCATACTATAATTATGTATCTGTTTTATCATTATAGAGAAAAAGGAAATCATTTTTAAAAATTAGAATTATTTGCTTATAATGGAGTTTATGGGAGGAGGATTTTCCTTAATTGGTAACTTTCTGGATAATGGGTTTCCGGATAACGGATCCTATATCTGTACAAACAGCAATATTTATATATTAATAGGTATAAATGGGACTGTTATCCAGAATGCTTGGGACCTGAGATTTTTCGGATAAGGTTGTTCACCTTTAATGTTCAAATTGTTTTAATCCACTAACAATGCTCTCAGTGTATAAGAAAATCCATTTTCCATAAAACAAGTAGAAAGGCCACTGTAAAAGCTACTTTTTATGCCTGTTAAATCAGTCCTTCTGTCTCTGTGATCAGTTTCCTGAAAGGATGGGAGGGGCCTATTTTGTACCTGACACACTGAAAACTTCCTATATGCTGACATCATCACTCCCAGGCTTTGCCCTTACTTGTTTCTTATTGGACCAGTTCATTTGTTGCTTGTGCGCTCTAACCAGTTGCATAAATTGAAAGGTCATTGGTTAATTTCTCCCTTGCTGTGGCATAGGCAAAGGAAGCTGGGTCAGACTGACAGGAGGTATAGCCAATAGGAGTTAAGTCTGCTGCCAGTACTATGTGTGACATCATATAAGGAAGTAAAAAAGCAACTAGCGTTTATAGGGGTCACTGACCCCTCCAAGCACAGTGTCAGTCTACTAAAAAATAATTTCAACATGAAATAAACCCAATAGGGCTGTTCTGCCCCCAATAAGGGGTAATTATATCTTAGTTGGGATCAAGTACAGGTACTGTTTTATTATTACAGAGAAAAGGGAATCATTTAACCATTAAATAAACCCAATAGGGCTGTTCTGCCCCCAATAAGGGGTAATTATATCTTAGTTGGGATCAAGTACAGGTACTGTTTTATTATTACAGAGAAAAGGGAATCATTTAACCATGAAATAAACCCAATAGGGCTGTTCTGCCCCCAATAAGGGGTAATTATATCTTAGTTGGGATCAAGTACAGGTACTGTTTTATTATTACAGAGAAAAGGGAATCATTTAACCATTAAATAAACCCAATAGGGCTGTTCTGCCCCAATAAGGGGTAATTATATCTTAGTTGGGATCAAGTACAGGTACTGTTTTATTATTACAGAGAAAAGGGAATCATTTAACCATTAAATAAACCCAATAGGGCTGTTCTGCCCCATTAAGGGGTAATTATATCTTAGTTGGGATCAAGTACAGGTACTGTTTTATTATTACAGAGAAACAGGAAATTGTTCTTTAAAAAGTGGAATTATTTGATTAAAATGAAGTCTGTGGGAGTTTGCTTTATAATGGGTTTCCAGATAATAGATCCCATATCTGTATCTTAATTAGTTTGTGTGTCTGACTTTGTGCCAATTAGGAATGTGCATTACCTGTTCACAGTTGCATTTATTCCTGCTTTGTAGTATTAATCGCTCTATTTTTACATCTATATTGTTTCACACTTCCTTTGCTTTTAACCCTTGGCATTCTCAAAGGGTTAACACATCTAATTCCGCCCCCCCCCCCCCCCCGGACGCCCGAGCCAAGCTCGCCTACTAAACCAATAACCTTTAAAAGAAGAACAGTAAAACAATTTTACAGGAATATCTTGTTGCCGCACACACTCTCTCCCCATCTCTTTGTGTATCCACATATCAAGCCACTTTATGGATGTGCGCCGTAGCCGTGCCCTTCAACAAGAAAGCTTTTTTCCATTTTGTTCCATAAAGAATATTATTTTTCTGCCAGCCAATTTTCTCTGTTAGTCACTAATTGGCTACATAAATCTCCAGTGTTGAGAATGAGGAATGTCTCGGTGTCATAGAGTGTAATCTTCACCCTTATTTACCAATTCATTAAGATTCATTGATGCAGGATCGGTGAGAGGAAATGACAACATAAATCAGGCCTCCAACATAATGACCCTAATCAGTTGGGAATTGCTGGAAATGTCATGATGAACTATGTCCTTGTATTAGTGCGACTGTACATTGTCATTGTGCTGCTTTATGAGTGGGACGCATTCTCCTGACACTGACTGTATTTAACGAAAAAGAGTTGTTAAAAATCCTGATTCCATTAAACCTATGAGATCCATACAAGGTCCTGCGGTATTTAGCCCCCTGCCCTTTACCTTTATTGTAACTGCTTAATGGAGCCGCAGTTTAATGCACATTTAGAGTACACCTGAGCGAAGCCTCGCCAAAAAGGGAATCGAGCTGATTTACGGCTTGTCATGTGCTTGCTTAACCCAATCATTTCAATCCTCTCTCTCGGCGAACAGACAACAGAGTCGTGTTTCGGGTGGCGGTTTCACCCGTCAGTGTTCCTTGCCTACAAGGACGACCGTAAAACGTGCCGGCTTGGGGCTCGGTGCAAGTTCTGTTCTTTGCTCTCCTTGTCATCTCATTGGGAAGAAGATGGTTGCATTTTGGCTAATCAAAGACATGTTTTTGTCTGTGTGTATTTAAATAGTTTCCTTGTATGTTGTATCCGTGTCGGCGTGGGTTTTTGTTCCCGGTACTACCAAAAAAATAAAACACATCAGTAGGTAAATTGGCTTCCGCTGAAACTGACCATAATGTGTGTGAATGGGATTGGGGTGTGGGCAGAGGGTGATTTTTGTGTTTATGGAGGCCAATTAAAGATATTTCCTATGCAGATTCGTTTATGCCATTCCAAGGCCAGTTACATGCATAGTACCCGGGAACACATTTCAAGATAAATGCATTGGGAATTTTCTGTAGAATACCTTGCTTGATAAATGTAATGCTAGTTGTCATATATAATGCCCCAGAACATGACAAGGTAAATACAATGTCAATTCTATTCATCCCAGAACACATGGCAGGATAAATGCAGTGTCAGCTCCATAAATAATGCCCCCAGAACACACAGCATAATAAATACAGTGCTAATTCTATATATAATAGCCCCAGAACACATGACCGGGTAAATGCAGTGCCAATTCCATGTATAATGCCCCCAGAAAACATGACGTGATAAATACAATGCCAATTCCATATATAATTCCCACAGAAAACATATTGGGTTAAATACAATGCCAATTCCATATATAATACCCCCAGAAAACATGGCAGGATAAATACAGTGCCAATTCCATATATAATGCCCCCAGAACATACGGCAGGATAAATACAGTGCCAATCCCATATATAATTCCCCCAGAACACATGGCAGGATAAATACAGTGCCAATTCCATATATAATGCCCCCAGAACACATGGCAGGATAAATACAGTGCCAATTCCATATATAATGCCCCCAGAACACATGGCAGGATAAATACAGTGCCAATTCCATATATAATGCCCCCAGAACACATGGCAGGATAAATACCGTGCCAATTCCATATATAATGCCCCCAGAACACATGGCAGGATACATACAGTGCCAGTTCCATATATAATGCCCCCAGAACACATGGCAGGATAAATACAGTGCCAGTTCCATATATAATGCCCCCAGAACACATGGCAGGATAAATACAGTGCCAATTCCATATATAATGCCCCCAGAACACATGGCAGGATACATATAGTGCCATTTCCATATATAATTCCCCCAGAACACATGGCAGGATGAATACAGTGCCAATTCCATATATAATGCCCCCAGAGCACATGGCAGGATAAATACAGTGCCAATTCCATATATAATGCCCCCAGAGCACATGGCAGGATAAATACAGTGCCAATTCCATATATAATGCCCCTAGAACACATGGCAGGGTGAATACAGTGCCAGTTCCATATATAATGCCCCAAGAAAACATGGCGGCTTAAATACAGTGTCAATTCCATATATAATGCTCCCGGAACACACAGCAGGATCACAAAAGTGTAAATTACATATATTGTGTATTTATAATACCAAAACACATATTAGTATAAATTTGAGGTGTTATTTACGCAACAGAACGCATTGTGCACAGTGCCAAAAAAGCCCGCAGTTGGCTGGTCTTTTTGCACTTCTTAGTGCTCTAGCACTTCTGTTCTGGAGTAAAGTACATGACCCCTACAGTGCCAATTTCCTTTATATAATGACCCTAGAACACATTGCACAATAAATACAGTGTCAGTTTCATGTATAGTACCCTTAGAGCATATGAAAGGATAAATGCAGTGCCAGATTTATGTATAATACCTCCATCGTGTTTGTTGCCAGGAAATTAATTGATGTTAGTTTGGGCACAGTTTTTCCAAGCTTTTTATTGTAAGTTTCACTGGGGCAGGGCCTGATGCGAATGAGGTCTAATTTCTATAAATCGCTACTGAATATGTTGGCGCTATATAAATAAAGAATATTATATAAGTGAAATGCTGGGCCCTATAGGAAGCAAGAGATTGGCCTATAACTTCAGGAGAGTGGGACCTGGAGGGCCACAACGGTGTGAATTACAAAAAATTAGCGATAAAGAGACAGTGATGAAATCATTAGAGTGCAATTTAGCACGGGGCCCTGTGTGCCGGATATCAACCCACCCTGACAAATCAGCAGCAAAACCGAGGCCTTGTCTCTTTAGTTAATGAGCCCCACGCACAATGCCTTTCTGTTTATCCATAATGGACAACAAATACTCAGATAAAGCAGGTGAACTGTGCAAGAGATTCCACTGAATGATGAACAGGCGGAAAACATTCTCCGGAGAAAATGAAGAAGCAAATGAAAGGTTTCCGCGTGTTATTTATTGAAGTGGAATTAGAAGCCATTAGCCAAGGAGCGGCGCTCGTTTTCTCCGAGAGATTTCTCAGCTGCCTCTCTAAATCCCATTTAAGGAAATGTATCATTAAAGGTGCCGAGAAACAAAGCTAGATATTAAGGGCAATGGCAGAAATGCCATCCTCTTTTCACTGTATGGGGCTGACAACAGAGCCAGGACTCTGAAGTTTGTCTTAAAACCAAGTATTAGTGTAATGGGGAATATACAATTACATTTAAAGATATTTCCTTTTTTTTTTTAAAACCTAATTTTGTTGTTGCGCAGCTTGAAAAAATACCCCCTGTCCAATGGTTATAGCATAATGGGAACCCATTGGGAAAGGACTTCGTCAATGAGATAGACATTGTCTGCCGCTGCCTGTAGGCTGGTATATAAGCCATAAGCTGGACTTGTGTAAACATCTTTCTGCCAGAAATTCATAATGAGAACCAATTACTGTACAGTAAAGCAATTGGCCAGTGTCTTCATGTTCCTCAGAGTATATTGTACAAAACAATAATCCACTGCGTCAAAATTTGGCGTGAAGTACATATAAAAGCTCCTTACCCTGCACTATTTTAACCTGCCCCACCCCGGGGCCAGTGTTGCACTTTGTGTTTGTGTCTCTGTGGCTTTTCACAGTGAAACGCGAGGAGCTGTCACCACAAGCATATTGTTTACAAACGTCATTTGAAATTGGGCACATTTTCCATTCATAGGATGTAAGTGTGCCTTACATAAACGGTTTATAGGGAGGGATCTAGGATAGTATTTGCCAGTTAGTGGCCATTAGATAATATTTACACAATAGGAAAAAAATACCATCTTCATCCCTCCGGCTGGTCCCACGGCTCCTCTCAGTATACAGTCACTATTTTGATTGGAGGTCAACACAAACCCCCATCAGTGTTTCAGTTAGCCTATCAAAACCCATGTGTATCCCTAGTAAGACTGAGCAGGCTGAGAATCTGCCCCGTGTGGCACTAGTCTTATGAGGAGGTAGGCAGTTTCCCAGCCCTAGGGGACAGATAGTTCTCCCAGCTCTAGCAGACAAATAGTTCTGCCAGCCCTAGCAGACAGTTCTCCCAGTTTTAGGAGGAGATAGGCAGTTATCCTAGTCCTAGGAGACTGATGGTTATATCCTAGCCTTAGGAGACTGATGGTTCTACCAGCCTTGAGAGACTGATGGTTCTTCCATCATTAGGGAGACTGATGGTTCTATCAGCCTTAGGGAGACTGATGCTTTTTCCATCCTTAGGGAGACTGATGGTTCTACCAGCCTTAGGGTGACTGATGGTTCTCCCATCCTTAGGAGACAGGTGGTTCTACCAGCCTTAAGGAGACTGATGGTTCTTCCATCCTTAGGGAGACTGATGGTTCCTCCATCCTTAGGAGACTGATGGTTCTTACATCCTTAGGGACACTGATGGTTCTACCAGCCTTAGGGACACTGATGGTTCTACCAGCCTTAGGGACACTGATGGTTCTCCCAGCCTTAGGGATACTGATGGTTCTCCCATCCTTAGGACACTGATGGTTCTTCCATCCTTAGGGAGACTGATGGTTCTCCCAGCCTTAGGGATACTGATGGTTCTCCCATCCTTAGGAGACTGATGGTTCTCCCAGCCTTAGGGAGACTGACGGTTCTCCCAGCCTTAGGGAGACTGATGGTTCTACCAGCCTTAGGGAGATTGATGGTTCTACCAGCCTTATGAGACTGATGGTTCTACCAGCCTTAGGGAGACTGATGGTTCTCCCATCCTTAGGAGACTGATGGTTCTCCCATCCTTAGGAGACTGATGGTTCTTCCATCCTTAGGGAGACTGATGGTTCTTCCATCCTTAGGGAGACTGATGGTTCTCCCAGCCTTAGGGAGACTGATGGTTCTCCCAGCCTTAGGGAGACTGATGGTTCTCCCATCTTTAGGAAACTGATGGTTCTTCCATCCTTAGGGAGACTGATGGTTCTCCCAGCCTTAGGGAGACTGATGGTTCTCCCAGCCTTAGGGAGACTGATGGTTCTCCCAGCCTTCGGGAGACTGATGGTTCTCCCAGCCTTAGGGAGACTCATTGTTCTCCCAGCTTTCGGGAGACTGATAGTTCAACCAGTCCTAGGAGACTGATAGTTCAACCAGTCCTAGGAGAAGGGCAGTTCTCTCAACCCTAGGCAACAGGCAGTTTTCCCAGCACTAGCAGACAGATGCTTCTCCCAGACAAAACATTTACATCTTTTTGAGCTCACACTCCTGAACACCGGACACGGATGTAGCTTAAACTTAGTCTTTATTTCAATTCATTAAAAACACTGCGTTCTGAGCATCACGCTCTTAGCACAATACTATTGATTCGTTACACTTCTAAAAAAAAAAAAAAAATACGGAAGTGACATCACTCGATTCCACTCACTTTTGTAATCACTCTAAAACCACAATACAGAATCGTAGTGAATGACAGACTAAGTACAGATAAAAATACATTCAGCATTAATTACACAGCTAATCTTACATTTATTATACACCGCAACTAATATCACATATAGAATATAAACCCAAAGGTTGACATGTTCCTAATAAGTAAATCCATTTTACTTCCGAGCGTAATAAGTTTTTGTAATGATCACCTCCTCTCTCCGTCGGCATAACTCTAGGCGACAGATAGTTCTTCCAGCCCTAGGAGATAATGTTGATTTCCCAAACCAAAAGACATTAACAAAGAAGCCAACAAAAGCTACCCTAAGCCCCCATATTTATCTGCCCCCAAGGCTGATCGTCATGCCTTCAGCCATTCCAGGACGTGTGCAATGGATTATGGGAAAAACCCGCAGAAGCCCCCAACCCAAAAAGGCACGTATAAAACCCATAGCTAAGAAAGATCAAGCTTGTGGCCCCAGCCTTGCTATTTCTGTGCCCTGTACTGTTAGGCACGACTACTAGGGGGCTGATTTACTAAGACACGAATTCCGACCGAATTGGAAAAATTCCGATTGGAAAACGAACATTTTGCGACTTTTTCGTATTTTTTGCGATTTTTTCGGCGCCTTTACGACTTTTCGGAAATTATCGCAACTTTTTCGTTACCAATACGATTTGCGAGAAAAAACGCGAGTTTTTCGTAGCCATTCCGAAAGTTGCGATTTTTTTCGCAGCGTTAAAACTTGCGCGAAAAGTTTCGCTTTTTTCGTAGCGTTAAAACTTAAAAGGCGCAATGTTTTGCGCAAGTTTTAACGCTACGAAAAAATCGCAACTTTCGGAAAGGCTACGGAAAACTCGCATTTTTCCGCAAAAATCGTATTGGTAACGAAAAAGTTGCGATAATTTTCCGAAAAAATCGCAAAATACCGATCATTACGAAAAAAACGCAATCGGACGCATTCGGCCCGTTCGTGAGTAAGTAAATGGGCCCCTAAGAGTCCAAAAAAGGAAAGTTGGCATGTTTATTTTTTAAAAATAAATCTTTTTTTTTGCTATTTTTGTTCATTTATTTTCTATATCGAACATGAGGGGTAACCATTTTTTGTTATCAAAAAGCAGAATCTTTAATCTGCGGTGCAGGGCTGAGCAAGGCCTGTTACGGAACAA
This sequence comes from Xenopus tropicalis, assembly GCF_000004195.4. Classification (NCBI taxonomy): domain Eukaryota; kingdom Metazoa; phylum Chordata; class Amphibia; order Anura; family Pipidae; genus Xenopus; species Xenopus tropicalis. Next base: position 140,678,662 of record NC_030680.2, read on the forward strand.
GACAAGTTTACTTAATCTTGACAGCTTTGGGTGTAATCTCCCTGGGCTTGTGACAAGTCCGACTTTAAGATTTATAACTCCTTAATCAAATGTCTAGAAGATGCACAGAATGTTATCGGCCGGCTTCCTTTCACATGACTGGCCGAGGACTCAATAGACAGTTAGATAAGTGCTTGCAGCTTTTGGGCTTCGCTTAGAATTCCACAGTTTCCAGTCTATCAATACCGCCCTGTCCTCAACTCTTTCTTATTTCATTTCCCCAGTCTGTATCTCATGTAAGGGGCACCCTCCTCACTTATTGAGCCCCCTTTTTTGTAATTCCGTTTAAAGGAAAAGTAACACTAAAAATTTTCAAGTGAAAAAGCTATTCTACCCTGCACCAATAACTGCCCTATCCTGCAAACCCCTTAGTATTAGTGAATGCTTTCAAAGAAAATACCTGTTAAAACTTGGCTTCCTGTCAATTGAACTACGGCGATAGGGCGAAGGAAGGAGCAGCAATCACTATGCAACGATCGATTGATCGAGACTAGTCTGACTCCTTCCTATACAGAAGGAAGACTAACCTCGATTAATCGATCACTGCATAGTGATTGCTGCTCCTTCCATCGCCCTATCGCCGTAGTTCAATTGACAGGAAGCCAAGTTTTAACAGGTATTTTCTTTGAAAGCATTCACTAATACTAAGGGGTTTGCAGGATAGGGCAGTTATTGGTGCAGGGTAGAATAGCTTTTTCACTTAAAAAAATGTTAGTGTTACTTTTCCTTTAATTATAGTATTCCTTTTTTAATAGTGTTGTTCTTAAAGTCTAACTAGAGGTTTAAAATTTCTGTATTAATTGGGGCACCAAAACAGTGTCGGACTGGGGAGCCAAGGGCCCACCAGAAACCTTAGCCCTTAGGCCCACTCTCCAGATCAACTTTCCTTCCCTATTCACTCACTTTCTTTCATTTCTTATTTACTTCTTTTTACATACTATTATCTATCCTTTCTTCCATTTCTTCTGTTTCTTCTCATATAGAACTGAGTAATGGCCATGGTAGAAGCATACAAGGCAAATGGTTGGGTGAGCAGGAGGGCCCACTGGGAGTTTTCATGGTATCCTGGTGGGCCAGTCCGACACTGCACCAAAATGTTGGGTAACCTTGTGGCCTAATCCACTGCATAAAGAGAAAAAGTTGTGCTTCCCCACTAATCAAATTTAAGCCATTAAATGGGGGCAGGCGAGAGTATCTGTTCTCCAGGCCGGTGCATAGGGTTGCCACCCTTGGCCTAGGCAAAGACTGGACAAGATGGCAGACTCATAGCATTGGGGGCAGAGCAGTGACATATGATGTGTGGGGGATTCCCATGACATTGGAGGTGGGTACTGGCCAAATATTTGCTCAGGTTTCAGCATAGTCAAACCCAAACAAAATCTGGCTTCCCCATTGGGCAGAAGAGCCGCTACTACAAACCCTGCATTATTTAATCCGTGCCCAGCACGGGCAGAAGCACGGTCGGAGGCCGAGGCTGGAATATTTATATATCACTGTACAAGTCAAGTGATGTTCTGAGATATAAAGGAGTCCAACACAGGGTCAGCCCCACCGGGGCCAGAAGGATCTCTGCAGTTCTACCGCTTTTCCCAGAGACCCTGCATGAAGTTGTCAGGATTATTTGGGCGTTTTCTGGCCTCGCACTTGAGTCACACCATGCTCTTGGGAACCGACGTGAGGCACAGTTTTTCCAAAGCAGTGTGAATAAAAAACAGAGCGATTTGCTTATATGCCATACAAACACCATAGGATCTATTTACTACTCAGTCCAAAAAGCTGAATTTTTTTTTTCTCTTTGTTTTAGGGTTGTTTTTTTTTATCTAAAATATTTAGCCCAGCAGGGTTTGGCATGACCCCAGCAATAGCACAGCCATTAATACCTTACAACTCTGCCTGCAAGGCAGCTGCACTAAATTTATGTGTATTTAGGTGAGTGATCATGTGAGCAGTGTGGGTGGCCTTCCCTGTGCTGTTGTCTTCCCCTTTAAACAACACTTCATAGATTAGTGGTGTCCAGACTGCCTCCTTGCTGGGTGGAGTTGAAACCCAAGTCTTCATCTCCAACAAGGATGCTTGGAATTGTAATTAAGCAACAAATGACAGACCACAAGGTAGATATCACCAATCTAGCTGTTGGACCTGCTATCCCACAGCCCCAGTCCCTTCCCAGAGGCTATTATCCCCCCACTGCTACTATAGGCACCATCTCTCCCTACTATACCTGCTATCCCACAGCCCCAGTCCCTTCCCAGAGGCTATTATCCCCCCACTGCTACTATAGGCACCATCTCTCCCTACTATACCTGCTATCCCACAGCCCCAGTCCCTTCCCAGAGGCTATTATCCCCCCACTGCTACTATAGGCACCATCTCTCCCTACTATACCTGCTATCCCACAGCCACAGTCCCTTTCCAGAGGCTATTATCCCACTGCTACTATAGGCACCATCTCTCCCTACTATACTTGCTATCCCACAGCCCCAGTCCCTTCCCAGAGGCTATTATCCCCCCACTGCTACTATAGGCACCATCTCTCCCTACTATACCTGCTATCCCACAGCCCCAGTCCCTTCCCAGAGGCTATTATCCCACTGCTACTATAGGCACCATCTCTCCCTACTATACTGTGCAACCTTCTAATGCGTTGGACAGAAACTGGCATTTAGATAATGTCCAACCGTATTTGCAGGTAGCTGACTCTGTTCTTTCTCTTACATTCCAATGGTTACAAGCTAAGTGACTATTTTCTATCTTTTCCCATGTGGAGTGGCCTGTGGTACATTCCATTGCAGGTTAAGGGGAAAGTGCACATACAATAATTCACATGCTTGTGTTCCTGCAAAAATGTAAGGCAACTCTTATACTACAATAAATTGTGTGTATATACCCAATATATCTGTTGGTAGAGAAACGTATGATTGAGAATTGCACTAAATAGAGGCTGAATGATCCACGCTTATAGAGAAAATGCAATGGTCAAATTATAGCAACCTATCTGTATTGTAAAACCCTTGTGTTCAATAGCTATAGGTTATAGAGTAAAGGTGCCCATACACTATAAGATCCGCTCGCTTGGCGATGTCGCCAAGCGAGCGGATCTTCACCCGATATCCCCACCTACGGGTGGGCGATATCGGGTAGCAAGTAACTTTAAAAAAAATAATCCGATCGGATTACATTTGTGGTTATGGAGCAGTCGGTTTGGGGACCACATCAACGAGCCGATGCAGTCCCTGATCCAACTGGATTTTGTAACCTGGCCGATTGATATCTGGGCAATTTCAGGCCAGATATCGGTCGGCCAGGCCGCTCTGTTCTGCCCATACACGGGCCGATTAGCTGCCGAATCGGTCCAAGGGACCCATATCGGCAGCTATAGTCGGCCCGTGTATGGGGACCTTAAGAGCAGATGCTGAGAACACTTAGTAACGCACAAAATAAAGTCAAGGGCCATGGAGCATTCCAGGGACAAGATTTTTTAGGGTCAGAAAGCAAGGATCCCCAACCTTTCTTACCCGTGAGCAACATTTAAATTTAAAAAAAAAGTCGGGGAGCAACTCAGGCATGAAAAAAGTCCGTCAGGGGATACTAATAAAGGCCACTCTTCTGGCTACTCTGTGCATACTCCTACCTTACGTATAGGCAGCCAGTACATTAGATCACATATATGGCCTTTGCTGTCTGTTTATTGTAAGCTAAATAAACAGTACCTGTAGAAAGGGTGTGGTTTCCCCCAGGCAAATGTCTGTTTATTGTGTTTTTTAAGACTGTTGTAAAGTCGTCCACTTGAACGAGCCCTTCATAAGCCCAACACAATGGGGCCACTAAAGCCCGTGCTCGGGACACTAATCAAACAGAGAGCTTGTAGAAAGAAAGTTTTACTTTTAGTGTTGCCTCTATTTACCCTGTTTTTCTAGTTCTGGAGGATATGTCAGGTTCACTCCCCGTCGTACAAGTCTTGAGACAACAATACAATAAACACAATGTAAACAAACATATGATGCAAGTATGCAAAGTGGCGTAACGCTTTCTGTGCACACTCAGCCAGATCTGGTTTCGCCGGCTGCGCCTGTTATGTGCCAAGGTGTGAAACTGTGCGATGGAAATGTGACCTTGGCTAACAGAAGCTGCGGCCTTTGGCATTCTCTGCTCTAGTGATGGACACACATAGGCCCTTGGCTGTCAGTGGAATGCTGTTCCTGTTCAGCCATTAACAACTCCCATGCTTTGTTGTTCAAGGCAAAATAATAGGAGTTCGGCTCTATAACACAGGTTTGGAATGTCATGTTTACTCCAGGATAAGTCATGGATTCTGCGGCATTCTGTAGGGTGCGGGAATCTACAGGGTCAGTCTTAAGAGATGGCATGGCCGTATTAAAGGGAAACTATACCCCCAAACATTTTAAAAATATATTGCATAAACAGCTCATATGTAAATCCCTGCTTCATCTAAATAAACCATTTTCATAAAAATATACTTTTTTAGTAGTATGTGCCATTGGGTAATCCTAAATAGGAAACTGCCATTTTAAGTACTAAGGGCCGCCCCCTGGGATCATAGGATTCACAGTGCACACAAACAAGCCAAGGCACACATACATGCTAGGCCCCATCAGCCAATGAATGGACAGAGTTCTGCCTTTTGCTCCCACACTACTTCCTGTTACAGTTAGAGCTGCATCACTTCCTGTCAGCTGATCTCTGAGGGAGCACACAGCCCATCACTAAATGGCGGCTCAAGGGAAAGGATGTAAAAGGGCAATATTTACTGATATATATATTCCAATTGGGGAGATTCTTTAATAGGCCACTTAACATAATATAAACTGTTGGTTAAGTATTCATTCTGGGGGTATAGTTTCCCTTTAATAAAGCATTTGGCTGTTTGTTCCTGTGTGTGGTTCTGGGCAAGTGCTTATTCTTCCTTTACTGCCTCCTCACATAATATTGTGATTTCTAGATTACATGTTTGTTAGAATTAGACATACATTTTTGTTAGATGACATATGGGGGCCTTTGTTGGATTCCAAAGTGCTCTCCTAAATATGGTCAGAGCAAAGAGCGGAGCCCGTAATGTATAACTGCTGGCAAAAATAGCCCCATTTACCCAAAAATAACACTGCCCTTCAGTAGGACTGGCCTTAAAGCCAGGCAGAGAGAGAGCATTGGCCCTTGGCCTTGTGTGTCACAGGGGCCCCTTTGGTAGGAAGTTGAATGGACAAAGATCATAAAGTTTGTGTTACAATCATTGACTGTAACTCCATGCAAAAACAGCCTAGGCTAGGGTCTCCAAAACCATAACAGTAGCCCTGCCCTCTCGCTATTGGGATCTGCAACTCCCAGCAGGGCGAGCTGTCTCTTGTATTTTATAATAGTTGGTGGTTCCCTTAAGTTGTACTAAAGTTCTTGTACATTGAATTTAAGAGCTGCTTTATTGACATTTTGCTAAAGTGCTGGAAGTTCCTCCTTCCCTGTCTGATCCTTGGGGCAATAAATATATATTTGTGTGGTCTGAATATTTTCATCTATATGGCAAAACCATTCAAGCACAGGATACACAGTTGATCACAGATTAAGTATGCAGAATCCCACTCTGTGCTACAGAATTCATCTGTTATCTGCTGTGTAACCTGGGCCTTTCCTCCTTTTATTGTCTTTGAATGGCTGCCCCCGTGGCTACACAGCAACTTGTTTATATAAACTATAGTTTACATAAAAGCACCGGTTGTACTAGTGCAGGGCAACAGCACATTATATTTTAATTACTTTGAAACACTGTGTAAGTCATGGCTGCAAACACTATGTGTAACATTATGGTCAAAGCTGGTTATTAGAAGCCTTCTGCTTCTATTCCACAAACCAAAACAAAAATTGTGTTGTGACATTTTAACCTTGACAAACAATGTTTGTGCCGTTGGTTGCTCCTGGTCACCTTACACATAATCAGTAGCTTTAATTACAGGGTTGGGTGATAATGGGACCTAAGGAACATGAAGAACATCATCTTGCCACTGAGACCATTGCTGATCACTGTTGATTCTAGGCATGCCGGGCTTCTTTAGGTATTCTTCCTATATAAAACCTGAGGAAGGTACAAAGGATGGGTCTGTTGCCTATATGGTTCAGTACCAGCCAATGGATATCTGCCTTCTGTGGTTATTTCAGCTGCATTTTGGAAGCATTGTTGGCCTGTCCTGTTTGTCGAGTTTCTGTAGATGGCAATAGATTATCATGCCATAGGGTAGGGACACACGGAGTGCATCATACACTTGCAGATGATTTGATTTGTCTGCCCCCTACCCTAAGTCATGTGATGGATTAAGGGTAAGAACCACGAGGTTTCTTGCCCACGATAGATCTCTGATATCACTGGGGAATAACTGCTCTGAAAAAGCTTTCCACCAACAACAATAGAAGTGGCCAGTGGAAAGCCCTTTGCATCGTTTTGGTAAGTCACGCAAAGTTTCCTCTTATAGGTAACTTCACACGACTTTGGAAAATACAGCAAAGTGAAGGGCTTTTCCAGCGACTTCTAACGTTGCCGGTGGAAACCTTTTTGGAGCGGTTACTCGCCCGCAATAGCAGAGATCTATCACGGGTGAGTAACTTGCTCCATGGGTTATAACCCTAAAGGTGGCGCCTTCAGTGGTGCCCGAGCAAAATCTTTTAATGTGGCCGACCAACGAGTTGACCAATATCCTCCTCTGAGCTGTCATACACATACCGAATATCGTACGAAACCTCGTTTTGGTACATGTATGGCCTTAACAGCTGGGACATGGGGCACCATTAGATAAACAATGGAAATTGACAGGACCACTTGACACATACAGTTGCAATATAGACCATGAATGGGCCCACGACTATTACTGGTTATATTAGACTCCAACAGGATTTAGACCAGCAAAAATGTTCCTTCCCACTTTATAACAAAACATATAGATGTAGAAACTTCTTAAATCTTCTTATATCATCCTGAGGCTGGATGTACCCTTGAATCCTGTTTTGGGCACCTTCCCACAATGCATTGCCCAGTGGGCCTCTTCTCCTTCCTCCACATATCCCCCGTAAGTGTAGGCGAATGGAGGGAAGAAATAATAGCGATTCTGTGTTGCCGCAGTAGGGTTTGAACATGTTTATTTTGCTTATTGTTTTATGACAGCAGAAGCAGTTGGAAGTCACAGATGAACAATAGATTTTTGTTTGTGTACGTGGAAGTGTTGGGCGGCTTCTCACGGGGAACTTTTTTTTTTCCCTGACAAGAGGGGACGTGTTTTATTTATGTGTGTTTACTGTACATTCTTCTGTGTTGCAAACAAAGCCTGCAGTATGAGGGAACTGGAAAAGCAATATTAAAGCAACAACAACAAGCAAAAAAATATGTGAAATATTTTCATTGGAGTAGATAAGGGACGGGTAGCCTGTGCCCTGGCCAAGGAGAGTACCGGGCAGCACTCATTTACCGTGTCTATGTTGCATCTTGCCCCTGTCTTGCCATCTCAACTGCACTGAAAATCACTTTTAAATGCAATAATACTGCCCCGGGTCAGTGAGATATGGGGGGGGGGCGGTCATGCAAAGGGGCTGGCAGGTAATGTAAGGGGCAAGCTGTTAAAGGGATTCTGTCATGATTTTTATGGGGTACTTTTTATTTCTAAATTACACTGTTTACATAGCAAATAATTCCCTCTGCCATTTAACATTTTATTCTTGAACCAACAAATGTATTTGTAGCTGTAATATTGGTGTGTAGGCGCCATCTCAGTGCATTGTGCCTGAGTCTGAGCTTTCAGCCAGCGCTACACATTAGAACTGCTTTCAGCTAACCTATTGTTTCTCCTACTCCCATGTAACTGGAGGAGTCCCAAGCCGGACTTGGATTTCTTACTATTGAGTGCTATTCTGATACCTACTGGGAGCTGCTATCTTGCTCCCTTCCCATTGTTCTGCTGATCGGCTGCTGGGGGTGAGGGGGGGGGGATATCACTCCAACTTGCAGCGCAGCAGTAAAGTGTGACTGAAGTTTATCCGAGCACAGGTCACATGGCTGTGGCACCCTGGGAAATGAGAATATGGTCACCAGATTTCAATGCAGGATTCTGCAGGAGAAGCTCTATTAACTGATGGGTTTTGAATAAAAACATGTTTTCCCATGACAGTATTACTTTAATTTAGGTAGGCAAGTCATTAGTGTATTTTGTATGGGAACTGGTACTGGGGTGACTGGGAGGAGGGGGGAGGACAAGAGGGTATTACAGATAGCCAGTAAAATTCTAATACCAGCCTTGGCCATATTTTATATACTAAACTAACTGCACCAGCCTAAAGTTTCAGCATCTCAATTGCAGCAATGATCCAGGCCTTCAAACTTGTCTCAGGGGGTCGCCATCTTGGAACGTGTCTGTGATTTAAATGCTGAGCTTAGGGGTTGTCGCAAATTATCAAGCAGAAAATGAGGTTTGTCAATTCTTGAGCTAATTGTACGGGGTTTCTGAGCTGCCATGTAGTAATTATCTATTTTCATTATTAATTAGCTGTGACATTTATATTCTGTATATACAGTATATTGTGAGTCGGTCCCTAAAGGTGGCCATACCCGCTAACATCTGCTCGCTTGGTGAGGTTGCCAAGCGAGTGGATCTTCTTCTGATAGCCCCACCTACGAGTGGGCGATATCGGCCTAATTCGCCAAATTAGAGCGATGGGTATAGGTGTCTGTTTGCAACTCATTAATGTGGTCCCCGATCCAACAAATTTTTAAACCTGCCCGATTGAGATCTGCCCAATTTCAGGCCAGATGTGGGTCAGGCAGGCCCGTCGTTAGTGCCCATACACAGACTGATAAGCTGCCAAATCGGTCTAGGGGACCAATATTGGCAGCTAGAATCGGCCGTGTATGGCCACCTTAAACTCAGTTAAGTGACAGATCCCAGAGTATATATTGGGAATCAGCAGAAAAGAAGATGGGGGGCTGCTGGGGCATCTTTAGGGGCACAGATCTTACCTGCTAAAGGGCTGTGGGGGCCTTGGACTGGTACAGGAACCCAAAGCATAATGGACAGCATTATTCCCTACTAGGCTTTAGTTCACCTTTAAATCCAGGGGCCCACTTTGAATGGCAGAGAGCAGGCTCTAATACATGTGCTACAGCTCGCCATTGTAGGGCCGGAGTTGCCCTGCCGCAACGAGTTAACAGGATCTCTCTGAGGGATGATGAGCAACTCCTACTTGGTAACAGCAAATTACTGTTTATAAGCAAACATGGCATTGTGTAAACAACAGGACTGGTCGCAGAACTGGTTTGATTTCATGGTGGTCAGCAGCTGATGCACAGAACGCGGCGGCGCAGCCTCCCCTGCCTCTGTCTGTCAGAAGAATAGGCCCGTCTGTGTGTCCTCTGGGCTGTTTACTCGCCACAAGATTCCGACCTTGTTTTCCCAGCCAGCGGCCCCCATTCTTCTCCTCCCCGCTGCCCCGAGTGTCACCTACAAATCTGTTGGTTATTCCACCTGGTTAATGTTAAATGGATCTTGCAAGGATGGTGTGTTTGTTCATAAACACGCACGCTGGACCTCTTGTTTACAGTACCCATAGCAGCAATCACTTATTAAACAAATATTGCTTTGTTTGCGGGTGTAAGCTGCATTTTATCTGGAAAGGTCTGGCTCAAACTTAAATGCTCAGATCTTTCCCCCCCCCTAAAAGAATGGGGGGGGGCTTGTCCATGGAATGCAGTTAAAGTACATTTAGTTTGTTTTTCTTATCTCCAACTTAAGAGGAGGGGGTTCAAGAGATAGCCAAGTGCCGGTGATTTATGTCTCCCCCCCCCTTCTGTATTCTTGTACCTTTCAGGGAAGAAATTAATGAATGTCTTGTTTCTTCAACGCTAAGTTTTTTTTTGCCCTAAACATTTATAACAGATGAGAAGAAACCAAGAGTAATCGGTAGGATAAAGTAGGAAAATGATGGATACTGGGCCCCGATTAAATAGGTGGTGTTGTAACCCTGAGCCCCTAGATCAGGGATCCCCAACCAGTGGCTCGGGGACAACATGTTACTCACCGCCCCCTTTGAATTTGCTCCCAGTAGGTGCCATTCTTACATTTCTGGCATGGAGACAAGTTTTGGAAGCTCAGAGACACAGTTTTACCTCCACAGAACCTCCTGCAGGCCTACAGTCCCCATGGGGCTACCAAATAGCCAATCACAGCCCTTAAGGTGGCCATACACGTAAAGATCCGCTCACTTGGTGAGGTCACCAAGTGAGTGGATCTTCTCCTGATATCCCCACCTACAGGTAGGCGATATCGGGAAAATGTAGGCTAATTCGATCATTTGGCCCTGGGGCCAAACGATCGAATTATAATTGCGGCAATGGGGCAGTCGGTTTGGTCCCCGATCCGACTAAATCTTTTAACCTGCCCAATCGATATCTGGCCAATGTCAGGCCAGATGTCGGTCGGGCAGACCCTTGTTCCTGCCCCATACACGGGACGATAAGCTGCCGAATTGGTCTAAGGGACTGATATCAGCAGCTACAGTCGGCCCGTGTATGGGGACCTTTACTTGACATGCTCAAAAAACATTTTCATGCTTGTTTGGCTCCCCAACACTTTGTACATCTGAGTGAGGCATTTACAGTGCCTCAACTTTAAATTCTTAAATCCTAATTAATGATTTCAGACAGTAAAAAGTTAAGGTGGACATACAGTCTTTGGCTGGCTCAGCTAATTGCCTGTGTAAGTGGCCTTCCCGACATCATGCCCAACCAATATCTGGCTCAAAATCACCCGACAAACAAGAACTCCATTGGTGCATCAATGTGATCATTTCCCAATAGGCCCCCATCAGTCCTCATTATGATGGTTAGATTGCTGGTTAAGGTAACTTTTTAAAGTAAAAAAAATAAAATAGTTTATTACAAATCACATAATTAATATAACCCGACGGGTTTCGACCACAAGTTGGTCTTCATCAGGGGTAAAAATAATAATAACAGCAGAAAGAACTGTTATACAATGATAGTGATGCAAGTTGGTGTGTGACATCACTTCCTGTTGAGAAGCAGGCGCGGAGCTACTGTATTGCAGGGATATATGGGGCGCACACGCGTTCCATTCCTGCCATGTTTTCGGTTCATATGTCTAGCTGTCATACAGTCATTTTTTTCTGTTTTTGTTTACAGCGTGCCTATACAACACAGGCACCCTCTGATATAACCTATCATTGTTTAACTGTTCGTTCTGCTTTTATTATTTTTGCCCTGAGAAAAAAACTTTTGTTCGAAATGCGTAGTTTTGTATTTATTTGCTTTATTGCTTTGTTGTGAATAAACCTTTATTCCTATTTTTTTGGGGAAGTGTGCAATCCTTGTCCATTGTTGAGTTGCCATTATGATGTGATCATTGCTATATCATGTATGATTAGGTGCAATCGTGTTACATAGCATGCAAACGTAGTTCTCCTGCCTCTCCTATTGCTCCCTAATTGGGTTTAAAGTGTTTCAACGTGTGATCACAGGAGTATTTACACCAGAGAGTGCAGAATTCCTTCTCTGATTGTGCTCAGTGCCTTATCCCTTGTGATCTCGTACATCCAATCTACAAGAGTCGAGTTCCAAAGGTTGTGGAATTCCTTGTGGGATTGGCCTTTGTGTATTTCTGCATGTGACCATTGGGCCTCCCTGCTGTCTGGTTATGTTTAGCTGTCTCTTGAGATCCCTCAGAACCAATTCAGTGGTAGAACATACGAGATAATGTGGGATCCCCTCTATGTATGTATGTATGTATAACTTTAATTATAAAGCGCCACAAGGGTACGCAGCGCTGTACAATCTTACAATATACACAATTACACACAGGGAGGACAAGTGTTATAATAAATACAATAAATATATATATATATATATATATATAAGTGCCATGTGGTATGAGGCACAGTAGGAAGGAGGTCCCTGCCCCGTAGAGCTTACAATCTATGTGATGATGACCAACCATGTGTATTATGGTCTGTGTGTTTGACCTTATTTAGCTGATCCTTAGCTAATTATGTAGAAAATTGTTATGTATGTTTTACTTTGTATTTGAATTTTGGCTTTTGAAGCTGCTGCCTGACACTGAGCACTTGTTTAGGGGACTAGTTTCCCTTTAAAGGAAAACTATACAGTCAGAATGAATACTTAACCAACAGATAGTTTATATTATAAGTGACCTATTAAAGAATCTCGCCAAGCTGGAATATATATATCAGTAAATATTGCCCTTTTGCATCCTTTCCCTTGAGCCGCCATTTAGTGATGGGCTGTGTGCTCCCTCAGAGATCATCTGACAGGAAGTGATGTAACTCTAACTGTAACAGGAAGTAGTGTGGGAATGGGCAGAACTCTGCCCATTCATTGGCTGATTGGGCCTAGCATGTATGTGTGCCTTGGCTTGTTTGTGTGCACTGTGAATCCTATGAGCCCAGGGGGTGGCCCTTAGTACTTAAAATGGCAGTTTTCTATTTAGGATTACCCAATGGCACATACTTTTATGAAAATGGTTTATTTAGATGAAGCAGGCTTTTACATAGGAGCTGTTTATGCAATATAATATTATAGAGACCTACATTGTTTGGGGGTATAGTTTTTCTTTAAAGCACAGGGCTGCTAATTTGCTGATATGCCCTTTTATTCTATAGAAACCCTGCTCTGACTGTTAAGCTATTTATCTATACAGGTCATTGTACTCGGCGTACGTGTTGTTAGCCCCGTGTTTGTATTTTCGCAAGCATAATTACCTGTGTCTGTTTATTATTTGCCGAGCTGATGCAACCCTCGCACAACACAGCCGTGGAAGAATACAGAATGCGCCTGTGTCCTGTACTTTGTTTACCAAACATTAAAGAAAACCTTGCAGCATCCAAATTATTGTTTGTGTCTGCGCTGATTACATTTCATTTCATTTAGACTAGAAAGGGCCTGTGTGTACCTATGCTTTCATTTGGCCTTGCCCAGTAGAAAACAAGTATAGAAACTAAGGTCACATGGGTACTGGGAAGGTGGCCGCGCACCCAGCGTTATTATCGGATAAAAATGAAGTTCCGTACAATAACCGGTGCATGTTTGGTGGGAGACAAGGCAAGTAATAGCGCTAAAAGCCTTGGATAGCGGTCATCTCATCGATTGGGCACGACTGAAAATGTTTATTCGAAGGTGCCCCAGCATCGGCAAACGTTAACGCTGAATCGTCAGATAGGGGTAAGAATTCCTGTTTTCACCTGGATATCTGACGATTCAGCTCTTAACGCGGTTGAATGATCTTTCCTGCGACCAACGGTAGTTTGGACACCTTTAGGCTTTTGGGTTGGTTTGGTAGAACATTTGGCAAAAGACACACAGACTCCTAAGAACTTATATAAATATATGGAGAAAGACGTGTTGCTCGGAAATACAAGCTTTAGCGTATGTGCCATAGTGTGTATGAGCAGGCTTATGTAAGTCCGCCACACAAGGTAGGGCCTTTTAGCTTCAGTAGTAATTTGCTGAACATACAATATATTGTTGGCCTTCAAGTGGAACAGGCCCTCCTCTGTGCCTCTCGTTCTTTATGAAGGAACTTCCATAGTTTTCTAAAGCTAGACCCATCAGGATTGGACTGGGCACCAGGAAGACATGGTGAGCCTAGGCATTTCCTATAATCTCAGCTGTTGTGGGCTATACCATGGCCATTCCACTTGTCAGTGGTCTCAATTTCTGCTGGACAACCCCCAACTGTGGTTCCTAGATGGGACACGGTATGCCCAATGTGGATGGGGGATTGGAGGGCATCCCTGGCCAAATTCACGGTGCATTGCATATGTGGCCTAAACTATCGTTTTCCAAAAGATGATATAATAATTTTTTGGGCCTCATATATTCCTTCTATATTCCTCTTGTTCTATACTTCCATACTTTTCTAAAGCTAGCCATATAGTCGCATAGTATCCGAGGCTATTGTGATACTAATATCTTCAGTTAGTATTGTATATAGAGTGTATGTATGTGAGTGTATATATTGGTAGGTGTGGGTTGTGTGTGCTGGGTTTTCTGGGAAGGGTTGAACTTGATGGACTTTTTCAACCCTATGTAACTATATCACGGTTGGACTGGCCACCAGGAAGACATGGTGAGCATTTTCTGTTATCTACTGGCCATTCCACCTTGGTCTCAGCTTCTGCAGGACAATCCTGTACTTTGGTTCCCAAAAGGGACATACTATGTCAGAATGTGGATGGGGGTCTGAGCACATCCCTGGGCAAATTTAGGGAGTAATTGCTCACGTGGCCTAAACCATCGATGTTCAAAAGGTAATAGAAGAATTTCCGGTGGCCTCTGGTTTGACAAATATGTATTGCTGGTCTGGTTGGCTTATGGCACTTTGGGTTCTATCAGTAAGTGACACTGAAGCCCCTCCATGTAGCACATCTTGCCTGGTGCCTGCCTGCTGCTGATGTGCAGAGCATTGTGGGAGTAACACGAGGGGCGGCAGGTGTCAAAATGTTGTCTTAAGGGTGGTTTCTCGCATCCTTGGTTATTTCTAGCAGGCGGAAAGCAAAGAAAGAGTGAGAAGTTTTTGTTTTACCACCGATGCTCTGATCGAGTTTACAGACCTTTCTGCGAATCTCTGACCGTTAATTGGGGATTATTCTTAGTAAAGTCATTTTAATGGAAATAATATGGGGTGGTTCACCTTTAAATTAACTGCTAATTTGTCATTCATTACATACAGATTTTGTTTCTAATGAAGGGTGAAAGATGAAATGATGTAAGAAAGCAAAAATATATTAAAAAAAAAAAAGGACACTGATAAAACTGAAACCTTGCAGTCGATCTTTGTGTATTGTTGCCAGGGTCAGTGACCCTCCGACAACCAGACAACAATAATTGGAATAGAGTACAAGTGGAAGGAATTTGAAAATCATTACCATTACCAGATTAAAAAGTTGTGTAGAAGAAGTCTATCTCATGATGAGTGTTCACTTACAGGTGAACTTTGCCTTTAAAAATGCTTTTTTTTCCCCCAGAATTTAAAATGTGCCGCTGGTGAGATACAGACAGCTTGATGCACTTCAGTTGCAAGATAAGGGACAGATATAACAATTGCAGGAAGGGTGGGCACGGCTGCTTCCATCACTGCAATCAGAGGCGTTGTAGTTCAGCGCTGTCCCCATGTGCTGCTGTAACGGGCCGGCAGCTGGGCACAACCCAGCATTTGTCTATGGGAGGGACAGCCCATTATTTGCCCTCAGGGGGGATGTTAGGGGCAGTTTTTCCATGGGGCACATAGTTATAAGAAAGCTGCATTCCCTGTAACGTGGTTGGAAAACGTGTCTTATTCTTATTTAGACTTGTATTTCCAGACCAATAGCACTGCTCTTTAAATGACTTGGTTTTTAATTAATATTTCATCCTTTGGTGCTGATATGTGCCATACACTGACAGAAAGGGTCCGAGAATCCTGTCACTGGCCAGTTCCAAAATAGTTTGATTGGCTGAGAAAAGGCAGAGAAAACTATCTCGATTCCAAAAAGGTGGCCACACACGGGGCGATAAAAGCTTCACACTCGGGCCACATCTGCGTGTCCTCATCCCAGCAGCCTGCGTAGTTATGATCTGATTGTTGGCCTGATGGCCACTCTCATATTGGCCAACTCAAGTTGGGCATATGGGTGCAAGATCCAATCCTTTGGCGACTGCGCCAACTGGATCACAACAGGGATATAGGTCGTCTCGGCAAGGACTGCATCAACAAGCTTTTAAACCTGTCCAATTGCCTGCCATAAATTGGTCTAGTAGGCCCCTTTAGGGCCCCATGTAGGGACAGATAAGCTGCCATATATAGCCAGCTTTAAGTAGGAGGTGGCAAGAACAAAGGTAACAAAGGAAGCTGGAACCAAGCAGGATAAATGTGCCAGTCCTGTTATTCACACAGCATGTTTGGGGTTAGCAATGAGCTCAAGCATTAGAGCAGAACTTAGTAAAGAAGGATCTGGAGCGCCCGGTTGTTTGGTTGTGAAACCCACTGTGGTAATTGCCAAGATGGTAGCCAATATCAGCCTGTTTATGGCCAGCTTTACTGCACTGGGTAAAAACACTTCATTCATGTTCTTCCTCATTGTTACTTGTGCCCGCTGGCCTTAATTGAAATCAAAATGAGACGAGGCCTGCATGCTAGAGGCCAAGGAACTGAAGTCTATAACAGAAGGACGTCATACTTACTTCAGAGTATATGGAGGTCTCTGCGTTCCATCAAGAGGTCTAAGCTCAGCGCAGATTTTATGGCTGGTCCCGGCCGCCATGCGATGCTTTCATGTAGAAGCCAAGTTTGGCTGGGAGCATTATATACTATATGTGAGATGTATTCCTCACAGCGATGAAAGCCGAGCACTTTCTGCCATTGTTCTACCTCGCATTCTCTAGCAGAGGGGAAAAAGCCCCTGTGACCGGCAGTTGCCAGCGTTAGTGCTTCGGTGGCTTCCAGCCAAATTGTTGTAACTTTTGCTCTATCCAACGGCAACGTGTGCCAAATGGCCATGTCTTCAATTACTTTGCAACATATTTCCCAACATCTGCACAGAGACAGCCCAATGCTGAAGTGCAGGGCCTCAATATATACACATATATACCTGCTTGTTATGCAGCTTCTCTTTAGAAAGGAGCAAAAGAGTTTGCAGAACCGTGGGTGGGACATTAATTTGCTCTCGCTGCTTTACAGCTCAGTCCTGGCACGGAGCAGGCAATTAGCAGAATGTGACGTTCTAATGTCATTAGGCAGCGAATGGGATCCTCTTACTGAGCGTAAATGCCAAGCAGCTAAAGGGACACTGATCCTACACTAAAACCTGCTATTATAGGGAGTGTTCAGCTGCAACAGTAACGGTAAAGCTGCCCATACACGTTCTTTCCATGAACGGTCGGATATCGGTCGTACGTTTAAATGTAACAATCTAAAACTAACGTTCAGACTGAAATTGTAGGATAAAACCCTAAAAATAATGTTCTAAACATGAAATAATTGGCACTAATCATACGAAAGTGAATCCCATTGTAGGGCCCCCAAGGATATCGCCAGATACTCAATATCTGTGTAGATTCTATTATCCCACCAGAATTTTCTAACCTGTCCAATTGACAAATTATCAGCAATAATTTGGAGCGCACACACAGTTCGAAAATTGTATGAAGCTACTTTAATGGTGCGTGTATGGCCAGGCTTTGGAGTATATATGTGTGTGTTTCTCCTGTATATTATACAGTGTCCAACTGGGTCTCCTAGGGCCCCCCAGAGAAGCTGAAACCCTGGGCCCAATTTCACAGAAATGAGATACAGATAATGTCTAATATATTGGTATTTATATGGAAAATAAGGATGGACTGGGGGGAAATCTCTTAGGCTGGGGCCCACTAGAAATTCCTCCAATAAGGCAGTCGGCACTGTATTTATATCACATCAGGGCCATCTATAACCTGTTAAGTAAAGGTGATTTCAAATGTCATCACTAGTAATCAATGCTGAGTAAAAAGGATTGTGTATTACAAAAGTATGAGGACATTAGGTGCCCCCCAGGGAGGCTCAGCCTGAAGGGCAGTTACAGTTAGGTTTGGGCATAGTAATATTTGTTTTTCTAGATACACCTAAAGCTATTGCTTCATATGGCCATGGAGGTCCTCGGTGACTTCTGCCATTTCATTCTTTCCTATGCATTTTATCAAAGGGGGTTACCATAATTTCTCTAGATAAATATGTATCAGTTGTATTCTACCTATATGGATGCTTAGATAAGCTATAAGCCGCCGTAGCATTCTGCTTGGTATATAATGAGTATATGAAGAAAGGTGCCTGTTGGGCAACTTTACCCTTCCATGTGGCCACTGTCTACGTTCAATGCCCTTACCTATTGACTAAAAGAAAAAGGCTATGTTTTTGGGTAGGAAATGAGTGGAGACTTCTAGGTAAAAGCAGTACATGTAGCATTTTAAACATAAGTGCCAGTTAGGTATAGGATTTACCTACTTCACACGATATCCTTTTTACACAAGTGCGTCTTGGCTTTCCAGTAATCTTTTCAAGAGCAATAAGTAGGGCTTATCTCTCATTTATTGTTCCAAGCATAGACAAAAAAAAGTATGCGGGCATGGCTTATTGTGTGCTACTGGCATTCCTTGTCTCATACGTCTCAGGTTCTCCTGTTTTCTTGGAAAGGTTCCCATTCAGGGGAAGTCTTCACTGCCCCTCCACTCATGGAGCTAATACAGTGGCCTTCCAATTCATTATCTGATTGGGGCTGTACAGATAGCCTTTGGGCAGGCTGTTGGCCGGGTATCTGTAGGTGTTGTATGGCATCGATTTTGTTTGCGGATGTGGGGCCACACAATTATGATCTTCCCTACTGGGGCCAATGGGCGCTCAATGAAACACAGAGAATTGGGAAGAATGGTCATTTGTTCAACTTAAATGTCATTTAGGGTAAGATTTGGGGTGTTTGCTGCCCTAAATATACTTGGAACTATAATACACAGATTTTTTCTTATATCTGTACCCACTTTTCAAACTAAGTGGGGCCCTGACCGAAGATTGATCCTCCAATGGTTAACTAAGGCTGGACATTCTAGGGCAGCGGTGGGCAAACGTTTAGGCTTAGGGGCCACAGTGACTTTTTAAATTTGACAGATGGGCCGGGCCAGCGCCATCTTTGCTGGTCATCCCCTAGGTTTTGCGTTGCTTACATGCAGTCTTGGCGCCAAGTCTCGCTTGATGAGACTTGCGGAGTCGGGAATTTCTGAAAGACAGAAGATTTGCGGACTGCAGTCTCTGTTACGAAAAGCGAGACACGCCAATCCTTGGCGGGCCGGATTAAAAAGATCAACGGGCCGGACGTGGCCTGCAGGCCGTAGTTTGCCCACCCCTGTTCTAGGGGCTTGAACTGAAAAGGTTGGGCACCACTACCATAATAGGGAACCAGCTCCATAGGTTGTAAACTTGTAGTTTAAGGTAAACTGTTGGGTAGGTAGCCCTTGTGTCTTTAAATTCAGATTTAATGGGTGGGGGGGTGGAAATAGTTATGTGCACATAATCATAAATCATAATGATGGTCCTACGCTATACTGTCTAAGGCAGGGGTGGGCAAACTTTCTTGCTCGGGGGCCACATTGACTTACAGACGGGCTGGGCCAACATTACGCCATTTCCACTCGTCAGTCCCCAGGTGCTAAATCTTGCGTGATGAGACTTGCGGAGTCGGCAGCCCGGATTAAAAAGACCAACGGACCAGACGTGGCTTGTGGGCCTTACTTTGCCCACCCCTGTTCTAAGGGAATCTATATGGAAGCTCCTATATAAGCTCCTAACAACTCCTATACACTGGGAAGCAATGCTTATCTGTACCATCTCTTGGAAACAATATGGCAACTCTGTAGTATAGAGGTACAAATAAATATAAAGAGACAGTTCTGTGCACAGAATAATATGTACCCCCATAACTAAGGAATAAAACATGGCAGCCCCCACTAGGATGTATAAACCAAATGTGCAGAGGAGGAGTGATAGACAATGCCCCCCGGTCGTAATGTCTCTTTAATAGACTGCCCCCCAGTGCAGGTACCCCGCGTCTAGACGGACGCTTTGCAAAATAACACAAGGGCTGATAATCCATTAGTCATCCATAACAACAGGTAATATGCATCATTTATCGCTGCCCACTGCTATCTTTCTGATACTTATGATGGATAATGCTCCCGTTTCCCCCCTTTCGCGTTGCTGTTTAAATTATACCAAAGGAAAAATTAATGAGAAAGTAGATTTATGGCTTTCATTTGTTTGTCAATTCAGAAATTAATTGGGTGTTAATTTTAGCCGTCCCCCCATCACGCCAGGTCTTTAGCGCGCGTGCCACCCTGCTTTGCATTCATTGAATCCTACCTCTCATTTACTGTGGGTCACTAGCTTTGCATACATTAAAATAGCCCCGGGGCCCACTCTCTTGATTACTTTTTGAACTGCCGCGCGTTGGAAAAATTTACGCCTTTCTTTTATAATTATGAAAATGCAGCACGGGGCAGCGGCGGGTACACGGCCCTCTTTCCTTCTGACTGGATATTGTATGTATATATGTTTGTATGTATATCTTTATTTATAAATCGCTACTTATGTACGCAGCGCTGTACAGTAGAATTCATTAATACAAACAGGGGGTTATTAAGATAATAATACATAAATACAAAGTACAGGTATGGGATCCCTTATCCGGAGACCCATTATCCAGAAAGCTCCAAATTACGGAAAGCCTATCTCCCATAGACTCCATTTTAATTAAATAATTCAGAATTTTAAAAATTATTTCCCTTTTCTCTGTAATAATAAAACAGTACCTGTACTTGATCCCAACTAAGATATAATTACCCCTTATTGGGGGCAGAACAATCCTATTGGGTTTATTTAATGGTTAAATGATTCCCTTTTCTCTGTAATAATAAAACAGTACCTGTACTTGATCCCAACTAAGATATAATTACCCCTTATTGGGGGCAGAACAGCCCTATTGGGTTTATTTAATGGTTAAATGATTCCCTTTTCTCTGTAATAATAAAACAGTACCTGTACTTGATCCCAACTAAGATATAATTAATCCTTATTGTAGGCAAAACAGTCCTATAGGGGTTAATTAATGTTTTATTGATTTTTTTTTAGTAGACTTAAGGTATGGAGATCCAAATTACGGAAAGACTCCTTATCCGGAATACCCTTGGTCCCGAGCATTCTGGATAACAGGTCCTATACTGTATAACAATAAATACAAGATACAGTTGCAATAAGTTAAGAGTCAAAGACACAAGAGGATGGAGGTCCCTGCCCCGTAGAGCTTACAATCTATATATATCTATATTTGTGCATGATAATAAACATATTGTGCCAGAACATGCACATAAATGCTGTTATTGGTCTTGTTAAATGGCTGCAGATGGGCAAGCTGGCAACACTAAGGGGCTGATTTACTAAGACACGAATTCGAATCCGAATTGGAAAAATTACGATTGGAAACGAACATTTTGCGACTTTTTCGTATATTTTGCGATTTTTTCGGCGTCTTTATGATTTTTGCGTAAAAACACGAGTTTTTCGGCGTCTTTACGATTTTTGCGTAAAAACGCGAGTTTTTCGTAGCCATTACGAAAGTTGCGCAAATTCGCGATTTTTTCGTAGCGTTAACACTTGCGCGCAAAGTCGCGCCTTTTTCGTAGCGTTAAAACTTAAAAGGCGCGACGTTTCGTGCAAGTTTTAACGCTACGAAAAAATCGCGACTTTGCGCAACTTTCGTAATGGCTACGAAAAACTTGCGTTTTTACGCAAAAATCGTAAAGACGCCGAAAAAATCGCAAAATTACCGATCATTACGAAAAAAACGCAATCGGACGCATTCGGCCCGTTCGTGGGTTAGTAAATGTGCCCCTAAGGGTCAGATTTAGCAAAATGTCAGTTTACCCACGTTCTATTCATTCCTATGGGGTGTTTATAAGTGTATTTATCAATGGGTATTTATGAATGGGGACGTTAGATAAATATGCTTCTAAAAATCCCATAGGAATGAATAGAACGTGGGGGAAGTTTTATGTATTAAGCTGTAAACTGACATTTAGATAAATCAGCCCAGTTATATATCAGTCTTGCTCAACTCCCAGCACCCTTCGGCTGCTGAAAGCTCAAAGCTACATTCATACCGGAAGAGATTAGAATTTAACCTTAGTTTTCTTTAAACATGTTACATCCAGTTATGGGAAAGACAATACTTGGCAGTCAGTTGCCGCAATCCTGTAACCGAGTTATATATTGTTGCCTCAGGCGTCGCTGATTGAAGCTGTGATTTATATAGATGTGCCAGTGGCTAGTGGGCCATTTCTGAGCTTTATCTTTAATTGCCGTAGCCAGTGTTGGGTGTCTTTAAAGGGAAAATATTCCTAGTTCTAATATACACGTTATTTTGATATGAATGATGAATAATTTATCCTACAGCTTTGTGTGGTACTCAGAGTTCCCTGTATAACTCAGCCTGCAGCCTTGTGCCTTTATATGGGCACAGAACCCCTCAGTGACTTCTAATATCCTTATCATTTACAGTAGGGGGTACATTATCCCTTATAATACATGAGTGATACTCAGAGTTCCCTGTATAACTCAGCCTGCAGCCTTGTGCCTTTATATGGTCACAGAACCCCTCAGTGACTGCTAATATCCTTATCATTTACAGTAGGGGGTACATTATCCCTTATAATACATGAGTGATACTCAGAGTTCCCTGTATAACTCAGCCTGCAGCCTTGTGCCTTTATATGGGCACAGAACCCCTCAGTGACTGCTAATATCCTTATCATTTACAGTAGGGGGTACATTATCCCTTATAATACATGAGTGATACTCAGAGTTCCCTGTATAACTCAGCCTGCAGCCTTGTATCCTTATCATTTCAGTAGGGGGTACATTATTACACTTATGAAAGCAAAGCCTAATATGCAAAGATCATTCCATCCGTATATGTCAGTATTAATGCTTATGGGCTGGAGCTGTCATACTGTTTATCTCAGCTGACTTTTTATGGAAACCAATAGAATATCTCAATTTATTAATGACCAGTTGGGTTGCTCCATAAGGGTTGATTCGTATTTTTTTCCCTTTTCTATCTGTTTTTTTTTTTCTATCATACATCCGATCCCTGGAGTAGGGAGGTCCTAGCACCGAGGCAATGTTGTGGCTTGGCCATTTCTATTCATAAACACCCACAGCATTCATACCCCCCTCATGGCAGAGATAAGAGATATACAGCCGACAGTATAATATCCCTTTTATGCCCATTTTCCAGGGGTCCCTGCAACACAATTGCTCTTTTCGCTGCCAAATTGCACCCTGTAGCCTCGGCAGAGATCTGATCCCCAATGTGGCTTTGATACAGCTTAGCCCTGTGTTACATTATTCATAAATAATTAAGGAACATCATGTTGGGTGTATGTTTTCCTATAGCCCGGCTGTGGAATATAATTTCCAGCTATGTGCGGAACAGTATGACATTAGCACAGATTCATGTGTGTGAAATTGATTTGCCGCTGACAAACAGTGTGGTCAGACACCTAATGTAGCTGCCCGTTAATAAGGTTTCTCATTAATTGCGGCCGGCGTGACTGTATTTGAAGGTACGCGAAATTGCCTGCAATTGTATCGAGCCTTAAAACTGTGAAAGTCATCTCTAGAGAGTCTTCATGCACTATTCATATGGGTGTCACTCAGGAACACTTGCCTGTCTTTATAAATAAATTGCACATTGACTTCAATGGAAACCTTGATTTGTTAGCATTTGGCTGCCTTCTGTAAAGCTGTCGCCTTGTTCTGACAATGATAATAGCAGCTGTAGTCATTCTCATACCCCCCCCCCCCTTAATTATTTAGAAATCAGGATTTGTGCTTCTTGTAATTATGACCTCTCTTGTTTGGCTCTGAGGGAAGAACAAGGTCATGGTTGCAAAGGGGAGAAATAAGGTTCCTCAGTAGGGTTCCTGGGCTCCTGCAATATGGCATTAGGGCAGCTGGTTAAGGTTTGGGCACCTTATGAGGATGGGCCATGGGAGACTATTACTTGAGATTTTCTAAACACACACTACTGGGTGCAGGACCAAGCACGTACCCTATCTTTGTGGTTCCTCTTGAGAATCACCCAGAAGAAGCCCAAGTCTCTTTGACCAGACAAGTATGGCTAAGGTTTGGGCACCTTATGAGGATGGGCCATGGGAGACTCTTACTTGAGATTTTCTAAACACTATTGGGTGCAGGACCAAGCACGTACCCTATCTTTGTGGTTCCTCTTAAGAATCACCCAGAAGAAGCCCAAGTCTCTTTGACCAGACAAGTATGGCTAAGGTTTGGGCACCTTATTAGATTTTCTAAACACAAACTACTGGGTGCAGGACCACGCACGTACTCTATCTTTGTGGTTCCTCTTGAGAATCACCCAGACGAAGCCCAAGTCTCTTTGACAAGACAAAGTCAAGTATGGCCTCTTCTGCTCAGCCTACCCTCTTGCAGGACCTATCCAGGAAACGGCGATGGAAAAAAATAAATTAACAATGACAATTGACTTAATCTTACCAGGTCACACCACTTTTAGGTCTAAAATAGTAGAGTTGTGATGTGATCTAGTGGATGGCATCTCAGAGATAATAGTAAGACGACTCCATTTCAGTAATGTTTTTTCTGCCATGCTATTGCTGTACATTTCTGCCTGAGGCCATTTCAGAGGGGGAATCATTAGATATTTTCAGGCCTGTACAAAGGCTTTGGTGACTTTAGTCCCTACCTGCCCCCTAGTTACAACTCTTGTCCAGGCCTGGACTGGCAATCTGTGGGTTCAGGCAAATGCCAGAGGGGCTGCTGTAAGGTGCCATAGACAGTCACTATTTATTGGATTGGGGGGGCTGCTTGTACTTGGAATGCCAGGGCCTATTTTGAATACCAGTCTAGGGCTGCTCTTGCCTATGTGGTTTTGATTGGTGATGACAAAAATAATATTGGTTACAGCAGGTGTTGGTAAAACCCGGCCTGGCATGTGTGGCACTAAGCACTGTGGGTGATAGTTGGAACTAGCCAGTATTGCACCAGCACAGTCAGTACAAATTCCCTTGATGCCAATGTTATTAATAAGGAAGAGATTTATTAGAGCTGTAATAGGGGATATTTTTGCCCCTGTTGTACGGACAGATCCGGCATTGTGGTTGGTGGAAACCCTGCAGTCCGGCTCGGTACCCCATACATATGCCTGAACCTGCTGCCTCTAAATCATTTTGGGCTTTAGTTGCCTTTAAAGCAATTTCCTCTATTTCTTTTCCTAGTGGAAAATCCTGCGGCGGACGCACACTCTCAGGGCTACAGTGAAAATGTTGGCAAAACCCGGTAATTGAGAGAAAATCTATAAATCAGAGAAAAATAAAAGTCACACCTCATAGTCTGTTCAGGCTGTGCGAGCAGGAGGCTAATTTTAACATTCATTTACTTTCCTTCCACACCTACTTGGGTTTGTATGTATTTCGGCGTTAACACCTTATTCCGCGCTCTGTCCTGAGACGACGTATAGTCGCGTCGGTGTTTGAGACATTGGATCCCACTTCCAACACCTCAAGGTGAATGGGAAAATATCATAATATTCCGCTATCTGGTTGCCCATATGGGAGGCCGTTTCAAGCCGGCGACCGGTATTTTTGAAAAAAAAGCCTTCTCATTGAAACGGCCGTCGGGAAATCAGTCCTATTGTGTAACTGCACAAAGATGCCTCCTTGTGTCTCCAACATGGGAGCCGCTTTTGTACTGGGGTGAAGCCACACAGAGCTACTTTGTAGCAGCTACTTGTCACGGCTACTAAACACCAGAAAATCCCCTGCCATAGACAATACTGAGAATTGCCTCTGCTAAAACACACGTAGAGACAATTATCAGTAAATGATCAGCATTGTCTGTTTTAGTAGCCACGACAAGTAGCTGCTACTAGTAGCTCTGTGTGTCTTCACCCTAAGAGAACCACTTTAAAGGGCTAGCGTCAGTCTATGGGCAAGCAAGCACCCATGGAACATTCCCACCTTCCCTAAAGCGCCTTCAGCGCAAACAACCAGATGCCCACAACGTGGGGAGAACATACAATCTCCTTGCTCTTGGGGCCGCCATGTTGCCTCATTCATAGGTAGCTTTACCTTTAAAGGAGAAAGAAAGGTAAAAACTCAGTAAGCTTTATCAGAAAGGTCTATGTAAATACAGCCATAAGCACTCACAGAAACGCTGCACTAAGTTCTCTGTCAAAAGATTTGTTGTGTCTATTTTCCTGTGCCAGAGACATGCAGCTCTCTCCTCTCCCCCCTCTCCTGCTCCCCCTCCCTCAAGAATGCTAAGAACTAACCCCTCCCCCCCCTTAGGAATGTGGATCTGAGCCAATCAGCAGGAAGCTGACTCATAGTCTTACAAACTGAGCATGTACAGGGGTCTGGGTGTCTGTGCAGGAGTGAGGCATTATGGGAACTTTCTTTACACAGCTCAGCGTTTTTTCTTCCTGTTTGGCTTCTGATTATCTGAACGGGAGAAATATGGGGAGACTTAAGGGCACTATTGAGAGAACCGAAGGTATGCCTGCAGCTTGAGATTAACTCTTTAGTAGCCTTTCCTTCTCCTTTAAGTTATAGGTTGTTTCCAGGGATGTAACTACAGAGGGAGCAGACCCTGTGGTTGCAGGGGGGCCAGGAGTGTAGAGGGCCCAGCAAGGCCGTAATTATTAGGCAATTTTAAGATACCTTGGTAAAATAGATCAATTTACCAAAATTAAATGTACTATATGTGACATCTAGTTACACCACTGGTACCATGTAGGAACAGGATTACTACAGGCGACCCTATTAAAGGGGCAGTTCACCTTTAATAATTTTGATTTGTATCATCTCTCTGGTTTTTCAGCAAATATCTGGTTGCTAGGGTCTTTTCATACCGAGCAACCAGGCAGTGGTTTGAATAAGAGACTGAAATAAGTATGAGGCGGGGGGGGAATGAATAGGAAGATAAGCAACTTTGTGCGACTTTGGGAAGCCAAATCAATGCATAAGCCTTTCCACTGGCGACTCCTACTGTTCCTGGCAGAAAGGCATTTCAGAGTGGTTATACGCCTGCGGGCGACTACATTGGTCCATCAAACATTAGCCCAAGGGGCAGATTGATCAAAATGTGAGATTAGAGTTCACCACCGAAAAATTCACCCACTTTCACCCACTTTCTATTCATTCCTATGGAATTTTAGAAGTATATTTATTAGGGATGCACCGAATCCCGGATTCGGTTTGGGATTAGGTATGCGTTTTTGTAAGGATTTGGTTTCGGCCAAATCTGTGGTCCTGGCTGAACCAAATTCGAACAAGCACTGTAGGACAGGAACCAATCAGCAGCTAGGCTGACCTGATAGGGAACTGAATCCTGTCTTTCCTTGTGTGACTGCAGGGCTGTGATTGGCTCTCCCCCTCCTACTGTGCTTCTGGCAGGGGCCGTTAGGGCACGCCCACTCTTCAATTCAAACACGGACAAAGAAGTGATAGAATCTATAGGGAGCTCCAATAAAGGGGCCATTTTTACAGATAGGATTAATTGCCTACAAAATTAGGGATTTTCCCATTTATCCAATATATCCCCTTTAACGGCGAACCCACCCCTTTATCTGAGCGCCGCAGCGCCCCCTTCCATCCCATGCCCTATAATTGGCTGTATAAATAAAGATACACATATGCACAAACAGAGACCCTTTTTTTCCACCTTCACTGTATTAATAAGAAATGTTTGTCTGAAATTGAACCCAAATAAGCAATCGGAGCAGCTGGCATTTCAAGTTGAAATTTTGGGCAATTATAGCCGTTAAATAAAACAAACAGAGAAGGCCAGCAAGAAGCACTGGGGAAAGATAAATTGTATGAAAGGAAATGACAACTGTTTACAGCTCGGGCATGATTTTAAACAGGGCATGTGTCTTCAAATGCACTAACTGTTTTAACAGCTGGATGTTTCTTTCCCCCCCTCTCTCGTTTTCTAAGGGCTTTGAGTCATGATGCAAGAATCTGGGACGGAGACAAGAAGTAACGATTCAGCCATTCAGAATGGAGCGGGCCCCGGTAACCACCTACTAGAGTGCACGTTGCGGGAATCGAGGTCCAACGGGGAAACTCCACTCGAAATAGGGGCCGCCGAACTCGCACATCTCCAACAGCAACAGGTACTGTTCCCAGAATGGGGCAAGGCTGAGCAGAACCGGCCATGCAATCGCCGAGGAATGTGAACATTTATACTTTATGATGTGTTCTGGCATCTTGGTTTGGGAATCCATCATAAGGAAGTTGAGTTCAAAGTCGCTTGCTCTGGTTTGCTAATCCACTGCGCTCTGTTTAGCTCTGAATATATGTCTCCTGGTTCTCTGGCACGTTGGGCGAGGTGGAATGTCATCTGCTACTGAATTGCTTTGGTCTTTACTGTCTAGCCAAGAGGCAAAATAGCTTTGTCTGGAAGGGGCAACCATGATGTTGTAGACCAGTGATCCCCAACCAGTGGCCCATAAGCAACAACCCCTTGGATGTTGCTCCCAGGGTCCTCAAAGTAGATGCTTATTTTTGAATTTCTGACTTGGAGACAAGTTTTGGTTGCATAAAACCCAGTGTAAAGCCAAACAGAGCCTTCTGTAGGCTGCCAGTCCCCATAGGGGCTACCACATAGCCAATTATAGCTCTTATTTGCACCCCCAGGAACTTTTTCAATGCTTGTGTTGCTCCCCAACACGTTTTCCATTTGAGTGTGACTCATGGGTATAAAAAGGTTGTAGTCTTTGCACACTTTGAACATGGGGTTGCACCAGGGTCGGACTGGGGGGTGAAGGGCCCACCGGGGCTCCCACCCCAGGGGCCCTGCAGGCGCCCTGCCGGCCACATCCCCTAACACCCCCCTCCCGCAGGGGCCCCACTAACCCCCTCACAGGGCCCCCAACTTGACGTCCTCCCCCGAGCGCGTAAATTTCAACGCGTCAGGGGAGGAGGGGTCGGGTAGTGGGAGCACCGGCAAGTGTCAGGTCTGGGCCTCCGGGGCCCACCGGGATTTTTTTCTGGTGTCCCGGCGGCCCAGTCCGACCCTGGGTGGCACCGTGGTTTCATAGTTACACTTCAGCCTTGTGTTTTACCTGGGTACTACCTGTTTGTATGTTCTTCCCATGTCTGTGTGGGTTTCCTTCTGGTAGTCAGGCTTCTTCTCACACTAATGTGTGGGATTTGTGGGGGATAGGGGCCTTGGATTGTAAGCTCCACCGTGGCAGGGACGGATGTGGCTACATCTGATGGCAGAGGTGACGGGGCGGGGTAACTAGTTTCTCTGCATTCAGCACCCCAAGGTATGTACCCAATAGGGATTTGACCTAGAAGCCCAAATGGAAGGTCCAGCCATATTCCTCACATCCCTAACCTGCTATTGTACGCATCCAGCTCCCCTCACAATATACACTGGCTCGTTTAAATCGTTTCCATCCTACAGGTTCTTACTTGAAGAGAGAGCATCACAACCATGCTGAACTCATTACTGCCGCCGTCACACAAAACCGTGGATAAAATTTCAATAACTGCAGGCCACAGTTGAGTAAACAGTTGCACTGAAACTTAATTCCTGTTGACTTTTCCCTCATTCTTGGCCAGGGGCACATTCTCATTCCGTGGTGCAAAGACAACAAGGCTTACAGCTTTGATTAATGTAGGACAGTAGATGGGAATTAGTGCGTTGGCACAGGGGAAAAATGCATGAAACAAAAACAAAACAACCAAAAAGAAAACTCAGTCCATATCGACATTTTCTGCATTTAGTGGAGAATTTCCCAGTTTCTCTGCAATGATGTGGGATTATGATGTAATCCTCCATGATCCTTCTAATCATATCATTGGTCGTGCCTGACTTGATAACTGATTGTGCCGGCCACGCAATTCCACCGGCGGGCCTGAGCCTCTGCACTAGGAGGAGGCCAATAGGGCCATGGGAGGCCCACAGTACTGTTGGGCGAAGCTGCCTGCCTAAAGGGCAAGTAATGCTCTAGGGCCAGTAAAGCTAAGGGCCAATGTGGCCCCTCCAGACCAAGTCAGCAGAATTTTAGACCCTGTATGGGGCCCTCCTGGTGGGCTGCCCTGACTGGTATGTGGCTGAAAATTGGGCACTGTCTGCATTTGTCAGTAGGTTTGGTCAGTGGCAAATCTAGATGTTATTGGGCACGACAGCAAATTTAATTTAGGGCCCCAAAACATTGGTAAATTGATCCATTCTACCAAGATATTTGCTCATTAATTAGTGCCTTACTGGGCCCCCCACGGCACTTATGGTTGCTGGGGCCGGTATTCAGAAATTTACCGGCAATGTACTTGTGCTAATATTCTGCCTCCAGCTGCCCCAATTCCACCCCACTCCCCCGCTATTCTGCCCCATCCCACCCCGTTACTTCTTCCACTGTGCAGCTCCCTACAGTATTCCAGACAGTTTAGCAGCTCTGCCCCCACCCCACATCATAACCCCCTCCACGACATAGCCCCGCCCATTTTCATCCACCCCCATCCCACCTCTACGTCATTGGCTTGTAGGGGGCCACAAAAGAGGTGCCAACCCTACCTACCAATACTCCTTGGCCCCCCTGCACCCGCGGATTCTAGTTCCTCTGTAGTTACACCCCTAGATGTGGTCCTCACCCATGTAGGTCCCTTTATGGACCAATCATTGTCCCAGGCCAAATGATTAACTCATCCTAATTGGAAAGATTAGCAGAAGGTCTGATCATTTAGTGAGCCCCCCAAGCAGCGGATCTGGGCAGGTATATACAGGCAGAATTGCGGCCAGCTATGGGGTACCTTCCCCGAGCCTAAACATTACATTATATAACAGGCAATATATATATTTTCTCTTTTAGGCAACATAAGCAAAAAAAAAAAAAAAGATAATCAAACCCGTTGCATTGTGATTGGAGCCGCACTTTCCAAACATAATTTGAGTTTAAAAAAAAAATAGTTTTTTTTTTTTTTTTTAATTATTATTCCCATCGCCCACACATAAGCTGTTTGCAGTTCATCTAAACAGTTGACATGCTTGTATTTTACATGAGCTTGTTTTCCTACTGAATCAAAATAACAAATATTGTTTTAATCTTCTCTCCAGCGACTAAAGGGGATGTTTTCCTGCCAGTTCCTCCACAATTTTTTATTAAATGGATGAAATCGTTGCAAACAACTTTTCTACCTTAATTTTTATATATATATATATATATATATATCGGAAACATTAAGATCAGAATGTATAATTACTTTCTGTTTGCTTTTTCCCCCCTTTCTGGAAAGGTGTTACTGCCTCAGGCTGTGGTTTTAACCTTCCCTGTAATGCCATTGTCTCTCAGACTGACCTCTATCCATAGCCCTTCTATTGTCTGTAATCACTTTAAAAAAAAGCCAGAAGGTCGAGTGATATAACACTCCATGTATTCCCCTGTACTAAGCACAATTCAGCAGGAACAGCCCCCTAAGTTTGCTCATAGCCTGTACAGAGAGATACCATAAAACTATGGCACATAGGGATTCCCCTGTACTAAGCACAATTCAGCAGGAACAGCCCCCTAAGTTTGCTCATAGCCTGTACAGAGAGATACCATAAAACTATGGCACATAGGGATTCCCCTGTACTAAGCACAATTCAGCAGGAACAGCCCCCTAAGTTTGCCCATAGCCTGTACAGAGAGATACCATAAAACTATGGCAACATAGGGATTCCCCTGTACTAAGCACAATTCAGCAGGAACAGCCCGCTAAGTTTGCTCATAGCCTGTACAGAGAGATACCATAAAACTATGGCACATAGGGATTCCCCTGTACTAAGCACAATTCAGCAGGAACAGCCCCCTAAGTTTGCTCATAGCCTGTACAGAGAGATACCATAAAACTATGGCAGCATAGGGATTCCCCTGTACTAAGCACAATTTAGCAGGAACAGCCCCCTAAGTTTGCTCATAGCCTGTACAGAGAGATACCATAAAACTATGGCACAGGGATTCCCCTTCTGCTTACCCCTATCCACCCCTGACAGAATGCAGAGCATCTATAGAGCTGTGGGAGTTGCATACAGGTGAGTGGCGGTACTGCAAGTGACAAAGCTGCCAATACCAATAAAACTATTGGAATGAACGTTACACCTCTCCTTTCCAGGAGCCGGTCCCTGGGTGGCTGGGATAAGCGGGGATAGATAATTCCCCAACGTTATGCTGGGATGGTTAGGGAAATTGCTTTTCACTTCTTTCTTATTCTTGCCGTTCCCCCCGGCGGCACCGGTGCATTTGCACAGGGGAGAGCTGTTTGCTTAAAGGTCTGTTGCGCGGCGTTAGCCGGATAATGGTGTGTCGCCACTGAGAGGCATTCACAGACAGATTCCGCTCCAGATTTACTAATACAAACACACTGTGTAAATCAACCTTATCTCTGTTGCAAACCCCTTACATCTGAGCCTCCCTTCTGCCTCTCACATGGAGTAAACAAGTTAACCCTTGCAACAAGGGAGGCGCCATTATTACCACTTACAGGGGGGGTATCTGATCTCCCCCCACCCCAGAAGCCATCAGTGGGATATATCTGTGCCGATCGCTATCCTAGGAGCTGGGAGCCCATTGTCTCGCAGAGAGCCTGTCTCTTATTGACTGCCCCCAATGTATGGCTTTGCTAGTGTTTCACTAATGAGTCAGACAGTTGGCAGGAGAGTGCAGCGAGAGAGTGCAAGTGTGAGGCTGATTGATGACAGAGGCAGGGACCGGGCAGCACAGGAGGACATATGATCTCGGAAGCCGAGGAGAGAAACGTCCCTGGCGCCTATTTCTGCGCTCAGATCTCAAATTGTTGTTTTGTCTTTTTGTAACCACTACTTAAAGTATACATTTCAGTCTATGTATGTATGTATGAATGTGTGTGTATGTATGTATGAATGTATATGTATGTGTATGGTCTTCCCTCTGCCTCTCCACCACCCAACCGCATCTTCCACCATCTTCTCCATATTTGCAGCACCTTAACATATGTGTCTATAGACATATCTATACAGTGTCGGACTGGGACCCCAGGGGCCACCAGAAAACCTTACACCCTAGGCCCACTCTTCAAACTATTTTTCCTCCTTTCCCCACCCAACCTCTTTATTCTCCTAGTCACTCTTATTTACATGCTAGCATCTATTCTTCCATCTATTTCTCCTCTTCCTTCCCATTCAGAAATAGGGAATGGCCATGAAACAGGCCAAATGGTCAGGAGCAGGAGGGCCCACTGACACCTGGGCCCCCCGGGAGTTTTCCTGGTATCCTGATGGGCCATTCCGACACTGTATCTATACAGATTTATTTGTTCTACCATGCTTGCTCATTTCTTACCCCTGACACCTTTTAAGTACAAGTATATAGGTGGAGACCAACAGGCCCCGACTGGGATTCAAAATAGTACACACAGGCCCAAAGCAGCCCAATAAATAGTGACTGTCTACACCAGGGATCCCCAACCTTTTATACCCCTGAGCCACATGGAAAAGGTGTTGGGGAGCAACACAAGCATGGAAAAAGTTCCTGAGGGTGCAAATAAGAGCTATAATTGGCTATTTGGTAGCCCCTATGTGGACTGGCAGCCTACAGAAGGCTCTGTTTGGATTTACAATGGTTTACATGCAACCAAAACTTGCCTCCAAGCAAGAAATTCAAAAATGAGCCCCTGCTTTAAGGCCCCTGGGAGCAACATCCAAGGGGTTGGGGAGCAACATGTTGGGGATCACTGGTCTATAGCACCTTACAGCAGCCCCTCTGGCATTTGCCTGAACCCACAGATTGCCAGCCAATTGTAAATGTGTAAGTGACTGACTAATGAGGAGGCCTCCAATAATCAGCAAGGATAGGGCCTGGATCTTCTTCTGGAAGACCTTATAGGTTTAGATAAATAGTAATAAATTGCACCAGATGCACCAAGAAATTAAGCAGCTGAATGGTAAATATATTCTTTGAAATAAGTATAGAAACTCCACCATGGTGGTCAAGTACCATAAAAATCAGTCATGTGACCTTCATGATAATTGGATGTAGCTAAAATATATGACTTGGTATGAAACGTGGAACTCAGCATTGCTACCTGCACTCTTCTGCCTTCTGTTCGGCATGGTCAGTGTGTTACATTGGCATGCCCAGGCCTGGAGTTGTAGGAAGGCCACCATTGACTGAGCCTAGAATGGCTAGAATCTAGGGTTGGCATCTCCAATGTTGACTGGCCTGTCCTCAGTACTGCCATTGAGTGTAGGTTTGAGCTGAGTGTGAGTGCACCAGCCTAGGGATGCGCCACCATGTAATCAGGCCCTGGGCATGACTAGGCACAAACATGTCCACTCTGTGTCTGAGCCAAATTGTCTTATTGTTGATTACATATGGGTCTCCATAAGATGGACCTATTGGCCTGCAGGTTCTACAGCAGTTCCAAAGGCTGTATGAGTTCTCATACCGTACAGGTACCCCTAGAATTGCTTCCTACACAGTACAAGTATGGCGGCCTGGGGATCCCAATATTGATACTAATGTCATTTATTGAGTCAGTTGGACAAACCATGATGCACCGGGGTGCACTAGCGGGTGTGGAAGTAAAGGGGAGCCATAGCTGCTCGTTATAGTCTGGGCATGAATGAGTAGAGAAATACAGAGGGGCCATACTCTGGCCAATTGGATATTTTACGAGTCCACTGCTTTAAGTTGCTGGGCAAACGAGTTGCCAGAAGAAACCAGACAAGCATTTTGGAAAGCATTTTTGAAAGAGACACTTTAGTTTCCCACAATGCAGTCCATGTCCCGGGCCTGCCCAGCATCCCCTGCAAAGCCACAAACTGCATGGCCGCGAGTGCTGCTACAGAGCAGGCGTCTTTTGAAGTTCTCCCAGGTTTGGCTCCTAATTGCCACGCGCTGACAGAAGCGCAGAGAGATTGCAGGGAGTTTATTTTGCAGCACTGGCTGCCGACTCCCAGCGCCGTTCCCATAGCTGTTTTGCAATAGTGACAAGCGGTGCTGAGCAGGCAGAACTGGAATGTTTGTTTAACCTGAACCTATAGCCGATGGGATGGCTTCCAGTCTGGCATGATTATACTGGGAGCTGTGCAAGGTTACTGAGCATGGCAAGGACTGGGAAGGCCGGGGGGGCTGATATTATGGGGGTACATTGCAGGGATCTCCATAGAGATTGGTATCTGCCCTTGCACTGGGAGAAAGAATAAGAGTAAATACTTTCTCTCTTCTCTTACCTGACAAGTTAATCACAGGCTTTTTGTATTGCTCATATGCTGAATACAGCGCAGTGTTGGTTGTTTTCATGTTTCATTTTGTATCATTGCATCTTAAAGGAGAACTAAAACATAACAATGAATTAGTGAATACTGTACATTATGTTTTGGGGTTCTGTACCAGCCCAAGGCCCCCACAGCCCTTTAGCAGGGAAGATCTGCGTCCCAAAGATGCCCCCAGTAGCCCCCCATCTTCTTTTCTGCTGATTCCCCACAGATACTCTGTGCTGCTGTCACTTACCTGAGCTTAGGGACCCACTCACACTATACTGTATATATAGGATATAATGGTTACAATACAAGGCTGATAAGTAAATCATTTAGTATTAGTACATGACAACTAAATTAGTGCAATTTACATCAGAATTTAGTAAAATAAAAAAACAGCTGCCCAGAGCCCATTGAGCATGTGCAGTGCCACTGACACTCCAGAACCCAAGATGTGGAGCTCCAATGCACAGCTTTCAGCCTGAATCGTTACTGTTATAGAGATTCTAAAACTTTAGGCTGGTGCAGTAAGTTCAGTATATAAAATACTGGATTTCAACCCTTTATTGGTTGGTTTGGTTTAGTTCCCCTTTAAAAAAAAAAAGGAACACTGGTGGGTCAATGGACTTAACAGACCTACTCTATTGCCAATCCTCCTTACTGAGCTTCACATCCTTTCCACAGTGTCCCTGCCAGTTGCCCCCCCCCCATACCCTGCTTAGTTTCACCACTGGGCGTATCAGAGCACTGTGCTCACATTAGGGGCAAGATGGTTACAGCATTATTTCCAGGGGTTTCCCCAGGCCAATTAAGGAGAAATGTGATAACATTTATGGTTGCGCCAAGTGTGTAAGCTTTGTAAATTCTAAATTCTACCTGCTGATTGGTTGCTATGGGTTACTAGACCTCGTGCAAACACCATACCTCTTGTCACAGGACCAGTGAGGTCCAAATTTACTTCCGCTGAATCTTAATATTGCAAAAAAACAAAACATGCTTCTATATAGCCAAATTCTGGATCTGTTGCTGCTTACCCACAATTCTCTTGCTTCACAAGTGGGGGTAAGAATGAAGAACCCCTAACAAAATAATGTTTTTATTTGTAGAGGTGAAACCTTCTACTGATCAGAAATGCTGTGTACGGATAGCTTAATGGCGCACTCTCTGGCTGGAATTGAACCTTGCAGTGAGGGTCTTAGGTTCGATTCCAGCCTGAGAGAGATCTATGGCTACTCCCCCTGCCTTGTGATCCACTCCAGCCCACGGCTCATATTTTTAAATGCACAAAACAGAATGAGAAGAAAAAAAAAACAAGTTGTGTGAATTGTTGTGCGGGCCCCACCCGCTTTACTAACAAGGGCCTAGGAAAACATATGGCAAGGTTATAAACTGCTGTCTCTGGTGCAGTCTCATTAGTCATGTGAGCTTATCTCATAGCGAGAGAGCCAGCGAGCCAGATAACGTCTTTGTTCCATATTGACACAACAGGGTAGGTCCCAGTTTGTTTGTTGGCCTCTGTGGGGAAATGTATGCGCAGCTCTTTTTCTCTGTAAAAATGACTAATTATTAAACGCGCTATTTACATAGCTGTTTTCCTCCGGGCCCCGGGGAGGGCAGCATTATGGCTGGTAATTAGAACATTTCCGAACACTCCTGAGAAAGATCAATATGTGTGTGAATGAAAGGGCTGCTTTTCATAGGGTGGAAAAGTTCAACAAGAAGCGTGGTTGTATTGTTTGTGTTTTGTTTACTCTGCTCCAAAGGGTGTTTTTTTGGGGTTGGCACCCAGCCGGTATTTCACCAGCGTAGCCAGTAAGTAACCAGCCAAGGAGCCCAGCTTGTGTTTAAATAGCCCTGGGTTCTCCCCAATTCCCCTTAGATCAGAGCCATGCCCCCTTGGATCCACCCTTGGTCCGCCCACTTTCCACCCTATGATGATAACGCCCTGTCCCCATGACATCACCAACCAGGCTTTGTGACATCATCCCTCCTCTCCCCTGGTGGCCCTTATAAAAACCCCCGCAAATGTGGTAACCCTACAAAGAGCCTAAAGGTGGCCATACACGGGCCGATTCTAGCTGCCGATATTGGTCCCTTAGACCCATTCGGCAGCTAATCGGCCCGTGTATGTGCACTACTGAGGGGCCTGCCCGACTGATATCTGGCCTGAAATCGATCAGGCTGGTTAAAAAATCTAGTCGGATCGGGGACCGCATTGGCTCATTGATGCGGTCCCTGGACCGACTTTCCTATACCCGTTGGGATAATTCAATCGTTTGGCCCCAGGGCCAGACGACCGAATTAGCCTGGATTCTCCCGATATCGCCCACCCGTAGGTGGGGGATATCGGGAGAAGATCCACTCGCTTGACGACATCGCCAAACGAGCAGATCTAACGGTGTATGGGCACCTTAAGGCTAATGGCACCTCACTGGGCATTCTGTTTTGTTTTTAATATTTAAAGGAAGGCCGTCTCTCTCCATATGGGTCAGATACAGCTCTTCCTGTTAAATAACTTTATGAACAGTGATAGGAGGCCCTTTGCCTAGGGTTGCCACAGTTTTCTGCCACTAATACTAGCCTTTGGGTTTGGGGGGCGGGGTGTGATGTCATTTGGGGCGGGGCTATGATGTAAGGGGCAGGGAAATGGCCAGCATGGGCGGGGGAAAGGGGAATGAGGCCAATAAATGGGCTGACCTGGCAGGGTTATAGGCGGAGCAGAGCTGGGCCCATCGTTATTAATGGCAGTGGAGAGGGTCAGGGAACTGAGAGATTTATAGGACGTTACAAATTTACCAGCAAGTACGGTGCCGGTAATCTGGTAATACTGATGCTGACCCTAGCTGGTAATTTACAGGATAGGCCGGTTATATACCAGCCAGGGGGCAACCCTACCTTTGACCATTGTTTTTTTCCACAAGATGGCAGTCAGAACACCCCATGCACCACAGTATGAAAAGTGAAAGTCACAGTATGAAAAGTGAAGTCACGGCTCCAAAGCAATGTCACGAGCCACAATCAATAACAGGGCACTGGTGCTTAAAGCATAAATGGTACAGAATGAATGCTGGGAGTTGTAGTTCAGCAGCACCAAGAAGCCGCAGGTTGCAGGTCCCTGCCTGGGACAGCAGTTGCTGTTTGTTTGTGCAGTTGTGTAGCGGTGCCGAGGGATCAGTATGGCAGCTGAGCTCCCTATCAGCCCCTGTCTATCTGATGCTGCTCAGTTGAATCACTTGTTTACTTAAGTGCGATAACCACTGGACATGACCAAATATGGCCGCCTTCACTGTCCCGTATTGTTAGCGCCGGTAGTTTATTTTAATCCTGCAAGAATTTCGCCTTTTCCAGGCAGCTGCCAGGATTTATGTGGTAATGCAGCGTGCTGAGGGACCCTCGGAGTAATTGGTGGCTGCTACTTTTCCTTCCTTCGTATCAATCTATGGAGGGTCTTGATGGGGTGAACTTGATGGGTTGTTTGTTTTTCCCCCCCAACTAATTTACTGAGATACAAGTATCATTATGAATATACTTCCCAAGTTCTAATTGATGTCTTTTATATTTACCCTACCCTCTTGCCCTCCAGTTGGCATAACTCTAAGCTGTAAAGCTGGCCATACAGGAGCTGAAAAAAGCTGCTGATTTTGCCCCCTCCAGACTGAGTGAGAAACTTATTGGCCAGTACCTGGGGCCCACCAATGGGCC
Organism: Xenopus tropicalis; assembly: GCF_000004195.4. Lineage (NCBI taxonomy): Eukaryota > Metazoa > Chordata > Amphibia > Anura > Pipidae > Xenopus > Xenopus tropicalis. Next base: position 140,717,301 of record NC_030680.2, read on the forward strand.
TGCCCAACTGATATCTGGATACTAATCAGCCATATATTAATCAGACAGGTTTGAATATCTCACCTGATGAGGAGCACATTGGTCCATTGATGTGATGCTTAAGGTCCCCATACATGGGCCGATTCTAGCTGTCGATATCGGTCCCTTATGGGCACTACCGACGGGCCTGCCCGACCAATATCTGGCCTGAAATCGGGTTAAAAAATCTAGTCGGATCGGACTGACTTTGCCTATACCCGTCGTTATAATTCGATCGTTTGGCCCCAGGGTCAGATTCTCCCAATATCGCTCACCCGTAGGTGGCGACATCGCCAAGCGAGCGGATCTGAAGGTGTATGGGCACCTTTATCTGACAGTGACAGGTCTCGGTAGGTCCCATTGATCTGATCCTTGTCCCCAGATCCCTGATATGGGCCAGAGTGTAGATGGCCAAACCCTCTTACCCAAAGCTCCAAATTTTGTTTAAACTTATATATTCTTTTGCACAACCCCATAGCTCTAAAACAGTGTAGTGCAGGGGTGCCCAGACTTTTCCCCGCGGCAATCGACTTCTGACTCCTCCCTGCGTACGTACACATACCCAATAAATGCACAGAACCGCCGTACTTCCGTATTTGCCGGCTTTGACGCAGTCCACCAGAAATCCACGGGGGATCGACTGGTGGACCACGATCAATGTTTTGGCCACCCCTGGTGTAGTGTATGTTACAGCTGGAGGGGTGTAGGGTGCAGTATGGTGTCTGCTCCAGGCGCGGAGGAGTTAGTGCGGCACACATGGTTATAATGCGGTGACCACAGCACAGAAGCAGAATGAGATTTGGCCAGTGAAAGATCCCATCGTTACTTGTCTTGGCCCTCTTGTCAGGAGCATCTCGCTCAGCGCCCAAGGCAATGGTTAAGCATTCAGTAACTTGAGGATTCCATAAATCAGCGTTATCTGTGTGTTTACAAAATAAGCATTGCCTCACTGCATATTTGGTTTATAGTGCAATCGGCACTCAGCCGTCTGGATTCACTAAACTGGCCCAGGGCTCACAATGGGCTGAGGCTGATGCTCCACAGGCTTTGTGAAACACAAGGCGAGCGCAGTATTTTAAAAGCAACTTGAAAGCAGAAGCCTTTGTGTTTGACAAGTATCAGTTTATGAGTATTTTTGTGTAGGTGCAGGGAGCATGGAGACTGAAATGTTCAACTGGAACGTTCAACTTTCTCCAGGTGCCGGGAACAGCTGCCACTGACAGGCTCACAGGGTGCATGTGTATATGTTTAACCACGTCCAAGGGCCGTGATAATGTCTATGAGACCTTCTTTCTCTCATCCCGGCAATTAAGGCTCAGGCACGTAGGGGGTTTAGAGGCTGCATTCCAAATGGCAAGAACAAGGGATGCCCAAATGCCGCCTGTAGGTTTTATACATACAATTCTAACAAGAAAAAAGTGGCCATCAACTGATATGCGCCATTCCTCGATTAAATCACAACTTGTAACTCTTTGGCCTGTTGTGTTGAATTCTATTGTGGGCAGTGATACCAGCAGATATTCTCATCAAAACATATCTGGGCCCTTCAGACTTCTACAGCTGGCTAATCCGGCCATACACGCACAAGTTGATTCATATCATTTGCACCAAATCCACTTTTTTTGTATTCGGCTGAACCCCGAATCATTGGTAAAAGATACAGCCGAATACCAAACCCAGGAGCGTGGATTTGGGCAAAGCTGAATCCTGCCGAAAAAAGGCAGAATCTTGGCCGAATCCTGGATCCGGTGCATCCCTATATAATTTCCTCTACATATATGGAGGAGACCCAAAGATCTGATCAGTATCTATATACTATGGATATCAGTCAGTTTATCATGCTGGTTTTCAAAATTTAATCTGTTGATTTAGTCTGCCGGTGCCCCATTCATTAGCAGATGGGGAACAGAACAGGAGTTTCTGTTTCGATAGATTAGGGTGTTGGTGCCAATGAGCAGAACTATAGTAGGGTACCCCAAACGGTATGTATGTATTTGTTCAGCCTGCTAACCAACTGGTTAGATAATGTATGTAGTGATACGTGGTTCAGGAAAAACTCAGCCCGCACCCAACCTTAACCTGCACTCCCCAACCCACAAACTGTTGCCTTTGTAGGATCCAAATCCAACCTATACACACATCTTTCTTAGTTCCATGTGTGCGTTAGGTTCCAAGACGGAAGCTTCGGGAGCAGAGGAAGATTGTACTTCCCCAGTCTGACCTGCACCCAACCCACATGGGTCACTCAAATATTAACTCTAACCCTAACTTTACCTAAGGGTGAACCTGCAGGTTAAATTGTGCTAATTGTATGGGATCAGCACCCCCTTAAGACATACCTTAATATTTGCTTGGAGAGTTTAAACTGTCCAACTTGAAGTTTTTGAGTAGCTTCTGGGCCAATGCTGAGTAGATATGTTAATAGTGGAGTTAGTTCATCTTCTTATTAGGCACCTCTCTTTGGGGCTAAGTGTTGGACCTGGGAGCGGTAATTTATGTCAATTTTCTCGACAACTTGTGTAGTCAGCCACCTTGAAACCTTGGGTTTTGTATAAAGAGTAAAGCCAGGATCTGCAGTCTTTCATTTCAGGCCTTAAGTAGACTTGGATACTAGTTGTAGTAAGTGATAAAGCAACATGTCCACTCTTGGAATTCCTGATCTAAAGTGACAGGTAGATTCCATCACTTGCACTGTTTGGAAGTTTTTTTCAGAACCCCAACTAGATGTCTAAGTCTAAATGGGCATGTATTTTTCCTTTTTGGCCACCCACATGCTGGGCTGATCAGGTTTCTTGGTCCTCTGGCCAATTAAAGGATCATAATGTAGGACTTTGCAGACCCATAAGGAGTAGAACTTATCTAAGCACGAGGCATTCCTTACCTATTGAATTATGTGTTCCGGGTTAGACTGGAACAGTAGGAAAATATGTGAGAACATGTACCAAACTATATTTATAAATGGAACCAGGTGACATTTTGTTGTGACTTAATATTTGATATTTATGTAGAATTTCTACTAAATAAAGGCATGTAGTAGTGTAAATAGTGTGTGCCGGAGACACAAGCCCCAACGTAATGACTTAACCCTTCACTTAAGGGAGTGCGCCTTGTGCCATAGGAGCCCACTATCTGCCATTATTAGTGGCGATTTACTAGTTAATTGCTCCATATGTGAAAGACCTGCAGTTTGTGTGAGAAATAAATAATCGGGTCTTTTTGTTCAAACACGAAGATAATTAAAGTTTATCTTCCATTTATTATTTATTATTTTTTCCTCTCGTGTGTTGTGTCTTGTGATGTGTAATTGGCACTTTGATGTGTGTAGGGACAAGGGTGTGTGTGCCAAGGCTTTAGCGAAGAGCACAAACAATTTGTTTAAGTTTGCCGTGTAGCCATATCCTTGTGAATGATTAATCTTATAAATAATATTGATAATAAACTGTGCAGTTAATTTGTAATGTAATGGAGCTTTGTTAGGGCAGAGCATGCTGGGAAATCTTGAAGTCGCCTCTTCATTTTCACGGCCTTTGTTTGTTAGTTGGCCTGCAATTAAACTGTAGCCTCGGCTGTGACCAGTATCCCACTTGCTCATGTTCCTAGATGTCTTCTCCACCATCTTTCCACCCCAACCATCTCCAGTGCTTCCGTTCTCTCTCACTGTTGCTTCTGTTCCATTGCACCTCTATCAGTCAGTTACCCTGCCTATACTGTATGTTTATGGAGCATGGGAGGGGATTACCCGGAAGAAACCCACGCAGACATGGGTATAACATAACAATATTATCTGCTTTCGGAGGGTGGAAGATCCATTGGCAGATGGAGAAGTTGATCAGTTTCTCCTTATTTCCCCTCCCATGCGTTCATTTGAGACATCAGCCTGAGTTAAGGAAATAGTTCTGTTTTGATGAGCATATTGATAGCTTCCCTGCATAATAGCCATTCATTCAGCAAGCAGCTTCATTGGGCAGATAAAGTCTGGGGTTCCCAGTATATGTGCAAGCGGTGATAGGGTGACACTAAGGTATAAACTGCTTGTGTGGCTCCAGCATTGAGCTCATTCCTGATATCTGCCTCACACAAGTCTATCTGCACATATCACATTCACGTTCCATTTGTCCGTAATCTGGGCCTGTTTATCTGGAACTAATTCGACTCGGCATGCGTGAATATTACATTATGTTCTTTCATATACAGTGTCTTTTGGGTGCGTTGTGTGCATTTTAGTATCCTCGGCCTTTCTGCCACGTGACACAAAGTGGCACACCTGCATGGGTAAGTCACCGTACGGCTAGTGCTGTACCTTCTCCTAATCCACTTTATCTTTAGAATTGCACCGACAGGCATGGCACCCCCAGTCAGTGCGCCAGGCCCAAACTGCCAATCTGTGGGTTCAGGCAAATGCCAGAGGGGCTGCTGTAAGATGCCATAGACACTCACTATTTATTGGGCTGGGGGGGGGATGTTTGGGCCTCTGTGTACTTGGAATTATTTTGAGTCCCATTCCGGTTTTATAAACCAGCAATGTGTGACACTAGCCTAAGCCTTAAGGTGACCATACACGGGCAGATTTCAGTCCCTGACTCAGTGGAGCTTACAATCTAAGGTCCCTATCACATTCCCATCAGTCCCTGCCCCAGTGAGCTTACAATCTAAGGTCCCTATCACATTCCCATCAGTCCCTGCCCCAGTGAGCTTACAATCTAAGGTCCTTATCACATTCCCATCAGTCCCTGCCCCAGTGAGCTTACAATCTAAGGTCCCTATCACATTCCCATCAGTCCCTGCCCCAGTGAGCTTACAATCTAAGGTCCCTATCGCATTCCCATCAGTCCCTGCCCCAGTGAGCTTACAATCTAAGGCCCCTATCCCATTCCCATCAGTCCCTGCCCCAGTGAGCTTACAATCTAAGGTCCCTATCACATTCCCATCAGTCCCTGCCCCAGTGAGCTTACAATCTAAGGTCCCTATCACATTCCCATCAGTCCCTGCCCCAGTGAGCTTACAATCTAAGGTCCCTATCACATCACATTCCCATCAGTCCCTGCCCCAGTGAGCTTACAATCTAAGGTCCCTATCACATTCCCATCAGTCCCTGCCCCAGTGAGCTTACAATCTAAGGTCCCTATCACATTCCCATCAGTCCCTGCCCCAGTGAGCTTACAATCTAAGGTCCCTATCACATTCCCATCAGTCCCTGCCCCAGTGAGCTTACAATCTAAGGTCCCTATCACATTCCCATCAGTCCCTGCCCCAGTGAGCTTACAATCTAAGGTCCCTATCGCATTCCCATCAGTCCCTGCCCCAGTGAGCTTACAATCTAAGGTCCCTATCACATTCCCATCAGTCCCTGCCCCAGTGAGCTTACAATCTAAGGTCCCTATCACATTCCCATCAGTCCCTGCCCCAGTGGAGCTTACAATCTAAGGTCCCTATCACATTCCCATCAGTCCCTGCCCCAGTGGAGCTTACAATCTAAGGTCCCTATCACATTCCCATCAGTCCCTGCCCCAGTGAGCTTACAATCTAAGGTCCCTATCACATTCCCATCAGTCCCTGCCCCAGTGAGTTTACAATCTAAGGTCCCTATCACATTCCCATAAGTCCCTGTCCCAGTGAGCTTACAATCTAAGGTCCCTATCACATTCCCATCAGTCCCTGTCCCAGTGAGCTTACAATCTAAGGTCCCTATCACATTCCCATCAGTCCCTGCCCCAGTGAGCTTACAATCTAAGGTCCCTATTATATTCCCATCAGTCCCTGCCCCAGTGGAGTTTACAATCTAAGGTCCCTATCACATTCCCATCAGTCCCTGCCCCAGTGAGCTTACAATCTAAGGTCCCTATCACATTCCCATCAGTCCCTGCCCCAGTGAGCTTACAATCTAAGGTCCCTATCACATTCCCATCAGTCCCTGTCCCAGTGAGCTTACAATCTAAGGTCCCTATTATATTCCCATCAGTCCCTGCCCCAGTGAGCTTACAATCTAAGGTCCTTATCACATTTTACACACTACGGTCAATTTAATCTGAAGTCAAAAGCCAGTTAACCTGACTAAGCACCCAGAAACCAACACAAACACTGGGAGAACATTCAAGCTCCCTGCAGGCACCCTGGCTGGGATTGAACTCAGGACCCCAGCACTGCAAGGCAGAAGCACTACCCATTGAGCAAGTCAAACAAGGCACAAACCCACCCCAAATGACATGACCCCCATATTTCACAGCGCTGTCCCTGATGTCATCATCCCACCTTCTTGTCTGGTTTTTACTTAGGTCAAAGGTGCCCGCCCCAGTGTAAATGCACCCCAAGGGAGGAATACAAAGCTAATGCTCTACCCTCAAATCAATTTATTAGTCCCTCTGCCAAAGAGACTGCAAAGCTGATTGGGGGATAAACAATTTATATAAACCCACAGCCTTGTTTGTATGCCCAGAGCCTGGTTATTCAGTAGGGACAGTAACCCTCCAATATAATGTCGGCTGTAGCGCCTACGGGGTAAGAGCAGGTAACGGAGCCGGCGAGCAGCAAATGCACAAGCCGTGTAGTGAGAGCCCCTTCCATCTCTTATTTATAGCCGTACATGTGCGCTCTTTATTATAGATGACAACGCTCATTCAGCCTCGCACTTCAAAGCCCAGCGCCGGGCACGGATGACAGAGCTGGGACATGGGACACAAAGGTACTCACAACAAGAGAGGGAAAAGGCCTGTTTACTGGATTGCATTTGTTAGCATGCTGTCTTCTGATATCGCTCCCCCGAGGGCCCGGGGAATATGCGCTGCCAGAGCGACGATTTAACATCGGGAAAATGGGACTTAAAGAGTTTTCTGTCTTGTAATTGTGCGAGAGAAGCTTCTAAACAGAACCTGGGGACCTTGTGTCTTGCACTCGTTCTACCCCCCCCAGCACGTGCCTGAGGGGGAGCTAATGGTGCCCAACGGGGCCCCTGGTTACAGCAGGGTTAAGCTTGCAATAATTCACTACTTATAAGTGCTCGGTGACAGCACCCGGTTCCCTCGTCCAGGGAATGAACTCTCTTTGCAGCCATTTAAAGCGATACCTCCCTGCTGTGGGCCGCAGTACCACGGCACATTAGATTCCAGGCATTTTATTGATTAAGTGATTAATATCCCGCCGGTAGGAACACATGTGTCGGGCGATTGTCACTCAGAAGCGTGCCAGCCATTGCAATAAATGGGGGACTATTTGTCTCCATGAGTGGACATCAGTCAATACTCATGGAGACAAATGTAGAAGATTGTTGCTTTGGGGCCCAGTTATACCACTGTGGGTTTTCCTTGCATTACTTTTTTTCTCCCACAGTCCAGAAAGATCCTGGCAGTGCCTCTTGGCGATAGTGTGATGTGGAAATTAGATTGTAAGCTCCTCCAAAGCAAATTACTACACTTGCTCTTTAAAAGCTTTGTATATTATGTTAGATCTAATAATACAAGTATGGGATCCCTTATCTGGAAACCCGTTAAGGAAGTTCCGAATTATGGAATGGTCGTCTCCCATTGACTCCATTATAACCAAATAATTCAAATTTTTTAAAATGATTTCCTTTTTCTCTGTAATAATAAAACAGTACCTGTACTTGATCCCAACTAAGATATAATTACCCCTTATTAGGGCAGAACAGCCCTATTGGGTTTATTTCATGGTTAAATGATTCCCTTTTCTCTGTAATAATAAAACAGTACCTGTTCTTGATCCCAACTAAGATATAATTACCCCTTATTGGGGCAGAACAGCCCTATTGGGTTTATTTCATGGTTAAATGATTCCCTTTTCTCTGTAATAATAAAACAGTACCTGTACTTGATCCCAACTAAGATATAATTACCCCTTATTGGGGCAGAACAACCCTATTGGGTTTATTTAATGGTTAAATGATTCCCTTTTCTCTGTAATAATAAAACAGTACCTGTTCTTGATCCCAACTAAGATATAATTACCCCTTATTGGGGCAGAACAGCCCTATTGGGTTTATTTCATGGTTAAATGATTCCCTTTTCTCTGTAATAATAAAACAGTACCTGTACTTGATCCCAACTAAGATATAATTACTCCTTATTGGGGGCAGAACAGCCCTATTGGGTTTATTTAATGTTTAAATGATTTTTAGCAGACTTAAGTTATGGAGATCCAAACTAGGGAAAGATCCCTTATCCGGAAAACTCTAGGTCCCTAGCATTCTGGATAATAGGTCCTATACCTGTACCTGTAATAAGAGAGGTTTCCTATTAAAATACTGGAGTTCTGACCCAGCCAGGCTTATGGAGGAGCTTGTGTGATTACACAAAGGGTTAAACAGTGGAGGTTTCCACTCACTCTCTGGCTCTTATTGATTCTGACAGCCATTAATCTTGGATAATTCAATTAGCTGTGTACTTGTGCGACTGCCACCCCAAAAACATCTCTCTTTCCCCCCCATACCCCCCTGCCATAGGAGCTGTAACATCACTGGCAGCGCCGTTTAACGAGTGTGTTTATTTCGGTTGGATAACAATAAAATCTGCGCATGTATTTATAACTTTTAGTTTTTACTTAATTTACTCCCTTCTGCAGGGTTGGACTGGCCAGGCCTGAGTACGAGAGGATCTTCCCCAAAGGCAGTTCATAGCCGCCATTTCTAATTTTCCCCATAGGACTATGTTACACCTGAAACATTAAGCACGGTCCCTTTGTGAGTAGGCCCTGGGTATCGGGTTCTGGGAAGCCAAGTCCAACACTGCAAATAGTTCCACCACCGGATGAGCATAACGGGGGCTCTCAACTGAGTACTGAGAATAAGGAGCACCACACTGACAGCAGCAGTACAAAACCGCTACCTCACAACTCTGTAGGTTCTTTATGCCATATTACCTTCTGTAAGTACCAATCAGATGCATAACTTCAGGGGCCCAGGGCCTCTCATGGAAAAAAATTCTGGACACCCTCTGCACAAAATTGTGGGTCACCCACATTCCCAATACAAAATACTACAGATCATTACTACAGAGGAACCAGACCCCCACCGGGAGTAAGTGCCTGAGGTTGCCACTTTTCCCTAGGAATAATACTGGGCAGGGTATAGGGGTATGGTGGATAAGGCTTCTGTAGACAGTAGATGACTGATATGGGAGCAGGAACTGGGGGCAGAACAAGAGGTGATGAGAAATGTCAAATACATTGCATATAAATTTTTATGACTGTTATTTTACCAGCTAGACCTGTAGCAACCTTATGTGTGCCAGGCCCCTCCGAAGTCTTTTTTGCTGGGGGGGGGGGCACACTGTTATTACACCACTGGCTAATAATACCAATGTATGGGGGGCTTGTGGAGGTTAGCATTTATAGTTGACCTACTGGGGTCCAGGCCAGGGCACTATCTGCCCCAGCACTTTATGGTTGAACTTGATGGACGTATGTCTTTTTTCAACCCAACTTACTATGTTACTTCTGTAGGATTCCCATCAGGTACCCCACTTTCCTCCCAAACCCAAACACACCACCAGGTTAAATGATGCTAGTTCAGTATGGACAATGTGTTTGAGTTAGGGAAATTAAATTGTAAGCTCCGCTGAGCTAAGATTGATTTGAATGGTTAGATATTCTCTGTAAATCTCTGAAGGCAACATCGGAGCTGTATAAAGGGAAATCAGGTATAAATATATATACATTCAGCGTTGGCCGGGGTTGTGCCGACGGCACAGAGGAGAGGGGCTTTATCTCGTCAGGTTATCAGCAAATCAGATTAGATGAACGCTCGTCCAATCGCCTGCGGCCGTCAGCGGGTTAAACCGTGTAATACGGCAGGAGATGGGAAATTGCTATTTATCTTTCATTTCTGCAATGATTAATGACCCAATTTTACTTCCCCCAAAACAGTGTAAATATAAATGTGGCTGCACTGAAATAGCTCTTTTTACTAAGTATTCAGAATTAATTGCCTCTTAACCTCTCCTTCCCCTGCACCCTTTCTTCACACTCGGCTGATTATGAAGCTGTAAGTTCTGACTGGCTTCATTCTCTGATTACCTCTTCCACGTACAGATGTTAAATTAGTGTTAAGAATAAATTTATACCCCGGATCCATCTTATTGTCTTAACTAAGTGTGATAACATAGCTGGCAAAATTGCACACAATGACGGGGACGCCTTTCCTTCTTCTTTTTTTTTTCATAACAAATTTAGGCAATTTGAGTAATAAGCTGAAAATATGCCTTAAATTGCAAAAAATATGTTTTGCTTCTGGGGGAGAAAGAGAAAAAGCTCTGAAATGATGGCCCCGGGTATTGAGCACAAAATGCACTGTGTATGTTTTGGTTTTTTCAATGTAAGGAGCTTCTCCGGCTTAATAAGTGTTTATTTTATATGTGTTTGTCTTCCAGTGCGGGCTGCGCACATTGCAGCTGGCATTATAGCAGTTACTGGCACTGATCAACAGTCTATGAAAGGGGTGGCTCTCCTTCAATTGGTCTTCATTATTTTTTTTTTATAGCTTTTTAATTATTTGCCTTCTTCTTCCAGCTTTCAAGTGGGGGTCACTGACCCCAGGAGCCAAAAAACTCTTACTCTGGCCTGTTGATAGGGTTATCACCTGTCCCATGGTTCAAAACAGTCTGACAACCAGGCAGAAATCCAACTACTCAAGCTGTGCAGTAACCCCGCCCATGGTGTCATGGCCCCGCCCCTATATGTCATAGCCCTGTCTAGATATGTCACTGCCCCTGATGCCATCGAATGGTCTAAAACAACTGGACTTTTCTGAGTTTTGTCTTGAAAATGTTTCACCACTCATCCAAGCGGCTTCTTCAGTTCAATTCCCTACCAGTCATTTGAACTGAAGAAGCCACTCGGACGAGTGGCCTGTTGGCTCTGTATCGGCCTACGCCATGTTTGGCCAAAGATCGAATCAGCCCCTTTTGCCCCAACATGTAGGTCGGCAAATTGGGTAAAGATCCACTTGTTGGGGGATCTCACTAAATGAGAGGATCTAATATGGATGCCCAACTATGGACTGGCACCCACATTAAATGACTCACAAGTGGGGGTCATTTATAAACATTGGGCAGATTTGCACCTGGGCAGTAACCCATGGCAACTGGCAACAACACCAACTGCGACACTGCCTACTATGCTAGAGGGGGTGTGGGTTGAGGGGGCAGGATGTGAATTAGTGGGCACTGGGCCTTCAGTGGCCATACAACTAGGGCTACTTACATGTACAGAATAACATATGACAAATTCATTTATTTTTTTTCCAATACATTCTCCCCATTGAGGATTTTCCTTGCATTATTTCCTATACAATTGCTAAACTGTAACATGTTCTGCACAAAGCAAACAACAATCTCCAGGTCCGGCGTTTGGGCACAGCGAGGGTGAGCGGCGCTTGGGCACAGCGAGGCCGAGCGGCGCTTGGGCACAGCGAGGACAAGTGGCCTTTGGGCACAGGGAGGAAAAGTGGCGTTTGGGAGCAGCGAGGGCAAGTGGCGTTTGGGCACAGCGAGGGCGAGCTGCGTTTGGGCACAGGGATGGCGAGCGGGGTTTGGGCACAGTGAGGACAAGTGGCGTTTGGGCACAGTGAGGACGAGCGGGTTTTGGGCACAGCGAGGACAAGCGGCCTTTGGGCACAGTGAGGACAAGTGGCGTTTGGGCACAGTGAGGACAAGTGGCGTTTGGGCACAGTGAGGACAAGTGGCGTTTGGGCACAGTGAGGACAAGCGGCCTTTGGGCACAGTGAGGACAAGTGGCGTTTGGGCACAGCGAGGGCGAGCGGTGTTTGGGCACAGCGAGGGCAAGTGGTGTTTGGGCACAGCGAGGACGAGCGGTGTTTGGGCACAGCGAGGACGAGCGAGGTTTGGGCACAGCGAGGACAAGCGGCCTTTGGGCACAGTGAGGACAAGTGGCATTTGGGCACAGTGAGGACAAGTGGCATTTGGGAGCAGCGAGGGCAAGCGGCGTTTCTGGAACAGGAGCCTTTCATACTGGGAACTGTTATGTGCATTAGGCGCTCCCCGGAGGTAGCAGCAAACTATCATGTCCCTGCATGACATGTGAATGTGAAATCTACCAGAAAGAAATATTTATGACCATTTTATGCTTGATTAGACTTGGATGACATCTGTTAGGAGACAGGGACTGGACAAAGAGAGCGACGCTCGGGGGCAAATGTTAACAGAATTGTTTAGATGACGCCGGGCTCCGAGCGGCCTCTTACTGCCAGGCGCAACACAGAAATCCTGTTAGGTAAAGTGCAGCCGAGGGGGCCTGATTGTGGCGCGCCCTGGGAAATACAGCAGCGCTGCCCCCTCTCCCAACCTGCAGGAAATTTATGGGTCAGGGTTTATTTTTTTAATTAGCTTTGGAAGTGGTTTTTGTCTAAAAAAAATAATTTTTAGCCTAAATTAAGCTTCTTCTGTGAAGACTCACTCTCTTGTTTAAATCTATCCGCGGCCCACTGATTGTGATGTCATCGTCGCACTTTTACTAACGTGATGACATCATGAATTCCCAGCCAATCAATGGAAAGCCTGTCGGGGCCAAGGAAAGACCTAATGAGCCGTGGGAGGACAGGGGAAGGATCATGCCTGGAAGCACATTGTCTATAGGATTGCTCTCCTGACCTTTACATAGCGATGATGGGCTACAAGCTGTAATTGCCCAGTACGTATTCTGCTCTATGACTGACATTAGCCTCGCTCATCACTGGCTACATACGGACACGCAGAGCCGAAAAGCACTTCCAGAAGGTGCTGCCATCTCAGTGATTTATGTCTTAAAAATAATAATAATAATAATGGGGATATTAGACGTCACCTTGAAATTCCATGACCCTTGTAAAAGCGTTCAGCCTGAGGCCTCCTGCACTCCATGCACAGAATTCCTAATATTAATGGACCCCAGGGTGCCCCCCCCAAGGGGACCTAGAGCAGCAGCAGGCAGAGCAGTTACACTGAGATTTGAGGGGCAATAGATCAGGTCTGGACCGGGCTTCAAAATAGGCCCTGACATTCCAAGTACCCAGGGGCCCAAACAGCCCCCCCCCAGCCCAATAAATAGTGACTGTCTATGGCACCTTACAGCAGCCCCTCTGGCATTTGCCAGACCCACAGATTGCCAGTCCGGGCCTGTAGTAGACACATACCCCACTTAAGGGTGAAGACACACAGAGATATTTAACAGCAGCTACTTTTTCAAGTATAGTAAACTCCAGAAAATCCCCTGCCATAGACAATACTGAAAATAGCCTCTGCTAAAACACACGTAGACAATTAACAGTAAATGATCAGCATTGTCTGTTTTAGTAGCCACGACAAGTAGCTGCTACTAGTAGCTCCATGTGTCTTCACCCTAAGGGCAGGGGTACACAGGGAGATTAGTCGCACCGCAACAAATCTCCATTGTTGCGGGCGACTAATCTCCCCGCAATGCCATCCTACCGGGTAGAATGTAAATCGCCGGGTGGCATACGCAGCGCCGCGATTTGTCGAAGTCGTCCAAGTTGCCTTGAGAGGAATGGCATTGCGGGGAGATCAGTCGCTCCCAGTGTACCCCTGCCCTAAAGGCCAGTTAGTCTCCTACGATTAGGAATTGATTATCCCTTATACTGTACATTGTCACATGGATTTTAACCCACACAGGGCTGTCTAGGGCAAAACCTTCAACTTTCAGAAAACTGGACAGAAACCCTCTGAATTGGGTCCGGCAGACGCCATAACCCCACCCCGATGTCATCACATCGCCAGAAAAACGTCAGCACATGATGAAATGTTGTTTTGCGTGATCATCACCACATCTCCCCCTCCCTTTGTCTGGGTTTGTGATCCGGCAAAGGTGGCAATGTGCTTTTGGCTTGTCAGTCTCCCTCCAGGACTAGCTGTTGTACAACCGGGATGGGAACGTTCACGCTCTAATAAGCAAAAATGTCATGTATATATTGATGTGTAAGGGGAGGGCCCCACGTTGCATGAGCAAAACAGACTTTCACATCAGTTCACAGGGGCCCTTGGTTTCCATTTCCCAGTCTAGTTGTCCTTCGGATCAGTCAGAGATTGGCTGAGAAACAAACAGCCGGAGGGCAGCAGGTTGGGGCCCTATTGGGATGAACTGAGCAGGTCCGGAATGCACCCTCAGCGCTGTGTCATGGTTAGGGATCTGCACCCAGGCATATTGGGAGATTACACAGTGTGGCTTTCATGTTGTGTGATACAGTTCAGCTGTGTTTAATCTTGTCTAAACAGCTCTATGGCTAGTGATTATGGATGCGCCAGTCCGGGTTGGCTCGCTGTCCCACACAGTTGGCTGGTGCCATGTTTGTGTTTATTTATTTCAGTTGCCTCTGATGGAAATTCCAAGCTAGATAAGCACCGTGCCGGATTTCTGCAACCATTCATCCCAACAAATACGCTGAATTCTTACCTGGTAATGATCTGTGTGATTGCAAAGAAAATTCCATTATCTTGTACAACATAAATTTATGCTCGTGTTGACTTGAAGTGGGTGCAAATCATCATATCCAAGCTGTCATCTCTCACAATGGGATTCTGCCATTTAAATTTAAGCTTATTTAATGGATCTGGGGGTTTTTTTTAACCCTCCCTTCGACTTTGCATTCACTGTTATTTTACCCACAGGTCAGCCAAGACCTTGCCTTATCTTAGCTTATTCTGTATTAATATCACTTAAACTGGCAGAATGGTCTCAATTCCATTTAAATTGTGCTTAGTATAGGGCTATGAGCAAAATTAGCAGGCTGTTCCTGCTGAATTGTGCTTAGTACAGGGGAATCCCTATGTGCCATAGTTTTATGGTATCTCTCTGTACAGGCTATGAGCAAACTTAGGGGGCTGTTCCTGCTGAATTGTGCTTAGTACAGGGGAATCCCTATGCTGCCATAGTTTTATGGTATCTCTCTGTACAGGCTATGAGCAAACTTAGGGGACTGTTCCTGCTGAATTGTGCTTAGTACAGGGGAATCCCTATGCTGCCATAGTTTTATAGTATCTCTCTGTACAGGCTATGAGCAAACTTAGGGGGCTGTTCCTGCTGAATTGTGCTTAGTATATGGGAAATAATACTGGCCTAGTTATATGGTATCTCCTGGTGCGCCCCAGTCCGGGTAGGCCCTTCTGTCACCTCCAGGCCCCATTGATTGTATTGGCCCCTGCCCTGCAACTGGATAATTATGCGCAGGAGTAAGCTGTGTCCCTATTGGATGCCTCTGTCATCTTCTCCAATAGGTGTGCAGTTCACTGTAAGAAAAGAGGCTTCATAGTATGCCAGTCCGACCTGTAGTAAAACCCGCCCGTACATGAGTGGAACAATGCCATCCCCGTGTAACCCAGCCGCATGTCCCACAATGCACTTTCCCGCACTTAGTAGCCTTTGCCCCAAATGCTGCTGTTCTCACACAAGCGAGGGGATTTTGTTTGCGAGCTCATTTTCTTTTCTGGCAGCTCCTCGCAATGCTTTTTATTTGTGCAAATTCCCCTGTTGCAGTCTGTCTGGAATACTTATGGGAAATGCTGTTTTGTTTTTGTTTGCAGCCGGGACTGTTGTTTTGATTTTGTCTGAGTTGTATGGAAAACAGAGCCTTACGTCATGAGGCGTGGGTGTTTAGACTGCTGGCCCCTTGGCCACTCGCTCGCATCACTCTCCTGTCTGGTATCCACTAACTGCCCCACACTGTCATCTTTAGGGAGTGATAGTGGGGAGTCTTCCCTGTGTGGGGCGAGCAAAGAAAGTAGCAACGAGTGTGGGAAATCAGCACCCATTCTCTTCTATACTATGTGGGAACTGCCACCTCTAGTATTCTCACCTATAATATCATATGTATGTGAGCCTCTGACTGGGGGATAGCAGGTATAGTAGGGAGAGATGGTGCCTATAGTAGCAGTGGGGGGATAATAGCCTCTGGGAAGGGACTGGGGCTGTGGGATAGCAGGTATAGTAGGGAGAGATGGTGCCTATAGTAGCAGTGGGATAATAGCCTCTGGGAAGGGACTGGGGCTGTGGGATAGCAGGTATAGTAGGGAGAGATGGTGCCTATAGTAGCAGTGGGATAATAGCCTCTGGGAAGGGACTGGGGCTGTGGGATAGCAGGTATAGTAGGGAGAGATGGTGCCTATAGTAGCATTGGGGGTTAATAGCCTCTGGGAAGGGACTGGGGCTGTGGGATAGCAGGTATAGTAGGGAGAGATGGTGCCTATAGTAGCATTGGGGGTTAATAGCCTCTGGGAAGGGACTGGGGCTGTGGGATAGCAGGTATAGTAGGGAGAGATGGTGCCTATAGTAGCAGTGGGGGGATAATAGCCTCTGGGAAGGGACTGGGGCTGTGGGATAGCAGGTATAGTAGGGAGAGATGGTGCCTATAGTAACCGTGGGGGGATAATAGCCTCTGGGAAGGGACTGGGGCTGTGGGATAGCAGGTATAGTAGGGAGAGATGGTGCCTATAGTAGCAGTGGGATAATAGCCTCTGGGAAGGGACTGGGGCTGTGGGATAGCAGGTATAGTAGGGAGAAATGGTGCCTATAGTATCAGTGGAGGGATAATAGCCTCTGGGAAGGGACTGGGGCTGTGGGATAGCAGGTATAGTAGGGAGAGATGGTGCCTATAGTATCAGTGGAGGGATAATATCCTCTGGGAAGGGACTGGGGCTGTGGGATAGCAGGTATAGTAGGGAGAGATGGTGCCTATAGTAGCAGTGGGATAATAGCCTCTGGGAAGGGACTGGGGCTGTGGGATAGCAGGTATAGTAGGGAGAGATGGTGCCTATAGTAGCAGTGGGGGGATAATAGCCTCTGGGAAGGGACTGGGGCTGTGGGATAGCAGGTATAGTAGGGAGAGATGGGGCCTATAGTAGCAGTGGGGGGATAATAGCCTCTGGGAAGGGACTGGGGCTGTGGGATAGCGGGTATAGTAGGGAGAGATGGTGCCTATAGTAGCAGTGGGGGGATAATAGCCTCTGGGAAGGGACTGGGGCTGTGGGATAGCAGGTATAGTAGGGAGAGATGGTGCCTATAGTAGCAGGGGAAGTTATAGTTGCATTTGTCTATGTAATTGTTGCAAAATCTGCAGCTACCTCTGACAGCCAAACAATGAAATGCCTGCAGATTTGCCCCACAAAGTCTGTTTTGCCCCAGGCCACACCAAGTACCAGTAGGATGGGGGTGACATTGCACAGAGATGGCTCAGGCTTTGCTGTGGATGTGGAGCTATTTAAGCAAAGGTCAGATTAATGCATATATCAGTTTCTGTAATAAACTGCAGAGGGATTAAGTTACGCATTTTGCATACAGTTGGGAAAACCTGTAATTTAAGTAGTAAAATCCATAAAGGGGCAATAAACAATTTTAATATCATTGGTGTGATTAGTTTATGGGACTTCTACCTTGCTTTTGAGACAATGTGTAACATAAGCTAAACCACTAAATGTCTTTTAATTAAAAAATGATTTAAAATGCGTTTGCTGACTTGAAAACAGAACATGATATTCGCGCCTGTCTTTGTGTCTGATACCAGCGCGACGTTGGCTCCGTTTAACCCCTGTGAGGCCGGAAAGTAGTGCAGAACCATAATGTTTCCATTTGATGGGGATGCCAAGCTGGGATTCTAGTCACCTATCGGGGTGCTCCTCTGCTCAAAAATCCAAATCACTATTTTACTATGTGGGAGCTGCCACATTCAGGTATGGGATCCGTTTTCCGGAAACCCATTATCCAGAAAGTTCTGAATTACGGAAGGGCCATCTCCCATAGACTCCATTATAAGAAAATAATTATAATTTTTAAAAATAATTTCCTTTTTCTCTGTAATAATAAAATAGTACCTTGTAATAGATATAATTACCCCTTATTGGGGGCAGAACAGCCCTATTGGGTTTATTTAATGGTTAAATGATTCCCTTTTCTCTGTAATAATAAAACAGTACCTGTACTTGATCCCAACTAAGATATAATTACCCCTTATTGGGGGCAGAACAGCCCTATTGGGTTTATTTAATGGTTAAATTATTCCCTTTTCTCTGTAATAATAAAACAGTACCTGTACTTGATCCCAACTAAGATATAATTACCCCTTATTGGGGGCAGAACAGCCCTATTGGGTTTATTTAATGGTTAAATGATTCCCTTTTCTCTGTAATAATAAAACAGTACCTGTACTTGATCCCAATTAAGATATAATTACCCCTTATTGGGGGCAGAACAGCCCTATTGGGTTTATTTAATGGTTAAATGATTCCCTTTTCTCTGTAATAATAAAACAGTACCTGTACTTGATCCTAACTAAGATATAATTACCCCTTATTGGGGGCAGAACAGCCCTATTGGGTTTATTTAATGGTTAAATGATTCCCTTTTCTCTGTAATAATAAAACAGTACCTGTACTTGATCCCAACTAAGATATAATTACCACTTATTTGGGGCAGAACGATCCTATTGAGTTTAAAGGATTTTTTAGTAGATTTAAGGTATGGAGATCCATATTATGGAAAGATCCTTTATTCGGAAAGCCCTAGGTCCCAAGCATTCTGGATAACAGGTCCCGTACCTGTATATCAGAAAAAGCGCCATGACCGTCAGCCTGGGGGTTATTTGAACCCAAGGGGTTAAATGTCTGCGCTGCTGGGGGGTTGCAAATGGACGCTCTCGCCCCGCCATGCCGACGAACACGACTACGGAATGGAAAGTGTGATTAATTTTTCAATTTCTTTTTACAGATGTCTAATAATTGTTCTCGTGGGCTGCCAAAGACTGGCATTAAATATTAAAAATGGTAGAAAGGGCCGTAAAAAGCCATAGTACGGATTAAATAACGCCATGCCGTCCGCGAGGCCACAATTCCGCCGATAAAATAGGAAAAAAAAAAACCCCACATCTATTCCAGAGGTGTTCTCCAACACGCAGACAAACTTCAATTGTGTTGTGAGCACAATCCGCCTATTGTAATGCCTCTTAACCTGAGCCAGGCTGGGGGGGGGAATATTTTTCATTAATTTTTCATTATGATTTCTGAAATTTCTCTGGCAGAGCAGAACTGTGCTTAAACGTATTGAAACTGTGCAAGATTGGAGCATATGGGCCTACAGTGTATATCCACTGCCTACCAGTTGGTCACTTTATCCGCCGATTGTTCATTGCTGTGAATTAAATACTGATATAATGTATTCACAACCCTTACCCCCTTTTTTCACAAATAAGGCTTTTTTTTCAATGATTCATTGTTAAAGACTCCCATCCCCTCCCAGTGTGCTGGGCCGTCAGCATTGCTCACGTATGACACATTGGCTGAGCCTCTGACTTCATGGACTCTGATGGGAACACAGGCAAGGTAATGGGTGAGGCAGCCGAGTTGGACACCTGTTGTAGGCAGCGCCCCCTGAGGGAGCCTGGGGGTGAGGAAAGGGGGGCTCAGGCTGAAGGCCAGTTTGGTTAAGATCTGCCAGTAATGGTTTTTTCTGTTAGATACCCCGAAAGCCCAACTTATGTACACGAACTGTACATCTGTAGTCTTGTTCCAAGGTAAGGGATGCCTGAGCCAAGGTTGGTCCTCCAAAGGGAACTTGAACCAAAGACTTAGACCCCTTTCACCACATATGTATTTAGATGAGATCCTGGGAAGTCAGAGAAGTCCAAGTGGTGACCCACAGGCCGGCTTTTCCCCTCCAAATGATTTTAATGACCCCCAGCTTGCTTTAAGATTCCATAGATGTTATTATATGACATTTAAAGCCTTTGAAAAGTGTGGGGGTCTCTAATGGATTCTTCTCTGCCAAATGGTTTATATACATTTTTTAGCACTTTATGCATTTAGCTAAATGTTTATACAGTTACTATTAGTGCATGCCTTGGGCAGGGCTAGAACTAGGGGTAGGCGGGCACCTAGGGTTGGTGGGGTGGCGCCAATAGGAGTAGGAGTGGGGGAGTATTGTTAGGACCAGGGGGAAGGGGGTGGGTCTGACCATGCAGGATGTTCATGGTTTTGTTGGGCCGAATCCTGAACTGAATCCTGGATTTGGTGCATCCCTACATGTTGCCTAGGGCAGCAGTACTACTTGGCCTGCCAACGGCCTTGAGAGTGTAGACAATGTATGTATAAACCACTCTCTGTCTTCTCTTAACTATTCAGATTGTTGTTCTCTCATAATTTATCAGCCCTTCTTCTTATTCTTCATATCCATTTCATGTCCAGCTGCCATCCAGTAATGCATGCTGCCATGTTCTGTTTGGTTCTGATGTCCTGTCTGGTCCGATGTCCTCTCTGTCAATACTGCCTTCCCTCCTCTGCCTCCCTTGGCACTGTCTTTGCTGCTTTCCTATTGTCTAGATCAGGGGTCCCCAACCTTTGTTACCTGTGAGCCACATTCAAATGTATAAAGAAATGGGGTGCAACACAAGCATGAATAATGTAACTGGGGGTGCCAAATAAGGGCTGTGATTGGCTGTTTGGTAGCTCCTATGTGCACTGGCAGCCTAGAGGAGGCTCTGTTTGGCAGTACAACTGGTTTTTATGCCTCCAAAACCTGCTTCCAAGACAGAAATTCAAAAATAAGCCCCTGCTTTGAGGCCACTGGTAGCAACATCCAAGGGGTTGGGGAGCAATACTTTGTTTCCGAGCCACTGGTTGGGGATCACTGCTCTAGATAGCTATATGGATATATAGATGATTAAATCTCTGTGGAGTAATTAGAAGTTTGCCAGAATAATTAGAACCTTAATAGAGATGTTGATCTCCTTAGATACTGATTTATCTGTATACAGTATATGTTTATAATCTATATACTGATCGACGTATCAGTGCAGTATAAATAAAGGATAATAATGATAATAGTATAGTATGCCAAAATAGCAGTTTATTTAAACAAAGTTTCAGTCCCTTCTATATCAAGGTGACCTTGAGAACTCTCTCAGATGAGGGGGATACATTGGGTAAATAAAGGGCATTTTTGGTTATTTATTCCAACCCCTATGAGTGCTGGGTTGGATGATATGGGTATAATATGAGCGCCTAGGCTTTACCTTGCCATCGGAATCTCTCTTTATTCTATCAAAGCATCGCTCAGTAAAGGTTATGTAGCAGCATTTGAGCCATTAAAGCAGAATTTGCACATTTCTGGAAGGACAATACACTGTTTATTGCTGCTTTTATTTCATTCCGCAAAAAAAAAACCTGTGTGTCCCGAGTCCCCGCAGCTTGTCAGAAAGGTCCAGCCGGACTTCTCCCTTTCCCGCACTGTCTTTATCATTTTGCCGAGTTCCATATAATAACATCTTCATCTGAGATTGCCGTGGCACTGGGGAACTGCATTTGTTGATCAAATTTGGCCGGATAACACTGTGATCTCGCCGTATCCTGAAGTGCAGAGATGTGCCTGGAATACGGACGCGCCGGAGCTGCCCCCGTGATTGATTGATTCTGCCTGTCACAGAACAAGATAACTGGATCAGTAAATACCCTGTACACTTCAACATCATCCGCACAATCAAAAGTGAGGGCATCGCAGGGCTCGGCGAACACAGGAGCATGATGGGAATATATACATTTCAGTACGATAAGTCGCAGGAGTGTGTGTGTGTGTGGTTTTCTGCCGAAGCAAGATAAGCCCAAAGTTTTATATAGTCTGCGCTTTATTCCCGGCCAAAAAAGAAATAAATAAAATTGGTTTTACGGGGTGTTTTATTGTGAGTGCTCTGGGCACGGCAATGGGTGGTTTAGCATTAAAACCTATCAGGGAAATTGGAATATAAAGAAGCATGTTTGGAAGTTGGGAGGCAGGCCCGGACTGGCAACCTGTGGGTCTGGCAAATGCCAGAGGGGCTGCTGTAAGATGCCACAGACAGTCATTATTGGGCTGGGGGGGCTGTTCGGGCCTCTGTGTACTTGGAATGGCAGGGCCTATTTTGAATCCCAGTCTGGACTTGATAATAATTCTCCACTATGAAGGAGAGAAGGATAGATACAGGCCTGGGCTGGCAATCTGTGGGTTCTGGCAAATGCCAGAGGGGCTGTAAGATGCCACAGACACTCACTATTTATTGGGCTGCTGGGGGGGCTGTTTGGGCCTCTGTGTACTTGGAATGCCAGGGGATAATTTGCTCTCTGTGCCAACGTGGGTTTCCTCTGGGTACAGAGAGGGCAGGATCATTTGTTTTCAATAAAATTGCCCCACAGAGCATATTTCTCAAAACTCCAACATAATTGCAGTGATGTGCAAACTTGCCCCCTCTGCACATTCACTTTTTGGCCAATCAGACACAAGTTGCGGTGACATTGTCAGCCGGGACTGCACTATTTCCACTGTTCATAGTTTGTACGTAGGGTTGCCACCTCCGCTGGCTTTTTTTGCCGGGCAGGGGGCAGTCACTGGGTGGGGCTATGATTTGGCAATTGGCACCAATTGGTGTGAGCTTCCAAAAACTGGGCTGTCCGTGTCCCAGGAAGGGGCATTTTTACCAAACACTGTTACCCAAAGTTTCGCCAGATCGCCATTATCCCAAAGCTCCTCTTCGAAACCTCGCCGCATCCCTTTAATCTGTCTAAAAGAGCCTGTCCCCCATATGAGCCCCCATTTTCCCTGTATCCGACCCCCCCTTCCCAACAGAACCTGCACCCTTCATTAAGAAACAGTATCTACATTAAGAAGAACGTATCTATTGTGCAGGAACAGCTATTCCCAAATTGGGAAATAAAGCAAAGATTTCGGATGCCTTTTGGCTTTTCTAACAATTCCGCACCCCCCCCCTTTTTTTTTTTGCAGGGGGGGGTGTTGTTTTCTTTGGCTGCAATGCTCTGACAAGACTGACATATTTATGTACAAGGCTGGTATTTATCCTGGAATTTTACACATATGAATGATGAACTAAACAGAACTCATTTATTACCCCCCCCCCCTTTTCTGCTCTCTCTCTCCCTGTCAGTTTTCTTAAAATGTGAGGTTTCATATGGCAGACAAGCCTGAGCATATCTACCCCGTGCATGACCACCCAAATTAATAAATAGGCAAATTCCTTGATGGTTGTGTGGGGATTGGAGTTAATAACTTTCCCCGCTGCAGGAATGCTCACATACAGTAGTCTGTTTGTCCTGTATTTCAACCACCTGATTGGGAGCCAAGAAAGCAATTGTCTGCTGCATATTTCCAACAGATGCTGAGGGCTAGAGAGAAACGGCGAATAAATGCGAGCAATAAACCACTGGCTCTTTAAAATCCCGTCAAGGAAGTTAACTCGTAAAAATGTTGCCGCTGACTTGTTTGCCCGGATCTTTGATGTATTTACCCGTAATCTCGCCCACAAATCATGGCATCTGCATTTTCTTTACGCCGCGTGATGTTCGCCATTTAGATCGGCTTTTCCACGCTGAACATAAGTCTCCTTTATGGAATCATTTCTCTGTCTGGGGGCAGCGTCTTGGTTTGGTTGGATTGGGAATGTTGGGATGGAATTCATACTCTCCTGATCTGTCGGCTTTATGGTGTCAAGGAGATGCCCCCACTACTTTTTAACTTTTGATTGGAGGAAAGCAGGGTCGGACTGGGCCGGGGGGCTGCTGGGAAAAATTCCGGTAGGCCCCAGCCCTCCTGGGACTTGCAGAACTAGACCCGATCCCCACCGGGGCTTCCCCACTGATTTCCTTTCCCTGATCGGACTGAATATAAGTATAATGTACAGGCACTCAGGGGGGGACAGAGCAATAGGCCCCCCCAATGGGCCTTGCACACCCCAGTCCAACCTAGTGTTGCCACCTGTCTGGTTTTGACCAGCCTTGTTTCGGAAAGGCTGTCCGGGTCAAAACCTCCAGACTCACTGAGATTGACGCAGTGATCGGACAATCGCCAATTGCTGTGTCTAGCCCCGCCCAGTGACATCACAACCCCATCTCTGTCCCTGCCCCGTGACCTCGCGGCCCCGCCTCTTCACTGCCCCGTGATGTTACAAAATCCTGCAGAGGGGGCAACCCAAGTCCAACCCTGAAGGAAAATGAATACAATACCAGTTAAAGGGGTCGTTCACCCAGGTGCTATTTTAAGGCAATTTGCAATTGGGCTTCATTTTGCTATTTCAGCAGCTATGTAGCTGCTAGGGTCCAAATTACCGTAGCAACCAGCCATTGGTTTAAATGGGAAACTGGAATATGAATAGGAGAGGGTGATAAGTAATAAAAAGAAAAAATAACATTAAAATTGTAAGACCAATAGTTTTTTTTGGCTGCTGGAGTCAGCGACCCCCATTTTAAAGCTGGAAAGAGTCAGAAGAGGAAGGCAAAGTATTAAAAAACTATAAAATAAAAAATGAAGAGCAGTTGTAAAGCTGCTGAGAACAGACTATTCTATAACATACGTAAAGGTGGTCCAAGGAAAGATCCTTGAAGGTTTTTAATCAGTTAGTGTCATATATTTAACTTACCTGGTTGGCACACAATATTTGTAACCTTTTGAAGTATTTTTAATTGTGACAGAAAAGCTAATTAAATAAAGAAAGAGAACATTTAGTATTGGACTGGCCCAATGGGTACTGGGAAAAACCTCAGTGGGCACCTCCATCCCATGCCTGCCCTGCCCCCCTTCACTTAGAAACACCTTTATCTGCAATTATATCTGTGAGTCTTTTGGCTGGGCTTCAACTGGGCCATTGTAGAACCTTCAACTTTTTGTTCCTGACCCACTCTTTGTGTTTGGGATCATTGTCTTGATGAAACCGATTCTTTCTATCTTTACCTGTATTTTCCACCATTCATTCTTCCTTCTGTTTTAGGAAGACCCTCTCAGACCCTGCTGATAAGAAGCAGCCCCCCCATACTCCCCCAACCATACTCCTCTGTAGGTTCCTTATTAAGAGCTCTGCGTAACAGGAGGAAGGCACAAAAAAGCAACTCTAGACTGTGCCAAAAAGAACTAGAGCAACCCAATGTGGCCACATAAGACCAACAAGACTTTGGCCAAGTCCAAGCAGTGTTTGCAGTATTTGTGTTTACCTCAAAACACCTATAGTGAGGCACGGTGGTGGTACCCTGGGACTTGCTTTGATTGCCAGTAAAACTAAAGCTCAATGAATCCATCATGAAGAATGATGCCCTACATTGTAGGAGAGGCTGTGCTCTTGCTATGTGGGCATTGCCAATAATCACACTGATTCAGTTTACTGGCGGTTTAAGTCTCTTGCATAACAATGTCTATAGTACATCCCAATATTTGCAAAAATAGACCAAAAGCCTTGCCCCTGATATGTACAGACTGTGCCCACTTAAGGTGGCCATACACGGTCTGATTGTAGCTACAGATAACGGTCCCTTGGCCCGTGTAGGGGCAGGAAAGACGGCTATGCCCGACCGATATCTGGCCTGAAATTGGCCAGATATCGATCGGGCAGGTTAAAAGATTTAGTCGGATCGGGGACCGCATCAATGAGCCGTCTGTGCCATTGCCGCCATTAGAATTTGATTGTTTGGCCCCAGGGCCAAACGATTGAATTAGCCTACATTTGCCCGATATTGCCCACCCATAGGCGGGGATATCAGGAGAAGATCCACTCGCTTGGCGACCTCGTCAAGCAAATGGATCTTAACGTGTATTGGCCACCTTTACATTTAACTACACCGGCTAGCTGTCTCAATTTCAGATAAGAACCTCCCTTTTCCAGAACCTCCGACCATTGTACCCCCATAACGATAGCTGCTAATGTATCGCGTTTTATTCCCCTTACGATAAGAAAGATTTTGGGTAAGAATCCATTGGATGGACTCATGTTCGTTTCCCAGTATCTAAAATATAAAATAAAAATATTTGTGAATAATTGGCTCGGAAAGCCGCGCATCTCATGTCTGTTTATGAGAAAGGTTATCCAACAGGGCAGATCTCTTGTTAATGAGAAGAAAATCTGAACAACATGTTAGACCTTTGGCTAAGGAATAAATCTTGGAGGAGAGGCATAATTTGTTACATCTTTAATTGATATCCTGCATGGTAATTACCAGTTGGAGAGCTTATTTCTTCCCTTGTCAGGGAGGTTGAAAGGTTTAATTTTATTTTCTAGTTTTTGAATAAATGACGATGGGCTGCAAAGTATAAACTGCTCATTGGTTAATAAAAAATGTTAAAGGCTGTTTTTTTTTTTTTTGAGCGCGCTGGAAAACAGAATTGTTCTATTGCCAAGACACAGGGAATAATTGTTGTTCCTAATTTAGTAAGATAAAATGGGCCGCGTTGATTAAAGCCCTGGACACAAGCACTGGAGGGACACAGAATCGAGACATACAGAGCACAACATTCAAAGTCAGATTGGGGGGTCCCTCAGGCGCCCAGCCAGCCCCTTACCCCAGTTGTGAGGTCACAGTCAAGTCCTCCATTGCGCATAATGTGGTATCTCCAATGTGGCTACAATCTGGAGAGGAGGTCAGAAGGGATTGGGTCTGGGTTGGGGGGAGACTGGGGCCCACGAGGGACAGGCCCACCAGGTTTTTTCCCTGTGTCCCACTGGCCCAGTCTGACACTGACAGCTCTGCCAGGTGCAAGGCAACTAAGTCCTTAGTTCTTTGATGCACAATTTAGGGGACAGTCAGGGTATGTGGTGGGGGAGACCCCTACATGCCTCCCTCCACCCCCATAAATGCAATGCTGCTGAACATGGGCAGGTCTTTGAGCTCCATTTTGGAACTGACTGTGGCACAGAGATGTTGTGCATCTGCACTTTGCACCCTGCCCCAGGGGTAATATATGAGCCCTAATGTGTCTCTTTCTGTACTGTACAGTATGGTACTCTTTGCCTATTCCCTCTTTTTACTGAAAGTCCTACACCTGAAACATTCTTCATGTATTTTTCCAAGCCAGTTGGCAGCAGGTTGTTCAGGTTGGTAGGATGACACTTGTGCACCTCAGTTTTCACATAATGCCACAGATTCTTAAATGGAATGAGATAAGGGTTTGACACTGTAGGGCACTGCCTGAATGGGAAGGTCATGGGGCGAGTGACATCTGAATAGCAGCATTATGCAAAGAATATATGCCCAAAACACTTAACTTGGCAATTTAATGTTTACAGTCTAATCCTCACATTTGGTCCTCTGCTCAGCCAGTAGTTTCGGACTTACTGTCATAAACACCTTTTGTTCTTGAGCCACCCCATGGCACTTTGGCCTTTGGCCCTTTGCATTTGGTACCCCTGTCCTACTGGAAGATGGATTTTCGCCATAAGGTTCATTTTGTTAAGCAAACGGGTTCTCTTGCAGCATTTCCCTCCTTTCTTCCTTCTATGTTGACAAGATGACAAGTCCCCGCTGTGCCACAGCATGATGCCATCACCACCATACTGCTCTGTGGGGATGGTTTTTATTTTGAGCAGAGGTAGATTTGCACCACACACATCGTTTTGAACTTTGAATAAAATGCTCTGACTTGGTCTCATCTCACTACAAAACCTCACGACAAAACTGGGTCACTCTCGTGCTTTTTGGATAACTGCAGATGTGCTTTGACTTGATTGTTCCGCCTTCCATGAAAGAGTTATGTAGAGCTCTGAATATGATTGGCCCATACCTAGAGAGAAATATTGAGGTGGTGGCTCTGGGCCTGTTATTGTTACTTGGGTGGAACGTTCTTCTTTTAGCAGGAAGAAAGTCCCAAATACAAGACCAATGGCTCAAGAACAAACAAATGAATATTCTACTAGGTCCTGTCAATGCCGGATCTCAATACTTTTGAATTGTTAAATATGAAAATAAAAAATAGCTGATATTCCAGTTATAGTCATTGTCTTCAGCCTTACAGTGCAAAACGGCAATGTGGAACAAGTCTGGCAAGGTGGGGTGGGACCTTCAGCCCTGCTGCTATTTTGATTTATTAGTGAGCGCTGAGATATTACTAATTATAATGCACTCATATTTCCAGCGGGGCTATGCACAAAAGGGTGGGAGGATAATAAAAACAAAGGATGCCGTTTAGAAAAGTGAATGCAGCCCTAGGTGGTGCGCATCCAGGCTTTCCCAGAACGCAGCCGATATGTGCGGAAAGCGGCTGA
Source organism: Xenopus tropicalis (assembly GCF_000004195.4). Taxonomy (NCBI): domain Eukaryota; kingdom Metazoa; phylum Chordata; class Amphibia; order Anura; family Pipidae; genus Xenopus; species Xenopus tropicalis. The sequence goes on from NC_030680.2 coordinate 140,745,322, forward strand.
GCAATGCGGCACACACCCAGCCCCGGAGACAGATATGTTTACATAGGAATTTCTGGAACGGATAGTGCTGAGTATGCAAACAATACAGGGCACGTCTGATACAAACATTTACCATTAGCTACTGGGCTCCCTGTGCCACCCAATCAAAAGTCACAGGTTCATGAATAAAGCTGCATGTGTTGCGACTGTAGCAAATCTGCCCGTAATGTCGTTAATTTTCTAACCAGAATTTCAGAATAAATGTGGCCATGCGCTGTGCTTACCAATGCCACCTTTTTCTTTCTATAATAACAGCCTTTGTGTTGGGGGACGGGTCGTGATTACATTTTGGGTTGGGGCTATGATGTAAAGGGCGAAGAAATTAGCAGGCTGGGCAGGGGATAGGTGGATGGGGTTATAGGTGGTGCCAAGGGCGGCCCATGGTTACAAAGGGTCATTGGCGTCAGAGAGGGTCAGGAAAGGAAGGTATTTATTGGGCATTATAAATTTACTGGCAAGTACATTGCTGGTAAATTTGTAATACCGGTGCCGGCCCTAGCTGGTGATTTTCCAGGTCGGCTGGTCAAATACCGGCCCATTGGCAACCCAACCCAAGCTTAATCCATAACAGTTGCATGCAATGCACCAAATAGTACACTCATTTTGAAAATGGTGCCCAAACTATTTAACGTGTGGAGACGGTGTCAACTCTAGCCGTGCTGCATTAGTACATAATTCACTTGCTGCAAGTCTATAGAAGCTGTTGAAGCAACCCAGTGCTGGAATCCTAGCTGGAGCCCACTGGGACAGCACCGATGGCCAACCGGCCAACCAACCACGCTTGTGTTCATGCATACAGGCTCACACTCAGCCCTATCCAACCCTCTCTTGACTTTGACTGCAATCAGGTTTTGGAATCTTACATTGCAGTGACCCACCTAGGCCTAATGTCACCCCGGGCAGGGCACAGGTGTATAAGAGACTCCCGATTGCAGAATAAACTTGAAGAGGTTTGGGCTGGGGAGTCTACCAGGGTTTCTTGGGGGGTGGGATGCATACTTGGTGCTCCTTACAGGTAATTGCAAGTGCAAGGAGGGCCTATGGGTATAAGTATCTTTTATGAATGGTATCAATGCTTGCTAAAAGAAAATTGCATTTTGCAATTGTAAAGGAGGCTTTCTTTGTTCCTAAATGACCCCCAGGCCCAGACTGGCAATCTGTGGGTCTGGCAAATGCCATGGGGGCTGCTGTAAGATGCCACAGACACTATTTATTGGGCTGGGGGGGTCTGTTAGGGCCGCTGGGTACTTGACATGCCAGGGCCTATTTTGAAGCCCAGTCTGGACCTGATGACCCCTACAAAATGCAAGAAATGGACTAAGCAGAATGTATAATGGTGACTCCACAGTGCAGTTAGTAGTGACACTGGGGTACAGAAACCTTGAGGTGCCCTCTAGGCTGGAGTGGCAAGATATTATTGGCTTTCCTATGGATAGTGAATAGGGGGTGCCCAAGCCAGATAACAGTGATTATGGGCAGTAGAATCTCTCTATCCCCTCGTTAGAATGTGCTTCCATATTCCCTGGGCTCTGGGTCGTTGGTGCCGGGGATGGAACTGTTGTGAGTAACACACATCTTTCTTAACTTATTGCAGAGGCAAGTCTCCCCGCTCTTAATGAGGGCAATTTGACTTGCTTGAGGAATTGCAGTTCTTAGGAATTAATGCAGCAATCCAATTCAGAGATTTAAAGAGATCTGAGATTTTTCACAGGTCGTATCCTAGTGAATGTGCTCCTCTCACATAGCAGCTAATGGACTTGAACAGCAGTCTGTCATTTGCTCTTGCCTGGCTGTATAGCGGCTTTGCCCTTGATAACAAGACTAGCACTTCCCCAGCCGAGCAGCTTCCATTATACTCAGTCCTGCTCTGTGGCTGCCATTTCTTGCAAATAGGATCCAATTTCCCAAAATAAAATAAAAAAAGCATTAATTACTGCTCGGAAAAGTAAGGTTATCTCGCCGGCTCCGTCTTTTTTGTTTTTTTTTTGACACGCCGGAATCCTGTGTTTTACCATTAGGTATTTGCCTCTGGAATTAAATGCATCTCTGCATGACAACATTCAAAGTGAGATGTGCCGCAAATGAACAGCTTTGTGCGATGCTGCCACGGCGTTAACGCCTTGTGTGCCAGAAGGCGCCCCTTCCCCGTGCCCGGCAGCCGGTCGGCACACTGGCTCGGCACCGCAAGGGTTGATAACTTTGCCGGCAGCCCATTACAATTGCAGTGATAAGAAGTCTCTCTCTGTATCCTTGTCATAGAGGAATGACATGCAAGCCTTTCCATCAGCCGTACCTTTATTTGCCAGCTCTAAGGATGGTTTCCTTCAATTCTTTCAGCTTCACATGCTCCCCGTTCTCAATTTTTTTTCCCCTCTCTATATAGATCACCATTCGTGTCATTAAATGGGAATGAAACACCTTTACTTAGTATTATACCAATGCAGAAGCCGCATTTGGCAAGAGTTGCCTTCATTCCGGCTTTATTTCTTTATTGTCTGCCGAAACAAAAGGACCGAGGGCTACTTTGTTCCAAAATGTTCCTCGTAAATAACCGATTATTATTTTATAGTATAGGAGCTGATAAATAATCATGTCCTGATAGGCTTTATATATGAGATTCTAGCATTCTGGCACAGATTCTATCCAAAAATCTTTTAGCTGAAGCACTCTGTTCTTTCAAGGGGCAGAATGCACCTTTTCTTCAACTTAAGCAATAGAAATATTAACATGCTGATAATATATTCTGCCTATTTTTGTAATTAAAAATCTTTATTTTGTTATTTTTAAAGCACTTGTGCATAATTGTTTTGTTTTTACACTTAGTACATCCCCCTCTCTATAATCAAAGCTAATTTAACCTCTGTATAAACAACCCACCACCTTTCTTCCAAGTACCATACAGCAGAGGAGGGGGGGCTCAGCATGTGAGTAGTGGCCGGACAGTACCCCGGAACACATAGGGGGGAGGCATGTTACATCACTGGGAGTGTCTGTTGCGGTTACAAATCAAAAGTCAGCAAGGAGTTTATCTGGGAACTGGTGATCTGATTATCTACCTTCAGCTCCCACAACTGTGAGTGCCGACCTCTCTATGTGTTTTGTATTATATTTCAGTTCTGCACCTAGGCCATTGTCACCTGTTTTTTTCTTGAGTGCCAGCTTTTCCTTGATTTTAATTAAAACAATTGCCAGAATTTATGTTGAGCACCCGATTCATATATTCATAATATACCCTATTAATTTAACTCAGAACTAGTATTTTTAATGGGTCATCAGTATCCCTGAAATTGGCCGGCTCGTTGATGCGGTCCCCGAACCGACTGCGCCAATTGCCGTTGTCATAATTCGAATTAGCCTAAATTTGCCCGATATCTCCCACCCGTAGGTGGGGATATCGGGAGAATATCTGCTCGCTTGGCGCACAATAATATGAGCAACATGGGAATAGGAATAGGAATTAGGTGAAAAGAAATCCAGGAACACAACTAACAGGTTCCTTCCCCCGAGGGGCTTTGGAGTTTCTTTAACTAAGGGTTCTACTGAATTTCAGTCTCCTTAGTGCCCCGGCTGGGTGAATGGCATTGTGTGTACCACTCTCCATCCCTGGGTATGTGGGTGTGTAGCCCTAGTGCTCCAGCCGCTCCCCTGTCAGCCGCAGAGTTATGCTTAGTAGCAGGGAAGCGAGAGGATCTGCAGATGGCCGGCCTGCCTAGTGTCAGCTATTCCGAGATATATAATATATATATTTTACTATATTGTATAGCAATATTCTCTGCAGAGTCTGAAGCATATCATCAAAACCTTAGTTGGATCAATATAGAGAAAAGCTACTACTATAGAGGCATCAATTTGCAGCGGCTGCATTGATCCAAAAGTGACCCCTGCTGATATCATCTGCTGCCCATGAGCGATTCTACCACGTAACATATTATGCAATGTTGTAATGCAACCACACCCCAGTCCACGGAACACTATGGGGGCATTTACTAACATTCAGTTTTTCACGATTTGTATTTTTTGTGCCAAAATTCATTTTTGCCGCAATTTATTATATGACAAAACCATGACAAATATGAATAAGTTTCTATTTTCACGTTTTTTTTGCCTTTTTTTTCCTTTGTGCTTATACAATTTGGATCTTTTAATAAATGAGTAGACATTTGTGGTTTTAGTGGAAATGAGTTCAGCCGTGGTTTCAAAAACCTTGAAAATGAGAATGTTGATATATGGGTCTCCTCATTTTTTTGTCCTGCTTTCTTGGATCACATAATAAAACCTGAGGGGTACCATACTGTCCTTTTTATGTTCATATTGCTCAAACCAATCAGTGTTTAGGCACAGCAATTCTCATCTCTATAGAGCAGGGGTGGCCAGACCTTTTTCATCGGCGATCAACCAATGACTGGGGAATGCGGAAGTGCGGCGTGAATGTGTACGTACGCATTCACGCAGCACTTCTGCATACTTCATCGCGGTCCACCAGAAATCAACAGGGGATCGACTGGTGGACCACGATTGACGTATTGGCCACCCCTGCTATAGAGCTTACATTCTTCATTTGGTCCCTAAAGCACAGTGAGTTGCTCCTTCATTTGGAGTCCATTGACTCGCCCACTAAGCCAGCACTTCTTCCTATGGTGGAGCTTCATCCAGCCCAGAAGAGGGTGCAGTTATAGTCAATTCAAAAACATCAGTTCAATTTATCTTGCATTCCTGTGGGCTCCAGCTGTTCCCAATTGGATAATGATCCAGGCCCAATTGTGCAAAACCATCAAGCAGTGGCCGGGAACACCAGCACCCTATGGGCACCTACAGAAGAACATTCCAGTTGCACAATGGTTAAATCCCAAGGGTCAATGCCCTGATGGATCTTTTGACATGTTGAGCATTCAGTGCTGTAAATAATAGAGTGATAAGTAAGTGTATAAAGAGTCCCAGTGAATTTATTCGATATATGAAAATGTGGAGAAACCAGTAGGTCCATGTGATCGACCCAATGTGTGTCAACGTTAATGAAGCTTGGAACAACTTCAAAATTAACCTGCGGGGCATAATTTGGGGCAGGCCCTACAAGGTTGCATTGTAATTAAGCTTAATTAGAAGTGTGCTAATTAGTGGGGAACACCCCTACCTAGTGATCCCCCATTTACACACTAATTGGCTTGAATGTGCCCCTGTTGCATTGTGGTTATTTCTGATTCACTGCTCATCACCCAGGCAGTTAAAGGGTGTTTTCTTGGGATAGCAGCCATATTTCAAGTATGATTTAAGGACAGTCCTCGAGAGGCCCCGATTCCTTCTGTAAAGGAATATATTCTTCTGTAAAGGATTATAATGGAATATGTTGTGATGTCTAGTCAGAAGAATGTTCCACTAGGGTATTCCTGTCCACGGCATGGGCATAGAATGATTTACTCCAACAAGCAAAGACTATGGCTATATTTTTGGGGTTTTTTTTTATCCAGAGGAGACAACCACCTTTTGGGGACGATATGGGTTAATTGTGAGCCTGACTTCAGCAAAGCCGAATAAATAAATAATGTATGGATTTCACTGGTGATGGGATAAGGGAGAAGCAGCAATGTCTTAAGACTAGCAGACGCCAAGGCACTATGATCCTGATAGAATATCCCTTCCTGTGATAGTCCCTGACCTTGCCAAAGGTGCCGCCATTAGCAGAGCCGCCGTTAATTGTTTGTTTAAAGCAATTACACACAAAGAGGGGACCCGACGGTGGGCTCAGAGTGCCAGTGAGATAATTTTAATGGATCAAAGCCGTGAAACCCAACCCGGAACATCTAAAATCTGGGACAAAAATCAACTGTAGTCAATGCTACTTCCTTGTCACTAACAGACTGGAGCTGGCTGTACTCGCCCACAACTGATCCCTCAGCCGGCACAAAGTGCTTGTTTTATGGATGCGGCTCCCAAAGTGGGGGCTTGGAGAACTGGCATGGGAGCTCAGCCCGAAGGCCAATATGGGTGGAGAAAGTATCACTTCTCTCCTAGATATACCTGCCAGATGGCTTGAAGGTCAACTAGGCTGTGATCTGGGGTGAAAATGTATTTACTATCATAGATTGTAAGCTCTTTAGGGCAGGGTTCACTTCACCTCTTGTATCGGTTATTGATTGCTTTATATGTTACTCTGTATGTCCAATGTATGAAACCCACTTATTGTACAGCGCTGCGGGATATGTTGGCGCTTTATAAATAAATGTTAATAATAATAATATTAGATGATATTGGAACCATGGGCAGGGATGGTGGGACCCAGAAAAAAATGGTGGGTCCCACTGACCCCTCTATTGGCACTCCAGTGGATCAGTAAATTGTAAATAAGCCCTTATGGCTCAAATAGGTGCAGTCGTATTGCAAATTGATGCCATTTATTCAACTACTTGTGTCCAAAGCCTCTTCTTGCACTTCCATATAGTTGCGGAAAAGAACGCTGCATTCTGGGTAAAATACATTGCACTTATAGTTGTAAGTGAGCCTTATCATATTGGAATGGAAAATTTGCACATTTTGAATAAGTATTTGCATCTCCCATAGACTCCATTTTAATTAAATACAGTGAAACCTCAATTTTACATCCCCTGATTTTAAGTTTTGCTGCATTTTTACACCACTAATATACCACACATAATAAACTTCCCTGATTTCACATTTTCCTGAATTTTGCACCATTTTTTTCTGGTTCCCTGAAAACCTTATTGGGGCAGAACAGCCCTATTGGGTTTATTTAATGGTTAAATGATCCCCTTTTCTCTGTAATAATAAAACAGTACCTGTACTTGATCCCAACTAAGATATAATTACCCCTTATTGGGGCAGAACAGCCCTATTGGGTTTATTTAATGGTTAAATGATTCCCTTTTCTCTGTAATAATAAAACAGTACCTGTACTTGATCCCAACTAAGATATAATTACCCCTTATTGGGGCAGAACAGCCCTATTGGGTTTATTTAATGGTTAAATGATTCCCTTTTCTCTGTAATAATAAAACAGTACCTGTACTTGATCCCAACTAAGATATAATTACCCCTTATTGGGGGCAGAACAGCCCTATTGGGTTTATTTATTGGTTAAATGATTCCCTTTTCTCTGTAATAATAAAACAGTACCTGTACTTGATCCCAACTAAGATATAATTACCCCTTATTGGGGGCAGAACAGTCCTATTGGGTTTATTTAATGGTTAAATGATTCCCTTTTCTCTGTAATAATAAAACAGTACCTGTACTTGATCCCAACTAAGATATAATTACCCCTTATTGGGGCAGAACAGCCCTATTGGGTTTATTTAATGGTTAAATGATTCCCTTTTCTCTGTAATAATAAAACAGTACCTGTACTTGATCCCAACTAAGATATAATTACCCCTTATTGGGGGCAGAACAGCCCTATTGGGTTTATTTCATGGTTAAATGATTCCCTTTTCTCTGTAATAATAAAACAGTACCTGTACTTGATCCCAACTAAGATATAATTACCCCTTATTGGGGGCAGAACAATCCTATTGGGTTACTGTTTAAATCATTTTTTAGTAGACTTAAGGTATGGAGATCCGAATTACGGAAAGACCCCTTATCCAGAATATCCCAGGTCCTGAGCTTTCTGGATAACAGGTCCAATACCTGTACTACATATGGGGGGTTAGAATTTTAGGTAAGTGGGTTAGACATTTTTGTACAGTATGATAAATATATACTTAAGGATATATATATATAAATATAATATACAAAAAGCCATGGAGTGTGCGGGGCACAAATAAATAAATAAGGCAACCTTATTACTGTATTTATTCCGAACCTGCGCACATAATGTTCAGCCATGGATAAAACAGCACAAAACAGTTGTTGATGGACTTGGCAGAGTGCTGGATTAAATAAGCATTAGTCTAGTGAAGCTGATTACAGAAATATGAAAATGCAGTATCTTAATGGTACATATTTTCATGTGGCAGCCGAGTTGCCTTTCATTTTGCAGCTAATATGTCTATTCTTATGAGTCATTTACTTCTTTAATTACCTTTTGCAGCCCAGGCACCATGCTATATTAATGTGAATGATTTTTACTGCCAGTTTATCATACAATGCCCAAGAAGTTGAAAGGCGTAATTGACTCGGAAGAGCGGCTCGCGCAGGAAACAATATTTAGTTGACAGTTTTCCTTGTACTCCCTGTTGACGTTTATGAGTTTACACTGTGCTGCAGGAGCAATAAACACAATTTTCTTTCAATAACAGCAAAGAGGGGCGCTGAGGATCCGTTTGCGCGCGGAGATTTGTTCATTTCTTTTAGTAATTTCATTTAATGCGCCGGGAATCACGGTAGGGGGGCGGGGGGGGGGGATTTCACATGAAGTGGCTGCCGTGGTTGTGGAGCAATTGGACTGAGCGCTAGGATAATAACTGAACCCGACCTTCTTAGGCCATGGAAGTATCAGTATCAGTGTATATACTGACCAGCCACAACCCCCCCCCCCCCCCCCCAATGTGCTCATTCATACAGACCCCCTCCTAACTGTGCTGGTAACTACCCACCCCTACTGGCTGCACTTGGACCTGGCCAGGCAGGAGATTATTCAGCAGCCAGACAGCTAGGGTCGCTACCTGTTCCTGTGACTAAAGGTGGCCATACACGCTAAGCCTACCTCCCGATATACCCACCTATGGGTGGGCGATATCGGGCTAATTTGGTCGTTTGGCGCTGGGGTGAATCAGAACTAAGGGTATACGCGCAGTTGGTTGGGGGGCCGCATCAACGAGCCGATGTGGTCCCCGATTCTACTACATTTTTAAACCTGCCGATCAAGATGTGGCCGATTTCAGGCCAGATATCGGTCGGGCAGGCTGTCGGTAGTGCCCATACATGGGCCGGTAAGCTGCTGAATCGGTCTAAGGGACTGATATCGGCAGCTAGAATCAGCCCGTGTATGGGGACCTTATTACCGGCCTTTGAGTTGGGGGGGGGGTTAGGGCAGGATATGATGTAATTTGGGGGTGGGGCTTTGAAGTAGGGGGCAGGGAAAATGGGCAGGCTGGGTGGAGGAACGGGGATGGGTCCAATAAATGGGGAAATGGGTGGACTGGGTAGGACTATAGGTAGAGCCTATGGTGGGCCCATAGTTATAAAGGACGTTTGGCATCTGAGAGGTTCAGGGAAGGGGCGGATTTATAGGCTCTTTTGTAAGCTCTTTTGGGCAGGGCTCTCTTCCCCTCCTGTATCGGTTATTGATTGCTTTATATGTTACTCTGTATGTCCAATGTATGAAACCCACTTATTGTACAGCGCTGCGGGATATGTTGGCGCTTTATAAATAAATGTTAATAATAATAAATAGGGCATTAAGAATTTACTGGCAAGTACGTTATCTGTAGAGTTGTAATACCGGTGCCGGCCCTAGCTTAGTGATTTACCAGCTATACCAGTCAAATACCGGCCAGGTGGCAACCCTACAGACAGCCAGGGCCGCCATCAGAAATCACGGGGCCCCTCGCAGCAAAATTTTATGGGCCCCCCCCTTCTCCCACACCCTGCCCCCCAATGGCCCCTCCCCCAGTAACCCCTCCCATCAGTACAAAGGACACACAGACATTGGTAGCCAGGGCCCCCTAAACATTGGTAGCCAGGGGTTACGTTTTGCAGTGGTGCCAGGGCACTCTCCCAGCATCCTCCAGCTCCAACCCCAATAGGATTACCCGCTTACCACCAATGACAGGGGCCTGGAATTGATTTAAGGGGGCCTGAGCTACTAAGAAAACTGTAGCACGGCTGGGCCCCCTTTAATGGTAAAATTGCCCGGGCCCGGGACGACTGTACCCCCTGTGCCCCCCTGATGGTGGCCTTGCAGACAGCATGCCCAGGCTGGGCCTTTGTGGCCTTCCCACATAAACATGGGGCCCCCAATTAAACCACCTTAAAGCTGGCCATACACGTGGCGATGGTCGCACGAAACATCGTCAGATCTGCCACACACCATTCAGGGCTGAAGCGGCAGTTAAGGAGGTACAAACAATAGGATTTCTACCTCCTTCTGCCGATTCAGCGCTGAAGGGAGATTTTGGTCAGGCGCCTTCTATGGCACCCGATCAAAATTTTCAAACTGGTCCGATCGGCGAGTCGGCCAATATCAGCAGCTTCCTGCGATATCGGTCGACTCGCCGACATACCATACACGCACCGAATATCGTACGAAACAAGGTTTCCTACGATATTATCGGTGCGTGTATGGCCACCTTAAAGGAGAAGGAAAGGCTAAGTCACTTGGGGGTGCCAAAATGTTAGGCACCCCCAAGTGACTTAGAACGCCTACCTTGTACCCCGGGCTGGTGCCCCTGTACGGAGGGAACAGCACCAGCCCGGGGTAGCTGCCGGCGCTTCCTCCTTCCTCCTCGCTTGCGCGCACATGCGCAGTAGAGTGAAAAGCCGAACTTAAACATTAAAGTCGGCTTTTCACTCTACTGCGCATGCGCCGGCCGGCGGATTTCGCCGGCAGCGCGCAAAGGAAGGAGGAAGCGGTGTCTACAGGTGCCCCGGGCTGGTGCTATTCCCTCCGTACAGGGGCACCAGCCCGGGGTACAAGGTAGGCGTTCTAAGTCACTTGGGGGTGCCTAACATTTTGGCACCCCCAAGTGACTTAGCCTTTCCTTCTCCTTTAAGACCACTGTGTTTTAGGACTGTAGGATTGGCCATGAATCTCATTGTGCTTGACCCCTTCCCGTCTCACTTCATCCTTATGTTCCTGCTTCCCTGGTCTCTTTCAGCATTTCCTATACATCAACAGGCTGTTCTAGAGCAATATGTACATTCATATACGTTTGGATGGCCCCTAAACCAAGATGCTTATAGTCTAAATTGGAGAAAGGATTTCTGATAGAAACTGAATGTTCTTGTCTCTGTTTTTCCATAAAATTTTAATTGGATTACAAATCTACCTCGTATTGTGAATGTTATATTGAATATATACAGTATATTGTGGCCCCTATGCTCACACAACTGTATGTGCTACTAAAGGGCCATGGTCATCTGGGGCTGGTACAGAAACACAAAAATGATGTTAAGCTGTGTTGTCTAAGGGTTAGTTCCCCTTTAATGGGAAAATGTGCTATATAGGGAACACCTTTACTACTGATGCATATCTGCACCTGTTGGACCATGGTGGTCACATGGGAGAGGTCCTGTACTTTCTGTGGAGGATTATGGGCCCAATAATGTATAAATGGGCACGGGGGGGGGCTTCATGTGTTGCTCTTATTGAACTAAAGCCCCCAGCATGTCTGTAAGTTGTCAGAAGCTGCTGCGAGTTCTAATTCGGCCGCAGTTGGAGGGCAGCCCAGCTCTGCAAACCCCGAGAGACTATTCAGGAGCTATCTGGCTTCAGTGGGGAGGAATTTTCTATAATACAATCCAAACTACTTTTGCTATAGCCTAAAAATGATTATGGCTTAAATGTTGTATGTTATACTGAACTTCCGTAGCCCTATAACTGTAATAATCCAGGCCTGCAAATTTGCCCCCAGCAGCTCCCCATCTTGGATGTCAGTGGCTCTGCACATGCTCAGTGTTCTCTTGGCTGTTGCTTATGGATCATGGGAAGTCATAAAGCAATAAGGGAGGTTCATCTGTCATAGAATCTGATGCTAGTAAATTCCGATGCAGACTGCACTGGCTTCTGCACTGCCATGTAAATAAGGCCTTCTGCCCATTTATATGGAATTGTAGTCATTACTGCTCTCCCAAAACTGCTGCTTCCTAGTAAAGTGGGTCCCTCTTGGGGGTTGGCTTCTCAGGACTGTTCGGCCAGATCAGTAAGTGGGGTGGGGGGGGGTATGAAATTGCTGCGCTTGGCTGTTGGCCTTTTGTTTGTTTTTGAAGCTTATTCAGCACCTGGAAATTCTTTGTGCACATAAACAAGAGTCAGATTTCATTCTCTGCACCCATTCCTCATACAAACGGCAGCTCTGCTCTGTATTGAGTCATCTCTAGATATACACACACACATATATATGTATATTGTACAGATGCATGCCTGTATATCAGTCGTATGTACTGTAGTATTTACTCATCTGTGGCTGTGACTCCTAGTACTCTCCCTGGAAGCCTGTGGTTGTTGGTGGGTCCCGGCCTGGACTTGAATTCAAAATAGGCCCTGGCATTCCAAGTACCCAGAGACCCAAACAGCCCCCCCAGCCCAACAAAATAGTGACTGTCTATGGCATCTTACAGCCCCTCTGGCATTTGCCGAACCCACAGATTGCCAGTCTTGTGGCTGCTAGAAGTTCTAGGGCTCAACTGCGGTTCCCAACATGGGCCATTTTGGTGTGTCCATCTATTTTCGGTCAGCAACGCCCCAACCATTTCATGACACACTGTGGCCCCCAAGCTTTTCAAAAAACTGTGGTTCCCCATGAACACCGTGGCCTTCAAGCCTTACATAGACTTCCCCAGGCCTCTTGTCTTTGGGGGGCTTTAGGGTAGCAGTGATACATAATATTACGGTCACCATTTTGCCCTATTGTATCTACTAACCCTCCCTCCAGCTCACTTTTTGGTGCTGTTACTATGTGTGGGGCCCTAAACAGTAGTCCCAAGCTTTAACCCAAAAGCCACACTGGATCAAGCAGAATTGCTTAGTATGAAGTACCAATAAGTGGTGCCAAAGTCTGTGTAGGGCTTGGAGACCCCAGTGTTGTTAATGCTTGGGGGCCACTTTGGAAAGTTAGAGAGGGGTACGCACCAGTGCCCCCCCTTAGTGCATTTTAGACTCAAGGCTTGATACATTCTCTCCATAGTGTGTGATTATTTGTAGACCAGCATTAATACAAGTTCTCTGTGCCATCTGTTGTTAAGCTGGCAGGGAGCAAGGCCAGCCTATCCAAACAAAGAGAGAGACCTGCTGTAAACTGAACCTGTCAAGCTCCGCATAGCTCCACTGACCTCCCCGGCGTGCGGGGCAACTTGTGGTACCAGGCACCGGCTGCACACATACAACTTGTAAAGGAACCTGGGGGGGGGATGTTTACTCTGAGCTCACACAGTGTTCCTCCCACGGGGCCCAGTCTCGTTTATACTAAATCTTCCCATTGACATGGCTTCTTCTGAGCTGAGATGATGGTAACTAACAAACAATAAACTGTCCTGTGAAAGGAAACATTAACACCAGAGCTCTGCAGAATTTCAGGACCCTCTGCGGTTCTAGGCTGCCCATATCCTGCCTCATTACCCACAGGATTAGATATCGGCTTTATATGTGCCGGTAGCTCCCAGCCCATTCTCTGTGTCGGCCTATGGCAGGAAACTGCTTATACTCTATTCAAAGGCGGTGCCAGTTGCGCTTTCCCTTTTTCTAAGGAAGACGCATCAGTGAGACTTTAAATAGACTGTATGTACTACATGTATCGGACCCCTTATCCTGAAACCCATTATGCAGAAAGTTCTGAATTACGGAAATGCCATCTCCCATAGACTCCCAACTAAGATATAATTACCCCTTATTGGGGGCAGAACAGTCCTATTGGGTTTATTTCATGGTTAAATGATTCCCTTTTCTCTGTAATAATAAACAGTACCTGTACTTGATCCCAACTAAGATATAATTACCCCTTATTGGGGGCAGAACAGCCCTATTGGGTTTATTTAATGGTTAAATGATTCCCTTTTCTCTGTAATAATAAAACAGTACCTGTACTTGATCCCAACTAAGATATAATTAATTCTTATTGGAGCCAAAACAATCCTACTTTGTAATTACAGTTGAAATATTTTTTTTTTAGCAGACTTAAGGTAGGAGATCCAAACCCCTTATCCAGAAAACCCCAGGTCCTGAGCATTTTGGATAATGGGTCCCATTCCTGTACCCAGTTTATTTAGGGTTGCCACTTTGCCCCTTTAATACTGGCCACATATTGGCCGGTATATATGGCTCTTTAGCAGTTTTATTTAGATGCAAGCTGCATGGCTGTAAACAAATCAGTTCAGTCTGCAGCATGCATCTGAATTAATTATGGATTCAGCACAGCACAATCCAGCAGGAACAGCCTCTACGATGGCCCATAGAGAAATATTTATATATATAACTATTAAATTGCAGTGACATGTGGGTTTCATGTAGGAGCACGTGTGCACTTGTGCCTTCAGACTGCAGGGACGGACCAGCTGGAAATGACATTGGCTTTGGGACTGTTGCCTTTAAAGTGCTTTTTTGCCTTGTTCTATATAACAGGAATGCGTGCATTAGGAGGTCACCCGTTCCCTCTGTTATTGCTAGCTGTCTCAGACTCAGCTCCACTGTCTATTAAAATCAAGCCACTGTGTAAACATTCCCATGTTGTTCCTGGGCCCATACAATGGCCCGGAGATCGGGTTTCACCTGCCTGCACATCTTACAGCAATTAAAGCAATTAAGGCTGGAGTTGTTCTGCAGTCAAGGTCTCCCGTGACATCCAAGTCCAAAACAAGGCTGAGAGGCCGCCGTCATCTTAGCCGCTACTGTCTCGGAATTATTATTCCTTGATGAAATATGTATAGATGGACACGTAGGCATTGGTAGCAGGGCGGCTATTGTCTATGGGCATACGGAGAATTCCATTTCATGCCTTTCCTTTTGTAATGGACTTTTTTTTCTTCCCCTTTTTTGCTTAATCGAGTTGATTATATTGCCTTTTATAATGCCTGGGAAGGCTCTAAATCCACGCGCCGGCGAGTGTTTAGTATGCAAAAGGGCCGGTTTCAGGCAGATTTGCCTGCTAAAAAAGAAATATCTTTCCTCCCGCGTCCCAGAGGGCATCCTTAATCAGACAGAACCGCCGGCTGAATTAGTCTCTGAAATTCCGCTGCCCTTTAACCTGTCACTGCCTGTTCTCTCGCTGTTTGTTCACAAACAATTCCAAGTACAGAATTTCACCCAAGGCATCCTGTCAAGTGAAAGGGGGGATGTCGGCCCAAAAATAAAAACCGCGCCCGATGAAAGAAAATGTCGTTCCGAGCAACTTTTCCAGAATACATTGGTTTCAAGTTCTAGAGTTGTTGGTAAATATAATCGCTATTGAGAGCAGTGCGTGTCCGGCCATTGCTGCTCCCTTGACTTTTCATACAATGTAACAGAAGCAGCTGAGTAAAGGCCCCCATACACAGCCCGATTGTAGCTGCCGATATGGGTCCCTTAGACCGATTCAGCAGCTAATCGGCCCATGTATGGGCACTACCGACAGGCCTGCCCGACTGATATCTGGCCTTAAATCGTCCAGATCTCGATCAGGCAGGTTAAAAAATCTAGTCGGATCAGGGGGCCGCATTGGCTCGTTGATGTGGTCCCCGGACCGACTTTGCCTATAGCCGCCATAATAATTTGATCGTTTGGCCCCAGGGCCAAACGATCGAATTACCCTGGATTCTCCCGATATCGCCCACCCGTAGGTGGGGGATATCGGGAGAAGATCCGCTCGCTTGGCTCTGTCTATGCAACATTGTTTCCATCAGAGCCGGGAGTAGGGAAATGGCCAGACAGACACTGAGTTCAATATCAAATATATTGAAGCAAAACTTCAAAACCACAGAATATTTTTCACCTGTGTAAATTGGAAAGTTTATTAGAATTACATTTTCTTGTATTAGGTAATATTTATGGGTTTACTTTCCCTTTTTAACACAGCCAGTGAGTCTGGAAGTGGTAGTGGCACAGCCGGCACTGAATGGCACCCAACCTACCTGCACCACAGGGCAAAGGAACTGCTCTCACTCATCCACGTTACACAATAAGAAACGTATTTAATATTCACTTAACCACTAGGGGTCAGCTCTAGGGCCACTGACATAGCGTTCAGCTTTCTGCCGGCACAAGCACAAAAACTGCCAGTTGACTCCCAGAATTTCCGGATCGTTTCATAGATTTGTTCGGAAGTGGAGAGAATGCTGTTATTTATAAATACATTCATTAACTAGCATTATTATTTTGATTAAATCATAAAGATGCTTTTGGTTAACGGCTGTAACTCTGGTCTCTGTGTCTTGGGTGGGAATAGGGCTGCCACTTCACCTTTTTAATTAATAATGAACACATATTGAATCCACATCCTGCATGGCTAATTAGCAATTAATTCTAAAGCATGCTGCAGTCTGAACTGATTTATGTGCAGCCATGCAGAATGCATCTGAATGAACTGTTAAGTAGACATGCATAATGTGGATTCTGTATGTGGCCGGTATTAAAGGGGTGAGGTGGCTACCATAAGGGGGAATTGCCCCTCTATACTATGGAAAAATCCTCCTCCTGTCTTTGGGGGTTCAAATAGCGGGCCCTTCATATTGTGCCCCACTCATATAACAGCAGCAGTACGTAGCAATACAGTAGTAGATAGTATGACTTGTACACCCAGGGTCGGACTGGGGGGTGAAGGGCCCACCGGGGCTCCTGCAGGTGCCCGCGCCGGCCTCCCTTCCCTCCACAGGGGCCCCCCACCCAACGTCCTCCCATGAGCGTGTAAATTTAACGCGTATGGGGAGGAGCGGTTGGACAGGGGGAGCGCTGGCAAGGGTCGGGTCTGGGCCACCGGGGCCCACTAGAGCAGTGTAGAGAATAAGAAGGAACAGATGTATACGGCTTTATTAGCAATTACATTTATAGAGCTGAAATCATTGAATTCAAATAAATGTCTATGGAAACAGCGTCGGACTGGGCCGCCGGGGTACCGGGAAGAAACCCGGTGGGCCCCGGTGACCCAGATCCGATGACCCCTAGGGCGCTCCCACGATCCGCCGCTGGCAAGTTTCTTTTAGGAGCACTCGGGGGAGAGTGTTGGGGGCTTCTGCGGGGGGGGGGGGGTGGAATGCTGAAGGTGGCTGGGCCATTGGGGGTGCAGGGGCCCCTGAGGCAGAAACCCCGGTGGGCCCCCCAGTCTGACCCTGTATGGCAGCAGTTCTCAATCTGTGGGTCGGGACCCCTTTGGGGGTCGCCTAAGACCATTGGAAAACACATATTCCCGATGGTCTTAGGTTTTTATGGTTGGGGGTCACCACAACATGAGGAACTGTATTAAAGGGTCGCGGCATTAGGAAGGTTGGGAACAGTGTATGGAAAAGTTGCAGAATGCAAAATTGTCATTAATAGAAAATGTAGTTGAAGTTCCCCTTTAGGAGCTGCCTGTTGGGCAGCAGGGATCGGACCAAGTGCCATTTGGGTGCAGGATGGATTTTTTTCATTCATTTATCTCTACGTGTCCAGAATTTGCTTTGCGCAATTGAGCGCCATTCAGCTGTATGGGGCGTTAATGCTCGGTGCAGCTCAGTAGCACTGCTGGGCACCAACGCCTGTCTCTCTCCTTGCTCCCTCAATCGTTCCTGATTGAAAACGAAGATTTAAATCTCCAAGGCACCCCCTTAGTATGTATGTTCTTACGCTCGGGGGAAATGCGTTAAACTTGCGCAGAAACAGAGGCCATTTCTGTAGAATAAATCCTGCCTCCCCCCCTACGAGCCAAGTCATCTGTTTGTATGATCCGCCTTTTCAACTGCCTTTGTGGCCGATCAGTTCCACCTAATACGTCTCTTGATTCCGCCTATTGTACCGCGCCGGCGACACGCTGTTCCACTCACTTTATGAGCTCTCGACGCTCCTGCCTGTCATCCACCGGGGGCTTATCCTCCGCGTCTGGATTCGCTTTTCACGTCTATCAGGCTACTGTCGATTTCAATGCCTGATCAAAGGGGAATGAATTCCTGCGGAAGAGGGAAAAAAATAAAAAATCCCGCAAATGAAAAGGGAGAGAGAAAAAAAAATGTGGCCTTTGTAAACATTCCCCGAAAGCTTCTCAGTGGGGGTATTTAGTATTAACCCCACCCAGCCCCCCCGCGTAATTGCCGATTGTATACACCGTGTTGGCCGAAACGTTGTCTTATACCAAAAATGGTCCCAGAGACCTCAGTGCATCTCTTTTGCTATTGGACCATATTTTAAAGGGGATGTAAACCCAAAAATAAAATGTTGCCAAGGAAATATATAAAATTCTACACAAGTTTTCAGTTCAAATCCCTAGCTGTAATGGAAAGTTGCTTAGAATTATATTTCCTTTTTCCATGCAACATGTTTTAGGGGTTTACATCCCCTTTAAAATATGCCTGTTTTGGACCGGTTACCCTGAATGCTTGGGACCTGGGGGTTTCCCTATACCTTAAGCCCCATATGTAATAAAAGGCACTAAGTTTGCCCAGGAGCAGAAACTTATAGCAACCAATCAGATAATTGCTTTTAAACAGGTGACCAGTAAATGCTACCTGTTGATTGGTTGCTTTGTAGAGTGTAAGCTCTTTTGGGCAGGGCTCTCTTCCCCTCTTGTATCGGTTATTGGTTGCTTTATATGTTACTCTGTATGTCCAATGTATGAAACCCACTTATTGTACAGCGCTGCGGGATATGTTGGCACTTTATAAATAAATGTTAATAATAATAATAATATGGGTTACTGCTCCCGGGCAAACTTAGTGCCTTTTATTACATATCCCCCCCAAAAAAATTGTTTAAACACTAAATACCCCCAATAGGATTGTTTTGCCTCCAATAGGGATTAATTGTATTTGAATTATTTGAGCCTATGGGAGATGCCCTTGCCATAAATGTATAGCTTTCTGGATAATGGGCTTCTGGATAATGGATCCCATAGCTGCTTTCTGTAGAAATTATATTTACAAATAACTGTAAAAACCGCTGGAAATGTATAATGAATGTTTATTGTTTATAATTACATATTCTTCCATCGCGCAATCTGTTATTTTTTTGGCTTTACGTCCCCTTTAAGTAGCAGCTCCAGGATAGGGGTTTGCCCGCTGGGTGTTACAGTTCAGTACAAGAGCAGGAGCAGTGGCAGTGGTAGAAGTTCATACAGTAACCAATCAGCCATTTGCTGTCATTGTTCCTTTTGTTACTGCAGTGCTGCAAAACCCAGTTGATGTGGACAATATGCACCACTGTATATATATATTATATTGCTGCCTATGGCCAAAGGGGGTTATGATTTCTCTCTCTCACTTTCTATTGGTAGCTATTAACGTGTGGCCTTCCAACTATGTTGAACTATAACCCTCTGTACTATAACTAAGGGAAACACTGTGCAGAAAGGCCCTATAACTTTAAGCTGCTGCCCCCCATTATGGACCCACATATACTGAACAGTGAGACTGAAACGCGCCCTCCGTGCCCACTCACATTATACAGCGCCAGATGGAGACGTAATACTGGCGCCCGTCCCATTGCCGTGACTTCACCCCTGGTATTTCAGTGAGTGGAGCGCAGAGTCGGTGCCAATGTAAGCTTATTATCTGACATTTATCTGTATTCATAGGGAATGGAGCTGCCATGTTGCTTGGGCGCGTATCATGGAAGCCAATACAGTGATTATACAGAGATGGAGATGTTACAATGCCATGCTGGGAGCAAATGCCCTCTGGGCCCTATTCAAATCCAGCCCCCTATTGCTATACACAGCCATTTTGCTGGTTAGAATTGTTCATTACAAGCCCTAATGTACAGTTGCTATGGGGCAGGTACCTTGCCTACGGCACCCAGGTTTGAGCTCCCAGGCAGCACTGAAGGGGTTAATAGCAGCTCAGGGCAAGGACAGGGATCTGGAGCAGAATTTCACTCGGCGGCTTCCGCTTTCCATGGGAGAGAAATGTACAGACTGATAGGAACAATGGACTCATTTATATGAGAGCGGCCACCAAGCCCAGAGCCTTGTTAGCCCGGTAACCCAATGTCAGTGGCCGGGTATGTTTGGCACATAGGGTCAGAATTGGCTAGAGGGGCATGCAGAGACTTGGGCACCGCTATCAGTGGCCCCATAGCAAGGAACCAGAAAGGTTGTTATAATCGAGGTACCATGTGGCCCCTTAATGCCTGGCCCCTCAGGTGCCCCCCATGTAGCCAATATCTGCCGGTCACGGGCTTGTGGGTAAGTGCGGCCAATGGAAAGGTGCCAGGGCTGGGAGTCAAATTAGCCCCTTGCATTCCAGGGCCCAAACAGCCCCCCCCACCAGCCCAATAAATAGTGGCTGTCTATGGCACCTTACAGCAGCCCCTCTGGCATTTGCCAGAACCCACAGGTTGCCAGTCCGGGCCTGAGGCTACAGGTTGGCTCTAGTCCCAGTCACTTCAAAAAAAGTTGGTGACACACAGACAGAGGGCAAAATCCATGTAAATAGCCATAGGCAGGTGTAGTAGGTAACTAGGGGCAGTTCTGCAACCAACAACCTGTTACACTGTGAGCTGCAGTAACAAACACTATGTAGCAGGGGGTCTGACCCAGATTATGCCCTAATGCAGGACTTGGGCGGGTTGCTGTGTCCCCCCTAGCATGCTGGGAGTTGTAGTCTCTCTGTAGCAGGTGGTCTGACCCAGAACATGCCCCAATGCAGGACTTGGGTGGGTTGCTGTGTCCCCCCTAGCATGCTGGGAGTTGTAGTCTCTCTGTAGCAGGTGGTCTGACCCAGAACATGCCCCAATGCAGGACTTGGGTGGGTTGCTGTGTCCCCCCTAGCATGCAGGGAGTTGTAGTCTCTCTGTAGCAGGTGGTCTGTGTAGTAATATACACAACAGTCTGACCCAGAACATATCCCAATGCAGGACTTGGGTGGGTTGCTGAAGTCTCACCTAGCATGCTGGGAGTTGTAGTCTCTCTGTAGCAGGGGGTGTGACCCAGAACATGCCCCAATGCAGGACTTGCTGTGTCCCCCCCTAGCATGCTGGGAGTTGTAGTCTCTCTGTAGCAGGGGGTGTAACCCAGAACATGCCCCAATGCAGGACTTGCTGTGTCCCCCCCTAGCATGCTGGGAGTTGTAGTCTCTCTGTAGCAGGGGGTGTGACCCAGAACATGCCCCCAATGCAGGACTTGCTGTGTCCCCCCCTAGCATGCTGGGAGTTGTAGTCTCTCTGTAGCAGGGGGTGTGACCCAGAACATGCCCCAATGCAGGACTTGCTGTGTCCCCCCCTAGCATGCTGGGAGTTGTAGTCTCTCTGTAGCAGGGGGTGTGACCCAGAACATGCCCCAATGCAGGACTTGCTGTGTCCCCCCCTAGCATGCTGGGAGTTGTAGTCTCTCTGTAGCAGGGGGTGTGACCCAGAACATGCCCCAATGCAGGACTTGCTGTGTCCCCCCCTAGCATGCTGGGAGTTGTAGTCTCTCTGTAGCAGGGGTGTGACCCAGAACATGCCCCAATGCAGGACTTGCTGTGTCCCCCCCTAGCATGCTGGGAGTTGTAGTCTCTCTGTAGCAGGGGGTCTGACCCAGAACATGCCCCAATGCAGGACTTGCTGTGTCCCCCCCTAGCATGCTGGGAGTTGTAGTCTCTCTGTAGCAGGGGGTGTGACCCAGAACATGCCCCAATGCAGGACTTGCTGTGTCCCCCCCTAGCATGCTGGGAGTTGTAGTCTCTCTGTAGCAGGGGGTGTGACCCAGAACATGCCCCAATGCAGGACTTGCTGTGTCCCCCCCTAGCATGCTGGGAGTTGTAGTCTCTCTGTAGCAGGGGGTGTGACCCAGAACATGCCCCAATGCAGGACTTGCTGTGTCCCCCCCTAGCATGCTGGGAGTTGTAGTCTCTCTGTAGCAGGGGGTGTAACCCAGAACATGCCCCAATGCAGGACTTGCTGTGTCCCCCCCTAGCATGCTGGGAGTTGTAGTCTCTCTGTAGCAGGGGGTGTGACCCAGAACATGCCCCAATGCAGGACTTGGGTGGCTTGCTGTGTCCCGCCTAGCATGCTGGGAGCTGTAGTCTGTAGCAGGTTGAGTTCCGTGGGAGAGAGGGCACAGTGACAGGGGTAAGCGGGAGTCGTTTGTCAGTCGGCGCTACAGTCAGGCAGGTTCCCTGCAGTTGGCTACAAAGGGCCAATGTTCCTCAGTGTGTCAGTGAGAGTTGCGCCCCAGCTGCTCCGCACTTCCTGTTTATCCCTCTCTCGGCTCAGCCCCCGCTCCCCTCACTCCCCTCACTCCCCGCACTCACTCCCCGCACTCACAGCGAGTAGAGCCGCCAGCGGGACTCTGCCCCCGGCCAACGTTACGCACCGACTCCCTGCAGGATCCCACAGCCCCGGGGGCGCCGCTCTGTGCCTGAGCCTCGGTACGTACTGCCCTTCTCTCTTACCGGGAGCAGCCATGTGGCGCTACTGTGCGCCCAGCGCCGGGGGGACTACAACTACTGAGCGCCGGGCAGCTGCGCTACACTGGGGTTAACCCCTTCGGCGCTGTAGCCGGGACTCTGGGCAGGTCGCAACCTTTCATCTCATCCTTTACATCCCGGTAGTTAAGGGTTAAACTGGGGCTTGCAACCTGCTGCCTTTCATTTGTACTTCTTGTATCTATCTATCTATCTATCTATCTATCTATCATCTCTCTATATCTATCATCATCATCATCTATATGTGTGGATGTTTGTAAAAATCTATTTGTATATGGGGCATATGTGTAATATATATATAAATGTATAATGTTGTATAGGGAGCAATGTAAGTGAGACTGGTAATGTAATTTAAAGGGGAACTTTACATGAACTATTAGAAGTCGGAACAATTAGAAGTGTGTGTATCAGTACTTATGGGTCGGTGTATAATAAGCATATTATATGGGTACATGTACCCCGACATTTCTTATGGCATTTATTTAATTAGTACATGTGTCTGTGTGTATAAATCTGTCTGGATACATGCAGCCTAATCCTATATCTGTAATTGTTATGTATTATTGTATTCAGTATTACACAGAATATTTATTTGCTGGTATTTATATAGCGCTGACACATTTATATTGAACTGAATTCCTGGATAAAACTGTGCGTTTCTGTACATTTACACAGCAGCGCGTTTTATACATTTTAGACAAAAAGGACAATAATTACGGTTTGTGTAACTCCAGGTGTTTGAACTCCTGTTACAAATAGAATGAGTTTGTATGAATGGAAGCCGGGGGTTTTACTCCAATGAGGAGCAGAGGAAAGGGAATGCAGCGCTGTGCCGACCCCGAGTGCTTCGTTAGAAGTGAAACAGTCGGGCGGATTTAATGGAAGGAACCGGCAGAACTTTCTCTCTCTGCTGGACTTGTTTGGTAATCATTGAAGATGTTTCACTACTCATCTGAGCAGCTTCTTCAGTTCAATTGAACTGAAGAAGCTGCTCGGATGAGTAGTAAAACGTCTTCAATGATTACCAAACAAGTCCAGTTGCTTTAGATTTATTTATACTAGATATACCATGACCTGGATGAATGAAAATCTTCATAGTCGTTTCTCTCTCTGCGCTTAAATAGCCCAGATTTCCCATTTCCCCGGCACAATGGGCAGAGGGAGCTCAAACTGGGAGCTTATGGGAAGCTCGAGTGCCGCCGGAGCCAAGAGAATAACAATATATTAAAAGGGAAAAGGCGCATTAGAAAGGCAGAAAGTGGCGTTGGCTGTTGCAGCTCGGGGACAATTTGTTTAACAGTAGGAGTAATTGCACGGGGAAAATGGAAAGAGTGAGTGAAGGTATTTACTCAGATGTCGGTGTAGGTGTGGGGCAGGGGGCGCAGCGGGGACGCCAGAGCAAACGCCGGGGCACCGGGCTTATTTAAATTTGTCTTTCCCCACCGTCGCGGCTCCCACTTCCCCCCCTGGTTCTTGTTTATCCTGGACGGCAGGGCTGCTTGTTTGTCAGCAGGGGAAGAAGCAAAGTGCCTTCGGCTTCACGCTGGTGTAAACTACTTGTTTTATTGAATCTTCCCAGCCGAATGCTATCAGGGGATGCTGGGAATTGTAGGCAGGTCACCGACTGCAGCTACTCGCCCTGGATTAGAGTGTCAGCGAGTCACATGAGAGCGCTCACAGCAGGATTAAGCCTTCTCCCCTTGCAATTAGTCGGCTTTGCACTGACTCGGGGATAATGACTCCATCATTTCCTCCTGTAAA
This sequence comes from Xenopus tropicalis, assembly GCF_000004195.4. Lineage (NCBI taxonomy): Eukaryota > Metazoa > Chordata > Amphibia > Anura > Pipidae > Xenopus > Xenopus tropicalis. The sequence goes on from NC_030680.2 coordinate 140,769,292, forward strand.
GCCCATAAGTCATCGGAGCTGCCACACTGATGTCATCCCTTGGAGTGTGTGTCAGGCCAGGCTAACGACCCGCCGGCACCCGAATGGTTAATGGTGTGCATTCCATGCTGGCCTGTCACTGGATGGCTGCGGTTTGCTGCACGGCTGCAGAGACAGAACTTTCCAGTGTTCTCTTTTCCCTTTTAACACCATAAAACTGATTGATGCAATATGTAAACGGCGCTTCTTACACTTATTCATCCCTCGCCAGCGCATACGATTGCAAAGCAGAACTTTTGTTTCCAAATTTCTCTGCTTTTGGGCAGGAGCTGCCATAGAGCTTTGGCGCGGACTGAGCCGGAAAAGCTGCTGCTGGCTGGGAATGCTGGGAGATGTAGGCCATGATATAAAGGCTATGGTTGCTAATAACCTAGGGGCTGGGGTGTAGCCGTATCCCATTACTGGACTACTCTCTGTACTCCCCCCACATCGTGTGTATTTGGGCTTTTCCCTAGCACCTTATTTTTATTGGAATTATTTCCAAGCAGCTTTTCCTGGATTGGGAGATTTGTGTTGGGAGAATAATATTTGGGAAGGTTATGTAATGTTTCTGCCCAAATGCTACAGGAAAAAATAGATCATATTATTATATTATTATTATACAGCTTTCCCTCGCACTGGGGATGTGTGTAGTAAGGCCCACAGCATGGCGCTTGTTTTGTCGTGAAATTGCTCGAGTGCCGGGGCCTCAGTACAGCAAATCTGGGCTGAGAGGGAGATAAAGGGCCTCAATGTAATGGGATGTTGGTGCAAATGTGTTCATTGTTATATTCAGTAAATAATGCTCTTGCCACAAGTGTTGCACAGCTGTTACTATGCATTTATGTTCTCGGCAGCACCCACTGCTTTATATAGTCAACATGCTGTAGTGAACTACAACACCCAGCATCCTTATAGGCACCATCTCTCCCTACTATACCTGCTATCCCACAGCCCCAGTCCCTTCCCAGAGGCTATTATCCCCCCACTGCTACTATAGGCACCATCTCTCCCTACTATACCTGCTATCCCACAGCCCCAGTCCCTTCCCAGAGGCTATTATCCCCCCACTGCTACTATAGGCACCATCTCTCCCTACTATACCTGCTATCCCACAGCCCCAGTCCCTTCCCAGAGGCTATTATCCCCCCACTGCTACTATAGGCACCATCTCTCCCTACTATACCTGCTATCCCACAGCCCCAGTCCCTTCCCAGAGGCTATTATCCCCCCACTGCTACTAAAGGCACCATCTCTCCCTACTATACCTGCTATCCCACAGCCCCAGTCCCTTCCCAGAGGCTATTATCCCCCCACTGCTACTATAGGCACCATCTCTCCCTACTATACCTGCTATCCCACAGCCCCAGTCCCTTCCCAGAGGCTATTATCCCCCCACTGCTACTATAGGCACCATCTCTCCCTACTATACCTGTTATCCCACAGCCCCAGTCCCTTCCCAGAGGCTATTATCCCCCCACTGCTACTATAGGCACCATCTCTCCCTACTATACCTGCTATCCCACAGCCCCAGTCCCTTCCCAGAGGCTATTATCCCACTGCTACTATAGGCACCATCTCTCCCTACTATACCTGCTATCCCACAGCCCCAGTCCCTTCCCAGAGGCTATTATCCCCCCCACTGCTACTGTAGGCACCATTATTTCTGGCCACTCTACCTTTTACTTTTAATGATCTTATTGTTAAATTGTATAATTTACTTTTCTGTAGCATAGGTGAAGGTATTTTTTTAACTCATTTGCTTCTAGAGCTGGGCGGTATGACCAAAAATTTATATCACGGTATTTTTCAAAATTATATCGGTGTCACGATATTTGACGGTATTTTTTTTTTCCATGCATGATTAGGTGTTAACCCCATTTCCTAATAAATTAGAGAATAATTACTGCAGTATTGAAAATCAGAGTCAGGCAAGCGAAGGATCGGCAACAGAAAGTCGTAAGGTAAATCAGGCAGGCTTAGTTTCCCAGGCAAGGCCGCAGACAACATAGCACAGGAGGAGGCGTTTGATAGCTTTAAATAACCCCCACGCATGCGCAGAACCGGCGCCGACATGTACGTGTGCTTTGACGCTCGTGCGCTTTGACGCTCGTGCACAACGTCCCGCGGACAACGGGACGTGCGCGCGAGACCGGGCCGCACGGGTGAGTACCCTGACACCCCGGTATTGCGGTATCTGAAAAATGAATATAGTTTTATAAAAAAAACACCGGTATTCGGTATTAAACGGTATATCGCCCAGCCCTTTTGCTTCTATCGGTCTTGTCTGAGCTGCCATTGTCTCACTGTATCACTTCCCATAGCCCCCTATTGTGTATAACCTTTAAAATGTACTTATAGCTTCTATGGGGCAATATCCCCATGAGTATAGGGGCACCCCTGTACTTAGCACCTTTCTACAGAAAGTCTCAATATGCCGTGTCTCATTTCTGCACCCTGTGGAAGGCAGTTACTTTTTGACTAATGGAATTTACCTGTTTGTTAAAAAAAAAAGCACAAGGGACCTTCTCCCATTCCTGTAATTATATCTGCATTTGTGCAAGTACAGGTAATCCTGCCCATGTCGGCTCTCTATAAAAAGGTGCAAGATTTCTGGAGCTGACAGCTGTCATCCTGTAGAGCCCAAGTCGTAACATGCTTCTTGCACAAATACACTCTCCCCTTCGGCTCACTGAGAGAAGCGCTTGTATTAATGTGCCTGAAATAACCGCGGCGAGGGCTCCCCTCATTGCGCCGTGTCACTTTGGTAGCAGCATCGCCCTGCACAGTCCGCTGGGATTCAGCCACGACGAGCAAAGTCATTCAGCGAAACTGCCGGGAATGGACTTCAGGTGCCATTGTAGCCAATGAAGGGAGGCAGTTAGTGCTCTGTACCGTCATACTCATAGGGGCTGTCTGTAGGGAGGGGGGAAATATGATTCAGGGGGAATTCAGGCATTCACTGTAGGCAGGGCTGTCTATTATGGGGTGTAGAGCCCAGGAACGAAAACTGGGGGCCCTTTATTTATATCCAACAGCTACAGTGCTGCTACACTGACAGAATAATACATATTCCCTCCTACCCCCCTACCTCTAGCTGCTGCACCTTAGGCCCCTTATACCCCTAAAAATAACACTTATGTGGTAGGAAAGTTTTGGTTCATTTTTCGTAAACCCCCCCACCCACATATACTTTAAAGGGCCAGTAATACTAGGAAATGAAAATACCCAAAAAGCATGCACACCCATGGGGTAATGTACAATGCTTCTGAACTTGGTTCTGATCAGTTATGGCAAGTTTATCCTCTCTCCAGTAGGTACCACGTGATATCTATCTATATATATATATATATATATATATATATATATATATATATATATATATATATATATAAAATCAAATTCAGGGTCACCAAATGCAACCTCAGCTGTAAATATATCTATATATACATGCACCCGTGACATTCTTGTTCATTATCATGCCTTGGGATTCCTTTGTTGCACAGTATTATATAACTGTATCTGGCTGGCATTGATCCTGGGTTACTAAGCTCTGTACCCTTTGTCTGATTGCAGGCTCTTCAGGCTGCCCGGCAGATATTAATAAACCAGCAACCACTTAGCGGAATAAAGACCCACAAGAGGAATGACAAACAACCATCTCTCCAGGTACGGAGTCTTTCTTTGCTCTTGTCTTTAAGGTGTGTGTATTGTAAGGTTACAACTCCCAGGATCCCCTGCTGCCTAAACCGGCACAGGGCATTATGGGGGTGCACTTGTCTTGCTTGTGAGATTGAATATTTACACTTGATATGCACAGTACATCTAATACTAAAATACTTTCAAGATATGATTAAAGGGGAATTTCACCCAAACACAACTTTAGCTTGTTGAAAAGTAAAAATAATTTCAAGCAACTTTGCAATATACATCAGTTAACAAATAAGGTTCGAAACAGTTCCCTAAGCCCCGCCCCCTGTTCCCCTGCTGATTGGCTGACTACTTTGTGACTCAAATAAATGTAACAGTAGTCGCCTGTCCTCAGCCTGCCTTCAGCCTGCACCCTCCCAATCCCACAATCCCCTGCACACGTGATGTCAATAAGGAAAGGAACATCCCAGTGCAATGCATTGTGGGTTATGTAGTTCCTGCATGCTGTCTGTAAGCTGTGGAGAAGTTGTTACAATTTGTAACACCAATGTTTTAGTCCCTCCTCCCCTGCCAGGATTTTAAATAATGCAGAAAGAGTAGAACTGTTTTGCAGCTGGATTTCAGCATATAAAATGGTATTTATTCCTACTTTTAAAGGAACAGATTACAGGGATAGGGATATTAGGGGTTTCTTTGTTGTGTGGGGCTCTTTAACAAATTTCGGTTTAGAAGCCAGAGTTCCCCTTTAGGCTGATATCCCACAGAGCGAGTTAGTCGCCCGTGATAGATCTCTGCTACCGTGGGTGACCAAACACTCCAAGCGATATGTAGGCCTTTCCACTGGTGGCTCCTATTGTTGACGGTGGAAAGGCCTACATATCGCTTGGGCTTTCTGAAGTCATGTGAAGTTTCCTCCTCTGGGCAACTTTGTGTTACTTCAAAAAGCCAAAGTGATGCGTAGGCCTTTCCACCGGTGACTCCTGCTGGTGCCAGGGGAAAGGCACTTCGGAGTGGTTAGTCGCCCACAGTAGCAGAGATCTATCCTGGGTGACTCAGTTGCTCCGTGCGCCATCAGCCTTAAGTGACTAGTGCATTTGACACATGATATAATCATATCTTAAGTATTTTAGGATTAGTATAAAATGTAATGAAATGGGTTTTTATTTGTGGCTTTACACATACTGAGTGACCTTATGGAGGTATCTTGTAATGATGCCTTTGCTTGGTTTGGTTCATCCATGGAGTATCATACTGGTATTGTGTTTGGCGCCCCTCGTGGGGCTGAGGACAGTGCTTGGGGAGGTCTGTGTATCAGTTGTTTATACTTGGCTCCGTGTAGGGCCACAGCATTGTTGAGTTACTGTTCATTTTCCATGCTGTGTTTGGGTCTGTTGGTACATCAGTTGCCTAAGAAAGGGGGTCAGTTGGAAATATATATTCCAAGCTCCAAGCCGTGCCCTCAGCATGCCTTTGCTGGCCATTGGCGTTTCTACCTATGGAAGTGATATATTGTTACCCTCAGGCGGTACAATACGCCAGTACAGCTTTCTGTCTCCTCTCTGTATTTTTGTTTTAAAACAAAATATTGTTCCACGCAGTCGGTATCTGGTTATTGAGAATGGCAGGAATGCACAGTTGTGTAACCCGCTAACATATTGTATAACAGCAAGGAGGGCAGCATCCACTGCCGAGCTGGAAATACAAACCGCAGGGGAGGCAGAAGAGTGTGAAGCTGCCCATACACGCACAGACATTGTCCTTAGATACGAGAGTTTTGTGCAATTTTTGGGGCACTCGTTCTGGGATACCGGTCGATTCAGAGGCGGGGAAGCTTTAGAAGGTTGCAGTTTGTCTGGGTAAAGCAAAATGGTTCAATCTGATTAGAATAACAGAGGCAAAGGGGGATGTTACTGTCTCCCAACTGGCACCTGTATGTGCCGACCCAGCCTCCCTACGAATGAAACACATCCTGTTGCTTATCCCATTATATCTCCATGAATGGGCACCCCAGTTCTGCTGCCACAGTACACCCCTCATTTTCTGTGCCGTTCCGTTACTCACACACACACAATAAAGCAGCGCAGACTGCGATTTATTATGTTCTGAACATGATATAGTTGGCACCAATTGTATGAAAGTGACTTCCTGGAAATGCACTGTAGGGCCCCCAAGGGCCACAAACACAATACATACGCAGATTTTATCCTTATCCGACCGAACTTTTCTAACCTTTCTGATCGATTAAATGACCAATCACCATGGTACGAAAATGATCAGGACGATAAGCCGGCCATACATGTACTAATAAAATTGTAGGAAACTTAAGTGGCCTCCATGTCTGCCCGTTTGACTTCACGTTCCTTCCTTCAAGCGCCTGTCCTTCCAGTTGGCAGTTGCTGGCAGGAAGGCAAGTGGCCAGTCATGGTGGCCGCCAGGTGGGAGAAGGAGAGGTGGCCTTATGCCCTGGGCCCTATGTTTGATATTTGACTTTCATTCTCCTTTAATCCTCTGTAGTTACATGGGCGACTTTTTTGGACTAAGACCCTTTGTCCGGATATCACCTTAGATTCTAGGGCAGGCAAAGCTTATATACAGCAAGTCTCAGAATCCTATCTCTATCTATCTATCATCTATCTATCTATCTATCTATCTATCTATCTATTTATCTATCTATCTGTCTGTCATCTATCATCTATTCACCAGTCATCTATCTATCTATCTATTCACCAGTCTATCTATCTATCTATCTATCTATCTATCTATCTATCTATCTATCTATCTATCTATCTATCTATCTATATCTATCTATCTATCTATCCACCAGTCCATCTATCTGTCTGTCTATTCACTAGTCTATCTATCTATCTATCTATCTATCTATCTACCAGTCTGTCTACCAGTCTGTCTATCATCTATCTGTCTGTCTATTCACTAGTCTATCTATGTATCTATCTATCTATTCACCAGTCTGTCTATCTATCTATCTATGTATCTATCTATCTATTCACCAGTCTGTCTATCTATCTATCTATGTATCTATCTATTCACCAGTTTGTCTGTCTATCATCTATCTATCTGTCTGTCTATTCACTAGTCTATCTATCTATCTATCTACCAGTCTGTCTACCAGTCTGTCTATCATCTATCTATCTGTCTGTCTATTCACTAGTCTATCTATCTATGTATCTATCTATCTATGTATCTATCTATTCACCAGTTTGTCTGTCTGTCTATCATCTATCTGTCTATTCACTAGTCTATCTATCTATCTATCTATCTATCTATCTATCTATCTATCTATCTATCATAGATAACAGTGGATAACTTTTCCTACCCCCGAGCCCCCCATTTAGTTGTGCTGCATCTCGGAAGCCCACGGAGCTGACTTGCATCTGTAGAAGGCCGCCATGCAAATTCCCACTTCTAAAAATATTTCATTTGCTCATCCCGATGCCGTTTAATAGCCATTCACCAGGGACGCTCCTAACGAAGGGATTTCTTCCGCAGAACGGGGCCCCCGGTGTCAGATCCCTAAAATGGCTCCTTTGTTGTGCAGGCGCCTGCGGAATAACTGGAGAGGATGAAATATCGGCGCGCTGACCTTTCGGCTGTGAGCTGATTTGTCAGGATTCAAACAAGTTGAAAGGATCAGCCTAAACGGTTTGCGTTGTCAGACTGGGAATTGTGCCGCCGGGGTTAGCCCAGGAGGGCCACATTGCACATTCCGTAACAGCGCCAATTGTTGGTACATATTAAAGTGCCGGAGCATCTCCTGCCGTCAGAGACGCAATTAAAATTCTAATTTATTAATGTATACGGAGCGCTCGCCCAGTCTGTCACTCACGGATTCAAATGACTGCCCATTCTTTTCTCATCTCTCCTGCAGTTTTTGACCACAAAAAAATATAAATGGGGGGGGGGGGGGATCCTCTTGGAAATAACAGCTTGTGAGTGCGGCGCTACAGCCACAATGTACTATTCAGAGACAGCGAGTAGCGCATTAGTCGTACCGGCACAACGCCACTGCCGCCGCTGCTGCCATTCTTACTGATCTCTTTGTGACGCCGCATCCAGCCATTCTAATATTCAATCCTTCCGGCTCCAATACATTCACCGTTTATTGTGGGTAATTGATTTAAAAAAAGAATCAAACTGACAACAATGTGTTAACTTAAAGGGAAAGTTAACTCAGAGTGTTTTTTTGCCCAGTGATGGAGTGTTAAGGTGGCCATACACAGGCAGATTACAGCTGCCAATTGGAGTACTTCAGCAGCTTGTATGCCCGTTTATAGGCACCCCCCATGGGCTTAAATTGGCCAAATATCGATTGGGCAGGTTTGATTTTCCATCAGATTGGGGAGCGCATCGGCTTGTTGATACGGTCCTTGGTCCAATGGTGCCTAAGCCTGTCGTTGTAATTTGATTGTTTGGCTCTAGGGCCAAACAACGTAATTAGCCCAATATCGCTAACCTTAGGTGGCCATATTGGGAGAAGATCCATGGATCGCAACTTGTATGGCCACATTAAAGACTTAGGATGAAGACACATGGGGCTACTAGTAGCAGCTACTTGTCACAGCTACAGAAATGCTGATCCTTTACTGATAATTGTCTGTGTGTTTAGCAGAGGCAATTCTCAGTATTGTCTGTGGCAGGGGATTTTCTGGCATTTAGTAGCCAAGACAAGTAGCTGCTACTAAGTAGCTCCTTGTGTCTTCACCCTAAGTCTGTATCACTATAGATATCCAGTGTAAGTTTGAGCAACTTCAGGGCATTCAGACAGGGCAGTAAGGTGCTCTAGAAAGAGTTGCCGGGCCCCCAGTTGCAGTTATATGGGAGATGCTCAGTTGTCTGGGCTATAAGATTTGGGCAGCCATACTGTAATGGGGCTTCAGGAGAGAGAGTGCAGGTCTGTGAGTGAGCGAGAGTGCAGGTCTGTGAGTGAGCGAGAGTGCAGGTCTGTGAGTGAGCGAGAGTGCAGGTCTGTGAGTGAGCGAGAGTGCAGGTCTGTGAGTGAACGCAACTCTGTGAGTGAGCGAGAGTGAGTGCAACTCTGTGAGTGAGCGAGAGTGAGTGCAGGTCTGTGAGTGAGCGAGAGTGCAGGTCTGTGAGTGAGCGAGAGTGCAGGTCTGTGAGTGAGCGAGAGTGCAGGTCTGTGAGTGAGCGAGAGTGCAGGTCTGTGAGTGAGCGAGAGTGCAGGTCTGTGAGTGAGCGCAACTCTGTGAGTGAGCGAGAGTGAGCGCAACTCTGTGAGTGAGCGAGAGTGAGCGCAACTCTGTGAGGGAGCGAGAGTGAGCGCAACTCTGTGAGGGAGCGAGAGTGAGTGCAACTCTGAGTGAGCGAGTGAGAGTGCAACTCTGTGAGTGAGCGAGTGAGAGTGCAACTCTGTGAGTGAGCGAGTGAGAGTGCAACTCTGTGAGTGAGCGAGTGAGAGTGCAACCCTGTGAGTGAGCGAGTGAGAGTGCAACTCTGTGAGTGAGCGAGTGAGAGTGCAACCCTGTGAGTGAGCGAGTGAGAGTGCAACTCTGTGAGTGAGCGAGTGAGAGTGCAACTCTGTGAGTGTGAGTGCAAGTCAGTGCTGGAATTGACCCCTCTGTGACCCGGTAGTGACCCGCTGACTGGGAGCCCATTGTTCAGTCCCATGAAAGCTCCGGTGGTGAAATCTCTCTAAACAAAACAGAAAGAAATGCTTCCCCCCTGGGCGTGTTTGTGCTCCGGCTCCCCCCGGGGGGAATGGGCCGGTCCTGTGATATGTACAGAGGCGCTTGTCATGGAAGTGAAGGGGAGAGAAGTTACAGGATGTTTGGGGGGGGGGGGGGTACTATAATGGTACTTACAATGAAGCATTTAGGTATAGGGACAGTAGCCAGGGTGCCAGAATGCATTATGGGAACTGTAGTATGAAAACACTTTTATTCTTTACCATGATGTAGTTCAGCTAAAGGCTGAACTACATCATCCAGCATCCTGGGCAGACTAGAGGAACACTGTCATTGGCATTTATGGCCTCCACACATTATATTACTATTATTATTATCCTTTATATGTTATGTTCAGCATTAACTTAGAGTTTAATCATCATTCACATGCAGTCCCTGCGCCTGCGGAGCTTACATTCTAAGTGTGGGAAATAAGCTGTACCCTGGTGAACATATAAACTAGTATTGGGTCTGCTGGCCTAAAACCCACAGGCATATCTATGTATTATGGCTGACAAATGACTCTGCTAGTGGGATGTGGGTGGGAGTAACTCTTCCAAAGCTCTTCCTGAGAGGGTGGGTTAGGGTTGGGTATGGGTTTCTAAATCATGGTGGGTAGAGCTGGGAGTAGGTGGGTTAGGGTTGGGTATGGGTTCCCAAATCATGGTGGGTTAGGGTTGGGTATGGGTTTCTAAATCATGGCGGGTAGGACTGGTAGTGGGTGGGTTAGGGTTGGCTATGGGTTTCTAAATCATGGCGGGTAGGGCTGGTAGTGGGTGGGTTAGGGTTGGGTATGGGTTTCTAAATCATAGTGGGTAGGGCTGGGAGTAGGTGGTTAGGGTTGGCTATGGGTTTCTAAATCATAGTGGGTAGGGCTGGGAGTAGGTGGTTAGGGTTGGGTATGGGTTTCTAAATCATGGCGGGTAGGGCTGGTAGTGGGTGGGTTAGGGTTGGCTATGGGTTTCTAAATCATAGTGGGAAGGGCTTGGGAGTAGGTGGTTAGGGTTGGGTATGGGTTTCTAAATCATGGCGGGTAGGGCTGGTAGTGGGTGGGTTAGGGTTGGCTATGGGTTTCTAAATCATAGTGGGTAGAGCTGGGAGTAGGTGGTTAGGGTTGGGTATGGGTTCCCAAATCATGGTGGGTTAGGGCTGGGTATGGGTTTCTAAATCATGGTGGGTTAGGGCTGGGTATGGGTTTCTAAATTATGGTGGGTTAGGGTTGGGTATGGGTTTCTAAATCATGGCAGGTAGGGCTGGGAGTGGGTGGGTTAGGGTTGGGTATGGGTTTCTAAATCATGGCAGGTAGGGCTCGGAGTGGGTGGGTTAGGGTTGGGTATGGGTTTCTAAATCATGGCGGGTAGGGCTGGGAGTGGGTGGGTTAGGGTTGGGTATGGGTTTCTAAATCATGGCAGGTAGGGCTCGGAGTGGGTGGGTTAGGGTTGGGTATGGGTTTCTAAATCATGGCGGGTAGGGCTGGGAGTGGGTGGGTTAGGGTTGGGTATGGGTTTCTAAATCATGGCGGGTAGGGCTGGGAGTGGGTGGGTTAGGGTTGGGTATGGGTTTCTAAATCATGGTGGGTAGGGCTGGGAGTGGGTGGGTTAGGGTTGGGTATGGGTTTCTAAATCATGGTGGGTAGGGCTGGGAGTGGGTGGGTTAGGGTTGGGTAAGAGCTAAAAATTTGTGACCTGTGCATCACCAATACCAACCCCCTGCAGAGAGGGAGCTTGGCACAATTCAGCACTGGACCCCAGGGCTACCATGCAGCAATGCTAACCAGTAACTTTGTACGTGGGTATCATGGGATTCTGGGAATTGTAGTATATCAACAGCTTAGGGAGATATATATAATGAAGTGTCTACCAGCGAACCTACAGGTGTTCTTGAATAGAAATATCACCCCCTAGCGGTAGGGTGAAAGCACTAATAGAAATATAAAGGCTTTATTGCCCATGATACAGTGCCATGGAGTTATGTGCCATGCTGCCGGTTCCCTAACCCCCCCAGGCCCCCCGTGTATCACCCCCCCCCCCCCGGCAGTATCGCAGCCCGGCGTGGCCCTTGGCTCTCTCAGGCAATACGAGGGGAAGTTTCAAGGCCAAACGCCTGTTGTAGATAATAGATCACAGATAATGTTATGATTAGCGCGGAATAAAATTAAAACAAAGGAAGGCGCCTCGGCCGGTCAGATCCGTGTAAATTGATAACAGAGTGACACATGTAATTAACAGTGTTCCTGCCATTTTGCCGCGCGCCTTACACCTTGAATGTTCAGAAAGAAAGTGACTCCCACCTCGCTAATTACCATTATCACGGCAGTGCGAGGGTTTGAGTCATTAGTTCCTTGTGCATTTAATTAGAGGAAGGCTGAAATTGGATTTAACTTATTACTTTTTCATGGATCACTTTCTTGTCATCACATCAAATTGGATTGCAGCCCCAGGTAACTAATTATAAGAACCACAGGATCAGTAGGAAAGAAAGAGAGCGAGAAAAAAAAAAAAAATCAGAACGGAGGTAATTAGAAAGGAGAAGCCGGACCCTCCGCGCTCTGCATTAAGGAGTTAAAGGTATTCGCCGGCGCTTGGAATCCTGGGACTCGGCTGCCACCCATTGTGGCATCTATCATGTACAGCCGGGCTGGAGATGTGCAAGCTGTGTGGTTCCTCCATCAGCTGTTTTATATCCTGATTAAAGTTGTAAATGCGACATAGTGGCGTAGTGCCGCCGTACGCAGAGAGGGAACCCCGGAATGGGGGGCCTTTATTCCTCTGCCTTTGTGATCTATAAGCCGCACCCTTGGTTGGTGGGACGATCCGGGCTTATAAATAAATCCATAAATAAACCGGTTATTGTATTGGATCTGACTTCCTTTCTGAATCACAATTACAAAATGCTCGCTTTGTAGTTCAACGTAACAATTCCTCGTAAGGGACTTTATTTGTAAACAGCGTTGTTATGTTTATTCCCCTGAGTTACGGCCGGAGCGCTTTCACTTCAATTATCCCTTTTGTCCTGACTCTTTATAAACAATGTAACCGTTCCCCTTCAGGTCTATTAATCGGCCGACTTGCATCTGTGTGTCAGGAGTCGGAGCCAGCAGTGCAGAGACTATTCAGAGACACACAGACACTGCTGGAAGCTACACTTACAAATATGACTATGAAGATTTTCATTCATCCAGGTCATGGTGTATGTAGTATAAATAAATCTACAGCAACAGTCCAGTTGCATTAGATTTATTTATACTAGATATACATTTACAAATAACTTTGAAACAGTTGCAAATATGAAATGATATTGACAAACTTAGATTGTAAGCTCTGTGGGGCAGGGACCTCCTTCCTACTGTGTCTCATACCACATGGCACTTACTCCCTGTGTATTTATACTTATTTATTGTATTTATTATAACACTTGCCCTCCCTGTGTGTAATTGTGTATATTGTAAGATTGTACAGCGCTGCGTACCCTTGTGGCACTTTATAAATAAAGTTATACATACATACATAAAAAAACTACTTAGAATTAGATTTTTCTTCATTAGGCAAAAAAGAGTTGGTTTTGGGGTTACTCTTCCTTCGAAAACGTACGTATTCCCGCTTGTCGCTACTGAGCGTGTGTGAGTGCCTCTCAGCCAGGGGAACACTTACTGTATTTATTGTTTTTTAACTTGCTAAGTAGTCCTTGTAATGTCTCTTTAATAGCATTTATTTTAAGCACTAATCTGTGCCAGGGACTTTGTAGCTCTGTAAGTACTTCACCTCCAGTTATGGCACGGGCCCGGCCCGGACTGGCAATCTGTGGGTTCCAGCAAATGCCAGAGGGGCTGCTGTAAGGTGCCACAGACTATTTATTGGGCTGGGGGGGGGGGGGGCTGTTTGGGCCTCTGAACATGAAATAGTTGGCACCAATCATACAAAAATGACTCTTATTGTAGGCAATATACATCAATTAAAAAATATGCAGCCTTTTCATGATTAATAATTTAATAATATAGTAACATTATTATTAATAATGTAATAATACAGTTCCCTAAGCTCCGCCCCCCTGTTCCCCTGCTGGTCTGGCTGACTACTTTGTGACTCAAATAAAATGTAACAGTAGTCGCCTGTCCTCAGCCTGCCTTCAGCCTGCCTCCTCCCAATCCCACAATTCCCTGCTGCACACGTGATGTCAATAAGGAAGAGCATCCCAGTGCAATGCATTGTGGGTTATGTAGTCCCTGCATGCTGTCTGTAAGCTGTGGAGAAGTTATTACAATTTGTAACATCAGTGTTTTAGTCCCTCCTCCCCTGCCAGGATTTCACATGATGCAGAAAGAGAACTCTTTTGCAGCTGGATTTCAACATATAAAAATGGTATTTATTCCTACTTAGATTACAGGGATAGATATATTGGGGGTTTCTGTGTTGTGTGGGGCTCCTTAACAAATTTCGGAAGCCAGAGTTCCCCTTTAAAGGGAATATAAACCCCAAAATCAAAGTTTTTCTAATGAAAGAAAATCTCATTCTAAGCACCTTTTCAATTCATTCCTATTGTTCAGTGGTTTCAAGTTGCTAGTAAGTACAATTGCTGTTGAGAGCAGTGTCTGCCTGTCCCTTTCTATTCTCTGATTGACTCTTGAAACAATGTAGCGGAAGCCAGCTGATTCGTCCGCTGACTCCTGATTCGCTCGTCCCTGCACGGATGATCCGGTTACATTTGGGACTGTAGGAGAACAAAGGTGCACATTAAAGTGGGGGAATGACACAACGGGGAGGGAGTATTTACGTAGGCTTATGGGATCTAATGAGAACCTTGATTTTTTTTTTTGCATGTTAAACTGATTTAGGGGTTTTTATACACAATATTCATCTGTGGCTGAGCCGGGGCCACGCTTGGGTCAAGTGATGTAGTGTTTTCCATATGAGCTGCACTGTGGGTGATAAAAGCAAAGTCCTTTTATTCGGTAAGTCTGCAGGAATTCCTGATGAAGTGCAGAGGTCGATTTTCTGTCAATTTGGGAAAGCAGAGCAGTTTTTGAACTACTGTTTTTTTTTTTGCTCTCTCTTCCCCCCTTTTCTTTCTTCCTTTGCTGCTAAAAGCCCCGTGGCAGTGGCCTGACATAATCGCACCGGAGCCCCGCGGCCTGCAGCTCATTAGAGCACAGGGGCTGGAGTCCGTCCAGTGCTCAGAAAATTTCCTAGAGCTTAGAACAACAGTGCTCGGTGCAAAGGCAATTGAAACAGAAGTGACAATTGAGGGGCCGGGCCGAGCACCTGGCTACGAGCCCAGGCAGAAATACCAGCGCAGGAGAAGGAGACGTTAATAGCCGCGCGTGCCCAAGGTCCTTAAGCATCTTGGCAGCAGAGATAAAATGAGCAGAAAGTCCTCGGAATAATCACATGGAATGGGCTCAGCTTTTATGATGCCCTGTGGATCAGAACCAGGATCTGAGCTCTTTCGTTTATGTCAATGGCAGGTAGGGATTTAAAAAAAAAGAAAAAGTGGGCAGAAAATGGAAAAAAATGTGTATATATTTGATTTGTAGCAGTTATTGGGAAGTGATAAGGAAACGGGGAAACCGTTGGCTCCTGTGGCTACTGACCCCCCTCAATGATCAGTTGTAATAACCAGAATAGACTAACGGAGGGGCGTATTCTTTACATGTTAAAGATATGTCAGGTGTGTGGCTTTCATGCAGCCCCACTAGATATCTCTTTCAGCTGTGAGCCCAAGGTACCCTCGCTGTAGGGACAGGAGAAGGGCCCCGCCGGAACAACCCAGAAGCCAAGTGGCGATTGCATGGAAACACAAGGGGGTTAATGTGGGACTTAACGTATCAGTTGTTTGCCATAAAGCTAATACATGTGGGCTGTGCTTATTCTGAGCTTTTCTTGCTCTTTAATCTTATGGGATCTGGAATTCCTCTCTTAGTCCATGTTGTCCATGCTAGAAACCAACCAACAGCTTTTCATAGTTTTTGTGGTGCCCCTACAGTGCTACAGGAACCCTCTAATCTTTACCTATCAGGGGTCGTGTGTTCTCATATATCTCCATAATCTCCATGTTTCTCTTTTATTGCCCCCCTACTGCAGGGCTGTCCAACTGAAGGCTGACCCAATTGGCTTAGGATTGGGTAACTCAGATGCTGGTAGAATATAAATGGGCAGGTTTCAGGAGAGCCCTATGCCATATCTCTGCCCAGGGTTGGGCTACAGGATTCCTGAGGCATTATGGGTACTGGGAATTCTGCTTTAGAGAACCAGTTGTGTTTGTACACAATATAAGTGAAATAAAGAAATATTTGGGGGCTGTAAGTGTTGCTCTCAGGCTGTTCCCTCTCACTGTGGTGTTTGTTCCTCACGTTTCTGGTCCGGTACAACCATGCAGAAAAGGCCGGGGCTTCCATAACTACACCCCAATATTATTCTGTTCCGCTCGTCAATTTGAACATAAGAAGGAACAGAAAACACGATTCAGCGATGTTTTTAAATAAACAAAGTGCCGTTTGCTGAGAAGAAAGTGTGGGCTGTGTCCCTGCCCCTCGTGTTGTTATTCCGAACCCCACAATTAGGCTCGCTGATGATGTCATACCTGGAGACCGTTTGGAACCGCTCTGCTGTTGTTACTTCAGTGTGATATCATGGCCCAAAAATTATAAACATATCGTGATTTTGTGCTCTTGAGTAACAGAAGATCAGGGGCTTTTATTGAGTTTGTTTTCCTTGTCATGTTGTAAAAAATGATCTGTCCCGCGCCTATTAGAAACAGATTGGGATAATTCAGGCGCGGTGAAGTCAGCTCCAGCCATTCCCAGACAGCCTGGGCTTTTTGTGCTTGGGGGTGCATTACACGTACCACTTGCTTGTTTTGTTTACAGGCTCTCTAGACCTTGACTAGAACGTGCCTTCTGGAGATGGTTACATTGATATTGGCCGTCTAGGAATAAAGTCTCTTGTGTTGTCTTTGGTTTGTGGCTCTACGTGGCACCTCGTGGGGTGATGTTTGTGGGCTGTTTACATACGGAAGTGCATGACCTGGATGTCTCTTGTCTGTATAGTCTCTTCAAAAAAGACCTTCTTCAAAGACCGTCTTCTAGTAGACATGTCTCCTTCTGGAGGTCCTCTGTGGATATGAGAAAGATGGCGCCTATTTCAAACCAGATCTTCTGAAGTCTACAGTGGTAGAACTTGTGTTAAGAGTTTTTGATAACTGCCGCTCCATCTGTAGCTCATGATTTTCAGTATCATAGTCACTTTTGTCGCCATGTTTTTTAAGATAGAACGGAGCTGTCTGCTTTCTACCTATAAAGAGTTGCTTACTTTTTGGGTGTTTGGTTGTTTAAACACAAAAAAAGCTACATTGCATGGCAGTGTCTTTCAGAGCTCCATCTGTTGTATGGACGACTGGTGTGATTGGCCATGTTTTTAAGGCATCCTATCTCCTTGATAATGGGGCAATGGCCCTCAATGTAAGTCAACATTTGTATGATGCAAGCTATGGAGCCTAAAACAAGGGTCTCCATAGTAGAAAATAAGTTTTTTTGGCTTGTTGTGTTGGAAATCTCCGTGTGTGAAATGAGCCTAGACTAAAAATTGCTTCTGGGTTAATTGTCCTATTAACACAGGAAATTCTCAGCCTACAGGGCTGGACCCAGAAATAGATTCTTCATGCTGCTTAGTTGGGGTGGCCTTGGGGATCTTGGTTACAATAATGTAGTAGATACAATTAGGTGCCTAACTGAGCCACATTTGGGTCTCAAAGCTGATTCCTGGACTTATATTGGGGGGTCTCCTGAGAAAGAGGTTCAGCAACACTGCATTAACCTCCCAATATTGCAGGTTCCAGTGGTAGCTATTTACATACGAGATGTATTTTAGGCAACTTGTTAGAAGGATCTAATGGCATCTGGGCGAAATTCCTTGCATTGCCCCACTGAACTGCTGACCCTTAGACAAAGACACGATTTCAATGGTTTCTTATACACTTACTAAAGCTTTCATGGCCAGTGAACATAGGGAACATGCTCGGAGATGTATTACAGCTTGTAATTATTCCATGACCCCCCCCCCCTCCCCATTCTGCACATTTATTATTAATGGTAGAATGGAATTATTGTACTAAAATACAGTTTGCTCATATTCATCAGATGAGGGTTACGGTGCCAATATATAAAAGCAAAGAATAGATGTTCCCTGTGGCAGTGACGATGCCAGTGAGCTGCTGCGAAAGCCAGTACCAGCGCGGCTAGTGTGCAGGGGGATCGGCCCGAATGGTAGAATCTGATCTGTACCGGGCAAAAACAAAAAAATAATTCCCAGTGTGCACGGGAGGAATGTGTGTGCGCTTGTGTGTGCGAGGGACTTTATCACACTTGCAGAAAAGTCTAAGATTAATGAAAGCAAAACAGAAAGTAATTGAGCTATTATTATTTGCAGGCTTTGGCTGCGGTTCAGACGCCCAAATCAAATTGCGCTTTGCTCAAATAACGCACGGTAAATGCAGTCGACTAACAGATGTTTAAACAGAGTCTAATTGGAAAAGCTACGTTGTGGACTTATAGTCTGACTATAAAAATAATAATTGTTAGGGGGAAAATACAGAAAGGGATATTTATTTTTTTTATTCATTAGACTTTATTTATACTGCACTTATGGGTTACTCACAGCTTTATGTAGAGTGTTCATCATTCACAGCCGTCACTGCTCCAGTGGAGCTTGCAATCTATGGTCCCGACAATGTTCACAGGTTTATAGGGTGACTGTGCCAGTAGGGTTGCTACCCAGCCAGGGCTTGGTATTAGTTTTGTTATCCCTTGTCCTTCTGCCCCTTTGTATCTCACCCATTAAAGTCCTCAGTCCCTGCACCTACTGGAACCCACCCATGATGTCTCTGCCCCACCCCAGTCATGTAACTGCCCTCCTCACTCCAATGCTGGCCAGTATTTTATGCCAGTCAAAGTGGCATAGAGAGAAGCAACATGTCCAAAGATGGTGGCTTCCAACACCACTGTGCATCTTTGCAGTTTTGGAGATAACAAGTCATCAGTCTCTGTACCCACTGGAACCCACCCATGATATCACTGCCCCACCCCTGTGATGTAATTGCCCCACCCCAGTGATGTCACTGCCCTCCTCTCTCCAATGCTGGCCAGTATTTCATGCCAGGAAAGGTGACATAGAGAGAAGCAACATGTCCAAAGATGGTGGCTGCCAACACCACTGTGCATCTTTGCAGTTTTGGAGATACCACAGGGTAATTAAGTTTGGAAAAATGGTGGTGGCCTTGGTTGGGGTGGGGGGCAACAGACCTATGCACTAGGCATAATACCAAAAATGTTTGGGCAGAGGGTTTAGCTGTATGTGCAGATGGTGCCCAAGTCGGAGTCAAAATCAGGACCTCAGTGCTGCAAGGAAACACTGCCAACCCCTCGCTACTCATCCCAAGAATGATCTGTACTGTAGGAGGGAGCTGAAGTATATCTATAGGAGTGACTGTGACAGTTAATACCCCTGGGGGCTCCGAGCAGATGGTGGCTGCCACTTGCCTGCATCGCCATCAAAACAAAACATTCTACTCAAGCGTCCGATTCCCTTCTGCGCCTGAATGTATACGACTGCAGCCATTTAATACCGAGCCACAAAATCTTATGGGAAGAACCAGCTTTTCATATTTCAAGTGGGGCGGCTTCCCACCAATGGCACGGGGGTCTCAAAGTAATAATAATAATAAAGTAGCTGCTATTATTGGCCAGAATTGGCTTGGGCCACTGTGGGCAAGGACCGGGTACGACTGTAACCCACACATGTAGCGGCCATGCAACATCAGGGTTTGTAGAGATCCAGTGGATTTGGTTCATCAGCTTCTGTTTATCAGTTATCAGACTACTCTCCTTAACCCTATAAATGCTGCTTATGCTAAAGCAAAGCCGCCCTTTATATTGTATCTCATTTTTCTCTTTTCCTAAATTTCTGTGCCCAATTTTCAGGCACAAATACAAGTGTTTTTCCTCATGACGAGGGTGTCCCTGTAATTCCAGTTTAGTGAAGGTCCCTCGGCCGTTGAGGGTGCCGGCGACTATGACGGGCTCCCCGCCTTTTCTTTTTGCAAATCAATAACCGTATTATCAAAAACGTAACATGAAAATATGCAACCCGCGCCGCGCTGACTGATCAATACGTTTATCTCAGCAGAGCCTGTAAGTATTTATGAACATGTCAGTCACAGAATCCGACGGTACCATTAAGCGTAAGAAAGCTGAAATAGCCAGAATTTAACCAGTGTCCCCTACGTGTCTCCCAGATAGCGACTGCGGCAGCTCTGTAGGACAAATGTTACGTATGCGCCCATGTCTGCCCATCAATTGCTAAACCTTTGGGTTATAGGCACGTGCGTTCTGTCCTACATATGTACAGATTGGCTAAATAAAAGGGGCTGCCTAAGGTCTGGTACAGGGGTAGCACTAGGACCTAAATACACCCTTACCCTAGCCAGTAAAGTACCATTCAAGGCCGGGGCCAGTATTATAAATGTATTGCCCGTAAGTTTATAATAATAATTAAATCTGCCCTGGCCCGCCTAGGTTTAATAGAACCCTACTTGAATAGGACCCCAGTGGTAAAATTTGTTAGGTCTGTTGTCTTCCCAGCTGTTTTAGGGTAAAGACACACGGAGCTACTAGTAGCAGCTACTTGTCGTGGCTACTAAAAAAGGCACTGCTGATCATTTACTGATAATTGTCTCTACGTGTGTTTTAGCAGAGGCAATTCTCGGTATTGTCTATGGCAGGGGATTTTCTGAAGTTAAGTAGCCTTGAAAAAGTAGCTGCTACTTAATAGCCCAGTGTGTCTTTACTCTTAAGGTGGCCATACACGGGACGATTGTAGCTGCCGATTTGGCAGCTTATCGGCCAGTGTAGGGGGCACAAACGACAGGCCTGCCCGACAGATATCGATCACGCAGGTTAAAAAGTTTAGTCGGATCCGTGACCGCATTGGCTTGTTGATGTGGTCCCCGAACCGATTGCGCCTATTGCCGGCGTTCTAATTCGAACCAAATTAGCCTGAATTCACCCGATATTGTCCCAAGGCCAGTAATTAACTCCATTTGGTAATGTGATTTTCCAGCCCCCTTGATAGATATTACTGTATGTTGAACCCTGACCAGATTATTTTTGGGGAAGATGGTGCTGTTGTTGACCCCCATGCATTGGGCAGCAGGCCCGGACTGGCAATCTGTGGGTTCAGGCAAATGCCAGAGGGGCTGCTGTAAGATGCCATAGACAGTCACTGTTTATTGGGGGGCTGATTGGGCCTTTGTGTACTTTGAATACCAGGGCCTATTTTGAATATCAGTTGGGACCAGTGGGCCAGTTAGGTGCCCACAAAATTCCCTTGTGTTTGGCTAACGTCGGCCCTGGATTCCAAACATGCTGGGAGTTGTAAATACTAAAAATAAATTTACCCGTAGTAGTTGTAGTAGAAATGGTCAGTTAAGTGAGTGCCCACTCACCTTCCCCTCCGCTCGTCATTCCCCGCGGCAGGGAAATCCCAACACTCTCTAGCGACATGTGTATTTCTAATGAATTCTAATAGGCCTCTATCTCAGACATGTCAAAGATGCCTTGTCACCTTAATTTCTTTTCAATACAGTAAATATCGACCGGTGTTTTTTTTCTCTCGGTGTTGGCATCACGTATGAAAGGGTAAGCAGCATTTCAGGGCTGAAAGAAACAAATTGATTTTCTGTTACACAGCTGCTCGCAAATAAAAACTAGAAACAGCTTAATGGCGGCGCGGTTCAGCGGCCGCCGGTACCGGGGTGCACGCGCAGCAACGGCTTTAACTAAACGTTCCCTTTTGATTTGCTATAGGAATCAATGGCGGCAGTTTACTATAAAGGGAACGAAGCACCCACCCCGCCGGAATCCCGACTGCGCGCCGTACAATTCAATGCGCTGATGCAGTTAGATAGATAAATTGCTTGGAAACACTTTTCTACCTGGCGGGTGGTTTTAGTCAATTGGTTTCATACCCCGTAGAAAATCCTTTCCCTAAACTGAAGCGAGAAGCGGAGGCTTTTTGTTTCCCTTCCGACGAACCAGACACTTTATCTGTTGGGGGAGATTGCAATTGGAGAAGATAATTTAATAACATCAGTCGAGGGGATACTGTTCCCATTCATTTGCTCTCACACTTTTTTGTGCAGTGTTTGCTATAAAGGTTTAGTTGACCTTTAAATTAATTTGAAGTGTGACGTAAATAGTGGAGGTGCTTGGGTCGGCCCAGGACCCACACGTCCGGCACGGCCAGGCCAGCAATGTGCTCAGTACGCAGGTTGCTAGTGGGCCAAATGTCTTACTGGCCAACACATGACGCCCCCATTGCCCGCACCAATACACCCACAGTGCCCGACTTTTACTTCACCAGCAAGTTAAAGGGTCAGTGAATTTCTGACTATGTAACAAGTAGACAGTGATATTCTAAAGGTTTTGTACAATATTCGGTGCGTGTATGGTGGACTGACGAGGGTGATATCACCCATTAGTGGTGTGTGAGTCAAGTTTTACTGAACCCGCACCCAACCCTATCCCACTCACTCCCAGCCCGAGCCTTACCCTAACCCACCCACTCCCAGACCCAACCCTAACCCACCTACTCCCAGCCCGAGCCCTAACCCACCCACTCCCAACCCTAACCCACTCACTCCCAGCCCGAGCCCTACCCTAACCCACCCACTCACTCCCAACCCTACCCTAACCCACCCACTCCCAACCCTACCCTAACCCACCCACCCACTCCCAACCCTACCCTAACCCACTCACTCCCAGCCCGAGCCCTACCCTAACCCACCCACTCCCAACCCTACCCTAACCCACTCACTCCCAGCCCGAGCCCTAACCCACCCACCCACTCCCAACCCTACCCTAACCCACTCACTCCCAGCCCGAGCCCTACCCTAACCCACCCACCCACTCCCAACCCTATCCTAACCCACTCACTCCCAACCCTACCCTAACCCACTCACTCCCAGCCCTACCCTAACCCACCCACACCCTAACCCACCCACTCCCAGCCTGAGCCCTACCCTAACCCACCCACTCCCAACCCTACCCTAACCCACCCACCCACTCCCTACCCTACCCTAACCCACTCACTCCCAGCCCGAGCCCTAACCCACCCACTCCCAGCCCCAACCCTAACCGACCCACTCCCAACCCTACCCACTCCCAGCCCGAACCCTACCCAACCCATCTAGTACCCTCTATTTATAGCCCCGCGTTTGACCCGCCCGCTGATGACACCACAAAAGGGGCGGGCACGCACCTAGAAATAAGAGAACTGGAAAGCCGGCAGTGTAAAGTCGCCAAGAGCAAGCACAAGTACTCGACCCGAACCCGCTCGCGACCCAAAAATGTTGTGCTGTGGTCGGCCTGAATCGTGCGAATACCACATCACTATCACCTGTGTCATCGATTGGTTGGGGGGGAAAGTTTTGATTGGACACCCAGGCGTTTAGCTCTGAATCATTAAGTATTGTTCCTACATCAATTTCTGATGATTTTGCTCTGAACCTTAGTGGAAGGTATAAGACTATTTAAAATTGGTCATCTTTTTTTTTGGGGGGGGGGGGGGGGGGGGTTGACTCTCCAGTTAGGAATTTTTACAGCTTACAGCTATCTGCTTTGAAAGTGAGACTGTAAAATGAATTGGGGAGGGTTGAATACAAATAATAGTAAAACTGCAGCCTCGAGGGGCAATATTTGTTTTTGTTTTTTTGCTTCCACAGCACGACACCCCCTTTAAAACCTCTTTTGAATTGCAAGATGGGGAGAAAGTAGAAGAGGAAGGGATATAATTCAGATTCTATTTAGCAGCAGGTTGGTAGCCCATAAACAGGCCATTACCCATAGTGATCTCTGCCCTACTTACCTGAATACAACTAGCAATACAGAAATGTGCAGGGAACGTGATACACTGCTTTTTGTGATTTGAACATATCCTGTTTTGACTGGCTGTTAAACCACAAGTGTCTCACTGAGTAAACACATCAACACAACCAAAAGCAGCGTAAACCAAAGCTGCCAGCCCTGAGCAGGATATACACCGACTGTCAGTCAGGGCCACAAACACAAATCTTGGGGCCCCCTTTATGTATATTATCAAAGAAACGTAGTTGGCAGCAGGTTGAGTAGGCGCTGGGCAGCAGAATATAAGCTGTTTCTGATTGGTGGGGTTGCTGGCCAATCAGTCCTTTAGTAGGAAGAGCAATAGGAAGTAGGAACTTGTTAGGGCCGTTGTTATTTTACACCCAGCTGAGTTAGACTTCATGGTAGAACCATGGACAATCAGGATAATTCTGATGTCGCTGTGGGCATGTGTTGTAACAACTCGGCGCTTTGTATCACAAGGGATTTTACCAGTTTTTACCCAGCAGAAGGGAAATGACTAGACAGTCAGGGGCCCGTATCAGTCTGACTCCAACAGCAACTGATTGATTCCCGGAGAGACAGAAGCTCCTCGCTAGAAATTCTACTTACAAAGTTAATTTGGGATTAGAAAAGTCAACTGCGGGTCCAAACCCTTGTCCTTGCCTGGCTCAGCATCCATGGGAAGTGTAAGGAATACAGAATCGCTTCATTTGAACTCAAAGGGTTAAAAATTAAAGGGACAGTTAAACCTAATGACTTTGGCAAGTCTTCTTTGAATTTGGGGAAACCCGGGGCCCCTTAGGGATTTATGGGGAGGAGATGCAGCTGCACATTACTCATTTTAATGCACTCAGGGTGCCCCTCCTTCATTATGTGCCATTGCCCAATATACAGAGATAACACAAATCTGTGCCAGCATTGGTGCCCCACTCTGCCCAATATACAGAGATACCATGCATTGGTGCCCCACTCTGCCCAATATACAGAGATACCATAAATCTGTGCCAGCATTGGTGCCCCACTCTGCCCAATATACAGAGATACCATGCATTGGTGCCCCACTCTGCCCAATATACAGAGATAACACAAATCTGTGCCAGCATTGGTGCCCCACTCTGCCCAATATACAGAGATACCATAAATCTGTGCCAGCATTGGTGCCCCACTCTGCCCAATATACAGAGATACCATAAATCTGTGCCAGCATTGGTGCCCCACTCTGCCCAATATACAGAGATACCATAAATCTGTGCCAGCATAGGTGCCCCACTCTGCCCAATATACAGAGATACCATAAATCTGTGCCAGCATTGGTGCCCCACTCTGCCCAATATACAGAGATACCATAAATCTGTGCCAGCATTGGTGCCCCACTCTGCCCAATATACAGAGATACCATAAATCTGTGCCAGCATAGATGCCCCACTCTGCCCAATATACAGAGATACCATAAATCTGTGCCAGCATAGGTGCCCCACTCTGCCCAATATACAGAGATACCATAAATCTGTGCCAGCATAGGTGCCCCACTCTGCCCAATATACCCATGGCATAGGCCGTAACCATGAAGCAACTTTCACCAAACAGATCCAGTAAATGGCAAGGATTAATCGGATTTATAGATGATGGCACGACTTAATGCAGGAATATGGTAGACGGCTCCGTTTGTGTGCTGGTTCTCATTGGCTAAGTTCTAATTCCACCCCGGTGTTTGTTACACAACGACAGATGGAGCAAATAGGAGCTTATGCTGCCTAAACCTGGAATGGAGCCTATCTAATTACAGTAAAGGGACCCCAGCAGACATGTCCAGATTTAGTCAGAAGCTCTGGCCGATTTCAGCCATATTGCCTGGCCGCCTAGACGTGTGCTTATGTGGCACCATAGACTTTCCGCACACCACCCTGCTATCCTATTGGCTCACAGTCAGTGTGCCCAGTCCAAACATCTGCCAGAGTGGCCAATTGGCACCTACACACCATATCTGTACTGAGAAATTAGCAACCCATAAAAGTTACTGCTATATGCACCCCTATTTGAGATATAATATATATATATATATATATATATATAATAGAAAGAGTGCCGCACACAAAGGAACTTGATACAATGATACAAAAGAAAAAGTGTTTGTATCAAGTCCCTGTGAGTGCGGCACTCTTTCTATTATATTTTTGTTTTTGGCCTGCACCAAGGGAATTTGGAATATATATATATATATATATATATATATATATATATATATATATATATATATATATATATATATATATATATATATATATATATTATATATGGGCCTCAAGAAACCCAGACCCATGTGTAGTCTCTCTCTCTCTAATATTTATATCACATGACAGCCCCAGGGACTACTGAAATGTGACCGGTGGCCCGTTAGTGCTAAGAAGGTATTTTATTGAAGCCGTGCCAGCGTGCTTTCCAGGGACAGTCAGTAAAAAGGCTGGAAGGTGCCCAACTGTAATTCAGCTTCTCTTTCTCAGCCTGGCATTGCCCTCTGCACATTCCCCGAGGTGCGGTGCCGGCTTCCGCTGCACAGTAGGGAATGCACTGTACCAGGCAGCTGTGAGAGTTTCATGCACCGCAGCCGCTGTGTTTCACAAGGGATTAAACACTTTCCTATTTATCCCTATTAATTGATACAAGGCAGTCGTGGGCTATCAGGGCTCATCAATGGGAAGCTGTCAATCTTATTATCCTCCCTTATTTGTGCAGTGTCGCTCCATACATTTATATTGCATTCAAGGGGCAACCTGACGCCCTTTCTGGTGTTGTACTACAGTTCCCAGCATTCCCTGACAGCCAAAGTGAGCTCTTTGGAGGGAGAAATTAAAAGGAGGAACCAGAAAGGTAGTTATTTTACAGTCATTAAATACAGGTATAGGACCCATTATCCAGAATGCTCGAGAACAAGGGTATTCCGGATAAGGGGTCTTTCCGTATTTTGGATCTCCATACCGTAAATCTACTAAAAAATCAGTAAAACTTTAATAAACCCAATAGGATTGTTTTGCATCCAATAAGGGGTAATTATATCTTAGTTGGGATCAAGTACAGGTACTGTTTTATTATTACAGAGAAAAGGGAATCATTTAACCATTAAATAAACCCAATAGGGCTGTTCTGCCCCCAATAAGGGGTAATTATATCTTAGTTGGGATCAAGTACAGGTACTGTTTTATTATTACAGAGAAAAGGGAATCATTTAACCATTAAATAAACCCAATAGGGCTGTTCTGCCCCCAATAAGGGGTAATTATATCTTAGTTGGGATCAAGTACAGGTACTGTTTTATAATTACAGAGAAAAGGGAATCATTTAACCATGAAATAAACCCAATAGGACTGTTCTGCCCCCAATAAGGGGTAATTATATCTTAGTTGGGATCAAGTACAGGTACTGTTTTATTATTACAGAGAAAAAGGAAATCATTTAACCATTAAATAAACCCAATAGGGCTGTTCTGCCCCCAATAAGGGGTAATTATATCTTAGTTGGGATCAAGTACAGGTACTGTTTTATTATTACAGAGAAAAGGGAATCATTTAACCATGAAATAAACCCAATAGGGCTGTTCTGCCCCCAATAAGGGGTAATTATATCTTAGTTGGGATCAAGTACAGGTACTGTTTTATTATTACAGAGAAAGGGAATCATTTAACCATGAAATAAACCCAATAGGGCTGTTCTGCCCCCAATAAGGGGTAATTATATCTTAGTTGGGATCAAGTACAGGTACTGTTTTATTATTACAGAGAAAAGGGAATCATTTAACCATGAAATAAACCCAATAGGGCTGTTCTGCCCCCAATAAGGGGTAATTATATCTTAGTTGGGATCAAGTACAGGTACTGTTTTATTATTACAGAGAAAAGGGAATCATTTAACCATTAAATAAACCCAATAGGGCTGTTCTGCCCCCAATAAGGGGTAATTATATCTTAGTTGGGATCAAGTACAGGTACTGTTTTATTATTACAGAGAAAAGGGAATCATTTAACCATGAAATAAACCCAATAGGACTGTTCTGCCCCCAATAAGTGTTAATTATATCTTAGTTGGGATCAAGTACAGGTACTGTTTTATTAATACAGAGAAAAAGGAAATCAATTTAAACATTTTGAATTATTTGCTTATAGTAGAGTCTATGGGAGACGGCCTTTCCGTAATTTGAAGCTTTCTGGATAATGGGTTTCCGGATAACAGATCCCATACCTGTACAGTATTTAGAGCTAACAATCTAACACCCCTATCACATTCACACACACAATTTCATCAGGAGCCAATTAATCTACCTTAATGTTTTTTAATACAAACTCTGTGCACATTGTGCCCTGGTCGGTATGGAACTCAGGACCCAAGTCCTGGGTTTGATACTGCCCAGGGCACAATATGTTTTATAAAAGGAGAAACTATTCCCATACCCGGTGCTGAACGTATAACTAACGTATAACTAAAAACCAGAAATGACCAATGGAAGGAATTGTGGGCAGATCGGTGCCTTGTGTCCCTTTAGCTGATGTATCCAGAACCCCACAGAGAGTTATAAAGTTACACATTACAGTGGATTTCCCCTTTAATCCAAGTGGCCGTATAACAAGTTGCCCCTTGTGTCAGGAAGTGAAAGTGCTCCGTCTCACTTTAGCTCAGTTCATTCATTTGAAAACTGTGATTTTTTTTTTCCACTGAGCCATAGGTCTTTCAGGAAAAGGAACGTTTCCTGGGAAATTGCAGCTTTTCAGCAAGAGCACATTGCAGCGCTGTTTATTTCCTGTGCCCCTCCCGGCCCGGTGCATTCGGGTCCTGGTGTTGGAATTTAAAGGACAAATTCAACTTTTTTTTTTTTTTTTTTTTTTAATTTGCTCTTTATATTTGGTAAATGAGAATATTAATGTGTATATTATTTTTTTTATTCTGTGCCCCCTTCTGTTCTAATCCTGTGGCAGTACCCAGGGGCTGCTCTCACTTTGTACAGATAGCGGAGAATCAAAATGCCCCTACCTGCCTGTTACCCCCCCTTCCCTTGGGGACCTCTTTTTAGGCAAATTAGCCTGTAAGCAACACCCTTTGTCTGAAATATTGGGGCATAACAGCCCTATTGGGTTTATTTCATGGTTAAATGATTCCCTTTTCTCTGTAATAATAAAACAGTACCTGTACTTGATCCCAACTAAGATATAATTACCCCTTATTGGGGGCAGAACAGCCCTATTGGGTTTATTTAATGGTTAAATGATTCCCTTTTCTCTGTAATAATAAAACAGTACCTGTACTTGATCCCAACTAAGATATAATTACCCCTTATTGGGGGCAGAACAGCCCTATTGGGTTTATTTAATGGTTAAATGATTCCCTTTTCTCTGTAATAATAAAACAGTACCTGTACTTTGATCCCAACTAAGATATAATTACCCCTTATTGGGGGCAGAACAGCCCTATTGGGTTTATTTAATGGTTAAATGATTCCCTTTTCTCTGTAATAATAAAACAGTACCTGTACTTGATCCCAACTAAGATATAATTAATCCTTATTGGGGGCAGAACAGCCCTATTGGGTTTATTTAATGGTTAAATGATTCCCTTTTCTCTGTAATAATAAAACAGTACCTGTACTTGATCCCAACTAAGATATAATTACCCCTTATTGGGGCAGAACAGCCCTATTGGGTTTATTTAATGGTTAAATGATTCCCTTTTCTCTGTAATAATAAAACAGTACCTGTACTTGATCCCAACTAAGATATAATTACCCCTTATTGGGGGCAGAACAGCCCTATTGGGTTTATTTCATGGTTAAATGATTCCCTTTTCTCTGTAATAATAAAACAGTACCTGTACTTGATCCCAACTAAGATATAATTACCCCTTATTGGGGCAGAACAGCCCTATTGGGTTTATTTCATGGTTAAATGATTCCCTTTTCTCTGTAATAATAAAACAGTACCTGTACTTGATCCCAACTAAGATATAATTAATCCTTATTGGGGGCAGAACAGCCCTATTGGGTTTATTTAATGGTTAAATGATTCCCTTTTCTCTGTAATAATAAAACAGTACCTGTACTTGATCCCAACTAAGATATAATTACCCCTTTATTGGGGCAGAATTGTCCTATTGGGTTTATTAATATTCTACTGATTTTTCAGTAGACTTAAGGTATGGAGATCCAAAATACAAAAAGACCCCTTATCCTGAATACCCTTGGTCCCGAGCATTCTGGGTAACAGGTCCTATAATATGTACCTGAGCTGCCATACTGCTTGCTCTGTGGAGGATAAATTATAATATTAAATGAAGCCGTTCCCTATTGCTCCCCAGTGGTCACTTGTTCTTCATTCCCTGCAGGGAAACTGGTATTGGGAAATGGCAGAATCCCTGCTTTGTTTTCCCAAGCAATGACTTAACCTCTCTTTTTTTTTTTTTCTTTAATCATCATATAAAAATGCAGCGTTCTTTAAATCTTTTTTTGTTTTGTTATTGTTATCAGTAGAGTGACCCTTTTAATAACCCTCCCAAAATACTGTTTAATATAAGGGTACGGGCGCCCCCCCTCCCTCTAACCTATGCGTTTGCCATTGGCTCGGACGTCATTATCGCCAGCTTTACTTAAAATGCACGATTTTCAAAGAAAACCCTTGTGAGATAGAGAAATTAGCATGTATGCCGGTCGTTATCAGCCTCTAAGCACTAATTTAAACCTGGTGCCTGGCTTTAATGCATTAATATGTTAATGAGCCCAGCAGATGTTTTCCATTGGGGGGATGGGCCCCGGCACCCAGGCCTCGGTGACATGTCGCCCTCCCTGCGCCCGGCTCAAGCGCCTGCTATCTCTTTATGTTACAAATTGCACTACACACAATGGCAGCCGCTCAGAGATCACACGCGGCCCTTCGCTTAAAGATAAGCCTGGGAACGGCGGCGGCGCATTAGGCGGCTCCTGGGGCCGGGGGGTTTATTCATTGGCTCTCAGGGAGTCTCGTCTCCTCTCCTCCATAGATTGCTAGCTCTGTGGGAGAGAAACCTCTCTGCAGCTGCTACTCACATTTCTCTACACTTATGTCGGAGAGTTTAGAAATGTTTTGCATTACACTGGTGTCCAGTCGTGGGCCCATATATATATATATATATATATATATATATATATATATATATATAATAAAACATAGAAATATAATAGGTAGATATCCAGATATCCTTATCCAGACCTGAAGGCGGGCATAGACTGGCATCTGATGGAGGAACAGATGTACCATTTACCCTTTGACAGGGTGTATGGGCAGATTAGCCAACTCTTAGGGCTCTGGCACACGGGGAGATTAGTCGCCCGCAACAAATCTCCCTTGTCACGGGCGACTAATCTCCCCGAACAACCATCACATGTAAGTCGCCGGTGGGATGGTACATGCCGCGCAAGCGGTTTCGGCAAATCGCCGAAGTTGCCTCGCGAGGCATTTTCGGCGATTTGCCGAAATCGCGCCGCTGCGTGTGCCATCCCACCGGCGACTTACATTTTCACTGGTGGGATGGCAACTGATGGCAACACGGGGAGATTAGTCGCCCGCGAACAGGGAGATTGGTCGCGGGCGACTAATCTCCCCGTGTGCCAGAGCCCTTAGGGTGAAGACACACAGAGCTACTTAGTAGCAGCTACTTGTCACGGATACTAAACGCCAGAAAATCACCTGCAATAGACAATACAGAGAATTGCCTCTGCTAAAACACACATAGAGACAATTATCAGTAAATGACCAGCATTTGTCTGTTTTAGTAGCTGCTACAAGTAGCTCCGTGTGTCCTCACCCTAAAGGTGCCTATACTAAGTAGGTACTTGGGGGAGCCTGCCTGGCCAATATCAGAAAATTGGGCAGATATCTGATGGTCTGCTTAAGCCAGCTTTAGGATTCGACTTTAGGCCCAAGAGGTAAAGAAATGGTTCTGCCCTATTTGTCCCAGCATTAATGCGGCCAAGTCAGGCTAAGACTCATTCATTTGGCAGCTGACTCTGCTCCCTGTTGCTTAGTTAAGTTCAAATGTGAACAGCAGAGCCAGAGGCAGTTATAGGTGGGCAGTGGCATTTCTCTGCCAGTGGAGGACTTGCCCTTTAGCATTAATGCTGTTTTTAAATGTCACCACCTCCTGGTGGGGGAACAATTTTTTTCATAAAGGTAAAATACCTTTTCTGCATTTATTTAGATTCCATTGATTTAGAAACAGTGTTTATTGTTTGGGAAGCTGCCATATTGATTGGTGCAGAATAGACATCAATTAAACAGCAAACAGAGAAGCAATAAGTAGATCTTTTTGTTCCCATGATGCCTGTGTAGAATGCCTCAGCTGAGGGGTCAGTATGGCAGCTCCCACGCATTTGTAAATACAGATATAGAGAGAGAGTGTTGCCTGTGTGTAAACTGATTATCCTGAAGGGACTCGTGTGTTTGCCGCACATGTATGGCACCCTTGGCTTTGAACAGTAATATCAGTCAGTGAGTATTCACAGGTAGGGGGCGCTACTAGGATTTGTCAGTAGCATGTGTGACAGCGTCTCCAGTTCATTGATAGAATTTTATTGCTTAGTGTGGTAGTGGTGGGGTCCCATCCAAAGGGTCCCATCCAAATTTTTCTCTATAATAATAAAACAGTACCTGTACTTGATCCCAACTAAGATATAATTACCCCTTATTGGGGGCAGAACAGTCCTATTGGGTTTATTTAATGGTTAAATGATTCCCTTTTCTCTGTAATAATAAAACAGTACCTGTACTTGATCCCAACTAAGATATAATTACCCCTTATTGGGGGCAGAACAGCCCTATTGGGTTTATTTAATGGTTAAATGATTCCCTTTTCTCTGTAATAATAAAACAGTACCTGTACTTGATCCCAACTAAGATATAATTACCCCTTATTGGGGGCAGAACAGCCCTATTGGGTTTATTTAATGGTTAAATGATTCCCTTTTCTCTGTAATAATAAAACAGTACCTGTACTTGATCCCAACTAAGATATAATTACCCCTTATTGGGGGCAGAACAGCCCTATTGGGTTTAATTAATGGTTAAATGATTCAGTAGTTTTAAGGAATGGGAGTCCAAATTACAGAAAGATCCCTTATCCGGAAAATCCCAGCTGAAAATGAGTAACGCTCTGTTCTTTTGGGCAGTGCTTGACCCTATTGGAGTAGCCGTTGCTTGTGCTGACCAATCACGCTCATTGGCTAAATCGGTTGTTCCTTAGGGGCCACACAGGATCATTCATTTTGGTTGTTAAATAGTTACGAATGACATGAATATCTGCGCATGTTGCCAGCATTAGACTAATAATTGGCTGCCTGGCTGGTTGCTATGGGTTACAGCTCCGGTGCACTTTTGCACTTGAGTTCATGACATATGGAATACAATGTAGATAATAATAATCCCAGCAAACCCTGCTCTGGCTGCCAGGTCTCACTATGCTGTGGGCACAGGGATCAGAACCTTGCAGGAAAGAAAAGAGCATCCGCCCCCTATTAATTATTCATAGGCTTGGGGCTCTGGGGGGGGGGGGGTGGGGGGGTTATATTGTGTAACCTGAAAAAAAAAAGAAAATCCCATTAATAAATTCATCTGACACGAAACCTCTTTAGGGAGGACAGCAGTGCGTGCCTTATCCCATGTATGATAAATCCCGTCTTTGTAAGCCATTTGCACTTTTTGGGTTAGGTCGCTAGCCAGAAGGCCCCCCCTGCTTTCTTTAACCTCTTCACTACCAGACTGGCTTTACTATTGCTGTGGGGTAAATAATAAGCACAAGCTATACCTACACAAAGCACAGGGAACACTGGAGAGGAGCCTGCCTCTGTGGGCTTGGCAATGACAGGGTTAAAAAAAAAACAGAACTGCTTTCCCTTTCATTTGCTCTAGTGCAGAATTCCAGCGTTGGGGCAAAGCGCCAGTCAGCAAGGTGATCCGTCTCAGGCAGTCGCTCCAGCAAACAGACAACAGCAGCGCAACAGATGGACACAAACAATATGTGTTTGTTGTGTTTAAGGCAAAACCCCAAGAGGAAAAACATATGGAAAATAAAAAAAAAATAAAAAAAAAAAGAAGAAGCCGGAGAGCTGGCAGTTAGTAACCGGCGGCACAAACATCTCGCAGCTTTTTTTTTTGTCTTGTTGTTTGGTTCATCAGCAACCGCAGCAAAACAAACAAGGGAGTTTGGGGGAAGGCAGAAAGTGAGGGAGGCAGGGATTTTAGGGTCAGAAGCACTTACTATTGGGCCTCTACCAGAACTGTAGAGTGTCAGCTCTTTTGGGCAGGGCTCTCTTCACCTCTTGTATCGGTTACTGATTGCTTTATATGTTACACTGTATGTCCCATGTATGAAACCCACTTATTGTACAGCGCTGCGGGATATGTTGGCGCTTTATAAATAAATAATAATAATTAATAATAACTGGGGCTGAGATATCTGTGCAAAAACATCTGGTTTAACTCTTAAAGAGCCAGTGTCCGCACTTGTTTTTTTTTTTTTTTTTTATTTCTAGACTATTTCTTTCAAACTATTCATTTTAAAGTTTCAGCTCAGGAATTACAAAAAAAAACAAACAAACAAAAAAAAAAAACAAATAATGATTGAATAATAATAATGTAAAGTGATTGAATGGCTGGATAAATCTCTTTTCAAAGGGGGGATAAATAGGTTGTCCCAGGCCATTTGCTGGTGGCAAGCAGGGGGTCAAAGGGTTAAGAGCAATTAAGCGCAGTTGCCGGAGAGCCCAACGCCGCCGCTGCCGCCGTGTTGCACAAAAGCATTATTTCACCTGCCGTCAGTGGAAGAAGGAGGCCCCATTGTGTGGGGTGTTTGAAGTGATTATGTTTAGAGGCTGCTTGTGATTGGTGGAGAAAGGCGTGGCTGCTTGGGTGCTTTTGCATCTTGTCAGCCCAGGAGCACCCTTACACATGCAATCTGTCTCCAACCTGAGGCGCCGATAGCAGCCACATTAGCTCTTCCCCGGCCGCTGCTGGTGGCAGCTAAATGGAGTTTGGCAGGTTTGTCAATATGATTGATTTTACCTTATTCCTCTCCTAAAAACTTGTCACTTATTTGCATTTATTTATTTTGTGTTGGGGGGGGGGATCCAAGGAATCTGTTCTCTCTGTGTAACTTGTGCAGCTACGGGGATCTCCGTTTGGCTTTTGTTCCAATGGCCCTTTTTATTTTGCTTTCTTGTCTATATAGAGAATTGCAGTAAATAAATGCCTATTCTGCTAACTGCCAGTTTTCTGTTTGTACCTCATTCCCCTCATTTTTCTTTTCAATTGTCATCAACTTTGGGACCACGTTTCACTTTACCTCACAGCTGTTGGACTTCAACTCCCAGCATCCCCTCTTAATTAGCCCGTTCAGCAACGTCCAGCCTAATTCTTTAACCCCCCTTTTTCTTTTTGTCCCTTGTCATTTGATGCAAAGGAAGTTAAGTGACTCGGGAATTGAATGGTGGCGGTCAGATCTATTGTAACCAGATCTAAACGGAACTCATTTTGAGTGTCAGCCCGGCATCATTTCGCCGCTAGGAATGGGATTACTTTTTGGACAGGAGGGGAGGGAACTCCTTTCTTTTTTTTAAAAAAAAAGTGGGAGGTAAGTTAGGGGGGGAGAGTACTTAACGCCGGTTTTGGACTATTAACCCTTTAACCTCTGCGGTCGCTTAAGCAGAAGAGGTAGAGAAATGAAAAGGCTCACTGATAGACATATTGTGAATGTCATGTTGCCTCTCAGATCTCTAATGGAAAGTTGACCCCCCCAATCCTGGTTGGCATTAAGAAACATGTTTTAATAGAAAGGTTATGGAAGGGTTAACGTGCTCCTACCCACGGTGACGGGTGAATGAAACCACAAACATTACCAGTCTGCTGTGTAATTAGTATGTTGGATGCAAGGTTACCATTTCATGTTTAGCTCAGCGCCTCGGAGTTAACCCACCGGGGGCTGGAGCATCTGTGGAGCATTCCAGCACGTGAACAGTTAAATCATATAAATAAGACAGTGGTTTTTATGTATGTGCCTATTCCAAACTGGGCGCTTGTGCCCCTTACACTTTGTTTTTTTAATTTCTTTAAATGAGGATTTAGCTGTTTATTTTAAAATCCCTGAGCACATTAATTCCACTGCATTTTTCGTGGTTATTTTCCCAAACTTTATCCGCACCCCATGTTCTCGGACGGCTTGTTTTGCATGTGGGTCTCAGGTCTGCGGCCGCGCTGAGCCCCCTTTGGAGCCCAAGCGGCAAACTGATTGGCCTGACACTTTGTAATCAGAGTTGATTTATTGTTCATTAGCGATGCATTAGGCCTCTCGGGCAAAGGCAGTTATTTGTGTAGCCGCCTGTCAAAGTGCAGAATACGAGCACCTGTCAGAGAGCTCCAAGAAGGCAGAAAATTAGAGAAGTTGCAGCAACGGATTTTTGGGGTAGGCCACTGGGTGGTAAGTGTTTTTAAGAAGGTTTTCTATCCCCCCCCCCCCCTAAGTAGACAGCAGCAGGGAAGCGGCTAAGGGAGCTGTATGGCTCACTGGGTTGCTTTACACAGCAGCCTTGGTGGAGAGCGAGTCAGCTCCTCATACAGTGGCTGAGTCCCGCCGGTGACTAGGGATCTAATGTAATTGAGCCCAACACGGCTCCAGCACCAGCTTGGGAAGGTCATGGTTAAGCAATTACAGCTTCATGCTGGGTCGTGCTGGGAAGTTGCATTCAACTTCAGGGCAATGTACCAGCCGCTTGGTAAAAACTTTGCTGCGATGCTACTTGTCTATCTGCACTGTAACTCCTGGCGTGCTGTTAGTTGTAGTTCCACAGCAGCTGCATATTGAATATATATAGTGCTAGCCCCTGTATGGGAACCCTGCTTGTCTTGAACAAGCAGAATACCCAAGGCTATTGTGATACTAATATCTACAGTCAGTATTAATGTTTGTATATATAGTTATGTATGTTAGTGTTTAGGTAAGTATAGGTTGTGTGTGCTGGGTTTACTTGGATGGGTTGAACTTGATGGACTCTGGTCTTTTTTCAACCCTATGTAACTATGTCTATCTGCACTGTAACTCCTGGTGTGCTGCACATTGGATATATATATAGTGCTAGCCCCTGTATGGGAACCCGGCAGTCACCGTTATGTGATACAGCTGTGGGTTTAAAAGGAACCAAAAATAAAGGAATTCTAAAACCAAAATGGTAATATTCAGCTATCGGCACTGAAAGAGTTAACATCATGTTTTATTTTGTCACCTGTATTTAATTTTTTTTTTGCACTGACATTTCTGTTTAATCCAGGGGCAGAAGGCAGGCGAATAACAGATTTAGCCTGGCTGGCCTTTTGCTTGGCAATGAAAAGGTTAACAGTTGAGTGCTGGGGGGGGGGGACACTGTAGAAAGGTTTCTTCTTGCACAAACAAATGACAGCAGCGCAATGTACAGGTGGTGGGAGACCCTTTGCTGGTCGGCACTTCCTCGACTTCTAAATACCCGCAGGTTCTAAAGGCCCGAGGAACACCCTGGGGTAGCCAGAAAGTCACCATTAACCCTTTAGGAGTTTTGCCAAAGGCTGTAGGGGTGTAGCAGGGGTTAACATTGTGGCCAGTGCCCTCGTTGCCATTCTTTGCCCCCGCATTGCCTCATCCGGCTCCCCATTCCATTCACATCTATTAAAGGCTGATGTTCCAGCCCCGGCAGTAGGAAAACTCCCAGGCCGGGCAAAGGCTAAACAGCACTCTGCAAAAGGAAAACAAAACCTGGGGAGTTTGTGTCTGCCGTCATGGAAACGGGGATCCATTTCTGTTTTCCCAAAGTGCGGAATGAAAACAATCTTCGGAGGGATTTGTTGTTTTTATTTATTTTCTTTCAGTTGTGACCGATTCGGCCAAATATTCCCACCTAAAAGATTCTGAAACCCCAAAAAGCCCCTGACCTTGGATATCGCAGCCCTCGGCGCTCGTACTCTGGGTACTAAATAACCCTTATGTGGGTATTGGTCCTGCTCAGTGATCTTAAAGGGGATCTCCGGCCCTGAAACTGCTCTTTGCATAATGAAAGCAGAGGCAATTCTAGGCAGGTTCCCCATATACATTCCTTGCCCATTTGTGCCAGTTTAGCCGCTATTGGTCTATGTAAGTGCAACTGAGAGTAGCGCGTGTTCAGCCATTTCTCTGCTTCTGAGACTTGAAACAATGTTCTGCTTCTGGGCTGGCAGTCAGCTGGCTTGCAACATTGTTGCAGGGAATAGAAACAGCCACATCCATTGCTTCCATTGGCTCATAACTTAGAAACCATTGGAAACTTTTAATGAATGTTTATTGGGAAGTTGCTTAGAATTCCATTTTCTTTCAAAAAAAACATTCTTGGGTGGAGTTCCCCTTTAATTCTCTGATAGAAAATGGGCAGTAAGACATGCATAGGATTAGCAATGAAGCATCTGTGCGACATTAATAGCCCTAAATCTTACTGGTACTGATGGGGTTAAACCCAAATCCGACTCATGAACCGTTTCCAAATGGTAACATGGCCGGGTAACGCTAGAGATGATGAAGGGCAGTTCTGCGCCCCCTTGTTTGCCCCACGGAGGGGCAGTATTTCTAACAATAAATAAATGCAGGTCGCAGGCTAAACTGCTGCCATTGGGGAGAGGGTTCTATTTCCTTACGGCGGAAGGGGTTAACGGAATTGCGTGGCGCTCCATATCCGAGTGTATATATAACCTATTAACAAAAATTCCGTATTTTTATGACATTGCCGGAGAATTCACTGCTGTTTTCAGGTCTTTATGTCTTGGCTGCGTTGCGGCCTTGAAATCATAATAAACAGACACAATAAACGCGGCGCCCTATTGTTACCTATTGCTCCCGTCACCTGTACTTCATCTCCTGTCGGCGTATAAATCAGCATTCGCGCACAATGGCCAATTGAATAGCGCCGTGTTTACTGCGAGAGGCAGCGGTACAGGCTGTTCCGCCAGCGCACAACAGGTTTGCCTGACACACACACACACAGAGGAGAAGTTCCGACTACTGAATCCTTTCTTTGTAGGATGCTTTGTACCCAGTCAGGTTGCTGGTTGCCCCTTTTGGTGCCAGGGGTTGTGCATTCCAGCACTCAGTGCCCTTCTCAGGGGATGGGGGTGCCCCCTAAAGCCTGGGGCACTTTCATTATAGGTGGGAAGGATGCGGATCTACCATTATAACTGGGCACGGGGGTGCAAGGATTCTGTACCGTATCCAACCAAGTTAGTGTTTGATTGGCCAATGCATGGGAACTGGCCAACAGGGTATTATCCTGCATATGAATACAGGTATGGGATACCTTATCCGGAAATCCGTTATCCAAAAGTTCTGAATTACGGAAAGGTCATCTCCCATAGACTCCATTCTAAGCAAATAATGCTAATTTTTACAAATGATTCCCTTTTCTCTGTAATAATAAAACAGTACCTGTACTTGATCCCAACTAAGATATAATTACCCCTTATTGGGGCAGAACAGCCCTATTGGGTTTATTTAATGGTTAAATGATTCCCTTTTCTCTGTAATAATAAAACAGTACCTGTACTTGATCCCAACTAAGATATAATTACCCCTTATTGGGGCAGAACAGCCCTATTGGGTTTATTTAATGGTTAAATGATTCCCTTTTCTCTGTAATAATAAAACAGTACCTGTACTTGATCCCAACTAAGATATAATTACCCCTTATTGGGGCAGAACAGCCCTATTGGGTTTATTTAATGGTTAAATGATTCCCTTTTCTCTGTAATAATAAAACAGTACCTGTACTTGATCCCAACTAAGATATAATTACCCCTTATTGGGGCAGAACAGCCCTATTGGGTTTATTTAATGGTTAAATGATTCCCTTTTCTCTGTAATAATAAAACAGTACCTGTACTTGATCCCAACTAAGATATAATTACCCCTTATTGGGGGCAGAACAGCCCTATTGGGTTTATTCAATATTTAAATGATTTTTAGCAGACTTAAGGAGATCCAAATTACGGAAAGATCCCTTATCCAGAAAACCCCAGGTCCCAAGCATTCTGGATAACAGGTCCCATACCTGTATGTCTGAGCAACATATGAATACTGAAAAATTGTTTTGAGTTTTACTGGCCAATATACAGCCCTTGATCAGGGGCTAAAGTCCAACTCCCAGCACCCCCTGTCACTGTAAGGCCTTAGGTTAGGCAGTCGTAAGCTGACCAGGTCACTACACAAACCTTTGCCTAGTTTTACCCACCCAGGTCGGGCTGGTCAACTGTTTGGTTCCATAGCCAATGATTGGATCTCACTGCCAGCCTATGGAGAGGAGCAGTAGAGTCCTTGGTTAATAGGATTTAATGACCTGCCCAATAGCCTGTTGGGAGGGTCCCATACGCTGCAGAGGGACAGCAGTATAGAAAGGCTTCTGCCTTAGGGCCCATCCCTGAACAGGTTAAAAGATCCTCCCGATGCGCCGCAGCCCGTACATATAACAAATATGTCATAAAACAATCCTAAATTATTTTCTTTCTCTTCACTTTCTCCTTCCCCCCCCCCCCCCCCCCTCTGCTTTTTCCCGAACTGATGAAACATTTTGCACTTTGGAGCCGTGTTTATTTTACGTCGGCTCCATTAATACGTCTTAATCTATAACAAATGTTCTGTTATGCATTGAGAGTTATTGATTTCCTTCTGGTTTGGGAAAATAAATAGAGGGCCGCAGAGGAGGGGAAGGCACCCAACACCTGCGCGGCGAGATTGTGGGAAAGTCCTGACACCATCAGTTAAATTTGTTATTGTTTGGTGAAAGACTTGGCTGCTTTGGAAGCAGTTTGTTTGTTTTATTGAGTGCAGACTTGGGTTACTGGAAACTTGTTTTCTTTCTCCAGCTCAGACTTGAATTACAATTTACAGACCCCGTGTTTTCGCCGAATTCCTTTTGTATTTATTAATATTTTTTTTTTCCCCCCCCTTAGCTGGAATTTTTATTAACCCGTTGTGTACCCCAGTGCTCTCCCAAGGGGTTGGGGGAGATTAAAGCTATTTAAATAGAAATATAGAATTGTTTGTTAGAAACAACAAGTAGCAGGGGAACGACATGGCCGGTTTTTCTATCGTCATTGGGTTATCGGATAAAACCTCTGACATTTCCCTACATTCTCCCCAGTGTTGAGCGTCATTTTCCATATTCTGCATTCGTGTTATAATATGTAATATGAATTCAGCGATCGACCCCCAGACGTCGCCCGTCCGGTTTCTCCAGGAAAGTGACACCTGCGTTCCGAGCAGCGATTAGGGCGCCACTTAGGCTGTGCCGGCTCCATCGGATCCCTGAAATCCACCGCCAAATAGCCAAGAATCTGCCCCCAAAATACCCCAACAGGTCGTCCTCTGCCAGTTCTCAAGGGCTCTTTCCTCCTCTTTGTAGTTGCCAATTCTATTTGATGTCTTGACAAAACCAGACGACACCTGATAGAATACATTAAATTCTGATTTTCCATCTAACCTGTTACAGGAGGAGCAAATGAATGCATCTTGCCCCCCTTCTTTTTTTTTTTTTAACCCCTTCCAAAAAAAAAAATAGGTGGCCCCTTGGCACAATTAATTTAATTGCCAAGACACTTTGTGCCGAGCTCGCCTCGACCAGCTTCCTATGTGCCTTGATTTTATTTTTTTTTCCACTGCGATTTTTTTTTTTGAACGCGGTGTGACCTTCGTGCTCCGAGAGTGCTCGCCGGCTGGAGTGTCTTCATTAGAACTAAATCAGTGAATGGCAGAGATTGTCAGAGAACCCTCTGATGTTTTATCGTTAGAATCTCATTTGCACTCGTCGCCGGGGCTCTGATCTGTAGATGAAGTTGTTTGGGATCGGTGAGTACAGAGGGGCCATTTGAATAAATACAGGCGGCGGGGGGGGGGGACCTTCGTCGTTTGACATTCCTTTTTCCTAAAATTAGCTTTTTTTTTGGGTGGGTTTTTCTATCACTTTAAAGGGGATAAAAGTGATACTGAAGTGCAGCAATAGGGTCCATTAAATCGGATTGGTGGCCTGTACCTATACAAGTTTATTATCCAGAAATCCCAGCATTCCGGATGATAGATCCCGTGCAGATTAAGGTGACTTTTACATTTACTTCTAATGCAAAAAACCTTTTTCTATTTTAATTGTGGAATATTTAGAGTCCCTTATGGCTATTGGTTGTTTCCGTACTGTATAAAAGATAATGTAAAAAATAAATGTAATTGTTTTATTGAAGCCTTCCTTTGCCAGACGCTAACGAGGTTTTTTTTTATTATTCCCACCCTTGGAAGAACAAGATGAATATTTATTGTAGGCAAAGCAATTAACCTGGCAGAGATAAGATCAGGGTGCCAGTCCCCCAACCCCCCATAGTAGCCCTGATGGCCGCTGACTGGCCAATGCTGTTTCTCTAAATGAGAATGCTGATATTTACTTTGCGGTGAAGCAATGAATTGTTTCACATTAGAATTTACATTAATGACTTTTTGTGCCGGGTCAAAAAGGCACAAAAACAAGCGGTGTGCTCGGCTGTGATTAAACATGAATGGAGTCGGTTTAGTTTAGGATTCCACCCGTTATGATGTCACTTCCTCTCGCTGACTCCATGTTTGACAGACAGCAATGCTTTGCCTAACGAGGGGGGTTATGAAAACTCCCGAAATGTTGTGCCATTGCCTGCTAATAAGCCCCACGGAACTGGTCTGTCTGCCCCCTGGAGCTTTCAGCAGTTTCATTGCCCAATTTAGGGGTCAAGTGAGCCTTTGTATTCCTATGTTCTGCATTCCCTAGCAACTCAGTGCAGCATATTCTAATGCCAACAACCCACTGGCAGCTTTAGGGTTAACCATTGCTGCTGTCAGACTTTCCGCAGCCGTGTTCACTATTCTGTGATTTTAGTTTCGTTTCACTGCTACGCTGACAATTTCTGAAATCTGTGAAGACCCCCCCCACCCACCCAACCATGTTGGCATTTAGTTAACCCCCTGTGTGCTGAATATGCCTCGACGTAAAGGCCTCCATAATAAACATAGCCATAGCCGGCTCTGTGCCACCGGAAGTGCAGTGATCAATATCCCAGGACTGGGCATCTCTGCCCATAGGCCAATAGCCATTACCAATAATGCATCAGTCTCTATCACATCATTGCCTGTGGAAAGGAAGGGGTTAATGGCCTAAGAATGCATTTGTTTGGTTGTAGCTCTTGTGTCTTTGCTGTGAATGGGACACCTGAAAATCACTTATGGGCCCCGGTACCTATAGGGGTAATACCGATATTTCTCAGAAAAATAAAAGTTTGTGACGGGGGGGGGGCTTCGGGAAAACAGCCTCATAAATATTACGTAGCTGTGGTTAAGAACTTACATGACTGTTTTAAATACTATTGATTTAAACCAAGCGGCTGGATTTTATGCATCAAAGTGTAATTTCCAGCGCGGGGCCATATTTCTTCCCTCGGCAGCGCTCTCAGTGGCGCTCCGAGCCGCTCAAGCCCAGGATTAAATGATAGTAGTTACAATGATCAATAGGTTAAGACCAGTACAATCACTCTTGCCGCTAATGACCTCGGTAGTAATGGGTAATAAACTGTGAGCTATTACGGCCCAACGCCGCCGCTGCCTGCCCTTTGATTCCTCCCAGCGTTGGGGACTGCAGCAAGGCCATACCACTTTGCAGGTAGCCCTAATGTCTATATACAGTCGGTGGGTGCTGCCTTTCCCGTGTTCGAGTCCCCAGGGTGGTGCCACCGCCAGATGTTTGTGGCTTTGCCTGCCTGCAAGGAAGTAAAACACACGGAATCCTTGTTTCTACTGGTTCCTCCCTTTCCTTTCTGGCTCCGGCACATTGATCCATTCCACAAACATATTTTTTTTATGCAAAGGAATTTAGAACCCCGAGACAGTATAGGGGGGATTTAATCCTAATCCAGGTTTATGTCTATACACTGACTGAACCAGGGGCTTGTAAGCAGATATTGACCTGACGTGACGCTCGGTAGGACTATTAGTATTGAGAATAAAGTCGTCTGAACGGATTCATGGCTTTATTCTGCCTCTAATGGGAAATTGATTGGGCAGGAAAGGGTCCCTAAATGCGACAGAATCCCCCCGGCTGTTGTCAGACTTTAATTCCCCCGAGTGTTGTAGATAAATAACAGCTGAAGAGCAACTAGTTGGACCTCCCCTGCTCTTTATATACTGAAAATGTAACACTTTTACCCCAAATAATGTGCCCTTTCTTTTGCTTTTATATATATTTCGAACCCCCAAGGGGCTGCTCACTTAGGATTAAGGATGAGGAAACACATTTTGATTGGTCGTCTTTGTATCGGTACTGTTCTGGGATATATATATATGTATATATATATATATATATATATATATATAATATGCACAAATGTACCTACTATAAGGCCTATGTCACATGTGGAGATCTGCCTGCTTTTTGCCGGTTTTGGATAATTCCAAGTAACCACAGAGGGGTGCAGTAGCGCCTAGTTTTGTTACTGTATTTTTAGAAAGGGGCTAAATGCCAGTAAATGGGCCACTATGCCATTAGGTAAATGGCCGTATTCTGGGGCATTTTGTGCCTGGAATATGGACTAAACTCACTTCCTTTTGATTTCATTGGGGGGGCATTGCTTGTCCCCATAGCTGCA
The DNA here is from genome assembly GCF_000004195.4 of Xenopus tropicalis. NCBI lineage: Eukaryota > Metazoa > Chordata > Amphibia > Anura > Pipidae > Xenopus > Xenopus tropicalis. Next base: position 140,813,271 of record NC_030680.2, read on the forward strand.
CCCTTAGCTCAGGTGTGGAATTAAAGGTAAAGTTAAACTTCACAACCTCAGCATTAGCGAATGGCAGGAATTCAGTCTAGTCAATGGTATTTACCAGCAAACGGAGAACAGAAGGAATTAATGGGATTACATCTCTCCCAGGATTTGCCAGTTTGTTTATAGGCTTGTATCCAAGCATTGTATCCCTATTGTAGGGTGGCTCCCCAGGGACCCCAGCAGGCAGTATTATGGGTGTTTACGTTGGTGCCCCCCCCCCCCTCATTTCCTTTATTTGCCAGCAAATCAAATAAAGGGGGAAAAAAAAATTCCCTACAAAAATGCGGAGAGCGAGCGCTGTTTTCCCTACTCGGCGTCTGACCTTCAAGAACCATTTTTAGTTAATCAAAATTAGTGATGCTTAGAAATAAGGACATCAGTGCATAATGACTGTGAAATTAGGAAAGAGAGCCGCTATGCAAATGACAGGACAAATCATGTGAAAAAGTCATGATAAAGTGCATATTAAAGCATTACGTTACATAAAATTAATGCCGCATTTCTGCCTTTTGCTTACCGCTCATTTAAATGCCCCCTATTTCCATTTTTTTTTTTAAAAATCTCGCTGATTCCGTTAATTTGCAAACAATTGTCTGGGAGCGAAAAAAAAAAAAAAAAATAACGAGGGCTCTTTTTTTATTTGATTAGCTATTTTTATCATTATTTTTTTTTCTGTTTCTGTTCTACGAGGGAATATCCCGACCCTCCGAGCCGGCGACTCCCCGGCGCTTGCAAATTAAACACAAGTGGCGTGATTATTTTTGAATAGGCAAATGACATTGTCGGAGAGGCGCTGAATCGGTGGCACAGTCATTAGGTAGCCGCTCGGATACAATTTGTGTAACCTTGGCCGAGACGCCACTGTCATTTTTAATGTCAGCGCTTTATCTGAACAAGACATCATCCTTCCCGCAGATACGCGGCGCAGGTTCCCTTACAGAGGTGCTGGAAACGCGTTAGCACCACAAAACACACACACACACACAAAAAAAATGAAATGCTATCGGGTTCATCGGCGTAGCTGTTTGTCATGGAAATGTCATGGGAAGCGACTTTAATGGTATCTCGCATAATGCCGAGCAATTGGAAACATCTGTAGGCGGGATGGGGCTGCAAGAGGGGAACGTGACACGAGGAGTGGGTTTGGGCCAGTGGCTCTCAGGCCCCCGTGATGGTGTAGGGGGGATTGATGGTGGGGTTTGATGGGAAAGGGGGGGTGTAGAAGTTGCCACCCAGCAAGCACTGAATGGCCGTCTCTCTCTGTCTCTCCCGCAGGTTCCCGTCTCAGTGGCTATGATGACACCTCAAGTGATCACTCCCCAGCAAATGCAACAAATCCTTCAGCAGCAAGTGCTCACTCCCCAGCAACTACAGGTGCTGCTCCAGCAACAGCAGGCACTAATGCTACAGCAGGTAACGTGCCCCCCCACAATAAATCCATCACAAGCCCACCTTGGTGCACTTCTTTCCTTTGCCTTGCTGAGCTTTCTTATCCCAGTCACTGATTCAACCTTTAGCTATGGCCAGGCCTGGGCATCAAAGTAGCCCCTGGCATTCCAAGTACACAGGGGCTCAAACAGCCCCCACCAGCCCAATAAATAGTGACTGTCTATGGCATCTTACAGCCCCCCTGGCATTCCAAGTACACAGAGGCACAAACAGCCCCCCCCCCAGCCCAATAAATAGTGACTGTCTATGGCATCTTACAGCAGCCCCTCTGGCATTCCCAGTACCCAGAGGCACAAACAGCCCCCCCCACCAGCCCAATAAATAGTGAGTGTCTATGGCATCTTACAGCAGCCCCTCTGGCATTTGCTGGAACCCACAGATTGCCAGTCCGGGCCTGGTTATGACTACTGGGGTCTGTAGAATTTCAGCCGTAAAGCAGGACAGAACTGACGTTCTCCGAGAGAAAGCACAAAGAGCGACTAAAGTAATTTTAAGTCATTTTTCAACTATTCTGCTTTCAGGCCCAAATACAGACCTTTTATTATAATTATACTGTACCTAAAAATGAAATGACATTGAATAGCGAATAGTATTTTGTCTCACCTAAAAATAAAAGGACATTTAACCCCCCCCCCCCCAAAGTATTAATAACTTACCAAGAGTGATCCTCTGAGCACTTTTGCTGTTTGTATTCATATTCTGTTTTTGGTGGTTCCTGAGATATTAGCGGTTTTAGACTGCTATAGTCAGGCTTTCTGAGTCTCTGACTGCCAGTTGAGCTGAAAGCCTGGCATTAGTTGTCTAAAACTGCATGGTTAGGATCCCGTCAGCCAGTCAGCCTCTGGCGACAGTGCAAACTAACCATTGCCCACCTTCTACCATTTTAAAAGTGTTTTTCAGACATATATGGGTTAAGACCACCCTCTGTGCACTACCTTTTGTACAGGGCTCCTATGGTCTAAGACACAGTTACAGACGATTACAGTCATTACTAATATTTAATTTAACCTTGCCAGTGCCAGGGTCCCTTTTAACTTTCCGTGTTGTCAAAATGCCCCATATGCCATTAGGCTAAGTCCCAGATCATATAGTAAGTGTCTGGTCCTAGGCCCTGCCCATACTAGTCCCTCTTTTTGTGTCACATGACATAGCGGAATTAGTGAGGGCATTCTCGTTTTGGGAGTAGCCTAGGGATTTCTGGGAAATTAAATGAAGTGAAAGTACTACAGTTTGTTTAAACAGGACACTATAGCAAAAGACTGTGCTGTCTGGATAATGGGTTTTCAGATAAAAGACCCCCCTACCTGTATGACTAATATAGGCAGAAATGTGCAGTCCCCTAATAGGTAGGTGCTGCCATAGGACTGCCAGGAAGTTAGTGACTGTTTACTAAATAACAACAAAGATTCTGTTCTTACCATCCCAAAACTAACTTATATAACCCTCCATGGCATAGTTGCCAATTTCTTTATGGGCCGTGGCACATGTGGGGTAGATTCTGATTTAATTAGCCCAGTCACCTGAGATTGCCCTTATTGACTTTCTACTGCAATTGCCCAAAAGAGAGAGTGCTGCAACTGTCACATAGCAGCGTAACCCGCCAACATTCCGACTGGCAGTCACATGACAAGTGTTGCACTAGCGCCATAGGAGCAGGCCCGGGCTGGCAATCTGTGGATTCTGGCAAATGCCAGAGGGGCTGCTGTAATATGCCATAGACAGTTAACCATTTAATGGGCAGCTTTTTGGGCTTTTATGTACTTGAAATGCCAGGGCCTATTATAGACCTGCATAGACAGTTTTTTTTTCTGATTTGCCAATCAAAACGGCTGAGCTCTCTCCGTGTACAAATCCCTAATGTGCCAGAGCAAAAGTCAAACTGAACTTGAAATGATCAGCTGTGAGCGCCACTGTATGAGGGATCCGTATGGGCAGTATGGCAGCGCTACCTACGCTCCTCGCTCTGCAGATCTTTGAAGGTATCGCTGTCTCTGCAGACCTGTGGGGGATCCTTTGATATCTCTGTGCCTATAGCGCCGGGTATCTTTAATTGATCACAACTGGAGACTAATTAGTGGTGTCGGTGCAGCAGTCGGAATCCCACTATTATTATTGGTGTTGTTATTTGTCAGCCCCCCATTTCAGTGCCGCTGAACCCCTACACCCCAACCCACATGTCTTCCCACAGGATAATGGAGCCGAGGGACAGATAAAGTGATTGGCACAAAACAGCACTAAATGGGCTCCCGGCCCCACAAAGGGATGCATGTGAATGATAAAAGAGATCTCCCCCCGGCTCCCCGATCAAGGGCACTTTGTCTTTGTTGTTACAAACAAAGGTCAGCGCTCGCCTTACTTTAATTAGTGCGTGCGGAAAGCGCCATCGTTCCCATCAGTACATTTTGGAGATTACTTTTACTAACAGCAGTGCCAAGAATAGAGGCCGCTCCTGCTGAATTTATTGTCAAGTTGCAGACGAAAAAAAAAGGTCACGTCGTTCTACAAAAAAGAAAAAAATATAGCTATTTTTCAAATCGTACTTTTGTGTATTACACCAAATAAGGGCAGGATTGGCTGTGATTTCCCTGGAACGCTAACCATTGTTCCCTTTGCCTCGCAGCAGCAGCTTCAGGAGTTCTATAAGAAACAGCAGGAACAGTTGCAGCTTCAGCTGTTACAGCAACAACATGCAGGAAAGCAGCCGAAAGAGGTAATGGGAAAATACCCACGCTGTCCCTTTAAGCCCACAACCTGGGCACCTCCCAAATACCCTTCATTATTACATGACGTGCCTTTATCTGTTTAATTGTGTAACATTATATATATATATAGGCCTTTATAGTGTATCAGCAAGGTATGTTATGCGTTAACTGTATTCTAAATGGAACCTTATATAAGGGGGTGTGCGTAATATTGTTTGTATTTATGACAGTGAAAGCCGCCATGTTGCTTGCTTAGTTGCTAAAGGTGCCCATACACGTGAAGAGGTGGCCAAGCGAGCGGATCTTCACCTGATATCCCCCCATACGGGTGGGTGATATTGGGGAACATGTAGGCTAAATCTAATTATAATGGCGGCAATGGGGCAGTCGGTTCGGGGACCGCATCAACGAGCTGATGCAGACCCCGATCCGACTGAATCTTTTAACCTGCCCAATCGATATCTGGCCAATTTCAGGCCAGATATCGGTCGGGTATGGCCGTCATTTCTGCCCTTACACGGGCCGATAAGCTGCCGAATCGGTCTAAGGGACTGATATCGGCAGCTACAATCGGCCTCTGTATGGCCATCTTAAGTTAATTGCCCATGGCAAGGGTGCGACTCCCGGGCACCTCAGGCGCCAACCTGTTATCACTAACACTAACTATCACTAACAGGTTAGTGAATGAGGTGCCCAAGAGTCGCCTTGCCACCTTACCTTTTTTTTAAATGGGGTGGTGATATAAGGGGGCAGGACGATAACATAGATGGCTAGTCCATTGACATATCTCCTGGGAGGCGCCCCCTACCTGACGCAGTGCAAATTCTCATACATGGTGGTGTAGATGCCACAAGGGACCATTGGGATTGTAGGCAAGATGGCACCATTGCCCTCCTAAAGAACTCCCAGGAGAAGAGGGGTGCCGGGCATCATTAACTGGGGTCCCTGATGTGAAACCTCCCCTCCTTGTGTTTTAATAACACGTCCATGTTGTTTGTGTTTAACATTGTGATGTTTGTTAAATCAGTTTGCCCCTCTGTGGGCCAGTCAGCCTGCCTGTATGTTTATTGGAGGGTTGGGAGGAAAGCAGAGTACCCTGGGGGAAGGGGGGGCTACACAGACATGGGGAAAATATACACACTCCTGGCATAGGTTGGCTCCTACTGGGGACTGTTTTGCCTGTGCGTATTTGTAATTATGAATGGGAGCTGCCATGTTGCTTGCCTCCTATTGCTCAGTAAAACTGGAGGGGGCGCTATTCCTTATATACCCTGTGTAACTATAGTGTGTTCTGCTCCATTCATCTTCCTGTGCTGAATTGTGGCGTATATACTCCTTTTCCCTACAAACAATACAGTGTCAGGATGTTTGGGAGCTACTATAGCATTGCTGTGCAAAGCCGAGTCTGCCGGGGGGCAGGGGGGGGCGCATCTTGTTGTATTGAGTCCGACACATACATTACGCTTTTTTTTTTTTTATTATTAGAAGTACTTCAGTCCTGTAGAAAAGGGAACAGATTAAAAAGTGTCTAAAATGTAAATCTAAAGGGCTAAGAGTAATTAAAATGGAAATGGCACAGGGAGGGAATGCATGTAATTGTGAGATATCACTGGGCAGAATGCTCTTAGCTTTGTTTTGTTGGCTCTCCCTCTAATTCAGTAGGGCTTACTCATCAGTAGCAATTCAATGTGCGTTAATGACTCCGGGATGCAGGCATCACTCTGGACAAAGAAATGATTATTGTGCGGTCAAAAGAAGTTCAAAGACAAGAAGGGAATTTCAGTTTTTTCCTTGGAGATCCACATTCAAGAGCATATAAATTAAGCCAAATGTTAAAAACCGCAGTCTGAAAGCCGACTTCAAAGTCGCAACTCTCTAATTAATGAACTGCAAGCTTCAGTTTGGACAAGTCTTGGTTTGATGCGCTCATAAATCAACATGACAGTTGCGTTTCGCAGCCTCAGACACCGCTTGTCATTGAGCTACATCAGATGTAAACATAACAGGGGGGGATAAAGAAGGGAAAGAGGGGGGGCCCCGCGCGCGGGAAGGAGGTGCAATTGATCAACAGAATTGGTAAAAACCAACTTTTGAAGCACATTATTCAGGATCACAGGAAATGGCTGTAACCTCAAGAGACTCCCCCCTTCTGCCGTTGTATTTTTTGAATCTGATTTCTAGCAGCCATCAAAAGGGGGAATAAGAATTCTAGCGCGGCTCCCCTGTGGCTCGTGGGCAATAGCCCCCTATTGTTATTTTGTGCTCCTTTCTTCTCACAGGCATCACCATTTCTCTTCTTTTAAGGATCTTTAACTCTGTATTAGGAGACAGGGAGGGAAAAAAAAAAAGTCAAATCTTCCAGTTTCTCTTATCAGATTCCCGGCTCGGTATTATTTTTATCTTGCCGGTTCTTATTAACCTCTTATTTGGTTGGCTGGGCAGAGGGGGGGTGGGGGGGACCTGCCGCCAGACGCTGCCAGTGAGGAGAGAGAAAGGGAAGAACCTGTCAAACTGGGAACTTTGTGACTTTCTACACCTGCCTGTGGCCGGGGTTGAACCAGAGGCTGCTGGGAGTTGTAGTTCATTGGATCACCTTGTTCAGCAGCCCATGTCTCTATAGATATGGATATACAAGTATGGGATCCGTTATCCGGAAACCCGTTATCCAGAAAGCTCCGAATTATGGAAAGCCTGTCTCCCATAGACTCCATTTTAATCAAATAATTCAGATTTTTAAAAATGGTTTCCTTTTTCTCTGTAATAATAAAACAGTACCTGTACTTGATCCCAACTAAGATATAATTACCCCTTATTGGGGGCAGAACAGCCCTATTGGGTTTATTTCATGGTTAAATGATTCCCTTTTCTCTGTAATAATAAAACAGTACCTGTACTTGATCCCAACTAAGATATAATTACCCCTTATTGGGGGCAGAACAGCCCTATTGGGTTTATTTCATGGTTAAATGATTCCCTTTTCTCTGTAATAATAAAACAGTACCTGTACTTGATCACAACTAAGATATAATTACCCCTTATTGGGGGCAGTACAGCCCTATTGGGTTTATTTAATGGTTAAATGATTCCCTTTTCTCTGTAATAATAAAACAGTACCTGTACTTGATCCCAACTAAGATATAATTACCCCTTATTGGGGGCAGAACAGCCCTATTGGGTTTATTTAATGGTTAAATGATTCCCTTTTCTCTGTAATAATAAAACAGTACCTGTACTTGATCCCAACTAAGATATAATTACCCCTTATTGGGGGCAGAACAGCCCTATTGGGTTTATTTAATGGTTAAATGATTCCCTTTTCTCTGTAATAATAAAACAGTGCCTGTACTTGATCCCAACTAAGATATAATTACCCCTTATTGGGGGCAGAACAGCCCTATTGGGTTTATTTAATGGTTAAATGATTCCCTTTTCTCTGTAATAATAAAACAGTACCTGTACTTGATCCCAACTAAGATATAATTACCCCTTATTGGGGGCAGAACAGCCCTATTGGGTTTATTTAATGGTTAAATAATTCCCTTTTCTCTGTAATAATAAAACAGTACCTGTACTTGATCCCAACTAAGATATAATTACCCCTTATTGGGGCAGAACAGCCCTATTGGGTTTATTTAATGGTTAAATGATTCCCTTTTTAATGTTTTATTGATTTTTTAGTAGACTTAAGGTATGGAGATCCAAATTATGGAAAGACCCCTTATCCGGAATACCCTTGGTCCCGAGCATGCTGGATAACGGGTCCTATACCTGTATATATATCCCACCCTGCCAATGTGTGAAATAGAGTGACATTGCTGGAACGGGTTGTTTGTTGTTAGAAATTCATATACAATCAGAGACCTGCAATGTGCAGTTTGGCCCAGATAGACAGGAAAAGGGGCCCCTCCCGGTGGCAACACATTTATTCCCCTGGGGAGCAAAGGACTAACCTTTTTTATTATGTTGTTTCCTTTCCATCTGACTCAGTGTTAAAATAACCTCTGGTGTCATGTTTTTTTCACGTAAAAACCCCTTGTTGCGATTTCGAAAATCGCAGTGAAATCACTGTATGCCGGAATGGTAAGGATTCCCTCGTGGGGAAATGGCCGATATTACTAATTAAGGCTTTCATACAGGCTGCCGTGGTGCTGCTGTTGCTATGTATCCAACAGCAGTTTTGATAGAGCAGGGACCCCCCTATCCTGGCCGCAGGGGGCCCCAATGTACTTACAGTTCCGCAGCAGCGGAAGGAACTTGCCTGGTGTTTTCCATTTGGGCTCCTTAAAGGGGTTGTTCCCCTTGAGTTAACATTTAGTATGATGCAGGGAGTAATATTCTGAGGTCTTCATTTTGTATTATATGTAGTTTTTTTTTATGATTTCAGTTTTTGTTCAGCAGCTGGTTACTAGAGTCCAAATGACCTTAGCAACCAGGGAGTGCTTTGAATGAGAGACTGGTTAATAAATAGGATAGGACCTGAATAGAAAAAGCCTCACAGAGCAATAGTTTTTGGCTGCCGGGGTCAGTGACCCCCATTTGAAAGCTGAAAGGAGTTCGGAGAAGAAGGCAAATCTGTACAAAATAAATAATGAAGACCAATTGTAAAGTGTCTTAGAATTGGCCATTCTGTAACTTATTAAAAGTTAACATAGAGGTGATCTTCAGCAATGAATAAGAATGATGATTATTGATTTGAACTCAGGCAGTTTGGAAGATGGCGACCATACCGTCTAGTCCGTCCAATGTTTCACATATGGCAATTTTGACAGGCTGCCCTGTAGTCCCGTTAGGTTCATTAGGATCATAGTCTTTGTAGCTCCTGGTCCCCAGACTACAACTTCCAATGTACTTTAACCCTTTATTATATGTTTAAGTTTGGTGGGAGTTGCAGTCTAGCAACATCTAGGGACCCAGGTTTAAGAAGGGCCTAACTGGAGAAAAATTCAGCACATGTATGGGGCATCACCTAACCCCAAAGTCACAAGAGCAGTAATTCTTTACTCACCATGTATGGGGCATCACCTAACCCCAAAGTCACAAGAGCAGTAATTCTTTACTCACCATGGATGGGGCATCACCTAACCCCAAAGTCACGAGAGCAGTAATTCCTTACTCAACATGTATGGGGCATCACCTAACCCCAAAGTCACGAGAGCAGTAATTCCTTACTCAACATGTATGGGGCATCACCTAACCCCAAAGTCACGAGAGCAGTAATTCCTTACTCAACATGTATGGGGCATCACCTAACCCCAAAGTCACGAGAGCAGTAATTCCTTACTCAACATGTATGGGGCATCACCTAACCCCAAAGTCACGAGAGCAGTAATTCCTTACCATGTATGGGGCATCACCTAACCCCAAAGTCACGAGAGCAGTAATTCCTTACCATGGATGGGGCATCACCTAACCCCAAAGTCACGAGAGCAGTAATTCCTTACTCAACATGTATGGGGCATCACCTAACCCCAAAGTCACAAGAGCAGTAATTCCTTACTCACTTGACTTGAAAGTCACAGAAGCCACACCTTTTCCTACACCAGCCCCAGTATGGTGCAAATCCTGACCTAAAAGTCACAGGACCGGTCCTTACCTACCTACCTACCTTCTCTGAGACCTGCTCCTATGAGCCATCAGTGTATTATGACCAAAGAGTACAATATCTAAAACTTAGGTCTGTGTGCTGAGCTTCACTCTATACAAATATAAATGGCCACCTTAAATTACCCAATGTCAAAATGAGCATATACAGAATTTGAACCCAGGCTATTACACCATTATGTCAACTCTTTGCCTGAGGCCAGAACCACACAGTTGGACTAATAGCCTATTGTTTCTTACTTTGGGGAGATCTCAGCAGCAGTGACTGGGTGATGGCCGCTGGGAAGTCAATGGGAAGCACCATCCTGTTGCTGCACTGAAGCAATGACTGCAAAGTAGCAGTTGGCGCTAACATTTGCACAAACAGCCAAGGGGTTTTCATCTGACCATCTGTATATTGGTTTAGTCGTACCCAATCACAGGCATTCTCTTGTGAAACTTGACATGACTTCCAATCCAGATGGAGAAGAAGTTCTTGCTGGAATTATTGTGCAATAAAGTTTAAGGGGAATCCCACTGTTCCACCCTTGTCTGTACAGCTGTGCTGTTTCTAACAGTCCATGGGAACTACACTCCAATGAGTAACCTACTCCCACTCATCACTTTAACAACAGTGCAGTAAAGGCAGTTTTCTGTTTGCATCTTTACATAGTTAGAACTGGAGCCATATTCCATTTCCCCTTTAACTTTTTACATCTTCCATGCCTGGCTCGCAGCCTTGGATCTCCTTCCCTTTCCGTGTTCATATTACTTAACATTACAGGAATGTATAGATTAGAAAGTGAAAATGATGTTTGTACTAGTAGACTCCATTGCTGGGTCGCCTGAGACTTGCCTAAATGCAACATTACTTATCATAACTGCCTTCCAGCCTAATTAGAAGTCATGAAGATGCTTTAAAGATGACAGCAAGCTTTCCCAATAATGCCTCATTTCCCTAGGAATCACAGTCTGGCTCTCTCTCCGCAGAAGCCTGGCTCTCGTTCAGCCGCTGAGCCGTATCGCCGCCGCGTCACGCACGTAGGCTACTCCTTGGCCCTTTTTTACTACTCGTTTTGTAGCCGTCCGAAAAAAAATTACCCTAATATAAATTTGTGAGAGTATAAAATTTGAAAGTCCGGCAACTGCCATGAAACATTTATGAAGCTTCCCAGGCACCAGATCTTATCCCTTTCCGTCTGTTAAATGGTTTTCTATAGACTGAGGTTTTTTAAGGTTACAGATTAAAGTGATGCAGAATTAGGGGGGCAAACGTAATGTTTTCTGGATAGTATTAGGTCAGGAGCATCACTACATGCACTTCTCTGTCCCATTAGGAAAAGCTGCTCCACTATGAATAATGGTGTGTCAATCAGTTCTTTAGACTATAATGTTCTATGGACTCAGGGTTTCCATTTTTCACATCCTTATGCTTCAGAGAAGGGTTTCCTATCTACAAGGAACCTATACCCCCAAACAATGTAGGTCTCTATACAAATATACTACATAAACAGCTCATATGTAAAACCCTACTTCATCTAATCAAACCATTTTCATAAAAATATACTTTTTTAGTAGTATGTGCCATTGGGTAATCCTAAATAGAAAACTGCCATTTTAAGTACTAAGGGCCGCCCCCTGGGATCATAGGATTCACAGTGCACACAAACAAAATAGAGCAAAACCCAACAGAGGGGATGAAACCCATAAAAAAACTGTCTACAAGGTTTTGAATCTTTATTGGATACAAACATTAAAAGTAATGGCATCTCCATCTACAAATAGGAACAGAAATACTTTTCCAATGTGCCCAAAATTTAGCTTTAAATAGTTTTAGCTGTAAAACAAACCACTGTCAACTGGAATGGTGTTTGTGTTCCAATTGTGAATGGGGATATTATTACAGGTATGAGACCCCTTATCCAGAAACCTGTTATCCAGAAATTTCCGAATTACGGAAAGGCCGTCTCTCATAGACTCCATTATAAGCAAATAATTCTAATTTTTTTAAATGATTTCTTTTTCTCTGTAATAATAAAACAGTACCTGTACTTGATCCCAACTAAGATATAATTACCCCTTATTGGGGGCAGAACAGCCCTATTGGGTTTATTTAATGGTTAAATGATTCCCTTTTCTCTGTAATAACAAAACAGTACCTGTACTTGATCCCAACTAAGATATAATTACCCCTTATTGGGGGCAGAACAGCCCTATTGGGTTTATTTCATGGTTAAATGATTCCCTTTTCTCTGTAATAATAAAACAGTACCTGTACTTGATCCCAACTAAGATATAATTACCCCTTATTGGAGGCAAAATAATCCTATAGTTGAGCTTTTAGGTGAGTTCCATACAGCCCTATGCGCAGGCAGGGACCCAATCAGCCGCCACGTGAATGTATGAGGCGCAAATAATAGGAACTATAGCAACATAATTGTGTCATTATTCATGTATTTCCCACACTTTTATATGCAAAATTCACGACATGCTGTTTAATATCAAGAGCAGCTTTGAATTTCTGCATTAATTTCACTTTTTAGTCAAATAAACATTTTCTTTTCTAACGGAGCCATGTGTTAAATCAATAATGGAATGCACCAACAACACACAAAAAAAAGAAGGGATTCCAATCATTTAATGCTGAATCTCCATGTTATTCAAAAGGGCCCTTTGTCCTCCCGCATTATGACAGTTTATGTTAGGCAGTAGGGAGTAACCCAAGAAAGGAAAACAGACCTTTGACAGACGCTGAAGGGAGGGGAACCAAATGCAAGTTTTATCAGGATATTTCAGCATTTTAACGCTGACTACTGACCTGTCGACAGAGCCGAGCCGAGACCTTTTTTGTGTGCATTCAATTGTGAGAAGTAAACAAACTGCCTTGTATCCTGTGTTTGGTAACTGGGTGGAGAACGCAGTTTGGCAACATAGATTGCTTCGAAACTCTTTCATGGACAATGCCTGCTGTACACTTTAATATCCTGCCTTGGGGTTTTGTGTTTTTTTGTTTTTTTAATACAGAAAGCTGGTATAAACTTCAGCGAAGATACAAAATAAGACCACAAACTTATTGAGAAGTATCCGCAGGCCACACACACAATTGTGTTCATCTGGGAGCAAATGTTTTGTATCAAAAAAACAAATTATAGACCCAAGGTGTTAATTACCCCTTTTTGGAGGCAGAACAGCCCTATTGGGTTTATTTCATGGTTAAATGATTCCCTTTTCTCTGTAATAATAAAACAGTACCTGTACTTGATCCCAACTAAGATATAATTACCCCTTATTGGGGGCAGAACAGCCCTATTGGGTTTATTTCATGGTTAAATGATTCCCTTTTTCTCTGTAATAATAAAACAGTACCTGTACTTGATCCCAACTAAGATATAATTACCCCTTATTGGGGCAGAACAGCCCTATTGGGTTTATTTAATGGTTAAATGATTCCCTTTTCTCTGTAATAATAAAACAGTACCTGTATTTGATCCCAACTAAGATATAATTACCCCTTATTGGGGCAGAACAGCCCTATTGGGTTTATTTAATGGTTAAATGATTCCCTTTTCTCTGTAATAATAAAACAGTACCTGTACTTGATCCCAACTAAGATATAATTACCCCTTATTGGGGCAGAACAGCCCTATTGGGTTTATTTAATGGTTAAATAATCTTTTAGTAGACTTAAGGCATGGAGATCCAAATTACAGAAAGATCCCTTTATCCAGAAAACCCCAGGTCCTGAGCATTCTGGGTAGTGGGTCCCATACCAGGTCACATGTCACGGCGGCCGCCGGTTCTTATATAAGCGAGATAGCCGGGGACAACACCTTGGGCTCTAATACAGAAATTAGCAAATAATCAGAACGTGTGAGATACTGTACTTGGGGTGAGTCATAGGAAGCCGACGTGGCTCTTGTACAGAGAGATGTTTTACCATTCACACATCTTTCATAACATATGCTCTGTCTGTGGCGTGATTGAAAGGGCAGCGATGACTCGGTTCTTCTGTGAGTGCCTGGAAGGATCACAACGAGTTTAAAAACATGAAACTTGTAGAGGAATTGTAAAAAAAAAAAAATTGTGTTAAAAGTTCAGCCATAGAATGTGTTGGGTGCGTGAAATGTACAACCAATCAACGTTGGTGTAGGATTCCTGTCCCATTGGACTGTTCCATGTTCCATGATGTTTTTTTGGGGGGGGATCTGGAGCTACAAGGTTGGTGGAATTTATTTTGGAAAAAGGTTGAACTTTATTCGATAGGGTCAGGGTGTCCTTGGTCTTTTTACTTGTCCAACAATATATATATTTATATCTAGGCCAGTGATCCCCAACCAGTGGATCGGGGCAACATGTCGCTCCCCAACCCCTTGTATATTGCTCCCAGTGGGGTGCCATTTTTACATTTCAGGCTTGAAGTCAAATTTTGGAAGCAGAGACCCAGTTTTACTCCATTCAGAGCCTCCTGCAGGCCTACAGTCCCCATGGGGCTACCGAATAGCCAATCACAGCCCTTATTTGGCATCCCCGAAGAACTATTTTCATGCTTGTGTTGCTTACCGACACTCTTTACATCTGAGTGTGGCTCACAAGTAAAGAAAAGTTGGGGTTCCTGATCTAGACTTAATGTTGTACCTTTTCCACATTGTGGACATTGTTGATGTATCACTAATTGAAGGGCCACATAGTCATTAAGTTGTGGTGTCATAGACCAAAGTCTGTGTAGCTCCTGAGTAGGCTGAAGCCATAAATATCCTTTGAAGGATCACATCTGGCCTTCCTTCCATACTGGCTTGGGAAATAAGCAGAGGATTAAAACCTCCCTGCCAAAGAGTAAGTGTTTTTCTGTGCATTCTCCCAGTAAGCAGCCATTTATGAGGAACAGATGAACCTGCTTTTCGCTTGTTTAAAAATATTTTTGTACGGGGTCACTTTATATTGTTGCTTTTAAAATAAGAGATGGCTCCCCAGTGTGACTGTGAGTCTGTAACAAGTCAGATCAGTGCTCCTCGGGTGAAGAGCAAACCACAGTGCATGCAAATGCGTGAAACAAATAGTTTTGTTCATTGGCAAGTGAATTATTTTTGGTTTTTCCTAAGGTGTGACGATTTAATGGTTGATTGTAAGGGAGTTCATTAAGCTATACCATAGGTCTGATGATCATATCCGTTATTCTTGAGGCTGAGATCAAGGTAAATGACAAAATATACATATTCTCTCACTTCCAGTTGACAATTTTCCTACCAACTGGAATGGTGGTAAAACCTTTGTTGCTTCCTGTGAGCCATTTATGTACAATGGGTGCCAATATGGGCCAATGGTTGCTTGGTTTTTCATCTCAAGTGATGGGATTACACTGGTCCAGTTGACTCCATGTGTGTTCAGGTTTACTTACAGTGTCCATATGGCGCCAACATGGGCCAATGGTTGCTGGGTTTTTCATCTCAAGTGATGGGATTTTACTGGTCCAGTTGACTCCATGTGTGTCCAGGTTTACTTAGTGTCCATATGGGCCAATGGTTGCTGGGTTTTTCATCTCAAGTGATGGGATTTTACTGGTCCAGTTGACTCCATGTGTGTCCAGGTTTACTTAGTGTCCATATGGGCCAATGGTTGCTGGGTTTTTCATCTCAAATGATGGGATTTTACTGGTCCAGTTGACATGTGTGTCCAGGTTTTCTAACAGTGTCCATATGGCACCAATATGGGCCATTGGTTGCTGGGTTTATGGGTTGGTTGATGGGATTATACTGGTCCAGTTGACTCCATGTGTGTCCAGGTTTACTTGTCCATGTGTTTTTGAGTGACAGACTCAACCTAGATTCCCATGTGATTGGATTAGTGGAAGAGTTTATATACTGAGGACTTCCCATACCAGTCAGTTGAACTGAAGAAGCTGCTCGGATGAGTAGTGAAACGTCTTCAGTGATTACTTAACCAGTCCATTTGCTTTAGATTTATTTATACTAGATACTAGTTACCCATCATTCTCTTTGGGGCACATGATATAATTAAATCAGTGCAGGCAACTAGACTGGTGGCACTCAACGGTTATATTGATGATGTACCAAATTCAGGATTTAGCTGAATCCTCAATGGCCAAAATGATGCCGAACCTTCAGTCGCAGGAGATTTACCTCTGTACAACTAAATAAGAAACTTCTTTGTTCGCTATTGATATATATATTTTTTTCGGATCTTGGAAACTTGGATCTGGTTTAATGTTCCTCCAAAAACGTTTGCAAAAAATGATGGACTCTGTGCATCCCTAACATGACTTGTGGAGCTGCTAAGGAATGTATGTTCTGTTCATATTCCCTGTTTATTGTTCTAACCCTACCAGTGGGGAAATAGGATCCCGGCAATTTTAATATCCTTTTTCTCATTTATATTGTTTTATTTTTTCGCCAGGGCTGAATTTCATGCCCGACTCCCAGGCAGCATTCTCATTCAGTGGGAAAGGTAGATATTGACTTACTAAAATCAACAAACAACACGGAACGTCCCACACAAAGAAATAACTTGTCCGTCGAACCCATGTTTCATTTCCAGCTTCCATTCAGAAGGTTTCTCTTTCTCCAGCAACACATCTGACTTTAATTAAATCGAGAAAAAAAATGATTCAAAATGACAAGAAAATGATGCTGAGTTGAAATTTTCTGTTAGAAAAAGTAAATAAATTTAATTTTAATGCCCTTGATACCTCCCAACCTTTGAAAAGTATTCGCCAATGTAAAAAAACCAGGCATAACGGGAGGCCGGCCGCATTCTCTTGCTCGGGAATTCAAACGGTTAAGAGAGTTTGCTATAGTCGTTATGTGAAGTGGATACGATCTCCACCTTTATATTATTCCCAGCAGATTGGGGATATTAGATAATTTCCTTCTGTTTATTGTATAACTGCTCCGCATTATCTCTCTATCTCACAGATAATTACAGAGGAAATCTACATTTCATTTTTTTTTTTTTCCTTTTGACCAACACAATGACAAAACCATCCAGCAGTGCCGATGTGTTGATGTGGGAGACAACAAAAGTTTTATTCATCCTCCTCATTGTGCGATAAATAACTTAAAAAGATACTTATCAAGAAAAAGCCTTGGGTTTAAGAAACAAAAGAAAGAAAAAAATATATATATAAAATAAAAGAGGGAGAGAGAACATTGTTTGGGGGCGGGGGGGACATCCATTTGGGGAAGGCATTATACTGGAGCCCGGAGTAGTGTACGTATTCCGCTCCCCTGTTCAAGTAAGATGTTGTTTGCTAAATTATGAATGTGTGTAATTAAAATCCAGTCGCTGTTTCTATGAAAGATTTACAATGTTATTTCATCGTTTGTCACGGCTAATTAACAATATTAGATGAAGTTTTTCTTCTTCAAAGGTCTGATTTTTTTCTCATTTATTTATGTCAGGAGTGATAAACAGAGCACTTAAAAGCACGGCGAGACAGAATAAAAAGCTGCCTTTTCCTAAGGTTCACGGTTCGAATCCTAGTAGAGCCGAGTAGCTTGAGTTTGCTCTGTAGAGTCCACGGTGTGTGGGTTTTTTTAATGTTTGGCAGGGTGGCTTTGTAAAAAAAAAAAGGAAAATTATACTTCCTTATTGAGCATTAGGATACTGTAGAGCAGGGATCCCCAACCTTTTATACCCATGAGCCACATTCAAATGGAAAAAGTGTTGGAGAGCAACACAAGCATGGAAATAGTTCCTGGGTGTGCAAATTAGAGCTAGAACTGGCTAATTGGTAGCCTCTATGGGGACTAGCAGCCTAAAGAAGGCTCTGTTTGAATTTACACTGGTTTTTATACAACCAAAACTTGCCTCCAAGACAGAAATTCAAAAATGAGCACCTACTTTGAGGCCCCTGAGAGCAACATCCAAGGGGTTGGGGAGCAACATGTTGCTCATGAACCACTGGTTGGGGATCACTGCTCTAGAGAATACTCTACCAGAGATGGGAATATACCATCTGCCTTGTATAGGGTAGGCCATGTAAGAGAACCTTTAATTGCTTCACTCTTAGTCAACAATATTTTGAAAATAATATTATGATCCTCCATCTACAGTTACTGTAAGTGTCCCCCAAAACCAGTTACTTTAGACGATGACTACATTATGTTCCATGGCTTTTCCTGCTGAGCTTAAAGAGCTGCCAAGTTCGCCAAGCGAGCAGATCTTCTCCCGATATCCTCACCTACGGGTGGGCGATATCGGGGGAATTTAGGCTAATTCGATCGTTTGGCCCTGGGGCCAAACAATCGAATTAGAACGACTGGTATAGGCGCAGTCGGTTCAGGGACCGCATCAACAAGCCGATGTGGTCCCCGATCTGACTGAGTTTTTTAACCTGTCCGATCGATATCTGCCCGATTTCAGGTCAGATATCAGTCGGGCAGGCCCTACACGGGTTGATAAGCTGCCAAGGGACCGATATCGGCGGCTGAAATCGGCCCATGTATGGCCACCTTAGGTGGTGTGGGATGGCAGGTTCAGTTCAATGCTATGTTCTTTGAAGAGCAACTATGAAGTGATCTCAATGAATGGATAAAGTGTCTTTTTCATAGTGTAGTAGAAGTGTGCGAATATTGTCTGTGGCGAGTCACAAAGTTCTACAAGAAGGTAATCAAAAATGATAATGACTCCCCAGAGCCAAAAACACTACTTTGTCTCAAGTGTTGAACTTTAACACCCTTTGAATTGCTCTTCTTGGGATGAAAATAAGACCTACTAGCGCTTGTCCATCCTACTGATCAAAATTGTCCTGCCATGAAAAAATTAAAAATGGCAGCTTCCATTAGTATGTATAAATGCAAAGATGCAGAGGAGGAATGTTCTGTAGATTAATTTATTCTGCAATAAATATTCTATCACACACTTTATTGTTTAAGGGAATTCTATTGTAAAATGTACTTAGCGTTTATTACTAACATAGCCTGCTTGGAATATTGACCATGTTATGCTATAGAGCAGGGGTCCCCAACCTTTCTTACTTGTGAGCCACAGTCAAATGTAAAAAGACTCGGAGAGCAACACAAGCACCATAAAAGTTCATGGAGGAGCCAAATAAGGGCTGTGATTGGCTATTAGGGGCCTCTATGCAACCTATCAGCCAGGGGGCTTTATTTGGGAGTAAATCTTGTTTTTATTCAACCATAACTTGTCAGGAATTCAAAAATAGCTACCTGGTTTGGGGGCACTGAGAGCAACACCCAAGGGGTTGGGGAGCAACTGGTTGGGGATCACTGCTATAGAGAGACCTGAAGAAGCCATAAGGAGCACGTGGTCTTTCACACCTTCTGCTTCGTTATGATCCTCCTTTGTTGTCTGCAGTTGTTGGTCTCTTTTAATACATCCTTGCTTCAAAAATAAACAACAATAATATAGAAGCCGCCTCCCTGTTTAGCTCGAACTTAAGTCATTTTATTGCAAAAGGAAAAAAAAAAGCCAGCGAGGAAACACCCGTCTGGTCACCCCTTCCCTTTACATCAGTGATGAAGCATTTCATGCCAAATGGTGTCTCCCAGGAGGTCACGGCCAGTAATGTGGAATAACGCAATGCTACACACACACACACACACACTAAAGGAAATACAAAATGTTATTGTAGCACCTTTTAAGGGTGTTGTCTTACAAATACACCTTTAGAATAGTTGGGTGCAGTACAGATTATTTCGGACAAAGCTCGCTGTTATTAGAAAGCTTTGTGTTTCATTTATTTTTCCTTTCTAGACAGTAAATGTGAGGCTATAGTTATTAGTTGACAAGTTGAGCAGATGCAGACAGGCTTTTGCAGTAAAGAAAGGCGGTGGCTAGAGGTTGTGTTGTAGATTCAGGGAGTTGTACTGTTAGCAGAACATGGGGATCCACATTCGCCCAACCTCCTCCCTAAATAACTCACGAATAGTTTCAAAAGTTTGTGTTTCTGGTTCTGTAACTTATTTAAGATTGATACAGAGGAACCAAGAAGCCAGCATAGATCCATCCTAAAGAGCAGAGGTAGTCCCATTCCAATTCATTCCACCTTGGAGGTCCAACAATTGGGCAGAGCATTCTTTGTCCCATAATAATATTACAGATATATGAAAACATTGCCGGGCTACTGGTTTAACCATAGTTCCAAGAATATTTAGGGTAGAAAAGTAGCGTTGATCCAACATATGTGCCTATTTAAACTTCAAGCAGGTATCTTGGAAGGATAATAGGTTCTCCCCCTCGGTGGCCTTCAGGCTGGGCTCACCTATAGGGGTCACCCCCACAGATATAGCGCGTAGGCTCTGGCTTTGTTTCTAATCAACACCATCACCGCATTCCCATTTACTTTAGAGCTGGATTGTATCAAAATTTAATTGTATTGTTTTGCAGACTATTCTATTATTAATGGTTAAGAAAAATAGCTCCCCTTAATTATGGGTGGAAGAGTTCTCTGTGTATTTTGTGCTACCATTAAGTCGTGTTGTTGTTCTGTATATTGTGATGACGTTACACACCTGTTATTCATAGCCTTCGCAGCCTATGGGGTTTTCTGGTTAAATAATGGTGTTTTTGAGCAGTGCATACACATAAGCAAACAATATCTTCCCCCACTGATGTGAGCAGCTTAGAGAAAAGGCACCTCACCCATTATCCTCTGTGCTTTCTTTCCTACAGCAACAGCAAGTGGCTACCCAACAGTTGGCCTTCCAGCAACAACTTCTCCAGATGCAGCAACTACAGCAGCAGCACCTCCTTACTTTACAGAGGCAAGGCCTCCTGTCTATACAGCCCGGGCAGCCCACCCTTCCTCTGCAACCTCTTGTTCAAGGTAAGATGGAGTCCAGTCTGTACGATTGTATTGTATTTGTATTGTGTGGACCATTGTATTGCTTTAGCTTGTACCTATGTAATTTGGGACACTTTAGCATAGATAGATTTTTTAACCTGCCCGATTGATATCTGGGCGATTTCAGGCCCATTGGTAGTGCCCATACACGGGCCGATTCTAGCTGCCAATATTAGTCCCTTAGACCGATTCGGCAGCTAATCGGCCCGTGTAGGGGCACTACCAATGGGCCTGAAATCGGCCAGATATCAATCGGGCAGGTTAAAAAACCTAGTCGGATCGGGGACCGCATCAACGACCGAATTAGCCTGGATTCTCCCGATATCGCCCACCCGTAGGTGGGGATATCGGGAGAAGATCCGCTCGCTTGGTGACATCGCCAAGCGAGCGGATCTGAAGGTGTATGGGGACCTTTACTTGTAGTAGCTCAAGCGATGGAGCAGAATTGCCCCAAATCACTTGCCATTGGAATCACTGGCACATGCGCTTGATTATAACATAGTTGCCCCTGCCACCTTTGTAGTAGTCTTGCGCTGTAGCCTCTTAGATTATGTAGATATACCTCTATGTTAGTATTTATGTATATTTATATGTTTTATAATATTGAAAAGAAGTTCTGCGAGACAAATATCAGTATTAAAGAAACTGTACTGTAATATGTAAAATTACCAAGAGGCTGCTCTTGTCTTATCACTTTGTGCCCTGACAAAAGAGACCAATTAATAGATAATTTGTAATTGTTTCACTTCAGAGTTGTTTTCCCTTTAGATGGCCATACGTTGATGTGGTCACACACACACACATAAGATTGCCTTGTGCGATCATCTGGGTGTGTATGGTGGCCTGTTGGTCTTGACCGAAATCCATGTGTTATGGGTTTTAGTAGGTTCGGGCATTGGGAAGATTTGGAATCTTAATCTGCCGATTCACTATGCCAGCCAGTGCATGGTACGTTGGCAGTTGAGGAAGTGAGAGATGCCGAAGGTCCAGTTCAGCTCCAACTGTTCTAATTTTTTCTGGGCTTTGCATGAAGGATCAGAAACGTACAAAGATGGCCATTTTGTACGTAAACCTTGTATGCTCTCCGTCCTTTCTGCCTTGGGCTGATCAATCAGAGAGATTACCAGATTGGCCCATGTATGGCTGCAAGAGAGAGGTGTTTAAATCTGAGCTGTCAGATTAAAAATCTGAGCTGCCAATCACATATTGCCTGCCCCGCACGGAGTCATAGAGACGGGGCAAGCGATATATGATTGGCAGCTCAGATTTTTAATTACAATTACTTTAGCTTTCCATTCAGCACTTCCTAGATATCACTTAGATGGCAAATGTATAAAGTTTTTGGGGTGATGCAAAGTTTTGCCTTAATAACAGTGCACACAAAATGGCGCCAGCCTGCTGGCTGTGACTGTAAATTCCAAGACTGAAGGGAAAAAAAAAATTAAACAATTTATATAGTGTAAGTTAAGTTTATTCTGCTCAATTTACCTGGTACAAAAGGATTTGGAATTATTTCTTAGGGTGACAGCTCCCCTTTAAGGTTAGCCGACATTGCTACATCCCAGTCCAGCAGGTGGGGAGCTTTTATGTTGTTGATTTTGTTGGGGACATATACAGAATGTCACTCTTACCTTGAGCTTTTCAGGATAAGAGTTTGATGATGGCATGGATGAAAGTTTGTGGTCACAATCATCTCTTGTGATACTCTAGAACAGCAGTTCTCAACCTGTGGGTCGGGACCCCTGTGGGGGTGGAACAACCCTTTCACAGGGGTCGCCTAAGACCATCGGAAAACACATATTTCCGATGGTCTTAGGAATCATTTTATGGTTGGGGGTCACCACAACATGAGGAACCATATTAAAGGGTCGTGGCGTTAGGAAGGTGGAGAACCACTGCCCAAGAAGTATTAAGCATTGATTGTGCTCTTCGGAGTAAAATGAATTAGGTATATCTGGTTAATTTCACCTTTAAAATCCAGTACTGTGCTTATCTCCTGGCCTGATCTGCACAAACAGAAAATGGGAGAAACACTTGCTGTATAATTATGTTGTGTAGGTTCCTATTATCTGACAAAACAAGGAGTAGTTATGCAATATGTCTAATCTCCGGGATAGCGTTAAACATCCTCCGGGCAAAATAATGACTCCAGGTGCCCAGTATTGACCGTGTAATAAATGCCCTTTGTGTAAAAGCAGATTTTAATTAGCGCAGTAAATGTCACAGAATTCCTAGAGTTTTATGGAATCAGATTTACTAGCGACTTAGTCGATGTGTTAAATATGACAGGATCCAAGACGTACGCGGCTCGATGCCCGACTGATGGACACGAGGAGCCATTGCTTCATGGATCTTCACTTCTGCAAAATAACCAAATGCGGTTGTTGAAGAATTTGGATTCCTGGATGAGGATAGTGAGACATTTAAGGGCCCGGCAGGATCTGTTCAAACTGATGTCATTATGAGCTTTAAATCAACTTTGTGCTTGTTTGAACATAGTCACCTGGGTATGGGGGGGGGCAAGGACAGGAAAGGTTGAGCAACTGTGTTTGTCTTACTGCCGGTGCTGTCTGGGCTGGGGAAATTGAGTTCTGAGAGCAGCAATCCGTCACCTGTCCCCATAACATACATTTTTTAAACCAAAGACTGCATTTTCCTTCATTACGAAGAGAACTGAACTGTCCCGAAAACACCGGAGACTAAGATGGTGGCTAATATTTAATAAAATGTCAAAAAAACATCCAGTTTTAAGTGTCATATCCCTGCTGGAAAAATACAAGAGATCAGTCAAGATTAGTTTCACTGTCTTCTGTTTATTTGTCTCGCTCTGCCTTATGTCTGTCTACTTTTGTCTGTCCTTAAGGTGCCCATACACCTTCAGATCCGCTCGCTTGGCAGTGTTGGCAAGCGAGCGGATCTTCTCCTGATATTCCCCACCTACGGGTGGGCTATATCGAGAAAATCCAGGCTAATTCAGTCATTTGGCCCTGGGCCAAAGGATCGAATTATAAGGACAGGTAAAGGCAAAGTCTTTCGGGGACCGCATTGGCTCGTTGGCCCAATCCCACAAATTTTTTTTAACCTGCCCAATGATATCTGGCAGATTTCAGGCCAGATGTCGGTTGGGCAGGCCCGTCGTTTGTGCCCCTACACAGGCCACTCGGTCTAAGGGACCGATATCGGCAGCTAGAATCGGCCCGTGTATGGCCACCTTTAGATAATCTCTGTGTCTATCTGTCCATCTATCCCTGTATTGACCCGTTTGTCCATGTACTTAGGGCACCAGTAGTGCTTCCCCCCCATTCACCCATTCTGTCAGTTCTTATGAATTAAATAATAGGTCTGTATCCAGACTGCACCTCACAAAGAGATGTAATATCTAAAGGTTCCCCTGGTGGGCTCTCTAGAGTGGGGTCTTGAGTTGCCTTCAGCCCAAGACGTTGAGCTTCCATGATGGAGATATCAGGGATACAGATTAGTGACCTGGAACTGGCGATAAAGCCCCTACTATATGGAAGAACTATCTCAAAGACTTTGTATTACTAGCAATTTTTGTTCTGTTTGAGAACAAGGTTCTAGGTCTTGGTGTGGAGCAGATTTAATGTTGAAGCTGGTGGTGTTGGTATCATTGTCTTGCAGATGTGCCCATTACCATTATTATTATTATTAACATTTATAAAGCGCCAACATATCCCGCAGCGCTGTACAATAAGTGGGTTTCATACATTGGACATACAGAGTAACATATAAAGCAACCAATAACCGATACAAGAGGTGAAGAGGGCCCTGCCCAAAACAGGTTAGAATCTACCATTAGATATGCTGTGATATTTCCTCGTTCCTCGATTTACTACATATGGGAGAATAGTCGGTGGCAGAGCCTTTCGGCGCTCTTCGTCCGTGCGTTTTTCTGCTCTCTGTGGAGGAGGCTCGCAGGTTTGGCTGCGCTGTCACTCACAGAGTTAAGGTTCCGTAGCCCCAGATGCAGCATCGAGAGAGTGTTCTAAGCTCTTCTGTGAAATTACAACCCGGAAGCTTCCGTAATCCCATTGACATCAAGCTCGCAGGACGAGGAGGAGGCTGGAGAGAGGGGGGACTGAATTTACTGCCTGCCCATTAATTTGCAAATTAATTAATTAGCTGATGAATTTTAGGGGCTTTGTTCCTGAAACACTCGAGACGCATTACTCGCAGCGGAGGAACCGTTACCGTTCCTTATTGCCAGGGAGTACTTTTATAATTAATAGATGCCTTTTCCCTAAATACCCTCCCTACCCGCCATCGCTTCACACTTCGTTCAATACAAACAGGCACCGCATCCGTACAAATGTGTTCTCATCAAAGGACAAGTTGACGCTCCGAATGTTTTAATGCAGAATCGGGGTAGGAAGGGTCAGCCGTATTCCGAGGTAATTGTTAGTGCTCAGGCAGTCCTGTCAAGTGCGCTCGCTAAAAATATATCCTACCCTGTCACTTTTTGCACCGTGCCAGAAAATAATAGCCCAGATGCTGCAAACAGGACACGGGGGCTTCGCCGTAACCTTCTTTTTTTTTTTTTCTCCCTTTGTTTAATTTGTCTCATGGGCTTAATTTCAGGGGACAAGTAATAATTGAATATGTCTAATAGCTAAATGCTCATTTCGTATCAAATCTATCAAAATATAATTGGCATCTTTTTTTTTTTTTTTTGTGCGTGTAAGACGAGAAAAGAAAAAAAATCGAATTGGCTTCACGGCTAAATTATATGTTTCTGGATTACGTTAGCGAAAGCATTAACGCCGCTCCCCCCCAACAACGTGGATTAATTGCACGGACGAAATGAAGAATTTTTTTTTTTTAAGCAAAATAACCGTTTCCAAGGACCCAGTGTTTTTGTTAATGCTCCTCTTCCCAAAGGCGGGGAAGGTTATTGGTCTGTCGTGCAATAATTTACTCCTCTTTGATATGCAAACTATCCGCGGTGAATATTAAAAAAAAAAAAAAAAAAAAATCCTATCAGACTCATTTCACAGTTCTTAACCACTTCGATTCTCTTGAGTCTATTGCCTCATTAGACCGCGGCTCTCCAAAGCCGGGCGTAATTAAAATCTTTAACAGTTTAGCAAAGTAAAGATGTTTGGCTGATCGCTGCGAGATGATGATTATCTGCCCATTGTATCGGAAATGGGAAAAAGAAATTCAATTTAAACCTCAGAAATATTTTTTTTTTATTCTTTCTGTTTTATTTTGTGTTCTGAATCAATAAAACAGCCCCCCCCGCGTCGTTTATAATTTGAGGCACCGCGTTTAGAATCCTCCTCAAATATCGGCGCAAACGAGGCTTTCAGTTGTATCGATATAATATATTGCTACGTGTAACAGGGGCGGCTCTCTGATTTATTCACACTTTTTAGTGGGCGTTTTCTGTAGAAATGATTAGATATGTTTCCTCCTCTGTATTTGGGTTTTCTAGACAGTAACAGGGTAACAATTCTGCCATAACCCAGTAGTGTACTACTAGTACCCGTTATCCAGAATGCTCGGGAACTGGGGTTTTCCGGATAAGGGGTAATTATATCTTAGTTGGGATCAAGTACAGGTACTGTTTTATTATTACAGAGAAAAGGGAATCATTTAACCATTAAATAAACCCAATAGGGCTGTTCTGCCCCCAATAAGGGGTAATTATATCTTAGTTGGGATCAAGTACAGGTACTGTTTTATTATTACAGAGAAAAGGGAATCATTTAACCATTAAATAAACCCAATAGGGCTGTTCTGCCCCAATAAGGGGTAATTATATCTTAGTTGGGATCAAGTACAGGTACTGTTTTATTATTACAGAGAAAAGGGAATCATTTAACCATTAAATAAACCCAATAGGGCTGTTCTGCCCCCAATAAGGGGTAATTATATCTTAGTTGGGATCAAGTACAGGTACTGTTTTATTCTTACAGAGAAAAAGGAATCATTTAACCATTAAATAAACCCAATAGGGCTGTTCTGCCCCAATAAGGGGTAATTATATCTTAGTTGGGATCAAGTACAGGTATTGTTTTATTATTACAGAGAAAAGGGAATCATTTAACCATTAAATAAACCCAATAGGGCTGTTCTGCCCCCAATAAGGGGTAATTATATCTTAGTTGGGATCAAGTACAGGTACTGTTTTATTATTACAGAGAAAAGGGAATCATTTAACCATTAAATAAACCCAATAGGGCTGTTCTGCCCCCAATAAGGGGTAATTATATCTTAGTTGGGATCAAGTACAGGTACTGTTTTATTATTACAGAGAAAAGAGAATCATTTAACCATTAAATAAACCCAATAGGGCTGTTCTGCCCCCAATAAGGGGTAATTATATCTTAGTTGGGATCAAGTACAGGTACTGTTTTATTATTACAGAGAAAAGGGAATCATTTAACCATTAAATAAACCCAATAGGGCTGTTCTGCCCCAATAAGGGGTAATTATATCTTAGTTGGGATCAAGTACAGGTACTGTTTTATTATCATAGAGAAAAAAGGAATCATTTTTAGAAATGTGATTTATTTTATTAAAATGGAGTCTATAGGAGTTGGCCTTTCCGCAATTTGGAACTTTCTGGATAATAGGTTTCCGGATAAGGGGTCCGATAAGGTTTGTTGATACAGAGCTGATGGTAACAAATGAGGTAGATGATATTCTCTAATTGAAGGGCTCGTCTGCAGTATTTGTGTCCTGCCGTCCATATTAATATCACAAAGGGAAGGAATAATCAAAAATAATCATCTGTCTTCACTCCCAGAAGCAGTTTTCTTTCAGTGTTTAAATGTTCCCAACCTCGAATGGCTCATTAGCATTGATCCTCGCAATGACAGTAATAACGGGGTTACTTTTAGCAAAAGTTATGTGGTTTTTTTCCTCCTTTATTCTCTCCCCCCCCCCCCCCCATCAGACACATCCATCAATTAAGCAAGCCGCCCTAGAAACGGAAATTAATGAGAGAGATAGGTGTGTTAATGAAATAATCATAGTATAATCAATTTGACTGTTAAAATGTGAAAAGCATTTCAGGGAGACAATATGAATTCATAATTTACGTCTGCGAGTGATTAATAAAAAAATGTATTTCATAACAAAGCTATTTGTCTTCATTTAACGCGGGAGCACAAAAAATGTGTCTCTTATTAGACTCCGCGTTGTCACAATATTCGCCTTTAACGAGTTTTTTTTTTTCTTTTTTTTTTTCCCGAATGGCAAATGCGGCGCCAGGTGAGGGTGCCGAGTCCCCGCCAGTTGTTTGCGTTTGATTTCCCGGTTGCTAGGATTCGTTTAATTCAATTACATGATACTTGTTTACTGCTGATTAAATATAGCAGAGAAATTTTTTTTCTATTAGCAAAGAAATAATAATAATAATAATAAATTAGTTATAGTCATTTAATTCAACCATCCGACGTTTGCTAGTGTCCAACCAGTGGCTCATAAGCAACGTTTTGCCTTCCACAGCTTCTGATGTTGCTTCCAGATGTCTCAAAGCAGGAGCTCTAGCTTTTTGGCCATAATTACATAGCCACAAAGCCCTGACATAGAAACCTCCTGGAATTTAGTTCACGCTTCTGTGGCTCTCCAACCTTTCTACATGTGAATGTGGCTCGCGGATCAGAAAGGTTTAGGGACGTTTTAGTGAACCAAAAAGAGGGTCATGTAGAATCCAAAATGTGGGTTAACTCTTCAAGTAGACAAAGAGGTCCAGATGCACCAAACCCATACCCACAGCATAGAGGGAGCTTCAATCTTTGTTTAGAAATTGTCAGTATCTCGTTTGCCCCTACGCGTTTCATGTCTACAGGACACCTAATCATGGGCTGTCCAACTACTGGCCTGGGCAACATGTGGCCCTCCAAAGTCGTCTTCAATCTCTGTTTAAAAATAGCATCTCTTTTGCCCCCAGTGTCAAACTAGGACCCCAGAGGCCCACCAGAAAACCTTAGACCATGGGCCCACTCTCCAAACTATTTTTCCTCAATTAACTACTTTATTCTCCAAGTCTCTCTTATTTACATGCTAGCATATATCCTTCCATCTATTTCTCCTCCTTGTTCCCATTCAGAAATAGGGAATGACCATGAAACAGGCCAAATGGTCAGAAGCAGGAGGGCCCACTGACACCTGGGCCCACCGGGAGTTTTCCTGGTATCTTGGTGGGCCAGTCCAGCACTGTTTGCCCCTGTGCGTTTCGTGTCTAGAGGGCACCTAATCATGGGCTGTCCAACTACTGGCCTGGAGTCAACATGTGGCCCTCCAAAGTCGTCTTCAATCTCTGTTTAGATATAGTCAGCATCTCCTTTGCCCCTACGCGTTTTGTGTCTAGTGGACACCTAATCATGGGCTGTCCAACTACTGACCTGGAGTCAGCATGTGGCCCTCCAAAGACGTCTTCAATCTCTGTTTAAAAATAGTCAGCATCTCATTTGCCCCGAATTTTACACCCCTACAGCCTGATGGGTCTGGACCTTTTTTTTTTATTTCCAACTCAAGAATTTCTGGTATATTTGGGTAACTGACCCTCTACACAGATATTTGAACAGCCTTGCCCTATGTTTTGAAGTCAAGTGAACAACTTGGGGTCTGACATGGTCCTATAGCCAAGTTCCAGAGTTATTATGTCATATTAGGCTTAATACAGGGAAAAGCCTATGTTGGCATTGCTTTATGGTATCATTTTGTAAAGGTTGTGATAAAACATAGAGAATTGGTTCTGTTATGGTGGGTTCTGTTTATAGATGTGTTTTACAGGCCACACCCTTATGCTGTTAGGACCTGCCCACTTTTGGCTTCTTGTATGGAGATAATAACACCGTAGGAGAGAGAGAAATAGTTGTGGCCATCCAGCGTGAAATGTATTAGCCAAGACTACAAGTAGGAAGATTGAGATGCAGCTAAATTGTAACCAGACTTAGTGATCCTGGCCTACAGCATTCTACTTTTTTTTTTTTTTTTTTCAATGGTTTTTCCTAATTATTCAACAAGGAATAAAACCATTGAAAGATCCATGTTGAGCCGCGGGTTTGATTAACTGTGGGAAGTCACCGGTGGTTCCATCTCCAGAAGGAGAAGCCACTTCACACGCGGCTTTCAACGCGCGCCAACCCGATCGCTTCGGCAGTGCAACTCCTGGGAAACGTATCATTAAAACAAAGCTCATTTTTATGTTGATGAGGATTCCCATTTAGATACAGCAGGCCCCTCGCTGCTATTTTCCCCCAATACGATGAATAATCCGGCATTGTTTTCTTGTTAAGCAAATACCACAGCCGAAAAGAATGAGTTGTTGCATTTCATTATCCCCTTGTAGGGGGGGGGGGGGGGGATATGGTTCAGGCTTTGTTTACTGACTCTTTGATTTAATTACTGTTTGAGGAGGGCTGAATTAGCTGTTAATTGATTTAATTATCCAATTTGTTTGTTTCAGGCATGATTCCAGCTGAACTGCAGCAGCTTTGGAAAGAAGTGACAGGCTCGCATACGGCTGACGACGTGGTTTGCAACAACCACAGCACCTTGGACCTGTCCACGACCTGTGTTTCCTCCACGGCACAGCCGAAAGCTTCCTTGCTCTTAAACTCGCACGCGTCCACCAATGGGCAGGCCTCAGTTCTTACTCTTAAACGGGAGAGGTAGGTACCCCCATCAAATATTTTGTTGGAAATGTAAAACCAATTTCATAGCAACAACACGCCGTTTTCCTTCCGGTTCAGTCACAATATGGCTGAAACGTATTACCATTTATGCACGTGGTTCCCCCAAATGATTGAGTGGACTGGTCAGTGAGGATGATCCACTGGTTATCCAACAAGGGGTCAGAATTAAAGATGTCCAGGTTCTATAGTGCTAAGAAGAATGGGAAGAGATGTAATTCACAAGAGCAAGACCAGGGTTGAGAAGCCCATGGTCCAACCCACCAAAGGGGTTTATAGATTCCTCTGTATGGTTTTATCAACCCGCTACACAGAAAGAGTTGGACAGCTCTGAGCTTAGGGAGTCATGGGTCAGCCCTTCTTATGTTATAAAGTCATAAGGGAGAATATTATCTGGGTTCTAACACACTAGTTATGCTGAATATTGTGGACTCCATGTTGCCCAAGTACCACCATGTCAGTGCTTCTGAATCTGCATTCCTGGGTTATGTTGTAACCTATCAACATATAACAAATAATTCCCCCCATAGCCACCCCCAGCACTGCAGTCATTACATGCCCTGAGACTCTGGTATAGCTTAAAAGGCACCTATCTCCCTAAAACTGCTTCCCCCACCAGAAGTGCGGGTTACTAGAACCTGCAGCCATGATGGATCAACCCTCCTTTGCTCACCGGTTTCTTTCAGACGGTAGCATTCAGCTTTAGCTGTAGTTTTCCTTTGTAAATATCAGACTGTAATCAGTGGCAGCCTGGAGGCTTGTTGACATCTTTATATGTTTAGTTTTTCCCCATAGCATGATAGTACCTCTGATAGAGATACGCAGTGACGCAAGTGTGTTTGCTGTAACTGCTTTATATAAGCTCTTGAGCGGTGCACTTGCCCTTCTCCTTCCCCGCTATGTTTTAATAATATAGATTAGAATATAGAATAGAGACTATTTTGTTTTTAGTATATTAATCCCATTACTGTTAAGTGTTTAACTACAAGTAGGCCTCCAGGTAGTTCTCTAAGGGTGAAGACACACGGGGCGATAAATCACCGCAACCTTTAATTACGACAGTCGCAACTTTTCTCCCATAGAGTATAATGGACGTCTAACGCGATGTGTAATGCGACGCATTTTCACTTTTTGAAAAGTCGCAGACTAATTGCCCCATGTGTCTTCGCCCTAAGGCTAACATCCCACGTTATTTGCCCAGATAGATCTCTGCTACCGCAGGCGACTAATCGCTTCAAAATGCCTTTCCACCGGCAACAAAGGCAATCGGAGGAGGAAAGGCCTATGTATCGCTTTGGTTTTCCGAAGTTGCCCGCAGGAGGAAACGTTGTCTGACTTTGGAAGTGATGCATAGGCATTTTGGAGTAATTAGTAGCAGAGATCTATCTGGGGCAACTAAATCGCTCTGTGGGACATTAGCCTTAACCTTTGGACCACTTATAAAAAAATGTTTTAATGCAACCTAACTACCTCAAATACTAACACTGAGTAGCCCATAGCAACCAATCAGCAGTTAACTTTTATCAGGCTACTGGAGGTAAGAGTAAGGGATATTTCCACCCCCCACCCATGTGGCTTTTCATTAGAGACCCTTATAACTTCATAGTGGGGCAGATCTCTGGTGTTGTAGCGACCAATACAGTAACATTAATAACAGTTTGGCACACATGTACTAGGCTTAATTTGTAAGTAACCATGAGGGAATAGTTGCTCTTGCAGGATGTAACTACAGTGTCAGCATTAAATGATATACCTGTGGCTCCTGAATTCCTTGATACGTTTTTAGCTACAGATTTTTGATATCCATTTTGTAATCCTTCTTCGGCCACCCAGGAGACCTGGTTAAGCACATTGGCCCTACCTGATGTGTAGAACTTCAGTTCTAGGTACATCTATGCTTCCTTGCTTGGGACAGGCAGGCTAGTCGGCATTTGGGACATATTCACAATGGAGCCAGCATCACAATTTTGCAGCCTATTGCTGTCTAGAAGTTGTCCGACCATAGGACACTTCTTGGGACCTGTAAAACACAGAGTAGAGGGCCTCCAAAGAGAAAACCCCAAGCTGCTCCTTCTTCCCAGTGGCACAGCGAGGCCCAATGTACTTCTGTGGATGTGTCTCGGTTTTCGGTTGTTGTATGAATCATACGAAAGATCCCTTTGATTGCGGCGTGACAAAAACTAGAAAAGGATTCTATTTTAGGCAGTGTGCAAGGTTCCCGACCCAGGCTGGCACCCAGCACACCTGCAGCTGGCATGATGGTTTGCCCCCACTATGATGGTTTGCCCCCACTCCGAACAGACCGTGCCAACGTTCGCAGCCAGCACAGAGTTAAGAGATGTGTCTTTAGCCAAGCAGCCAGCTGTTTGACACTACAAATGCTGCCGCTCCGCTCTCAGTAATACGCTTTATTGATTAATTGCCAGCAGATTTTGAAATGCCGTACAGTGTTCTATGTGCCAAGCGACAAACTGCTCGCGAGTGGATGAAATGGAGCTGATAGTCGGTGTCGCCGCGCAGTGCCCCGGCTGCTCCATTTATTTAGTGCTCAAGTCGAGACATGTATAAATATACACGTAACCTTGGGGAGACTTTGCACGTGAGAGATTTCATGACCTCCCATAGAAAGCAATTTGCCTTTTCTGCATCAATTCCTGGTTGGGAAGTCATTTTCTCCTCTAGAAAAAAAATCACTGGGCAGAACAATGGCTTCCCTCACCCACAACTTTTCGGTGAACCCCAAAATAAAATTGTGCCTCGTGAAAGAAAACGCAACTGGAAGCAACTTTCCAATATACGTTCATTACAAATATCCAGCGGTTGCAAAGTTAAATCGGTTTTTCTCTCTTGAAACAGCGTCCATGTTGGGTGCCGCTTCCCAGATCTGCTACATTGTTACAAAAGAGCGAGACAAAATGGGACTTGTGCATTCTGCCTATAATATCAATTACATTTACAGATAACTTTAATAGAAATGAGATTTCATAGAGCGCGTGTTTTGGAAAGTGGCTTAGAATTCCGTTTTCCTTCACCAGACAAACTTTTATTTTGGGATTTACTTGCCCTTTAATAGGCTCCAAATGTGTGAATTTTTTTCCTGTGCAGAACAGCCAGGGGTCACTGATTATAGTCATTGGGGGTTCCTAAGAAATTGGCCCCACCCCACCCATTAATTTCTTTGACTTTCATTGTCCCCTAAGTGATTTCCGCTTTGATCTCTGTTTGCTGCAGGCGTGTTAGTCCCAGCGCACAAAGTGTTAAAGTACACAATTTCGCTTATTGCTTCTTGTACCTCTCCTTCACTTCACTCAGCAACAAGTCACACCTTGTCACTGCTTATCTGCCCCACGGTTTGTATATCTAATCAAGAGAAAAAACAGCCGTGTTTTTAAAGTGGGAGGGGACTTTCCTGCCTGCTACAAGGTGCCATTTCAGCCCTTGTGTTGCTCTTTTCTCTACGTGAGTCAAAACGATCTTTCACTGCAGCTGAATTAGGAATAACAGAAACCTGCCAAGGCGTTAGTGCGCCCTGACATTGGCCCTGTTAGTGCGCACAAACCTACCAACTCTCGGACTTGTGCAACACTAGTATAGTGATGAGTGGCCCCCCAGCTGCTGAACAGAACCCCCCCCCCGGGGGGATGCACAGGGTTCAGCCTGGTTACAAAGGCGCAACCATTCGATGCCGCTGTCACTGCTTTGCTTGGGGGGGGATTGGAATGTACCAACACCCACCATGTGGGGAAGTATTCAGAAGTGGTAGCTGATTTACAGTAGATTTTAATATACCCTCCTGTCGGAAAGGTTTTCAGAGATTTCCAAGCAGATTTTTTTTTCTTTCGTAAATTCCTCTACCTTTTGGGGAAGAAGTCAGATTTCTCAGCAGATTTACAGTAGATTTCAACGTACCCTCCTTTTGGGAAAGGTTTGCAGAGATTTCCTTCTGGCCAAGCTCAGTAGGGCAGTCCTAGATACTAGACTAGAGTTGGCTTCAGAGAATCCAATATAGCCTCTGTTGACTCTTTCCCCTCTATACCAGGGGTGGGCAAACTTTTTGGCTCAGGGGCCACATTGACTTACAGACGGGCTGGGCCAGCATTACGCCATTTCCGCTCGTTGATCCCCAGATGCCAAGTCTCGTGTGATAAGATTTCTGGATTGGTGAGTTGGCCGTGCATCAGCTGTCTAGGGCAGTTAGAAAAATTAACACATATTTGAATGGATGCTCTACTGGACATGGCAAATCCTAAATGTAAGCTACTCTGGGTTACAAAAGGCTATATCATGGTTGGGAGAGGGAGGTGGCTTGGCTGACGCATCATCAGGACCTCTTTGTACATGACATGGCATGAAGGGCCACCATATTCTGCTCTCTCAATCCAGCACTGCCACGTT
This sequence comes from Xenopus tropicalis, assembly GCF_000004195.4. Classification (NCBI taxonomy): domain Eukaryota; kingdom Metazoa; phylum Chordata; class Amphibia; order Anura; family Pipidae; genus Xenopus; species Xenopus tropicalis. Next base: position 140,847,920 of record NC_030680.2, read on the forward strand.
CCTTTCCAATATATGTTTCCTGCTGGAGAGTGGGTAGCAAGTCAGGTTGCCGGTGGCCCTGTTGCAAGGGCCATTCATCAGACCCATAACTTCCTAACCTGGGGTTGGCTACATGCACATGAAATGAGAACAGAAGATCTGCAAGAGCAATTTTTAAAAAATTAATTGTGGCGTATGCACTGGGGTAGGAAAGTACAAACTCAAGGTACACATGTTATCAACAACAACAAGAAGAAAAACATGTTTTTACCTTTTACATGATAACAGACAACATTTTCTGATGCTATGCCCAGTTTCCATATCGTTCAGCTCAGATAAACACGTTGATAGATGCTGCTGTGGCACCGCGTTTCAGCCGTTCCAGCATTTGGCATAGGGTGTTCTTCACCCCTGTAGGATTGCATGTGAGGTTTATCAATAGAAGAAAACAACATCACCAGAAATCTCTGGATTACATGCACCAGACCAGGACTGTCCTTACATAGAGACCACCCACCTGTAATTCTCCCAGTATCCTCCTTATGGCAATTGACTTGCAGGTATGGACTCAGGGGCCTCACTCAGGTGTTCACATGAAACACTGGCTCTCTTGTTTGTTGATGGAGCTCCTGGCCAAGCTCAGTAGGGCAGTCCTAGATAGTTTGCCACTAGAGTTGGCTTCAGAGAATCCAAAATAGCCTCTGTTGACCCTTCCCCTCTCTAGACCACTAAGACCAGGCTCCTTCTAGGTCTTCAGAGAATCCAAAATATCCTCTGTTGACTCTTCCTCTCTCTAGACCACTAAGACCAGGTCCTTCTAAGTCTTCCTCCAGGTGTTAGATGGAGCTTCAGCCCATCAGCTTTTTCCCCCACTAGAGGCCTGGTTGGGTGACTTCACCATGCATGGGGCTACAGAATGGGTGCCAGGGTACTGCTGGAAGACTGCAGGGAACAGGAGTGAGGGTTATTCTAGAAGACCACAGGGAACAGGAATGTTCTAGAACATCACAGGGAAAGGGGCTAATGTAGGGACTCCCTTTCCCTGTGTTCTTAGATTAGACAGTGGCCCACTGCAGTCAAATATAAGCAGCAGTGATGTAAATCGTTCAGCAGGAAGCAATGTCTATCTACACTAATTACAGGAATTATCTTTTGTGTTTCTAAAGATATTTTGAGTGTTTATGAATTTCAGTTTCCTGCATTTGCAGTAGAGCCAAAGGGTTAAATTTCAGCAATTAAGCCTTCACTATCCCTTCCTGTCTTTAAGACAAGGACCCCTCTGCCGCTTTAGTGCGCTGATTGAATTACAGTACATCTCTACCAGTAAGTGAGCAACATGTCATAGGGAGAATGCTGCTTACTGGTTCATTTCAAGCAGGCAGGAATACAGAGCGCTTCCTCCATCCTTATCTGACATATATTGCAGCAGGTTTATCCTCCCACTCACTAGTCCATCCTGTAGCCACCATATCTGCTGGTGTTCATCACTCCAAAGTCTAAATGGACATGGCCCAGCAGGGTATCAAGCAAGGAAATCTCCCCTCCTCCCCTAAATAGTGAACCAAGATAGACTGACCTACTCGTCCCTGAAGCCAATGATCAGGTCATGTGAAGGACCTGGGCAGAACCATTGGTATGGTCTTTGGTTGGTGGGATGTTCCACTTGGTACAGTCAATATCTGAATGAGTAGCATGGGGTAGTTCTCGGTGTTGGTAAGTACTTTTATTCAGAACTTTCTCAAGGACTTAGTGCCCAGGGCCCCATAGAGCAGCAGTTGGCAGTAGGAAGAGTTGGTTAGATGGTTGTTAAAGTAGAGCAATATGGCGACTGTAGGACGAGATTATGTAGGTAGAGCAAGATGGCGACTGTAAAATGAGATTATGTAGGTAGAGCAAGATGGCGACTGTAGGACGAGATTATGTAGGTAGAGAAAATGGCGACTGTAGGACAAGATTATGTAGGTAGAGCAAGATGGCGACTGCAGGACGAGATTATGTAGGTAGAGCAAGATGGTAACCGTAGGACGAGATTATGTAGGTAGAGAAAAATGGCGACTGTAGGACAAGATTATGTAGGTAGAGCAAGATGGTAACTGTAGGACGAGATTATGTAGGTAGAGCAAGATGGTAACTGTAGGACGAGATTATGTAGGTAGAGCAAGATGGCGACTGTAGGATGAGATTATGTAGGTAGAGCAATATGGTGGCTGTAGGACGAGATTATGTAGGTAGAGCAATATGGCAGCTGTAGGACGAGATTATGTAGGTAGAGCAATATGGCGACTGTAGGATGAGATTATGTAGGTAGAGCAATATGGCGACTGTAGGATGAGATTATGTAGGTAGAGCAATATGGCGGCTGTAGGACGAGATTATGTAGGTAGAGCAATATGGCGGCTGTAGGACGAGATTATGTAGGTAGAGCAATATGGCGACTGTAGGATGAGATTATGTAGGTAGAGCAAGATGGCGACTGTAGGACGAGATTATGTAGGTAGAGCAAGATGGCGACTGTAGGATGAGATTATGTAGGTAGAGCAATATGGCGACTGTAGGATGAGATTATGTAGGTAGAGCAATATGGCGACTGTAGGATGAGATTATGTAGGTAGAGCAATATGGCGGCTGTAGGACGAGATTATGTAGGTAGAGCAATATGGCGGCTGTAGGACGAGATTATGTAGGTAGAGCAATATGGCGACTGTAGGATGAGATTATGTAGGTAGAGCAATATGGCGACTGTAGGATGAGATTATGTAGGTAGAGCAAGATTGTTACATTAACACTTCATATCACTGTTGCCAACATGGAGCTTCTTTTGAAGCTGGAAGTTGCAGTTCAGTAATCACTGAATGGCAGTAGACCAGACACTGAAATAAAGGGGCCCCTCAAAGTGTTAATGCATTTATCTGTAGTATGGCCAGTAGGGCAACAGGAGTTTCAGTTAGAAGAGTAAACACTTAGGTGAATTGACTTTATGAACCAAACGAGTGCATCATGGCAGCTTCAGAGCTCAACAAGTCGCAGTCTGAATAAGAAATGACTGATCGCTATTCGGTTCCCCCCCCCCTTCACTTCGGCTCTTCTCTCCTACTTTCAATAAATAAAATAACAATTACGAATCGCCGCGTTCGCATCGATGAAAACATTAGCAAGAGCTCTGGGGTTTGGCGCACAGCAATCTGTTAAGGAGATAAATAATCTGATTTGGCGTGACACTCCTACTCCACTCTCTAATTTGTCTTACACAAGGAAAATCATAATTAAATCATTCAGGGTAAGCCCTTGAGTGTAGAGGAGGGGAGGGAAGGATAAAAATAAATCCACCCAGTTGGGAAACGATTGCCGATCCAGACCGGGCCTTTCCCTGCCGCCGCCGCTATAGGAATTATCAATATTCACTTCTGCTAATAGGGGGGTATTACTGTGTGATTGCTACGGTGGCCCATGTGCCTCAAACACTTCCCCAGCCAACCACCAGCAGCGTCTTCATCATCTTCATTTCTTCTTTCCCTTCCCCGGGATATTAGATAGTTAGGTGTCTGGGCCGGCATTGTATTGTGTCGTTAGTGTTATACAAATAGCAAATCATGTTACAATGCAATGAAAACTTAGAAAAGTGTTTGTTTAGTATAATGCACAGAATTAGGGGTACAGAATTGCAGTTTCCTGGAATTGCAGCTGCAGAGTTGCCTCGGGGTTGTAGTAAAATCACACCAACTGGGAAGTGCATTTTATTTGGGAAAAAGTATTTACAAGTTGGCTTGAGTGTTACTTTTAAAGGCACTTTTGTACATGTACTCGCTATCCCATATCCACAGTCCCTTCCCAGAGGCTATTATCCCCCCACTGCTACTATAGGCACCATCTCTCCCTACTATACCTGCTATCCCACAGCCCCAGTCCCTTCCCAGAGGCTATTATCCCCCCACTGCTACTATAGGCACCATCTCTCCCTACTATACCTGCTATCCCACAGCCCCAGTCCCTTCCCAGAGGCTATTATCCCCCCACTGCTACTATAGGCACCATCTCTCCCTACTATACCTGCTATCCCACAGCCCCAGTCCCTTCCCAGAGGCTATTATCCCCCCACTGCTACTATAGGCACCATCTCTCCCTACTATACCTGCTATCCCACAGCCCCAGTCCCTTCCCAGAGGCTATTATCCCCCACTGCTACTATAGGCACCATCTCTCCCTACTATACCTGCTATCCCACAGCCACAGTCCCTTCCCAGAGGCTATTATCCCCCCACTGCTACTATAGGCACCATCTCTCCCTACTATACCTGCTATCCCACAGCCACAGTCCCTTCCCAGAGGCTATTATCCCCCCACTGCTACTATAGGCACCATCTCTCCCTACTATACCTGCTATCCCACAGCCACAGTCCCTTCCCAGAGGCTATTATCCCCCCACTGCTACTATAGGCACCATCTCTCCCTACTATACCTGCTATCCCACAGCCCCAGTCCCTTCCCAGAGGCTATTATCCCCCCCACTGCTATTATTGGCACCATCTCTCCCTACTATACCTGCTATCCCACAGCCCCAGTCCCTTCCCAGAGGCTATTATCCCCCCACTGCTACTATAGGCACCATCTGTCCCTACTATACCTGCTATCCCACAGCCCCAGTCCCTTCCCAGAGGCTATTATCCCACTGCTACTATAGGCACCATCTCTCCCTACTATACCTGCTATCCCACAGCCCCAGTCCCTTCCCAGAGGCTATTATCCCCCCACTGCTACTATAGGCACCATCTCTCCCTACTATACCTGCTATCCCACAGCCCCAGTCCCTTCCCAGAGGCTATTATCCCCCCACTGCTACTATAGGCACCATCTCTCCCTACTATACCTGCTATCCCACAGCCCCAGTCCCTTCCCAGAGGCTATTATCCCCCCACTGCTACTATAGGCACCATCTCTCCCTACTATACCTGCTATCCCACAGCCCCAGTCCCTTCCCAGAGGCTATTATCCCCCCACTGCTACTATAGGCACCATCTCTCCCTACTATACCTGCTATCCCACAGCCCCAGCCCCTTCCCAGAGGCTATTATCCCCCCACTGCTACTATAGGCACCATCTCTCCCTACTATACCTGCTATCCCACAGCCCCAGTCCCTTCCCAGAGGCTATTATCCCCCCACTGCTACTATAGGCACCATCTCTCCCTACTATACCTGCTATCCCACAGCCCCAGTCCCTTCCCAGAGGTTATTATCCCCCCACTGCTACTATAGGCACCATCTCTCCCTACTATACCTGCTATCCCACAGCCCCAGTCCCTTCCCAGAGGCTATTATCCCCCCACTGCTACTATAGGCACCATCTCTCCCTACTATACCTGCTATCCCACAGCCCCAGTCCCTTCCCAGAGGCTATTATCCCCCCACTGCTACTATAGGCACCATCTCTCCCTACTATACCTGCTATCCCACAGCCCCAGTCCCTTCCCAGAGGTTATTATCCCCCCACTGCTACTATAGGCACCATCTCTCCCTACTATACCTGCTATCCCACAGCCCCAGTCCCTTCCCAGAGGCTATTATCCCCCCACTGCTACTATAGGCACCATCTCTCCCTACTATACCTGCTATCCCACAGCCCCAGTCCCTTCCCAGAGGCTATTATGCCCCCACTGCTACTATAGGCACCATCTCTCCCTACTATACCTGCTATCCCACAGCCCCAGTCCCTTCCCAGAGGGTATTATCCCCCCACTGCTACTATAGGCACCATCTCTCCCTACTATACCTGCTATCCCACAGCCCCAGTCCCTTCCCAGAGGCTATTATCCCCCCACTGCTACTATAGGCACCATCTCTCCCTACTATACCTGCTATCCCACAGCCCCAGTCCCTTCCCAGAGGCTATTATCCCCCCACTGCTACTATAGGCACCATCTCTCCCTACTATACCTGCTATCCCACAGCCCCAGTCCCTTCCCAGAGGCTATTATGCCCCCACTGCTACTATAGGCACCATCTCTCCCTACTATACCTGCTATCCCACAGCCCCAGTCCCTTCCCAGAGGCTATTATCCCCCCACTGCTACTATAGACATTTAGCAAGTTGAGGAGGAATTGAATTCTTCTCAAGCAAAGTATCTGCAGATTAGAAAGTTAGAATGTTTTTTTTCCCCTAATTAGTTTAGATGTTCTACCCGTTTTATGTTGTCCATTAATCTGAGAAGCCGAGGTCGTTAGCCTGCGTTTTAAATAAATATTTCTGCACAACAGCGAATCCTCCCCGATGGTGCGGCTCTCCGCCTGGCTAATGATTAAACCCATATAGAATAGATATAGGAGCAGTTTGTATGGAAGTTCCGCTTGAAACCGACTGCGTAAACAGAGACGTTGCGTTATTGCAGTGACAGGTTTCCTGAGAGAGAAGTTGCGAGTACATGTAGAACTGCACCTGTTTGGGCACCCATGTGTTACAAGGGGGAAAAAATGAGTTATTTCACACTGTAATTTTACATAAGAATTTAACGGGGAGATTAAAGAAAAAGAAAAAAAGCCGTAGACTGCGGAGAGATCTCTATTTCAGTACATTGGCCGTAGCAGCCAGAGGCGAACCTATTTCCCTGTGAGTGGAACAGACGGCCATATGGACGCAGACACCAAGAGCCTGGGGGACTGGCCTATATTAACGCCACCTGTGAAGTGGAAATTGTGTTCCGAGCCTGAATTCCATTTGCCGGAGCCCAGCGCAAAGTTAAACACAAAAAGAAAATTAGAGAGTAGGGAATTAGTGTTCAACTCAATGAGATGCTCGATGCCTTACGAGAAATCCCATAGAGACTGCGTTACTGGCAGGCCAGCGCTATATGGCGCCAATTAGCCGCGGCATCGGGGGATCTCTGTGATTTGGGGGTTTTATTTAGGCCAAACAAGGTTGTGAAAATTGTCATTAATTTCAATTTCATAACACAACAGTAGTTCATTGATATCTCTTACATCGTGTGGCTTTATTCTCTTATACACCCACAGCAAGAAATAGTTTTTACTCATTATCAGGCCTGTGTTCTGATTGGGTAATTTCCCAGCCAATAGGGAAACTCTGATTTTGTTTAGAATTCGTTGATGATAAAAACAAGCAAATTGTGATTTGTATCATCAGAAAATTCTGAACTAAATCAGCTTCGCATTTTGCTATAAAAGAAAACAAGTTCATTTCTGACACATTTCTGGTTCATTTCTGTTCTTGACATTTTTTAAACTCAATTTATTCCTTTTTATAAAGAATTTTGTCAGTTTTTCTCTTTTTGGAAACTATTAGGAGAATTAATTGGCATTTTCCCCGGATGTTTGAAGGTGCAGAAATTAAATATTTGGATTTGGTTTTAGTTAATTTCCAGTATAATTTTTATACCTTTTTTTCACTGTATTTATAGAAAATTTCTACTTAATTCTTTTGAGGTCTTGAAGAAGGGTTTAGATTTTTATACCTTTTCTATTTTAGTGTTTTAGGTGAAAATCTTTTTTATATTCAGTAACATTTTACATTTGAAATATAATTTCCTTTTTTATAATTCACTATTTTTGTGGTTTAGGCTGAAGACACACAGAGCTACTCGTAGCGGCTACTAAAACAGACAATGCTGATCATTAATTGTCTCTAAGTGTGTTTTAGCAGAGGCAATTCTCAGTATTGTCTATGGCAGGGGATTTTCTGGGTTTTAGTAGCTGCTACTAAGTAGCTCCGTGTTTCTTCACCCTCTATAAGAGCTGTGACAGATGGAGAGATTAGTCTCCGTACAACAAATCTCCCTTGTTGTGTTCAACTACTCTCCCCAATATGCCACCCCACCGGTTAAAATGTAAATCTCCGGTGGGATGGCATACACGGCGCCGAAATTGATTTTGGCAAATCACAGCGCTGCGTATGCCATCCCACCGGCGATTTACATTGTAGCCGGTGGGGTGGCATATTGGGGAGATTAGTCGCCCGCAACAAGGGAGATTTGTTTGGCGACTAATCTCCCCGTGTGTCACAGCCCTAAATAGGGGCTTCGTTATTATAAAATAGGAATAAAATCGGGTCATTTTCACAGCCCAACACTGAGACAATGGGCATTGGAGAGAACCCAAAACCAACCTGTTCTCTACGTGTAACTCATATGTGTGTGGAAATTCTTTGTTGTTTTCGAGTTTACACAAATGACATTATTGGCCCACAGTTTGCCGTTTGGGTGCTGCTGAATGCTCTGCACCCTGGGTGGGCAGGACGGTGCCGTCATAGAAAAGGAACTGAATCTGCAACCGCTGGAGCATAAAATCACGGTATCAAGATGAGGAAGAATTTATTAATAAATAAAATCAAACAGTTCCCATTTGCAAATCCATTTTTGTGTTGTGCCATTAATGAACAGCAGCGCATTAAACATGAACAGAAGGGCATCTGCCATAACCCTAATTACAATTAGCAGTGTTTTATCTGGGGTTTAGTTACCCTTTGCCTGTTGGCATTTATACCAATAATATTGTTGCTTAAAGGGAAACTCCGCCCGAACACAACTTAAGCTTTCTGAAAAAGTAATTCTCTGGTTTGGAACAGTTCCCTGTTCCCCTGCTGATCCGACTGACTACTTTGAGACTCAAATAAAATGTAAAGGTCCCCATACACGTTAAGATTCGCTCTCTTGGTGAGATCGCCAAGCGAGCAGATCTTCGCCCGATATCCCCACCTACGGGTGGGCGAGATCGGGGAGCGTGTAGGCTAATTCGATCGTTTGGCCCTGGGGCCAAACGATCGAATTATATTGGCGGCAATGGGGCAGTCGGTTCGGGGACCGCATCAACGAGCAGATGCGGTCCCCGATCCGACTGAATTTTTTAACCTGCCCGTTCGAAATCTGCCCAATTTCAGTCCTACACGTGCCGATAAGCTGTCGAATCAGTCCTAGGGACCGATATCAGCAGCTACAATCGGCCAGTGTATGGGGACCTTAACAGTAGTCGCCTGTCCTCAGCCTGCCTCCAGCCTGCCTCCTCCCAATCCCACAATTCCCTGCACACGTGATGTCAGTAAGGAAAGGAATATCCCAGTGCAATGCATTGTGGGTTATGTAGTCCCTGCATGCTGTCTGTAAACTGTGGAGAAGTTGTTACAATTTGTAACGTCAGTGTTTTAGTCCCCCCTCCCCTGCCAGGATTTCAAATGATGCAGAAAGAAATAATCACTACATGTAAACAGGGCACATTTTTCCTTTATTACTTTTTTTTTTTCTAGAGGGGGTGTCCATCTTGCCCTGTTTGGAAGCATTTAACAACAAATTTCCCAAGGCGCACCGAAGATCTTGTTGGGAAATGAAATTACTAATCCAATTATCCCTTTAAAGCCCTGACACAGAAGATTGCCTCACCTCCATATGTTTGTGTAAACACTGCAAGATAAACCGAGGCAGATTTTATTGGCATTTTCCATAGGCTTCTGAGAGTACAAAGGTTGCGAGGCTTATTCCTGTTTGTTAGGTGTGGCCCCAGTTAATTTGCTGCCTGTTATAAAGCAGATGTCACGCCAACAGGCTAAACCTCTCTCGTAATATTCCTACTAAAAAACAAGTTGGGGGCTTATTCCAGACTGGTGGGAAACGTACTGAGAAAACTCATTTTGTTTTTTTCAATGTTTAAAGATGATGTCACAATTAGGGCTTTTTACTATGTGTTTTCCATTCAATTGGTGGTAATAGGAGGCGAATTCAGGCAATTTCTAGTCTGTACCATTAGGGCGTGGCAGGAGAAGCCAAGAATTCCGTACAATAGATCCCATAACTGTATTAATCCGCTAAACTATGTTTTCTACTAGTCATGACTATAGCTTCTTCCTTTATTTGTTCAAAAGGATGTCCTCACACCTCCCAGTAGTATAGTTTTAAAAATAAGAAAGTTTCTGGCCACACCCATAATCTGTCAAGGCCACACCCATATATCAGTGTCTTTTATTGGTTAAAAAGGACATCCTCTCACTTCCCAACAGTACAGTTTAAAAAAATCAAAAATCTTCTGGCCACACCTATAATCTGTCAAGGCCACACCCATATGTCTGTTTCTTTTATTGGTTTAAAAGGACATCCTCTCCAAGTTTAATAATCAGAAAGTTTCTGGCCACACCCATGATCTATTTAGGCCACACCCATGAACTGCAGCCTGATGAAGTATGAAATGTTGCTTTAACAGATAGTCCTTGTCGGGTATATTCAGGGCACCCAAGTCATGCCTGCAGCTGTGCTATAGAGGGCGTCCTGCTTGTACTAGAGGAAGTGATGTTATATGACAGTACCAGTATGGGATCCCTTATCCGGAAACCCCGGCCTATCTCGTCAGAGGTCACGTGACTGGGCCTGATTTGTTCTCATTGGCAGGGCATCAGCCTTCTCCAGTCAGTTGTTGGGGATGTACAGTAGGTTGCCAGTGGCTACTGATCCTCAGTGGGCGGGTCCAGCAGTCATGTGACTCCCAGCGGCACATGTACAGGATCTGAGCACCTTGTGACTTGGATCAGAGCAGCTGAATCATTCATTTATTGATTGGAAGCTCAGTCAGGGATTAACCCTTTGGCTGCTTCATTTCAGCCGGGGATGTACTTGTACTTGGCAGTTGTACTTGGCAGTGTATGAGGACACAATGGAGATTAACCCCCATATGTTATAAAAGGCACTAAGTTTGCCCAGCAGCAGTAACCCATAGCAACCAATAAGATGTTTGCTTTTAAACAGGTGACCAGTAAATACCTCCTGCTGATTGGCTGCTATGGGTTACTGCTCCTTAGTCCCTTATTGCATTACCCTTTGTGGCTGCTAACCTTGAATTCTGCCTGTGACTGAATGTGTTTATGGGCATCTTTATAACTTGATGTGGCCCTTTGGGGACATGGTGGCCTCCTTGCCCCCCTCATCTTATTGTAGCCCTCCCTAAAATCTTAACCCTCGCAGGACCATGATCATTGCAGTATTTATTTGTGTATTTCCTTCTGCTCTGGGAATGGTCTGTAATGTAAATACAGCCACACATAAAAGCCATGTGACCCAATCACTTCTAATTGGTTGCTATGGGTAACTAGACTTGCTTTAAGAATTGTGACTTTTTTATGCTTGCAGTACTCTGTGTTTCTGTGTTTATTATTCCTAGCAACTTTGCAGTTGGTCTTCATTATTTATCTTTTTTTAAATGACTTACCTCTAAATCTTTCCCACTTTCACATGGGGGTCCCTGACCCCGCTAGCCAAAAAACTACTATTATTATTGTTATTGCTACTTTTTATTTCTTATCTTTCTAGTCAGGCCCTTCCCTATTCATATTCCAGTCTTTCATTTGCACCACTGCCTGGTGGCTAAGGTAAGCAAGACCCTAGCAACCAGGTGGCTGCTGATATTCCAAACCAGAGAGCTGCTAAACAACCAAGAAAAACCACAAAAAATAAAAAAAATAACCAAAAGCAAATTTTGTCAGGATATGACTGTCTGGCATCATACTAAAAGTTAATTTCAAGGTGAACTGCCCCTTTAAGCAAATCTTTTGTGCAACTGAACATCCAACCTTTTGAATTTTCTGTTTAAAGAGCTTGAAAGGGCCAATAGGTCACAGGTCAATAGGGAAAGACTCCAGTAATTACTGAATGGCAAATCATACTGCAAACCTCTTGCATAAAACTGATACTGGGTATAAAGGCAGCTACGGTTTGTTTTAAAGGGGAACTCCACTACAATTCTCAAAAAAACACACTTTTTTCCTAATGAAAGAAAATGTAATTTTCAGCTACAATGTAATACACATTTATTGAAAGGGTTAAGTGAATGGAATTGCTACTGAGCAGCATTGTTCCCTGGCTTTTTACATTACATTACATTAACATTTATTTATAAAGCGCCAACATATCCCGCAGCGCTGTACAATAAGTGGGTTTCATACATTGGACATACAGAGTAACATATAAAGCAATCAGTAACCGATACAAGAGGTGAAGAGAGCCCTGCCCAAAAGAGCTTACACTCTACAAGTACCGTATTTTTCGCCCTATAAGACGCTCCGGAATATAAGACGCACCCAATTTTAAAGGAGGAAATCTAGAAAAAAAAGATTCTGAACCAAATACTGTAGTAAAATATTTTATATCAACTGTATAAAGTTAATTGTCTCTGGGCTTGCACATAATGAGGCTTCCCCCAGGCCCCCCCCCCCAAGTATCCTTCAGCTTCCCCCAGGCCCCCCCCCCCCAAGTATCCTTCAGCTTCCCCAGGCCCCCCCCCCCCAAGTATCCTTCAGCTTCCCCCAGGCCCCCCCCAAGTATCCTTCAGCTTCCCCCAGGGCCCCCCCTAGTATCCTTCAGCTTCCCCCAGGGCCCCCCAAGTATCCTTCAGCTTCCCCCAGGGCCCCCCCAAGTATCCTTCAGCTTCCCCCAGGGCCCCCCCAAGTATCCTTCAGCTTCCCCCAGGGCCCCCCCAAGTATCCTTCAGCTTCCCCCAGGGCCCCCCCCCCCCAAGTATCCTTCAGCGTCCCCCAGGGCCTCCAAGCATCCTCCAGGCTTACACAGGCAGAACGTACTTTGATAAAAAGTCCTGCTTGGATTGAGCAATGTAATGGTTAAACTGAGCTCAGGAGAGGAGGTTAGGAGAAAAAAAATAGGAGCAGGCAGCTAGAGCTGAGTTTGTATGGGAACTAGGAATGGCTTCTCTTCATTGGCTGCCAGACTGGAGGGTGTGTTTAGTAACCTGAACTGAGAAGAACTGAGCGTGCTCAGTAGCCAGCAGCCAAAGTAAATTCCTGAGGGAGGGGGCCGAGTGGGTTACAGGAGGAGAAGAAATCCTATGTGATTAAGGGGATACTGCAGCCTCACTATTAACCTTTCAACAAACCAGAGTGGCAGGCATTGTTTGGTATTTGGTTGAGTTTGTCCTTTAATCATATATGTTAATGTATATTTTTCTCCAAGACTGCTTATGTTTGGCACTGTGTGCCAGGCAACCCCCCCCCCCCCCTGGCCCTGGAAGCTCTCATATAGAACGTTATTAATATTGGCAATCCGCTTCCTTTCCAGCTCATCCCACGAGGAGTACGCGCAGAACCACTCTCTGTATGGACACGGCGTGTGCAAATGGCCGGGCTGCGAAGCAATTTGTGAAGATTTCCCATCATTTCTAAAGTAAGTCCTGTTATTTGATTGGCCCACACTCCGCTCCCATTGGGCAGAGTGTACAGTGCTCTAATCTTATTACGTGATTGGTCCTAGTACAACGACACTGTAGCAATAAATAATACAATATACAGATGTCACGCTCTGTGCATGGTTATACCAGATTTACTGCACTAAGGAAGCAATATGGCAGCTCCCACTTGTTATTATCTATCTATCTATCTATCTATATATATATATATATATATATATATATATATATATATATATATATATATTACTGGCAGACTGTACATCATACTTTCTATGTTTCATGTTCTTGTTAGAAAGTAAGGCCAACTCATACATTAATATATTCCTATGACTAGCAGCAATGATTCTCTATCAGGTTAAATAGCATTGAAGGTTACAGGCAGGTAGAGGCGGAGCTTGATAATAAATACTTGCCAATCCGTACATAAGGCCCCTGGGTCCCTGACCCGCTGCTGCAGTTATCAGCTAAGTGGGCATTCCTGAGCCACAACGCCATTCCGCTCAAGTGTTTGAAAATGTCATAATCTTTGTTTCGTACGCGGCATTCCAAAAATGCGCAGCGGCAACAATGAGGCTCATTCTGCTATTTTAGGTAAGATGTCAGAGCTCCGTGCTTGTGTCACCGTCAGTTAAAGGAACGTTACACCAATGATTGGAAACTGGATGATCTATTTGATGTCTTTTAAGTCAGTGCCCCATCACAGTCACATACACCATAGATAATTTCATCTATATTGGGAGTCCCTGGTAGCACACACCCCTTAGCTAGTGCCCTGGTTAGAATTGAACCTAGGACCTAGGGTTACCATCCTGGCCTAGCTGGTTATACACCAACCAGGGTTGGGGCCGGTATTTTTACCTGTTTTTCTGCCTCCAGCTGCCCCTGATCGGCCCCTTACTCCCCCTTAACCCACCCATTACTTCTTTCACCCTGTCTCTGTTTTGGTTGCCAGCATCAACGCTTTGCCTACATTTGCGTCATAGTTCTGTCCCCTTCCTGTCATAGACCCGCCCCTTCTCAGTCCCACCTCACCAGTGCCGTAAAGGAATACTGTCGTGGTTAAGCATGTTTTTTTCAAAACCCATCAGTTAATAGAGCTTCTCCAGCAGAATCCTGCATTGAAATCTGTTTTTCAAAAACACCATATTCTTTATTTCCCAGGGTGCCACAGCCAATGTTACCTGTGCTCTGATAAACTTCAGTCACACTTTACTGCTAAGTTGGAGTGATATCCCCCCCCCCCCCCCAGCAGCCGATCAGCAGAACAATGGGAAGGGAGCAAGATAGCAGCTCCCAGTAGGTATCAGAATAGCACTCAATAGTAAGAAATCCAAGTCCGGCTTGGGACTCCTCCAGTTACATGGGAGTAGGAGAAACAATAGGTTAGCTGAAAGCAGTTCTAATGTGTAGCGCTGGCTCCTTCTGAAAGCTCAGACTCAGGCACACTTTACTGCTGCGCTGCAAGTTGGAGTGATATCCCCCCCCCTCACCCCCAGCAGCCGATCAGCAGAACAATGGGAAGGGAGCAAGATAGCAGCTCCCAGTAGGTATCAGAATAGCCCTCAATAGTAAGAAATCCAAGTCCGGCTTGGGACTCCTCCAGTTACATGGGAGTAGGAGAAACAATAGGTTAGCTGAAAGCAGTTCTAATGTGTAGCGCTGGCTCCTTCTGAAAGCTCAGACTCAGGCACACTTTACTGCTGCGCTGCAAGTTGGAGTGATATCCCCCCCCTCACCCCCAGCAGCTGATCAGCAGAACAATGGGAAGGGAGCAAGATAGCAGCTCCCAGTAGGTATCAGAATAGCACTCAATAGTAAGAAATCCAAGTCCGGCTTGGGACTCCTCCAGTTACATGGGAGTAGGAGAAACAATAGGTTAGCTGAAAGCAGTTCTAATGTGTAGCGCTGGCTGAAAGCTCAGACTCAGGCACAATGCACTGAGATGGCGCCTACACACCAATATTACAGCTACAAATACATTTGTTGGTTCAAGAATAAAACTGTAAACGGCAGAGGGAATTATTTGTAATTTATAAATAAAAAGTATACCATAAAAATCATGACAGTATCCTTTTAAAGTTTGCTGCTTGCCACAAACAAGCAAGTTAGTGGGATGTGAGCAGGAACCCCCTGAAGATATTTTTGGGGGGGTGCCAGTCAGTTGTATTTACGCCACTGATTCGGTTTTGCTGCTTTAGGTGCCAATTGTGGCATTGAGATACACAGTGACTAAGTGCCATAATCTGGGGCAAGTCGGGCCCCTCATACAGTTAGAGCTCCGCATTTCCCCAGCAGCCGACGGGTTAATAGCCACAAACAGCAGCTGGTTCGGGAGGCAAAGTCTGTACAGTTAAAATGTTTATTTAATAGGCGTAGATTTGTTTTTGTTGAGGAACGAGGAAGTGCTAATTATTGAAAAGCTCAAACGCACAAAATTTCGCTTAAAAAAGTGCAGGGGAAAAGGCTCCTTTTTTTTTTTTTACGGCAAATTCCACCCAAAAAT
The DNA here is from genome assembly GCF_000004195.4 of Xenopus tropicalis. Lineage (NCBI taxonomy): Eukaryota > Metazoa > Chordata > Amphibia > Anura > Pipidae > Xenopus > Xenopus tropicalis. The sequence goes on from NC_030680.2 coordinate 140,863,583, forward strand.
CGTGCTAAATAAATTGCCTTTTTAACATTTTCAAGAAGTTTTCTTTCTGCGGCATTTGCGAGGGGGGGACGTGTCGGAGCTTTCCAATGTTTTCACAAGTGTTTTTATCTTGGTAACATCTTGTTTACTTTCCTTGCCTGCCTAAAACTACTTGGAACATGTTAAGAAAACATTTCAAAAAGTTCCTACAAAGAGGCTTTTGTTGAGCAGCGAGTTTGTGCCGTGCAGCTCACAAAGGTGTTAACTTTCAACCCCTTAAGCACTTCCACATGAAATTCCAGAACCGATGTTTGTGGTTTTGGAAAAACAACGTGTGTGTTAAAGAAACCAGGTATGGGCCAACGCGCGGCCGAGCGGGGCCCGGAAATAATAAATTGTTTCAAACGCATTCGGCCCGATCATTGGCATGTCAGAAATATGTCGTGTCGGTGAGCAGCTTAACCCCCCCCCCCCAAATCATAACTGTATATGCAGGAGTTGGGGTGCCAAAGCCTTGTTTATTCATGTCCTTTAATGGGGGCGGATAGACATGCGGTGATTCTATCCTTTGGGCTCCTTCTGCAATAGGCAAAAGTAACGGAGATGATTGGTTTTACACTGGGTCCCGAGCTGAAGTTGCAGATATTCCCGACTTAAATTTCCATCAGTCATCCAATTTCACAGAATCTTGCCGGGTAAAGGAAAGATATAATCACTGAGAGAGGGGGGCAAGTAGTTAGGAACCCATTAGGGATTTTATACCTGAGGCCCCCGGTTGGAGCTCCTGTATGCTGGAAACTCCATGGGTATTAGGGGGAAGACACACGGAGCTATTAGTAGCAGCTACTTGTCTCGGCTTCTAAGGGCTCTGGCACACTGGGAGATTAGTCGCCCGCAACTAATCTCCCCGGACTACCCTCCCACTGGCGAACATGTAAGTCGCCGGTGGGATGGCAACTGATGGCAACTTGGGGAGATTAGTCGCCCGCGAACAGGGAGATTTGTCGCGGGTGACTAATCTCCCCATGTGCCAGAGCCCTAAATGCCAGAAAATATCTTTCCATAGACAATACTGAGAATTGCCTCTGCTAAAACACACGTAGAGACAATTATCAATAAATGATCAGCATTGTCTATTTTAGTAGCCAAGACAAGTAGCTGCTACTAGTAGCTCTGTGTGTCTTCACCCTTAGTGTAGTTGCACCGCACCGCCAATCTGGTGCTCTTACAGAGGTACCCTGAGCGAACAGGAGCACCGACCCAGGGTGTCGGGTAAGTCATTATAATCACTGGGGATGCCTAATATTTGGTGTCCCCAGTAATTATATAGTAATACTTTTTTTTAAAAAAAAAACTGGACTGTAGAACAGGAGACCTAAATCATTCACCAAGTCGTTTTTTAGTGGACTTCTACTTCTTTTATCAGCTTGTCTAAAGATCACAGCCGATAATGGGAGTGAGTTGTTCTCACATTGCCTTCTTTTAGTAAACAAATCATAAAGCTGGAACTGAGCACCTTACAGAAGAGCAGTGGAAAGGAAAAGGAGGGCCTTAGTAGATTTGGCTTCATTTCAGTGTAGTGTTATTGTATGAATGATAAGTCTAAAGGTGCCCATACACGTAACGATCCGCTCGCCTGGAGAGGCTGCCAAGCACCACCTACGGGTGGGTGATATCGGGGGAATTTAGGCTAATTCGGTTGTTTGGCCCTGGGGCCAAACGATCAAATTAGAATGCCTGTTAAGGGCACAGTTGGTTCCGATTAAATCTTTTAACCTGCTCGATCGATATCTGGCTAATTTTAGGCCAGATATCGGTCGGGCAGGCCCGTCGTTAGTGCCCCTACACGGGCCGAATTGTCCAAGGGACTGATATCTGCAGCTACAATCGGCCCGTGTATGGCCACCTTTATACACAGAGTACCAGACGGTCTCGGGGTGGCCCCCAGCCTAGAACAACTCCTGCTAATCCTTTCTTATTCCCACTACAAGCCTGTGTAACCTCTGTACCACTTGCCTTTGTCTCCATTTTATTGTGAGATTTTGTTGTGGGCCCTAGACTTTAGGTTCTCTGGTGGGATCTGGGAGGTCCAGTCCAACACTGCTCTTGGACTTCCAGAATGGATTGGGGTGGTTTGGGTCAGGGCAGGGACTTTGTTAAAAAGAAAAAGAAAGTTGAGAAATTAAAAATATTGGGCAGTCATTTTCCTGAAAAGGGAATCCATTGTCTGTACAGAGGATAATACAACACTTGAGTATTGACTAATATCATGTTTATTGCATGTAGCCAACTAGGCAAGTATAAGGGAGCACGTATATTATTCAGGCTTGTGTCTGCTTCCAGTTTGACGTTCATTAGCAACCTGTGCGCCTAAGTGTAAATGTTCCTTTATAGCAGAAATATCCAACTTGTGTTACACTATCCGCCTCTACTCCCCGCAGCCTCATTCAACGAGAACCCGACATACCTGCTTTTAACTCTCCCCAAGGCTCTCTCTGCTTTCATCTGACCTAAATAAACTCTCACCCCAGAAGGAAAGTTTAGAATCCTAAATTCTACTTTTTGTCCTTTATTAAGGCCTTTTAAAATATCTCCGCCCTACAATGATTCTGCGAGTATTAGTTTTTCACACTTTACTGACGAGTTTGAATAGATATCAGGGCTGTTTTATCAGTTCAAAAAAAAAAGTCTTTTGTGTCTGTGAACTCAAGTTTAAGAACATTCAGTACAAGTTGTGGACATAAAGGTCAAAGTGACCTAAATACCACAGTGCCCTCTAGTGCTCCTTCCTGATGTGAAACGAAATGGAAAGTACGAGCCCAAAGCTGACTGAAGGGACGTCTCTATCCAGCTTACGGGGTTACAAGGCCAACATGGAGTGTTGGTAACAAGTTCCTCCATTGCTTCTTAGTAGCCGAGGTGGCATTTGGTTACATGCCAGTCATCCAAACTTCATTTAGTAGAAACCTCCCAGAATGCCGCTCACGTCCTCGGGAACATTTCCGGAGTGTAATTAGAAAGCATTACTACAGAAGCCAGGGATCGTCTTCAATTCACACCTTTTTTTTTTTTTATTGACACTGTTGACCATATTACAGCTGCGTCTCAATGCTAAAAAATTTATTGTTGGCTGCGGTGTCACAAAAGACTTGAGACAGCAATTTCGCCATTCAATAAAAGTAGTTAAAAACCTTTTAGAAAATCCATAATTTTGATTGCCGCTACTTCATAAATGTATAAATGGTACTTTTTAGCTGTCTCTTTAGGGAAAAATGAGTTTTATCACCTGCGCTACCTGGGTTAATGAAATGGTGCGTTGGAGTTTGGCCAGAAGATGAGATGAGATCATTCCCATTGATACTGGCAACAGGTCTCAGGATCTTCTCAGACTTATTTATTTCTTCAGATGTTATCTTCGGGCTAATGGCACGCCGACAGAATGCAGCCAGAGTTAAAGCACCCCAAATTGCCTTATATTGAGCGCCATGGGTTCCACTAGACCGTTTCAGGGTGCAATGCTAAACATTTTTTTGCCCGACGACCTACAAATCCAGCCTGGGTGCCATTCCCCTCAGTGTGGGAAACTATTGTCTCTCGCAGGTTTCTCTGCTCTCGTGATTTTAATTTTTGTGCAACAGCCAGAGAACCTGGTGACCTCAAAACGTCCTGCACGCCAAAATAAACAATGAATTGTCCGTTGGTGCCTCACAAAGGAATTTACTTGCTTCAAATTACAGTTGCGATTCCTGAGCAGAACTTTAGAAAGAAAGAGAAAAAAAAAAAAAAGAACTAGGTCTGTTCCGAAATTTGAAATAATCCCACAGAATCTGTTTCTCTTTTTAACTTCTTTCCGTGCCCTCTACATGTGCCGTGCCGTGTTTGCATCAAAAAATACCAAATAAATCCAAAATGTTTTTCTCTTTTTTTATTTCTTAATAGTTATGATGATTTATTAATCCCCCTATCTTTTTCAATTCTTGTTTGGTTTGTGCCCAGCGTTATTTATAAAGTGGGACTGGTGTTGGCACCGGTGACATCTGTCAGACAGAAGGCTTTGCTTCTCCCTTTTTTGCTTGACTTTGAGTGGAATTCTCCCTGTGCACCTTTCTATAGAGATAAACAAGGGGCTGCATTGTTCTCTGAACTCCTCGCTGCTATTGAAGAATCTTTTTCAGATGTGCGTTCACTCTGCTCGGAGCTTGAAAGGCTGTCAGGGTAGCTCGTTGCTTGGGAATATATGTCGTGTATATATAAATATATATTTCTATATGTATCCGTGTGTGTTTATTGTAATAGTCTGGCATTACCGGCAGTCACATTACCAATTCTACAGAGTTATTGTACTGAAAACTTGTCGAAAATATCTCAGAAGGGTTGGATGAGGCTCAAAGAGGCGTTTGGTTGTTTGTTTTTGGTTTTTCTTGCTAGTCATTGTTTTTATTTTGGTTTTTTTTTTCCAGTCATTGCCTATCCTTTACAAAGAAACAAATCTGGATCCACCACTTTGAATCATTGTTGAATGTAGAGAAGTTGTATGTATGGATATAAACACAAAAAATCTGAATAGTTAAAGAAATAAAAAAGACGAAATAAAAAAAAATGGCCCTCCGAAAGCTGTCGTTCTGCAACTCTCGGGCATTTAGATTGGGTCCCAACAGTTTTTGAACTCTTGAGGGAAGATTTCTCAAAATTCAAAAGTAATGATTTGCAGCAATGAGAAATGTCGCAGAAGGTTTCTCTCAGGTTTTTCATTCTGTTATTTGTTGCTTGAATTGTGTTTAGAAAACGGAGACTCGCTTTACACAAGGTTCCCATAGGCTGCAGTGGTACAGTGATCCACTTGTGCCCAAGAGCATATATGGATGTGCCCATTGGTCTACATGGATCTCTGCAGCTTTAAGATCCCAATTTTTTGTATTCATGGGAAAAAAATGGCAACAAAAATACATAAGAAAAAGTGATATTTATCTAAAAATCTCTACCTGCAGAAGTCCAAATGTTTTTTTTGTCTTGATATTTGGTATATAATATACAGGTATGGGATCTATAATCCAGAACGCTTGGGACCAGTGGTTTCTCCATAATTTGGGGCATCATGAACTTAATCCCATTAAAAAACATTTAAATGTTAAATCAACCCAGTAAGATTGCTTTCATACCAATATGGATCCTAAATGGGATTAAGGTTCTGTTTTATTATTACATAGAAAAAGGAAGGGGGAGGAAGTAGAATTATTTGCCTTCCTGTAATCGGGAGCTTTCTGGGTAACAGTTACTGCATAAGGGATCCTTTACCTGTATATAAGATACAGGCATGGGATCTCTTATCCGGAAACCCTTTATCCAAAGAGCTCTATTTACGGGAAGGCCATTCCCTATAAAGTCCATTTTTAGCAAAACAAATGTAAAATATAATTCCTTTTTCTCTGCCATAAAAACATTATCTCATACTTGATCCCAACTAAGATATAATTACCCCTTATTGGGGGCAGAACAGCCCTATTGGGTTTATTTAATGGTTAAATGATTCCATTTTCTCTGTAATAATAAAACAGTACCTGTACTTGATCCCAACTAAGATATAATTACCCCTTATTGGGGGCAGAACAGCCCTATTGGGTTTATTTAATGGTTAAATGATTCCCTTTTCTCTGTAATAATAAAACAGTACCTGTACTTGATCCCAACTAAGATATAATTACCCCTTATTGGGGGCAGAACAGCCCTATTGGGTTTATTTAATGGTTAAATGATTCCCTTTTCTCTGTAATAATAAAACAGTACCTGTACTTGATCCCAACTAAGATATAATTACCCCTTATTGGGGGCAGAACAGCCCTATTGGGTTTATTTAATGGTTAAATGATTCCCTTTTCTCTGTAATAATAAAACAGTACCTGTACTTGATCCCAACTAAGATATAATTACCCCTTATTGGGGGCAGAACAGCCCTATTGGGTTTATTTAATGGTTAAATGATTCCCTTTTCTCTGTAATAATAAAACAGTACCTGTACTTGATCCCAACTAAGATATACTGTAATTACCCCTTATTGGGGGCAGAACAGCCCTATTGGGTTTATTTAATGGTTAAATGATTCCCTTTTCTCTGTAATAATAAAACAGTACCTGTACTTGATCCCAACTAAGATATAATTACCCCTTATTGGGGGCAGAACAGCCCTATTGGGTTTATTTCATGGTTAAATGATTCCCTTTTCTCTGTAATAATAAAACAGTACCTGTACTAGATCCCAACTAAGATATAATTACCCCTTATTGGGGGCTTTTATTTATAAAGAGCTTATATATATATATATATATATATATATATATATATATATATATATATATATATATACAGTCCCAAAATCGGCACTCACCAAAATGACGAATTAGAACCGGTAGCTAACCATCAATTGACATATTCTCCTTCAGAAAGCACTCACGGTATTTGCAAAAAAAAAGCGAATATTTATTTACACAAAAATGTGTGTGTGGATCGAAACGCGTAGACATTTTTGTGTAAATAAATATTCGCTTTTTTTGCAAATACCGTGAGTGCTTTCAATAAACACCAGATTAATTCTATAAGACCTGTGAGTGCGGATCTCTTCACTGCTGTATCTAATTCTTCACTTGGACCTGCACCCAGGCTATTGTGACCCGATTGACGTGAGTGCCGGCTCTCTCCTGATGCATATATATATATATATATGGGCCAACATTCCCTAGAGCTGTTCAGTAGGACAAGGGTAAATACATTTATACTGTATGTGTGTGTGTGTGTGTGTATATATATATACACACATATACAGAACCAATACACACTATACTGATACAAGAGAAGGGCCAGCCCATTAGAGCGTATGTAATCGTATTATAATGGATATATACAGTATATATAATAGCACAGACACATATAATGTGTAATAGTACAAAGATATATTTTTAGCACCAATCAGGTGAATTATCTGTAGGCTG